>NW_028262290.1:143050825-147850825 GCF_047370975.1 Nipponia nippon | reverse complement strand
CCACAATGCGTTGTCTGTCTGTGCATCACCCTGCTCCACCACACGCTCTCCTGTACCTGAGCGGCACTGACAGGACTGCATGCTGGTCCTTGCACCTCACCAGATATTTTAATGAAAAAAATTGATAAATAATTTCTCCCCTACAACACTCAAAGGTCAAAATCTCTAGATACCTCAGCAATGGGCCACTTCATGGCAGAAACTGTAAGGGAGCTGCAGCTAAGACTCCCAATGATCTGCAGATGTTAAGTGATGCTACTGACCTCTCCCAAGCTGTGGCCAGCAATGGGAAACCCATCAGCAGGTCCCTCAGCCCTCCTGATAATCAAAAAGCTGTAGGAATATTTCAGCCCCAAAGGTAGGTGAAGGGCTTGGGAGTAAAAAAACCAACCAAACAGAAAGCCCAGAGAGAAGCTAGTGTGCTGACACAAAATTGGGAAGGAGCTTTGAGGGAGAGTGAAAAAACTTTGTTAGCAATAAACACTCTGCAGAGGATGGTCAGCCATACAGGATGGGATATCTCCCATTCCCCTGAATGTGGTGATGGATAACAGAAGGAAAAAAACACCTCAGCAGAAAAATGCAGAACTAAGGACCTGGTCCCACATTCAAGCGACTGACACGTGACGTTACCAAAGATCAGATCTCAGTCCGAGATCTGTCAGACGTGACAACAGACTCTTGCAAATTTCAACCCTGCAGGGATAGCAAATGCCAACTGATTATCAGCTGGCAGATGTAGAGCAAATAAAACTTCCTCACAGAAGCAATGAGAAATCTCACTATCCTGATACAGGGTTCAGACCCCGTGCCCTTCCATAAGGGGATGGACTTAAGCTTCAGATTATGGAAAAGTCCAATATGGTTCCCTAGGTACACTCCCCACCACCAAAAATACATGATGTTCTACAGTTCTCACTGGAAGAATCAGACATCCTCCTCAAGTTCATGAGGGACCAAAATTCACCCTCTCCCATTCCAGAGGAAAGTAAACATCCTTCTTAGAAGGAGCAATCAGGTGGTCAGAGTCCAAGGTAGCTTTGCAGCTAATGAGGAACAAAGATGAAGAAATCGAGCAGTTCCTCAAGATACTACCCCAGTGGAGGACTAGCAGTGTTAAAAGACAACATTCCTCTCTTCCACAGAGAGTCCTGTAAGTCCTCCCGAATAAAACAAGGGAAAAAAGAAGATAACAGCTCTGCAGCTCTTGGCAAGGTGGTAGGAATCAACACCCAGCTGGGTGAGACCCCTGCTTCTCAGGCTACATGCTGTGGGCAGTTTTTATCTTAACATGCATCTGCCTTGAAAACAAGTATAGTCTCATTGCCTAAGGAGGAGCATGATGCTCTGGGGCTCACCATGAGGCATCGTGCATTTATTGTGTTGATGTTGCCCAGGTCACACCCACAGCAAGTGCTGAGCCCAGCCTCTCAGGACAGCATGATGGTAGATGGTCTCCTTATTGCGATTTCAGTAGAAGACACAGCGTTTCCACAACTTGGGGAGGAGGGTGTGGAACTATCATCTCAGAGAGCACATAAATTTAAGTCTCCAATTAAAACAGACATCTTTATGTTCTCACCAAAAATGTACTGGGGCAGTGCTGAGGGCTACAGAACTGAAGCTATAGTAAGTGGTAAATGAATCTGCTCCAGCATGGAAAAGATAAGGAGGAACACAGGACCTCTTCATCACAGCTGTGTCTAGCATGTCAGCATTCAGGAGCTTTTAAGAACTACATGTTGGAGTACAGAAGAAGGTAAAAAGGGTCTTGCAGTACTCATTTTTTACAGACTGTCTGCCTCTCTCAGGACCTTGCAGTCTTCAGACAAATCATTTTGCAGATATTATTAAAAAAATATATATTAAAATGGCTGCAGAGATAGGGAAATGCTCTCAGTGCCAAGTCTCTTGACTTGCCAGGTCTGAGATGGAATCCAGACTGACCAAGTAAATATGTTTGCACATACATATACTTTTTTTTTTTAAACAGGATAGAGCTTAAAAGATCAGCAAATTGAGCATTTGCTCAGGATGCAGTCTCCTCTCATTCAATACAATCACCTCATGAGAACACCTGTGATACAAGCATCCCATCACAGGATGGGCAAAGTTTACAGTCATCCCAGAAAGGAAGGAAGAAAATTAATAAAAAGGAGGGAAGGGCTGATAGAGAAGTGCCATACAACCCTCTTGATTAGCATGCAAAGAAAGATGAAAGCGGAAAAGAAATACAGAAACCACACACCCCCAGACACACACAAAAGAATAAGGAAAGAAAACAGGCCAGAGAGCAACACTGGCAAAGGCAAAATCTGTAAAGTAAAAGAATTCCGACTCATTCAAATGACAGAGAAAGTGAAAATCATACATCAGGTACATCTCTTTCGCTTATGCGCACAGGAAAGGCAGGGTGTGAGTGCCTTATGCATACTGTCAAGGAAAGCCCATTTCCAAGTTGGGCACTTGCAATACAAACACCTAACGTGAATACATACACAGAGATAAGGACTCAGAAGGAAAACCTGAAGTGAAAAATACCATGCGACCCAGGAACACATACACACACTTTCTTTTCCCACAGGAAAAACAATAAATTTGAAAAACAGCTGTAAAAACAAAAAAAAAAAATCTTCTGAACATGCAAGTTTGATACTTGATGAGCATTTACTGCAACTAGCCAAATACATGTAGTGAATATCCATAGCAGTGAGGGTAACAGCAATAAACAATCACAATATTCCCTTTAACCTCCTCATTTTTACAGGATTCTCCAAGTACAACCCTGGGAACAGTGCAGGGGAGGGAGAGGTATAGTAGTGCCAGGTTCATGAAGCTTGAGCTACTCGACAGCCTTCACCCCCAGCTTCCCAGCCACTGCAGCAGCTTCTTTTCAGCTCCTAAAAAAAAATAAAAAATCACCTTGCTGGACTGGAGCTGGAAGAAAACTCCAGCTTAGCTCTGGGAATCCAGGCAGGTTCGGCCAAAGCTGGGTAACAGCCACATGCTGCAGCTCCACCCCACCACATAACTGTTTCCTTTTTGAGATTAGATTGCTCAAAATGGACCAGTTTCACTTGATACTATCAAACTGGTTAAAAACAGCTATTGGCATTAAAAAAAAAAAAAATCAACCTGCAGTGAATACCAGTCATAGCTGGATGCAAATCAACTGATCCCAAAAAAATCTACTGCTGGAAAGTTTTCACACAAAAGCACCATTAAAAACAACCATAAGGCAAATTTCTACCAAACTAAAACCACCCTATTCTAAATAAATAAACAAACAAACAAACAAATGTTGAAAGAGTTTACAAAAAAAAAATCTCTGAAAAAGATGTGCTCAAAGCAGATACTAAAGGTTGGAGTGACACTAACCAGATTTACAGAGAGAGACTGAGACACCACCCTCCCAAACCCCACTTCAAAGCTTTGCTGCCTCCCAGCTTCAGTTAATAGCAAAACCCCAAATGGGAGGTCACTTGCAAGTACTAAATCTACTTAAAAAAAAAAAAAAAGTAGTACCTCAGATTCAAAGAGGGCATTTTGCACAGACTCAGAGCCTGGCACTCAGAACTATAAGCATAGCAGAAAGGTGAATTTAAACTCAGTCTGTCTATAGGCAGCCAATAATGAATGCAAAGCATGATGAACAGAAACAACTTCAAACATTTGAGGTAGGAGAGTGGTGGTTCAGTCTCATGAAACCTGGTGACAAGGTAAGTCTGCTAATCAGATCTCAAGGTGAGAAGAACAGGGGTTGCTGCCACCACCTACCCAGGAGGCAAGCAAGACTGCGATCCCTCCAGGGGCACAGAGAGCAACCATGGTCCTCAACGTGTTTGTTCCCTGAACAGGCCATGATCAGAAGTTAAAGTGACTGTTACCAGTGTACTGGTGGTGCTCTGCTGCTAACAATTTCACAAGCAGCTTCATATCAATATGGGCATGACAACAATTCACACTGCTTCACAGCCACAGCACACACCCACCCCTACTGCGAGTCTTCCCAAAGGAGCTGCCCCAATGCATCACCCCTCAGGCACCAGAACAGGACACAGTCAGTGCTATCAAGAGCCACCAAAGTAGTCCAGTTTAACAAAATAACTTATTAGCCCTGATCGTGCAGACAGACCCCTCACCCACCCAGTGCCCATTCCAGGGGAAGGCAGGACAACAGGCTCAACAGACTGTCCTCCAATTTCATGGGCCTCTAGACAGAAAAGCTACTCCCTCTCAAATCATCATCTCCTGAACAAAATGATAGGGCAACATGGGAAATAACTGGTTAACAGCATGACTTTGAAAGATCATTTCCTGAGAATCAGACTATTTTTCAAAATCAGCAGCATCTTCCCCCATTAATTCAGACACTGACAATGGATGTCAATCACTGCATAAATGAGCTGGTACTTGGTAAAGCAACTACAGTAGTAGACCAAAAATACAAGTATTTGGCCTCAGGGAATTCAGAGAATCAAAATGCATTCTTGTCAGAGTCTAAATTAAATCCAAAGGGCAACAGTCCATCAGTAATCTATAATTTTCCTAAACCAAAGGTCTGAGGAACTATCCCAGCATCAGCCTGCGTTATCCACATAAACCAGGATAATTTCTTCTCAGCTTTGTCTGGCGTATTCAGGCTCCAAAGTGTCCAAGAGGATTCAGCTGGACTGTTCTTTGTTGTACAAAGCCAAGAGACAATATTTCTTCATTTCAGATACGTCTCTCCATTCTGCCTATACATACATAGAGTTAAAGCAAACTATCAGATGCCAAGTAGTACTTTAATTGTCCTCCCTCTTGGACATACAGCCCAGCTGGATTAATTCCTAGAGATTCACCTTAGACCCAAGGGGCTTCTTGCCAGGGCTATTGGGATAAGGACCCAGGTCCAGAAGTCCACAATTCTGTCTAACAGCTGATAACCATCCATAAACCCACAACCACCGACACGTAAATATCTTGATTTATTCCCAAAGATGAGAATTCTAAGCAGTGTTTGCTGTGGCCCAGCAAGACTCCCTAGCAGACATACTGACCTATACACTGATAAAACCATAAAGAATGGCCCAATTCCAATTCAGGCACTGAAAACAGCCAAATGCCTTTCTTAGAGGTGAGCAAGAGGATGTTCCAGATGCACCTCCCCTAAGCTACCTTCCCCATCCCAATGCTTACCTTTTGTATAGAAAAGGGACAATTCACCATCTCAATGACCATCTCCAACTCTTACCAATTCAGACTCTATATCCTCCCCATCCAACATACAGCCACCTCTCCAGAGGAAACTGTCTTCTGAGCACATCAGAAATTAAAGAAAATGCACGTGCAACCATCACTACCCAGCAGATCTTCTTCCAACATACAAAAGCCAGAACAGCACAATAAGATGAACAAAAAGAAGCCAATGAAAGCAGCCCACATCACCAGGTTTGTCAATGCTACCACTGTGTCCGAACACAAGTGAGATGCTGGCAAGCACTGGGGACAAGGTTTCACACTTACCCAGTTCCTTACAGGGGAGCACCATGCTCCAGCGAGGCGGCTGGGTAGCTCTGCCATGAGGCATGCCAGGGCATTGCAGCACAGTAGCTACCAGCAAGCTGCAGCTTCGGGAAACCTAAAACAGGAAAAAAAGTGAGTTGAGAGTGAATGTGCCGAAGCCCCTTTTGAAACTGGCACTGACAGCCTCCCACAGACAGCTGCGGCATTGCCACAGCTTAAAACCCTGCAAACAACACATCATCAGGGTTGACTAACCAAAACATTGTTAGTTAAAATGCAATTAAATTGCTTATACTTCCAGCTTTAACAGCTCTACACACCAGAAAATATTGCAATGATGTCAAAACCAAACATTTTTAACCCAGTAGCGACGCCCTGCAGCAGCTGTTAGCAAACAGATGATCTGACTTTTACAGCATCAGTTGCCCTTCAGTGTTTCATCACAAGACAGAGCTGACATACGCCTGAAGAAATTGTGAGCTCCCAGCATTTGTAATACTCTTTCGGCTTTATTTCACCAATACCAATTTTCAAGCTTCATCCATTTCTAAGTTACTTTTAGTCATTTCAAATAAAACATTATATCTAGAAGCAATAAAGTTAAAAACAACAATAACATTATTTCCATTTATTCAAGAATAACAGGATGAGTTCAAAGATTAACTACACAATTAATGCGATTTATGTTCAAGGTGACAATACTTTGAAAGAATGAGGATTATCAAAAGTACATCAAACAATTAATGTGAATCTACCGGAAGGCTGAAATATAATTATGCAATTTGCCCTTTAACTTGCATCTGACAGTGGTTTAATTGCAAACTCATTTCCCAAACTTAAGGCCAACAGTCCATATTCCCAAAGTCTTGTAGGCTGATAATTGCAGCCTATGCTCTCTCACAACTTCAAAACAAAAGTAGTTTTAAGAACACTGCTTAACAGTAGGGAATCACTGGTCACATCTGAAAAACATTGGCTGCATTAGCGAGTCTCAAACTACCCAAAGAGAAAGCAAAAGGCAGAATCCCAGCGTCTCTGCCTCTCCTTGCTTCAGTTCCCCAGCAAAAGAGCGTGGAAAGATGCTTCGGTATTGCCTCCAACATCCACATCAAGATGCACAAGTGGCATTTTTCAGAACTAGCCCAGACAATGCATTAATAAGAAGCACAGATTCACATCTAGGATTAAAAGGGCTGACGTACTTGAACACGTACAGGTAAGTGAGCCAGGAGAAGGAAGAGGAGCCAGAGAGAGTTGCTGGGTTTATGTCTTCCAAATAGAGGACGGCAACACTGCTTATTTAAACCTGAATGCAGTCTACACAATCACAACCGGCATAATCAAAATCTTTTGTATAGGCTATACTTGGTTAAATTAGGTTAATTTTCACTATAAAGTTGGAAAAGAATTACTGGTTAAAAAAATCATATAAAATATCCTTTATCCAAAGAATGCTGTAGTTTGAGGAGAACAGAGTTCATTCTTCATACAAAACAGAAGAGGCTAAATTGCTTGAACACAAAAGATAACTCAAATTCAACTATCAAGTTGTGCCCAGCAACTCCGTAATAACTGCATAGAGAACACAAACATGCTTTGTTGAGAACTCATAATATCTAATCAGCTATAATTGTAAATTTTATTTTCCATTTGTAAATTACCAAGGGAGCTAACCAGAGAACAGGGGATGTAAAATAATATTCTAGCTGGGGATATTTTGTTAACACATAAGCCTCTACCCACCCCTTCCCTAATGCCTGTAAGGCTCTTCTGTATCTGAACTTATTTTAATTGTTAGCTTCTCTCTGAAGGTATTTCAACTGTAATGTGAGCAATGCTCTAAAGAATTCTCAGCTCTGTGTGATTTTTTCCCAAACAGTTATTTTACATCATCTACAAATTTGGATACCGAGATGTAGTTTCTATGCTCATGTGCATCTCTGTTTCTGAGGAATGTCAACATTCTCATCAGTGAGATGTTTCAAAGTTTCTAACTTTAAGAAAAAAAAAAAAGAAACAAACATACACCTTCTACAGGTTTTTTGTTTTCTCACATGAACTCATTTTGGCACTTAACCCTTCTCTCCCTTCTCCACCTGCCCAGTTCCTGACTGGTCCTGCTAAGCTGTGCAGCTCCACCAGCGAGCACAGCTCTCTGGAGCCAGGGCGGGTGCTTGCAGGGTCCGGCCAGTGGCACAGCCCAGGCAGCAACCACACCAATGCACCACACACCTCTGCCTTACAAGGTTCATCCTTTTGGCGAGCAGATTTGGTAATTCACATTCCTCTCTAAACTTGCCTCTGCCAACACTTATTTTTCAGATGCACAAGTAGTTACCCCCATCCTGAACTCCCAAAACACCACCAAGAGCTGCACTAAAGACATGACGTACTGGGTACTTCAGCAGAAAGCAGATGGCAGTCACTTCATGCTTAGATCATCCAGACACCACAGCTCGTATTGCTTAAGGGAGGGACGCGTCTGACATTATCCCATGCCATGCCTTCCCTATGACAGCATCTGACTACATTTTGCCACCAATTAAGGTCCCACTGTGACAAGGACCCTTCCAGAAGAGCATAGGCAGCGGGCAGCACAGCTTATGCCTTTGTCTCCCACTCCAGCAGTGACAGGCAGACCTTTCAGTGAAGGAAACCTATTGTCAGCCATATGTGTAAGCTGAACTATCCAAAACTAAATATAATTTAAAAGGGGAATAATATAAGAAGACAACCAAAGGATATTGGCCTGCCTTATGAGCAGATTTTTCTTTTAAATAAGCTTAAATGTGCTTCTTCGAGGCCAGCAGTCAAGGGAGGCAATACCCCATTTTACCAGCCTCGCTGCAAGAGCCACACCAAGCTCAAAACACAAAGGCAAACAAAAAGCCAGAAATTCCCTTCATTCCGGAGCACACTGGCAAATAATATATAGATGGGTGGAAGAATTAAGCCATAATTAACAGTCTTGTTGACCCACGTAGTCATCTTGTGTTCTTTAAAAAAAAGCAAGCACTTCCAGGTTGTAAAAAAGCAATGACAAAATGTCACTTCCCTGAAAACAGCAGCTGAAAATTTTGTACAATAAATAATGCTATTTTATAGTAACAAGTACAACATCAGCAACACAGTAAAGTTAACATATTAACACTGACAGAGATTATCTCTGTTCTCTATTAATCTGCATTCTTTACAGATGGTTATTTATGAAAATCAAGCATGAAGCTGAAAGGTTATCTATGGCCATATTAGCAAACATCTGCTTGCGATTCTGATTTCATGTTTGCATGCTATTCTTGGAAAAGCAACCACTTTCAAGAAGTACCAGATGTGACCAAGTGTTCTTAATCGTAAAATACTTGCTTTAGCAAGATAAAAGTTCAGTGAAAAAGCAGGGCCAGGAAAGAAATCATATTCTCTGAACACAGCAACTGCCTTATAACACTCCTGCTGCTGAATACTCCAGGGGAAAAGTGTTTCTGAAGAGGAAAAAAAGCAGTTTCTTTAGTGTGCCCCTACAGACAATTACTCTTCATTTTTAAATATGAAACATTCAAAGGAATAAACATGAACTCAGTTTCAACTTTAAAGCAGAGATGTTATGCATTACATGAAATGAACCACCTATTCATTCTCAGGCAGTGGGACTGATATGGTACCCTTCAGTCTCCCGCAACAGGAGCTCAAGCAGCCTTCCACAAACTTACTTTAGGGGTCTTGACTTACTCCCAAATGACGTCACCAAGATCCCTCACTACCTACAACAAGGAAGAGATGGTTAACTTTGGGCTGGGAAGGTGTTGCAGGCAGCAGGCTCTCAGGGGAGCTCTATGAGGGAATTAATGTAGACCAAACCAAGGAGGGAGGTGTTCTTTAATTCTTTCTTAAAGCCTTGCTATGCTTAACCTAGTTCTTAAAAATAAAAACAAGTTTCTGCACCTTCAAAATATTTGTTCATTATGTTTGATAGCTACACACTTTGAATGAGTAATACTGTTAATCCAAAAGAAATTTGTAAATAAAGTGTCGATATATTTGTATTACAATTCAAAAATTAAAAATGTACCCATATAGCTCCATTTTTTTATATATACACACACACACACATTTGCAAACATACATATATTCTGTTTATAAATTATCATGGACTCCCTTCTTTGCAGAGACAGCACTTTTGAAATTACAGAAAAAAGAGAAATATAATAATGAAATATAGAATCATAGAATTGTTTAGGTTGGAAAAGACCTTTAAGATCATGAAGTCTAACCGTTAACCTAACACTGCCAAGTCCACCACTAAACCATGTCCTGAAGTACTACATCTACCCGTCTTTTAAATACCTCCAGGGATGGAGACTCAACCACTTCCCGGGCAGCCTGTTCCAATGCCTGACTGCCCTTTTGGTGAAGAAGTTTTTCCTAATATCCAATCTAAACCTCCCCTGGTGCAGCTTGAGCCCATTTCCTCTTCTCCTATCACTTGTTACTTGGGAGAGGAGACCGACCCCCACCTCGCCACAACCTCCTTTCAGGTAGTTGCAGAGAGCAATAAGGTCTCCCCTCAGCCTCCTCTTCTCCAGGCTAAACCCCCCCAGTTCCCTCAGCCGCTCCTCATAAGACTTGTGCTCCAGACCCTTCACCAGCTTCGTTGCCCTTCTCTGGACACAGTCCAGCACCTCCATGTCTTTCTTGTAGTGAGGGGCCCAAACCTGAACGCAGTATTTGAGGTGCGGCCTCACCAGTGCGAAGTACAGGGGGGACAATCACCTCCCTGGTCCTGCTGGCCACACTATTCCTGATACAAGCCAGGATGCTACTGGCCACCTTGGCACACTGCTGGCTCATGTTCAGCCAGCTGTCGACCAACACCCCCAGGTCCTTTTCCACCAGGCAGCTCTCCAGCCACTCCTCCCCCAGCCTGTAGCGTTGCATGGGGCTGTTGTGACACAAGTGCAGGACCCAGCACTGAGCCTTGTTGAACCTCATACAATTGGCCCCGGCCCATCGATCCAGCCTGCCCAGGTCCCTCTGTAGGGCCTTCCTGCCCTCCAGCAGATCAACAGTCCCACCCAACTTGGTGTCATCTGCAAACTTACAGAGGGTGCACTCGATCCCCTCATCCAGATCATTGATAAAGATATTAAACAGAACTGGCCCCAGTACTGAGCCCTGGGGAACACCACTTGTGACTGGCCGCCAACTGGATTTAACTCCATTCCCCACAACTCTCCGGGCCCAGCCATTCAGCCAGTTTTTTACCCAGCAAAGCGTACGGCTGTTCAAGCCACGAGCAGCCAGTTTCTCCAGGAGAATGCTGTGGGAAACGGTGTCAGAGGCCTTACTAAAGTCCAGGTAGACAACAGCCACAGCCTTTCCCTCATCCACTAAGCAGGTCACCTTGTCATAGAAGGATACCAGGTTAGTGAAGCAGGACCTCCCTTTCATAAACCCCTGCTGACTGGGCCTGATCACCTGGTGGTCCTGTACGTGCTGTGTGATGGCACTCAGGATGATCTGCCCCATAACCTTCCCTGCACCGAGATCAGGCTGACAGCCCTGTAGCTCCCCAGATCCTCCTTCCGGCCCTTCTTGTAGACGGGCATCACATTTGCTAACCTCCAGTTGACTGGGACCTCCCTGGTTAGACAGGACTGCTGATAAGTGATGGGAAGTGGCTTGGTGAGCACCTCCGCCAGCTCCCTCAGTACCCCTGGGTGGATCCCATCCAGCCCCATAGACTTGTGCGTGTCTGCCTGGAGTAGCAGGTGTCTAACCATTTCCCCTTGGATTATGGGGGCTTCATTCTGCTCCCCATCCCTGTCTTCTAGCTCAGGGGGCTGGGTACCCCGAGAACAACTGGTCTGACAATTAAAGACTGAGGCAAAGAAGGCATTAAGTACCTCAGCCTTTTCCTTGTCCTCTGTCACTATGTTTCCCCCCACATCCAATAAAAGATACAGATTCTCCTTAGCTCTTCTTTTGTTGCTAATGTATTTGTAGATACATTTTTGTTGTCTTTTACAGCAGTAGCCAGTTAGTAAAACTACAGGTGACAATCAAAGACCTGCATTATCAGCTGATGCTGCTCATACATCCTTTTATGTGAGGAACACTGATTATCACAAATCCCAAGTATTAAAAAGTCATAAATTATCTCTTTACCTACAGAAAAAGGAGTTTTATCCAGGAGACTACTGTTTCTTAAAATATCATCTTAGATCCTTTTCATGTTCTAACAGTTTGGGGCATTCACTGAATACACGATTCATAGTTTGAAGATTTCTCCATTGGATAAAAATATTTCTTAAACAATTAAAATTCTCATATGACATGGCTCCTTGTGCTGGAGCTTCAAGACTACAAATTATAAAACCTCATAATGAAACTGAGTTGAATTCTGTATTCTGAATCTCCACTGTAATTTTTATAACTAAACTATTCACTTAGAAAAATATATGGCCACATTTTACAATTTATAATATATACTTCCTATTACTCTCTCACTCCATATCTGATTCCCCTCTAAGACACTCAACTTCAATTTACACAGAATCCAGCAGCTTTTTCCCCTCAAATGTTTATCAAGGGTTTTTTGACATTATGTTTTTCCTATCCAACACATTTCGAACGGAGGCAGAAATCCTAATAACTTCATAGTTTCTTAGATCATGGAACTTCCTGATATGGGCAACAAATAGATGTATAAGAAACAGAAAATTCTTTTCAAATAAGAGAATTTGTAAACTAACATGTGCTCAAGATTTGGAGGTTTTAGTATATCAAGAAAAAGCAAGAGAAAAATAGAAATACAGCTATTTTAAAATTATTAAGAGTTTTGCATTAAAAATACTAACATATTTCAGAATTTTGTGCTTAAGAAAAGGCAGGAGTCAGCTCCTTCTCACGATGCTCCTTTCCTTGTGACAGGGCAGCACAGTGTGTGTTCCTAAATGACATGATGTGGAGAGCAAAGAAACGAGATGAACAACTGAACACTCATTAAATGGTGAATAAAGAGATTATAAAATAAAATTAAATTCTAAATATTAAAGCTTCTTTGTGCACCTCAGAAAACATGAGCCACCCTGTACTTTTATGGCTCAGCAATGCTTTCACATGTTTTGCTTTTCACTCTCTTGGCACTTTAGTTCACATGCATTTTTAAGACTCGGATTAAGACTCCCAGAAGGGAATGTGCCATCTTCCACACAAAGTCCTGGGAGGTGCAAGGGTTTCACCATGGCAGCCAGGCGGCGAGGCAACATCTGGCAGCAGAGTGGCCAGCAGGGCTGGGTCACTCACCAAACCCCCGTGCATCCCAGCCATCACCTCTCACCCTGCTCTTCCCAGCACTGGAACAGGATTTTTGTCTGGGTGAGCTGCAGGCTTTTTTTTTTTTTTAACATTTGGTACCTGGAGAACATTTCTCATCACCACCACAATGAGCCAGGGGTGGGAGGGATTTAAAAAAGTGTATTTTCCCCTTTTTGCTTCCTCTTCCCTGAGGCACAAGAATTCACACAAGGGGCAAATGATGCAAAAATCTGCCACTGCACGTACAAGAGGCAGGTCCAAGAGACACCCTGAGAGAAAGGGACTCTGCTGAGAGGTAAGTTATGCTACATTAAGCTATATAAAGTGTAACTAATTGAACTGCATAGCACAAGGTAAGCAGGGAAGAGCCCGTTTCCCCTCCCATCCATGGGCCAAGCAGAGATGATGCCTGCAGCCACAGAACAAAACGCAGAGCGTGCCTTAAGCAGGAAGGCAATGGGTCGAGGACTCTTCCTGTGATAAACAGGGGCAATACAATGGGGAAATGCAGAAACAGACACAGTAGCAACGGACCAAAGGCAGAGGAACAGAAACACCAGAAATCATCCATTTAATGCAAAAGCACAAACAGGCCTGAAATCACTTCCAAGTCTCTTCAGCAATAATGCACACTTTTGTAAGCAAAAGTAGCTCTTAACATACTTTCTGCTTGAAATCAATTCCTCCAAATGGAAGAGTAAAGCAGAACAGCTTCTGGTTTGGATATATGAAAGCATCCAAATGCTGCTCCTAACACACCTCTGCACCCTTGCCATTGTTTCAGGTGTAAGCTGAGGAGCCTAAGACCCCAGGCGGATGGACAAGTCACACCCACACACAAGCAGTACGTTAGCTACCATGCATAAGAACACCTGCATTTAGCTACAGTGCCTTGAAATCAGAAATCTAGTCAAGAAAAGAACTCTTTGCTATAAAGCTATTATAAATTCATAGGGTTTAGGTCTCTGCTATTCTTTAAAATTCTTCAGGATAAAGAATACCTTTACTGAATTCCTCCTGCATAAGAGAGCAAGACAAGAAGTTAAACACATGCAAAAATGGGGGTTCCCTTTGCGGGGGGCAGGGGGGACGGGGAGCAACAGAACCCCATTCGGGATTGTCTCTGACTGGCATAATCCACCAAAGAAGGGAAAGGATAAAGACGACTTGTGTTTTAAATATTTACATCACTGTACTTCATATCTTTGCATCTTAATAATTTTCAGCTTACTCGGTGCCCTTTACAGATATTTGTTCAGAATTTTTAAAATGTCAGCCATAAAAATAAAGCTAGTAAGGAAAAGTAAAACTTTATCATTCATTAAAAGTTGCCAGCAACTCTACATGGCAAGAAAGAGACTCTTGTTCTTCCCCTGCACACAACGCCCCACATAACCTTTAAAACTCCGTTGGATACATAAAATAGCATTGATCCCAGCACCCTGAGAAACAAGGCCCTGCAAATAAGGGAGTTAAGCCACAGATGTCCTGTCAAGGACAAATCCTGCCTTGTGTGGCCAGCCCGAGCCAAGAGCGGCGGGCGGCGAGGGCGCAGCCGGGGATGGGACGGGGACAGGGCCAGGAGGTGCCCCCAGGCAGAGCGGCCACCGCTCTCTCCGGTGGCCAAGGAGGACTCCAGCAGCAGCCCAGCCTGCTCACACCCCTCCTTTGCCTCAGCACACGAACCCCGAGTTCACAAAGGGGCAGCGGCTGCTGAACTCCTCCCCACGCCACAGATCTCATGCCCCAGCTTCCATTTAACCTCACCCTCCCAGCAGAAGCATGCCGTTTTTCTTCTCAGTCCTCCTGCAAACACAAGCAGGATTTGCTACTTCGTAGGCAAAAAAAAAATTAAAACAGTTAATTGCTGTGCCGGATGCTAGTGAATGGTCTAATTTATTGTGAATGATACTAAGCATTCAGAGGTCTGGTCTTTATTGAGCAATCCAGAGACTAAGCTCTGTGCCAGAGACCATAAGGAGAATCCCATAAAAGAATTGGTTACAAGCCTTGCATTATGAAATTACAAAAGTACAGTAATAGGATCTTAATATCTACACATGGAGACACTTGGTTTAAAAAGAAAATTTGTAACATTTAGCATAAACGAGACAGCACCTTGGAAGCAGTAAAAAAAATAAAATAAAAAAGTTAACCTACCAGTAAATCTGCACCTACAAGTAACCAAGGAAGCCACAGCGACCTTTGTCAGGTAGACAAAGAACAAACATTTCTCATATGTTAGGGATACACGTTTTAAGTTAAAACAAATTTACAATAGAATTAATGTGCTCGCTGCATCATTTAGAAACTTTTGGATGCCATATTGTAATTTCAATAACATCAGAAACTAATAAACTGTCGTGGGTTGCTAGACACCAAAACAATACTACTCCAGCCAAACAATTCCAGTGCATGCTGGTGCTCTGTTAACATTAAAGCAAACATCAGAAGGAAGAATCTCTCACACTTAGGCTCATCTGCCTCCAAGTTGTTGCCCTCAAGTTTTCCCTCATAGACCTCCATCCATTAGAGCTGAAAGAAGAGCTCAGACATGAGGCTGCGTACAACCCCTGCCTTTTCAACAGCTGTGTCATTTACCTGCTTTGAGGATAGTTAATGATGCTTATTAGCATGCTGACAGATGATGTATTCATCATTAATACCATTAGTGAATACAGCAGCAGTTAGAAACTTCACAGTAACACAGATAAAGCCTGAGAAACTGCATCTGCAGACAGTGAACTCTAGCTCAGTGGTATTAGCACTCATTGGTCCGTTTTCTCATCATTGCCATCACACCAAAAAAAAAAAAAAAAAAAAAAAAATAGCTTTATGCTTTCCTGCCCCCATGAATGCTGAAGTTCGCTCATCCAGCTGCAGAGTTTCAACAGAAGGCACATAAACAGCCCTCAGCAACTTAAGATACTAGGGTACAGGAGATGTGGGTTTAACCCTACCTAGGCTGAGGAATTGCTGAATGTCTTTTCCGTTTTCATGCCAAGTGGTGCTGGAAGTGCTAACTAGGGGCTGAAGAGTAGCAATTCCTTAAATCACCACTCACGTGACACCTACTACAGAAGAACTGCTAGTTTGAAGGCAGGAACGTACAAGCTGACTTGAAACACTACTGAAAGTGCTTCCAACTAACCTGCTTGCCTTTGACCTAAAGTGACCCATAATCAGGTCCCAAGTTTCAGAGGAGCAGAGGTAAGTCAACAACTTTTCTAGCTGGATAACACAAAGCAACAAAGCTTCAGGAACTAGGTCCTGGTCTCGGCCTCACACACCGCTTTGCAAGTGCTAAACTTTGGACTTTTCACACACCCAATTCTCGGCATTGCCTCAGATGTCTCAGCTCTATGGAGACAAGATATCAAACATAACCCACACTCCGCGTTTCCTCACTCTCTGCACCTCCTGCCCCAGAAAGTGGGGTTTAGCTTGGATTCTGAGGCACCCAACTTCTCTGCATGCAAAAGAAACAGCCCAAGCACATAGGCGAAACACCTAAGTCAGGCAACTGACCCTCTGCTTCTAGAATGAAATTGCAGAACCTCGTGCTAGGCAACACAAACAATGAAGGCAAGATCTAACACAGAAGCATGCACCAACCATACAGGCTGGAGAAACCCATAACCCGTAAAGCTGTTTTCACTGTGAGGACAATCAAGCAGCAGCACAGGTTGCCCCGAGAGGTTGCGCAGGCTCCATCCTTGGAGTTTTTCACGACACGACTGGATCCAGCCCTGAGCAACCTGGTCTGATACCACAGCTGCCCCTGCTGTGAGCAGGAGGCTGCTCTAGAGATCTTCTGAGGTCCCTTCCAGCCTGATTTATCCCATGAGTCCTTATGATACATGCCACAACATGTCATGCAATTGGATCTTGATGTTATTCTAGCCTCTGGGAGGTACTATTACAGAGTCAAACACAGATGAATAAAAACTGATTCCATGAATAAGACTTTGTATTTTACCATTTTTCGAGTTCCAATCTGGCCCAAAATAATCTTTATTATTGGGAGGAGGTAATGCAAATAATTTTCAAAAGACTATCAGCTAGATACCGCTGTTCTCCAATATGATTTCTGAAGCAAGATGCTTAAGAAGTAATTTATGTATAAAATACACTGTCTTCATCCAACTTTTGCCTAACCCCAAATAAAATAATGAACTGTTCCTACTGGAAAGCAACCAGATAGTAGACCACAACTCTTTTCTTTTTAAGAACAGAAAAAGATTTTTGTTTGCAAAGAGTCATGAAACTATGAGCTAGATTTTATGATTTTGTGATAAACATTAACTTTTCTAAATAAAAAAAAAAAAAGGCTGCATTCATTTGAAGTCCCATATTAGAGAAACAACGTTGCCTTTTTATGGCTATCTATTACATACTAGCTGAATTTCAATAATCAATTGTAATTCAGCACCATATCATCTATTTATATCCGCTGTTCTCAGCCAACTGCAGATTACTGCACGCTCTTTTAAAGTTTGGCCAGGATTTCAGCATAGTTGGCAAATGCAAGCTGGCAAGCTCTTCGCCAATTAAAGTCTTTATAATGACTATACCACCACATACGAGACTGCTAGAAATGGGACTGGACAAAGTACAAAAATCTTACAGTCATGCTTATAATACGTGACTCCTTCGTGCTTCTCTCCAGTTTTGCTCCACTGATATTACGGTAGCATATTACAACTATTCCATCAGTCTTTAAGCTGAAGATGTTTAAGTATTAGCTCCATGTTCCAATTATGTTGAAAGAGGATTATCCATAGTAAAATATGGTTTATTAGAATAAATGTTACAACAAAAAGCATTTCCTCACTAGATGCATAATACATGTTCAGCCAAAGTACTAATTGCATACTCCATGACTAAGTAACAAATATGTATAATCCATCCTTATGGATTTCAAAATGAAGACAAATAATTCTACAAAACTTTTTCCAGCAAACATTTCCAAGTAACCTCCATAAAAAGTCATAGCAATAAAGGACAGAAAATATTTCTTAATCATAGAATTTAGACTCTTGCCAGACAGATGCGGTTTCCAAGATAGGACTCATCATTACTAAAGCAATACTCAGTCTTAACTATCTTGACAGTCCGTGTTCTATGCGACCCCAAGAGAACCCTGTAGATTTTACCCATTGACATCCCAATATCCAACAGCAATGTAATGCTGAACTCTGACATGCTCATAGAGGGTCTTCTATTATTCTATTTTATGCAATACTGCAAGAAAAAGTTGGTTTAAACAGGAAGCAGTATGCCAATGATGAGAAAAAGTTAATGCTGCTACATTTCACTTTTAAGAACCTTCCTAGGTTGAAAAGCTATACACAATTAGTTTCTAAAACAATCAGTAAATGCCTAATTATAAGCAGTCTTGCATATTATGCTGTACATTATACCCAAATTATGCAGCAAGACTGGATTTATGCACTATAGTTTCAATGAATTCTGAGGAAAGTTAGGGAGCAACGTTAGTCATGCAGTAATGCATTTCACAGCCTGTAACATTTTTGAAATTCTAAGAACACATCACAAACTGCAAATTAATAAACAAGTACATATTTTTTTGTTCCCCAGAAAATCTCCTCTGAGACTTGGGACTCCAACTAGCTTGAACTGCATATCCAGGCATGGGAACAGAGAGGTGGAACACACACTGGCATCAGCTGGGTCAGCCCTAACATCACACATAGAGAAAAAAGGAGCAGGAGGGATGCATGTATGTTGGGATGTGTGTTGTCCAGAACTCCTAAATCTGACAAGGCTAAGCTGCATTCTTCCAGAGTTAAGGGGTCCTTTAGCCAGTAGCGCAAGCAGGGCTTCCTGCTCCATCCTTGTGTAGGAAGTGAGCATGAGCACATGAAACATTGAAACCCTCTTTTGGGATACAGATCACAAGAAAACTGAATGAAAGGGAAGCACCAGGTAGGAAAGCTGAAGAGTAAAATGCCAACTTTTGTGAGTTTGAGCAGCACAGACACATATATAGCATCTCAGCAATAAGCAAAACACCAGAAGTTTTTTGTTGTGGTGGTTTTCATAGAATCACAGAATGCTTTGGGATGGAAGGGACCTTTAAAGGTCACCTAGTCCATCCCCCCTGCAATGGGCAGGGACATCTACAACTAGATCAGGTTGCTCAGAGCCCTGCCAAGCCTGGCCTTGAATGTTTCCAAGGATGGGTCATCTACCACCTCTCTGAGCAACCCGTTCCAGTGTTTCACCACCCTCATTGTAAAAAATTTCTTCCTTACATCCAGTCTGAATCTACCCTCTTTTAGTTTAAAACCATTACCCCTTGTCCTATCGCAACAGGCCCTGCTAAAAAGTCTGCCCCCATCTTTCTTATAAGCCCCCTTTAAGTACTGAAAGGCCGCAATAAGGTCTCCCCGCAGCCTTCTCTTCTCCAGGCTGAACAACCCCAGCTCTTTCAGCCTTTCCTCACAGCAGAGGTGTTCCATCCCTCTGATCATTTTTGTGGCCCTCCTCTGGACCTGCTCCAACAGGTCCATGTCCTTCTTGTACTGAGGACCCCAGAGCTGGACGCAGTACTCCAGGTGGGGTTTTGTTTGTTTGTTTTCAGTTGCATTCTTCATCAAACACTCATCCACAATCACAAAGCTCGCAAGGACTCCTCTATAATTCCACCTCAAAGAAACCCACATCTTTTTTAGCAATACTGACTGAACACTTACAGGGTGCCCAGAGAGGCTCTGGAAGTCTCCATCCTTGGAGATGCTCAAAAGCCACCTGGACAACCAGCTCTAGGTGAGCCTGCTTGAACAGGGAGTTTGAACAAGATGACCTCCAGAGATCCCTGCCAACCTCAACCACCCTGTGATGCTCTCAACCAAACTCCTACTGACTTCCACAGAGGCACCATTTCATGTCTCACCATGCTCAAAGAAGGGACATAGAGAAGTAACAGCTTCCCCTGCATCTCAGAAGAACTACAAACTGATTTTAGTCTATACTTCATAAAAAGAAAAAAAAAACCACACATCCACAAATTGCACTTTAGAAAGGGGCAGTTTGAGGCCTAAAGTAAAAAGATGCAGAATATTAGAAGAGGAAGGATACAAGGAAAAAAAAAAACCTATATGGTAAAAAATACAAAAGCTACACTGTATGAAAAAAAAACAAAAACAAAAACAAAAACACCCATGGTCCACAAGATCTTACAGACTTACCATTAAATTGCACAAACTCAAACACTGTATCAAGGGATTTGGAGATACTCCAGTGAGTCAGTGAAGGGTTTCCTGAGAGGTTTCCAATGGGGAGCTAAAGGAGGGTTTGTTCGCCTTCCCCCATCCAAGGAAACTGGAGCAAAAGGGATAACAACTGATCATTTTAATATCCCCTTAATCAAAAAAAGAAAACTTTTATCATCAAAGTATATTTCTGGAGGGACCACTGTACTGTCCCAATCCATTCTGTCCCTGCCATAAAACCTGTTTCTTCTCCTGGCATGACCCACTGCCCTGGCACAAATAACGTTATTATCCCAAGATCTGGCAGCATACCTCAGCGTTAGCAGCAAATACCTCAGTGTTTTCCTTGATTTTTGTATACATGTTTAGAGTTATTTCATTTCATGCTGGCTTGGAAAACTACCATTCCATTATTTAACAAATTCTGAGGCATTCAAGAATATAGCCAATTCCAGCTTCTATTAAATGAAAAATAGAAGAAACACTACTATTCAACTGTGTCAAAAAAAAAAAAAAAAAGAGCAGCTTTCCATATATAAACTATGTATACAAGTTCCCAGGCTTTTAGTGAATCCAGATCTAGAGAGACTTACAGACAAACTTAATGTCAAGTATTATGTGCAGGTCTTCACTGGATCAAGACCAAGGACATCACCTTTTTCAGTCAGAAGGATTTTGATGTCTGGTATAGCAGAAGAATACCCCTTTGCACCAAAATACAACACATTCAAGGAAAAGCAATTTATTTTTTTGCAGAATTAAAGAATCAGCGATGCCTGGCTGGAAAGCACTGTTTTGGAAGAGGCCCAAATGCCCAAATAACTGCAACAGACTGGAAAGGCCTTCACCCCCAGGTCAGCAATTTACATGCCAGCCAGGCTATTTATGAGGAAAAGCAGTTACCACCAACCGCCCTTTGAATGCTCAAGTTGCCAGTTTCGGTACCATTGCCGGGGTGCAAACGTGTACAGATACCATGACAAGCCAGTCTCACGTGGACTACTTCAGCAGAAGAGCCCAGGACAGAGGCAGTGCACAAAATTAATTAATCAGTTACCAGAACTGGACTAAGAAAACTAAGCTGGGTCTGCAGTACAATTCCTCTCTACAAGCTTGAGCGTCTGCACGCCACAACAGTGTCAAATGCAGGATCAGCATAAGGAATGATCAGTACAAATAACAATCTGATGGAGGATGAAGGTTAACTCATTACAATTTGATGTAAGTGATGGGTTAAATAGAAAAAGAAAGTCCACATTTTTCCTCTTTCCCTACCAGCTAACATTAGTCCCACACCACTTGCCCAGTCATTTCTTCAGTTGCCTCCCTCTCAGCTTGCTTCGGGTCCTTTGCTTCTTGCTTCATTGCATTATCCTTTTTCTTAGTCCCCTATTTGCCACCTACAGTCTACTTTCTTCTCATTGCTTTCTTCATTGCTTGTAACTTAATTTTTAATAGTCCTCTGAAACACTAATTAACCAAGATAATCATTATAAAAGTAAGTCTTGTCTTTAAGACTTCTGTATCTATAAAACAACCTGTAAGTACTTTGGTTCTCAGTACATGGGTAAATTTTTCTGTATGCATGTAAAAATCCCAAGTGTCACAGGGATGCAAAAGAATACCAAAAAAGTGAAAATTCAACCATGGCTGAGAGTTAGAAGAGGGACTAGAATTAAACATCCTCATTTTCAACTCTGAGTGAAAGACAAGCTTCAAAATCATTAACTGCCTCCTTTTACTTACAGCAAGAGGTCACAGCAAATGTCAAACACAAGAGAGCTGTTCAGCTAAGGGCAACCTTACAAAATCCAAACTATTACCAACAGCAGCCTAGACGTCATCCTTGCCCCAACAAAACCACTGCCCGGAGAGCAGCTATTACACAAGACTCCACACTAGAGTGCTGCCAAGCTTTAACCTTCAATGAAGGGAAACTAATTTATTCTCTCAAGAAACAATTCTGCCATACCAGAGTATTGGCTTCCTTAGGAATATATCAGAAAGAACGGCAAGCTATCTTTTCCCACCTCTTCTTATAGCCTAAGCCAAAAGCTACACGTATGGAGTAACAGCACAGTAATTTATCACAAAGCAATAAACAGGAGATTGCTATTTCAAATAGCAAAAGTAAATAGACAGCAAGTTAGCTATTCAGAACATCTATATGTTTAAAAAAAAAAAACCTAACTAAACAAACAAAACCCTACAAAACCCACAATGAATAGGAATACAAAGGCAATGTTTTTATGGAGGAGGGGAGCATATTCCAGAAAAAAAAGTAACTAAATGCAGTAGTTTACTTCAATGGCAGTTTTATTGTTGTACATTGAATGCTTTAGAAAACATAGCCAGTCTAAACTGTAGCAAATTGTCAAAACAGTTTTAGAATAATTCATCTGCCATACAGGAAAAAACAGTATATAGTTCCAAGTGCAGAAGCATTAAAAATACTCTGCACTAAACCTCCTCCTCTAATTCTGCAGTGATCTGTGGATAAAGGTTCTCTAAAACCCACAAGCCTGAACTATGACATTATATAAAATCTTTGGGCCTATGCACATCAGTCAGAGCTCCAGGTAGGCACAGTATGAAGTCAGAGCTAGTTTCTGGCTGCAGAAAGAGTTGTGCACTATTAACGCTGCACCCTGTGCACTGTACATACAACAAGAGCAGCTGTGCACATAGAACTTCCTGCATGCATTAGTTTGGGTGTTATCAAAGGAATTCGAGATTAGGTTATATTTCTCGGTAAGCATACAGTTAAGGACAAAAAAAAAGTTGTTATATTTAGTCAGATATCTTCTAGCTTGGTCACTGTATAAAGATGTCATTCTTGGAGAGCTAGATGATACAGACTTCTACACACCACATACTCACTGTACTTTGCACAGTTCACAAGGTCAGAAGAAAAAAAAATAAATAAATATGGCTTTGATTCTCATCTCTAACTTGCAGAAAATCTGTTCATTAAAAGTCTCCAAGTTTACATCTTAATGTTTGATATTATGTAATACTTTGTCTAATAGTCTAACTACGCTTTCACAATAAGAAAAAGCTACTGTCCGCGTAGCCTTTCTGAGCAACCCAAGACATGCAAATGATCAGCTGGTGATTTCCCTGGCAGTACGCAATGCTCATCTGCAGAGGTCCAAACAAGTATTTTGAAGGTAACAGGACAGAGAAAGAACAAGAAATGAAAGCTGATTAAGAATGATGAATTTTAAACAGCAGCACAAAAATAAAGCACTAAACATGACATTTAAATATTCTGAGAAACTTAACATCACCATGCCCACCAATATTGCATGCAGGGGCTGAACTTTGCCAAACACAGACAAGCCAAATTCTGCTATTCTTGAAGTTAACAACAGTTTTGCATGAACTCCAGAAGCAGCAGAAAAAGTTGGCCCTTGGCTGACAGCAGATCACACCTCAGGGCACACACACGGGCACAGACGCACGCCAAGCACCCCCCGAGCATCTTCCAGCCTCACCCAGTCCCTGCGAGCAGGGCAGCGAGTCGAGGCTTGGCGACCCTGCACTTGAGATGTCTGGAGAGCCGCGCTTTCATCCTTAGGGCTCAAAGGAAAAGCTTCCGACTCAAACTGCACATTCTTAAAGGATTTTTTTTTTTCCCTCCTCCAAAGAGCACAGTAATGCTGTTGTGGAAAGCTTCTGACTACAGCCAACACATGCAATACACACACCCCCTTCATATTTTGGGGGGAAAAGTCCTTGTTGTGGTACTCCGTGCTTACCAATAAGTAACTTCTAAGTTTGAGATATTCGTAAGTTTACTCACAAGCAGAAGGCACAGGGAGGTACGCCCAGGGACGGCCAGACCAGCCGAAGGATGCGGCGCTACCGAACCACCCGGGGCCGGCCGCCGGAGCCCGCCCGTGTGCGGTCAGCGCTGAGCCGCCCGCCTCGCTCCCCGCGGAGGCTGCCGGTGCCTCCCCCGCCGCCCGGGCACCCGCGCCGCTCCCCCCGGGGCCGGGGCAACCCGCCCTGCCCTTCAACTCCCCAAGTTTGCTGAGGGTCCCGGGAGGCAGCGGCGGCCCCGCTCAGCCCCAGCTGCCCGCGGCGCAGCCGCCCCAAGGTCACCCCCTCCCCCGGGAAAGCAAACTTTGGGTACCACTCACTGCCGCGGAGCAGAGCGGAGGGGCGCGCCGGGATGCGGCGGCCGCGGAGAGTCGGGGGGCGGCGCGGAGCCTCCGCCGGCTGCAGCGCGCAGGGCGGGCAGCGCACAAGGCGGGCTGCGCGCCTCCTCCGCCTCCTCCTCCTCCTCCTCCACCTCCTCCTCCTCTCTCTCCCCGACGACTTTCACTTCACCTGCAGGCAGCCCGGCTGCGGCGGGGCGGGCGGCTCCGCAGCTCTCCGCGGGACTGCAGTCACTGCGGCAGCGCCCTCCCCGCCCCGCGGGGGGAGCCGGGCCGGCGGGGCGGGCCGCGCAGCCCAGCGCAGCCCAGCGGCCGCTCGTCCCGCCGGGGGACGGGGTGAGCCCTGCCCTGGGGGTGCCCGCAGCCCCTGGGGGGAAGGAAGGGCAGGACCTCTGGGCTACCGGGGACCGTCCCAAGCCCCTCCGCGAGTGCGGTAGCAGCTCAGCTCGGCTCGGCCCGGCTCCGCGCACCACCACCACCCCCCAAATCCTTTCCCCGAGGAGGCTGCTTGCCTGCAGCTGCTGGATAGGGATTGCCCCCGTGCTGTCAATCACCTCCCCGGTGAGGGACTATAAATATTTATTAGGCATCCTAATAGCTGCATCAAGCTAAGCGGAGCACTTTATTCGTGTCGCTCCTGCGACTCAGTCCTCCAAAACCAGTCCTGCACGTGCTTAATTTTAACTCGCTCACGCGCTGCCCCGGCCGGCTCGGCACCAGGGAAGGGGTCTCTTGCCACAGCCAGGTGGAGGGGTTTGCTAGCAGGGCATCAGCATGTGCCCCATCACCTGAAACCTTCCTCCCTCCTTTTTAAGGGCAGCCAAATATTTGCTGGGTTGAGTGGTTTCCATCAGAATATAACCATCAGTGGGGAGGCGACGGTCTTCTTCTCTGGCAGCATCACATTAGTAGATCTGTTTGGACAAACTGGGCTTTTATGCTCCAATCGAGCTGTGAAAAATATCTTAAGTGATAATCTGAATGCACAGGGAGCCCTGAAATAAGAAGCTAATCTTGGATGCAGTTAACTCTGTAATCCCTCTAGAAAATGGGGATAAGAAATGATAGAAACTTTCTACAGCTGCATATGTGTTTAAAAAAAAAAAAAAAAGGGTCTCTCAAGACAGAAAAAATGTGAATGAATGAAATATACTAAATGAATCTAATTTTGTTTTGGTTTTCCCCCTTACAAAAATGACTCTTGATGCTGAGTAGCATGCAACCACACTGATAGGAGCTCCTCAAGCTTGCAATACCTCCTGCAACAGCTGCCATCTTTGTAACTTTTGCTTAACTGAGAAGTTTTAGATATAAGTTAGAAAGACAGGCAGCACTTAAAAACCCTGATTACAAAGGCATAAGCTTGCCATAGTTTATTCTGATGGAGGGTGGTGGGTTTATTTTGCAGGTGATCTTTAAAATGGAATCAGCTAGTAACACAATTTTGGTTTCTGCTTTTCTGCACCTCCTGTTCCCAGCCAGCTGACACTTCAGTCTGGAAACTGAACACTCTGAGCTTGACCTTTCTATCATGAAGCATACAGCTTTGTCTGCATGGCGGGGAGGGGGGAAAAAACAGCAGCTATGAAGTTGAATAATCCCACTTAAACATGAGTTAGAGCTGCAACAAAATATCATTTACGCATATTCTTCCAAACTTCATGCTTGCTAATGTAAGTAAATAACTAATTGGCAGTTTGCCCATCTGTCTGAGATTTTACAGTAGATGCTTTAGAGGGAGATCTTATTACCAGGACTTTGGTTTTGTTAAGTATGACACACTGCATTTATGCCTCTGGCAAGAGGTAGTATTTGTATTTGTATTATAGCAATGCATAGGGGCTACAGCTGAACTGAGACTCGGTTGGGCTTTGCACACATACACAGAGAGAGGGAATGCCCGTCTTGAGGATCTACAGTCCAGACTAAGCAGATAAGACAGGCAAGAGATCGCAGGGGAAAAAGAAGCACAGAAAGGTGAAATAATTTGGCCAGGACCATGCAGAAGGTCTGTAACAGCACTGGATGCAGAGCTGGTGTCTCTGATTCAGCAGCCTGTACAACAGTTCCAGCAATGTCAAGCATTGCCTTAAATGATGAGCTGAGCACGGTCCTGAAAATCAAATGTACAAACTGTGGTTTTTGTAACAGTGTTTGTTGTTATCAGGTATTAATTTATCAGGATTTTGTTCTTCTTCTCAACAGTGCTAAGCACTAGCAGCAAAAGGTGTTCAATACAATTTCATGCTGGTGTCCTGAAGCCAGGCTATTTCAGTGGAGTTTTGCTCTTTCTTGCCAAATCTGCCCATTTCTTGCCAAATTGGAAAATTAATGAATTCAGATTGGGTTTCCCAAGCATTAGTGCAAATTATTGCCCTTCCACTGAAGGCACTTGTCAAAGGAATAATTTTCGAATGACATTTGACTTTACACGCCAGAAATAAAAGTAAGAAGCTTTATGCCCTATATGCCTTTATGTAAAATACAGTACCTACAATAATGGTAGCTTAGTTCATGATCATAATGCTAACCACGTTTTTCCAGCTTTGAATTTTTCACTTGAAGTAATCCTAAGGACTTGTTTATTATCATTACTTGTAACGCCTCTTGGGCCGTAAGTTCCTACAGTAGAGTGTGCTTTTAAGCACACACAGCTAAAAAGATGGTGATTACTGCAAACTGGGGTAACCTTAAAGGAAACTTCTGTAATGAATACAATCATAATATTAACAGTATCATTATAATAAACTGAAAAAAAAATGCCTTTGCATTTAGCAATGTTTCAGATGGTTTCATTCAAAACCAGCTGAAATGATCTTCTTTTTCAAAGGAAGTTATTCAGTCCAGCTGAGACCAAATCTGTATCATTTCTTTCCAGAAAGGGAGGAAGGAAGCTGTGAGGGACTGAAAGGAAGATGCTGCCCTGGAAGCACCCCTCTATACACTGCCATGTGCTGCATGAAGGGGTCCTGCTATGGAGACACTGCTTCGCAGCACCCGCAAAGGTCCTGGGTGATTTCTGCTCTCACTGACACCAGCAGAGTCAAGGTCTCCCGCTGTCTCACAGGACGCGCCCCGAGCCTTGCCGAACAGGGGGCTGAAGGTCCCAGTCCTACACAGTGATCTGTACAGAGAAAATTAATTCATCTTATAGGAAAATCCCAGTGATGTCCATCAAGTTTAGTACAGGACCAAGCCCCCCTGTCTGTTGGCCTAACAAGCATGTTACAGCTCAAAGCCTTGTAAACATGTACTTGCAACAACTTATTTACACCTGTGGAAACTGCATGGAAGAAATCTTTGTCTGGAGTTAATTCAAACCCATTATTAATTGATTTAAGATGACCTTAAGAAAGTATATGCCTAGTCTTCATTAAATTCTTGTGAATTAATACGTTCCCTTAAAATACTGCATTTCTGTCTGCAGACAAGTACTAATTTTTCAGGTACTCCTACTGAAGTAAAAAATAATTTTTCCTACAGGCAGAATAAGGGGTCTTAGAGATGCTAAAAGTACCATCTTCCCCATCCAGTGGGATTTTGCAAAAGGAATCCCTTTTCAACATTGTCGTAATGTAAAGTTAATTATTTGATATCTGTTAGCTGTTGTATACAGCTTCTGTAACGGTTACAAACAGCAAGGTACAGATATGCAGCTATTCACAAGTGGAAAGCAGTAAGAAAATGTTGAGTCAGCTGGAGATATTCCATTCTAAGATGAAGATTTACTCTTTTAAAAATATTTGGTATTGTGATAGGGTTCTTGTGAGGATGTGTTGTGCTTCACTAAGTATCCCATTTACAAGAAAATTCTCATTCCCAATTGCATCATGAGAAATGAAGGGAATTTTTGTAGATGTGATATCCATAAAACTTCTGCATTCACTGATTTTATTGCTCTATTGTCTTTCTGAGACAAGCATGAGGTTGCTTTAAGTTACCATTACATCTAAAACTGTTCAGCCTAAATACCACATGCCTAAATAATCTCTTTTGTTTTCCAAGAGTTGAGTATTAAAAAAAAAAACAAAAAAAAACCAACACAAACAAACAAACAAAAAACCTTCCCCAAAGTCTTATCACCTTACAAAAGGGAAGAAAAGTCTAACACAATATTTTCATGCTTTCTTTCATCTGCTCCCCACCTTCTGTTCTACAAAGGAATACCTAACTTCTGTGAACACGGACCAAGTACACATTTGCTTGATCTCTGGGTCTGTGCAGTGATGTTCACATTGGGCAATGAAGTATTTCAAGACACCTGAATTGATTAAATATAGTATTGTGCTGCTGCAGAATTACTTAGGGAAGGCACAGTTCCCAGAGAGCGCTGTTCACAGCAGCACAGAGCCACTGCAACAGAACCAAACCCCCGGGGAGGCTGCGAATTCGCATTTCGGCTTCTGAGCCAAATTCATCCCCCTTGCAGCACAACCTGGCATTCCCGTCAATGAGGAATTCATTTAGTCTTTTATATTTTCCATGGCTATAGCATGCATTTGTTTTCATTTCTTTCTTGTGGAATGATCTTTAGACTTTATTTATATTTTTCTGGATTTAATTCAGATCTCCAGGCAGGGAGCTCTGCAGAAAAAACGTCCTTCAGAACTTTCTGCATTTAGAAAGAAGGGAATATTGCAAGACACGGTCTCATCCTGACAACATTGTCCCTGTCTTGGAGCACACAATCCTCCTGGAAACTACAAGCAGCAGGGGGCAAAGAGTTTTTTAGAACAATTAAGAAAATACACACAAAACATTTATGTTTATCGAAGAGTATCAGAGAGTTTTGTAATAGTATGTAGCAGAGCACTCAGCCAATTTCAACAATGTTTTAAAGCAAGAAAGAGGTCTCAAAAATAATTAAATTCCTATGAAAATCAACTGCTTGAGTGTCCACACGCAGGACACAACAGGCAAGATCCAGCTAATTCATCTCCAGTGCAGCAGCTTTCCCCATGGTGGCTTTTCCCTGAGCTACGAGGTATTCTGGAGCACCAGCACTTTCCAGGGCAGCTCTGTGAAGTGCCGGAAAACACAGGGTCAAGTCTGTGGCAAGTGCCCAGATCTGGGTTTGTAAATGAAGAGTCCTACATGTCAGCTGAGCGGACACAGGTAGAGTCCAGGCTGGGGAGCCAGGGGAGCATCTCCAGCTCTAGTGCCAGTGTCATCAATATCTCTGATGTGGGTGTCTGCAACAGAGTCCTGGTTCTCCCCCTGTGAACCTAATCCCAGATCTGCATTTTTCTCTGCTTCTACTGGAAAAAGCCCCTGATTAAGTGTTTTCTTTCAACACTAAATGGCTTTTTTTGATCCCTCAGAGAATTGAAAGCTTCTTTTTGCCTTCTCCCACCTGAAGTATTCACTTGGTTTTGTTTGAGCCAAAAGAGAACCGATGGACTTCTCTGCCCATTTTGGCACTGAAGTGGGGCAAGGCCATTTTCTGCCCTTCCTAGCAATTCAGTTTTGCTCACTTTACAGCTTCATTTACTTACACATTTTCTATGCATTGCTGAAGACAACTAGGCTTCTGATGCTACAAGAACATGATGACCTTGGAATCATCTAGTTTTGAATAAAATGTATTGAAGAATATATTAGAAAATAAAAGCTCACATAAAAAAGAGGTTTTAGTTTTGAACTCTGTACTGGACTGTGTCCACTGAAATTACATTAAAATGCCAGAAGTCATAACATTCCAATAAAATGGAAATGAACAATGACACATCAGCATTAACAGGAAGGCAACCCAAATATTTTCAGTTCTCTTCCCAGCTAAGTTAAGTGTTCTGCTGCTGGCTTCAGTGGAAGTTCATAATGTATAACTGGGAGGAGATGAGTAATAAGAGGAATATGTTGAACAATCAACCAAACTTTTTTGGTAGGGCGTTGAAAGCTCCTAGTTGTCAGTCTTCCTGGGAAAGGTCAGAGGATGGGGACAAATGCTGTACCCTTGTCTTCACTAGCAACCATTGGCACATAGGCTTGTTAGATGCTGCTGAAGCATTGCCAGACGTGATTTTACAGCAGCAATGGACCAGCAACTGTTCTGCAGTGTAGGCAAGATGCCAGAAAGAAAGGAAAGTGTGTGTGTACATGTTTGTTTCACATGTTTGTCATTTATATACCTGTTGCCAAGGAAGGAAGGAGAGCTAAACACTCAATATAAAACAAGGTTATGAAGAGCAATGCAAAAAAGGAAGTCCACCCTCTCCTGACCTCTACAATAGGGATTAAGAAATGTTCCAGAACTACCTAATGTGTGAATGCATATTTATGCTGTCAAATTTCCTCCTCGAAAAAGATCCATGTCTTTTAGCTATGGGTTTTTAATCGTGGGTGATTTTTGGTGGGAAGCTAAAATTGCTTTTAACTATTTTATTTTTAATGGTTTGATTTTAGAGGTGTCAAGTAAAGGTGTAGATAGTTCTTAACACATTTTGAAGCCTATTAGAGCCTCAGCTGTAATAATGACCTACAGGGATCCCACAGGGATCTCACAGGGAATTATGCCTCTGGTAGAAAAACTTCTGACTGGGGATAGAACAATTTCCTTGCAAAGAGAAACTAAGATGACCAGAAGCCTCCAGTTTGGAAAAGAGATAACTGGGAGGATATAACCAAGGTATTAAAATTATGAACAATATGGAGATGGAAAATAAGAATTAATTATTTCCTCTCCCTCATAATTCAAGATCTATAATTCACCAGTTGAAATTATCCAACTTCAAGTTTAAAATAAAGAAATGGAAGCAATCAATAAGACAATATCTGACTCAGCCTGAAACACACAAGTTTGCAAAAATCAATTAGACAGTTTTTTACAACCAACGTCCAAAGAGGGCTGTTGAATACAGTGCCATGGAGGCAATGTCCCTAAACTGACAGAAATTGATTGCATTTTTGCTTATACTTACTTTCTTCATAGTCGTCTGCCACTGGTAACTGTTAAGAGACAGTATATTGAGTGAGGTGGGCCTTTGCTTTCATGCAATATGGTTGCCCTTACCTTATGATTAAGCAGTTCTCAACAAAATAGAAGAACCTGTGATTAAATGCTAAGACTGGTGCTGTCTCTTTGACTTATGGAAACCTATGACAGACACGTCAGGCATAAAATGATGGGCTTATGCATTTAGTTCTAGATTTATAGAGTATTCTGTTTTATATTTCAAGTAACTGAGCTAATGCTCTGTACAGCAAACATCTAAAGGTGGAGAACCATCATGAAAACATGAAATCAACACTTGGAGCTTCCAGAAAATAAACTCCTGGAAAACTGCCCAATGGCACAAGCTTCATTCTATATATTCAATGATGAACTACTGATCAATATTTCAGGATAGTTTATGAGTACTGACAATACCTGCTTCGTTTATAGGGATTGTTATTTCCAAAAGGCTAAAGAGAACATGAAGTATGTCAAGACTGCATGTGTGATTACTATAGGAAATGAAGTACTAAAACTATGTTTCTACATAATTCACACACAAAGCAAAGATGACATGCTGTCTTTTGAATGGTGACAGTGATGACAGGATTCAAAGCTAAAAAAATGTAGATTATACATTCATAACAAATAGTAACACACTGAAGTAGCTCAGAAGGTTCTGAGCAGAAAATGTCTCCTAAATTGTATTCACGCCTGGAGCTAAAGGGGAAAGTCTACAGAGGCAGGGCTCGCACTCTAATAACTATATTGCATTTTGTATTGGTCTGCAGTTTATATTGGTTCTTAGATTTTTGATCCATAGAAATCAGTAAATGCAGCATTTAGTCATGTCCAGAGAACTGCACAGGCACATTTGGTTACCATCCTGCCCAGCAACGCACCATTTGAAATCAGAAGGCCACCAACAAACCAGTTGTGAACTTGCAACAAATACCATGTTTTCCACCATTTCAGAGCATAGAATATCCACTCTAAAACTTACTGCATGATAAAAAATTTATTGGGACCCAGATAAAACACTTTCTCTAGCTGAAAGCTGCAGCAGCACACTGTGGCGGAGGGGATAGAAAGAGACCTTTCCCACTACCAGAAACTTTAGCAGTTTCATGTGCCTGGCCACCTTGCCATGGCTCCCACGTCACCTGGCAACCCAAATTATTTTGCCAAGACTGGAAAAGCTTTTGTCGTCTGGGAGAGCCCCCTGTGCACATGCAGTTTTGTGGAAACGCTGTGTATGTGCCGTGCTCTTTCTAAACTGTAGAGGTTACTAAGTTTCTCAAGGCAAACTCTGCTGACACAGAAGCTGCTTTTTTCTGTCTTTTAAGCCTCACCTTATTTGTTTTGCCATGCAACAATTGCTATGGATAAATAAATAATGCTGTGACCTAGATAGCTATCCTTTAAGCACCAATGATCTCAACCCCAATGAAATCACGGTGGTGTACCTGAATGCTGGTGCTGTTGAAATGTTGTGCAGGCTTCCCAGAGGCAGCTAATGCAGACCCAGGTTTTGGCCACACCAGATCATTGTATTCATTTATTTATTTATTTTCGCAGAAGAGCAGGCTAAGATGGAAAATTTAAGAGGAAAATAAAGCCATTTGAAAAAAACAAACAGGGGTTTTAGTAAACAGGAAAGTGCTGTAACTCAGTGGTTTTAAGATGACTGACTCGTAATTTCAATATTCCATTAGCAAGAAGTTTTTAGAAGCATGTTTTTCCTCTTAGGTCTGTAGCATTATTCAAATATACCAGAATTGTATGAAAGAATGCTGTACACAAGGAAATAAGAACAGCTAATGCAAAGTATTGAATTAATATTTTATTGCAGGCAAATGAGACATTTTTTTAAATGATGCCATCCAGTCAAGCACCCTCCTCAGTCTGAGAATGTGGTGTTGTCTTTCATATACCTGTTGCAGGGGCTGACTTTAGCTGTATAGTCTTTGTTTTTAGACGCCAACATGCTGGCTGTCTAAAGAAGAAAACAAACTAATCTGAGGCCAAATAAAAAATCAGGGAGGGAAAGATATGCCAAAATGTTTTCCAAATTGTCTCCTTTACTTCAAGATTAGACAGCCTGCACTATTTTGATTATGCTCAAGGACTTGAAAAGCATGAAGCAAAGAGTATGGTGTGCTGCGTAAGATGAAGAGCAAAGGCACAGCAATTGCTCGTGTCCTCCGGGTGCAGGATGAAATTCACTGTTATGTGCATCAATCATCCTTTGCTGCAGGGCCTTCTGAGGGATACTACATAGCTTAATACAAAGGAGAGAGACATAACTATTTGTCTACTTGGTTATGTTCTGTTGGCTTATGGAGTGTCTTGCAAAGGACGAAATTCACTGCACTGTCCCGGTGTTTTGATTGCAGGCTCACCTTGCAGCTGCCTGTGGTAGCACGCTGCTCTTTAAAACCCTCTCCAGACACAGACTGACATACATCACTATACCATGTATCACAAATTCAGTAAAACATTCTTATGGGACTACTAAAAATCGTGCAAATATTGCATTTCTTCAGAATTTTGGAACCTGCTAAATTACTTGGATGCTATCACAGTGACTTTTCCCCTAAAAATATTTATTCTACTATTGAAAGGGAAAAAAACATAACACAACAGGAGGTGATGTTCTTACAGAAAACCTGAAAAAAACAATCTGTCCAAATCCCATTGCTTATCCGCTACCTAGTCTGAGGAGAACTGCCAGTAAGGCAAACATTTGTTCCAAGCACAGAGTCCCTCCAGATTCTGGTCCATAGGTCATTACTCATGTCATAGCTAAGCAGGACTTTCTCAGCAGGAACTTTTATAAATACAGACAGCTTTTGTTAAAGGTACGAGGCAGGTAAGAAACAGGAAAGCAATGGCTACATATAGGTGATAACTGCTATTAAAATGATCTGTGCCTAAATAGATATCACTGGTGTGAAAGCTTCAATACCAAAGCTGTAATTGCTACAGCCTATAGAATACCTTCACTTTTTCATTGCCATCATCACAGATTTTGGTGGAAGCTAAAGCCCTGGCTCATCCTTGTGTGATTGGAGAGCAGTGGGTCCAGGAAGGTTATTTCTTACTCTATGGGACACGCAACAAAGTGAAATCCAGCCTGAATTTCCTCCATCCCTGTGTATGGGACAGAAACAGCACAAGCAAGAGGAAAAATGATCCTGTAGCTTATAAGTGCTCAAATGGAGGAGAAGTCCTGATGCCTGAGTCTTCCCTGCTGAGCAGTCTGTTTCAGCCAGGCTTATCTGGGTCTGGCATGCAATTACCTCGCAGGTGCAAGGATGCCAAATGGCCTGCAGGAAGACCTATAACTGAATATTCAATATTCAAAGGATTTTGCTTCCTTTCTCTGTACTATAGGAGCAAAACAACAATAAGAAATTGAAAAGTTGTACCTCTCTACCACACTTACCTCCGAAAAACAAACCCCATTTTTAAGTCACTTTTGTCCCAGCATTAACCACAGAAAATCACAAATTCTTTACACTTGCAGAATATTTTGGGAAATTATACACACATGAAAGCTTCGCTTTCATTTTAACTTGAAGACACAAATTGTTATATTTTGCCAATTTCTGTCCCTTTTACTCACTTACTCTGTGTAACTTGTCTCCATTTAACTTTTATTAATAGAGCATGGGCTTGGCTTTTTTCTGTTCTGTGGCTTAGTATGCTAGAACAACCAGGAAAAATAAATATGGCTTCACTCTAAACTTCATGTCTTTTCAACTTTCCTTATTAAGCCTCCATCTAGTTTCTCCATTTTGTTATACCAATAGATTCATACATATTTTAAAATACAGAATTTAAAGCTCTTATAGAAATTGTTTAGTCAAAGTTCATTTTAGGAGAGTATTCAGCAATATTTGGAGATGTTGGAAACGGAACTTGAGTCTATGACACTAAAGATAAGGAATATTTATTCCAACCTAGAGTTCATTAAAGATGCACAAGTTTTTGCTGAAATAAAATTTTATTTTTGGTATAAATTAAACAAAACATGTAGTTATTGCTGTCTATACAGGTGTCCAAATGTTGGTTGTTCAGGTAGGGTAGTGAGGCCAACTGTCATTTGAAACCAGATCTTCTGTAAGTGCCTGAAACCCCATTTGTTATTTCATAGAATCATAGAATCATTTAGGTTGGAAAAGACCTTTAAGATCATGAAGTCTAGCCGTTAACCTAACACTGCTAAGTCCACCACTAAACCATGTCCCTAAGCACCACATCTACACATCTTTTAAATACCTCCAGGGATGGAGACTCAACCACTTCCCTGGGCAGCCTGTTCCAGTGCCTGACTACGCTTTCAGTGAAGAAGTTTTTCCTAATATCCAATCTAAACCTCCCCTGGTGCAACTTGAGGCCATTTCCTCTTCTCCTATCGCTTGTTACTTGGCAGAAGAGACCGACCCCCACCTCGCTACAACCTCCTTTGAGGTAGTTGTAGAGAGCAATAAGGTCTCCCCTCAGCCTCCTCTTCTCCAGGCTAAACAACCCCAGCTCCCTCAGCCGCTCCTCATCAGACTTGTGCTCTAGACCCTTCACCAGCTTCATTGCCCTTCTCTGGACACACTCCAGCACCTCCATGTCTTTCTTGTAGTGAGAGGCCCAAAACTGAACACAGTACTCGAGGTGCAGCCTCACCAGTGCTGAGTACAGGGGGGCGATCACTTCCCTGGTCCTGCTGGCCACACTATTTCCGATGCAAGCCAGGATGCTACTGGACACCTTGGCCACCTGGGAACACTGCTGGCTCATGTTCAGCCAGCTGTCGACCAACACCCCCAGGTCCTTTTCCACCAGGCAACTCTCCAGCCACTCTTCCCCAAGCCTGTAGCATTGTGTGGGGTTGTTGTGACCCAAGTGCAGGACCCAGCACTAAGCCTTGTTGAACCTCATACAGTTGGCCCCAGCCCATCGATCCAGCCTGTCCAGGTCCCTCTGTAGGGCCTTTCTATCCTCCAGCAGATCAACACTCCCACCCAACTTGGTGTCATCTGCAAACTTACTGAGGGTGCACTCGATCCCCTCATCCAGATTATCGATAAAGATATTAAACAGAACTGGCCCCAGTACTGAGCCCTGGGGAACACCACTTATGACTGGCCGCCAACAGAATTTGACTCCATTTACTGCCACTCTCTGGGTTCGGCCATTGAGCCGGTTTTTTACCCAGCGGAGAGTGCACTTATCCAAGCCATGAGCAGCCAGTTTCTCCAGGAGAATGCTGTGGGAGACAGTGTCAAAGGCTTTACCAAAGTCCAGGTAGACAACATCCACAGCCTTTCCCTCATCCACTAAGCAGGTCACCTTATCATAGAGGAGATCAGGGTGGTGAAGCAGGATCTTCCCTTCATGAACCCATGCTGGCTTTTGACTACCTCTGGTTTAAAACCTGACAATTTTTCTATAATACCAGCCAACATTACACATGCTGGTATTTTTCCTATGGTGGGTGATGTCCCTAACATGACAGATGAGCAGTTTATTTCACTGTTTTTGCAAAGCAACTTCCAGGCAGTAAAGCCTCACTGACCCTACCGATTTGGAATGTATTTGAGCCAATTATGTAAAAGCTGAATGTCTTTGCCAAGTCCGTTACCCATCCAGCTCTTTCTGTAATCAGATTATCCAATTTTATACAGTTTCTGCACTGGCCACTTTTGTATTTGACTTCACAGAGTGAAATTCAGGGATTTTCTTCTCTTTCCAGCTGTATAAAAATGTTAATATCTTGAGAACGTATCACACAAAGAGTAAAAAGATTTATACAAGGATAGTGCTAAGATGAATACCACCCCTGAGATGTGGCGATGTTTATTAATAATAGGCTAGTTTCAAGCACTGAATATATTTTCGGGTGACATAAAGTGCCTTAGCACAAGGCTGCTGCTGTGCAGAGCAGTCTATGCCTGGCAGCCTGTCATCAGAGAAGGCAAAGAAATGGATCAGGCTGGTTAGATAAGGCACCTCTCCACGACCATCAGGAGATGCACTAATTCTGTGTTTCCAATTTATTTGCAGATTCTGTTAACCTAGTCCATTATTTCCAATGTGGATTATCAATTTGATGGAATTTGTAGATAATGAAGCCTCATTTTTTGAAGTGCTAGACACCCAAAGCATTATTTGAAATCAGTGGGTTATGGGAGTATATTTAGTACCTCTGAAAATTAAGTCCAAAATGAATTGCACATGTAAAACCAGCAGCAAATAATTAGCTGAGCGTACTTCCAGCAAAGCCAATGACTGTAGTTTTACTGATGTTATTGGGCATGAATCAAGCTCCCTATCAGGAGTATATCATAGAATCATAGAATCCTTAAGGTTGGAAAAGACCCTTAAGATCATCGATATCCAGTGATTTTAAAAAAATAAACAATTTCCATCTCATTTAAAGATGCCCTCTAATACATTCTTATACCTTATCATGTAGTGCCTCTATCAAGGAGACTTTCTGAAATTTTCTACATTAAGACTTGTGCATACCAAGCTGTTCATGCTTACTTTTGCAAATAGATAAGAAAGCTATATGTTTTTTAATAAGCAGCTGCTGAATATTATTAGCATGCAGTGTTGTTGCTTTGAGATCCACTCTGCTTATACTAAAAGATAGGAGGGATACGTAAATTTGCAAAGTCTTCAAGAACTGTAAAAAATTTTGGCCAGAGATAAACGTAAGACACATTGGCAGCATCTTACATGAAATCTACCACAAGACATGACTGATTTCAGTTGCTGCCTTAGCCCTTATTCACCTCCCTGTACTAGCCCCAGCAGGAAAAGATTATATATGTTTCAAAGGGGTCTAAAGGTGTTTTCTTGCATTCCTCCTAAGCCACACTCTTTAGGAGCAAAGCATGGAATTTAACCCTTGGATTTGGAAAGGATGTATTTCTAGTAGTGTCCTAGAAGGTCATATTTATGTGAAAAAATATTTTAAGGTCCAGTTGAATTGTGATAATGAAAATGTCTGAAATTTCTGTTTCATATATTCAGAAATTCAAAATACATCAAGGAATACAAGTTTTTAGCAATTAGTTTTGAGCTGTAAAATAATCACATCAACTCTTTAATTCCTTGTTACGGAGAAGTAGGCTGCCCTTTGCATCTGGGCAGGGTTGGACAGATTGTTCAAGAGGAACTCGAGGACTCAGGTGCAATAGCAAACAGCCCTGTTTTCAGAGGATCTCTGAAGCTCCTGTTAGACTTGGTTATCCAGCCCTCCTAAAAAAAACCCAAAAAAACCAAAAAAAACACAAACAAAAACCAAACAACAAAAAAACCACAAGCAGTGGGAAACTACTAGTGAGGAGTTGTGCTCCTGCATGTCCTAAGCAAAAGCCAATTTGTCCTGGTCCTTGAAGCGGTTATTGCAGCACATTGCAGCGGTATAAGGCACTTATGTACGGCTTGGGACTGGTCTGAACCAGGAGAAAAATGGTAGCAGTCCTCCTTTGTGGTATTAGCTCCGAGGTGATGTGTTGTTAAGTGCTGAGAAAGTGTTACACCTTCACAGCTTGTCTGCTGGGTACTTTCCATAGGAAGCTCACACGTGGCTATTTAGGCACAGTGAGAAGATGCACTGGATATCATCTATTTGTATGACCCAGTACACCATTTTTGCAGCCCACCGTGCTGACACATGCTGTGCTGCCCAGGGTAGGCATACCCAAAGTCTCCACAGAAACTGCCAACAGCCAGTACTGCACCCAAAGTCATGACATGTCTTTTGATCCCTTCTCAGGGCCCTGTGAGCTGCTTCTCCTGATTTTCACCGCGCCCCCCCAGCCCCTAAACCCCAAAGAAACAAAAACCCAGATATATGCGGCAGCAGCAAATGCAGCCTCTCGCCCCCCCACCTACAACCACCAGTCTCTGGTTAATGCTGAGACCTCGTCACACAGCCCAGTGCTCTTATCGGGAAGGTATCTCTTACTTCAAGGAAGCAGAACAGTTGATTGAATAAGCAATCCTCATTCTCATTTGCAGTTGTTCGGGTTTTTTTTCCATTTGCCTTTTTTTTACTGTTTTAGGTTATCTTTAGTTTAATTAAAGTCAATTCAAGAACCTAAATTACTTCAGATCTTACAGTCCAATTCTATTTATGCCTCATTTCAAAGAATAACTTTAATTTTAGGAGTGAGAAAAATCAGAAAATGAGGCATGTGCGACTGCTCCCTTTCACAGAGAAAGTAAACATATCATCTTATTATGGATCTATGCATTAAGACAGGCTCATTGTAAAATGTCTCCTTAGACTGTAAGAATATTTTATACAAGGTAATTCAGACATCTTTATGTAATGCAAGAATCTGGCTAACTTTAACATTCATGCAGTGATGACAGAACATATATTCTTCTGTATTTTGATTTTTTTAGATACCCAGTCTGTAAATATTCAGACTCTTCGGGTTGGAAGAATGTTATTACCTGTATTTAAAGGATTTGATCTTTCATTTGTCTTCAATTTGGGGAAAAAGGAAAAGGGAAGTCAGTTTCAGGAGAGATGAATCACACATTGTCCTAGCACTTTCTCAGGTGGCCGCCACAAAGAAGCACAGGCATAGCGGAGAAGCACATATCGCCTTTCTTCTGTTGGCAGCCGAAAGCTTCACTTCTGAATAGCACGGGGGGAAAAAAATCCATGTCTTAAGTAATATTCAGCTGTAGCTTTGTTGTATTGATTAGTCATACAAAACACATACAGCACAAAAACATTGGTGTGCTGGGAAAACTGAATTTCTGTTAAAAGAAAACTCAGGTTATAGTTCACAATGTACAACAGTTTCATGGGAGAATGAACAGTCCAGGAATCTGAGAAACAACTGGAGTGTAAGGTACATTTTAGAAATATCTATCCTGACATTGCTGGAGTAAGATGATCAGCAGCCCTGTTTCTGGCAAACTCTTTGGAGGGTTTCAATGAGAAAAACCATGCAAGTCCATGTCTTTTTGTTCTGAAGACAGCATATCTATTTACTGCAGCTGAAAACTCTGACTTAGAGGCATCTTGCCTTTCTGCCTCCTGGGTTTTGTTACTGATATCTCAGTGCTTGTTCTCACATCGGGTTGCTTCACCATTTGCTGGCTTAATACCCAGCATTTCAATAAAAACCATCCCCTGCCCCAGAATTATACCATAGAATATGCCTCAAGATTAAAGAGCTCTAGCTCCAACAATTGTATTTCCCAGCTTTTCTAGTTCATTATATAAAATCAGATCCGTAAAAGAGCTCCCTGTCTACAGCATCTTTCTTCTCCATTCAAATCCCCCCATCCCCAGACTCATGTGTTTCACGTAAGACAGGCCATGAAATAATTAACAATAGTTACAATTTGCCGGATGACTTTGTGCTACTTCATGTAAAACTGACCAACTCCCTTCTATGGGACTGATTTACCTGAAACTGATACAGGAAGAATATTCAATGTTAAAACACCCAATGCTCTCCAAACAAGATCAAATAATGCAGCTCTACTTTCAGTGGCCATCCTTTGTAGACTGTTTACAGAAAAACTTGTTGGTTATATAATCTGTCAACGAGATGTTTGCTTTTTTCCATAAATTTAATTAGGTTTTGATAGATTCATCATTTTTCATATAAATTATTTTCGGTGAATTCTAATTGGTTCCTGCTGTGGCTTGGCAGCCACATAACTGATCATATGCCTATTTAATCCACTCATGGGATATTTAACAAATTGTTAGCTATTTCACTGTGCACTGAAGTGTAGCTCTACCAATTCTTTTTTCCTGTCATGCTACTGGGGCTATTATGACAGTCCATTATGTGATTTATTTTGTGAAATAAATGTGAGGTGTTGCAAAAACAACAATACATCATAATCTTCACCCAAAATATAATAAGGTCAAGAGACATCTCTAAGCTTGTACATGTGAAACACTAATACCTTTCCTTCCAATCTGTGGACAGTATTTTGCCTTTTCTGACATTAATGTACTAAGTAAGACATATTGCGGTGAAATAGTTACGTGATAATTCATTTTATCCTTCTAAAATAAGTACTTAATTGGTTAAGAGAAAAAGTAATGGGCCTATTTATCAGATGTTTAGGCTTGTCTACCTGGGGAAATAGCCTGGAATAGTTATTGCATACTAACTCTTCAGGCGGACATTCTTAATCCATAGTGAAAGCATCTCTGTGTGTTTAGCTTAATCCATGCTGGGAACGAGTACAGACTGGATGTTGCATTTTAAATTCACCCCCTAAATTTATTCTGCAATAACTCCCCCATATAGACAAATTCTTAATGAAAGCAATTTAAGGAGTTCAGCAAAATAGCTGTGAAGCTTAGTTCTTTCTTTACGCAGTAAAATGCTCGCTCTCCTTCCCATGATGCAGCTTGTTGGGTAGGACTAGAGGAGATACCTTGGGAACATGGAAAGATGTTTCAAATAGGAGTACCTGAGGTACAGGTACATATGCTCCCTCTTTTCCCCCAGCTGCCCAAATCATTTGGCTTAGGTGGTGTTGATCCTTCTCTTTTCTAGGTTGTTTTATTTGGTTTGTTTCTGTATTTTTACAGGACATAGAGAGGAGTACAAGTGATGCTCTGGAATTTATGGTACTTGCTCCTGTTTTTCCTAGTGGCAGGTGAGCTGTTTGGGTGCTTGGCCTGCAGAACAGCCCTGCAATACTTAGCTCTCTGCTGAAGATGTGGCACTCGGTGTTCCTTCCCCTGGCACAGAGAGGCTGAACCGGTGAAGGCAATGGTTTCTGGCCAGACCTGCCAGTGTGAAAAGCTGCTTCTCTCTCTCTAAATTAAATATCAGGGTAATGATGCCTATAAAACGGTGTGAAATTTTGAAAGACAAACATGATAGATGTGCAAAACATAATAACGCACCTCTCAGTAGAAATTCCAAGTTTTCTCAAAACCTGGTAATTTCAGTGTACCTCAATTCACAATATCAGGCTTTAAAAATCCATAACTCAGATATCAGAAAACAAGGCAAAGCAGAGCTAGTCCAGCAAACTTCCAGAGTGTTATTAAACTTCGTTACAATTCACATGTTATAGGAGACATACAGCAGCTTCTGCATATCCACGTTTCTTTAACAGGCAGTAGTAGGTGAATTAACAACAAGTGCAGTAAAGCACTGTCAGACCAAACCATTAGGGATGACAGACACTGGCAGATTAAGTCATGATGGCAAGGTCAGTGGTATGTGAAACTTGGCTAATGATGTCATGCCCTTGTCAGCTTGCATTGGCTAAACATGTTAGGGTTTACCAGCAAGCCCTATGGCTTAGTGAGCACTACTAAAGGGAATTTCAACCTGAAATAGGTCAACGTGAGCAGAACACAAATGCTTGTGCCGCAAGGACTCTTGGTGAAAGCCTGGCACTGCTGAAGCTAATGGAAGCTTGGCCAGTGACCTCCATGAGGCCAGGATTTTGCCCTTTGGCTTTTGCAGATATGACATGCAAAGAAATTCCTTTGCTTATATGCTGTAGATTGGTTTTCATCGTATGTCATAAGACATTTGTAGATTGTAAATTGTGCAGCAGGGAACTGTGTCTCATTAAAGATCTGTACAGATCCCAGGTTAATGGGACCCTGGTTCTTCCAGGGCCACCCCGCACATGCTGAAGAGCAAAGCAATAAAAGCAAGCTCATCCGCAGTGCGAGAATGATCATGCTGTAGGAATTAGCTAACATCAATCATCTGAAAATGACTGCATGTGATGCTCTATGCAGACGAGCAGAGCGGCATGGGTAAGTCTAGGGGAGCCACAACCAGCTTCCCCCTGTCAGAAAACATTACGATGAGCGAGGGCTCGGCGGGAGGAGATGTGTCCCAGCCGTGACCAAGCCACTTCGACAGTTGACGTTCCAGGAGCAGGACAAAGATTTCCAAAGGGGAAAGGGGCACTGAGAGAGGGGCTGGACAACAAGCCAGGATGAAAGTGGGCTGCATCTCTCTGAGAAACAGAGATCAGTGGTGTGTCTGATGCTTCAGACAAACAACTGACCTTGAAACTGTCTCTGCCTCGCAGAGGTGGTGATTGTGTTTTATATCAGTTTGATTTTCTTTTGAATCAACACTCAATGAATAAGCACTAAAGCTAGTTCCTTCAAACAGGTTTTGTTTGATGTGGTTTTTTTTTTTTTTTTACTGCTAGGCATAGGCATTTGCTAGGCTTACCAACTGAGCAAAGCAAAAATACTCCTCCATAGCCAGAGTTATAAAGACAAAGGAGCAAACATGCTCACCCCTAAAAGGCAATCAGCAGAGATTCTCAGACTGTACAGAACAATGTTGGAAATGTTGTATGGGCAGTACCTTACCCCCATCATTTCATAGAAGCACAGGTCTCCCGAGTCTGCTTAGCACATCTAAGGGCAGTAGAAGGGAAAGAGTAAAGGCAGTATATTTAATCCTTCTTCAGTGCGTTCTGTTGTCACACATTTCAAAGCACACTCTTAAAATTCTCCAAATTTGTTTTTAGAAACATCTTGACTCAAGAACCTTGAAGTTCAACAGAATCCCAATGTCCAATGGCTATGACAAAGTTAGAAATCTCATTCTGACACTCAGATCCATGCTTAGTTTCCAACACAGTTGTTTCGGGTTTTTTAATTGCGACTACACAATTATTTAATTGCAAACATGGATAAGTATTTAAATTGTATTTCATTATTTACATTAGATGTATTTGCTTTGTTTTTTTAATGGTTTATTGTTTTCTCCTTCTAATGAAGTAAATAAAACCAGATGGGAGGAGATGGAATTTACTAATTGTAAAAATGTAGTGGCCAAAGTCTTAGATACATTTAGGCAACTAAAACTAAAGAATTATAGAGAAATTTTTAGAAGTGCCCAACAGGTTAGGTGCCTTACTTCTGCTACTGTCAAAGATGATTTTACTGTCAAACTGCCAAAAGAATGGCAATCTGGAAGATAAGAAATTGAGTATTATTAGTGTCAGTGCCAGAAAATGTTAATGCAGGTGATATTATGACGAATTAAATCAGACACAGGCAAGTAGCTAAGAACAAGAAGATTTCAGAGAAGGAAAATCATACATTGAACAAAAATTTATGTCATTAAGAATCCTAGAAGTGCACAATATCTCTAATAATAGTCATTCAAGAGACACTTCATGGAATATAGTGACCCCAAAAGATAGTTGGAATTAGACAGGAGTAATAATCCTCTAGTGAGGAGGCAGATGCTATCAGCCAGAAAAAATCAGGAGTAAAAAAAGGAGTGAAAAGTAACAAGTTTGTGTGTTATTGCCACAGCCTTTTGGGCTGGCCATGGACAGGCCCATAAGACAGCCCTGGGCAAAGGACACTGGGACTGAAATGTGAAGTTCCTTCACTGAAACATGAAGACCTGTATTTTGCTACTGACTTAACTCTCCTCCTGGTTTCTGTGCACATACAGATAAACCTTCAAAACCAGGAGTAACAGGGAAGACAACATGTTTCAACAAGAAGACCAACTTTGGAAAAATTTGAATGATTGTGAATAACCAAAAGCAAATAGGAAATACTGGGAAATTTACTTACATTGTGAACAACAAGAAAGAAGCAGAAATAAAGGTATGAACAGGGAAAGTTTCTGGGAATATGAACATTTCAGGTAAGGTAGAAAGCAACATAGAAACCTTCTGCCAACATGTACAAAGATGAAACTATAAAACAACTATTGCCATCAGCAGGCAGAATAGAAGCATGCCCAGCCACAACATGGTCCTAAGACAGGACAAGAGCCAAGAAATTCTTTTAATTCAGCAATGTCCTCTATATCAAAAGTTGAGCAGAGTGGCAAAGCATCAACATACAAAACATCAAAATACATGAACAAACAAAGGAGATACTAATGACCCTAAACAGTCATATTGAATAGGGACCAGGCAAGTGCCAAACCAGAAGTCCATAAGGTTCAACAGCAAATATCAGCCAGAAGACAATATAGGTGTGAAAAAAGGGTCTGTGGAAGAACAACGGAGCAACAAACTGGCATAAGCATAAAGTGAGCTGCAAATCAGCCAGGCATAAGCAGATGAATGGAAAGGCATCCAAATAGTTTTATTTAGCTAAAGAAAGAGAACACTAAGATATTACTTTTGTGCATTTTAATTTGAAATCCACTTTCCATCCAGAAGCAACTTGGCACAATCACAAGGAAAACGGTATCTAGTTATTCAGCGTATACTAATGTGGTAGAGAAAATGTAAAAATGTTGTTACAGAAAAAAGCAGGTTATGGTATGTAACTGCTGTAATAAATATGTATGTAGGGCCAAGAGAGTAACAAATCTGGCGTAAAAGTATATTCAGTTGCAAATCCGTATACGTGCACGATTATGAAAATCAATAAGAATTTTCCTTTCTTTGCTGAAGTACACATACAAAAAAAGATCAAAATGAATGCCTTCAGCAAAGTTCCCTTGTTCCTGGTTTCTGGCCAGTAAAAAAGAGTTTGAAGAACAGTTTTCAGAAGGCATAAAAACCTCATAATTAATCATTTCTTCAAACACATCAGAAGCAGGAAGCTATAGAGTTTGTAGGCCCATTAATTGATCAAAGTACAAAAGGAGCTCTCAGAGAAGATAAAGCAGAGGAGGAAAATTAAATTATTTTTTGCAGCCTTGAAAGAGTTTAGGGAAATTTCTGGGCTGGAACCCTTCTTCATACATCAGAGAGGATATGTCAGAGGAACTATCTCAGAGTGAGTTCATTAGAAGAATCTATAGAAGAAATTGTCAAAATTAAGGTAACAAATTGTCAGGCCCAGATGATTTAAAAGCTGACCTACTAAAGGAAGCTGCAAGGCATTTAGAGCTGCCTTTGCATTGCAGGAATGGAGGATGGCAAACATGATGACAAATTTTTAACTGTTGCAAGGTATATCTGGAGAGCTGCAACCTAAGAGCTGTAGCACCTATTAGTTTGACAACTGTATCAGGAGAATTGGTAGGAACTAAACCAGCAGGTATTGGGAAAGTGTAGTACCCTGGAGAAGCAGCTTTCAAAAAGGAGAGTCACACCTTGCAAACCAGGCAGAGTTCTTTGAAGGCATCCAAGAAGAGACTCAGTTAACAACATGGGCACAAAAAAGCAAAAGAATGGCTGTGCTGGATTTGCTAAGTGCCCAGAATCCTGTCTCCAAAAGTGAATGCTTGGGAAAGAGAAGACAACCAGGGCAGATGTACAAGATGCTCCTGATGAGTACTTTTAGGGCTTCCAATCATTTTGACTTTCACAAACTCCTTAGGCAGCCTTTATTTCTATGTATTTAGTAACCTTCAATGGATTTGTCATCTGTGAACTAGCCCAGTCTGTCCCTTGAATAAACAAATACTATCCACATCATGCGTGGCAATGAATTTTAAAACTTAACTACACATTGCATGAAGAATCATCTGGCTTTCTTGTTCTAAGTATGCCTTCTAGTAGCATTCTTCAATGTCCCATAGTTCATGTACGAGAAGAGACAGTGAACAAGCAATTCCCACCTCATCCTGCACATAATAATTGTGATTTAATCTCCTGGGATTCCTGAAAAGTATTTGACAGCATCCTTCACCAAAAGCTCTTCAAAAACCTGTGCTGCCACAAGATGGGAAAGGAACTCCTTTCGGGGATAAATAAAGAGTTAACATTTCAGAAATGAGGGGTAGGAATAAACAACCAATTTTTTCAATGCAGGGAAGGCACCTGTAGAGTCTTACTGGGGCATGTGATAGGTCTGCCCTGTTCAACACACTTCTAAATTACCTGGAAAAGGAGGTGAATAGTAAGATGGCAATGTTTTCTGTTGATAAGAATGTATTCAGTGTAATCATAAAAAAAAAAAAAACCTGCAGGATGCAGACTGACTGGATAATTAAGTTGCAGATGAAATTCAAAGTAGATAAATGTAAAGTAGTGTGCATGAGAAAAACAATCCTAACTTTATATACACAGTGACAGTCTTTGAATTAACATTATCATTCAGGAATAATATCTTGGAAATATAATAGACAGTCTATGAAAGTGTCAGCTCAATGCTCAGGAGTAATAAAAAAGCAAATTCAATGTTAGGAGTTGTTAGGAACAGAAAAGAGAAGAAGGGAGAGAACATCATTCCACGCTGCATAGATGTGGGCACACCTTGAATACTGTTGGCAGTTCTGGTCCACCCATCTCCAAAGTGTATAGCAGGTCCAAAAAGAGGGTTCAGAGGTGGAGTATCAGGGCAACAAAGGTATCAAATGGCTTCTGCATCAGAAATTATTAAATAGATTAGTTTTTTTCAGTCTGAAACGAGATAACTAAACAAGGCTATAAGAAAGGTCTATGAAACCACGAGTGTATAGGGAACATAAATAGGGACCTTGTGTTCATTGTGTTTTCTAATGCAAGAACCAGGAAGTATCAAAGGAAGCTGGAAGATGGCAAATCCAAAACAAACAGAAGAAATAAAAGACACAGTCAGATGTGAAATGTCTTTCCATGGTCTTTCACAGAGTTTCCCTGGCTTCTGAAAGCAACTAGTCAAATCAGGGTAAGAAAAAATCCATCCAGCTCTATTAAATATGAGGACAAAATGTATAGCCCAGCAACCACAGGTCACCAGAAGCTGAGACATTATGTTGGGGAAGAGTTTTATAGCTGCCCTGGCTTTGTACCCCCACCAGTACATCAACAGTTGCTATCAGAGAGAAGATAATGGATCGAATGAACATTTTGGCTGTACATGCTTAGACTTTCTCACGTGCTTAATCAATACACTCTAGCTTCTAAGTTTGACAGCTCATAAAATACTTTTATGTTTTGTTCTGGTAAAAATAAACCTGTTTGGTATGGGATGCACTGACAGACAATGAGCACAGAGCCCCACCATACTATGAAAATTATTATATTTTTTCAGTGGCACTTTAAAGTTTCCCATTTGAAAGCTCCAATATCAGCTGTGAAAGAAATGAGTGAATGCAGGTTACCAACAAATTGACACAGGAGCAGTGCTTCAACAGGAGGTCTAACCACCGCTTGTCTTCAAGTCTTCATGGAAACTGAAGATGGCCAATTGTTTTGACCCTGGCATACCAATTTAGGTGCAAATGAAGTTCATCTCAGTCACAATACTCCTCAATTTTAACTACAACAAATACCAAGATTGTAGTTTAAGTCTTGGTTTGTCACTTTGTAGTAACCACAGACTGCCAGTTATAGGGCTTAGAGTTTGAACCTTGCTTTACTTCCACTGACTTTAGTAACACTGGGTGGCACTATTTGGTGGCATATAATTTTTAAAATTAAATATAAAAAATAATAATAACAACAACAAAATAAAAGGCGCCTCCTTTTCTGGACCCTAGGTGGGAGAAACAATCAAAGTTTTTGTGAATGGGCACAAAAACGGCAGAGGTACAGCAAGCCTGAGGACAAGTCTGAGATTTTGTAGGGGTCTCATAGTAACAGGCATGACTGAGACACATTTGGCCACCAGTATCTGTCAAGTTCAGCTGCAGAAAAGAGTTCTCAGCTCTTTGAAAAACAGAGTTTCAAGACCTTGCTGTTAACAGACCAGGCTACACTGGAACTTGGCAAAAAACTCCATACATGTTGTCCTGGGGGCTGATAAAGACAGGGTAATCCAGAAAGGTTTAAAGACAAAAAAAAAAAAAAAAAAGAAAAGAGAGAGAAGAGACTACCACTTACTTCCCAATTTCTTCCCACAGAAAAAATTAAGAGTTTACAAAATGTCCCTGGCTTTGCTTTCCTTCTGTTGCTTCCTGCACGGTGTGTGATAGAGCGGGCGCTGCTCTCCATACGAGTGGGCGAGCAGGGACTGGCTGGGAGGTGTCCAGTGTCACAAGATCAGGGTCCCTGCATGTGCAGGAGCCTGGCACACACGTACATGCACACCCCATCCCCAGGCAAGGAGGGAACCAGCAACCAGGCTGCTACCCTGCTGTTCCTACAGAGGCAGAGGGCACCTCCCCACAACCTGACCTCCCCGCTGGGAAACTCCTCAGGGTGGGCAGAATCTCTCTATCTATTTACTGGATATCTAGAGCACCTTCTTAACCCTAACCACATGTGAGAGATGCACAGCACATTAAATCATGATCAGCCAGATTCCAGGCAAAATTTAAAGGACAGACCTACTCTAAGCAGTACGTTCCAAGTCATCCTACTTCACTTCTCTGGGCAGGTTCAACAATCCAAGCACCATCCTCATCATAAAGACAGCAGTGTTTCAAGTTTTCAGGGATACAGTGCCCCAACAGCTTCAATCACCTTTAAGCTACCATTATTAGTGTTAAGCACTCTGAAAATCAGAGCCTTAAGGGCTTGATTTTGATTAGTTCTATCTGAGATGCAGCTGAAAATGCTCAGCCCATTTATCCCATCAGTGGGAAAAGATAGCCCACCTGGAGTGCTTTGGAAATGAAGGGAAACTTTGCTAGAGCTTCTTGCTCACATTTTAGCAAACTTCCCAAACAGCAATTTAAGAATTCAAACAAATAGTTGTTCAGAACTGGCAGCATATAAAGTCCCACAGAAAAATAAAATAATACAAGAAATCTCCATGTGTCCTTTGCCAGATAATAGAAAAACGTCCTGCAAATTGTTCTGACATGTTTTTGAACTTGCATTTTATTCTATGAATTGATGTTAAACGGTGACCCTTTGCTGGGCCATTTGCAAACAGGAAGATTGTCACATTAAATCATTATAAAATATAGCCACATTTACATTCCAATTTTAGCCTGCATTTCTCTAGTGAGGCAGACAAAATAAGAGTTTACTTTAATTGGAATGACTCCCCAGAATGCTAATGAACATTTGATTGAGTTCGGACATTTTCATAATTCTGATGTTCTTATTTTGCTGACAAAAAGTCAAGGAGACAGCTGACCTCCTCTAATATCCTCCTGTTCAATGGAAGGAAGCATACAGGGAATTGTATTCTTTTTTAAAATTACAAAGATTGTTTAACTTGTCTGGGGATTGACAGAAGGTGATAGGACAAAACAGGAGTGAGAAAAGTTACCATGTTTTTGTGTTCACATTTTGCTTGCTGGTAGAATATTTTTCTGACAACACAGGCTGCGTTGCACTTTTAGAAAGCAGAAACGCGTAGCTTGCTCATTTCTGCAGTAGCATAAAGTTGGCCTTCCTTTCTTTACAAGACAGACTTCACAATAAACAGATGCAGAAAATGTGAAGGTTTTTCAGCACAGCGTTTTGTCTTTACCACTTGACAGATTTTGTTTTCAGCCGAAACACAGTCATCAGGCCAAATGCTCACTCTTGCATTTTATGCAGTAATGTACACTCACGCGAAGCAGGACACAGTATGGCAGGAGAACGGGGGCTTGTGCCCTGGCATTGCACAGGTGCAAGGGATTACCCACCCTGAACAGCAGATGAGAACTCATCCAACGCGCTTTGCCTTCCACAGCCTTCCATCTGAGCTGCTCCTCCTGCCAGAGCCCTCGTGTCTCTGCCATGATTAACTCCTCTCTCCAGAACCCAGGTGTATAACCAAGGATGCAATATTACAAATCAACACAAACATGTATTAAAGACTCCCTAAGAGTAATGAAATGCAAATAAGATGCATGTTATTCTCTGTAGTTTGTCAAGACAACAGCCACGTCCACAGTGGATGGCCTCCAGAGCCCAAATGGAGAAAAGTCAGGTATCCAGCAGAGGGAAGCAAGTTGGTGACACCACAGCTGTCTTGAGCGATAGGGGTTTGCGAGCATCAGGGCAGGAGACATTCCACACACAGGCAACCTCCTGCAGCCCCAGTGAACAGATTGTCTGATCTTCCTTTCAATCTTTAAACAAAACGCCATGTTATCAGCCTCTTTAGGGAGAGAATGATCCTTAAACTTTGTTTTGGAAACTTCAAAATAGAGCAATATTATTAAAATAATTTTTCTTTGGTTTAGCATTCCAAATCAAAGTTTGGGAGTTAAACGGTTTTAAAAATTAAACAGTAAACAAAAGCAAAGTGTTTTCTGCCAGTATTTCTACTATTTTGAGTGCTGATTGGAAAGGAACATGGAAATGGGCATGGAGCAGGAATGTCAGTTGCGAGGGCAGCATAAGTCCATCTGAATAAACACAGGCTGACAGAATCTTCACTCAATTTCCTAACCAAAGTGTTACAGACTCAGAAAGCTGAGATCTTTCTCTCTCTTTCATGTCCGTGTGTTTCCTTGTTTCATCTGGAAGTAGAAGCCATAAAACCCACCAGACAGATGTTATTTCACTTCCCTACAGTTAAAGGACAAGTGAATCTTTGAGGAAAAGCCTACTTCTCAAACTGCCAGCTACTGATGTGACAGGCAGAGAAGCTCCCCTGAGATTTAAATATATATCCAACAAAATTTTGCTATCTGTCCAAACACAGCATTTAAGTGTTGCTGATATTATACATAGGTTTTTGGCTATCAGAATAGTCTCAGTTACAAAAGGGAAAAAAAATCTTTTCTCTTCCAGTATTAGCCTTTTCTTCAGGCTTTAAGATATGGCAATATGGAAAATGTAAAATGCTTCACTTCCTTACTTAACAAGTCATCATTTGCATTAAAACAAGCAGAGTACTTAACATTTTACCAACAGAGAAGTGTGCCAGAACAAGGTATCACAATAGCAAACCGTTCTCAGCAGAGGAAGGCCTTGCTGGCCTTGGCAGGCTCAGCTGTTAGCTATGCACAGACCTTAACAAACCTTTGCAGCGTACTATAGTTAATCAAATGTTGAGGGGCTCGTTTTGGAGGGCGAAGCGTGCTAATTCTGTGCCTTGAAAATATGCTCATAACAATGACAGGGCTTTTTTTAGTTCTAGCTTCACATTATCATGAAGTGCAAGGTTGTATCACACTTCAATTGATTAAGTGTGGATTGCCCCAGTAGACAGAATTGATTATGCTGCAAGTATGAGCTTGGGGAGAGTAATTAGTAGTTTCATTCTCGTTCTGCAACTCCAGTTCCACATTTAGATTATGAGCAGAGCCTTTCAGGTTTCTTAATTTATTTTTACAAGATGTCACAGATCCATAGCTGTTTGGCAGCAGACACAAAAGAAGGTGCATTTGTGAAACATATTGAGCCCTTAATTATTAAGGCATTCCTTGTTTTGGTGACCTCCATCTTTGTTCAACTTACCTGCAGTCACAGTCAGCAATAGTTGTGGAAGAAATGGAGCAAAGACAGCTAAACTGTTTAGGCAGCAGCATTAATGCTGACTTTGATTGCTTTCTTCACCTGTTCAACTGTCTTCTATTTAAAATTGTCAGGTGGCTGGCAAAGCACTCAGGAAAGTTTATAGTTGTCCAGTCATGATTTTCAGAATACAGGTTTTTTGTCCTTGACTTTTATTCTTCTGTCTTGCAGGGATATATAGGCACAAAACCAGGTTCTGAATTGTATACTAACCTGATGTTAATAAGAGATAATAAAATATAATATAAAGAAAATAAGAAAATATAAATAATATCCAGGGCAGTGCTATAAAAAATATTTCAGTGACTAGTACCCAGTAATGCACAGTATAGATGCGATTTAAAATGGCAAAAGAAAAAACAGCATTTAAATACTTTTACAAGAGTAATGTGATCATAAGCAGCCTTCAGAAAAGACCAAAGTTTTGGTAGGAAGAATTGCTGACCAAAATGCAATATGCGTCATTAATAAGTGATTTACTAACTACAGTAAATTTACTCAAATACCACAGGTGGAGTGGCAAATTGTAATACATTTATTAGAGTACTACAGGAGTGCATTATTTTCTGCCAGTATTTTCTTCCAACCTCTTCGGGGCTTTGAGTGCAGAACTTTGGGTCATTTCCATATTTCCTGGGCAATAACTCCTACCTGACCAGCAACAGTGATCTATCTTGACTGAGCTGTAGGCTCAAGAGAAATGTCTTCTGGATTTTGAACATTCACATTCATAGCAAAACCTCTCTCTAATGATTGCTTAAAATCCAGAAGTACGTATTTATTTCAGAAATATCTTTCCTGGAGCTGATTTATCCTTATGGAAAACATCAGTTGGAAATCACAAAACAGGTTTGCATATTACTAAAAGCATTCTTATTTAAAAAAGTCATGTCAGCAATGTGCCACAGTCCTAATTACTGCAGAGAAATTAGCAAATAATTATATGCAAATAAATGAAGGTATTCAAAGTTATTAGGTCATTTTGCTAGTCAATCATTTCAATTGCTTTAGGCTATGTTACAACATTGGTATCGGAGAATCATCTATAAAAAAAATAACAAAAGTTTATTATGTGGATATCCAGCATTTGTATAAACATTGAAAATGTGGTATTGAACCAGCTAACCCACTCGATATCAAACTGGAGTGGCTCTGATGATCCATATTAACCAACATTATGAGAATGGTTTTACGTGGAAGGCGGGGTTGGCAGTCTGATATATTCTATTTTTCAGTGTCTTCTAGAAGTGTGCCCATTCAGTTAAAAGACATTTCTATGCTGGGTTTTTGCTTCGGGCTGTATTTGCTGCTGGGGCTATCTTGTTTTGAGCGTTGCTGCCCAAATGTTTCTGTCTTTTCAGAGAGAAAGACTTGGAAAAATCTGTAGTTTTACCAGTGTTCAAAATCCTGATTGCAGAAGAGACAAATCTGGCACTCCTGTGTTTTGACACAACAGCTGACTCCCAATTCTGAGTTGCACTTTTTCTGCCCTGTGAAAATCTGCCCAGCTTTTGCCAGTTTTTAAACTTCTGGGGAAAAAAATGCAGTTTGTTCGTGTTGGGTGGAGACTTCTATTTTCTCAGCACAGTTTCCAAGAATTTCCTGTTCTCTGGTCTTGCTCAAGCCGCTCTGGTGACTGGCAGGGCACTGTCCCCTCGGCATGACTCACAGCCTCCGGGATGCCCAGCCAAGGCAGATTTGTCTTTCATGGGTGTTCTGGGCTCGGCTGCTTCTCGGTGCTGAAGCGGAGATGACTCAAAGGCCAGGGGAAGGAGAAAGAGAGGAACGAGGTTCCTGGGAAGGCTGAGGTTCAACACTGGAGGAGAAAAGGATACTGGCTGCCCAAATGGATTGGGGCTGAGCCAGAGGGAAAACAGAGCCTGGGTTTGTGGTGGAAAGCACTGCGGAGGAAGGATGTGACTAATTGGTGAGGGAGGAGTAACTGGGAGTTCAGGAGAGCAGAAGCCAGCTGGAGAGGCAGAGCTTGGGTGATGGGAGACACAACTCACTGCTCAGAGAGGCCCCAGGAGTGCAAGGAGGGTGGCAGCAGCAGCAGCAGGGTAAGCCAAGGGCAGGCAGGCAAGAGCAGGGCTGGGCGGGCAGGCTGCAGGCAGTGCTGGGACCCCACTCAGCTTCAGCAGGAGAGACACGGGCCAGCTCTGAGCTGTCTACATTTCGCTGTTTCACTATTGGAGTCTTGTCCCCAGGGACAATAGGTACTAGTACAATTAAGAGTGGACTTTAATCAATGCCAGCGTGCTGGCATGGTGAGCAGAGGTGCCTGGATATTAATCCTGCTGACACTTGCTTATTCACTCACTGCAAATACCTGCTTGCTTAATTGCTCTCGAGAGATTCACTCTCCCCATCTGTAGGACCAGGTTCTTGGTGACTGTGGTTCGAGGGAATGACTGCAGGATTTAAACATACATGCTTAGAAAAACGATAAAAATGTTAGACTTCAAGACTTTGTTACAATTCTCATACACACACATACTCAGCTATTATTTTAGGACTCTCTCTCTTGTTATGTCAATACTAGTAAATTGAACAATTCAAGAGAGCATTCCCAGGCACTGGAGCTGTCAGAGTTGCCTCCAGCTCAAGGCTGCTCCTGTTCTCTCAAACCATCCCTAGACACATTTTGGGAGTTAGCACAGCCTGGGTTTCTTCCCATCAGACAGGTCAGATGCGACACCTTACCCCAAAGCCTGGGGGAATTCAGCAGAGACATGGGCCATTTCGTGGCAGCTTCCTTCTATGCCCAGGAACCATCCTGGGGACATTTGGCTGATGATTTCAGACATAGTTTTATATGACACTGCAGTCAGCTTCCTATTCCCCATTCCTCATGCGTAGTGGGGATTTTATTATTATAGTTTATTTTTAATGTATGGTAAGTTTTAGAAGATAAACAATTCCACTGGTTAACTTTTCTCAGATTTGCCCAGCTCTACTTAAACTCCTAGAAGCTAGCTCAGATTGAGCATCCTCAGAAACTTCTTACAGGTATTAGCATGCAAGAATGTACTATGTTAGTGGTATATCGTGTAGCTCCAGAATGGTGTCATCCTCAGAGTAGTAAATGGATTATTTGTTATGTCTTCTATTATTTCTAATATTGGCTCAAATCATTATCATAATTGTAAATAATTGTGATGTTCACTTTTACCTTTATAGGTTGGACCTCCTACCCATGACTCAGGTCCACACTCAGAAGATCCCCATTCATTCGTTTGTGAGAACTCTGATTTCATTCATTCCTTCATTCCTTCATTCATTCAAGCACCTCCTCATGAGCTCAGCACTCATAACGTTCCTTCACTTTTTTACAATGGGTCACAACTTCAGGTATTGAAATACTGAAATATTGAATATTACTTCTCACCTGGGAAATGAGAAAGACTTCATTTTACAGTTTACAGATTATAAATGACAGAGGAGTCACTGTTTTCATAGTCTGCAGAATCACCACATATATACACAGCAGAGTGTTTCTGATATTGCAGATACCGAACGGCAAAATTCTTACTGATATTAAAGCATTTCCTTCCTGTGACATTTTTTATTTATTTTACCTCATTATTCTATTCATTAAATTCTCAGTTGTTTCTGGATTTAAAAGATTGATTATGTGTGTCAACACTTTTTTACACCATTCAGTGATATTTTTTCTTTTAATTCATCAGACTTTTAAGAAAAATCTTTTTCTCTATCTATCTTTACGTGTCAATTTAAAGAAGTCTGAATGTTGGACTTTATGTATATTTCCAGCAGAAATCATAAGTTTAAAACTTACTGCCAAACAGAAGAAGAATCAGGATATCTTGTGCTTCTTTTAATGTGGGAAAATGATGTAAAGTTTGGAAAATCAGAAAAATATATGCTTAGATATTACATGAGACATGACCACAATTATATGTTGGGTCCTTATTTTTTCTATTTTTCCTTTTTCTATCCACAGTTAATAATATGTATACAATTAAATACACTTCTATAGCAGATTCATTAGGCACATTTAAATTCTAAATAATTGCCTCGTACAACTAGAAAAATACTACAGTAAGAACAAAGTAGAGTAGCTACTCAGAGCATCTGCAAATCCTTGAAAAGGAGAATTATTTATGGCAATTGCCAGATTAAGGTAATTACTGTAACAGTCCACCACTCCTATATATGTCAAAGGAATGTGTATTTTTATATCAAGCCAAATGGCTGTATAGGCTATTAGGATCATTTTATGATGCTGCTATAGCTGAGACAACATCTCACAACAACTTAGATTTATATGTCTAATAATGGTCTGCTTTGTTTAATATATATTTTCAGTGATTTTGCATGGCCTTCCTATTTTTTAATGTAGTTTAGTGGCAATGTGTTTGTTTTAGCAGAGAGGCTCTGCTCCATAGCATTGTTTGTGCAGACTGTGCAACGTTACCCACTAAGTGTTTACTATATGGGGCACTAAAACTCAGATTTATGCCACATCTTTAGAGGTGGTAGTCAGCTGCAGTTGCTATTACAACAATTCAATTTTTGTATAATACACAGTAAACCTCCGTTGAGAATGGTTTTATACTCTTTTAATGCACTCCATATGCTGAAAGAAATAGTTTGAGATTAAGGGAGGTTTATGGTAGACGCTTGCTAAACTTCTTGTTTTTATTCAGAAACCCCAGAGACCCGTAACAGCCCGGCATTAGCATCACACTCCAGCTTCTGGGGCTGGCTGCCATCTTTCTTCTCCATCGCATGCAGATCTCAGGGGTTGTGCAGGCCAAAAGGGATGAAGAGTCAACATCCAGCCTCGTCTGGACCACTGCTTCTCACGTCTTTGCCTCTCCTGCCTGCTTTCCCATCCATCTGAGATGTTTCTTCTCATGCTATTTTCTCTCCTGGCCTCAGTTTTGGACTATTTAATATGAAAAAAACTGCAATGGAGAAAGTTCTGCTCTGATACTTCTGCTCTTTCTTTTATACTGGCATCTTTTTTATATATATTACACACAAATATGGATCTTTCTTACCCATAGACCTCCAATTTCTGTCTCATTTTTCTGTAACTTGATAATGTGTTTGGCAGTAAAGGAATATAAAGATTATCTGTGAAATTTTGAAAGGTGAGAAGCCAAACAAGGTTGTAGTTATAGATGGAGTTAGTATCTCAGTGACTGACTTCAGAAAATCAAAAGGCAGTCAATACATCCTTACACAGAGGAGGAAAAATGCATTCCATTGCTGGGCAGATACGTAAAGAACTCTGTATCAAACTTTCAAAGCTATGCAGTTTCTCATGCAGGTGACCACACGCAATTTACAGGCAGGGACAGTAGCAAAGAGGTTTGTGAGGCAGATTTTGTTCCCAGAAGAAGGGAATTGCCTGTGCTGATGGAGCAGCTTGGCTAAGAGCAACTTCAGCTAGGACAGATCACAAGAAGCAGAGCAATATAAAGTCCTCCAAACTGTGAGGGACCAGTATCACATCTAACAGTGCAGCATAAATTAGCTTTTAGTTTATACAATAAACACTTGGTGGCTAATGTTGCACAGGCTGCACCACAGTGCTGTGGAGCAGGGCCTGTCTATGACAACAGACATAGCCACTAATCTACAGTAGAAAATATGAAGGCCACAGAAAACCACCTAATATTATATACTAAGCAAAATCATGCAGTGACGGCCACTGACAATGCTGGAAATAACATTGTTCAAGGACCAAGAGAAGCCTTGCTGCAGCATCCCAGAAACCTCAGAGCTTAGACACCAAAGGTTTAGGAGAATCAGAAACAAAAATTACAATAGTCAAGTCATGGTGATTTGAACGTGATTAAAGATTTCAGCAGAGTAGTGGCTGGTGCAGGTCTGGGTAGAGCAACTTGCAGCCCATCAGACAGAGCTGCAAGGCAGCAGAGAAAGGCAGACAGTGTCAAAGCTGACTCAAGATAGCTGCCTGGAGAATGAAGTAGAAGGCTGATTTAAGCGAAATAAGCATATTGTTGAGAAGGAAACAGTCAAAAAAGTGTTTAAGGTAGGAGGAAGATCCTTCAGAAAGTTAGTAAGGTTTTGGTGTAGGCTGGAGAGTGAGGCAGTGAAGAGCAGAGGGAAGGCTTAGTTGAAGAGAGACACAACTGTGCTGTTCAAGCCACAGTTGGAGCAGTACATTTGGAGACCACTCTGAGCAACATTAAATTTGAATGAAATTCCCCAGAGACAATGAACCTCAGTGAAAAAGCCTGGATGTAACTCATTTAGGAAAATAGTGTGCAAATAAATAAATGTTCCAGGAAGAAACTACATTACCACCGGAATTAACTTATGTGAAATTTGTCAAGTTAAAGGCCTCAGTGTTACTGGTTTCACCATATGTTTGTAATTTTTTTCTTTCAGAGCAGCTGGTATTTTCCAAGGCTGTTCAGGTCATGCCCCTATTGTCTAACCATGACTAGCAACATTAAAACATTTCCCAACCAAATAAAGTCTGAAAGCTATTTCTTCACTAGCTGCACATTATTTTGTTTCTTTCTCTTTGTTCTTCAGATGCATTTCAGAAAAGTGTGGACTCCCGTTATGAAATCAATCCCTCTTTAAACAATTGGGCTTCCTTTTTTTTTTTTTAAGCTTAATCACTTTGCTAGGAATGTGACTGAGAATTGAAACATCATTATCAATGTTCTGCAGGGAAAGTAAAGTGTGTGAGAAGAAAAGGGATACAGTGGGTGTTGCTGGCGAAACAGTGCTGGGAAGGCCAGGCAGCCTCTCTACAGCTGCATGGGCTTTTGGCTGCTGCAGTTAATGACCGGGGATCTGACAGACTGGCATGACTGCTCCTTCCCTCTGGTTGAGAAGCTGCTGTACACTATCATCAGTGACTACGAAGAAAATGTAAAGTTTATCCTGCAGCTGAGAGAAATTGGTGAGCAGTAAAGAATGGGGACAGGTCAGTAATGCAGAGTGAGCGAGGCAGATCAATTTATAAAGCAGGTGCTGTCAGACAACACACATTCTGAATATAACCAAAGCAAAATTATACATCTATAAATAAAAAAGGTGGCTTGTATTATGCATTAATATTCTCTGGAAAATAATTGCCCTGCAGGGGACATTGTGTATAACCAATTGAAGATGAGCTCCCAGTGATATACTGTCATCTGAAGTGTCATTAAGTCAATCCTTTGCTACACAGTTTCTATCAGCACATAGTTTTCCTGAGCAGGCAGACCCAGTCTGGCACTTTCTACTCTGATATTCCAGCTATTGCTCCTTTCTAGCTTTGCCTGTTAATTTTGGTGCCGCTCAGCTGCCTAATGTGAGCCAAAGACATGCCCTGTGCTGAGATGCCGCGCAAAACTGTGGATGCGGCTCTCCCTGTGGCCGTGGTGGGGCAGGGAGAGCAGCCTGGACAGCTTTCTCAGGAGCTGGTGGCAGAAGCAGTGTAAGTCCCGCATGGATCTCCTTGCCCCAGGACTTACCTAGCACCTTTGTCAGTCTGCACCCCAGCCCACGCCACTGCCTCCCGCACAGAGCAACAAGGGACACCGGGACACCAGGGAGGAGATGACTAAAGGAGGGGTGTAAAGACGCAGTGGTTTCAGTGCGCCTCCATCAGGCAAGGTTTACCTCAAAACCACTGCCAGTCCTTCTCTGGTGAAATGCCCTAAAAGAGAAATCAGGAGGTCCCCAGCAAATGTCCTTGCTCAGGGTCTGCTCTGTGTACCTCCCTGGTGTGTAAAGGTGCCAGGTGGAAAACTCCAAAATCCCTCTTCCCCCTCTGCATCGATAAATGCCTCCCCAAGTTCACTGCATGCATCTCCACAGACACGCTCCCATGTTCTCTGGTCAGAAAAAGGCAGAGTTTACCCCAAAGTTGCGGCAGGTGGAACCACCACTGCCATTGCTCTGCCAGGAGACCTGGGATGGCTGCAACTCCAAAACCTCCCTTCCAGGGAGGCAGTGGTGTCTTCATCCCACTCCCTGCCCCTGGGGCGTGTTGAGGCATCTCCCACTTCCTCTGATCAAACCAACCCTGGCAAGACATAAAGTCAGAATTTAAAGAACTGCCGCCTTGTCTTACAAGCAGAGAAAATCGATGGGACTTGTCCTCCTCAGTCACTCAGATAGCCTGCTTATTCTTGGGATTTTTTCCTGAATGACACTCCTAAATCCCTCTCTGGATCTAACTGCCACTGATTTGAGGGTTGCTATTTCACACTCAGTACTTCCATGTGGACTGGAAGAGGGGCTGGTCTTCGCAACACCTTCAGGGGAGCAGCCAGGATGTCGATTCCCATGCCCAGCTCTCCCCCTCTCCCTCATCCTCCCTGCAAAGCCAGAAAGCTCCTGGGAGCAGTGGAGGTCAGGAGAAACACTCCCACATGGAGGAGTATGCTGCGGACCCACAGCCCCCAGGTACAGGACTGATCAGCTGGGGGTCACAGTGGCTGCCTGGCTTCTCTCCCTCCGGCATTCGGAGCAGTGTCCAAGGATGGCACACCACATCAGAGTGGGTGGCACCCCCAGACCCATCCTGGCGGTGGTCTCCAGCACTCCCTCCCTCAATCCCTGCTGGCTGAGGGCAGCTGGAGCCCAGCTGTCCTGCTCCGACCTTGAAAACAGGCGGCACAGTAAGCACCAAGCTTCGTTTCAGACCACACAGGCAGCAATCTGGAAATGACACATCTTTTTCTGGATCCAGCCCTTCAGCAGAAGAGACGAAATCCTTCTCCTCGGCCAGGCTCATCCCCAACCTGGTGTTTGGCTTCATTGCACTCAACATGATAACAAACATCTGGCTGAATTTCTTTTCCCATCTGGGCCATTTCTGTGGTTTCCCTGTCCCAGCTGACATTTCCTTCCTCTCCTACTTTACAAGGAATTCTTATAATCCTTTCTACATGTTTTTTGGAATTAACAAGAATTAACAAGCACCTGCCTCTATACTCTGTCTGTAACTATCTTTCAGCTTAATAGGCCCAGTGCTTCTGGTACCCAATTTAGGAGAAAATGAAACAGGAACATGACATACCAGAAGGGTGAGGTATCACACAGAAATTAAAAATGCTAAATGGGTAGGGAAGGCTGTAACTGAAGGCAAGGCATATTCTCTTTGCTAACACTCTGGGGATTATTTGAACATCTTAACCTTCAGGAAGCACTAAAGACATAATATTTAAAGTTTTTTTCTCCTCTCTAAAGAAGAGCCCTGCTTTTCTAGACTGTAGGTTAAAAACAGAGGATGAACTATTTTATTTATTTTTTTAAGATTGCTCTGAAAGCATATTTTGGTAATCCAGCTGAGAATATAGGATGTAATATTTAGGGTTTTTTTGAATGCTACATAGTCTTAGCATCTGGAAGTTATATTTAGGGAACTGAGAGATATATGAACATAAAAGAAAATGTATGCAACATGGCATCAGGGAGTGGCCAATGACTAGAAAGGCTTCAAGAATTCAGCACAGAAAAGAAAGGTGACTCTGGTTTCTAACCTGCAAGATTAGCAATAAGGATTTAGTGATCTGGATGCTCTTGAGACCATTATATTAGAACACGGACAAAATGAAAGATACTTTGATCTACAGTTCCCATTTAGAAAACCCTAAAATTAGCTACAGTATATCTGCAGTGCTGAGTGTATCTCATAGACCACTGAGCAGGTCTGTAATTAACTTTGGTTCTTTGAGTGCAAAAGGACATGTGATTGATTATCATCCAGACAACAGGTCTGGAAAACGCAGCTCTCGCATGGATATATGGATATATAATGCTCCCTGCTAATTCTAGCTCAGTTATAGGGTGTAATATTTGGATAAATTGCTCAATTTTGGAAAATACTATTTTTAAGATCAGGTTTTTATATTAGAATACACTGGATAAAAATGCTCTGGGGAGTGAAAGCTAGCAGCAAGTGCTGAGGACCGACATGGCAAAGGCCAGGATCAGAGCCAGGGAGTTCCATTCACACTAGTTCCCTCCTGACCCTATGCAAGGATATTTTGTGGAAACTTCTCAAGCCATCTCTCCCTAAGGGCCGCAGAGTGATATGGCCCAATGCTGCCTGACTCTCTGCACAGGCTTGTGTCACCAGCGGAAAAGGGGCTGAGGTGAGGGAGGCATTTTAGGCGCACCCTGCTGCCACATCTGCCAAGCACCATTCAAACACCTGGTGAGTCGAACAGTCCCCAGAGAGGCTCCCAGAGGGAAAAGTGGCTTGAAACGGCCTCAGCAGAGACCTGGAGCAGCTCATCGACAAGATCAATCTGAGGGAACGATTTAACACCTTGTTATTAGGCAACATTGACATTTTTACTGTATTTCTGACAAAAGAACCAGTTCTTTAGCAAAAGAGACAAAACGTTGAAGTAAAAAATTTTACACCCACAAATAACAAATCTTCACCATAAAAAGTTAAATATTGGCACAGGATCCTTATACAATGCAGAGGTTTTATTCACGTTGCTGAGCTTAGTCCCATTAAATTGTACATGGTTGCCGAGAAAGGTTCACAGCTCTTAAGCATAGAAATCTTATCTCATTTATATTACCACTAGGTGGCTCAAAATCAAAGAGCGAAATACACCACTGCTCAGTCTATGATCTGAATAAACACACATGATTTAAAGACTATTACGTGCTGTCTCATAATTGTCATACTTCAAAATTTTCTATAAATTGTCAAGCTCTCCAGGTTAGTGGTAAATACTCCCTTGAGGGAGCAGAGCTGTTGTAGCCTCAGACATATTATAGTACTTAAAGACGGATGTTGCCTGTGAATGTGTGGGAGAGAAACATCCAAATGAATAATTTGTATTTTTCTTCTTCTTAAAATCAATTGCTACTGAGTGAAATCACCAGCTGACAGAGACCAATGGAAGATGTTCAAAAGCATCTAAAGAGCAGCCTTAGCACCACATTATATTTTAATTTATTTTAACAAATCATCTGAACAAATAACTTGTTTTGTTTCATAGTGATTACCTTTATTTATAACTGTTAGCAGCTTATGACTTGAGGTCTAACTTTCTATTACACATTGCTTTAGATTAAGGACAAAGCTGACAAATCAAACCCATTCTTATTTGAAAGTAACTTACTGATAGGCAAGACTCCTGGGTGTAGATATATATCTTCAATCAATCAAACCTGCTGGCTTAACAGCACTTTGCTCTTTCCAGGTCACGTAAAATAAATAGAAAGGACAGTTTCTGTAGAACTTCAAGAGGCAGATTATGTTATCTGCTACCTTACAGCCAGCCATTATCCTACCATTGAGATATGAATTGCCTCCTATTGAGGATGATGGGACTTGTTAAATGGGAGGGTGTCAGAGAGAGTGAGAGGCAGACATAGAAAGGATTTCTGTTTTCTTATAATTCAAATGCCGTAAGTGTTGTATGCAAATCTCCCATTTCTTACATGAAGCAAGACAAGCTTACTCCCAGACCAGGTTACACTCCCGCTTCCTAACACAGGCGCCTGGTTCTTGTGGCTGAGCAGGAAGGCAGATCTTTGTCTTCCAAATCTTTCTACCACTATGAAATAGCACTATGGTAGACGTAGATTCTGGCTATAATCCACAAGTTTTCTTTTGAGACGTGTGCATCTAGCCTGTAATATTTCCAAAACTAGGCATGTACTCTGTGGTCAAATTGTGCAGCAGTTCAGGATTTTGTCCTTGCCATGTGTCCCCAGAGAGGGTGCTGGACACTTCTGGAGCTCTAGGCCACAGTTTCTGAAACCATAGACATCTTTGCAACACAGCCGCAATCTCTCGCAGGAGGAAGGGGTTGCTCTTGGAAAGCCCTCCTGCCTGCAGCCCAGCATGGTCACCACCTACAGTGGAGTGGGAACAAAGGGGTAAAGAAAAGGATGGGGGATTAGTTTAGGCAAAGATAGTTTGAAGGCTTGACTGGCATTAAGAGTTGCAGGGGTGAGTCATAACCCTCAGCATTTTGTGTAAAGATCGTTTGGTTTAGATGTGCTTGTGATAAGCCTCTCTTTGTGCCCTTCTAGTGAGCATTAGGGGTAGATCTGTGGAAAGTAAATATCCTGCCATAGGCCTGACTCATCTGGGAAAGAAAAGGGCTGTAGTTGATGGCTCCTCAGCCTGGCATCAAACTGGTTGCAGTTTCCCACGTTCAGCTGACCAGCCTGCCCGCGGTGCCGGCAGCCTGCGTGCTGCGGGGTGTACAGATGTGCGTCTGTTCTGCGGGAAAGGACACCGAGTGCCCTGATGCTCTCCTCGAAGTCCTCCCACTCTGGGGAAGGGGGTTGAATATATATTCACTAGCAAAAAGTGAGAAAAAGCTGGGGGAAAATATGGTTCATATCTGACAACCTTTCTTTTTTTTTCTCTTTTCAAAGAGAAAGAGCAAGCAGGCATTTACCATCTTTATTTTCTAAACAGGGGAATGTCTGTTCCTACAGTGCCACCTTCAGTTCTTTCTTGTTTATAGTCTCAATTTTACCTAATCTGTTTCATTTTCTCAACTTATACTGTTTCTGTAAGTGAAGGCCCAAACAAAAGCATTCCTGTGTGTTTCTCTTTGACAGTAGTTTGTATCGCTAAAACACAACACTCTTCAGATCCGGGAGATAATACTTGAACATTTCTCAACAGTGTTAATTGTCTCTCTTGCATCCAAGCACATTCTGGACTGACGAGGCAATTGGTACTTTGCTGAGAAGGTAATGGGTAAGTAGGAGTAGGGAGGGGTACGCTGAGCTGGTGCATTGCTAAGAAGGTGGGTTTTTTCCCAAACAAATACGGTTCAGTGTACGCTGTATATAAGATATGGATCTGAATGGCTACTGTGATAATAAGAAGGAACATAAGCAATAACAAATACAGATTCTTCTGTCAGAGGATCAAACAATGGAGTTATCAAACAATTATGACAAACATAAAATTACATTGGTTACACTGGCAAGGTTATGTGCAGCTTGACAGTTCACTGACTGAGCTTATCCTCTGTACTAATAAATTTTATATCCAGATAATTCAGTGCAACTATAATAACTGCTTTGTTAACAAATGCATAAATAGAATCTACAAGGAATGTGAAATACATTATTATTCATTTCTGCAATCCGAGCTATTTTTTATATGGGGATATCTAACCAATAGCTATTTTGAAGTCAAAGAAGTACCATGCAACTTTTCCAGGATAAAAATCTGGTGTCACACTCTTCTCCACATCACATGCTGCCAAGAGCATCTGCACTAGCTTCTCAGATGACAGAATTTTTTGAAGTTTGTCAATTACTCCAGGCACATTCACATCAGTGCTTGTGCTGCGCTCACAGAGTCTTGTCCCTGGGAGTTGAAGGTGATGGTGCTTGGTCACTGGTACAGCCACTGACCGCATCAAAGGCCATGGCTGACAGAGACAATGTGGCCTTCAAAAGGCCACAGCACAAGTGGAGCAGAAGATTCTGCCTTGCAGGCAAACCTCATGGCAGATTCTAACTGGGAGGTTTTGTGCCCAGTGCTGATCGTTGCCAGAGCCTGTGTCTTCCCCATAGTGATGAGAGGAGCCGCCTCTTCAACACCATGAGCTGTCAGAGGCTGCGTGAATGTCCTCTCGCTGCCCTGCTCTGGCACAGGGGACTGAGGCCAGGGCTGCGAGATGCCCTCAGCCGAACACCAAGGGTGAGGGTGGAAAGGACCAGTTGCTCACCCAGCTGTGGGGAAAGGAGGTGGCAATGCTTACTTGCTCCACATGAGTTAACCGGGCAAGTGCTGCCCTCAGCCAGGCTCTCACCTGCATTGCTTTGAAGGAAGGGCAGTGCGGGGTACCCTTTCTTGATGATTTGATGCTGTTCAGGCCCAAATGCTGCTCTGTGGGGCCACAGCTAGTGCCAAAAGCTTTGTGAAGGACCAGAGCTAGAGAGATTTCTCTTCAGGCTGCCCATCTTTCATATAGTCTTTTCTTCAGACTGGGGTTGCAGAAGTTTCCAAGGAGGCTGGGAAGGAAGAGGGCTGCATCCCCATGCCTTGGGCAGTCCTAGGGCCAGAGGGGACAGAGGTCAAGGGGATGCTAGTTTGGGTACGGGCTGTGAGGAACTGTCTTTGGTCTATGTTCTGTGTGTGTTATGGATGTAAATTTATTCAGAGAGCAAAAATGGCTTTTGGCTCTTGCCAGAAGACAAAGGTGGGATTCAGTTTGAGACTGAGGTATCTAAATTTAAGCACCTAATTGCAAACCTTTGTGAGCTGGGCATCTCAGTCCCTACTTCAGTCAGATTCAGCTGCCAAAGCATTGATGTGTGATGCCATTAAGATGCCATGGAGTTTTCTGGCTGGCCTCCAGCTGTTGCACCAGAAGAACTAAGGTCTCTATTGGTCCTGTATCAAAACTGCAAGCTCCATCCAGATGCCTAAGGTAGCCTTGGGCATCTCAAAGGTACCAGTTATCAGTATTAGTAAGAGGGCAACTGAATGGAGCCACTTAGTGTCTTCCTCATCGTGGGCGCACTCAGTCTCCAGACCCCACGGTCTCTGATGAATATGCCTCCCCCAAGATTTGTGGACTGGATCTTCACCATCTATAATGGGGGCTTAGAAATCTCATCTACACATACATTAGATGACTAATTTCAGTGTCCCAGGCTGAGTCCTGCCTGAAGTGTTTATCACTTGGCAACGCACGTTCTCTCTCGTGACTCAGTTCCATAAGGAAGCTGTAAAAATCCAGTTGCAGCACGCACACAGGAAGGGTCTTACCTTCCCCATCTCCCAGGGGCTCTGTGCTGCCACGTGTGGGTGCTGGAGACCTCTGCTGTGACTAAGCTCCAGGGACAGACTGAGCCTGAGACAAGGACAGCAAGATGGAAGGCATGGGTTGCTGACTGTCCTGGCCCCAGGGATCCCGGCGGGGGCTCAGACTCAGCCAGTGGTGCTTTGCTTGCTACAGCTTCAAACAGACAACCTCTGGGGAAGCAGTGGGACAAGCTGAGAACCCAGAGGTCCAGGCAAGGCCCAGGTAAGCTAAAGAAGGGTTCTGTCCCTACTTTTGCTACTGGCAATCATGAACAGATGCAATCAGGGCCACTTAGGTAGAGCTACAATGGTAGGTCACGTAGAAAGCATTTCTCTGGCTGATAGTGCTGAAAGCACTGTAGGATAGGAGATCCCAAGGACACTCAGTGCTACTTTGTGTAGACACATCTGGGGCATTTGGGAAGTATGGTATGGGCCTGAAATCTGCATGCAAACTCCAGCTTGGGATGCTTTCCTGGGTCAGTCCCCAGGAGAAATTTGGTAAAGCAGTACACATATGGCCAGTGAGACCACAATTTCAAACCTCATGCAGGTGTTTTTTTCTAGCTAGGAAATTAATGCCTTAGCTGTCTCCTGCCTTGAAGCTAGCGTAGCTATATGCACTTAGAAAATGAATGTGACACACTGCAATTTCTAGTTACTAGCATTTTATGCCTACACTACCCAGCATAAGTGATTGAAAAAGGTTTCTGGCACTGTTAGTTCAGACCTTAATGCATCTGCATCAAAGCCAGCTTCTTCTAATGGACTGAAACACTGAAGTATTTATTTTAATTTAAAACATTTAGAAACCGAACCTAGAAATGGAAACACTTCCCCCAAATGCGGCACATATTACTAGAAGAGCTGCCAAGGCTCGGTTGTTTCATCCCAGCAACAAGAGCCAAGGTACCAGGTGAGACAGTCCCAACACGCACGTCCATAATCCCTGGATTTCAATCCCCGTCACAGTTTCCCAAGTGCACTGTTTTATCCCATTGTGCTGAAAGGAAATGACATCACATAGATTCTACTGATGACTGCACACAGAAGTTATGATTTTTTGCCTGCCAATAAAACAGGACTCTCCCACAGTACACTGCAACCAATATGTTCCACACTCAGGGTGGGGCTCATGAAAAGTGCATCTATCATCAGCTTCCAGGGGAGTGACCTTTTTCTTCATTTGCCTCTCTATATCATAAAGTAGAACAGATTTTTCATTTGTTTCTGTCTTCAAAGTATGTCATCAAAATATCTACATATTTGCTATGAAAGTGAAGTTCTGTTCTAATATTGTTATCTAAAACATGAGATTAACAAAGTGTCATTCATAGATGGCATCTGGTGCAAACTATTTTAAGACCATATTTAGAAAAGTGGCTGAAGTGTCTGTATCTACTGCTTTAAGGCTCTCTCATTGATAAAAGGTTTCTTTGCATTTCTTCTGCCAAGTACATTCTGAACTCCGCAGTACAAAACCCCTGCCTGCTGACATCGTATTTGAACTTCAGATTAATATCCTCTTGATTGTTTTTCTGACAAGATGCTAATGAACCAACCAGAGCAGCTTTGCCTGGGAGGAAACTCATAAAACATGAATTGGAGAGCCAGTCCATAAATAGAAATTGCTCAGATTGTATATCTAGTCCATCACATGAAGATTTCGCCCGGGACAAATGAGTGCACCCATTGCCTGCTGGAGACGTTCATCCACCTTCAACTCAGCCCACTTCCATCTTGGAACTGTAACTTTTTCTCTCAGTAATACCTCATAGGTTTGCATATTTTCTGTAATTTTAACACCTTCTGAGATTATATATTTCAATACTATCTCATGTTGACAAGGCTAGAAAGGAAAATCTGTCCAGACTACTTCGGGAAAGCTAGAAATGCCATATTCGTGGGTTGAAAAACATATGAGGCACATGCAGTGGATCTGATCCGCTGGCTGCAGCATGCCTGTGCCGCACAGATGACCCAAACACAAGCTGTGAACCCTACATGTGCCCGTTCCCCTGGTCCACACACACACTACCAGCAGGCAGCCCCTGCTTGTGCAGATGTACGTGTAGATACAGCTAGGGCTATTGCACCTCGCACACACCAGCTGCCTGCTAGGGGATATTGCACCACTCAAAGCCTTCACATTAATGTTGGAAGATCTTGGGATAGGCTCTGTGTCAGTGAGGAGGCACAGGCTTGCTGCTACCAAACAATGTTCTGTGGCCTCTGGCACAACCCTACAGCAGCTCAGACCCACTGTTCAAAAAGGCCCTAACTCTTCTCAATAGAGTAATTGAGAGAGTTATTATTATATACTGCCCGACTGACAACTTACCTGCTCACAGTTTGTTTTCAGATGTACAGTTTCAGTCCCCATTACAATATTTGCTATCAAAAAGATATCTCTGATATTAGTTCCAAACAACCAAGCTGATGACCTGAAGCAGGGTGATTGCTTGGGATTTTTTGGGGGGTAGAGGGAGAGTTAGGACATGGTGGGAGAAGAGAAGCCAAATGTTATTTTCTTAATTCCTCAGTAAAAAGCAAAATGAGTAAAGTGAACAACAAGCAAATCCATTTAAGCACAAAACAGCAAGGCATCCTAGGAGAGCAAGAACCAGTGCTTATGTAAGAGACATTACACACCTCATTACGGAATTCAAAATATTTGACAAGGCAAAGCCTGTTGAGATCTGTAAATAAAGCATGAATGTTGGTGCTCCAGGGCAAAAAATGAGAACAAGCAGATACCAAAAGATACAAAGGTGAGTTTAAGCTCCTCCATCTAAAGTCTTTTAAAACACTTTAAAGGTTCCCAAGTTTCTTAGTGACATTCTGCTCATTCAGCGTAGCAAAATGCTGAGCAAGTGACAAGTACAGGGCAAACCTGATTGCTCAGAGTGTAGAAAACACACCGCAGTAAAACAATTACCTTGGTATGTTAAGTGTCACTGTGGAACGTAAAGCTATCTGGCTGGTGCTTAAATGAATGAAAGAGGAATTTATTAGTATTTTTATGGAGAATAAATATGCTCTTGCTTATAATTTAGTAGCAAGGTGATATTGATAAATAAAGATCTAATGGATGGAAGTGTCTCATCACTGAATCTCATTTGTGCAAGGCTGCTAAGTCAGGCTATGTGGTCCTTACGCCTGTGAGCAGGTCTGCTCACTGTGGTGGGATAGCAAAGCTCTGTGTTCCTTCAGCTTTTGTACAAATTCAAAGCCCACAAAACATAGCTTAGCATTCTATTTCTATAGAAATCACAGCATCAGACAACAGACCACTAATGGTAAAGCAGCACAGTGTAAGATACCACACAGATTTACCTTATTGCAGCAATTTTACACTACATTCACCTAGCTAAACCCTTTGGACTATTAGCAAGCTAATATTTCTCTATTTATCATTCCTTTGCAAGAGGTTATCACTGATACTAATAGAAAAATTAAGCATACTCACTCAACCCTCTACATTAAGGAAAATAATTTAGCCAAAAAAAACCCAAACAACCAACAACAAAACTCTTGCATTAATATTGGGTATACAGCACAGACTTGCTGTAATTTATCTGTATTCTGTGCAATAGCAACCAGAGAAATGTTCCCTGCAAAGCCCATTATATTTATATAAAGAGAGATATGGAAAGATGTATGCACTGAGCAGCAGAATAAAATGAACATACATTTTTGCTGCAGGAAGTCTGTGAGAGAAAAGCTTGAATGTCACTGCTAACTTGGATTTGGTAGCCCAGCTCATCCATCTTGACAGAGGTCAAACCGCTCAGGACTGTGACTCCAACCAGAGGAGGAAATGAGTACTCGCCGGACAGATTGCTTCGTCCTCCCTCTCTCCCTCTCCAGGGCGAGAGAAACATCAAAAGAAGCCTCATCCCATGATGAGATCAGAAGACCACATACTGAGGAGAAAAGGTTTCCAAAAAAACCCCACTTTCTCAAGCCTCAGCAGCAATTGCATGTAAAAGGCTTGACCATGGTTTGAGTGTGTAACTGAGCCATCAGTTTAGAGGGAGACTATCTCTGTATTCCCTCCTATAACAGCACCTACAATTAAACTGGCCATGGGACTCTGCGTACAGTATTTTTCCAGGGACAGAGCCTCAGACATATCAGCTCTACAAATTTTAACAATGTTAGAAATCACCCACATATGCAGTATTTGATACAAGAGCCCAAAGACATAAGTGTAAAACTGAATCTGCAAATCGTTCCCTCCGGGCAGCCAGGCACCCTCCTCCTGGTTCGGCATTATCCCCCCTCACGTTTTGCAGACCAGGACTCCCAGTCCTGCGGCCTTGTCCACGGCACTCAAGTGCAGATACATCACAGTTTTGCACTGCAGCATAATCATATGCTCTTGTTTAATGTGAGTTCCTTTCCTACAGGTTTGTCTGATTCAATCTGCCTTTCACTCTCAACAACCATTGAACTGAAGCTGTCAGAAAACTATCCACATTAACTCTTATGCCTCTTTTTCTGAGTGGTACTAGGGAATTAAATCCCTTACTGACTATGTTTATACTTAGAAGTATGGTTTTTTTCTTGTATGCATTACCTTATAATTATTGACATTAAATTTCATGTGTCATTTTGTTAATCAGTCAGCTCTGCAAATCTGCTCAGCTAACTATTCTGAGAAAATATTCTGGTTTATCATCTGCATTACTTTCACTCATTTCATTATTCACCTGTTCTTATCATATATTTTATGTTCTAAATGGCATCGTCATAAGCCCAAATCCAGGTGATACCCACAAATAACCTCCTATTTTCTCCAACACACAGTCATGAAACACCTGAACATGAAGCAGGCTCTGTCAGAGTCCTCCCCTAAGAGCCTTATGCCCTAGATGCTCCTCCACATCGTGCACCGTACCTGCCCTCTGCAAGGTGCCTTCTTGCAGGCTGTGAAACCACCCTCTCTCTTGGGTGTGGTGTGGTGCAAAACCAGGCAACACAGTGGGGTGAGCCGAGGCTCAGAGCCCTCATCAACATACATCAAAACTACACCCACGAAATTTCCTACCAGCATGAGGAGACAGTGGCAAAGCTGGCTCAGGCCAGCTGCATAACATCTGTGAAAGAGAGGGGAGCACTTGACTCTGGCTGTCCCTGTGTCTCTGTGCTTAGGGATATCTTTGGTATCAGGTCCTTGTTTTGTTGTCTTTGGCCATTGATGAAGACAAGGATCCACGGAAAGAGCCTTCTTACGAGTGGGAAAGTTGCTCCTTTGATCTCCCACTATCTTTTCAATAGCTTCTACTGATGCCCTTGGTATGAATGTCAGACTTCTTAGTCCAAAGTTTTTCAGATTGTTTCTCAACCCCTTTTTTAAAGACTGGTGTCCCATTTGCAGCCTTCCATTTTTTTGTCATTAAGTGCTTTTAAGCAGCAACTCGAACAGGACAGTTGCGGTTCCCTGCTTTCACACCAGAATACACCTGAAGTTCCTGCATGAATTTGTTCTGGCCCTGGGAACTGGTTAGGTTCAGTTTCCTCATTTATTCCAAGCAGAATTTCTCACACTCCTCTCCTGCAAAGAATGAACCCAGTGGGAGCCTCACTGACCTCTCCTATAACCAGCACTACAGAAACACATCATTTAGCTCTGCTGCAAGGTCCTGTCTTCACAGAGTGCCTTTTCTACACCTTCATCACATATTGGCCTGGTTGACGTTCTGGGCAGCTTCCTCCTTTGATGTTTTTGAAAAAGGTTTTATAGCAGCTTTCACACCTTTACTAGGTTGCCCCTCCAAATCCTCACTGGCCTACTTTATTGCAGTGTGACACTCAACTTGTTACAGTTTATGATCTTTTCTATTTTCCTTGTTCAGATAAGACCTCCACTTTTTAAAAGAGGCCTTTGATGTCATTTAGTAGTTTCCACTGCCTTGATGTTTGACCATGCCAACATTTTGTTTTCCTCTCAGTCTTTTAAAAAATTTTCTCTGGTAGGTGGTATACATTTACCCCATGCTTCTAAAATAGTGTTCTGAAGCAGTCTGCATGCTGCCAACACACATTTTCCTGCTTTATTTAATCTTCTGGTTTCCTATTTACTATCTCACTGATGTACTGAAGTCCTGCTTTCCAAAAATCCTAAGTCAGCTGCACATATCATCTCAGATTTTTGTTGTTTAAGAATAGAAAAGCTACACTAATTTGAAACACCATCTTCCCATGGGAATGACCCCAGCAACATGGGCTTTTATGAGAGGATCCTTGTGATATCAATGGACTACCATTAGAAAGGGCTTTGAGGAGCAGAACCCTGTAAACTCTTACCTTAATCAAAAAAAAAGGTTTTTTTCATATTGTTCTTTCATGCCCTCATCGTCTGCCTACCTTCCGCTTGATTTTGGGTATTTACACACCAGAATAATCATTTGCATCTAAATAGCATAAATTAGGCATAGCCTTGTTATCCAACCTTATGGAATATTCATTCTTCAAGGAACTGTAATTAAAAAATTGTTATATAAAAGAAAGTCATTTGTAATTAAGAATTAAATTTAACCTCCTTCTAAAGAGTAAATCTGTTTTCCATATACTTATGAAAGTTGTGTCTACTACATGCAACCTGAATTGTTTCTCTCAAATAGCTATTTAAAGAACTGCATTAATTATCATCTCCTCAGGATTCAAAAACTTGGTGTGGACTGGAAGAGAAGAAAGGTTTAATCAGGCCGCTTTTTCACTCCCATGACTCTTTTCCTAACCTGCATGAAGGCAGCTGCCATCTGAGCTATTGCACAAATAGAGGGTAGCAACATCCTACAGAAGAATATGAATCATAGAGGTGTTCAGTTTTGCCTGTCGGGGTTTTAACTGTAAGAACCATGCCCGCAGAAGGTAAAATACGATTTTATCTCCTGAGTCTGGAGGGAGTGATGGGCTGAGGCTATATCTGAACTCCCATGCCCTGTTGTCCCGGGTGACTGTAGTGGGAAGGGAGTGAGGTGTAGCTCAGGTCCCCTTTGGCCCATGGGCTCCATTGTCTTCCCATGGAAATCTAGACCTTGCAGAGGGATGGTGCACACTTGGATCTCCATTCAGTGGGATCCTGAGTCATGCTGGGGCATATAGGTAGTCCCAGGTGCTGCAAGACACTCTCAGGTACTGTGCTTTTGACCTAACCTGAGCCCAGGATCAAAGGTAGGTTGGGGCTGCTCCACTTTTGGTTTTGCTACAGTGCTGCCTCACAACATCACCCAGCAGTGCAGAGCAAAAGGAGCCCAACTTTCTGATCCACCATCCTGTCCCCAGGCATGGGGTACATGTCCCTGCAGGGACACCAGAGCTCACACCAGCAGCTCAAGGACACCCAGGGAGCCTTTGTGTTGAAAGTGGTCCTGAGTGAGGAAACACACTGGCTTCGTGTCTCCTCCAGGTCAATAAACACTGCATATGTGAACCCCTGTGCAAACTCCTGATTTTCTTACTTTGGCGTAACTATGAAGTAATTTGTCTGAAATCAGGGAAAGCAGAAGCAGATAAGCGAGAACTGAAAAGAGACTTTGCCTTTATAAGCCTCAACTGACCTTTCCTCCATGCAGCTAATGGCTCCCATGGGCTTTGGGGTGTGGTGTTGGTTGGTGGGGTTTTTGTGAGCTGTCCTTCATGGTGCTCTCCATCTTCTCCTATGGTCTCAACAGAAGCAGAGTGAAATCCTGTATGTCAGCTGCTGCCTTCCTTTGGAAAACAAAATCTGAAATAGCAGCTAATGCCCCATTGACCAACCGCGGCAACCAGCAAATTCCATCTCTTATTTCAAAATTAACATATCCAAACCAGAGCAACCACCATGAAAGCAAGTATGTAGGTCCAGCTGTATAGAAGAGGTCTGTTTCTTTTTTCCCAGATGGGTAAAGGTGGCTCACATTAACCAGGCGTGTGATTCCCATCGACTGCGACATGATTGATTTTCAGGTGTCCAAGTCAGGTTCCCAAGCGTCCCCATGATTCTGGGCTTCAGTTTGCAATGACACCTGCAATTCAAAGAGGAGGTGGTATAGGTGCTTACTCAAGGCAGTATCAAAAGCATGCCAAAGCGGATTACAAAAAATGTCGCTGCAATCCTGCACCTCTCTCAGATCCCTCTCAAGTAGGTTTTGTTTGTTTCTTTTGAAATTTATGTCAGACTTCTGCAGAGATAAGAATAGGAGACAACGTTACCAGGAGCTGGCAATTTTGTATATTTTAAGATCTAAGTAGAGAGGAAAATAGAAGCTTATGATTTAAGTGTCAGCTCAACCTTTACCTCTAAGTCCCTAATGCAGCACTAACATGACTCTATTGGGGAAGAAAAAAAACACTATCACAGAACTGAAGAGGTTTGATCTCTCCTGATGCACAAGTGGCAGAAGTTTAATCCTGGCTGTATTTCAAACAAGAATGAAGAGCACAAATTGCCCAACAAAGCTCTTAAAACAAGGCTGAGTAAGAAGTCTAGCAACCACAACAGATGAGTTGTTTTAACATGTTTATCCTGAAAATTTCCTCAGCAATTTTATTCCCCCACTAACAGATGTTCCATTAGGGATGCCCTGAGAAGGTACTTTTAGTTTTAATCACATTTTCATGGTCATGCTGCGGGTAGACTGTCAGGTGGTTTTAAGATTATGCTGCTTTTGAACTTCATATCTACGTGGCTACAGCAATGACAAACACTACAGATTACAACACTGTGGCCCTACTTTTTCCAGAACCAAATCAATTGCACAAAAGGTCACATGTTCAAAGATCTGTAAATATGAAGTCTCAGTAAGCAAATCACATAATTCAAGATTCAATGGAAAAGAATCACCTTGTGCTCAAATCTTAAAGGCATATCCCAACGAGTTAAAATATATCTCTGTTTAGAAATTACAACCAAGTTTTGCTTTCTATGGACATCCCGTGCTTCACTAGCTCTGGCAGGAGTTTTGAATACAAAATATTAGCAACAAATTGTATCAGAAAAGCCAACAGAGAAAAAGAAAATTATAAAAGTCAGTATCTATACAATATATTTCTTTGCTATCTACAACAGCAAAAGCAGTCCTTTAACGCCTCATCCTGTTATTTGACCATGATGTTGTATACAGCTGGTCTATGAAAATAAGTATTCAGTATTTATGTTTCTTTACTATTTGGTATTTTCTGGAATATTTGCAGCACTTCTGGAGAACAAGGAAATTTATTCCAAATACATATTTGTGATTATATTATTTTGAAACTTTATACAGTTATCCTACACTCATCTTTCCTTTTTCATCCAGGTTACTCCCCACTAAATGAATGCAGGAAGAGAAAAATACCCACAGAGTTTTATTCTAAAGACATCTTCACAAAGGAGATCTTACATATGTTTCCTCAACTAGCTGAGTACAGCTTTTCCTGCTGATGAAAGATCTCTTAAATGACTTCATTCAAATCACCCCAGGTGGGTGATTAAAAGATTGATTAGGGATTTGTCCCCTGCCTGTCAAGTCTGACTGCAGCTCACTTAGATTAATAGTGTATCTCTGCCTGAGCTTGAAATGATAATGCACTGCTTGATTGACTGAAGTGTCCCTGGGTCAAATCACATAGGACAAACCGATGCTACAGAACATCTCCCTGGCTGGCATACAATATCAGCTACTTTTCAATGCACAATGTATTTGTCTTCCATTGCCCTACAGCTTTCCATGACCACTGAATCAGAGAAAGAAAATCTCTTTAGAGGTGGGGAAATGAGAAGGGAGAAAAGAAAATAATCCACAAAAAGATGAGTTTATTCACACTTGCTTACCCTCCAAGAACCCATTTTCCCCTGGGAAGATTTTTCTCTAAACACCCACTGGGTTTCTGCTCTCCCCATGCAAGTTTGGCATCTTTAACTAGCAGTTGCTGTCAGGACCACATGCAAGGTCATAACCTTGCATGCCCCTGTGTTCATTTAAACCTTTCTGGGAATAAAACATTTGAAACTAATGTTGTTCCTTTATTGCCTAGAATCCAAAACAGGATATTGCAACAGCAGGGAAGGTGGGAGGTTGGCAGGATTAATCTGAACAGAATATATCAAAGACCTTCTCCCAGGAGGAGGTTCCCACCTATCTGATACCTGCCTTCTGGGGTGAGGCAATATGATGCCTGTTCCCCAGACGAAAAACTAGTAAATGCTGGGAAAAGACCTCTATTAAGTGGAGGCAATCAAAAAGTGGAATAAAAATACTCCTCAACAGGAGACATCTCTCAAGTGAGATTCTGATTTCAGTTGGTGAAAAAAGGTCAGTGTCAGCAAGGATTGCTGCAAAGAGCTGCAGCGATCTTTATGACTGGTACCACGAGCTTCAGTGTCAAAGATGACTGCATAGAGATTTCCAGATTTCAATGAAACAAAGTCCCCGAAAGTTGAAAGATGGGTTGAGCTGAGGGTGTTTGTTTGGAAAAGAAAAGTTATAAACAGTATCACAGTGAATTCGGAGTGAATTGTAACCAAACCAAAGCTGAGGGCACTCAGTTTGCTGGTGGCCAACAGGTGAAGCAGACCTGGACTAAAGCAGAGCTTGCACCAAGATAGAGGTGTGGATGAAGCATCAGTGCAGTGGCTGGTGCTCAGGAGTAGCTGAAGAATAATGAGTATTAGAGAAAAACCAGTGCTGCATCTCAGACTCTGAATAATGCTCTTTTTTCTCCACAGACAGCAGGCCTGGCTGACTGATCTGTAGAAAGCCACAGCTCATTTTTTCAGAAATCCCTGTTACCATCTGAGCAGCTGAACTGACCTCTCTTGTGCTTGGATCATTGCTCATCCGCAGCTCAGTCGAGAGACAAGCTGAGTCCTTTCACATAGGAATTTCTGAAATACAGCCAGCCATCACTGACCTTTCTATTAAAAACAACATTAAACTTGATTCTCAGGCTCAGTACTGCTTGAGAAAGAAATGCAAACTGCACATTTCTCAGGGAAGTGGCCACAAATAAAAACATGTATTTTAACATTTGTCATCTAAGGATCCATCTCCTGGAGTGGAAAGGTGTTCGAAACACAGTCTTGATTCCTAGTCAAGCGGTGATTATTGTACAAGTTTTCTAGTATTGTCTCATTGACAATATGAAACAAGGCAAATAAATCACTGCTCTAACAAGTAATGTGACAGCCTACCACAAGACATCTAGCTGGACATCACAAGTTGCCCTCTCACAGCAGTAGGCAGTAGAAAGCAGCTGCCATCAGAGGGAGCAGGACAAACAGCATCCAGCACCCCTGGATGAGAAAGTCCACTCCAACACTCAGCCCATCATATCCCATCCCATCCCACAGAGTAGAGCATAACGGGGGGACATTCTCAGGGAATACCAATGAGTAGGCAGGCTGCCAAATCAAGGCACTCTAAAGAATGAATAATCATTAAGAACAAGAAAAGATTTATTTTCTGTCATTAATTTCCTACCAAACACTTTGCTCTGCTTTCTACACCAGCCATTAGAGCTCTGCACATAGGTCGACAGAGCACAGCTCCACTGCTGGGAGCGGCAATAAAAGACAGGACATTGACTGAGGGTGGGATTTTTATCACTGTAACCAGATCCTGATAATACTTTGGTGTGCATACAACACTATACACAGCAGTGCTTGCAGTATCAGGAGTCATGTTGCAAAAATCTCACCTTCCTGAATCTGCCTGTGTTACAACCGCCATTTTTAATACCAACTGCAATGAGCTAAAGCCACTACAGGAGCCTGGGAACCCTCAAATATTTCAGCACTAGAGGAAACACAGTGAATCTGCTTTTTTTGCAAGGAGGGTAACTGATTAAGTTTGATAAACACTGGAGTATTTTTGCTTTTAATGCTAACTTCCTTGTTTCAAGCAAACTGGCATTAAATGTGGTGCAAGTAGTTCACACAGGACAACTGCTGATCAGCTGAAAGCCTTAAGAACATTAGCTTTAGAATGGTAGTCTTAATGCAAATTGTCTTAATGCCCTGTTACTCTTAAGTTCACCAAAGTCCAGGTAAAACGCCTCTCTTTCAACGTGATGTTATGACTTTATCTCTCTGTCCTAATTAAAACATATTTAGTGTCCAGTACATTCTGCTAGTGCTTTTGTAAAAGCAGATATGAAAAGTAAAATGATTAGTGACTAATGATTGACATTTCCCCCTTTCCTCCCAATTAACAAAGTTTCCAATCATTTGTTCAATTTAGCCTAATGGTGGCAAGACCTAAGACCATTAAGTAATACAGATGAAACAGGGAGTCACAATGTGCTGCAGCTTATTAAAGAGCATTTTACATTACCCTAAAAGCTCATAACTTTAATAGGCCTTGAATATTCCATTAAAAAATTAACTCAAATAGTATTTTTTTTTTATTCTGTGGATTTTATATACAATGCTTAATGATTTATTCAGCTTAAGAATGTGCAGAAATAAAGCCTCTATGGTATCTGAATAATTCTAGGAGCGGGGTTCTTAAGCATGATGATAATGCAATGATAAACAGCTAATAAGGCTGGCAATGTAACAATTTACCTTCTTTTGCAGATGGAATAGTTTCTTTGGGGAAAAAAAAAGTTTCCTCTTATATCTTCCTAAATTTGAGTTCTCTATTTACTGATTTATTTCGATTCTCGTTGCTCTTGTTGCCTGTTTTTGTTTTAAGGGGGAAGTAATTGGCTGAATCTGAGAGACTGACCTTAGTTTTCTTAATGCTAATTCATTATGCAGCACTTCTGTGTGTCTGTGGTGGCCTTTTGTTTAAACAGCTAAGTTAGAGAGACCTTTAATGTTAATGTGAATTTATTTGTATGGTTTTGGTAGTGTCTTAAATTATAATACTATTACATTAAAAATGACATTTTATAAAGAATTTCTATTCTGTTTCAATTTTATTTCTCTTTTATCCAACATTCCCTCCAGGCTGAGAGAGACCTTCAAGCTAAAGGTTAATGCTGACATTTATGGTTCAAAATTTTTGTTTATATTTGCCCATAACCACATAAAAACAAATGAATCTCATTTCCATATACACTTGGTAGCAACAACAATTTTCACCAGCACTTTGTACATAGAAGACAAATGTTTTATTGTTATTACTCAAAAAATGGTGATGATAATGAGTTGGGCAACCTTTTGAGCAGAGGCAGATTGCAGAGCTCTCACTGCATTATGCAAACTTTGAAAATGTAATTGGGTTACCAAAAATCACATTAAGTTGTCATGCATAGTAGTTTCCTCTCACATTATTGCTGATTATAAAAATATTTTGCATGGATGTGATTTTTTATGATGCACTTTTTAAATCCCCTCATATACTCATCGACTTTAAACTCCAAATCATAACTTTGGTAGTTAGCAATGCCACAAATGTTGAATTACATGGCCACATTGAAGAGAACATCCCCAAACCATTCTCCATCAAATTAAGATTCATACAAAATATGCATTGTGTATTTTCCATTTCCTGTTCAAAATCCAGTAAATACAACAACCTATTTCTTTATTTTAAATCATATCTTAACATTTTTACTTTCTGTAATCAAACCTTTATTATGACTCTTGTGTGCACATTAGAATAAGAGGCTTTATTACCAGATTAGTATTTCCTCCTCAGTCAATCTGCAAATATGCACAGGCTTCAATTCAGAGTCCTCTAAATAGAACAGACACACCAAAAACTTACTTATCCCATCAGGATTAGCCTTTCTTGATATGTAAGCGCAATAAAGAAAATAAAGATTTTTTTTTTTTTTATGGTTAGCTTAGGTCCAACATTTTTTTGGTGGTAAATATGATTCACTAGATCACTTCTGACAACATTAAGAACAAACTTGTTAAGAAGCAGCTGTTCCAGGCACTGCACTTGCAGTGTTTGCAGCCCCTTCCTTTTTGCCAGCCCCACTGCAAGCTCATTCCCCAGAGCCAGCCACCTGGGTGGTCACAGGGCAGGTCCCAAAGGGCTCTGACAGCTCATCCATCCCCAGCATTTGCTTCCAGGTCACCGTTTGCCCCATGGAGCTCAGGAGCACCACTGCCTCGAGCAGCCGGCAGCTATGGTACAGCCAGGAGCTCCCAAGCATTGAGCACCATCTCCAGCACAGTGGGCAGAGCCACTCTCCAAGCAGCCTCACCACGGGCACAGGTGGCAATGGGATAGGCTACGCTGGGCTGGGACGCAGCAGAAAAGGCAAGCCTGAACACAGAAATTAAACTAACAAAGAAGTAAGAGGAGAAAAAGCCTTTACAGAAATGAGCACTGCTTGTAACACAAGAGTATAGTACACAGAAGATTTGTCTGCACACAGGTTTGTCTATATTTTTTCCTGCTGTTTGGGTTTCAGCTGACCTTCCTCTTCTGTTCAATCTATTGTACCACTGCCACCGCAGTACTGCTGCCTCTGCAGCCCCACTTTGCTTTCAGGAATGCTTCCCTCCCTTCTCTCTCTTCTCTGCCAACTCTTGTATGAGATTTCCTTTACACTGAATACACAAGTTATTTGTATAACAATGTAGAAAGCATGCTCAGCCTGCCCCTCACGAAGTTGGATCTCATCCCACTGCTGTAGTCTATGCTGGCAATCCTGAGCTATTCTCTTTTGACAGGGAGACATTGGCATTTTCCACTGGAAACCACATTAAGACTATTAGGCCACTGCTACACTAGTAAATATAAGAGGTCAAGGTTGATCCTCTCACCTTGAGACCAAGGGATGGCTTGCATGTCTGCACGTAAACTTTCTCACATTTCCAGAAAAGGAGAGTGGTCCTGCCTTTTTGGGAGTAGTTCCCAGCAAAAGCTTGGCTCTGGACTGGATCCAAGTTTTTTGGGGGGAAAGTGCTAGTGGGCACAGGTCAAAACTGTGCCAGGAACTGAACTAATAATCTGGTTATTAGCCTGAGCTTAGATCCTGGCATTAATTAGATTACTCGTGCAGCTGTAGCCTTAAAGACCTACAGAATCTACCCAATGCAGTCAGGGCAGCTAAGTTTTTTTAACTATTTTGTAATACACTATCTTGACCAAAAGTTTAAAAATAATTATCTTTCAGCCATTCTTATGTTTTACACAACACAACCATATAGGCTTGTGAAGTCTCAGCTACCACACTGAAAAGAACCAGCCACGTACCAGTGCATTCCAGACTAAGCCCTGTGGGCAGCATCTCAGACTTGCTCAAAAGGGATGGAGAAGGCAAGGAAGGCATAAATGGAGCAGCAGCAAGAGTGCACAGGGCTGAGAGGAACCCATGGAAAAAACAAAGTAGTTAAATAGGTTATACAGGCACAACAGTGGGCTGCTATCTAGAAGCAGTAAATAGACGGACAGAAAATGAGACAGTTAGATGACGATACTCCTCTGTTGTTAGGCTGGGTTAGCAGAAGATAGGCATGACTGTGCTGCACCAGTTCACTTCTGTTGAATCCAAAATGCCATGACCTTTATCTTAGAGAAGATCTTCAAATCCAAAGGGAAAAAAAAAAAAAAAAAACCCAAACCTGGAATCAAATCTATCATCTGCATGGATTCCCACAGGTACCTGATGCCAGCGTTTTACTCCTGTTCAACAAATGGTCCCAACTGTACACTTGCAATCCATATGCACCTGGAGTCGGCCCCTTTTCCTGCAGATGCACCCTGCTCCCTGGCCACCCTTTAACTGCCTCTGCTTGGTCACTTGCTCTGGATTTCTCTGACAAATGTTTTCCTGCTTTATATAACAGCCATGTTACTCTCTTTCCCTAAGGATTTTTTATTTTCATTGCTTCCTGGTATTTAATTTTCTAATAACTATCCATCCAATACTCACATATCTCTTCCTTCAGTGAAATACAAGAGCTTCATCTGCATATGCAGGAAGAATCAGCCAAGGAAGGGCAGCTTAAAATATGTACAGCCATTATCTGAACTTTTCAAAGCCACACGATAATGACTTTGAACCCCAAAAATGTGCAGTGGGTACATGGTACAAAGTATTGACTCCAGTGGGGGAGTCGGCAGGGTCAGGCTCAAGTTTAAAAGAAGACGGCTTGGAAAATATGAAGCTGACATTACATTAAGGAAGAATTACAGCTGCTAGGTGTTATTTCTCCACTCAGAGAGCTGAAGATTTTAAAAATGCTTTTTGCAAGAAAAAAGTATGACAAACTAAATGAGTCTGCCTTCCATCACTGGCTGATTTTCCCTGTGTGCTTCTCCTGTGTTAGAGTGAAGCATCCCACTACTTAGAGATTACAAATCACTGGGAGAAGAGTCATCCAAAGAGTAAACAAGACTCCCACTATAACGGTTTATTTCCATAGTGATATGCAGAGCCACCTAGTAAGAAGCAGAGTCTGCCCAAGCAATAGCACCAGTACTTAGGTTTATTAATTACCTTACCTCCCTAGGAGTCTCAAATCATTTTGGAAACCTCATCTAGCCTGTTCAGGATGACCACCATGCTTCTTATTTTTTACATAAAGGAGTGGCAGCATTTAACACATGTAATTTCATTAAGTATTCTTTACCTTTTTTCTTTTAAAGGAAGAAAAAACTTCCTTTAAAAAAATGTAGGGTTTTTTTTCAAAACTTGCTTTAAAAATGTTTTTTTCTCAAAAAGTTCTAAATGGGAGCATAAGAAAGGAGCTTTCAGCAGAGAAGCCAAAGGCCCCAACCCCAGCTTTTGAAGCAAGGACAGCACAAAGGAGGCTGAAGCCTCAAGACACCTTATGGATGCACAATTCAAGTTCATGTTGCAAACTTACAAGCCTTGTAGGGAACACACCAGTCTCTTGCTGAACCTTAGAGGCAATGGTTAGCTGGGTAAAACACGTTTCACTGCTGAATCCTTTGTACTCCATAGGGTATGAAAAATTCAGGTGAATCACTCCTTATTAGTCATGCAGGATACATTTTGATTCATGACAAAGCAGCAGACATGAAGAATTTTTAAGACGAAACTTTAGAAAAATGTCAGATCTGACAAAAGGAAAGATCATATAAAGCTTGTATTTCATTTTGTTTATGGCTCTATTAAGTTAAAGAAATGTGATGTTATTTCTGAACCGGTAATTACTGTCAGCAACGTATTTTGACGTATGATAAGCACCTGAGTGTTTGTGCATGTGTACATATATATGTGTATGCATGGATACATTTGTATTATTAGCCTGGATAATGTCTTATGATACATATTACTTACAGGCTTTGTTTTCAAAAGGGTGGATGCCACAACATCAACTATAAAGTGTATCCCCAAGCAGTCAGCTGGTACTTTGACTAAACTATTCATTTCATTATTCTGATCTTCTTAGAACACAGAAAAATCATCTGGCTTACTTCATTCATCTGCAACAACTTGTTTTACATTTGTGCAAGCTCTCTGAAGCACAGACTGACTTTGTAACCTGTTTATACAGTTCTTAACACAATCTTTGCCAGGAGCTCCTGTATGTTATTACTGTACATAGTATGTATAGGCATGCAAACCACCAATTTATTTGAGGTCATGTTTAGGCATACATCTACACTTCCCTGTAGGTCTTGATGAACCCTGACCGTGGCTAAACTGAAATTATGAAAACTGTTCCCGTGTACATATCCACCATTCAAATCAGGCTACACCTACTCTCCTACACCTAATATCCCCACGGAGCTTGTATTTGTCCTCTCAAAGAGAAAGATACACTTGCAAAATAAAAGATATTCAGGAAGACCAATGGTTTGAATAATATTTTCTTGGAAATATTATCCCTCTGAGAACTGAATGGATGTTGCAATTTCTATTTTTTGAAAAGAAAAACAAAACCTTTCACTAAAATCAAACTAACATACGCAGTTTTGGTTTTCAGGTTGAAGGCCAACAACTTCTATGGTTCAAGGAAACCCCAGTGCATGTTAACGAGATCAGATGAAGAAATGCAGCCTTCCATAACTAGATAGATTTGGATAGGGGAAGTTAAAAATCGGAGAGGCCCCCGCAATCCAAGTAATGCAGGAGAAAGAGTGGGGGCTTACCCTGCCCCATCAGAAGATCCACAAAGAACTGCAGAAACTGTGTTGTTCGGTTCCTGAAAGATTCAACACACCCTAAGCATCTATAAAGTGAAATATTCTTCTGCAATAGGGAACAGAAAGAAGCAAGTCTTTTAAACAAACATGATTAAGAATATGCTAGAAAGAAAGTGGACTTTCCCAAGCCTTGACTATCACTATATGACACGGGACCAAAGAGTGAAGCATGAGGAATTCAAGTGCTGTGTCACCTTTTTGTCATCAATGTTTTCCCTTTCAGCAAGGGGAATTTCTCAGTTCCTCCTCCAGGCTGCAGGCAAACTGCAAACTTTAAATTTAGGCCTGTCTCTGACGCCGATTGTTTTGCTTTGGAAAAAAATTTGTGCACTTCTGCAAACTCAGGAGATGCTGAGGGACATGTTACAATAATATTCCCTCCTCTGGTCCTCTCCTCCCTGCTGCGAGTGAACTCTTGTTAGAGCATATTCAGAAAGACATGTATGTAGTAACACAAAGTAACACACTCAATGATCACTGTTTTCCTTATCTTTTAAGAAAATGTTACAGTATAATCTTTGCCTAGTAACTTCTATGAACACAGATGGAAACGAAAGCTAGCATGCATTCACCAGGCTATGAGACTATTAATCAAGCTATAAGTTCTTCAGACAGAAATCTCTGGCACAAGCATATAGCCTTTACTTCTGACTTTAATTTCTAGCATAATGTGGACAAAAAAAGAAAACATCAGCAATAGCAAGAAAGCAGCATATGCAGCTGTGATGTGTTCTCTGAAGGTTTCCTTTGGCATTTGAGCTGGGCAACTTCATGGCAAAGCTGCATCCTTTCTTGTGTAGTTGTCATTTCTCTTTCAACCCACATGTGTCTGTGGTTCTTTGCACTTGCATGCTCCACCAGGCAACAGTGACACTTACAGAAGAACATCTTTCACTTTGAGACAAACTACAGGAAAGATCCAGGAGAATTATTAGCCCATGAAGGATCTGACTTGCATCCTACTTGGAAGCGGATAGTCTGTTCTACGTACAGTGGCCTAGACCCCAAGTCTCACACACTTCAATACTAAGAGGAGCTGGAGTGAAAAGTCCAGGCGCAATAGACATAAACCCTAAAAATAGTAGAAGAAAAGACATTGAAAGAAAGCCAAGAACTACATTTCACCTGGAATTTCCTATCTCCAGTGCTGAGCACAGTCTGTGTGCAAATATTAATCACAGATGCACCAAACTGCTAACCATGTGCTTTTCTTTAATATCCCTATTTAGTCACATCAGCTGCAGGCCGTTTCACTTTCAATGTGTTGCTGGTTAAATCTTTCTTATCTTTCCATTTGCATTAACTTCAGGTTTAGACTTTCAGTGCTCAGTAATGTCCATCTCCTGTATCACTCAATGTAAAATATTCCACTTTACTAACACCAGTTACATTATCCTTTTTACATCCAACAACACAGTTATCCCTCCCCATCACTATCATTTAATTTTAATTTCTATGACTGTAACGGTATTTAACAAGTTATTGCTGCTTCTGGTAACCAGTCCTAAGAAAATGATCACTGACAAAATGTAGAACAGAGAACTCAAGTAGGATAACTTTGGCCATTTATTGCTGCTACTAATTATCCTAACCTTCTTATCATAATTACTTATTGGCCTACTTACCCAGTTATCCTAACCTCATAGCCTTGACTTCCGCCATGCTCAGGATTCAGTGCTAGTAAAGCTTAAGTCTTTGTTACTGACACTAAATACAACCTAAAAATTAAACAAAGACCGTGCAGTAATCCAAGCAATACCGTTCCTTTAATAGGCATTTCCTTGGCAGCAGTTGTTACCACCATGAATGTCCAAGGGCATGAGAAAGGGAGAGCTAATGGGAAGAGGAAAATCTTCCATAGACCAGCTGATACAGAGTGGAAAAAAGCTTGCAGGCATGCGAGCCTTTCTTCCAACAGGGCAGTGATATTCAAAGCTAAATACAAGCTGCAGAAATTCCTCTGAGTTTTGGCTGGGGTAGAGCTAATTTTCTTCATAGTAGCTAGTATGGGGCTATGTTTTGGATTTGTGCTGAAAACAATGTTGATAATACAGGGATGTTTTAGTTACTGCTGAGCAGTGCTTGCACAGAGTCAAGGCCTTTTCTGCTTCTCACACCACCCCACCAGCGAGTAGGCTGGGGGTGCACAAGACATTGGGAGGGGACACGGCTGGGACAGCTGACCCCAACTGGCCAAAGGGCTATTCCATACCATATGACGTCATGCTCAGCATATAGAGCTGGGGGAAGAAGAAGGAAGCAAGGGACGTTCGGAGCGATGGCGTTTGTCTTCCCAAATAACCGTTATGCGTGATGGAGCCCTGCTTCCCTGGAGATGGCTGAACACCTGCCTGCCGATGGGAAGTAGGGAATTGATTCCTTGTTTTGCTTTGCTTGCGTGCACAGCTTTTGCTTTACTTATTAAACTGTCTTTGTCTCGACCCACAAGTTTTCTCACTTTTACCCTTCTGATTCTCTCCCCCGTCCCACTGGCAGGGAGTGAGCAGGCGGCTGTGTGGTGCTTAGTTGCTAGCTGGGGTTAAACCACAACAGTTAGGTGTGCTAATCAACTGAGAGAAAAGGTAACTGGAGTCTCCAGGACAGTGTTAGCAAGACAAGGTGGTGAGATGTTGATCTACAGGGAAACAGGAGCGACACGTCATTTATTGCCTGTGGAACTTAAAGTAAAGCCTTTTTCCCTATTTACATTGACAGCTGTCATTCATCTTCTGAAGGTTCAGTTTCACCTTTTTAAGAGGTTTTCTCGCTCAGGCCTGAGAGTTCAGAGACAGTGGTGGCGGATGGTGCGAAATGCTGGTAAAGGGTTGCTGGGAGCTTCTGCCCCTGCCAGCACTGCCCATTCTGAGCACAGGAGTTGCTCAGCTTCACCCATGCAGTTTCCCCAAGGATATGTGCTGCAGGGGGTGAGATACAAGACATTTGAAGGGTGCCATGGATGGCCAAAGGAAGCTGTAGGTGCAAGGGAAATCAAGGGAGACCACCTGTTACTTGGGGCGTGCTTGCAAGAGAAGGGGTTACCAAACAGACCAACCCAACAGATAATCCCCTTTAGCTGTGAAAAGTCAGGTGTGGGCAAAATTTTAAGGGGAAATATCACATATGCTTAGGCTGTTCTTAGTCTTCCTTCCAGGTGTCTGCTCACTGTGAATCAATACAGCTGCCCCTATATTCTTATGCTGCAAAATGCAGGTGTAGGACCTGGACTGTCACAGCCATGGAGGTGTGGTATTTAGGGATGCTTGGAAATAGGGATGTTCGAAGCTGAAGGGGCAATTCTTGGAAAGACTGGAAAAATCACTGGAAAGGAATTCTTTCTGATATAGGTTATAACGCTTAAATTGTTTTCTGAACTCATTCCAAGCTACTAAAAGTGTACAATTATTAGGGGTATAGTTTTGTATTGAAACCATAGCTGTGAAAAATGCAGTCATTTCAGAGGAGCATTGTTTTGGGGTTAAAACTTTTTTACATTCTAGAACTGAATATTGAAAAAGTTGAGATCACTTGGGTCCAAGGGTCCAGCTGCAAACCAGTTAGGTGTCTTCAAAGTGATTGCTGTTGCAATAACTATTTTGCATGCACTGCCACAATGACTGCCATTATCCATACACATTTATCCATCATGAGAGGAATGGAGTTCCTTGGTCCTAACTATATAAATGAGAAGTTTAAAAACATTACAAGTTTTATATTACAATGTAATTTTTACATTACAAATGTTACAAGAAGCACACTTTCATATATATAGCTTTTAACAAATTCGTGACCTTTAAGAACCACACCGTACATATGGTATTAACAGCACACCCTTCAGCAACAGTCTATGGCATTCTTTAATTAAAGTACAATTGAAAATAACTTAAAAAAAAAATGTTTTCCATGTAGATTCTGATTTTTGTTGAAATAAACATCATACTTAAAAATAGTTCACCACACCAGAGGGTTTTTTTCAGTGTGTTGTAAAGCTAAACTTTGATTCTCCCCCTCTCTAGCAGCAACAGTAGGTGCTCTCAGTATGTTTATAATAGGTGTTCTGGGTGTGTTTAGGAATTCTGGCACCAATAATGCTTTCCACATCAGCCAAAACCACATCTACTCATAAGGTTAGGAAATGCACACCCACATACCTATATCTTTGCAAATCAAGCAATGTAACACCTTAGATTTTTAGTGCTTTTAATCTTAGTCATTAAGAGAGGCTTCTAATCCTCTAATAATGCTCCCTTCAAACTGTAATGTAATCTGTTAATCTCTTTAAGAAGCTTCTGAATTCCTCCATCATAAGCATCTGTTTGTAGTGACATATGTAACAAATTAAGATGGTGTCTCTTTTCAAGATTGGTGAACTTTTCTGGCATACTAACTGAAAGCAAAGAAAAAGGAAGGTAATACAGTTTTAGCCAAAAGCACACTTAGCTCACACAGGCTTTTACAATTGAGCTACACTTCTGCTTGACTAAAACCTGTGAGGAACTGCAAACAGTAATGAAACACGAGACACATCACGAACAACATAACTATTATTCTCATTCCCATTATTTAGGTGTCTGATTCATTTATTTACAGGTTCAGCACTGTAAGGAACAAGAGTTCTGAACACTGGAGAAGTAAGCATGAATTATTATTACAATAATATGCAGCCATATGGGTGACGCTTATTTACAGGGGACCAATTTTTCTGCAGGGCTGGAAGAGCACAGCTTCGCAGTATTTCAATATATATCTGTACTGGTAGAACTGAAAGCCAAAGGTAAACAGTACAACTCACTTTTCCCTTTCTATTTTTAAAGTCATTCCTGTTGAAGATTATTTATGCACCTACTGCTTGAGAGAAGAACATATGATGGTAATGCTATTTTCCTACAAAATTGTTTATCCAGTTATATAAGATAAAAAAGGCTCAATCTCATCTGTCAGTGGAATATAACATACTGAGGTTTTTAATCTCCTTATGTTTTTTAAAGGCATTGAAGTGATGCTACAATAAACAACATGTAAGTTTAGGGACAAAAATCTTTGTGAACATGTTTCTATCCCTAATCATGTTTGGGATAGAGATAAAATCTTTCATACAGCAAATCAAAACAAATTAGTGATATGAAATAGCCTGAGAGGAGGGAACTTATTTTGCAAATTATTATTAATCAAAGAGCTGGAACAGTGTTCTGCCTTGGCTGAAATACAAACAGCATTACTTGTCCTACCAGGACTGTACATACAAAGAAACAGGTGGTGAGTCTCTGTCTTTTTGAAAGTCCTGAACTCCACTGAAACAAATGTGTTTTTAATAACTATATGAAATTCTTTTTTTTTAATGGCAATTGTGTCAGAGACACCATTCTGTTCAAATGCAAGACTAGCATTACAATGTTATGCTCATTAAGGGATTTTAGTTAACGTATTTGAACATAAGACACTTCTTTTGACTTTTATAAAGACTGTTTTTAGCAGAACAGTTAAAAACTGTATCTATTGTGTGAGTTTTCTGTTTAATCTGCAAATACTTACAGATGCATGAGTAAATGCTATATTTCTCTCCTACTAAAACGTTGAGAATAAATGTTATGTTTCAGTATATAAATAGACATATGCACATGTACCTACTCAAAAACAAATGCAAAGCGAGTTTGCCAGAAAAGGGTTAGAGCCTAAAGAAAAACAGCAAAAGGAGATATAACAGAATGGAAAACTAGAAATGTCAAATGGTTCAATCGCATCTATCATGAATTAGCAATTTACAAGCACAGAAAAATAAGGAAAAATAAAGTGCGTGTATCAAATCTACCATGACTCATAGCAGCTCTATTGTACTTTCTGCTGTTTATAAAGCCTGTTAGTTGTAGCTCATGGCACGCTAATGCTGTGAGAAAGTTGTTCCTTGCATCTCTGATATGCAGAAATTGAGCAAGACCAGCTGCACAACTTGTCACAGTCACGGGCCACCGATGAAGCTGTGGGTAAAGCTGTGCTATTGCAGGGATTTTAACTTACAGTTCCAGTCAGAATGACAGTTTTATAGGGTACCGTGTTTTCAAAGGGTGGAGAGATAGCAGGTATCATAGCCTGTCAGACCTCTGTGTTTCCAGGGAGCAACACCTAAGACACTAGCAGGTTAACCACCTGCTCTGCTTATTCAGGTGCCTCACTTGCCTACTTTCAGACCAAGCTGTGGGCTCTGGTCCATCAGGAGAGCTGGTGGTCATCTCAGTGGACTGATTTGGTGGTCTGCAGCGTCTACAGCTCTGATCTCTTTCTGTGGCAATGCAAGCGAAGCAGAGTGTCATGGTAAAACAGCCTTTGTTACAACTCTTGGCAGTTACCAGCAACTATGCAATGAACTGAAGTTATTTAGAACTGAAGCATTTTAGAAAAAAACAGGCTTAAAAACACAGTCTTCAGACCTTCCTTTTACTGCCTAAGCCTCCTTATCCCTGGAGCAGGAAAGAGCTGAGCTTTGCCAGGACCTGTGCAGAACCGGTCCTGGCCCCAGCGGCTCCTCCGCTCTGCCCCGCTCCCTGCCCTCCGCAACAGCATTCCTGCCAACAGCTCCGGGATTTGCAGTGCTGTGAAGGCTTGTGGTTGCATTCAAACTTGTAATTTGTTTAACTGCTCATTGAAACAAGATGAAGACTGCCTTGTTCCAAAAGGCCGCTCAATCCCATTATTAATAAGGTATCTAGTTCCTACCAGGGCATCGCCCGTAAAAACAAGACGGGTTGGCAGAAGGATAGGGAGAAGGTGCTGAGAGGGTAAGAGCAAAGCTGAAGGTAATGCAGGAGACAGTGATGGGAATACAAGCTGGTGGGACAGTGACGGCCCTGCCTGGGATGACGGAGGGCAAAAGCCATATTTTCAAGAGCCAGAGCAAAGAAACTTTTTTTTGCATGTGCATCAGGGGCTGTGTTTTGACCTTTAAAAACTGCACGATTTAGAAACAGGCAACTTCCTCCTATACTTTCAGAAAAAAACAGAACAAAGTTTAAATGTTTCACAGAAATATGACTGTAGAATATCTTGTTATTCTAAGCCACCCTTCTGAGCTCTGCATCTCTAGCACGGCACTTTGTAAGTTGGGTCCCAGGAGGGGTGGGAGGCGACAATTCAGACCTCCGAGTCCCAAGAATTGGCAAAGCAGCTGAGTCATATTAGCTCGGGGTAGGAAATGAGCTGTTGTCATGTAATTCCCTCTCGTCTCCACAAGCATTGCTGAAAAGTGGTTTCTGTTATTTATTTATAACTGCTATACCACTTACCTGCTTGTAGTCACCACAGCTTCCTATTAAATGGCAATTTGGTTATATATAGAAGCTTTATATGTCTAATATAGTATCTTCAGCTCTCTCCTGGGGCTACATATTCCTCATACAATTGTTGCAGCTTGGTATTGTAAGATTGTTATACGGCAGCTCTGAACAAAATAATAATACCTTGAAATCTAGTCCATAGAGTTAAATCCCTGAAGGCTGACCCAAGTGTTGACACTGAACTTCGCCAGAGTGCCCAGGACCCTGCGTGTGTACCGGGAGAGACACCAAAACAATCCTGTGGCTCGAGATCCTACTAACCTCCTTCAGAGGCCTGCTTTCTCCTTCTGCCTGACGAGCACCGTGCTGCCATTGCAACGTTGCTGGCCCTGCCGAGCTCGACAGGGTGTCTCTGCACAGCGCTGTGTTTTGCAGTCCAAACATATCCCAGAAGACTAGCAGAGTAATTTTCTTTCTTCATCTCACTGGGCAGCATAAAAGGAAGAAAAGTCAGGTAATGGCATTTCAAATGCTGTACAGGTGATGATGCTGACCTTCCGTACAGCTGTGGCTATCACATTCTCCCCTTCAAAGATTTTTTTTCAAGAATCTGTGTAAACAGACCCCGCACGTAATTCCCTATCTGCAATAATTAGAGGCAAAAGCTGTTCTTTCAGGAAGGCAACAAGGTTCAGGGTTTTGCTGCGATGAGCTGGCCCATCAGCAAAGAGCCCAAATAAGCTCCATTCTCAATTATTCTTTTCCCCCTAAGAAATTAAATCTGGAAATTTACAGTGAAGTACATAAGCACAAGAAACGTCAGATTTTATAACATCCTATTCACATAATATTTCGCGTTCAGAATTCCCTTACTATTTATCAAACTTAACACAGCTGTAAGCACTTACTTAAAAAGGCCATAAAGGTGGAATTAATACTTCTTTACAAACTTACTTTTCACAGCTGTGTGCTTTAATTACACCATGAAGTTTGTGAAATTGAAAACAACACATAAATCAAATCTTATCAGATGTCAAATTTCTAAAATATATTTTGGACTTGACTCCCAAGAGCTAAGATCTCTATTCATATTTAATCTCTGGGTGGGAAAAGGTAATGTTTTGCTAAAAATGTGAAAAGCATTTTTTATGCCAATGAAATGAAGGCAAAGTTATAAGTGAGATGCAAAACCCACAGGTCAGGCCATCGAAAAACAAGGTTTCCTCACGTGCTACGCTTTAATTTCAGAGACAGACACATCGCTTTTATTTTTGTTGGCACAGTCCTGATCCTCTCTTCACAGCATTTAGCAAATGCATAAGCAGGCACTCAATATAAGGAATATTTAGCAAGAATAAGGCTCTCTAAAGAAGGCTTTCAGTCTGAAACGATTCTTTCCAAGTGATAATCTTTTTAGTAGTGAGAGAATAGAAATCCATTCCTAATCTTTTAGGTGTGTATACAAACATTTTTGTCTATTTATTTTATTGCATTTCTCCTTCCTCATCCACAATCACTACAGATATCTGTGTGGAAAAGGAATCTATACATAAGATCTGGCCTCATATCACAGCTTCACTTAAAAAAAAAAAAAAAAAAAAAAGAAGACTGGAAGTTAAAATGTCCATGTCAAGAACTAATTTGGGAGGGGAGGGTGTCTTGGTTTCAAGCAGTCATGTAACATTCCCTGCCATAAGGTGCTACTCTCTTCTCCTTTCTAGCTTTGACAGCATTCACTATCACTGGAAACAATACTCAGCATTGCCTCCCTATGCTACGGGAATAAACCCTTTAAGTTTATGAGAGGATTAAATACATAATGGTGGTAGTAAATAGACAGAAACAAATATCCGAGCAGCAGATAAATCTGGATCCAGGATTGAATTTGGTAGAAAACCTGATTGCATCCCACTGAAGATCTCCACATGACCAAATGTCTGTAGCAGCTTCAGAGCTGTAAAATGCCTCTGTGGCTAGCTATAAACTCCTAGTAATATATATTTATAGTTCATAGAAAAAAAAGTAAGTATAACTGGCTTGGCCCAGATCTGAAGATTTTCATCTGAAAGATTTTAAGTGAGTAGTGAGAGAGAACTGATTCCATGCTCCAGTGGTGTATAATTTCTTTTTCCTCACACTTCATACTAGACAGGAGTGATAAAAGACACAGTTAGGGGAACCAATGAGATATGCTGGAGCACAAGTTTCCCTACACAGCAACAGTACCTGCTTCTTGTCTACCTCCTCTACCAGTATCAAGTGACCGAAAGACACTCGATATAGCTGCTGGCTGGCTAGACCTCAATCCAGAGAGCACTGAGATAAAGCTCAAAGGCTTGAGGAAGCACCAAAAGCCTTAGCAGAGATTAACTCAATCCCTTGAATGAAGTAGAGCATCTACTATTACCTACTTGCTCTCACAGGCTAGAAGCCTAGTTGGCAGAATGATTTCCTGTAGATGTTAAGGCTGAGGCCACTGCCAAGGTTCGTGTTGTATAACCTGTCTCTGGGATGATGGAAGCCATGGCTCCTTTCAAATACAGCCTACCCAGAGCAGTTTCTCTTTTGTCACCTGAAGATGAGTCTAGTGCAATACATCATGTGTCCTTCCAGATAACAATAAAAAGTCAGATTTTCTCTGGTATTTACTGCTTTTTACTCACAAAGTAATATCAGAGAAATTTGTAGTTTCAAAGGGGAATTCAAGGAGTGGTGTTGACCCACCAAGTTCAGGGCTCGTTGACCCCGCTCCTTCTCCGAGCTGTCCCATCCCAGCCACTGAGCCAGCAGATGCCAGGCTGGGATGCCGGCTTTTGGGGGTCATATGCCTGACTGCTCCCAGGGATGGACAGCTTGGCCAGAGAGAACCTAGGTCAAACCTGCCCAAAGAAATCTGAGGTCACCCAGGACACCCAGCTGCACAGATAAATGCTGTAATTGCTTAGGGATTCTTTCATGCAATCAAAGTGTATTTCAGGTACCTATTGCAACTTCAAGTGTGAGCATACAACTAATACCCGATGTGGTATATAACCTGCATTGGTTAGGTGGTGTTCTAGTCTAGTCATGCATCTCTGCCAAGTTTCTGAATTGAAATTACGAAGACTTTTGTGATAGGTATATAAACCTAAGCATCAGTGAGCTTTTGGACACTGGCTAATGCAGAATGTGTTGGTGGTGCTAGCCAGAGAACGCTAACGTATGGGCAAACAAGTGCTAGTCAGTTCAGAAATCATATTGCCCCCTCATTTCCACACACCAAGCCTGCCAAGGTTGAAGAAAAATGTTATCCTATGTGTTAATTACCACTTAACCAATCATTTGAAGGACTCCTGGAAGCAAATCTAGCAGGAAATTTGTTGTTACAATGCCATACAGGATAGAATGCTTAGAGAATTATTGCAATCCTGTCCAGTCATTTCAGGCAACATTTTATTGTAAAAGATGACATTCTTTTGGTTTTTTTGTTGAAACAATTTCAGTGTGACAACAAAGTGTTTTGAAGAACATAGGTACTAAAGTACCCCAACAGCCCCCTTTGCAATAACGTATTTGGTGAAGCTTTCCACAATAACTATTTCTCATTAGAAGATTCTTTAATTTACCTAACAGAGCCCAGATTTGTCCTATTTTTCCATTTTGCAATGTGTTTGTCTCTGGGCAGAGCTATATAAAACTATTCTACAAGGAGAGGAAACTGACTACACAACTGCTATCAAATACATAATCAAATAACTGCATTTTTTACTGTTTGCTATCATTTCCAACAATTTCAGATGTTACAAGGCCTCTTCAGGGCAACTGCTGTAAAATACTAGCTAAAAAATGGAAATCTACTAGGAATCACATTCATGCAAATGTTTTACATGAATTATTGTATATGAGTATATATAAAAGGACAGCTACCTAACTGAGAAAACATCCATAAATATTTACTTCCTGATAAGTCAGATAAGCTGCAAGCCAAAAAAAAAAAAAATGGAGATGAAGTTTTCAGATATCAGCAAGCATGTGCTGTTAGTAATATTGCTTCTCATCAAAGTCCCAGTGGGATTACAGCTTTGTTGTGCCAAGTACTCTACAGTATAAAAGATAGTAATTTATCCAAGGAAACTTCTTATTCACCACTTTTATGGATATAAATCTGAAGTAAAAGATCTTATTCTACATGTATTCAACTTACCAGTTCAGGAAGGCTGCAGGCCACATGCACAAACATTCCTCACCTAAAGCTGAAGATTTTTTTTCACCAGATAACTAGATATGGTGGGAAATAAATTTAAAAAGCAATTACTTCCTGGCTTCTAATAGCAGAACATTGTTTTCTTTTTTTAATCTACCAGTATTAGTCACTTGTGTCTCTATTTTCAGTTTAGCAAAAATGTAACATGTTGTGAAATCCCATTGATTATTTCTTTATTATTAAGAAATAATAAACACAAGGGCATTAAAGCTTTTAGAATCAGCACTCACGATACTCATCTATAAGCTGACATAACCATCTTTCAGATAAAAACAAGTCCTTTCACAACTGCTTCATTTTGGGCACCACCTTTCCCTCCAATTATACATAAGCAGCAAAACAGCTGTCAACTCCTAAACTCATTCAAATGTCTTGTTTAATTAGGTTTTGGTTACAGTGCAATTAGTTTCCAGGGTTAAACTTGAATGGGCAAATAATTGACAATCAACAAAAATGAAAATGAAATTAATTAAAAGATTGCAGGTAGGGTTTGCAGGAGTAATAGGAATTGTGTCAGTAATTAATGAGACAATGATTTTCTCATTACTCCTACTTTAAGCCACAAAAGGGAAGGTCAGTTCCTGTGAGTAACCTAATCCAGTGGAGCTAAAGTTTGGTAGGAAAGCAAACAAGTCATATAAACACATCAGTTAATTGCTTAATTGCTTCGTCAAAGCTCAATCTTTAAGTCATATGGAAGACAGGCAATTTATTGTATTATTTACTGCATTATTTATTTACAAAAGGAGTACATTTGGACCACAGGCTCTCTCTAAAAAAATATCAAAAGAAGCTCAGCTGGAGTTCCAAAGATCATGTTATTTCTAAAAGCAGCCATCTAGACTTGAGCACAGCATCAGCGATGGGAAGAAGTATTGTTCTTAGCCATATTAGGTTAAATTGACAGAGCTTACTAAGTTCCAAATCCCACCCAGAGATCTGAAACCATAGGGGTTTTTGCCCAGAAATGTTGGTTAGTTGAACAGCTGAAAAATGTATTTTTACGCTCAGCAAAAAATAGAAGTTATGTGCAGGAAAAATGCTGGATCCTTGTACCTATGAAAATAATATGGTCTAGATAATGAAATTATGGCTTAATTAAAAAAAAAAAAAAAAGGTATTTCAAGCATTACTGGAGCCTCAAAAATCTAACATGCTTTATGTGATTTTTTAAATTATGTTGGTCCTTGCAAACCATTTTGATATTCAACCATGCTTTAATTCATTGATTATGAATTAAAAGTTCACAAGCAAGAAAAATTCCATGTCTTTGTCTGTGAAATCCTGTTCAGTTTTTTCTGAGATAGAGTATTGCATCCCTTCTTTCATCTGCAGCCCCCCAGGAGCTCGGCAGGATAAGAACTTCGCAGCTGAACACCAGTGAGCAACAACGGTGAGCCTGATGCACACTATTACCAGTCCAGCAGCACGGGCCCACGGCCCATCACGGCGAGCTGGGATCTCCCCGTGCTTGGGATGTGGGTGAACACGGGAGACGATAGGATGAAAGACGATCTGGGCTCCTTCACAACCATCACCCAGCTTCAGCTTTCTCCCCAGCTACCCTCCCCTCCTACAATAGTCTTCTTCACTGCAGATGCCACTCTTTACACAGGTTAACTGTGCTACAGTGCTGAAGGTTCAAACACCATTAACCACGCTTCGTAAGAACAACACACCATTTTATTTTCTACAACTTCCATCAAAAACTGCAGGAAATAAAACAAGTATTAAAAGCATAATAGTTTAAAAATACACACTAAAAATGCAAGGATCACACAGGAAAGATTAGTTCTATGTGTATACATGCATCATGCTACTACAATTGCACACTCACATTTTCTCCAGAGAAGCCTGATCTTATTCAGTAATTAGGACAAATGTATGAAGAGACAGAATAAGAACCAGTCGTGCAACAGAAACGTGGAACTTGCCAGTGTTTTAATTCTATAGATTTGCAGTCTGAATACCATGAATGGGTTTCCTTGGATAAAAAAGATTTTAAACACTAAGTCCAGAAAAAAATGACTGAAGTACAATATATTACTGCATTGCTGTGGCTTTCTACCCATTAATACTATAAACTTGCTTTTAAAAAAGACAGATTATAAAACTGAACAGGAAATATGAAAGCCACTTTTTTTCCAACTAAAATGCACATATAGGTGTTATAAATGAGCCTGTATATTACTAAAAATTTCAAAGTTTAAATTTTTCTGCTTCTTTAAAAAAGCCCTGATGACTACAGAATTGCATTTGGCAGAGCTGATGTCCTCTTAGAGGGTTACTCACAACCTTTCTGCATGCTGCATACTTTCATATAACCATGCCATTCAGAAATGGGACAAGAAAGCTGAGGCTTTTTTCATTTTGCACCATTTTTCACCAACATCCTAGGAACACCTATCAATGCATACCAATAAACTGTTAAATATGTATGAAAGAGTATAAGCAAAAAATAAGCAAAAAATGGTTAATGCCAGGTACTTGTCCCTGTTGTGAGATACCTGTCGTCATTTTCTGCTTGGATTCAGAAGCCATGTATGTGCGCACTGACACAACACAAAACCAAAATTAGAATTTTATCCTCAAAAATCCCATCAACTAATGCAGAGATAATAAAAGCAAAAGCAGACCAAAGGAACATTTGGATGCATGCGGGTTTGTACGTGTACAAGTAGTACTGAAATACACCTTTATTTACAAGTGACATTAATGTAATAGATTCATCTTGTACATATGTAATGTACCAGCCAAGTACAACAGAACAGATAAACCCAGTAGCTGGCATTAGACAACTTTTATGCATCCTAAGTAAGTTACTAAGCACAAAGAATCATCCACTGAACTTTCCGAAAAGAAAAACATTGACTGAGATGAAGAACAACGACACACAAATCTTCCCTTTCCCACTTGCCCACCACGCTTATTTTGGGATGCATCCATTGCACATACAAACCAATTCAGTTCTTGCAAACCTTGCTTTGTGTGGCAGAGTCTGTTCAATACACAGGAAAATTCTAAGATCCACTGCACGTTTAGTGACAGAATGACATAGTCTTGGCAACCTAAGAAACTCCTGAAACGAAGCATCTGACACGTCAGCTAATTCACAATTGTATCATAAAATACAAGCGAAGATGGCATCGCAAATTTTCATGTCGATGAGTTCCCATTTGCTCAGTTTAGAATTAAAGCATTTTCTACCTGACTTAAAGGACCACACAACCGAACACTGAAAATTAAGCTCTCCTTCTGTTGTTGTCAATAGTAAAGAGTCTCTTGACCAAAATCCCCAGACAGGTCTAAGGATTAGCTGGGTTATGCAAGTGATTAGCCAAGGTTAAAATAATCGGGTAGTGAAATTATGAGCAAGGACATTTGTCCTCCCCTCATTACTGGAATTGGTGAACAGGGGACACTAAGGGAAAACTTGTGTCTACCTGTGCTTTTGCTGGGGGCAAGTGACAATGTTACAAGCAGTTTTGCAAAGCTTTGTCCATATTAGGATCACTGCCTCTATAAAACTACTCCATAAAACTGCCTCTACTACTACTCAGGCAAGACACTACTAGCTTGCATCCCAACTCAGCATCTCAGCTGAACTTTAAACACCAAAGCTATAAAAAAACATTTTCACTTTCCACGTGCCTGAAACATCTGACATGCCATTTTGTCATTTCCTTTTAGAACAGACACAGTATGTAACGCAAGCTGCACAGACAACTGCCTTGTTACATGTTTCAGCAATACATCCTCAGCGTCTTTGCAAACTAGTTCAAGGAGTAATCTCGTTCTTTCAAATTCCTTAAAGTTATCTGCATGCCCCTGTGACTCATGCAGTAGCATCAAAATTGCTAAGGAATCCTGTGGGAACTTATCCCAGGGTCCTGTGCTGTTCATTTTTAACACTACTTTTTTGTTGATATTTTAATATAAATTGTATCTCACAGAGTGAACACTATGTAATATCAGTCCTTCTTTGCTTCACTTACTCTATGGGTTTGTGCCACAAAACAACAGAAAAATTTGTAATCACAATTCATGATATAGCTGAAAATGCAAATTTTAAAAGACCTGAAAATCTTTTTTAAAAAAAAGTTTGGGATATTGACAACTTTGAATGAATTTACATATCCAACCCAAAACCTAAGCAGCCTGGATACAAAGTTTTTAAACAGTTAAGCACGTCACTGATATTTAGTGATGCTGTATTAGTATTTTTGTGCTTACAGCCACCTGAATAGCCATTTTCCTCATTAACTATCTCTGTCCCTCATGAACACATCCATGTCTGCATCTTTGCCTTGCTCTCACCTCAGAACTCAGCTTTCCAGAGGTTCAGTGAAGTTAAGCAGTAGTGGACTAGCAAGACTGTTTACCACCATTATTTGACCTTTAAAGAAAAAGCATGACTGTGTGTGAAGAAAACGGGGGAAAACATAGTCTGCAATTACCAATATTTTGGAAATAACATAAAAAAATTATTTTTATCTACTCTTTGCATCACATAAAACAGTACCAAATATACAATCAATCCTGCAGCTCTTTATCACAAGCGTGCTCAATTAAGACTGCTACATTTCAGCTATTTAGTTCATTTTTAATCCTAATTTTAACCCAGTACCCTTCTGTCATTTAAGGATGGCATTCTAGTATTTTTAAAGATCGGGGGTAGATTTGAAATGCATGCATGCACACACAGAGTACTGTTTAACAGCTTGCATGGCATTTCCATCTTGTAAGGGGAGCAAAAAGCTGTATTTCCTTATGACATTGCCTCTACTCAAGAGGGGTGCAAGATGTATTACTGGTGACAGGGCAATAAGTTTGGGACTGGCTGCAGGCTGGAGATTCCCAGTGCCCCAAGTCCAAGCCCAAGCGTGCACGGCCCAGCAGGGAGCTGGTTCATCACAACCACTGGTATTACCAGCCCAGGTACTATGCTTGAGAACGCCTCTTCTAAGGCATATTAATATACAAAAATGTTTCTCATTGGCAAAGAGATATGCCAAGATCTCATACAGTTACAAAAGAATTACAGATATTCAATTTTCTTTAAATGCTTGCATTTCTTTCACATATTCACAGACACCAGAATCATCAGTGGTTCACTGATGGTAAAGAACCATGCCCCTTCTTCCCATTTCTTAATTGGGGAAACTAAGGCAGAGAAACTAAATAAAGGGTCTTGGGAACGCACCTGCAGTTCTTCACCGCACCACGAACACAAAGGGTGGAAAAAAAGAGCACAAGTAAAATTATATTCTTTATTCATTCCATTTTAGCTGTGAATATTCCTATTATACAAATACAGTATAAATTCAAAAATCACAATATATTACAAAATAAAAAAGTACAAACTGCATTACTTAATAAATATATCTAACAAGTTAATCAGAAAGTAGAAGAGACAGAATTCAGATTGGAAACATTTAAATGTTTGACCCAGCAAACCGTACAAACCTCAATTTAAATACTTTGTTTTTTTCCTTTTGAACCATAGTGTAGAATACCATTCCTGATTTCTTGATCAGAAAATAACATCAAGTGAATAAAACGTTGTGATCAGATAATGATTTGTTGGTGCAACACCAGGGCCAAAAAAAGCAGCAGGGCTTATACAAAAGACACCATAACCCCAGAAACAAGAACACAAACACCGAGGTGCAGCCAAGGCAATTATTGCCAAAGCAGGAGACTATTATCTAGTCACAACATTCTATTGCAAGTTAATGTTCTGTGATTACAGATAAATAATATAAACAGAGCAGAGGGCGAGCCAACCAGGCAACAAGAGGCCAGTTTACTCAAAATAGTAATTACATACAGAAGAGTCAATTGCTCCCTGTACTGTTCATGTGTAGTTGCATTCCAACTGGCTCAAAGGACCTGTTCTGTGCTCCAGGCAGAGAAAGCAACTGTTCTGAGAAACAGTCTGTTCATACTTTGCTGCACTTTCACAAAAACCATTGTTTTAGTTTTGCAAGAAAATACCCACGATGCTTTCATCACTTAGGGAGGGTCAGTTTGACATCAACTTCATTTGGTAGAAATATAAGGTTTATGGGTAAAAAACACAGCAAAAAATAGCTGTTACATCATAAGCCTTATTTACAAAAAGTGTTTACAAACGTTTTTTGGCTGTACAGCTGAAAGCCAGATAATAATGTAAGATGTAGAAGATGGAGGTAACAGTTTAAAAATATTGTGCAAAAAATACATTCTTATAGAAAATAGAGAGACAATGGGGAGGGAAGACACAAACATACACGGAGAATCTGCTTGCAAATAATCCGAGGCTAAGTTTTTACAACAGAATATTACAAACACGGTTGTATTTATCCCCCACAATCTACAGTCCTTCTCCGTCTGGGGTGCTGCTGCTTCATTAAGGATTAAGGCATCACCATCACAGCCAGCACACCTTCTGTCTGTCTCAGTCCCTGCAGCAAAGCTCCCAGCCTGCGGCCCAGGTGGTCTCAAGAGCAGGCATTCTGCTCGATGTACATCTTGGACAAGGACACGGCCATGGACTTGGCCAGCTCCTCATCCCGCCTGCGCTGTACCTGAGTCTGTCTGCACCACGCCTCGTACTCCGGGTTGGGGCACACGCGGTCCAGCACTGCATCGTAGTGCCCATTGCTAAGCCAGCTCAGCCAGATACTGGGCCGCGTCGGGTCCTCGGGCCCCAGGTAGTGAACCATGGTGGAAACGGTGGGACTCTCGGGCCGGCCACCCGTGGTGAGGTGGATGTTCACGTTCAGCATCTGCCCCATGGCCAGCAGCTCCGGGTAGCCGGCCCAGGCCCCGTCCTGGGCGGCGCCGATGAGGAACTCCCCCACGTCGCCCTCGATGATGGGGCTGAAGTGGTCCAGGTGGTCGGCGATGTAGTGCACGGTCTGCTCGCGGAGCTCGCTGTGCAGCCGCTGGTCCCCGTACACCGCCTTGCAGACGGCGCGGTAGAGGCAGTTCCCGTCGGGGATGATGTGGAAGCGGAACCGGCCCTTCTGCCGCAGGTACTTGTCCTGCTTCTCCACCTCGGCCAGGTACAGCGCCAGCTTCTCGCTGCGCTCCGGCCGGCCGCCGGGCCCCCTGCGCGCATCGGGGCCCGCTCCGTCCTCCTCCTCCTCCTCCTCCTCCCCGAGCGAGGGGCCGCCGGCGCCGGGCCGCGCCTGGCTGCCGCTCCTTTCCGCGGGGCGACAGCCGGGGACCAGCCCGGGCTGGGCGCCGGCGGCCGCCGCCTGCAGCGCCTGGCAGTGCTCGCTGAGGCGCAGGCTGCGGTTGCTGGGCTCCTCGGCGGGCGGCGGCAGGGCGGCGGCCTCGCCGTCCCCCCCGGCCTGCCGCATGCTCTCCAGGATGCCCTCCAGCCAGGCGCGGCTGCGCGGCGAGGCCGGCACCAGCTCGCCGGGGGCCTCGGCCCGCTGCACGATGCGGATGGGCACGACCCGCTCCAGCGGCCGCCGGCGGCTGACGGTGACCTGCGCGCAGGAGCTGTACTGCGGGCCGCCCGCCGGCCGGCTGCCGGGGCCCGCCGCGGGGCCGCTCGGCATCACCTCCAGGCAAGAGGAGAAGGCGGGCATGGCGGCGGCGGTGCTGCTGCTTCCCCCCCCGGGAACGAAGCCGTCCTTGGCGGGGCTCTCGGCGGCCGGGCTCGGGCCCGCGGCGTCGGCGGCGCTCGCTGCCTCCGCGGAGGGGGGTCCGGGCGACAAGGAGACCTTGAAGACGCCGGCGGCGCTCGGTGGGGCCGCGGCGGCTGCTGCGGCGGCCGTCCCGCCCGCCGGGTAGTGGGTGATCACGGAGCTGTAGAGCTGCATCCTCCGATCCCCGCGGGCGGCGCTTTATAGGCGGCGCCGTCGGAGCCGGGGCGGGGAGCGGCGGCGGGGGCCGCGCCGGGGCTGCCGGAGAGGATGAGCCGCCCGCGTAAAAATAAACAAGGGCATCATCATCCCCATCACCTCCTCCTCCTCCTCCCCCCGCCGCCGCCGCCGCCGCCGCCGCCGCCGCCGCCGCCGCCGCCGCCGCCGCCCCGCCCCTGCGCGCCCCGCTGCCGGCCGGGCCCCGCGGCGGCGGCGGCAATTCCGACTGCGCCACCAGCGCCGCCCGGCCCGGCCCGGCCCGGCCCCCCCGCGGGCGCCGCGCTCCGGCCCTTCTGGAAGCTGCTGGAGGCCGGGCGGGGGCGGGGCCGCGCCGTGTTTACCTCAGGGCCGCGGCACGTTGGAATGCGCGGGGGGCGGGGCCGAGGCGCGTGGGGGCGGGGCGGTTCGCCCCTCAGCGGCGGCGGGCGGTGTGTGGCCGCCCCGGCCCTGTCCGGCCCCGGCCTTGTCCGGCCCCGGCCTGGGCTCTCGCGTCTGGGGCCGGCTTCCCCGGTCCGCTTCGGCCCCGCCGCGGTGTGGGAGAAGCCGCGCTCCGTAGCCGAGGCCGTGGCGGGGTGGTGCGGGCCGTCCGCTGGAAACGGGCGGCTCCGCCTGAGGGGCGTTTCGGGGAGAAATGGCTGCTCTGCCGGGCCGGGCTGTCGGCGCGTAGCCGCTGCTGCGCTGCGCTGGGCTGGGCCCTAGCTGTGACATCGCTTGGTAGCGGGAAGTGTTGAGGAATCTTCCAAGAGGGGAAGGCTGCACTGGGTGTCCTCGGGGGCCGACCTGGAAAATGCTGCAGAAGGTAGCGAAAGCAATTCCTCGTGAGGCAATGTCAGCCAAGCGGTTTGATTTTTAGACTTGATCATCAGGTGTAGATTATTGGAGGTGTTCTGCCTACAGTCGGCTGATGCTATGTTGTATCCATGTTATTGCTGAAAAGGAATGATGCTTCTGCCTACGTATAATCAGTGTCATGATTCATAATTTGCAGCTGGGGTAGGAACAATATTCATTCATTAGTTTTCTGGCAGTCACTGGCACAAGCTGCTATTTGTCTACCTGTAATCCCACTTTGGAAAATGTAGTGCATGCATACATAAGAAGTGTGATCTAAGTCATCACATAATAACAGGAGAGACCAGATTTAAAATATAGCTCTCAAAGATCACTGATAATTGGTTTATTAGTGCCTGTAGTGTCTTAAAATTAAGCCATGTCTTTTAGCCTTAGCTGTGGTATGAAAAAAGTCATATCTAACCCTTTGTCCATGAACGACGACGTTATCTGTACACACTGGATTTGATTATGTTCTGACAGGCATGCTGACCAAGAAACACCAGTTTACACTATGATCAAATGTTAACACATTCATTTATTTGTACCAAAATGGTAAAAAAAGGTATTGATGTATGTAATTTCAAAGTGATATTTAAAAAAATTTCTGGATTCCATCCCATAGTCTCAAATATCTTTGGAAAAGTATTAGTAATCCAAGCAGATTGCAGAACTTTAAAAAATAACCAAACAAAAAAAACCCTCTATTTGGATATTCTGAAAGATTTGTTTTCCTTGTTGTATTTACGCTAATTAAAAAGATGTAACTAAGAGGATCACGTGCAACAGACTGTAACATCAAAAATTATTGTTTCTTTGGAGCCTTGGTTGTCTTTTGGATCGGTGTCCAAGGATCCATTTCCTATCTTCAATCTCTGCAGCTGATTCCAGGGCTACCAGCAACAGAGTACAGAATTTCATTTTCTTTATACAGAAAATGTGTTCTGATCTCCTTGGCTGACTTGCATGTTGAAGGAAGAATGCTGAAATCCTTGGTGCTCAAAGCTGTGGATATTTAAGGGAACAGTTTTCACATCCACCTTATTTTTTTGTTTTGGATAAAACACGGCAGCTAATTCCATGCGTTATTGAGAACCTCTTAATAAAAATTTACAGAGTCAGTATATTTCCAAAATTATTGCCTCTGAATTTGCAATGCAAGAGATATACATCAGATAGGAATCGAAGCCCAAATGTCCTGACTTACCTGCTACAGCCAGAAAGTTGATATCTTTAGAACAAATGGTGATGGGCATTAGCCAGGAGCATTTCTGGCAGCCTGTTAACAGGGGGATAAGGTATTACAACTGCTCTGAAATTACAGAGTGACCCCTGTATTTCAGAATGTTCAGAACTTTGTTTTAAATATAGCCTGTGAGATCAGCTGGCAAGTCTTTATTTCTGAACTCATCATTGCTTAGAGAGGTATATATATTGATCAAATGGTGGTAAATTGAAATCTTTGCTCCTTGAAATGAAGGCTTGGAGCAAAGGAAAGAGTCCTGTTTAGTTTTACTTCTTAGTGAAACTTTACAAGGTGTATTTCCAAGTTAAAATGTGTTCTAGTATATTCATAGGTGATTTAATGTAAAATCACGGGAAGTTGCTCCCTCCTAGGGGGTTCTAAATGTGCCAGTAGCTGTTCATTGTGGGTTTGTTCATTGTTACTATAATAAGGATTTACATTACTTCATGCTCACCAGCCCTGCTGCCTACCTTTTTTAAGGTATCTCTGTGGTTTTGCTTAGTGAATTGCTCTGTCTGACAGTAAATGCCAGAGCTGACTAAAGGATGGTGGGTTTAAAGTCTTAAATAGTCTGGTAACAGAGAGAGAGAGGGAGAGAGAGAGGCAGCTCTTTCTGTTAGAGAATAGTAAATGGATCCAGCAGAATAAGAGCACTTCTCTCATAAGTGAGTGCTGCATTTTGAATACTCAGTACCGCAATTTTCTTTCTTCTAGGATATTACAGAAACTCCCACTAATGACTGTTCCACCTCTCTAAAACCATAGGTTATTTGGAACAGTGGTACATTAATGGGTGGGCAGCTGCTTAATTTCGATTGTTAGTTACAATGAGGTACAACACTTGTGGTGCTTCATCTGAGGAAAGAAACAGATTTATTATGTATGCCCAAATTACCATCGTGTTAGTATTCTGATGCTCTACTATAGCATATTCTGGACAAAAAACCCTTGTTTCTCTCTCAACAAAAATCCAAGGAGTATCCTGAAATACATGCTAAATATGCCAGCAGTTTTTGGTAATGGTAGCAGATAGATTGTTCTTTTATTCTTTTCTCGTTTCTGAACAGCTATAACGTCTTTCCTATATTTTCAGTTAAAATGCACATAGTAAGCTTGCTAATCAAAATCTGTTACTAGGTAACTGAGAAACACAACAAACATTTATACCACTGTCTTAGTGTTAATAGTCTACTACTATTAACATATTTATTACCTCCCACGTGCAGTAAATGGAAAGAGAAGCTCACCTTGATGTGTTTTACCCATGTTATTAAATACTGACAGTGTAATGTAACCAACATTTTCCATAACTGAGCACCCAGAGTTAGTCACACGTACTTAGCCTGGGGGGAATCCAGTCTCTCTGGATGATCAGTGACAAAAATGCCATTGAACCGCTGCAGCACAAGCATTTCATGGCTAGTTTTCAGCTTTCGTACTAGCAGTTACCTAAAAGGTCATTTTCTTAGACATCTGACATCTGCTTTTAACAATAACGTCCTAAACAGTGGTCTGCTCCAGAGGGGAATGTTCAAACGCTATGAATACAGTTCTTGTGAAAAAGAAATTTTAAAGAAGAATTTGAATGTCTTCAGTGCAAGGCTATCTATAAAAGCCAGGGGCACGTGGTTGTCCCTTTAGTGCCTTTCGCTACCAGAAGATGGGGTTTTGCTGTTTCTTTGAGCTGCATGTAGAGCTGCTGTTGATTCCAGGGAAAAACTAAACTTTGCTTTAGTGTGGCCTGGATAAAACATGATGCACAGATTGACTGCATCTGGAATATTCCTGCATTTGCCACTTCTGTCACTTTGTCTGCATGTTGTGGCCTCTAGAGGTGTTTGGAAAGCGAGGAGAACACAGTATGGAGACGCCTTTCACCGTCTTCCGTAGATTAACTTTCTTGGGCTTCTGGTTCACTCGTTATAGGGTAACGTACAGCCCTTTGCTAATACAGAATAGACCTCGAAACAATCTCTGTAGTAATAAAGCGTAAACATCTCCTGTGGTTAAAGTTTTTCCTGACGTGACTGTTATCACTGGTTACGCTGCACATTCCAGGAATTGCTTGGATTGTTCAGAAGGCAAACCATGATCACAAAAACAGCTGTGGAACAACAGTGGTATTCACTGACGTAAAACTAGATGCCTGAGAGTGGAACTACTTTTAACTTTAATGTGTAGTAGATACGTGATTGACATAGAAGTCAAAACAAATTAATTACATCACCAGGAACATTTGTTAGTGAAGAAGGGAGAAGGTAGCTTAAACGATGTATTGAATGACACTGAATAAGCATTTCCACTGCTTTTTTTTTTTTTATGCTAACATAACAGCCCTTCAGCCAAAGATGTTTCTGGCTGAAGTATTTAGTGAATTAATAGCTCTTTGTATGTAATTGGAAAATGAAATGTTTAATTTTTATTAATAATTTGAAGTGGTATATCAAGGATGAATTTTTAAAATTAATAGAAAATAGAAATATATATCAAGGATCTTCCAATACAGGGAAGACATACATATAAGCTGGAACTAGAATGAAGTTCCTGAATCATCAGTTTTATCCTCTGTTGCCTGCAGGTAATCGTATCATATCATTCCTTTCATAAAATTACCAAGTTAAGTTAATGAACCTGTAAAGATGTCACAAGCCAACAGCGCTGTCAAAAGAACCAGTTCTGCTCTTTCCCACTCCCAGTCTCTTTTTCTTCTCCTGATGCCAGCTGCTTTGTGATGGCTTAAGTGTTGGTGTTAACTAGACTACCGACTTCGTTCAGCCCTAAATGTACCACTAACACAAAAAGGAGAGAAAGTGTATCCACACTTGCTTCTGAGGTGTGAATACACTGCATAAAACAAGGAATGTGTCTCGGAGAGCTTTGCCTCACACTTTGTTGTTCAGCTTCTGCTGTAGTCTCATGTTAAAATCTTACTAAAATCATATTCACTGTATGGGTGCACTAGTCATTAGAGATGTAACCCACGCTGTGACATCATGTGGCAGGAGTTTGTGGAAAAAGGGCTGTTGGTGATAAATATAGACATTTGCTCATATCTCAAGATCTCGGGTGGTATCCCACTTGGTAAGCGAGCCTCCGAATGTGAGCGATGACGCAGGTCAAGTCTCTCATTTCCACTCAGAAGTGTAGATGGCATTTGTGGTGGTCATTGAGCACAGAGCCTTAAGATGCTACCAGAGAAAAAGGGATCTACAATGCTGTTTCCTCAGAAAAAAAAAAAAAACAGTGGTAATAATGTGATGTGAACAAGCTTTATAACATTTAGAAAGGGTTATCTTCTCTAGTTTAATAAACCTTACAAGATATGAAAGTGTTTGCAATGTCTATATTTTGTTATCAGTTATAGGAAATTAAATAGTCACATTCTCCCCCTTTCATGTTGGTTAACAACTAATTTAGGGTAGAGGAAAGCAGCTATTTTGGCTAATACCAAGAGCAGAACAGCGTTCTGACAAGGACTGTGAAGGAGGGAGGGGAAGTGGGCAATACAGAAATACCAGAAGCAGGAAATCACCACTCACAATTACAGGAAATATTATTAATAGATTAATCTTGATAAAAAACTGTAAGAACTATTGTAGAAAAGCGGGTGCAATACTGCTTACTCCTGAAGTGAAAAAATACTCCAGTGAGGTAGCAAGTAGCCAGCACTTCCACGTGTGGCCTTGCAACAGAAAGGCTTTGGAAACAGACCAATTCAATGGGAAGTGCCATCCCCTCTATCCTCCACAGCCTTGCGACGCACACGTTTCCCCACCTTTCTCCTATCAGTAAGCAGCAAAAGGGGGAATCATCGCTTCACACAGAGAGGTGAGTTTAGCAGAAAACCACATTTCATTGTTCATGTTTTGGGAGTCACGGAATAGCACGTAATTACATTAACCAGCTTTGTTGTTCCACTGCTGAGTCCTTCCTGTGGGAAAGGGCTGTGGTTACGTGCTACATAACCAGCTCAGCGAGTCGTGTCCTAGTCCTGATGAAATGTAGGGAGAGAACTTACCTCATCACAATTAAAAACCTGCTTTGTTTCCATCTGCCTTGCACAGAGCTAACTGTTACGGCAAGGATAGATCACAGCTGTTTAACTCCACTGTCTAATGACAAAAAATAACGCAGGTAGAGCCATTAGAGAGGAGGGATGACATCAATTCACCCTGACTGATGTCCTACTCATATGCGTAAATAATTAAATCTTTCCTAACCTAGTTTTTCCATACCTAAATGTACACTATGGAATTATTTTTCTGATTTGACATTGTCAAAGTTCCAGTTTGAGAGTTTCTGTACTTACTCAAGCGTAATTGAAACATTAAAATTTTTGTAAAGAAGCAGTTACATTATCCATACACGAAAATGTAAGCATTCTTCAAATTGTTAGTTATATACAAGGACAATTTTATGAAAATTAAATGTTAATCAATTAGTAATTCTGAATAAGAACCCCAAATATAATCAGCTTACTGTATCAGACCTGGGCCTTTCAGCTGAACAGGGATTTTTGTGCATGTCCATCTGAATTTGATATAAAAGTACTAGAGGAAACGTAGTATATCTAACCTTGCTCTATCTAAATAAAGTTCCTGACGCTGCATAGTATGAGGCATTACCAAACCAATGAAGATAGGGATTAGAACAAGAAATAAAAGGTGGCGATGGGCCTGGCTAGGGGAGAGACAACTGAAGATAACTTAAAGGAATTGTTACACTGAAAGAAAATTGCTAGTGGAGTTCTTCTAAGATCCAACTTGGGACTGACTTTAATATTTTCATTAATTACCCTGGCACTTAGTGTGCTACTGACTTTCACTAATGACTCAGAGCTGAGCAGCATTCTTACAATAAAGAAGATTTTTGAAACATCACACGGGAAACTTTTGAAGACTAGAGATGGAATTGCGTATGCGGCTAGATGAAATTCAACAGAAAGATCATCCACCTGGTGGCAGGTCAGTACTTCTGCTGTTAGCGGAATCTCATCTGTGGGAAGCCATCAGGAGAGGAGAAACACCCACACATGCTATTCAGCTGCAGAGTCACTGCAGCTTCTGATGTGATGTAGCTTTCAAAAGGATAAATAGGATCCTAGAATACAGCAGGTGAGAACATATCCAAAATAAATAAATATTCCTTGTAGAAAGGACTTGTAAGACTTCATCTGGAATACCATATGCATTTCTGGTCAACATTGCTTAAGGATGTTGAATTTTGACTGGAATGTGAGCAAAGGGGAATTAAGGAATCACGGCACTGGTGACCGTCTAACAAGAGGAGACTAGCTGTTCTTGGCTTGCTTTATCTCATGAAGGTTGAGAAGGGATCTCTATAAATATATCACTGATGAAATACTGGGAGTGAGAAGAGCTCGTTAAATTAAAGCCCAGTGTTGGCCAAAAAGAGATGGATACGAACTGGCAATGAATAAATTTAGTCTTGACTCGCAGCCTTGGCGTTCCGATATGACATAATTGCAAATAATTTTATGAAAGGATCCTGGTAACAAAATACTAGCAGCAGCATGGTGAAATCAGGATGGCCTATGAATGTGAGGACCATTATGGTTTAATGATAACAATAGGGCAATAGATTGGTAAAGACTTTGATCTTAATGTGCAATCAGATCTCATCCCACTTCTTTGTTCCATTTATCTCTGTTTCCTGGGGGTTTATGGTTTGTCATTCTCTCCCCCTGCAAATACAGCTCTCTTGTGAAAATGCTACACTTTTTGCTTCCAAATTGTCCAAGGAATTAGTGTAATTAGTTTAAACAAAGAGGAACTCTGTCTTATGAAGTTTGCTGCTGCTTTATCAGACTTGCAGAAGGATCTATATCCCTGAAGATCTGTTCACTTCTTCCAACAAAGCCAGTGGGAATAAAATAAATATGTTGTATTTCTCTTAGGTCAACAATCACACCTCAGAAAATGAGGAAGAATAGGAAGTGTGTATGGTTTTAATTGTCATACTTGTATTGTGACCCACTCTAACTTAGAAAATTATTTGTTTCTCTGAAATACAGGACTAGGAGATTTTGGGTTGTAAGAAAAAATATCAAGAACTGTTGGCACATGAACCTGGTTACCTTGGAGACTCGGTCAGAAATTAATGAGCCGACATTAACTCTTGATGACTTCAGTCAAAAGAGACTGAATGTGTAAAATGATTACAGTTAGAATCTGAAGCAAAAACCTGAGGTAGCTGGAAGGGGAGAGGAGCTTTATTGTGCATTGCCAGTCCCATCCTGTCACTGAATCTGAACATTTCCAGGCCAAAGAGACAAACACATCGTGAACAGCCACAGAAGCTTTGTTGTTCCATTCTAACAAAAGGGACCCTAAATAGCGTGGTTTAGTTAAGCAATAAAAGGGTATCTTGTTTTAAAAAAGATATGTGCAACAGTAAACATCAGTTCCTTAGAGGTCAAGTTCATCGAAACCGCGTGGGAAGCCTTGGTGAGACAGAGCAGTGCTGATGCAGAAGCCCCGTGTCTCACGTGTGGTGCCAGTGTTCCCTCCGCGGAAAGCAGAAGCCCAGGCCAGCAAAACAGCAACGCTCCTGGGGAGACGGGACACAAACCAGAGGCAAGAAGGATCTAGTTTTCAAAGATTACAACTAAACTCATTTTGCAAAGTTAAAACCAGTATTTTATTATGCCATAAATACTATTCTTTAAGATTTGGCACCAGTACAATTCCAAATCCATTTTCAGCAGCTCCTAACTGGGTTAAAATACCATAAAATCCATTTCAGGGAATTTGGTGAATGAATACTATAAACAAATATCTTTTGATTATTATCTTAAAAGAATCAATAGTTGGCCTGGCCCAGGCTAGACAGCAAAGACATTTCTGAATAAACAAGATTATTATGACTGTAGTAGGTAATTAGGGTGTGAAGCATTGAGCTACTTAACATAAAAGATAGTAGGTAGAATCATAGGACCAGACTGTAATCAAAAATAAGAAAACAACCAACACAGGATGAAGTGTATCATCAGCAAAGTGTAGAATTTTCAGTGTTTTTCAGTGTTCATAAATAAATGTGGATCTTCTGGTCAGTGCCCTGGATCCTCTAATGGACACAACTTGCTCCTCTCGTACATGTCCAAGCAATGCATGGGATCAAGACCAGTTTTCTTAACCTTTAATCTGATTCCTACATGTCATAAAAACTTCGATGTCATTTTTTGGCAGTTTTTGCCACATCATGCTACAGCCCATGTTGATAAACTTTTTCTCTGTTTACAACGGCAAATTACACTTTTTACAAATTACAACGGCAAATTACACAACCAAAATGCACTCTTCTATACGTTACTATCATTGGAAGATACCTAAAAGTAAGACAGGTTTTACAAATGCTTTTTGTAAGCCAAGTAACAATTTCTGCTTTTCACTCAATTACCCTTATCATTTTTCTAAGCTGAAAGAAAACGTTTGAGAAGAATACAAGTTACAATCCTGAGTTACAAGGATCAGTTTAAACTATTACTCAGAACATGTGACTTAATAATGAAATCTCCCTTTTTATATTCATTTAAGGAACATTTGTGAATGTATTGATGACTTATCTCCTGTAGTATATCTAACTTCTTAAACTTCTTACCAATTATGTTTCACTAATATGAAGAGATCGCTGTTTTATCGTTTTTTCAGCTTGGGCTGAAGGAAAAGAACAAATCTAGCATTTAATTTTATCTTGGCAGTTTGTATCACTTTCCATATTTCTTCTGTGGATGAAATGAAATGAAATAGTGCCCAGAGCCTGCAGAAAAGATTCAATTAATAAAATTATTTTCATTCTTGAAAAGAAAGGCACATTTTTTCTAAAAGCCATATGACTCCCTGACACTTCTGTGGATTCACAGAAGTTGGAACGGTTTTATCCATGCTAATCACTCCAAATATTGCAAATGGCGATTTATTCTTTAGGGTAAAGGAACCTAACTCTGTAACCACTTCTGGTCCATAAAAACTATGTATCTCATTGAACAGACATAGGTGCTAATCCTAGCAAAATTCAACTCCATTACAAGCAATCATCCTGTTTAAAAATCCTTAGGGTTTCTATTAGGTAAGTCATTATTTTGCTTTTATATTTATAAAGTTGTGTGGTATTGCTGTGATGTTTGATCTTAAATGCTTGCTATCTCACTAGGTGTAACCCAAGTTCAAGCAAAGTTGAAGTGATCTTTAGTGTAAATGCTAATAATTATTGATGTCAAAGAGCACTAGAGATCAAATAGCGTATTTAAACACAGATTAGTAACTTTATAGTTTTTTCAGCTAGCCCATACTCTCTGATGGACTTCTGTCAAGGGAGAGTTATGATAAAATGACACATAGCTTTTGGTCATCTCACTGTTGTCTCCTAACCATTTAAAAGCTAGAATGTCAAAGCATCAGTTCGATATTACAATGAAAGCAAACACGCCACTCATAATGGCTTCTACTTCTTTGAGTAACTATAATCACCTTCTTCTAGCCTGCAGTCATAAACTGCCTGAGATTTTTTTCTTCTTCTACCTCCATCACCTAAGCCGCTATTCCGTTTTTCCTCCACAGTTTCTTCTCATTCTTAAGTAGCTTAAAAAGCCCATCTGAATTTCTCACCTCTATTTTCAAACAGACTGGAGGAGGGAGAGGTGGATAAAGTTCAGGATTGTCAACATGTGGTGGGAGTCGTTGCATGTGGGTGCTGCATTATCTGCAATATTCTCTGAAACATGCCATGATGTGGGGAAAATGTTTGACCTGACAATAATTTACCTGGAGTGCATGAACTGTCCTCAGATGTTTACTCTCCACTGAGGATCTAACCATTTATATTTTCAACTTAACAGTACTTTTAGCTTAAATAGGAAGTCTTGAGTTAGCCAGGTGCTCCTAACAGTGAGGTTGGCTGAAGGTGGGGAGAAGACGTTACTAAAGTAGATTAATGTCTGTTGAACAAGAAAAATATAGGATCACAGAATCATTTAGGTTGGAAAAGAGCTTTAAGATCATCAAGTCCAACCGTTAACCTAACACTGCCAAGTCCACCACTAAACCATGTCCCTAAGCACCACATCTCTACATCTTTTAAATACCTCCAAGGATGGGGACTCAACCACTTCCCTGGACAGCCTCTTCCAGTGCTTGATAACCCCTTCAGTGAAGAAATTTTTCATAACATCCAACCTAAACCTCCCCTGGTGCAACTTGAGCCCATTTCCTCTTGTCCTATCACTCGTTACTAGGGAGACCGACCCCCACCTCGCCACAACCTCCTTTCAGGTAGCTGTAGAGAGCAATAAGGTCTCCCCTCAGCCGCCTCTTCTCCAGGCTAAACAACCCCAGCTCCCTCAGCTGCTCCTCATAAGACTTGTGCTCCAGACCCTTCACCAGCTTCATTGCCCTTCTCTGGACACGCTCCAGCACCTCGATGTCCTTCTTGTAGTGAGGGGCCCAAAGCTGAACGCAGTACTCGAGGAAGGGAGGGAAATTATTTGTGGAGTAACAGTTGACTGGTAGCAAATCAGAGAAGCAGATGAAAAGCGTTCTGCCTCTCGGGAGAAGGGACGCTCGAGCTGGACACATCTGCTCCCCCAGGGGAGGTTTCCGAGGGTGAACCAGCCATCGGGGCTTGCTCCCGAGGCGGGCGGGCGGCCTGCTCAGAACTGCTGACGGCAGCAGCGCCCAGGGAGCCGTGGAGGGGCGGAGGCCGGTGGCGGGGCTGGCGGTGCGGCCGTCCGGCGGGGAGCGCGCTGCCATGCCGGGCCCGGTGGGACGGGCCGGCCGCCTCCGCAGCAGAAGCCGGGGGAAGGCGCGGCCGGGGCAGCAGCGCGGCCCCCGCCGGACCGGACCCCGCCTCCGTCACCCGCCGCCGTGCGTCACTTCCTGCCGCCCGCGGGCGGAAGTGTCGCCGTCCTCGCTGCTCCGACCGGCGCCGCGTGCAGGCCTTGCGGTTGCCATGGTTCCGCGGGCGGCGCCCTCCAGCGGCCGCGGCGGGGGCCGGGCCCGGCCGCCCGTGAGCGCCCCGCCGGCGGGGGCTGCCCGGCCCCGGCCCCGGCCCCGGGCCCTCCGCCCGGCCCCACGGACGCCGGAGCTGCTGGCGCTGCCTGGAGGAGCCGGAGCCCAAGCGCCGGTGAGGGGCGGTGGCGGGGCGCTGAGGCGCGGCGGGCGGCGGGGCCCGGCCTGGCGTCCCGCGGCGCCGCGTGCAGCCCTCGGCGGCGGCGGGCTGCAGCCTGAGCCCGGGCTTGCGTGGGTACCGTTGCTGTCTGTGGAGATGCCGCCCGTTTTTACAAGTGCGGGGGCCAAGGGCGGCTGCCCGTCGGTCTCGAGTGGCTCCAGACGTTGTTAACGGGACTCCATTTCACGGCGCTTTCGACCGTGAAACCGGACACGTCCTAAATTTTGCTCTTGGTAATGCTCCTGGAGCGATGATACGCTGAGCCTTCACCTAAACACCTGTCTTGCCTATTTACCAACGTTCCCTGTATTTTGCTGCTGTTCTGACAAGGATAAGGCTGTATCTTGTATGCACTTCTCCCTTCTGCTTTAGAAGAATCTACTTGTGCTTTTGATTGAAAGTAATCTATTTGTGCATTAAATTAAAGTTAACATAGCCCATGGTAATTCAGGCTTTTTGGCTGCGCTGAGCATCTTACAGGGCAGCCTCACAGCTGTGGTCACAACTGCTTCAATGAGGAGTTTCACGCAGGATCATACAATCATGGAATGGCTTGGGATGGAAGGGACCTGTAAAGGTCATCTAGTCCAACCCCCTTGCAATGAGCAGGGACATCTTCCACTAGATCAGGTTGCTCAGAGCCCTGCCAAGCCTGGCCTTGAATGTTTCCAGGGATGGGGCATCTACCACCTCTCCAGGCAACCTGTTCCAGTGTCTCCACCACTCTTATCATAAAAAATTTCTTCTTTTTATCTAGTCTAAATCTATCTTTTTTTAGTTTAAAACCATTACCCCTTGTCCTATTGCTACAGGCCCTATTAGAAAGTCTGTCCCCATCTTTCTTACAAGCCCACTTTTAAGTACTGAAAGGCCGCAATAAGGTCTCCCCGCAGCCTTCTCTTCTCTTCAGGCTGAACAACCCCAGCTCTCTTAGCCTTTCCTCACAGCAGAGGTGTTCCATCCCTCTGATCATTTTTGTGGCCCTCCTCTGGACCCGCTCCAACAGATTCATGCCCTTTCTGTACTGAGGACCCCAGAGCTGGATGCAGGTGGAGTCTCACCAGTGCAGAGTAGAGGGGCAGAATCACGTCCCTCGACCTGTTGGCCACGCTGCTTTTGATGCAGCCCAGGATACGGTTGGCTTTCTGGGCTGCAAGTACTTGTAATATATCTGAACGTTCACAAAATAAAGAGGTCTTCGAACACCTCCGATTGAATGCTATTAAAATTTTAAACCTATTTGCCCCGTTGGGATGACCTGTTAATTAGGTAGACCTGGGCAAGAATTTTCTGACACCATCCATTTCTAACAGAAAGGAATTTTGACAGAGTCAAAAATACATTTTTAACAATCTGATGTTCTGTTTTTTCATTAAAAATGTAACAATGTTAAATGTCTTTTAGACTATGTTAATAGTATCAAAATAATCAAATTTATCAGTGAGACAGAAAATCCAGCTCCTAACTGGATCTGCAGTCCAGGATTTCTGGACTGATATATTTCTCTGCAAAACACTGAAAATAATCTATTTACTGACAGAACACATTCTTTTCTTTAGCATTTGCTTTTATGTTTAGTGTTGTTTAACTTTTTGTTATTTGTTATTTAAATAAAAAACTTGTCTTCATGAAATAAACATAGAAACAAACTGTTAATGTGTTTATTACACTCTTTTAAATTTCCCTCTATCTTAAAAAAGTCAGACAAGTGAAATGGTAAAAATATATATGCACTTTGCCTCTGAATTTCCATTATTAATAGAAGATCAATTAACTTGATTAATGCAAGTACTGTAATATTGCAAGTGGTTTTTTCAGTTCTCTCTGGTTTTGCAGGCCTTGCATTTCACATGACTTAAAAATAGGATATTACAGCACAGATCATGCTATGCAAACAGATATCAAAGAAATACCAGAATTAAAGGAGCTAGCTATTGCTATGCAAGCTTTAATCAAGGTAAATTAGGAAAGTATCACAACAGCGTCTTCCTCATGCTAAGGAGAATCTCCATCGGACATGGGGGGAAACATAGTGACAAAGGCTGAGGTACTTAATGCCTTCTTTGCCTCAGTCTTTAATTGTCAGACCAGTTGTTCTCGGGGTACCCAGCCCCCTGAGCTAGAAGACAGGGATGGGGAGCAGAATGAAGCCCCCATAATCCAAGGGGAAATGGTTAGACACCTGCTACTCCAGGCAGACACGCACAAATCTATGGGGCTGGATGGGATCCACCCAGGGGTACTGAGGGAGCTGGCGGAGGTGCTCACCAAGCCACTTCCCATCACTTATCAGCAGTCCTGTCTAACCAGGGAGGTCCCAGTCAACTGGAGGTTAGCAAATGTGATGCCCGTCTACAAGAAGGGCCGGAAGGAGGATCTGGGGAGCTACAGGGCTGTCAGCCTGATCTCGGTGCAGGGAAGGTTATGGGGCAGATCATCCTGAGTGCCATCACACGGCACATACAGGACCACCAGGTGATCAGGCCCAGTCAGCAGGGGTTTATGAAAGGGAGGTCCTGCTTCACTAACCTGGTATCCTTCTATGACAAGGTGACCTGCTTAGTGGATGAGGGAAAGGCTGTGGCTGTTGTCTACCTGGACTTTAGTAAGGCCTCTGACACCGTTTCCCACAGCATTCTCCTGGAGAAACTGGCTGCTCATGGCTTGAACAGCCGTACGCTTTGCTGGGTAAAAAACTGGCTGAATGGCTGGGCCCGGAGAGTTGTGGGGAATGGAGTTAAATCCAGTTGGCGGCCAGTCACAAGTGGTGTTCCCCAGGGCTCAGTACTGGGGCCAGTTCTGTTTAATATCTTTATCAATGATCTGGATGAGGGGATCGAGTGCACCCTCAGTAAGTTTGCAGATGACACCAAGTTGGGTGGGAGTGTTGATCTGCTGGAGGGCAGGAAGGCCCTACAGAGGGACCTGGGCAGGCTGGATCGATGGGCCGGGGCCAATTGTATGAGGTTCAACAAGGGTCAGTGCCGGGTCCTGCACTTGGGTCACAACAGCCCCATGCAACGCTACAGGCTGGGGGAGGAGTGGCTGGAGAGCTGCCTGGTGGAAAAGGACCTGGGGGTGTTGGTCGACAGCTGGCTGAACATGAGCCAGCAGTGTGCCCAGGTGGCCAAGGTGGCCAGTAGCATCCTGGCTTGCATCAGAAATAGTGTGGCCAGCAGGACCAGGGAAGTGATCGCCCCCCTGTACTTCGCACTGGTGAGGCCGCACCTCAAGTACTGTGTTCAGTTTTGGGCCCCTCACTACAAGAAAGACATGGAGGTGCTGGAGTGTGTCCAGAGAAGGGCAACGAAGCTGGTGAAGGGTCTGGAGCACAAGTCTGATGAGGAGCGGCTGAGGGAGCTGGGGTTGTTTAGCTTGGAGAAGAGGAGGCTGAGGGGAGACCTTATCGCTCTCTACAACTACCTGAAAGGAGGTTGTAGCGAGGTGGGGGTCGGTCTCCTCTCCCAAGTAACAAGTGATAGGAGAAGAGGAAATGGGCTCAAGCTGCACCAGGGGAGGTTTAGGTTGGATATTAGGAAAAATTTCTTCACTGAAAGCGTAGTCAGGCACTGGAAGAGGCTGCCCAGGGAAGTGGTTGAGTCTCCATCCCTGGAGGTATTTAAAAGATGTAGAGATGTGGTGCTTAGGGACATGGTTTAGTGGTGGACTTGGCAGTGTTAGGTTAACGGTTGGACTTGATGATCTTAAGGGTCTTTTCCAAACTAAACGGTTCTATGATTCTGAATCTATAGAACATGTACTTCTGTCGCTGTTGTCTCTGTTTTGTGTAATTCTTAAGGAATCTGTTTCAGCTTTTCTTCTGTCTTCATATACCTATTTCAGCTAAATTATTTAAATTTCTGTTTTCAAAATTGAATAATATACACGTATTGGTAGATGAATTAGAGACTTGGCTATCTGAATCAGAAAATTACGTAAGGATTAACTTGTTTAATGTACAAAAAAAGATAAACATAAATGAAAATTCTGAAGGTTTAAGCCTATCTAATAGTGGCTAAGAGTCTGGAAATAAATGTGAGCCTGTCAGTTCCATTGATACTTGCCTGATACCAGTTATGAGTATGGCTAAGGAGACCTCACACATCTGATAAAGGAGATTAAATAAAATAGTGTGGTGCTTCTGCAAATCACATACAAAAGCAAATTAGAAAGAAGAGCCAAATCATATTATCTACTCTTGCACAATTGTATGTGTATCTTAAGCAGTGTCTCACTGAAATGTAATGCTTAGACTTGGGAGGGAGCATGCAGCCCATAAGGCGGCACGGTGCAGTCTGCTTAACATAAATGTCTTAGCAATTTGTGATGGAAGACGGGTGCCTCTAGAGACCTGCAGAGGGAGATATGTTCCATCAAAATGAGGTGTTTCTATCTGTCCCTTTACTGTGTAAGAAATTACAAAGGAAGGTACTTCAGGATATAAAATAATTATGTGTGCAAAAAGGTTAATTTCCTAGGAAAAAAAAAGCTTTTCTTTGTAGTTCTTAGGTGGCATATAGAGAGATAGGAACTAAAATTAAATGCTTTTGGTACAAGTTTTAGAAGCAATATCTCATTCTGCCTCACATCCCTGAAACACTTCAGAGTATTTTGCTCGTCTGAGCCAGTGGCAAGCAGAATGCATTTCTTTTAACACTTTCTCTGTCACTTCTTGCTACAATGCGGATATTTTTATTCTTTTTACCATAGAATACTTTGCAGAGTGTTGAATTAGGATTTATAAACAAGTTTTGACCACTTTCTGGGCTTAGATTTTGATATCTGTATTGATATATATGTGGGTCTCCCTTGCAGAATCTGACTAGTTACCATCTGGCAGATACTTGAGTGTTCCTAAATTAGTTATTTTTTGAGAAAGCTAAATATCTTTTCTGCATAAATATTCTCTGCCTGTCAAATATTGAATCCAAATATCTGTAAAAAATGCAGTACTGAAGGTTTGGAGGGGGAGTTTGTAGTTTAACAGAGAACACTGTACGTCTGGATACAAAGTATAATTGTACTGAGGGTCAGTTCTCATTATGCTTTCCCTGCCTGGGACTGCTGAAATATATGCTTAATGTTGTATATTCAGATGTTCCATTTCATGAGTTACAGTTTTCCTAATGTCAGTTTTACATTTTTATTGTCCACAGGAGTGATGCAATGGAATGATGCTTACAATAAACATTACAAAGATGCCATTGATACTTCTGACATGGCAATATATGTTCACTTTGGCACATTTTCAAAATTTGTGTTTTGTTCTGCAGAAGTGATTACAGTTTTCTTCATATAATTAATTTTTATTTCATTAGAGAACATTACAGTGCAATATTTCTTATTTTTGTTATAGAAGGCTCCCCAAGACTTTATTTAACAGTCAGATTTGTTATTTGGGGTGAGAATCAGCTCACAGATTAAGAAGCTTACGTTTAGGTGTCTCATGGGGGTATCTTTGTCTGAGCAGGACATCTAAACTTCCCATATAGTCAGTGCAGATCTGTTTTTGTGGTCAGTGGAGATGTCTAAAGATATGCTGCTTGGCCTCTGTCTCTGGTTTCAGAAAGGGACAGGTTTCCTTTAGCCCCGTGTCATGTCTGCCAGCCCTGCATAAGATGTCTTTCATACCTCATTTCTTCTGACACTAAACCATGTGTGCATGAGCAACTGAGTCAAGTTCCATCAACTTCATTGCCTGTAACAGAAACTTACTCACCTAGTTCTTATGTAGACATCTAAATTCGCATGTTTTACTCTGCAGATGGAAACTCCCGCTGGCAGCCTGAATTATTTACAGTTCTTTTCCGATGTATTTCTTTGAAAATATATAGTCAATGGTATTCCAGCATTAACACTCCTAGGCAATCATATTGCAACTAGTGAGCACTCACTGCAAGGGAGAAATATGCTTAAAGCCTCAGTTTCAAGCTTCTAATATGAACATTAAAAAACAAATATTAAAAAAATGGATGCAGAAAAAGAGAAGTGATAGAAAAGGAACATGAGCTTACAATTTTTTTAAGTTCAAGAGCTTGGATAGCATTTAATTTTCTCAAATGAAAAAGAAGAATATATAAAAGCTGTTAGGTTTGGTTTTGTAATTGCTTGTGGCTTTTTATTGCACATCAATGTTCTCAGTAATTTGTTACAAATCGAATTGCAGAAAGAGGTCCAAATTCAACAAAGCTACCAACAACAGTTATGTGATGCACTGGCTGTTCTCAGAGCAAATATTGAGGTGGTTTTTAATCACTAATGTGGTAGTAGACTGCTGGTCTGAGTATTAGTATGTCATTAACTGATTACAGAAAATAGCTTTGCACTTCAAAACCTGGAGAAGGGTGTATTTGAATTTTTCATGAAGGCTAAGCATTTAAGCTATATTGAATAGAAACAAAATAATTAACACAAAAATGTAATTGGTTTTACAAGTATTGTTTTCCCCCCCTTAGGCAGTTTAGCATACTCGAATATAGTTTTAGATGAGTAACATCATGGTTACCACAGCATGAATCAGGTATGTTAGTAGATACCAGTGGAAGAAAGTATTGACCACAAAATACTCAATCGATGTAGGATTAGACCCAAATATGCAGTCAGTGCTTGCTTTTCCATGTTATTGAGGGTAGTCAAATCAAATGCAGGGATGAGCATGCTTTAATTCACAGCAAATGAACTTGCTTCAATTGACAGTCTGTGATTGGGTCTGTTAGGAGGCAGAAACGTAATAATCACATAAAATGCTGTTCGGTTCGATAAAAAATGAAAATGTCTTGATAAATTTGGTAATTGGACTCTTAGGCGACCGAATGGTGACCAATCGTCGGCACTCCAGGTGGCTTTCTACTGCCCTCTAGGGACTGTGCCACAAACTTTCTTATTAACAGATTTCAGGATGTAATTGGAACAGTAAAAATAATCCAAATTAGAAAGTATGGAACTTAAATTTCATCTTTCTTCCCCCACATACAAACGGAACATGCAAGTTTGCACTTCTTGACAAAACAAAGTCCGTATTTAAAAAAAAAAAAAAAAGAAAAAAAAAAAAACACTTTAGTTACGTGGGTAGTTGGGAAAGGTAGTGGGTAAAAATATTTAGCTATAATTCTTCTACTGTTGTTTATACATAGCACAGTCAAGCGGATACATACAGTGGGAAGTGTGTACAGTATGTTAGCAGTATCTACTCTATAATACAGTATATAGAAAATCATAAAGAATCCTGGAAGGAGAAAAGAGTGTGTTTTTACAGAATGAATGCTCTCCTAGACGTGTGAAGGGATAGGAGAACAGGTGCACTTGTGAATGAGTCCAAACCAGCATTAATCATGTGGATGTTTCAGAGAATAGGGTAGAGAAATGTGAAGCAAAGGAGAAAAGTTCACAGAAAAGATATGAGGAACTGTGAGACTGAGGAATTTTAAAAAGATGTGAGAGGAAATCAGAATGCTGAAAATACTGAGCAAGTGACAGAAGATGATAGGCATTTCAAGAATGTGGCGAAGCTTAAAGTGGGTGATTTAGAAGGCAAAAGCTACGCTTTAGCAGTGAAGAAAAAGGTAGCTTCTGTTAAGAAAGAAACTACGAGATTTATTAAGACTTCACAGAGAGTAAAGATATTAATTTTTCCTTTCATTATTCTTCATTCCTGAATAACGATATGTAGCACCATCACTTGAAGAAAGAAATTCTGCTCCAAAACCAAGTGTAAAATGTTTTTTTTTTCATGAGAATTGCGGAATCTTCCTAGCAATTACTTTAACGTTTTAAGCAGGATTGGTTTAAAAGAGCGCTGTAGACTATATAGACTATTTGAAGAAAAACTATGTTCCCTTTTAAAATAGTCACTTCTGAGAAAAATTAAGAGAGTGGCATTTGTCTCCTGTAACACTTCATCAATAATGTAGGCATGTTTATGATGCAGCTGTGCTGATCTTGCTTTCTTGATAGTCAAGGCAGAGAAATAGATATTTTTTAGGACACAGTTCATCTGATCAATTTTAGACACCTACTTAAGGGTGAATTGAGTCGTCCTCTGGACTCATCTGACCTTGAACTAAATCTCCACAGACTATTAAAAAAGCAAAGTGTGACTACCTAAAATGTGAGTGTCTACACACGATCAAGTAACTGCTGCACAGGCTTTCTAGAATAATGCAAACTTCATTTCATGTGTGAAAAGATTTCTTTTCCAAATCCAGCTCGTGTAATCACTCCGTGGTAAAAAATGCAGATGAATTCCCTGGAGTGTATAGTAGCAGTGTTCTCACTAGGGAATTGCAGGGTCAGGTTGCCTTTGCTTTGCTTTCTCTTTGGAAGATCTTGCATTACTCTTGGATTCTGCTGGTCCAGCTTCAGCAACCAGGTAGAGATTTGCCCCATCCCAGGCATGTGTATAGCTTTGTAGGTAGAGTGCTCTGAGAAAGGAGAACTGAGTTTGACTCCACTGTGGCTGCGGAAATAATTCTTCCACTTCCTCAGCGAGTGCTACAAATGTTAATGTATTACACAAGAGAGAGTAATTTCTGCTCATATTAATATTTTAAAGAAGTTGACCAATATTTAGTCACCTAACCTTGGAAAATAACTTAAACTCGGTATCTATGTGCTCCTGAAGGAAGATCCCAAACACACTTTTGAGCTTAGTGTTTCCTAATGGCCAGCTGTTGGCAGTACACCACCTTGGAGAGACATTTCTGTATAATGGGAGGCTGCACATGTTGTTTTTCTTTGAAAGACTTATTTTCATTTTTTGACTACATAAGAAGTAAATCATCCATTGTAGGTGCTCTTCTTTATCCTTTAATGCAATTTAAACACTTCGCTTGTGCAATCAAGAAGATGCAAAAATAAATGGCAATAATGCAAAGTTAACATTTTGGTAGTTTCTTTTGTTATTCTGTACTTATGCTGCATTTTCTCCTTATTTTATTTCTTATATGTTTTAAATACATTCTTTGAAAGTTTAAAAATATATAGGATATGCAGATTTTTTCCAAATGTCCTTTTTCTTTGCTGTGCATTTGAATTCTCTACTATTGTAGATTATGTATTAGATATAACACACTTTTAGTTTAAGTATTTGAAATGGTAGATACAGTAAAATTTTATTTTCAATACTAGAACAGAACACCTGAATGTAAAATACACATTATGATGTGTTCAAATTACAAAAAATATTCTATCGCTTTCAAAAAGGGTTATGTGGTTTATGCAAGAGTCTCACTGAAGAATCTTTTCTTGTAATAGAAGTATTACAACATAAATGGAGAAGACACAGAATGTTCACTAGGAAAACTTTTGAAGCTTTTGCATAACAAGCTACACAAGAAAGAGGCCATAATTGAAGATCTGGAGAGAAAATTGCAGGAATACCAAGAAAAAGGAAAAACTAAAATGGTATGTTTTTGTAAATTATCATAAACTCATTATCCAAATGTGGAAATCTTTAAACATATTCAACAAAGTGTATTCCTAGTGCCATTATTTTTATAGGAAACATTATGTTGGGAAGGTACTAGAATGCTCTTTGGGATTACCCTGTGCTATTGTAAGTATTTTGACTAAAATAATTTATAGTACTCTATTAATGTCACTCAAATTTATATGAGTGATAGTCTGACCAAGAGTTGGTAGTTGTACTACCTTTTTTGATCTATTTTTTTAATAAAATAAAATTAAAATATTTTATAAAATATTTTTGTAAAAACTGAACAAAAAATCAAAAAAAATAAACTCAAAAAGTTTTTTAAAACTTTTATAAAATATTGCTTTCAGTGCTATTCTTACCCCATGCATGAACATCTCAGTTACAGAAAAGTCCACCTCTGTTCTACTGCTACTTACAGAATTACTTACATAACATCTTCTCCTGTTTCTCTTTGTTCCTACTGTCTCTAAATAACTTCTAAAATAAATATTTTTTTCTTCAGGATTGTGTTGTTAATCATTTAAATCAGCATTTCGAGTATGCGATGAAGATATATCTTCATTTAAAGTGTAAAACTAAAATACAGAATCCCTCATGTTTGGTTTTTCATAACTTCTGCAATAGAAGTTCATAGGGTATGACAGCTACATGGGTACAAGCATTAATAGACATGAGAAGCCCTTTTCAATTATGAATCTTTTTCCCCACTTCAATGCTTAGATAAGTGTAAGGAGATATTTGGTTTCTGGAATCTTGTGAGTACTAGTCCTAGTCTGCACAGTTAGGGAGGTGAACATGAAAAAGTCGAGACATTTTTAAGAGCTGGAGAAAATGCTCTAAGTTGAAAAACTCACCTTAAATCTGTTTATCAAATAGTTTGAGATTACTTGATTACAGAATCTGAATACCTTGCCAAGGAGAAGACTTAGGATTTTTGGACTTAGAGGACTTAGATTTGCCTAGGGTTTGGGATCTATACAGCATTCTCTTAGAGGTACTGTAGGCAAAAACTTAAGTCTCTCTCCAGCTCACAAGAAGTATTCTAACACCAGTTCACAAAAATTCTCTAATTGACCTTTGTCCCAGACATGTTTCTGAATGGATGAAAAAAGGGAAAGTAGAGAAGGCTGGTTGGAATAAACAATTAGCATCAAATTGGCTAGCTAACCCTTCATCCTTAGGCTGGACTTCAAGGACTACTTCAGTATCTATGCAATCTTAGCTGACCCATACAGCAACAGTTTGTCATCACCAGCTTCTTCTCGAGAGTTCTGCATTTACACAAAACAGAAACAAGAAACATTCGCTGTTTTCCTCTATCAAACAATTTGCAATGAAATGCCTGTTTTCCCTCCAAAGCCATGCTGTCTTTAATCTTTTTTCCAGCTCTGACATGCCTTGAAAAGATAAATGGAGCTGTTTGGGCCAGCAGCAACTTGTTAGTCCCTTCCTGGCTGGTGTCTACATTTTTTTTACATTTAACAGACCTCCATAGATGACAAAATCAAATACGGTGGCTACAAGGTGAAACTGCTATAAGAATGATTGCCCATTCGAGCATATTGTCAAAGGAATGATGGCATCTTGATCTCCTGAAATCTTCAAGACTGGAAGCCCTTATAGAATATAGGCATTAGCTGAACTGAAGAGATGGGTGTAGTAACAGGGTGACTGACTGAAAAGTAAAGGCTTGTATTCAACCAGTGGCCATACTAGAGGTTCTAATGTTCAACCTTAAACTGCATTTCTTTGAAATGTATAGATATAAACTGTGAAAGAATTAAAATTGTAAACATATGAATGTAACATATTATGGATAATAACAATATAAATAAGTATCAAAATGATGGTTTCCCTTGCAACTCGAAAGTGGTGTATTTGAAAATGAGTTTTTCATGACAGCTTGTACAATTGCACCCTCTTGTGGTGTACATAATGTGGACTTTAAATACCTAAAGTAGAGCTTAGAAATGGAAAGGTACGTAATCATTTGGATGACAGATTTTTCAAGAATGGATGTGTTTTCAAGGCAAATTTCCAATAAATCAACAACAGTAACAACTCCAGTTTATAATTTTAACTAGAATATGCTCAGATATTTCCTTCTTTGGTGTCATAGGAGAGCATCAGTAATTTGCATCATATTTCTTTGTCATAAGAGTGCAAAAATCACAGCTGTTATTCAAAAGGCCAATTGATTATTTTGAGTGTATGTTAAATATTGCAGGGTACCAAAAGGAAATGCATATTTCTCAACTGTATAATAGCTATATTCTCTCACCTTTACCTATTTGGCTAGAATACGATGAGTATAGGTGGATGAATCTAGTTGAAGTTTGTTATATTCCAAAATTATGCACGCATATCTGTCTAGTATTATTAGAGAAGCAATCATAAGAGTCTACACTACATAACCTTAGCAAATATATAGTAGAATTTATTAAGGCTAAAATATGCATATTTTTTACTTCAAGCAATAAAACTGTTAGAATGAAGGCAATAAAACAGAAAAGGTGAGAAATATTGAAGCCTCCTAGATAAGGCTTGCTATAATCGCCTCCAACCTCGAGCCCTTTTTTCTTACAACTTAAAAGTTCCCTAGTTTAAGCAAGCCAAACGCTACCGCTGTGGGCAGATGGTAGAGAGAACATTGCTACAAAACCTGCCACTCAAAGTGTAACAGATGACTGTAGCTACAGAAAATTGTCCCTTTGTTCATTTTGCTAATGAGTGTCCTCATTGCAGCAGGAGACTGAATAGTTAATTACTTGCAGTTCTTGGGTTTAGCAGATGGTGGAGCTAGAGCTAAAGGTTGTCTGAGGAATGTGCAAAGCACAAGTTTGTGAAGAAAATGGCTTGTGTGGTTTTTCCGTCCTTTCCTTAGGACAGTGAAAGATTATGATTACCCTTATATTTGAGATACCAGTTAAAACTTAGTCACAGGATTAATTAAAATCTTTTTGTTTCTTTTATGTAAAGGTTCTTCTTTGAGCATCAGCTGTTGATGCTCAAATGCAGCCAGAGCAAAGGAACAAATACTTAAGCCTATTAAGAGCTGTAACAGTTACTTAAAAGGTCTTTTGAAATTCTAAGTTTCTTTCTCAGTGGTTTACAGTTAAGCACTGCCAGAGCAGAGTGTTAGCTAATTACTTAAATATTGCATGTGCTGTTTTCCTAATGCTGCTGTTTTCCCTAGAGGGTGCTCGTTCGTCTACAGAATTTGATAAAAGTTTTTAATAAAAACAACAAATCTAGTAAGTATCTCAGAAGATTAATTTTAAATCTGTTACTGCGTAAAGACTGTTTAAAATGAAATACTGTTGAAGTATTTCCTTAGAATTTATAAAAAAATTACATTATCAAAAGTAACATTTTTGTTATTCATACTTGGTCATAATGTAAACTGCTACTGTTTCTTCAGTAAAGGAAGGGGAACCACAAACTAAAATGAATTACCTTCCAAAGTACTTGGCATTTTATTTGCATGATTTCTTCTAAAATCAGTGAAAACTTTGTGGCCAAAACTTGATGTACATTGATCACTTGTTCTGGTAAATTGGAGATCAAAAATGTCTTTTTTGAGAAAAAACAAATAGTTATAGACTAAATTTTAGCCATAAATATATTATAGTTTAAGTTTATATGCCATTTGAAAACCTTGGAATTTTATTTTTGAAGTCCTTTAACACTTTTATTTTGAAGTAATTTTTTAAAAGAGTTCATATTTTTACCAAGCAAAGCAAATAATATCCTAAATTTTCTTTACTAAGTGAAGCAACTGCTGTCTGAGTCTTCTCTTTTGTGTTAATATTTTAAATGGTTTCAGGAGTTAGTTAATATTCTGGTATTACTATAAAGATCTGTGCCAGCTCTGAAAGCTTTTCTATAATTTTAAAAGAAATATGTGGCAGTAAAATCTAGACAGGCATAAGACAGTATATTCAAATGTTTTCAATAGCTTTGAAACCAACAAGAAAAAAAGAGTAGCTGTCCCAATAAGCTTCAGTTGCATAAGAAGTCTTTTCCATAATGGACGTGGCAAGATTTAAACAAAGGACACGCATAATAAAAATGTAAATGAGTTTGCTTTACTAAAACTATAACTTTAAAGTCTTTTGTTGCATGTTATCCTGGAACCTTCTTACAAGGTAATCACTGTTTGCATAGAGATTTAAACCGTAGTCTTCAATAGCATTAAACCCCTGCACGGTCTATGTGTGACAGGCATGCAAAGCCATGTTAATGTTCAGAATATGAATTGCCTCTGGGTGGCTCCGACACCAAGTAGAAAACCAACTGTGTTGATATCAGAAGGCCTGATGGACTCCATGCGGCTCCCAGCCTGAAAACTTCACCGCTTTGACATGTGATGTGCTCCTCATGACACTGGCAGCACTGTCACTGAGAAATGGCACAAAGGCAACAAGCCCCCCTCCTTAGCCATGCACTTTGCAACCCCCTGGTGTTGCCTGTCCACAGTCTCTCCTGCCTGCCTAGTTACGGACAGCGCTTCATAAACACGGGGGGAAGTGTGGGTGGATAGGCCCCAGCTGCCTTCCTGGACACAGCCTCCATAATAAATTGACCTGAATGATGAGGGCACACAAACAGTATGATATGCATTATTCCTGTCAATAAAATGTCCCCATGTGTTATGGTCTTTGTATATAATGTACTGCAGCCTTTCTTCTAGCGGGGACCTATTTAGAGTCTCGACTTTTTTCTATTCATATTATGACTCTGTAATAGAATTCAGAAATTATATGATACTGTGTTGTATAATATTACACCAGTGCAGCGTATTTAAATCCCTGATTCCTTACTTATAAATTCAAGGCATCGCAATCTTTCAGGTTGTCTTTGAAGATGATGACCATGAAAAAAAATGCTTGAAAAAGAGAATGAGGATTTCAAAGAAGAGGTTTTTAAACTGCACAATGAGGTTTCTCATCTCAAAAATGCTCTGAAACGCTCTGAAAAAGAAAAATATTTATTAGGTAAAACTTTAAACTGGTGTTAGATCAAGATGATTAGTTTAAATGCAGCGTGTAAGAAATGTTACTAAAGTTGGAATTAATTGTTGACATGCTTCAGAAGGATGGCGACTTGTTTCTGGACTGTTGTCTTCTTCTGGTATTGAATGCTGATTTTGTATGTATTTGTAGAGAAATTCATACATATTTATTCTAATTTTAATGCATATATTTACATATTTTTAATTTATGACAAAGGAATATTTGCTGTGGCTTTTGAGACTTCTAATATTGCCTAGCAATGTGCCTAGAGTTCATATTTTGTGACAGATACATGCCGTAAAGTTACTGAAATAGAAAAGGGTTGTATGTAGACAGTTATATTTTTAAATTACGGTCTACTATTTTATCTTAAGGGAACTGTATTAAAACCTGCTCTCTCTCTAGAGTAGTTTTTGAGCTTCTGCAAAGCATTTGAATTTGCATTTCTTCATATAATTAGTTTGTGTTTCTGTGGAAATTTCTAAGAGAATCAGTTTCTATCAAATAAGCCGTCACTGCTTTTGACACCTGTGCTTTATTACAGCTCTTAAAAGGAGGAGTTTTTCCTGATAAGTACAGCGTACAGTATTTACCTGCAGGTTACTTCTCGTGTATTGCCAGAGTGAAATATTTAATGAAGGACTAGGAACTACGGCAATAGAGTAGAATTTAGCTGTTTAGCTTTGTTATGCCCATGTAGATTAGACCCAGTATCACCTTTAATAGTGGCAAGATGAATTTGACACAGACAATATTCCTGATTCCTGTTTATCATCTGATTCAATGGTGCTTCTTATCTTTTGGTAGTTTTGTATGAGCAATAAAGAACCACCTGCTAAAACACTTTGTATTGGCTGTGACTAACAGCAAGGATGTCCAGAATTAGTATTAATGAAAAGCTGTGGGCACTCAGTCACACTTGGCTCTTGAACTTACTTCTTCATCTCTATCTGACCAGCCGGCTGAACAGCAGGAAGAAGGCTGTGAATGTCAAGGGCGGCGGTGAAGGTCACAGTTCTGCCTGGACTCTCCTCCCTGGTGCATTCCGCTGCGTTTAGAGACTGACCTGAAGCAAACATGTTGAATACATTAATGTAGGCCTGTAATTTCATGGGTTTTCTCTTTCCCCTCTTGTTTTCAGATAAGCAAGTTCAAAGAACGTGATCAAAACTGGAAGCTGATGAGCAAACTGCTCAAAAGGTACTGTAATTTTTACTTTTGTAAGCTACACTCTCGGCAGAACGGTAACGAGCTCGAACTGTTGGCACTGTATAGTCCAAATAATGTTAGAAAGCTGACTTTAACGTGGAATATGTTACATTTTGGTTTATGGTAGTATAGCTTACTGTAGAGTAATAATGAATTGGTATTCCTTCAATGAATATTGTGATTTTGATTTTCTCATCCTGTCATATTGTTGTTAAAACACAGTGAAAATTCTGAACCTCAATAAACTACAGTAAAATGATTGAATACTTTAATAAAAAAAGTAACACATTCATTAAGCTTTTGAAGGCAGGGAAAGATTTGTATAGGTGAATAGCTAGGAACTTCAAAAAAGAAAAATGGTTATTTTTTGTAACCTGTGACTTGTTAAATATTCCACTATTCCTGTATAGAGCTGTTAGTATATATGAATTATTATTTATATGCTATCTGAGCAAAACAATAGCTGAACAAGGTATAAAAGTCAATGTTTTAAAAACACTTTCCAACACCAGTGTTTATTAATTAATAAGTGATCTCAATAAAAGGTTGACAACTCTCAGTGTTTTCCCAGTATAACATCTAGATATACTTCCAGTGGGCTTCCTATCTTGTGATAGTTCTCAAAGGACTTTTTTCTACAGTGTATAGTTCTCATTCTGAAAATTAAGAAATAGACACAGAACTTCTTCCTATAACAAACATTCCTCCTGTGAAACATTTCCAAAATGTTTTGTAGATAACTCACTCCTTTGTGGTGAAATATAAGGGAAACAGTGATACTTTTATGTGCTAATTCCATGATTACTAAATTCTCATGCAAATTCATATTTAAAATAAAATATTTTTGTGGGGACTGAGGCACTGGATTTCTAAAATCATCCCTTTCATTGCCTTTCGTTGTGACCTTAGATGAATCTGTCTTCTATGACCAAGTTTCCCACTCTGAAAATAGTGATACCTACTTATCTTTACAGGAGCATTGAAAGGGTAAGTTCATTAGGATTCTGTACGTGAAATCCAAAATCAGAAGTGGAATATTAATTGATCTGTCTAAGGCACTAGTCTATCAAAGAAGGGATGTGTCTTCTGTTAGTTTTTCTCTTTTTCTATCTAGGTCTGACAGTGCTCAGGAATCCCACTTAGGTTTGAAGTCTCATTGTGCTGGAAAGAAAGGGCCAGTCATCTGTTCCTGTACTGACCATTTCTGCTTAGTTCATTCGCAAAGTCCAAAGAATATTTTTAGTAGTACATTTTTTTCATCCTTTCACTCACAGGAAATTCTTCCTGAAGCTTACTCTATATTTTCCTTTCCTTCCCTTCATCTCCATACAACGAAGGACATTGTCTTACATCTAGTGTCTTCCCATAGATATGACCTCAGTCTGTGGATCTGAGCAGCAGCACAGGAACTCCTTTCTGTATGCCTCTCACATGCCTTCCTCCCGAACTGCCTCCAGTACAGCTACCCGGACAGGTATCCCTTCGCAGTCACTGTGCAGTCTGTCAAGTGAGCTAAATCATAAAACTGAAGTGCTGTGAGAAATCTTTGGAGCACTCCTTCTCTTCCCATTATCATTCTGATAATGACTCTAATTATATTTCCATTCCTGAAAGAAAAACTACAATTCTAAAAGATTAACTACATTGATTGAAGTTTCTGACTTTCCCCCCGCCTCCTTTGCATATCCCATTGAAAGATGTTCTCTCGATAGCCAGAATGTGCATAAAATCTTCTTTGGTTAAAAAGCTTTGATCTTTAAAGAGTAGCTGGCCATGAAGGCACACACTGCTGTGGTGCCCAGCAGTTGGACATTTCACTCCAGAAATGGAGTTCACAAAGTTGATACAGACGCCAGTATCCAATATACACTGTATAAGGAAAATTTAACACTTAAAAACAGGATTCAAAGCAGACACAGTCAGTAACAAGTGATGATGAAGCATGTTGGAAGCACTGTCTCTTACCTAGACTAACTAGAAATTACTGACTGATTTCTTGTAGATGGGACTTGGAGTCTGGATCGTCCTCCTGTGGCCAGGCAGCCAAGCTGTGCGCTAGCTGTGGGCAATTGCCTCTCCAATTTCTCTCAAAACATCATAAGAGATAGCAAGGACTGAGTTTTTCATAAGGACTAGAGCAGTTGCCCAGGGTTCTGATCACTGATGAACTTGAGGACCTTTGAACCTGTAGCTCCATATACCAGTGACTTAACTGCTAATTTACACTGTGTTCTGGTGGGAAAATATTCTCCTTAAAGCTGGATACAGGAGAGCAAGCATAGAAGAGCCATAATCTCTAGGCTACATGTTAGGATGCTCAGCATAGAGGAAGGGACTTTTCTATAATTTGTTCTTTCTTTCTTCAGATTTTTACTGAGTATTTTTGCTTGAGTTTTAGCGGGGGGGGGGGATGGTCGTGTTTTGTTTATTGTTTTATTGTAACTCATAGTCTAATTAATGTAAAATGCATAAATGATCTAGCAAGTCAAAACGCAAGGTTGTCCCTTTCTCATGCAGTCACAGCTTTGGTATGTCGTCAAGCTCGTGCATGAGTATTCTGTATCTAGTCTCATGAATTTCATATTCTTTGTGTCCAATGGCACAGCTTGAACAGAACTGGTGGCTTATTCTCATCATAGAGGGGTAGTTAGGCTACTTTTCCATGACTTGGGATATTGTAATCAAGCCCCATAAAACTCCCAGCAGCATACAATGTCGGCTGCCCTGATTTGTGGCTGAGCATTCTAGCTTCCAGGTTATTATGCTGAAGGGAAGCATTTCTCCATTTTTATGAAAGAAAATGAATGTCAGTGTTGTACTCAACATTGTCTGGTTTTAAATATGTTCGAAATGCAAATTCGGTAAGTAACAAACTCTGCTCCTGGTGACACTGAAAAATATAGATGTTTAACTTGCGAGTCCCAAGTGACAGTAGCTCTGAAGTCCCAGGCAGCTCAAACCCAGCAGAGCCAAGGAAGCTTTGCCATGCAATGTAACTGTTTAGAGGAGTTTGATTCTGGAAATTCTGAAGAATTCTTGAAGAATTCTGCTTAAATTGCTCTTTAGGCACAATCCTTTGTCCTCGGTGAGACTAGCTGTGTAATTTGCCTGACAATGTTTGTCTCGCGAGGATACGTTAGAACTTGCTGCAGATGATGTAGACGTCTGCTGATCTTTCTACAAATTTACAGTGGAATTGCCCCTGCAGTTCCAAACTGCCACTGCTGTTTGACTGTAACAGTGTTCCACAAATAATACCCGCTTTTCTGAGAGTTTAAGTCATCGAAGCCTCTGTTTCTAATCTTCCTACCTCCTGTGACATCATGCTCTGCTTATGTCAAAAGAACTTTGTATGTATGACTCTTGTGACATTATTAAACCCCACATAAAAATATCTAACTATAAGTGAAAATGTCTGTCTTTTACCAGTTATAATACAGAAATATGTGTATGTCCATATGTAGTCTCTTGATCAGGGAGACTGTACTTAGAAAGGATTTTTAGAGCATTATGCCTGCTTGTAGTATGAAATCCAACATTGATTCTCACATGTTTAAATTTCAGTTGATTGAAAGATTCAAGAACAAATGAAGGCAGAACTTGAACATGAAAGATCATTAGGTAAAGATCTGGTAAGATACTTATGTATACATTATTTTTTGTGAACCATCATTTATTGCAAATCTAATAAAATATACAAAACCTTTTTAATATCCCATAGATTGAATAAACTTATTTTTTAAGTGGGGAAATTGTTTTACGTGTGGAAAAAAGATAGGAAAAATACTTTATAGTTTTATTTTGTTCTTACTGTATTTTGAGAGGAACAGATGTAAACAATGCTACTAGAAATATTTTTTTAGAAAACACTACTATTTTGTTTTAGGAGGACTTGGAAAATATTTAATAAATGCAACATTATTTGAAAGGATTTACTGCTGCTGTTTACAAATGTCATAGGCAATGATACAGAGTTTTGTCTTAAAATATTTTTGTATTCTGCATTAGTCTCATAAGAACACTGCCTTTTATTTTCTTTTTACATGATCCAGGAACTTTCCAGACGGCTGGTCCTTTATTTTACCATTTGACTTTTTTTTTTTCCTAGCCTGATTTCGTACTGGCTTTCACACTGATCACCACTAGTATGTCTTTGTTACAGTAAACTGACTGGGTTTATTATAATAAAAAATAAAACACAGCTTGACTTGCAATCTAAATGTGCTGGAAAAGAATATGATACTGTTTAGAAGAGAAAAGGTTGTGAATAGAAAATCAGTACCACTTCAGTTATTTAAACATTTGCTTTTCTGCAGCTTGTCAAACTTTGTGCCAAGTCATAGCTGCTTTACTTTGTTTTGTTAATCTCAGCACCATGTGTCTTGGGCTTTTTTAATAGGGGGCCAGTCCTGGAGTACTCACTCAGTTTTCAGTTTCAGTGAGTCTGGGTAAGTACTGTAGGACTGCATTTTTTGAAAATTAGAGAAAAAACAAAATATAATGTTATAAAGTAGGTCTGTCAAATCAGTATGTGAAGGTTAAAAAAAACCTACAAAATAAGTTGCCTCTGAAATAAATGTTAATAAGCACCTTCATAATGAAAATAGTTTATAATTCTCATCACATTTTAAGAAAATTTCTTTAATCTGAAGATGTAAGCAGGACTATATTGGAATTAGGACATTATAAATGAAAGATTTTAAAATTTGATTGTCTAAATTTAGACCAGGGTATAGACTTTGCTCTTTCAAGGAAAATCTTTTAGGATAAGAATGTGCCAGCTGAGAATGCTAGCTAATGCTAAAAATTACAGTCTGATTTGTATATTTACCAAAAGCATTTGAAGGCATTATTGTAAGATGATATAACTGAGGGTTGATTTGGCTTCATAGTCTGTTTCTGGACTGATATGTAACATGAAAACAGCTTAGGCAGACTTCTGGATCGTAGCTGAGGCACCTAGAAACATCACTTTAAGTCACAAATTGAGTTGTGATAGTTCTAGAAATCACAGTGGGACCTTTAGCACCAAAGCCAGACATGAGAAAGCTTTTATTAATTCAAGAGAAAAATAAGTTTTCAAAATAAAAATATTTTTTTAAATAAATCTTGATTAGTAGACATGTTTATTTCTTTTTTATTATTATTGTTCCAGGGTTAGTTCCAATTTTTACCTAGAAATGTTTCATCTAAGGGGATCTTCTTGGATGAATTGGGAAAACCTTTCTTTGCGCAGAGTTTAAAACAAACAAGTTCATAGGAGTCCAACCTTTGCAAAGGCTGTTGAGTGAGATTTAGCCTCACTCTTCCCTCTCCTCCTAATTCTACAATTGAGCACACAGTTGCCAAATATCTAGAACATATTTATGAGGCGGGCTCTAAGGTCTTTTAGTGCTCCAAAATACAGAGTATGCATTGTGATTAATTGTGAAATGTGATGAAGGTACCTTGACTAATCTGCAATACCTAAGTATTTAAACATGCAGCTTTTTGTGGCTTTATCTTTTGATTGCATATTATCAAACAAATCAGTATTAAACACGAAAGAAATACAGCAGTAATGCAGTTAAGTCAGATAAGTCAGAGCAGTAATGGGCACAGTGAATGGGAAATAACATTGAAAGCTTCTCCTCTGGGAAACAGCAAGGAAGGAGTAGACGCAGTGAGAACTTAAATGCTTTGCTTATTGAGACTTCTTGTTGATACTCTGAGTGCATACAAATGTGGAAATGAAAGATGGACAAGCAAGAGAATAAAAACACTCTCAGAGTACATAGTGCTCAAGAGAAAGAGGAATGAAAACTGAATGTAAAAAGTTATTTGTAAGTAAGGTTGAATCTGAAAGTATAAATCCTGCGACATATGATTGGAATAAAGCATTTATGCTCTCAAAAGATCTTCTCTAAGTTTTAACAAGTTTTTAAAGCAATTTCATGAAGATTATTACATAAATATAGTATTTTCTGTATCACAATACAATTCTGCATATTTTTACTTTATTACAATAAATAAAAATGTTAGTGATATAAAATGACATTTCCTAATAGTTTAAATCCTGGAAAATGTAACCATGTTAGATGAAAATCAACAATTACAAAACAGAATCATTAGCAAAGTACTTCAAAATTGAATCAATAGTAAAATCCTGGAATAAATCTTCAGGGGGAAAATGTCAATTGATTAAGTGTTCCCCTTTTGTCATCTTTAATGATTCTGTCAAGATTCAGTTTCATTTTATTGTCTATAAACAATATTTTTGTTTTCCCATCATCTGAGTAGTACAAATTTATGAGCAACGCTGAGCTCATAACACAGAAATGGCTGCCTTTGTTACAACTCAGTACAAGCCAAGGAGTTGCTGTCACTTTCTAATGTTGTTGACAGTCCCAGCTTATATCCAACAGAGTTTTCGAAGAAAAAGTGTAAGTATTTTTCTCTCCAGTTATTATGTCCCCAGATGGTGAACTGAAAGACAGTTTTTCACTGTCATAGATCAAAGTGCTAATACAATTAGCTTTAAATCTGCAAGAAGTTGTATGCCTTTTGAATATGCTATTTACAGATGACTTCTTATTTTCTCATTTTAATACAATTTTTCAATAAACTGTAATTCTAGGTTAATAGTAGACTTTTTCCAAAGGTTTATGCCTATAGTTTTGTTCATATTTCTTGGTGGTTCCTTTTCACAACAGGAGAAGAAAGAAGACTCCAAGACAAAAGTGCAAAGTGTCCTGGGTGTGGCACAGAAAAAAGTATGCAATTATCTTTATTTCCTAAGTAAAATATAGATAGATTTTATTAGCTAATATTGCAAAGTGCTCTGCTTGTGTCATACCTCTGTTTTATTTGTCTTAGTCCAGTTTTTCTTTTTCCACGGGTTTGTGTTTTAACTGAGTAATTAAATACTTTCCTTACACTGCACTAGTAACTACTATCATTGCAACTATACTCTCTTAAACAGACTTTTTTTCCATTTAATTCAAATGGAGTTAAGTAACATCACTACTAGACTTGGTCCTTATCTTCTACTCACTACCCCTTCAAACTGAAACATGTACTCGCTGTCCCTTGTCCTTTAATCGAGAGAGAATGAACATGGCAGATGACAGGGCATGATGTTTGACAGCTATAATTAGTGGGTAAGCATAGCTCAGGGTTTGTCCAGCTGAAATCAGTTCAACTGATAAGGTACGAGTCTGGTGGAAGAAATCCCTTTATTAGCACTGTACCTTACAGATAGCTAAAAATACTGAAAAACATTTAAACACTAGACCCCAAATCCTAATTTTGTCCACAAACAGCAATGCTCTACCAAAAAAATACAATGTCATGAAGCACAGGGACAGAAAATTGGGATTCTTTCTGTTTAACATAATACCTACATATTTCAAGACCAAAAGCAGCACAAATTCTACCTTAAGCGGATGCCATAATATTGCAGAAGACCAACACCTTACTGTGCTACAACAGTGTCTTCACACAGCAAGTTTTTAAAAAGGTAGTCCAGGTATTAAATAAACTTTTATTTCTGAAGCTTAGGCTGAGAATCATATTTATCTACATGTGGGAAATATTTCCTCTACTTCATCAAGATTAACTAAGTAGGATGTGATCCTGAAGAGACTGTGGAAATAAAAGCAGAATTTAAAATGCTGCTAGGGCATTTGGGTAAAGCTGGCTGCTGAGTTAGTAACCAGCAGGAAAATCCTAGAGTATCTAGGTCCTAAGTGGTGCTAGGAGGCTCTTGAGAAATGACCACAATACCTGCCATGGAAGTCCTCCAGTTCCTCTACATTTTTATACCTGATATGAAGTATGGTTGCTTATTCTTGCAAACATATTCCCTTAATTTGTCCCAGCCTTCAAGGAACAATAATATATGCGTCATAAATATATACAGCTGAAGGAAATCTGACAGACAGATAAATATATGTGATCTTACTGCATTGTAGCTGTCGGTACTCAAAGGCTGTCTCAGGTTATTAAGAAACAACTGAATTCTCTTGAGATGAAAGCAAAGATTATTGCAAAACAAGAAATGTTATTGGGGTACAGAAGAGTCTGCAAATATATACATAACTAGATTTTTAAATGGTTTTAATACTTAGTGTAATTTTCAGAAGCCTATAGTCATCTATCTCCCAAACACTTTAAAATATGCCCACGGTCAAGTAAATGTACTAACTCCACAAAGCAGTTCATTCAAGCAATTCATTTGTCCTTCATGACATTCTAGTTTCATTTGAAATGTCATGGGAGGGGATTCCAGTGGCAGTGGCCTAACTCATTTTATAAGAAAATTATATGTCTTTGTGTTATTCTTGATATTTAGGGAGTAACTCTCCATTTATGCTTTCCTTTTTTTATGCTGAATGATCAAAACCACTTTGATTTATGGAGAGCAAGAGAGAAAGTGTGATCTGCTTTACATAAGTCATCCTCCCTTTCCAAAGACTTCCTCTTTTAAGTCCCTCTGCACACTTGCCAACTTTTGAGGCCTTTAAGTAGAAAAACACGTAATAGTAATAAGGAAAAATCTTTTAACATTTTAATAGGATTTGAAGGTTTTCCTTTAAAAAATGCTTTCCTCCTTTGTAAGAATGATTAGCACTTTTGAATCTATAACCAATTTCCATTAGTTCTTTGAACTATTTAAAAACTCATTCTACTATGAGGTTTCTAAATGTGACCATAATCAAATAAAAATGTAATTTGTTATCTGTACCTACTACTACATCCTGTCATTTACCAAAGGTGTGAGGAAATTTAAACTGTTTGGATATCTCTTTTCCTATGGATTATATTTTAAATATTTTAGAAAAATAATTGCCGGGAAAATGTATATGTATATTTGTGGACACATTTTAACTTTTTCAGAATATTTTTATAGCACAGAGTAAATGTAGGGAACTATTATAGAACAAAGGATTTTTTAATTGTCTTATTATTCTTAAAGTTACATTGAATTTAAGTTTCACAATGCCTTTATTTGAGTAAAGGTTGTTGATATCCCCGATCTTCTTAAAACTTCAAATAACAGGGAAAAAAAAGTCAATGTTTAGAAGTTAATATCTAAATCAACGTATTAATCAGCCTCACTTTTTGAAGCTGGATTTCCTTCAACAGTTATTTGACATATCCTATTAATCATAGTTAGATTTGGAAATCTATGGCATGTGGTGAGAACAAGCCATATGCTGAGATAAACGGAACTGGAGCACATCTAGGTTAGTTGAAATATGTGTGATGTTTGAAAGTGGTATTTCATTGTATTAAAACAAAAAATTGGCATACAGTTGGTAATTATCTATTTGTTACTTAGACTTATGGCTCAAAGTGTTAGAGCATAGAGGAGTATTCTTTACTGAAGAATTTCATTTATATTGATGTTTAATGGATTCAGTATCATTTAAGTACTACTTTGACACTTACCCAGATGTCTACTTGCCTTAATGCTTTAATCATACAGTAAAATCTCAGCAGCAATAACATAAAATTTCGATCTCAGTAGCAACAATGTAAAATTTCAACAGAAAATCAGCCTCCACACTACCTCCAAAACTTTTTTCTGTCCTTTTAAGGACAAAATCTTCCTCAAGCAGGAGGAGATTTTTGTTCAAAGCTAAAAAGGATGCTTAGATGCTATGAGAACTGTCTTGCTACAGAATTTTTCCTGGTCTTGCACAGATGTGCATCCTACCCCCTAAAGATTACGTAGGGGTTGAAAACTAGGTCTTCACCAGAAACTTCACACATACAGCTCTGATGTTGAGGGGTACAGGGAATAAAGAGCTGTGGGCAATAGTTAGGTCATTTCTATACTCGAAAAGCCTACATTCAAGTGTTTCTGCATGCCTAGACTCTTACTGAGGGGTTGTTAGTTTTTCCAGTAAACCTTTCCCAGTGTTGGGCTGGTCTGTTTGAAAAGAGTAGAGCTTTGGCCTAAAGGTAATGTGGCCAGTTGCAAGGAAGGAAAGATATGGAACTGAAAAGTTAGAAAGTTCCAGCTTATATAAAAAATAGCACTTAACGTTTGTGCATGAATCATTCTTTAGATTTCATCTTTTATTCTATTACAATTTGATAAAATAAGAATTTCCTTTTTTCCAGTATTCTGTGTTGGGCATGTGTGGATGTGGGGATGTCCAGGCCTGACCTGACATCCTGCCCATAGCTCTCCAGCCCTGGGAGGATGGTGCCTCTCAGAAACCATGTAGAATTTGGCGTGGCCTGAAGTGCTTTCAAGATACGATCTGCTGTTAATGAGTAAAACACTAAATGATATTGGTAAGGTTCTGCTGTACAGTTTTTCGATTTTTGAATGTGGGTTTGAAAGAACATACAATAGCACATTCAATAAAGTTCAATTACTTTTCAATTACTATTCAATTACAATTAAGTACACATATGGTCTTAGCTGATATTTTGCTCAGTGTTTGTACTGTGGCAGATTTGGTTGTGTAATTTTGTTCTGTAGATAGAGCAGGGGACACCTGCATTCACCTCTAGAAATTCTTATGTATCTAGATAGGGATTATATTTACACTGGAAAATCCATTTTGAAGATTCTGAAAATAATAGAATATCTGTTTATACTCTGTTTCAGCTGATGACCGCATACTGCACTGTTGATAAAACAGGATATCTGTTTTATTACAGATAAACACTAATTCCAGAGATGGAAAAGTCTATTAGAATCATAGAAAAATTTAGGTTGGAAAAGACCTTTAAGATCATCGAGTCCAACCATAGATCATTCTAGCTAGTCCTGTCAATGGGGAGGTTTTTCTTATCGAATGTTTTTCATTATTTTCTTAATTTAGAGCAAATAATTCATAGCCAAGTAATATCATGATGGGAAGGGTATAATAGTAGAGCAGAAAGAGTGTCACAGAAAATAGGATTGCCACAGTTCCCCTGAAATCTGTTTCATAGCCTCGTGTCTCTCATTTGTGGTTCCATTTCTCGGTTTTGTTCTGTTTTCTAACGTCCCCAAATTCATCTCTTAAATCCTAATATTTAGTTCAGACTGAATGGTTTTCTTCCTTACTATTTATATTCTTCAAGATTTACTCCTTGTTATTGTAAAACCTTATAATAATGCCATAATTAATGGGAAAAAATATTTATTAGGGTTTAGATCTGTCCTGTTAATACTGTTGAGGTTCATTCAAGTTTGCCAAATCTTTCTGAACTTAAGTAGACTAAAAGGAGTGAATTTTCTATATGATCTTAACAGACATTTATAAAACTGTTTTGATGCCACTTGTTTTGCAAGTAGTGGAAGCTATAAATATATCCAAAAAAGAGGATGGTAACCTTTGGCTTGCACATAAATCTTAAGGTTCTAGATTTTTTTAAAAATGGCTCAAGTAGTTGTAATTTCAGGACTTATGAAAGAGGAAAGAGTACTCCTGAAATTCCCCAAAATGGAAAATTCTCAGTCAGGTCACTCTGTCTGATATTTACAACACTCTTCTACATTAGGCATAAAGGGAAAATCCATCAAGCCCTCTGAGCAAGTCTATAAACCCATTGTATCTTCATCCATCTCCAGGCCTCAATGGTTGTTCAGCCAACAGTGTTTAGTTTTAGAACCTTTTAGGCAATTAGGAGTCTTGTCCAGGGTGAAATCTAATCATATTTTGAAATGCCGTAGTTAATAATTTTTTGCAATATAGCTATAAGTAGCTTTTTGTACTGAGATAAGTATGATATGTTGTATTTCAAACTTTCATCTTTTAAGATGAAAAGGAGATTGGGAGGAGGGGGAGATGTTACCAAAAGACTAGTTGCAGAGTGCTCTTTCCTACTCAGTAAGTTACAGTTCCAGTGACTGGAAGCTAAGTGTGTTTGAACATGGATGAAAAGCTTAGTGAACATGAAAAACTTTAGTTATTAGATTCTGGCCATGCTTAGTTTGCTAAAAATTGATTAAATATTTGATTACATATCTGAAATACATGAAAGATCTTCCCTGAAATATAGTTATTATAATAACCATGCTAATATGGAACATCCTAACTTATGCTGCAGAGGAGCTCAACTTCCTTACCAAAGTTAAATTTTGGAATCCTGTTCAATGGGATTTATATTTTGATTTCCAGGAGGCAACAGACTTTATTTGCAAGGTTTAGATGGAGGTTCAGTTCTTTTACATTGCCTGAGGTACTGAGGTGGTGTAACCATGCTGTAACACTAGCTAGCTGAGCAATAACTTCCTCTGCCAAACATGTGGTTAGTTTCCATGTGTACTAAGAGGTGTATCAAACAAACTTATGTAATGAAATTTGGTATTTTTGCAAATGATTCATTTGCAAATAACATGCCCTCATAATCCCTATTACATAAAAGCTTATATAAGGAGACAAATATATAGCTATGTGCTGGGACCTTCATTAATGACACAGAGAAAGGATTTCCTGTAGAACAGATGGCCCTTGTAGTGTTAACCAAACTGTTCATCTAAACCAGCATTGTCTGGAACCTAATGCCCTCAGGCAAGGATCCGACCCAGTTGTGGAGAGGCACCATGCAATCATGACAGATGGTCATGTGTTGAGGCAGTCCAAAGACCATGCATATGTACCAAGGGTGGTTGGTGAGAGCTGAAGCTCACACTGGAGAATATTCAGTAGGTTTATGGTTATGGGGTGTCCTGGTGTCCTACTCTGAACAACATTAATGTAAAAAAACGAAGGCACGTGAGACCTTAAATTGAAGTGAAGGAAGAAAGTAATAATTTCTTAGCCCTTCACCCGGGCTTCATTGGATAGATCAAGAGGGGACATAAATTTATTTCATTAGCTTCAGTCACCTTAAAGAGGATATAAAATTTAGTCCATCATTCTGCAGCGAGTTGAATGAGTGACAGTAATAAATACTTAGAATTATACATTTCCAATTTTTGAAAAGCAAAAATTTCAATGCACTAATGCACTAATGGTTGTCACATTAGTGTTCAGTGTTTCTTACCAATTTTATATATAAATCTGACTAAAATCTTAATTAGGCCTGCCTGAGGTTTTAAAGCTGAAGGATACGAAATACAGTTTAAATAGCAAGGACTTTTCTGATCAACAGATTGATCAAGACTCCTTCTGTATTAATACACTTCAATCAGCTGGAGATGCTCTTGAAAAGGGGCAGGAGTCTCACTTCAAAAGTTGAATTTTAATCCAGTTTATGGTTGCTTTCCCCATTTGAAAAGAGGTTTGCTCTTCTTTTCAGCCAGGAAGAGCATGGTTTTGAGAGATACACATGATGACAGAGATTTCAGAGGAGTAAATAAAAACTAAGTAGAAAGAATATCAAAGTACAGAAGGGATTAAAGTGGTCTAATGAGAGACATGGTAATGGTTTGCAGTGAGGAAAACGAGTAAGCTGGAAAAATATAATGGAGGGAATTTATATATTTAAAGGTGAACTGGTTGAAGCCTTTCTAGGCTATTAGCATTAGTTTTAAAGTGAGGGTTTTTACCATCTTTTCACAGAAAATGTTACAGGAAGCACAAGTGCAACTGTCATTCACTTCTTTTTGACTGCCATACTGAACTGGAGTTCGGAAATGCCACTGCTTCATCAGGGGACCATCCCAAGAGCTGGGGATCTTCAGACTGTGAAAAGTCTTTAGACATGCTCTTTTCTACCCTGCCGTGTCCCAGCAGTCAGTGAGGGTGTCAGTAAGGGTTACAGAAGCCCTATTATGCTTATATTTCAAGCAGCTGGGAATCAGATCTTGTGGCTTTAGAGCTGCTTTACACCATTATCACATGGCTTGAGCTCTAGCCCATTTTGCATATAGCTGCAATGGGCCTGAATCTGCTTTTACAAACTCTCCATTTACCCAGCTATATTGCCACTGAAATCTAGGGTGTTACAGCAGTGTAAAATCCATGTGTGGAAGGAGAATTTGACCATGCAATTGGTTTTGCAGTCATTTAGTAATAATTAACATTTGCAGTGAATTTCATTTGCAGTATGTAGATAAAATTACTTTTCTTTATTTAAAAAGGCCCGATACTGCAATGTATCTGCAATGCTATCTATTCTTTAACTCTGATGTTTACACCTCTGAACTAGCCACATAGCTACCAACGCGTGTATTTGAGAGAAAGTGGAATGTATCTGCAGCTGAAAAAACAAAATGATGACTTGATCTGAATAGGGCTAGGGTTTAACACAAAACTGCCAAAAGCTTGGAAGTTCTGTTCAAACAGATGGGTGGATAATATATTTGAATTACCAGGTTCATGTCCAATGTGTCTGTGTGGAGACCTGTGGAAATGTAACAGGGATGAAACATCTCTTGGGGGAGGGAATAGGTATTTGTGTGAGGTGTGAAGAAGCAGGAGGAGATGGCTGGGGAGAGGACTGAACAAGCATCTCATCTTTGTTTTGTTCAGATTTGCTCTGTGCTGTGTAGAATATAATTTACAGTAGGAAAAGTGTTCCCTTCAGTTCCCTTCTAGTCTGTGTACCTGAATTTTCCTAGGTCTTACATTTGACATGGAACTGATTTGAGTCAGGGCATCCACACAAAAGCAAAGATTAGGAAGCATTCCTGGACCCCAAATATAGACATAATCGTGAAAATCAGTTAGGTCTGAGTCAGGAGTTCAATTCTTTGTTCTGATCACTTGACCATATACTTTGCACAAGGTACTAGTTTTGCCATGGGGAATTTATGATGGTAGGCCTTGAGTCCTCGTCCTTTTAAGGCAATGGCAATTTTATCATTGATAGCAGTAAGATGAGATTCAGACACATATACACAGGACAAGATTGCATTTAATTATCCGCAGTGCTGTTTTTATTATTGGCAAAATGTTGCCTAACTGTCACAATCCTTAGAAACAAAGAAAAAAAATGAGCCGATTTTGAACTACTGGCTTAGGTTACAAAACCTTTCAATTTTTAACAGGATATGGGAAATATCTAACAGCCCCAAAACAGGAAAACTTGTCCCAAGAATAGGACTGTGTACGAACAAAACTTTGTATTTGTTTTTGCATTGTGCGTGAAGAAAATAAACATTGTTTTACTTACTTTCAGATAACATATGTAGTATCTGAGCAGCAAGCTGCTGAAAGAAGCCTGACTGCTGAAACTGAGAAACTGAAGAAACATAAAGATCAAGAAAGGCAAACCAGAGAAAAGTAGCGGCCAAAATTTTTAAGATGTGCTTTGAAGACATTTAAGAAGCCTCTGTGTTGATTTAACTTCTTCTCTTTACACTTTTTTTTTCCTATCTTAGAAAGGAAGCTGAGCAAAATAATGCAATATGGAAAAAGAAATTCCAGAGTCTACAGAACAGGTTTAGTATTATTGCATTGATTGCATTGATAAAACACTTCAGGCCTATAGATTTTGCAAATTATATTTGTGAAAATTAAAGTAGTTATATACTTTATTCTGTTACCTAGTCATTAGCATTTGAGGATGTAATAGCTAGGTTTAAAAGATTGGAATTAAATATTAATGGACTGAATAATATGCTGTTAACCTGCGTGTAACAATGATAAACACTTCAGACACATAATTTTGTGCGATTGTGTTAATAGTACTCAGAGTTCTTAAAAACAAAACTTGTTTTGTGTGCTGTTAGACTACATTTTTCTTTAACGTCTTTCTTAGGCAGTCTTGAACGAGATTTTAAGCTGTTAATACTCCTTTTTTTAGCCTATTTGTTTCTCTGTGTCTTCTTTCCTAATGCCCTTCTTTCCCAGAAGTCTTTTTCATCTCCCTTGTTTCATATTTCATTGTTTTCTCTCACTATACCTTCTCTATCCCAGAATCACAGTGCTTGCTTCTGGTGTTCATGTGATCACAGTTCTCCTTTATGCATACTTTTTTCCTCAGCCAGTTTTCTCCTCTGCTCTATCCATCCTCTCTAGAATCTTCATTTTCCTTCTCTATGTTCTGAAACATTCTAGCTGAAAAATGCTGATTGTCAAAACCCACAAATTCCCTCTAATCATCAAATGTAATTAACTTCTAGCAAAAGAACGCAGAGGGTCCCACTGAGCTCTGCTCAGAGTCATAGAGACTGGCTGAGAATTGTAGTGCTTCTAGGTCACACAGCTCCAGCACAGCTACTCAGGACATAGCTTTCTGATTTGCCATGAAGCTGTGACTGAGATTGAAAACCTTGGAAAAGTTATGAATTCCCATGGTCTAAAGCTGGTCCTAGTATAAATCTTGCCCGTTGAAAAAGCCTTATGCTGTTTCTTGAGCAAGTAGCACTTGGACAGCCAGATGTGCTAGGACTATACCTATACTGACAAATAATTTTTAATGGTGTAGATACTGACATTTGTCCTTAGGTATTGGTTCTCCATCAGCCTCAGTCTGTCTCTATTGCTTCACTCGTTCTTTTTCGGCATAGACCAACCAATTCCTCAAGACAAAACCTTAGAGCAGTTCTGGTGCTGGTTTGTTCCCTACAGGCAGTACATATGAGATGGCATGCCCACGTAACATCAGGCCACATCTCAGAAGATGCAACACGTGTTTGGCACCGTGCTATAAAAACACCTCTCCCATAGGCCATGACATAGCCCAGTGCTATTTTAGGTAGAAAACTACAGACTAAGAATATCTAAAATCCACACATGTCCCCCATGGGACTCAACCTGGCCCAGTATGAATGCAACCAGTCCTCTCTGGAGGTCACTAGTACTGATCAGTGTGGACAAGAAGTTGTGCGGCATGTCTTAGGTCTGTGATTTTCTCCCTGCAGCTAAATGTTTTAGTAGTGCATATTTTATGCAGTGCACTCAGCATCTTTATTGTCTGAAGAAGCATGCAGGCTTTACTAAGACTGAACTCAACAGCACGCAAATAGGATGGAAAACCTCCTTAGCCTCCATTCTAACAAGGGTTGTCAGAGCTTCCAGAGGCCCTACTATGAACCTAGGAACTGCAGTCTGAAAGCTGTGGGACAAGATGTGGAAACGGTAGGGTTTTACAGCCAAAGCTGGTTTGTATGTGAGAGTTGCCTGGAATGACAGGATAGGGGAGCCCTAGCAGATGCCAAGTGACTTTAATATGTTCTCGGTGGTATCTTTGCTACTGTTGTAAGGATGAATCAGACAAACTTTCATTTCAAATTTATGGAGTCCTGGTGGAACCTATTTAATCTTGTAAAGATTCTATTTCATTTTTTCCAAGATTTTTTTTTTCAGAATTTCAAGTTTCTTTCAAATCCATCTGGACTGATACCAGATTTTAAAGAACAAAATTTCCCACCAACTGCACATTCTACTGTATTTCAGACAGTTCTTTTCCTGTATTTTTTTATCTCCGCAACACCAATCAAAGGTGTGGAAATGCAGTAATTTCTGTCCTACAAATGGTGAACTGTAATGAAGGTACATCCATTGCACAGCAAATTTTCTATATTGTACTTCATGCTTGTTTAGTTTGATACAATATCTCTATGGTCAATGAATAGTTTCTCATTAAGTTCAGAGTTCAATGAAATAGGCCCTGAGTTATCTTCTCATCTGAAAATGGTGAGAACAGACTACGTTGATAATATAATGACAGTGTTATCAGTGTTTTTAGCAATAATGCAAGTCTCTGTAGAAAAATAAAGTTCTATTATTCTTACCAGGTCAACTTTAATGAGTATACACTGTGTTACCTGAATAGGTAGGTACTGGATGGTTTTTTAACAGAGACCATTAAAATTACTTGCTTAAATAAGAGATTAATTTGTCATTTTATACATAGCTAATTGTTGTAACATCATAGAAACAGATTCATTTTGATGAAAAGCCTGGTGAGATCTAAGTCGACTATAGGAACATCCTTATTTTTGCTTCATTTTTTTCTGATAGTTTATGCAAATTATTTTTTCATGACAGTGTGACTATCTGGGCATCAGATATTTGCCTTGAATATAGCCTTTATATTGTTATAATTTTATTATACTTGTATTTTTTTAAAAATAATGATAAAATATGTGAGCCCTCTTGTGGCCAAAGTATCTTCTATGTGTCATGAAACCATCAAAGACTGTGTGGCCTGGTGAATGAAGTGCCTTAAAAAATATCTAGAGAACACTGGATGTAAATTCGTTTACTTAGTACTTCTAATGCCGGTTCTCCTTCATTCCTCAGAACAATTAAATCCATTTAAGTTTTCCTTGACATCTTTCTTAATTTACTGTTTGTAGCTAAAATGCCCATGAAGTTCTGGGTTTGTAACCAGATACAAACAGGGCACAGAACTCCAAGATTTCTAATAGCTTTGTCCATTCTGGTGTAATTGCCATGAAAGGTGCTAGTTAATGTAAAATGGATTTTGTGAAGATCTTTTTTTATGAAGCAGAGGGTTTTTTACTTTAAAATCTTCATACATATCAATGATTTGAGTCATAGGACCAAACATGACTATCACTCAGAGTTATCTTTTAGTTATTACTCAACTGGAGCTCAACTCTGTGGTGTTTTGAGGGCAGAAGAGACTATATTTCATTGCCACTTATCACTCTTTCCTCACAAATTCAAGGGAAAATAATTCAAACCATCCAAACTAGATATTCTTATTTAAGAAAAATTCTTATCACCTGATACAGTAATTTTCATCTTTTTCAAGTTGTTTTTTTTTACTTCCCTTCATTCAAAACGTCTGCTTTGGCAGTGTAATATTATTTGGAAAGAAAGGGGAAAAATTTTACAGCTGTTCAAATTACCTCATAAACTGGACCTTGAGAAATTAGGTAGCAATTTTCATTGATTAGATAAAATATCAGCACTCTGTGGTTAAAGTTATAGTAAATTTACAGACAGGAAAAGCATGGTATTTTAAATTCAAAGCGTGTATCCTCACAGATTTTTCCACTGCATAAGGTCTGTTACTTTACTCATACATTGAATGTAATATATTAATTGCATTTTAATGTATATGCATCCCATGGATTGCTGAACACTTACTGGTTATTTGTTCTGATTTTACTGATTGATAGTGTTTGCTTAATTATTTCCCCTGGGGCCTGAAAAAGATATTAAAAAGTACTTTTTTTTGTAACTGGCTATTTTAAAGTTGTGCTGGAGAGTATTGATTGCAATATCTTAAACTTCTTCTGTATCATGGTATTTGTGATACTTGTGTAAAATTATTTGTTTATGACACAGCTATATAGATGTTAAAGAAATACAAACTATCAACACATCTATTTATATTTTTCTGGTTTAATCTGGTCTTTTGTTTTCTGCTATTTTTATTTTTGTTTATCACAATCTTTTCAGTAGTATGGAATCAGATTAAAACTGGAATGTATTTGTTAATTCTTGTTCTGTTACTCTATATCTATTTTTTTCCTAAAAATGGAACGTACATTCATACATCAAAAGAGATGCCATATTCACAAACATACTTGATGTTCATTGTTAAAATGCATTGTATCATTTCATCCTTTATAAACTCTCAAGGGACTCTTTGCAAAGAGTCACTGTGGACTGAATAGAATTGAAGATTTCTAGTACCTGATACCCTATAGAAATTATATGCACAGGAAATACACAGGGGTTTGTAGAAAATATGTCAGAGAAGAGGCAAAGATTAGTGAATTTAGTGAGGAGAGAAAAAAGCCAAACCTCATATTCATTACAGGTGAAACCAGGTAATTTTCAAAATCTGAATGAGTGTAAATATTAATGGGGCAGAGCAGTGGGCAGTAATTCATAGATCGATTGTTTTCTTTATATAAGAGGAACTCAGCTGCAGTGTTTTTTGACCAGTCTTCAATGTTATTTTAAATGGAAGCATCTTCTAAGATTAGCCACTGATGGTGAAAGTGCTCTGAACTTGAATTCAACTGATTAATGATCATATGGGGCCAATCGAGGCTACCCAGAACTAATATGCTCCGTCTATATTTAAGTCTCTTATATTTACAACTTTCAAGTGAACATCAATCCAATGTCTGCTTCCCTATAGTTATTTTGATATTTTGGAAATTCAATTTCAGTATGTTATTAATTATGTATTGTAATTCTTAAGAATGACAACAGGCTAATTTAGGTTAATTTAATGTAAAAATCTTTTCGGTCTGAATGCGATTAAGAATGAGATGTTTATTGGACAAACCCTGCAATGCCAGTTGCTACCACTTAAATGTACATCTCTCAGTGAGACAGTAAGTAAAGACAAGGCAACTAGTTTATTTTATTTAATGCTTCATTTCTATCAAAAGAAATATTTCTAATACAGCAAGACATAGAAGCCAGCTTATACCATAAAGTCAAACAGATTTGATAGTGAAAATTATGAAACAGTAAGTCCAACGGAGGCAGATTGTCAAAGTTGGATATGCTCAGCTGCATGCAGTACAATCTTGCATACATAATTTGTGTGCACAAATAACACATAAATTGTGCCTTGGCTGGCAGACACCACTAGGTAAACATAACATCCGTCTGCAGTATATGAATGAACCATAATGATAACTTTTTCGGGCAGTTTGTGAATTCAGACCTGTACTGTAGGTTGCCCCTTGTATCCACCTGGTAGAAGGTAGAGAGATGAGGAACTATAAGGTTTGGCATATTACTCGCTCTGTGGGCTACTCACATTGTGCGTCTTAACACAGCAAGGAGAGCTGCTGCTAAAAAGCCACCTATCCCCCTCGTATGCAAGCGGGTACAGCAGGCGAGAGTGAAGTTTTGGTCCTTCTTTTTTCCAGGGAAGTTAAATAGAAGACATATTCTAGTGTAGGTGCAGGACTAGCACAGAGTGCTTACTCCCTGTATCAGGGCAGGAGGCTCCATAGTAACTCAGAGGCCTGTGGGATTTAATTTAAATCCTCTAGATTTCAGAAAGGTCTTCAGTCAACCCCCCCTTTGGATAGACCTGTTAATACAACTTCATGTTGTCTCTAAGTCACGTCAGGTTGTGTTCTTGAAACTTAGACATACAATACACCGTGTTTGGAGGAATTTAAGAAAAGTATTTTGGCAGAACAGAATTGGGGGGTGTAAATGTTTTAAATTCATTTATTGCATGGCAGTTAGTCTTAAACAGAAGGATTACTTTTATTTCCTTCATACAGAGTTGTATGTGTTTTGTCCCCTTTCATGCTGTTCTGACAGCATGGTAAGAATTTCAGGGAGAATGAACAAGGGTGGAACTTGTCAAAACAAAAACATTTTGAGTTTACCATCACTAGCATAATGAATATTCAAACACAGAGCTGCAATAAAATAGTACCTTCCAGTGATTTTTTTTCCGGATTAAAGTCGCTATCAAATTTAGTTGCAAATATATTGAACTCTCACTGTAAAAGATGTACAAAAGTTAAAACCTAATCCCCTGATTTAAGAATGATTATACAGTGATGGCAATTCCATATTCAGTTCGAGTCCACAAAGTGTTACATCCTTTTTAAAATCTTTTATTAATGTTGATTTCTCACTTATGAGCTAATATGTCTTAAGCTATACTTTCTTGAAATGTGTTTAGTATATGATTAGCATGTTACTTACAAATGGCTTGTCCTGTTAACGTTGAAAATGATACAGGAGAGATGAAGGGATTCAGAGCTGGGTTATATTTGCCTTCAGCTTTAATATCTAACTTTTTTTTTCCTAAACATAAATGTTTAAGTATGTTCTGTACTTAATAATCATAACATTTTGACAATTTTGTGAAGCATAGGGTAAGACTTTTATATATCCAAGAGTCAACATTTATCATTTACATAATGGAAGATTGTTTCAATGGGCATGTTTCTTAATGAATTATGATTATTTACATGCAATTTATATTATTGTTTATTTTTTTAAATATTTAACATATGCAAATTTTCTGAGGTTTTTGTTTTCAAATGCATGCAATAACAAGTATTTGTGAAAAGCGTGCCAGCTTCAGCATTAAGACCAGCTGCAATATAAAAAAAAAAAAAAATTATGTGGCTGCAATTGTAACCATCTGCATATGAACTGAAGTCTCAGTGGTTACCTAGGCCGAAGTAAGGCTGGTTCATCCAGTACTAAGATAAATGGGAAGACCAAAATTACTTACATGAGAAGTGAATGGGTTTCTAAAGTTAGGAGCACCACCAGTTGCCTAACTGGTAAGAGTTTAATTTGTCTTGCTACCTTTTAAGCCTAATACCTCAACCTCAGTGGGTAGATTATCAGATTACTTCAGGGGGTGGATAATTCTATACCCAGTTTGCAAGCACAAGAAGAGTCTTTATGAGAAATACATGTCACTCAGCTGGGATTATTGTTTGAAATTCTGATATCTAATGTAATGTGAACATAAAGGCCTATATGATACAATTATTTATGACAGAAAATGACAGGGATCCAGGGGCCAACATAGTGCTAGAAGATATTCAAGTGGAAAAAAAAAATCATTTAAGTAAAGACTATTGAAAAATAAGATATTGTTCAGGTTGCTATAAGTAATTACAGAAAAGATACCAAGGTCGCAAAAATAATGAGCTTTCCATTTTGACCATCAATTCACATAAAGTCAACAAAGAACAATTTTCAGTTAATCCTAAGATTAGAGATCCTAAAGTATCTCTTTTCAATTCTCTAAACAAGTCCCTGCAAATAGCAAAGGATGAATTGACTTTCAGATGCTTCTCTCAGGAGAGAATACGAAAATATCTTAATAATTCTTTAAAAAAAGTGAAATTATTTAAAAGGAATATTAGATGCTTAAGTGCTTAAAATTATGGGTATTTATAGTCTACATAGTATACTAGTGTGTCTGTTTCTAACAGCAGTCAAATTCACTGTACCCATGATTACATGACCTTCTTTAAATTATTGAACTGAATAAAACTACTTTCTTAAGCAAGATGATAGAAATGTGCCTTATTCATGTCATAACAAATTGCTGGTCAGAAATACATGTAGATATAGATACAGATACAAACAGAAATACAAACTTGTCTGTATATATTTGTCAGAAATATATAAATACATATATCTGTAAATATGCAAATATTAAATTCCTCATGTTCTATCCTGCAAAAAAAGGCATGTATGAAAGAATTCCAGTTCTCAAAACTCAGTGGAAATATTTATGCTTATTTTAATTAAAATTGAGCCAGGCCTTAAAATAGTCTCTCAAGAATTAAGGACATATTAGGTTTGGCTTAAATGCTAGTAGCTGAAACATCTTTCAGGGGTTTCTTCAAGCACTCATTACTAAGCTAAGCATGAGAACTGTTTATATAAGTCTCATTTCTGTATTTTATAGTGGTTTAGTGTTTCTTTGTTTTAAGAAGCGTTTCATTTTTATTTCTTTTTCCTGGATTTCAGATGAACTTAATGGTAACTTGGCTTTCTAGTTATTTAGTCAGCCAATACCTGCTAATCAACCTTGATAAGAAAATATTTCTCCTCTAGCGCCCAATATATTCCCAGTCTACGGAAGAGCAGGAAGAAGCAACGATTAATTTCTCAGACTTTCAAATGCAACAAAAATGGACAGTGTTTGAAGATGGTGAGTCTGAAATTTGTGATGCATAGTAACCTATTCTGCAATTTAAGTATTTCTTTCTAACTGCTTTTCATGTAGTTGAACATGATCGTGTTTCTCCAGATCTCTCTTTCATGTAAGATTTTATAAGGGTTTGATGTGTTGTCATCTCTTTCCATGAGAAATTACAGATTAATTTAATTCCATTTCAATACTAAATTCTAATAACATCATCATGAAACTGTGCATTTGAAGAACATTATGAGAAATTTTTTAACCTGTAATTTTCTTTGCTGTTGGGTAGGTATCAAAATCATACTTCAGCAATAATGCATCAAAACTGTAATACTAATCTCTCTTCTTTTCAATATCTCTGCTATTAAAAAAATAAAAAACACAATAACCATTAAGGACAAAACTTTTCACTACGTCTCTTAGAATGCTAGTTCACAGGTTTTTGTTTTGACCATACAATGTCACAGTTTCTTGACTCAAGCCTTATGATTCCTTCTCCAGCAAGATGTTTAAAAATAGCTGCTTAATATCAGATAGCACTCTTTTAGTCCAGTGTCTATTCTTATGGCTAAAACCAAGTATGCACTCAAATGTTTTGTTGTAAGTAATCGTTCGCATGTGTATTTCTCACTGGCTTTATAAATTTAGAGACTTGCTACCTTTTCTACATGTGTATCTCTAAATGCACAAATATCACGTAAACATTTCTCTTTGGTTTTGCTATATACTTTAACCAATGTCAGCTTTTACCTTGGGCATTGCTCTGCTCCTTGTGTTCTCTTTCTGTTGCTCTTCTCCAGTCCTTTTTCTGATTCTGTATGTAAAAGCCACATTTATTTTGGAATGAGTTAGAGGTAGCATGGATATAGGGTTTGTTCTGACAGGCTCAGACCCTGGGGCAGTCTTGGTCCTGGAAACATTCAGTCATCTTTGCTGTTTTTCAGCTAGCATTGGCTGTGCTGTGATTGATAAATAATAGTGATAACGGCAACCATGAAGAAAGAGATAATACATTGTACGTCACAGTACTTTATCTTTCTGATTAACCATCTTCTTCTTCCTTCTTCTAGTCAGCGGTTTGCTGAGGCTATGAACAAAGAGCTAAGTTAGCTCTGTATGGTTTTGGACCATGATTTCAGTGTCAGTCTCTGTAAAATTTTTCCCCATGCAGAAGGCCAAGAAAGAAAGGAAATTAAAGAGAACAGAGATGGTTACATTCAAAAGGACTTGGATCTGTTACATTTGATGGCATTCATGCTGTCGGTGCCTATTTTATCTGACCCAGAATTCAAGCAAAGGAGTTGTTGGTGAGCAGGGAAAAGAGTTCTTTGTTTCCAAATTTTAAGTTAAATGATGGTTGTCTCAGAGACACAATTCTGTTATTCAAGACACAGGATCAGAAGGCTTGGCGGCAGCCTCTAAGAAAACATTTTATTTTGACTAGGTAAGTAGGGACATTTGGGATGTTTGAGTGTTTATGACTCCTTGCAAATGAGGTGGCTTCTGTTCTTGATATGCAGATAAAAGTCTGATTGCGTCAGTGACTGGAGGTTTCTCAGTGACTGGAGGTTTCACACTAGTTTCCTTTACTCTACAAACACTGTGTAACAAAAGCATAAGCCTTGCAGATACCTACCAAGCAGGAATTTGTCCAACTAGGCACCGTGACTAGCATTTCTTGGTAATTGCCCATGTTTCTGGGAATTTAAGCCAAATGTTGTATCATTTTTTCTCTCAAAAAAAAAAAAAAAAAAAAGTTCATCTATGTGAAAGGACTTCTGAACTGTCTTAACTTCCTTTTCTCCTTTCTTCAACCTCTAATACGTACAGCAAGCTGCTAGTCTTTTAAGACTAACCTGGAGAGTTTCTTGACTGACCGTTACCGTCTTTCTACCACCATTACCACAGTAATTTCCACCTGAGTTTTTCACAGATGATGAACAGAGGAAAACCAGGCATGACAGAGCCTGTGATTCTCTAGTTTTCCAAGTGCACTCTATGACTCCATTCCATATCTAGGGGCCAAATGTTATTTAGCAGTCTTCACAGTCTGTTGCTTACCAAAGTCTCAGAGAAAGAGGGAAGCTATGGGGCTTCAAACAAAGCACAGCAAAACATAAACGCAATTGCATTTCAACATGTCCAAGAACTGAGGGAAAATCTCCATTTTCTTTTAACAAGCCTGAAGCACATTTCAGCTTACAGAATAGTAATATGGACTTGTTTTAATTCCTCAAACCTATCACTCTTACTGAATATTGGCTGAATGAAGAAAAAAATGTAGATTTTTTTTTTTGAGATACTGAAAGGTTATCAGCTGAATTGTGACTGTTGAAGTAGAAAGAAACCATACTTTCAGCAACACGGTTATTGGGTTTTGCTTGTGGTTTGAAAGAATTGTTGCTAGCTTCAGTGGGGCAATGTGGAGCACAAAAGAAAATCGTGTGATTGAGAATATTCCTATTTCTGAAATACTTCAGCGATTATTTCCTTAACAAGACCAGCTTGTCTGCTCATCCTGTTCTGGTAATGTTGAATTATATGAAGCTATTTATAGCATTATATTTGTAAATGCCTGCTCTAAGCTATTTTAGACCTCATATGTACCAAGGTTCAAAGTTTAGAGTTCAGGTTACTTTTGGAACTTGTCAGAGTAGACAAGGTGACCAGCTGGGGTTCATAGGACCTGCCGCTGGTGTCATAGCAGTCTAGAACATAAGATGTTAGTATGCCTTGCTCTGATTTCTTAGTTTAAAGAAGCAACCGATTTGTCACTAAGTAGTAGTGGGAAATGTTCCTGTAACCTGAATTCTTTCACTGGAAAATGCTTCTAAGGTCTGAGAAACTTTGAGTTTCTACATGCCGCACCAGGGTCTGGTTTTCTTTGATGTTGTACTGTTTTGTTTTCAGCACTTTTGAAAGAAAAAAAAAAAAGGCATTAGTTAGCCAAACAAGAATATTCACTGCATGATCAATTTTACTGAAAGGAAAGTATTTCCTGAACTAGAGCAAATTATTAGAAACAAAGTTCTTGATTTATTTCCTTTAAAGCAATCCTAACACAGATACTTAAAAATGATTGAAAAATAGTTAGAATAAATTCATCAGTTCAGTTATGCGAAGGAGTATATTGAAAACTGTGACTCAACAGAAGACTCCTCCAACATATAGTGATATTTTGTCCACTGCATAGAGCTTGATATCTTTCTCATGAATAGTTGATTAGATTGTAGAGTGTAATGTCTGCATGCATAATTGAAACTATACAGAAATAATTGTTCTAATTACCAGTGCTATATAATGGTCATTCCACTGACAGACCCATACCACTGGGTGATATCTGCCCTACAAGTTCCCCTCAATGAGGATATGGGATATTCTGAAGGAATCCTTGATATTTTCAATGACTCGTCTGCCCTGCGAAGTCTCTTCTTGACAACTGATAAACTCTGTGTTGAATATTCTGTAGTAACCAACCTCATCCATGCTTCTATGCCCGAGTGAATTATTAGAAGGCGTTCAGTCTATTTGGCCATATGGATTTTCTGTTTTGTACCCCTACACCCTCTCTTGTCATGGATACTGCTGCTGGTGGAATGAACAAAACACAAAAGGTACTAAGAAAACGAACAATTTTTAAGGAAGAAAAAAAAACTCTCTCTCACCTCTTCCCAATTTTGAATATTGACCTACCTAGCTTTAATTGCAAGATACACTTGCAAAATGCTTTACCTTTCCTCTCTCATGGGTTTATTGCCACAGGCTTTCTGTGAAGATTTTGAACATTCAGCTGTCATAGGATGTATGGATAGAACTCAAATGGTGTAAGTGGCTTCTTTGAAGAATGTCTCATTTCCACCTGTGTTATTGCTGAAGTATTGATACATGATGCTGCATATGGGAGGACAGTCCCAGAGTCCTTATTCAATATTGCCTGCATGATCTTTCTCTGGGCATATGGAGTTTTAGGAGGTGCACTGCTTGGAGTCGCAAACCATATGAATGTATATATAAGCACACATCAAAAGAAGAAAGTTATCAGTAAATGTTTGTCTTCAGATTAATTTCTTTCATGTGTGTATGCAGGTCCTTGTGGTCCAACGTGTCCTCCTACCTCACCTTCTCAGTCCTCTGAAGACTTTTCCAAAAAAAAATTAAAAAAAAAAAACAAGCAGAATGTTCTTTCCCAAAGCTTACGATAAGTGTGAGCCGAGGATGAGCAAAGGGCTTCCCTACATTCCCAATCTTGAGTTCTTGGGTTTGTATACCTACATTAATGGAGAGACAGCCTATCTTAACGAACAACAGCAATAAATAAGTACCAGTCAGAAAATAGAGGTTATTGAAATAAGATTTTTAAACTATTAAACACAGTATATAATCTGTCCAAAACTGGGCAAGGATTTACTCTTCCAATAATAGAACGAATTTGCTTGATTTGCTTCAAATCATCTGATCAGATGTTCAGGGAGAAAAACCCCGGTAAGTTCCAAACTGAAAATAGTACGTTCGAGCTTTCCAAGGAAATACACTTGGAACACTGCTACCCCAGTTCAAGAAAGAAATGTCTATATGATCCAGATGTAACTGATTTTTAAAATATCAGCTTTATCTCAAGAATAACAAGCCAGAATTTCTTTTCAAGATACTGAAGCCCTCATAACTGGTGAAAACATAAAGAAATGCTTCAGGTATATGATTCCTATTTAAAACATCCTTGACCGATTTTATTGCAAGCTGTCAACTTATGCAAAGATTATTGACAACAGTTCATGAATTTTCACTTAGAGAAATGACTGTGAATTTCTTTTGTGAAATGGTGAAATGCATCATTTTGATGACACTGGCAAACAGTATGGCAGTGAGAACCGTTTCGGTGCTCCATGTCAAAGCACCAGTGAAATCATCTCTTGGCTGCATCCACATACCCAGGGGTAAATCCAGTGAATTGTGCATACTGAGGTAGAATTAATTGCAGTAAATCGCAGGTGAGCTCATTGTTTGGAACTTTTTCAGCTTGGGAAATTGCTCTTGAAACAAGAAAATGACACAATGCTTTAATGCATAGTTTTTTTCTGTGAATAAGTTTGCTGACATTTAATGAAATAAATAATTACTTAAGCAAAGATGTGAAAAAACAGGGGCTTAGGAATGTATGATATACATATACAAGTTTAATAAAGAATTTATAGTACAAGTAATTGTCACTTTACTATCTTCAATATAGAATCTTTATTTCCATGCAAATATATTTTTGTGTAAAATCTGTGATGTCTAATGTTAAACCTTTTTAAAGGTAAAAGAGAAAATCGTCTTCTGGTTTAACCTCCCGCAAAACAAAATATTTTATAAATGCTTAGGAGAAGTATTAAACCTCTTTATCCCAGACAGGTTCCAGCTCATGCACCTGCCTTCACCTTTCCTATATCCTTTGCTTTTTCAAACAGAAACTTTTCAATTCTTCTTCACCACTTTTGTAAAGTAGTTACAAGTGTAAGTTGTAAGTACGGCCCATGTACAGCTCTGCTGTGGAGGAGACTGTTTCAGGGAAGCGATTGTTTGGTATTGTGCATGGAGAGAAAAAGCACCATACACCCGAGCGGATAGTGCGTGACGATAATACACAGTATAGCCAGGGAGCGTTCATTCAGGAGAATTAAAGGGGGTGTTGGCTGTAAAGCACCGGGCATAGACAGTTACACAGACTGTCCTGAAGTTACCCACCTCCCTGCCCTCCACACGGGCACTGGCGCAGCAGGGAAGATGCCAAGTCTGCCCTGCTGCCGGGGAAAAGGGAGGACGTGTTGATTCCACTTACGGCTGAAGCCGAATTGCTCTTTTAGCGTGTGTATTGGGCAACAAGGAAACGATGAGCTAGTGTAAATGTACAGTGTACCTATGCGGCTCGTTAAAAGCACGGGTTAGAGAGGTCTGGGCATTTTCTCTGGAAACGATTGCTCCAAACGTGTCAATGAGCACCGATTCTTCGCAGGGAAGGAGACACCCGTGAACTTCAGCCCACGCTCAGCCCCGTTTCCAGGCCCCTGCCCGCGGCCGCCGCCCGTCCCGTCCGCGCCGTCCGGCACCGCGCCCGCCTCCCTCCGCGCCCCGCCGCGGGCGGCAGCGCCGGCCCGGCCGCAGCCGCCGGCCCCTCGGCCGGGTCGGGTCTGGGCTCAAGCCCGGGGAGCCGCGGCCGGGCCCCCCGCCCGCTCCCTCCGGCAGGCCGCTGCCCGCCTCGCCTCGGCGGCCGCTCCGGCTCTGGGTCCCAAATGCAGGGCAGGGGAGAGGGCTCCGACCGGGGCCGGCCTCCCGCCTGCGGGCCGCCCCCGCGGCTGCCCGAGGTCTTGACAGGGGGAGCTTATTTCGTGACTTGAGCTGTCTTTTCCTTGTAACAGTCCCCGATAAACAGGCATGGTTTGTAAGCACGTGACAGGATCGCCCAAATGCTCCTTCCGAGCCCGTACCTTGCTTGCTGCTTCTTGGCTGTGCCCGACTCTTCAAGGCGGGCGAGCGAGCGCCCGGCCGCCGTGGCCACCAGCGCCTGGGCCTCTCACCGGCAGCGGCAGCACCCGTGCAGCGACCAGGTTCCTCGGCAGTAATTCCCCATCGCACACCTGCTGGAGTCCACAGCAATGCTTTGGACATTATTTTTCTTTTTGCCAGTTTTTAAAGACGGTCCAAAATACTGCTTGCAGATATTTGAAGTAGTATTATTGAAATTAATATTCGATTTTTAAAATCTCGGCGACATCCATCCAGCGGAGCGCGGACTGTGTCCTCCCCTGGGGGCTGGGCTGGAGCTGAAGGTTTTTAACTTCAGTCCCTCTTTAACGTGTGAGCGCAGAGGAATATTGGGAATGTACACATTGCAGCATTAGCAAAATATGCATATAATAACTTGGATGCATTGGGGCGGGCAATACTGAAAATCTGCGCCTAGAGGCACTTCTCAACAACTGAAGGAACCTGTTCAGGGCCGTCTTTTAATGACGTGAAAGAGCTCCACTGGGTTCCATCATCCCTTTACAGGATAATCCATAAAAGTAGCTGTAAAGCCATCCCGTCCAGCTCTGCCGTATGGTAGGTGGACGGATAATTAGCACTGTAGTTATGTGTAGAAAACTCAGAACGCTTACAGACTATATTTCACTTAAACTCTTCGCTAAATCTGCCGCTCAGAAATGATGATGCATAGAGATCCACCTTTAGGAATGGCAAAAGGAAGTGTGCAACACTGGAAGGTGAAGTTTTGCCACAATATTTACTCTCTTTCTTGTTTAAAGATGATAAAACTGAACACCTACAAACATCTATGCTCTCCATTGTATAGCATCCACTGCTGTTGATTTTTATGTACTCAGGGAGAGTTTTCTCACAGTCCGGTGTTTGCATCTATTGACTTTGTAATCTGTAGACAGACTCTTAATGAGCAGAAAAGACAAGAATATCAGAGATAAAACCTTGGAATAACAGTGAGCCTTTACAGCTTGTCAGTAAGAGAAAGCTCAAACATAAATATCTGATTTACAGAAGTAACACAACTTATTTTGATAGATTACATTGTTTCTGTTTCAAATTACTCTGTCAATCGAGGAAGAAGAGGTTAAGAGGTCATATTTAAAAAAAAAATGCTTGAAAGGGCTCTTTCAAGGGATTTTTCATAAATTTCAACCCCATGCTTAATTACTTATTTGTGATGGTGCATAAGCTCTACTTTGCGTGTCAAATACGCTGATTTTGTTCAATGTTGTTTTACAAATCCCCTCGAGTAGGCAGGAACGGGATCAACCCCCCTACACGCGGACTGAAGTGTAGTGATTCGCCCCACACAGTAGTTCCTGACAGGTCTTCATCACGTCTTCATTTCAAGTTTGATCTTTTCTCCCCGTTGGGCGCGGCTTTGTTGTTGTTTTGAGCCGCTTTACTTGAGAGTGGAGGATGCAGAGAATGACTTTTTAAGCAGAAGTGAGGTCATGTTTGAGAGTCGTCTGTATTGACTACTTTTAAAACAGTGATTACCCAAGGAGAGGCGAAGGGTTAGGGTTTAAAATGTTGAGGCAGAAATCCCCTTGGCCGCAGCGGCGCTTACCTTCACTCCTGAGCGTCAGCACAAGCCCCCGTGTGAGCCTGCATACCGAAGACGAAGCCTTTAGCTTCTCCCACACCCCTTGGGTGCCACGGCCCCCGCGGTGGCATCCAGGGCAGGAGAGGACACCCGGCCCGCGGGCACCCCGCCGGGCCTCCCTCCCTGCCGCCACCCGCGGCCGGGGTGCGCTCCGTGGGGCTGCGGGAGGGCCCCCGGGGAGCCCCCCCGGCCGCCCACGCGTGGCGTGCCGTGGCCTGGCCGCCCGAGCCCAGGCGGGGCTCAGCTAAGGCGGGGGCGCCGGGGCGCCGGGCGGGCGCCGGGGCCCTCGGGGAGGGACCCCACCGGCGGCGCGGGCAGGGCGGGGGGGCCACGCCGTGCTTGACACCTCCGGCCTCGGGCAGAGGCGTCCGTGGGCCCGCGGGCGGTTTTGCCCGCAGAGAAGGCGTGGGGACCGGGGCCGTCGGTCGCCGTCGGCCTCGTCCGCCCCGTCCAGCGCCGGCCGGGGGAGGCGGGAGCCGCGCCGGCGGGGTCGCGGCGGGGCACGACGACGATAAGCTTATCAGCGGCGTGTGACACGCGGGGGCGGCGGCGCGGAGCGTCCAGGCCGCGGGTGGGAGGGCCGAGGCCTGCGAGGCGCGGCCGCTCCGGCCCGCGGCGTCTCCGCTCCTCCGGCGCGCTCGGCTCCCCAGCAGCCGGCAGCAGGAATAAATTACAAACCCGCATTTAATGTTAGTGACTCTTTAAATGGAATTTTTCATTCAAACTTTGTCATTAAAATAGAAAGGCCTTTTGGTTGTGACCATACAAGCATAATAAATTGTATATGTTTGCGATACTGAATGAATCTTGCCCATATGCTGCACTGCAAGGCTACATGAATGAAGCATTTACCAAATCAGGCCCACCACATTAAACAGAAAAACAATCTTTATTCATGGTAACTTATCAGTTTCAATTAATCAACCTCAACAATAGAAATTCTGATGTGTTCAAGCAACTTGAAAGCAATAGGTCATCTCCAGGGCAGCCATGTTGTGTCTTTGTGCCTATGGTTTCAAACAAAGCAACATCTCCAATAAATGTACATCCCCACACACAGATGTGTGCCTATATGTGTATAAACATCTAGGCCCGCCGAGGGCCGTGGTATACACGCACGGCTGTACGTAGAAGTGTTTATCTTTTTGTCATACAAAAAGTAATTGTGTTCTAGGGGGTTTTTTTGAGCTCTGCAAGTTTAAACAAAAGAAAAGAAATTTCCATTGGATGACCATCCTTTCAGTTTCTCTGCTGCTATGTGAATAGCATTGTGCAAACCATTCCAATGGTATTGAAAAGGGGTAACCATTGGTTTGATTTGGTTACACGGTTTCGTAAAGAGCTCCCTCCCACTGCCTTAGGGTCTGTGAAAGGTCCGTGACCTGTTTAGAACTGCCAAGTGAAATGTCATGTCGCCCCTCCCAAATGGGAGTATCTGCATTCATTTGATCAGTATAAAAAATGATTGGGGATGGCGAGATCAGGGCTTTTGAATTGCAATTTATAGCAGTTTACAAAAATGCACATTGTTGGAAAAGAAAACATGGAAGTGTTTCTTTCTAAATTGCATTACCTGTGAAATGTCATTAGTCTTTTTAGGATATCGCATCCTATTTTTTATGATCTCAGAGAGAGACTTAAATGAAGAAGTTGGGTGTTTGCTTGAGATATGAAGGCGCACGGCGCTGCCTCCAGCCGCGTACTGCGCGTTGCCGTCGGCTGCCGGGGGAAACCTCTCCCCGTTCCTCTCCAGGCCGTGCTTCCAGTTCTGCTGTCATCACCTGGCGGTACCGTGTGCTTCCCGAGGTCTTGTCAGTTTGGTGCAACGCCAGGAGGCTGCTGCTTCCCGGGAGGGCGGTTCGTTCATGTCCAGGGCTCAGCATCCTCCTACCTCCCGTCGAGCGCTTTGACCACTGCCGCCTTGTCCGGGACGGATTCACTGAGCGCTTAATTTGTTACTCTTGCAATTGTCCTTCGCCGCCGTGCGACTTAAAAAGAAAAAAAAACCAAACACGAGGGAACGGTTACACTTATTTCAAACTATCCGCCCTTGAATTTGTCATCCCTCGCACGCCATTTACCCTGGGGGGCTGCGCCCTTTGTCCGCCGAGCCCGGCCCTCCGGGAGCTGGGTACCCGGGCTGCGCGGTCCCTCCCTGCCCCTTCCCCGCCTCCGTGCCCACCGTCGGCCCCGCACCCCTCGGCACCGGCTGGGGAATGCCAGCGCTGCCGGTCACCGGTGGCACCGGCGGGACGGGGCGGGGGGCAGCGGGTCCCCCCCGGCCCCGACGGGGCTGCTCTGGGCGCGGTGCGGGACCGACAACCGGGCTGGGGAGGGGGAGAGCGGGGGGGCAGGGGCGGGGGGCCGTGTGAGAGGCAAGAGCGAGGGTGAAGGTGCCCCGGGTCTGCCCGGGAGGGCGGGCGCCCTTGGCCGAGCTGGGGCCAGGCCCCGAGGGCGGGGGCGGGCAGGGACGCTGGCGGCGGGGCCGGCAGACGGGGCGGGCGGCCCGGGGCCGCTCCCCCTCCTTCAGGTGCCGGGAGGGAGGGCGAAGCCCCCTCACTCACCACCTCTCCCCCTCACCTGCTGCCAGCAGCGCAAGAGGTGGCGGCTTGCTCTGAAAACAGCACCGGCCCGGGGCCGGGTCTCCCTAGGAGTCACCTCCCGGGCCTAGACCCTGTCTTTAGGAGCCCAGTGTTGCTAGCCTAAAGAGGAAACCTCAATAAAATAAACCCCCGCCTCACTGAGAGCCTCCGGGGCGGCACGGCCGGGGTGCACCGCTACCGCGGGGTCCCTGGGCAGGTCCTCGCAGGCACGGGGGGGCTGCAAGGGCAGCGTGTGTCCCTGGGTCCCCGGGTCCCCGCTTGGGCTGCTCCGGACCCCGGGAGCCAGAAGAGTTGAGTTGTCACCGTGCAAAAGTTTGATGCTGTTTCCACAACCGTGTTCACCGGGTCGCAGCAGAGATGCTCTTTGTAGCCGTCGCCCACGGCTGAAACGTTTAAACGGGGCAGATAAATTATTAGGAGTAAAAGACTTGAGCGGCTTAATTGGGAAAAGCAGTCCTGGTTCCAACCAATGTCCGTACAATTGCACACTGCAGTCCACCATTATTCGAGCTTCATCTACTATGCACTATATACCACCGTCTCCAAAGGATTGTTGCCCTAGAAACTTGTTTTAAATCTCCAGCTATATATCAACACCTTGTTTTAGCAGTCCTTGGCTGAATTACAGTTACACAGTTTGGCGCTTCTTTCAAATTTCCTCCCATCAGTTTGGCCAAAGAAAGGAATTTTTCTCCTTTAGAAATGAATTGGCTTAATTAGTAAGTAGATTAATGGCAATTGCTGGTGAGTTGGTTTCCAGCAGAGTTTCACCAGAGAGGGTTAATCGGAGTCAGGTCTGGAATCTTTCCCAGAACTGGCTGCCAGCCATTTCCGTCAACCAATCAACCCCGTAAACAACCGCGCCATCCGCTGAAATAGAGTTTATTTCTTACTGTCATCCCGCCGGAGTCATTTCCCCAAAGAGCCGCCACCTCGCAGTGGGTTTGAAACGGGTCGCCCTCCACTCGGGGCTGCTAATTCCCAGCTATTTCCCCAAATACTTGGAAGCGTTTCCCCGGCAAGAAAAGATTTCTTGGGCGCATCGACATTCAATAAACATATAACCTGCTTTCAGCAGCCTCCGGCTGAGATTTTTCTCTTCTAAGTCGCTGATAATTCGAGGCAAAACCAATTAACATAACAGGGCGATCCAAAAGGCTTTTCCAAAGCCAGTGCCTGAAACACGGGGCAAGCGAGGGAAAAAAAAAATCAGTATAGACTTTGACATCTTTTTCAGCCTTTCCACTTATTTTTTCTATACCGATAAAACGCATTCATACTTCGACTTGCAGCTGCATTAGTCTTGCAAAAAAAAAAAAAAAAAAATCCCTGCTGAGAAATGCATATAATAGGAAAAACAGATCGGCTGGACAGCAGCGTAATTAATGCCAGAAAGGGCTGAGGCCGGTTTCATAGTTTGTCTTTTGAGGATATCAAGACGAGACCTGGTGAAAAATGACGCATGCTTTAACATTTCAGAAAGCTGGCAACTAGCAGCGCTCCCCCCTCCGCCCCTCCTCTTTTTTTAACTTTATGCCTCTGAACAAAGGGGTCGGCAGAACTAGCTAGGTTGTAATGAGTTCTGTGTCCCTAGCACATTAAGTGCATCATGGAAACATATTGTATCGAAATAGTTTGGAGGAGAATACTGGGGATGAAAGAGAAAGGGTGCTTTGATCAGCTCTCTGGGGTCCTGAGTGCGCGCAGACCGACTTGCAAGGACTTATTCAGCTCCAGCGAGACACACTTACAACGCCATTCAAAGAAATTTGCATATCTGTAATTTATCACATTTGTCCCGAACATTTTTGCAAGGTAAATAAAAGTTGGCTGAATAAAAAATATCAATCATCACAGAGCGAGGGCGAGCGGGAGCGGGAGAAGGGCGAAGTGTTTGTTTAACCAGACTCCGTTTGGAAAACTTTTGCTGAACGCGGGGTAAAACCCACCCCGGAGCGTTTTGCACGGTTTATTTCAAGCCGGCGGCCGCGCGTGTGTCGGCGGCCGGAGCTCGGCGCCCCGGCCCGGCCCGGCCCGGCCCGGCCCGGCTCCCGCCCCGCAGGGCCCGGGGCCCCGGCGCTCCGCGCCCCCCCGCGCAGCGCCGCGCAGGGCCCCGTCCCCTCGGGCCGCGTCCCGGCCTCGGCGGGCCCCCGGAGAAACGCCGGGCAAAGCCCAAGGGGAGACGGGGAAGGGGTAGAGGGAAAAATGTAACGTCGGGGAGGGCCCCCCCGAAGGCCCGGCGCCGGGCCTTGCTCGGCATCCACCGGCGGCGCCCGCCCCGCCACCGGCATCTTCAACTTGACCTTGGCGAGGGCTCCGCGCCTTCGCCTCATCTGTCACCCGCGCCCGGTGACAGTGATGCATTTCGCGGCATTGTCGGGGCAGGGCACGGGGAGAGCCGTCGGGGACGGGACGGGACGGGACAGGCTGGCGGCGGAGCCGGCGCGGTGTCTCCGGGCGGTGGCGGAGAACAAAAGTCATAGCGAGAAGCCTGCGCGGCTAATTCCGTGAAAGGCTCGTCCCGGTGCCCCCCCGCGGGAAGGTCGGTGTCGCGGGCTGCGCTCCGCCGAGGGGGGGCCGCAGGGCTCCACGCAGCCCCCGGCACCGCCGACCGCGCCGTCGGGGCGCGCCCGCCGCTGCTCCCCACGCCGGCGGGCACGCCCGGCCCTGACACGGCCCGAGGGCTCCCTGCTTTCCCCCTCTTCCCAAAACTCTGCCGGCCCGGGGCCACCGGCGGCGGGCAGGCACCAGCGGGAGGGTCCGAGCCGCGCCGGGACACGCAGAGGCGTCCCCCGCCCGCCCCATCTCGCCCCGAGCAGCTCCCCGGGGCCTCCACCAGGCGGGGGCCGCCCGCCGTCGGCGGAGAAGCCGTCGGCCCCGCGGCCGGGCGGCGGCTCTGGCCTGGGACATTGCTCTCCCCGGGGCCGGAGCGCGGGAGGCTGTCCCGAACCGGCCCCGGTCCCTGGCGCCCTCCGGGGCCACGGCAGCCTTCGGGGCGCCCGGAGGAGACGTTTCCCAAGAAGGAAACCCGCCTCCGTCCGCCCGGCGGACGCCGAGCTGCGCCGCCGAAGGCTCCCCGCCGCCCGGCCCGCTCCCCGCGCCCCGCGGCGGCCGAAGGCTCGGAGCCCCCGTCGGGGCGCGGAGCGGCGGCGCGCGCCCGCCCGAGCGACCCCTCCGCGCTGCCTCTCCTCGGGGAGCGGGCAGCCTCCGCCCGGCGGGGCGGCGGGCTCGGGCCGCGCCGCGCCAGCCGGGGATGCCGGGTCGGCGAGGGTCGGGGGGACCGGGGCGGCCCCGGCCCCTCCGGGCCGGGCGGGTCAGGGACGGGCAGAGCCGCCGGAGCCCCTCGTCGCCCCGGGGCTGCCCCGCAGGGCGCCTGGAGCGGGGCGGGCGCGGCGAGGCCGGGCCGCCCCGGCCCTCTCCAAGCCGCTCGGCGTTGTAGGTTGCGCCGAGCAGGTGCGCGGGGAAAGCGGGAGGCCGCGGCGGGCCGGGGCGGCGGGCGGCGGCCGGGGGCGCGGAGGGCCGGGGCGGGCAGCGTGGCGGGCGCTCCCGCGGGGCCCCCCCCGGAGGCCGGCTCGGCGCCGGGCGGGCGGGGGCCGCGCCCGCGGGACGGAGAGGCGAGCGCTGCCTCCGGAGCGGGCGCCGCCGCCCCAGGGGCCGGCCGGGGGGGGGCCCCGCTCCGCTCGGCGGCGCCGCCGCCAGACGGGGCCCGGCGGCGCGGCGCGGCGGCCCCTCGCGGGGCCCCCCCGGGGCCGCCCCCGGCGCGGCCGGCGCGCAGGGCCGGCCCCGCCGTCGCCCACGGGGGCGTCCGGCAGCCGGGCCCCCTCTTGGAGACCTCCATGCGCAAACGCGGGCCGGCTGGCGGGAGCGCCCCGCCGCCGCCGCCCGCCGCCGCCCGCCGGGGCCCCGACGGCGGCGGGGCGGCGGCGGGGGCTGCGGCCGGGATCCGCCCCCGGCGCGGGGCGGCCCCGCCCGCCTCCTCCCGCCCCGCGGCGGCGGCGCGGGGAGCGGCGGGGAGAGCGGCGGGGCGCACGCGCGCCCGCGCGGGGCCCGGGCCTCGGCGGCGGGGCGCGCGGCGGCGCGGAGCGCGGGGGCGGCGCGGGGCCGGGGCGCGCGCGGGCGCGGGCGCGGGGCGGCGCGGGGGGCGGCGGGGGGGAGCGGGGGCCCCTCGGCGCGGGCCGGGGCGGCCCCGGGCGCGGCGGCGGCGGCGGCGGCGGCGCGCCCGTCCCCGCCGGGCGGTCTCCGGCGAGGGCAGCGGCGGCCGGGCGCGCCGGGGCTGCAGCCGGAGCCATTCATCCCCCGCCCCTTTGTTCGGCCTGAGAGTAACGCCGTGAATTAAAAGAAATGACAATATTTCGTATCTGCTCGCCCGGCCAGGAGAAGGGCCCTTGAGCCTGGCAAAAATCAGGCGGATCATTCATCGTGCCACCCCGCACCTGTGGGCTTGGCATTGAAAACCCCGCGGACCTCTTCCTATTAAACTTAATTATTCCCCCACGGCGCACAATGGTTGAAATGGAGCAGGTTGGAGTCTGTTTATTGGTCGTAAATGTTTTTCTGAAGATCTTCTGAATCTCATTGTTAGCTCGTTGTTTGAGGCTGCCCTCTTTCTTTCAGACGAGAGTAGCCTTGGACTTTTCAATTTTCAATCGTAACATCTGCTTAATCGTACGGATCAAAATATGGAGACACAAAACATATGTAATGGTTGATTTGTTAAATCCTGGTAATGAGTTATTAACAAGGGAAAACAATAGGGCAGGATGGTGAGAGCCTTATGGTAACAGAGTCACTTTATGTAACGCCTGACGTTTCCCTTCTTGATAAATGGAACTAAGGTCTGAGCGCCAGGTGATAGCAAGAAAATCAATGTCTTTAGGGGCCGGCACCGAGACTTTTTTTCTATGTGAAAAATTAGGAGACATAAAATTTAATTGGCTGATCAGGGGAAAGCAGTGGTCTTAAGTTTAATTGCCAGTAGGCTTAGCGAGGGAGACAAAACAAGATTTGGGCCTGTTTGTTTGCTTGCATCCCAGCGCCGAGTCCAAGTGTATCGTTGAAAATGTGTTTTATTATAACACATGTCATGCTTTACAGTTCCCATATTGTGTAAAGACAATAGTTAATGGTACATTAAAGACAAGCAAACCATGCCAACACGTCTTGGACACATTGTAAGGGCCTCTCTCTTTGCTCGCTTTAGGCAGCTGCAGTCCAGGACCCAGAAGCACAAAAAGAACAAGTTTGAAATACCAGGTGCATCCGAGAGAACCACGACAGGGATTGATATGTTATAGCCCAGGACATGAACCTAGCAATAAAGATATCATTGCGATTGTTTGCGGCTTCCACGCCATGTAAAGCCGGAGGCGCCGGAGCAGGCTGCTTTCTGGCAGCGGAGCCTCTGCCTCCCCGGGCTCCCCCGGCGCCCTCCGCCAAACCCGAGCACCTGTTGGCCAGACCCCGGCCCCGTCGTGGGAATCGCCTCCCGCCCACGCTTCCAGGTCTCGCCAGCGCGGTTTGTTGTGGAGTTATTTAGGAGCATTCCCACCGGCTGCGGGATGCTTTGGAAAGCGGGGAGGTTTACCAGGGGACACTCAACTGGTGTTTGTTCGACCTCGCAGCTGGTACTCGGTGCCAGCGAGAGATGCGTGAATGAAAGCGGGGTGAGATCCCGGGCTGGGGAGGCTTCACGCCCCGCGCCTCGCAGGGCGCTGGCCCGACTGCCGGCAGATGAGAGGCCCTGGGAACCGCGGCGGGCCGGGTTCACAGTGCCCAGGGCCGCCCCTGCCTGCGCACCGCGCTGCCGAGGAGGCAGCACGCCTTCCCATCCCCGCTGCCTCCGCAGGCGGGCCCGCCGGTGCCTCCCGTCTTTTGGGCTTGGGTGGGGGCTTTGGTGTTTGGTGGTGGTGTGGTTTGTCGTGTTGTGTTCTGGGTTTTTTTTGGTTTTTGTTTTTTGTTTTTTAACGGGGGGATTGTCCGTCTCGGACGATTAAAGTGTCTTTTCACCTGGAGCATCAGGAGTGACGCTGATCCCGGGAGGACAGCATCAGTCCGCACACCCAGAGCCCGCACCTCCCTCCCGGGAGCCTGCGGGAAGCGAGCCATCCGCAAGTGCCTCTAACACCCGCCCGCCCCAAGCGGGGCTGGGGATCTCCCCCCCTTGTTGTTCACTCCTGCCCCACCTTGCGGCCTCAGCCCCCGCGGGGATGCGTGGCGCGGGGGGGGGCGGCCCGGGACGGGCCCTGGGCTGGGATGGGCCTCCCCCGCCCCGCGGGGCGCCGTCGGGGCAGCGCGGCCGCGGAGAGGCAGCCCCCGCGGGGACCGGTGCGGGGTTTCAGGCGGGCGGCGGGGCTCCGGGAGCGGGGCAGGGGCTCGGGGGAGGCGGGGAGCCGGTGCCCGGGGCGCGCCGGGGGGGCAGCGCTGGAAGGGGGCAGCGGCCACCGCGATCCCCCCGCTCGGGGCCGCGGGGAGCGGCGGGAGCAGGCGGCTGGGAACGGAGGGCTGCGGGGCTGTCAGTCACGCCTGCCCCACGCTGCTCCTTACCGCGCCGAGCCCTGTTCCCCACCGCCAAACCCCCCAAAGCTGCCGCAAAAGCTGCGAGCCGGGCTTGCGGGAGCCGCCGGGTCCCTCCGGCCGGGGGACCGGCACAGGCACTTTCCTCCTGCCCTGTGCGGCGGGATTTTGTCGCAGGAGCGCGGCGCTGGGGTGAATGGATGATGAGTCAGTCAAAAGGAGCTGTCAGTCTCTTTGAAGATTGCGTTTAAAGGGACTTGCCAAGTCAAGACGGGAGAGTGACAAGATAGAGACCCTGGTGTTTTACATGCGAAGGCCGGCTCTTCCGCTTCATCTGCACCATACTAAAGGATGTGTTGAAGCATTGAATCACAAAAAAAGTGGCACGCCGAAGAAAAGGTGCCACATAACAATGATTGTAGTGTTTTAATTGTGGGGGACCGCATCACCAAAGCCAATTGAGACGGACGGGGCTACACACAGAAGGAAACGGTACAACACTTCCATAACTTATAATTAAGCTGAAGTCCGACTAACATTTGACTTTCTAATGAGTGTAATGAGATTACATGCCTGATGGAAGCATTTGTGCAAAAGCGACTTTCTGTGTTTAATGAGGTCCTAATACAGGACAAGATCGAATTATAGGTCGGCTCTTTTTCTCCCTCAAAGAGCCCCGTTTAAGTTCAATGACACCGGTGCCGCCCGCCTCCCGCCCGCTGCCGGCCGGGGCGAGGCTCGCAGCCGGACAGCCCCGGGCTCGCACGAAAAATGCGCAAATAAATAAGCAAAGCCCCCCCCCCCCGGCCCAGCCTCGGCGTGTTTGTGTGGGTAAGTAGCTCCTCTAATTGCTATTGGAATAGATCCATGCCATCCGCGCTAGGGAACTAAATGTGTCTAACTAGGTTAATGCAATTAGCATGCATGCAACATATTGCTCCCACTTTGCGGCAGCTTTGAAAAAAAAAATGAGAGAGAGGGAGAGATGTACAGTATATGATGAGTAATAATTACACCTTGGCTCACCCGGGCAGTTCCCATCCGCCTGGGCACGGCGCGGGGACAGCCCTGCTCCGGCCGTGGGCCGGGCCGGGCATCTGGGGCTCTCCCGGGGGCCGAGCCGTCGGGGCTGAGCCGCGGGTGCCACGGGAAAATCAGCACCTGCGGCGCCGGGCCGAGCCCCCCGCCCCAGCCCCGGGCCGCCCCCCCGCCCCCGCCGGTAGCACTTGCAGCCCCCCGGCCCCTGCCGCCCCCTCCCCTCGCCCCCGGGCAGGTGCAGCCCAGCCGCCCCCCCCCAGCAGCCGGGCACGCTGAGCTGGGGCGACCAGAGCGACTCTGCCACCAGTTGCACGATGGCTTTGCCATACATCGCTCCCCGCCCCCCCCCCCCCCCCGCGGCACCCCGGGGGCTGTTTCCCAGGCGCAAGCCTGCCCGGCCCCCAGCCTGGTCCTCCCCCCCCCCGGCACTTCTGGGTAGAGCTTTGTCCGGCTCCGGGTAGCGCGCCCATCCCCGTGGCGGCGGGGCCGGGGGCACAAGGCGGCGGGGGGGGGGGTGTGTGTGTGACACCTTCGTAAGGCTGGTTTTTCAGCTGGAAACCACAAGCAGAGCAGAGGCACTGAAAGGAGGGGACCTCCTAGAGATAGACAAAGACATCAGTTGGAAGCACTTCAGGAGAGGACGTCAAAAGGGGTGGAGAGAAGGGGAAAGTGTCCCCCCGCCCGTCCCCGTCCCCCCCCCGGCTGTATAAGAGCAGCCCGAGCCGGCGACGGGGCAGAGCGGGGCCGGCACCGGGGCGGAGGGGGCCGGCCGGGGCCTGCTCCCGGCCCCGCAGGGCTCCGGGCACCGGGCCGGGCGTTTGCGGCAGGGCTTCCTCGGGATGCGGTGGGGCTCTCGGCAGCCGCTTCCCACAAACACACTGCTCCACAAGGTACAATCCGGGTTTATTATTAACAAACACAGGAAGAGTCCACGTGCGGCAATAAATTATTTTCACAGGTTCTGGCATTATTTTTTTTTCCCCCAAAAAAAGGTGCTGGCGGAATAAACCTATTGCATATCTTAAAAAAAAATCAGGATAAATTATATAAATTATACATTCAAAACAGACGATTCTACCTCATGATCACTACTCCGCAATAAATAGATAAATAAAGTTGATTGCCCTTAGAGTCTGAATCTTAAATTACATTTACAATATAGGTCTCTACATACAGCATGTACAGGGCGGGGCGGGGGCGGGGGCCACCCGCGGGACGCCTCACGCCACGAAGTCGAAGGGGGGCTCGTTCTCGATGTCGTTGAGGGAGGGTTTGTTGTTCGCCTTCCGCGGGTCCTCGGGGGTCCACACTTTGGCTGTCCGGATGATGTTTTGTTCCTTGAGTTGCTTTTCATCAGTCCACGACAGCGAGTGACCGGCCAGAGGGGGGAGTCCGTAGTCGGGGTCGCTCGGGGAGGGAGATCCTGGGGGACAGGGGGGAGAAAGGCAGGGGGTTATTGCTGGGGCCGGCATTCCTGCGGGGCGCGGAGCCGGGCCGGGCCGTACCGGGTCGGGCCGCCACTTACGTGTGCCGCGGTGGCAGATGATGATTTTCTTGGGCTGGCTGGGGCTCTCGCTGCTGGCGCTGCGCAGCGGCAGGTCGGACTGCACCAGCTCGCTGAGGAAGTTGATGTAGCCGATGGCCAGGCGCAGCGTGTCCACCTTGGAGAGCCGCTTCTCGTAGGGCAGGGTGGGGATGTGAGAGCGCAGCCCCTCGAAGGCGTCGTTGATGGACTGCATCCGCCGCCGCTCCCGCACGTTGGCGGCCTGCCGGAGCTGCTGCAGCTCCGCCTCGGAGCGCACCCGCCGCCGCCGCTTGGCCGAGCCCAGCGCCTGGAGCCGCCCCCCGGGGGACAGCAGCCCCGCGCCCGCCGCCCCGCAGCACTCGTAGCCGAAGCCGGGCGAGGCGGGCGACGGCGGGAAGGTGGCGGCCGGCGCCGGGCAGCGGTAGCCGCCCTCGGGGTCGCCGCCGTCGCGGTAGTACTCCTGCAGCTGCCGGCTGAGGAAGTCCACGTCCGGCTCCAGCAGCCCGTCGGCGGCCAGCGCGTCCCGCGGGGGCGGCTCGGGGAAGAAGTCCTCCTCGTCGAAGTAGGGGGGCGAGGAGAAGGAGTCCAGCCCCCCGGGGAAGTGCTCCAGCAGCACCGTCTCCATGCTGCGCCCGGCCCCGGTGGGGACGGGACGGGACGGGACGGGGCGGGACGGGACGGGACGGGGCGGGGGGGGCAGCCCCGCCGGGACGCGCCTGCAGCCGCTCCCGCCGGCCCGCTCGCCGAGCCGCCCCGGCGGCGGCGGGGCCCCCGCCCCTGCCCTGCCCTGCCCTGCCCTCCCCGCCCCTGGGTGGCCGGGAGGCCGGGCCGCCGCCGCCGCTCTCCGGGGAGGAGGCCGGAGCCGGCTGGCGCGGCGGGCCGGCACGCGAGGAGTCTTATAACGACATCCCCGGGCGCGTGCCGCGGGCCGCCGCCGCCAGCCAATCAGCGCCCGCCGGGGGGGGGGGGCGGCCCCCCCCGTCGGGGGACCCCGGGTGGGTCCCGCCGCCCGAGGGGCGGCGCCGCGGCGGGGACCGGGGCGGGGGGGGGGGTAGCGGGCGGGCCCCGACGGTGCCCCCCTACCCGGCCCCGCCCGGCCCCGCCGCCCGGGGACCGGCCCGGAGCCCGCGGAGCCGCCGAGAGCGGTGCTCCCCGCACGTCGGGCGAGCGGCCCCGGCCCGCCCCGGCACCACTCCCCGCAGGCCGCTGACCGAAACGGCCGCGTCGGCAGCGAGCGGCTCAGCCTCCCGCCGGGCTCCGGGAGCGGCCAGCCCCGCGGATCCTCCCCGCGGCGCTCCTCCCGCTGCCTCGGGCCCGCAGCCCCCGCCGCCGGCGGAGCCGCTGTCGGAGCGGGCGGCGGGCGGATCGGTGGCGCGGGGTGTCTCGCGGCGTTTGAAATGAAGACAGTTATATCGTAACATCAGAATAAATCACGTCAGCTCCTCGCGCCCGGCCGCGCACCGATTTTGACCGCATCGGGCCCTGTTGCGTTTTTCCTTTTCCCACTTCCATTGCCCCCTCAGGACGAGCTCGTTTGGCGGAGGCCCTGTTAATCATTCCCTAACTGCCTCTCACTGATTAAAGCCTTACAAATTCTCACTGGGGTGAAATGGATTACCCGGCAGATTAGGGGAGGATTATCTCTGTCATTAGCGCTGCAACAGTTTGTCCGGCGGAGTCTGTCGAGGTTTATCGAAAGTGACTTTCCAGTGTGCCACCAGCACGGGCAGAGATCAAACCCCGAGTGGAAACGTCCCCTGCTCTATCAGCAGAGCAAGACAGGGCCAGCTTCGGGAAAGTAATAAATGACTCGACTTCAAAGCCGCTGACAACGCCGTGATAACGGCAGGGAAACGCGTGAGTCACGGGAGGGAACAAAGAGCTTTGCAAGAGCCACTTCTTGGGAAGTCCCGCCTGCAGCCGGACCACGCGAAAAAAACGAGCAGGGAAGGAGGGAACCTTCCCGCGAAGCCAGGGACGCGCCCACGGGTGCCCGGGGCACCGCTGCCACCGTCCCGGGATGGGGAACCCGAGCCGGTCTCCCGATCGAGGGGCGAAGCCATGGCCAAGGGGCTCCCCGTTCCCCTCCAGCCGGGGAGCGGGACGAGGGGGCGAGGGGGGGGCTGGGACGAGGGGGCGAGGGCCGCTGGCCCGGGTGGGCGGGCGGCTCCAGCCGCGGCTCCCTGCCGCGGGCATCACCGCCCGTTACCCTCCGCTGCGCTGGGAGAGCCCGGCCCGGCTGCCCGGTGCTGTCGGGCGGCGGCAGGCCCCTCTCCAGCTCCCCTCCGCCGAAGGAAACACCGCGCACGGCTCCGCAGCCTCCCGGTGAAAGGGGGCCGGGCTCGGGGCTCGTTAATAACCTCCTCCAAACCGCAGCGGGAGCCACCGCGCCCGGCCCTGCCGCCCGCTGCCCTCCGAGGATAACTCAGGCCGGGAGGGACCTGAGGAAGGCTCCGGTGCTGCCTCCTGCTCACGGCCGGGGCAGCTGCGAGGCCGGACCAAGGCTTTATCCCATCGGGTCCTGAAAACCTCCATGGGTGGAGCCTGCAGAAGCTCCCAGGGCAACCTGCGCTGCTGCTTCACCCTCCTCGGGGTTAAAGGGTTAAGTGTAGTTAAGTGGTCCCTGATGGATATGAAGTCCGAATCTCTCATGTTTCTCGTGCTGGAAAAGGTTTTCCGCGTGTCTGGCCTGGATTTCTCCGGTTTCAGTTCACGCCCGCTGTCCCTCACCCTCGCACCATGCACCGCTGTAAAGAGCCGGGCTTCTGGATGCTCCCGCAGGCTCTGGCAGGGTCCCGCGGAGTCCCCCCGACGCCGCCTCTGCCCCGGGCTGAGCCCGGGCACCTGCTCCAGCACCCACCGCCGCGGCCGCCCTTCGCCCCTCACGGGGATGTTTCCCGCACCGGCTGCCCCAAACCCGGCCGCGGTACTTGGATACGATCTCAGGAGTGCCGAGTGTGCGGAATAACCCCTCCCTCGGTCTCCTGGGCTGTGATGGTGTTCCTGCCGCCCAGAAGTGCTGCTGGCAACCAGGGCACTCGGCTGGCTCCCGCCCAGCTCGCTGCCCACCAGCACCCCCAGCCCTCCCAGCGGCGCTCGCCCGGGACCGCCCCGAGGAGCACGGAGCAGGGCGGGCAGGAGGCCCCTCGCCCCCCCAGCCGCAGCTTGGCAGAGGCATCCCTCACAGGCGGACCGCTCCCCCCGGGCAGCCCTGTCCCGCCGAGCCGAGGGACCCACCTGGGAGGGCGAACACAGCTTCGGCACCTGCGGACCGCGCAGGGGAACGGCGGGGCTTCCCCTTCCCCGCCCCGGGGCTCGCCCGGGGGCCGGCGCTGCCCCCTGGCACCGCGGGCATCCCCCGTCCCCAGCGCGGGGAGGGTGGGTGCGTGGCGGCCCCGCAGCAGCCGGGCGTCAGGCGCTGGTGGGAGGGCAGGGACCCGCCGTGCCCGGCCCCCGTGGCTGCTGCGGAGGGGCCGGGGAGCCCGGGGGAGCCCACCACCGCCCCGCACCTCCACGGCCCCCAGGAGCCGCCAGCTCAGCCACGGCCGGTCCCAGAGTGGCTCTGCGCAGCCCAAGCGCGGTGTCCTGCGCCGTGTCACCCGCCAGCAGCCCGGCCCTCACTCCCGGGCAGACCCCGGGGGACAGGAGCTCGGCCCCAGGCCTCTCTCGCCGCCGGTGCCGCCGGCGCAGCTGGGGCGCAGCTGGGGCGCAGCTGGGGCACACCTGGGGCACACCTGGACGCGTGGCCGGTCCTTCCCCGCCGCTGCCCCGCGCACCGCGGCCGGGCGGCTCGGGCACGCCGGGCCACGCCGGCGGCTGGCGAATCTCCTTTTCTGGGAGCAAAGGAGCCGGCTCCTTCCCTCCCTGCCCGGCATGGCCTCGTCCGGGCGGAGTGCGGCCGGGGAATGACCGCTGCCTCTGAAGGCATCATGTCTGGAAACACATGTATAAATCTTGCAGGTATCGTATATGAAACCCTCTCGGATCCGTCTCACTCTTACCCCAAAACACCCGGAAAAAGAAGGAAGCAAACCCCGAAATCTTAACAACGCTGAGGTGATTTCGGGGGGATTTCCTGGCCACGGAGCCGGTTCTGTTGCCTCTCCTGCATGCCCAAGGAGTCATTGCCCATGGGATGGCGAGTCCTTGCTCCTGCCACACTCCGGCTGGAGCCGGGGACTTGAAAGCCGATAAGCAAACCACGTCGAGTGGCCCCTGTCACCACCGCACCCACTCGAGACACACACTCACTCACACGGACTCCGGCGCTGACTCCCGGCCCGCCCTGCAGCGTGTTCCCCAGGTCAGACGGACCAAGAGGGGGAGCAACCCCCGCGAAACACGCTCTTTCCCCCCAAAGCCTCTACCACCAGCCTTCTCCCAACGCAGCTCTTTCACCACGGTCTGTCCCTGCCCCTGAGGGCGAGACAAACACCGGGGCATCTCGTTAACGTGCTGGCCGAGCATCTTCCCGAGGGCCAAGTCTGAGGGCTTCGGGAGGTGATGGGGAAGGAGAAGCAGGATCTCCGCTGTTGATCTGAGGACGAGGCTGGGGGAGCCCGGCCCATTTACCACGCCCGGAGCCTTTCCCGCTTCCCCGGGGCCGGCGGTGCCCGCTTTGCTCTGGCGCACGCCGGTCCCGCGGGGCCGGGGCGAGCCCCGCCGCGCTGCGCGGTCCTGTCACAGCGGCACGGCGGCTCCCCGTGGTGGGAGCGCGCTGCTGGCGGCGGCAGAGCGAGGTTTCGGGAACCCGCTCTTCCCTAACTGTTGGGGGCTCTTGAAGCCGTTCAGACCTAGCAGATCTTTGGGAAGTTTGCGAGCAGTGCCCCAGGGGAGGTAAGCGGTGCGTGGGACGGGTCTCGCACAGCCCTTCTGCCCCTCGCCGGGCACGGCTGGCGATCTGCATCGCTCCCCCGCCGCTCGGTGCCCGCTGCGACCCCGGCTGCGGGGCAGAAGCGGCCCCCGCACTGTGGCGAGCTCAGCCCTCGCCCCTGCGGCAACGATGGCTTTAAAGGCGAACGATTCCAGTTTTGTAGATCTGCCTTTGAGAAATGAGTACGGACCGCCCCCGAAGGAACAGCCTGAGGCGCGGGAAGGCTCCTCCCGGGTTGCCTCAGACGCTACGAAAAGGAAACTTGCGAAAACCGGGAGCCGGTACCAGCGCAGCCCGGGCCACGGCAACGCCGCGGGGCCACCACCGCCCGCGTCGCAAGCGCCCTTCTTCCGATATTCGCCCAGCCCGGGGGTCTCGCCCGCCGCCCCCTTGCGCGCCCTGCGGGGCAGCGGCGCGCTCACGGGAACGACCGCTCCCGCACCACTCTCCAGCAAAGAAAATACATGACCAGCGCCTGACACTTCGTTATTTCAGTTCCCCGAGGGCAGGCACCAGTGGGGGGGGACCCCCGGGGCACACTGCCTTCCCCAGTCATTCCCTTCTGAAGTAGCTCCAAACTCGTGTGATACCCCAGAACAGCGAAACCTGTTAGCTAGGGTAAAACCCCAGCCCCGCTAAGGTCCCCAGGTCTGCTGGGTTTCCCATCCAGGCCTAAAATCCAGCTCTTAGCTCTTATGGTCCCTGCATATTTTTCCCAACTCCTATTCCTGATCCAATGCCATGAAACCACAGGCATGGAGAGACAATCCGGGAGAGTTCTCCCTTCCCCCGTGCAGGCACTACCCAATGTTCTCCTCAAATCTTCAACTCCACCCTGTCGGTGTTCGGTTAAACAAGAGGTCTCGGGTCCATAAAGCCACAGTGGGGCAAATACCGAGCATGGCCGGTTTTTCCTCAAGGATATAAAACTCAGCAGCTCACCTATTGGGATTCCTTGGCGTGCTGCACCCTTTCAGAGGTGCAACGTTTGATGCAGAAAGGAAGCAGGAGGCTTTTGAAAGACTGAACCAGAGCTGGCCCAATATCTATGCAAGTGGTATTTTACCAGGAAAGGATTAAAAAACCCGCAAGCCCTATTGCAGTTCCTGATTTCAAATGGCACTTTATTTAATTGAAAAAGATAGAATCTTCTCGGTTCTTTTTACAATTGAAAGCATAATTTAAATTACGCCTTGCTCAGTGCAGCCTTGGGGGATGGTGTTGTTGCCTGGTAATAAACTTTGATGCAGCTTTGCTGCTCCGCAGGCGAGGGGCGGAGACCCGCACGCCCCGCGGGGGTGGCCCACCGCACGCCCGACACCGGGCAGGTCTGCGCGCTGCCGGACACCGCAGGACGAAAACCGCTTTGCAGAGGCGTCCGCCGGAGCTCTTTTGCTTCCCGCGGGCCAGCAAAGCCCCAGCACCCCTCACCGCCTCCGGGGTGCTCCCCACAGCCACCCCCCGGCCCCCGGAGGCGGGTGCCCGGGACCCCCGAGGGCGGCTCCCCCGGAGCAGGGACCGGCCCGAGGGGGTGCGGAGGGAGCGGACCCGGCCGGGGCGAGCCCGCCCCTTCCCCGCCGCGGCGTGGGGCCGGTAAATAAGGCGGGGAGCAGCGGCCCCCCCTCGGCGCCGCTCCCGGGGCGAGCGCGGCGGGGCGGCGGCCCCACAAAGGCGGCGGGGCGGCCCCGGGCCCTCGCACGCCCGGCGGAGGAGGCGGCACCTGCAGCCGGGGTCGGCCCGGCTGCGCGCCCTCCCCTCCGAGCTGGTACCTGGGCGCTGGGCTGGTAATGCACCATAAAGAGCCTCCTTTCAGGCTCTTTCAAGCCGAGATCGCGGAGGTCACCGTGTCTACAAACCCCCCTCTGTCGGCCGCTCGGGCCGGGGTGCCAGCGCGGCAAGCTGGAGAGCAGGCACAGCCCATGGGAATCCCAACACTTGTGCCGCCGGCTCCCCCGGCCCGCCCTTCTCCCCCGCTCCCCCGCCCCGAGGAGCCGCTGAATGTAACAAATGAGCTGCAATCGATCTGCGGGCACGGGGGAAAATCAAATTATATGGTGCGGCTGGGCGGCCGCGGCCGGCAAAAGGTGCGGGCGGGCTGCCGGCTCCGCGCCGCCGCAGCGCTCTCCGCCGGCGGCCCCGGCCCGCTCGGCTCCGGCTCCCGCTCCCTGGAGGGGCCTGCACGGCTCCGGCCGTGCCGAGGCGGGCGGCCGCCGGCTGCGAGGGGCTCACCCCCGCTGAAGGCGGGGTTGCGCGGCGTGCGGAGGTGCCACCAGCCGCGGCAAAGCACCTGGACGGGGGGCGCGGTGGGGGGACCCCGGCAAGGTCGGGCCTCCCCGTCCGGTGCCGCTTGCAGGTCCCCTCCCCGGGCCCGGGGCCGGCAAGGGGAAGCAGCCCCGTCCCGGTACCGGTGCCGCCGGGCCTGCCCCGCACCCGCGGAGCCCGGGGCACCGGCCGGCCGGGACGGGCAGCACCTGCCGCAGCGGCGGGTTGCGAGCAGGGGGGGTTCAGACGGCGAGGTCGTACCTGAGCCCTTTTCTCGCCCCGCAGACGTGCGTGCGGGGAGGGCTCCGCTTGGGAAACACCCCGCGCAAGGCCGGCGGTTGTCGGCGGTCCATGGGAATCTGGCCACTTGTGCCGGCCGCAGCCGGGAGGGGGCTGTGCTTCCTTTACAAAAAGAGACACAATTAAGCAAAATGCTCAATGAACATTATAAATGATGTGCAATCGCCTCGCAGATTGCTTAGCAAATCAAATTATATGGTTGCTCACAGATGATTTCCATGTGCTTTAAAAAGCAAACAGGTACTTTCTGATTTTGGTTTTTTTTTTGGTTGTTGGTGTTTTTTTTTCCTAAACAAAAAAAAAAAAGCGCAGCGCTTTAAACATTGCGGAGCAATGCCACACGCTGAAAGGCGGCTGTGTGAATATTCACGTTCTCCTTTGTTCGCCCCTGAATTTCACAATAGCCCGGGGAGGGCACGTCCACTGCGCTCTTGTAAATTTACCAATCCTTGACTAAAACCGCCAGGCACCTGCTTGGCAGAGCACAAAGCTGCCTACGTTTCCACCAACAATTTACTGTTTTCATCAGTTTCTAAACTGACCCGACAACAGAAGGGCTCAAAGCTAATATCATTTAAATCAACGGAGATGGCCGAGTTGGGGGCTCCCGCGGCTACGGAGGCGGCGGGGCCGCGGCTGCCGTCCGCCTCCCGCTGCGGAGCCGTTCAGGTGCGAGCGGGGCGGGCCGAGCCCTGCTGCGGGACCGCCTGAGCCCTGCTTGCGGGGCCGCCCGAGCCCTGCTGCGGGGCCGCCCCGCCGGGCCCGGGCCGAGGGCAGGCCGGAGACGAGGCAGCCGCCGTGCGGGGTGCGGGCTGCCGGGCGGGTGCTGGCTTTGCTGGACGGGGAGGACGCGGGGCACCGCAGCGGAGCGAAACGGGGACAAAGCCAGCCGCCCCCCGGAGAGCCGGTCCCCAGGCCCCAGGGAGCGGGGGCCGGCCGCCCCGGCTGCCCGCAGCCCCGGCCGCGTCCCTCCCGTGCCGGCGGCGGGCTGTCCCTCCTGGCTCCCCCGTGGGGGACCTGTCAGCGGGGCCGCAGTACGTAAAAAGCACGTCTGATAAGGAGCCCCTTATTTTCCAGTAGACAAAACCACTGGTAGGGAAGGGGAACGGTTCCTTGAGACCCGGTCCTGACAGCACTCCGCTCTGATCCAGAGGATTGCTCATTTGAAAAGTGACACCGGACTGTCCCCATAACTGCAGAAGGGTTAGCGGGCGACAACGCAAAGCAGGTGACAATTGCTGGAAATGCTAGTGACAGGCTGTACAGTTCTCAAAGGGGTAACAAGGCTCCCCAACACCAGCTGGCAGGAGGCGCTGCGACTTGGTTTCAATTTTCTTATTCCTGACAGCTTCCGACAACTAAGAGCCCTGTCCCCATGGATAACAGGGCACTTCTCCATTCTGGGAAACAACCGTGTTACATCATCTCTTCCATAAATATATCCAGCTTTAGATTAAATAGAAATAAGCTTTTCCTGTCATCGCTCCTTTTTGTGGGCCAGAGATTCCTTCTGCTTTCTAACCTCCTCCCTTGATTCCTTCCTCCCTGGTTTATGCCCATTTGCTCTTGCGTGAGTGTGGGTTCCCATGAAAGATCTCTGCCTCCACGGGATTTTCCCTTAGGTTTATATACAGTTGCTACGTTCCTTCCCAGCTCTCATTTTGCCAGGGCGAGCAAAGCTAGCTCAGGATTACACTCCCTGTTTCTTTATCACCCAAATCACCTTTCCCAGCCCTTTTCTCCATATGAGTTAATCTGCTGGGACAACCAGAACCGTAACCGTATGCAGTCATCCAGGAGAGTCCTCACAGCTCCTTGGAGAATGCCGTCAGCATTTGCCTTTCTGCCAAAAACCCTCAGTTTGTACTGTGAGGGTTATATTTACCCTTTTCATGGCCATGTTTCTCCAGTGGCTCATGACCACTTTGTCCTTAACTAGTGCCCCAAGGTCTTTTTCCTCCTCTATCTGGCCAGGGCTACCGAGACCACAGCCACAGCGCACGTTCTTACCATACGTCCCAAATGCGTGACCTCTTAACACCGGATTTCATTCCTTCTTTGCCGCTCTGGTACTCACAGTCCTAGGCTTCCCCCTGATGATTTTTCAAGCCTATGCGGCACTGGGATGCCCTTCCTGCTCTGTGGCTTTGTCAGATGTTGTTAACAGAGTCCTTCTTTTGTTCTAAAACTGTTCATGAAAATTTTCGGTTGAGTCCAGAAGAGCAAAGAGATGACTGTTCTGGGCCATGGCAAAAGTCTATCCAGTTCCCTCACCTGCTTGTGCCAGCGGTAAGAACCCGGGGACTTCTTTTGCCAGAGATTGTTTCTGTGTGTCTAAGAGCTCTTGACATATTTCTCTCTTCTGTGAATTTGTCTAATGGCTTTTAGAACTCAAGCAGCAAGTTGTTTTATTAAAATTATCAGATACTATTTAGTAGAGCTGAGTTTTAAATGAAAGATTCCTGTCTCGGAAACAGATGCAAGACTTAGAGATGCAGGTAAAACCAGAAGCCTAAGAGCATCCTAGGCATCCACATTCCTCAAGGATCTCTCCTCAGCTACTGTCTAACCCTACAGGTTTCTCTCTTGAGGAGACATCCTACACAGTGGGTGTTTTGTTGAATGGTGTTGGCTGTAATATGATGTGAAAACTATCCTGATGATTTTTAGCTAGGAAGAGCTGACCTGCCATGGTTGGTCAGTTCCAGGAAAGGATTTCCAGTGGAGATCCCTCAATCCCCACTTTTAAGTGCCGTTCGGTTTTTCTCCAGCCCAGAGGTAGATGTCTCACAACATTTGTTGGCTTGCTCTTGCATTCTTTGTTGATCACCCGCCTCTCACCATACCAGGAGCCTTGGGGCTGGGTGCCCAGCACCTACAATTTAGGCATTGCAAAACCACACCTCTGCATCCATTTAGCCCTGAGGCTTTTATCTTTGTGGCAAATTATTAACCCAGTCAGGGACATGAAAAACATCTACACAAGGAGATGCTGCATTTTCTTTGGAAGTTGCCCATGCATGAATAGTACTGTTTTACCTAGCCTGGTAGCTGTTCTCCTATGCTCACCTTCCAGTAGCCATGGGCACTGTTCATTCCACTCTCTGAGAAATTTCTCGTAATGAGGATTGTTACCATGTCTCCTCTCAACAACCTCTAAGCAAATCCATTTCCCTTCAGCGCGTGCTTTTTAAACATCTCAACATTTTTTGCTGTTCTCCGCTAGTTTCCCTGTAGCTTTTCTTCAAGTGTAATGTCCAAAACCAGACACTGTACTTAGGCTAAGCCTCACCAGTGCCAAGTAGAGCAGAATAATTACCTCAGTGTTTCACCCAAAACACTGCTGCTAATATATCCCCAAATGACATTTGGTTTTCTGCATAGGTTTTACCCCGCTTTACCTGGTTTACATGGTTCACAACAGCGAGTCGATCCATTCCTGCACTATTGCTGCCTTATCAGTTATTCCTCATTTCACAAACGGTGCAGTTGATCTGTCTTTTGTCCCAAGACTGCATTTTGTACTTGTCTTTAGTGTAGTGCAGCTTATTGATTTCAGGCAAGCTCTCCAATCTGTGAAGATCAATGTGAGTCCTGATCCTGTTCTCCAAATCAACCTCTCCCAGCCAGTGCTCTCGGGAGTTGAATTAAGCACTCTCTTTTCCAGCAGTCGATTTATTGTTGAAAACATTGGGGCCACAACAGACACCTGCAGGACCCCACTTGGCACGTCCAGCTTTGACAGTGAACCACGGATGTGTGCTTTGGTATGATTCAAACATTATGTGCTCATTCCAGTCCCGATTCCATTTAGACCTCATTACATGGTTTTATTTATAAGAAGAGTAAGGCTTGTGACACTAACAAAGTCAACATACATCACATCTATCTCTTTATACACTTGGCTAGTTAGTCCTTCAAATAAGGACACCGAATTAATGTGAAGTGATATGTTCTTGATTAATCCATGTTGATACGTTCTACTGCCTTCTTATCGCTTACGTGCTTACAAATTGATTAATAATTGACTCTCATTATCATGGTTACGCTGATGGATTTATACTTCCCAGGATCCTCTTCTTTGCTCTTTTTTGGGCTTGTAAACACATGCCTCTGGCATCCATGTCCCCAGGCAAGTCACTTAGGGTGCGAGTCATCATTGCCTCTAACTTCAGCCAGTCAAAAGCTGGACAATAATTAGCAGAGGGATTCAGTTCCTTACACACAGCAGTATGACATGCATGGTCTAGTATCATGTTAAGTACTGTATAGCACTGAAGACATTTCTTGAGGCTCACGGATATGACACAGGACCCGCAGGAGACCTGCAACTTTCTGGAAGCTCAGCCGGAGCTTCCATGCAGGCAACCCACGTGGGATACCTGAGAGCATCTAGAATGGGACAGGGCGCCTGTATCTATGTTGAAGTAACTGCATCCCTAAGTATAAGGTGTTCATTAATAGTCAAGGGGAAAGGTGGGTGGAACAAACCACCCTCAGGAGGGAACTTTCTTAAGATGGAGTCTGCTGGCCTTTGAAGATGCCACTCCCGTTTCACTGGCAACAGAAGGAACCAAAAAATTTTAGCTTCAAGTTACAGGACGAATATTTAGGCAGCTATATGTTTTTCAAGGCATTCTGACATTTAAACGTTTCAAATGCCTAGCAAGAGCTTTGAAGTACCTAAGTGTATGGTAGGTAATTACTCCAAAGCTTCCCAAAATCTGGAGTGCCCTCTTTACATGCTTATAGCTCTCTAACAATTGCCAAGAGAACCTGCACTGACTAAACCTTAGCTTGGGTGTTTTTGTTGATTGAGAGGAATCCAGGGTTTTATAACTCAGCCCTATCTATCAAGTGCAGAAAACAGCCTTTCACGCAGGCGTTGTGAGGATAACCACATGAAAGCTTGCAGGTCACTCTGATCTGTGGTAACAGAGCCACACGCACCCAGGGCAGAAGGTTTGGATGCACCATGCAGTACAGATCGCAATGTTGCAAACTCACCTGAGCTGCCTGCAGCCCTGAGCTGTGTTAAGACCTTCCTCCAGACCTACAGACAGGACACTGATGGCAGGGCATGTCTAACGCAACTTCAAATGTAGAAAATTAAGAAAACATCAAAGATCACATGAGGTGACAATTGCTTCTTTTTGTTACCAAAACACTCAAGACCTCTTCTGGACATAGCGAGTCCCAAAGGTACATGAGCACTGTAAATCCACACGTTGAGCTGCACGCGTACACTCATGCTCTTCTGCTGTGCAAGATCTTTATGATCAATTATAGCTGAATGAATGAATGAATGACATACAGTACTGGTGAGGAAGGGGAAGCTGAAGAAAGCAGCATTTCCTTCATCTGTGCCTTTATTTGCAAGCTGTCAGAAATTTGTAGGAATAATTCCACCGCCAGTAGCTTACAGGCTGTTTGATTTAATCCATGCCTGCATCAGCTTCCCCATCAAGAGAGCCCACAAGGAGTTATCATATAATAGCTCAGATCCAAATAAGCTGCTGCAGTTTCCCGCCCCAGCATGAGGGCTGAACCTGAATTACCCTAGGCCACCTGTCCCCGCTCACCACTGCAATGTACAGTAGAGGGATTTAGCCCTTATTTGTCATCTTTTGTCTGCAGCCTTGTTGTTTGGGTGGGGCTGCACCTGTTCCTGGCGAGTGGGAATCCCTTAATTACGGCTGCGGGGCTGGGCAGCGGGAGCTGGCCCTGCGCACTGGCACACAAAGGCTCAGGGGAATGCGTGTGAATTCAGTGCCCTCTTTTTGCCATGCCAACATTCATTGCAAATCCTCCGCAGGTCTTCACGGCTCAGCTCCTGCATTCCCAGGCCTTCTGCCTGGTATGTCACGCACCGGACTGTCCTTTCTTTAGAGGGCAGGGATGTTGCCTCCCTATATTTTGGATCCTTGAGGTCTGCAATTGTTTAGGAATAGCGGTTGAGGGACAATAATACACTTTAAGGTGTATTTTTGGCTATAGTATCACCAGTTCTTTCCCGTTATCAAATGCAAACAGAGTTTACTTGGTGAACACATCCCCATTGCTTTGAAGTGTCACGTTAGCAACGATAGCTTGAGCCACGAAGACACCCAGGTTATACGCTCTACTGAATCCTCAGAGATGGTGTGACCCCGATCTCTTCCCTCACTAATCCCAGCTACCTGCTGAAGCCCCTGTCCATGCCGCCTCACTTCAGTGAGCGCCTCGTGCCCTCCCTCCCCTGCCCTAGACCCCCCTCTGCCCTTGACACCTAATCCCCTGGTGCCTGGAGTCACCATCTTTTGCTCCTTCTTCTCCTTCCCTACCCAGGCTTTGCCTCTCTGCATTTCAAGCCAAATGTCACTCTCTGCCACCAAAACGCCAGCAGAGAAGACACAGGTAGCACGGCCAGCCTCTACCTTTGAACTCGAGAGGCCAATGCCACAGAGACCCCTCGAGCCGACAAATACATTTGTGCGTAGACCTTGCACTCCCGGGCTGAAGCATGACCTGTTCATAAGGAAACTATGGTGTACCTGCCCGCCAAAATCGACCAAACTTCTGCTGAGCGTGAACACAGACATCCCCCAAACGCAGAACGCAACAGTTTATTCCACCCTTTTTCCACGCCAGCTCCCCAGCTTCAGCCAGTTTTGGTGATTCCTCACGGGAAAAAGCGGCTGGCTGGTGGAAGACGTGAGGGCCCGGCCTCGGGGCTCTGCCGCCATCTTGTGACGCCGTGAGGAACGGCGCTGACCGGGAACAGCCCTGTGATGGCGCTCCCGCTGCCCGCCCAGGCCTGAGGTGGGGTTTGGCGGCGTGGCGGGCACGAAGGCTCCGGGGGCTCGACCGGGGGCTCGGAGCCTTCGTGCTCGCCAGGCCGCCCAGCTCCCCCCGGCGCTCGGCGGGCGGCAGCCGGGCCTCTCCGTGATCCCCCACAGGTGGTGCGACCTGCCGTGGCCACCCCCTGCCTTTCCACAGCGCAGCACACTGAAACGCGTTAAACCCCCCTGCAAAAAACCCAGGCTCGGCAAGGCACAGCGATGCCCGAAACATCGCGATATGACTCAAACAGCCCTGAAAACGGTTGAAATTTGCTGTTTTGCTAATTCTTGCTAATAACTCTCCTCTCCTTGCTCCTTGGCGGCATGCAGATGAGGACCCTCCATCCGTACCTTCTTTGAACCTATCGTTACAGCCGTGAGGATAACCAGGGTTGAGAGCCAGCTGTTGTTGAGTTTATGTGACAAATGAGAGGTTCAGATGCAAGATTGATAGCAATTACATTGCCACCTGCTATCGCTTTAATCCATATCCCGGATTTTTAATTGTTGGGGGGGGGGGCTGTTGGCACATGAATACATAAGGACTATCTTAAAAGGCACAAAGCGTTAGGATTGCATCCCAGTCATCACAAGTAGGGCTGCCCCATTTTGTAGTTTTAGCCTCTACTGTGAATTTTGGTCTCATTTTTGAACAGTTTCGTCCTGAGCTTTCTGGGACTTCTGTACTCTATACTTCCATCCATCATTTTATTTATTTATTTATTTTAGCGAATGCGGATGATTTCATTTTAGGCTTGGCCAGCTCTTTCCAGTTTGGCTTCCTGACAACCTTCTGCTGTCAAGTGGTCTGCATTCATTTGCATTGTGTCTGATTTTCAGCAGGTCCCTCTCTGAGGCCTGTTCCTCCTGGCTGTTACCCAGGTGAGCAGTCTTACTGCAGTCAGAGTGATAATAGCTGTCAGTAATTGGTACTTCCACAGGTTTGCAAGGTCAGGGCTTGCTTCCTCCCCTGCTTTGGATAGCTCCGATCTGCTTTCAAGTCACGCTTCATCAGAAACAGAGACCGTCAAGAATTTTGAAAGGTTTGCTATCAGGTGCCACAAAGGGATATGCTTGGGAGAAACATGTTGATTTTGTTGGAGAGACACACAAAATGGACTATGATTTGCATAAGGAGCTACTGAGAGAGGAGAACTGAATGAGAGGTCGAGGGAAGGGTTTTCATTGACTTCAAAGAGCATTGGATCAGATCCATGCGGAGCATCTGCAACTTCCTTTGATGCACCAGCAAGCTGTAGATAACAAGCCTCTCTTCTCCGCACATGCCCTACCTCGGGCATTATGTGGAGAAAGACTCTGAGACTGGCAATGGCACAAGCCAGTCTTAGAAGACAAAGTAGGTTCGTATAATCTATTTGGGAGAAGCTGTTTTTTCTAGGTGACCGAAGGTTGCAGCAGATATGAAAGCAAACGTACCCTAGAGGTCACTGCAGAGCAGCCATTTGAGCTACTCTCTTCTGAGGGAAAATTGTCAGAGTATTCTGGAATATTAAGTAGATTTTTTTTTAAATGTATTTTGAGGTGACTCTGAGTAGTCACTGTCCATCCCTCTCCAAAGTCACCCAACCATATGCCATACCTCCACAGAGCAAGACCCCAAAACTGTACACCATTACCTTTCTCAGACAGAATGTCACCTCCTTCTTGCTACACCCTCCACCTCATATTGCCACCTACTCCTATACCACACCTCACCCCGTGAGGTCTGCCTGCTGTGGAGTAGCCCAACCTCATCACCCTCTCTGCATCACATCTCCCCAGCACCCACAGGCTGCCTGCCCCCCCCCACGGTCCCCACAAATAGTCTCGTTTGTCCTTTTCCAGCCAGTTCTGATAGCAGATAGGTCCCTGCAGACGCTGCTGTGGTTGCTGCAGGCTGGGAGGTCATCACAAGCACAGCTGAACGCCTCTGATCTGTGGAGAAGTGCTTAATGGGCTTAGTTAAATACTACGGCATGGGCAGAGTGGAGGGGTTTTACTGTGTCTCTTTGGAGCAGTTCATCTGCTATCTCCGTTTTAGGCAATGTTTTTTTATTGGCAATTTCTGCCTATTCTTGAAGCAGGTGTAGAGCAAGAAGATGAAATCTTGCAGAAAAGAAGATAAATTTGCACAGGGGTAATAGAAATAAGAATAGCAACAGGGCCAAAATAATAGGCCATCATAAGCATTTCTACAGCCCTTTTCATCTGTGGATGTCAAACAATTTGCAAGAGCTAAAAAAATTAAGCCTCTCAGCAGTGCTCATACGTCAGAAACATGCAGTTTCTTTCACCTATTGCTTAACTGCCGTCACCGCTGAATTAGGACAGAGAAGCTGTTCATTGCTCAAGGCAACGACGCCTTGCGATTTAGGGTGTGAGAGGCTAACTCAAACTGTAAGACAAGGCAGCATTTAGAGTCTAGAGTTGGCCAGGCCACTGCCTTACAAAAAGAGCCATGGATCTTTAACACCAAGTGGTCAGGCCCTCAGTTTGACGTCTCAGCTGATAAAACAGGAAAGGTGAAAGCAGGGGCAGAACCAATCTTTTAACAGCTGGCTATAGGAGAAGACAAATTTGTAAACTGAAAGAGGAACAAAGAAAAAACATTTACCCCCTGCTTTTAATAGAGATTCATTCATAAAAGTAAAGCGAAGGTCATAGAAAGTTACATGTGATCCGGTTTTGGAAAATGCCCCTCTTACAGGCCGAGCCCAGAGCCAGAGGCTATTTGGGCTATTGCCAAGGAGAAGTGCCATGGAGCCCCTTTTTTTCCTTCTCTGGGGGCCTAAGGAAACTCCAGCTAGACATATTGTACATGACAAGGTTTAATGACCTTTGTTCATAATGGACCCAAGCGTGAATACCCAAGTGCATTCAGGAGAGGCCCAGGACTGAGAGGTAATGCAAAGCCTGAAATAGGGAGGGAACATTTTCTGGATTGGGAATAGGGTCATTCCTGGGGCACTGAATGTGTGAGGGTTCATTTTGCACCTGGTATTCTGATTAACAGTGCGGTCAGTCTCCTGAACTTCCCAAGCATGAACACCTGCTTCTAGCTCTGCTCAGATCCTAGCCCTTCACAAGGCTTTCTCCTTCAGTAATCCAAGAAAATGCATGGGCATCCCATGCCTCTGTCAGAACTGTCCCCAAGGGACCGTCACAGCAGGGGGGGTTGATCTCAGCTCCCCCATTCCTGAGAGCTCACAGTCAGCTCTTTAGCTGCCATCCCCTCCATGCTTTCAGTCCACAGCTGTGTCCTCGTCCTCCAGTGCTGACTCCTTCTGGAAAGGAAAACACGAATTCTTGATGTCTCTCTTTGACTCCAGCACCTTCTTTTGTGTTGCCTTTGTCTCTTCCCTAACGGTTGTGCAAAATACCTTGCTATCCTTTCCCGTTTCTTCCTCCTGTCATAAAATGTCTGGATCCATCTTCTGGTCTTCCAAAAATGACACCTGAGCAAAGATGTCCTGGCTGTGGGCCACATTTCTACACCCCATACATCAGTAATGTGGCAGGGCAGCACAGTCTTTGTTTCCAGAACTAAGCAGGCTACTCGAGCATTCCCTTTTTCTTTTTTTTTTTTGTCTTTTTCCTGATTTCTGTGGCAGCTCCTCTGCCCCTGACAAGTTTTTCTGGAAGTCACTTTGTAAATGCCGTCCAACTGCGTGCGCAAAGGAGGCGAGCTGGATGAGCACAGCTGACGCCCGCTCTGCCAGCCTCCCCGGAGCCTGCAGGCCAGAGCCCCGCAGTCGCCTCCAGCACCTGCAGGTCGCTGCTGACTCAGATGCGGACGCAGGACTGCGTGTTGGATCGTCTCTCTGGCACCAAGGGAAGCGGGCTGAGTGGATGGACCTAGGAGGGTTCAGGCACAAGGTGAGGGTGAGTGCGGTCCAGAAAGCCAGAGCCTGGGGGATATTACAAAGGGATTTCTGAGGAGGAGAGGAAGGATACCACAGAGCAAAGAAAAAAAAAAAAAAACAACAAAAGAGAAGACAATAAAAGGGAGCGCAATAATGGGCATGAATTTCTCTTTCTTCTGCCCCATGGCAAGCTGCCAATCCCTTCCACACACATTCCTCAGCGCTACTAAAACCAGTCCCCATGGACACACCTGCCTTGAGACAAATTCTTTTAGTCTTGAAAAAATCTGGGCACTTCTTCAATAAAGAGCTTTGCTTTTAAACTACTTTGCCTTTGTGAATTTTGGCAGCAGCTCACACTTGGAGAGCTTTTGAGAACCCTTTCTGTAACCAGATTTCCCTGCCCTGCCCCGGGGGACTGTGGGCGAGTCACTTCCCACAGCTGTCCCTCAGCTTCCTATTCTGTGACATGTGGCTCACCACTGCCTCAAAGGGCTGGGGCTGGGCATCATTGATGTGTAAAGAGCTGTGAAATCCATGAGGTTGATGGGGTGCTGAGCGTTACACGACATGCTGTGAGGGCAGCGTTACCACAGCGCATCGCTTGGGTATAGCGGGAGGTGGGACAGGCACAGGAGTATGGTTTAAAACACTTCGCTCTCAGTGTGAAAAGTCATTAAGTGAACGGAAGAGGAGGCTGTTCAGTTGTGCGATAACCGGACTCATTTCTTCTACCCACTATGGCCATGATTGAAGACCAGAAAATACAAACGCTAATGACTACTAGCTAAGCCCTCACCATCTTGTTCAAAACCAGAAAAAAAGCAAACCCCAAACGGAGACTTTTTCAGTTCCTTCTCATGCAGGCTGCCTCCTGAGGCACTTCATACTGGAGATGTTCTGGGGTGGCAGAAACCTACTTTTGCTTGGAGAAAAGGCTGTCTTCTTCTGACCAGAATCAGACTAGGTTGTCAACAAGCCTAAAAGAGAATGCAAATGATTTGCAGCATGGTGCAACAGAAAAGAGCATTGCTACAGTTCTGTGGATACATGGCTAAAATAACGGGCATTATGATTTCTGGTGAAAGGCGAGTGGAGCTGCTAGTAACACACGAGCAACCTGCTCCTTCTTTCCTGTCTTCTCTCTGCGCTCACAAAAAAGCCATGCTGCCTCCCAAGCAAAGAAGTTGCTGTTAGTGAGCTGCCTTCCCTCATTTCTACCTAAAGCTGTCACGGAACAAAGAGCACTGGTTCATTTTAGACCGTGTGGCAATACGCAGCACAGTCAGAGAATACAGCTGCCTAATTCCTAACCAAGCCTGTACCACTTTTGCTCTGAGAAAGAGGTCAAGTATTGCTTTTATGTGCCAAAGTTGCCCTAGTTAGCTTAGCTTTGGTTTTAATACCATAGCTGGAAAAACATATACTAATTGTACCTCCTCTCTTTCAATAATTCAACCCCCCCAAACAATTAAGTACCAAAACAAGTCTTAGAAAAAGCAGGGTCTGAAGATCTGGAAGCTGTTAGGAGCCATGCAGAGTCTAATTCTGGCTTGGCTGCAAATTTAATTTGTAGTCTTGAGTAAGCCAATTAAATTCTTCTCATCAAGTCTTTCCTCAGTAAAATTGAGAATAATTGCTTGCCTTGTAGAGATGCTGCAAAGACTAAGAAAGCCTTGAAATAGTTTGTTTAAGATGTTAAAGTCTCTTAAGAATTATGTACAAACCTCAATTAGGATTTATAAAAAGGTTATTTGAAAACACAATGGGATAAAAAGTATCATCATTGAAACTAATTAATGAAATAACAATGTTGAAAGACTTCTCAGATGTGAAAGATGGAACATAAATCTGCAGTTGCCTGGCAGAGTATATTCAGCTCAGAGAAGCAACTGCTCTGTATTCGCTATGGTGGAACAGAGTCACTGCAGATACATGAGGAAATTCTTGTAGCTTATGATACTCTTTAATAGTGTCTTCTATCATTATCGGTCTTTATTATTCGTGATCTTATAACACTTTGGGCCTTTAGCTGGGATCTGTCCTGGTGTGGTTGGTACCACAGACACAGAAGACAATGAAGTTCCCTGCCCCAAAGAGCTTACGGCCAGAGGTCCTGATTGTCCAGCAGTTTACGTCACACAGGGATGAGGCCATAAATGTCAACAGCTCTGTTTATAGACATAAAATTAGCTCTTGTAAATGCATCGTCATGGGAGATAAACTCAACTACGTCATGAGAAATGTCATGTGGATTCCCCTGGCAGATGCAGGAAGCACAAGGTAACAGTGGCATCACTATGGCTGGTGTAATCCCAGCTGTCAGGGCACACCAGTTGCTTAGGTATGCTCTATGTGCAGACTGAGAGATGCGAATTTCAGGGAGGAGGCCAGGAAGAAGCAGGGTAACTAAGTGGCCTTGCAGAGTCTTAGATGGATCTCCTCTGGTTTTGACAGCCCAAGATAAAGCACAAATGTATTTGAAGAAAACTTGACCTTAAATTTACAAAGGCAGACATTACTGGCAGAGCACAGGCCAGTACCATCAGCATGTATGAGACAAAACACAAGGTAGGACCATGCTGCAATAGATCTTAAAAGTGAAAAACAGAAGTTTGAGCTGATATATAGGGAACAAAAAGGCAGCAGAGGGAACGGTAAACCCAAAGACACAGACAGCTTGCAGTTTTATACATGCAGATCTCGGCATACCCTCAAAATGAATTGTTAACCTAATAATAATAATGCTCTGCTCAAGAGATAATAATCTTGTACCCAAATGCACATTGTCCTTCTCCCCCATTTTGTACTGTAAGACAAATAATAGAAAACAAGGCTATCAAATTTGCCCTTCTATAAAGGACTACTGAGGAGCAACCCATTTGATCCATGTCATTTTTCACAAGTGATAATGTAATAAAAAGATGGATCAGTTAAGAAACCCCTGCCTTATCCCCACCACACTACTTGAGATTGCTGCGCAACCAGTTCCAGCCACTCTCTGATACAGCAGAGAAGGTAAGAGAGAGAGTCAGACATTGCCAAAAAAGCATCAGAAGAGCTAATTCAAGAAGTTCATACCCATTTCCTCCACTCATTCCTCCCTGGAAGTATTAAAAAAATGTGTGGATGTGGTGCTTAGGGACACGGTTTAGAGGTGGACCTGGCAGTTAGGTGAACAGGCTGGACTTGATGATCTCAGAGGTCCTTTCCAACCTTAACGATTCTATGATTCTATGATTCTATGATTCTATGATTCTATGATTCTATGATTATCTACTGCCTCCCTTTTCCTCTGCTCAGTCCTGCATCATTGGCTGTGTTTTATTAGAAGAGGTGCATACTGCCTGCCATGGGGAGGGCTGGGAGTGATAAGAGGGCTTCTGTTAATTTTGGTTTTTATTCCGAATTGATTAATGGCCATGCTTACAAAGCAAAGTTATTTCCCCTGTTCCTCTGCTGATATATACACACAGGTACATACAGACATCTAAACACTTTTAGTGTTACAGTGAAGTGTAAGGGGTGGGATATTCAGGTATGTCTCAGTATAGCTACTCCAAACTGTGGGATACATAGCCACGCTGAAAGGTGATGGACCATTACTCTGATTTTACACACGTGGTGAAAGCTTTTCCTCTTGTTTTCATTTGGATAAGCAGAACAAGGTTGCTTAGCTCAGTGTCTGGTTTCTCTGGGGCAGTGGAGTTGTGCTCTATGCTCTTTGCTTGGTGCCATATCAGTGTAGTGCAGGTCAGGTGATGTCCTTGAAGGTATGGGTCTGTTCATATGATTACGTGTCTGTAATTCACACTGCACAAGCTAAAGTGGAGCCTTACAGGACTCTTTCCTCAGGTCATCCTGCTGTATGAGTGAGGAGGCACCAGCTGCTTCTTAGCCCAAATGTCCAGTTGCATACAATGATCTTTAGAGGTGTGAAATAAACCTCCTCTCTACTCAGGCAAGCTTCCTCTGTCAGTAATAGTTACTAACTTGCCAGTTCACTGAGTTGGTCTCTACCCACCGTGTACATCCAAGGTACTAAACTGAGCGCTGTTTGCACACAAGTTTGCACGTGGGTACTTGTTTTGTCAGCTCCATGGTCTGTTTTGTTCGTACGGCATTCCGTCTCACCTGCAGAAGGTGTTAGTGAGACCTGGTATCTGTGGGGATAGGTAAGAAACAGGTATTTGGCCAGTTCTCTTCCTACTTTCTGCCATTTGCAGAAAAGAGGAGCATTTCAATTTGATATCCCAGCCTTTTGGACATTTCAATTTGATATCCCAGTGACTCTTGTCACTGTACTCAGGCAGGTGCTGGCTTCTCCACCAGCACCTGGCTGAAGACAGGAGTCCAGCTGGGGACACGTTCTAGTCACACTCCTTTCTGAGATGACCGGCTCCTGATATGAAAGGTGAGGAGAGGTGAGTGGGCTGCCTGGCTAAAGAATGCCTGTGAGGGCCAAACCCCCTTTCCAGTGGCTGTGCAATAGATTTTAAGGCAAAAAAAAACAACCAACCAGAGAATGAAAGTATATCAGGATGGGGGGGGGGGGGGTACATGAATTCAGAGCGTGCAAGGATGGTGATTCCTGTACAACCTGCGAAGGCTCTTGGGAGCAGAGACCTGAGCAGGCTGGGCACGTACATCCTGGTGAGAGCAGGCAGGGGATAGCGATAGGTGATGCAAGGGCATCGCTGCATGGCAGAGCACGATGCAGCACAGACACAGCAAGCAGCATGCTGCTGCTAACAGACACCTCTGATGACAACGTGACCGTCACCATCTATGACACCACATAAAACCAGTAGCGGCAAGTGTCTGCTTCATCCATGCTGCTTCACACCTCTGGTGGCCTTTGTGCCGTTCTGGTTTAGGTTGGCTGTAGCGATCACTGTCCTTGTATGATTTTAAAAGTTGTGAAATTGTGGAGTTCTCCTGTGGAAAGTACAGAAGAATGAAAAACTGCAGAGCTCCAAGACAGAAGGAGCAAAAGTAAATTCAGTGCAAGAGAGGTCTGCTTTCTGAAGACATTAAACAGTTTTAAGACTACACTAGTCTAAGTAAATGAACACACCCTTTTTATTGCTGAGGCAACCGAAGTGGGGAGAATGGAAACAGCCTGTTATAGGTAAAGCCAAATGAGATGTTGCCTAGTAACTCTCAGCAGGGAAGCTTTTAAACCCGGCCAGTTTAGTGAAGCTGATGTTCTGACTCACAGATTATTTTCTCTGGAAAAAAAATCTGAAAGCAAGAAAGCTCAATTTAGCAAACATACGATTTATTTTTCTGCTACAGCAAACCATGGTGACAATGCTTGGGGGAATACAGAAGTATTTAAAAACTTGTAGAAGGAAGAACAGACAAGGCATGTTTTCAACAAAAGCATCACTTTACTGAACATGTTTTTTGATGCTGATTTTTTTCCCCCAAATACAGTAAACTTCACATTCATTTTTGTTTTCAGATTCTGAAATACACAAGTGATAACAGAAGTCTGGAAATATTACACAGATCGTTACATTATTATCATATTATTTCTGTAAGAGGAAGTTCCTGGAGCAAACCCTACTTCAGCTCTGCTATTGGACACAGAATCAAAGTAATTAATTCAAAAGAAGAAAGACGCCGTGTCTCCACTGGTTCCATTGCCTGGAATAGTTTTAGTTAGGCCCTCCTTCAGGACTTTGCTTTTATGGGTTCATGGAAAAGTCACTTGGCTAAAGGTCTCCCACATCAGGGAGAAAAAAACCTCTCAAACCTTATTTGGAGATTTATGTCATTTTTGCTCCCCTTTAGAAAGATCCGATGATTTTATGGAAGTAAAAGCTCTGTCATGAGCAGCCATGTACATCTGTACTCCTGGGTGCCACAACTACTGTTCAGCATAGGCAAAGTCAGGTTCAGGAGAGCACTTCATTTCAGCAGCCTCGATACAGTTAATGACGATAGTTATGAATGTAAACTATTGCATAGATTTTTTTTTAAATTAAAAAATACAATAAACAGATCAACACTTACATCACACTACCTATGAAAAGGCAGAATCTCAGAGAGTTCCCACAAAAATATGTATTTTATCAACACTGATAATAGCTGGAAAGCAAAGCTGCAATGGCATAAGTACTGAAATTTGAGTTCTATATTAAAAGCGTGAGAGTTTTTCACAAGTGTGTTGTACGGGCAGTGAAAGGATGTTCTGTCAGCCACAGAGATCCACTTCTCACTGGCCAGAGCCTGGTTTGAACTTTAATGAAACACTGTTGATACAGAACCTCTGCCCAGAAGGTGTGGGACCATCATCAAACACATGGCCTAGATGGGCGTCACACTGCAACAGAAATTATGAACCATTATTACCATTACAATTATGCTGGTACTTACTGTGCTATTTTAAATGAAGAAACTTGTACGATGAATTCATGGTTGAGTTGTGTGGGTGGGGGAGTCTCGGGGAGAGACTGGAAATACATCCTGGAGTAATCACCTCTGGCCAGTGGGTGAATATCTGCCCCCAAACAAGCAGATCCCAGAAGAGGGAGTCAGAAGGTACTAGTGCCGGAAAGTATAGGAAATAAATGGGAGGATCTAGAGTTCTCAGTGAAAATTTCAAGTTAATCGAGTCACTGTAGGTCCTTCTTACAGGTCAACTGAGGATTCCTCCCTCCCCCCCCAAATAAAAAATTACTGATGGGAAAAAGACTCAGAATAGCTGTCAGTGGTTCATTGTAAAATTGGAAGGTTGTCTTCAGCCGGGGTTCTTGAGAGGTGATTGCTGGATATTACTGCAAACATGAACTACACCATGATAATGGACTGCAACGAATGCTTGTTACATTTGCAGGTAATGCCTAATCCTGCTAGAAGGGGCTGCAATTCATTAAACTCGATTGCATACTTTTATGTCTTAACAGACGTAATAAACAGAACAGACTCAGGGTTGGAAAGAAATGGTTAGGGGTGGCAGTTCTTTAGAAAAGGACCTGGGTATTACAGCAGGTCCCAATACAAGTATGGGTCATGGGTTGGGGAAAGGTAAAGGTGTAAGGACAGGAACACTACCAGGACAGGAACAGCTACCATGGAAGGGTGGCTTCTGTGAAATGAGAGAACCCATAGAAGACAGCTGTGAGGATGCAGGGCACCACCACCACCGTCCAGGGCAAACAGTAATCATCTTCAACTGCTGCAAAGCAAACTTAGTGTTTTCCCCTGCGTCTAACCAATAGTAGGAGGACATGCACATTACAACTCATTACCTACTGAGGCTGTGGAGTCTCCATCACTGCGTATTTTAAGAACAGCTTAAGCAAACATTTAGCAGGACTGAATTAGGAAGCACTGACCCTGTGATGGGGCAAATGGGTGGACTAAATCTCAGAGTCCCTTCCACTGTCTGTTGTCACATACTGCAGTTCATCTGAGGTCCTCTGAATACATTTTCTGTCTAAACTCCAGCCCTTGGCTATACTTACACAACTACTCTCCCCAGTGACGTCATTTTCTTCATCCAAACCAACTGTCGATATTAGATATTTAAAAATCTACTCATATGTTTCATACCAAGAAGTGAGACAGAATAGTTCCAGTGATACCGTAATTCTCACTGCTGGATTTAGGTGGGCACAAAGAAAACTTATTTGTTAAGATTTGAGTCTTCGGATATCACCTCCCAAATAAACATACCTGTTTGCAGACGACTTCAGTTCTAGTTGATCCCAATGAGTTATCTGGTCGTCTCATGATATTGGTATTACTTTCATCTCTGCCACAAGTACCATAAGCCTCAGAAAATGACGGCCATCCAGTCCCAGAATTGTACTTCTTTTCTGAGCTATAGTGGAAACCAGATCTTCTTGTTAATTAATAACAGAGATGTTACCAGAAAGGTCTGTTTTTAATAAGAACATTGGCTTTTTTCCTCATCCTTGTCTTGTAATACTATTAATAGTATTTGGCACAGTAGAAGCTTTCTCACTGGCGTCAAACTATGCTGGAAGCCCTTTACCAAAGGGAATTCTCCATCAGCCCACAACAGGAGCTTTTGCCTCACTGTTTCTATTTCACTGATAGATTGGCATTTTATAAAGCTTGAAAAAAGGTTTTTCCAACAACTGAGCACATCATTACTTAGCTGAATTACACCTGCAAACTTGCAGTTCAAAGCCTGGCCCCATACAGCACAACCTCAGAGAACAGCGTTTACAAGAAGAAATGAAGTATGGAAAATGAGTATGGAAAAAGGCTGGGTTGGCCCACTGGACCAGGCTCACATCTGATGATGGCTTCAGCTTGCACCCAGCCATCAAAACGGTTTGGTAAAGCAAACAGAGCCTTGCTCAAACCATCAATCAACTGATGACAAGTCCTCACGGCACAAAGATCTACTTTTCCCAAGTGATAATCGCAGCCATCAGAAAGAGCGCTACAGGCCGTCAGCCGGTAGGTGCCTCCTGTTAACATCCAGGATTACCAGCCCTGCTTAGCTGCATATTAAAACCTAAAGCATATTGGAAAATATGATCAGAGAATGTTTTTGGGATTGAGCATACAGAAATGAAATAATCCCTCCTATTTAAAGTTGTGCAAGTTTTGATAGCAGTAAGTACTTTCTTCTAGCGAAGAGTGACCTAGTGTGAGTTAGAGCGAGAAATGAAGACAGACTACATACTACTAGGATGAGTGGTCTGGAGACCCACCACAACCGTTTCCCCCCGATTTCGCCCAGTTTCACAAACCCAATGCTCTTACTGGCACCTAGTGGTGAATGGGGACACCAACACCAGCAGCAGCTTTTCCCTGATCAAGGGGATTAGTCCAGTAGTCAACACAGAATTTAAAGCAACATATCTAGTATATATCATGTATATTTGGCTGAGATATTAATACAGTGAAGAAAAATCTGAAAATCTTAACTGCAGTGCCCTTTAGAAAGGAAAAACAAACAAGCAGGGCAAAAAGCTTAAAAAAAATCCAGCCCAAAGAACAGCGCATGCTTTAGCATGCATTTTAAAATTAACTGTACAGGGCTGTTTTTGAGCAATGCAGCCGTGGAAATAAAAGAAGATTTGCAAACACAGAATGACCAAAGGCTAGTTTTTGTGCGGGCTGTTGCTCAGTCCATTACATCAATCCACGCAGACCCATGAGAAATGCTCTCCTGCCTCCTCCCCTCCATAAAACCGAGGGGAAATAGGAGACAGTACAGAGGCGGGCTGCACCAAAGCAAATGCAGTTTGCAGCTCTGCGTCTGCATGAGAAGGTATGTAGGGCTCCAAGCTTGTTTCGTTCCAGCCTAAGAGGGTCCTCTGCCATCCCTGCTTCGCAGCCACCCAAACACTGTGCCCACCGGCCACAGCTTCCCAAAGGAAAACCTGGGGGAGCACACATGTCCGTACACCACTTCTGAGTTTCCCTGACATACCTGTGCTGTTTCTTCTTTTATTTTCAAAAGATTTCAGTCAGAACCCTTCACTCTCTGACACAGGGATCCTTCTGCTTATTCATACATAGATATGAGGATCCTCTCTGAAACGCTGTAGAGTCAAGGAAGGTCTTCAGTGCTACGTGGGTTTTCCATCTGACCCTGACTGACTCCGTCCCTTACATGCCACTCACAATACTTAAGTTTATTGTAGATGTTTTCCACTGCTAACGGATCAATCTTTTGAGCTGTTAAGCTAGCTCTCAACAGAAACGGTCTCTGTGTGGTTTTACTAACAGTAATATCACTTAGATTCCCTAATAGAAACATTTTAGTACCCAAAAATATTGCTGTTCAAGATCATATTTGTCCTTTGAAGTATTTCACCGCTTAATTTATGGATAAATGGACTTTCCCTAAACATATGCATTAGATTAGCCTTCGACACACCATTCCTCCAGCACGTCATTTACTTTGATCCCTATTTCAGTCGTCCTGGATGGAATCCAGATAATTCTAAAAAGTGCTTTTTGCTGTATGAATCTCAGCTGTAGGTTTATGGTTCACTGCAGGTTTAAGATTTCATTAAAGCACCACAATTTGCTATCCATAAAGGTTAGGGGTTTGTTCCATGTATTTCCAACTCTTTCAAATGAATATTTGGTAGCAGAGGGTAATAAATTCTGGTATAAATGTATACACACACGAGTACTTTGAAAGGAAGGAGGAAATGCTTCATGTTTACCTGTAGCTAATGACCTAATGCATTTGAAAAAGAAAGGACATTTTTAATGCACTAGGAAATAAACATGATGAATGAATCTTTTATCAAATATCATTTTTTTTCCTCATTGTTAGTGTCCTCCACAATATAATGCATTAATGGAAAAAGTATTTTCAGACCATTCTGCACATTTAATAATTTTCAATTTTCTTAAAAGGTTTTTTTTCTGTAAGTTTGGGTTTTTTTATTTCTCTGTATCAGTCTGTAAAGCTTAGCATTATTTTATGCTTTAAACAAAAGTACCTATATTCTCTGAGAGCTGGATACTGCAAAAAGCAGCATGACTATTTGGTTATATTGTTATTTTGTTATTAGTTTAGCAGCAGAAGCAATTCCCTTCAGTGCTCTTCTCTCTTCATGTTGGCCTGTCAATATCTATTGTCTAATATAGAAGATGTCTAAACTGAAGGAACATTTGAAGGAATTGAAGGAACTCTTCCACAGCTTAGTAATTTAAAATTTCTCTAATTTATCTGAATTTTCCAGAGGTATTTGTATTTGTCTTCAGAATATTCTGCAATGCTGCACTAGCTTCTGAAATAATTTTATTTAAAAGTGTCTATTAGCAAACCTTTACAGAAAAGCATACATTTAATCAAATATTCATTTGCATAACAACTTGGCCAAAGGAAAACTAACTGTTCACAATGATCAGCCTCCAATTTTACCATTTAATTGCTTAATTTAGGTTTATTTTTAATACAGCCATTACATTTTTCCCCCTCTTACTATCCAGACCTCTTGTTCCTCAGCTTCCCATTTGAAGTTCTGATCTGTGATGCATCCTTTCAAGTGTTCATAAAAATGGGCATATCAGCCGTATTCCATTGAACTCAGAGTTGGGAATATATAAAGTCTATTTTCTAGATCAAAAATACGATGAACTGTCTTTTCTGATTCAGTTACAGAGAACAGAACACCCTCTGCATATCCTACTCTGAGGCACTCTATTTCCTTTTACTTAGACTTTAATGAAGCTGCAAAATATATAGTATTGTAAAGAGCACAGAGGTTAATAGCGCGGTCATTCGCAGCCAGGTTTTAAAAAGTAGATGTATCCAAAAAGGCAAAAATAGTGGAATTTAATTTAGGGAACAAGAAGGGGGTGGGGGTGAAGAGGAGGTCTCAGCTCCAGTACGAGGGACACTGCAGTAAGGACGTAACCACAGCTTAGACTGAGGCGGACCAAAGGTCCCTCTAGCCCAGTAGCATGAGTGGCAGAAGGTGACTATGGAAGAGCACAAGAACAGAGCAAACATACAGTGATATTCACACATAAACACAGGTATTTTGTGGCAACTTGTGGCTTAAAGACCTCTTAAACAGAATTACCGTCAACCAAAAAGGACAGTGCCCGTGGCAGGAGAAAAAGGCAGACCCTAATGTAGCAATTATTGTCTGCTGGCCACTGGAGACCCTCATATGCTCAAGAAAAGGGCATACCAGGTACCTCTATCGCCACAGCTATCCTGAGAATCTTCTACATAGCACTCTGGCACCAAAGAAGTGTTCTCCTGACGTACACTTTCCATTCCTCTCATGAAAAGACACTGCCCCTCCTGCCACAGTTAGGGCATTTTAAGGATGCTGTGAAATCTAAAGGATGTTACCTGAACAGTGGGGCGTTGCAGCACACGCAGTAGTATATTCCTGATTCTGTGTTATTCAGATAGAGCCCACTAAATGGCTTTCAAAAAAAGAAGAAAAAAAAAGAGAAGTTAATAATGTAGGTCTTTAAAAGCTCACCATCTGGAACAAGCATGTAGGAATCAGATTCAAAACAGGAGAAAAACCATAAAAAGAAGGCTTCACAGGGGAGCTTTGAAGAACAAACATTAGCAGCCTAAAGAAATGAAGGGGAGGATGCCTTTGGATTAATAATGAAGACTACCCCCTGCCCCCAGAAACTTCGAGACCAGTCAGATACATAAATCATCCAGGTACCAGGGCCGGAGTCATGACCTCCGAGGAACTTGTGAAATGTGCAGGATCCCAAAGACCAGGGCTCTGCTATCGAGTGCCACAACTTCAAAGTGGCTCTCCTCCTCCTTGCATGGCCTGGAATTAGGATCTTTATTTTACAGATAAGGATTTGGGCGCGGTTCACATGGTTTAGTCCCACGGTACATGCTCCGCGCGCGCAGAAGCCCTGGCTCTGGGCTCAGGACGCCGGCGCTCCACCCACAACACTACGTGGCCTCCATCCCAGGAGGAAGCAAAGTGCAGGGACAAGTTGGGTGGGTGATCTGGCACAGGAGGCTCCTGAACAGAGTGCTATGTATAACATGTCCATGGCTAATCTACATATGGTCCGAAAAAGGAGACTGCAAGACAAAAATATGATCTTCTCCCTCCCCTCTGGAGAGGCCTCCACTACTGCCACACAGGCAGCTGAGCTGGCAGTAAAGTATCCAGGAAAAAAACCAAAATATGAAAAGAATGCAGAATGTTTTTTCATCTGCAAACCAGCCTGGGTCAGAACAAAGTCCACCCGGTTCAGTACGTTGAGTCTAACTTTCATCCATAGGAAGGCAGGGGAAAACCTGCAAAGCATCTGAGTGGCGACAGCTCCCCAAAGCAGGTTTTTCTCTGCCCAGCAGGCAGAGGAGGTGGCTTAACCTTGGACAGCATTAGTGCTTTTGCTTACCGGTTCAGTTCCTTTTCCTCTTGTAACATAGAATTGCTCTGGAGTTAATTTTTTTTTCCAGTCTGTAGCAACAGTTGCCTCAGCTTGTTTAGTCAGAGAGCCCGTGTCTTCAATTAGATATAGAAAGATAATTTGTATTATTTTTAACACCATTTTAACTTAGACTCTGTTGATGCTTTCCATCATCACCTCAATGCTCCCAGAGTTTCTATGGGTACAGACAGAGCACAGGAGAGCAGGTCAGGGACATAAGAGCAGAGGCGAGTGCAGGACTTGGCATCTGCTTTCCATTCTGCATGCTCCGTAAGGAAAGTGGCTCCAGCATCACTCGGGAAGGCTCTGAATGGAAATGGGCACCTATGAGCAGCTCAGCCCCCTGTTCTGCCATGGGATAACTGCCAGTCTGCTGGTGCTCCTTCCCCATCCCTGGGTATCGCTGAAAGGTTTGATAGTTTGCCTCTTGGAAACCCTCAGAAACCAGAACTAATGCTCATTTCTGGGCTATCAACGACTAGCGGCTTCCACAGGCCTCAGTGAAAAGTGGTGCTAAGAAGGAAGAAAGCACTGGAAGAAAGCAACACCTACAGCCCAAGAGAAGCGGGGCTACAGTTGAGTGGGTGGCACATGACAGGAGAGCAGAAGTCACCCACCATGGTGCAAACCTCCAGCACCGCCTGCTATGAGTCCGTGCACACTGTGCAGCACATTTATGGTGGTATTGGATTGGCAAAGAATTAATAGATTGGCTAAAAAACAACGAGTAAAATAGTTTCATTCCTTCCTAATCAAAAAGTCTGAGGTGGGAAACTACCTCCACGCTTATCTCCCCTCAGCATAGCATACGTGAAAAAAATATCAGCTCCAGGGTGACTGTTTGCCTGGGCTTATCTCTTGCAATGCTGAGATGATATTGGGGGGGGGGGGGGGGGAAGGAGTTTGAAAATTACAGTTTAACTATAAAAACTATAGTTTAGCCTGCCAGTTCAAGAGAAATACGCACAGCAGGCTGACTTAGCCCTTTCCAACCGGCTAGAGGACACCGGGGACGGGGATGCCCTCCCCTTGCAGGGTGGCTCCAGCCCTTTCCCCCCCCCCATGCTCCAGGCGGAGGGTACCTGTGCCACTGCAGGAGCTCCGCAGTGGGGACCGGAGGAGAAGGAGTCGGCTCCCGAGCATCCTCCGCAGCGGACGAGCCGCCATATCGGCGGGGCGGGACCGGGAGAGACGCCGGCCGTGGCCAACGGGCCGCGGCCAGCGTCTCTCCCGGTCCCGCCCCACCGGATTGCATATCTAATCTGTGCATTCAACCTAAATAATTGCACCTTATAAAAGCAATGAGTAAACCACCCGCTTAAATACCAATGCAGCAGGTAAAGGTTTCAATCACTTCTTACCAAGAAGCAAAGAGATCGGCTTAAAAACTGAATGATCGCTGCAGCCATAAATACAAGGCATTTGCTTGCAGGTCGAGGCATTTGCTTGCAGGTTTATAAATTGTTTTTAAGGAGAACAAGTCTGGTATTTGCATGCAAAAGTGCTCCTGCTCTCCTAAATGCATGTTGTAGGCATTGCTCTTAGTTGTATTGATCGAGTAATTGCGAAGGCGATGTGCTAAGTGGCTACTTGTTTATGCAGCATGATTTGCAGTCACAGCTGCTTTGACTTGGCCTATAAATATACCTGTAACAGGACCCGTATTTTTGTTTGGCTTCCTGTCCTTAAAAGGTAGACCTAAACAAAGTCAGTTTGCCAGGTTAAGCCTTAATGCTGTTGTCTGCTTTTTTTTCCAGTAGCTCCATTTCTGATTTGGAATTAGTTCATCATTACTGAATGATGTAGAAGGAACTGTTTTGATTGCATTGGATAACAAAGCTGATAATGGTGTTTAATACAAAATGACTTCCTTTTTAGTCTAATTCTGCTAGCCTAATTTTTAAACCAAAGCTAAAAAATAGTGTTGTGTGATCAGTCCTGTGTATACACACTCTTTTTATTGAACCATCCTCACGTCTAAGACAGCGAGTTCAATGGCAGCCGAGGACATCCAACACAGCGTATGATCGGTACCATGTCTGTAATCAAATCCTCTGCTCGGATCCACGAATGCGTGCACCAAAAGACGGAGAGCAGCAAGGCTCGTAGATGATCGCATTCGCTGTCTGCAGCAGCAGGGGAGAGCGGGGCATGCAGTTGATTAATGGCTTTGTCCTATATAATAAGACACGGTGGAGCGAAGCCGGAGTGCCTCGATAAAAAGCCTGGAGATGTGATGCCTGCGAGTCCTCAGGACCATGATTCAGGATGGTAGGGGAGCAGCACTGCTGGGCACGGAGGAGAGGGCTTCGCTGGGGCTCTTGGTGCTGGCAGAGGGCAGCGTCTATGCTGCTGGCAGAAGGACAACATCTTTCCATGTTCAGTCATTTTGGGAAGCGAAGATCAGAGAAAGATCTTTCCAACCCCCTTCTAGCTTATCCCTATGGCATCTCATACCAGTCATTTAGCCGTGGTTTAGGAGGGAACTGGAACATGTTAGGGAGCCTTTAGAGGTGGGAGACCCAATCTGGCATTCCCCCAGTTCTGGCAAATGGCTTAGGGCTGGGAAGCACCGGCAGGCGATGGGGTTGCTCCAGGGCTCACCACCGCTGTCTCCAGTTCAACCATGGCAGAGAGGCATTTCCCTCCCATTCCTGGCCTTGGTCTCGGGCAGTGTTTGCTGCTGAGGAGGACAGGCAATCAATGGAGTTCTCCCTGAAGTGTCTGGGAAAGGAAGGAGGGTGAGATAAAGTGATTAGTCCTGAAACTTGTATGTTTTACTGTAATTGACATTGATTTAACTGGTGCTTTTTTTAAAGACAAAATTAAATGAAAAATGAACTAGCAATATCTTCCTTGCAGCTCTCTGTTATTGCTACTATCCCAAAATGCAGCAGTTTTGAGGCGGTGGGAACTGAACCAACACAGGTCCATTGCTGTGCCACCTTCCTTGGGCTCTGGAGGAGGGGAACAGGCGCCTGGGCCACGCACCCAGGGGAGCAGCGGGAGCAGAAGGCATTAGGCTTGTCCGCCCTAGTCTCATCATTCTCTCTGTTATCCAATTTATTGCAAGCCGCTCCTTGATTAAAATGAGCGTGGTGGTGGAGGAGGCAGATCCCATTCATGGCAACACCCGTGATCCACGTTTGAAGTGGTGTGCCGGCAGATTGGATCCTCCATTCTTCCCTCCAAGAAAAGCCTGACCTGCAGTCCTCTGAACCAGCCTGACAAGTCTTCCTCAAGCGGAAAACAACCCCCCTGGCTGGAGGTATTTAATTTTTCAGATCTTCAGTGCTGAAAAACCAAATCATTGTCCTGTCATGCCTGTAATATTGCCTCCCATGGTTACAGCACATACCAGGCTTCGTAGCCAGGCAGAGAATGGGCCTGCATTTCTCCCCACAGACTGTTATAAAAGCCAATTAGGCTGTTACTTAATTTTCCTGCTTTTTTCCTCCCTTTCGCACAAGGTGAAGCAGTTAAAAGTCTCCCCTAGCTACATTATGTAAATTGTCAAGTAAATTCTCCCTGAAATGTAATTCAGCGGGTTTGTTGTTAAAACTGTCGCCTGGCTCTAGCACATACACAAGCTGCATCCAGGGAAGGGTCACTCGTCGAAAGCACAATGTCTTATTAGATGTGCGTAGATGGGGGAGAAGCTCCTCAGCTCCTCCTGTAGCGTTACTTTGCGCCAAGGCAGCAGCAGCAGCATGTGTGTAGGCGGGTGAAGGCGAGAGTAGGAGGGAAGCGGTCACGGTCCAGACTATCCTGCTAATATTTATTCGGGCTCTAACCATTTCCCAGCCCAGGCTCTGTCTTGACTGACAGCTTTGGGGACAAGCAGAGCATCACATAATGCCTACGCTGGCAGATACTGAGCAGTCAGCCAGGAAGCGGTGAGGTGCAGAAATCAAATGAACCCTGTTCAAATTCAAACCTCTGCTTAAGCAGCTTTTGTTAATAAAGCCCCTTGACATTACTACATACGGAAGAAAACACTGAAATAGTGGGATTTTTATTTTATATGCATTTGTATGCAATTAGTTTTCCTCTGCTCATTTTGTCATACCTAATGTATGTCCCCTCCTATGGGATGTTCCCGTTGAAAAGTATGGGAGCTCAGCATACAAGAATTTGGCTTGGACCTGTCATATGTAGTGGTACTGTGTGCCCCGGTCCCCAGAGAATGCAGAAAGGGGAACCAGCGTGAGCACTTTGGTGGGTAGGTTGTATCTGCGGCGAGCTCCATTTTCCCCACAGAAATCCTCACTGCTTTTGTAGGAGGTGATCGCAGGAACTCCACATCTTTCCTTGGCAGAGTCATCCCCCTCCTCTAAAAGACTTGATACAACTCCACAGCTAGTTTCTAACTGATCAGATGTGATGAAAGTCCCAGCTCCTGGTATATGGAGATACTGTTTCCACATAGAAACGCTATTGAAAGATATGAGGTAATGCTCCAGTGCTGAATTCCAACGATGGGAAGGGATTTCAGCAAAAATTATTAGTAGTAGAAGTGCCGAAACATCTAGGAAAAGGGTATTGCTGCTTTCCAGAGGCACAGAGAGACTGAATGCAGATCTGAACCTCCCTGAAGCTAACCCACAGATTCTGCTGAGCTTCATTTGTGGAGTAGCCTGATGTGATTTGGGTCAAAGACATCATCAGAAATAATGAACACACAACTTCTTGCCTTGTTTGCTTTATGGTTTAATATATCTTTTTGCTAATCATAAGCTATAGGATACGTAACTATTCTGACCTCTGTTTTTAGAAAAAAAATGAGTCATATTTGTGGACTAGCTTAAGCAGGAGCCTTCTGCTGGAGTCTAAGGGTGGAATTTGAACAGAACAGAACAGAACAGAACAGAACAGAATAGAATAGAATAGAATAGAATAGAATAGAACAGAACAGAATAGTTCCAGTTGGAAGAGCCCCACAGGTTTGATCCACTGTGACAAATGCCTTTAGTTGGATTAGACCAAACGCCCTCCATAGGTCCTGTCCAGCATAAATTATTCTAGGATTCTAAATGCTTTGAGAAATTTCTGGTAAAATGAGTGAAGATATGAATTCAGTTAAAACGGATATTTTGTAATCCCTCCTTGATAGAAAAATCTACCCTGCACTCGGGCCACCTGTCCAGCTAAATTTCATCCACTTTGAAACACGGACACTCACTCTGGGGTGGAGTGAGTGTATCTGCAGGGGCAGCTATTGGGAAGCAACAACTCCTGGATGGCCCCATGCATCCCCTGTATCATAACATACAAGTTCCTTGAGCCACCTGGACAGTAATAATACATTCCCCAAACTTGTGTGTGATTTCTTATCCCTCATACTTCAAGGCAGTGAAGAATTGTGATGGTTCTTCTTCCACCCTGTGCCCAAAGCCTGAACAAAGCATTGAATGAACTGTTATTTGGCAGCAACCGCTGTAGCAGCAGCTTTCTGTAGGTTATCTTAATGGATTTATCACCTTGAACTAAGCCCTGACCATCTGTTCTATCCTAATTACAAATGCAGAAAAAGCTGATTCATGATAGCATCATAAAAAAGTGAAATATAAGTGATTTAAGAGTGGGGTATGTCATGCTTCACACTCCGATTGGGAGAAATCGCTCTCCCTTCAATAGACCGATTTCCCTGATAACAGAGTTTAGCTCTTTCCCAGCAAACGGGAACTCCTGAGGAGTAGGGCTCGCCAGAACAGGTTTTATTCCTGCTCACTCATATGTGTTTTAAAATTTGGGATTCACGTAAGTGCAGTTATGAACCTTCTTTCCTTCTGTCTTAGATGAGCCCCAAAAGATGTATTTTTAATGCCTTTTCTAATCAGGGAAAGCACAAACTCGTGCTCCTTAAAAATCCCCTAAAACTCTGCATTTCCTCCGTCTCATTTTTGCTGTGATGAAGGCAGAGTCGCCCACTCATTTTGTGCTCATAGCTCACCTTCACTGCAATGCTCTTGGTTTGGAAGATAGGCGGAAAACGGGGGGCTGAGTGCATGCCCTGCTTCTCATGAATGACCTTAAATTCTTTTGTACTGCCACTGTCCGAGCCACCAGCGGCTGTAATGGCTTAGCTGGGAGTTCAAGTTCTGATTCTCTTGTGTTGTGTGGGTAAGGACACAGGCAATGTCTGTCCTCTGTCCTCTGGAAATCTTATACAAAAAAGTGGATGCAATTGAACAAATTAAGTTGCGGGGCCAAGAAGTAATGCCTTGGTCCTCTCTGGTTTTTGTGGGGTACATGCTCCTGCCGCCAGCACCTCTTCCCAGTGTGAAGCGTTGTGCCTTGGGTCTGCAGCGGCTTCGGCAGAGCCTTCAGCAGCCCTGAAGGCTGCGACCCGGCTCCCGGGGGAGTTTGATGGGGCACCCGAACAGGCTGCGGGCTCCCTGCAAGAGGCACTTTTCTCAAGGCGGGACAGGGAGGCTGGGCTCGCCTCTTGATTTCACTTGGGTAAGAGTTACGGAGTCATGAACAGGACCGTTGGCAAAGTAGATGGATAGTGGAGGGGGGGAAATATCTCAAAATGAATTTGGCATCTGGGTTTTTGGAGGCTTTTTAGTTCTTTTTCTCCCAGTTATTTAAAACCAGATTGTGATTTTTCTGAAATGCATGTGGTATTTGAAAAATAAGAAACATGCAGTAGGGTGGAAGCAGTGCAAGAGATCACTCTAATTCAAAAAAATTGCCTGGGGGATTCGCAGGCGTACAGCGTGCAGTTCTGCTTTGCCTAGTGTGATTTGCCTGCCTTAAACTCATTCTTCAGGACTGGGTTATAATCCTTGGTCTCCAGCATGCTTACCAGTTGCAAACTAGCATTCTGTCCTCAAGGCATGAGCTGGTTTTCCGTTTCATGACAACGGAGTGCCCGGGGGCAGTCTGGCCCAGCACGCCCCGCTCCCACAGGAACGGGAGTTGAGGTTTCCTTTCCAGATCCCATCTGAGCAACTCTGGGCTGAGCAAAAACTTCTGCTCCAGCCTCACGTGCTATCAGGACTGGCCAGATCTGCAGGGACAACTACCCCTATGGGAACTTTAGGTTAGGAGCCTTTTAAAAGACAGAGTGTACTGAGTCGCTGCTGCTGTCAACGTTTCGGTCCGTATTTGCTATGTAGGAAGCGGGTAGAAAGAAAGGATCAGAGCAGGCTCTAGGTTTTATACAGACCTCTTGTTTCCACACCACACTGCCATTCATCTAGCAGGGAAAAATACTGGTAGATCAGGTATTCCTAGCATATTCATTAGCATGTATTGCTTTAATTTTTGAGTGGCAGGCAAAGACACCCTCCCAGCATACCTAATGTTCAGTGGCATTTCAGTACCAAGAAGGAGCACAGACCTGACTGGAATCTGTGCTCCCGTTTGCTGTTTAGTCCTCTGGTCAGCAAATACACAGCAAGTGGCAGCAACACACTAAATTGGTGGTGGCCCCTTTCTTATCCCTCCTCTATCCCATGGTAACCAAAGCTCCGGACTAATCCCTGAGGGAATGATTGCAGCTTTCTGATCAGAGGTGTTGCTCTGAAGAAGGCACCCTGACCAACAGAGCAGCATGCTGCTTGGCACGCGTGACGGTGCATCCTGAACTCAGCCTGCATTTCATGTTATTTTAGAAGCATACCACATGCTACGCAGACACTTGGCCTGCGGAAACTGCCATGAGATACTCATACCCAACATAACATTTGGCACGGTGCTGCAAAGCCCTGGTCCCTGTTAATTCCTGGTATTTAGCTTTCTTGTCATTGGGAATTCCTAAAGGAATTTAATACCTGAATAGCTCTAAGCTCATCCAGTGTTTAGTTTTATGGCCCCTGACTTTTTAAAAATATATTTGCACTTAAGGGCCAGGCTTTAGACACCTAGCTCTCTTTTTGGTACTGCAGGTCCCGTTAATAGCAGGTGGATCTAGGATTAAACTCACTTACATTGGAAGTCTACAGCAAAATTAGTGTAATGAAAAGAAATTGGCACTCACAGCACGTGATTCTTCTGTACGATCTGCCATAGATAAACTGTGTCTTAAGAGTGCCCATTTGTCAGAGAATACTTTCCAACTTTGGAAATTAGATATAATTACCAAAATCTCTTACATCTTGGGACACTGAGCAGACCTCCGTCCTTTCATAATTTGGTCCCTAATGCCAATTAAAACTAATGACTTGACATTTTGAAAAGCCTTTTGACTCTTTAATATCTTTTTGACACCTGGCCTTTAAAGAATCTTCTTTCAAACTCTGTCACTAAAAGCATCTTGTTTAGAGAAATTTATATTAAAAAGGAATTAAAAACATGCTATGGTGTGTTTTTTCTTTCAAATCCATCTTGTAATTAGGGAGCACTGCCGATCTGTAGAAGAATGTAAGTTAGAAAACACAAGAGACGAATATCAGAAAGAGTGACAATCTAGGGACATCTCCTGGAAGCAGCAAGAGAGAGCAGTAACAAAGAAATGGGGAACCCTGAGTCTACGAGCTGTGATTTAGGTGTGGGACCAGCGTGTGCTAAGGTGTCTGGTTGGGCAGTTAGCTCAACCTTTCTTGCAGCAGAAGGGTGAACTGGTTTTGGAGCAGTTTCTGGTCCACAAGAAGTTAGCACCACGTTTTAAAGCCAACTTGCACAATGCTGGCACCACAAAAGGGACTCCACAGAGGAGCTGGTTATTTTGGGCAGTGTTATGCAGCACAGATGAGGGAGTGCAACACAGCAGTGGACAGCTCTAAAGGCTTATGTAGACGGGAAAAGGTTTGCTTACAGGTAGACCTCCACATGAATCCTAACAGGGCTGCACTTTCTGGAAGAGTCTTTCGCTGAAGAGCCTTTTTTGTCTCTTATTCTAAAATAGGCAAGGCAGTCTTGCATAGACCAAGCATTAAGACTGCTGGAAGACAGGGTCAAAGAAACCCTCTGCCGTGCTCACTTGCACGGTAGGACTAGAACAAAGAGAGCGGGTTGTAAACAGCGGTTGAGTAGGTGGGTATAGCCTGGGCAAAGGGCCGCGTGAGCGACAGGAGCTGCTGCCTACTTTGATATGATTGCTTTTCTCATCTTGCCGTATTTCCCCCAACATTTATCCAACTTCAAGCAAGAGCTGGCTTCAATTATGCTTTGCACATGGTTTCCGTAGATGACATCTCAGCATGTCGGTGAAACATCAATGAGCTGGAAGAACAAGCTGGTTCATTAGCATGCAAATAAGCTCACTCCTTAATGAGCGAAAAGCTTTGACTAGCTCATTGTGTCTCCAATACACTAATTTCTCCCGTGTCCTACAAATAACATTTTTATAGGTTGAAGACACGTATGTCCGTATGTCTCTCCCTCTGTGTTTCTGTCATTTCTGCACGTACTCTACCTATACCTGAAATGTAAATTCTGCCTGGGTGATAGTGGACGAGGAAGGCCAGATAAAGTCATTCCGATATTTCTGATATCTTTCAGTGTCAGAGCCAGTGTTTGTATAATAGAAAAATAATTAGCTCATTAAGAGGGCTAAAAGAGCTGTTAATTTATCTGCAAAGTTCTGCTGTGATAGCTGTACTGGTAAAGAGTGTGAAAAAATCATGCCCCAAGTCCATGTAGCTGTATTGCAAAGCCCATGGCAAAATGCCGGAGCAGAGCCCTGTGTCATTTCCCCCTGTGCATCTGGGGAGAGGTGCAGCTGCCTGGGAGGGGAGGAGACACCTTGGCACAGCAGTGGTGGCAGAGGGTTTGCTTTCTGGATGTGCCAGTCGGTGTTTGTCCGTGTGTAGCTGTGCTGTATTATGCGTTTTCATCTCTGCGTGGTGCTTCAGGGTGTTTTGGATGTGCTGATCAGCACTTGGGAGTTAACCCCTTTTAGCTGACCGCAGGTTCCCGCCCCTGCCGTCCGCAGGCACAGCCCTGCCTCCCCGAGCTTGCTGCATGGCCAGCCCCACTTCTCAGCATTTGGCGGGCATCCCTCTGGCCTGCAGGGCTGCAAGCGTCCAGTGCCTCACATAGACCCAATGCACGGCATTGAAAGAGCTCTTTTTTAGCTTCTGTAGTTCAGGGAAGTAGTTTACACAGGAGAAAAAGAGGTCTTTTGTCAAGGTGTGGTAAGGGTTTTGCCATTGCTGCACTATTGGCAGTTTGTTGAGGAGAGACCGGCCATAGATGTAGGGATTTTTTCCTGCAGAGCAATGCCTGTGGTTCATAGCCACCCCAGCCCACGACCAAACTGATGTTTATCAGTGTGTTTTCTTCCCTGTGGCGAAAAGATGAAACCACTTTGCAACTGACTTCGTCCTGCTCCAGAGCAGCCAAATCCCAGCAGCGGTGGTGCGGGTGCCTTCCCCGCCCAGCAGCCCGCAGTCCGAGCACCCGTCCGAGCACCCGCCCTCGCCTGCCCACGCGGCAGCGGGCCCGTGCAGCGGGAGGTGGGGCTGAACTCGCCCTCGCTGCCCTGAGCAGCGCCCGCGTGCCCACACGCTATCCCAGCGCCCGTAGCGGGTCACCTGGCTGATCACCCCGCTGTTGGGCAGAAGCAACCCCTCCAGGGCAGGGGTGCCGGCCTGGGGTCGTTTTAAAAGTGAGTGGGCAAAGCAGCACGCAGGCGAGTTCAGGGCTCTCGGAGGAAGGACCCCGGGAGCTTGAATCCAGCCTGCCCAGGCAATCTCCGGCTCCCCGGGATCCCACCGCCGGCTGTGGAAACTCTGCTGGACGTTATGACCCTGGAGCAGCTCCTGGCATCCCTGGACACCCCCTCCCAGTATGGCCTGTTGGATAGGCACGCCTTAACATGCAGACTACAAACATGCAGGAACACGGGGCGAACACACACCCAGCCAACGCAGGTCTTCCAGGTCACACGTGCTGCTGTGTGCTGCTATACTGGTGCTTCTGCGTATGGAAAAGTCCTTGAGAGAAGATGCAAAGAGAGTGTGAAAACAAAAAGGAGGCAATGTGAAGGAAAGCACGGACGGAGCAGGTTGACAGCAAGACGATGCTGTTACGCAGGCCAGCATCATGTACAGCTTACTGGTCATCTTTGGTGGTGCTTTTATTCTATAAATAATAACTTTCTGCACACATCTTGATTGTCTCAGAACTACGGTTTTCAGCAGGCGTTGTGCCTTCCTGGTTCCCTGCTGATCTGGGCGCTGCGGCTGGACCGTGCTGCAGCAGGCGCGTGCGTGCCGGGCTGCACGGGCACCCCGCGGGAGGGGGGGGGGGGGCTGCACTGCCCAGCGTTTTGGGACGGGACACCCTGGCTCTCACCACTGAGCAATGTTTTGGGTGGGGTTTTTTAAGGATAAAGAAGGATACCAAATCTTTTTAGTAGTTCAACTCAATTGTCAAAAAACCCACCCCACGACGTGAGGGATCATTATTAAGATGATGAGGATAAATACTAATGGGCACACAGACTGGAAGTGAGAATGCTTCTTCCCGTTACCTGTGGCTTGACCCAAGTAACATTTCACCGTCCGCAGAGGCTGTCATTTTGGTTTGTGCCTTGTTCCTCTGCAAAGCTGTCACCAAAGCCACGCCGGTTACTTGTTTGTAACTCGCATCACCGGGGCGGGGGCTGGCAGCCCCGGGGCTGGGCTGAAAGGGGGTCCTGGGCCGCGGGCAGGGGCGGAGGTGGTGGTCCCAGGTAAGACGGGTCAGGGCCATTAAGGTGTGTTGCTTCACTCGGGGCCCTGAAAATTGACCTTTGATCACAGGAATTTTTAGCCAGTGTCTCATGCGATAGTACCAAATAGCCCGGGGGCCCTGCGATTGCTGCCTGAACTGTCACCTCCCTGCTGGCTGTGGCTGTCATGTGGTGGTACCTTGTTATGGAAAAAAAAAGGCTTATGAAGAATGAAAACCTTTGTGGTATAAAATGAATTGATCTGAATGACTAAATCAATAAACGTGACTCTGCTGATTGCTCATTTTCATACATCAGTGAAACCCTTGAGTTTTTAAATGGAGCTGCCACTAAACCTCTATTCTGCCGCTCGAAGCTCTGTAGCAGCAAGAACTCTGGCACAGGATTTGAAAGCCCCTTTTCACAACCAGCCTCTGAGGGCAGGGAAGGAATAGTAACTGGAGAACACCTTTGGGAGCTTGTGGAACCCTATAAACCAAAATAGTCAAGATTACTCTGAAAGACCCTTTTTTTCCCATTTTGGCTAGCTAGTTAGTCCTCACACCATGGGAATGAAAACATGGGAATGAAGGAATGAAGCTTGGAGGATGTGTTCTTCTAGTTAATCAAGGAAGATACTAGAGGTATAAGAGCTGTGTATTTATTATTATTTCCTAAAAGTCTTGAACTCTGGACTTGTCTTTACTGGATACATTCTATTCTTCAGTGTGCCTTCTTTTATCTTCCTCTAAGATCAGAACTAACAGAGCGTATACATGAAATGGGCTAAGTCTGTGGAGTCAAAAAGGCATCTCCTGGAAATTTAGACCTTCTACCTAGCGAAGCATAGGAGCTGTCATTTACTGTTGCGTTTAGCAACTCAGGATGGCACAAAAGCAATGGCCAAATCCTTTATTGTATAAAGAAATTGTGTATTTTGAAGGCCCGAAGGATGAACCGCGATGTCATGTCGAGCATAGAATTTCCAGAGACAACCTTTTTTTGTTTTTGCATGGTGATGAGTCAATTTGGTATCTCCTGCTTGTTCAGCTATCGCACGGCAATGGAGTTCTCTGCCATGGAATCATAAGGAAACCTTGACTCATGTTAGGGTTCAGGAGGACCACGGACCTATACAGAGCATCCTGAGAGCTATCATATTGACACAGGTTAGGCTTCCCACTGTAACCACTGACTTTGCAGCTAATCCGGAGAACTTCAAAGACACCTTATTAGACTTTGCATAGTAAGATTCTCGAAATGAGCTGCGCTTGCTCCTCCATATCCCTTCATTCTAGGAAATCATGTAGCTAAATGTTCAGTAACTGTCAATTGTAAATGGATTATTAGGAGCTATTAGGGGAAAAAAAAAAGAGAATACATCACAAAGTATGGGGGTCTAGTCTCATCTCTAAAAATACAGTATAACTAAAAGAGAGACAAGTAAGGAACAGCACAATGACCAAAGGTATAGGTGGGAGGCCACACAAGAAGTGATTAAATATACCCTGCATGTAAGTATACTTAGGGAAAAGTATACTGAGGGAAGATAGGATGGAGACCCATAAGAACACAAGCCTTATGGTGAAGCTAAGTAGGAAATGAATGTCCACTGTCTCCTCTACTACAAAAACTAGGAGATATTAAATGAAAGCAGCAGATGACAAGTTCAGAATAAATGAAAAGAGATGCTGCTTTGGACAACTGTAAGAGCTATAAAATACATAGGCACGTAGCAAGTTCCTGAACTGCAAACTGCTGAACACTACCAAAGTACTCTGGAAATGGATGAATGTATTTGTGCCATGTTCATAACCTTTTCTATATTGACCATTGCTGGAGATGGGCTACTTGGTTGGACGGACTCTTTGCTTGAGCCTGGACGTCCGTTCCTATGCTTTCTTCTTCTGTTTTGCTGCGATGGCATATGCTGTCTTCAGGCTTTGAATAATATGGGGATTTTTTTGCTTATTTTCAGTCTTCTGAAGGAAAACAGGTACTGCCAGTGAGTTGTTGGAGAGAAGACTCTTGTATGAACCAGCAAGAGAGCTATGAATATAATAAATGTATTAATGCACTTTCCTATCTTAACTAAATTGGCACGTTAACCAATAAATGTCTACTGCCTCTGCACAGTCTCCATTTTGACACTCTGTTGATAATGAGCTGGATTTATGGAGAAATTAATCATGTAGTAGAGGAGGTGCAGATTCATGCAAAGAAGCTACGGATGAAATAATATGTCACCATTCAAAACCCATATTTACTAAAAAAATACCTTTTTATTTGTTTGATTTTCCCTAAAGCCAAGTTTGATGTCAAAAATAAGAGAATAGAAGTTCCTCTTGGATCTGAAAAGAACACCTGTTTTGCTGTAAGTGCTTTGGATTCTTCTCAGGATCCAGAGTTAATCAGCAACAGAGATTTACTGGAGGAAGAGTTCATTTCAATTTCTACTATGCAAGGGAGTACACAGTTTGAGGGGGTGATGTTCTGCCATTGCTGTAGTTGAGCAGTGGGTAATCAGAAACTATTTGAAATGTGTTAACTCTATAAATTACACAGCAGTTGTTCCCTGCTAGCATAAAGATAAAAGAAATGTAAGTTAACCTCAGTGCTCCTACTGCTCAGGGATCAAGGGCAACGGAAGGGAAGGATGAAAGTGCTGGTACTGCTGCTGCCAGCAATCTGTACTGCCTCTGCACCTGCTTGGGGAAAAACAGAAGAATCCATTTCTGCAGCAAGGTGTTTACCAGAAGCACCCCTCAGAAACAGGTGTCAGCCAAAAACTGGTCTGAAAAGCCTGGAATTATCCACTTAGAATCCCCTTAGCCACAGTGGTTCTGGCACACACAGAAAAAGCAAAGGCAGAGAAGTGTGCAGGGTCAAAGCATTAGACTGACTCATGCCAAAAGCTCTAATGCAACTTGAAATCACATTGACAGTGCCACCAATTTCGGTCTGCTGCTTTGCTGGTTCATGTTCATTAGAAAGTTAGAAATCATGTCTGACCTTTCATCAACACAGTCCTGTTTTGTATTTCTTGATATGCAGATGTGCTTAATATTAAACATCATGTTTTTCAATGCCAAATAAAAAACAAAATTCATTTTTATGAAAACGCATGGGGGGGTGTGTGTGTGCATGTGTGGTGTGTCAGTTCCAGATGCCTCGGAACAGACCCTGCAGTAAGCAGCAAGCTGAGCAGGGCACTACCTAAGTTCAGCACAGTCAGTACGAAGCTAGGTAGTTCCAGTGAACCAGAGGAACCAAGACTACGGTGTCTTCATGCAAGCTTCTCTCGGAAGCACAGACATCACAGCAAGGATGACTTAGAGGTGCCTCTTTCAAATCAGGACCTACAGTCCTCATCACTGTCCTGGGATAACCATCTACATACCCTCTCTTTCAAGAAGCTGAGCCTGTCTCATTTGGTTTTCATTCTGCACAGCTGCTGGCCGTGATGCCTACTTTTGTGTAATCGCCCAGTGGTTACAGCTGTGGAGGAATGAACCTCATTTCAGTTCCTGTCTTTGCTTAAGACAGCGTTTCACCTTGCAGGAGAGCGCCTAACCAGCAGGGTGTTGTTCTAGGTAGGGTACAGTTTCTACCTTTTACAGTAGACACTCAGTAAACGATAAGAACATTTCTGGCAGCGGGCACTGGAGACCCAGACTCTTTTCCCAAAGAAAAAACCCAATTGTTACCCTTAATATTAGGCTGAAGAGGTTGCTCAACTTTTCAGTTTCTATAGCCTATTAATCCTGTGTTCTTTTCTATGATAGCAGAGCTTCCAAAAGAGGCATGAAGAGCGCTTAGTGCCTAGAATATATCCTGGCAATTGGGCAGCTGCAGACTGTTTTGCTCCTACTTAGGAAGCCATCAGGCCTGACTCCTTCTATGTCCTGAGTGACTGATCTGCCCGCTGAACTACTATGTAAAAGGAAATATGAGGTCCTTCCCCATCTGCTCCTTAAAAGAAGGTAGGCCAAATGGTGCATGCTGGGCATGTCCTGGGAATATTTAGACAACTGAGCCCTGCAGAAACTTTTGAACATTTTGTTTTCTGATTCAGATCTGGAATGAATGTGAGCCGGGCTGCTCTTGTCAAGGCCGCGGGAATTCGTAACCAGGACACGGGCCAGCTACAGGTCCCTGGGAAGCACCAAATAAAAAAGTGTGGCATCTCTTGACGTACTTGACAACTGAACTGTAGTTTTCAAAATAACGATTTGGGATTTCACTGTTTATATTCTACTTAGATCTCATTTCTGACACCCAAGTGCATTACAATTTTGAAGTGACAGAATTCAGCTAATACAAAGCTAAAAATCGTGAAAGACAAAACAATCTCCATCCAACATTTTTGGATCATCGAAGTCTGCATTATACAAGGCTGTGTAGTATTTTTTTCATTCTTTTAGCTAATCATTTTGTGTAAAGTAAGCTTGTATGTCTACAATAGAAGTTTTCCAATTTTTATTTAGAAAAGCTTATATTTTGTCTTTTTTTAAAAATATTGACTTTTATTAGAAACAACAGAAATGGCTTTGTTTTTCAAGACGTTCTCAAACATAGTAAGTCACACTTTAACATTATAGTTCCAATACAAAATAATGAAATTCTAATGTAGGAAAACTATACGAAATGATAGCTAGTAGGAAATTAATTCTTATTTTACTTCCATTTACCGCACTTTCAAAGATGCGGGTTTCTATATCCAGTCATTCCTGTCAGTGGCAGCATATCACTTTTCATGAGTCCCCTACCTGCTACATAGCAATGATAAGAAACACATCCTCACCTTCCACTCAGTTCTGCTAATATATCGTGTATTTTGTTTCCAGAGTTCTTTTTCATTCTGATGCCTAGAGTACTGCTGAACATAAGGTAAAAAAAATGAACATGAGGCCATATAAGTGAATTTACAACAGAAAGATAAAATGTTCCCCAAAGGGCTACCAGAAAATCATGCTGCATGTCAGAGGAGGAAGGAAGGGGAGTGGTGGGATCATGCTCATAAGCAGTAATGAATACAAAAGATTTAAACCTCCTCAAACCAAAGCAGACTCTACAAGTGACTGTGCTTATACAAACATTAAAAAACTAGAAGAACACAGACCCCAGATTTCTTTATCACATTTTAGCGGGCAGGAAGTAAATGCCTTGTTGGCATTCTGGTCTTCTGAAATTCAGTTTTGCACAATGTTGTCTGCATTGGCCTAACTTCTGTACAGGACTTTTTATCAGTTTTCTACAATAAAGTAAACTTACTTGACAGTGGTGCTCCCTGAAATACTCTACTTCAGTACATTCCTGACAACTTCACCTGAAAGTGTTTATTATAGAGTGTTCTAGCCAGTGTTTTACCTCTCGTAGATGCACCACCACGCTTCGGCAGCACCACATTACCAAAGGCTGCAAGAAATACAAATTCCCTGTCCAAAATTGCTCCCTTCTCAGAGTCTATTTTATCTTCAAGTGAAAAATGAAGAATATAAAGGGAGATTGTAAGCAGTAACTTATCAATCATCTGTCTTCTCTGTGCCAGGACAAACAGTATTTACGTTCATCCAGAGTATGTTATTATCCATAATTATTAACTCTGCCAAGTTCCAAGAAATATAAATGGGATGTTTTCTACAGAGGCTGAAAGTATACTGTTATCTTAGTTCTTCTAACTCTCAGTTCTTGGGTTATTTCACACAAGAAATTGTCCAGTTGTTTTCAGGTGACTTGTTATTTCACCAGATGTCATATTCTCTTGCTTCATGGACACATAATTCCTATAAATGTGCATAGGAGTTGAAGAAACATAAGAAAAAAGAATATACTGTATTTTGGAAATAATTTAAACCTATTTAATAAGCATTATAATGTTAACACATACCAAATATTCTTCATCTACGAGATTTTAATCTGTAGTTTTACAGTTTAGTCTTAAAATAGTACCAAAAATTAACAACATTTCTAAGCATTGAAGTTGAATACCTAAAATATGTTTAATTAAATGTTTAGGACAACATACCGGATAGGCTTCTTTTTGATAGCTGGACCTGAAACCCCTTCTGTTTCATAAATATTAGCACTGCAAACATCTTTAAAATAGTTATTTTGGCAAAATTTGTCAAGATGATTAAATACGTTTGTACTGATCTGCCTCTGCACTTCCCTGTTTTATCAAAAAACCTGGCTCAAACATTAGATCTACAATATACTCTTGAGGAGGAAGCAGAAGCCCAGCTATTCCTTGAGGAGAGTCATCAACCAATTTAACTTCATTCCAAGCTCTGTTATACTCGCCACGAACTAAACTACAGCCAATGCCAATTCTGTCTCCTACCACCTAAAAAGGAAAGAAAAATTAGTTAATCACAATTAATACATGTAGGTTGTGCGATATACAGCAAGGCCAAGAGATGCTTAAAAAGAAAACAAATACCTGAAAGGCCAAGAGCTTTCTTGAAACAGACTTTGTAAATCTCTAAAGTCTTCCAAACTGCAAATCTTTATTGTTCGTTCTGCTTAGAAAGTGTAGGCCTTTAAATGTTATTTCTACCATATTCTATGCACAACATGAAATATTAATTTTAACTCTTTTCAGACACTGATACATTTGTTGATCAGCCAGTCCTTCAGATCTCAAATGAAGTGCAACACCCACAGTACCCAGCAATGTTTTTTTCTAGTTGGAAGACTTATTTCTCAATAACATTTTGAAGAACTGTCTGTACAAGCAATGGGGTGTAGGTACATTGCACACATATAGCTAGTATGAAATATTTAGTGTAAAAATGTAACATTTTTATCAGTGTAAGTTGAGGACTGCTGCTTTACTGCAAAGCACATTCCTCGCTTTTCAGCCCTGCAAATGTGGAAAGCAATGAAATACAAGGCAAGCGTCTGCTAGATGAAACACCTGCCTTTCTTCTGTGCTGCGCTATCACTGACAGACCTATAATGGTTTCCAGCTACAAAACTGCTTTCTCAGAATGCGTCTGCTGTGAAGAAATGAAATCCTGAAAGATTTCTAACTTGTTACAAATGGACAAGCATATCCATTGCTTAGACTGCTGTGGCTTTAAAAGAGATGCTCCATCCCTACAAAGGTTTCTTAGGACAGCGGAGGGTAAGAGAACATCAGTGCTGCTTCAGCACAATTAATTCATGCCCTCAGACCTCCACAAAATGCATCAGGAGCTTTCTTTCCCCATGGATACTATAAATTTAGGATTGTGGTCTTTCTCCTGTGTACTGTTTCCTAGGTCCTTCCCGCTTAACGTGCTAGGCCCTTGCTTCTCTTTTTCTTTCCATCCAAGGAGAAAAGTCCAGCTACCCAACAGCCAAGGAAAAAGTATGGGACAGATAAGCAGGCTGCACCACTACATCTTCACATGAAGACAGAAAAAAAGAATCTTCCCAGTCTAAGAAACTAGAATATAAAAGCTGTTATATCCTGTCATAGAATACTGGATAGATACCAAACAAAAATTGTCCCAACAAGTTTATGTTTGCAGCATGGCAAAAAAAGGAAGCTGCATAATTCAGTATTTTACAGTTTACAGAAAATGTAAAATGTTTTGACTCCCAATCAAATATTTTGGCTTTTTGCCATTTATCAAGTATTCTGCTGATATCACTTAAGACAATTTAATGACAACAAGAATGTTTACAGGAAGAAGCGATGCTGGCTTTCATTCACTGGGAAATCAACTTTGCCAGTGAAAAATGACTTGAGTATATACAGAAGATTCTACATGAATATAAATATTATATTATACTGATGCAAGTATACTTTAGTTTATAATATCCATTTAACATCAATGATGTTATGTTGTAACATAAGTGTTAATGTACCTTGAAAAGTAAAGCCCTGTGATAGAACGTCCCTTTTTTGACTTTCCCAATAGGCACAACGTTGCATTTCAGTTCAAATTCTATTTCACTTATGTGAAGTTCCCAGCTGAAGTCATGTAGTTTGTCTCTTTCTATCGGGCCACCCATCTTGTCTGCAACAAACCTGTTCCAATTTATACCAGGACCAATTAAATCTATAATTCCTCTTGTATTTATCACAAAAATATAGCAAAATGAAAGGTATACAAGCAATAAGTGAATGACATATAAGACTTCAATACTTTTGCTCTGTTTGCTTTAATTATTTTATTTAGTAACTTGTATTTTAAATATGCTCACTGTTAAATACAGGTAACCATAACTCAGGTCATTCACATTTGTCACAGACCTAAACCAAGGCGCAACCACTGTCAGCAGATTCTGGAGTGGTCTAGTACAGACACAAAGTCCTCAGAGAAAATCACCAATAACAGTGTCATTCCTGAGGAAGTAGTTCAGAAGCTAGTGTTCATCTTTACAGCTAACAGATTACATGAGCTATGTATTACAATCCCTAGCCCTTCCATTTGTTTCAAATAGTAATAAAGGCATGAGAATATATATGAAAAAATAAAGCCATAGGTAATGATCCCAACATAGGAAAGCAACTATATCCAGAAAGGGTACTTCAGCTTCTACATATGCTTTCTTATTCAGTGTTAGGTTTACTGTTGGACTTGATAATCTTAAAGGTTTTTTCCAACCTAAATGATTCTATGATTCTATGATTCTATTGAAGCCAATATTTGGGGGGTGAGGGGTATGTATATATCCATTAAAAAGAATGGCTCAGTCAAAGAAACAGAAGATCAGAATTCACAATCTGTACAACCGCTGCCAAAAACATGTCTTTGGGGTGATTGTGCACCCACAGGATCAAGCCCCTACCTCCTTATACACACACCTTCGCCTCCCCTATGCATGGCCCCTGTACGTAAAGACCTTTGTTCCTCAAAGTGTCCTCAGCCACAGGCACAAGTGTTATTGAGAGTTCTCACTCTGGACACGGTGTTGCAGAGCTGACACGGGAATCACAAGCCACAACTTCAGACAGGGAGCTAAAATCTGCATCACCTCCTCTGCAGTAACTGTGAACAGGTTCTGTCCTCGCAGGACATGCAAGGCAACCTCAAAGGCCGTATTTCTCAAAACCTAGGCCCTGAAGAGGTACTGGTTGCAACAGCATGGGTACAGGGAGTTATCACTGAGCAGGCTAGACGTGGTGTCTTGGAGTGGGGAATTACTGGATGAGCCTGAAGAAGTGGAGGGCTCCAAGCAGTCACTTGTGCTGCTTGTGCCTACAGCCAGCCCTCCGTAAAGAGAGTAAAGCTTCTTGAGCCTACGTGCACACCGCTCTCGCATGCACACAAAGATGTACTGCGTTTGTTTAAAAGGAGAGAGCCAGCACTATCGCATGTTCCCTCATCTACCCTGGCTCCCTCCCTGGTGAGCACAGCAGGAACTCTGCTCGAGCTGCCAGGCTGCCGAGGGCTGCTGCAGCTGCCTCCTCCTCCCCTTCCTATTCAACACACGCTATTGATGCAGCCGCTTAAAATGGAGCATACACATAAAAATCCCCACAGAAAACATTCTACTTAATTTTCCCATGATTGTTTTGCTGGGTTGTGTGTCTGCAAGTATTTCATTGGTGTGTTTGAAGAGTGGATTTGAAAGAGCATTTTATGGATTCCACCTTGAGGAAGGCAGCATGATTTATACACAGCTGGATAGTTAAGGATGAATATCTGTCCTGTCAAATTTTGCAATCAACAGAAAAGTCATTCCTCATGCCACATTAGACCACTTCATTAAAAATGAGAGTTAGTAGAAGAAACAAATTTTGTGAGACTCAGCGGGATCTGACGCCAAACTCTCCAGATTCAGGAGGTAGCCAGGAAACTGCTAAGATAGTAAAGGTTAAACTAAGGAGAAGATGAAAGCAGACACACTGCTTGGAGATGACAGTGATTGGTGCCCAGGCTGAGTAGTCAGTGTAACTAATGAATCACACATTGATGACAACAGTCTGTACATGCACCATTGCAATATTCTGGCACTATTAAATCATCAGGATGTTAATTACAGTAGCTCCTAAAAACTACACTAGAAAAAAAGTCTTGTGCTTTTGGCTCTTTAGGAAAACAAAATACAAGAGAATTTCTGTCTCACAAGATTTCCAAACCAACTAGGCAAGAGAGATTGTAAGAGAAAGAACAGACATGATACAGACAAGTTGCAACCATCTCAGTATTAGGCTAGGGTTTTAGCCTGTGCATTTAGGCTCTGCAGCACCTGGGTCTCTCCTGTTCCTTGATGATATAGATGCTACATGCAGCTGATGCGTTCCTTGGAAAGGATCAGTACAGATTTATAAATGTGAAAAAAAATGAAATTGTCCATATGAGTATTTTCAAAATGAGAAGTTTGTCCCCTTTTGTTGGAAGTGATATTTTATTTAAAAAAAATAAACTAACTACAACAAAATTAGAAACAAGAAGCTTAAAATCTAAAATTATGTCAAAATTCTTTCAATTAAGGATAGGAAAAATAACAAATGTGGAAAAGTTGTCCTTGGATGAGAAAACTGTTATTTTACCAACTCAACTCATTTGCATTATTTATGGAAATACAGTTTGGTACTCACTGTGCAAGAGCCACAACCTGTTGCCGGGTAGTAGTTAGTGGTAGAATTGTTTTGGAAGCATCATTAATGTAATCCAGTAAAATGAAGTCAGGTGGTGGTAACCAATGTGAATTTTCTAGATTTATTTCATCCTGGACTTTAGATATAATCTGAGTAACTTCTTTCATTTTTTCCTCTTCTTTTTTCCCCTTCCCTTTTCTTACACAGAAAACAATATACACTTATTTAGAATACTGTAATGTCTAAAGTCCAAATTCTAATACAGTAGTTCTCCAACAGGACATTTTAGACAAACTGATTTTGGGGGAAAGGTAGGGGAAATCTTTGCTCTTGATAATGAATAGTCCAAAATCTACAAAGCTGTAGAGAATATTTGTGGAACATGCCCTCAGGAGATGGTTAGGAACCAAATGATACTAGCTCCATATTAATATTCCAGTAAACTCTCATTTTATGTTTGTCTGTGGCTCTGATACACTTTTCTCATATATGGATTATCTAGGGGAGAAGACACCTATGTACAGCTACATAATAATAACAACAAGTTTTTAGAGAGTATACAGGAAACATTTTTAGACAGTTACAGTTTAGATGCATATGGTCATGAATTAAAAATCATGAACTCCCATGAGCTTTTACTCAATAGAAAGCTGTACTTCACATAAAGTAACAAATGGTATCAGGCGCATGGCTGAAATCTTGAGAGGACATGCCAAGCCGTAATCTCTGTAGTTGCAAATCCATGTACTTCAAGCATTATACAAACTACAACATGGTTTGTCAGATTAAGATTTTATAAGAGACCTGGTTTTGCTGACTTTTTTTCATTGTACACGCTACATTTTTTACTAATGTTCAGAATCTGAAAAATGACTGTGATACTGAACAGGTATCATAAGCACCTAGCAGACGTATAAATGAAATGCTTGTTGTTCTTAGCTAGAATACGGCACATTTCACAAGTTATGCAGTAACTATAAAATCAGTATCTTACCAGAGGTATCATTAAGATCTATACAATCAGACAGTTTACGATTTTTCATTTGTGGGAACACAGGGAAGTTGTACTTTGTAAGCATTATGTCTTTTTTCAGCATAGGTCATGAATAATTCTAATGTGAAATATGACAAAATTTCTTTCCTTTGTTTAACAGTTTTGGCTTATTTTTTAAAATCCATAATACTTCTGGCGTTCTTGAAAGAAAAAAAAAGAAATAAAGGACCCCTAGAGTATGTGGCTCCAGGGCACACTATCATTATTGTATGCTTTTCAAATTACTCTTAAAATTTTTACAATGAACAGCATTCTTAAGACGGAAGGCATTAGACAAAGCAGAAGGGCATATACCATTATCAGTAATCTAATTCAAGCAATTTGTCTTCAGAATACTTTGCAAACTTTTCTTTTACCTATTGAGATTTATCATATTCACAAAAAGCCCTTTTCATAGATTTCATAAAGCACATTTTTTTAGAAGGATAACCAATTAAGATTTAATCTTCAAATTATAGAAAATTCACCACCCTCTTAAATAAACTGTTCTGGTTATTAATTACACTTATACTTGAAAAAAGCAGACAAACAGTTTTTTTTATCTAATGTGACTCTAACTATAGCCAGGGGACCTTACAATGCTAGATTAAACAGCTACCTACTTGTCCATTTATACACTTATGATTATGGTTAAGAATACTCCGTTTAAAAAACCCTTGAATTATTCCCACCTCTGTGGTGTCTGACTTAGCAGGTTTTCAAAACAACAATTTCTACAAATGGTATAATTTTTGTTCCTTGACCATTTTCTCTCTTTGTCCCCTGCTCTTCCCTTGTATTCTTCCAGTACTTTCCTTTCCCTATGAAAAGTGCACTGCTAAATTATAGTGCTATAGCAGGAGAATTTGTTCCCTTTTCCTATCTACTCAAATGACTCTTGAATCACTCCTATTCTCCTTCTTTCCAGTTTTCAGGAAGAAAAGCCCCGAGAAGGATGGGTTTGAACAATGGTTTGTTTGTTTTTTGCTGCTTCTTATTTCTCTGAGGTATGACTATGTTCGGTTCCTTGGTGGAATGGCCGATACAAGTCCCAAAGCTGTCTTACTACTCGTGAGACATACTTGCTGCAAATGCAGTGGAACATTGCAAAGGAGAATGCATGGCAGTTAGTAGTCTCCAAGCCATTTCTGATTCCTGTTGCATCTTCAGTACAAAAGTCCAACGGGTCACTGGAGAGTCAGTGTGAGGAAGAAGGCAGCCAATACAATATCCTACCACTAAAAGACCACCATGACATCTATTTTCTTTCCTTTTTTGCATAGCTTAATGCCTTGGCTGTCTTTAGAATAGGAGTAAATGAGCATTGGAAAGTATTTCCTTACATGCTGTACTGGAACGTAGCATGGAATAAATGCACATTTATCAGTCTACATTAAATATTATCTTTTAGCCCAGTCAATGTATCAGATATGCAACTGTTTGATCAAAAATGTTGCTATCTGTCTATGCAAATATATGTCAAACTATCAACTAGGCACTTCCTCTACATCTAATTCAAATGCTTCCAGCAGACAATTACAACTGCTCTTTCTCTTAGCTTTCACCTATGGTTTATATGAAGTAGTATCACTTTTTCAAAACAATGGCTTTAAACTGTGTTCGGTAGTACTTTGCAAAATAATGATGAACAGAAACATATGATCAAAGGAAAGAAGTATGTACGAAAAAGTCTAAGCATGTCTGAGACTTGGAGTCAGATACTGACCTTCAAGTAACTCCCATATATCTCACAAATTAATAATAATAATGATGTATGAATTATGGATTCAAAATGAATGACAATGGGGTTATAAATCATACAACTTGGTCATGACATTCAAAAGCAATTATTTCATACTTGAAGAAAGAAAGCTTTGTATCCCTGCAAGTAAGTTTACTATGGGAAATTGAGCCAGGTATTTTTTTCTCCTAAATAAGATTTTTTGCCTTCCAAAAGTGTTATGCTTGCTAACAGAACAGTCATTTACTGTGTAACTGACATAGATTACATTAAAAAGCAACTATCCAAGGGTATCCTCATCTCACACCGTAATAAACAAACATACTATCTTGTCAGAAGGGGTCTCTAAGCTCTGCACAGCTGCTTGAGACTATGCAACATGGTCTATGACTCTAGAGCATCTTCTCAGACGAAGGAATCCCCCACTGGTGCAGAGCAAACATAACTGGGGCTCCATATCTCCCCTTTCCTCCTGCTCCCTTTGAGTAAACTGGCATATGCATGGTGGGTCATGGCGAGAGCATGCTGGGCCTTGGGAGGACCCTGTAAATGAGGAGAAGCTAGAATAGGCCTGGTAAGACATTCAAGATGCAGTATCTGCTCTTTTGCATCCTGAAACAGGAACCTTCCACAATGCGATTCATATGATCCATTTCAGGTATCTGCTACAAAATTATTTAAACTGAATTCCAGAAATGCTTCCAGTCCAAATAACTAGTCAAATGTCTGCCTTGTAAGTCAATAACCTTTGGATAGACTTATCTCAGAACTTCAACCCTTCACAGTCAGTAGCTATTATCTGTCAACAATTTGCATGTCAGTTCTAAACAAACTTATACACATATAATTCAAAGTATAATACCTTAAGCCTTTTTCTCTAGTGCTTCTTTTGCTTGGTGAAGACCATTGTCCAGGTAACTCCTGCTTTTCGTCCATTGGAGATACCATTGAACTATTGAGATCACAAAGCAGGTTCCAATTTTCTATTGATTTCATCTCTCAAGCACATAGATATATACACACAGAGAAATATATAAGCAGTCTAAGAAATCAACCATTATCTCTATCAAGAAAATGCCTGTACAGACAGTAGCATATCATAGCTCATGGATGAGCTCCAAGCTAAAAATTGCAAACACAGTTCCTCAGTTCCCACAACAGACACTCCATCTCTCTCTTTTTTACAAACCCTGCAGTGCTTAGCATTTTGTAATACCCACCACTGACTAGAATTAACAGCCCTGAGGCATGACCAAGGCCCCCTATAAAATAAGGAAAATGAGAAAGTCAGGACTGAGACCCACAGAAATCAGCAAAATAAATGGTTAGCTCACTAAGTTAGCTAACAGAAAAGCTGAGGAGAGTTGTAGGTTACATCACGTTCCTATCAAGGACTAGACACCATCCCATTGATGGCAAGAACGCTCTATTTGGACTGGTTTTGGAATCCTGAGCATTCCTCTGGAATCAGGCATGTACACCTGCCTCTCTGAAAGGCATTGTTGTCGTTGTGATTGTGCTGCTGTTTTACATAAAGAGTTACCAGTTCAGTTGGAAGACCATGGTTCAGTTTTCTTCCACAGGAACAAACTAAGGGTTAAGCATTTTATATTAAAAGTCATCAAGACAAGGACTAGAACTTTGATCTTGACTCTCTCAGATAAGTGCCCTAAGAGCTAAAGTAGAAAGCTCTATTCATTATGCCTCTTTGTTAGTGAACAGCTACAATGAACCAGAAAGAGACTGCTAAACCCCAAATATCATGCCATCAGCTGTGGGCAGGGGGGCGGGGCAGGCTCGGGTCCTCTTTCTGTAAAAGAAGGAAATTAATTTCCCACGACAAGGTTAGAGACTCTGACCTATTTGGTACGAGTAGACATGCCCACCAGATCCATTCCACAGAAAGGACTGCAGGACCGTACCTAGTGTATGGTATGGATCAGAGGGAGTCCTGCAAGAGCGAGGCATTTTTAGGTTTGTTGCTGTCAAAACTGGAACAGTTCTGAGCACACCCTTCTCAGCTTTTAGTCATCTATGGAATTTCACTGGAAGAAATTTAATCTAGAAATAAGGATGCATGTAGGCAGTGTAGGAACTTTTCGTGGGTCTAGGTTCTAAACGGAGAAAGAACTTCCGCCCTAATTTCCCTGTGTCTTGGTTGTCAAGCTGTAAAATAACAGCATTTCACTGCCTCCTAGGGATATTGAATGGAAAAAAAGCCAAATAAATGGGAGATGTTCAAATACAGCATGAGGAGGGAGGACAAATGATTACTAAGATAGACAAAGGAAGATTACTGCAATTAGGAGGTGAAAGAAAGACTGAAAACATATTTAACATTGTATTTGAGCATTTGTACTCTGTTAGGAGACTGTCTATAATTATTTTCAATCAGAATTCTATTTTTAACATTAGAGAGCAATAACAGAACATTGACAAGTACATCTTAAGAACATACCTTGCTTTTTCTCTACTGCCTTTTCTTGAAATAGAAGGTGACAAGGTAGTCTGTTCATAAGATGAATCTTGTGCCTTTTCTTCTACTGCAAGGACACTGAAATGGAACAAGATATTTTTGCATATTATTTGCAGAATACATAAGTGGAAGAAATAACATAACCACTAATAAAACAGATACTGATTCAGGGATCAAAAATGAAGTACGAAATACCAAATGATGGACACAAGAGTAACTGGGGAGTAAGATTGCTGCCAAGGTGCAAAGGCAAGAAGCTGTGTCAAAGTCAAAGAAAGAAAACCTGATAGTTAAAGACAACTCTACGGATCAACAAAAAGCATGGAAGTTTAATTTGTTATAGATATTCTCAGACATCTTTATGGCGTCATATACAAGCTTAAAAGGGAAGCTAATGATACTGTAAACCAAATATGTGATGTGTTGACAGAGAAGAAGGTTTTGGACTTGCAAAATACTGGTAGAGCATTCTTTGATCTGTGAGACTGTTTACAGGAAATGACTCCCAGTTAAACAAGCCCAATACCAACTTCCTGCATTCAAATCTAAGAAGATTTGTTAGGCTGGCTTCAACTTAAACAGAGAAGAAATGGACACAGGTTCTTTATCAAGCCTGAAGGCTCGATGCTTGGCTTTGTCCTGCCTCTGGGGATGTTGTGCTTAAAATTGCATGCATTTGTCTGTACAAGAAGATCATAAAATCATAGACTTCATTGTTGCATGTTGACATTCAGCTTAGATGACATAATTATTACAGCAGATGACAAGCTTTGTTATAACTAAGAAAACACTGGGTGTCCCACCATCAGGAAGGGTGTTAAATGAATGAGTCTTAATGGCTAAGTTAAAAAAAAGCAACTCAACTGAATAAATCTTTTCTGTCTAGAGGGAAAAAAAAGTTATTTTGCAAATTCTTCTCTTATAAAATACAAATTTCTTGCCTTCTAGGACATGAAGCACTATGCTGAGATCTCTTTATATTATATTTGTGTATATATATATACACACACTATGCAGTTGGTACTGGAAACAGTGGAAACGATGGAAAAGATGAGCTATTGCAATAACTGTTGGTAGATCAAACATGACTCACTCTTCTCGTGGTTTAGCATTAATGAAGATTATGGCCCGACGGTCAGTAAGCTCTTGCATACTCAGTTCCTCCAAAGATAAAAATTTCACTCCTGGTTTTATCTACAAGGAAATTAGAATAAAAGATAAGGTGTTCTGTTCAGTTAAAGATGAAGAGAAAAAAATATTTAAGAGATACCTAAAGAGTAATTTAAAATTTCTAATCTTTAACAGAAGACTTACATAAGAACTTACAAAGCCGTTCAAAATATGTGAAATTGATTTCTTCTTCATTTGCATTTTCTTCATCAATTTTCTTAGAAAAGATTATTTATAAATAATTTAACTTGTAATTATTGTTACTATGTCATTCCAAACAGTTCTAAAATAAGGAAATGTTCCTGCCTCTGAAGGCTTTACAATATAGGATAGAATTTTCAAAAGCAACCAAGTGCTTTAGGAGCAGGTATTTCACTGATTTTCAGTAAGAAAGACTGGTATTTCTAATTCATTTGGGCATTTTGAAAAGTCCTTGTCAGATTTAAACTGAACACAGCACTAACAAGTGATACATAGTGGAGTCATTCTTTATATACAAACAGTGCTTTGTAAGAGAAAGGGTCATGACCAAGGTGAAAACACGAACTCTCTCCTTCTTTATGTAAAACTAAACAAACAAAAAGTTCATAGGTCATTCAGTGTCAGGTTAGCATTAAGTATACTGCAGGGAAAGAGACCAGAAGAATTAAGGTCTGAGAAAGGATCTGGAAAGGAACCAGGAGTTGCACAACTTACACAGGATTGGGAAGAAGATTGCAACTGGGGGATAGCATGAAGATGACGAGATTTCATCCATGAAGAAAGATAATAAAAAGAAATTACTATAAAAGCTGGGAAACTTCAGGACAAGTAAACAAGTATTTTACATAGCCAAATTCTGGCTTTTGCTATAGTACTCTTACTTTTTCTAAATCAAGAAGAAAATTTTACTCTTTCTAAGTAGAGTAATTTATTTAAAGTAGCTTACCTGACCGCAATCATAGAATCCATCAGTAATGATGTTACTTGATGATAAATATCCCATCTGGCTGTACTTTTGGGAAAGATTGTTATCAAGTAGCTTTTCCAGAGCAGCTTCACTAAAGTTATTTTTGCGCCCTGTCGATAGATTAATTTCTTCTAGGATGTCTAAAGCACTGTTAAACACAATACAAAGGCTAATTCATCATTAAATACCAATTAATTGTTATTATACAATTCAGAGTTAGTTTTCAGCATTGCCAAGGCCAAGACAGATTCATTTCCAAGTGCTAGCCTGGTGCCCCCTGGGCCAGCAAGGAGCTAGCTGTGCTGCACACAATTCTTTCTCTAGGGGAGGAAAATGCCTTGCAGTGCTTAAAAGCAAAAATCAATTCCTTTAGGCAGTTAAACAGTTACATAAAGAAATGCTGACAGGATGCCACAACCTTCTACCAGAAGGATGTTAGGTACCAAAGGGAACTTGAGAAAAAGAAGGATGTAAAGGCAGAGTAAAAGGAATAATGTTCAGAGCTGACCATGTGATACAGTTTGAGGAATCTCTCTCTCTCTCTCTCTCCAACTTGCAATGCAATTTGCAGATTCCATTACGCAATATGTGAATCCTTCTGGTTTAGGACTGTTACTGCGTTTGGGGCGGGATAGTTGGCAGAGATTTGCAAAACACGGATGAGCATGGAAACGCAAGCAGTTGTGTCAGCATCACCAGGTGCAGGATTTTTGCAGCACGGAGATAGAAACAAATAATCATGCGGGGACACGGGAGGACAGGAATTCATTCATCCTGGTTTTGGTGCGAAAACCCACATACTGATAACTTCCAAGCTGAGAAACTTAGGAAAAGGTCACTAAGAAGAAAAAGGAAGCTGAATCGGGAGAACATAACATAGTTCAGTTTTGGAACTGTTTAGGAATGAAAACAACAGGAAAAAAGAGGGAGATATATTCATATGTGTGTGTGTGTATGTGTATATTCAAATTTATATCTGTGTGTGTCTATACACACATGCAGACATTCTTCGCATCCTAAGGAACCAATTTTTTATATATATATATAATGAACTCCATGTTTAGGCTTTCCATTTCTCTCTGTGAACTACACAGGGAGCCTCAGCTGTGGACATTTACAATGTAGACTTCTGAAGGTACATCAGATGGATTCCAGAGAACAAGTTTTTCAGGCAAGGCAAATGACAACCTTCTCTTTTAGAAGAGAGCAATGGGAGAAAATAGTGGAACGGCAGTACAGGCTATTTGTCACATAGCACACTGCAACAAAGTCAGGTAACCAGCAAGTAATGCAGGGAAGAATTTTAAAGGGGAAAATGAGTAAGAAAAACCTAATGAGTACAACAGTGACATTACAGGCACAACGGCATGTTATCCTCATGTGGAGGAAAGACAAGCCAAAAGGGAACAAATACGGCTGCACCAAAAATTCTGTGAAGACCCAAAAGCAAAAAAAGGACTCATACAGAAATGGAAACACTGACACTTCCAATGGGGAAGAAAAAGTAAGGGAAAAAAACAAAAGACCCACAGGCAAAGTGAGATACAACTATTCCGGGACTGAAACAAAAATAAATGTTTCATATGCTGCAAGTCAGAGAGGAAAATGTAGGCCTATTACTCAATGTGGGAAGAAAACTCATAGCAGATGGCACAGAAAAGACTGAAGTGTCTGATGCCTTTTTTGCTTCAGTTTTCATAAAAAGGTTGCAAGCAGATGCCTGGCAGTAATATTAACAAGGAGGTGGAAACAGTAGGCTTAACATGTCTAGAATAAGTTTGAAGAGACAAAGTTATCAGTGCCTGAGGAGACTTACTTCATACTACTCTATGAATTGGCAAAAGCAACCTCTGAACTATTTATAATTATATTTGAAAATTCAGGGAGGACAGGCTAGGTGCCAGGAGAGTGGAGAAAGGCAAAGATAGTATCTAGATTTGAAAAAGGAAGAACAAGGAAATAATAAAGATCATTTAGCCAAATTTCAGTGTCCAAAGGACACCATATCAAATTATTAAACAATCAGTTTGCAAGCAACAAGAGATAAGACAGTAAGAAATAGCCATTAAGTATTTGTCAAGTAAAAATTGTGTAAAGCCAATCTAATCCTTTCTGTGATAGGGTAACTGACTTAATGTAGAGGCAGAAGTAGTAGATGTGAGATATGAGTTGACTTTGAGACATGTTTTGACTTTAATAAGTCTTTTCACGTATTCCTACTTGAATACTCATGAGCAAGTCAGGGAAATATGATCTGCATGAAAATAACATGGAGTGGTGCCTGCCTGGTTGAAAAACTATGCTTAATGTATTATTATCAATAATATGCTGTCAAACTGGAAGGACACATAAATTAGAGTCCTACTCCGATACTGTCACAAAGAAGGGATTAAATAAGAGCAGTGCTGTATGCAAGATATAGAAAATAATTACTGAGCTTTATTTGATGGTGGTATGACCTCAGCTGAAGTACCTCATCCAGGCTGGGAGACGGCACTTCAAAAGGGCATAAATAAATGAGAGAAATTCAGAGATGTGTGACAAAACGATACAAGATGTCAAAACAAAAAGAAGTTTAACATTTTTACTTTGTCATGAAAAGGAAACTGAGGGAGGGACATGGAACACGAGAAAATTCAGTAAGTTAAACTCAAATTGCTATAAAAAGGTGGTTAATCAATCCCACTGAAAGTAGGACACCATGTAGTTGAACTGATTTGCTGTAAGGGATATTTAGAACTAAGAAACCCCTTCTAATTGTAAGGATACCTCAGCACTGGAACGGGTTACCTCGGGAAGTTGTGAAACTCCCTCAGAATTGGTATTTACACTTTACAAGCAAAAATACGTCAGTGTACCTGATTCAGTCTTACAGTGGGCAGATGGATAACATCACCCTCCAGACCTAAATTTCTGAGATTCTTACTCTGCAGAATCCCCTCAGATGGATTTTAAGTATCTGTGCCGTAACCAGAGAAGTGTCCAGCAGAGGGAGCAGGGCAATTACATATATTTTAATTTAACAATAACTAAAAGAGTCACCCCGTATAAGGAGCCCTGTGCCATAATTCTTATAACCTAAACCAGCTTTCGTAATTCAGATATTAATATACAGAACTTGGAGTTTCTAAGAAGGAATAAAATAGAGTCGCTTTTACATGACACTTCAGCACACCTGCAGTTAACCAGAGTCTGTGAACCAAATTTAGCCTCTGTGTAATAAGTACAATTTACTGTATATTGAACTTAGCCTGAAACCTTAATTTCAGTTTCATATGTATGGGGCACTGTAGTCCCTAATTTTGACTGATATAAGCACATCTTCAATATAAAGCCTAATTCAGTCACAGAAACAATAAACATTTTTGTAATTCCAGACAGTTCTCTCTTCAGGCTTGCATTTTTTTCTTAAGACTTCTGTTACTTAAAATCATTTCATCTGTAACATCTGTGGTGCAAAAATAGTTTCTGCTGACCAGACAGTACAGCTTAACTTTGTTATTCTGCTATAAATATGTAAAGATCAACTTAACAGAGTTCTCTTATCAAAATCTTCCCTCTGCCCATTGATACTATTTCTACTCACCCTAGCCTGCATAGTTCAACAGCAGTTAGTTCATCACTTGCACAGACCATAACAGCCCAACAGACATTTCTTCTGACTTCTTCATTCTTAGAATGCAGCAATTCAACGAGTGGTCCCAGTCCACCTGCATTTCTTAACTATAAAAAAAATGAAGACATTGACACTTACATATTTCATCAGTCCCAGCAAGAACAGCCTATGAAATTCACCTTCTGAAACATTCAAGCGTTGTAGACAAGCTATGCTGGGCTGGTAGAAAGGCCATTTATGGGGGTTCTCTGCTTCTGTGAACCCTGCATAGGCTGGAGCTGAAGCGAGCTTCAGAGTGGTTCAAGGCACACATCCCTTCTGGCTCTGGCTTGCTTTTCAGTTATTAGATTGCGGTGTGGAAACTGAAGAGACTGTGCAACCCAACACTGCCATGGAGAGTTACACAGCTTTTTCTGTGTTCTGTTGCCTCCTAGCAACTAATTTACATCACAATATATTTGAATTTGTATTGTATTGTATGTATGACAATCTTATTAACATCCTATTCTCTTGTGTGCTACAGTATCTTTCCTATACACGCTGGAGGAAATATTGCTCATTTGGATTTTTGAAGAGAAAGACATTTTAAGGACACTGAAAGAGGTAGATTAATTATCTATGCCCCTTATTCATGTCCTAATTAACAGCCTTGACCCATGAGAAATCCCCAGCTTATGATCTATGAATGCACATGGGATCATCCTTATTTATGAAAAGAAAATAATATGACCATTGACAAATAGCAAAAAGTTCAACTTGCTGGATGCCACTGATCAAGGGACTAATTATATTTTGAGTTTTATTTGAATTACATTTACTCCATGTACATCCAGTATCTTGTAAATCAAGATCAGATATAGCTGTTCAGGCCTTGAAAGTGGGCAATAGAACAACACTGAGGGAGAGTAAAGAAGACAGATCTTCTCATCTTCAAAATACAGCCGGCAGTTGCAGCTGAGAGAAACCTTAATGTTTAATGCTCATAAACACGAGGATTAAGATATAGCCCTGGTTAAAGCTCATTGAAGCCACTGGAAAGCTGTAAAACATTAATTTGGTGCGAGCAAATACATCAGTAAAAATATAAATTAAAGAAAACCCCTTCCAAGTTCTCATGACAAACGGAGCTAAATGCAGCTGAACAAGCCTATGATGAAAGTGAAAAATTAGTTACTATGTAGAAACCCTGGGACTTTTAGGACAGACATCCAAAATACGAAGATCCTAGGTAAGTATAACACCAACCTCAGGATCTAGAAATGTTACAATAACCACAGCCTCGAAGAAGAGTTTTACCTCAGTTCTTGCATCAGCATCACAACCAAACACAGCCACAGCAAATGCTGCTTTGCTTTGCACTTGGCTGTTGGTCGAGCGCAAGGGTTCTGCAAGTGCACTCATAATCCCACGGCTCTGGATATTTACACGGAATGGCTCTTGCATGGCCAGATTTGTTAGCACCGTGGCAGCATTAGCAATGGCTCCATCTCTCTGAGCATGCAAGGCTTTTACTAATGGCTCAATTCCTTCAGCCTCAGCAACAGCACTAGCAAAATAAAGGAGAAAAAAAGAAATCTTTGTTATTTTAGGACAATTTTTTCTTCTTAGTGTGTTATATTTACCAACTAAATTAGCATTACATATCAAGAATATAAAATACTGCTTACCTGCAATAAATTGCAAGACTGATGTTTATATTCTAAATGATAGTATGAAATTGAAATTAAAAATTGAACACCCCTCTTTCTGATGCCTTAACTGTATTTGATTCACAGTGTGAAGCTCAAGAGGCACAACCTAAGCAGACAAACCAAGTCACAAACTTCTGGATTCTTTAACTAACTAGGACATGGATTCTTTCTGAGGTTTTGAACAAGTGAATGAAATCTTGCATCTTTTCAAAGATGCAGAATTTCTGTATCTTTAGTTCCAGGCAAATGCCTCTGCAGAGTTTTATCACCTCTCCCCATGATTATTCTAGCACTATTTCTAATTATGATTATAGTGCACGGAATATCACATTGTTGTTCTTTGTGCTGTCTCCGTAAATTTCTGTGATAGGATACTTAGGTGACATAAACATTGCACAGCAAGCCTCTGCTGTTCTTACAGAGTAGGTATACATGGTGCAGTTCAGTGCAATGTAGAAATTATTGTGCTGGCTTTGTACAAGCTGCTTTAGACAGCAGGAGTACAACAGACGCATCAGCATCAAGTTCAGGGCTAGCTATGACTGTGGTTCCACATCAATTAGCCTATCAGCAGCAGATCCAGTTTAAATATTCCCTCTGCTCCCAGATGGTCATTGCAGCCATGGCTAAAGGGTGCTGCCCCTCAGCAGTTCTGAGCTAGACCTGCAAAACAACCTGTTTGCAAATAAAATTGAGAAGATTGTTGGGATTTTTTTAAGGATCATTTCATAGAATTATGTTAGAGAACAGCCAAGAAAAAAAACATTGAAGAAGCACTACTAAGGCAATAGTAACTTCAAGCAGGAGACAGCAGAAGGTGCAGGGAGCTGCACTATTAGAGGACACATTTGCAAATAGCTTAAATCTGATGTGCTGCAAAACTGATAGTCACGTGGGCCTACATCTCAGTCACAGCAGAAGGAACTGGCCTACGAGCACTTTGTCTTAATACTGCTATTCTGCTTCCTGCACTCACTGGGACAGTGCCTTTAAAAGAAAAAAAAAAGTTAACTTCATATTTAATAATATTTAATATCTGGGATAAAGAATATATTTGAAAGCAGCTGGTAACATGGCTTCTAATGATAGTAAACTCTTGACTACAACTGATGCAGACCCTGAAGAGAGAACCTGGCCTGGCTGAGGGGAAACTACCATGCTCTAACAAATCTGAAAAGGCATATGTTTCTGGGTTACCACCGCATTATGTATTCCTTGGCCTCTTTGCCATAGGCAAAAGAGACTACTGATACAAATGTAGTTTACATCCTTCAAATGGCATAACATATTCCATTACTTAAGATTTTTGTTGACCTTCTTGCCAAAACTTTGCCTTCTACTAAATGACAGGAACTTATTTTTTTGTCTATATCATGTTATGTTTGTTTCAGTGGTATTTTTTCCAATGTCTTTATAAATGAGCACACTATAAAAATTGAATTGTCTTCCTTCTGAGTTTGTATATAAAATTTGATCAAATGATTTGAGGCATATGTCCAATTTACTATCTGCTCTTAGTAATTTTACATTGGGCTCATCTGTTTGTTAAACAAAAGTTGGCAATATTGTTCGCAATGGAAATGCGCAGATGGCAATTTGAATTTTCATTGCAACTGCTTTTTATACCTCCTTTTAGTACATTTTGTCTATATCAGAAACATAACAAACTCTCCCACCTCTATACGAGCATATCTAAGCACTTCAACAGAAGAGTATATTTTTTATAAGTTTTGCTAAATTTCTGTCAACACATTAATAAGAGAAATCTGGATATGAAAATCTTACTTTTACTGTAACAGTGTCTTACCAAAAATCTAACTAACCTTTTGGTAACTTTCACAGTTACAAAATAAACAGAAGCTTAGAAGTATTACATATACAAGAAACAGTTATGCTATCAAAGACTGTCAAGGCATTGATAAAAACAAAAAAACCTCAGGAATGCCGATGGTCACGCTCTTATGCAAACAGGACAGAAAGCAGAATACATGCCAACCTGTGCTATATAATCTCATTACATGGGCAACACGACATAAATCTTACTGTGAACTGGTCTTAGTGCAAGTATCTCCAAACCACGTTTTCAGAGAGGGGGATGCAGATGCTCCTGAGCATACCTGGCATGAATCAGCAGAGGCCAACAGGACTTGTTAGTCTGATCTCTGCCTCAGCTACAAGGTGATGGCAGCTCGCAGGTACTGCTGGAACATGGGTGTAAGGAAGGCTGGCAGGCAGGCAGTAGCCTCCAGTTTGGAAAAACAGGGAAAAGGCAGCAATCAAGGCAAGGTTATTAGGTTGGGTGCAGCACAAAGGTATAGGGCCAGTTTGGTGTTGGCTAATTAACCCTCCTGGAGCACCAGTAACTTTAATGCAAGCACTTCAGTCTCTGTTCAGCAGTGAATCCCATGTTTTCAGATGCTCTGCACTGCACTCCTCAGTGTGTCTTCAATTAGCTGGATTTCCCCTTATCTGGGTATCCTCCCTCCCCTTCCCTCCTTGACCAGATAAAGAAGAGGTGAAAATGTTTTGTTTGGTTGTGTTTTGTTGGTTTTTTTTGGGGGGGGGTGTCGGTTTGTCTTGTTTGGGTTTTTTGTTGTTGTTGCTGTTGGTTTTTTTATTTAGGTAAGGCCACTGTATTTCTAGGTTCTCTGGTTAATATTGTCTTTTCTTCCCCACGAAAATTTTATCCAGATTTCCAGCTTCAGGAGTGCTGTAGCTCTATCCAGGCTGCTGTATATGAAGAAATCCTGGACATGTTGATTGCACATGTAAGGATCAGCTACACACCACATGTACAAGTTTTCCGGAAAACATCACATTCATAGCATGTGTAACAGCAACATGACGTACCTGCTGGCAAAGTGTGGGAGAGACTCACCATACATGCACGCAGCCATGCACAGTAAGGCACATCCATAAGCTATCAGATTTACAGCATTACACAGTATATACACACATACCTCATTCAGGGAAAAAAAAAAAAATCAAACGGGTTTTCCTGTACAATGGATACACAGAAATTCCAGGATTCATGGGACAGATCCACTGCTCATGAAAGGCACCACTGCATCTCACAGGTGTAGTATATCCAATACTTCTGCAGTAAGTATAGGACTTACTATTCCTATAGTATACCCCATAACACATGTATTCTCCTGTAGGAAATCCTAATAAACATAATCCTAATAGTCCCTAACAGACTGATTCCAGGATGATACACAGAACCGAATGACGTAGCCAATCACATTATAAGCAGATTTACTATAATTTCCATAAAGCCAGCAAGTACACAAGTACTTTACAAAAGCGCAAGGTGACAGCTCCTTGTGTGTTCAGAGCTGACCTCAGCGAGGTACAGAGCACAGCCAATTTTCTCAAGTGCCACTCAACTTCAAAAAGGTTGAGAACCACTGATTTAGAAGATCATACATATTTATTTCAATCCTGCGTTCTACTTCTGCACAGATTCATTTTGAATCACAGTTTCACGAGTATAGTTTAATCAAGTAGCACAATGGATCACAAGGCAAAAAGAATTCATGTTAGAAGTAACAACAGCAGGTAATGAGAGTTGAAGGTAACCAGTACCTTTGAGAATAACATTTTAAGAGGGCACAAACACCTGAGGGCAATGCTGTGTCCTGATAACAGATGCGTACAGAAGAGCTTATGAGGCAAGAAAGAAGAATGAGGAATCCATAGTTCAGCTCACTCCTACCCCACAGCCCTCTGGAGAACACAGAAATAGCGCTGTCACCCTGGGCCACGGAGACCCAGCCGCTAAAGAGGCAGCAGTGCCTGACCTCAGAAGGGAGCTGAAAGAATGAATATGCTTAAGTTTTTAAGGTGCTGAAATACTACAACATTAAGATTTAAGTACGGACATCCTCGTTCCCTTCCATCCAGACACATCCTACTGAAATGGTGCACTTTATCAGTGCTCCCACTATAGGGCTACATCCTCAAGGAACAAGGGGGCCTTGGTTTAACTGAAAAAAAGTATACAGTTTTTGATGTGGAAATTGAGTAAATTATATAAATCCACAGCTCTTTTTCCTCCGTGTTGTGTAAAGATTCAAAATCAACTTCCCTAATCATGGAGAGAAAAGATTAGGGAAAAGGAAAGAAGACAATGACAAAGGGGGAAAAAAATGATGTTGCATTTGCAACATCATCATGTTTTTTTGAAAAGTGGAAGCTGACTATCTGAATCACAAACAAACAAGAAAAACCAGACAAGATAGGTGTAGAAATTACAGAGCTCAAATTAAAGTTAAAATAATTCAAATGTTATGATTTATAAGCACATGGTTATGATCATTAGAGCGCCTAACCTAACATGGTTAGGCATTTACCTTAACCAGGTATACATGGTTCAGGTGTCCTAATGACCTTAACCATGCCCTGAAGTGAAGCAGTAAAATTCTGATTACAATTGAATTCAAATTACTGCATTCAAGAATAGCTAAAATATTTTTCTCAACTGACATTGGAAAGGCAAATATTAAAAGGTCAGATAATAAATATATAATTTAAATTATTAATTTTAAATATACATTGTAACAACTTATTAAGAGATTTCTTGAAAATTCTCTAAAAGGTCACTCAGGACTCAAAGAATAAATGCTGAGAGTTTGAGAAAAACAAATGTTTTCTGTACTGTTTTTAATGCAAAAATAAATTAAAAGTTGACAATAAAATCATTACTGAAAGTTTCACAATACAAACTTTTTTTAAACAGTTATTTTGGAGATCCATATGAATTTCACTGAACTGAATATTTAGTTGCTTTAGCTGTCTGGGGTGCAACAGGAAAGCTCAGATCTTGGATGAGTGTTGTGAAAACAGTCATCAGTAAAAACTGGACCAAAACTCTGTGGATTTTTTTTTATTTGTAGGACTGTAAGCTCTCTGGGGCAAGAACCACCTCTTTGTTGGCATCACATCAAGCTTAATAGCTCTGGTCCCTGACCAAGCCTCCCAGCCATGGCAAGAAAGGTAACGGATTATTTACTTCCTTAGTGCGTAGGGAATGGTCCAGCCAGCTTTCCTCCTGAAGAGAAGGTTCAGCAGAATGGAAAAAGCAACTATCAGTGTTCAAAGAGCTGACAGAAACCACCGAGACTGGCCCCCAAACCCCTAACCTAAGCAACCGCCCATGGAGGGGAGATAGAGGGGAAGAGCAGCGGTGCAGCTTCACACCACTGTTTACTCTGGATTGTGCTTAATTTACACTAGTGAGATTGACACTGCATAAAAACGGTAAAGTATGTTTGGTTTTGCTTCTTCTACCACAACTGAACATCGACTGATTTATATTAAATTATATTTTTATTCACATCTATGCTGTTTACTCCCCCCCTTCTGACTGAGGATTTAACACAATTTCAAATTTTTCCTCCTCACAAAGGCCATTGGACTCCTTATGGACTTCATTTTCCAAATGTATTGCAACTGCATGTTTAATTTCAGTGCAAAATTACTGTGATTGTGTGTGAGGTGCTTAGCTAGCCATTTATGCCTGTGCATATCTCATTTTCATACATAATTGCATGTAAATTATGCATAAGAATTATGCATCTAATTACACACACATTTTTTAAAATCAACTCTATCTGTCTTAAATCGCATGACTTCTTTTTCACACAAGGCATTTTTGACCCAGCTATTATGTAATTTCTGACTGAGAAAGAATATCATAACCAGAAGTTCAAAAAACCTCAGGAAATATATTCTTTTTTATCCCTTAAACGTATTAGCATTCTTCATTTGCCTTGTTATGCCATCAGAATAATCACATCCAATAAACGTCTTCTGCATTTACCAAAAATTTCACTTCGCGATTTAATTATTTTCAAAAGCAATCGACTGTTGTATATAGTCAATCTTATTTTATTTAAAGACTAATATTAGTTCCGTTTTCTTCACTATACAAGGGAAATTAATGTCAGTATTTTTATTCTGAGTAAGGGAATCTAGCACAAGAGACTCCGATCTACAATTTGGGGCCCCTTTGTGCTACAATAAAAATACTGATGATATCAACAAATCATATTCATTTTTCATTTCAGGAACTGAACCCTCTATTCCTATTTTTTAATGACAAGTACCTTGTTAAAACATCAACAAACCCCAAACTCAATAAACCTCACAGTCTGGAAGCAATAAAACCTTAAACTGTCTAGGTCAGCAGAGACTGTAATACTTGACTCTCATTTAGAGATACATAGAGATTTTCTAATGTCTGTCATTGAATTCATTTGACAGAGTTACAAAGCTCTCAGTTCTAAAACTGTAGTATGCCTAATTTAAAATATTACAGGGGCATTGGTAATGAACAATCTATCCATGATATCTGATCCTTTCGATTACAATATTATTTGCAACCTTTATAAAGAATTTCTGACACCTTCACCGTTAGGAGAAAGGCTTGAAATTCAGCAACAGAAAACATTTTTGCCCCTTAAAGATCCCATGTAGCTGCAGTCAGGATAAGCTCATGAGAAGAGAAAGACACCATTCCCCTCTCTCTTTTTTCTGATCCCAGAAGCAGTGCATGCAAAAATCAATAACTCAGCACAAATGTTGAGAGTCTGGAATCCACATTGTTACAAAAGCCAAATAACAGGGAATGTTCAGGAGTTGTCAGAGCGGCCTTCATGGAGGTGTGAGGGAAGGAAAGAAAGAGCCAAAGCAGGGTTCCCACAACAACTCATCTGAACACAGGGACCGAGGAGAGAGTGGCTCCTCTTCATCTTTGGAAGCACCAACTGAGGAAGAACAAAAAAGCTATGCCAAGTCAGCCTCTCTACAAACAGCACTCTGACTGTGAAACCTGACCCCATCTTTCACTTCTGGGTAAGTCTTTGCTGGACAACTGTGAACTTATCTGAAATGGCAGCGATCTGTTTTGACTTGCTAAAGGTTCAATCTCTTATCATGATTCAGAGTGTAGAAACTTATGCTTTTATTTTTCTCTCGTAAAATTAAATCTCTAAGAAAGTACACATATACGACTACGTTAAGATAAAATTACTGAGGTTGCAAGTCAAAAGGTTTAAAGTAACATGTGAAAGCTGATTTTACCCCTTTGTGTGTATGACAGTCCAATTAGACAACATGCAACAGTCAGTGCACAGGTTAAATTCACAGCAGGACAGAATTAAGTTTGTGTCATCAGCCATAAACCTACAATTCCCTTATAGACTTAAAATAAATAACTTCACACTATACTAAAGTAAATTAAAACATATACTTAAGTAATTTGCATTTAATTTAGAAATGGAAAATAACCCTTGCCACTTTTAATTCATAAAAAGTATAATTCATCTCAGTGCGTATCACTGAATGTCATTATAGGGATACACACTCCAGAGAAATCATTGAACCTGGGCCACTGTATAAACCACAGTTTTCTTTCCCAGGCTTAGGAGTCTCCATCCAGGAGGAAAAAAGTCTCTCCTGATCCCACAGGGGAGTTACAGGTGACAACACACATGCTCTGAGTGAAATTCCAGCCTTCCTACAGGTAAGATCAATAGTGATCATACCACAAGGCTTTAAAGGTAGGTGAGTACAAACAGCCCAAAAGATTTTGCTATACCTCTGAGGGGTAGAACTTCTATATAGTTACCGTTATCCCAATTTAGAAGTGTTCTGTTTTCTGTCTGAAACTATTTTGAATACACTTAGGTTCTCATGCACTTTAGGATGCTGTGACTTGAGATTTGTGTTAGATAGAGATGAATGCTCTATATTGGTCTCTGTCTTCAATATAACCCCTGATAGGCAACAGAGTTTAAAAAAACAAACAAACAGGGAAATACTTGACATTTTTTGTGAAAGAAGAGCTGTACTGGGAACAAAATGCAGTTACAGTGTCTGAATCTATAGAGGGACTTTTCCATAGCCACATCTTCACAAAGCTAAGAGACAAAACCTACAGCTGGCTGAGTGAAATATTTTGCACCTGCCAGTGGGGGTTGATTTAGGGTACTGTCCACGGGTTGCATATCAGTCATCTGACATGATGTTAAAGTCAGTGCAAACCCATTTCTGAATGACATCCCAGCATTAGGCCTTGATTCAGCTTTTCTGCCACGGAGAAATTTAGCATTAAACATTTTCCAGTTTTCAATGGAAGTCAACATGTAACTTGCAAGGAAAAGTTTGTGAGGTCTTGAGTAGCAACCGTGTTGTCTTTTTTCTTTAGAAAGCACCCTTTACACTATGGATATACAGTAAAAGTCAAAACAGGAATCTGTTCATGGCATGAGTTAACTGTTTGTATTTGTATAGGGCTCAGCAGAATGGGCGCTAATGCAAAAAATAACAACACAAACCACAAAACCCAACAAAATCTCTTTACCTTGCAGCACACTAGCTCAAAAATATAATTCTGTCACTAGGGGTCAGTATTAAAACATATTACCTTTACACAATACAGCTAGTGGCGTTCTATTGTTGATTTCCTCCTTCAGAAACACAAACTTACGTTATAAAGAAGAACTATTAACCATAAAAAAGACAAAACCTATAAAATGGATTATTACCTATTTCTGTTTTTAAATGTAGCTCTCGTCTACTAAAAATTTTTGTTCCCATTCTTAAATTAACATATATATTCATGCAAATGTATTATCTTACATAATACCAACGCTTCAATATTGATCCGTTTATGTGAATTAGGTTCCATCTACAGTCTTGAAAGAGCAAAGCTATGAAGTTTCCCATTTTTTAATGGGGAAGATTACTACCTAGTGATATTACTACCTAATAGTAATGATCATTACTTCCTAAATGATAATAACAAAATTTGAAATGTAAGAAAAATGGACATTCTTCAAGTGTATTCCTTGACAGCCATATCCATCTCAAAAACAATAAAAATCTGTTGCGGATACTGAAAATCTCCATTTAAGAAGGTGAGAGACTCTCACTACAGGTGAGCATTATCCATACAGAATAGACTGAGGATGTATTTTGGGTCATTAGATCAGTACATTAATTTCAGTTTGGAATAGATGCAACACCCACTGAAGTCAAGGGAACAACTCACTTTCTCTTCACTGGGCACTGCCCATAACCAATGAGTTCCCAAACTCCCTTCCTATCCCCAACGTACTCCCAAATCTTGAAAACCTTGATACATATGAGAAAGCACACATTTGGATGCTGTGATAATGCCTGTAACTACCTATATGGACATAATTTTGCTAATGTAAATAGGTCCACTGATTCCTGTGAAGAATTCAAGATTTAGAAAACTAAATAACATCAAGCTTGCTGACACTGCAATTTTTGGGATGACATTTTACTATCTTGACTCCAGATATAATACTTCGAAATATGTAACATGACACTAATTATAAACCCCAGGAGAAATATTCTGCCAGACCATAAGTCTGTCGTATACCACAATTTCCTGCAGCCCTTAGTACAGCTGAACAAAAAACATCCCTTTCCTTCTTCCCCCAGACCAAACTCTAACTGAATGCTATAAATTTTACACTTAAAATAAACAATTTAAGACAAATATTATTGAGGCTGTTAATTAGTTTTCATGTCCAGTACAAAGCTCTAAATTTCAGAGCATATGTTTTTCTTTAGTGGTAACTCCGTTAGGTGCCCAGAATTCAGACGTTGCCAGATTTATGAAGACAGCTATTAGAAATGGCATTTGTGCTACGACAATACTGAAGAAAAGAGCTGGTCAAATTAATGTCTGACTAACTGGTACACTTGAGATCTTATTTCTATGTGTTACTTCCAACTAATATCATATTTATATTTAACACAATCGGCTTATCCTAAATACATGAAAAGCGAAAATAATTGATTATACTTTAGATGGGAAAAAATAGGCAGAGGCTGAAGGAAAACATTTGTTCTGTAGATAGTTGGATAGCACAGAATGATTTATTTTTCTGTCCAATAGATGGCACTGCTGTTTCTTTGTTTGGGTGTAATTTTTCAATTTGTGCGTAATGTACATTATTGAGGTGACTGTGCCTACATTTCTCGATGCTCGGACACATCAAAAATAGACAGATTTCACAGATTCTTTAAAATGGCATTATGCTGTCCAAATAACTGTATACAATTCTCAATAAAGCAAGTTAGTGTTCTGGATTAAAAAATGTGAAGTGGATGCAAACACCCAGCTGAACATAATTCTCTTCTTCCCAGCAGCAAACCCACAGAAACAAATTCTGACACATATATCAAGGATGGCCTCAGAGCTATACACATGGTAACATCCCAAAATAATTTCTTTATCGTGTGTTAGAATAAGCACATGGCATTTTAAACTTAACTATACTTTGCAATTTCATTTTTATTTAGCCTAATTATTAACAAATTTACAAAGAATTTATCATCAATATACAGCAGCATTAAAATTCTGTCATTACTTTATTATAAAATTCTGATAAAAGCATCATCTGGGGCTGTCAATCTGTAAACTAACGAGGCATTTGACCACTGTACTTTTTTCTATATGCTACTGGAGCGTGACACAACAACAGCTCTGCAGCAAAAGCCTAAATGCTGAAATATTTTAAAAGTTATTTACAGTAATTTTTACGTGTTCTGGTAGAGATCATATTGAAAATCCATGTTTTCCAGTAAACCTGAAAACTCAAACCGTTGGTATGGGACTCGTTCTCTTCTGCTCTAGATCTTTGCTTAAAATACTATGGGGGCCAGAGTCATTAATTAATTTATTTATTTTTGCCAAATCGTGGTTGTTTGGGGACTTGTATGAAATGACAAGCTGGTCTCTGTCCCGTTCATCGTGAACAGGTGTTCTAATTACAAAACCTCCACCATATTTGACACCTTTATTAGCTGTCTCAGTTGAGTAACAAAGGATTGATTGGGTAGGGGTATAGAACTAGCCTTTCATTGCTGTGGGGAAGCACCTAAAGGTCAAGGTTAATATACATTAGTGGGGGGTAGTATTGCCCATTGCCTATGCTGTTCTTGTGTTATTAATCAATGGAAGACTTTCTCCTTATGAGCTAGCTATTGTGGGAGCCTTAATTTGTTTTAACTTGTATTTTTTTCCATATTATATGAAAAGCAGACAACATTTCTTGACCAAATATTCCTAACAAGAACAACAAATCTCCAGCTAAAACAGCAGTCTTGTACTCTGTTTACATTCTGTAATATATACTGTACAAAATGAAAGGGCAAGGTACACATCCTTCAATCAATATAATACCTGCAAAAATGCTCATGACATGAAATATGGCAGAACACATGTATATGAGTTCAACAAGATTGAATTTTTGGCTGGCCGGTAAAAAGTGAAAACATTTCAAGTAAACAGTCTTCCCCTTTACTGTAGCCATTTTGTTCTCGCCACATAAGGTCTATCTGCTACTACTAGCTTTATGATTTAATATTCTTGGAGGGTTTATAACAAGAATCTAATATATAACCAATAAAAGGGCACTAGTCTCATTAGTCTCATTTGGGACCAGAATACTGTCAACATAATTATACAGCAAAGTCACATCACTATAAAAGTACATCAGCATCTTCATTATATATACACTTATTTTCAGTGGCTTACAAGACACACACACAAAATATTCCAGAATGAAATATGATTATGGTAAGTCAATCTGGAATGCATTTATCTCCAAACTATTTTTTTTTCCTATTATGTGAATGTAAAATAAATATGGGCCAGATAGTCAGTGAGCTGGAACTATACCAATTTGTATCAGCTGAGGGTTCAGCTCTATATATTCATTTATAGATCCTAGTCACACTTGGACCCTTCTATGACTTATTAATGGTTTTGATTTAGAAATGAAGCTTTGAAGTAATTATATAGTCACATGGCATTCATCCAATATACATATTTAATGTAAATTATTGCTTCCTGATTTTCACAGAAGACCTGTGATTAGATTATCTGGTGCTTGCATATTGTACTTGGAGCTGGATTGCAAAGAGAGAGAAGTATATATAAGCCACCTTTACAACTTCCTGACTCTGCCCAGCAAGAAACAAATACGGACTCCATTATAATGCAGAGAAACAGAGACAGCTATTTCCCTGCCTGAGGTCTCGGAGAATTGTTCTAGCAGTTGAGCTAAACAATGTCCTGACTATCTCCTTGGCAAAAAAACCTGAATGAGTTGGCATAAGCTGCCATACCAACTCAAAAGTCTCCAGAGATTCCCTTTTCACAATGTGAAACCTCAAAGGGCTGCGCTACAAAAACCAGCTGTAGCAGAGCTGAAAGTTTGACCCATAGACTCCAGTACTGTGCTCTTTTTATGTCTGTATGACTCCCACTGACACCAGCTGAAGAGTCCTGCACATGAGGAGAGCAGAATAGCAGACAAAAAAATCTACTATGTGAATCTGAGAACAGAATATTATTCTCTTGTGTCAAATTATGGCTCCATCTGGTAACATTAAGTGAATACTGGTGACTATTAGAGCTGAATCAATAAATTGAAACAAATAATTTATTTGGTGAGTTATTTTACTTTTTCACTTCAAAGAATGCCTGTGAATGGATTACAACTTCCTTGAGTATATTCCAGGAAACTTTTAAGGAATTTTATTTTATGGTTTGTTAGCTACATGTGATTGCTCATATACGTCAGACCGTTCTGTTTCTTTTCCCTGAACAGAATTTTTAATAGAGTTGGGATAACAGAACTCTGCAACTGACACTAGAATTTAGTTGATACAATTATTTTGGAACTTATAGTCAGCTAACCATCCTTTGTTAGTTATTTTGGATACTGAAGTTACACTTCTTTTCTTTTAGAGAATGCACTATGAGCATTCTCTGTTACTTGGGAAACAATTAAAAAAAAAAAAAAGGAGAGAGACAATGACAATATTCAGAATATCTGAGTGCTATCTCCCTCAAAGACTGGGTTTAAATCAGTCAAAAAAGTTGCATGAACCATCAAATTTTAAAGGATACCTTACCGATTTTGAATTTTCAAAAAATACCCCACATTGAATGTCTTAGATTACAAGGCATATTTTCTTCATATGTTCTCTTCAAAACATGATTTATATCTCTGCTTTCATTACATCTGCTCATACCTTTCCATGATAAAGCAAACATTAGTAGAGATAGTGTAACTCTTGTAACACTGATGAGAACCAACCTATTCCAGATGACTCATAAGCACCCAAAAGTGCCTTACAGTCAAATTCAAACAGACCTGCCTTGTAGGATAAGGACAAGATGAAGCATTCTTTAAAAATCAAAATATTACCACTTGTGTTCAGATTAGTGTTTTAAATAATAATTTAATTATTGCAGACTCACCTTGCATTACTAGGACTGGCTGCTGTCAAATTAGCTAATGCTGTCACTGCAGCTTCTTTTACCTCTTCATTGTAACTGCTTAGCAACTGTACTAGCTGGGGAATCCCTTTGAAAGAAATAATTGTATACATGAACCTTTAAATAACTGTGGCAATCTGAAAAATTATACTATGTTCCTTGTAAAAGGAAAAGCAGATTCTCAGTTCATCCCTTCCCACCTTACTTACCCTGGAGTCCAAATGCACGTTTGCTAGCTAAATTCTCACACATGGCAGAAATTGCTTGGGAAGCGGCAACTTTAACTCCATCATTATCAGTTTCCAAAAGGTTTATAAGACACTTCTCAACCTCTTCCTCATTTAAGATTTTTCTGTTTTCAGCTTTAAACAAAAAAGAACAATAGCATTAATCTGCATTCGTTTTCCAAATCAGTGAAAGGACACAAATTTGATTTCATATAGTTATTTCCAACATAACACTTGCTTTTGATACCAGGGAAATGGAAATATTTTGGTAACAGAGGCACCAGCAATAAAGAAATGTGCACAAAGGACCCCATCCAAAACCCATTAGACTTCACTAAACTCCTAGTCAAGCCCCAAAGGTGACTATTAAATACAGGTTTAAACATACATAGCCCAACAGAATGCAAAGTTTGTTCTCTACAAGACTTAAAATGGCAGAACGCATACAGGCTTGATGAAAACAGCTTTTCCAATTCAACAGATCATACTTACTCAGGATCATGCTCACTTTGGTTTATGCTAACAAAGTCCAAATGCATAAAATTGAAAAACACACTAGTAAATGTACAATTGAACTTGGTGGAGTACCAGTTAACATACTACAATAGCCAAAAAAAGGCAAGAGGTGTTAAAAATTGAATTTTAAATTCTGCACAGCTTGCAGTTCTTCATTAGCGCACACTTTGCAGAGAATTTCAATTTCATATTTCAGCCTGGTAACACAGGGTTCACTGCTGACCTACACTGCAATGATGTGCAGCAGCTAAGGAAGGACATAGATCTAGATAAGACCTCTATACAAGTAACAACATAGATCATCTACAAATTACCTACAGACATCTGACAATTATACTAATAAACTCATCCCGAAATGGATGAGATCAGAAGTGCAGGTGTTTGTTAGGAAAAGCCCCGAGTGAAACTTTCTCAGCCAGAAAGGCACTGGACAGCATAGAAGCTCTACAGTTATGAAGGTCAATAAAGATTTAACCATATGCATAATTTAAAGCGGATTAATTGCATGCTTGAAGTTATATCTACATGGTAAAATTTTTGAACATATCAAAGAAATTCAGGAACTGAGAAGTCAGTAGGACTTCAACACATTTGGAAATTTTACCAGTGCTTACTAATGCTTTGAAGGATCATTCCCTTACTTGGACTGTTGTCTTACGAATAAAAATTTAAAAAGGAAAGAAAAATATGGGAAGTATTCTTTTAAATAAAACTGAATCTGTAGTGAATAAATGTAAACAAATAGAAGTCCACAAAGCCAATGAAAAGAAAGTTTGATTGAAAATCTAGTTATGGCAGAAATGACTCAATGCACATACATGAGACGGCTACCCATTTTCTCCTTTCTAGCTCAATTTTAAATATTTTTAGCATCAGAGATACACAATTGAAATCACAAAGCAAAAGATGCAACAAATAAAACAGGGAGGATTTTAAGCATCAGCAGAACCTTGGCCACAACCTTGATGCATATCAGCCAGCTCTCAAGAGAAGGCCTTAATTGGGATTACAGACCGTTTTTACAAGTAATCAAGTATGCCGCTGGCCTGTTGCTTGCCAGAGTAGTCCATAATCCCTAACAATGATCTCTAGAGGTTCTTCATGCCTCAGTGATTTGGTGATTTGGTGATTTGATTCTTGTACAGCAAGTTCCTTATTACTATACAGATTTTCTTAAAAATTATTCTTGCTTTTAAAGGCAGTTGTGATGATGGGTAAGCGTTTAGTTTTAAAGATAATTTATGCCTATGGGAAATAAATAATAATAATAATAATAATAATAATAATAATAATAATAATTTGAATGAGTGAAAATTGTGACTTAAAATATTTTAAACACGATAAAGACTTTTTCAGTAATGTGGAAAACAGATTTTGGATTTGAATTTACTGTAAACAGTATGCACCTATATTCAGCTAGCTAGACACATAGATGAAAATTATTAATATTTTAAGATGCAGGTGCCAATTCTATTTAAGGGATGATTATTTTCTGCTGATCCTCTCTGTTTGTATGAGTTGTTTCCTTCAGCTTTTCCTATAGAAAAGAATGTACAATTGAAAAGCATCCTTTGTACTTAAGCACTTTTCATGTCAGTGCCAACACCATATTTACAGTGATAAAGTTCTCGACCCCTAAATAATTTGAATACATTGATTTAACATGAAGTAAAACACTCAGGCACATCCAACTAAAAGAGTCTGGAGTACTAACACTTCTGCCCAGTTTTTCATTTATTGACCCCATCATCAGCCAATCTTTGTTTTCCAATATATTTTCCTATTTCCCCTTCTTACCCCAAAATCATGGTCACAGTTTTACTGATTACCTATTCAGCTCACTGTCATCACCTTATGGAATTATTTATACCAATTTCAAATGAAAAAAAGTTAATGTTAAATGATATCATGACCTCTCACTGATCTTGAGTTGAGATAACTCACATAAATAAAACCCTGTATTATGAAAAAGCATAGGTTAATCAGGCTACAGAGGATGTTTAGTATGCTCCCTTTAGAAAAGGTTTGCATTTAAATACATGTAAAGAACGGGGAGAGCTTCAAACAAGAAGTTTGGCAGAGTGAGGCCAAATTCAGGTGAGCATGATCATCACTTTCTCCATACACACTCCACAGCATATTGTTGTTGCTGGTGTGTCTGGCATTGTCAGGGGAAAGTCAGGCCCTCCTTAATCAACAGTCCAGATAATTCACTCACAGATATTCAATAATTCAGAGCATTAAATTATATTTTGCGTTCTGAAATGACTGCATTATTTTCTGGGCAAGGAGGGAATCACAGTAAAATTCAACACTGTAATTCTGAGCATACAAAATAAAACTATTGATAAATTAATACATTAAGTTCAAAATTATGCCACAGAACAAGACAAATTTTCAGGGGCAAAAGGATAATGATTATGTATAGAAACATGATCGATTTTAATTTGCTTAAACAGAGCAGCATCCTAAAGATGCTATTTAAAATTGAATATAGTGTTTGTACCATGTAATTTATTCTGAGATTGAGAATAGCTCTTAAGTGATAAATCTGCGTTATAACAACAACAACGAAAAGGTACAGGAGTCCCTTTCCAGAGAGCTGAAAGGGGCATAAGCCAAAACTGTTTGCTATGATCACATCTACCAGGAAAAAAACAAAACTAAATTCCATCTGCCAACAATAATAATTTCAAAACCAGACACTGCTGTATACTCAGCTGCCAGGATTAAAAAACAGATAGATACATGTTCTATAATAGCAGAAGTAAGTTTTTCATTTCAATGAAAAGCTGTAGTTTCTTTTCTCAAGTATGCAGGAAATGTTCGTAAAACGCAACCACGATTATTAAACCTGAAGAATGTGGGCTACTGTATGGCTATTGCAAGTTTAATGAAAAAGTCATAAAAGAACTTAGAGCTGTGTTGTATTATATTGGATTTACATCAAGGCAAGTATTAGTACAGTATACTGTATATTAGTACATTACTGTATATATACTGTATATTACTGTATATTAGTGTTGCAGTTTGGATAGGCTGTTTAGTATATTTACAACCAGGATCCAAACAAACAAACAAGAACTGCAAAAATTTCTGTTTTCTTTTTGTGCTTGGACTATTTTTTATAATGGCCCCAATGTCACTTTTCTTTCCATTGGAAGGCTGACTTTAGACCAGTAGCTCTATGTATCTGAAATAAAATCTAAAATCAATACCTCTGGGGGCCATGTTGAGCAGCAAGTTTACTGGCCTGTGTTTTCCACTGCACCAGTACAACATGTTGCCCTTTGTCTAACTGGTTGTCACCAAAATTCTAAAGCTTGAAAGCAAATATTTTAAATCTTCTTTTGATCTATTTTCCCAGCTTGCTGCATCCATACCAGCTGTCATAGGCTGAAGAAGAGAGCAAACCTTTATAATGAAACCACATTGACGCCATTTGTAAAGAAGTATGACAAGAAGATGCATCTTCACTGACGGTAACATCCCATGATATAAGATCATAGGCAGTACTGTAATATATTTTGTGTAGCTCTTGCCACTGTGTTTTAAAAATGTTGTGTTCAGACATGCTTCTACTAACAGCTGCTAAAATATTAGGCCACAAAAACTGAAAAAGGTGTGAAAGAGGAAAAGAAGGCTATGCTTATTTGAAAATAAATATAAAAAAGGAGTAAGACGCAGTAGAAAGTAGTAGGAGCAAATATAAATCTGCTTAGCATACTACTTACAAGCCTGTCACAGGACTATAAAAATGATACTGACAGTCCTAAGTAGCATAATAAAATAACAATACAGGAAAATATACAAGGAAAATACTGGCATAAGAAAGTGCCTTCCTATCTTTGATACCTAAACATTAATGAAAATAATTTTCAGTGACTTGCAAAGCTTCCAACAGATTATGATAAAAACATACAGAAACCCACAGAAAACTAGGAAAGGTAGATTCTACTCTTTTCATGTATCATTTGCAATCCAAATAATTACAAATATTCAGGATGTCAAACTAAGGGAAGTGAGAAAAGAATTGGAAAGATAAGATGGGGAGAGAAGAAAGGAGGTCTGAAATACTGTAGAGAGATTAATTTTAGCCATGTATTAAATTAGATAATGTATTTGTAAAATACACATAAATTAAAGCCATGATTCAACCACGAGACGATAGAAATATGAATGAAATATTTAAGCTCTACTGTCATCAAAATCCCTTGACAGAATTGAAATCTTCTATAGACAGAAGCATGTTATTTTTTACATTGCATTTTGTTATATAGCACTACTAGGCATATGTTGCAACTCAGAAACCAATGTATGGAAGGAATTTCAAATGTAGATTTATTTGAAGAGCATCCTTGTGGGCAAAAGTGATGAGCGTGTTCTGCCTAATTCAGAATTCCTTGGTGAATTAAAGAAAAGCATATGAAAAAGAACTATAGGATGAATAATTATAAAAAGATGACAATGAAACTATTTAACTCCACTGGGAATATTAATCTGCAAGCCATTTGAAAGGCTTTTTTTCATGTCCCTGTTAAAGGAATTTGTATTTGAAATTGCCTGACATTTAGACGAGCAGTTGTACGCAAAAGGAAGTAAGCTTGTGATTAAGTCTTAACTGATACCGATGAGAAATAGTGCCAGCAGACGTGGTTTAAGATGGCAGTTACCTGGCATCACTACACAAAAGATAAAGATCATAGTCTCAGAACTCCCGTTTTCCCTTTTGAGGATGGAATTTTGCAAGAATATATTACATTTAAAAACAAATTGAGGCAAAATCTTAACATTTTCCTATATATATATAGCCTAGCATCCAATTGCTGCTCTGATTGCCAAGATTCATCACTGTAATTCATTCTTGCCAGTGTTTTCCTCAGCACAAGTACTACCCTCAACCAGATAAGACGGCTTCATTCTGGATGAAAATTTACTTCATAATCAAATGCACGTGCATGGATTTTTAAAAAGTCACATACAGTCATAAGCTGCTTTGGCAATTGCCTTTGCTGCATTCTTCTGAATATCAGGAACAATAGAGACTCCTACAAATGAAAGTAGCTTTTTAAGGCCTCCTGTCTGCTGAATCAGTTGCAGAGTATGCACATCTTCCAGACAATTTCCCAACACAGCAAGAGCTTCCACGTGTAGATCGCTGAATTCCTAATAAGGAAAAAACCCCAAACAAATAACCTTCAAATCAGGATTAAAATATTTTTGGCTTTTAACTTTGTAGGGTAATTGTAATGAATTTCTTTTGGACAGTTTATTTATACTGCAAAGTACATATTTTCATACTCATATTTTTTGTATATTCTTTGATGTGCCTTAGAATGCAACACAATTTATCAAAAACAGTAAAAAACCTGAAAGCCTCTCATTGATATCAAAGTGGGCTAGGCAGGTATTCAGAAAGCACCTGTCATCTTAAAATTTAAAAAACTTCACGAATTTCTCTATGCATTGTATTTCCCATGGTAACATCTGAACTCAAGAAGTACTAAAATGAGTCTCATAATAACATAGACAATGAAATTTCCAAGGTAGGAAATTATATTTAAGGCCATTGATATCAAAGTAAATTCAGAAAAAAAGATCAGTATTTGAACTAGGAGCCAGCACCAGAGTTCAGCATATAATCAGAAATTTTGGGAAAACATCGCATGAAAAGCTATATGGTGAATTTTTCTGATATTTACAACAGTTTGAGAAATGGACAGTAAATGCAAAACAGTATTACTAATAGCAATAAAGCAATAAAATAAATATAAACATTCTGGTGAATCCCTTTGCTCCCTTTCTTATCAAGCTAGGTATCCTAGCTTATCCTATTTCTATCATAGTTAGCTCCAACTAAAGAGCTCTTTCTTCTTTTATCACTCTTCCATAACACGAATAATATTTGCCGTTAGTCATACAAACATTAGCAGCAAGAACAAAAAACTTTTAAGGCAAGTAAACTGTACATCGGTTTCCAGTATCTTCAGAAGACAATCTAATCCTTTATTTTCTCCCAGTATTATCCTGGTTTCTCTGTCTTTGGTAATTACTTCTAAGGTTTTAAGGGCTAACAACTGAATAACTGGGTATTCAGATTTCAGTAGTTCCAGCAAGGGTGGAATTACATTCAGTGCACGAACTGCAGCACGGCTTTGAAAATCCTGCAGTAAAATATTCAACAAAGAATGTTAGTGATAGAGAATAGAACGGTACATCAATTCCTGACTTTACAGAAAGAACACCAAAAATCTGATTTCAAACATACAAAAATGAGTCAATATTCTAGAACTTCCAGTTCTGAAGATGTCTTTCTTTTCTGCTAAGAATCAAACTGAATATAATCAAGCCCCAGCAACCTTAAATTCCATTTTTTTTTGCATGACTGAAGTACACACTACAGAATCTAGTCCTGTCTAAGGAAGCCTATTTATTCTTGGTTTTGCCATGTTTGTTTCAACATACATGTTTCTTTGAGAAAGTTTTTTAAATTTAGTTTCATCATTCTTATTTACTTCAGTGAGGGGAAAATAGTTTTCGCACTCTACTGTGGTTGCCTGGTTATATCTTCTTTTGTTTTAGTAATTATAAAATGACAATTAAAAATTTCAACTTTAAACAGTGTATATGCAGCTTAATAAAAAGACAGTAGTAGATTATATTAAAATAGAAAAAGAATAAATAAATTACAATTTGCTTTTAAATAGCTTATTGCACATGTGCAGCATGCAATTATCCTTATCAATATAAGCAAGCACCAGGTGCAGTTATCCAGATATACCCTGCAACAAAGACAGCGAGATAGTAAAAAAGGAGAAAGAGTAAAATGCGATTCTGAATAGACATGCTCTGATGCCCCAAAAGAGATAGAGTTATAAACTGAATTCATTATTGAATTGATTCGCTTAAGCCATGGAAGAGAACTGCCATACAAATGCACCATTCTTTTGCTAAGCAGCATATGGATGACATTAGTGCCGAGTGTGAAAGTAGCCAATAACAAATCTATTCCTCCCCGTATGGAAAGTAGCTGTTGACAGCATTCACCTATCATTAAAAAGATGTTCAAAATTGTGACTATGGACTTGCTGGCCAAAACAAGGCACAATGCAATTGCTAGTTCTTTAATTTACTGGATTATTCCAATCTTTTGGATAGACAGGTTATAACTCTCATTACCGAGATTAACATTTTCCAACTAAGAAAACAAATTCGTATTTAATTAAAAATATTTGAATCTGATTCTGATCTCACTTGCATTGCTGTACAGCATGGATAATTGCATTAAGTTCAACAGAATTAGAGTTAAATCAGCTATATTCATAACTAATGCAACAATGAAGGACTCAGGTGTAATGTTTTCTAATACATTGATGAACACTGGAGAGTAAAGGAACCAAATATTTTAAAATTATTAACTGCACAGAAGATGACGGGTGTCAGGGGAGAGTGTTTATCTGCCTCTGTAATTTAAAACAACAACAACAAGAAACTTTACCTGCACAAGGAGGTAGATACATTCAACTGAATTCTTCTTAACATCAGGATCAGGGCTACCTAGTAGTCTGATAAGTGGTTCTAATCCACCTTGCTCAAATATTTGTACTTTAGTAGTATATTCAACTGCCATATGTGCTAGACACAGAGTAGTAAATTCATGGATAACTACATCTTCTATGGGAAAAAAAAAATATTTTGATCAAGTTTTATTCAGCACAGTATATGTTCATTAATCCAGTGGTTTAAAATATTATTTGAAGCCAATAAACAATAGCCGTTAATCATACCTGATATCTCCATAAACATGTTGCTCCATCTGTACAACATAAAACACTACTCAGTGAGTAACAGAGCTACTCTTATAAAAGCAATTACCTATTTAACATGTAGTATGACAAATCATAAGTTACAAGGAAGATTTTATTAAATTGTCTGATCAAATGGCAATCATAAATTATTTCTGAGCGTATTTTTGCACAAGGAATGAATACTGCAAGCTACCTTCTGGCGCCAGCTGTGATATAAGTGAATTTGTGACATCCAGTTCCCTCAGTAACTTCTTGACATCATCTACAATGAAATAAATACAAATATGAAGTCTTTCATTTGGCAGTCTTGGCTGAGTAAAGAAACATATTCTGCTCCAAGGGAAATGTACTTATGGTTACTCCCTGAGTGACAAAAAGATCTGACTGAGAATCACACACAACTGAAATTATACCAAGATTGTAACAGGCCCAGAAAACATACAGGAGATTTTCAAGTACCAGACGATATTCTTTGACATTTGATATATACGAAGTTCCTCAATACTTCATTGAAACTTTATTCAAAATACTTGCATCTAGCAGGTTCTGATTAAATATTTCACAGTTTTAGCTGGGAAAGAAGTCATACCCCAATAGTTAAACTTATTTGTGGTTAAAATTAGCAAACTAAAAGCAATCCTTTATTTAAATAAATCCTTTATTTAATTTTCAAGCCATCACTTTCTAATTTTATGCTAACACAGCCCACATTGCAAATTGAAAACATGAATTATATAGGTCTTATTAAAATCACAGTAAAGACTTTCAGAATGCATTTTTATTGTTGTCAATGGCAAACTAGCAAAACCACAACCACTGGATAGAATAACCAAAAAGCATTCTTTGGGACAGACTTCATGTGATCTTACAGGGCTGTGTTGTTACTATCAACCCTTAACAGTATTGAAATGTAAGAAAAAAGATATGAGCTGCATATACTTCTAAAGAAAAAAAACAATTAAGATATGAATATAAATGGAAGATCTGCAGTCATTCAAATCCACTTTTGTGCAGCAGCGTTGGAAGCCAAGGTCTGAAGGGAATGACTATATGCTAACGCTGAGTTGAAAGTAAGGTAAAGAGCATAAGGTCCAACGCAACATGAAAAGCAGGTAGCAGTTGATGAAAAGACTTAAATGGTGGTTAGGATATCACCATGGAAGACAACTGGGTAGAACATCTACCAAAATAAGACCTGATTAATTATATTAATTAGATGTAGGTTTATAAAGCAACGTAAAAATAACAGCCAATGAAACTCAACCTTACATCACTTACTCTTTCATCTTCAGGTATGTCTACATACCACTCACGGCAGCTTGACCATTTGGCACTCAGCCACCCAGCACGGATGTAATACATTCATTCTCACCTTATAAAAAGGTACAAGAAAATCTGCATGTGCTGTGGTTACATCATTTAATAATGGTATGGCTACAGCAGATACACTACCTTGCCGTGAATGCAACGTCTCTGAGAGATACTCAAGACTGCTTGAATTTCACTAGCTCAGATACAGATAACAAAACATTTACAGCCAAAGAAGCTGAGTAAAAATGCATGTCAATGCTTGATAGTTCAGGTCCTTTTTTGCCATCAATACTTGAGTTAGCTACTTATTTAACACATTTTCTCCCTTATCACTGTAGTTACACTAGTGCCTCAAGTAACAACTGATATCTAACCATAGCATTTTCTGTAGATGATAAATACTACTTCATCCTTTTCTTCCAACTTTTGTAAGAGAGAAGAGTGTGTCATGTCCACATTGGTGGGCATCTTACGTAGTCAGGCTTTCCCTGATAGACATAATTCCAGTAGTAAACTGTTGCAATTTGGCCCTGTCAATACAAAAATAAGGGTTGGAGGAAAATTAACTTCTCTTGTAATTTTTTTTCAAAATCAGTGGAGTTCACTCTAGCTGAATTTGTTCCTTTATTCTGGGCCATTAATATAGGATTTTTTCACATGGGCCACCTATTGCTTTGATGACCACACTCATACACATTGAAAAACACTAAAAAATGGAGACTCTTACTATTAGAAGCCATGATGCCAAATACCATGATGGCATTTCTGCGTACAATTGGATCTTCATGTGAGATGAGTTTATACAAATGCTCCACTGCTCCAAGACCAAGAAGTGTCAGTTTGTTTTCATCACCTGAAGAGTAATTAGGTTAAAAGTTCTGTAAAAATGCAGGAAGCTCACAGTTCTAATGTAACAATGTAAAACAGCTACCAATCTTTTATTGGACTATAGAATCAAAGAACAAAGGCCTGGACAGGACCTTGGGAGACTGTCTAGTTATACCCCAAATAAACATGTGTCACATAGTATCAAGGATTAATCATCTCTAGGATTAATTCACATTTGTAAAGCAAAGGATGCTTCTGTCTATTGGACACCCAACTCATTTGCTGGAGACTGCAGTGGTAGTACAAAGGACAGCTTTCTATTTAGCAAAGTACAGGTGAATGATATCATTAAGAACCTCCTTTTATTTTCCTCTTTTTGCCTCCCAATTTTATTTTCCTCAAAATAACAGTTAATTCATTCTGTGGATCTGCACTACCCTTCAACTGAAGTAACTACCAAGATTTCGATCATTAAATCCCACCTGAGATTTCTGCCACCTGAGAATGGAGCAATTTGTAGGCTGAATAGGCTCTGGCCATGCAAAGAACAGAAGCTTTTTGTATGATTACAGCCTTCTGTTCCTGCTCACTCAAAAAACACCCAAAACCTAAGAAACAAAGTCCAAAAGCTACTCCTATTCTCAGTTCCCACAACAGCCTTATAATTCATTTTCTAATGAACCACGCCTGTCCATTCTGGCTACAAGTGAGCAATGTGAGAAGAAACTGGAGAACTACGCTCATTCTCAGGCCAAAACACAATTAAAATAGAAGAACTATTTTTTATTGAGGCATGGGACTTAATTTACTAGCAACATTCAAGAAATAAGTGCGGAGTGAAAACAGCTCCTTCTCTTGTGCCACACTGCAAAGTTACATCTTCTGGAAGATTGCAGGAATATCTACATTAACAATTTAAAGGATTATTCATTTAGTAGAAACAGAAAAATGAAATATGAAATGGCACACTCTTGCAGTGTGCCATGTTACTGTGGACACAGGGAAGGAGCCAACAAGAGTTTATGGTGTGCAGTTCATAGCTGTCTCCCAACAGTCCAAATTCTTTTTTCACATATTCAAAATCTGGTTGCATGCCCCCAGCCAAGCTTGCCATATTAAGCTGAACATAAACATCTTTCAGAACCCAGTGATCCCATGCCAACTGTCAAAGCCTTCAGCTCTTCTCTCACAACTTCAGCAGTGTTGATAATTGCCATCAGTACAACAATCAGCATATAAAAATATCATTTTTAAAGAATATATAAATTAAATGGAAATTAATATTAAAACAGATTAATTATACCACGAATGTTACCAGCGTATACCAATTTGGGTGGCTGGCATGGAATGAACAGGTAGCAACTTAGGAAATTATGTGCTACGTAACTTTGAGCCTTTGTTATACAGTTGTCTTCTGGGTACCCAGAACATGACTCTTAGCTATAGATAATACAGGGACCTTTGGAAGATTTGGAATCTTGGAGACTTGTTAGATTCCCAACACATACAGAAATAAGCTTGATAAAGGAGGCTGAGCGGTCTCCAATAAATCATCTGTCACAGAAGTACTGACACAAGAGATATATGCAACAATAACAGAAACAGGCTAAAAAGTAATTTTCATTGAAAACTGAACCTTAAAATAACTACACTAGTACAGAAGTTTCAAACTGTAACATAAAAAAGAGAATTCTTTCCCAGATGCAGGTCTGTTGATCATAACAAAACAGATCTAGGTTATGTCTAAACCAAGCTCTGTTAAACAGAGAATATAAAATTCTACAACAAAATGATAAAGATTTCCGTCACACAAACCATAGGACTTCTTTACAACTGCAAATACAGGTTTGACAGATATTTCAGAAAACCCTCAAAACCTTGACAGAGACCTTTGAGATTAAATGAAGATTTCAGTGCTAGGAAACTAACAAATTGTGATCTACTATCAAAATCTAAGCAACACAAAGGAAAGCTCATTGCAAAAAGACCAACCTTTTGATGCAAATTTATATAGAGCATCACATGCTTTGGCCAAAACTTCCTCTTCAGGAGAACCAAGCATTAGCACAACCGTTGCTGCTGTTTTGCTTTCAATCAATAAAGGATCAAACTACAAACAAAAAAAAGGAAAGAACAGTTTGATTTATACTAAGCCTTCCCATGTGCTGCAGTAGAGTCCCACACTTCATAAAAAAAAAAAAAAATCTAGTTTGACATCTACTCTGAGCTAGAAATATTGACATGAGTTGCTATTTACTTGGAGAAATTCAATTTTTTAATAACAATTTGAGACATTGTTGAAAAATAAGACAGAATAATTGACTTCCAAATATAATAATGATTTCATCCCGTATGAAGATTTTGGGAAAACCTTGACGCTTCCCTGTACATCTAGGAAGTCTTGAAGGCAACAGACTATGTAATTGTGTTACACGTGGAAGAGCACCCTGTGGCTTTGGAACCAAACATGAGAAGTTTCTTTTGAGCAGATGTGCACAGAGCCTATGAACTTAGGTGTTGTACGAAGAAGAGGATTTGGTTACCCTGTGCCGTTAACACTTTGTGGTTGCTTTACAAAAAAAAAAAAGCACTCTTCCAGTGCCTTCGTCAACTCAGTTCACTAGCTTACCATGATCTTGCAGTAGCTGAAGTACTTCCATGATATAATCCCTGCTCAGCCAGCTAGAAATGATACAAAGTGTGCATTTCTATTTCTGACCTCTCTCATACAGGAAGAAATCTTCCAACAAATCTGGCAGTTTTCACCCTCTTAATAGACTCTTTAGGACTAACATCACTTGAGAAAGGGAATCTTCTAAAAAAGCCTTTCGCTCTTTAACAAGGCTCAAGGATTTCTGAAAATTCTATCCCTTAAAAAGTTTTAAGTTATTTGGATTTTAAATAATTTTTTAATATGGAAAACCTGTCTTTTGTCCACACACTTTAGGCCTATAGAGTATGTGTATTACATACAGAAACTACTAGATACTGGAGTCATGCAGTCTCTCAATATCGATGTATTTATCTTTAAAATACAGCAGATTAATCATTTAAGATAGCAATACAAATTACTTAAAAATATTACAACATATATTTATACCATATATATTTTTAAATTTATATTATTTGTTTTACTTCATTTAAAAATCCTCTAATAGCTACATCAGAGGCACATGTTGCTGAACAACAAGGGCATGAAGATACGCACAAGTCAGTTGTCAAGCAAGGAATTACTTGGAGCAAATCTTCAAAAAACTTATGAGTGTGCTAGAAGGAAAATGAAGAAAGAGGAGGCTTTTTTTCTTCTCCTTCCTCTGACTTGTTAAAAAATAAGGCAAAATATGATACTAGTACCCAGACTTCTAAATTCATATTTTTGGTAGGTTTTTAAATCTAAGTAATTTCATCATCTTCCATGAGGCATATCACACAGTTTAACAGTCTGCAAGATCAAGATCCAAGTTTCATTAACAGTTAAGAGGTTGCCTGGCTCATGGGCTTAACTGGTCTCCCCAGGTTCAAGCAGGTCTGAAAACCTGAAGACACTGTCCAGCTTCATGCTTGCTGTGACAAGCTGGAGGCATGGGACAAGGCATGGAACAAACCTCCTTTTTAAAGAAAATATAATCAGCTTACTGTACCATAAGTCATTTTGCTTAATGACTCCGCAACAAGAATTAAACCAAATAGTGGCAGAGTGGTCCAAGTTACATCTTAATGATGGGCCTAAAATGATAGAATTCTTTATGGGAATTTTCTTTTTAGATTGCAAGGAGGTAGAAAGTTCAGCTTCTCACAGCAACATTCATTCTATCCATTCTACACAGTTCATTCATTCTACCCATATGAGAGGCATATAGGAGAATTAAGAGGACTGAAAGTCCCTTTAGCCACCTTCATACTTCTTTACTTCTGCACATTTGTGTCCTTGCATGGACAGAACATGATTCTCCAGGTAAGTGCTATGATTTAAGCACAGACATATCTCCTGACTCTGGCCAAATACTTGGTGATGGGATAAAACTGTAATTTTTAGTAAAGGCTGTTAGTCTTCCAGAGAAAAATAAACACAAAGATTGATCTCAGATGAAGTTTAATAAGAAATGAAATATGAAATAAGAGTTTTAAATCTCAGTTATTTATTTACATTGATCTAATACCAAAGATGCTATTATGTTGCTCCATTTTCGTTGCCTCTCAATTCAATGATAATTCCTAGAATTTAATGACAGGTTGATACATGAGCAGAGTGAAATTGGTGTAATCTCTACCCGTTTGTATAGACATTAGATTTGCTACTACTGTCTGAAATATTCAATAGGCACTTTCCTATTAGAAGCAATTTTTGTGCTGAAAACACAAGAAGAGTCACTGAAATCAACGTATGTTTAAGAAGTCAGAGGCCTGAGCAGATCAGTGATTTGCTGGGAAGTAACATTGTTTGTCAAAACTATCAGAGAACTGGATGCAACTTTTGCTTATTGTAATGCCAGCATAGCTAGAGTTCCCCCTTCTTTATTTTTTTTTTTTTTTTTAAATCAAGGCCAGCTCCTAAATCTTCATACATTATTGGAGACTCTTCCCTTAATGGCACATACAGGACAGATTATGTGCTAGAATAATGTGCCTGAAGTTACAAACAACCTTGAATTAAACACAGAAATTTAACTGGTTTATAAGCAACAACATTTCCAACATTCAGTTTGTATTAAGAAAAAAGCAAGTTAAATGAAAAAGAAAGATATAATTAAAAAACTCCTATATGTCTTTGATCATGATTTTTGTGTACATGTGACTTCAAAGCCATTAGAAACTGCAAAGTATTTGGTTTTTTTTTTTTTTGGCTTCCATCAATTTAACTTAGTTGAAATTGACGGTAATACAAAATATGTTTCCAGCCAGACCAAAGACCCATCTAGCCCAGCATCCTGTCTCCAACAAAGGCCAGTAACAGGTGTGCGCAAGCAGACAATTAAACTTTGCTTATATTCCCTCCCAGACTCCAGCACTCTGCAACCTAGAGAACTGGTGAGCTAGTGATTTTATCTGTGTTCAAAAAGTCCAAGAAAAATTTTCCACCAGTTAATTTGGTAAATTTTTGCAGCCATCTGTATTTTAGCAGCTCTTAATATTCTGAGACACAAGTATCACAGTTTAACAGTCATATAAATAGTGCGTTTTCTTTGTTTTAAAACTACCACCTGATAATTTTATTTGTCCTCCACAGTTCATTCGCCATAAGAAACAGCGAAATAAATGACACCCATTGACCTTCTCTGTATATTTATCATTTTCTAAGTTTTTATGATATTCTTCTTCAGAGGCATTTCTTTCGGGGATGAAGAAGCCTACTCTCTTTGATCTTTCCTAATACAGAAGCCACTCTGTCTTGTCTTGTTTTCTTAGTACTTTTCTATAGTTCAACTGTACCGTTTTTGAGATGGAAACACCAGAATTGTTAATGACATTCAACATGTGCATGTATAATGCATTTGCTAGTGACTTGGTGTTCTGCCTTTTATTTCTGGAATTTGAAATGTTGTATTTATTCACTCCTGCCTACTTAGTAACTGGCTGCCACTTTCATGAAAGTATCTACATGAATTCTGATAGACTGGATGACACAGGTTGCAGAATAGAACCCCACGACATTCCACTGGCAACCTCTCTCCATTATGAAACCTGAACAGTAATTTGTTTTCTTACTTTTGCTTTCTATTTTATAACAGACATTATTGCCAGAAGAGGAATTTCTTTTACCTGTTAGTGCTTATGTGAGTGAAGAGCCTGGTCTAAAAACTTTCAGAAAAGCTAAATAACTGTATCAACCAGATCACCATTATCCACTTGCTCACTGGCTCCTCTAAAGAATTCAAACAGATTTCAGAGATTGAACTTTCCTCTACACAAACAACATTGATTCTCCCCCGTTACTATCATATTTATCCATGCATCTTTTCTTTTTTTTTTTTTTTTAAACTACTTCTACAATTAACACAGCATGGAAGACAAACTTTCTGGCCTGTAATTACTGATGTATTTCTTTTTGAAAATGAAATTTTCTACCTCCATTCCTCTAATACAAAGGGTACACATTAAATACCATACGTAACAGTATCACAATTTCAGATTTTAGTTATTTTTCACTTAGAACAAGACCTGGGCAAATACTATTCATTCATGTTTGGGCAATTTCTTCACATTTTTTTAGTGATTTGCTACATAGCTTTTTTCTTCTGACACAAAAATAAGTCACTTGCCTTTTCTTTTATGACTTTAATCACCCAGTAGTGTCCCCCTAAGAAGCTTCTTGCTTCTAGTCAATTTGGAAAAGCTTTATTGCCAGTTTTTGTACCCTTACTAGTTCTCTCCCAAAATATTTTGGCGCACTGTGACATGGTGATTTTACTTTTCATTTCTGAGTGTAAGGGTTTTTTTGTTTTCCCATTTAGATGCAAATCCTACATTTTGAAGGATGTATTTATCTGCTATTATTCTATTGTTTAATCATGCTGTCATTTAAAAAAAAATCCTTTAAATTTGAATTAACTGACTACAGGTCTGCTTTATCCTTGCACCTTTCATAGACTCTTTAGAAGCATTACCAATATCTTTGATATTCTTAACCCCTTTTCCTTTACCTAGAAAAACAGAATTAATATATACCTGGTCATGTTAATTGCTTCAGTTCTGTCATTGTTTGATCTCCTATACGAACAATATAAAACCAAGATATTCCACTGAACCACAAACAGTTGATGTTGGAAGGCACCTCTGGAGATGATCTGGTCCAACTGCCCTGTTCAGAGCAGGGTCACCTAGAGCTCAGGGCCAGTGCACAGTCTGATTTTGAGTATCTGTCTCCAAGGATGGAGACTCTATAACATCTCTGGACAACCTGTGCCATGTTCCATCATTCTTACAGTAAAAGAGGATTTTTTTTCCTTGTGTTTAAATGGAACCTCCTGGGTTTCAGTTTGTGCCCACTGCCTCTCATCCTTTCAGTGGGCACCACTGAGAAGAGCCTGGCCTGACTTTTTTACTCGCTCCTATCAGGTATTTATACACATTGACAAGACCCCTTCAAGCCTTCTCTCAAGATTGAACAGTCCCAGCTCTCAATCTCTCCTCATATGACAAATGCTCCAAGCCTTTGCAGACTTGTTCGAGTAAGTCCCTCTCTCTCTTGTACTGAGGAACCCAGAACTGGACACAGCACTCCAGGTGCGGTCTCACTCACCAACGTTGACTAGAAGACACCAGTCCCCTCCCTCAAGTTGCTGGCAAAACTTTGCCTAATGCACCCTGGGATTTTGTTAGCTCTCTTTGCCTCTAGCATACATTGCTGGTACATGTCCACCAGAATCACCAGGTCCTTTCCTGTAAAGCTGCTTTCCAGCTGGTCATCACCCAATCTGTACCGGTTATTTCTCCCCCAGGTGCAGGACTTCGCATTTCCCTTTACTGAAGTTAATGAAATTCCCATTTTCCCATTTCTCTAGTTTGTTGAGGTTCCTCAGAATGGCTGCACAATTATATGCTCTATCAATCACTCCTCTCAATTTCCTATCTTATGCAAACTTGCTGAGGGTGCACTCTGTCCCATCATTCAGGTCACTAATGAAGAGGTTAAACAGTACTGGTCCCGGGATGAACCCCTGGGGCACAACACAAGTGCCTGACCTCCGGCTGGATCTCATGCTGCTGATCACAACCCTTTGAGTCTGGCAGTTCAGCTAGTTTTCAATTTATTTATACTTTCTATTTATCTTGTCTGTACTTCATCAGTTTGTCTATGAGTATGTTACGAGAGACAGTGTTGAAAGCCTTACTGAAGTCAAGTCAAATTAATATTTAGGCATTAATTGCTCAAAAGAAGGAGTTTCTGTGGAGACTGAATTTCAGGAGTTGACAGTGCCACTTCATATATTCCACCTTTTTAACATCAGTGTTGTGAATGAAGCCATTGTCAAAATTACTCAGGTATCTACAGCTTGCTTTCAGTGATAATGCCTCAGTATTTTCTCTAGTGATAATCTCAGGCTTCCCTTTTAGCACCTATGCTCTAGCTCATGATCAAATAGTGATACTGTCTAAATCAAACTTAATGAAGATATCATATGAAAAGTTCCTATCGCTCTATGTCAAAGCTAGCATATTTTATCTGCCTGAATTACTGTCTAAGGTCATCCATATAGAGACAGAGACTCGAAGCAATATTTTTCCTGGAGAAGCCCAATTCTCAGAACACATAATAGTAAAAGACAAATTATGAAAGGCAGGGAAAACAGAGTCCTGAGGAATACTTTCTGAACCATATAAGCAGTGGCTAGGCTAAGAGATGTGTTTTCCACCTGTTCCTAGAAATCTATAAAAATTAGTGGTCGTCTGCAGTACCATATATTCTCAGAGCATTCCACATGCACAAAGGCCCTCTTTTATAAGCCTGCCCACATTATCTCAAGGCTTCTTTTCTTGGACTTGACATTTTCATAAGCAGATTATCCATCAGAAGATAATAGCTAATACATCTCTTATTTTGTCTGCATCTCATTTCCTGCCATCTGAAATATTCAGGTGAAATTTAAAGTTTTGAGATTTGATTTTACATGATCACTATTAACAATGTTCTCATAGCTATAAGATTTTCTTTGTTGATAGTTACAACTAACCAATGATCTATTTTCATATTTAATACTGTTTTGCTATGCAACATTCAGGTTTTTTTCTCCTGATAGTATTGCTAGAAGAGATATGCTAGCCTGAAGTACAGTAAGGGTAAAAACTAACCCAAAAACTGCAGATGCCATCTGGACTTCACTCTTCCCAATTCTTTCCTTTTTAATAGTTTGATTGACCTTTTCTGTAAGTTTAATTTTTTCAATTGTTGAATACCTTTTCTAACATTATTCAGAGTTTATTGTAGTAGTTAGTAGGCTGTACCATACTTTTCTCCAGGAACTCTAATAGTGTCTTTCGGATCTAGAAATTGTGGTGCTGCTTCTATTGACTTTCTAGATATTTACTGAAAAAGTCAACTTTTTTTACTTTGGAGGGGGTTAGCTCATCTGTATGCCTTTAATCTACTGCCATGCCTTTCAATTTTTTTTTCTTAGACTGCAAAGATACCTAGTTTTAATTCTTTTTAATTAGTCCTATCCACATACACCTTCTTTGTGTCTCCTCCTGGTTTTCTAGGTTTTTCCATACAGAAATGGCTTTACATCAATTTATCCTCTCATGATGAAGTTTTATGTCAAGCCTCCTTTCATAAGGATTTATTATTGATTGGAGCTTATGAATTATGTTTGTAATATTCATCTTTCCACAGAACAGTTGGGCAAAACCTGGTATCAATTCTTATGCCTCAGTGACATCATGGCTATTGGATATTCCTGTCTTAGTAAAAATTATTTATGCTTATTTAATATTGAAATTGTGACGTAGTTTTTGCTGATCAACTTTTCTATGACCTTTGAAAAAGCTCTTGCAGTACCATCACTCTTTACAGACAAACCCATTGTTTTTTTAAAACAGTGTACTGAACTTTGCATTTAGTTTCATGCTCCTCTGTGGGACTCTTTGAGGTCCTGATTCTCATTAACTTAGTTATTATCTGGCACAGAATTTGTATTATACTCTTTCCAATGTTTCTGTCTTATTTCCTCTACTTCTTTCTGAATAAACCAACTAAACTTTGAAAATACCTATATTTTGAACCTCTGTCTTTTTGGGGGTCTCTTTGTACGTCATGAATTTATAGAAACTCTTGAAAAGTGTGCTAGTGTCAGATCCTTAATCTCCACCTTTTGAAAAAAAGTCACATTACCACCATTATTCCATATTCGGCTTCAGCTCTTGTACTTCTCACTGTAGCACTTCCAATGATACCAGAAAAACCTGAACTGCTGCTAAAGACTGTATATCCTTGCAAAAGATCCAGAATATGTAGTACTGTCATTCCAAGTATCTGTAAAATTTTGTATTTAGTAAAAAACTCTGCAGATTCATCTAGGCTCTTAACTCTTTCATCCTTAAAGAAAGGGAATGTCTCCACAGTTGAAAAGACAGGCAGATTTCAGGTTGCTCTTCTCCTTTCTTCTTTGATTTTTACAAATGGAAAGCTAATACTGTTCTGCAAATAAAAAGAAGCCTGGATTGTTTCATACATTACTATTTGCAAAGCCTGCCAAAGACAACAATCTCCACAAAGAACTACACATTCCCAGTCACTCTGGTTTGTACGCTGTCCAAGAAAAGCAGAAACAGAATCATCTTTAAAGACATTTTTAGAATAATGTGGGTAAGCTAGGAGAGTAAGGAACTATATAAGGATGGTAGAGCTGGGCCTATAATTGTGTAATGTTTATTTTATAGCACATAGCAGTTTATAAACTTACCACATCCTTGGGTGGAGGCTCTATTTCCTTCTTTACTTTTTTCCCCATTCTAAAAACAAATACAAAAACAAAAAAATAAAAGCAGACAAACAAACTCCCTTCTGTGTTTTAGCAATCAGCTTACCAGTGATTTAGGAAAGCTTGTAAGACAGACTTTCTCATTCATTTGACCCACCTAATCAGTTTGAAGATTTCTTTGACACAGTAATTTCTACACAGAAAGTTGTCCCTTATAAACAAAACAAACTTTCTAACACTTGAACCTATTTGGTAAAATACATCTGTCAACAAAATACATAACTAAAACCAAAGATCTGAGACACAGGCTCAAGCTGTAATGTGGTACAAATACATAGGACATGCTTTTCTGTAAGTTAGTTTTATCTGCATCCATAAATTGTGCAGATGTGGTGCTTAGGGACATGGTTTAGTGGTGGACTTGGCAATGCTACATTAATGGTTGGACTTGATGATCTTAAAGGTCTTTTCCAACCTAAATGATTCTATGATTCTATACATGAACTTGAAGGTCCTATTAGGGTACTTCCCCATGTTTGTCTATACATTCTATGCTGGCAAACATTCTATACAACTGCAGTATGTACAAATAAGTTCTACCTTGAAAATGTGGTTCAAATTCAATTTGAATTCTCTGTTCATATTTCACAGAAGACAAAAATCAGGTCTGCAGGTATTAAGGAACAGTTCCCCACAGTACAAATTTCACTGATTTAAAAAAGTTACATCTATTAACACCAAGTCCAGCTTCTGTCTTCTGCTTTTTTTGTATTAGCACATGTGCATGTAAACCAGGAAGGTCCTCTCAGCTGTATCTAATAGTACCTTCTGAAGCATATGGATGTAATACTTCATGTGGCCCTAATTTCATGTGGCTTCCAAAACTTCAGCAGAGCCTTCCAGTTAAGCTACAGGCAAAAGTAAAGAGCAACATGACCCACTAGCACTAGCTATGCATAGAACATAACCCAAGTTACGCCAAACTCAGGTTTGTTTTAACACTGTGTAAAAGTGAAATGTGCACTGCTAGTACCCCTTAGTAAGTCCTTGATTAGTTCTCAAAGGGGAACCACACCTTCACCGTCAGCCAGGATTAATCTGACAGCCTCCCAGTGGTATAAGAGATTATTTTCTAGTGCAATATGAGGTGTAGCCTGGCTGGTTACAGAAGTCACAGCTATTGTTTGTTGTGTTCGACAAAAATTTGGAACTCTTCATGAATCCTCTGAATTTTTTCAGGTATTGTTCCTCTACAGGCCTCTCAAATAAATGGTAACACAGCAGCAGTGAAATCAGTTGATAAGCACATCCTAAAAATGGATCTGAAACGTAAACTTCATAGGCAGGTCACTAATTATAGTTTTGAGAGGAAGACCCATACAATCAAAGATTCTTCAGCTCCAACCTGCTTTACCCTTGTGCATATATACATACACACATATGAACACACACACATACACTAGAATTCAGTGTTTCAGAAAGTGCAGCTTTGGCTATAACAGAAAGCATAAGGACAAATTACCGACAGTATATTCAACAAAAATGATGGACATACTACCTTCTAATTTATGCAGTCACTGTAAAAAGTAAGCATCATGCACATATACAAGAATCAGATTTACAAGGACATTCAGGAAATCTGGGTTATTTAAATTGTGTTAAATCCTGGTATGGAGAGATGGACACTTATTTAGAATTATTCAGTTCAGCTCAATTAATTTCAGATATAAATTAACGTCATAAAAAGCAATTTTAAATCTGAATGAGTTTAATTAGATTTAAACCAAACAATTTTAACAGTTAATTCATGTAAAAGTATTTATAATGTACAATTAATGTTCACAGATTCAAATAATTATACATATTTCAAGACAGTGAATAACTAAAGCCTCTAAAGTAAATATTTCTTCACACTGTATAAATACATCCAACTTCTGAGAATCTTTTCAAGAAACTTATACATTCTTCTACATGTTCAGAAATACTTGGTTCCTCGGTAATATTAAAAAAGTAGTATGATCTGCAGCAACAAGCACAGACAACAGGACAATTACTTTATTGTGGATTATGCCCCTTAGTCTGTTTCTTTGCTGCAGTTGCTATTCTGGATTTCAATGCATTCTGCCATCAAATGTTGGTGTTAGCGTTGTTCCCATAAAGCTCTCTGTATTCAGTGGTCATTCTCTGACTTGAGGCAATGATGTACGTGGAATTCTTTGGCTTACTGATAATCGAAAATGTGTCTTCTGCATTGAATTTTAATTATCGTAGACAATCAATGTCAACAGGTATTGAAAGGCTACTGACCCATAGAAGAACTTCTTATTCAAATCCCTTTCTTTCCATGATAACTGCATGTTGTCTTTTTCTCAGCAGGTTTACAGTATCTTTGATTCTCAGTTTACTATTCTAAATATTTAAATTCAGAACAAATTTGTAGCAGGATTTAAATTTTTAAATGTGATTAAATGCTAGGTTTATGCTACCTGAAAAACTTCTTTTAAAAACTAAAACACAATTCACTAGTTATTAAGTGTAATTAATTACATCTTAGAGACAAAATAAAGAATAATCTCATTTCAGTGATATTCTCTACTTCATGTTCTGTATGTTTCTAGAATCATAGGAGCATACGTTTTCCACATGTTTTTTTGAGATTAAAAGGTTGATTGTTTTAAATCATGCAGAGCTAGAGGTAATAAAGGACTTTGACATAACAGACATAGCCAACGCATAGTCAAGCAATCTATGAAGTTATCATTCTATGCTACTTCCTGTCCACCTGGAATTTGTTGCCTTCAGTGGTAGACAAATTAGCCTGCTTTACTTTGCTCCTACCCAGTTTCAATGCAGTGCTCTAACCTGGTGTTGTCTCTCAGCCAGCAGGACAGCCATTACGTCTAACTAAATCCTCACTCCAAAACTACAATCCCAAACATCCTCCCTCAGCTCTGCCTAAGCTCAGCAGGCACTTCCCTGTTTCACTCTGAATTTCATTAGGGCCTCCAGTTTTCCTATAGGACCAGAACTACCCCAGTGTGAGTATCATAAGTTGAACCAGTATCCAGAAACTATGAGCAGTGTCCACTAAACTAAATTAGGCATCAGTACTTAAGTTAGTCGCTCTCCTTGATAATTGATGGAGATCTAGTCGATATATTCAATAGCTCTTAAGGCAGATTCATCCTAAAGTAGGTATCTAAAATTGAACTGCACCTTAAAATAACTACTTTTTCCTCGGACCAAAACCAGAGCCTCAAGTTGCTAGCTCAAGTACTGACATTTACACTGACATCTAAAGTTAGTGAGATAAACTTATTACCCTGTTTCTCCACGTGAATCCACATGCCAGGCTAGGTCTGGCAGATACTATCACAGTAGACTGAACACCAACAGAACTAGGCATATGACAAAACACAGCCACCTTGTCTTTTTAAAAGTAGCTGAAGGAATAAGTCCATCTCCAATAACATCTCTGACTAGAACATTTTGCCCATAAGTGGAAAATGAATTTGAGGAAGGTCACAAATGTGGACTGTTTAGTTCAAAAGTGGAACCTTCTAACCTCTTGGCTATTATATCATAGACTGGCATCTCTGCCACACCAAATAAAATAAGGAAAATGTATTTAGTTTTTTAGACATTTGTTGCAGATGCCTGCCCAGAGGAACAGATTCCAAGTACTAGATCGTAAGATAATGATGGCCATGATCCCTGTACTTACTTCATTTTATTGGCTTGTTCTAGGAACCTCTCTGCTCAGTGTGAATAGTTTCTTAGATTGCAAATCTGAGATATCCACTTATTTCTAGTCACTATACTTTTTCTTTTTTTTTTTTTTAAATGCAAGATGATGGAGAGCAAGTGAGCTTTAACAAAAAAGGAGTCCATAAATCATACTTGCAAATATGAGGACAGTCTTATGGTAGGTTTTCTGTTCAAAATACTGAAATCTTATAAACACTTCCTTTACAGTATGGAGTGTATATCTATACTATCAGAGTCCTGTTGCATACACTTAAAGACCATAATATTTTGTGGTATTAAGTCAGACAATGCATTTAGACAACATTAGCTGTTCCATTTGCAGCTTCTGATTTCTAAAACCTTAAATAACTGACACAACAACCTAAGACCCTGCACATACTGAATGTTAGCAAGACATGAGACAAAGAACAGGAATAATTCAAAGACACAGCCAGCTGTGGAACTTACCTCTTAGTCAAGGAATCAAAGGTCTCTTCCAAGAGCAATTACTCCTGTAGAAAAGCAGTGCAAAGAGAAGGATTTAAGAATAGCTTCTAACCAGTTATGTATTACATGATGCACTTTGCAAATTAACTGTGCCATGCTTTAAGACAGTCTGAAGCTGTGTTACTTCAACCTGGCCATGATTTTCACGTTCTTCCCAAAAATAACACACAAGTGAGATTCCCTTTGTCTTCCAAGTGATAATTACATAATCTCAATTTAGTCTAGCTAGTTTAAGTGAAGCCTTGCTGTTTCTTTTTGTGTCACAGAAATGAATATCTTTTTTCTGTGATAACAGTGAAAACTGCCTATAAATTGGTCATCTTCATTGATTAGTTCAATGATTTCTGTTTGGACAGTCTAGTTCTGCTGCCTTCCAATGCAATCAAAAGGAAGATACTAAAATTATAATCATAGCATTAGCAGACAATCTCACTCTTTTGTTGAGTCCATAAGCTAGTATGTCCTTTGCATGCCATCTCAAATATCCTCCTCATAATTCTCAGATAGTTTTGTCATAATTAAGAGAACAATGTGTAATAATCTTGAAACTCCCTTCTTTCTTTCTCCCAAATTATTCTTCTGGCTTTCTTCTGTCCTACTCCCTAAATATGGATCAACAGACTCCCCTTGCCCAGTGTTGTAATGCCAGTGCAAACATTAACACATTATAAAAAACTTGGCTTCATAGAAGAAGAGAGTTAAATAAAGATACCAGGTCCAATTTAATATTCAGTTCCTGAAGATGTATGCTGTATGAAAATCATACATTATATGAGAGACCAATTAAGTCAAGGCCTTTGAATCTGTTCACTGTTTTATCTGTGCCCATGTATATATTATGCAAAAAATGATCAGGATTAAGTCAAGAATTAGCTACCATGCAACAGATGTTAACTAACCAAACTTAACTAGAATCTGTTCCTAGATACAAGATAATATTTTCTATTTTGACTCAGCTGGACAAAGTTAATCCCACTGACACAAACAAACAAACAAACGAACAAGACTAAATATACTCTGATCATTCTGAGAGTTCATTTAAAGAATCAATTTTTTCAAATGATCTATGTGTTTATAAATTATACATGCATAAAGCAAAAGAATCACAATAAAAAAAATACTGAGAGATGCAGAGTGAAGTACTCTGCAGACATACCCTTAAAACCAAAATGAGTTTGTAGTTAGATGCCAGGTTGAGGAAATAGCTATGAGAGAAAAAAGGTGGGTATTTTATGTGAGCTAAAAACTAATACAATTATTTATTTAAAATCCCAGAACTTTTAAGATACATTGATACTTTTTATTTGCATTCTGGTATTACATTAACATTCAGCTGAGTGTTACTTTGAAAAGCCCAAGTGTAGATGCTTAGATTTTTAACAAAAGCCAAGATTCTCAGGTATTTGACTCCACAGCCTGATGCTGTGAAAATATGCAGATTTGCAATAAAATTTTGACTCACGTACAGCCTCTGATTGATAGCAGTGCCTTTTTTCATACTGCCCAAGGACCATACTTCACTGTTTTCTGAAGCTGAACAGTTTGGTGCACCTAGTAAGAGGTGTACTCAGTCAAGAGTGTTTCAGTTGTGCTAAGATCCTAAGCTGTTGAGGCAGAGTGCATTTTCCAATTTGTACAGTGTAAAAGATGGCGTATGAATGTTAACAAAATGAAGTAATGGGAATTAAAGAACATGATAGCATTCTTCCCAAATCACAGAAAACTAAGAAGCCTCAGCACAAAAAATCTCCTTCAACGAATAACAGTCTTCCATGGCAGATCAGTATCCTGACTCCAGAGTGGTAAGAGCCAAATGCTTCCGATAAATGCATGAAACCAACCCCAAAAGTCAAATTTCCTCCATCTGTTACACGTTTTTTATTTCCCTAAAGTACAAAGGTTTAGATGTCCTGAAGTTTTTATGTTCTTCCTAACAATAGTAGCTATTTTTACTGTCCACATAAATGTTTAATCCTTTTACTCTTCATTCTTAGCCTGACATGCTATGGCACAGGTCCAATTGTCAAGTGTACTGTATAAGGAACTACTCCTTAGATTTAAAAAATATGTAAACTGTTTAAATGTGTTATTCAATTCAGCACAACATCCCCTTGTTCTTTTATTACAACTTTAGTTAAAAGATGCCCTGACTTGATCTTTTCTACTTTCTTTTATAACTCCCTGTACATTCTGATTTATCACCTTTCTAAGCTGCTTTAATTATTTTTTTTCCATATAGCTTCTCCAGACATATATGTTTCTTGTCTCAGAGTCCCTCTGTGACTGTTAAATCTTTCTCAGATATGATGAACCTAACGTGAAATACTATAATCAATTCTAGAACACTAGTGATTTATTCCAGCGACATTATAACTTCTTGGGTATTAAATTTTACCCAATTTCTTTACTGAAGATTTTCACAAAGCTATCCACATATGGTAAACAGGTCATTTCCCCAGCTGATCACAATTTAGGTTCACTACTGAAGAGTATATTGTTCCAAATATTCCTGACAGTGTAAATTACATTGCTTCCATCAACAATTAATTTTACCTGTCACAGTGTTACCAGTTCACCTAACTGCAGAAGAGCTCTCAGAAGTTTCTAGCAGTCTTCTTTAGTCTTAACATAAATAATTTTATCTTACTAGAAAATTTTGATTTCTCCATGTTATTGCTCATTTCCAAATGATAACGAACATATTGAATAACATCGGACCTAGGATCCATCCTTGGAGAATCCAAGCTGTGACAACCTGAATGAAGGAGATTTTTAGAAATTATGTGTGTGATTTTAAATGTCTCGCTGAGACGCATAGTGAAATCCCTCATCCCATGAGAAGGAGACTAAAGAAAAATTGACTTAATCTAAAACAAATGAGAGAGAGTAGTTACCCAACCACTGTCTGAGCAATAATAGCAGGGCACTTTTCATACAGACGTCAAAGATGGTCTGCTTTAGGAAGAAAAACATTTTAAAGACTAGTAAAAGATTAAAGACATTCCTAAGTTTTTAGCCAGCTGTGCCAATCTACATGTCTTAAAATGAATGCCTCCTGCCAGTTTCACAGGGACATTGGGCTGAAAGGGACATTCTGAATGATCAGATTCATTCCTCTCTCCTACCCCAGCCACCACATCATGTTAATCCCACCAGACACCTATCACACTGTATCTTAAAAACCGTTACGTATTTCGTTCCCACTTCTCTCGTTAAAAAGCTGTTCCACAAGCCCACTGCTCAGAAAGCCAGGGACCTTTTTTAATTTTTAGTCTACATTTATTCATGGCCAGTTTACTGTATTCATGTTATGTTTGAACCTTTGTCAATTGCTTTCTTTGCTGGAATGTATCAAAATATATTATTTATACTAAATATTTATACCATATGATATATATTTACTATATTCTATACATACTATGTATTATCTTATATATACACTATATATATTTACATATATAGACTCAGAATATATTTGAAGATAACAAACATACGCACACTCAGTTCTCATTTTGTTAGGTTAAAGAACATGTCTAATTTCCTCCAAAAAATTGTTCTTCATTCCCCACATCACCCTCATAAGCCTTTTTTAAGTCAACCTCCTGAAAACATGGATGATCACAGCTGAACACAGCATCCCAGATGAAGCCTCTCCTATGTTGTACAAAATTGTACTCGTACTTGTTTGTCAACACTGGAAATACCTCAGCTGTGTTACTATCACATTAATGACTTTTATGGTTATGTCAAACTGCAAGGCTAGCCCTATCATTTAATTTTAACTGCTCATTTACCAGGCTTTAACATGTTAACAGTTAAAAAGAAAAAGAAAAAAAAAACATTTGTTACAGTTTAGGACAAAAATACAACAAAAGTGAGAAAGTGAGCTTGCTCACAGTCAATGAACAGCAGAAAGTAGATCTGTCTGTCTTGCATAGGTTAAGATAATACAATATCAGACTACCTTATATAGATGATAATTTCAGATTAGCAATAAGATTATAGAAGTAGAGTTCTGTTCTACAGATGATGCTCCTCTGCCAGCAAATCCATGCTTTGCTTTGAAATTCCTGTCTGCAGATGCCCCAAAACCTTCAAAACATCAATAAATTGAGATTTCCTCCCTAATAGCCTAATGACCTGTTAGTGTTCTTTAGGATAAAACTTCATCTAAAATTTTAAAATTTTGTTTAATTTTAGGTCTCATACCTTTCATGTTACTGTCACACATAAATTCGACATATCTTACCTGTAGTGCATTGTTCTGTCTTTGTTCATATTACTTATGCAAATTTTTAAATAAAATTCTTTTTCTCTACCATATAAGTTTCCTTAGGGCAGGTCCGCTGCAGTTTCTTGCTTCCCAGTTCACATCAAAAACTACTGGTGACAGCTGTCCTCAGCTGAACCAGTCCACCCATGCCTCTCCCTACCTTTGCTAACACCAATTCCTAAGCTCCCAGTTTCTAGTAGGAAATAGTGTCAGGAGCCCCTAAGTGCAGGATTTGCTCTGCTTGGTTTCAAATTTTATTTATGTTCATTCTGATATACTTCAGCTGTTATAAAATCTTACAATTTTATTATAAGTCTTGAAATTGTCACTGCTTTTCTTAAAGGTGTAGATGCCATTATGAAGCAGACGCTAAGTTTTTAGGGTTTTTTGGTTGTGGTTGGAGGAACCTTTTTAAAAATACTCATAATACTAACACTACTAATAAGGGAATCTTTTTTAACTTCGACTGATGACTTTTGAAAGTCTGCAGACCGGCGGACCTCAGACCGCTGACGCAGCGCTGAGGAACCGAACCTCTCAGGAGGCGCGGCGAAGGCAGCGGACGCTAACGGCCGCCTCACACCGCCCCGCCGCCGCCCCCGCCGCATTCGTAGCGTCAGGGCTCCAACCGGTGCCTCGCCAGCTACACCAAACGGGTTATTTCTGCTGACTTGGAGCCGACGGCGCCCAAGCCCTCCGCCCTCGCCGTACCTCCCCGCTTCACCCGCCTCCCCTCAGGCGCCGCTGCTGCTCTGCGCCACAGGCTCGCCGCGGAGGACACCGCCCCTTCCCGTCGCCCGCTCCGGGCCTGCCGCCGGCCACCCGAGGCAGGCGGGCCGGGCGCCGCCGCCACTCACCCACCGCGGCCGGGCACGCCGCGCCGCCCGGGGGCGATCACGCCGCAGCGGCCCGCGCCGTTGTTTCTCTAGTTGCTAGGAGACGCCTGCGGCGCATGCGCGGGGGAGCGGGCGGGAAGGGGGCCGGTCCCGCCTGAGGGCAGCCTGAGAGGAGCCGATCCCCCCGCCGCCGCTCCTGCCGTCCTCTCCCCTTCCCCACTTGTCCCTGGGTAGTGACTTCGAGCCTGTCCGTTTAATATAAATTTCCAGAGTCCTCGGAGAGTGGTTTCACCATGACACGTGCATTAATCCATTTCTTCGCATTTTATCCCAACTCCAAAGTGCTGGTAACGCATCTTTGAGGGAAGCATTAAGTCACTAATACTGATGGGCTGAGGTAGTGATGAAAAAATAAATCAGCTGTTTCTCAAAACTAAAGGAGAGACTGGACAGACTTCATGGAGTGCCAGTCAGTCAGAAACTGGCCTTAAAAGGTCAGTGTGATTTCTTCTGTCTGCTTTCTCACCCAAAGAACACTGAGTATGTCTGAAAATCAATAAACATGTGCAGTCTGTCTAAAACTTAAAAGTTGCCATGAAAATACCTAATTGATCTTCCTACTTTCTCTGTCACGAAATATCAGTTTACAATCTCACGAAATATGGTTTACAATCCAAGCCTATGGCACTAACATCTTCCTTATGTTTTTTTCCCTTGTTTCTGTTTCTCTATCTATTTTCAGTGCATTCATGGGAAAAAAAAAAGTTGAAAAAGCCACCCGTTCTTGGGAGCAAACGGACAAAACAGGCGACCGAGAGCAAGGCGCGGGCAACCCTCTGCCAGAGCATCTCCTGCTATGGCCCCGCTGGTAAGACACTGGCACAGAGCATTGTCAGAGGGCCCAAAGAGCCATCTCCTTTCTATTATCAGCTCTGGGTTGATGATGGAGAAAGGCATGCTGTACGGATAATTGTGCTATTCTCAGAATAATAATTCTTTGCAGTGTTCTCTTTTGCCAGCCAGGGCTATTTTGGAAGGAGTACTAAGGCAAATTCTGAAATCAAATAACATTTTCTAGCTTGAAATGGAGCTTAATTGCTATCAGTAACTGCAGAAGTAACAGGAAACAGGCAAATACAATCATTTTTGGGCCTCAAAAAGTCGGGTAATAATAGGTAAAGAAATTACAGCTGCTATCAACTCTCTCCTGTGATTCCTTTTTATCACAAATCTCATGGCTTTCCTTCCAGATTTCTTATAATGTTGTACTGCAAGCATAAATTTAGTTCTATTTTTATAAGCCATGTCAATTTGTATCATAGCACAAGCAGATCCTGGCCTTACACTATGATAAATGTGTACTATCATAACAGAAGGGTTGGTGGGTCATTTTTAGGTGTAAGCAAGCCACATGCATGAAGGTGTCTCATTCCACTTTTAACATCACCACTCCCATAGAAAATGGATAGAGATTTATAATCACCTTCACTGGAAGTTTCTCATGCTTACAACAGTTAGCAGAGGCTCTCACTGGCGGGGAAGAAAGGGAAAAATTTTGCAGCAGCTTGGTAGAGGCAAGTCATCTGCTTCACAAACTTCTTTGTGGATTTTTATTTCTCTAAACAGACTCGGGCACTGCAGTGGTGGGCAGGTGATACAAATGTAAGAAGACATGAATGTAAATAGTGAAGACAAAGATTTGGTTTTAACTCTGTGCTGGGTCTGGCTGGGATGGAGTGTTTTCTTCGTAGCAGCTTGTATGTTGCTGTGTTGTAGATTTGTGACCAAAATAGTGTTGATAACACAGCAGTGTTTTAGCTATTGCTAAGCAGTGCTTGCACAATGTCAAGGCCTTCTCCATTTCTCATGCTGCTGCACCAGTGAGTAGTCTGGGGGAGGGCAAGAGGCTGGGAGGGGGCACAGCTGGGAGAGCTGACCCCAACTGCCCAAAGGGTTATTTTATGCCATCTAACATCAGGCTCAGTAATAAAGCTGGGGGGTGGTCTTTCCAAGGTAGCTGTTGCTTGGGGACTGGCTAGGCATTAGTCTGCTTGTGGGAGGTGGTGACTGATTGCCTTTGCATCACCTGAGTTTTTTTAAACTTTTTCTTCCTTCAGTTATTAAGCAGCCTTTAGCTTGACCAACTTGTTTTTTCTCACTTTTGCATTTCTAATTCTTCCCCCCATCCTGCTGGGGGGCGGGGGGCAGTGACCGAGCGGCAGGCAGGTGCGTAGTTGCTGGTTGGGATCTACTCACCACGAACCCAATGATTTCCATGACTGGGAAAGCTTTTTTTTCCCTTGTCTTCAATGATGGTAGTTCTTATGGCTATTTCAAATGTAATTCTGGCCAAACGTTAGTTGGTTAGGTCTTTTCTTTATTTCATATTAATGGCCACATAAAAGACATATGATGATGCAGAATCCATGTGAAAGAAGTAATGGTAATTACATGGTAATTAGGTGCATGGTCACTGTGTGTTTCAATACACTCCTGGAACAATGGGCTCAGTTACCCTTGAAGACTAAGGTGTCTCATGCAGACAGGATACAAGTGGGTAGTCTCAAACTCATAACCAGCACCTTCTCACAAATTTTGTGGAGACTATGTATCTGTATTGTGAAGCAGACAGACAGACAGAAAGGAAGAAGGACAACAGCAGTTGTGCTTTTGTGGCATTTTCACTCCACAGCAGGTGAGATTGGAGCACATCCCTTCTGTGTTCTGCAGTCCAGCGTTATTTTCTATTCAGTTGTGTGCCTGGGAGTTAAGGACCATGAGCACATTGTGGGCAACTGCCTACTCCATAGACTAAATAAATATAGTATTATCATTCCGTGGAAATTAATTCTGCAGAGATTATTCTTTCAGTCTTTATTTTTATCTGTGTTTGCCATGGGTAGAGGCAATCAAGCACTGTGTGACAGCCATATAATTGCAGTATTTTTATTATGTTTTGGCACAATCATGCAAATATATCAAGAAAAATATTTTTTAATTTAATTTTGTGAAAATTTCTGAGGGTGTCATTAAGTAACAACATACTAATAAGGAAGCAAAGGAAGAGGACTAATGAGGAGAACAGTTACAAAATGTCATGAGAATTCACAACTGACAAATAGTCACAAATGACAGAAATATTTTACTGAAATATAATTTGTTCTAACACAAAAAAATAAACAAACCAGAATAATACAAGTTGTATTAAGATAGGAGATTATGAAATTAAAGAGCTTTCTAGAGACTAAATACCTAATAAAGGGAATAAGGACTTTATTAACTGCACATTTTAATGAAATTTCATGACTTAGCTTTTGATAAAGCCACTATAGAATTTATGTGCTTTCCTATGAAGGAACAGGGCCAAATATCCTATCAATTTGATTAAATTAAGGCTTCTGCAAAAATAAATCAAGTATGGATTAAAAACATATTTGAAAGAATATTGTGGAACATCATTTTAAATATTTAATTTCAATAGGGATTTAAATGCATAAGCTACTGCTAAATCAAAGTATTTGTTGAATTTAAGTCTTGGAAATTTGCATGTTGAGGTGTTTGAAATTATCTTTTTAGTGTTACTGAAAGCACCACTGGGGGAGTCATTTCTCATTTCCTGAAACATCAGAAGTGGAATTACTATTTGCTGGATTGCTTGTCTGAAATAATTCTTTTTTCCATTTAAAAAAAAAATCAGTCATAATTTATGTTTTAAGAAATACCTGATGACATACAGTACAAACAGTCTTGTCATATAACTTGTTTTATATCAGTCTCAAAAGACACTTAAAAGGAACTTTCCTTTCCTGACAAGAAGCAGCTGGCTTAGGGAGTGATGAATTTACAACATACCATCTTGGCATTTCAGTTTGCTGTATTACTTCACACATTAAAATACTCAATATCAATGTAAATGGACCTCTTTCTCTAGGAAAAAAAATAGAAATAAAAACAAAGAACAAGCCTTTCATTCTTTTGGCTTGCAAGTGAGATTTGTAAGTCTTCATTTTTCGCAGGCACCCTGCCTTCACCAAGTGTATCGTGTGGGAGTATTGAAAAATGCCTTCCCCGTGTAGCTGTATTCTCTAGTCGGTTTTTCTTCTATATGACATTAAAACTAAATTAATGGATGATTATTTTTAATGAATGTATTAATCATAGTTTGTAAATGGCAAATTGCATAGCATTATCATTTAGAAACTGATGACTTGCAGCCATAGCTTGTAACTAGGTCTACAGCCTAGATGTCTGACTGCTGGTAGTGGTGTATAACATCAGTACCTGTGTGCGTATGTATTCGATATCTTCAGAGACACTCAGAAGAGGACAGGTGGTTCAGCAGTGAAAGTTTTAAGCCGGGAGTTGAGACCATAGACTTCCTATATAATCCTGAATAAGCTGTGTAAAATGAAACCAATTTGGTTAACTGCAATGACCTCAGGATTTCTATACTTGAATTTCTGCCTATGAAACCAGACTTTTCTGAAGTCCTCATCATACACAGTGTTTTGAGCTGAAGCTCATTAAGGTCCTCAAATATTCTCGCTGGAGCATATAAGCAGTACAAAATTAGGAAGGGTATGCCTAAGTGGTATCTGGTAAATCAATAGGTGGCACACTTGTTTCTTAGGGCATATGGATCCTAAGAACATGAGATTGTGTTTTAAGTCACCATGACTATCACATTTTTTGTTTTTAAAAAACAGTAGCTTAGGAGTGACCACAGTCAGCTAACATAAATGAACATATACAAGTGTGGTTTTCATCTAAAGCGGTATTTGGAAACCATAGATGTTATCAGAGGTGTTAAGGGATGGCTGTAAGGAATGACTGAAGGAAGGGATAACTGAAGAAATCACCTTTTTGACCTTACATCTAACACAGATCAGATAATTCTGCTTAAATATTTTCCCAGTCTCTTAGCAAATATATTTTAAAACATCACTTGTTTTCTCAAGACATAGATCCTTTTTAAGGCTAAACTAAATCAATTCTCTGGGGTACTATTAAGTGTCATCCTGGACATGCTAAGTTTGATATCAGGTGTTCTCAGAGGCCATAATCTCGTGTGCTGATGAAGGAATACACAGATTGTGTTTAAAAAATGCAAGATTTTTCTTGCCCAAATTTCAATTTACAGCTTCATTCTTCAAAGATGAAACATTCTGTAGTGTCCTCAGGACAAATTGCGCTGTATTGTTTCCATTCTTATAACAGCACCGATCCTCTGAAGCCTTGCCAAAGGCTGTGTTTCAACAAGGAATGACAACTCTGGTCTTATCTTGGATTCGAAGCCTAGAGTCACAAAATATAGAAGGTAGTTTAATGAATGTTTTTAAGTTGTTTCAATACTGTAGCATTCAAATTGGAAATTTTTCTTGGTCAAAGTCTTCACTCTTTTAATTATAGATTTGGAATTCTCAGAATTTGAGGTTTTGGTCCCTTTTTTTTCCCTCCCTATGTTTCTTTCTAGTTTGGAGGGGAAATTGAGCAATTTTTTCACTTTTCTTCAGTTCCTCTTCATTAATCTACTCTGTAATTTACATAACACTCTCAACTCCAAAAACAGTACAGACTACAGAATTACAGTTTCATTTTCCTTTTGCTTACTGTGTAACTTTTAAAACCTTGAGGCAAAATAGGTCCGCAGCTGAGAGAGAGAGAAGAAATCCTCCATGTAGGGATTTTTTTTAGTTTGGAAATTAGAAAAGAAACAAACATTTTAAAGTTTGAAGTTATGCACACAAGTCATGCAAATAAATTTTCCTGAGAAATATACTAGTTTGGATGAAAGCCCATTTATTGCTGTGATTTTTTTTTTAACTGAAAATGCCCTTTACATCTAGAAAATGGGATCAGAGATGAGAAATTGTATTTAGAAGTTATTTAAACTATCAGTCTATATATTGCTTTTAAATATTATTTATGACATTCCTTAATCTTAGCTGGGATATCTCTCTGTTGTGCTTTCTGATGCTTAGCTGTGAGAGTATGTAAATAGCCTGTTATTACTGAAATATTTTTAAGTCAGATACATGTATTTAGGGATACCTAAGTATCTTCAAACTGTTTTCCTCTTTTCCCCCCCATAGTCAGTTAGGGGAATTTTTGTAAAAATCAGACCATCCATTTGTTCCCCCACCTTGCTAATTTTTAAGGAAACACTTGTTGTGGAGTGCTTTTGCCAGACTCGGACCAAATATGAGAACCCAGCATCTTGCTGGCCAACCGCTTAATGAGCCCACGGGTAACTTGAAAGATGCCAGCACTGCTGTCTCCGAAGCCTGTTTGTGGTGCCAGGCCTTATTGTTAGAATAGTGTAATTCACAGCTTGTATTAGATCTAGATATACATCTAGACCTATCAGCCAAGCTCTTCTTATATTTTTGCTCCTATAAAAGCCAGACAAAGTGGAAGAGGAGCACAAAAAGCGAGACAAGCTGTGCTTTAGGTCAGTGACCTTGAAACTGCATGGCAACGAATGAGGCTCTTATTTAACTTGAAATTATTTTGAATTTCACACGTTTCCTAGCTTGATTAGTATTCAATTCTTGTTTTGGCATTATTTGTGTTGAAAATTACCTTGGCATGTTGTCAGCCTACCAAAATGTTACCTATTTCTGGATATTAAAAAATTGGTCATCAGCCCAGTCGTTTTAGGTATTTGGCAGAGTGCATTCAGGAGCGTTTGGTAGGGCATCTGCACAGAATTGTTTCAGAGCTGTGTTTAGTTTAGGATGCTGAACAAGACACTAACTCACATGTTCTGCAATACAGCCCTCCTTTGTCTTCTGCTTTTCCTATGTTCAGTTAGAGGTTGTTGGATCTTGCACTCCCTTTGACTTGCACTCTCCCTTTGAGAAGTACACTTTTTGTACGTGCCCAGTCCTGATTTCTGAGTAGATAAATACTAATGCACCTTTTGCTATGCTTAAATCAGAATAGGACTAAATGTTGTGTGGTTTTGCAAAATCACTGTTGTCCAGAGCAGCAATAATTAGAGTTCAGTTGCCTTACATGGTTCATTGATAGCTAATATGAATACAGCAAAAATTTTCCGAAGAGTTTGGAAAGTCCGTGACCTGAGGGTGTGGTTTCCAATGCAAAGGGTATTGAATAAGGCTTTTAGATTATATAATTGTGTTTTGATTACCTTCCTTATAATTAGGTAGACACGGAAATGACTGTACCTAGACAGAACGAGGGCTGGCTTTGTGGTACCTCAGGATCTTGTTCTTCTCACCGTTTGGATTCAGGGACCACCTAGCAGAAAGCAAAGCAGGGGTGAGACAGGGAAGGATGCAAGCTGGAGAGTTCATGGGTTTTAGTCCCTGACACAGGACACGTGCAGCTGAGCACACTCAAACCAGGGAGCTCAGAAGCACTCCTGGGCCCGTGGTTTAAGCTAATAAGGTTTGGTTCTGTATCGATTCCCAGGACTTTTGTTCTTGGGAGTCTGGTGTTGTGTAGCATTCTCTTACTGCAACATAGAGCAAGATCTGAAAAGTTACTTACTAACTGCATGTCTCTATGTTTTGGTGATCATTTAAAATAATTTCTTTACATGACCTACTCTTAACAGATCAACTTTTGCAGAAAATGTGTTGTGGCACATGACACAATATCAGGGCATTGCGTCTCTGCAAGGTAATAAGAGCTAAAGGTAATGGTTGGAGACTTAGAATAGCTCAAGCAAAAGGATAGAAAATGTGATAAGTGACAACAATAATAATAGTAAAATAAGCAGTGTAAGTAAATAGCATTGGAATTAGCAAGAGGACTAAGTGGAATTTGGCCATCCTTAGCACCCATGATGCAGCATCCTGTCCTGTTCATGATACATCTGTGTAGTTGCACCAGTCTCTCTCTCCAGACTGCATCTGCATCAGCCTTGATAATATGGAGTCTTTTAAATGCTGGGATTTACTTGATGATCTGCACAGCAGTTCAGTGTTGCACTGGCATTCCGTTGTAGCTGTGAACTGCTGCAAGCCCTAGTAACACAGGAGCACATGAAGCACCAGACAGAGAAACAGGATAAGCTGGGGTTTTACAGGAGTTATTTGTAGGCTCTTCTAACTTAGCTGAGTGAAGAAGCTAGCACTGATTCTGAAATAAATAATATTTGTATTTATGATTGCAATTATTTTCAATCTCTCCTTAAATTGCATTCTTTCATTTTTAATGTGCACTGCTACCTCCGAAAGCCTTGCTTGTATATAATTTTACTGTTGATAATCAGGCTGGTGTGATGTGTGTAACAGATCTATAGCTTACAGCTCTATCTAATTTGCCCTTACAGGAAGTCATTTTGGTGATTGCTTGTTTTTTTTTTTTTCCATTCACTGTGCCAGGATTTAAGATGTGGCAGGTAGACCCACACTTTATTCTGAGCTCTTTTTATAAAGGTGCCTGATTTGAAGATGTGCTGGATTTGTGATTACTTTCTAAACATTTAAATCCATACACTAGCACTGCTTTTTGTTGCTTTCTTATTGATTGTGGTTGTGTGTTAAACCTGAGTAGGGAGGAGAGAAGCTTTCTTTCTTGCAAAGGGAAATCAGATTTTAAAAGCATTTAGAAAATGATGGCTGGTGTCTGCTTGCAGACCTTGCAGCATATTTTAATTTTTACCTTCATCAAATTCTAGTGGATGTCTTCCAATCTACTGGTATCAAAGTGTGTATTTAATAGCTTCTCACGTAAAATTAGGCAAAGACGACTGTGGTCATTTTTTTTTCTTGATCGGCCCAAGTTTTGAGACATGTATTTTGGTTGCAATAGCTGGTCACGCAGCCCATGCAGTTAAGCAATGGGTTAACTGTTTCTCTCCTTGTGACAGTTCCTCAGTTGCTATAGATTAGCAGAGCTGACTTCAGCAGAACCAGATCTATTTCCAGCAGCTCAGGATATGGTCTCTTGAGCTATATTAGAATTAAACAAACTTGTTCAATTAGCAACAATTACTTTTGACAGTGAAAGGATAATAGAGGATTTTGCTCACAGGTGTCTGTCTTTGATCTTACTCCACTGAACCATTTAATGATTCTGTTTGGTTTGCTGCTGCAAGCTATCAACTAGACAAAAACAATTTTTAAAAAATTACTTCTGTAATTTTCAAAGGCCTTTGCCATTAAATGTTCATGCCTAAATCTCTTTGCGTGTGACTCGGGAGGCAATAGCAGCAAGAAGAGCTGCAATGAGAAACAGCATAAAGAAAAGAGATGCGAGGTGCACAGAGGAGGCTGAAATGGATGGCTTGATGACAAAGCTGAAGCATGAGCAGTCAGAGAAATAAATCAAGAATGATATTGCTTATTCTGTTGGATTTTCCTATATTTGTGCAGGAGGCAGGGACATATGCTTAGGATTAAAGCTAATGTGCCTTCCAAACAAAAAATCATTCTCTGGGGTTTATGTTTTCTGTTCTCAGAACTCTTGAATTCAACACTGAAGTCATTAGCAATTATACAGGAGAAGATAAATCTCCCTTCAGGTCTCCCTGACTGGACCTAAAGAATCTGGATGCAACATTTCCCCAACTGACAGCTTGATACCACTGCTTATCTCCAGCTAGCTCAGCTCTGCTGCATAGTGTTACAATGGAGTTCCTCTATTTTTTTCTGTAAAGTGTTGGTAAATATATACTTAAAAAAAAGACTCAGAGTAACGTAGGGACTGAAGACCAGCACAGACATACTAACATTCTTTAGAACAAGTATTATTTAATATTTGGCAGGCCTACAGATAATGAAAACTTTTTTTTTTTTTTCAGGCATACTCCATGCCGGTGTCTGTCTGCTTACTTCACTGTCACAAACAGTAAATCTGTGCACACTAAGTCATAAGAAATTATGCTTATTAGTAATTAATATCTGATAAGATTTCAAGATTATTAGAAAATGGAAACCACTGGTAAGGATTTATATATTCATATAAATTACATTTAGAATGTTATTCATAATATTCAGTTCTATCTTTCTCAGAATAATATGGAAACCCTATCACAGTGATTAACTATATGTATTTCTGTTATTATTCTGACAGGTTTATCAGACCAGAGTATTTCAGATTTCTATAAATTATAACAAGATATGACAGGCAGGCTAGATAAGAAAGGATAAACATCTTCATGAGGAAAAATTGAAATAATTATATATTGTACTTGGTAAGACAGGGATCTTGTTGGAAAGAAAGATGAGGAAAGAAATTATAACAATTTCAAGGCCATAGACAATTTTAACTAAAGATTCTACTTATTTTTCCACTTGGCAACTATTATATTAGCTATAGCATAGGGAGATCAAACAGAAATAGAAAACAAGAAGCTCTTTCACATTGCAGGCGACTGTAATGGGTATTGCAAACAAAACATAGCCATTTTTATTTGTCCCTTTCATTGTGCTAATGAGACTCTCTTGCTTATAAAGGGTTTCACTTGGCTATTGAGCTTTCTGCCAGTTTAGAAATTGGCTGGTACTATATAGTTGTATTGGATATTTTAGCACCTGTTGTTATGGTCATTACTCAGGGATAGTGACAATTGCCCTTTGGTCTTTTGTACATGCTGTTCTTTCCAGCTTCTCTATGGCTTATTGTTTTTTGTGCTCTGAACCTGTCATCTTCCCAGCCTGAATAATTTTCTCGCTGTAGGACAGTTAGTGTCTCATCAGTCAAATACTTCACTATGGAAGTGATTTATTCAAAGCCGTGGGGTTTTACAAAACTATCAAGATCACTTTCCTGAATGACACAAATGATACCATTACTAAATATAATACAGAGGGATTTATTGCACTGTCTGCTTCATAATAAACTGCAAGTTCTGTGCATTGTATGGTATCAGATATCGGTGCTTTCAGGTCCCATTTATTTCAGTACCTGTGAGAATGCTCCGCTAGGCCAGGGGACAGAGGGAGCACTGAGTGATGGGCTAACATGGAGCTGGGGGACTGGGCTGCATCCAGAGAGTATATCCCCTAGCAGGACCTCTGTGAGTGGGAGGCTCCGTTAGGATGGCGTGGACTTGCGACGGCTTTATTCCTGCTCCATGATCTCATGCACCAAATCAAAGGATCTGTGTAAAAGCTGAATAAATGTGCGTGTTGGATCCACAGCTGCAAGAGAATGCCAGGCGGGAGCCAACTGCATGAACCCTGCGAGCAGTGTGAAATAGTTGGCAGGTCTGAAGTCTAAATTCAGTGATGCAGTGGATGTGATTGCCACAGACTAGCATCTTGTACAATCACTCACATCTTTCGGATGAAAAAGATAGAAGGCTATAACCACATTGTGCTTACTATGCCAGAAGCAACATACAGCAAGAAAACGAGTTGAACACCATTGGATATTTTCAAATTCTCTACTGAGAAAGGAGAGAACATAGTAATAATATTCCAAAAAAGATAGAGACTGTTACAAAAGTGATCTAAAACCAGAAAATAATCCTTTACTGTAAGTACAATCATGGGTTAAACTTGATGTCAGAGTGCTTTTATGAAGGTGGTCATAGCTGTCAAGTCCAATCTGTAATTAATATATTGTGCTGAATAATTATTATGTGGATGCAATTGGGGATATTCTGGTGAGTTCAGTATGCAAATGTTTTGACCGATATAGACAGTATTCTTTAAGATTTTGCCAGTGGTTATATTCACATGGAGTTACAGAGTTACTTATGGTCTAGCACCTCATAGTTGTCTGGTGGGCAAGACTTTCTATGATTTTGATGAACACTACATTCATTTTTTCCAAACACCGAGTTTGTTTCATATTCCTCCTCCTCTACCTTATTCATATTCCTCCTCCTCTACCTTAATTTGAACTTTCCAGTAAAGAGTCTCAAGCAAAAAATGACCAAAGATATAGGAAGTAACCAGTGCTCACTTCCTTTGAAATGAGAATCAAATCCACATCTCAGTTCCTGTCAGTGGGTTTGAGTTCTGTTGACTGTGTAGTTTAAGGTCCAGCCACAAACATTTCTGACTTCCCATTATGCAGAGATGCCAGTACAAAGCTAAGTTATTAGTTATATTACTAACCTTCCCTTACTGGAGCTATTGTTTGTCAGACTGCTTTGAAAATGAGGGTATTTTTTTCTGTTGATGTATCAGTCCTGAATTTATTTCTTCTCTTTTTATTTGGGATAAAATAAACCAAATGTCAGGTTTTAGACAGCTGACTGCCAGTCCAAAATGAACAGAGGCAGTGCAAAAGGAGGTGTCGTTATTTGTAGTTTTTATTCTGAAACATGAAAAACAGAGTTGTTGTCTAGTAAGTGCTTCCACTTTCTCTAACAAAGTTGTAGACAGATAGTTGAAGACAAGTATCCCATAACTTGCAGCTTGATATCCAGCTTGACCGATAGAATTCTTTAAAATCATAGTCTAAACACGCTCCAAAAGAACGGAAAGAGCATGAGAAGCAATCAAGATGTAGATCTTTCCAGTGAAATATACCCCATATGTCTAACACATATCTGTGGGTTATAACTGATTAACACATTTGGCTGTTAGTTGGAAGAGCAGTAGGTGATGTGTGCTCAAGGACAAAACTTGTGGTTTTGGAGAGGATTATAGGTTGTTGTGCCAATGATGGCAGGGACTGGACTCACTAACACTGGAAGCCCTTTCCACTCTGGTGTGCCAAGTACTGATTCACCTAACATTTGAAACTGAATACCTGATGATGATTTTTTTTGTTGTTGTTCCTCTGGATTTCTTACAACTTCCCTTTAATCATTTCAGTGTATTTTGTAAGATTAGCTCATTTGTTATTGTATTATTTTACAAGTTATGTACTAACTAGGGACTAGGGACTCCAATTTAGTTGCCTGCACATAAAGGTACTCCATATCTGTTCAGATGTCCTAGAGGATCTCAGACATCCTCAGGTAGCTGCCAAATGCAGTGTATGATTGGTTCTCTTTTTATAGTGCTCAGCTAGAGGCCACGGGGGGTATGCAGGAAGCTAGGACATCTCAAATGGCATCACCAGGTGCCTATGTACAAGTATGTGAATCAAACCTTTGCAATGGAATTTAGTTTGCAGATTTATGTATCTACATAGAGCACAACATCCTACAGTCCTCTCCAAAAACACAATCAGCAAAAACCCTAAAGAATACTGGACTGAAAAACAACTTAAAGATTAATTATGATCCTGTGCATTATTTTTATTGTTGCTACTGTTCTCATGTCATGTTAACAACCAAATTTTCAAGACTTGCTTAGCTAAACGTGTAGATTTCTGCCTGGTGGGACTTTGAAAAATACCTAGGCAGGATAAATATGCTGCAAGAGGGCACACCTAACTCTCACTAATATTTCTGGAAAAGAGACATTTACTCTTTTAGGCATTTAGAAAAGAGCATGTCCTGTAGTATCTTTGGGAACTTATGTACTTTGAAAAACTGCTGTAATTATTTAATTGAATGTAAGTAATTTCTGAGCTCTGTTCAGAAATTTAAGACATACCAGATTAGAAGTATAGGGGAATATGTAGAATATATAATAATTTTAAAGAAAGAGACTGACAAACACCATGGCCCTTCTAGTTATGCATCATCTGGCAGCTTCTTCAACAAATCACAATAATTGAACTCTGCGTGGGAGAATGTGGGAGGTTGGAAGGTGTTTATACACCAGCTCAGGAGGACTGGTCACAGCGTATGATTTGCCACGCAGATCTGCCAGCACAGGCAGATCCTGGTGGCAGAATCTGACAAATGGCAAGCAAATCCACTGTGCTGTGAGGGGAGATAAGCAATGCTGCGATGAGACACAAAAAGGCATTAACGGCAGAATTGTGGTCAGGGAATACCATAGCCACTGTATTTCGTATATACTCAATTGAGGGGGGATATGTGTAACAGATGGCCTGAAAACAGCAGTTTTGAATTAATCAGGATGCAAGATTATGAAGATCTAGATGACAGATTTAGTGTATAGATGCAGAAAAGCTAGATATGAGAAGTATTACAGTGGTAGGAGTAACAACCCATACACATAGGCTTAAAATCTATTTGGAAAGGACTTCTGGGGGTCATAAAATCCAGCCCCTTGCTCAAAGCAGGACCAGCTTCCAAGTTGCAGTGGGCAGTCCAGCTGAATTCTGAGTATCTTCAAGGATGGATTCCTACTCTTTCTGGGCAACCTGTTCCTGTCCTTAAGTGTCCTCACAGAGGAATTTTTTTTTCTGTGTCCGCTCAGAATTCCCTTTTTTGCAACCTGACTTGTCTCCAGTCCTTTCCCTATATAGCTCTGAGAGGAGCCTGGCTTCATCCTTTTTGTAAGCCCAGTTAGGCAGTTCAAAGCAGCAACTGATGTTGGATGTATGATGTTGGATAACTCATTTAAACACACAACTGAGAGTTCTCCTAGCATGGGTGAGTAGCCTGAATTGTATAAAAGAAAGTGTAACTGCAGTGCTTAAGGACAGTGTGTGGTTGCTCATCAATTATTTTTTTGCTAACAAAACCCAAAAATAATGAAGTCACTGAGGCATACAATGCAAGGACATTGTGAAATCTGAATAATAAGAGAAAAGTTATACAACCCCAACAAAAAAAAGTGCATGAATTTCATATACAATGCATAAACAAAAAGCTGTACGTATTTTCAATCCAGTTTATCTGAAGTCCAGTAGATGAAAATTCTGTAGATCCATCCATGACTAGAAAGAAACAAATACTTTGTTTTTATAAAGTTCTCCATATAGTTGTATAACAGAAATTTATCAGCAAATATTATGACTGAGGTTTATTTTTTGTAACTTACAGGGTATGCATGTAAAATATGTGAATAGTATAAGTAATTGTGATTGTTTTTACAGGAGGCAGGCCAGAATCATGTATATTAGGCTTGTCTTTCATTTACAGTGCTATCATGAAATTGTTGAATGTCTCTTGAAAGCTGCTGAGGACCTTCAGTTTCCACTGTAGAACTTTGTCTTTAATTTCAATATGTATTTTAAAGGAGTATGTGAGCTCTTAAGATTCTTAATATATTGTAATAAACGTGCCTTAAAATATTATTCTTTTTTAATACAAAACAGATGGTACAGATCCATGATGTATACATAGAACTTAATCTAAAGCAGCCTTGATCTGTGTCTGTAGTCCTGCCACAATTTATTTTCTTTTGTAGGTTAGTGCTATTGCAGACTGAAATCACAAGGCAGAAGTCAGAGATATGTGGAAACCTTCATTTCCACTTTTTAAATTCTGACCAGTAACACTTGGTCAAGTCTTTCGTGTTCCCTTTTGACAAGGACAATGGAGGATATGTCTTGGGCTTTGCATCAGATTAATTTTGGGCTCTATTGTGATTTCCTTTTTACTTTAGTATTTAAAATCTGCAATAGCAGAAGTTGCTATGCTGTTAGAGGATGACCTTCTGATACTATCTATCAAGTGCACTAGTACAAACTCTAGAAGTATATGGCTCTGATTTTTTTCAGTTGTTTTAGTTCTGATTAATGCTAGCATGAAATCAAAATCAGACCAGCAGAATTATAGTGGATTTGAGTTCACTTATGTATTTATTTATATTCCAGTGACTCCACTTTTAATGCTAGGTGATGTACAGAGATAAAAAAAATTCACAAAATTGAATCGGATAGAGAGCACATTAATAAAATAAAACTGCATTTGCAGGATTTAAATAAACCATCAGTAAAAGCCGTATGATGGAATTTAAGCCTTAACTGAGCAGAGCTATGCAAACTGGCAGCCCTCCCCAGTCCATTTCAGGGTCTCCATGGTGGCACGTCTCCCACCTCTCCCTGCTTGCAGCCTCACCGTCAGTAATGCCACAGAGTTAAAGCAACAGAGAGATGAACCTAAGTGTTCAGGTGTAAAAATGTGATAAAACTGCATATATTTTTTTAAAAGGGCTAAAATATCTGTCCCTTGGTTAGCATGACTAAGCATCAGAGGCCACTGTGTAATGGCAAAGAGCACTCTGCTATGTCCACGTTAGCAAGTAATTTGGTGCAATAAAATGAACAGTTAATGAAGTAACCAGTACTGAGGCCTGTACATCTACATTATGCACAGTTCAGGGGTTTTACTTTGGAGGAGTTTTAGTTTCGTCCCCTGGACCACCACAATCATCATCATCACGTATGTGGTCTGAAGCTATCTGAGGCTGCGTTTAAGTTAGCTGTTAAATGTGCCATGAGAAAAGCAGGCCTGCAGAGTGAATCGCTGGTGCTGAGGACCACATTATATGTGTTTCAGAAGGTTTACTTCAAATTAGATCCCATCTGGTCTTACGTATTGAATGTCCATCAGTAGCTGCAGTGCATTAGGAGAAACTCTTGGAGTACATTTTCCAGTTTAGTTTCACCTACAAGGAATCCAGTTCGGGCTCTCTGAAACCCCTCTGCAGTATGAATCGAAGAGTAAGTGGGACAGCCAGGAGATCTGCTTCCGGTGCACGTTTGTGATCTGAACTGACTAGCAGTAATGTAGACGTACCCTGAAGCAGCAAGCGCTGTTACAGGCTCATGTGTCCCCATTAGGGACTGAAGTGCAATTGGTGGCCATATGGAGCACAGCCATCAGGTTAGATTTCTCTGAAAGGAAACCCAGTTAGGATAAACACTGTTCTGCAGACTGCACCAATGTTCAGTAAATGAGGACTGTTGGGATTTGCATTGCCTCAAGACACAACACTAATATAGATGCAGTTGTAGCCTTGATTTTGTGGCAGAACATTCAGTTCTTCTTGGCATCTAAAATGGAGCCGAAGCAGACCAAGCCTCTGTGCTGGGACTCAGGAGGCGAAGATGAGAATTAGAAGAATTTCTGGAGATGGGTCTGAAAATTAATCTGTGTGCAGATGTGAAAATCCAGTACCCTTGCACAGCCCTAGGCATTTAATGAGATCACACACCAAGCAAATTTGCCCTCTGTAGAATAGCACTGGTACAGACCCTTCCCTGGGCTGCTGAGCCAGTGTTCCGCCTTCCAGCCTGGAAGATCAGGGGCAGTGCCCCTGGAAGGGGGGCAGTGCTTCATTCCAGAGTTTTGGGATTGGTTTGGGGGGGTTTTTTGTTTCTTGGTTGTTTGGTTGGTTTATTGTTGTTGGTTTCTGGTTTGGGTTTGGTTTTTTTTTTGACTACACAGTTGCCATTAGGTAAAGAGTCATTTTCAAAGATCTTCAGCATCTCATGGGAGAAGGTCACAGGTGTCTAATGGCCTACAGCTGTAGTCTAAACATGTGGTTTTGAGTTTAAGGAAGGCTATTATAGCTGTCATTGAGAAGACAAAAGACTTTCATTACAAATTCTGTTTCTTAGGTACTCTTAAAAAGTCCTATTATGAACTAGACTCGCTTTGGCTATTTTTCAAATATTCGTCTACCATTCTTTACACATTATAGGTTTATTCAACAAAATATAAGTGGCCCCAAGAACAATTATAAGTAAATATGAGGAGTATTCACCTCACAAGCAAAATAAATACTTTTTCTGTATCTAGATCAAATATTAAAATTTAACACATTATATCTTTTAGCTAAGGAAAGGCATCAGTAAATTGGAATGCATTCATGTTCTAGGCCTTGTAAGAGACATCAAGACTATCTGGTAGAAAACTATGTATAATTATAGAAAATAATGGGCAGAGACAACCGTAGTAGTGTCAGTAATGATTAGTAAGTCTTTTTAATTTTATCTAATGGTATTTTCTTGAATTCCAGGTTGTTTGTTGAAGCTCTAGACTTCAAGTACTGTTAATAAATTGCTTCCTCAGATCACATTCCCAGTGATTCCACTGAAACCAATCCAGAAAAAACATATTGTTTCTTTAGCTTGGAAAAATTCTGAAGAATACTTCTATACTGAATTAGCAGTCATTAAGAACTATTTTAAAAATACATTGATTTTGATCCATGCTGCTATTTAGAAACTCTTCATTTTACAAATTTGTTCAAGAAAACTTAAGAAAGGTTTTCAACAGTGAAAATGTAGCTCAAACAAGATTTTTGGAATAGTTAATGCTACCTTTTGAAGCATTTTTTTTTGTTTTATATGAATCTGTGCTTCTGCCCTGAAGTTTGCTATGTAGTAATTCTGTTTTCTTCTTTAGTAGTGCAGATCTGTCCCATTAAACTAGTCATGAGACCTCATTCACTCTGTCAGAAATGGAGAAAATGATGATTTCTGTACAAGTATTAAGTGGAGACAAAAGTAAGCAGAGAAATGCTAAAGCCAGACACTAAAGTCGCTTTAAAACCGTAGATCTTATAGAGACCTGATTTGCTCACATATGGTGCTTTATAAACTGTTTTTCATAGAGATCCTGATGTTTTTCCTGTGGAAATTAATGGCAACGTGTCTGTTGCTTTACAGAAATTCAGGATTAGATCTAAGTATTAAGGTAATTATAACAAAGACATGTAGGCTTAAAGTAAAACAAAGAACATTCTAATCTGTTGATTGATACACTGTGGCAAGTGTTTAACCAGCTCACTTATTAATGGCTGTCAGCTAATAAACACCACTTTAGTTTAATCAAATACCTTATTCAGAGTGGTGATAGCTGAAATTGTACATGTGCTGTGCAAGGTGAGTATGCTAGAGCTTTCCTAGACACCCAGAGTGTGAGTGTGGTCAGGCCAAACAGATCTCAGAAGTATGAGGTATTTGCTTTATTGTTAATCCCCCCATCCTCTCGGAGACTTAAACCTTGCACAATTTATTTAGGAACCTGCCTATTAACTTCTTAAAAGAAAGAAACATCCTACATTTGTATGATGTAAAGGTTGGTCTCTTTGGAGAGATAGACATATCCTTCACGTACCGTGAGTGCTAAGGAACGATCAGCTTTGTCCTTATTACAAGGGAAACCCTGATTATGTGCATACAAAGTAGTGTACAGTACGTAGGCAGGGCAGATATTTGCAAGAGGGCTGCATGGCTGTACTGAGTGATGCGAATGCACGTGCTGCACATGCTGGCCTAATGGTGCAGGAAGCAAGGAAGGAGGGATAATCTCCACTTAAAACAATGTGACAGAGACAAAAGAGAACAACAGGTGGGATCACCAGCACAGGATGAATTTCAGAAGATTTTATCTTTGATTAAATGGAGCTTTAATTGTTTCTCTTTGAAATGCATCTCATTTCTGATGGCTGTTTCTGTGGAGAAGGAACAATGTTGAGTGCTTAATGCATTGGATGGAGAGATCTGGGATGTATCTGTCTCTGATTCCCCGTGTGACTTCCAGCTAATCGTTTCCTCTCCCTGTCTCAGTTTCCTTATCTGTAAAGTGGAGTTAATAATCCTTTCTATTTCCCAGTGTGTAGTGCAGTTAGACAATTCAATTAATAGTTGTAAAACTAATTTAGCTTCTGGGGCAGAAAGTGATAAAAAACTGTAAGGAATTATTCATAAATGTGATAAGCCATCACTGTCCAAATCTGAAGAACAAATGTTCTGCTTCATCTTTTTCCTAACTTCTGTTAACTTACTTGCATCACCATTTCTCTTTCTTTTTACCCAACCTATTTGCATTAATGTAAGTGATATCCTTTCATATGGAATTTTGTATTAGCTAAATGCTAATATCAAACAAAATTAAAGGTGTGGGCCATATTCTCCCTTGGTAGAACACCACTGATTGCAAGTCTGAATTTGAGACCCTCTGAGCTATTGGGTGAATTTGGCTTAGTCTTTGGTGTGGTTTTATTTTTTTAAACCAAATACAATATTATCAGACCATGGACTGCAAACAGTGTTTCATACTGGTAGTAATTTAATATATTATGGTTTTCCATTGTAATAAACATACATCCTAAAGACTGCCAGAGTGATTAATTTAAACAAGTCATACACAGTTCAAAGCTTTCAGTTTACTAGCTAGCTGTACAGGCCTCTGTAGAAGTAGACAAAAATCCATTGTGTCCTTAAATTACTGCTTCTCCACATGCAATTGTGTGTATGGGAGGAGGGCTAAAAGCAAGTACAGTATTCTATTAGCTGCATGGCTTTAATATGCAGGTTGTAATAAACCATAATACAGGGTATACTCGTGGAAACAGACTTTCCTTGAAATTATAAGGCTTCACAAAAAGCTTAATTGAGCTATTGCAGGGATGTGAGGGATAAGAACAAGTTAGAAAAAACTCTTCAGAAAGCTGGGAAAATAGAGTTGCAAAATTTGTGATGGAAGCCATTATTGAAACTTTTTCCCCCCAGCAAATGTATCAGTTATTAGCTGTGATTTTTTTTTCAGGATGAATATATTATGCTGCTTCATGACACCAGCACAAACACCAGCATACCCTGTCTATGTCTACATTTCCCATAAATGGTCTAGAAGGCCCTAATGGTGTAGACTGTCAATACACGAAGTGTCTCCTGATGCAGAGCAGGATAATAACACTGAGGGTTGCTGGATCTGCTGAAGCTCCTTGGTTTCAAGGCTGATTCCATGTTAGCCCCAGCCTCAGGAGATGATGCTCTGTAGGAAGACAGAGTTAGGTGTAGCCTCCCATCCATGAAACATCAACTGAAGTGGCCAGGATGCAAAGCTATGACCAGATCTAAGACTAGTGTAGGATGCCTCCTACATCACAAGCTGAAGAATGGGGCTTGGTGCAAGAGCCTTAAGTCCCCAGTGAAAGGGACTTGCATCATTCCTGAGCTTTGGGTGACTAGAGCAGAAAGGAGATCACAGGGGGTGGCAGGAGAAAGTCAAGCTGTTGTGCACATCCAACACTTATCATGTCAAGAGAAGGAAGCAGAGTAATCTGCGTTCCTAGTACAGTGGGACAATGCTGGTTTTGTCTATAGCAAACAGGTATACAACATTTCAAATACCTAGTTTGATGAGAACATAGACATATCTCATTCATTGTGCTACAAGTGTTGTGTCTATAGGTCAGGAGATGGTTGTGAGGCAGAGCAGAGAGCAGCACAGTTATCAGGGTCAGCTGATGCTTTCCATTATAGATTTTTTTTCCCCCAGTTACTTGTAGCTTTGCACATCTCCAGCAATTTGGGTTGAAATTGTCCATCTTGCGTGGATAAAAAGATTCAGCCAGTCAATTTTTCCTTCTTGTAAGACTTGTAAATTCTTATAAAATCACAGATTGCTCATGCTCAGTAGAGAAATTTGCATTTTGAAACTAAAAAATGTGAAGATTCTACTTTCCCTAGCATGCTCAAGTGTCTGACAGCTCCCAGGATTGCTAAGAGCTACCTCCACAAAATAAGTGAGCATCTTCTTTCCAACCTGAGGACACATAGACAAAGCTGAACTTTCTTTATGATGATCTACACTTTGGAAGAGGTGAGGCTGAGCTTGAAGCTGATCCTGTCCTATGTGAAATTCATTGATATCCAATAAATAACAAGACACATGGAATTCTAGGCTGAGAAATACTGAGAGCTGAGAGTATTTTACTGGGAAACTTATAGGCTGACTGCAAGCTTGCCCTGTGCTTATATGGTTTCCCAGGCATCTCGCTCTCGCCGGAGCCCAGCTCCAAAATTGAAAATGTCCAGCGATTTCTCCCACACCAAAGGTGCCAGGACTGAAAGCTATTGCTAGTCCTCACCTTCCCTTGGCAGCCCTTTCACAGCCCCACAAACACTGGGGCTCTGCGCTTGCCTGGCCATCAGTGGACAAAGATAATGAGCCAGAAAAGCATAGTGGAATAGGAAAGCATGGACAAAAGAAAACCCCACCAGGCAAATGGGAGACTGGTAGCCTAAACCAATGACATGGGGATTTACTGGGGTAAGAGTCTCAGAAGCCTGTAGAGCTGTGACTTGTAGAGGAGTCTGAGATAGCGATGGGCAATGAGAAGCGGAGAAGAGGACTGGGGTAAGAACAGGCTGAAGGGACAGCAGAGAAGAGTTCAGGCCTGGGAGCAATAGGAAGAAGCAGCCATTCCAATTAAATGACACTTCCTTTTCAGACACTGGAAAAGAATATAAGATATTTAAGTCTTCTTTTGTCACTGCCAACAAAAATCAACAACATCCATAGAAAGGTGTATGTCCCATCCTGTTCCACTCTGCTGTCAGTCCATGCACAGACAAACAACTTATGACTGCAAATTACTCCACTAACTTAAATGGCAGGTGTCTTTGGAGTAGATCTAAATTTAATCACCTTCTACTGGTCTGTTGTGGGTCTCAGTAAGAAAGTGGTGAGTTTTCTGTCTTTTCAGATTACTTTTCTAAACTATGTCATTAAAAATTTACAATCGAAATTCTCTTTAATTTATATTGCCAATCTTTCAAAGCTAGGATTAAATTGAATTTACCCTGCCCTTTTCCTCCTCTGTATATATACCTTGTGGTCAGTCTTTAATTTCATTATTACATATTATATTTTTCATAAAAAGACTTCATATTTCTGGTCCAGGATGGATAGTATTCAACTAATGACCAGCCTTTCAGTCTTTCTCTTGTTCTTTTGTTCTCCTCTTCTTCTGTTGGAGCAGTTCTACCTTGTATAAGTGAAATATTCATCAGGTCAGAGTGGCTCTGTAGCCCAATTGCTACAGTGTTCACCTGAGATGTAGGAGCCAAGGCTCAAGTCTCTATTTCAATTACTAATTAACTATTTATATAAAATGGAATGACTACAACAGGAGAGAACAAGAGACCCTTCCCTCAGTAGCCATTAGATCAGATGACGGGGCAGTCACAAGAGAGGTGTGACTCCAACACAGGTGTCGGTCAGCAGTGGGCAAAGTGCAGATTTGGACTTTAGTTTCCTACGTCACAGAGCTGTGACTACTAGGCTTTTGGCTTCTTGGGAGAAGGCCAGGTGGTTTTGGTCAGACATTTCATTCTTGTCCAAAGTGGTACAAATATTCCTGCACGGAAATTTTCCTTTTTTTGACTAATAAATATTTCATGGCAAAACAGTAGCTTCAGAAAATCCCCACTCAGCCCTATAAATAACACTCCAAGTCATGAGGACTTCTGAGCCTCTTCTCTTTACTCAAGGACGACTTTCTTTCTGGGCCTATCTGGTAGGTTGAGGTACGAAAACTTAGGTACAAAAGAATGATGGTGGTTACATACAAGCAGCTGCATTTCAGCATAATCATGCAAATTGGGTTGGGAGTGATCCCCTAAAAATTCTGTCCTGATACAGACTATTCTATAGATTGACAATATGAAACAAAATACCAAGTAAACTTTAAGTTTACCAAAATACTGTGAGTTTTGGGGGTTTTTCCCCCTTGAAAAAAACACTCTAGATAACAACTCTAGTTGCCAGTCTAGATAGGTGCATGATCATCCACTGAAGTATAAAAATGAAGTGCATATTTTCAAAGTGATAAAATGAAAGCATTGGAAACAGAAGTAATTAAAAAGACAGCCAGTACACTTCCTGTAAGGAAATTAATTTTGCTTGGTTGTAGCATTGACCTGTCCTTATTGTTCCCTGTAATAGGAACCGAATGCCAGATGCCTGATAGCATTGCTGTTTCTAGGTTGCCTCATCAGAAACAAATCTTTCCCCCTGTGTTTTTTTTAAGCAGGCTGATCATTGCTTCATAGCCCGAGCTGACAGTTTCCAGTGGCTCTGTTATAGCTTATGTACAGATAGGGGCTTTGGGAGGGCTTCATCTCCCCTAACCCTGGAGGGCAACAGCAAGAGGTCTCTGTCAGAGCAAGTCATCTTAACCTCCCCTGATAGTTGGCTGAGAGGAAACAGACACTCGCAGGGCATGGTCCACCTCTCCTGCTCTAGGACGTGATGACTGGATCTTCAGTGCTTAGAAAGGAGTCCAGATGACTAGTTCAGATGAAGATGACAACTATTCTGAGTTGAAAAAAAACCTCTTCTGGGATGAAAGTCTCCCTGTTCTTTGCTATCCTACAGATTTTAGGAACAATGTGCTTCTAAGCACAAAAGTGAAGCTTTTACAGAATTACGATCTCCCAAATTAAAAAGAAAAAAAGAGAGACAAAGACAGAAAGAAAGAAGAGCTTGAGGCAAGTGCTGAAGAGATATCATTTCTTTGAATTATTAAAAGTAACTGGATTTCTTTAAAAGATTATAATAGTGATATATTTAGCTTCCAACACTTCCCAAGGAAAAAAAGAAAATAGGTATATCTGAATAAACATAGTCAAAAGCACAGATGTAACAACTTGTAATGCCAATGTTAGCCATGCTATAACAAGAGAAAGAATAAGTGACAGCAATTCATTGCAGTGACATGTTTTAATTTTGCAGATGAAGACATCCTTAAAATGATACTTGCAGAGTAAGTACTATATGAACTCATAACATTAATAGAAAATATAATTGAAATTGTATATTTCAGCATATGAAATATGAAGTATGATGTGCTTCCCTGAGCATTTATTTTCTATATCCAACAAAAGGTAATAATGCAGAATAATTGGCATCATTTTCTGAATATAATGGGAAATTCTGAAATTGCATCAAAAGTTCCTGAAATGATAGCTTCAGTAATTGGTTTGACAATTCAAAGAAAAAAGTTAAACCTTTTTTGGTATTTTTCTTTGGTACTATTTTGTAATAGTTGTCTTTTCCATTTCAACCAATCTCTTGGAAATGGCAATTCACTTAATTCATCCAATCTCAAGAAAGCACAATTTAATCTGGGAGCAGAGAAACCATTGAGTTTTATTGTAAGCTATTAAAAAATGCCCGTGGTGTGAAGAACAAGATACCCCCATTCTGTAAGAAGTGAATGGTGAGCCCAGGTGCACAAATTCTACAATGATTTGATAGGAATTTTCCTTTATAATTTTTGCTTTTGTGATATCAATTACCCAGTCAAGATTTAAACAGAACACAAAATTATTTAGAATCTTTGAACTTCCATAGCAATTTGTAACATAACTGTAAGTGCTTCAGATGTTTGAATTTGATCTCAGCTATCATCAGCTGATTATTCAAGTTCATTAGTTAGTAAAATTACAGAAATATCACTGAAGTTACCTTATAAATGTCAAGCTGAATGTCAGCTGACAGCTGAAATGGTGACATTACTAAAACGCTTCATCTGAGGGTACTTTTTGTCACAATAAAAATGTTTTCTGTCCACTGAGATGGCTGTGACTCAATGGTACCTAATTTTACATGTACAGAAGAAGAGGAAGGATGGCTTCTGCTTTCAAAGGCTGCAGAGGAAACAGTTTTATGAATCTCAGTATGAAGATCTTATGTAGAACCTCTTCAACATTTGAAGTCGAACACTTAAAAATAATTACTTCATATGTAACTTAATATTATGTTTGTGACTTTTGATGAAATGAGATCAATATGTTTATGTTCCAAACTCAGTGCTTCTTTTTATATATTTGTACAACCCCTAATTTAGGGATGAAGGGGTTAATTCCACCCTAATTACCTAATTGTCTCCCCACACTGAAACAAGCAGAGCAGCAGTGCTGCACTTGACTGTAAAGTGCTGGAGTTTTTGATTCTGCTGGCACATTGGAAGGCTTTTGGACCATTGTGCAAATTATAGTATAATGCAATACTCTCTAGAAGAAATAATTATACCCAGCCTCTGTAAGCCAGGAATCGCACACAAAAAACTTGGGCCTTTTAATTTGGTCACGTATAATGTATGAAACGCAGTTCTTCCGAAGCTAATGGAACCAGAGGGAGCATTATGATTATGACTCTCTTAATATATTTTTTGGTTTAAAAACTGGGGTCAGACTTGAACAGAACAAAAGGATGAAGTATGATTTAAGTGCTAGACGCTGGCATACAGGATAATATGAAGTGAAAACCACAGTTAGCATACGAATAACTCCTCAGTGCCATTGCGTGTCTGAATACCTGCTCCATAAGCTGCTGTTTCAATAGCAATGTATACATTGCTGGTATGGCAGGTAACACTGAATCATTCCCTGTTTTTTTGTAAAACTTTCAGAAAGGGCAAAGCACAGTATTATTGTGTGTGTGGTGGGGGAGGGGGTCTTTGTGGTTCTCTTTACCATTTCTTTAAAATAAGATATGAAAAAGCTACTTTGTTTTGTTGTGGCTAAGGGGGATTCCAATTAGTTGCGTACCAGTACGGTTCTTGGGTTTTTTGAGTATCTTTTGACATCTTTGTAGCCAGCACTGTAGCAGGTTCCTATATTGCAAGAGGTGGAGGATATATTCTAATTCATTTAGTAATATTGAGTTGTACCTTATTTAGCCATTAGCACTTTTTGAATTTAATAGCAATATGTGGAGAATGAGGCATCCCAGTTTGGCCCTTTGCAAGGAAGGGGTGCATTCAAGCCTCTGAAAGTGCAAAAAAAGCAGCAATGTTTCAAAGAGTACAAACAGGACATGAAGGCAACGTGACACTCTGGCCTCTGAAACTAAAACTGCGGTATTATCGTGCCATGCGTGATATATGCAAGATGCCAGTAATCCCAAAAGGCAGCTGAAATTTCCACACAGTAAGAACATTTTTATGATATGTGATTCTCAAAATCAGTGAAATTACAGTGAAATATGTCTAAATTTCAATTCCTAAGACAAAAGAGGGGAAGAAACAGAACTCTGCACTTCACAGGAGGGGCAGTCTCAGGCAAATTTCAGGTTATTCCATTTCATTCTCACAGATGCTGAGCAATTAATCCATACCTTTAATCATAATATAATGAGAGAGATCAGGAGATAGTAGGGGATACAGTGTTCCTGGAGAAACAGAGGGTTCTTAAAACATTTGTTGATGCTCTCTGTGTATCCAGTGGCAATCAGAAAACCTCCACATTGAATACAGGTTTACTGAAAGGGAACCCACTCCTAAAGACGGCATTTTAGAGGCATAGTGCTGATGAGTTGGCTCCTGGCTACTGTAGCCAGAAGACACCTCAGAGCATGCCTGAGGCTGTGATTCCCAGATAAACTAACCCTGCCTGCCTCCTCTCCTCTCTCTTATGCTGGTGTTGGTGCTCATCTGATCCACAGCATACGACTTCATGGACTTAAACAAGCAGAAAAATCGTTGTTTTCTTGAACTGGATCACCCCAGGTTGAGACAGGCAGCAGTGGTAGCACAAGGGAGGGAAAGGGGAACAGGCAGGTAGGGGTGAAGAGTGCAGAGTTGCTAAATTGTGATGAAACTGCAGCATAAGTGAAAGTTAAGACAAAAGATTGGTGGTGACATATTTTATACTTGCAATTACAGAATCACAGAATGGTTGCGGTTGGAAGGGATCTCTGGAGGTCATCTGGTCCAACCCCTCTGCTCGAGCAGGGCCACCTAGAGCCAGTTGCCTGGGAACATGTCCAGAAGGCTGCTGAATATTTCCAAGGAGGCTTTTCTTCTGTAATTATGTCAAGAATAAAATTGTTATTTTCATATTAAGCTTTCTAGGGGTAAAGTCAACTCATGTGAAGTTGACAGATAGATAGTATGTTGCTTCCCTGAAAGGAAGGAGTATGGCCAAGTGGTCTTAAAAGAAATGCTTTGAATGCCTTCAAAAACAGTGCAGATTTGGGACTCACAGAAGCTGGATTTCCCCTCACATGGAAAAGTACTGACAACAGAGTACTCCAATTTCTCTTCAGGAAAACTGTTCCCAAGGATCTACATTTTAATCCAGACATCGATGCTCAGGAACCCTAAATCAAGTCCTTCTCTACCACCAGCAATTGTCCCTGTAGGTACAATTAGCCCTGCTGCGGGTTGAGCAGAAATTGAGCCCAAGGGGCTGACCTTGCAAAACAACATCCCTCCGAGTAGGTAGGGTAAGTGTTGGTGTTGGCATCCACAGAGGTCGATGAAGTGAGCCTCCTCTACAGAGAAGGGGAGTGCATCAGGGAGGTTTTTATTTAAACTGTCTTTAAAGGTTGTGTGTCATCCAGAGAGGCATGCAAAATGGATTGTCTGATTCCAGCCTGAAACGGGAAGACTTGACAGTTTTTAACAAGGTGATAGCAGACCAAGTCATAGATTATAAACTGTTTAAGATGGTTCTATTGAACAGTCATCCATCATACCTGAAATGCCTTGTCTGAAATTCAGAGAACTCAAAAAATTAATAATTTGAATAATGTAAATCATCTCATAAACTAGATGACTTTTTAGAAAGTGACTAAAAGGGTTGAGGATTAAAATGCATTAGTAAACCTAATTGGTGTGGATCAGGTCTGCAAGGCTTTTGACAATGATAGGAAGAAGCAGTTTGAAGTTAAGCTCACAAAAGTCAACAGTTAAGGCTTTTCTGTACATGAAAAATGGAGTCCTTCACTAAGCAAAGAGGACCAGGGTAGGGCAGTGACTATGGCCAGACCGCACCACGTGCCAGGATGAGGACCCTCCTGGCAGGCATAACGCAGCGCCTCTTGGCAGGAGGCAAACATGGAGAGAGCGAGCACGTGATACCAGATAAGCCCATATTGTCACCGTGGCACAGTTGGCAAAGGCTTGTGCCTTGTTTGCCAGAAGATACTGATTCATGTTCCTGACTGCCATTAACTTGTACGGCCAATTTATTCTAACCTCTCAATGTCTGTTTTCCCCATCTGCTGAAAATCAGTTAATTAACAAGTCAGCTATAATTTGTTCCATGCTTTAAAAAGCTAATATGATCTATAAATGTCAAATAATACTAGTAACTTCCTTTGGGATACTTTATAAAACTTTTCCTAAAATAACAGGTTCTGCCTAGGAAAGGACACATGTCCCAATAGCTAAAACTTCGAGTTTCTCTCAGCAAAACAAGGCCCAGCAGGCTAAATGTCCATTTTGGAAAGGGCCAAAATGTTGGACATGTCTCCCTATCAGGAAGCTGAGAATGCCCAAAATAGTCGTTTCTAGCCTTAGAGGTGGGAGGAGCAGGGTTTCATTTCATTCAGACATTAGGGCTGCCTGGGGCTTGCTCCCTCTTTTCCCTCTTCCCATTGCAGCAGTTTCCCATGGTGTGGTCGTCTGCTGTGCACTGAGGTCTGCCTGCGCCTGGCTCCATACGTTCCCAGTGCTCCCTTCCTTTTGGGCTATGGCCTTTCATTTAAATCATTCATTTTCATTTCCAAGGCAAAGATGTTTTTACCAAGGCCAGTGTAAGTAGATCCCAAGTCATCCAAGCAGTCTCGTGTTCTTTGGGCAAAATTCTCCTCAATTAGAGTTGTTCTCCTGAGTGAAAATCAAAAGAACCAGTCCTCAGGTGCCATTATTCACATTTTCTTCTCTCTAGGTACCAGCTTGAAGTAGTTTTACCATAGAATAGCTATTTTTCAGGTAGTTCTTTTTATCTGAATGTTTTTCAAGTGCACTTCTAGTCTGGTGGTAAATATATCATCAATGACACTTTCCTTCTCCTCAGTTCCCTCCTTTGTGTACATTTGGTGTGATGACTCTCTACTGAAGTGGTTAAAATATTGTTACAGTGCTTCACTACTACATGCAGCGCAGAGCTAATCTTTCTGAAAGGACCAGAACTCTTTACTGTGGTCCAACCCAGTCAGTTGACCAGGTTAAGTCAATGAGGGTATCATTCATGCTGCTGAACTTTTAGTACCGGAGATGATAACAAAAAAACAAAACAAAACAAAACAAAAAAATCCACAAATTGGAGGCTGAGTTCTGAGATTGATCGTTACTTGTAAACTTGAGAAATTTTACCTGGAAATCATGGAAAATATATCTGCATATTTATGGACAATTTTCAGGATGAGATTTTCAAAAACAAAATTTTCCACTCCTGTGGAAATCAGTTATGAAACTCTCCAGGACAGTGGTAGAGCTTTTAGAAACCGGAGTTTTAACTGGTTCAGCCATCAGACTTAATCCCCTTATGTTCATGTTATTTACATGGCTGTAAATTTTCACCTAGATCCTATATTCACCTTATATTTAATGTATCTATCCACTTTGTTAGACTGTTGCCTAAAATTGTTAAAGCATATTTCTTAAAACACTTAAACATGGGAATAATCTCAGAGCTGCAGTACAGAGAAATTACTTTCTCCTATAAATTGCTAACTGCTATTGTAATGATTTTTTTCTCTTTTCAGTTTTTAGTATTATTATATTAGTAATTACTATTTAAGTATCACTACTATTATTAACTAACAAGTGGTGCGGTAGTTGGAAGAACATTAAGAATTTCGTATATAATTTCCTTGTGTACCAGCTGGGATGCTCTAAAGCTGGACAGCAGGTACTGTCAGGGAACGGTGCCTTGGGGACGGTGTCTGTGATGCTCCTAAAATGTAATGAAGAGCTGAGCAGTGTGGCTCTCCGCGTATGGAAAAGAGGGGGTTGCATTTCCCTCTCCAGCTCGTTAGGGCTAACCACAGCACGGACCATTCCTTTATCATACCCTATGCTCTCTGACGTGCAAATACTATTTGCTTCATAGAAACCAAATTAATATACAAAAAATTACATGTATTTTTAAGTAGTTCCTCATGCAAAACATATTCAGACTTGGCTTTTTTCCTGCTTTTCCTTAGAGACTGTTAGAAGCAACAATATTTCAGACTTATTGAAATGCCTAGAGAAATATATCTTTCTCCTTGAGAGATTTGTTTCAAGCTAATACTACTTTCTGCCAGTGAACGTGACGAAGGACAGAGCCAAGAGGAATCTGGTAACTGATAGAAAATATCCCAGTAATGGATGAGAAAGCAAATTAATAAAATACTGACATGATAAGTCATACAAATTGTTTCTTTGCTCTGAGCGAAAGGGGAGACATGACTCGCTGTCTGACAGAGTAGGTCACTTTGATGACATACTTCATGAGACCTGCTGTCCCAGCAGAAGCTCTTTGATTTCATTTATAAGGTAATGCTTGTTTCAGATCTGTGTCATTCATGCTTTCTCTGCTATTCCTTTTTAAATATCTAATTTAATGCCTACACCTCCAAAGTAATTTTCTTGTCACAAAGAGCATGCAGAAGAGGAAAGAAAACACCTACTGCTTCCTTCCCTCCCTTTTCATTGTATTATTTACTTGTCTCTCCTTCATTTCCCTTTTTGTCAGCTCTTCCCTGCAACAGTCCTTCTTTCTGGCTGGTGTATTTGTGTATGTGTGTCTGCATAGTTGTGCAAGCAATAAATGACAAGGAATAATATTTACTTGGAATTTTTTTTTAATGGTATCTTCACACTATTCTTTGGTAGTCAGATAACAATCCTGAAAAGTAGATTCTGCCTGCCAGTTAGCAAAAAGAGCTGACGTGTTTCCCATGTGGAAGAATGGCTAAAGCCTCTCCTTTGCAATATGCAGCAGCCAAAATAATAGGGAAGAGGACACACAAATATCAGGTTACATGGCTACGTTTACTGGAGTTTTCTCTGCTTTGGAAATAGAAGAGACCTCACAATCTGCCACAGGTTTTCTTCCCTCCCCTGCTTTCCCAGCAGGAACCTGAACAGAAACCATGTGGTCTGCAAACTGGGAGCAGCAGGGAAATGGTTTCCTTCCCCATCACAAATATTTAAGAATGTCTGACTTTTATTTTTGTTTTGACAGTTTTCTGTCAGTAAATATTGGTTTTAATGAAAAGTAGGGTCTGCAACAGTAAGCGTGGTGTTGGTCCAGTGTCACCAATACTCTGCTTCTTGTATCCAGCACAGCCTTTAGGCCTCGGAGCCCTTCCCTACCATGGGGCAGAAGTTTAAGACATTTCTTAAGCCTGAGCTCAAATCAAAATAGAGTTGTTCGAGGAACTGAAAAAACACACTGGAACGCACGAATATTTCATTCGTAGACAGTCTTTATTGGTCCTTGCTTCAAAACAAAACAAAGCCTCTTGGCTTCCTCATTGTGTTCTTCAATGTAGGATGGGAACTCTGCCTTAATTTCTGCAGGACTGTGCAGTACCTAACATCAAAGAGCTGCCATTTTTATCAATATGAAAACTCCTGCAGCACTGCCCTTAGTCTGCAGTTTGCAAGCTTCTCAGCTGCCCTTTCTGCCTGCCTTGCAGAGGAAATGTGGCTGCAACTTCATCTGCAAATGTAGAAATAGTGACAGCGTAAGAAAGTCGAGAGCCAAATTAGCTGTGGTTTGTGCTATGTCTTCTTTTGCTTCCATTTTCTGCCACTCTAATCCTACCCACCTTGCACATGTAAAACTGTATACTTTAGAGAGAGCTTTGGGCATATATCAGTTGAATAAATCACCAAGCCTACTTTATATGTAATCACAAACAAGATGTTATCCTGGTATTAATCATTGTAGCTTCTTTGATTTTAAAAGAACTATGCCTTTTTATGTGAACAAAGGAACTAGCTGGGGTTGAGATGTGTTCTGTGCTTGGAAAAGGCATTCCTTTTTGCCTGCAGTAACTAGCAGGAATAACTCTATACCCTGCCTTCATCCGTGTTATGTCAATTGTATGTCCGCTCTCTGCTGGATTTTGCTCCATTTGAAAAAAGAAAAAAAGAAAACAGGTAAGAAAAGTAGTGAAAAACAATGTAGAATACACTAATAACCAATTACAAGCTATTATAAATTGCATACCTATATTGTGTCACTTTACGTTTAAAATAAAGCATGGCTCATGTTATTTGACCATATTTTTACCACCAACAAAAAATGGAAGTCTACCTTCATTTACTTGTCAAAACAATACCTGCAATGTAAATGGTGCTGGCCCTAGCCCTGGCCATATCTGCCTGCCCAAGTCCTCCACTACAGGTTGAATAATTTTTGGTAGTGATGTAACACAATCAGTTTGGAGCAAACAACTTGGCAGGCTCCTGCCTAGAATGGCTCTTTTTTCACTATGGGACCGCTGGCTTTCTCCAAAGCTGAATTCCTAGTAATTACCATGCTTCCCTAGTGAAACTGAGAGAACCTAAAGCCTGTTAGCTCTGATAAGAAACCTGGGAGATGTGCTGCTGAAGACTGCTATGAAGTTTCCTACGACACTGTATAATGATCAAAGCTTTGTCTGCACCCAGGTGATGTTGTTTGAATGACAGTAATAATCCCTGCTAATTAATCTCGTACCAGGACGCTGGTTACTGACACCAAGCCACATGTGCACACTGAGCGGCACCTTATCATCCCCATCACCGCCAGAAGTGCCACCTCCATTGCTAAACCTTACCAAGGAAGAAACCTTGGGCAAAGAGGTGCCTCCACGGCACCAGAATAGCTGCAGTTATTTTGTTTAACCTACTTTTTAAAACCAGAATAGGCAAAGCACTACAATCTCTTAGGGTAGAGGATGTCATACGTGTAAAACGGTGCTCTTATGGTGTAGCAGCTTCTCCTAAGAACAGGAAATAACCTGCCGCTGCTAGTAAAATTGTTTGGTACAAGCAGCTGCCGTCACCTCTCCACTTGTATAACCGTTTACATTAAAAGTGACACTGCTCATTTAATTACAAACCATTAACAAAAAAGAATTGTGTAGATCAGGCCTGATGCGCATGTATTTTCAAAGACGTACAAGAGGAAAGAGTTTTAGTGAACTGAACTCAACCATTACCCCTGCCTCACATAAAACAGTGGTGCTCTTGTGGCTTGCAGCTGCTTACCCATATCAAAGAGCAGTCCAATCTCAGGTTTGCATACACGTTACCACACACTGAAAAACCTTTCTCTTTATCCAGGTTGAGAGCATTTTATGCAGTTTCTTGGAGACATCGGTAGAATCTCTTTCAGCCTTGTGCCTAAGCAGCTCTTACACCGTTCTTCCTTCTGCTCGCATGAGAAATGAGTTGCATTTTCTTTGCAGTCCTTTGAGTTTTACATAGTAATTACAAAGTCATTAAGATGGACAAGTTTTCTTCATATCATTTGTTTTTTCTCCTTTCTTATTCTGGTGTTTAGCAAGCTGATTATTTGCATTTATTTTACATAAAATAATATTTTAAATGTCTATTGGCATCAGGAAAGTTTTTACTAATTAAAATAGATTTAAGGAAGTGACTTTGTCTAATTTCCATTTTCTTACAGAATATTTCTTGGAAAACACGTATTTGTTATGCAAATCAAAAGAATTTGAGACAAGATTGTTACCTAGGGTAAAAATTTCTCTAGCAGAACCATATCATAATTTACTGCAACCTAAATATTGCAAGTTTTTTACATTAGAATATAAAATTTCCTTAAAAGGAGAGACCTGGTCGATTCTAACCCTCTAATAGCATATTAGGGTCCCATTGTCATTTTTTTATTGATTGAAATAATAATATATCACAAACAAGCCATAAAGAAGAAAGAATGCGAGCTCACATCCATCTTGGAGAAGGACAAGAAGGAAAATCTGGGGCAGCAGAGGCCACTCAGCTGAACTGCGCTCCCCGGGAATGTTACGGACTGAATTCTCCTACAAGCTGTTTCCAAGCACAGGAAAGATAAGAAGGTGATTGGGAACAGCCAGCGCAGAATTATCAAGGGCAAATTATGCCTGAACGACCTGATTGTGTGATGAGATGACTTGCTCTGGGGTGAAGGGAGGAGCACTGAATATTGTTTACTTTGATTCTAGCAAGGCCTTTGATATGGTCTTCCATTATCTCCGTGCAGCCAAATTAGTGAGGTACGGACTCAGTGAGCGGATGATAACATGGGTAGAAAATCAGCTGGACCACTGTGCTCGAAGAGTTGTAATCAACAATACAAAGCAGAACTGGTGACTGGTTGTACAAGCGGCATCCCTCAAGGATTCATAGTGGGGATAATACTGTTTAATATCTTTATTTGTGACCCGGGTGGTGGGACGGAGTGCAGTCTCAGCGAGTTTGTAGGCAGTATGACATGGGAGGGAGCGGCTGTTATGCTGGGAGGACAGTGCTGCTGTTCAAGGGGATCTGGACAGACTGGAGAATGATCTGACAGAAACTCATGAAGTTGAACAAGGGCAAATGGGATCTGGGATCTCGCATCTGGGCCAGAATAAATGGGTTGTATTAGCGAAAGTGTAGCCACCTGTTTGGGGAAAGTGTTTATTCCCCTCTGTGAGGCTGTATCTCAAGTGCTGTGTCCGGTTTGGGGGTACCCGAGACAAGAAAGGCACTGACAGACTGGAGTGAGCCCAGTGGAGGGCCACCAGGATGGTTATGGGGCTGCATGACATGCTGTGTGAGAACAGGCTGAGAGGTCTGGCTTTGTTCAGCAGTGAGAAATGAAGGCAAAGGGAAGGTCTTACTGCTGCCTCCAGATACCTAACAGGAGAGAAGCATAGAGAAGACAGAACCAGGCTCTTCTCAGAGGTGCCCAGTGACAGGACGAGCAGCAACAGACACAAGTCGGAGCACGGGGAATTCTTATTAGACACATGGAAAAATGTTTCCCCTGTGCAGGTGGCCAAATACTGGAATCACAGAATATTTTGGGTCAGAAGGGACCTTTAAAGGTCATCTAGTCCATCCCCCCTGCAATGGGCAGGGACATCTACAACTCGATCAGGTTGCTCAGAGCCCTGCCCAGCCTGGCCTTGAATGTTGCCAGGGATGGGGCATCTACCACCTCTCTGGGCAACCCGTTCCAGTGGCTCACCACCGTCATCATGAAAAATTTCTTCCTTATATCTAGTCTGAATCTGCCCTCTTTTAGTTTAAAGCCATTACCCCTTGTCCTATCGCAACAGGCCCTGCTAAAAAGTCTGTCCCCATCTTTCTTATAACCGCCCTTCAAGTACTGAAGGGCCGCAATAAGGTCTCCCCGCAGCCTTCTCTTCTCCAGGCTGAACAGCCCCAAAAAGGGGAAAGTTGCAGGATTTCCTTCTTTGGAGATTTCAGAACTGGAATAGATGAAGTCTGGAGCAAACGGACGTGTGGTGAAATGCTGACCATGTGAATTGTTGAAATGTACATAGGGCCAGATGTTTTAAATGTTACTTCATTTAGATACCATATGGATACACGTGAGACCTGGTTTTCACAAGGACTGTGCCGCTAGAGCGTCAAGATTCAGTTATTGTTGTCAGTGCTCAGGGTCTTGGTATCGCGTGTTTTCTGTCCAAAATGGAGGCATCCAAAATAAAAGGATTTTTGTAAATTGACCTTTGAAAACTCTGTATCTTACTTTTCCATGACTTTCATGAGACTTTTCCATGACTTTCATGAGACTTTTCCAGGGCTAACCTAATTGGCATTGGTGTGGCTCTTCAATGTCTCCACAAGAAAAATGCTAGAAAGTCCTATAGCAACACTGAAAGAGTGCACAAACATAACCTTCTCTTAAAACAAAACCCTCAGTAACAGCGGCAAACGTCTAAACTAGAACACGTGGGAACGACTGTCGCTCTCTAACAGCTCTTCAGCTATTGTAGTTCCTGTGACTAACCACAGCAAGCGAGAAACGCTAAAACGGCGTATGCTAAGGAAGCTGTATTTCTGGGCCACAGCTTGAAGAGGCTGCTGAAGTGCTGCAGCAGGAAGTAAAATTCTTCTGAAATTTTACAAATAATAAAAATAAGAGCTAGAGGAAAATGGAACTTACGGTGTTTTTTACCAAACAAGATAAGCTCTGCACTAAGGATTTTTTATTAAAGGATGTGCAATTAAAGACATGAAATACTACCTTTTGTTTCTTATTCTGTTATTAAAATGTGTGTCCTTTTATGTTTTAAAGGTTATTAAAACCAAATACAGGAAGCTTAAAATCTTTTCTATAAGAGAAAGAGCATCTTTTAAAAAAAGATCAGCTTTTAGACAGGCACAAGTGCAATTAATAGATTATTCAAAGTGACATTTATTACCTGATGTTGAGCAAAATACCTTTCAAGTTGAAGAATAAACAAGAAGATGTATATACAGAATGCCCTTATTAAGCTTACATGTATTTGGTACCATTCATAAAATATCACAATAGTGAAATCTATTCATTTTGATCTATTTGCTGAAAAAAAAAAAAAAAAGGTTTATATATCATTTTATATAATGGCCTCTAAGCCCCCAGCTGGAGCAACAGTTGTACAGGAACAGTTCTGCAGTTTCCTAGTTACTACAGCTGATAAAACAGGAGTTTGGATCAACAGAGAGACGTTACAAAATCCCAGTTACTCGAGAAAGCTGCACACAAACAACTCAGAAGTTTGAGCTGTAGTCACTACGCACCTCGAAAGGGTTAAAAGCCTTCACTAAAGAAAAAGGAAGAGGTTAGCCCTTAAAGACTATATAAGCTGCAAAACCTGGCAGTTGTGGCTTGTTAAACTGCTGGGAGGTGGAACTGACAGCTCTGCTGCCTAAGCGGGGGAAGTCACGGACGGGAAGCGGAGGGCCCAGAGGGAGCGGGAGAGGTGGCTTCGGCGTCTCTCTGCCTAGGGAGAATCGGCTTCGTTTGGACTGAAATGGACACTGCTGCTGCTGGATGCTGATCGCCAGGAGACTTCTGGGTGGCTTGTTTATGGAGAGTTGAACAAGGTGAAAAGCTGTCCTGGCTTCCACTGCCTTTAGGATTGTGACTAAAGGAGCTATGCCTGGCGGTACTAACTTCCCAAGCCTAGACTGGAGTGGGCTGTCTATTTTTTCACCTTTAAAAAAAACAACCAAACAAAAAAGGAAAGCATGACTTAGGTTGGATGCCTGATCTCTAATGGGGGCCGATAGTCTCTTTGCAGGCCTTTGGTTATGGACTGTGCTTCCTGCTGAGGAACAAACGGGAATTGGTAGTGCCTAGAATGAAATGTCAGAATCTTTTCTGCTTAGGAAATTATTACACCGATCTTTGTAAATCAATTTACTTTTAATTACTTTGATTTTGTATTTCAAATTTTCTTTCATAGACTGTTTGGAATCTTTTGTAATAAAGCGAAATTCTGTGAATCCTGTAGCTCTTGATGGCACATCTGAAAACTGGCAGGCGATGCTTTCTGCCTGTAAACATATGTAGCCAGTAATCATTCCCACATACAGATTGTATTTGTTCTTCTGAATACAGAGCAATTAAGGAGTCTGCATTTGAAATAGTTTATAGATACTGGTTTTCTATTTCTCCTTTTCTGTGTCACAAATGAAGGAAATGCTTTGTCTTCAAAATATTTCGTCTGGTCGTTATGTATTTCCAATAAAACGGTTAAGAATTTGATGTCCTTGTAGGCTTCATGCTCTTGTAGACGATTAACTCACTTCAGATATTATTTATTGTCATCATGCCTTTAAGACGTGTTCTTTAAAAAGGTGGCAGTGTTTTAGAACTACAGGCTAGATTTAAAGTAACCCAGCTTGGCTTGAAGTGACATGTGCCCAGACCAATTTATAGAGTAATGGAACAATTTATGAGTCTGCCTTAGCTGAAATTAGTTTCTATGGCAGTTGGCCCAGGGAAACTCTGTGGGCCTTCTGTTCTTTGCAGCTGCAGAAAATAATTGTAAAGGGAAATATTACCTTCCAGTAGCTAGGCAAAGCCTCACTTACAAACTATGTGATATCCCTTTCTGTAAAATTAGAGACCCTAATACACCAGTAGAATTGCTCTTGATGGCCAGTGAAACAAAAAGCAAGTCATTCACATACATACTGGAATAAAGTAACAAATTAGAAAGTGCTACGTTTAAACACTAAAGCTATACAAAGCTTTGCCGCAAGCACCACAAAGAGCAAACATTTTCAAAATGAGCTTGCTAGTCATGGTTAATCCCGGGAAATTCAAGGGAGCTCGCACCCTTGTTTTAATTTATTCTAGCTATTGATGAAGTCAAGTGAGGACAGCCTTTCGTTAGCACAATCTTGCGAGATCATTCTCTCTTCTTCCCTCTCCTGTGTCCACCAGCTTCCAACTAAGAGCATTTTGCACCAGAAGTGGGACAAAGCAGAAACTTTAGTACCAATGGCAGAAAAAAACCTGAAGCAGACAGGACAAACCAAAATAAATGGTTTTCCCCAAGCCTATCCTGCAACTTGTTACAAGCCCGGAGGATCTTCCTTTTAGTCCCCACTGGAGCTTCCACATACACTCCGTTCCATGAAGGACAGTAAACCACTTCGTCGGCGTCAGAGCACATTCTGTGCTTACAAGAAGATCAGCTTAGTCCACTGGAGATATCACACCTATTTAAATTTAAATTTAAATTATTTATTGATACGGCTGTGTGGTGGGTTGACCTTGGCTGGCTGCCAGGTGCCCATCAAAGCCGCTCTAGCACTCACCCTCCTCAGCTGGACGGGGAGAAAAACATGATAAAAGGCTCCTCAGTCGAGATAAGGACAGGGAGATCACTGAACAGTTACCATCGCAGGCATAACAGACTTGACTCAAGGAAATTAATTTATTACCAATCAAATCAGAGCAGGATAATGAGATATAAGAACAAATCTAGAAACACCTCACCCCCACCCTTTCCTTCTTTCTGGGCTCAGCTTCACTCCCGGTTTCTCTACCTCCTTCCCCCCGGTGGCGCAGGGGGATGGGAATGGGGGTTGCGGTCAGTTTATCACACGTTGTCTCTGCTGCTCCTTCCTCCTCAGGGGGAGGACTCCTCACACTCTTCCCCTGCTCCAGCGTGGGGTCCCTCCCACGGGAGACAGTCCTCCATGAACTTCTCCAACATGAGTCCTTCCCAGGGGCTGCAGTTCTTCACAAACTGCTCCAGCGTGGGTCCCTTCCACAGGGTGCAGTCCTTCAGGAACACTGCTCCAGCCTGGGTCCCCCGCAGGGTCACAGGTCCTGCCAGCAAACCCGCTCCAGCCTGGGCTCCTCTCTCCATGGGTCCACAGGTCCTGCCTGGAGCCTGCTCCAGCGCGGGCTTCCCATGGGGTCACAGCCTCCTTCGGGCATCCACCCACTCTGGTGTGGGGTCCTCCAGGGGCTGCAGGTGGATATCTGCTCCACTGTTAACCTCCAGGGGCTGCAGGGGGACAGCCTGCCTCACCACAGTCTTCACCAAGGGCTGCAGGGGAATCTCTGCTCCAGTGCCTGGAGCACCTCCTCCCCTCCTTCTTCACTGACCTTGCTGTCTGCAGAGTTGTTCCTCTCACATATTCACTCCCCTCTTCCAGCTGCTGTTGTTTTGCAGCAGTTTTTTTCCTCTTCTTAAATGTGTTATCCCATAGGTGCTACCACTGTCGCTGACGGGCTTGGCCTTGGCCAGCGGCAGGTCCATCTTGGAGTCAGCTGGCGTTGGCTCTATCAGACATAGGGAAAGCTTCTGGCAGCTTCTCACAGATGCCACCCCTGTAGCCCCCCACTACCAAAACCTTGCCACGCAAACCCAATATAGGCTAGGGTTAGGATTAGGGTTGAGAGAAAGAGAGAACCTAGAGCTGCAGTGAGAGAGGGGCTAGAAAGGAGGTGGGCTGTAAGGGGAACTTGGCTGGGAGAATCTTTTGGTGTGGGCATTAAAAGGAGGGCCACAGCAGATGGTTAGGTTTACGTCAAGGTTAGAGTTAGGGCTGGGAGAAAGAGAGAGCCTAGCATTCCAGCTGGAGGGGAGTTAGAAAGGAGCTTTGAAGGGGAAGTCTAAGCTCACGGAGAACTTGGCAAGGCTGCCTGGTCTGAGGCTCAGTCTACCATTATAGTTGGAGTTACAGCTGGGGTTAAATTTGACAGGAGACAGCCTAGTGCTGCAATTAGAATGGGCCTAGAAAGCGTGGGGTGCAAGAAGAACTTGCTTGCAAGAACTTTTTGTTATGGATGCTGCTTGGCAGTCCTGGTCTGAGGCTCAGTGTACGGCTAGTGTGAGGGTTAGGGTTAGCGTTGGGAGAAAGAGAGCCTAGAGCTCCAGTTGGAGGGAGGCTTGAAAGCAGCTGCTGGTGAAAAGGCTGGGCCACAGAGATAACTTGGCTGCAAAAACTTTTAGGTGGAGGCACTGGCTGAGGGGCCTGGTCTAAGGCTCCACATAACCGTCAGGCTTAGGGTGAGGTTTGAGGTTATGGTTGAGAGAAAGAAAGAGACAAGAGCTGCAGCTGGCTTGGGGCTAGAAAGTGACTGTCCCGGGGAAGAGTAGGCTGCAAGGAGAACTTGGCTGCAAGAACTTCCTGGTGTGGGTGCTGGCTGGAGGCCGTGTCCAAAGCCCAGCATGCATTCGGGTGAGGGTTAAGGTTATGGCTGAGAGAAAGAGAGGCCCTGGAGCTGCAGCTGGAGTGGAGCTAGAAAGGAGCTTTGGACAGGAAGGGCGTGGGGTAGAGAAACCATGGCAGAGAGAACGTTTTATTAAGTGCACTGGCTGGGGGTCCTGGTCTAAGGATCTGTGTTAGTGTTAAGGTGGGCGTTTGGGCAGAGACGGCCTAGAGCTGCAGCTGGCGGGGAGCTAGAAAGGAAACATGCCAAAGGAAACGGTGGACTGTGAAGAGAACGAGGCCATGAGAATATTTTGCTGTGGGCACTGGCTGGGGACCCTGGGCTGTGGCTTAGCATAAGATTAGGTTTGCTCTCAGGGTTAGTGTTAGAACTAGGAGAGCGAGCCCTAGAGCTCCAGTGGGAGGGGAGCTAGAAAGGGGTTTGAAAGGGAAGTCTAGACTGCAAGAACTTGGCTGGGGAAATTTTTGCTGTGGGCACTGGCTGGGGGGCCTGGTCCCAGACTCAGCCTCTGGTTAGTTTTATTTTAAGAACTAGGTTACAGTTGAGGGAAAGAGCGAGCCTGGAGCTCCAGTTAAAGCACAGCCAGAAAGAGACTTCCCAAGAGGAGTGTAGGCTGCAAGTGTAATCAAGTTTTGTCTCTTCAAGCGACCCCTGTGTCCAGCTGCATATATATCATGGATTCACTGGAAAACCTGTGCCCAGAGTGGTCCCTACAGGATAGACAGGTACAGGCAACCATCCTGTTATTGGTGCTTAAAATTGGAGAGGACAGATCTTTGCCCCAGACCTTGTCATGAAGATAGCCCAGGCCCTTGATTTATTTTAATTCTGCTGTAAAGGTTATGGCCAACATCTTTTGTTCCTCTGATAAAACAACCTCCCTTGGTAAGGATGCATATTTGCAGGGAAGAGCTCTTTAGAATGTAGGCCAAGACGACTAGAAAGTCTCCTGGAAAAAAAGAGCAACTTCCTTCCTCAGCCTTCCCTTCCCTATAACAAACCTACCAAAATGTTTGTTGTTTATTACACATTTATAAGCCAAAACGCTTCACTATGTAGGTTTACTCCGGAAAGAAGATAAAAGACACGTATGTGACAGATGTTAGTCATGTTGATGTTTGCAGCATTGTACGATACTCAGATGTCATGTTCTAAGCATAAGGTAAGGAACAAAATGGGTACTGAACTCTTCTGAAAGTCTGACTTCAAATCTATATTTAGGCATCTAAGTGACCTGCTTTTATTCAAAGGTGCTGACTATTCAGCTGCTTCCATTGACTGCAGTAGAAATATAGGGGATTTTTTTTGTTGTTGAATCTATTTTCAAGAACAAAAATTACAGTTTAGTCCCTCTGTAACTCCAAAGTAACTCCTTGCTCTAAAAAAAATAATGACAGAAAATGAAATACAGCATCACTGTTCTCTCTTATTCTCCCTAAGATGCAGAAAAGAGACCATATAATAAATCCCAGTAACTGCTTCTGTGCAGGAGGGAGATTAAACACTACTGGTTTGGATTCCAGTGTGATAGATAACCTTACTATTGAGATCACAAAGCCAAAAGAGAAATGGAGAGAATGAGACACGAACAACCGTGTTTGGTGCAACAAGTTCTGAAATTTATGAGCAGCTGTGTGAGTCTGCGTCAGGGCCCTGAGCTCACCTGTTGACCGTAGTTGCTGTGAACAGCCTCACCTGGGAGCACCCTCTGCCCAGCACCTCCATTTAAGCTCAAGGAAGGCTCAGTTTGGGTCCTTGCCTAAGCCATGTTGTAGGTGTGCCTGTCTCCAGCACTGTACTCTGGCTATACCTTGGTCCTGTGCTTGCCTGCAGTCCTGTTTCTGGCCCTGTCTCCTGGATGGACCCCGTGCCTACTCTGTGCCTTCCTGGATGGGCCTGATTCATCACCTCAGCTGCTCTGGGACTGCTGGTGTGTGCCCTTGCCAGCTCCCAGCCCTGCCCGCTGTGTGTGGACCCTGTGGGACTGTGCCCCGTCACTGAGGGCACCGCTTGGACTGGGATGACCCTCAGCTGCTGGTTTGTCCACCCTCGTGGAGCAGCCCTGCTCGTGCTTCTCCCTAAGGATCTGGTCACCTTGCTGAATGATCAGCTGACGAACAAAGCAAGGTCTACAGCAGGCAGGTTAGTTTGCATGGTTCAGAAGTTGGCGGATGACTTATTGTACATGCACAGGAGATGTATGTTCCACGTTATCACTGTGTATTGACCCGGAGCAGTGACTGCAATTGTCATTGAGGTTCCTCCTCATACAGCAGAGGAAAACGTATGCCGTGTACGATGTTTTCTGAGCCGGGCAGATGCACCTTTGCAGCTTGTTGTCTATCACTGACTGCATCCTCTGTGGCCATAGAGGCAGTCAAGAAGCATTTTTTTTTCTGTGGGTACGAATAGAGGGGTGTAGTTTATCGGGGTGCGACACTTCTGCGGGCGCTCAGTGCTGGCTGCGCGCTGGCGGAAGCGAAGCGCTCTGGCGGCGGGCTGGAGCTAGGCCGGGAGCGGCTGGCAAAGCTCTGCCTCGGAGCCTCCTTCCCGCGCCCGGGGGTCTCCTGATGGGGAGGGGGACTGGGAGCGTGAGTGGGCACCGCAAACCCGGCACCACGCAAGGACGTGCGCGGTTAGTTCGCCGGAGGTGAGCGTGCCGGTAGGTTGTGTTTCCCAGAGGGCTTGGAGATGGGCGCGAAGGGCGGGAAGCGGGGCGCTGGGCAGGGGACGAGCACCACCTCCTTCCCCGGGCAGCCGCTGAGCTGGGTCGGTCTCCGGAGTCCTCCCCGCTACGTGAGGGGAGCGAGGGCCGCCGCCTCCCCGCCGCCGGAGCCCGCCCCGAGGCCGCCGGCCCCCCCCGCCGCGGCGGCGCAGGCGCGAGCTGGGGACGGGGCATGCGCAGTGGGGTGGCAGGAACCGAAACCCGGTGGCCGTTCCCGCGCCGGCCGCGGGGGCGGGGCGCTGTGCGTGGCGGGGGGGGGGGGGGGAGGAGGAGGAGGAAGAGGAGGGGGCGGGGCCGCGGCGCGCGAGCGGGGCCATTTCAGCGCGCGGCACCGGCGGGCAGGCCGGGATGTGCGCGGCGTCCCGCGGCTGCCAGCCCGCCGCCGGCCGCCTGCCGCCGGGCCTGCGGCGCTGATCGCCCCCGCCTTCCTCTCTCCGCCCGCCCGCCCTCCCGCCGCTTCACCCCCCCGTCCGCCGCCGGCAGCGCCATGGCGGCCCCCAGCAGCATCGTGCCCGTCATGGCGAGTAAAACCAAGACCAAGAAAAAACACTTCGTGGCGCAAAAAGTGAAGTTGTTCCGGGCTAGCGACCCGCTGCTCAGCGTCCTCATGTGGGGGGTCAACCACTCGGTAAGCGCTGCGACTCGCCCCGCCGGGGCATCGCCCCCCCCCCCCCCCCCCCCGCCCCGGGGGCTGCGGGGAGGAGCGGGGGGCGATGCGGGGCGGCGGCGGGGGGCGGACGGGAGCGGGAGGCACGCGTGGCCGGTGGTCGTCCTCCGCCCCGGCGGGGGCTGGGAGCGCCTCCCCGAGCGCGGGCGGCGGGCGCCGGGGGAAGCGGCGGTCCGCTGCCGGGGCGGGGGCGACGGGCGGCCGCGGTGGCCCGTGTCCCGCCGGTCGGCGGTTCGGCTCGTTGAACGGCGCCCGGGGGGTGCCCGTGAGGGGACGGGGCTGCGAGCGCAGCCCGAGCCCCGCTCCTGCCGCCGCCCGCGGGCCGGCCCTGCGTACACGGGCTGCGGTTAGGGGAAAAACACCCGGTTATTAGCCTTGAACTGGCGAAGTTTTTACCGTCTTCCGTGCAGTTCGCTTAAGCAAGTGCCTCTTGACGGTTTTGTGCGCTTGGGGGAGGGGAGGAGGGCCGGTTTTTGATGTGGTAAAGCAGCAGAATTGCAACATTTGCGGAGTGCTATATCACCCTGCGGATGATGGGCTGCTCTGCCTGCGAAAGAGTCCCTGTAGCGGGTGCGGTAGCGTTGGACTGCTGCTGTTCGGCGTTACAATTAGGAGCCGGGTAAAGATGTCACATGGGTTGGGCATTATGAGGCTCAAGTCGCAGCTTTACATCTTTAAATAGCTACCGTGGCAGGTTAAAAGTGTAGAGCCCAAAGATCACCTAAAATCAGGTATCAGGGCAGTTAAGCCAAAAACTTCTCTTCTCTCGCTGGTGCAAAGTCTGTACGTCCAGGTGTTGGATTTATACGGGTTATTTCTTGTTGCTGCTTAAGAGCTTGTAAGAGTAACTATCAATGTGCAATTTGAGATTAGGCTACAAATTTTGCGACGGCTTCATGAAGCAGGCAAAGCAGTCTGTAGTATTAACTTGGCGTTCCTTTTGTTTTCTACACATCCAAATCCTGTGAGGTTTTTTCCTTTGTGTACATTTTGGCAGTTTTTGCCTAAAGCCTGGAGGCTGAGCATCAAGGCAAAGCACTGTTAGATCCGTGTTCAGCAGCGCAGTGCCTGAAGTGATGGTCTAGGGGGGAAACGCTTTAACCGTATGTACCAGTATGGTATGGATGACAGAGGAGAAGCTCTAGTGAGGTTCAGTGGTCTACTCAAGATAGCCCCGTGAGTCATCAGTAGGAAATGGTGACAAAGGAGTTCAGGTTTTCTGTAGGTCAGTTGTAAGCAGTGACATCCTATGTCGTAAACCGATAAGAAACTAGATATTTATCTACAAAGCAAAGAGATCTCTAATTGTGGAAGTGCATGGTATGCTACTTGCCAGAATTGGGCTTAAATACACATTTCTTTTGCTCCTTCTTTAGTGGCTCATGCTATTCGTAGAAAAATTCCCAAACAGGCCTCTTTAATGAAAGAAAGCAAGCTGATAATTACAGGGTGCGAGCCTTCTACTGAATGGCAGCACACTAGCTATCGGCGATCTCCCTGGGGAAGGAGGGAGAAGATCTCTGAGGAGCACAGAGGTCCTCCCGTTGCAACAGCTCCTCACTCCATGTGTCCCTACTGGAAATACCACTACTTTTGGAGGAAAGACCTCCCCAGTACAAGTAATAACAAAGTAAATAGTGACAAACACAATGCTGTACGTGACTCCTACGATCATGTACTGTGGCATAGATAGCTGTTCCCATTAAAGAATGTAATGAGGAAACATATGGTTCATGCATGTAAAATGAAAAATTGTAAACTAAAATTCTTTCATTTGGGGGGGCTCAAAGAGCAAGCACAGCAATATAACAGGCTCGGAGAAACGCAGCTTAATGTTCACATGAAGACGATGGCTGTAGGTGTGAGTATCTGCTGTGTGTTCTGCAGATACTGTTTCATTTCTTTACCCTGCTGCAAGGTGTAATCATGAATAATGCTTTGGGCCCCATGGAAGTAAAAATCCCTCTGAATGAGAGAGCATGAAAAAAATGCTATTTTGATGTGTCTAAAGCTAAACATCTCTTAGCCAAGAAAGCAGCATTGAAGTGTTGCAAGCTCTTCTGTTAGGTGCTTACCCTGTCAGTTTGTAATACGTGATGTGGCACTGTCCAGCAAATGAAAATAAGTGTTCAGTGTGGCTGGACTCTGTTATCACAAGTAAGAGTATCTCATGGGAGAAATACAAATTATGTGTGTGGATTCATTAAGAAGAGGAATTAAGGATCCTTAAGTTTCTTAGCAGAATAAACAGAAATCCATAAGCAAAGACTAGACTAGGAAATGAGCCTGGATCATAGCTCATGATGATAGTAATTAAATAAACTTAGAACATAGTAGTCATCTGAAAAATCATATTTAAGACCACTTCCAGTGCAGTGCATATCAATTAAGGAGACAATAGCAGTCTCTGAGTCTTACGAACTGTCTTGGGGGATAAGTATGTATTGAAATGGTGAAGCTGAGATGCAGTTCCCACATTTCTGACAGGATGCAGCATATATTGGCAGGAAGCACTTGGTGAAGATAAAAAGGGGAAAGCAGATTTTTCTGCAGGCTTTTTAACTTTTTGATCTTGGGGCCAAAATACTGCTGCACCTGATTGAGTTTTGGAGGATTTGCGGATTCTAAATTGAATGTGTGAAGAAGCTCCATCTAAGGAAAAAGTTAAAAGAACTGTTCTCTTAACTCTCCTGTCCTAGGAGTAAACATGATTCTATAAAGGGAGATCTTCAGCATTGGAGTCAAAGCAGAGGGCTTACAGCAGAGTTGTGAATTCTTAATGGGAAAAAAATCTGCAGGGAGGTGTCTGTTACCCAAGGTTCTTCTAAATTACCTCACAATCTAAGAAACTGTAAGCAAATTGCTTTGGTGGTCTCTGTTGTTTAGGTAGAAATACAGAGATACCTAATGCAAAATCCTGCTTGGTAATGCAGTCAAATTCAGTAATAACTTAGAAGGGCATGTGAGGGGAAAATATGTAAACATGACCCAAATATCTTAAGAAGCAAGAAAATATGCGGTCACATTCAGAGCTGTAAATTCATTTCCTGGTATGCTGAAATACACTGTTGAATGAAACTTTCTGCTAAGTGAAAGGGAAATCAACTGTGTCGCACTTTGCAGATGAGATTGTAATACTGATGACTTGTACCAGCAAAGACTAATTGTTGGCATGCTTGGATCTTGCAGGCATCTGCATCATTAAGAGTTGATCTTATCTTGGTCTTTTACCCTGTGTCAAAGATAATCTGGCTGTGCTACTGAAACAAATACTTAAACTGAGTGGTTAGTATGACTTAAAGCTATATGTTTAGCTAGTTAACATAATTGTAATCATATTTCATTTACGACTGATGTGGTAAATAACATACTTATTCTTACCTCTATATTGTCACTGCTGGTGGCTTTCCAATAACTATGGGAAGGAGGAGAGGGAAGGAAGGCAGCATGTAACTTTTTGCCTAATGCTTTTGGAAGTAATTCTTCCCTCCTTGTTTTCTGTGCCAAAAATGAAAGCCAGGCATTCTGTGTTTTCTGCAGGTGATGATGATTGTCCCAGGCACAATCATGGTGAGTCTGCTCTTGCTTGTGTTGGTTGCCTGCTTCTGTTAGAAGCTTGTTAGAAAAGCTGGGAATTTGTAGGGAACTACGCTTAGGTCCTTAAAAATGTATCACCCACAAAGATGGAAGAAAATTAATAGAAGTGGGGCTTTTTGTAACTAATTTTCAGGTAAAGAATGGACTGCTGGGGACCTCACCTACTGCGTCAACCACTGAATTAAATAGATTTAGGAGAAGAGAATGAATACCTAATGAAGTTTCTGAGCATACTGTACAAGTTTAAAAAAGAATGCAACCAAAACCAAACAACCCCCCCCCCCAGCCCCTGGAATCTGTAATTGCCATCTGTTTCTTGGATGATTACAAGCTGATCTAAAAACTTAGCAGTGCCTGACTTCTTGGTGGCACTTGCTGCCTAATAAGCAAGAGGAACAATAAGAGTGCATGGATCAAATGACTTACACACACCACGCACCCCCCTCCCAGCACATTGCAGAGTACATCAGAAAGGGTGTACTTCCCGTGGGTGAAGAATTCAATGACCCACGACCTCCTTCAGCTGCTCACATGAGGCACTGTGAGCCTGATGCTACCGGTGCACTCTTGCCTGCGATATGGCCTGATATTTTTAGCAAAAATGGAACACCACCAGGAGAGAATAAATAAAAGGAGCGAGAGCTGTGGGACTCCTCTGTCCACCAGTGTAACTCCTGGATTCCTTCACTGTTACAGATGTGGGGAGGAAAAACATGCATGACAAGTAGATGCATCTTTCCCCCTTGTACATACTAGGATATATTTGATCACATTAGGAAAGCTTCTGTATCTCTACAGAAAGCTATAAAATGTCTGTGTTCTTGTCGGTTTTCAGTTTGGTTTTTTTTTCTTGGCTAGCATACTTTTCTTTCCCGTTATAAACTTTTATCCAGACAAACACACAAATAGCTCACTTATTCATGCCTGTCCTTATGTTTTAACATGGCACTGGAGAGCTTGTTAGGTGAATGTGTACCCTCTCAGTTTGTGGCATAAATCAAGTTTCTTAGTACTGACTTACCTAGCCTCTCTCCTAAGAACTTCCTATCCTGAAGCACTGTGCATTTAGGAAAAGGACACTGAAAAGAGCTTATTCAGTAAATCATTAGAAAGATGAAGCTGAAAATAATTAAAAGCTAGGTTATGCCCTCTGGAATAAAAACTACTGACTTACATTTATGATCAGTTTCCTTTAAAGAGGGGGAGGGGAAAAATCCATGAAAACAAACCCGCAGCACTTACTACTAGCAATATATCCTCATAGTTACAGGAGTTGATAACTTCTGGGTCTATTTTTAATATATTCTTAAATGATGATGAGACTAGTGAAACCCTGAGGATATGGAACTATAATATTGACTCATGGCATTGGCTGTCAGCACAACAGATTGGTTGGAAACTGTCTTGAGATGGGAAGGGCTACTCATCAGTTGTGTTTGTCAACTGTGTTGCTAGTATTTGTATTTAATGCAGAGCATCACTACTGTAATTGTGCTCTAAGTGGCTTTTTGAAATGACTGAGGCAAAGTAAGACTAAAGTTACTGATCTTAGAGTTAACTTGAGATTCATAACAATGAGCTTGGAAAAACCAACAAACCTTATTAATTGTTTAATGAAGGTGGTGGTAGACTACATGTGAGAAGCCTCTTTCTAAGAAGCAGGAAGAAACAACGTATTAAAAAGCATTGATTACAGCAGAGCAGATAATAAAGCAATTAAAACTATTTTGAAATAAAGTCAGCTGGGCACTCAGCCCAGATGTTTGTATATAGAAGGAAGGAGAACAGGAAGAGCTGTTTATTGAAAACTTGGTTCTTTTTTGGGTGTCAAGCTCTGTGTACTGCAGAAATTAATCTGATACTGCTTTTGCAACTGAGTGGATGGACTAGTAAAAATAAAAATTGTAAATATTCATTATGGTTGGGTTAAAGGTAGTAAACATTCCTGCATGAAATACAAATGGGAGTGATATTTCATGTCCTTCTCTGAACTATTGAAAGGGACATGTACAATAGCTTCTATTAGGGATGAGATGGGAAGGGCTATGAAAAGAGCTCTGACAGCAGTTTCAAAGCTACTTTCTGTAGTTTATTCTCCTGTACAAGTTAAGGTGCTGCAAAGGCTAGGGGTTTTTTTTGCCTATAGGTTTTTGAAACTGAATTTCCCACAGCGGGGAGGGCTGGACAATGTTCAGTGAAGCAAACAGGTGGCACAAATTTGTTTTGCTGACTCAACTTAGTCATCTTATTTGAGTATCCTGCACCAGTACCTTAAAGAGTGTCTAGGGGATTATTTTCAAACTCCTTGCTCATTAAAGCAGACACTTGCATTATGCCCATTGGCCAGAGCCTGGTAGATGTTTATTTTCCTCCTGTAGTTTCAGGGTGACAAACTGTTTAATATAACTGACTCACCCCATTGTACAGTCCTGTTTTCTGCTCTTCCTTGAAAACATCTTGTGCCATAGGGTTCCATAGGCTAGCTGTACATTATGTAACTTCATGACAACTTTAGAGCAAGGTGAAACTACCTATTATTTACAGATCTTCAGTGTAATCTTGCCAGAGCTAAGCGTTCAGAGTTGTAGTCATGTTGGCTTACAGATATCTTAACTTGTTGAAAGGTTAGTCATCTTTGTTGTTGGACTATGAGGTTTTAAAGGCTTGAAAGAAGTACATGTTCATCTTTGTTTTCTCCTGACTTTTAAGTGATTATGACTGCTGTTGTGGGTAATGGACTCCAGTATGAATTCATTATTTTATGTTTACTCCCAAGGCCTATTTCCATGTTTTTCCACTTTTTATAGTTGATGCTTACTATTTAGATGTCTAACAAAAGTCCTGATTTCTCTTCCTCATTTTCACTGTTGATAAAGCACATGTTTGCACTTAGCAAAATAGCTGAAGCAGTCTAAGAAACTGCTGCTTCATCTATGGGATGGTAATGACAAACCTTGTTAGTTTTCAGGGTTTGCATCCCAGTACATGGTGAAACGGGTTAGCTTTGAATTGAGATGGTAACTTCTTGCATGCGGTTTGCTATGTGAACATCTGTCTTAAGATCCTCCTGTAGAGCCTGGGCTGTTCTATAAGTTAATTAGTTTTGTCTTGAGATTGCTTAATAATGGTGTTATGAAAATTGTTTGAAGTAGCTGAATGCTGTAGTGCTGGATGTCACAAACTGAAAAGAAAACATTAGCTGTATCTTCATAGTGGGGTTGAATAGTTTGCAGTAGAAATACTTATGGCCATACACCTTTTAGAGTACTTATTTTTCATCAGACTTGGTGAACAACTACCTTGTGTACTGAGGCAAGGTAATTAGTCTAATCCAGCTCTTTTGTGTGCATTGTAGGTTCCCAAGGCAACCTTAATATTCTTAACACAGCTGTGAGCATATGTGTGATCCTTTTAGATTGTAAGACAAAACTGGAAAAAAAATCACATTCCCTTATGTGACATGATTAGAAAGCCTGTGGAGCTCCTTGGTGAGGCTGAGACTTACAGAACCACCTTGCAGCTGCCTGAGGTAACTGGTTTAATCTTTCACTTTTCCCAGTCTCCCTCTTGGTGTCTCAGTCATGAGGCTGTCTCGCCTCTTGCAACTCTGCTATTCCTGTGTTTGCATTTTATCAATCAAGTCTCGGCCATTCCAGTCTTCCTGGTTAACAAATTCAGCCATATATGTTTTCCTTATCAGTAATTACCTTGCTCCAAAGTAATAATCCAACTCCTCAAAATAATACATTTTGAGGAGTTTTTAGATGGACCATAATTCACTGAAGTGCATCATCCAACCATGCGAGCAGCTGTGCCAGCACAAAGAATGTGGAGTTTGTGCAAAAGCAGAAAAGATAGGGCAAAATAACTTCTTTGTAAGGAGGTGCCAGTTCATGCTAGCATAAGGTTAGTCAAACCACAGCCTCCGTAATACCTAAGCCAGCTAAAAGCTCGTGCTGCTGGACTTGTTTCCACTCTTTCTGGCACTGACCTGATCCTGTGGTGAGTTCATTTGGGGAGATGTGCTAGAGGAAAAACGAATGCAGAAGAGTGAATAGGGTAGGGGTTTTATACCACAACAGGCCATATCCACAAGTGTCAGTCCCAGCTTAAAAGAAGAGCTGGAAACATGCTGCAGGGAGAGTGGAGGGAAGAGACCAATGTATGTGTAATTTAAGGTGACTTTTTTTATAGTTGCTTAGGACAGTTGGAGGGACTCGGATACCTCTGGTGTGTACTCTTTGACTGACTAGGGACCTCCTCTCTACAGCTCAATTTCATATTTGGTAGCCTGGAGTTACACTGTTGCCCATAGTAAAAAAACACTTGAGTAGAGAACTCTCACTGTGGATCCTGCACTTTCAACCTGAAGACCTTTCTCAGCTATTTTAACCTTTTGAAATAGTAATGTATTTTGTAAGAGACGGAACTGTCTATATTGTACCTGTTGGTTTCTGGTCATCTTTCAGTCTTGGTCTTTGGAACATGCTGAACCACCTAACCTCATAATTTGCCTACCCAGGTAGAGAGTAAATGTCTTCAGAAAAATTGTAATGGCTTCCTAGGGGCTGAAATTTGTGAAGTTGCTTTTAGAAGGTCTTCCAAACATTGGCATCTACCTCTAAACAATAGTAATTCTTGAGAATCCTACCTTGAATGTTCTCTTGTAGGATATCAAGCTACCAATCAAAAGAAAGCAGCTTAGTAACAATTTTGTTATAGTGAACTGAAACTGGACAATATCTGATTAGCTTGTGGTGCCAAGCCTCAATAATTATTAAACTAATAGTTCTGATATAATGCATCTATGGCATGTCCTGTTGCAAAGTAGGCTTAAAACTGTTTTGCAGAGTTTAGTTCTGCTTTGACTGTGTTGCCCAGTGTTTTGTAGACCCTTGCTAGATCACATAGGTACTAAAACCATTTTTGGTACAGCAGATTCTGATGTCGTGATGTTGCTGGCTGTGTTTCTGTTTGTTCAGTGTACTTGTTTTCTCAGCCATATAAGTTGTCTGTAGTAAGAGTATTTATTGATGTTATGGTGTGGCCCTTGTTGTGTGTTGGGTCCTGAGTGATGATAATAGAAAACTTTCTAGAGGAGCTCAGAGAGAAATACTCTTTAATTATGTAATTGTCAGGGCCTTCACAGTGTGCAAATCTGATGTATTATGGTTGCCTGGAGCTGAGCAACAATTGGAAGATTGACAAAACAAAAGCAAGGTTGCTAATCTCTGAGCTTCCTGCTTGTTTTTCTGACTTTCAGTATTTTGATCTGAATTTAGAGCCAGTTTTGGGAGACCAAATTGCAAAATACTGAAGCAGTTGAGTTGAGGAATGGGATATCTATTTTTATTTTAGATTCTGAAGTTATGATCCTAATACTGTTTCTTGCTTTTTTTTTTTAATAAAGGCCTAATGGTAGACAAGGTTACTTTTGGCTTCTATGTAATTCTGAGAACAGTGGCACAAACGCTTGCATTCAGGCTAACTGTTCTAAAATTTGTGCCTCTTTCATGAAAAAGGGATACTCAAGTATTGCATGATTTTCTTTTGCAAATAAAACAATTAAAGATGCTGATTGGGTAGATCTCTTCGCTGGAGTTTATACTTATGTACTATTCTGTTTCTAGGGGTTTTCTGTACCTTTTCCAATCCGAAAGAAAAATAACATCATCTCTTCCAGACTTACTCAAACAGTCTATATAAAGATATGTAACTCCAGTTTTAAAGATGGTATGCAAATCAGTTCTTGATTCATAAAGTACGTACCTGAAACTGCTTGGTCCAAGTAGTGGTAATATTTAAAGGCTTATACTTGAAAAAAAAATTTTCACAGTAAGTCCTTGAAGAGGAAATACTTATCAACACATTCTGTCTCAGTTGGCTCTTCAAAAGAGCTGGTTGTCTTTCTGGGAAAGATAGCAGTCTCAAACAAGCTGACTTCACTGGAAAGCCCAGACCCAACCTCCTCCTCCTCAGTCACCGCAAACTTGCAGTTGGAGGACTCAGAAATGACTCACTCAAAGTGAAATGCAGTGTCAGATGCTCGGTGAGATGCTGCAGCTCAGCACCACCCTCTTGTGCAGCAGCTTGAGGCTGATGCAAACGAGGGTTTCCCTGCTGCTCTTGACGCTTTCCTCCCCCCTGGTGATAATAAGGGTAGCAGAGGAGGATTGAAGAGAAATTTTCTGGCATAATTATTCTTTTGGGTCTTAAGCAGAATTGTCAGATTAATGAGTTTTCAGTCTGACTCATGCTTCACTTGCAATATGTGATATGTAAACCAAGCCGCTTCTGTGCTTGCACAGCGGACAGGACCAAACAAACAAGAAAATCTTTCTGGATATTCCCCCAGCCCACAGAAGACAAGTGGTAAAACTAACTTACAGAAACAAAATCTTAGTGCTTTTTAACAAACACATGTACCTGCTTGCAGCCAAAAAGCACTGCAACCACTGTTTTCAGAACCTCTTGCCCATTTCTATGGATGCAGGGAGTTCCTAGCAGAGCAGTTTCTCCAGCTGTTATTTTGGGTTCAGCTGATTCAACAATGCTGCTTTCTCTTTCCTACCTACACCTGCAGGCAGTTGTAGCTGGTTATTTCATTTGAGTGAGCAATGCCCTTTGGGCTATGTTGGCTCAGGGATGTTAATAGGGTTCAGATGTCTCTGGGCTCACAGAATCCTGCACTCCTCATCCCTCCTCAGCTTGTTCTGTTGCAGTACATCAAAGCAAAATAGTATTGAAATCTTGAGCATCTTGAATCTTGCTAGTGCTCTACACCTTTTTCTTGGTGGGAGTGGGGTGGATTTTTTCCTTTTCCACCACATCTCCCCGTACCACTTGTCAGGGTTTTTTTTCCCCTCCCATGTACAGCGATTATTTGTGGTTGGTAGCAGTGTTTTTAGTTCACTTTTCAAACTAATTACTCGTCAGACATTATTTTTGTACTTACTGAATCTTTCAGAGAAGGCATATTGCAAGTTTGTCCTTGGAAGGTGTCATTTGGTAGGATATTTTTTAATATTCCTCTCTTGTTGAGGAAATCTCCAAGGCTTTCATATTTAAGTCATCAACTTTTTCATTTTCCTGTGAATGATTTCCTAAGGTTTTATGGTTGAACATGACTTGCTTCACACTTATAGGCTGAGCACCTAAGGATTTACTGGAAGAGCCTGAAAGCAGTGGTTCCTCCTGCATGATGTGTTGATCATCTAACAGATGAAGAAGGTCCATTGGGATGTGAACAGTGGTGGCTCTTTTACAATGGGCTTGTTCTTGGTAACTAATCTGGAGTGATGTGCCTGAGGTCTTGTCCACACCATTATAAATGCCCTTCAAAATGCAGTGACTCTTCTTTCCTGATAAGCCACATTTCTAACCATTCTGAAATAGAACATATGTAATGTCTGGTAGTTTAGAGGGTATCTTTGTCCTGCTGAAGCAGCTAGCCATCCTTATGTTGTTTGGCATGTAGAAATGCTCATTTATCTACTTGTCTTAAGAGGCATTAGGGGCAGAAAAACATTCTTGTTTGGCGTTGTCACAGGATACTGTACTGTTGTTGTGGCAGCATAATGCTGAACGAAACTTCAGAAATTAATTTTATTAAGAGTGGAGGGAGTTGACAGGTATAGAAATATGGCTGGCTGGCAGACGTAATTCAGTCCCTTAAGTAGCTGTTGCTATGTGCCTATGCTTACCTCAGAAGCCAGGCTAAAAGTAATTTTAAAAATACTTCTTCTAAAACTCAGGATTTAAGGGAGCCTGTGTTACTTTGTTTACAAAGTGGAATTAAAATGTGATGGTTTAAATCAGTGTGTTACTTTTTGTAGTTGAGTTGGCCAAGGGCATAGACATCCTTGTACTCAGCTGGTGGGAAGTAACACCTTAACCTGAAGTAAGCTGCTTGCTTTTATGTGTGGTGCCATGGGACCCCTTTCTGGACTGAAGACATCAACCAGGAGATTTGTGTCACATATAAACACATAACTAATATTTCAGGGTTGCTTGTTCTTCTGTCAGACTCGTATTCTGACCAATATTAGCCTCTTGATAAGGAAAAACAAAAGGAACCTGGATTGTCTGTGTCTTGCTGATAGACTCTTAAAATATATATAGCCTGTTCCTTAAAAAAGGGGGGGGAGGTTTGAAGTGTTTTGTGAACATTGGACTTACTGGTCAAAGTATTTGAAAAGAGTTAACTTGAGAGATTAACTCATTTCTGACATGGCAGAAACTCTTTGAAAAACATGCATGTGTCTGACAAAACTATCTTCCAGTTAGTTTTAGCCAAGCTTTCAGATATATCTAATGGCTTAGAGCTTGAGGTACAGTGGACAAAAGTATCTAGTCCCACTTTCTGCATTTGTTGTTTGGGGTTATTTTGCCATAATGGCTCTTCCAAACTGAGGCTTCGGAGACCACCTTTTTTTCAACAAGCCTGGCAAACCAGGAATGAAAATGCTCAGCTTTTGGACTCCTTGAACATAAAATAAACAGCGTGCAGTGAGTCACAGCACTACCACTGTGTAACTGAGGGGAGCTTGCAATTTTTTAATATTTTAATGGTTGTTTTAGAAATAGACAAGTCAAAAGATTGCTTTTTTAAATTTTACTGTGTTTTCCAGAACAGAACAGCTGATTTTGTCTGATTCACCTATTGCTTTGTGAAGTATTTTCTAAATCCTTGAGATCCTGTGCATTTACATATATTTGCTTAAATAATGCAAGGAGGAAAGTGCTCTGGAGAATCTGACTGGGGCTTCTGGTGGAGTTGGCAGGATTTGCTGTTGCACTGGCTACCACTTTGACAGCTCCCCCTGTGAGCAGACAGCTTTGCAGGTACCTTGGAAAGGCATGTTAAATGAAATGGAGATAGAAATGCAGTCAAACAGATCCAGCCTAGAGCTCTGCTCCTAGGCCAGTCATGCTGGCCCAGGTTATGGACAGTGAAATCAGTTCTTCAAAGCCTGCAAGCTGACTGATCAAATAGAGGTGCTTATCATGTGGGTGCCTAAAGCTTTCGGAAGATAATTGTCACCAAAAATTTGAATGAAACAAAAGATAGTGTAAGATTGCTTCAAAGCTGAATTAAGCTAACAACCAATGGAAACTGTCCACAACATCATTAATCACCTTTAATTATTCAGGCTATGACTGCAGAATAGTTGCATTGCCTTATTGGAAATATAAAATATTTCCTGTGTGAATATAAACATCTTTTACATAAGTGACATTTTCCTTGTCACTTAGCTCCAACACTATGAAACTGAAGGCATTTAATTAATCTTGTTAACTTTCCACAGTGATCTACTAATGAACTATTTCAATTATTTATTAGCTCTTTTTTCTTTTTTTCCCCTCCAAGGGGCACTTAAGGTCAGGAAGCATGAAGTAACTAACTTGAAGCCAGTAAAGCTGCAGTGTAATGACTTCGCTCCTAAAGATTTCCAGAGATCTAAAGCTGACACTGCACCTTCCCTCTCTCCATCTGGAAGGGGAAGAGGGTGTATCCTAGGACTGAGGGGAATTTCCTTTGGGGGTTTACATCGTTTTGGGACAGAGCCATGGTTCTCTGGTTTCTGGCTGATTTGTTAAGTAAAGGCATGGCTTCATCCTCAGTGTGAGCGAATGTGATGGAATGGCAGTGCAAAGGGGTGGTCCTGCCTAAAACCTCGCCTTCCTGCAGGGTCAGGAGAGCCCCTCTGCTGGCAGCATGTCCTGCTGAAAACTAATCCTGTCTGGAGGCAGGGAGGGAAGAGCAGAGATAGGACAGGGATGGGTCGTGAGCTGCTTTTGTTTAAAATAACAAAATGACTTGGTTCTCCTGGCCTTTTTAAGCAGTGGAAGGAGCAGTTAGTGGGCAAGACAGCATACTGGGAGTTGGGCTGTGTGATTCCTTGCTGCGAAGGAAAGGCTAAGTCTCAGTCTAAGCCAGCTGTGAACCAGATCCTGGGCTGTAGTGGTTTCTCTCCCTGCCAAGTGACTTTGAAACTTGGAAAGTGTTAGTTCTGGTGATGGTCAAGGGGAGGAGCAACAGAAGAAGTGAAATGTCAGTCAGCTGCTGCTTAGTTTCTGCTGCTATAGGCTTTACCAACAGACTTGTAAGTTGGTTCATTCTTGAGCTTGTTGTCCTCTAGCAACAGACACCAAATTCTGTCTCATCAAGTCTCTCCTCTTAACACTTAATCAATATTGCATTTTCTGTCATGAAAAGAAGTGGTAAAATCTGATGACTGATATTGCCAGTTTAAATACCAGTCTTTTAGGGAAAATGTTTTTCAGACTTTTTTGCAGCAAATGCTAGCCAACTAAAGTGTAAAGGAGATGAAGGTGTAGTCTCTGTATGGGATTTTGTAAAAAAAAAACAACAACATTTTGGAATACAGATAGTCCATATCCATGGTAGATTTAGATGATCTTGGAGATGCTTCTGGTTGTTCCAATGGGAGACACTGACACCAGGTCTAAGTCTATGGCGGAACCTAAAAATGAAGGTATTAGACTTAATGTCTTTAATGCTGTGGGTTTTGCAGTAAGTGTTAAACCTCAGCAAACTGTTCTCCTGCATCTTTGTCAAGAAATTGAAAAATTATTCTACTTTTTTCAATTAGTCCTCTGATGAGACTCCTTCCTGGCATTATGTGAGACTGTGGAAAGTCATCTTTACAGAAAAGAAATAGTATCCTTTTTTCCATGCTTAGTCTCTTCCCATCTATTTTTGAATGTGCATCACTTACACCTCTGTGGCTGTGTTCCTTTCCAGTCTAGGGTTGTGTCTTAGTAAATCTTTCCCCTGAGGGACAATTTATGCTTACTCTGAATAAGTTTGCCAGATAGGCAATGCTATATTAGCTTGTCTGCATCTACATGTCTTTAGGGAATCTGACTATATGGTCTCAGTAGGAGTCTTGGAAGGGATAACTTTATCTTGTGGTTCTGTTTTATATGTTCCTTCACTCTTACCTCCTTTTAGCAGCAGTCGTTGGTCTTGGTCCTATTCTTTCCTTCCTTTTTTCACTGTCCTCAGCATTGTACCTTTGGCCAAGCTGTTTAATTTATCAATTCATCAGGAAAAATATCTTTTTAGGGAGAAAGATATTTTTAGGAAATTAAGTAATTAGTTTCTGGTGGGATCTGAGCCAGTACAAAGGGGATAGTCAGAACTGTGTGGCAGGGTGCAGGGAGTAGCTAGGGAATGAGTCTGTCCCCTTGCAGTGGTTTAATGTCTTGTGTCCTTTCAGCCTCATTCTTTTCAGTTTTAACTTCACTCATATTGGGTACACTTGCAAACTCTCACAGCATTGCTACTCTATAGCTGTCTTCACCAAGCAGGTATAATATTTACATGGGCAAAAAAATGTAAGAGCACTCTACTTGAAATGACATACATTTTTCTGTGCAGCTACAGTTCACTGCTGTGTATTTTATGTGGTACATCTAGTAGTTAACTGGCTTACTAAAAAAAAACTTCTGCATCTACTGATGTCCAACACAACGTTTTAATTTGTGTCTTTGTTCAGAGACTGACATAAGTCCCTTGTCTCTGCCACTCCAACAAAAGACGTGCTTCAAATTCAAGTGGTTTCTTCCCGGAGTAACCTATTTGTCTTTTCTTATGTGGTCTTTCTACTAAACGGTGTCCCATCAGTACAAATTGTGGCACATCAGCAGCACTACCTGTGGTATAACCTAAAGGGATAAATAACTCCTATCAAGCCCTTCTCAACTGTGTCTGTGGTTTTAATAAAAGGAGGCCCAGTTCCTACTGCTTGGTTTATGCTGGCTCTAGTATTTGTCTGATCATCCAGTAAATCAATTCAGCTTGCTAAAAGACCAAAGACTAATCTGGCAAAAAGTCTGTTTTGGGCTTTTGTTTTGTTCTCATTTTTGCTGAGTTCATAGGCTGAACCGGCTTGCTTCCTGATCGAAGTGGCTGGTAGAGAGGGGAAGAGAAGGTGAGACTGTTGCCACAAACCATATAATTCAGCTCAGCTGTGAAGCAAAAGGCTGGAAACCCACAGCCTGAGCTGATCTAACTGCTGGCTACTGTTTGGGTTGGTCTCCACCAGCTGAGCTCAACAAAAGGCCTGTCAAATGATGGAGATGTAGAAGTGCTGGATCCGACTGTCAAGCTGGCTTAGACAGCCACAGAGCTACAGCCAGAGAAGATGAGCAAAATTAACACTGTAGTGCTGCATTGTGTTGTGAAGTCTTTTGCATTTGAAGCAGTTATTCTGACAAGGTTATTTTTACTTTCTTATGCTGTTAGACTTCCATACATCAAACCTGATACCTGGCAGTACTTATGTACTAATGTGCTTTCAAGATCAGATTCCAGGCTATGCGTGAGTTTCGATGCACCCACTTTTGTGCAAATATTCTAGCTCTTCCTTTTCTATAATGATGGCATGTCTCAGTGTGGGCTTGAGGAGTCTGCAGGGTTGAGTTAATTCCACATAGGACATGGGCATCAAATACCTCCAGAGTATTCTGGACCTGTTTCTGAACCAGGGTGTTCTGGTTTGTTTTTTTCCCCGCTTCCCTTTCTACCATTGTTTCTGCAAGAGTTGTTTCAGTCATGGCTATCTACCTCAATTTTTTTCCCCCCAAACCTGGATGTTCTCTGATACCTTAGATCAATAAAATACCATCATCTGAAGATCTCCAGAGAGACCTGTGACTATATGCATGTGCAATGTTCTTGGGAGATGTAACGCTCTCCAGCTTTCTTGGGTTGTAGCTGAACTAGCTTATCTCATTTTGATGTTATATCATAAAGAATTTTATTGTGATTGGTTTTAACACTGCTTCCTCCTTTCAGCACTTTCTACACAATGCTATTGTAAGAGCTATTAATGCATGTCATGACTTTGAGCAGTAGACTTGAATGAGGTTTTTGGACAAGAGTTTTGATGCTTGGCTCTAGCTTACTTGTAGATAGCACTGCTAAATGCTTGAGAACTGTCATTTTCTCTACATAGGTTAAATTTTGTACTTGAATTCAAATCTTGGATTCTAGCTATAGTTTGTGTTAGGTGTCACTAGTGCCTTGTTTTCCTATGGTTCAAGAAGCCTGGAAATGTAAGGGTTAGTAGCAGCTTTGCAAAAGGTACCAAACATTTGAAATTTAGGTGACATAAAGTATGTCTGACTGTGTATGTCTGTAAAATGTAAATGTATTGGTGGTGAGGTAGACAGCTACTTTTTATATGTGGAACAAAAGAAAATTGTAAATACTGTACCAAAAGTGGAGAATGGCATATTCGAATACATCCTTGTAATTTCAGGGGACTTAAAACACAATCAGGGGTCTTGGCAGATGGCCAAGGGCACAGGCGGCTTCTGGAACTCTTCCAGCTGCTAATGGACTGTGGATTCTGATTAAATTTAACTGTGGCCACTGAGTCTTGGTCTGCATGTTTCTGTATGTGTTCAAATGTATGTTTTTCTAACTATTACTGTTGCATTTAATGTATTTTAATACTTAAAGGCAGCTCTGCAGTATCATCATGACATGGATCTCTCCTGTATGTTAAGCACACTAAAGATTGAAACACCAGTGTTATGTGAGTGAGAGGGTGCAGTCCACTGCATCACATTTTCTAGGGCTCTACTATGAAAACTAGTTGTTATAAAAGCTTTAAAATATTTTTGTGTTGGCAGCCTCAAATCCTCCCAAGAAACACTGCTGCATTAGTTATACGAAGTCTTTTCTATTGTTAACATAATTAACTGGTTTAAAAAAAAAATAGACTATAGCAGAATTGTGGTGTGGTAGATGGGGCCTTTGACAAGACTTCAGACTTGTGCTTTGGACACAAGCCTGCTGGATCAGTTGCCTGCTCATCCATTTTACTACAGCTGAAATGGTTGCAAAGAAAAGGAATGATAGGGCGATCCTCATATTTCAAGATATGTCAGTGTAGGGCAGAATATATTAAAGCAAGGTGGTAGGATGAGGTTATTCTTTTAATTTAAGCTGGAAGAAATGGGGAATTTCTGAAACATCAGACCCCAAAGAATAAATACATAAGAATTGCTAGGCTAATGTCAAAGACAAGTTTTAGTTCTGCAAGTGTATTCCTGTTTAAATACTTACAAATGCTTTTTACTTTGATACCACAGCTAGGTTGGGAGAAGGAGAAAGTAGATTACTGTAGTATTTGTATGAGTGCTGGTATGATCCTACAGAGTAGGTGGCTGTGTATTGGATTAGTTCAGTTCACTACATAGAAGTACGTTAGGGTTTGGGGGTTGTTTTTGCATTGTAGGTTTGTCAAGTCAAGGGGTCAATTAATTGAATTCAGGAGCAATAAAAGGTGAGGTAATACTTTCTGGAAAGCATCTTAGACAATTGATGCAAAAACATAATGGCGTAAGTGTCTACGAAAATGAATGGCTGTGCCTCTAAACTTCTTGAAAGAATTGTTGATGAGAAGCCTTCAAATAAGGTTGTATCTGTAAGAAATAAGTCACCCATCTGAATGATTTGAGAAACTCTTTAGGTTCTTGGTTCTTGCTTAGGTGTGTTTTGTTCTCAGCTATTAGTATAACTTTTTACAATACAGTGATGTAACTGCGGTGATGTCATATAGATATGTTTAGTGTCTTAGAACTGCCCTTGTCATTCCTTCAGTATTACTAAATTCTGCAATAAAATTTGCAGTGTTTTAGTGTGCTGTTACATATGCTGTGTTGTTATAGAGGTCTGTGAATTTTAAATAATGACTATTTATGGAAAAAATGATGGGTCTGATACATTGCTGCATTTCTCTCTCCAGTCTTACTTTTGGTCCTTAACCGGTTTCCAGTTAGCTTTGCAAGTAAGTGTTGGAAGTGAACAGGCAGAAGCCTATTTATGTGTAGCCAGGCTTCTAAGTTCCTGCTAAACTTCATGATGTTTCTGATGAGACTCCAGCAACACTCACCACATTATATCTTTAAGCAAGACTCCTGTGTCTCTACTATGCGTTTTTTTTACGCTGAAGAGATGAACCGAGACCGTACAGTGAGGGGAGGCTATTGTGTGCATTGTAGTACCCTGACTCTTACAGAAATGGGAATGTGTATTGTGCAGAGGAGGTAGAAAATTAAATTATCTTGAGACTAAGGCAATTAAAACTAAGGCTAAAGCTAGGGGAGGTAAAACTAGGGAGCTATGTTCTGTCCCTCACTGAAAAAAACTTAAGGTTAAGTGACTTGTTAGTTATCATGATGTGGTGAGCATTAGATATATTTATTTCAGTGTGTTTTTAAACCCAATGTGCTAGTCTGAAGAAATATTGAATACTTCAAAGTCAAGTGTGAATGTTAGTTGGATGTTCAATATGCCAAGTACGAAAATCTTATTTTAAACACTGAGGTTTTGGGGGAAGACTAAAGAAATAAAAATCAGATTTATTTTAGTATTTCTGAACCTCCATTGTGCCTTGTAGGTAAATCAAGGTCCTGCCTTCACACTCTGGAACTACAAGGTAAACTGTTCTGAAATGCATTAACTGCATTCTAAGCACCATTATTCTAGAAATTGATGAGAAGTACTTCTATAGCTAATGCAAACTTCTATAGCTAATGCAAACTTAATGTTGTGGTGTAAATTAGATATTCATCTCTCTTTTGTATAAGAAGTGATGCACGGTCTGCAGCCTGTGGTTAGGAAAATGAATAAAATTAAGACTGCATGACACCGTTCAAGTCTCTCTAGTTCCTGTAGACTTTAACTGTTGTTCAGCACAAGTTTTGTTTTATACTTTGAATGTAACTTCATAGTTTTTCTTATGTAAAGGCCTTCTATACATAAGATGATAGTTACTTGTCACTACAGCGTGTGTGCATGATATACATGAACTAACACTTGAAATGGGGAAAGAACAGTTGTTCTTGTAGTTGTGTTAATTTTTTCGAGCAGAGTTTCACCTACCTAAATCAGAACTGACCCTTTTAAAGCTGTCATGAGGTGTCGGGTAAATCTAACAGGTCCATGAGTGAATAATATAAAGCACTCCTCTGTTGTACTAGCATTGTGAAGGAGCAGCAATTGTCTATTTAGGATCATTTAATGCTTCTTAACTAAGTACAGTTTCTTAATGTGCATCTGAAAATAGTTGAAGATGTGTTTCTTCTTCTTTGTTTTTAAATCCTGGATTTAACTCCTGTTTTGCAAACATAACTTGCAGAGTCTTCCCCTATTAGAGTGCTAACCTAAAAATAGAGGGGTTTGCTTCTCCAAGATTGTGATCGCTTCAGCTTGTGGAGCATCTTCTGTTCTTGCATGTTCTGCCTTCAGAATTTGCTGTGAAGGGATATTCTCCAACGCATGTATAGTCCAGTACTTTTTGGAAAACCACTGGCTCGCATGAAGCAGGGCATTTGGCTTGTTGCACTCCTTCCTCTCACAAAAAGCACCGAAAAGAACAGTGTCATGCCCAGCTCCCAGTCTGGCTTCTTCTTTTCCTTACAATATAAATTACTAGGGGAGAGAAATAGCAACTTATTTAGTGGTAGCTGGAGGAAGCAAGCTTGACGGAGAAATACCTCTAATGTGTGGGTATTTCCAGCTTTCTCTGTGTAGCATGCCTTACAATTTCGAAAGGTTAAATTGCCTTTTGTCTGATCAGAGCTTTCGCGTTTTAAAGGACGCTTACTGCAACTATTTCCTTACTGATGCAAAATGAAAGCACGGTGAAGCTGAGCACGGAAAATACATGAAAGGAAGATGATATTCTGTAGCAAGTGGCTTAATGTGTGTAGTGTGCTCATGTGGATCTGGCTATTCTTATTCAAAATTGTGTAAACTTCAGCATAAATGCAACAAATAAGTGTCTGTATGTTTTCCTAGACTTACAGAAGTGAGTTCTTCAGCTGTTTTTAGTAATTTCTGAAAATCCATTCTCTTCCATCATCCCACCTTTTAGCAACTATTGGGGAAGACCTGTTTTATCAAAAATAAAGTACTCCAGTTTAAACTGAAGTTTGGGGTATGTGGCTTCCTTCTGTTTGTGAAGATAGGAAGGGGACCCTTTAAAAAGCAAACAAGCTGAAGAAAAACAACCCAACCCTTTAGCCACAACTCTCTTAGCTGTTGCAGTTGGTTTCCTTATGCACTAAGTAATTCTTGACCTTATGAATATTCTATAAGGGTTGTAGTTTTTTCTCTGTGCTGGGATCTGTAGGTCTTTGCAGTCATTTCACTTGTGAGAATGCCAGCATATAGAGTTGCATTGAAATAAACACTCTTATGCATGTCAGACTTCTGCTTGAGTTGAAATAGCTACTGTGACCCCAAAAGACTTACTGAAAATACTTTTTCCTTGCTGTGATGTATGTGGAACATGCAGTCAAAAGTAATATTTGCTTGATAAGGCATCTTAAATAAGACTTCTTATAAACACAGAACTCTCTTTACAAGGACTACACTGAAACAAATGAAATACTGAGCTATGCTCTTCTCCCCAGTATAGCTATAAAGTTCTCTGCATTGTATGAGTTGTCCCAGCTAGTATGTAGCAGTACCACCTATATCCATGACACTTACTGCGTGCTGCTCACATCCAGTTACTTGGTGCATGTATCTGACCAAAACAAAAACATTAAGTAACTTACATATCAGTTTTAGTTGTAAAATAGCTTTGTATTGTTTACTTAAATTACTGATTTATGCAATATATCAACTGATAAATTTGAAGCAGTTAGAGTAATCCATTTTAAGTGTTAGCAAAAATTCCTGAGGTGCATGGGGGCCTCACTTGCAAAATTGTATATCTGGGACAATACATATGAAAGGATTAGGCTAAAGATAAGCAGTTACTAATTCCTTTAGGAAATGCTTCAGCTCACAATCTGTATAAATCTGATCTGCAGACTTAAATATGGCGAATGTGTGCTGAAAATGGTCTTAAGTCTGCTCCCTCCTGGACTTATCTCTTCAAATCAAGACCCTGAGTCCCTTGATTCATTAATTTTTTTTGACCACTTGCCTGCTGTTGTACAGTGCTGAGACTGAGTCTTCTCTGCTTGAGGCTTGGCTAATGGATGTATGGCTGCAAAACAAAGAGCAGTGCTGTCCTCCTAGGGTCTGTGGCACCCTGGTCAGTAGTAGGAATGCTGATAGAAGGCCTTATGTTGGAAGGAAAATGAGATTCTCAGACTGACAGAGAGATGATCTGGGTCTCGGCAGCTGTGAGTGTTGGGCACCAGTGGTTTGACAAGAAGTACTTGATTATCGGCCAGTAATTAATGCAAGAAGTTCACCTCAGCTTGAGCTGCTGTGCACTGACTGCTTCTAGTGGAAGCTGTTAGTTTAGCACTAGCTCTGGTATCTTCATGCTGCATTGCAGCTTCTGGGGCTTTTATTTGTATTGTGGTGTGTGTTGTTTGGTTGGGGTTTTTTGTTAGTGTTCAGACATACCAAAAAGGATGATGGAGGTATTTTTCATGGCTGCATTTCAGGAGGTTGAAAAGAACAGTTCTGTTAGTCTGCTTTTGACTGGTATACTCGGAAATCTTTACCTCTATTTTAAAGCTTTTCTGATTATGACAGAACTTCTCCAAAAGTCAGAGAGCAAGAAAAGAGCATGGCTGCCCCCCCACCCCTCCCACACACTTTCCATACATGAAACTTCATACACAAGGATAATTCCTCAATACCATTGTCCCTCTCTAGGCTCTGCTTTTGCTGTACTTCTACTGGGGAGCTTGACTTTGGCTTCCTCCAAAGCTGCATCTTTAATGAACAGAGAGAAAAATAGGTAGCTTGATCACTTGCCTAGGCATAACCTATTTGATTAAAAGAGGAACAGGTCGGACTTTCAGTGCAGCAACAACCTGTGTGTTTATGAACTATTGACTTACCTATATTCTCTTCCAGCTGAATCTTTTCCATTCCCCTACAAAGGGATTCCATCTTCCCCTTATCCCTAAACTCCTGTATGACTCCAGATTTCAGAGTCATCAAATAATTGAAATGAAAATAGAAGCTAGTGCTTCTGTACCTTATCCCACAACTGTAAATTCATCAGTATTTGAAAGCAGACATGTATTTAGCGCATCTGCAAAGAACTTTTTAGCCTAAATGTGATAGCATCGAGATAATGCTAATGCTTGTAACTAATCATATCTTTGACCACAAATGCACTGTTCCGTCCTGTCATCTCTTTGAAAACATGTGTTTCCCAGATCAGTCTTGTTTCTGTATAAACCCTTTCGAAGCCTTTTAAACCTAATCTTGATTTACTATGTTTGCCATGTATGATCGATGTAAAGGCACTGTCTCTCTGTTCGGAGTGGTTCACAAGTAAGAAACTGCTGCCATGCATTTGTTTACTTTATTTTTTCCCTGTAATAATCTGTGTTTGTATTCTTATTCGTGAATGTGTAGGTTGTCAGTAATCCACATGGACCCTGTCTACAAGGATATGTCAATTGGTTTGAGTTTATTGACTTTCAATGAACTAATCTACAGTCTGGATGATAAAGTTGTGGGGGGTTGGGAGGTTTTAAGTTGATGGGGTTTGGTTTGTTTTTTTTTAATTCACATATAAATTACTCATGTGGAAACTGAATTTATTCCAGTGCTGGTATCTTGCAGTGAGAGAAGGAGTTTGCAAACAAAGTTCAGTTACCACTTTATATATTTAAAAAAACAAACAAACAAAAAAAAAACCAAAAAACAACAAATACCACCCCCACCCAACTAGATAAACCAATCTGGCAGTGATTTAAGAGCACCACACATCTAACTTTATCAAATCCATGCTTCTTTGTCTTTGGATTTTTTATCCCTCCTTTTTTTTAAAGGGGTTGTGGCATATAATTTAAGAATCAATGGAACTGTCTGCTTGTGTAACATGAGTACTGTGGTGTGGACCAGCTGTGCTTATTACATACTCGTCATCACACAGCATGGCTCAAAGAAGGACAGAAAGAAATTTTCTTAAAGTAAGTAACCAGACAACTCTTAAGACCTAAATCTCTCAAGGTGACATGGAGTGTAGTGAAGGAGATGAAGATATAGGACATAGAGATTGTATCTGAAGCAGAGTGCCAGTGCACGCCATCTAACAAGAGAAAGTGCAGAAGAAAGCTGGAGAGGATGAAGGAGACAACTGGAAGCAAGAGAACTGCCTTCAAAACAAAAAAAAAGAGCAGAAGGAATGTTCAAATGAGTTAAGTGAGAATCATGAGTCTAGCAGTCTAAATGTAGAAACACACTGAAAAGTTTTTGGTTAACAAAAGGCATCAAAACTGATAATGCTTTCTTTCTACAGATCAGGAGGTCTCCAGACTGCCTGTGGGAACTGATGGTGATCGGGATGTAAACAGAGCACATGTAGCAGATACAGCATTTGCAGAGAACTTAAATGATTTGTGTCTTTGTTTAGTGGGGAGGAAACTGGGGGTATTCCAATTTCTGAACACTTCTTTGCAAGGGATTCCTCAACTGGTGGGTCCAACACAGTAGAGACAGGAGAAGAGTTTGTGGAAGTAGCTGACAACGTGGTCAGCAGCAAAGTACCAGGACTGGGTGGTATTCACTCCAGTTTTATGAACTCAAAGATGAAATAGTGGAATTGCTGATGGTCATATGTAAATTCTTGTCTAAATCTACCATGGTACTAGGTGTATAGAGAATGGCAGGTGTGATGCCAAAATTTGGATAAGAGAGACCGTAGCAATTCCAGGACTGTAGTCCTAATGTCTGAAACAGTCAAATTAGTAGCATTATTTATGCAGGTATCCACCACTTCTATAATACTGCTTGGGAAAAGTCAATTGACTTTTGTAAGTAAACCTGTCTTGCAACCTTGTGGAGGCTGTTGGAGGGCCAATAACCATGTGGATAAGAGTAATTTTGGTGTCTCAGTTTCTGAGGGGATTTTGAGAGGGTCCCTCACTTGCTTTTTTAAAGGAAGCTAGTCCCTTCCTATGCTGTGGCTTTGTGTGGATAAATAATTCTATAAAAGATAAAGAACACAGGGCAGAAGTAAATGCTTGGCTGTATCAGTAAAGAGAGTCACTTCTAGGCTGCAGAAATTACTGTGGGAATCTCAACGTTTTGCTAAATTACCTGGAAGAGCCGTGGAGAGCAGTGGGGAAGAAAGCTTGCTGATATTCAATTATTTGGGATAGTAAGGGTGAGGTACAACTGCAAAGAGCCACAGAAGAACTCAGGTGACTGAATTTCCAATTTTGTCATTTGTCAGGGTAGCTACCTGAAAGTGATACATTGAGGAGGACAGCCTCTGTTCTGCACATAAAGTGATGGATGCTAAACAGGCTATAGCCATTCAGGAGTGAGGTCTTAGTGTTATGTCAGCATTCAATGGGAGCCAAACAAGCAATTGTTGTGAGTTATGAGAAGAGGAATAAAGAGTAACCCAGAAAAGATTGTCATGATGCTGTGTAAATCCAGTTTGCATCCATGTTTTGGAAGCTATGTGCAGTCCCTTCTTCCTGCCAAGAAGTATAGTAGAGCTTAAAGCTCAGTTGAGGGCAACAAGGATGACCAAAGATATGGAACAGCTTTGATGTAAAGAATTGACCAAGAGTTGAGATTTCTCAGGCTGGAAAAAAGATGACTGAAGGAGATGTGAGAAGTCTGAAAATTCATGAGTTAAACTGAAGACTGGGTAGGAAATAGTTTCTGCCTTTCTCCGTGAAAGATGTAGAAGCCAGGTTCAAAACAACCAAGTTGGTTCTTCATGCAGCAAGTAGCAAAAGTCATTGCTAAAGGGTACTGTGGATGCTAAATATTTACATAAGCTCAAGGTTATAATGGATGAGTGTTAGTAATACTGACCCATGGAGTGTTACTAAATGCATAGAAACTACATTCTGTGCTATGTGGAAATGGATGAAAACTTCACATGTGTTCAGTTCTCACACTGCTTGGTGGGGTATTTATTTACAGTCACTGTCATGCAAAGTCTGAGCTAGATGGGCTTTCAGTTGAACCACAATATCTGTTCTTGTGTTCCTGTTGCAGTGTGACCTTGTGTTGTACCTCAAACAGAACTGCTAAGGAGAACTGGGAGATTATGTCTTTGAAAGTACAGTAACTCAAGGTTGTTACTTCAATGTTTTCACTTCACTTTCAAAGGTGGATACAGAAGAACTTTTACAGAATTTTGTGCTTTTGGACTACACATAATTCAGGTTTATCTAAAATTTATTAAATATGGTACTCTGAATGTGGTTTCAGGAGAGATGCAAATTTGAGTTTTTAGAGGATATAATCTATATCTTTAATCTTTGATCACAAGTCATTGTGACATACTATAAACTTGCTGTCTACACTGCAAGAAGAGCACTGAATTTTAAACTATCAAGGTGACAGACATCTGCTTTGTCAATGACAAATTATTACTATTCCAGTTCAAAATTAATGTATGTTTTCTGTGTTATTTCATTAACTTCTTACAGCACAGTAGAAAATTGAATTCTAATGACCTTGCTGTAGTGAATTTGAAACCAATCCAAATACAGTTCTGCCTTGTTTTTATTGTTTTTCTTTTGCTTGCCTTAAAGGTTTTCCTGGCTAATTCTTTGCAATCTGGTTATGTATTTTACATTTATTATTTATATAGTCTAAATAAAAATATTACTGATTGAGAAATATTGCAATATGTAGTTACTTGTATGAGTATGTAGTTACTTGTATGAGTTTGCACACAGGATGCTACGCTGATATAACTTAATGTCCCCTTCAAAAGCTCAACCTGTGAGACTTCAATCAATTTTGTTAGACACTGTATAAAAGGTTCATCACTGTAAGGGAGGCAACTGATAATCAAGACCTGTGTTTAGTCTTGGCTTTACCATCTAATCTTGGTACTCTCAGTTGTCCACCTGGATAATTGAAATGATGAACAAAAGTTCCTTGTCCTTGTAAAAGGACAGCTGGATGGAAAGCTCTGCTGAAGACTTTATTGTAAGAAGTAAATCTTGCCTTTGTCCTCAACACACCACCTCAGCTAAAATTAAAATTGTTTCCTTGATTCAAGTAATGTAATCAGCAGCTAGGTTAACTTTTTCTCAAACATAGGATTTTTACAGTCGGAGAGTTTCAAACCTTTACCTCAAGTGCTGCATCATCCAGCAGTGACTGGGTGCTTGCTTACATGGACCACTGGCTTCCTTTGGCATATATATATTTCTGCTGCTGTGTTAGCTTCATCTCATTCTCCTTTCTGAAAATGTAACTAAAATCTGGTCTTGCGTGGAATGATATCATTGTCATTTACTTTGTGTGTTAAGAGATGTGTAAGAATGAGCTGAAAATTTAATTTTTCCTACAGTTTTTAGCTGAGGAGATGAATAAAGTACAAAATTGAGAAGTGACCTTTTATCAAAGTCCAAAGCTGCTACTTGTTCCATTTGAGCCTTAATGAAAAAATGTAAGGCTGAAGTGAAATAAAGGAATTGCAATGAGTGGTCAGAGGTGGACACTATGTAATCTCTTTACACTATCTAACAGAACAATAAAACTGCTTTGATGCTTTTATTTAGGCTTTAACAGGATCTGAGCAGAGTTACTAATCTGACTTTTACGACATCAAAGTATTAAAGGAAAGTAATTAATGATTATTTACCTACTTCTCTATACTGTGTTTTGTGTAAAGTTAAAGGCTTTCCACTCAGTGTACTCTTTGTCTTGTTATTTATGTGAAAGTTTATTATTGATATGAATATTTTAATAAACAAAAGAGGGTTTCATATGACAGCATGAAGTTTACATGCCTTGCATTTATTATGTTTATGGTAGACTTGAAGCCTCTGCATAGTTTGATCAGATTCTGTTGCCCTCTTATAAAGCACATCTTACGTATTCTGTAAGACTATCACTAAAGTTGCTCTTATAGGAAAAGATGACTTGAAAAACTCGTAACTGATTTAACTGGAAGTCAGACATACTTCTCAATATAAAACCTTTTAAACCTCGCTGATATTACCATATGTGGTCTCAGTTATAAACAAATTTCCATTTATTCTCTACAGTCCGTCACTCTAGCTGCTGTGCCTGAGAGAGGATTGAAGTGTACCTCATTTTCCTTTGTGATAAATTCTTCCTTTTTCTGTGTTTCTTAGTTAATATTTTATTTGAAATTTAAGCATGTTGCCTACACACTGAGGTGCTATAAATCCTATCGTATTCTGTCATCTTTGGTTTGCCCTGGAATTTTGCTTTTTAGGGTCTGTTTCTGTGAGCAAGCATTCCATGTCAAAAGTTGTACTGATGTTCCTATGAACTGAACTTGAGACACAGTGCTTTTACTTTTCTTTAGTCAACTTGAATCATCTAAATGTACAAAAGGAAAACTTGAGTTTGTATCATCTTTGACTACCTGAAAGTGAAGGGAGTTGTTCCTGGCACATCAGGGCGACCAAAGGCATCAGTTGCTTCTTTGAGCTCATCAGCATCAGGCTTCACCGATGTGGACATTGTTGGTTCTGATCCTTGACGAGGCGGCATCCCAGCATATTGAAATGTGCAAAACTGTTCTGTTTAGTGGCCCTGAAAAAGTACTATCTGCATCAGCACAGACTTTTAATCTGTAGTTTTATTTGAGGGTATTTAAGGTGTGTTTTAGGGGCATAATAGGCTCATCCCTTTCTCTTGCTCCTTAAGGCATGCTTCCTACTCTGAAGCATTTAATTCATGGTTGTACACCACCTTTGCCTCACAGGGGGCTGCTGTGTTATGTTGTCAGATCATGTTTCAGCTTTCTGTTGTAAATTGCTTTAAGGCTTCAAAGTGTATAAAGGAACCTGGGCTGCAGTTCTAACACCTGTAGTTTACTCACTCGTAAGCTGAAGTATCTTGTTAGGTCCAGTAACATAAGTGTTTATAATTATTTAGGCTAGGTTTCCACACTAAGTTTAAAAAAAAAAAAAAAAATGTTTTGGGGGGATCAATAAGAGCAGTACTTGTTGACCAGGGTCATTGGAAGCAGGTCAGAAAACTGTTGTTTTGACTTGCAATCAGGGAAATGAATGCTAAGTGACCTTGTTCCATTTTAAGAGATTGTTAAAGATCTGTAACAATTTTGAAGAGACCCTTTGATTGCTTTTGTTGCACAACTTAGTTCAGTTATTCCTGAATTAAGACTGTAACTGTCAGTTTAAAAAAATTATTGGTATCTATATATCGCTAAGTCTGTAGGAGGACCATCTTTCCCAGGAGATAGGATAGTTAATCTTGTCATCTTTTAAGTATGCACTGTGAAACAAATGGCTGTCTCGAGGTAGCTGTACAGTAGCAGCAGGAAAGGAAGCTAGATTTTCTTCACCCCCAAATGCCAGCACATGTGGGAGGGGAGACTGAAACTGCTAAGCCCTAATACCTCAACCTTCCTGCCTACCCATAGTTATAAGTCTGAGTTTAGTATGCACTACCTCTTACCCTTTGCTTTAATTGTTTGTCTCTGTTCATTCCTTGTCCACAATTCCCTACCCATTCCTCTGGCAATCCCAATAAATATGAACACATATAGCTTTGTTTTCTGTCCTGAATTTTGTGCTTAAAATTGCTTTGTAATACTTAAATTTTAATAAATTGTAAAATGCCTCAGACACAAGGGACTTTAAATAAAATGTCCTAGGATTTTTCTTAAGCTTCTCTTAAGATCCATCTTCTATGGACCTGAGAGGAATTTGTCAGGACTTTCCAGATGCAACAAATCTGAAGTCAAAATATATTTGTCTGGGTGTCATGGAAGTAATCTGCAAACTAGTTGGGCAGAATACTTCTGTACTGTAATATTTGCTGCATGAGAGCTCACAAGTGATGTCAAGCTGGATTGCTAACCAACTTGATGGTGCTTAAAAACATAGGCTCCCATAAGCTGTGTTAACTCCTTAGAATAGCAGAAAAGTATCCTATTCCTCCTCCCCATCTGCAAGTTTAAACATCTTGTGGGGAGGTCTGCTGAGGGCCAAGCGGGCAGAAGGCAGGGGCACAGGAGCCTGTGGCTGGAGCAGGCAGCAGGAGCTTCCCTTTTTGGCGCTGCTTGAGCTGTTATATAGGCTCCATAAAATGCAATGAGCCGTACTCTTAAAATCCTCATGGATTTTCAAGAATTTAGCACCTTCTGAAGTCTGAACTTAAACTGTTGCTAAAATTTGAAACTAGGTACCTATCTTTAAAGAAGTCTCTACTTTCTTTTTCTTTTTCCATGTGTAAATGCAAGAGTTTGGAAGAGGGAAATAGGGAATAAAATAAAGCCTTGTTGTGACACTGTGGTAGAAGGAATACCAGCTCTGTTTTAGAAGTTGAGAATCCTGTACTTTGGTTAGAGTCTCCTATCCAGGCAAAGTTGATCCAGTCATTTGGTAACTCTGTGTTGAACTCCTGTGTTCAACTTAATTCTGATAATTTGAAGGAAAAATATTCTAGTACAGATTTATTTATCATAATCAAGAAAAGGTGAAAGGAATTAACTTGTATGTACAGCCTTATCTGATGGCTTCTCTCTAGAAGGAGCACGAGCTTAATTTCATTTAATAGTACTGGATTGGGTAGAATACACTTGCTGGGTGGTGGCTAAAGGGCAAGGGAAGGGACTGACTCCCCAGCAGAACTGACCTCAATAAGGAGCAAGTATTTTTGGACTTCAGAAACGTTTTGAGAAGCTTAAAAGAAGTATAAATGTGTTTGAGCCTAAGAAAAGAGAAGGCTGTGCTTGCATTCTTCAAGATGTCCTGTGCAAAATTAAGCAGAATATGTCCTTGCATATTAGTTATTGATTACTATGTGCTGGGTCTGGAGGGGGTGTGGAGAAATATGCCTCAGATTCAAAGTGCCCTGTGTTGAAAACATTCATGGAAGTGAATGAGAAAGGTCAAGTTAGTCTTAAATTAACAGTACCAACAAATCCTTAAAAAACTTCAAAATTAATTTCCTGATAATAAAGCAATTTATGTTACTGTCTTCTGTTCCCCCTTGACAAATGTACAAACACGTGTGCGATTAAAAATAATGTTTAAGTCTTATGCTGCGCCTACAAATATTTTCACTTTGAGATTTTGTTGAGTTAGGAATTTTCCCCTTAATGTTCTGCAGCCCAACTACAGCAGTAATAGCTGTAAGTGCCCCCCAAAATGAAAAACAACTCTGCCTTGTTTAGAGAGAGAAACCAACAACAAACCCCTACAAAAATAAAAGAAAATTTAAGAGCTTTGTAATGCCTTGGAACTTTAGTTCTTAGCATGCTACTTGTGCAGCTGAGAGGCAGATGTAAGAAGCGGGCTCGGTGCTGGTGCCCTGAGGAGCTGCTGTAGAGGCGAGCTTCTCCCCTCAGAGAGCAGCTGCTGCCCGCTGTGCCTCCTGCCTTGACAGAACCTGCCTATCTGGGTTTCGAGGTGGATGAAGCATCCAGATGGCTTGTTTCAGTCTTTGGAGGCTGTATGGTTTTGGAGGTCACATGAAATATACTTATGAAACATCCAGGTAACAGTACAGCTTATAGCATAGAGGTTTTAAGCATATGGAATGAGAAAATACATTAAAAGGTCTCATCTGTTCCGTCCTACTTGTGGCTGCACCAGCAGCTGCCCAGCAGACCTGTTTGGCTGCTGATTTAAAAACAGACAAGCAACAAACCAGCCACTGCTGCCACTTCCCCCCCCCCCCGCCCCCCCTTACAAAAAACAGCCCCCCACATTCCTAAAGGGTGATTTAAAGAAATCCGAGTGATTTCACATTCCTTTTGCAGACTTCCTTTTCTCTAAAACTCAAAAATAGTAAACATCAGCACCTACTTCTGTTGTTTTGAGGATCTGAGTTAATCCTGCTGTATCCAGGTAATTACTTGAATGCACAAGGCAAACACGGGCAGTTCAGGCCTTTTCCTAGTGGGAAAGACTGGGTTGCAAAAATGAGAGACTGTTTGAAAAATAAAATGGACCCGTTTTTAAATATGTGCTTCTTTAAAACCTGGAATAAAATCATCATCCTGTTTAAATTCCCTTTGGGTTCCTATGGCCGACAAAGCAGCATCAACTGGCTAGTTCTATCTGGAAAATGTGAAGACTAAACATCAATAACAGCATCACTGTCAGTTCCCAGGTACATGAAAATAAGACCTGCGGAAAAAATTAAAACTCTTTCAGAGGTTGTTTTTAGCTTCAGGCCTCTGTGGGTTATACACGTGGCCTTCTTTCTGTAAGCATGCGGGCTAGACATTTTAACTTTGCTTTTATATAAAAACAGATGCTAACAGTGATCCTAGAAACTGGAATTTTCCTGTATGATAAGACTTCTTATAAATCGGCAGGAGTTAGTAACTTCAGACCAATGTTGCTGTGCTTTAAAATTTAATAGTAATGGATTTTCCTACGTTGTTGGAGCAAGTAAGGATTTTATGTAGTAGATGTACCTGTTGTGGGTTCTTTCTTTAGATCTCTGTAATAGTGGAAACAATTTTATTGTTTTGGAAAAAAAAAAAAAAAGACTCTTACTTTTTGAAGATAGCAACTCTTTTAACCTCTTGTAGCCATACCGTTTTGGATACCTATCAAGAGATGATTGCACAAAACATGGTGGGGGTAACTACTCATGGTAAAACAATGGGGAAATTAAATGCAGCAAGCAATGGTTGTCAGTTTGTCATGGATTTGCCTAGGATTTGTGTCGGCAGAAGGTGTGCATCCGCCTGGTTGCCAGTGCTGTCTGTGCCCTTCTAGCAACAGTCACCGTCAATTTAAAAGCGCGGCAGTGGAGTTTAAGCATTTACTATTAAAGAAACATTCTTCAACATGTAAATGGTCACGTAACTTCATTTTGGAGTAGGAGAATGAAGAGTGTTGTAAGAGCATAAATATGGCTTATTTTCTCTAATAAATTTATACTCCCATGTGACGGTGTGTTCACCATTACTGGATATAAATACAATGAGAACCGAAAGGATAGCAAAATAGTGATTCCTATGAGAAGGTGTATAGAACAAGCGATGGTTTGATCAAAGCATGGTAGAAAGCATTGTTATAGAATCAGATGTCTAAGGCTTTATCTAGTTTCCAGTTAAATCAATAAGACTAACTGATCCTAATGGAGTTTTGATTCTTACTCTGCCCATTTGCTGATGGGTTTGGGAGCACAAGGGACTTGATTTTCCCCTATCTCAATGTGAAAATGATTTCCGGCACTACCTTCTCGTCCCAGATCTGACTCTGCTGCCAAATGGACAATTAGCAGCTTTGTTTGGTCCCAGAGTTTGGACTGCAAAAGCAAAGCATGCCTTGGACGTGCATTTGCTTTATCTAAAGTAGACATGTGAAGGTACATCCCTGCTACGCATCCCCCTTGGCTGCCACTTGCCTTTGGAAGGTGGGCTCTCTACTCCAGTCTCTTTAGACCTAGTGCTCACCAGATCTCCTCACCTAGGCATGGGTATTTCTCGTAGTACTTCAGGAGGTGAAGTGTATGGTTGAAGAATAAAAAAAAGAACAGATTTTGCTAGAGTTTTAAAAATAATACTTTTTGGAGAAGACAGATGCCTCTTTAGAAGGAGATGCCAATAAAGGCATCGCCTAATGCCTTCACCCCAATCAGTTACTCAAGCAAGCAGTCATCTCTTATACAATATGGTTAAAAACCCATTTTAAAATGTGTTTGGGGGTTTTTTTAGCTATTAGTTGTCTTAATAGGCAACACAAGCACAGTCTTTTTCTAAAGTTGAAAGTGTTGGCGCCAGTGGCTACGCTAGTTGAAATCTGAAAGCATTGTCTGCTTATTTCTTCAGATTTTAAAGATCAGAGTGCTAAACTGGAATAAGCACTCATTTACAGTAGTTACCTTGATCCAAACTTCAGACTGTTAAAATTAACTTTGCCTGGCAGAGGCCTATTTTGTAGGTGTTGAGAGGACTTTTTTTTTTTTTTTTTTTTTATTTAAGCTTATTCAGCTAGGTAATTTAAAGTTGCAAGAGTTTTTCTTTCTTGCTCTGCACGTGAATAAAACTGAGGTATGAGAGAGTGAGTGCTACCTCAAAAATCTTGACAGATGGTGATTAAAAGTAATCAGGTTGGATAGCAAAGCACAGATAACTTCAAAAAAGCAGCTGTGCTAAAGTCATTAAAGTATAGGCAAGACTGTTTAAGCAGTTATCTTTAGCTGGTATCCATTTTTAAACTATTTTCAGTATGTTATACAAATTCTGAATTAAAAAGCTGCTTTTTTGTAAATAATTGTCAACCATTATTTTCTAATATTCTAAAAAGCCAAGGAAGTCTTTAATTTCTCTGTGCTCCATAGGCTTATGTGTGTGCCTGCATGCAGCCTATCACACAGCAAAAAATAAAAAAATATTTAATTTAGTGGAGAGTTAATTTAATCACTGGTAAATGAAAATAATAGTTAAAGCTCAACCATTAAGATTAATGTGTATTATATAAATCAAGGGATCTTTGACGTAGGTAATGCATGCCTTCATGTTATACCTATGGTGCTTTTTTTTTTTTTTCAATTTTGTTTTACCCACCAGAATTCTTCTGTTCTGAAACAGGCTCCTCCTCTGATCTGTACTGTTTTATTACTGAATAACAAGCTTCAAAACTTTAGATGGTTAGTTGTGACATCCCAAGTATGAGTTTCAAATTGAAATAGAGTATATAGGTACTATTGGGGATTTAGATGCAGAGGCAAAGGGAAAAAAAACCAAGGTGTGTCATGTTTTCTGTCTCCTTGCTGTAGCAAAACTAGACCACAGAAAAGCTTGGAAGATCTCTTAGAGGCTTAATCCTTTAAGCTCATCTAGTCATGAACTCTGTGGTTATTTGAAAAAGCTGTGGAATGGTATAGTTTTGTAACAGAAACATTAAGATTGATGCAAATGCAGTATTAATAGAAATGTGTGTGGTGAGGACCATGGAAAAATGGAGAATAAAGGCTTAAAAAAAATGGCCTGTGTTGATAACCAAGGACACCATTCCTAGCTGTAAAATGTGAGGAATGTGTTGTTTATGTCAAGACCAAAAGGCTAAAACGAGTAATGAAGCTGCAGCACATCCCATGTGCTTTCCCTGTTCCTCTTAGGTGGGGAGGAAAACCAGATAATGGGCATGCAGCCTGACCTCTAATGCTTACGGAAACTGCAGTTACAGGGATTTTGAGACAAAGGACCACCCAGTATCAATCAGCGACGCCTAAAGGATATTAAAAAATCAGTCTAAAATGCACATTTTATCACCAGTCGGGGACCCCAAAAATTTCAGGAGGACAAGACAAGTTGGTTTCCCTCTGTGGCAAATGCATGTGGTGGACGCAACATCTCTGTACTTGGAATTACGTGGGAGTGAGTGAGTGAAATCTGAGAGTGTGAAGGTGTAAAATCAAGTTGCCTTTTTTTTTTTTCATCTTGTCCATCCTGTAAAATCTTGCAGGGAGCTGTATGGTACTAATTTCCCTACAGAAGCTTTCTGGAAGATGGAGAATACATAACTTGCTTCTATTTTATTGTTGACAGCTGAAGCTGTCAGGGAAATTTAAGTTTGTTAAAAATAGGTTGAGACCTCTGTCCTTGTGAAGGGACAAATAGTAGCAAGTATCTTTACTTAAAAATTGTACTTCTTGCAAGCAGGGGTGTAGGTACACAGGAGGACATCTAAGAATTCTGTGGGCTTTATTATCTTACATTTTGGGTTCTTTATCATGCTGATCGTACTTATTGCAAGGAAGCATGTGTCCTGTGGGAGAAGCTAAGATTTCCTCTGGGACTTGTTAAGATACTCCTACCAATACCACCTTGTAAGTATTCATGATCCTCATCCTTCATGTTGTACCTTCTCTGCCATCCTCATCTAGGGATAGGCTATTGTAATGCTCCTGGTGAATCTCGTTGAACTTTCAAAATTTGTCATAGCAGCACTTACGATGATGAGCTGAGGATAAGACTGAGGTTAAGAGCATCTAAGTCGTTGCCTGAGTATGTTAGTTCTGAAAGATCTCTAGAGAACAATTGTCAGTAAAGCATTTGAGGGCTCTTGCATCTTCTCTAAGTGGTATACTTCTGCCCTTGTGGTTGCAGCATTACATGAGCCTACTAAAAGCAATGATTAACGCCAAGTGGCATAATAAAGACGTGCCAGATGTACTGGCGTGTGAAGCTGCTACATTAAACTGTAAAATAATTAAAGCGGGTACAGGAACTTCCAAAACCTTCAACCTCCAAAAAACATATATGCTCTAATTTGCAGGGGAGGAGAGGATGGGTGGTTCTTGATGGACCAGTGAGTAAATACTAACTGTGGACTAGCATTTCCAAGACACTGTATGGCTGAATAGAAGGACAGGGAGAAAGGTAAGCTGTATCTCTTCCTAGGAAATAACCTTTTTTCCTTGCTAAAAGCAAAGACTTAAGTCAAATCTACTAAAGCACTGAACAACATTTAATACTTCTGTGGAACCAAAAATGCTCATATTACTATAGCAGGATTATAAGTATGTAAAGATGGTTTATGAACTCTGAGAACAGTTTGCAGCAAAGCATTTGAGGGCTCTTGCATCTTCTCCAGGTGTTATGCATTTGCAGTTACTCAAAACTATTGTTGAACATAGCTAATTCTTATTTGTTTGTCATCATGACTGAGAAAGGAGAAGAAAAAAAAAATCCAAAATTCTCTAACAAAACCATTGGACATTGTTCTGTACAACCCTGGGGAAGTTGATCAGAAAAGTTTTACTTTCCATTTCCTCATATTAATAAAGCATTTTTATTGAAAAATCTGAAAGACCACAGGGCTGGTTCATCAAACTACCTGCAACAGGCTCAAGACTTGCTACCTCTGTTGAAGGAGAATTCACACTCATGCATTGGTTATCCAGTACAGATGTTTGGTCGACAGGTGAAGTTGGACTAATGCTAACCACCACAGGTCAGGTCAGTGTGCTGCTGCGCAAGCCCAAGTTTAGCCACTTTATTGCGAGGGAAGGAACTGGTGGAGACTGGTTAGTGGTGATGGGGTTTAATATCTTAAATTCCCATATGCTGTACATTTTAATCCACATGGACTAGAACCTAAAAAGCAGAAGGTTTAAGTCATTTTGGCAGTGCTCATTGACCAGGTTTTTCTGAAGAGCAATTTTACAGCCTAACGTCAGCATCATATTCTATTTTATTTTCTCAGCTGAGTTTTACCGCAAAATTCTTGTCCAGGCAGGGTAGTTCTTATGACAGCATCTGACTCAACGTTTGGAGTGTGGGTTTTTTTTTCCCTGTAAGTAGAAAAGGGTCAGACTGTACCGTGGTTCTATTTAGGATTATAATCACTTTACACTGGAATTTGCTATCTTGGACTGGAGGATTACAGTTCTGTATGGTTGCCCTTAAAACATTTTAATCTAATTTTGTTACTGACTGTTCAAAGTGCATGTTTTTGAGCCATTAAAAGGAAGTTGATCTTCGCGTTTTTCTTACAGTGGACAATTTGGATTAAAATAATATTGCAAGAGTTTTAAATGGATCATAAATAACAGCGGTAACGACTTTATCATGCCTTCTTTTTTAAATGCTTTGTACAAGTGATGAATGTTTAGAAAAACATCCTTCTGTGACAGGAGAACTGGAAAAAAAACCTAGTTTACAGAACAGCACTTAAATATTTTAACATGTAAATTAGTCTAGATCCTACAGTTGCTTCTGTAGTGATGGAAAAAGCAGAATCTGGACGAGTATGGCTGTGTTTATGTAGCCTCAGAGCGCTGTGTGTGACAGTTAATGACATGATGTTCCTCCCGAGATGGGAATGCCTAGTACGGATCCAGCTACAATGAAAAAAACATCCTTGTGTAAGGAGGCAATTGAAGCTTTTCATGAAAGAGTTCAAACTGACAATAATTTCCATTGAAATCTCATTTTAAACCCTAAATATTGAGGACACAGGGGAAACAACAGTGAGCCAGCTGTAGCATAACCTTTACTCTAATTGTTTTTTAGAATATAGTGATTTGTTCATGAGTTTCTGTGGAAACTTAAAAACATAGGGAATACTAAATTCAGAGTGAAATAGTTTGTAGAGACTTGAAGTCTAATGGAACTGGAATGGAACATCAGTTACTGCTGATGGATGCTGTCCTTCGAGAGAATATGTTTCTGTAGTAAATAGCGCGGGTTCTTGCAGCAGGAATTGATGCCGCTATGACAGCATGCATGGGAATGCAGTCAGAGATTTCAGATTTGTGCAACAGGTGATCACATCACATCGCTTCCCCCCCGTCTAAGTCTGTCCCTTTAAACGCCTCCAGAAAGAAAAGAACGACCTGTTGCCAGATGGGAAACTTGCTGCCCAGACCTTCCATAACCAAATAGTCTTTACGCATGTGACATACCCCAGTGAGCAGGTCAATTTGCAGTCCTTGCTCATGCTGGTAATGGATTGAATTTATGCTCTCTATCCTAAATATCTATTATAATAAAAAAATTATGTTAATAATTGTTCTGATACCCGGTTGTGGCTACTTCTGAATTACATGTATGATAAGGTTTTCTCATCCTTTTTTAAGCATCTTGGAGATAGAGATTGCTTAGCAATGAACACCTGAGAAAAAGCTTTCTGTGTAGCTCCCTCTTTGTGCTTGAAACAGCATGCAATTCCCATTTTTACTGTTTCCTCAGAGGTTAAAAATGCTAAGTAACCAAATGGTATATCACAGTAATGATGTTATCTGTGCTGCTCTCTCCTTCCTTATGAAACTTTATCAGTGAAGGGTTTAAAAGTTTTTATTTTCATGTGAAGTCAGAAAAAAAAAATCTGTTAATCTGTTTGCCTGAAGTTTGCTGCTGTATTAATATAATAGTTTGTACCAGAAAAAGCATAACTGATGGGTCTTGTCCCTTCTGTAAATACCTTACCCTTCCTCCTTTTCCTCCTTACTCACCATATGTCTCCTGCTAGATTATAACATATGGGACGCAATGAGGGAGAGACAAGTTTGTTGACCGTGCTTCCCCTCCTTTTTCTCCTTCCCTGCATTATTTATACCTCCATCCCCCCTTTCATTTTCTTAACACAATGGGCTTTTTGGTTGTTTTTCTTCCATATGTATGGAATAGATGTTACTTTATATTGTCTTTAAATATTGAAAAGTTACTTATTACCCTTAGAGTTCTGTGAGCCCAAATGAGTTGGAATTTATCAGCAATGAAGTAACTGTGTTGAAGGAGCAAAGGCAGTTCAGAACTTCAGCGTGAATACTGCCGCCTCCCGAAGATCCATTTAGTCCACATTCTGCTAGAAAATAATGGGTGCTGAGAAAGAGGATGTAAATGAAAAAGGATAACGTTCCCATGACCGGCAGTAGATGTTTTAGGGGTGAATTTGCTTTCCTGGGAAGGACCTCACTGAGTAGGGGTAGTTTGTGGTAACATGGAGTTATAATTCGGTGCACGTACACCTCAGGGGTTTCAAGCCTCTCGGTTGCTTGTCACCCATTGCTACACTTCCATACGCTTGTATCACAGTCTGTAAGAGTTGGTGTCTTTACATGATACAAATAACCGGTAAATGATTTTTTAAGTCATCTGGTTGCAGAGCCTAAGCAGAGCGTCCAAGCACAAAAGGTGGAACGCTGGAGCATATGATTACTGCTGTTACCTGCTAGTGAGCTGTAAAGTTTTAAAGAAAAACAGGCAAGACTCCCTAAAATGGTAGTGTTCTGCATTTTTTCCATAGAAGTGTTTGGAAAATGTGGTGCTTGGTTTGATCAAGCACCAGAGCACACAAAGTACACCTCTGTTTTTCCGGGTTGAAGGATGTAACAAAACTAGCAAATTCAGTGGTGCCAATGAAAAAATCCTACACAAGCACAGTCATCTTCCTAAGAAATATCAAGTCATTCCTGTTGTGTTATCTTTCTCTTTTAAATTATGTGCATCCTTGTCAGAGAAGCATCTACGGCTGATCTGACAACAAGTGGTTAGCAATTAAATGGATTTTTTGATTTCTACCATGCTGTTAGCTGATGATAGTTGGTGTGAAACAGAACAGGGATTCTTGTGGTATTGTGTGATCTCAACAGATCAGGATCGTACCAAGGGGAAGAAAAATGCCCTTTATCATTCCGGCATCGTGCAGTAGCTGATCAGAGCAGCATAGTCTGCTTTGGTTACCCTACGCTCATCTCTGATGCTTTAAAAAAAAAAAAGTCACTGCATCTTTCTAAGGTAATTTCTGAATATTGTCATTGTGCTTGTCATGATTCACTTTCTTGCTGTACCAGGAGTAGCTGCAAGAGAGTGGAAAAGCAAGTGGCAGTGGTCCTGGCTGTTCCAAAAAAATTCCAGCAGCTCACAGTGCTCAATGGCGTGGGAGTTAATCTCCTGAAACTGCCATCATCCAGCAGCCTCACACGAGCTGCACAAGCCACTGCGTTTTCCTTGTCATCAATACTGTAGGAGGAATAGCAATCTCATCTCTAGTAATCTTAGAGGTTTGGAAAATGGTGCTTTCTCCCCTTAAAAGAAAAAAGATCAATCAAACTCTGAATAGCCCATGATTTCCTTTGATGGTGAGACCAGTGCTAACTGCTGCTGTGTTGTGTTGTGCTCGCTGGTAACTCACCCGAAGGGCAGTGGGACTGGGGTGAGCTCTGAAAAGCCTGGGATACCCAACTGCAGTGGTGACAGGGCTTCAGGAAGGAATAAAGGAATTTCCTCCATGTGGAAGAAATGATATGTGTAATGAACAGTCAACCTCTTACTTTTGATGTGCCTGGTTTTCCTTATCAAACAGAAATTGTGTGAAGGAGTTTCAGAAGCTATATTAATTTTATTTAACAGGTGCTTGGTAAGACAGGACAAAAACCAGGTCTGCAATATTTTGTTATATTACCTCCTCTGAATTTCATAAACTGTTCTTCAATATGAATGTATTAAAAGCTGTAAAATACAGGTTTTCTAGATCTTCTGTTTCCTGTTTATCAGGCAGTGATTTGAAAGAGTATATTGAGTGAAACATAGTCAATCTTTACAGTCCTCCACTACATCTACTCTGGTCCCCATCTGCAGGCAGGGACGCAGGCAGAATATTTTCTGATGTGATTTTACTATTCATATTTTTAGACTTATCTTTGTTGCTTTGAAAACTTTGGGATAATTAGTAATGCTTAGCATTTGTTCCTTTTTAAGAAAAGGTCTTTACTTCAGTCATTGCAGATGATTGCACCCTTTAGTTCTCGAATCCCACAGTAGGGATGCGTGGAAGTCAGGGGTTGGCAACGTGTGTGCCAATATGCTCCTGTAGGCTTGCACGACAACAAATGAAATGTTGGTCTTTAATTTACGCTATTTTTTTCACTGATCTCAAAAAAATTGTATATCATTTGTATACAAGACAAACCCCTATCGAAAAGACAGAAAAAGACTGAATTAAGTGAGAAGAAAATTGCTTGTCAGGAAAATCCACTGGAAGTTTCTTATATCTGTATGCAGTGATAAATATTTATTATGAGAACAAAACTGTTGTGTAGTTTCAAGTTCTTGAGTTGTGGAGGTTTTTTGTTGTTTTTTTAATGTGCTAAAGTAATGAAATATCAATAGTTGAAGGCAGACTCTATCACTCTATTTTTGTCCTAATTCTTTTTGCTTTGAGATTACCCCAGCAGTGGGAGATAACATCCAGCCCAAAGACTTGGATAGGGATTTCTAATACAGTTACGGACTGTGGTGCATCTGCATTTGAGTTGATGGTGTGTTAGTAACTTGGACTCATCTGTTGCTACTGCTAATAGTGTAACTGCAGGAGCAACGCATACTTCTGTGCTTACTAGAAGTGTAAGATTTATAGCTCCTGGGGTGGTATTTGTAGCCTGGGTGGGGCTCTAAGTGGGCAGCATTTCACTGCTGTGCATGCATGGGCTAATTAAATATGTGCCCGCGTGAGCTCCTATTGGATGTGTCTAGACCTAAGTAAAATTTCAGGTCTGATAAGGTTGAAATTATTGCCATGTATGTTCTCAGCTTTGCAACTTGCTTCTCAAGTGCTGCTGGAGTAAACCTGAAAAACTTGTCTTGTGTTTCTGTATCTTGTTGAAGAGCTGCTTTGGATGGATTTATAGGATCTGAGCCAGCTGGGGTGCTTTTAAAGCATTTTATATTTTCAAGTTGGCAGAGGAGGGGGGTACTTTTAAATGCATTTTTACACTTTCAGAAAGATGAATGCTATAATTAAACATGGGATTTTTCATGAGACTCCCTGATTTCATTGTATTTTTCAGGGAAATAGGGGTAGCTTACTATTCAAGGGTCTGCAGTTCCATACTGTTTGGTATTATGCTGTGTTAAAACACCAAACTCCCTATCAGGCCGTGAGACATAACTGTTTAACAAAATGTGATTTTGCTAGTACTAATCATGCATTATGGTTATACTGTAGGTAGTATAATGGAACTTACTATATGAGCTTAATGTCTTTTCAAATAAACATAACTTATCTAAAGAGGTAAACCAAAAAATTGAATATACCCCACACAGAGCACTAAATGCCCTGTTAAGCAGGTTATAGAGTGATTTGCTACAAACATTTGGTTTTGTTTGGGTTTGTTGTTTTGTGTGGGTTTTTTGTTTGTTTGTTTGGGGTTTTTTTAATGTAGAAGAAAAGCATCCCTGCGTTTCCTGCTTAACCAGAGATACTCCAGAATGATCAGATACTAGAACCTATTGCTAGCATTCTTTCCCAACTAAAACTGTCAGGATAGTATAAGAAGAATTAGTTTTATTAATTCAGTGTTTGAAACCTAAAAGTAGATCTCTGCAAGCTTCTGGGGCTTCAGAAAATTATGTGGCATATGCTATATCATTTGCTTATTTATAACTGTGGTCCAACAAATTAGACTGTCACAGTCCTGTCCCGTTAGTCTCCTGAGGAAGTCCCCTTCAATTTGAGGCAAGACACTGCTTGTTTAGATCCAGTCGTTGACTTGGCACCAGAAATAAATGGATGAAAAGCCTTGATATGGACAGAAGGATTACCGCAGGGTTATGCTATGGACTGCTTAGGATGAAGTGCTGTACAACAGTGTAATGCTCTGCTTCATTCACTGCTTGCCGTTACTCCGTGTATCAACCTGTCCTGCGCTCTCGTGCTGGCTTCAGCGCTGATGTGGCACGGTGGTGATGAGCCATTTCAGCCTGCTAACTCCCTGAACAAAGAAGGAAAAAACACAGTAGTTGTTCCTGTGGCTCAGCAGGGGCAAGCACCTGCTGGGGCCTGGCTGGGGAGAGGCATAGATGGGGGCTGTGCCAGGTAGGCTGCGGCTGTTGCAGCTCCCCCCCTTAGTCAACACGGGACCGAAAAATTGTCTTGATGTTAGGTACAACAAACGACTTGTATGGAAAGAGGTTTTCAGGAAAAACGAAAGGACATTTTGAGGGCCCTTTGCCATTTCTTCTTAATGAGGCTTTAGGATTTTTGTCGTTCAGCTTATAGAAGAGCAGTTAAAATTAATTCAGAAAGCAGCTGACTTAGCTCTTCCTTGCAATAATGAGATTTGGGTCAGAAAAGATTGGAACAAGAATAATGCTCTCTCCTATTGAATTTGCAGTGCTTTACTTACAATGCAGAATTGGTGTTTTACCTGTATTATTGCTCAGTCTCCTTTCGTTTCCTTTCCAAATCATGGTGTATGAAAGGCCAGGTAACCTTCTTCTGTTGGTTTATTTATTTATAAACATGCAAAACTACAAAGATAGTTGGGTAGATGATGTGCCCAGAACAACGCATAACTCCAGAAATAGATGTTTTAGGTTGAGCGTCATGCTGCTACCTGGGGTTTTGCCTGGATTTTTTTGGCTTGCTTCCTATCACTGAGTTTCTCTCTCCTTCATTTAGTTTCTTTCTACGGTTCTTGGCTTTTCTTCCTGTTAACCTGTCAATGTCAGTGGGAATTTCCATTAAGTTTCTGTAGTTTAAATACTGCAGCCTAGGCCTTATTCTCTTGGATGTAGGGAGGACAGACACTGAAAGTCTGATTCACCTTTTCATTTCAGTGGGTTTATGAGGCAACTCCACAGACATCAGTGCAGATATTTTTGATCCACAGCGTTTGGGATGAAAAGACAGTCAAGCCTGTGAACCTCAGCAGAAGTTTATAACATGATGACTATGCGTCCTGTCTGGTATCAGCAGACCTCACAGTCTGCTATGTTTTGGTTGAGACACTTGTGGGTATAGTTCTGTCAAACTCAGAAACACTAAGGGTGTCTTCATCGCTGCTGGTTGCCTGAGCACGTGACTTCAGACTCCAGTCAAAGACACCTTTACCTTGAACGTCTTGTCTTTAAAATATCTGTCCTACATTGTACGTTTCATACCATATTAGTTTGTCTTGAAACTGAGTATTGAAATCAGCATCAATTCTACTGTGCAAAAAACAATAACATTTTTTTCCTACTAGATAAAAGCATTGCTTTGTTCTTTTCTTTCTGTTTTAAAGGCTCTGGCTTGTTTTATCTTGAATCCAATGTCTTGGTGTGGCATTTCAGAGAGAGGACAAGGCTACCCATGAAAAAACTGCTGTGACACTAGTTTAATCTGTTCTGTTTTCCTTGATTACTAGCGATTCGGTAGAAAACCAAGAGATTATTTTGGAGGAGACCCTGACATGCATTTAAAAAAGACACCATCAAGATAAGTCCCTATTCTTGAATGCCAGAAAGTATTTGTGAGGAATCTGTCTTCTGACTGTAGACTTTTGCATACTTTTCGCAATACTGCTCACTCATCTTGATTATGTCCACAACCACATATTTAGATATCACACCCAGTCCAAGGCTTCCTGCAGAGTATGGTTTGGGAGGGAGTGGGAGAAGGAGATCAAGGTGTTTGAACTTAAATCCTGCTCTCCCCGAAGGCAGAGATCTTTACTGGAGCTGTAACACTGGGAGGTGAGTGACCGTGCATTGTGAACAGAACCTTCTCCTGGGATTGTTCTGATCTTCTCAAGGAGCAAATCCAGCCTGTAATCAATGAATTATCAATTATTTACATTCTATTATCAATTATTTATATTCTATCTTTAGAAATTGTTTACATTCTATCTTTAGAAACTATCTTTAGGACTTTAGCATTGTTGCATACTTTCTTTTCTGTTAATATAAATTTCTGCTTGTGGAAACTGAGCGTGTTTTCAATTTTCCAGAAAAAGACAACAGTGGTTATTTTTAGCACAAGCCTGCTTCCCAGGTTGCTGTTCATCACCATGTTGCTAAATGGCTCCTCACAAATGTGGCAGCAGGTTTTTGCCTCTGTGCTCTTAGGATATGCATGTGTTGCTTTTTGTAAGAGTTGATCTAAGTCCTGTCAAATCCTTCCTAAAGGTATGGTTAAGCTCCTTCAGTTCATTAACCATTTCTCATGGGTAATGCCTCTGCTATGAATAAATATTTTCATTCAGACAATGACAGATAAGAAAAGCATGGCTTCTCCTTGAATGGCAGCATTCTTCATTTTTTGTAACTCAGGTTTCCTAACTAACGAACAGAAAAAACTCACTAAATCAAACTTGATGTGATTATAGGTTAAGTAGTGCACCCAGGATTTTATATTTAAAGTATTTGGGAGCCTTTCTAAAATTACAGTGAAAGTAGGGGTGAATTAGTGCATGAAATATAAAAGATTTCACATGGAAATGATATATGGTTATGATTGTGTACTAATCAAAGAATTAGACTCACTCCACATGAGGTGAAAAGTCTTCTGGGATGCTTAAGACTTCAGAAATGAATAAATACTTTTTGGTGGTATAAATGTGTTTCCTAGTTGCTCTTTCCAGTCTAGGATTATTTTGGCTAATTACTTTTTTTTTTTTTTTCTTTTCCCTACCTGTCCTTTTATTAAAAACTGGATAACAGTCTGTGGCTGGTTGTAAAATACAATTTTAAAACATGAGGAAAATGTTTTGGAAACATAATATACTGATTTAAAAAGAGAACAAATCTCAAGCTACTTACAGTGTAAATGACTGATAATTCAGATGAAGACTTAGGGCCAGGAAAATATCTTCTGTCAATAACACTGCATCTTTCATGTTGAAGTGTGTTGACAAGACACGTGCTTATATATAAAAGCTGCATCAAATTAAGTTTAAGAAACCAAAACTGAGGCTTTGTATTTTTTCTCTTCTTCCTTCCTTCTCTTCCCCCTCCTCAGCCTGCAGTGAGCATTACTGCTAGTTGAAAGCGCTTGCACAGGTTTAATTCTCACAAAAAGAGCAGCTGCTCACAGGTCTTCTGCTTGTTGTGTGTCTTTCCAGCATTGATGGTTTGGGTTTTTTCTCTTACCACCTTTGCACGCGCTCTTTGCTATTTGCTTACATGACTGTCTGTATGTTCTCTGTGAGGTAGAATGTATTTTGCATAAGAGTCAACAATCTTTATCCTCAGTCTCCAAAAACTGTTCATAGTACATAATAATTCTCAATAAATTGGTGCTTTGCAAATATTTGATTAGCGGAGTAGCAAAAGAATGATAAGTGAAATCCACCTTGGCTCTACAGTAGCAGGTGTCTAGAGCCAAACCAGTTGCCCTTGGCTCTGCTTGGAATTAATGTAGAGAAAAAGGTGCTTTAAGGGTGTTGTCTTATGGCCTATTTTAAACCCTTGACCATGACAAGATCAGTCTGGACTCAATTTGCTGTTGACTAGATCTCCATCATGGTAAGTGCAGCTGAGCCTTGTGCCTCAGCTCACGCTATTTCCATAGTCAGTTGACTTCTGCTCTGTGTGACTATTGCTGCTCTGATGCTTTATTAACAGTTGCAAAAACTATTTACAATTTTAATGATTGCCTTAAATCTTAAGGCAGCCTAAAGTTAAATCCTTCAATCAATGTAATTTCTGTCTGGGGAAGACCAAAGTTTGCTGAAGGAGCATGGAGGAAGGAAGGTGAAGCAAGTGAGAAATTACTTGGGTGTCTGCCATATTTCCTGTAAATCGGGAGTTATTTCGGTTGGAGTGGACTAAGAGAGGAGGTTAAGAGGCTAGTGACAACTTGGTATGAACGCTTCAGGTGCTTCTTGGTCGAGGTATAACTGACCTGGTAACAGACTGGGAGTTTGGAGCTTGGATTTTATTTACACTCATGAATGGGAACTGGAACAGCAACCGGTCTGAAAGTTAAGCGTAAGGTAGTGAAGTGTCTCCTGGTTGTTTCGGGGGTGGGGTGTTTCTTTTTCAGTAAGAACACACAAGTAAATTGCTTTGGAAGTGCCCCCACCTCAGCTACTGAGTGCCAGACCTGCTTTTGGTTCTACTGCTTGCCAGGAGACATTAATGTAAGCAGGGTACTTAAGCCAAACGTAGCCTGCTATTCAGATACATTAGTAGCGTAAAGAAAGAAGGCAATCTGTAAGTCATAGTAAGGTAAAAAGCAAGTAATATAAATTTCTTTGTTGAAACAATTTACTTAATGTTTCAGATATTATTTGCCTCTTTATTTCACGAAATGCTTTCAATATACTTTTAAAGTGTTAACAACAAAGTGGATGTTTTAAGGATAAATTACACTTGTAATTTTCCTTAGCTTCTATAAAACAATAAATGCAGTAATTTGTGAACGCAGAAACATTTTTCCTTTAAGCACTCTCCTTTCAAAGAATCTACTACAAAAAAAATTAAAATGACCAATTGTATAAAGATGGGATAGATGCTGTTAAAAAGCCACATAGGCATTTCAATAATTTTACTGCAAATGCATTTTGTCTCTCTCCGAGTGGAGCATTAATTCCTTCTCATGGTCTGGACTTTCGCTTCCTCCAGAGCACTCATTAAACCAGAGTTCAAATGTCTGGTGTGCTGAGATGGTCTCAGGAGCTGGAAGAGAGATTATTACAATGATGTTAGTTTTAGCAAATTGTTCCTTTCTTTGGGAAAAATAATAAAAAAAAACCACCAACAAAAACCACCCTTACAGCTGGTGACAGTTTGTGGGTTAGAGGTTCTGAAAAGGAGATTGGACAACAGTGTTTTTAATATAATTATCACACTCTTTTCAGCATTTGTCCTATCAGGCGATTCTTTTAATGTCAAAATTCATACTTTCTCAAGTTGTTCCTGTTTTCTGTCACTGGCTTTCTAGTACTTTCCTTAGGCTGTAATTCTTTGACCTGTAATAAACAAGATTATTGGCTTGCAGGGTACCACTAGTCAACAGTAAAGTCACCACTTAATGCTAACTTATTTACACAATTATTTGCCTAATACGTGCATTGTGGATTTTTAGTTTCGCTGTAACTGACAGAGTTTCCATAGGAAAGAGATCTCAGTAGTGATGAATGCTACTTCATTTTGGAGACTTTGACCTAAATACATCTCCACAGGTAAGGTTTGCCTTTGTATTCAAACCTCAATCAGAAACAGCATCTAGCTAGCTCTTGGGAGTGTAGACTTCCCCAAACTGAACAAAAGTCAATGGGAGCTGTTTCTGTTGGGCGTATCTGAAAAATCAGACCAGAAATAATCTAAACTGGGCACCCAAAATCAGTGGAAGGTTGGGTGCTGAAGACACAGGTGCACCAGCTATCCTTCTAGTGGGAACCTGTTTCTGACAAGCATAGCTGGTGGACAGGAGCCGCTATGTGTTTTCAATTTGCTTGCACAACCATACGCCTTCCAGAACAGCTTGTAGGAATGTCTCCAGCTCATGTGAGGTGAAGTAAGCTAAAATCGCAAAAGTGCAATTTTTTGCTGGCATAAATGAGACCTACGTGGTGGTTTACTGGTGACACTTTTCAAGTGCAGAGCTAGCTCTAACTTCATTATGACCTGGATAAAAATAATAATTTCCAGATGGCAAAACAAAGTGAAATATTATGAGAATATTGCATTCTGTGTATAGAATTTTCATGTGTACTAAAACCTCAAAAGAAGTAACTGAAATGTCTTTCTGGGTGGTACTAGTCCTTAATGTTACTGCTGAGGAAACTTGGCTACTTTCCATGTGGGATTCATCTGAGCTAGTCATATTCAATTCTTCTCGATGTGTGTTATTTCATTAATGAGTCACTGACGAACAAACCTTTACTTCTACAGAGGGGGTTAAGTTATTTGAATTCTTTGTGAATACCTGTACATTGGTCCCCCTAGAGCTTATGCCATGACAGTCTATTTGCACTGCAGGTGGTGCTCAGGGACCCTTATCCTGGAGGAAATGCAGAACCTTTCCTCTCCTAGGTGGTGTACAAACATGGAATAAAATATTAGTTCTTGCTTCTAGGTCTTTCAGTCCTGGGTCTGGTATGCACATTCACTGCTATGGTTAGAATGATCACAGTACAGCAGCATCTGTTTATCCATCGTTCAGTATTTTAACAGAGATTAATATGAGGCTATTCTTAGCACTGGCAGATAGATTGTATGTTATTTTAGAACACATATTTAGTGTTTTCTTTGATGGTATCTGTGTTAGTATTTGAGGTCACTTGAACCAGACAGGGCCGTATGAGTCATCTTTATCCCATTGAGTTTACACATTGTGGTCTAAAAGATTTCTTTTCACCTCTTTTTTTTCTTTTTCTTTTTTTTTTTTCCTCCCCTCTGGAGTATGACCCTAGAAAAACAACACATTCCTCATGTTGTGCCAAGTGCAGCTCTTCTGAAAATTGGCTTTAGTTGATCTGTCTTGCCTTCTGGGCGTATCTACTACTAGACAGTAGAAGTGGGAGGGAGACAATAGAAAGCCTGAAGACAAGAAAAAATTATTACACTGCTGGCAGCCTTCCTGTGTTTGAAGCCTGCAAAGAAGTCTTCAGTCTAAGGAAGAAAAACAGAGGTGAGCATTGGAATGATAATCTTCCTAACCGAAAGTTCAGCAGAGCTTTTAGTTTCACTGCTGTTTGAATTCAAATTTTAGAGTTTGTGATATAAAGTTTGCTGGCTGATAAAGAGCTTATTGATGATCTGAAGATCATACGTAACCACAACTGTAAGCCTAGGCAGAGATAGACTGCACTCGAGAATTTATTAATTGCTTCAAACTTTGAAGTTCTACAAACCTAACCTTAAGTTTTTCTTTTTATACTTAAGAGTCAGTGGAGTAAATGTATTTTTTTTTCTTATACCTGGGTGTCCAAGGTAGGATACCTCTGTTTTGCATTTGATAAAAAATGCAAAACTTGGTGTGAGTCTTTTATATTGAGACAGTAAATTTACCTGGGAAAAATATGTAAATATTGAAAACTTGTCGTACAGACTTGAATTAGAGAATGACAATATTTTAAGACTTAAAAAGAAATCTAATTGCTTTTCTTTTCAAGGATGTATACTTTTTCAGTCTTGCTGAGGCTTAGTCATGGCAGTTCTTAGCCAAGCATTCAGGATTATTTAGTTTTCTTCAGTACTTCTTAGCAGTTGTACGTATTCTTGCTGTGAATAGATAAAATTCTGTTTACTTGGGAATTAGAGAAATCTCATCCATTGAGATTCCAAAAGGTAGCATGAGACAAAAGCATGTCAAACAAGGCTCTCCTTAAGTGAACCTGTAGAGCTGAGGCAGAAGACTGTAGTCTTTAATTTTAAAGCAGAAGTTTAAAGCAGAAGTTTAAATTTGAATGAAGCTTAAATTGATGAGCAACTGATTTTTGTTAATGTATAACCAATTTTAATTCTGTTTTGCATTTGTATTTAATGCAATGAGTGCTGTCTTTCTAAGTAGGAAGGTACACTGTATGCCCGTCTCCTCTGGAGATTCTTGACAGTGGGCTGGCAGGCAAGAGTTTGTTTTTTAACAAAGAGATTCTCTTTTAAATCACTTTTGTCAAGCTCCGTCTGATAAATTGCGAAGCAACGCACTAAACCGGCATTCTTTTTCCTAAGTTAAATAAAACATCCTTAAATATCCTGGATCCACAAAGTGGAAAATAAGTTAATCAAAGCAATTTTTATACTTGACATCGTAATATTTTTTTTAAACAAAGGAAGTATTATCTGAAGACTATAATGAATTGAACTCATGAATGTGCCTTAAGATTTCAAAACTAGATCTCATCTTCCGTAACGTTTTTTTAATTAGGGGACCAGAAAATGAAAACAAGTCCTTTTGCTTTTTTGACTCCCAATTGGTTTCTTAACTCTGAATGACCTGTTCAATTCTGTTAGCTGAATGAGCAGAAATGAAGAAAATACTCTGCCTGCACCTGAAAAACAAGTTTTAGTTACCCAAAGCTGATTTGTAGTTCAGCAAACTGATTTTTTTAAGTACTTAAATGTTGGCAGCAAAAACAAATGTCAAAATTGTTTTGTGTGTAGGATGTCCAGTCATTAGTGCAGGTTACTGTTAATTCTCATTTTATGATATGTTTTACAAGGTATAGAAGTTAAAACTTCATTTAAATTTCAAAATACATTTTCAGATTAATCTTTATTCACCTTGTAATAATCAAATTTAAGACTGCAGGCAGTGCTTCCAAATTGAGGGGTTTTAGCTCAAAAACCTGTAGTAGTCCAAACCTTTTAAGCTAAGGAATTGCAGAAAGAAGCATTTCTCTGCTGCCTTCGCTCTCCTGCGACCTCACAGTGAGTGGGATTGGCAAAATGATCCAATTAAACAAAAATCCTGGTTTGAGTTGGGTTTTAGCTTTGGTTCATCACACAACCAACCACACACCCACATAGGAGAAAAAAAACTTTGATTTTTTTTTTTTGACAGTAGTAGTGGTAGTGCTAAAGCAGGGAAAAATGGGGAAGATCAGAAGTGCTACTTCTGGAGGTGATGTTGGCAATGCTGACTTGTTCGAAGCACTGGCATTTATATGTTTTTCTGAAAACACCTGTAGCTCACTGAACCTATTTTCCTCTTGAGTCCTTTCTTATAAGTAGGTAGAGGTGTCTCTTCTAGATTTCCTGAAAAATACTCTGGTATTAACTGTGCATTTTCGGTCAAAAGTTGTATAAAATCATAAATGCTTCCATAAGTAACTGGGGGAAAAAATCAAATGCAAGAGAAGAAGCCTGAGCTTATAAACACGAAGAAGATGATACTTTTAACCCATCCTAGGTTTTGTGTCTTTCCCGATGGCAGAAAAAAGGCAAGCACGTTCCTTAACTTGCTGTGTGTGCGCTTCCCTCTGACTTCTTGTGGCTTGGAGGGCCACCACCTTACCCTTCAGCCACTCCACCTTTCTGCCACCGTATAAATTAATTAACAGTAGAAATTAATGGCTGTCTTGTGTGCAAGAAGTCCAGTCATTAGTGCAGGCTACTGTTATTTCTCATTTTATGATGCATTTTACAAGGTATGACAGCTTTTGGTCTCAGTCTCCTTGAGAAAAATAGCAATGGCTTTTACTGTGAGTTTCTCTTAAAAAAAAAAAAAAATTTTTTTTTTTTTTTTTTCAGTTCTTTAGGTTTATATCCAAATTGAAACTAAGGGCAGTGTTTCCTTTTTAACATTGTTTTTCAAAAAATATTTCTTAGTAAGACAAAATGGAAAAATGAGTATGTGTGTGCAGAGGAATGTGGAGGGCATAAGGGTGCACATTCCAGATCGCCTGTGCTGGTGCGGTGATGCAAAGCAGCTGCGAGTGGAGTTAACTGGCCCTTGTACTGCTCAGGCAGCCTGCTCATGCCTCTGGTCCCAAAAACATTGCTTGCTTTGATACAATGTGGCTTCAGATCTTCAAAACTGCAATGTCCTGCTCACTGTGCATGCATTATTCAGAACTCTTGATGTCTTTTTTTTTTTTTTTTTTAATTTGCATTGGAGAATTTCCTGTATTAATATTAGCATTAATGGTTGAAAATGTGTATTGGTAGCTCAGGGCTTTTTAAAATTATTTTTAATTTATATGTGTGTGCATGTGTAACATAGGTATATCTCTATATGAAATTCTTGCTTAAGGGATAAATTAAATCTGTTAAATGTTTTTAATTTGGATTTTCAGATGTGGAAATAATCAAAAAGATAGCTTTCCTTTCTCATACTATTCATCAGCAATACATAACCCGAGTCAAATGTCAGTGATGAGAGAGAGTTTCTGTGGGCTGGTTCTGCTCTCTGAGTCTTGGAAATGGGATTCTGGAGTCCAGGAGAGGAAATGAGTGGCAGCTGATCAAATACTGGCATCAGCCACCTAATCACGGGAAAACGCTTTTTGACTGGATTTGAAATGACGTTGCCATGGATAGTGTAGTAGAAACTACTACCAAAAATTTCTTATCTTTACAGTTTGTTTATCTTTACAGTAAAATTGATGTTTTGTTGTCACAGTGTTTACTGAATGACAAAGTTTGGTAATTTCTGTTTGATCTCGCTTCAGAGGCACCGTGACACCAGTGCATGTTCAGATTAACGGCACTAAAACCACTGGAGTTGCTTTTTATTTATGGGCTATGACAAATACAAATAGAAAGCGGATTTATGTGCTCTTGCCTATTGAACGTGTCCTATTGTCCCCCTAAGCTCGTGAAATCCTCTGGTAACAAAAGTCTGACCTGTAAACTGAGGAAAAAGGTCGTGCGATTATATTACGTTGCTTTTAACAAATTATATTTTATTTCACATCAAGGGATGCAAAATATGTTTACCTTGAGTTGTTTAATCATTTCAACTTCCAATTTAATCAGACTAGGAGGGTGATGGGACTTGAGAGTCGATGAGCTGCTCTCCCCTCAAACCCCTCTTCTTCTGCGAGGCCGGGAAGGCTTTCTGGGGTCATGAAATACCAGGCAGTAATTTAACTAGTCGGCCTGCAACAAAATGAACATTGCAGTTGTTATATCTGGGCAGTTAATATCTGATAAGTAATGGTAATAAATCTAAGGAATTCTGTATATAGCATTACTGCCAAAATAAATTGGGATACTGAGTGGAAAAAGGATATCCAGAGCAGAAGCAAAACCTGGCTTATTGTAAACACACCCGTTCTTTCCCAAATATTACTGAGAACAACTGCTGTACTGCTTTCCAGAACAGTCAAATACTTGCAGTATGACCTTCGTGTACTTGCTCCTGGTGTCACTCATGTTCAGTTAATTAACTTCATAAATTAGATTTATATAATGCAAATGGTATTGCTTCTGTTTTCAGAAAATTTGCCTCACGGCTTCAGCCTTCACGTAATCCATAGTCAGAAATGGCCAGAAGGAATCATGTTTTAATGTCATCTTTTCACAAGTCAACAATTTCCTAAATAATAACATATTTTTGAGGTTGGAACGTGTGACGGCACATTAAAGTGTGTTACCGAAAAGCCTATTCACAAGTTGGTCTTCCTTCTTAATAATTAACAATAATAATGTGAAATACATTACCTTCATTATGTCAATGTAAAAATAACCAGAGCATTTGGCTTTTCTACATTTGTTATTGCTTCTGAACAATAATGAAGCCCATCTGATGTCTTCAATTGTTGCTTTTATTCTGCGGCCATCCCAGTTTGTCGCTCTTAGGCAGGATGCTCTTAAAGCCTTCCTCTTTCTTAAGCAGCTGAGTTGCATGTCTTATATGTGAAAGGGTTCCTTAGGTTTCTTTTCCCATTATATTTTGCCTTTCTTTGTTGAAGAGAATTTTTTCTGTTGAGTTTCATTTTGCAGTTATAGCATTCAGGTAAGGCTACAGCATCTCCATATGTGTTCAGCTGCTTACTGGAGTTTTATGTTTAACTACATGGACTCAATTTTCCTGTTCAGAAAAGTTATACTTGAAAAATATGATCTTAAAAGCTGTTATGAGAGATGAGCATTATTTAATAGACTCCTTTAAGTCTGTTTTTTGTTTGTTGTTTGGTCAGTGTGGTTGTTTTCCAAATCTGAGTAGCATGATTCATGAAATATGTGTAATTTTATTTCATTTTGTTCCTGCTTGTTGAACTCTTCTTCCAGAATCCACAAAAGATCATTTAGAAAATCAGCAGAACATTTATCTATGAGTTGTGTATTACTTCGTATATAGAATTGAACTTATTTTCCTTAAACCTTTCCCTATGTCGTAAATATATACTTGGTGCCTCCTAGCATCCTCCTCTTTTTAGGTATTCTCTTGTGAAACTTTCGGGACAAAGCCAAGTGAACTGAAGTTTATCTGTTGCCAGATAAGCATTTTGTTCTTGAATTAGAAAAATATAGACCAGATTGCTATCAGACCTTGTGACAAATATGTGTATTTTAAATTAGTATTTCAAGCAATAACTGAAGATACCTATTGCTATGAAAGATTGAATTAAAGTGCATCAATTTCCAAGCACACAAATTGAAACTTTAAAAAGATGACTTGAGATATTTCTGCTCAAAAAATAAAATGTTCTTTTATCAATTTTGTGGCAAGCCCACTAGCTAATAGCTTGCAAATTATTAAGTTGTCTGAGCTGTATGCCTTGTCTTGTTTTCTTCTTAACCATTACATTAGCAAACAAGGATGCGCTCATATGTATTGTGTGCATCACAACTCAGGCAAATCTGAAGGACTTTCACTGCTTTACAGTTCCCTTTTTGACTGAGACTACACTTTATTTTTGTATGCTATTTGCTACTCAAACTCTTTTGCATGTCAAAAATCTCTGCTACAAATAAGTTACATTTCTATTATTTTGCCATTTCATGAATGTGCACTAGTATCTTTGTACACACTATTGCATTTGTCCGAGCTTTTTAGGAGAATGAGAGATTATCATGACAGGCATTATATCTGAGCTGCTTAATTTATATTTGGTCTTTGATTATTTGGCACATTATGAAGTGTTAATTTTTGCACTCATTGAAAGGTGTAAGCAGATTCACAGGAAGTTTAACCAGATCTGTAGAAACGTGGCTTTATGCTTGTCTGACAGTATACAGCAGATGTTCTGGATTTTCTAGACTGTGCAAACGTCCAAGAGACTTGAAAGACTTGAAAACTTGCATTAAAACATTTGTAAAGGGAGTGTGATTTTGGTGTTTTTGTTGTAGGTTCTTTAAACACTGTCACTCCAAACTCTCTGAACAGGAGTGATAACCACGCTATGAAATCCTTCGTTTGGATTAGGGGCCCTGATATTCCAAATTTAAAGATAAACACCAAGAAATAAATGCTCTTCAAAATCATTTTTTTCCTCTGTTTTGGGACTGTATTTGGTATGTCACAATATCCTGTTCGGAGCTTTCTCGGGTATGTCACAATATCCTGTTTTCCACATGGATGCATGTACTACAGACCTTCCCTCCCCAAAGATATCCTTGTACTGTTGAAAACAGCAACTAAAAAGTCTCATGAAAACATCTGGGGTTTGCTGTGAATTTTTTTTTTTTTAATTCAAAGCCAGACCATAAGACTTCAGAAAAATCTTGCTACTTTTTTGATAAAAAGTAAATAAGCTGTAATTGATGTGTTCATTTCTCAGAATTTCTAAATCCATGAAGTGTAATATTTTTGCAAAGTATTTCAGATATTCTGTGTTTAGTCCTTTGGGAAAAGTATGTCTTTCTGCATTAATGCAATTTGAAAAACATTTGGTTCAATTGGGCCTACTTTTCTAGCATTAGATTATTGAATTTCATTGAAAGCCAACAATCTAATGACAGGTATCACCTCAACTGTAAAAACATGAAGCTGCTCTGGTAATTACTGGTAGATGTTTTGAGACTAGTAAAACTTCAACGCCTATTACTCTGGCAGCTAGGTGGGCTTTCATGTTGGTTTGGGGTTTTTTCTCTCCATATACCTTAAATTAAAATGGTCCTAAAGACTCAGAGAAAATTAAATACTTTACCCTGTGTTTTTCTCAGGCATATAATTGCTTTAATTTCAGAACTTGTTTCTGAATAGGTAACCAGAAATTACTTATATAGGAGAAGTCTCCTGTGCCATTTAAATTCCTAGCACATTGTGTAGTTAATAAAATAAAGTCTGGGTAGATATTCTTTACCTTGTGCTTTGGGGGGGGGGGGGGGGGAAGAGAAGAGATGAATTTTTGTGTGATTGAAATGATGAAAACCTCATTTAAAACAAATTAAGGAGTTTTTTGCTGAACTGATTTATTTCTCTAGAGCAGAACTTAGCTTAACCTTTTATTTCTCTTGCAAGAATGGCTTTGAGTGTAATTTAAACTGTCAAATGACATTTATCAAATGATGGTTTTGCCCTGTAACAGGCAAATGTCTTCCACAAAATTGATTAGCTGCTGACCTCATCCACCCTTTTCAGACCCTTAAAGGTAGATTTCAAAGAGTTGTAAAATAATCACTTCACTTTCAGTTTATACTTCAACACAAGGCGTTTACTGTCCCGGTAGCGATACTGCGGCGTGTTCCACATCTGGGAAGGAGAGGATGTAAACACCTGCCTATAGCTCTGCCTGTCACCACCCGGCCCGTTGTGCTTCGGCCTAAACCGCTACTCCTTGCAAAATAGGAACAGTGTTGGAAATGGCTTTTTACATGATAATAGAAAGAATAAGATTAAGAAACTTTATCTCGTAGATGATTGTGCTCTAGCAATCAGGAAAATGCTCTGGTAAGACCTGCAGGGTGTTCAGTTATCAAGAAGGTGCTAGAAGAATGAAGGATAATGGTTTCCTAAATGTGAAATTTTATACCCCAAACAGTTTTCCTGTTGCATTCCTGTTCTCCAGCCTTGTTTTGTAAGAGCAATCCATTAGAAGCCAATAGGCTTGCTTTTGTAAGCATTAACCTACCAGTAAATGAATTAACTGTGCCTTTGAAGAAGTCTGTGGCCCTGTCAAAATGGTGGCTCCATGTCTGAATGAAAAGTACTGTCTGATATTTTTTTTTCTTCAGAGTTCTGTGCAAGTTTCCTTGCCAAAGAAGAAACTGAGATGCAGAAAGTAAACCATGAACATAAAAATGTCAGAACAGCTGGTGGTGTTAAAAGTTCAATTCTATTTTTAGATCTCAATAATTTCTTTCTTCCAAAGTCTCTTCCACTCCCACTTCTTCCAAAATCCGTGTTTAAAAATACACAAATTTGTGAAAAATGCACTTGACTTTCTCTCAGAGTAACAAACCAGTTGTAGCTTGTTTGTCTCAGCAGATCAGAGTGCTGTGAATTGGCTTTCACTTCAGAAAGAGAGTTGGGAGATAAACAGAACTGAAGAGAAAGTAGCACTCCCACAACTTCAGCCACATCCCAGCATCGCAGGATGCAGGAACAGGGATTTTCCCGTGTGTGAAAGTGCCAAGAGCCATAACTGTGACTGAGATGTTTTATCAAGCTGTTCAGTGTGAAAACACCTCGTCCCTCTATAGGTTCAGCCAGCAAGTCTGGCTGGCTGATATGTTAATTTAAAAGGAAATAGTATCTATGCTGTATCTTAAAGCAGAGATATTAAATACAAGAAACCATGTACAGAATGAAGGCTTTAAATAGGAGGAGAGTTTCAAAAGGGACCACTAGGCATTGCTAAGTAGTCCGCATGTGATTCATGATGTGCTTGGGATGAAATTTTGGTCATCGATGTACATGGCTTCTTCAATTTTATACGTGTTTTTTTGTTGTGTTTTGTTGTGGTTTTTTTTAATGAATAACACCAGCTGTAATGTGTTACACAGGTTTTCTTGCTGCAGCATTGTAGCGATAGGCATCGGCTTGTATCTGTTGGAGAACAAGACCATTGTTCTGGCTCCTCCAGCTAAACATGCAATATATGCTGTAAATTGCCTTTATTATATGCTGCTTAAATATCTCATTGTCTGCTTTGCATGCAAGCAATTTATTGCTGCTTATGTTCTGACAGAATGAAAACTAATGTTTAATTATGCATTGCCCTAGTAATGTGGTGTTTAGGGTGAATGTATCTGAATTAAATAAGGGCCATTAATAATGCCTAACAATTTATGATATATTCATTGCTTGATTTCAAATCATATAAATTAGAGAAGCTTATTTGAAATGTCACCAATATAAGATGGCTTTGTGGGAACACCTCTCTGTGTGCTAATTTCAGAATCATTACCAGCTGAGTCTTACTATTTATTCAATGTCCAGTAGGCTTTTATTATTCCCTTATTTGCAGTTTAATTACAACCTCTGTTTTCCTGACAGTGTGAATTCAATCCTAAACCTGCAGGAGCAAAATGAGTTGCAATCAGTCGGTTTTTGCCTGAAAGCCTCCTTTCGCTTTGGCCCCCTCCCACCTGCCATGACCGAGCCGCAGCTCCGAGCTGATGCCTACAGCCACAATTTTTTGTAGTATGTGTTTAAAGGGGTGATGCCAGTCTAAAGCATTTAAAATTGTTCTTCCTTAAAGCTCATAAGTCATGGGGGATGTCTCCATCTCACATAACACCTGGTTTTATACCAATATCTCGAAAGGTATTTGAAAAAATTACTTAAAGGGGTGTTTCTGGGTCATCTATTAAAATCTTGTGTGCATGAGTTTACAAATGTTATTAATAGACATGAGTTATTTATACATAATATGCATAGTTACTGTGCAACTAAAATCTTAGTCATTCATATTTAAAATATTCCATTCTCTAAGGCTGTTATATGGGATTTAAATTCCTCAAAGATATAGTAAGCATTGTCTGTTTCAAATAACAAGACAAACTGCAGCAGAATTTTGTATTGGCAACAACAAATCAGGGCAGTTAAAGGATGTAGGCTGCAGGACTAAAAGAACTTTCTCAATATGATGCGTATGGTGTTTATTGTAAAGATGCTATATATGTGGGTTCTCTTAGAAGTAATTGTGATTAAATGAATGTTTGATCCTGAGACCTCAGCAACAAGTCAGCCCTCTGTCCAGTGAGCTCTTTCTGTTTCATTTATGCGTCGTGATTATCTCTTGTGGGAAATTATTTCTTGCTTATGATTTTGTTACATTCAGAAGCACTCCTTAGAGGAAAATGGATATTTCTTATTTCTTACGTAATTATTACAGCTATTGTAACACAGTTTCTGTTATAATTGGGAATACTGAACTTTCATCCTCACAGTCACATTTCATTTGCTATTGCTAAGCTAGCTGTATTTAATGGGAAATGTGAAGAGATGCACATAATATTTTGGAAAGGTATCACATGCATCTTACTTAAAATTTTGTGTCACGCTTGACTTTCAAACACAGAGAAAAAGCAGCAAAATTTTCATGAGATGAGTTGGAAGGCTGAAAACATCCTCTTCGTTTCATATTTAGTGTCTTTCAGATGTGACTGTTTCTTTACACGGTGATGGCAAAGTGGAGAATTGATCCGTCTGACCTTTCCCTTTTCTTTTAACTTTTCAAGAGCTGTTTGTGGGGGAGTTTTAGATATTGTTTCTTCTCCCTTCCCCCCGCAGTGTGGTTCTAGTTTCCACCAAGATCTAATGACATGGGTATTCCTTTCTGTCTTGTGTGCACTTTCCAATCTGGCCTCATCAAATCTATCCAAAAAATGCACTATTGCACAAAGAGCCAGACCTTATACTTGAAAGGTTTAAATTAATTAATGGCCTGTGCCACTGGGACATGCCATTACTCAGCTGGTGTGCTATACCAAAGGTCATTTCTGCTGTGTGTTCATCACCTGCTTTTTTTTCCATCTCCTGCTAGAGAGGAATTCCCTAAAATATTAGAGAAATTACTTTTACATACCTCAGACTTGAATGAATCTCAAACCCACATCTACACCCCCAAAAAACACCTACCCCCCCCAAAATAACAAACAAAAAAACCAAACCAAAACAAACCCAAACCTTCTGTTAGCCTGCATTTTTTGCCTGATTTGATGGGGCAGGGGGGTGTATGTGTGTGTGTGCATTCATATCTTGTAGGGAACTGCCTGGGAGAATTATTTTGGAATTGTTGTTTAGAATAAAAAAATCTCTAAAGTATGCAAATACAAGCACATTTGGCTGTGTTATTCCGCTATGCAGATGACATTTGTAAGGCCTACAGGCACAATTAAAACTGTGCCATATAGCACAAATTTAAATATCCACAGCATGAAAGCAAATCTATAGATTTATTGAGGGAAACTTTACATCAGTAACTTAAAGTGAATGCATGTGAAAATTTGATTAATGCAATTTTGATAATCTAAAATCCAGATTTGCAAGCAAACTTGCAAATTGTAGATGGGTCATTTGAAAATGTGTGAATTCAGCATTATTGACAGTATTCAATAGAAGATATTCTTGGGATCACTTTTGGCTGGGATGGAAATGCATGTAGGTCTCTGTTATCCCTCTTTCAAGCGTGGAATTTGTTGTAGAATCTGGCAGTCTAAGAGAGTAGGTAATTCCGTATAAGCAAATCTACAGTTTCATGTCTCTGCGTAATATATCTGCTTGTCTCTAGTTTTATTTCTACAACAGTTAGACTAGTTCTGCAGACTCACGAACCTGGTTTCAGGGTGAGATTGATGCACAGCGATATCAACTGTAGTAAAGAGCATGTATGTTAGATGTAGTGATTTTCAATCAATGTTTTGTTATTTTATGTCGTATTTAATGAGGTGTCAGCATGATTTATTAGGTTTGCACAGCTGTGTTTTCAAAAATTTACTGGAGTTTCTCCTTTCTCTCCCTTTGGAAGGAGGGAGGAAAGAGCGTTCTCCCTACAACTCCAAGGAGCAGAGCACATTCAGCCCATCCCAAACATCTTTGTTTGGAATATCTGCTCTACTATTTAACTGCCCTGCCTCTACCTAGAGCTTTTCAGGGCTTTCTGAAGAAGCATTCTCTAAAGTAAATTCAACAGATTTTATCAGTTTTCTTGTGGGCTGCAGGGATCTGAATAATAAAGATGAGACATGGCAGGGAACGTTACTGGGACTTGAAAGTAAAAAAGAAAGGTGATGAGGCCGCCTGACCTGCCTGCTTGCATTGGTCGCTTTCCTCTGTTTAAGAGCTAAAAGGCTCCTCACTGTTTTCTTATTTTGTTTAACTTCAGTTCTGCAAAAGGTCATACTTGCAGAGAGTGCATTTTTTTCCTCCAGTATTTACAACCTATGGCTGCTTCAGTGAAGGTTTCTCCAAAAGCCTCTCTTAAGCAGGATAGCGTTTACAGGCAACTAGCAGCTTCCTAGTTGGAAAACAACGTTGGATAAGCAGTGCTAAGAGCAGTATTGCTATATCCACCCCTAGCGTGCATTTGTATTCGCATAGAGTGGGTTTTCCCCCTAAACCCTGTAGAAAACTGCTGAAGCAAAACGCGCTCCACATGAGCAAAAATATTTGACTGGGTAAATTGAGATGCGTGACCAGGTATAGAGCACCATAAGAACATAGGTAAAATGTATGTCATGGGTATTTGGTGACTGTTGTTGTAATGGGTGTCTTGTTCGTGATTTAAAAGCACCGTTGCAAGCTCACAATTCTCTCTCTCATGTTCATGATGTTTTAGCTAAAATTTACTAAAATAAGAATAGATTAATACATGCAATGATAAAAACATGCCTACAAACTAGGTAACGGCAAAGCTGTCTACATTTTATCATAAAGATGTGGCCAGAAGTAGATTTCAAATATATATGAAAAATCCTAATCTTAAGAAGACTGACAATATTTATTTCAAAACTAGAAAGAATAGATGGTCCCCATAAATATAAAAAAATAAGGGCAACTGTAGAACTTACTCCTGCACCTATTTCTAAGCAAAAATTTTGCTATTTCCGTAGTTTGTCTGACTTGAACAATCAAAGAAATGCCTGAATGCTATGACTTGCAAAAACTCGGCTGAGGTCTGCACTATTGGAAGAAACAAGCCTCTGCTTATTGAGCCCAAAGTGTGTGTATTCACATGTAAGCAAAATTTCTTATTTTTGCTGTATAGTTCAAGACACAGACGTATAAGACAAGCTCATAAGCTGTAAAGGTAAATAGTTGTTTGAAATACAGAATTTGAGTTATCTTTGGAGAGTGTAGCTCAGTTGATGAAACAAGAACAGTGTGTTGAGATTAAAGATAATTTTCACAGAATGGTTCACATTTTGTTGGCATCCTCATTGACCTTCCATAAAAAGTACACTCCAGGTGTGCTTTGAAGCACTTTTTTTTTTCCGGAAACTAGTATAAATGTGGAATGCTGTTTCTTCTTTTCCAAAGTGTCTATCTTGTGATTGCATTTAATCTGGAAAGAATAAATCTGCTTTTGCATTCTTCTTTTACTTAATATACAAGAAATAGCAGACTGAATAACATTTTTCTAATTAAGATACTTGCAGCGTCTTTGCAAAGACATCAGCAACTAAATATATTCTGTTTTTTCTAGATCAATGAACTGAGCCATGTTCAAATCCCTGTTATGTTGATGCCAGATGATTTCAAAGCATACTCAAAGATAAAGGTGGACAATCACCTTTTCAACAAGTAAGTAGAAGTAACAATTCTTTGTAGAAGTGGATAGTGGCAGTGATATTTTTATGAAGTACTATGAACTCTGTTATTTTTCAGTTGATGGGACTGAAGTTTTGATGATTAAGTTAATCCTGCGATAAACATAACCATCTGTGCTGTTCTGAAAAACAACAGCAGGGGCTGCTGGGTAGTATTTTTCCTTCATATGGTTTATTATGGCCTTGTAAGTATCCTACATATTGAAGGTGATCCTTTCTTGGTGTGATTATTTATGGCCGATAATAAGCATTTATTTGGGTATTTTTAAAAACATAAATTCATGTGCATGTACTTTTTATTAAATGAAATATTTGAACAAGAATGAGAGTTTAAAGCATATATCAAAGCTGAATAATGTTCAGCTTTTTATAATCCATAATTTGAAATAATACCAATCATCTAGAAGCTCCAAAGTGAAGATCATTTCATGTAATATCTACATCTCTTAAAAATGTTTCATGAAGATTACACACAAACATACAAAACTGTTAATGCTGTTTTGTGTATAACCTGAATTTTATTCAAGAATAGATTTGGAAAGAATTAGGAAGAACTATGCTACTTTGGGTCAAAATAACTTCTCACGTCCAAGTCTGAAATTAACAGTAGGATATTAAAATTAGCCCTGTACTGAATGAGTCCAATTTTCTTGAAGCTTTGGCACTGTCAGTACTCTCTGGTGTCACAGATGGTATGGTAATTCTTGTGTAATCTGATCTAAGATTTCACCTTTGAAGTAATTTTAGGGCAGTGAGAAAACATCCGTTTCTGCTTTTGAGTCCAGGTTCCAAAGCTATCAAAATATAGTTTGTGTTTATTTCATCCAGTTATGTTGTAGCTTGTTAGAGACAAATATGTATAAATTTCCTAAACATTATAAAGAAAAAGAAAACAGAGAGACCAAATCTCATTGAATAAAAGAAAGCATCAGAAGAGAGATTGTAAATCTCCTTATCCTCTGCTTTGTACGAACAGAATTGAGACAGAATGCTCTAGAGTTACTTATTGCATGTGGAGGTGAATGAAGTTGACTTGGTTTTCTATTCTTTCAGAGAAAACATGCCAAGTCATTTCAAATTTAAGGAATATTGTCCAATGGTTTTCCGTAATCTAAGAGAGAGGTTTGGAATTGATGATCAAGACTTTCAGGTAAGTTCGCTTTCAAAACACCTAAACTGGTGACGTATACAGATTTTAAATGTTAGTAGTGCTGCAGTTGTGAACAAACAGGCCACTGTGCTGAAATAAAGTTCTTTTATTTTTGTGTAAGTTGGAGGAAAACTAAGAGAAAAAGATTACATTCTTTCTACTCCTTCCCCCACCTGTGAGCAGAACATTTCTGGTTTACCTCTTTGCCTGCCCTATCTGTCTTCTGGTTCCTACCTTCTCCTGTCTTTAGTCCTCCTTGTTTCCCGTTAAAGTACCTCTCAGTCATAAGCCATGTTATTAAAACTGAGGGGTGATACCTCTTGCAATAGGAATTAAAAATAATGTCTGGACACTACTGACAAGAGATGCTATATTCAGTTGGGTCACTTAGATAACAGTTGCTTCAGTGCTGTCTATGTCAGATGTGGTTTCTGAAATAACCACAGCCTTTTTTTTTTCCCTTCATGCTCTTTTTGTTTAGAAGAGAGTGACCTCTGGCCCGCCAACTTCATACTGCTTCATTATGTCTGCTTTTCCCGTTGTTAAGAGGATCTGGAAACAAATAACTTGCGTAGAGCAGATACAGCAAAACAAGAAATTGCTCTAGATTTGGCAGGGTTGTTCCTTGCAGTCAAAGCTTCTTTCTGTCTTTGCAAAAGAAAGTTCTTGAACTCTGCTTCAGTCTGATTTGCCAATACTCACTGACATTCCCTTTTCCATTAACTGTTCCTAATGCACGCTATTTCAGTCACAGGGATAATTCCTTCTGCATTCATGCTGTGGGATGTCCTATCCAAAAGAGCACTTGCTGTGTAACCCAGCACTGCTTCTTGTCGCGCTCTCTTGCTCTTGTAAACTATTTTGATGTGGGCTGCAATTGTATTTGTAACCTGTTATTAAGATACATTAGGAGATGATGTTTAATAAATGGTTTCAAGTAGCTAAGCAAATTGTAGAAAATGTGTTTGTCATAACATTCCCATTCTTGCTACGTCGAGCAGACTGAAGACTGCAGCTGAGATCTACATCTAAGTCCTTCAACTATCCCCTTTACCAATTTTGCCCTTTTCAACATCAAACAATGTGTTAAAAATGCATAGATGGGTTAAAACATGCTTGTAGGAGTGTAGATGGAGATTAGGTTATGGGTCTCGATATACAGCCACTGTAACTTTGGTGAGATGTTTTGCCAGTAAGTGGAGCGGGTTGGGTTGGTTTCTTTTGCTAGAGCTGTCATGATCCTGTTGCATGATGTTTTCATTATCCTGTTTACTGAAGAACTGTTGAAGAGGAAATACTCCAAGACTCGGGCCAACAGTTAAAACAGTTATATCAAATTGCATTCCTGGTTCAATTTTCCTGATAGACCAAAGAGGATCATATTGTTTGGGAAGTTATTTGATCCCTTTATATGAAGATTTCCTTTTTCTTGCCAAAGGAAAAGAATTGGTGTGTCAAAGAGGAAGGACATGTGATTGCTCCTAAACTTAAAATTATGGTGTCAGCTCATGCTTGATGTCTTTTAGAAGATGGGGTGATGACATTACTAGGTAATCAAGGTTATATTTCAGTAAATACATTAGAAGACAAGATGCTGTCATTAATTAAAACTGGCAAACTGAGCATAATCAAAAATGCTGCATTCCACAGCATTGTGAAATGTTTCCATCTCCACAATTGTTCTACAACAGAAATTCCTGTGGTAACTACGTTATACTGCTGTTTGGATTTGTTAATGAGAACGGTGATAAAACAATGCTAAAGGATTGTCACTAAATAAAATGTCCGTATTTTCAGATCAAAAGCAAAAATACTTGTTTGTAGCTATGTGTTTTGGGGTTTTGGACAATGTAACCAAACAACAATCCAAAAGAAGAAAATGCAACCACATCATGGTTTTTGATTGAACAAAATTATGTAGTAGTTAGAAAAAATTCTTCAATGCTATTTAGTATTTCAGGTATATTTAGCAAAAAACAGAAGATAGTTAACATTAATTTTGACCCAAGGGAAGGCAATGTCTGCATTCACCATTCTTTTTTTTCATCAATCCAAGCAGTTTATCACTCTGAATTCTTCTTCTTCTGGACTGTTCTGATAATTTTTTTTAAAAAAATGCTCAAAGTTGTAATGTATTTTGAACACACTTTTAAAATATTTTTACAGAAATACACATAAATGAAAATTCAGGTCACCCCATGTGTAAGATAGGGATTATCCCTATTAAAAGTAGAACTTGCTTTCATTTTAATGTTACGTTCTCTGTGATTTAAAAAGGGAATCTAATTTGACAAAGGGAGACTCACTGTATATACTTTTTCCCCAGCTAATCTTTGTCTTCAAGGAAGTTACTCCAATGAATATTGGTTAAAATTATTGTCTTATACTCGGAGGCAAACATGAATTGGAAAAAGCCTGTGCAGTATTGAACTGAAGGAAAGCTTATGGAAGAGATAGCGAATAACTTTCTCTAGATAGCTTTTCTTATATAATGATTTTCAGGAAGGGAGTCCTAATCAATTGCGAACAATGTCATTCCCATTATTGAGCAAGATAGGATTGGTTTAGATAAATAAACCCAATTACCTTGTTCATTAGTGAGACACATCAGTTTAAATCAGGAAGAACATTCATTTTAAATGTTTTTGTTTTCAGAATGTTCTGCAGATATCCTTGATGAGTTGCTCCAGAGGGCAGATAGTGCTTACTCATAAGTAAAGATTAAAAAACCCCTACCTTGTGAAAAGAATTTGCTAGTGTGTGCTCTAATTACTGGGCTATACTAATTTTAATTCTTGACATCGTGTTATTCACTTTGTACAGTAATTTTGTGGACTGCTTAACACATAGGCTTAGTTCACATATGGAATGGTTAATATGGGGATCTTCTCTTACAGAGATCTCCTCTTATCCCTAAAGAGAGATTTAAATCTCATAAAGTACAGGTTTTTTCCTACAAGCAGTCCTACTTCAGGGTCAGGGGAATTCCTTAAACTGTATATGGTTCATGCCTTACAGGAAACCATTTCTAGTAATGGCAATTACAGTTCCTATAATAGGCTCCCTCCCTTCACATGATGAAAACCAACTCCTTTTTTTGAGGTATCTGTGGTAACCTGTCCTACATCTATCTGTCTTTCATAGCTGGTTGGGCATCTCTGAGAGACTTTTTGATTAGTACCGAACTAGGATTAAAGTTTCATGGAGATATATGTGTGGTTGCTAATACTGAGTGGGTTTTTTTCAGTGATTCATTCTTTATTAGGGACAGCAGTGTAGAAAATATAGTATGAAGTTAGTTAAACTTTGAGTTTTATTCAAAGGTTGCCTATAGAAACTTGTTATGACAACTTAAGTCTTCAATCTAGGTTAAGAAACTTTGTTCTTATGTCAAAAAAATCTTTTATTAGACCCTGATCTTCCTTCTTGGTGATCATGTATTACTAAGATATTTATTGCATCAAATTAAAAAATGGCCTGGCTGTTTTTTCGTAGAAAGGGGAACACAGGTGATGATTAGTCCGTATGAATCAAAATTGCATTTGAATAATAGAAAAACCACTTATATAGACTAGAAATTATCAAAGGGAAAGAGATTATTGTTATGTTTTGTGCTGTTGGATGTTACAAGTAAGTACATATGGATCTCATATTGAAGATAATTTTTAAAAGTGTCAAAGTAATTCCACAAGCCAGACCATTAAATAATGACAAATTTTGCCTTGATAGGGTAAATTATCTTGATCTTGTATTTTTTTAGTGTATTCTATTTCATTGAAAAAGAATCCTAACTCTTTAAGATCCTCCTAACATTGACAGAAAAATACTTGAGAGTTCGTAGCAGGGGAAAAAAAAAAAAAAGGTATTAGAAAACAGATGTAGTAAAGTAAATCCCTCACTACAGTCCTAAAGTAATTTTTAATTTCTGCGTTCCCCCATAGCTTTAGATACTGGTTTTGCAAAGGTTATTCTACAGAAAGGCCTCTTTTTTCCAAAAGATATGGGGTAGCTCTGGTAACTTTGGAGTTTCTTTTCAACTTGGTTGGCATTTCTTATCTTAAAAAGTCCAAGAGTACAATTCTGTCAGAAGAATTACAGGAATAGCTTCTGTAAACTGCAAAATTTTGAGAGATTAACAGGCAAGCAGCTAACTTAACGCCCCCCAACAAACTCTAGAAAAATAGGATCTACTATGGTTACAAATGCTGCTGTTGCTCTGGAAAGGGAAACTTACTGTGCTCCAACACATCTGTTCTTGCTTAAAGTTATTGCTGAATCCCGCATCTGGATTCTGCTAGGCAAAAAAGGGAGACTGTGTTCTTGCCCAGTAAAATAGAATTGCTCTTACCAGAGGGCACCAATGTCCCAGTGTACCTAATGAGCCTTCTACTGGGGACAGGGGAGAGCACAACTGATTTTCCTTAAAGTTTTAGTACTTAGTGCAATAGGAGACATGCTCAACTCTGACTTTGCCTGTCTGCGGGAGCAGTTCGTAGACGTTCTCTGTACAGGACAAAGAATTCATAAAGAAATTTTAGCAGATGGTCTATAAGTTCTTTTTAATTTAGAGATGCTTATTATTTCTCTGTGTGCATTTTTCCATATAAAAGATTGAAATCTAAAATGAAAATGGAGAATTCCTGCTTTTAAGCAATTTCCCTAATAACAAACTATGTGGTGGGTTGACCCTGGCTGGACACCAGGTGCCCACCAAAGCTGCTCTATCACTCCACTCCTCAGCTGGACAGGGGAGAGAAAATATAATGAAAGGCTCGTGGGTCGAGATAAGGACAGGGAGAGATCATTCACCAATTACCATCACAGGCAAAACAGACTAGACTTGGGGGGAAATTAATTTAATTTATTACCAATCAAATCAGAGCAGGATAATGAGAAATAAAATCAAATCTTTAAAAACACCTTCCCTCCACCCCTCCCTTCTTCCCAGGCTTAACTTTACTCCCGATTTTCTCTACCTCCTTCCCCCCGGTGGCGCAGGGGGATGGGAATGGGGGTTGCGGTCAGTTCATCACACGTTGTCTCTGCCGCTCCTTCCTCCTCAGGGGGAGGACTCCTCACACTCTTCCCCTGCTCCAGCATGGGGTCCTTCCCATGGGAGACAGTCCTCCATGAACTTCTCCAACGTGAGTCCTTCCCACGGCCTGCAGTTCTTCATGAACTGCTCCAGCGTGGATCCCTTCCACGGGGTCACAAGTCCTGCCAGGAGCCTGCTCCAGCATGGGCTTCCCACAGGGTCACAACCTCCTTTGGGCATCCACCTGCTCCAGCGTGGGGTCCTGCAGGGGCTGCAGGTGGAGATCTGCTCCACTGCGGACCTCCATGGGCTGCAGGGGACAGCCTGCTTCACCACGGTCTTCACCAGGGGCTGCAGGGGAATCTCCGCTTGGATGCTTGGAGCACCTCCTCCCCCTCCTTCTTCACTGACCTTGGTGTCTGCAGAGTTGTTCCTCTCACATATTCTCACTCCTGTCTCCGTCTGCAATTGCTGGTTTTCCCCTTCTTAAATGTGTTATCCCATAGGTGCTACCACTGTCGCTGATGGGCTCGGCCTTGGCCAGCAGTGGGTCCGTCTTGGAGCCAGCTGGCATTGGCTCTGCTGGACATAGGGGACGCTTCTGCCAGCTTCTCACAGAAGTCACCCCTGTAGCCCCCCCCTACTAAAACCTTGCCACGCAAACCTAATACACAAACCATGTGAACTCAGTATCTTTCACACCTCCTGATATGGTGGTTGTCTCCTGTTTCGATATCTCACAGCTTTCCATACAGAGGGATTTATAGTCCAGACTCTAATATAGCGTCAGGTAAATAATGCAAATTCTAGGTTCATTTTTCAGAAGTCAGCCTTTAATATAATTTTCTTTTTAAGTATCTAAACTTCAGATCACCAAAATTCTTGTCAACCTATGAATATTTTTGCTCATTTTGTGTGACTTAACCAATCCTAAGACATCATATTAAGACCTTAAAAACTATTTTACAATCTAAGGCGGTATGTTTTATCAGACAAGCAAATATTAGTCAGAGCGCTCTGATGGTTCTTCTGCACTGAAATTCATGTCTCCATTTGTTGGCCCTTGGTTTGGGAAGGAACGAGCCACCTCTAGCATCAAACTACAGACAACAAGGTCAGCCATAAGTATCTCAGCAACAACTATGTTAGGAGTTGGATCTTCTTCCTAAGACATGATCTTTTCATTGAATGTTTAATAAAATGCATAAACAATCCTGGAAGCAAAAACTGCCTTGGCAAGAAAATTTATGTGCCAGTCATTTTAGCATGGTAAGTCTGTCAGTGCATGAAAAGTTCTTGAGCTCATCTGTCAGATGAGGTACGTGTAGCAGAGTACAGAGTTTGTGGATTCCAAATGGACGTTGGCACCAAGATGTTCAGAGCTGCGGATGTCTTGTTTGATGTGGGCATAGGCAGTAGTGGTAGTAAAGTGTTGAGCCAGCGGTAGTAACAAAAACTGTGGCATTTGTGGTCTTTCCAGCATGTAAAAAGTCTGCTTTCAGCAGTTCCTTGCCTAAACTAAGTGACATTCACAATTGAGTATTCAAACTAGAAAAGAAGTAATTTATCCTGTGCTGGCAACATCAAAACAATGAGCTGATAGGTGCTCCCTGAGCTCTCACGGAGGTAGCCATTGAAATTGAGGCATCAAGCCAAGCTTTGCAGGGCTGAAGGAGGGAAGCTCCCAGAAAAAGAGCCCTAACTATTTCCAAAGCAGGTGCATGCCTTAAGCTGACAGCTCCAAATCCAGGCCTACAGTCTCAATAGGATGACTTGATTTAGGAAAGAATCACGTGTTTTATTCGGTAAACTCTCATTTGACCAAGTTGAGGAACCCATAGCCTTTCTCCTGGAAGGATAGCTCAGTGCAAAAAAGAAAAAGTTGGTGTTTTTGCCTTTCTTTTTTTAATGTCTTTCACCACAGTAATCACTCCCTGAATACAATTTGCTTATAAATGTTCATAGGTGTTCAGAGTGTGTACATCCACATCTTAAACAGATCATAGAAGGGACTTGATATTTCTCACGGGTGCACCACAGGACCAGTGGTGGTCTGTTTTCGTCTTTCGGAGACCCCGTGACATTCACCATAGGTCTTTTGAGAGCCCTGCTTTTGAGCTGACAAGAAATCATCATGCGGTATTGTCCATTCAGCTGCCAAAGGCAAGGAAGGGGAGGTCATACCACCGAGTGTGCTTGTAGCATATGTTACTGGTCAGGTATGCTTTGCTACGAGCCAGACAAACGCGTGTCAGTGTTGGAGATCAGTGTTTCCTGATCAAGTTCCCTTGTCAGTTTTTCCAGACATGAACCTGCTCAATGGCAGTGGTGGAGTGCACAGTGCCAGCATAGAAAGTAAACCTCGAAGTCTTCCCTGCCCTTTCCCCGTATGACAAAACCAGACATCTCTGGATTTGGTGCTTCTGTTGTTAAATTAAAATACTAGCACTGTGCCTTTCTTCTCTCTAGAAATCACTGGCAAAACACTGTCCTGAACACCATCCCAGAAGTGGGCTGCTTGTTTCAAATTACAGCGAAAAAACGTGGAGCATCTATGACCAGTTGTATGACACTGCGTCTCTCTGATATGCTTCTTAATCAGTAATCTAGGTCTAATTCATCCATATCCATCATTCCTGGGGTATTGTAAAAACAAAGAGAGGTTGGGGGGAGCTGCAAGCTTGTCTTCATGAGAAGCTGTGCATGGGCCAGGCAGCACGACTGTAACTGCTGTCACAGAAGAACAGCCAGACCATGTGTACGTAATGCTCTAACAGCGATGAACCACTGCCAGGCTTTTCTACTGACCTATGATTTCAGTCATCACAGAGCATCATCTGTGCACTTGTTTTTGCCTATTCGTTCATGCAGAGTTTGCCCAGAGGCACTCTCAAATAGCCTGGGATGTGATCTAATTTGTCTTTAGGGTATGTTAGGCTTGTGAAGCTCGTTTTAGCGTTCCACAACTTTCGGATGAGATCACAGTACCAGAAACCGTTGTTTGCCTTTGTCCAGACATCACAAAATGGGAAAGATTTAAATCAATGAGAAGCTGTTAAGCCAGTCAGTTTGAAAGATTACTGTTCTGCTAAAGCTCTCCATGCTTTATCACCAGAATTTTCCTATTGCCCTTTTTCTCTTTTTTAGGAAAAGCTCTGACTCAATGACAATTTTTATTAGGCTCCTTTTTTAGATTAGTTACATGAAGTATTTGTATTACATCCAACACGTTGTTCACATGTTCAAAGTTTCTAAAATATAATCTTGTCTGCTAAAGTAGCAGTTAGAAAACAATGACATTTACATTAGATGTGTAAGAGATTAGAATGAGCTAATTAAATTGACCTTTAAATCTCTCCACCCTCTTGGAGGCTGTGGTTAATCCTTGGCCTCCCACTGTGGAGATAAATATCTGTGCTGTGAACATTTTAAGCAAAGTAGGCAGAGGAGAAAGAGCCTCACCAGCAGTTCGCCTTTGAAGAGGAGGGCAATACTTTGCCAGTTATAAATATAGCTTGCAATTATAGGGGGCGGGGGGACACGGACACACAAGCTTTTCCTGTACTTTAGTGGCTCTGCTCCATGTGTTTTCTTACAAAAATGGTTTCAGTTGGAAAAAATAGCTCCAAACAGCTTAACTTGTTGCTCTTAGAAACAACCAAAGTCTCTCTGGAAATCCGTTTACTTTTTTTGATATCTGGTGTTGGTATAACACATTATGGATAATATCATTAGTGCTACTTAATTGTAAGAGGCTGTTATTTTTATTGACCAATGTGCAAGGCAAAAATAGACTTCCAAAGGATAAAGCATTAGGTGGTGTTTTAGCTAGCTTTTACAGATTCTTGAGGATGCCTCTTACAAAGTATTTGGCTTGATATTTTGTGACTTTGATTTTTAAAATGCCAATTATTGTGGGGCTTTATAATAAAAAATGAAAATTATGTAAATAATGGATGATTAAATGACAACAATCAAAATCTAATTGTCAATGAGCAATTGACATTTCATGTAGTGAAAACTTGCAGAAGGCGCAAACTCTGTCCAAATGGCAAAGTGGGATAAAGACAAGGATTTTGTACAAAAACCACTTTGATCGCCTGGCATTCTGAGCCTGTCCAAATGAGATGCCTTTTAATACAGTCAGATGAATAGTTATATGGATAAAAAGGAGTGCAGAACTACAGAGGGGAAGGCTGCATTCAGGAAGGTAGTAGCTCTGAGAAGGAACAAGAGGTCAAAGAGGAGCTCACACTAGTGCTAAGTTCTTGTTCTGACTGGAAGGAGTAACTGCACCCTTGGGTGGATAAATTGGAAGGTATAAAATAAGACTAGAAAGAGCTCTAAATTTTTTTAACATCTGTTTATTTTATACCTGAAGCTAATACTATATATAGTTTTGGTGCTAGTCATCTTAAAAAAGGATGTTGAAAATCTGGATATAGAAAAAATACAGAAGAATGGCATCAAAGGAATTTAAGGACATAGAGAATGCGTTGTGGTGGGAGTGACAGAGTTTGACCTGCTGCTCTTGCAAAATTTAGAATGCGAGTAGTATGTGAGTATCCTTGCAGAAAAACAATACTAGATACTTTAAGAAAGAATAAATAGGAATGAATGGAAAAGGGAATAATTCAAATTCAAAATTAGACTCCCCTTTTCAGCAACACAGATTATTAAATACTAGAAAAACTACAGTGGTGAATCTTGGTCTTTTGAAATTGGAAAAATCAAGATGCCTTTCTGGAAGTTGTACCTTGACCAAAAGCAGAGACTGAAGTTCAGTTTAGGAATGGCTGGGTGAAATAAAATGGCTTCTGATGGGTAGCGGTTGTGTTGGATTCTGGTTTATGAAATTCTGTTGAAGGCACGTACAAAGAATTGTGAATCAGGTCCTAAGAGCACCTGTGGAAAAAAAAAAAACTTTTTCCTTACCTAATATATTTTTACTGTAGGAAATAAAACTCTGTGCAGATTGCTGAGAGTTTGGGAAAGAGATGCTGAGGGAAGAGAGTGGGTCTATAGTGAAACTAAATAACCTGTCAGTTAATTTGCTAAAGAATATGCTGTTCTTGGGTGAAACGATGACATGTTGTATAGGTGTGCCGATTAACTTTTTGTATCAAGAACTCTTTGGGAAATGAAATACTATTAAGTGGTGTAGCTTTCACTCATTTATGTTTAAATCTATATTTTTCTTATTTTATCAGAAATTAATTCTGTGATGTGGGACAAATTCTTTGTGATTTGTAGCCTCTCAGCACTGAAGACCACAGGAGTATTTCTGATTGCCTGCTACTCAGTGCAATATAGGTGATATTTTTTATATTGATTTATGTAAGGGCAGTGAGACTTCCAGCCAGTGATTTCTCAAAGGGAAATTATTTGGGAGAGAGGGGGAGGTATGTGAAAGAGAAATTTATCTAGTAGAGGTAACTCTGAGCTTGGCGTGTTAAATGTGTCTTCAGTTATATAAGTAATTACACAAGTAATTTAGCATAGTCTTTAAATGACCTCATAAAAGTATTCACACTTTAAAAGTACAAAACCTTTTCTTTCTCCTGAGACCAAAAAACCAGCAGGCACAAGATTAAAACTTCACAAATGAGAAGTGAATGGGGAATTGGCAGAACACGCACACTCGGAGCAGGAGACTTGCAGCGAGTTGCTAAGTGAAGCTGTTAAGTGGGACAGGGTATGTGTGGCTGACAGATGTTTTAATTGTGCCAGAGGACCGAGGCACACCGTGGCGGAGTTGGAGAAGGCTGGGAGAACCTGAAGGGGACAGGGGACTGTGACCCTCTTTTCTTTGAGTTTTGTGCTCACTAATGCTATAGTATACGCAGGTGATATTTTTAAACTTCTTATGACTAATGCCCCAATGTTGTACAGCTAGATACATGCTCCACTGCCTCCTGACACAATATGGAAGTGCTATGTAGTAGTAGTAAGTGATGGTAAAAGGGTTGTTAGATCATCAAACCTGTATCTTTTGGAGGATGGGAGTTGGGCAGTTTTTTGTCTATATCTGAAGGATATCCTCCGTGTTCTGGCTTTGTGGCTCATAGATCTGTGTTAAGTGAGGAGTAGCTCGTTTCCCATCTGTTCATATTCCACTTAGTCTTTCCCTAATTAAGAAGCAGAGCCAGAGGGAATTCAATCTGGTATTTGCCATGATCTATCTCTCTCTGTCTCTCCTTTTCCCCTCCCTCAACCCGCTTATATTTTCCTTTTGGAAAAGGGAGGTGCTTGAGTTTCATTCTCTATTTCCTTCCCAGTACGCTACAGAAGCCTCACCTAAGGAGGAGATATTGTTGCTGGGGACGGTGATGGGTCTCTCTTAGCTGAGTTTAGTACGGAACAAGGAAGCGGAAGAAGAGCCCTATGCTACTCTCTTTACCCAGGTTCAATCAGCTTTTCTTCCCAGGCACTTGTACACGGATGTCTGTAGTACAACTCTTTTTACTCACTTTTTGTACAAATCATCACTGAACTGTATCTGTGTTCTGGCAAAAGTCATCTGGATCACAGGACTGTTTTACCATGTACTGTCTCACAAAACTGCATTTGGCAGTAAGAGACAAGTCTGTACAGTGCGTCCAATAGCAGTCTGAACTACAGAGCCATACAATTCAAATAAAGGCACATTTTCAGTCTGTCTGATGAGCACTACTACATGTTTCTTACTATTGTGTGCATTAAGATAAAGGTGATTGACTCTAAAAACTTGGGTTAGAAAACCCCAGAGTAAGTTAAACTTTTTTAGATATGTCTGAAATTTAATTTCAAAAGAGAAAACTCTACAGTCTTTGTGGCGTAAGGCACATATTGGACATCACATGTGGCGTTACTTGTATTTTTGTGTGAGATTTCTTACTAGTTATAGGTTTACTAGTGGCTGTGCTTAAAGAGGCTTAAGTGCAGGACCTGCTTGGCCATTTTGTGTGTTAACTTATGTGAAACATTTTCCAGCAAAGAATCTCTTCACTTCTAATATATATACTATTAATTTGTTAGTATTTGGCAGGGTTGAATGAGGCGCAAATTGCTTTGATTTATACTTAACAGTGTTGGGTCAAACAGGTAAGTTAGCTTTACCTACATCAAAAGGGAAGTATCTTAGAGTTTTTAAAGTATTTTTAAATAGCCATATTGTTTCCCCTTTGAAGCCCCTAAATTCTTCTAGTTTGATCCGTTCAGTGAAGCCGTTCCTTGATCTTACTTACTAATGATGACTTACCAGTGCAGGCCAGTTCTTGTCGTCTTGTTATTTCAAGATTCATTGTCATGATAAGGCAACAGTATATGTATTTTATTGAAGACTGATTTCTAACTATAAACAAATATAACTAGTATAGTTGAGAGGTAAGATACTTTGCATCATACCTAGAAGTTTTACTTTAGAAGGAATTTGAAGTTTTCTCTGTTCACAGAAGTGAGAGTTAACCATTACAAATAAAACTGTCCACAGACAAAACTCAGCCATGCATTTATCAGCACAAGAAAGTGGTAATGCAATTACTAGTAATCAGCACAATATGATGTAATTAGATTTTTTGAGCTTTTTAAAATGTACTTATTTAATAAACTTACACAAGTATCAAAATAAAGCACAGCAAATAGTAATATTAACAATATCCTCCATGTTCCACCTTCTTTCAGAATTCAAAGAAACTGCATTCTGTATTGGAAGACAGCATTATATTGAGAGAGTTATCACAGGAATAGAGAATTAGTAAAAATAAAGTGTCAAAGAGGTTGTTTAATTAGAGGTTGTTTTTATCTTAAATATGTTTAATGTTTCAACATCTGATCTTAAACTCTAATTTATTAATGAGTCAGTATGGTAGAGAGGGCATTTGGGTTACCTGTGCATGTATGTAGAGGTGCTGCTTAGCATAAAGTTGGTTGGTTTATTCTAACAAATTAATATGCATGTGGTAAAATGATAGCCATATGCATTCTTAATTAAGCTTGATATAGTTAACTAGTAATAAAGTAGCCATCTACTAAAAAATAAATGCATCACCATTTCCAGCCCATTAAAGCATTAAGAAACAGTAAAGTGTGTACTAAGTAATTATCTACAGATGTATTATATTCTCTTCTTAGCAACATTTTCTGTTTGATAGTTGTATTTGCAAATTAACTTGTCATTATAGTTAGCAATCAGGCAGAATTAATTTCCATTAGGAAAAAAGCTATTGCTGGAAAAAACAAGAATCAGTAAAAAGTCAGTGACTTTATGAGGTTTCCTTCAGTTGATTTAAAATATGACTAGATTTATTAATTTCTGTTTGAATCTGACTTGTTTCTTCTGACTGGTATTTTTTTTTTTCTGTCTAGCCTGAACTATAATGAAAGAAGCATGATAAAAGGAGTATTAGTTTATTCATTCTTTTAGTGTAACAGCTGTTATTTCATTTAAGTCAGAATTTCTTGTTGCTTATGCTGTCCATATTTTTAAATGTATCAAGTATAATGTTCCATCATGGGGGGAAAAAAAATCATCTGAATAAATTTGTTTGTTTTGATGGGTTGTTACATAAATATACCTGTATACTAGATATTCCTGGTTAATGATGGGATGAAAGGAGGTTCCTGGGAAGCAGGAAGAACTTTATTTTAAGGCCTAACACTTAAGACGAGCTCTCCTGTGCAAATAGTGCTTATGAAGACAAAAGGAGGCAGATTTCAAAAGAGCAAATTGTTATAGGAATAGCATTCAGAAGGTTTGAAGTCAAAAGTGGTTATTTTTGTCCCTTTCTGGCCACAGAATTAGTAACTGAGGTTCAGCAACTCAGAAGTCGAGAGAAGCATCATCTCCCATGTGTTGTATCTCAGTCAAGACATTGCTGGCAAGATATTTCATTCATATCGAGTACTCCCAGGTCTTAATTTCACTCAAATCTGACAAGTTTTTTGGTGAGAAATGGTAAAATATACCTCAAGAGTATTTGAAATTTTGGAGAGCGATGCTAGTTCAGTCCTCCTTACGATCTTCCGTCTTTCCCTCCTCCTTCAAAGGTTCAGTGGCAGACTAGCAAGTACACTTCTTTGCAACTTTTGGTAGGAAAACGACTTAAGCCTCCCCCCAGGTTAATTGCTTTCAAGGTTTACACCACATGGCTTACAATTTGAAGACTAGGGTTCTCTGGGAAAAATACATTCAGAAAACTGTGGTTACTGCTTTATTGCAATAGCTAGCCTCAGAATAATGCACCTTTTTCTGCTGGGAACAATAACAAATAATTACCCAGTAGCCTTTATTATTGCTAACTGAATTACAGCCTAATAACTTAGCAGTAGTTTAATTCACTACATACACTAATGATTACCCATGCTTTAGCTTTTCTCCAAATTAAGAATAATTATTATGTTACATCATATTTTCTAGTTTGTGATGAAGGTAACTGAATTTGCACAATTTTTTTAAAACTTCTATTATCAGTTCTTCATCTTAAACTATTAAATATACGTCCTGGCAATAAAGCCAAGTCCTGACTCTAGAATAGAGAGGGTTTCTTCAGAGGATGGTTTCTAAGATTAACTCTATTTATGATTCAATTTGAAAATTAATGGAGTACTGATATGAAGTGTAGCATTAAGAAAATTCGATGTGTTTATGATATCTGTTCTCTTGAATAGACTTCACCAGTACATAAAAATATTTCAGTGGTGGAGTGGTAGGAAGTGAATTTTAATAGGAAACATCTGAAAACAGGTAAAAAAACTACAGTAATACTTAAATTCCCTTCTGTAGTATCTTCAATACCATGTGAAGTCATGATGTATCAGGACTTGTATCTGTTAAATTTGGCTGTCCAAAAGCCAGTGCAGAGAAGGAACTGAGTCTGCAATGGTTGTCCCTAAAGCTCTGTTCTGACCAGTCTGGAAAAATTGTTTTTATAAACATTAGGGAAGCACCCACATCCTTTCTTTCTTTCCTTAGGGAATAGAGAGGATAATGGAGAAAGACATCATTTTTTATTACAGACATTAGTAATGATTCTAGTTCATTGCACAAGCCTAGAAATATACAGGGAGAAGTGTGCAAAGATTTATTTCTCCTACATGTCATAATTAAGGTTTTCATTCTAATAAGACCTTGTAGAGCTGTGTGCTTTCAGGTGATTTACTGTTATTCCCACTACTCCTGAGTATTTCAGTTGAACCAAAGTAACCTTGTGGGAAAATGTTTTTATTTCATATTAAACTGATTTCGGAAAACATTCCCACATTTGGGATAAGATTTAACTATGCTGAAGGCCTGTTGAAGTCAATGGGTCTCCAAAATACGGAGACATAATTGTATGTGTTCAGTTGTCGTCTTAAATTGGGGCTATGGTTGCACTCATCTCTTGCTTGAGGTTATTGCTTTATAATAATTACTGACCTTCTGTCACTGGGGTTGAATCTGCATGTCCAGCTCCTGCTGAAGTCCATAGAGCTTGTGGACAGATTTAACAACGGTAAAACTTCCAAATAAAACATAGCTCCTATAAAAATAAAATTTTGTGGGTTTGGTACCTGGTTGTGGTAGACTGAGCCTACTTGTAATTACTTGCTGAAAGCATCATTGTTCTTCCAGTGTAAATCTCTTTTGTGACTTAGTTCACGGTGCCTTATCAAACCACACAAACACATCATATTCTGTAGCTGCTGGAGCTGAACTTCTGCTATTTAGGAATCTGCAACGTTTACATTTATATACAAATTTTTATTTAAACTTTCTGTGAAAGTGGCGTTTCTTCTAGCAGGGAAAACGTTGTGCTGTGTGAGTGTGGAAAGGGGGAAGTATATTTCAATTTAGCAACAGCTGTTTGTGCACTATGGTGCAATGAGGAATGATAGCAAGAGCTGGGGTTTTCTGCTACCAGTAGGGATATACCACATGGGTACTGCAAGCTTATTTCATAAACATAGAAGTCTTCCAGCCGTCTGTAATTAAATTGTTTAACCTTTTCAGAGTATGGTCCATTTTTATGGAAATACACATGGGGTGTAAGAACATAATTGTGTTTTCTCATGGCTGTGGTACTGCTGTTACTATCTATTTAAAAAAAAAAAGGTGCAATTCAAGTATGTAACAATTGACATAAACTCTTACTGGTAAAGAAAGATGTTTCTTAAACGTGGTGTTATACTATATAACAACCATGTTGTTATACTTTGTCTAATTTATTTTTATTGTTTTTAAATATAAAGAAAACTAATCTGGATACTTCTTACTTTCTGAAAAAAGCAGAAGGCTTCTTTTGCTACTGTTGAAGCACAAGTAGTCTCAAGCTTCAGTCTAAAAATGGTCACTAATCTCTAGCATTTTAGAATGTTAGAAAGTTTTTCTTTAACTACTATACAGTCATGAACTAATCTTTCCCTCTTGCGTCTGTAGGAAGGTAGGTCTGTTTTACCAAAGGAGGTACCGTACGATAATATTACTTGCTGAACACTAGGTATGAAATCATTGGAATAGCTCTGGTACTAGAACTCAGAAATCTAGCTATGATCTTGTTTATGTACCAGATCACACTAGCTCAAGAGCAAATCCTTCTCAGTTTTAAAGTGATACTGTTACTACAGATGAATCCGTTATTTATAGTTATTGTGGTGTAATACAGTGTTCCTTTTGGATTTTTAATTACTGTATGTTTTCTTCCCAAAAGCTGATAATGTATATGTAACAAAGTGCAATAAATTCTCATTCAGCGCTGAGAATGGTTTTTGAACCGCTCATGGGCAAAACCTTCCCCCAAACATTCTTTTGTTCTCAGAATATTTTTGAAGTGATTTGTCAAGATAATGTGGTCTGTGATTACATGCTTTGCAGAATTCAGCTCGGTGCAGATGTACTGAAAAAGATTAAAAAATAAATGTAAATGGTTTATATTTTTTCTAATGAAAAGTTGCATATATTTGTCTGACTTGATGCTTTTTTTTGTTTTAAATCAATTGACAGAATTCGTTGACAAGAAGTGCACCCCTTGCCAATGATTCCCAAGCACGCAGTGGTGCCCGCTTTCATACATCTTACGACAAAAGATATATCATCAAAACTATAACAAGTGAAGATGTAGCAGAAATGCACAACATACTGAAGAAATACCATCAGGTAATATAATAAATATTATCAGGGTGTGGGATCTCTCCTTAAAGATAATAATGCCAATCTTTTTTAGAGTGTTAAAAGTTTTAAATGAATAATTATGGAAAAAGAGTCACTTCAGACTTTTTCCCTTTTGCATGAGCAATTTATTGTATGTCTGCAATTCACAAACCTGTACTTTTCTAAATATCTAAGCTGGCTTTAAGTAAAGTGATATGTCTACATGATACAGACATGCTAACTTGGAGGCCATAAGCTCCTTCGCCTTACTAGGAAGGTACTCTTTCTTTCAGCTAGTGGACTCCCAGGCTTGAAACCACTTATTCTGGGCTAGCTTGGTGATGTCTGTGTACGCGTGTGTGAATGGTGCAGGTGACCTCTTTCTTCCTGCCCCGATCGCTGAATGTTTTATGTGTTCCACTAACAACAGATTTCAAAAAATTCAGAAGTTATATGGTATGAGAAATAAAAAATTGGGTGTAATTAATGTAAAATTTCTGCTAATAAAGAAACAGTTTTTGCCATGTGAATTTCTAGGAACAACATTATAGTCAAGAGTGAACAGTGGAGATCCCTCAAATCAGCCTTGATATCTGTCATACTGTGCCAGTGTATAATGTGTGTGGATGGCACGGGGGGCAGCAGAACTTGGGAAATATGAGAAGCCTTAATAAAATCAGTGCTAATTTTCTTAGCCTCAGATCGGTTTGAATAAGCTCTAAAGCTGCATGAATCACAAAACTTTCTAAAAATCATCTAAAATATGATACCCAAAAAAAGGGGGTTTTTAATCCTTCCTTCCATCTTCCTGCTCACTTCCGTGGGTTGGAATTTCAGGTTAAATCTTCAGGACATTCAGGGTTTGGGGTTTTTTTTGTTGGTTTTGGTGATTTATTTTTTGTCTTGCAATGTTTAGTAATTTTCTAACAGTTTCAACCAATATACAATAGGAATCTCAGATTTCAGTTTGAAAGCAGCACTGGGTGAATATAAAGTACTCTGGCTTGTTGTTTTTTTTTTTTTTTTATTAAATACTGATACTTTTGTAAAGCCAGTTTTAAAGCCATATTTTGAGGTGAAAGAGAGGCAAAAGTGTGATTTCAGGGTGCTTGGGATTGAAGGTATTGCCAGCCATCTTCGTGGTGCTGCTTGGCTGTCTCTCTGCTCTTCCTCTGTTGAAGGGAGATCTCTGAATGCCATTCAAGTCCAGAGTAGCTTGGGAAGCCTTCAGTGAGTTAGATACAAACTCTCTTCTCTCTCTGCATGTTGTTCATCTGTTTAAATAAAACATAGGACACCAAGTTGGCCGGGAGTGTTGATCTGCTGGAGGGTAGGAAGGCTCTACAGAGGGATCTGGAAAGGCTGGATCGATGGGCCAAGGGCAATTTTATGAGGTTCAGCAAGGCTAAGTCTTGCACTTGGGTCACAACAACCCCATGCAACACTACAGGCTTGGGTAAGAGCAGCTGGAGAGCTGCCTGGTGGAAAAGGACCTGGGGGTGTTGGTCGATAGTCGACTAAATATAAGCCAGCAGTGTGCCCAGGTGGCCAAGAGGGCCAATAGCATCCTAGCTTGCATGAGGAATAGTGTGGCCAGCAGGACTAGGGAAGTGATTGTTCGCCTGTGCTCAGCACTGGTGAGGCCGCACCTCGAGTACTGTGTTCAGTTTTGGGCCCCTCACCACAAGAAGGACATTGAGATGCTGGAGCGTGTCCAAAGAAGGGCAACGAGGCTGGTAAGGGTCTGGAGCACAAGTCTTATGAGGAGCGGCTGAGGGAGCTGGGGTTGTTTAGCCTGGAGAAGAGGAGGCTGAGGGGAGACCTTATTGCTCTCTACAACTACCTGAAAGGAGGTTGTAGTGAGGTGGGGGTTGGTCTCTTCTCCCAAGTAACAAGTGATAGGACAAGAGGAAATGGGCTCAAGTTGTGCCAGAGGAAGTTTAGATTGGATATAAGGAAAAATTTCTTCACTGAAAGCGTAACAGCACTGGAACAGGCTGCCCAGGGAGGTGGTTGAGTCCCCATCCCTGGAGGTAGACATGGTGCTTAGGGACATGGTTTAGTGGTGGAGTTGGCAGTGCTAGGCTAACAGTTGGACTTGATGATCTTAAAGGTTTTTTCCAATCTAAACGATTCTATGATTCTATGTGTTTGTTTTAATGTAGGTAAATATTGACACTATCAGGAATATTCATAAGACTATCTTTTAATTACAATTTTATCAAAGAGAAAGTTTAAACTATTATCTAATTGTAATTTTAGGGTTATTATTTATTAGAGTTTTCAAACTTACAATTTTAGCTTTGTTTTGAAAGGGTTTTGATCTGTGAAGCAGTGCAGCAGAATTGAAGTTTTAGTCCGTTTCTTATTTGGCGTTGGAAGCTAGTATTAATGATCCAGATTTTCAGACTTAATCTGGCTGAAAAGTCATAATGGTTTTCAAAACAGTCATCTCCTTTCAAGAGCGTCAATGAAGACAGTGCTAACATGAATGAATTCAATCATTTGGAATCTTTTTTCATTAATGCTTTCAAACATCAGGATTCATAATAGGCTAGGTTACAACGAATAATGGTCTGAAAGTTATCTGTACCAGGCATCTAATTTCACTTTATACTGGAAAAACATCCATATAAGAAGGCTCTCATTGGTGCCTCCAAAAGATTCATAAAGATATGACTTGTATTTCTTTTTGTCTCAGAACTTGAGAATGCGTATTTACAAAGCGTTGTAAATGCAGAGGAATTCAAGTACAGAGATGGTTTAATAATTGGACTTTTTGATGAAGTAAATTAATTTCAGTATCTTCAGCAATGTACTGAACAAAATCATTTGAATTAATTAAAGAAAATCTAAATTAAATCCCACTAACTCTGGTGACAGCTGATACCATGTCCTGTGTGTTGCTCCTGGAAATTGAATGCTTGGAATCATTAGGTACAGCAGCTTGTCCTCCCACTTCTCTAGATATTTTTCAGACAAGTGAAGCTTATCATAGCCTGCTTGACAAAATCTAGAGAACCCATTGTTCTGGTGGAAAGGTTTTAATAATTCCCTCGATCAAGTAATCCCACACAGATTGGCCTTAGACTACATTTCTGCTAGCAAACAATGCAATGCCAGATAACATCCACTGGCACTTGAGCTCATTAATGGTCCCTACTGTTGTTTTACGTTGGGCCAGCTAGCTCTCCCAAATAATTCTGAGCAAGGTTCAAGGTATTAACTCAAGCCAGTTACTATTCGTACTTAGGAGTTTGAATACGAGCATCCTGTTTTAGAGGAGAACTTAATAATTTGGATGTGAGTTACTCCATTCTAACTAGAACTGATGCCAGAGGACAGTCCAAGACCCATCTAATTCACTGGTATGGATGTAACTTTATGGTTCTGTGGGATGGATTAGTTTCCGTACTATAAGGCTTTTCAGATACTGCACTGGTACTCCTGTGGAAATCTTTGTCAATAAAACAAGTTCTCTTGAGTTCAGGGTTTTGGTTTTTTTTGCATACTCTCTTCTGCCAATAGAGGAAACGTTAAGTTCCTTGTACTGATTTACATACTTACCTTACTGCCCAGTATCTTCCTTAATTGTAATTATTGCTACAGTTAAAGAAGCTAATTGTAATTACACACAAAGTACAAAATACGAGATTTTTAGGGAAAAGTCTGCTTGTTAGCTTTTCTCCAGTTTCAGTTCACTGATTGCCAGCACCACTCACCACATATGTGAAAATTTCTGGCTCAGCTAAGTGTGCTTCACAGGCCAGGTGTGATTGAATTTGGGACTAGTTTGGGACTTCTAGTGGCATGCCCTTACATCATACCCTGTGCCAGACTGCTCGTAGAGCAGAGCTGTATTTGAAAGGTTCAGCCTTCCAAGGAAGGGAGCATGCAGACACGTTCAGATCCAGTTATGTAGTGCAGGGATCATCCTGGGAAGAATAACTTTTCTCAGGTGCATGAAGACTAGGGAGGTGATTCATGTGAATTTTAGAAGACTGTTTCTCCCTTGTTAGAGATCTAGTACCCCCAAAGGACCTGAAGTTAGATCATCTATCCATTGTGAACAGTAACTCATGAACCCTTGGTATCACGCACCCTCTTTCACCTGCCCAAGAAGGCAGTAATTATCTTCCAGTTACTTCTGACATGATGATGAGTGAAATTCGTGCCATTTAAGACAGATCATCTCTTTCCTCTCTCAGTTTGTTTGTTTTTTTTTTTCCCCTCTACAAATTCATTCCAGGTTTCTTCCACCAGCTGAAACTCTGTATGAGTTTCATTTAAACCATAATATTTATGCACCTGTTTCCTTCCTTGGAGCTAACAGCTCCAAGCTGATAGAATCATTCTGGACCTCAGAAGTACCTGTCCTTGCTTAGGGACCTAACAAGCCTTATGAAACATTTCCCAAGACTGCTTGAACTGCTTAACAATAAATACAAGAGGATAGCTATCTTTATTTAAAGAATACTGGGGAGGGGACCATGTCAAGTCAGAAGTGTGAGAGACTGGATATGTTCTTCATTCACCAAAACAGTCTTCGTCCTTGGCACTTGCAAAATCGCTGTCATTCTCCTTGCACCTTTTTGAACTACGAAGCTACCGATGTGGCATCTGGGAGTTAGTATGGTCAGCAGAGAAACGTAGCAGGGCAGTTTTCCCATGAACACCTCCAAAATCCAACTCCAAGTACCAATGATTGTTTGTGAAGTCACCAAGAAGTTAGAAAGAGACACGTAAACTGCCACTGGAAAGTAGAAATAAAGGTTATTTTACTAGTAGCTGGAGATCATGGAGATGTATAGTCCACAAACTCATCCAGTTCTTTCCATCCTTCCTCTCTCCATCTGTCTGAAGGTGCAATAGCCCGTCTGTTCTTTGGAGCTGTGAGGAACTGAGGTTATAGCTACACAGTCTGTATACTTAGGTATTTACAAAAGGAGCGGGAATTGTGCACAGCCTGTAAACACTTTTAGGTCTGAAAATACCAAGTCTAGATTGCCTGGTTTTAATTAACCGAAGTTACAATGGACATGACTGTACACGTTAGAGAAATCAGGTTATTTTCAGGAAACAGAATGGCTAGTAACTTGTCAGGAGTGAAAATAAAGTTAGTTTGGCTGAGTTATTAGCTCTCTCCTTTCTGGGTAGGGTTCTATTGCAACATCGTGTGGCATTTTGCAAAAGTAACCAAGTTAGGTGCATCCCAATTTACAGTATTATTACCACCATTTAAAATTTAAAAAATTATCAGGAGTAAAACCAAAAAGATCAAATTCCAAGTCTAAGGCTACACACTAGAAATGTGTAAATAACTAAAAGTGAACCAGGCTCAAAGGAGTGTCAGGAGAAGTTACTATAGAAACAGCATATAAGTATACATAGCAATTCCAAATTAAAACTGTTGAATTGTAAATAATAGTCCTGACAATTGTAAATTATAGTTGCTGTCCGAAATTATGAGTTACATTCATCCATTTACCCTGTCTTATGTGATGCCTTTTTTTTTTAGTGGCAGTCAGGCCTACAACCTCAGACAGATGGTGAATGCTTCAGTCTAAACATTGACGCTTTCTGTCAACTCATCAGATGAGTCTGATGCTTTTAGTACTGAGTAGGAACACTAGAGATCATTATTTTCTCTTGCAAAGTTTAAAAAAAAAAAAAACCAAAACACAAAAAAAAAAAACAACCAAAAAAACCCACTAAGCCCACCACTTCTATACAAATAGGGAGGAATAATGTCTTTCTCCATGCTTGAAGTTGCAAAGCATCTTGTTACTTATGACTAGATTATAGAGTCCATCGTGTATGGACCACCTTCCTATTTACATTTAAAGACAAAATGGCCTAGAGCATGAACCAGCTAGGTTTCTGAATGTTATGGTAAATACAAATATATATGGCGTGTTAGGTTATTATGCTGTGAATTTCCATACTAACCAGTTTTTAACTACTGTAATATTTTCTGATACATAGTGTAAAATACTGCTTTTTAGTCACATTTTAATGATAATTTGCAATTGGTTTGAGCTACTTATTATGCTATCAGATGGTAGAACTCTTCTCGCTATTCTTCAGGCATTACTTCAGCTGAACATCATTTACTTGTCAAATGCTCTAGTACCATCATTATGCTCAAATGGGCCAGAGTTTGAAATATTAGAAAAGTTTTTCCTGTATGGGCTTACCTACTCTCAGATGTAGTTTGACCATTTAAAATTGTGTAAGTTAATCAAGCATGTTCATGTTAAATACTTAAATAGTATTTGAGGATAAAATCAGATAGTCATTTGGAATACCTCCAAATCTAGTGCTGTTTTGTTTTAAACCTATGCTCCTGACCGCAAGAGCATGGACCAGAAAACTGGAGTTAAACCTACCACTCCCTTTGGCATTGTTAAAGGAGAGCTCAGCAAAGTCATCTGTGCTAAGTGTGTTGCCAGGATTTCACCCTGTGTTTAAGGAACAGGTAATACCCTGCTTCCTCCTAAAGGAAAACTTTTCATTTCAGCATATATTCAAGCTATGTTTATATGTTTCTTTTGGATGTATTTTCCTGGGCAAAAAATTTATTGAGTAATTTACGTAAAATACAGAAAATGCTAATGCAGATATTAGTATATGTGTAGATATTTTATAAACTACAAATATGATTTTTCAAGGGCAGAAATCAGTGATAGTTAAGTAAAATTCTGTAGGAAGATATTCTAGTTTCTGAAATGTCTGAATCAAGACACCCTGTCCTTCCTAGTGAGCTAAACTTCCTTTAAAGATTAAATGGGTGTAAATTGATGTAGAAGTGGAATCCTCTGCTCTTTAAGAATAAACGACAGGCAGGATGGAAATTTTTAAAAATAAAATGAAAGCAACTTGAGTGTCTCAGAAAAAAACACCACCTTTTGCACAGCTTTTTTTTTTCTTTTTCATTAAAATGGACTTCAAAAGGGATTTATTATTCCTCAGCGCTGACTTTAGTAAAGAAAAGAAATTGAGAAGCCATCTCAAAGCAGGTGAACAAGAGGGAATTGTTAGCATACAAACAAGCCTTCCAGTATAAAGCTACTCATGAGTGTAGGTACCCCTTAGGTTTTCAATAGGTGGCTGTCCCTGTTGACTGCACGTTCTCTTCCCTACACAGGTAATTGTATGCAGAACTGACACCTATTGCACTGCCTGTGTGTCTCCCTGGCAACCAGCAGAAATAGTGAATAGTGGTAAAGGAGAGGGACTGCCCATTTACTGGAGGCAGCAAACAGCTGAGTGATGGGAAAGTGAATGGGAAGAAAGGAAAGAATAGAATGAGCTAAAAAGGGGAGACGACAGCATAAAGGAGAAAACAAAAGCAGAAAAAAAAATAACCTTAGCTTCTGGAGAGGAAAAAAATATGAAAGAAACAGAAAGGCAAATGAAAGGGAAAAAATTGTAGGCAATAAGGTGAAAAAAGGGATAATTGCACTAAGGGCGGGGTTCAAGGCTGCGCAGAAATCAAGGAATAGCACCAGGGTTATTGAGTGGAAGGTAGGGGAAAACATTAAAATCATAAATAGATAGCAAATAGGTGTCTAGGAATTTGCACTGAGATGGGCTGACATCAAGCCGGTAGGTTGCTAAAGCAAAGCTACATTTAAGTTTGTGTCATCCTCCCTCCGTGTTGTTACTTGCACAGGTTATCAATGGCTTGCTTCCTCCCAGCTTTCCCCTATTTCTTCATGAGTTGCATCTGTATGTATCACAAAAAGAAGGGAAAGGGTAGGTAAAAAGGCAAAGCAAGGCAATATTATGTACTATTATTTAAACACAACTGTGCATGAAGAAGGATGCATACCATGTAACGGTGGCCCTGACTCTCTCTATGTCCTAATGTAGTAAGAGGTGAAGATTTATGGGAGGTTTGCAAAGAAACGCAGTTGAGAAAAGCTCTTTGGCCAGTGCCTTGTGCGAATCAAGAGGCTGCACAGAACATGGCCTCTGCTCTATGCTAAGATAATCCACCTATAAAGCAGCTCTGATATGAAAAACCAGGAGAAGCAGAAAAAGTGAGAATATATGTGTTCTCATCCGAACAGTCTACATTTCACCTGCATCCACGGGCCCGCTGTTTCCTATAGGAGAGGTGACCCTGAAAACAGGAAACTCATTAGCATGGGCATTTAGGTGGAATTGCGATAGGGCAGTACGCAAAAGGGCCATATAACCACGGGCTGGAACTGTTACCAAAAAACACATTGAAAATCTTCACTCAAAGATGTGAAATTTCATAGGTAAATATCTTAACTACACAAAATGGCAGAATGGACTTGGCTGCACTGGCTTTGTTGAGGCCTGGGTTTCATCCGCAGATGTTTTCCATATACTTATTGTATTTTATATATATAAGCTATTGATACTGTGCACAGCACCTTCAGAAGAAATCAGCACGCCCAGTGACTCATTTGATTGTAGCAGTACCAAGTATAATGATCCTGGTAGCAGATCTGCAGCCTAGATAATCGCACGTGGTGATAACGTTTAGATTACTTTGCACTTTGAAGTAAAATTAACACTGGCCCAAGTCTGAAACCATGAAATGTAAGGCTGTGAATCATAGGGCTTGTATCTGTAAACCTGTATATATATATCAAACACTTCTTTAAATGAAATTACTTTCTTACATGACTTACTAGAAGAAAACAGCTTTATATGCCTTTAAAATCTATAATTTCTGTTGTGTGCTCTAGTTCAGCTAGTTAGTCCTTTTGATGTGTCACATAAGTATCCAATGGATAATTTTCTGTGAAATTATTAGGGTTCAAGAAAATGGCAATAATCAGAATATTCTGAAGCATGACATAGCTCTGGACAACTTCCCAACCTCCTTTTTGGGGAGTGATTCCACATGTCAATGCATGTGCACACAACACATTGGTGGAGGATATTTCTGATTGCAGGCAAGAGGATTTGAAAGAGAAAGTTGAGCCCAAAAAAGAAGTATCAACGTCTTGTCCTTCACAATGTCCAAAATGTTTTTAAATAATTACATCGCTTGCCATTCAATTTCTTTAATGAAAGTATTCTAATGAATGTATAGACTTGTCACATAAGCGTTTGATAATTCAAGCATGATTGCCTTAATCATGATGTAGAAAATCGTGAAAATAATATATAAAGGGGTAGCAGAGAATGAGCATGTTGTGTATTTCTGAATTAATGTTTGCAAAATAGGGCTACCTGTGAGAAATAGGAATGTTGAGTTTTCACATAGAACCGAGACAGATATAATTCAGGATTTAGTCTTCACTGATGTCAAATTGTTCCACACATTATCTCCAAGGGGAGGAGAAACAGCAGAACCGGGAATTTTACCCCATATTTTTCCAAAAAGAGCCAAAAATGGCATAACTTCTTTGCCAATAAATTATATGCACTATGTTATCTTTTAGTCATCCTGATATCTTACTAGCATTACCATGGGGAAGCAAGAAGCTCAGAATCTTATTTTTTCATTTAAAATGAGATAAAAAAAGTTCTGTTCTTATTAAAGAATCTTGAAGCTGTATTTATACAAAAATTAATGAGAATATAGGGTCATAAAGAATTTCTTGCTAATGTTCAGCTCTAAGCATGGGATTCAAGAGAGCTCAGAAAATTATGTATTTTAAACTTATGCTGCACAGCTGATGAAATGTGTAACGTGCTGATGATACTTTATTTTGTTAATGGTAATATTGTCCTCATGCTGTGCAGAAAAATGAAAATTGTCTGAATTAACAAAAGATGATGGGGTGTTTATTACAACACTCTTTAAAAAAAAATGGATTTTGTTACTGCATATAAGGACTTGTAAATGTATTAGCTAAGTATTACAGTTTTATTTAGTAAGGTTGCTTGATAAAATTGTTTTAATGTTCTTTTTAGAAAGAGTTAACATAAAGGAGTGAAGGTCTTTTCTTTCACTGAAATTTAGCAGTCCTGTTAAGCATGTACCGGCTTATTTTCTAGGCTCACTTTTATTCCAGCTGTGAGTGGGAAACTTCAGGAAATCATTCCTAAAAAGCACCTTGAGGTGACTAAATTGCTACTTCATTTATATCAAGATGGACAAATTGAAAATCTGCCAACCACAGTCACCAGTGCAAGTCCTGCTGGACTCCCACCCAAACAGATGACACGTTTTGCCTCCTCTGTGATGCAGATATGGGGGATTGATAGTTTCAAAGGTAGGAAGTTCTAGAGCAACCTTGTAGATGCTGAAAGCAAGTGGCATTCCTCCCTCTTTCCTTTGTCTCCCCATCAGGATAAGAAATGCTGTCATGGGAAACACTGAAACCATTTCTTTAAATTGCAATGGCACAAGTGTCCACAGTTAGCAGCAAGTAGGAAACAATTGTTGTGGTACACGGTCTGCTTTGAGAAGGTCTCTTGGAAGTCTTCAAGACCAAGGCCAAGTCCCTTTTCATCAAGCAAAGAGCAGTACTAGCAGAGCTTTTCATGTCCTGTGTTGCGTGCTAGTAACACTGCCCTTTCAGAAGGCTTGTTTGCAAAATATTAAAATGAAACAACAGTGTTAGCAAATGGCTAACCCTAACTTACAAACAGGACTTAAGCAACTCATTAATTGCTTGTTACGTAATACAGAACAGTTTGGGAGGGGGTTGTATACTGCTAACCAAAGGATTTATTTTGTGTTATTACAGTGCGTGTGTTGCACATATTGTGTTAATGACGTTGCTGTTTTACAGATGGGGACACTCGGGACCAGAAAGATTAAAATGGGAGAGTTAGCAATAGCTAGGATTGAAAAGATGGTTTAAGTGTCAAGACTGTGACCCTAGCAGCTGAGAGGAAGGGCAGGGTGTAATTAATATGGTACTCGAGATGCCTAGCTGCCATTCCTTCACATGGCACAAACTCTGTATGATTTCAGGTAAAGTTTCTGCATCTCAGATCCCTATATGGAAAATTGGAATAATAGTATTTATTTTAATTCAAGTTCTGTAGTGAAGAGCCGTAAGGTTAGGAATGCCTGGATCCATTAAAGAGTTGAGTGGCCTGAAATTCTGTGGCACTAAACTCTTCTTGGAAGCTAGACTCATTTTTATCATCCTTGCAGAACCTTAGAGAAGGAATCGCTCAGGAAATGTTTTTATAAGAACAACCCTTCCCACCTTCTATAAAGCATTAGAAAAGTATTTATCTTTAGGATATATGCCAAGTATTTGATGTTTGTAACAAAATAATCAATGTAGTTTGACTAATAGGGATTAGTACTTTAAACAAGTTTTCTGTACCCTCAACGTTAATAGTTCTAACTTCACTTTATGAGCGGATCTTTAAGAGAAACTACTGATGGTCAAAATGAGCTATGTATCCTGTGACAGGTTATAACTGCTTTATGAGGTTGATAACAGCCCTATGATTGAAAATCCTCCAATTCAAGAACTCCGACTTAGAACTTCTGCATCTGTTAAACACAGAAGTCTTCTCACGTGCAAACTGATCAATCTTTGTGCACTGCTCAAGACTGACATTGCCCTTGTGGCCTTTTACTGTCAAACTCCTTTGTATTTTGGGGCATACAGTGGTATTTCCTTCCTACGGTTCTGATTTGCATTCACTGAGCCTCTGCAGTGGCTTAAGATGTTTTGCCCATTCATAGGCAGTTTGAGTTTAAAAATGCTTCGCTGTGAAGTGGCACAACTGCATCATGACTATGTATTCTCTGCTTCGGGGATTGTAACCTCCAGTACAGCCACAGGGCAGACAGAAAGGAGTCTTATAACCCAAACTGTGCCAGCAAGATTCAACACAGCTCGTGTGTCAGAGTTGTTAGTCAAAATTATGTTCAATTCACAGTCAACAATTTCCATCTTTGTTGTTCATTCCCTTTGTTTCTTGCTGGACAGGATTGTTTTTAGGACTCTTAAATCTTCCTATTTTTATTTTGCTGTTTAGAAAAGGAAAGTCTGTATGTGATATGTGCAAATTCCAGTATAAAGTTAGTGAGAGAAATTCCTTAAAATTAGCAGAGGAGCCCAAAATTGCAAAACCTCCAGGGTTCCAAGAGCTTGTTATCTTATTTGTTACCAAATGTTAACTACCTTTGTCAAACAATTCAAATGGCTTATTCAGTTAGGTTGTTCTGAAGTCTCCTGTACTTTAGAATAATGTGTTTCTAATAACCATGTTGCTCTGGCACAAAAGAAACAGCAGCTTCAGTATTCAACGAATAGTTAAAAGCTGATCTGCTTTAGAAGTTGACTGTTGGTTAGTTTTCACGTTTCCTATTCGGGGCTTGAATTTTTAACTTTTCTCCGAGTTCCTCTGTTTGAAACTTCATAATAACAGAAAGAGGAAAGCTGGTGAGTCCTTTTCTGGTTTGCATCATTGTGGCTTAACTTTTCTTTGGTTCCACAAAATATCAGTGGATGTGTTTGAGTTGGCTTTAGGATTAATACAGTATGGGCATTTTTATTCTGGGAATAAATATTCATTCTTCAATAGTTCTCGTCGTCAATATAGTCTGTACTTTTTCTCCTTCCTCCAGTAATATTTCCAATAGAAATTCAAACTATTAGTTGTAAGGCAAGTGATTAAAAAAAAAAAAAAAGAAATGTTTCAGGTGCGGGTGGCAATTCTTTTCGAGATTAATAGCCCATTTGAAAAGGGATATGGTGACCTTAAGGAAATACAATGATTCGTAAATAAAAAAATACAGGGATCTTGCACTTCACTGCTCAACTCTATTGACCCTGAAATGCAACCGTCACATGGGAACTAGCAGAAAGTTGGTGATAATAAATAATACCCCTTGCTGGTGACAGCACCATAAATGTTCATCATCATAAACAAATATTGAGAATGGAGAAACATACAAATTAAATATAATCTGGGACAACAGAGTACAAAATACAGCAGTGTGATGTTCGAAAAAATATTTCTGTTTTTTGGCATCAGTACCGAATATGTTATCTGCACTAGGTGTGCTTTCTGGACCATAAAAGTGGAAAGGTGTGTCAAATGGAACCTGCTCTTTCTGTGAGATTGTCTGTAAGAAGTCAAGAGTTACAAGTTAAGCAGTTCAAGATTTTAATTTTTACGCGCTGGCCTAAAAGCAGGATAACCTCCTGATGAAGGTGTTTGTTTTCGCATGATTTTTTTGAAGGTTTGTCTCCACACAAATATATATTTAACAAATAAATATGTTGTTTCTAGGTGTTTTATCTTTAAAAATGTATAAATGTATATTTTTATAATATGTATCCGTCCTCATTTCTGTTTTTTTCTTTTGCTTCTGCAGTTTATTGTGGAGTGTCACGGGAATACACTTCTTCCCCAGTTTTTGGGCATGTACCGGCTTACTGTTGATGGAGTTGAAGTATATATGATTGTTACAAGAAATGTGTTCAGCCATCGTTTATCTGTTTATAGAAAATACGATTTAAAGGTGAGAAATAACTGCTGATTAAATAACTGACAAAGTAGCTGAAAATCTTTACTATAAATGTTAGATTATGCTGGTGCTTGAATATTGCTCAGAATTTTAATTAATTTAAAATTGTGTTATGTAAGAGTCAGCATTAACTGGTTTACTTCTGCATCTAGGTTTAGCAAAACTGAAGGATGGTTTTATAGAAATTGTACAAATTTATTTGTATTGTGCTTTTTTAAATGGAGCAATTGAACTGGCTATGTTTGTTAAATGTAACTAACGGTTAAAGGTAAAACTCTTCACACAAGTACAATAATAATTCTGCTTCCTATAGGTTTTTATCAACATTATGGAAAGCCACAGCTGATTCTGCAGAGGTCTTTTATAAAATAACTAAATATCATCATCATTTAAACTAATAAAATGCTAACAAAGTACACCACTACTACAAAAGCTTCATATTTCATTCTATATTTTAAAAATAATTCAAGAGAAGGTACTTGAAAAACAAAACTTCTGTTGCTTTTATCATAAGATGTGTTTTAGTTTTGTTTCAGAAGGTTTATCTGCTCATTATAATTTTGCCAATAGTTAATATACAGTGCTTACAACAAATGCCCAAAATATAGTCTTAGTCTTTATACCTAAGGGACTGTATTTTAATTTCCTCCATAAAGTTTCCCCTTGGAAACCTACCACTTTCTAATACATTTAATTTTTATGTGTTGAACCACTAAGTGCATCTGCAAACTTTTTTTAAGATATTTGTTTAGCATTCTGTATTAAGAGATTTGTAATGCTATGTACTGCACTATCCCTTCCTACTGTCAAGTATCTACCTAGCAATTGGTTAGATAGTCGCCTGAACATGATTTGTAAGAACTGATTTCCAGATTGTCAACAATTGGCTTTTTGGTATTTAGTGTTATTGGCAGCAGAGCTTACCGGAGAAAGATATTTTTTTCATTTGAGAGAACTGTATGTGTTTCGGAGTATCATAATGTCCAGATGCATTAAAAGGGGACAAAAGCACAACAGAAACAAACATAAATGATATACAGTATGTTCTTAGCATCAGTGTCCATAGCTCTTGCTATTATTTACTTCTGTGAATGCTTCGGTACTCTATTCAGTTTGTCCGACTGAGCAGAATTGTTTTAAAAGATAAACTCCTCTTGCAATTTAAATTTAACATCAATATCATGTTATTTTTCAAAACAAACTCGTTCGCTGAGCAGATTTATAGTGACACTGCATATATTTTAAATAACTTTTTCTTGATTTTTCATGCTACAGCATCTGCAGTTGTAGGTTCAGAGTCCTTTTTTGTACATGAATATTTTTGACACCAGCCTAGAGCTCACTTGTGCTACAAGTCTCTACCTGTGTAGATACCAAGAAAAAGAGACCACAGATCAGCATAGGATTTCAAAGGTATTTTCCTGGCCACTGAGGCATTTTATTAAAATTACTTCACTGTGAAATTTGGCAATCTCCCTAATTTTTACTATTGTAAATCCACTTTTTTCCCTCCAGTTTTGTTTCCAGCTGATCTTTTTTCAGGCCCAATAGTCTCTTGGAGCACAGAATACAACATAAAAGGTGTATCATCAGTAAACTAAAATGTCAGGCTTTTACTAGGCTTTATTATCAGTTAATGATATAATGCAATGGAATCCCTGCTTGCTGGGCCATACATAATAACTAAGATGTGCTGTCCCATTTATCTTTTTTATCCATCCTTTCTAAGTTTTCTAAGTTTCTCTCTGCAAACAGAATAAAACATGGTATAAAAAGATGTGGTTGGGAATCCTCGCATTCTTTAGACTAGTATGATGCCACTCCAGCACTTCTTTACACAATGCATGCCTTCCAACAAACGATAGAGTTAATTCACCCACCTCTCAATGTCCAGTTATCATGTTTGTAGTTATTATTGCTTGCAGTGCTATTGTGTGATAAACAAACGCTGAGTACTTAAAGATGTGGTCCTTCTCCAAGAAATTTGCAAGGAAATATATACAGCCATTTTTTTGTCACCTCCACCTTATTCAGAAAGCACCATGTTGCCTACTAGTTTTAAGCTAAAAAATAAAACTTAAAAAAAATTAAAATATCCAAAATGTCTTTGGCAAGCACCATAAGTCTTGTAAATCCACAGTTGGTCTCATCTCTTCTTTTGACTTCATGTTGCTGTGAGGTGCTTTGTTCTTGTTTGTACTTTGTGATCTTTTAAATATTTTTATGTGTTTATATTGTGTGACATCCTTTTCAAATGTGTATTACATATGTCCAAATAGTTATATAGAGTAGGCTATTCCATAACCATACAGCTAAACTGGCACAAAAAGATGAGAAGTCTGCCAAGCAAACTGAACTTCCAGGATGATAGTCTCAAAATGAGGATGAGACATGAGGAAGAAGCTCCAGCAGAGTCAGGAGGACAATAGATGTAGAGCAATTGAGGATTTAATCCATCTTTCTTCTCTCATGATACATCTTCTTCAAGTGATTGCAGCAGTTCAGCGGCCCTGGGCATTCTACCTACTGTATCACCTTTCTTTAAAACAGCTCTCAAGTTCAGAAGGATGCAGTTCATCCGCTTTTTGACCTGTTATCGTAACATTTTCAAATTAGTTTCTGACATATGCACATTTTTAGATCCATTTTTTCTGTTTCAGGGCTCTACTGTGGCTCGAGAAGCCAGTGACAAAGAAAAGGTATGGTGCATTTCTGTTTCTTTTTCAGTTATCTAACCTGCTAGCTAGTCCCAGGACAAACATAACCAGTGCTGTTCTGCCCCTTTTCTTTGTTTTCTGTCATATTCTCCCCTCTTGAGTTCTACCTTATTCCCTCCTTTATCTTTCCTCTATTTTCTGCAGACCTTTGAATATTGGTTTGCAATGGTGTTGAGATTTCAGAGGTAAGTGAGCCAGTCCTCTACCTCCTCCTTTTCCTTTTTTCTCTTCTCTTCTTCTCTTCTCTTCTCTTCTCTTCTCTTCTCTTCTCTTCTCTTCTCTTCTCTTCTCTTCTCTTCTCTTCTCTTCTCTTCTCTTCTCTTCTCTTCTCTTCTCAGTTTCTTCAGGGCCTGCCCTGTGGTAGGAAAACATCAGGACTTTGTTCTCTTCCCTCCTGCTTCTTCATCTTCTTTCTCTTGCTCTTTAATATTGAGATTTATGGATACTCCATGTCAGTTAATGGAATAATGTGACGTGGCACCACTTCTAAAGTGAATGCAAAGGTGAACCAAACCTTGAATTGTGAGAACCTTTGGGTATGTAAAGCTCATACAAGCGAGCAAACAGCTGACAGACTTAGATCATGTACATGTAGCTGTAATGAGAGACAGTCTCCCTCAAATTCTGGGCTGAAACTTTGCTCTAAAAGGAAATTGATCACTTTGTTTTTCTCCATCTCCAACTTCAGTTCATTTGGAAAATTTTATGTTCTCAAAATCAACGTTTCTCTGAGGTTTCAGTGAAATAGCCTGATGGCACTTCAGGAGAGGTTTGTCTAGAGATTCTACAGATAGTTGAAGGTGGAACATAGTCTCCATCATCTAAGATTTCTTAGATTTCCAAATTTGGGTGAAGTCTAAGAACCCATGACCCTTATTTTCTTAATTTTTCCAAGCACATTCCTTCTGAATTAGCATAAGATCATTCAGCAGTTCACTTAAAAGACTTCATTTTATGTTGTCCCCAAATTCCATTCAGATCATTTGTTTTTCTCCTAAGCATTAGTTGTACCATACCTGCCTCTCTGAGTCTTCTACAGATCACGCAACTGCACTAAGGAGTAAGAGACACGCAGTAGCTGTCAGTCCTGCAGTTCTCGCTGCATGAAAAACTGTGCAAAGTTTTTCCACTTTGTCCTAAGGTATGACTGAACACTTACAATTCTTCTTCCAGCATTAGGCAACTACTATGTCCCAAATGCCGACTGCAGTTAGAATAGACAGCATTAGCTCTCTTTTGCTGTACCAGGCCCTCAAGATCATGTCTTGAATGGTCTCTGTTCTTTTCTTGTGGTCTATTTTTGTTCTCGTTTAGTAGCACAACTCTTCTGTTTATAAAGCAGAGGGATTAACCCTTCAGTGTCTTACAAATGATACCTAGTGTCATTGAAAACCTCTGCTGGTAGTACAAAAATAATCTGATAGAAATAAGGAGGGCAAATTGTATTTGGATGGGGCTACTTCAGATTGTAATATTAATGCTTGGAATAGTAATGTAAAATTTAACAATAATTCCATATATTCAGCTATACAGGAGCTGATACTATACCGATATTTGGTGCAGTGGTTTTGAGCAGTTTTAGGAATATGTCTCATAATAATAAATAGATCAGTAATAGTACACACATGCTGTAGTTAATACGTTGAGTGAGAACCTCAAAGAACCAGTGCCTTAATTTTGTTCCCATGTAAGTCCATGGCAAAATTACTATTGAACTTGATTATAGCTAAGTTGAAACAGTTATGTAGTTTTGTGTATCTGTATACAACAGTTATTCTCTAACTTCAGTAAGGCCAATAACAAAAATTCCTATCAACTTCAACACATCTAGAACCTCCCCTTTTATTTTGAGTACTTCTATGAAAGAAATACAAAAAAATCTGGTCGCCCAAATTATTCTTCTGCTATTTTAGATCTCACACATTATTTTCTTTTCAAAGGAATGTGATTTCTTGGAGACAGAACTACACTAAGCTTATTGATGTTGCAAGCAGACGGTCTGAGGCTGTTAGAACAGCCTTCTGTTACTCATCGTTTCCCTCAAACGCCAATGCAGTGCAGCAGGGAAGCCACAAACTAACACTCAGAACAAACATTTCTAAGAAAAGGAATTAATTGGGTAGACTTCTAAGTTCATAGAGGGAACAACATTTTACGAACACTTTAAGAAACACTCTTAGGGATTCAAGCAAGGGAAAAGTAATATTTTGCTTACTATATGTTTTTTGTCTAAGTTTTGGAGTCTGCTGCTTGATTTGAAAGAGTCAGAAGAATACACTACCACGTCTCTGTATTGTAGATGTTCAGAACATTTATCATCACTGCGGTCTGAATCTCCTGCAGTAGGATCTACAACTGCAGTGGTTTACTCGTCTAAACTACTCAAGTGTTTCTAACGCACAGGTTTTCTGCTTAAATAAAAAGGGGGTTGTGTATTTATAAGAAGAGACAAGGAAAGTTTGTTTTTGAAACTCTGAGCAGTGCTAGAGACCTGCTATCATGAGTGCATGTGTGGCACTAATTTCAGGACCTTGAGGACTCTGTTGACAGAAGTATGTAAATGGTCCATTGTCTGTAACTGGCAAGCGAGAGCCCTGTAGCATGTTTTTTCACTTCCATTTTCTCTTAAGCAGATGTCACTATTTCAAGCTTTTTGTTTGCTGTCTTCTGTGGGAATCTCAAGCAAATCTTAAAGATGTTAAAACACCTGGAAAATTTTAGCTTGAAAAGGAGAAAAAAAAAAAAAGGCATTGTAGCAAATGCTCTGAAGAGATTTTTGGCATCTCCTATGTTAGAAGAAATTGCTCTGAATGATTAAACCATACCAGACAACCTCAAGTACTTGGCTGGTGTAGTAACTTATTAGCTAATTTTTAGCTAATTTTTTTAGAGGCAAATTAAATCACCAATTTATTAATATCGTCCTGAAATGACATGAATAATAATAGAGTTTCAATTAATGGCAGCATTATTTAATTACTTATTATCAAGGTATCCACAGCTATTCACATCTGAAAAACAGAAAAGTAATAAAAGACAGGAAGCTTTTGGTGCTAAAATGTATGGCTAAAATGTCTGGCAATGCTGGAGTTTTTAAATGGGCTTTTAAGTAATTCATATTTAATTTCAAATGCCAGTATTCAAGTACTCAAATGATTTTCAGAATATCGAGCATAATATGTTCGCTTCTTTTAAAGCTGCAGAAGCCAGAAAACAGAAGAGCAAGTATTTCAGTCACATTCTAATGTAGACTGCAAATTTCAGATAAATTACTTTGAAATGGCAAACTTGGCTAAAATGATGATGTTCTTGAATCTTTTTCCTTTCAAACTACTCTTTTGTTATTTACTCAGTTAATAAAGAAGAGGCAATTATGCAGAAAGATTTAATGGACTATAAAATAAGAAATCACGAAAAAAGTATTTTTCTACTTTAGTTTTGTAGTGTAAAATAGGTGTTAGTATTAAAAAAAAAATTTAAATCAGTTTTTAGGAAGAAAAGCTGTGGCTGGAATGACTTTGAGAATGTTACTTTTCTGTCCTGTTTTCAGTTTATCTCCTGTTTGACTGCATTCAACTGTTTAATATCCTAACATATTGACAAGAAGCTCTGAAACTGCCATTTCAATATTTTGTGATAATCAGTGCAGAGACAAGCTCCATCCCTTAGGTATCACCTTAACACACAATTCCTCTCATTTGCATTATAAGTGATATTTTTAATAATAAATGCATCACCTTCTTGGCAACAAGTATCATAACATGCACTTACAGATGTCTTGACTTTTAAGAGAACAGTATGTTTCAACAGTTGTCAAAATCTGACAGCTGCTCCTTTTTTTTTTTTTTTAGGCTTTAGTTCTCTCTATTTTTTTTTATTAGTTTAATAGTGGGCATTTTCTATTCATTTCTTGGACGATTTTGCCCTCTTAAGTGAAACCAGGATAATGCAGAACTCCCCTGGTGGTCTGTCTGCTCACAATTATGCTGTGCTTGCAGTACGACTTCAAATTAGCAGTCACAGCTGAGTCTACTTGTACTTGTAAAGAACTTAAGCATGTTGCTTGGGAGTGAGCAACTTGGAAGGCAATTTGAAGAAAAATAAAACCTAACTGAACTGAAACTCACCATATTTCACCTTTCTTGAGCAATTTCATAGATTATTATGCTTTTTAATTAATCTGAAACTGGTTGCATTGCCACCTTGGTGGTATGTGTTGTTTCATAAATAAGCATAACTGCAGAAAAATTACAGTAAGTACATTTGAACAAAGGATTTGCTATTCAAGTTCCTTTTCGGAAAAAAATTGCCATAGTTGACAGCTATGTAACATTTTAGTTAAATTGTCTGCAGAATACGTAGCACTGATAATTAGATTGGAAGATGCTGCTAGATGTAACAAATCATTTCTTAGCTTTACTTTTTACATTATATGTTACAACATATAGTAATTAACTGATTTCTGAGAGGACAATTACACCTAAAGGAAGGAGGATTTTAGTCCAGGAGCATAGCAACAAGATTACTCAGTCTTGAATTACTTTTTTTCTTTTGATGTCAATAGGTTAAACTTCATTTAAGGTAAATCACCCAAAATTTGAGCTATATTTTCCTGGCTATTTTAAAATTACTAATTTCAGAACTTTTTTTTTACTTCTTTTAGTGATTTCAGTCTGCTTCATATGCCAGTCTCACACAACAGACATGTGAAGCATGTCTTAGATTTCTCTGTGAAATTAATCTCAAGGTTGCATATGCAGAGATTATAACTTTCAAAACATCACGCTGCAATACATCACAGATAGGAATAGACATTCAGAGTTCAGATTCCTATTTCAGTATTTAGCCTTCATATGACACCAACCCCATTATTGTTTTTCAAAACAAATCACTAGCTTGCCTTTGTTTGTTTGGTTTTTTTGTTTAAAAGTCTGTTTTCCATATGTTAAAAGAATTGAAAAAAATAAAAGGGGAACTTTGTCTTGCATTTTATATGTTGCATGTTCATTTTGCAGCAGGAAGACATTAACCCTAAGGATAATTCTGGTTGCATTTCCCTGAGCATTGAAAAGACATATAGCTACTATGTTGGTACATGCTCGAATTCCTAATCCATCTACGACGTTCTGCACAATTTTTTGTCTTACAAAAATGCCTGTTATACTAGCTAAAACCATTCCAGTGATCCCTCTCAAGCCTCATTTTGGCGTTACAGCTCTATTTCCATTGCCATTTACAGTCCTGTGATGGCAAGTGGAGCTGCAGACCCTTGTTTGGTTAGAAACCCCTGTCTAGGACAAGGCAAATTGTACAACAAGTTTGTACCCAGCTCCCATAACTACTCAAGGGAAGAAGCTGCAATCTTCAGACTTCCAAAGAAAGCTCTACTTATTTTTCCATCTTGCAGATCTAGTGACTCCAGACTTTTGATTCAGTTCAAAACCACCTGTGCCAGATTATTGCAAACGATATTTAGCATAATATGCTTTTTTAAAAATACTGCCTTCCATATATGCTGGTGAGCCCAGTCAGTCTACAGTTAATCTAACTTACACTTTTTTTTTTTTTTTTTTTTAATTAACTATGTGAGCCATTCACTGTGGAAAGAAGCCTAGGGTGTGGAACTTCACTCTTGGCAGATGTTATATACCATTTTCAAAAGTTATAAACTGTAAGCCCAATTTTGCCATGATTAACTGTGTGAATAATGTGACTTGTGGCTAGTTCCAAACAAACAATAAGACTGCTATGCAACATTTCTTCTACAACCTAATCTTTGGCTTTGTTAGGTGAGAAAATGCTGCCAGGCTGTGAAGACAATTAGTATTTTTCCTTTTTCAGTCCAAGACTTATTCTGAAACATAACTGTCCTACAGCTGTTTTAGTAAGCTTCTTCCAAAATGTTGGCATTAATGTTAGCCATGATCATTATTTTTGGTGATGATGCACAAAAATCCCTTTGGAAAAAAAAATTGCTAATCTTCCTTTCAACACATTAGGATAGGATGCTGAATTGAGATGTGTTAAGAAATCTGCAAAACTATTTCCATGTTCATGTAGAAATAAAACTTCACCTGGTTCTTACCTTTAAAGAATTTTTTTTTTTTTCAAAAACAATGTTAGTGGGCTGTTTCACCATAATTTTAGTTTTTTAATCAGGCTTGATTATTCTGTCATCTTAGTCAAAGAAAGCTTTATTGCTTTTCAGCCATTTCAAAGGCAGTGAAATCTTCCTGCCATTAAAATTCTTTGTGACCATGGCAAACTTTGGAATGCAAACCTGAAGTGTGCAAATAGCATGCTTTTTTGATAAATAAATACTTCATATTTGTAAAATCTATTGTGCCTTTCTTGCATCTTTAAGTAGGGGATTAAAAACGATGGAGATGGTTCAGAAAGAAAATCTATTATTAATTTAGTGGAAGTAGTTAGATGTTCATCTCCTGTGCAGCTCTTAAAATATTTAGTTCTTTAATGATAGTAATATGTTCATTATAATGAATTACATTCTAGGAGAATCTTTTTCCTACAAGGATTTTGCTTCATTGGAAATATTTGAGACTTCATTAAAAATTAACTGTATCAATTATTTCATTAAAGCAAAGTCTCAGTGTTTTCATTCAGATAGTGTTTTAAACTGCCACAATGAGGTTTTCTTTGTATTTATTTATTTCAGTGGGTAAGAAGAAAATGTGTACATATTAGGATTTTTCAACATGAATGCATATATTATGAATTTTAAATAACTATGAGAGCTCCTCCTAGTCACATATTTCATAGGTTTTCATTTCTAAATTCACAAATCAATTTTAAGACATGAATTTCAGTTAAAGTGCTATGAGAATCACTACTAGTGCTGGCTGTCATTAGTAATATTTGGGACTGCAACAGTATCCTAGGGCTATTCAGCTTTGAATAAATAGGGAGAATGATATTGCCTAGCACACCAAAAAAAAGCTTTGTCTAATAACACCTGGAAAAAGGGAAAAGAATAGGCTGGGAGGCATCATATCATATAAATAATGAGGTGAGGACAACCACTGGCACATTGCTTTTTAGCATCAGTTTCTTATATGGGACCCACTGCTTTTCTTTCTTCTTCCTTTTTCTTCGCATGCCTCGGTATTGGCTTGTAATTTATGTAGTTCTGTGCTTGCCAGGTCTTCACAGCTATGGGCGTTTGGGTGAAGAAAAATGTCGTCAGATAAAAATCCTCAGAGGGATTATTGAGGACTGGGGGAGCCTGCACACGAGGCAGTGAAGAGTCTGGCTTTTTGGGAGAGCTGATTCAATGCCGTGAATGTCCTTGGGAGTACCCCTTGGGTCTTGTGATGGCAGGCAAGAAACGCAGCTGTGTCAGTTTTGCTAGCTCATTTTATTAAAAATAGATTAGAGACAAGGTTAAAGTGGAGTATGGCACCTGCACGACTGGCTTACCAGCTCTAGCATCTTCCAAAAAGACGTCGCTTGTAATGTAAGTTTATTTTTACTGAAGATAGGGCTGTCTTCAGTGGAGAAGTGCGCTTCCCCCTCCCACTGCCCGCCAGGTCTGACTGGCTGATGCCATGCTGTGCAGGAAATCTGTGGCAGAACCTAGAGATGAACCTGCATCTCAGCGTCTTAACCACAAGCACATCCTTCCTCTTTACCGCCCCCCCCCAGCTTTAAACAGCATTAATAGGGTTTTTTGCAGAGTTAATGGGTTTGTTTCACTTTAACCTCTGCCTAGTTTAATAAATAACTTGCATATACTAGGTGTAAAGATAATCTGAGGATTTTTTTTTTAGGAACTTTGGGCTAGAAATGAAGGGAGCTTGGTTTCCTGCATTCTTTTCATTATTGTTTCATCTTAAATTAATTCATCCAAATCTCCTCTCCATTCTTAAGCATCCCACACACTGAATTCCATCCTCTGGTGTTGGCAACATCCCTGGATCTGCAGTCCTGCCTCTGCAGAATTAGCCCTCGTCCATGGGACAGTTTGCTTGATTGTGTATGATAATCTCTACAGCTGTTACTCTGGAATGCTTATCTCATGTTTCCCCTACTCATTTTCATCCTAAACCACTTACTGAGTAGGCCAGAAAGAAAATCAATGCACACTGTGCTGTTGTATTGTAGTAAACAATTCGTCGTGAGCTTCAAGAAGTGTCTAACATCATCTTTAAGTAAAGCAGCAGAGCACTGCAGGGTGACTCCTCCGTGGCAGGAGTCTGGGATGGATGAATGGTTATAGCTCCATCTCAGCTGTGTGGGGTTTTTTCCTTTTATTTTAAAATAAAAGAGAGGGTCTCTATTAGCGAGTATTTTAATACATCAGAATGTTCTAGATGTTACAGTAATAATTCAGAGCAGCTGGACTAGGACCTTGGTTTTTTCCAGAGTTCATAGGTGTCAGGATGCAGTGGATTTAATGTGGATTCATAACTATTAAAATGTTAGTAATTGCTTAAGTGGTTTTGGGCAGTTATTGGAAGAGAAGAGTCACTTTTCTAAACAAAAGCAGCATTGTGGGATCTTGAGTAATTCACAAATTCCAGGTCCAAAAAATAAATTTGGACAGTTGGGGAACTGAGTATTTCGGTCACTTCTGTGCACAGGCGAACAGCAAAAAGAGCTTTTGGCCGTTGTGAAGATCTATAAGGGCATTTCAGGGTCTGCTATGATGCTCACATTTTAATGCTGTGCTTTCCAATATGTACATTTTGGAAAAGAGAAAAGAACCTCTGAGATTCTTTTCCTTACTGTGTTGGAAGAAAATAAACTTTATGAAAAATACCATCTGCCGTAAGGTTATAAGCAATATCTGACTAATTAAACTTATGGAGGACATTCCAGTAGGGTGATGTTAGCTGCATTTTATTCCTAGTGGGAGGACTTTCAGATTAAGGGGGAATTATTTTATTCAAAGTACCCATTAGTTCATGGGAATTGAGGGCTGCAGCATTCGGTTGTTCTGCAACATTTTCTTTGTAAAGAAAACCTGTTCTTCACTATTATTTATTAAAGGCGGGGGGCAGGGAGAAAGGCTGTTCATTGCTCTTAATGGGCCAGTTTTTTAAAGGCTTTAATTGCAGAAGCTACTGTTACTTCTAGTTTGCTTGACCAAATACCCTGAAGCAACTGCTTTTTTGTTTGTTGGCTTGCTGGGTTTTTTTAAGTAAACTTCCAGTTACTGGCCTCTGAAAACAGAATCTGTTTGAGGGGTCTTAGTGCTGAAACCAATGGTTACTCAGCGCTGGTCATGTGAAAGTTTTTGACTTTCCTTAATGCTGTTGTAAATCACTTCATGGGAGAGTTAAAGATGAAGATAATCAACTAATGCTCCAACATCAAGAACGTTTAATTACTTTACTTAAAAGGCAGTGGTCTTTGGCATTTACCACTTCTAAGCAGCATTACATAATTCATGTTCACTTGGTGCTTTTTAAATAATGATTTGGTATTAGGCACTTATAAACATTCAGAGTAGCTATGTAAAATGCAATCCAATCTGACTTCATCTATAAGATGTGATGCAAGTGCTTTGTTACGAGCTATAGATTGTGTTTTGACTTCACTTATTGCCAGTCACTTTGACAAATGACATCTTGGAAGAAGCTCGATGCAAATCAAGGTTCAATGCAAATCAAGTGTTGAGTCGGAGATTTTGTCTTAGCTACATTTGCTGCATGCCCAGTAAACTTATACCTTCTAGGCCATTTACAGGAGGGATAAACTAAGCCAACGGCTCCATGGGTGCAGTAACGGAGAGCTGCGTGCGATGGAGGTGCCTCTGCTTCCCCTGGAGTGGTGGCTCGGCGGTGCCCTCTTGGGCGCAGGGGAGCTCCAGAGGTGCCGCTGCCAGCAGGGGGGCCGTGCCAGGCTAGCAGCTTCACCACACTCCTCTTTGTGACCCCCCCTCTTACCGGAGTTTTGGTTTATTTCAGGCCAAAGAGCTGCCGACATTCAAAGACAATGATTTTATTAACGATGGCCAAAAGATTCATATTGATGAGAATAACAAAAAGATGTTCCTTGAGAAACTCAAAAAGGATGTTGAGGTAAGAATGTGCCTGTTCAGTTATATGTGATTAAAATGTGTGGCAAATTACAGATATCCCAGGAAACTGTACCTGTAATTCATTAATGAAAACTCTTGTTTGTAGGACGGTAAGCACTGACTGTTTTAAGTGAAACACAATTTAAAATTTCAGGAGTTGATCACTGCTTTTGCTGATGTGATAAATGGCTTGCTGCTATAGCTGGTTGGCATACGTTGTCCCTGCCTTGATGATGTGATGTTAAAATGATGGTACTGCTGAGTATTTAAGCTCTTTACAATCCTAGTACTTCCAAATGCCCCCAAGAGAGAGGTGAGTATCGTTAGTTGTATTTTACAGGTGGAGGTACACCATAGTTGAGGCTACATGGACTGTAGTCCATAACAGAGGATGTAGCATCCCCACCCACAGCCATGCACGTTCTATTTGTTTCATATTAGTAATCCAGTTGTAAATCATCCTTAGTATTGCAACAGTAGAGTGCTTCTGTGATTTGTATACAGCAGTTGGACTCATTATCTTCATGTAGTCTTTCATATAAATTTGTAATTGGCTGAACATAGTCAATACTTACCAGAAAAATGTTAATGTGCGAATTTAATGTAATATTTTATTGTAGCTGATTTAGTTCAGCAAATAAAAGAAAATAAATATTGGGCTAACTAGTTCACACAGCTTGACTTTCGTTTCCATAATTGAAAATATTGTCACTAAACACAATATTTTGCAGCCCTTATACTCAAAGCCTAAAATCTGTTTTCCTTGTTGGAAGAGACCTGATAGCAAAATGTGTCTGTGACTTAATAAGACTTTCAGCTATTTATATCAAAATGGGTCTGTGAAATGACTTGTCTAGTTCTTCAGATCTGTATCTTATTAGTTGCACAGGAAAAAATACTGTAACTTTAGAATTTAGCCAATAATTTGCTTTTGAGGAAATCTAATTTCCCATCATAGTAACGATGAGAAATTTATGGTGATGATAATTATGAAAACATAAATATTTTGTGAAATATCAATGTGTGTTTATTTTATATTTAAAATATTGTGCTGGAAAAGTGCTCTACTGATGTCACAGCTATAGAGATAAGTTTATTTGGGTTTAAGTTTTGTGCTCTTTTAACATGTACTGCTGTTGCTGACTAATGATTTTAGAGTAAGTAGGTTGCAGACAATATCTTAAGTATGTGCAAGGAATGTGGAAGATCCTTTATTACCCCAGGAAGTGAATTGTGTGCGATCTTCTACATCATTTACTGGATTGTGAATGTAATGGCAGATTCCAGATCATGTTTTGAGAGGCTATTTTTTATGGTTTTGAAATTTGTACAGGGCATTGTTAAATATCCGTGTAAACTACTAGTGTGAAGTGATCTGGCACCTGATTTTAAAAACAGCAAGCGGTTCTCTAACCTTGTTTTTCTTTTATTGGTTCTTCTGCCCTTATGAGGTAACTGATAGTATACCCTTTGGACCCAATGTGTAAACACATTTCACTACAATGAAAAGAAATGCAACAACACTTAGCATGTGATTATCTTATCACACAGTATTTATAGTTAAACATATTATGGAGTAGTATTCTAAACTGTATGACTTGGTATCCATTCTTGTTTGTCATTAAGTAAGTTCTGTTTCTATGTTTCTCTTATAATTGAATCTTATGTCCCCTTCCTGTGTTCAAACAGACAAATATCTGTTACTTCCGTTTTGATGTCCTCTTGTCTATTTTCCTGCCTCCTCATTCTATTGAAAATGTCCTGAGAAAAAGCACATAAGGGTATTTTTTCCATTTTAAATCAGATGATCTTTTCCTTGTGCTGGTCTCCCAAAGTCTTTTTGCTGTCAGCAGCAGCACCCGTTTTTCCCAAGAGCCGTTCTCTTGTAGTTTGCAGTTCACCCTTTTTCCCAAGAATCTGTTCTCTTTTGTGCTTTTTTGTATGATTATTGGTAGATTTTTCTCCTGTCTCTCGGTATTTATCAAGTACCTAATGATATGCCTGGAGTCCTTCTACTCCATCGCCTTTGGCCAGTCTCATCTGTTCTTCTTCTATATTATTGCACATCATCTCTTCAAACGTAAAGCTCTTCTAGTCTTGTGAAGAGCCTTTGTTTTATTATATTGAAATGATTAGAAACCAGTTTCTTCTTTCTTCTTAAAACCTCTTCTCAATCTCACAATATTTCTTCTAGCACTTGAATTTACAGTCACTTTGTTATCTCCGATTCCTCTCTTTTCTCAGAGTCAGGATTTTGACAAACTGTAGTTTCTAATTTCCTAGTATTCTATACTCATCTCTTTCATCACTATCACTATTCCAAAGTCTGGCTTAAATCCTTTCTCCTCTGGTCTGCTCTAATGTCCTTTTTATAACCATTTAGAGTTTCTAAAAACTTAAACAGTTCGTATTTTCAGCCTCTTTCTCTGCATACCATAAGCAAGGGCTCCACAAGTTCAAAATCGCAGTATTGCTTTTAGGCTGCAGAACAGCTCTGCCCTGCCTACCCCTCACCCCCTTGAACTGTTTATCCCATCTTCCTGCTTTTATACCTTCCTTATTTCCATCCTCCGCTCTTAGCTTTCTGCCTTATCCTGTTCCCCTCAACTAAAATAACGCTTTGTCTATACATAAAGTGTATTCATCTCTCAATTTTCTAAAAATTCCCATCCTCAGTGTTTATTCAAAACAACCCTTTCATTCACATTCATATTTTGCCTACCTGATTTAAATTGTGAGCCTGTCACAGTGAAGAGAATATAGCATCATTTCATGTCTTCATGGTGTAGAACTTCACTACTTTCTACGGCAAGAATATTTAAACACCTTTCCATGATTCTTTAATAAGGCTTAAACGGGAGTGAGGGGGCGGATTTAGCACCAGATCGTAGCACGCCTGATGGCACAGAGGCTGGTCTGGCCCTTGAGCGGTGACAGGATGGCCCTAATTGAAACACGAGCCAGGAGTGACAGTCAGCGGCTCACACAGGCACTGGTCTTTGCTACAGGAAAGGTGATTTTTCCTGAGGATTTTGGGAGAGTGGGCTACAGCTCTTTTATAATACAAGTTGCAAGTGACCTGTGTGCTATTACTACATCTTAATAAATTCAAGTATCTCTCTGCTAGCTTTATCACTTAATCCTTCCTTTTGCTCTCTCTTAGAAGTGCCGTTTTTTCTCAGCTGATGATATCTTTGTGTAACTTCTCCTGTTTATGAGCGGAGCTTACATTTTTCAGTGATATTGATAAATTGCTTATTATCACTTTCTAGTTCCTTGCTCAGTTAAAACTCATGGACTACAGCTTGCTGGTTGGAATTCATGATGTTGAAAGAGCTGAACAGGAAGAAGTAGAGTGTGAAGAGAATGATGGAGAAGAGGAAGGTGAAAGTGATGGGACCCATCCCATTGGAACCCCTCCAGACAGTCCAGGAAACACGCTGAACAGCTCGCTGCCTTTGGCTCCAGGGGAATTTGATCCAGCTATTGATGTTTATGGAATAAAATCCCATGAAAGTAAGCAGTAATAAATATTTTTCGTTAAGGTGTTTTGATTCTTATACCAGAATCCTAAAGCCTTCACAACCACGTAAAGGCAAAGTTAAACTGCAAAATATGAATTCACTCTGCAGAAGAGGAAATGAGTTGCTCTTTGGTGCAGCAGAAAGGAGAAGATGCCTATAATGCTCAGCATTGTTACGAACATATTTCTTAAATATTGTGATGTGTGGTGATAGAGTCAAATAATTCACCTACTACACAATTAAATTGTATACTGCCTTAGCTATTCAGATACAGCAGTTCTCAGTTAATTGATGGGTTTTTTTCATCCATTTCAGGAAATCTAGTATCTGTAATTGTTCTTTTCCTGGCAGATAAGATAACACTGTTAAAAACAGTCTAGAAAGAATGAGAAAAGCAGCATTCCTATATTTCACTTTTTTGGTTGCTTTTTGAAAATTTGTGCACTCGTACCCAATTTCTGTGTTCCAGCTAAGAAAGTTGTCTTAAGGAGTGTCTAAGAAGCCTGAAACTGGGTTTGATGGTAGTGTATAAAACTAAGTATAACTAGTTATCTGTGGCTGTTCAAGACAGAAAAGTTATCTTTTTTTTTAATAAGCATTTACATGGATAAATACATGTTTTTATTCATAAAGAAAATATTATCTTGTTTGTTGACACAGAAGCGTTACCTTTCATATAAAACTTCATAGTTTTTCCACAAAGGAAGATGAAATCCACATTACTTTAAGTAAGCAATAATTCCTATTTCTGTATGCTGGTGTTTTATTTTACACTCATTTAGGGGGTTTTGCATTATATATGAGTGCAGTTAAACTCTCAATTAAGGACAGCTTGAGCCTGTGGTCTTTACAGATCTGTGATTCTGACTGACATTAACCTGTCTTAGCTGCTGATTTAGCCTTATAAAATCTCCTTTGTTAGAAGGAGGACTCATGATTAAGATGTTTCAAAAGTCATTCTTAACTGCCATGTGTTTGCCATTTGCAGATGCACCTAGGAAGGAAATATACTTTATGGCCATTATTGACATTCTTACTCATTATGATGCAAAAAAGAAAGCTGCCCATGCTGCAAAAACAGTAAAGCATGGGGTAAGTATCTGGGTTGTTTTTTTCCTCTGATTCTGTTTATACTTCTGCATTTTTGCTCTGTAGTGCACTGATATAGCACAGTTCAGGAAATCTAGGGAAAGGGGAAATAGATCAGCTTTTTTTCAGGTTTTTTTCTAGTTTAATAGGTAATACAAAAGTACAGAGTAACTGCTACACATTGCATACTGGGACTGGAACTCCTTTTCAGCTGTACACATAGCTTTTTTACCCATAAAGAACGCTAGTGATATGCCTTTTTAGGACCTTGTCATAAATTTGCGAGATGCACCTTACCCTTGCAAACAAAGCTGTTCACCAGACACCTGTAGTAGTACACAGCTCTGTGAAAGCTGTTGTGAATCTTACTTCAGGTGCAGGGCCCTAGTGATGGTTTCATTATTTGGTACAGCCTGTGGAAAGTTAATTCTTCAGCATATAATGCGGCTCACTTTACAAGACTTCTTAAAAAAAAAGTATGATTTGCAAAATTAAGCATAAAATGTACATATGAACTACTTGGAGACCATTAAGTGAAGGCTTCTGTTTGACTGCCTTGAATTTCTTTATTTTGACTGAAATTGCTGCTTAGCAGCAGACACCAAAGAACCATGGTGAAGCAGCCCAGTATTCCAGAATTATGATGTATACCTACTGTTATCACTCCTATTGTGATTTAAGGTTCAAATTTCATAAACTTTTTTTTTTTTTGGCATAATCATTCATGAGGCTAAAATCCCTCCTCTGTTTAAGTATCTAAAGGATCAGGGCATTGTGGAGGGTTTTAAGCAAAGGACTCAGGGCTTTTTAATTTACAGTAGAGAGTGATGTGGAATGCTCTGCAATAAGCCCTGCACAGGCCTGTAGAAGGTATTTTTTGTCTCTCCAAAGCAATGCTCTCATTACCCTCTCTGCTCTCAGAGCAGCTGAAAGTTGATGCAGACCATATGCAGCCATTATCTGGCGATTATTAATGAACTTTGAATGTAGCAGACTTTAAAAACTCACACTCCTGGCTTAAATAAGGGATAGAAACATGTTGTAAATAACAAATACGATTATTAAATCTGACTGTGATTCGAACTTACTCCAGAACATTACTTTTGTACAACCATTTTGTTTATTTTGGTGTCTCCATCCCGAGCCACCTGACACTGAAGTTTGTTCATTAATTGCATACATGCAATTTTCCCCTTTTGTGAAACGGGAAAAACATAAATACAAATGTGGCCTAAGGCTCTGAAAACCTTGAATAAAAATATGAATGGAATTGTGACTTCATTGAAATAGCAAGTGTACAGCTTATTCAGTGAGTCCAGATTTAAATAGTCACCATTTTAATGTTGAAAAAATGTTGCTGATTGTTACTATATATTCCAAAACAGATTATTTAGCATTCAGATAGCAATATACATTACACAAGTATTGACATGCCAGATCTGAGCATGATAGTCTTCTCTATATGAAGACACTGCTGCTCAACAGGCCAGACTCTGTTGGCGAATCAGTGGGTAGCATGGTTAAGTATGCAGTAGAATTTATATAGGACACAGAAGTACAATGAAAGTAAACAGAAGTAAGGAAAGTAAAGAGCATGTGTTTCAGAAATGGAAGATGGGTGTCCTACAGTTACGGTGGTGGGTACCGAGTATCACTGTACGCGTGTGAAGCCTAAAAAGGCATCAGTAAGATTCTGCTTGAGGGCCATTACAGTTTGTGTTTCTAGTGTCTGATTCTGAGACTGCACATGAAATTCATTGAGTAAGTAACACTCTCGGTGACAAAGCATTGACTAAAACACTGGTTCTTCCTTCTTTCCTCTCCCCTCCCAATTCTCTGTATAGGCTGGTGCAGAAATTTCAACTGTTAATCCTGAACAGTATTCAAAGCGCTTCTTGGACTTTATTGCCAACATCTTGACGTAACCTATCATGTTACATAGGACAGACACAAGACCTGGGGACAGCAGCAGTGGCTACAAGTGTAGGGTAAAAAAGGAACTCAGAGAAGCGCTCATCTTGCAGAAAGCAACCCCTTTGTTTACATCTGCTGGCAAAGATGACTGAAGTGGGGTGGAGTACTCGCTTTAACAGCTGCCTGATATTCCCAGCATAGTCCTAGCTATTTCTGACTCTTTTGTGTGTGCAAAAAAAAAAAAAAAAATTTAAAATAAATTAAATAAATAGAACAGCTTACTCAGAGTGCACTGTGACAGTAATACTCTGATGCTACCAGCTGAAACAGAATAAATGAGCAAAGAAGTGTGGGGAGGGGCTGGGGAAGAGTAAATGCATGTTAAATCTACAATATTGTTATCAAATTGTAAACTGTGGATCAGTTTATTTTTTGAACTAAAAAGATACATGACAGTATTCTTCATGATGATGATGATGACGATGATAATAAAAACATCACTGCGAATGTTACACTTACACCCTGCACACTGGCACTCCTTAAAAAAGCAGCTGCAACAGCCCTTGGTGCTGGAGGCTTTTCCCATTTGGTTCCTAGCAGTTGGTTTTTTTCCTTTTTTTCCTCCCTCTCCCATATCTGTCTTCTTTTCAGCACATTGCATCAGGAAGTTCAGCCTCTCGGATGTCTGAGAGCCGGCATCTCTTATCTTACAGAGCTAACGTAATTCATGCTATGTGTACATTTTTGCTGCAGTAAACTTTTGTTAAGAGAAAACTTTGCTTATTTCACTTTGTTACCTGAAGTTTTCATTTGTTTTATATTCTTGCAATATAGGAACTAATAATGTTACAAGTGGAATAAAAGCTTATCTGAAGAAGCGCATAGTTTTGGGCAATAGTAGCTCCATCTTTCACCCATTGTGAAAGATGTGCACACTGATAGAAATTCCATTCCCTTGTAATTTACTGGGAATTTGAAGTTTAAATGCTTATGTTGTACTGTTGAAACAGCGGTATTTTATTATAGATTATCCCTCGAAAAATGAACCCTGAATTTTACTGTTTACATTATTAGGAAAGCAGGGATATTTCTGAATTTCAGAGCCGTGTATAATATATGACTTTTGAGTTTACATGTAAAGTTATTTTGCAGTACAGATGAAGTAATGTTTGTCATCTTCCAAGGTGTAATGTGCAGTAGTGTACTAAAGTGAATGTCTCGCTCACCTCCGTGATAGACTCTTTTGCAATAAAATGAGAAAGGATATTTCAGAAGGATTTTTCCCAAGGTTGTCTTTTAGCATCAAAATGACCTGTCCTACCATTTACTCAAGTTTGATTGTATAGTACATTGCCTAAAACTGTGCTGATCATGTTTAACGTGTTTAAAATTTTTAAACAACAACATTGTATTTGTTCTCTTCTTGTATTTTTCCCTGAAAGACTCCATGCTTGAAAGAGACAAATTTACATATGCTTAAAAGTTTATCTACTTATACACTGTGCTAAAGCTGTGCCTTTAAAATTTCTTTATTGAAATTGTTAGATTTTGTAGGCAACGTAAGAGAAGTCAAACCCTCCCCATCATCGTTTATAACTCAAATCAGGAGTGCCAGCATGCCTTCTCCATAACTAATGTCAGTGCTGTTAAGCCTGCAACTGTGCATAATGTATGTAGTGGTTTACTTCAGAGGAGCCTATACAATAGCAACCCATTACACTCTCTTCAGCGGCCAAAGGCAATACTATCCCTGTTGCTGTGTACTAATTTTTTTTCTCCTTTCCCCGACCTTTCCTACAGGATTTTTTGTTACCTTTGACTTAGTGATGTCCGCAGCACTGTAATGTATGTGTAAAATTTTGTATTGTATGTATTTAAGTAAGTTGGTACTGTGGCTTGGTATTTTTTTTGTCCTCTCCCTGTGTACCCCAGTTGTCTACATTCTCACCCAAGGTTCATTTTCTGAAGCATGCTGTGGCTTCTTAAAGCACGAGGCCACAGAGAGACCCTGAAGTAAAAATGAGGTACACATACTTGGAGTACATATTTAATTGCGGCCAACGACTGTACGTTTTTAGACAATTTTAGACATTTACAGCAAAGCATTCTTTTTGTCTGTGTAGCAGTTTTGTCACTCATTCTTGTTGATAAACTGTTTTATTTGGACAGGGCAAGGAAGACTCATTATTGTATATGTTAGTGCTTAGATTACGCTCCAAACATGAGCAAGGCTTTATAAAATAAAGCACTTTGATGACTCACTAGGTAAATCCTTTGTTCTTGTGTTTCAACTACGGTTTTGATGCTTACAGATGAATTTTGGATGTTAAAATGAACGTGTAGCCTATATTGCAAAGGAAAAAAATAAGAAGAAACTTAAAACTTTTTCATTAGATTTTACCCTGCTTCTTCCATGCTTACTTTCAGTGGCTTGAAACATTTAGCCGTTGGGGTTTTGGGCTTAGGCTGTGCTCTGAGAGCAGATTCTGAGGTTTGTAATTAACAATTCTATGGACTAAATCCTAATATTACTACAAAACCAGGAAGATCATCCACAATAATTAATTGATAGAAGGATTGGTAGAACTTTGCTAACATGTGTAAGATCTTATGCTAAACGAGTTATTTAAAAAGTACTTGGGAATGAGTTATTTAAAAAGTACTTGGGAATAAACCCAAATAATTCACAGGGAGGAGGGAGGGCTTTGTGTTCTAGAATTTCAAGGCTTTGATTGTCAGGGCTTTCAGCGCGTGATACAGCCTGTGCTGCACATCATAGGCAAATGGCAGAAAAGAGTCTTTTGTGTTTATTCTGATTAGCTTTTAATTCTCTTAATACATTTGTCACTTTTCAGTCCCTTTCAGTTTATTGCACAGATGTAGCAAGACAATATTTTCAGCAATATTTTCACCTGTAAAATACACATGACAGAATTAATGATAAAGTAGACATTCCCCACAGGGAAGGCGGTTGAGGAGCTATTCTATTAAAAGTAGGTGAAGTGATAGGGAAGGGATAGATTCAGCTTCTCAATTACTCATTTAATGATGTTTTTAGTATTAATCTAAGCCTGCACTTCACACAGCTGCCCCAGCTGCTTAGGGTTTAGTGTGAACGTGGTGCTCAAGGAATGCTGCTCAAGTTATGTGGCCACGGTGGACAGCAAGCTCCCTGGCTGGTTCTCTGTGCACGCTGCTCAGACCATCTACCATGCCCTCTAAACAGGCTGCCAAACTCTTGCACTGCTTTTGTAATACAGATGCACATGGGTTGTTGGTAGGTAATTTCTCAGTGCCACATCCCTCACAACATAAAATGAAAACTTCCAGTATACAAAACCAGCACAATGTGCTAGATCTAAAAATCTGCTCCAGTTCTCCTGCTCCAACAAACTATTCAACAGCTGAAGTGTTAGTTAGGCTTTCCACTCTTTTTTCCTAAGACTTCTGGACATGGTCAAATTTAACTTTCCAGTAAGTATACTACATTTAAGTTTTAAGCCAGCCCTGTCTTTCGAAGCGGTGGTTTAGTGGAATTACTCCTGTGGTCCCCTACTGCACTATTCTCTAGCTGACACTCTGAGTGGTTTTCATACAGCTGCATAGCTAAGATTTACAAGGCCCTGCTGCTACCTGTGGCCATCCCGCTCACCCCAGTCTCTTAACGCAGCATCCCCAAGCCGCCTAGCTGGTGGTGTTTCCCTCCTGCCTCTTCTGCGTTGATAAGGGTGATTGCCATTTCTCTTTGTGGAGTTTGCTGCAGGGCACGCTGTGTTTGACAGGCATTGCTGACTTCAGCAAGCAGCTGAAGGACCTTGTCTTTAGTAGAAGTGTGTATATGACAATGCATAGGAAAATAATATCTTTTCTGATAAAATGTTTTCTCTCCCTGTCACCTGAAGAAAACCTGAAGGCAGCAATGATATTCAAGGTAGGAGATCCAACTGGCTTGTTAATGCAAGGACTGTGGCAAAAGAAATGTTTAAATTAAAAATTATTGGAAACAATATTTTCTATGTCAACTAGATAACCTAAATGTATAACCTGAATTTCCATCTCCCTTGTGCTTACCTCTTCTTTTCCAATGTAATCCTAGTTAGCAAGTTCCTGCATCGAGTAGGATCGTTACATTCTGATGCTCTCATACCCCACCTTTATCCAGTGTCTGCTCCATGTCTGCTGTCCACTTGGTTTCTTTCAAACTCTCATATATTCAACGGGAAAAAAAAATAAAAACAGAGAGCATTTAACAGAGAAATCTGTTTCATCTCTTCCTTTCTGTCCTGATTTCTCTATGGCAGGTATTGTTTCTGGAAATAAGCATATCCTTTACAATGCAATGTGGTAGCAAAGAGCAGAGGCCGCATAGACAGAGCAGTGCGCTGTCTAATTTAATCTGGAAAATGATGCTGGTTTACTCCCGCGTGAGACTGACCAGAGACCTACTTTCATGCCACAACAAGGGAATGCACGTGAACAAGTGGTTGAGGAAGAGCTTGAGAGCAGCAGCTTCACGTGGCAGAGGTGATTGTGTGAGATTAAAATCACTACCAATAGCCTTGTTAGAACTGTTAGAAAACAGGGCTGGAAAGGACTTGAAGAGACAGTTATAGTCCATCCCAGAGCAGTTCAACTGTAGATAAACACTGGCGAAAATTGGGTTAAACTTTTCCAGGGAGGGTAATTCCATGGCTTCCCTGTCCTATCCCTTCCCATGCCTTGCTAGCTATATCATCAGAAAGATTTTTTCTAATACCTTACCTGCCTCTACATTACTACAATTTAAGCCCATTAGTATTTGTTCTATCTACAGTGGGCCCTGAGAACAGTTTATTCTCTTCTTCTTTCAGTGTCTCTTAATGTGATTCTGCCTCTATGTACTGAACAATGTAAATATTAGCTTTTGCACATATTAAATTGAATATTCCCTTTCCTTATTTAACAAAATAATCAAAATGGTTTAAGCCAGACAGAATGACCTATTGCATTCTTTGTAATGCCTAATTTAAAAAAAAAAATCTGTTAAAATAGTGCTTCTTAATTGTCAGTCACATTTTATAAATGGATTTACAGATTTCTATTTTAAGAATTTCCTAGCCATCCATTTACCATCTAATAAAAAAAATTGTAATAATTGCTGTTTGAACAGAATGCAGTTTCAAAATGAGCATGCAGCTACTGCTTAGCTGTAGTTGTTGCTATAACTGCAATAAGACACAAACTGCTTTTCTCTTTTCCCAAAGTAAACAATATCATGATCTTAGCTTTCCTGATGATATTCCCTTTTCACAGCTTCTAGTCTCATCTCTGTCAGTGATATGACATAAAATACTTATTTGATCTTAAGTATTAAAATACAAAAAATACTTCTTTGCAAGCTGGCATAAATTCATTCTTACCTAGTGCTCTGAATATTTGCAGGCATTTTAGTTATTGTCCAATATGCTTTGAGTTTATAAAGAGCTCCTGCTTTGTTCCCACTCAATCTGATTCATTCATAGTGACTCATTTTATTTAGCGATGTGTATCCTATTGGAATAAATGGTATTTGTGAGAACCTTGTGTTTTGAACAGGTTTGGCACTTGCATACAAGCCTGGAAGGTGGTTTAACTCATTACATTTCTCCATTTCTGCTGTTTCAGCTTGCTTCTGTGTAGGAAGCCCAAGGCCAGAACATTCTACTTTCTTTTCTGTTTTATGTATTTTCAAGTGCATGCATAAAAATATTTTGTTATAAGAATATCTCAATCACTCTAATGTTGACGGCATATTTGGCATACCAAGGCAGATAACAAGGGCTAGCTGCAGTTCCTGGGCTGACAACAATTCTAGTTTGCCTTCCACCACCTGAGGATAACAGGGTCGTGTTTGATTCTGGTTAAGAGAAAGTCCCTTGTTCCCGCGATGTGCCTGCTTATCCCAGCAGCTCGGATTCAAGTGATGCATAAGAATCCTTTCCATGCAAGTAGGTCTGATTAATTCGCGCCTGCTTTAACCAGGCACATAATGCTAAATTGAACTTTACACTCTGGGTCCGGGCCCTATCTCCCTTCGCGCTGTGTAATTGCATAACAAAACCGAAATATTTTCTGCCTTGGAGGGCTTTACTCTTCAGTATTTCCACTTAGTTCGGTAGTCAGTCTTAGACTGAAGTTTATTTGTATCAGCTGCACCAAAGACTTTGTATTTGGGGTGGGAGGCTGTTAAAATATCAAATTGTATTGTGCAATTACGATCATCTCTTTATAGGGTACAATGGAAAGAATCTGCTTTTAGTTAAGCACGATGATGAGCATGCTAGCAGTTAATACTGCTCTGCTGCTTTAGTCATAGCAAAGCTCTGTGTGGAAGGAAAAATGGTAGCGTTTGATCTGGTTACGCTGTAAAGTGCTCTAGAGCAGAAGTTCCCAAGTTGTGTTTCACATGCCGCAAGCTGCAGCGTCTCTGCGCTGGGCTGCGCTTTCACCCCAGGGTGCAGGAGAGTGAGGAGGCTCTGGGTCTGTTGGAAGGGGAAAAACTGAGCGTATGTTTGTAGCCTGAAACTGGACGCAGCTGTGCTTTTGGAGGTCCCAGTCTGGAGGGAGAAAAACATGCTTTCTGTACAACCTAGTGTTACTTGAGGAATTGTAGTGTTTGAAATTGCATCCTGGATTTAAGTAATGTCCTTAAAAAATCCTGTGTCGCTCTTTGTGGCACTTCCCCTGTCAGCCACTGCCTGACGAAACTGAAATGCAGCTCCCTGCTTACCCTCTTACTGTTTTGCTCTGAGGCAACTGAAGCGTGTTACGGGGCTGAGAAGGCTCCTGGGGCTGCTGGCAAGTGCAGCTCCCAGAGCATTAGCAAGTGGGAGAAAATACATGGTCTCCCTCTGTTATTCTAGTGTTTTCTAAACATCTTCTCATACATTATATAGCCTGCTGATCGCCCACACCAGTCTCCTCATCAGACACACTCCCCACAACCATGCTTTAGGGAAATGCACATGTGGCTTATTGTCTGTGTTCGTATCCCTCTGTTCCTGCCCCCTTCCTTGACAGGTGGACATACAGCTGGCTTGTTTGCCACCAAATTGCAGGACAAAGTGGATAAAGCCACCTGGTTTAGTCCTTCAGTGACTCAATTTGTAAAGAGGAGGGGGAAAAAAAAAGACACAAGGGAAGATTGAGTGGGGGCGGACACACAGATGCTGCCTGCTCCACCCAAAACTTGGCAGCTAGGGACAAACACGGGGCAGGCAGAAGACTGCTCCAGCACTGTTACACGACTGCCTGCCTGCACAAGCCCTCCGCAAACGATGGCGTCTGACAGACGCGTAACAAGCCACTGAGCAGTGTCCCACCACTGTGCTCCAAGTTCTCACCTTCCCAGGAGGACCAGTGCTGAGCACCTAGCTTCCTTGATAGAGGACTTAATCAAGCAGGACTCATCTGATAAGAGAAGTGATTCATTTACTTCTAGGGAGAAAAAGAAACACCACAGATAGCAGTAACAAGGGTTCAGGGTAAGGGGAGGGCATCAACCAAAAAACTTAAGCTTTTCTGAAGCAGCAAGGAAGGGACGGTACTGAGGCCAGTAGAGGAATAAAGCTGAGAATGAGAAACAAAATACAGATAAGCTACTGAAAACGTACTCTGCAAGATCCCTGAGCAAGGGGCGTCTGCTGCATGTTCCTGGGTTTGGCATTAACTGCAGCTGCTCTAGGGTCAGGGAGGACAATCCCATGTGGATCTCTCTTAAGGAGCAGAGAAAAATCTCAGACCATAAAGATCATGATGCAGAAGGAAAAGCATAAAATACTATGTTGACAACACCTTAAAAGCATTTTATAATAGTCCCCTTCTTACCTGAAATAATGTGAAAGGTGCTATGGTGTAAGATTAGAAGTAGAGCAAAGCAGAGGGGAGGACTGATGAGCCTAGAGAGCAGAATGATAGCACCCCATTAAAAAAAAAAAATCTTTAAAAGCAATGCAATAAAAGCTTCAAGGAGATACCCATGCAAAATATAATTAAACTGCTGGGCTCACATCATATGGTAGTATGTTAATACAGAAAAGACTCAGTAGGAGGATGGCCACGTGGAAGATTTTCATCATAAAAATAAGCTGTTTCTGTGACCCAAAGCAGTCTGTGGCAATACTGTTTATTTGGACGGGGTTTTCTTCTGACAGACCCAGAAGCATTTCCCATGCATTGTGTAGCCTGCTGATCTCCCACCTTCTTAACCCAGTCTCTTCATCAGACACACTCCCCACAAAGACACCTTTGGGCTTCATTCAGAGTACTAAGTTGTCTGGCCTAAAACAGGTAATTGTTTTCACAGGTACATTTGGGCAAGGGGGAGGGAGGGCTAATCCATAAAGAAACAAGCTTTTCAGATGAGAAGATGGATGTGAAAAGACTGTCATTCTCTTAAGGTCCACTGTGAAGCAGCCTCTTCCTTCTCAAGCATGGGAGGTTAGGTTAGGACCCTCAGTCCAACCTTTAGGTTATTAAACAGAGCTCTAACTGCCCTTCTTGGGGAAGGTGCATCAGCTGTCTCACCAGTCCATTAGATCCAACCACTGCTGCAGTGTGTTGTGCTTTAACCCCAGTTGGCAACCAAGCCCCACGCAGCCGCTCGCTCACCACCCCCCCAGTGGGATGGGGGAGAGAATCTGAACAGCTAAAGAAAACTTGTGGGTTGAAGTAAGAACAGTTTAATAATTAAAATAAAATAATAATAATAATAATTGTAATGAAAAGGAAAACAACGAGAGAGAGGGAGGAGAACAAACCCCAGGAAAAACAAGGGATGCAACCGCTCACCACCCACCAACTGCTGCCCAGCCCGCCGCCGAACAGCGATCGCTGCCTCCCGGCTAACTCCCCCCGTTTATATACCAAGCATGATGCCATATGGTACGGCATAGCCCTTTGGCCAGTCGGGGTCAGCTGTCCTGGCTGTGCCCCCTCCCAGATTCTTGTGCACCTCCTCGCTGGCAAGGCATGGGAAGCTGAAAAGTCCTTGACTTACTATAAACACTGCTTAGCAACAACTAAAACATCAGTGTGTCATCACATTATTCTCATCCTAAATCCAAAACACAGCACTCTATCAGCTACTAGGAAGAAAATTAACTCTATCCCAGCCAAAACCAGGACACAGTGAAAGAGCAGATCACAGCTGATGTCCTAGAAGTCACCCAGTCTGACGTATATATTGCAGTTGCAGGCTCATGCTTTGAGCGTGTGGCTATTCTGAAAGATTAGAATACAAATGTTTTAAACACAAAATGCTCTCCCAAAATGAGTTTCTGTACTCACAAACCTCCAGGGAAGAGCTGCTGTCCTGTACATTCCTGTGCTGGTGAGGAGGGCTTACTCTCCAGATCCTCTCCAAAGTCACAGTGCCCTGCATTACCACTGAGCAACTGTACATTTATTTGCAAGACTACTAAAACAGGATTTGTTGGATTCCTGTCAAACATGGCTTCAAAGAAGGAGGGCAAGAAGGTACAGAGCTGTTGTTAATAATCAAATGTCATTACACACTAAAAATAAAAAGAAGCTTTTTCAAAAAGATGAGAAGCAAAGCAGGTTGCACCCTAGTGAAGATGAGTATACATCCCAGTTTAGAGCAAGAGGGTAGGAAACATCACTCAGTGAACCGTGGCCAACCACAGATGCCCAGAAGGTGAAGGCTGAAGATGATCTTCAAACATAGCCAAGCTTTATGCTATTAAGCACTTTAAAAATCAAAACTACCAATTTAAATTAATCCGTGCTTTATAAGTGGCCAATGTAAAGAATGCAGCTGGGGCATAATAGGATCATAGTAACTCAAGTCAGGGAGTAAATGAGTTGCTGCACTCCGCACAAGCTGTGAGCAAAACAGAAACCCCGCTGAAACCCAGCTCACAGAGAATTGCACTTGCTTGCACCAGGGCAGGCATAGCTCTTGCAAAGCAGCCACAGCCCAAATAAAGACGGGGCTGTGCTCTAGAGCAAAACCCTACAAGCAGCGTCTAAGACATCTGGGAGGAAGGAGTGGTTGAAAGGAAAGCCCATGTACTTAACCTGTTATGATGTTTCCATATGTTCTCTCATTATATGTGGCAACTAAAGAAGAGAGTCTGCCCAGTTCCAGGACTTGTCAGCTCCTAGAAAACATAATTTCACAGCCAGGCATAACTGGAGGGCTACATTTCACAGCTTATCCTGAAAATGAAAGGTGGAAAAGTTCAGATAGTTCAAAGAAACCAGCCAGGGATCACATACAAACATACTTTTTCTGGATTCTTTTGACCAATGTTTGATTTTAGGTCTTTCATATGATACGGGTATTGCCATGAAGTCACAGCCAGGAAATCAGTTTTAGAAGTTATCAGGGAAACTTTCGAATCCTAATTGTTGCTTTTTTACTAAACAAAGTGATTTTAAACAGACCTCCCACGTGGCTTAATGTTGTGTTTAAGCAAGCTGCTCACAATAAGTACTTTAGCCTGTTCTTGGTTATTCCACAACTTGAGAAGTTACCTTTCCAGACTAATTCACAGCCCAGAGTGCACTGCTCTGTTTTTTAATCGCTGTAGTGGAAAATGGTCGCACCTACTTCCCTTGCATCGCCCTCCCTACAGTCACAATCAGGTTTGGCTTTAACTATGACTTTCCTACAGCAAAAATTTACAGTGGTAAAAAGTAAAAGTTCTACTATTTCTAAAGTCCACTCTGTCAAGCACAAGACATTCCTTCGAACCATCATTCACTTTGGAACACATTCAACACATCAAAAGAAATCCAGAGGCATTTGAAACATCTTCTAACTTACAAATACCTTAAGTTAGAAATTAAAATTTCATCCAAAGCCCAGGAAAGGCTTCATCTAAATACAATAGTTATTGAACCAGGTTCTTCAAGCATAACCTTTTCATCATCGGTGACTCACAGAAATTAGTCCCTGTGAAACTAAAAGTTGTTGCTGTTTTAACAGTGCCAGCATAAACCTCTGTTTCCTGTCTTTCTTACCATGGATCTGGATATAGCATGGTAAAAGCATAGCCCATATTCCAGTATTTATTTAGGATGCTTATTGAAGTACATTCTCCTTTGTACCAGCATAAGAAGTATGACTGTACCCGTACTAAAAGCTTTACAGCATAACTGCAGCTGTAAAAGGAAAGTCAAGTTTCTCACCAAAAGGTTTACTGAGTATAACTATATTAAGTATAATTAGTCAGCAAGACAGATGTTTGGACAGACCTTCTCCTGAACAGCAAGTTCAGTCCCATTCGTCCAGTGCTCCCATAGTACTTCACAGCCAGCTCAAACATCCTTTCAACTGTCAAATAAATTCCCACAGACCAGGTGAGAGCAGAACAAATCGAGCTCCAGAACAGACACACAGTATGTGCTAGCTTTCCTACAGCGTAATTAGCACCAAACAGCTTCTCTATGCAACAGGATAACTCTCTGTCCTAACCAAGGGAAGAGAAAGCAAGCTCCTGCTGTCTGTGTTAGACCTTCTCCACTCCAGAAGAAAGAGGCTTAAATACGTAATTTAAAACACAAGCATGATCATTTCAACTTTGAATTGACTGAAGCGATGTAATAAGATGATGCACTTCAGCTTGAATTGCTCTGAAACCTTCCATGAAGATTAAGACATGGCAGAAGCTTGGTTTACAGCCAGACACAAAAGCTTTAATGAAATGAAAACATGGGAATAATACTTCTTTCACAAATGTATAATATAAAATCAAACTTCCTCAAAGCCTTTTCAATACTAGTCATTTTTGATTGAGAAAGAAATACCACAAAATCAACTCAAAAGATTTTTATTGAAAAAAAACATTGGAGAGCAGACCTCGGTCCTAACAATGTACATGACAGTTTGCACCACTGAAGAACCTGTTCCTTTGACAAATATTTTATCTGTAATGTAGACCTATGTCAATGTGTTCCTCCTACAGATTCCAATACGGGAACACAAGGAAGAACCTGCCCAGGTGTTCTGCTGACTCTGTTCTGCTGTCTTGCTCTGGTAGAGATGGAAGGAGTATCAGCAGACTAATAATTACACTTGCATTTATGAAAATAAGTTGGAACAAGAGTCTCAACAATTCTAAGCATCAAACTTTTTAACTCACCAAGTTGCATCATGCAAATGAATGAAGTATGTGGGAGGTGAGCAGAAGAGAAATGAAGGGTGACAGCTGTTAATGTACTTGGACGACATACACCGACGGATGTCATTAAAGGGCAGAATGGTGTCAATTCCCATTTTTGCAGCTACGGCACACCCCTTTATTCACGCAACACATGATACACAATTATCCTGCAGAGGCCACAGAAGTCAGCTATCCCTTTCATCTCATTCACAGCAATTAGAAAAATATGCCAAAGTTCACTGAGATTGATTTTTTTTTTTACTTTTTATGGCAGTTAAGGGACAGATTCTTGACTCAGAAGCTCACAGCCTGCTATCATGTCCTTGGGGTGAAGGTGGGGGCTGCAAACAGAAAGAAATAGGCAGCAATTTCACCACCCACGACCAGCTGTTTGCAGGGCAGAAGCACCAATTGTGCTGGTCCTGGGACAGCTACCAGCTATTGTGCCCGACACGTCCATCCGCAGCAACAGAATTAGCTGTCAGTGCATATTTCCTAACGTGGTGACATTCCTTCTGCCCTCTTGCTTTTGTTTGGGCTTTAACCTTGTAAGTAGTGCCAATCTTCTTCAGTGTTTTGTTAGGAGCCCATCCTCAAATCCGCTCCTGTCCTCTGCCGGGCAGCTTTCCCTAGCTTCTTCTCTGAGATGTTCTTTATGCAATATGTGTATTTCTACATAGACAATGAGATTCTGGAAATGTATAACCCACTGGAGGACTGCATGGGATCCAAGCATTTCTTTGGTGTATAAGTTGTAGTGTAATGTTCAAAACCATAAATACACATGTGCAGAAAAGTGAACATCTTTAGATCTGTAAAGTTAACAATTTCTTTTCAAGCTTCCTTTTTCTGTCACTAGGCTTGACTGTAAAACAGAGCCCCTGAATGAAAACATGCTGCATCAGGTCCTCCTGTGCCATTTTAGGTTATCACCTCATCAAGAGAGAGATCCTCTTGAAAATAAAAATAGCCTCCAGGTTCGAGACTAGGCAGCAAAATTATTCCCAATGAGATAAAAAAGGAAAAAAAACATTCTCCAGCTGATTCATTAAAACAGGCAAAGCACACGCACAGTGAGACAGCAGCACACTTTGCTTTCATGAGGAGAACCAGTCTGGACTCACGCCCGTAGCTGTCCCCCCCAAATGCTGCCTCTCCAGGAGCTCCACATTCTCCACTCCATCCCTGTCTTATACACAGTTTATGGGAAGATAATGCAAAGTCATATTGAAAAAAACCTATTTTTTTCTGACCTTATACAGCCCTCTAATCTCTCTACAGGAGTTTAGTACTCTGCAATTTTCACTTTAAGGAACAGCAAACCTAAGACAAAGCCTGAAGTCTCCCTGATTGCCAGAAGGCACTGACCTGCTCTGCAACGATCTGCACGGAGCTGCCCTAGCCCAGGTCTCCCCAAACATGTCCCCTTTTCCAGCTACTTGTCATTTGGAAATGCAATGCATTTCTGAAGTTCTTGTCCAGATCAACTGTGATAGGACAAGGGGCAATGGCTTTAAACTAAAAAAGGGTACATTTAGATTAGATATAAGGAAGAAATTTTTTACAATGAAGGTGGTGAGACACTGGAACAGGTTGCCCAGAGAAGTTGTGAATGCCCCATCCCTGGAAGTGTTCAAGGTCAGGTTAGATGGGGCTTTGAGCAACCTGGTCTAGTGAAAGATGTCCCTGCCCATGGCAGGGGGCTTGGACTAGATGGTCTTCAAAGGTCTCTTCCAACCCAAACCAGCCTGTGATTCTAACTGTACATTTATACACCATAAATCAGACACTGCCTGGAAGCTTCAGATTTGCCATTAATAGACTGCATGGCTGATTCACACATTCACAGTAAGCCCAAAACACTCCCCAAGTGTCAAATTTATTGCACATTTACAGTAAATCCAACACTTCCCAGAAGCTTCAGGCTCATTGCACATGCTATGCACCATACAAGCAGAGTGATTTCTGTCTGGGAAATCCCCTGCACACAACAAACGGTGTGGTAGCCTTCCCTCGGCGGGTAAAATGAAACACGGCACGGCAGCTGCGCTGCTGGTGGTGGTGGGCCTGGGAGACACAAGGAGACTCACCTATACTCTGAAATGTAATATGAAGCAAAATCAGGAATAATACCTCCCTCCACTTACTTCTCTAGATGCCATGCAGGAAGGTGCATTCACTGAAATCACTTTTCACTGGCGGTTACAGCTTGACTTCAAGCAGAAATCCTTGAGTTGGAGTCCACCAACCTGAATCGTGCTTCTGTCGGTATTTCTGGCTACCTTCCTCGGGAAAGGATTCTCACTGGCTGGCGTAAAACTATTGACATTGTATACAGTTGTTTAATTACAGCTGGTTTTTTCCACTTGCTTATCAAGAATTATAGTCTATCATTATAAACATTTATCTAAGAACCTTTATATTAATATAATCCTTCATCCTGTTAATATAATGTATTTCATCATAACTAGTGGAAATGGAACATCAGCAGACAATCGAGGTTTTGCTCAGACTTGTGATTATCTGCGCAAGAAGTTCACCATACAAGATTAACCTTCTTCAGTTAATAAAACCACCTCTCAGCTTTCCTTTCCACTTCTGCAGTTACACAAAATCTATTTTTGAAGGTGCGCATTTAAGATCGTCGTGATAAATGGAGCATGCTAGTGAGGCAGCTTACGATTTCAGTTTAAAAGAAATATATATAATTAAAGCAAAAAGTTTCTTGGCACAACAGAGACTGAAATTTCTAACATCTGGAAAGTGTAAAAACTCTCAATCATTAGGCTACAAAGTCTCAGCAATTGCTAAAAATTATATAGATATTCAATACTGTGCCACATTTCAAAAGCTTCAGTGCAGTAATCTATGAAACATGTTCTTCCCCCACTTTGTACATAAAGCAATTTATTTCAGGTAGCATATGCACTGATCATACCTAAATTATTTTCAAAAGGGTGTGTTTCAACACAGCTTATCACATGCAATAGTAAGTACATTTTGAAACCATCTAGCAATTAAATTTCTTCAAGCCTTAGTTTTGTGAAAATAGATCAAAACTGGTTTAAAAGCTGAACTATGAGCTAGGATTATGCTGCTTGTCCTGTAAGGAAATAATTTGCAATCTACATTATCTAAAGAAATGCCTTTTGGACTACCATGGTGTTTCATTTTTTCTCAAAATTTCTATTATTGGGGAAAAATAGAACACAGAGACAAAAATATTTTCATTGACTCCCACAAGTCTTTTATTAGACTCAAGAGGCAAAGAAAACACGTAACACCTGGAAGTCTTATGGTAAGAGGAAACTGGAATTATTTTTATCTATTTCCCCTCTACACCTCCACTACATTTCTTCAGCCCCTCATTAAGTCATATGTCAACTTGGGAAGATACTCTTTTTCTCCAAACTCCCTCTGACAATGCATTAATTCTCCAGCTCATTTCTGCAGCATAGCGGTTTTCTCTCACATTTAACCTTCTTAGAGAAGGATTTCACCTTTTTGCCCAAAGTAATATGTTCACACACACACCCCCCTTTGTTTTTTAATTCATCATTAAAATGGTATTCTGTGCTTCAACCAGGTTAATCTCAAGTGTGCACCACAGACATTACCTCATCTGTGCAGCATATGCAGTTCAGTACATGCAATCTCCTTTATGTGACAATCTCTTCAAGACTGCAAATTATCATTTCCCTATCAGAAACATGAAAGCATTTTTCACATTATGAAAAGAACGATGGCACATAAAGGCACCATCAAAACTTGCATTATCTTTAAAGGACAATGAATGCAGGGTAAAAAAAAACCCACATGTTCTTGTTGACATGGAGTCAACAATGGTGTCATTTGGTTTTATAAAGAAATTAAGATTTTTTTTTTGTATGCGTGCAGTTTCTTTTTTCTTCTGTAAAATGTTAAAGGCTGCAAACTTGTCCCTTTGCCCTAGCTGATAGATATTCCATTATACCTGAAGGGATAAAAATTTTAAAAAATTATGCAACCTAGGCACACAGCAGTTATTCAAACTTAGCTGCTTGGGCCAATACTAGAACAGTCAAACCTGCACTGAAGAAATATTTTTAGTGCTTCGTGCTTTGGCACAAATTATTTATGACCCAGGATAGCTGGAAAATGATTTCCATAAGCAGCTTGCTTTTCTTCTTTCTTTTCATCACTTTTCCTGTAAATACTGAAGCTCACCATAACCCATATGTACACTCCCTTATGTGTTCTGCTAGTGGTACTCAGTTCACTTTTGTTACTGTATGTAATTTGTGGCTATCTAAATTGCCTGTGTTTAGCATTGCTAATTTTTCAGCATTTAAGGCTCAATCCTATTCATGTTGGTAAAACCCTACTGGATTTCCAAAAAGAACACAACAAGTCACTAAAAAAAGAGCATTGTCTTGCTTGCCTAAACCTCAATACTCTCCTATATGTTGTATTATTTAAAGGAAGCTTCATAAAGGGCATAAATAGCTGGGTACATTTTATTTTCTATCTTTCGAGAAAGAAAAAAAACTATACATTTGCAACACTCATATATGATTTTGTTATCTAGAAAACAGCCACATACTAACTGAAAACATCTCCAAACCCACATATATAATACTTCAAAATCTCTTGATCTAACCAAACAGTTTGCATTTAGAGTCCACATCTCCACTAACACCACAGTTGCATCTGGACCATTATGTTTAATGGCCCTCAGTGGACCTACCCCTCCCTGAACCCTTTAATACCTTTGGCCTCCACAAGTGTTGCATGTATTCACATACTTTTCTCTCACTGCAGTCCTAGGAGCCTGAATTAACTGCATTGGCAGAAACTTCCAGGAGGTTTGAGTAGTGTGTTTGGAGGATTAAAACAGTCAATATGCCAGAGCAGAATAAAATGTCCCTGTAACAGAAAAAAATGGAAGAAAGCACTACCCCCCAAAAAAAAAGAAAAAAAAAAAAGAAAAAAAGAATGTCTGTCTTTACAATTTACATTAATAAGGCTTTTTGATCACTTTAAATATAAATTATAAATATAAAAATAGTCTGGAAAAAAAATCTCTGCACCTTCCCCTCTCACTGATTCTACCCTTTCCTTCAAACTATTCGCAGCAAACTCCAAAGACAACAAAGAACTGGCTTTAAGGCTGATCCCCATCAAATGTCTTCTATGTTGCTTTTAAGTTGGACTAGATCTAGACAGTATATAACATACAGCATCAAAGCTCAAAGAAAGGAAGAAATACCTACATTAAACACAGATAATGTCTATATTACTTACTAGGAGACATAAGCTACATCCCCGCTAGTAAAAGATAACTCACTCGGTATTTCCAGGACTATGCATTGACAAAGTCAACGGAAGGGTGCAAAATATAAAAATGTTTATTTAAATAATAAAATGTAGCTCAGAAGAGAGACTGACTATGTATGTAAGCCTTAGCGTTGATTAAATCTCATGTTTCACTGAGGACAAAGAGACGCTGAGGGAGAGCAAGTATAGGGCTGTGGGGGTGTTAAGGAAACAACACCCACAACAAATACCAGGGAATTACGATAACGTTGCACTTCTGTATTTCTAACACAAAACTGCTCCCAAACTCTGTATTCCTCAGCCTGAGAGAAGCTGAATAACACAAGATTTTTCTGTCAAGCCTGTTCAGACGCACAGATACAATCCGCACGAACTCAGCAAACAGACACCAGCACAACAGAAGCATGCAGGTAACTGTAACCAGGAGTTTTGTTAAGACACAAATTCTGCAGGGTATAAAATATTTACCATCACCACAGGTGGTGCAACAGTTTGTTGTGCAGATGCTTACAAGCCTGTCTATTAAATCTGTAAAAGGAGCAAGTTTACCAGCTTTACCTGAACGCGGAGCAGTGACTGAAACACAAAACCCTTAGGTAGAGTCCCCAGACGCCCTTTTCTTTGGGTGATTGTCTTTTGCCAAACTTTTCGAAACACAGACAACTGTTTCTGGACAAACAACGTTACCAGAAGGTTGATAAAAACTGAAAGGGATCTAAAACACGTGGCTGTGAATGTTGCAATTGGAGTTGGCGTCAAAGCAATTCAGCTGTCTGTCCTTCCTCCAAAGCCTCGAATTCGCACGGCGCATAATCCCGTGCCCAGAGCAAAGTCAGGTATGCTGGGGAATACTTTGGGGCACCTACTCAAAAGCAGAAAGGCCAGATCTGATTGCAAAGACCCAGGAGTACTAAATAAACCAATAACCAGAGCTCCAGCCTAGATTCAAGTCTCCAGATGCTCTTCCTCCTTTCATTTCCTCTCTGAATTGCTCTCTAACATCTGTGTTTCCTTTTAAATACCATGCTATGATCCAAAAGCGTTTGCAAAATGTTAGTTATACCAGGGTAGAGTGCTATTAGATAAAAGTGGTAGAATACAGGGGTTATGTGAAAGTATATACAGAAAGCATGGCAGAGCAAATGTCCAAAGGCAGCATCTCCTGTTCATGGTCCCTCCAGGCAGCATCCCTCAGCCCCTACACATGCTCACCTCTGTTGAAAGTTTTCCTCGGTTGTTGCTGTTTTCTATTTTCCCTCCTTCAGCTGTAAGACAGCCTGGAGAGCAACACATCTGCTGAGGAAACGAGATTTCTGAAAGCTTGCTATTCAGTTACATAGGTTTTTTTTCAAATCAAGTCTCCCCACCTTTAAATTCATTTTCAGAGTCAATGAGTTTTCAATTGCATGTTTACATAGTGCTGAGCCCTTGGAAGGCAGAATTAACCAGAAAGACAACAACCCGGGGCCGCCTCAGCTACATAACAGTTTTAAAACCCAAGCAGAGACACAAAAAGTCATGGAGAAACAGCACAAAAGCCTGCTGTTCCTGCCTATAGCAAGATCTGCTCCTACTCCCACCTCATTAATTGCTAGTTTTCCTGATTATAGAAACAGCTTTTTCGGCTGCTGAAATGTATGGCGTCGTGCCATTTGCATATGCAAACTGACATAGGAACAATGAACCAGTTGCACAGTTCCTTAGAGAGCAACAATGTAGAGGATTTACGACATGTATATGGCAACGGGCAGGGAGGGGAGTATGGGGAGATGGACATGCGAAACAGCTCCTCATGTTCTTTATATTGTTTTTCTGATAAATAATCTTTCATGCTGTTTCTTGAAACAAAATATTTAACACATTAGTGGATTACTGATATGGGATTTGGGAAAAGAATAGAACTAAATATCTGTGTGACTTTGCTTTGCCTCCAGATGCATACCTGTTTATCAGATTTTAACACATCATCTCTGATGACATGATCGCACACTGTTCTTCCACAAGATCTCTACATTATTCGATGCAGAGAAGACAGAGTTTATTTAATGAACAGAAGCCTAGCATTTTGTTTTCTTCCTGTTATTCATTGTATAATCCTTTATTTTTACATGCTATTTAAACTCTACTATCCAAAAGGAATTGCTAATTTCCTTATGGACATTCATCGCTGTATCAGAACACTTCACAAATGTTTTTTTATTTTGCTCCTAGATTAGACGGCAGACCCCATCATTACTCCCATTTTACAGACCATGAACTGGAGACAGAATTGGGGGGGGGGGGGGGGGAAGTAGTAATGTCAGATGCCAACAGTCTGCTTTTTCAAAGTATTTGACATTATATAGGACTTCATAGAGTCAAAGCACAGCTCTCATTACATCAACTTCACCTTTGAGTGTCTAGCATTCCCACAGGTCTTATTTCACAAACATGAAAACAGTGATTGCCTATGGAAGCTTTGGCTTAAATAATCTGCCCAGGAAAATGTAGAGCCCTTTAGCAATGGCAAGGGTAGGCTCCAGTTCTCCAGAGCATCATTCAGCTGCCTTAATCGTTAAGCAATGGTTATACCACCTCTACAACAAATGAAGAAACTTTACCAAAGGCAAACACAAAAAAAACCCAGAAACTGTATCACATGGACTGATGCTGAACTACAAGGCTCACCACTGGGGCTGACATCCTTAGATCCACCATCAACACACCTGCCACTTGAGGTAGGAAACCAACTGACAGCAGGAGTAGGTTGTTAAACCTGCGTGGACCAGCACTGAAAGGGAACACAGGGCACGACTCGCCAGAAAACTTCACACCTATTTGGTGATTGCAAAAGTAAGGTGAGATTTAGGAACCCTAGATCCCACCCCTGCTTTGAGTGGGAGAGTGATCTAATGAGCACAGGTGTCCACTCTTTCTCCTCAAGCTTGCCTCCTTTCTGCCCCATCCTCCACAGTGTGTTTCAGGCCCACCCACAGCCCTTGGTCCCACCTCAAGCATCTCACCCTAACCTCTGCCTGGACAGCCCCAGTTCCCTGGGCAACACCAGAAAATGCCAAGTTGTGACTCCTTAATTTAAAACACAGAAAAATTGCTCGGAAGGTGTGGACTATTTGGCCTGACATCAGTAGACAGCTGAGTAGAAAGCAGAAGACAGCTGAGTAGAAAGCAGAAGACAGCCGCGCTGGTACAGTACAGTTGGATCTCTCCCAGGCATCTGACTCAGTACCACACAACAGGCGAAACTTGCTTTACATGAAGATAATAAGGCATGCATAGATTAAAAACCACCTTACTGAAGAATATCAAAACAGAAGAAGTAGTTTGATAAGCAAGTATCTGAAAGGAACTCTTTCCTGGGTGAACCTTCTGGGACTAGTTCTCAGTCTATTTATCAATTTATCTATTTATCGATGATCTACATAATGCCATAAGGTCTTTGTCAGTAGAGCTTATGCATGGCACTAAAAGCGAGGGCTGCAGAAAGTAATGAAGGGAACATGTTATTCTTATGAGCTCCGGTAAATGGTCACAGCCCCAGAGGATGTTTCAGAACAGCCAAATGGTAATCAGAAATGCAGGTGATGCTTGAAGGACAGAAGACTACTTTGCAAATCAGTTTCTCAGAGGGAAGCCGAAGAGGCCGTTCAAATAAGCACCAGAACACGAGCTTGTGGCATAAGGTGCAAATGGAAATATTGAGTGAAAGGAATCGATTTTGCTACAGTACAATTCACTCCTGAGACCACTACTATGTGCAGTCCTGATGCCCACTACTCCAAATCTCTCATCTTCCTTACAGACAGTTGCACAAAAGTGATAAAAATTTGGAAAACAAGTCGTAAAAGTGTGAGCCAATGAACGACTGCATGGCTCGCTTGGGCTGGACAGCCGTTGTCCTTTCTGACCCTGGAACTGGTTTTCAACCCAGTTCCTTTACAGACACTGGCCAGGCCCATAAGTTTTGTAGCTTCCCATGAAGACAACTATTATTTTTTTCAAGTTTTGCATTTAAGCTTTTTGCCACTAAGTATGGGAGTCATAAAGGAAGGATTTCCCCATGCAGATTTAATAATTTGGCTTCTGATCTTAGGAAAAGATATAGATGTCATTTTCTAACTTAGTTTCCTGAGGAAACTGAGATGCTCAGGCACCATGTGTCTCTGTACATGTATGACCCAGTAATCGTACAAACCCTCTGGCCAGCTTTAACCAAATTTGACGGGGGAGTACAGATTGGTTTGAGCTACAAAGTTCCTACACATTTTCACAGGTACGGGAGTTCAGGTAGAAAAGGGGGACTTCATACGCACCCTGAGCAAGGGAAAGTGGTAGTGCCAGCCCTCGAGACACTAGGCACTAAACAAGACACCACATGAACATCCTACGCACAGCAAAGCTTCACCCAGAGCTCAGAATCGACCACAAAACACAGTTCTGTAGGAAGTGCTGGAAAGGGTGAAGGCAGATTAACAAAATTATTTGGTTTGGTTTTCCTCAGAAACAGCAGAGCTTAGCCCCAGCTGCGGAAAGGTGCTGACAGACCAGAACTGGAGGGAGGAGAAGAAAGCCGCCCCTCAGGGCTCTGCCTGGCACGGCTGCTCGTGGGCTCGCGGGGACAGGGTTGGCCAGGTCGGGGCGAGGTGTTGCTGCCAAGTCAGGGGGTAGGGGCCTTGGGGAGGGTTCATCTTCCCCTACACGCTGAGCTACACTTCACCTGCAGGAATCGCCACCCTCTGTCTTCTCTAATCAGCTCCCTGTCGTCACAGGAAACTGCCGAGCTGAAAAACAGATTATAAGTAACTCTGTCTAGGAAAGTACTTAGCAGATTCCTCTCCATTTGACTCGTTTACTACCTAAAAATGCAGTCACGTAAATATAGGTGAAATCTCTACCAAATGAAATGTATCCTTCTGTTAGTGTAGATACATGGAAAAATCCATTTTTTTTACTAGGAGGATATATGATCCAAATCACTGTACTGTTACAAACAATATTTTTCAGATAATATTTAATAAACTTCCTTAATGAACTACCTTTGTAGTAAAGTATCTGAATAAATCATGACACTTTATTTGACTGATAATCTACAAACAACATAGGTACCAAATAAAAACAAAACTAGGAAATTAACACCGTCTTATTATTTTTGTTGAAACTCTAACAAATACTACAATAAATTCTATTAAACTATTAACAGTGCTTCCCCGCAGCTCTGGAAACACCATTTCTTCTTTATTCCCAAGGATAAACATTAAGCTTACACAAGGGTAAGCAATCCTTATATTATACTATTATTTAATATTGCTAGTGATTTTCTCTTGTTAACTTTCCTTTTCATTGAAATAATTTGGAAAAAAATCTGTATTTTCTGTTCTGATCCCTTCAGACAAATATTAATTAGAGGTGAAAGATTTGTGTAGAAAAAGCAAGTGCTCAAGCAGTATCAAACTCCTTATTTACCTAGCTGTGCATCACAGAGATGACACACCTGAGAAACAAATATTTCTAGGTTTAATTTATCAGTTCTAAGACCTTAACACATACGCATTTAATATCACAGGATGATTTTCTATAAATAAAACAAATGTTTTTGCTTGGACAATTATAACATTTTCAACTGCTAAAGAGTTCTTTATCTACAAGCAAACTTTTGGGTTTTAATTGTGGGAAAATTATTGCTAAATCTATGAACTTTAGCATTACTATAATCTGACAGTATTTCTAAAATAGACCTATGTCACAGCAAGTACATATCCCTTTAAATATTTTAAGTGGAAAAATCCTCCAGGGGAGTAAGTAGGACAAACATGTTTACGATTATTCAGCACTGTAGATTGCTGAACTGGTGATGTCAGCTGTACAAAGCATTTCTGCAGAGAAAAAAAAAAAAAACAGATACCATTCAAATGGTCATATCTATGTCCCCACATTGAAAGCAAATGCCTCATCCTGCTGGCCCGGAACAGGTGAGAGGGATCTGCTCCTCACAGCTGCAAGTAAGAAAAATACTCCAAAAGTAACATTGAATATATTCAGCTTCCAAACTAATATATTTCAAAGTAGGTACCAGCAGCAAGTATTCTATTAACAATAATTCTTTTATATTCAGTGCTTTTTAATGTTTTGAAAAGGTGAAGCGAACCTATTCCCTCAAATACGCAGTGCTAGGTGTTTAGCAAACCCCCCTGCATCGCGTGTCCCTTTTGATGAGGACGGGAGCAAATGCTGTGTTACAGGCTGACAGGGGCTGTGTTCCTGACGTGACATGGGGCTTCGTAACAGGCCTCCCTGTCACTTTGCATCGGTGCCCATGGAGCTGCCTCTCGGTTCATCACCGGCGTCGGCTGCTGACAGGAGGGCATGTGCTGACTTAGCCCTGCCGGCTGGCTGCTCCAGCTGGCCCGTGCTTCCAGGCCCACGGCAGCGCTGGAGCTGCCGGCACACCTGCGGTTGTACCACCTACACACCACCACCTACACACCGTGAGGCCAAAGGATTGCCTGGGCTGCCGAGCTCCTTGAGCGTCTCACTGCCACAGCAAGCAAAGAAGAGATTCCTGTAGGTATCACTTCTTGCTTGGCAATGAGCTAAAGCACCAGCCCGGCATCAGACCACAGCACCTTTATACAGGTGAGTCATCAAAGCCAGGACTTGATTTTCTGCCACTACACATCCCATCTTAGTTTGTCAGTAGGGAAGGCAAGTTCACAGCATCTAATTATCCTGGCCCTCTAGTAATGACACTGTGCCCCCTGCAGTTTCCACGGGATACGGTCCCTCTCCTGCCTTCCTCCTCTGAGCTGCGGGGCACAGGGCTTGCTTACCAAAATGGCTTTTTTTCAGCCCGAAGAAAGTCTGGGTTGAGCCTGTATGATGAACACCAGCACAGCTAGCAAGGGCTAGATTCTGGCAAGGAGCGCAGTGTGAGTGCTTGGGCAAAGAGGAGCTCTGCATCTCATTAAGTGCTTTTCATTGCTGTGAAGGTACTCAGCGGAAAGTCTTTATCAGCGCAAAAATGTCTTTCCAGTGAAAGTGTCCTCTTTTCTCTGGAAGCTCATCCTCACTCCTTCTTCCGCTACCAAGCAGGCCAGAGACACCCGCACACCATTTCCATGTTGTCAGACCAACTCCAGACCCCGCAGAGCCAGCACCGCTCCTCGAGCATCCCTCCTGCTGCACCGCCCGCCTGTCGGGGTGGGATGCTGCTGCCGGGGAAAAGCTCAAATCGAGGGCAATGGCAATTATATTTACATGGCGGGGCTTTCTAAACAAACTTGGTAATAAATAATATCTGCAAATTCACAGATGGTATGTGACTGGCTGTATAAGAGAAATCCGAAATCATTTTCCCACACACAGTTAAGCACAAGTTCACAGCAATCCTAAATTATTAATATTGCAAACAATGTTATTAACACTATTGCAAATAATGTACAAAGCAAATAAAATACACAGCAGATTATATCTCTGCAGAATGATTGAGAACTAGTGATAGCACAAGCTTCACTGACTCTGCCTGTTCCTAGAACACTGAGATTTAATCTAAAACTCCCCTTCCAAACAAACTATGGTTTCTGTAACGTAAATAAAACACTTCTCTGGCTCAAGCCCAGGCAGCATGTTGACCCATTTACACAATCATAGTTTCCTGCTCATAGGTGGTAATTATCACATCTGTGTTTGCTTCTGAAATTGGAATTTAAAACACAATTTGGTTTACCTAAAACAGGGACAGTATCTGCAGGCTCAAGGAAACAGCTTTCTGTAACACTTAGGGCCCACCAAATCCACACTGAACTTGGCTGAATTTAAGGAGGCAGAGGAGTACAACTTCTTTTGCCCCATGTGAAAAAATGCTGACTCTCATGGAGTCAGGGGAAGATTCACATTGACTTCAACAGGGCCAGAACAGGGTCATCTCTGCCACCATACCCCCCTTCAGCAAGTACAATCTGGGGAGGAGGGGAGTAACAGGCTATGCACTGAAAAATATTACAGAGTGTAATATTATTTTAAGTTTTACAGAACAGCTAACATACCTGGTGACTTTCAAAGGACCTTTTAGTTTTCAAGCAATTTAGCTGCCCAAGACAACAGCAAAGAGTAAAACAAGCAGCATCCAGTTCTTCATTCCCATGTTGCTTTAAGATGGGATCTGCTGTTCCCATGTTCCAGTGGGGGCTCTCCAGCCTCTCACTGTACCAGTAAGTTCTCTGTGGGGCTTTCTCTGGTCTTCCCACCTCGCTAGCTCGTTTCATTAGAAATGCTAAATTATTTGCACTACATCACTGCAAGGCAAGGTGGCATTATTCTCTTATTTGTACATGCAAGACCTCGAAAAATAAAATTTAAAGCTGAATTGTTAGATCTCTCAAACGATTTTTGTCAGGGAGCAAAAAGGGCTGGCTGCTTCCTTGGGGCCGGCCAGGCAGGGGCTACGGCATCCTACAGCATCGCTGGGGCAGGGACTGATGGCTGTGGCCTGGGCCGATGTGGGGTCCTGGGCCATGGGCAGGGTGGGAGAGGCCCCAGATGAGGCTGGGCAGGCACAGTAAGACCTGTTAATGTCCTCAGTTTTGGATCTCCCAACTGGAAGCACTGAGTCTTGTGATATTTTCATTGTTCTGTAGTGCTTCACAGATTCACAGTGTAGCTTTCAACAACTTAAAAGCTTTTCCCAAATCAGATCCCCTTCAGCTCAGGTCTCAGCTGCTCTTTGAGGACCAGAAATAAGAACAGCACAAAACGGCCAGCTCAGAAAAGTTTGTTGCGGGGACCAGCCCAGGTGAGCGATGAGCTCTGCAGCAGAGGCGAAGCCGTGCTCCCAGCAGCGCTGACCTGCTGCCTGCAGGGTTTCCCTCCCACGCCGCCCACTCCTGCTGCCCACACAACACTGCAGCCCATGCGAGGGAAGGACGGTGATTGAAACACAACCCTGGCTCACTAGCAGGGCACGGGGTATCTTCTGCATTAAATGAGGCAGTCTTGAAGCAAAGATGATGTAAAATCTCAAAATCAAAATGGACCAAAAGCTCTCTACAGTAAGGCCACATTAACTTGTAGGGAAAAGTTTCATCCTGTCTCCTACTTTTTGGGTGCTTGATTTTATATACTTATTCTTTTGATGGTATTTTATTGTGCGAATTTCCTACTCAGGGAAAAAACCTCCCGCTGAGAACACTAAGCATCACGAAAAATAAACTTTTCATTGGTTGTAATTCTATCTAACCTGCACTCCACCACCTGGCTTGGGACATCAGAAGCTGCAGGTGAGTCCTGTGTGACTCCTGTTAATGAAGATAAGGTGTGGGAGCGTGCCTAGGGAAGGGAGGTGCACAATTTCCCAGTAGAACTCAGAGTTATTAGACTTGGGGGGGAATAAAAAATAGCCATAAGAGTTCTTCAGTCTTCATCACTCACCGCCACACAAATAGCTCTGCAAGCACAGCACAGCAGGCAGCACAAGGGCAAGAACGAATAAACTGGAGATAAGAGGGGAAGAGCTCCTTACACAGCCTTACCGCCAAATGTGAGAGCACAACCACGGCGAGCAGCATCTTCCTGGCTAACGAGATGGTGCACTCACGCGGCTCTTGTACTTGGTGCTGTGGCAGATCGCTTCCTGAGCACTAATTTACAAGCAGTTTTCTGAAAGCTTGATGCCATGTTTCCATACAAAATATTAGTTCTCTCCCTTTCAGCCTGGAAGGTAGCACACCAGATTTAAGACTTTGCAAACAGTAGCACTAGCAGACTGCACCTCTGCAACTGGACATGCTCTAGCATCTGACATAAAGGCTGCTTATGTATTTTGTATGAGAATCACTGCATGATGTGCATGAATCTCACCAGGGAGTGAGTCCCAGGCTCCCTCCGTTCTGGAAGAAGGTCCTCGGCATGGACTATGGGCTCCCTTTTGATTTGCTGTCTTGCTGGCCCCACAAATCTGGTATTCCTTTCTGCACAGCACCCCAGCTTCATCCAGAAGGATGCATGTCCTTCGGCAGGAATAATGCCCTCAGCTACCCCCAGCTTGGGGAGAAAGACAAGGCTTATTTCATGAGCCTGAAGAAGGACCTAGAGCCCAGATGCCGGCTCCTTGGCAGGAGCTCCTGGCCACAGGGCATAGCACTCTGCCCACTTCTCAGACGGCACTGTTGAGGAAAGAGGCATGACTACAACACTGTTTTGCACATCTCAGCGCTGCACTCTCTGCTAGCCTGACCTATGGTTCAGCTACACAGCGCCAGACCGGTCAAGGGATTTATGCAGGAGATCGACTCATTCTCTCAGCCCCAAAAGACGATGGGAACAGACCCGAGTTTGGGCAGCACCTGCAGACGCCGGCCCCAGCACCTGTGCTGGCAGCTGGCCCCGGTTCGGCACCCAGCTGAGGAGCTGGCGCTCCCCCAGCCGCTCCTGTTTGGCTCGAAGACCCCAGCCCGGGCCCTGAGGGGGGGGGAGGGCGGCCGGGGCGCCCCTCCGGCCCCCGAACAAAGGCCCCGGGGCGGCCCCCGGTAAACCCCGCTCGGCGGGCGCGGCCGCCGCTGCCCCGACCCTCCGGCACGGCACAGGGCACGGCACAGGGCGCACGACACGGCACGGCACGGCACAGGCGGCGGCAGCGTGCGGGGCGGGAGCCGGAGGCGCGGAACGGGGCTCCGCGTACAGCGCTCCGTCAGGGGGGGTCGGTTCTCCGAGGAGGCGGCCCGCCGCCGCGGGGGACGGGAGGCCGGTGATAACACGCGTCCACGGCAGCTCTGGGTGGCGGGGCGGGGCGGAGCGGAGCGGCCGGAGAGCCGCGGGTGGGCATCGCCTCCGCTGCGGGCCGCCGTTCTCCCGGCCGCCAGACCCCCGCGGGGCGGCGTGCCCCGGGCCGGTCCCCGGCGCAGCGGGGCCCCCCGAGGGCTCCCCGGCTCCTCCCGGAGCCCCTCGCACGCGTCCCGCTTGGAGCCGAGCCTTCCCCCGGGGGCCGGGCCGGGGGGCCGGGCTTCTCCCGGCGGTGGGGCTTCCCGAGCAGCACGGCACAGCATATGGTTTACATGTTGCACTGCTGCATACAAGGACTAACATTCAGCCCAGGGATTCACTTGACATAAAAAAAGCCCTAATTACAATAATTTAGAGGTGCCTGAGTGACAGCAGGCTCAATTTTTGGTTGAATTTGCAATTAAGGGAAGATAATTATGCTTCGCACCAGCGCAGAGTATTAATATTTATGGTCCGAGGCAGAGGCTGCTCGGGCTGGGAGGATGCGGCGCAGCAGAGGTCGAAGCCGGGCGGTATTGGGGAAGGGAAAGTTTGGAGCCCCATGAAGCGGGAAGACCGCGTCTGCCGCCGCACCGCTGATGGAGTCCAGACCCCGCCAGAGCAGGCAAAGATTTATCCGTACCCTTTTATATATATTTATATCGCCTGAGATACGGATGCTTCCTCTATAAACCTTTTGCCATTCAGCAGGCACCTCCTTCACCTACTTCGTTTTTACTCCCGACTATCGATCCCGGGGGCTTTCCATGCCTCATTAACAGATTGGTGACTAAATGAGTAGAATTAATTTTTAAAACCCTTTAATTTACTTTATTAATTACACAAAGGCGCCCTTGACTACCCTGTATGTCCGGCTCCCTCGGGCACGCAGGATGTCGGGGAAGCGGTCACATCGGGGGGGGAGGTGGGTTAAATGGGGAAAGAAAGGGGTTTAAAACCTCCCCAACGCGCCCCTTCTGTCTCAGGGGCAGGGCGCTGGCCGCCGCCGGCCGCCAGCTCGCCGCGGATGGGCCGTCACCTGCCAGCGCCTTTTAAAGACCATTTTCTGTGCCTTTAGCGGCGCCTCGGCCGGTGCCGGGCTCAGCACAACAAAGGCGAGAGACCCGGGGCGGGGGCGGGGGCGTTTCTCCGACAATTTCGGCCGCTCGGTGTCGGAGGGGGAAGAGGGAAGAGGCTGCAGAGACCGCGCACCCCAAAGCCTCCCCCGCCCCTTCCCGCAGGCAGGCGGCTCCGGGAGGGCCGGCGAGCCGCGGGGAAAGCCGCCTCCTCCCGGCCCGGCCGCCGGCGCCCGGCAGCCGCAGCCCGGCGCGGAGCGGTGCGGAGGCGGCGGCGCGGCGGCCCCGGCGGGGGCGGCGGCGGAGCGGCGGTCCCATGGCAACCGGGAGGCCGAGCCCCGGGGCGGGGGCCGCCCCGCCACCCCCGGGAGGGGCCGCGGCGCCCGGTGGCGGCCCCGCCGTGGCGGCCCCGGCCGCGGGCTGCTGCGCGTCGGGCGGGCGGAGCTGCGGCGCTCGCCTGGGCGGCAGCGGCGGGGGCAGGCGCGGGCGCCCCGGGGCAGGCACGAAAGCGATCGGACAGGTAACTGCCCCCTGCAGTCACGGCTGTCCGCATCACGCTGCCGCCGGGAAAGGCTGGTGTATCTTTCTCCGAGACAACCCCCGCCAAGGAAAGCAGAATATTGGGAGTCGGCGGCCATAATTTGTTTGGTTTTCCCTCTCGCAGGACTCCCACTTACTCGCAGTATAGCCTTCAAACAGTTAAATTCTGAACCCTAAGTTCACATACCAGTAAATTAAACTATCTATTTATGTTTATCCTATAAAAAAATCTTTTAAAATCTTGGATGATTTTGTAACGATGTTGAAATACTATGTGTTTTAGTTTCATGAACAAGAAATAAGACAGGCAGTGTAGACAGAAGTACAGCTATGAACAGTTACATCATTTACAATGAAAGTCAGAGGTGTATTATACCAGTCGCCATTGGCTTTATCCAGCTTGTATCCCTTTGTATCCTTGTCTTTTACTAAATAAGCTGCTCTTTTCAACGAAGGGGAAAAGAAAAAAAAAAAAAAAAAGATATGCAGATCAGTTTTGGGGGGTTTGGAAGATGAGTATATAGATTTGTATAGATTTGTACACACACACACACCCCCACACACCCGTGCAGATATATTGTCTTGCTAGTAGAGCTGGCTGTGCCATTCAAATAGTTTATGCCAATAGGATGATTTATTAATGGAGTTTGCGTGACATTTCCCTGCACTGCCTGCAGAAAGGCGTCACAACATCATTGTAAACTCATCAGCGCTGCATGGAGAAAAACAATAGGATGCTGAAACTGCAACTCAGGGAGAGAGGAATGTAGGTGGAGAGTCTTAAAGTGTCTTCCAGTGAGGACAAATCCTGCCCCCCAGATTTCCAGATGATGAAACCCTCCGGTCCAAAGGACTAACAAGAGAGCTCTGCAGCTTTTAAGCCTAATGCTGAGAATCTGTGGGATTTAAATGATTCACTGACTTTGTACCTGTCTTTGCACATGGAATTTCGGATGAATTTTATCCATGGCTAATCCCATTGACTTCAAAGGGAATGCTTGCATGAGTGAAGTGGTTGATGTTTATTTAAGTGAGATCTTAAATATGTTTTTAAAAATGAAACAGCTTTCCCATTTAGTTTCCAAGGTTAATGCTGCTTTGATTCTGTTTCTTAGAAAGTTCAGTTTTTAATTTCTCTGTAGTCTAAGTAATTATCTCTCAACAGGTCCTCAATTTTTGGACAACAGTCAAGCAGAATGACTTCATATTGTTCAGAATCCACTTAAAAGTGAAATATGGTGCAATCTAATCTGGACTTAATCAGAGAGACCCATGGACAAAACATATGTTGTTTGGTTTGTTTTTTTAAAGGCACAACTTAAATGTGGAAAAAACAGCATGGTGAGATTTTAATCAATGCAGTAGGGTTTGAAATTGTGGGAAGCGAAGATGTATAAACCTGTTCTTGTCTGGTTTTCCTTGTCACTGTTAATTGCAAGGAAATCTCTAATTGTAACTTTGTCCTCTACTTATCAAAATGTTTCTGGAGATGGTTTCTTTTACAGTAATGGAGATTCCCCTTTCCAGTAGTTGGGTTAAGTCAAGTCGTCTTTGATATCAGTCTCTTCTCTTCTGCTAAGTTCCATGTTTCCTGGTGTTCCAAGATCCTCACATGTTAGTTGATTTGTTTATTATTGCTGTTTGATTGCAGCATCATTCTCATCACCCCCAGTCCGTGTCTTTTTCCAAAATAACTATGAATTCCAGAAAGTCAGACCTGTCACCTTGTTCAAACCAAATAGTAACCAACTCTGTGACTGAGAGGGATGTTCGCTGAGTAACAGTCTCCAGGCTTGCCCCCAGGTAAATAGACAGTGTAGGGGTGTAACATGCTTTAGAATAATACCTTGGAAACTCTGACCATTCCTAAGTGCGAGAGACACAAAGCTGTGCCATTACTTTAAAATGCAGATGAAGTGCACAAAACTATAGGTATAAAAAACCCCTTCCCCTCCAGAGAGGAACGTCTTTCACCATCTATGGATTACCGTTTCTTTAACACAAGTGGGCAAGAGGATAAATCAAGCTGCAGAGTTTATCTGATGAATGCTGTCTTCATATGAGGTCCTGTTTGGTCTTTATCTCTTAAGCAGAGAGTGACTTCAATTGCAGTTAATATAAAGATTTATTAACCTGAGAAGTAAATATTGACCAAGGTGAAGCCAAGGTCAATGTTTACCTAGAGGGCTAATAACTCTTTGCATTAACCTAAATATGGAAGCTGCTGGGCCATATTTTGCTCTCAAATCACTATCTACCCTAAATTAGTCCCAGTAAGATCAAGGTATTTGCACCAAAAGTGTTCAGTGTACAAACTGTTGTAAAACACATTCTGTATGAATTTATCAGAAACAAAAGAATAAGGCTTTTTTCAAAGGATAACTGATTGTTTCTTCACATATGAAAATCTAAAGAATAAATAACAGCAGATGGCTAGAACTGGTTTTTTGCTTGAAGGTGAACAGTGATTTAAGTGAATATAGGTGCAGATGAGGGGTTTGTTCTATTTTACAGTCTGGTTGGTAAATATTATAAATTATTGTGGAGAATAAAGGATACTGATTTGACAAGACCTATTGCAAGAAATCAGAGCTTTTTACCTTCTTGTTTATAGCAATACTAGAACGTGAGTGCCGCCTGTTCGAAGTGAAACAGCGAAAATATTCATCAAATCTGCTGACCTGCCTTTCTCCAGTCCCTCTTGAAATAATTTCAGTGTTCTAGAGATTGAGTGCTTTTGTCTTTATAACATTTAATTTCAAATCCACACAGCTGTGCTGTTTTATTGGTCCTCGTAGATTTAGCTGTTTAGCTTATTTCATAGGCATTACTGGGCCTTTAACTTGTAAAAATGCCAAGAAATCACCAGTCCTTTGGACCTACCTCAAATATTCTATTGTAGCCTAGTCTCTATGAGCCTTAGAAGAATATCACCTTTATAAACCTCTTGGGATGCTTCATGAGTTTTGACAGAATTAGTATAAGTGCTTTTCTCTTTTGTTATCTCTTTAATAGATTTTTTTTTTTCCCTGGGTTCTCTGTCTCAATTGTCTGGTTGAAATGCCGCTTTCTCTATCCTCAGGAACAAAGAAATGGCTCCTGTTTAACTTAATCAAATACTCTGGTCTCTTTCTGATAGAAAGAATAGTGGCCAATTTACCTCTAGCACTATTAAGTCCCCAACAGTTTTCCTGTGTTTGATTTCTGTATGTGCTTTCCGTATAGCCTTTTTTCCCCTACCCATTTTCCTTTGTCTCCCTCTCTTTAAGAAGACTGACACAAAAGCATATCTCAGCCGTAACATATTTTTGTTGCAAAATTTAGTACTGTTTCGTTATTTCTTGACATTTATTTGCAATTAAATTAATTCTACCTTCTGCACGCATGAAGTTTCAGTAAATGAAAGTATTGCTGCTCCGAGTACCAGATCTTTCTATCTTTGCTTTGCTTAGCCTTTGTGCAGCAGAAATCCTGTTGGCTGTAATGGAAAAGCAAAGTATTACTGACTTTAGCAGTCTTGCCTGTGTGAGAAATGAGTCTCGAGTTTTGTCCGTTAGTAAATGCGTTCTGGATCATATTTCACAATCAGACTTTCGTACTCTCTCTGCTAACATTAGGTTTCTAGGCTCAATTTTTTAGTTGCACTTCCCATTCATCACGCAGAATAACTGATCCTAGAAAATGAATCTGTGTTGGATGAAACAATAAAACGAGCACCCAGTCTCTGCTGCTCACTTTTCTCATGCAAGTGGACCCCTCGAAATCAATAGAATCATTCAGGGGAGTCAGACAAGCAAGAGCTAACTCAAACCAGGTACTCCGTGCTGCCCAGAAACAAAATGCTTCTGTCCTCTCTGCCTCTATGAAATATAGGTGCCTCAGGATGTATCAAAATTACGAAAAACCCCCTAATTTTAGAAAGAATTGTGTGAAAATGTCTGTTTATACACCGATGGCTGGCTTTTGCATGCAAAGAGCGCGGTTTGGCAGATGAGCAAAAATGCTATGGTCAGGAAATGTTAAGTGACATTTTTTTAAGGAACTGTACAACTGTAAGTAATGCCCAGTTAAAGCTTTTCTAACTTGTTTGGAATAGCAAATGCAACCTCTAAATTGCTCTTTTTTAAAATGGTGAGTGTTAAGGCAGAAGACTGGCAATGCCTTAGAATGATACTACGAAACGGTTCTGCTGTTTAATTAATTTGTTTTCACTCTGTTTGCACTCCTTTTGTATCCAGTGTTTTCAAACGTCCTTCAGAGGGACAAAATATTGTCCAGTTTTTCTGAGACCATCACTAATACAGTCATTTTCAACCAAAAGTGGAAAAATATTCACAGAAAGGGAATCTGGAATTTACTGCAGCGCATGGTGGAAACTCGAGTTTCCAGGGCTGTGTTTCAAGGAAAGAAACATTCCTTGGGGTCCAGTCAAAATACCTCAGATGTCTACATGATCGTCAGAAACTTCTTGTGAAGAAACTGTACACTAAGATTTGCTTGTTTATATAATTTTAAAAAACAAATATATTCAGATCTCTCAATATGTATTCACAGTTAACATTCAAATAGGAAAAGAGACTAATTTTGTTCAAATAATTGATGGAATACAAATTATACTTACAGGATTGATGGAATACAAGTTGTACTACATACTACATTTCTGTGACAATGAAAACCTGGTCAGACTGATGGTGTTTTATCTCTTAAGACCTGAACCTTCAGTTATTTTTAGGTAAATCTTTCAAGTGTGGACTCCTTCCATCGGTAAAGCTATATACATGTTTAGGCTGCTCTAGTTTTACTGTATTAATCACGCTGATCTAAACATTTACAAATTGCCTCCTAATTTCTACTATATCATGATAATTAGAATCTTTACAAATACTGTTGTGAAGTCAAAAGCCTGGCTAAACCATCAATTAAAACCTTAAGTTATGTTACTGCCAATAAGTGGTCATTAAGGGCACGTGAGGGCAACCAGTGTTTTTGTAGAATCAGATTCTTAGGGGTTGGTCCCTAAAGCAGATGTTTTTCATTTTTATTTCATTTTTAAATGACTTATGAAATACTGAGACAGCTGTAAGGATAGTGAAGATTTTATATCAACAGTGCAGTATGAATGCAGAGCTAAGCTTTTAAACATTAAACTTTATTATTGACGGTGGAGGAATAATCTCTGGTCTGCGGAGAAAGAAGCATTGCAACAATATTGATGATTTAGGAGAATGCTCACTACATTTTAATGGGGAAAACAGGAATTAGTAGCTTTCTCTAGTGTGACAATTTTCCTGCAACATGAGAGGAATTTCATAAAATATAATAAAGGAGCAGAATACAATTTCTTCATACTTATTGGGAGGCTACTACTAATTTGCAGTATGTGCTATGAAAAGATAGAGTTTTTAAGTCTGTTCAACATGATTTTTTTTTCCTTTAGTATGTCATGCATAGTCAAAATGGAAGTAACGCTTTCTGATGAGCTTGTGGTTTTGCCCGTGACCTGCAAAGTGTAGTATGTGCTCAAAAAGAAGTATTACTGCTAAAATAGAGTCCCAGAAGAACACTTCCAAATGGAAATAGTTAATTAAACAAACCTCAGAGTAGGTGAAAACTGTTAATTTCACTCGCCTCCTTATTCCCATATCACATTGCCACCCTAATTAATTTAATCTTCACTGAAAATGAAGTATAAACTCTTGTTTGGGAAGTAATAATCACAGCATGTAACAGGCTGAAATACTGTTCTTAGTCAACACCAGCTGTTTGGCTTGAGGTAGTTTGTGGTGTTGAAAAAGCATTTAAATTATACAGCAGCAGTGGACTTTTAATGGAATATCTGTTTCCACTCAATAGAAACTTCGCTGTTGAATCTCAACATGAAACAGAGAAAAAGACAGACTCTCACCTCTTTTTTTTTTTGTCAAATTTCAGCACGAAGTAGATGAAAGTATAGAGGTTTCGTTATAAAGCCCAATAATGTAAGGAAAAAATAGTATCCTTCCTGAACATGCAATAAACTAGATTCTGAACACAATTACTTTTGTAAGGTAAACCACAGAATAAACAGCAGTCAGTGGTAGGTTTATGTCCAACAAGGTGACTGGGCAGTTTAGCATGTTTTGTGATATCCTCGGCGTACAGCACAGAATAGCCCTTTCTGTTGCCTTTCTCCGAAACTATTTTCATCTCAACTCAGGAACTACGGAGTTAATGGAATGGAAAATTCAGGCAACCTCATGCTCCTGATTTATGCATGACAAGAGAAACAGTTCCCGTAGATTTCTATGATAAAACGCTTTCCTTTTATTACAATCGAGTTCTTTGCAGTTTGTTTGCTTTTTGTGGGGGCGGATGTTAACCCGTCACAAGTCAGACAGGACACAAGCGCTTGTGAGCTACTACAGGGTTCTGCTGGCGTAGGTATGTAGGTCATGGTGGCTAATCCCCTGATACAGATGCAGTTTTAGTAGCCTAATTTTGCCTTTTTTTTTTTCCAGTATAGCCCGTGGAAAGCAAATCTGTAGCTGTGTGGTGCGCATTCACAGCCGTAGTGCTTTACCAGTACGTTACACCACGCTCCCTATTTTGGTAGCATCTTCCTAGTATAGGCACGACAAAAATATCCACCACAGCACTGCCAATGTAAGCGCAAGCAGCTCAAGCAGGTATAAGTCAGGCGTCGTACAGAGCTATTTGTACATGCAAACGTGACCTGCAGTGTGTTATTTGCAGCCCTCCACCAGATAGCTACATTTGACCCTTCAATGTCAACAGAAATGTCTGACTACCAGAACCTAGTTGTCATCTCCTTTCATTATCACAGGATTTTCTTGGACCTTTTTCTATTCTTCATATTCACAATGCTAAGCTTCCATATTAATTAAATGTCAACATTCACTAGTCTGAGACTATGTTATCCAATAAATACCTGCCTGAAGCCAACTACGTGAAGGGTGGAACTTGCATGATTTTTAATACAAATTATTTGTTCACAATGTTTGACCAAATTAATCAGTGGCAGAATAAATGGAAGCTGTAGCCACGGTGGAAAAGGATTTGAAAAGATATTAATGCTGCTGTTGTAACTCATCTCTCCACTTTGCCTCTGATAGCCGTCATTTCGGGGGTCTTAACCTTCCTCTGGGCCAGAGCTGGGTTGCTTGCTTGCATGCACAACGAAACAGTTAAAGACAGTAGGAAGCTTCACACAAATAGAATCTTATTTAGATCTGGTAGGGGTGGGGTTTTTTTCTCTTCCAGGTATCTTATTTTCAGTTCACTTCGTTTTTTATTGATAGAAAGTAGAAAAAGCAGAATCCTGATGGGAACTCTAACAATACATGGCCCTTTTCTCTCACTTGGTTTGACAGTTTTAGCCACTGGCTGTAACCGATGAAGCTCCCATGGGCAGATATTATTATCCTAATTCCCGAGACGAGGAAGCTGAGTCACAGGAGGGGAGGGGGGGCTGCCCGACCGCCCAAGACCGCGCAGAGAGGCCTACTTTCAGGGAAGCCCCGCGCTCAGGCTGGCTTTAATCTGCAGAGATAAAAAGCACCTTTTGGCACGTCAGAAATAACGCTTGCTCTACACGGAGCCCCTGGGAGCCCCAGGCTCATCTTCCCATCTCCCGGGAGCTGGCAATGCATCCTTGCAGCGCAGTGGGTCGCATTCTGCAACGCGCCCAATCGCTCTCCCGCAGCCGGGAATTAATGGCTCGGGGCTGGCTTCGGCGCGGGAGAGAAATGATATTTTCCCTGACAGTGCTGCAGATGGAGCTCCAAGCAACTGTCAAAAGTGCTGGGACTTCCACCTCCTTGTACCTCGAGGCAGATTTAAGCGGGTGACCTACAAGCAGAGGGCTCTGTAGCGTTTTCCCCAACTCGGGTGCAATCCAGTCGCACTGCCAGCACCTTTTAATCTCAGCAGCCATCTAGGTTGTCTCAGGGATAGTGATCCAAGGCTGTGCTGCAGCGCTTGAGGTCTTATCCCCTCGTCAGGCCCTTTGGGATTTCTCACCCTCCACATGCTAGATGCCTTCATTTCAATGGGATTTGCTGGGATTTCTGGGAGAGGCAGCCCCAGCCAGCGCCTGCTCCTCCGGCAGCCCCCCCAAGGCACCAGGCAAGCGGCGTCTGCCATGTGCGGGACTCTACGGCGTTCACAGCCCTGAGCCTACTCCACATCCAAAGTGGGAGAAATTTGTTTAATGGCTTGTTGTTGCCTTTTCTCCGGGGGCATCAGGGAAGGATGAGGTAGCCCAGAGGAAGAATAGCATGTATGAATGAGTTCAGTGCTGTCCGTGAGTCTGGCTGCCACCTCCCTTGGTCCTGTGTACCATCACCATCCTACCTTACAGCGGGCTGCTGCCTGCTGCCATTCTCTCACCTTAATGCCTACAGCAGGGACAAAGTATCTCATGAACAGTCATTCAAAAGCCCTCGGAAAGGACCTGGAATTTCAAAACAAAATGCTGCCACCGCCAGCACCGCAGCGCTTTAATTACAATTCCACAATATCTGTATCACAAAACCTGGCAATTTTAATGACAAAGTACTGTGATGCCACAAAGTATTTTTAGAACTAATAAAACCTCTGCAGAATATTTCCCTGGAATGTATTAAGATCCAATTGCTGCATTCATTAGTAATATCAAATAGCATGTGGTGGATGGTTATTTGGAAAAAATGCATTCAATGTAAATTGATTTTGTATTATCAGGAATAATGTGGAGAGAGGCTTTTCCAGCATCTTCAAGCTTCAGCCATTCCACCGCCTGCTGCAGTTTATGCCCTAATCTTCTGAGATTTACATAGCATTTTAATTTTCAGTCTTGCCTGCATTCGCCAGCTGAGGGATTCTTATTATATTTTACATTAATTCCAAATTCACACCATAACAATAGCAAAAAATCGAGTGCTGACAAAAGCGAGAGGCCAAACATGACTCAATTAAAATAATACGTATCACTATTAATCACCTCTGCCTGTCCGTCGACATTCCTGTGGCGGTGCCTCTCTCCACAGCAGTAGCATCTGTGAGTAAAGCCAGCTCTCCTCCTCCCTCCTCCTGCTGCCTTCCTGAGGGATGACGAGGAGCTGGGGAGAGCGGGAAGGAGCCCCGAAGGGCAGTACTGGGGAAGTACGGGGCCAAAGCGGAGCCGGGGCCGGGGCCAGGGCCAGGGCCAACCCCGCACAGCATGTGCTGGGCTGCCCTTCCCGCTTCCCTTCCCCGCCTCGGTGGGAAGCGGCTGCTCGTGCCGGCTGCCGAACCAAGCACTTCGCGCGTCCAGCCGCCTGCCGTGGTGGCGAGCAGCCTCGCACCAGCGGCCGCGTTGTCCTCGGATTTGTGCAGAGCTCAGCTGGTTGCCAAAGCTGAACGCTTCACATTATTATTAACAGTTAATCCACATAAAAGTAAGGCAGGACCGACAACAAAGAAGAAAAGCAGTAATAACCACTCTCTGCAAAGTAAACCCCCCTAGGTAAGCAAACCGAAGAGGGCAAGGCTCCTGCACAGTTTGCCACCAGCCAGCCATCGGGGTTAGTAGGAGACCGATCGGGGACAGGCAGTGACAAAGGGGACAGTGGAGGCAGGAGGGCTGGCCCTGGCTGCCACCTCCCCGGTCCCTGCCATGGCCTGTGGTGCAGCGAATGAGCTGACATGCAGAAATGGGGTGAGCTTCAGGGTGGGGGTCCCGCAGAGCGTCATCCTGAGGCAGCTACTGGCAAGCTGGAAAATGGGGCGGTGAGCTGGGGGCTGTCCCCCTCTAAAGTGGCCAACAGACTGACAAGCCCCAAGTCTGCTCACTGCAAAGCCTCACCTGGTCCCGGATCTTGCCGAGGCCAGGTTTAACACAGACCGCTTGGATCAGTCTCTCCCCTCTTCTGTACTTTGCATCTGCTCAAGGTGGGAACAAACCGCTACTGGACCCAGCTGACAGCAGCCCTGTGCCCACGCGGGGGGCGGGAGCCCTGCTGCAAGAGAAAGCCCCCACGCAGCGATGGAGAGCAAGGCCAATGCGCCTCTGTGTGACGGGGCAAGAAGGCAGCTCCACACGCTGCAGACTTGCCCAAACGTGATTCTGAAGGTCAGACTATGAGGCTGGAATAGCAATGCCTGTCCATGAAATTATGAAGCTTTTGAAGAGCAAACTTACTGCTCTCCTGCATCTGTCTAGCCAAAGGCAGGTTCCCTCACCCCCAAAATCGTTCAAGTACGACCCAGGGAGCTTCGCTTGAAAGGAGCTTTGCCGAGGTCTCGACCTTTGATAGAAAAGGAGAGGCCTGTGCGTGCAGGAAGTGATGTTGTCTTCTGCTCCCCTCTCTTTTTCCAGCTAAGTCCTATATGTGTCAGCGGTACCCGGAGCCTACAGCACAGAGGCAGCAGTCACCAGAAGCCACAAGACAGCTTGGTTCAAAGGAGAGCAAGGAAAACCATGCGATGTTTACAGTAAGCCATACGTATTTGATCTGGCCGTGCTAGCTGCTCACAAAGCGCTGCAGCCCAGTGCGTATGGGCTCTGTTTCATTTGAATAAAAACACTTTGGGTAGCCATGGAGGAAAAGAAACAACTTGCAAGAAGCACTTGCTAGTTTCACAGGAGTAATCAGTCATCTGAAACTGGTAACAAAAAAATGGCCCTGTAGCCACACAGATCAAACTTCAGCTTGACTAATTTGTGACTGGTTATCTCTTTGTGAACAGTATGTTGAATCAGATCTGGGGAAAAGTGGGTAATTAATGAATCAGTCAATGACATCAGCTCAGTTAGAGACAAAGCTCAGCATCTTTTCCAGCTTGGGACTGTCATTTGTTGCAGATGATCAAACACCTAAAGAAAGAACACTTTTGCTGAAAAATATACTGAGCTGGGCACACCCAGAAGCATTTGCAACAGAGCTGGGCTTGGCTGCTTCCCTGGGTTACTGCTGTACCACAGCTTTCCTCTACTGAAACAGCAACACGAGATGACACATCAGGCAGGTTAATAGTAAAAGAAATTATTTTTCTCTCCATTACCGTTGCGGCAACTGCTGCGAGAGGCATTTCCGATTTCCTTCTTCAGTAGCAACTCTGGCCATCATGTAGTTTATCTGACCTTTGGCTACGCCGCACCATGAAATCAGACACCGCTAGGAGGGGGGCCAGAACAAAGCCTGGAGAGATTAATAAGAGCATTATTTGCGATGTGGCACAGGGCCATGGGTCACCGTGCAGCCAGGCTGCTGCACCTTCTGGCAACAGGAGCGGCCCAAGTTCTGCATCAAGCTTTCTGCTTTAAAAAAAGAAAAATTATAATCTTCACTTCTGTGCTTCTTTTATATAAAATCCTGGTCAAATGAATGAGTGGGAGAAGGAGGAAAAAACCCACTCAACTGGAGTGGAAGCAAAATATAAACATAAAGTTAATGTGTGACTTTCATTCAAAAGAGTCTATTCCTTACATGATTGTTTGGGGCTTTGGGGGATTAACCAACAAAGAAAAAAATTCTGCTTGTTAAGCCTGATGTTAATGTTGGTGTGGTACTTTCATTAGCGCAAAGGTTTGCTCACATCCCCCTCTAATACCTTCCATCTTCACAGATGCAGCGTGCTAGGGTGCAAATGCAGCTCTCTATGGCAAATACAACTTCATCTTCTGATGGCATCATGTGCAAATGTCTTGACTTGGAGAACACTAAATTCTATGCAGGTCAGGTTCAAAGAACTTGAGGATAAAGGAATATATGTAATTATTATTATTACAGTTCTATACCAAGCCTGGATAATAAGAAGAGGAATTAGATTTCTTAGCTTTGACTGCATTTGACTGTAAGGTTAGAGATCAGGGACATCTTGATTAGGAAACAAGAATGATATGAATCAAGATGATGTGAATCACAGCGAATCAAACGTGAACGATATGAATTGTGCTCTGTGTTAAGGAGCTCCCTGACTGTACCAAGATCCAGCAGGAAAGCCAGGACTGGGGGAGTCTCTGAGTGAGGAGCAGAGGGGACAGTCCTGCTGGAGACAGGGCAGCCTCTCACAGCACGCCCGACCAGGAGGAGCCCGTGAACGGGGCTTTCTACAAACAACTGGCAGAAGTGTCCTTCTGACCAGCCCTGATCCTTACGGGGGCTTTCAACCATCCAGGCATTTGCTGGAAAGGCAGCACAGCATTGAGCAGGCAATCCAGGAGCTGCTTACACTGCACTAGTGATAATTTCATCATGTGAATGCTGGAGGAGCCAGCCCCGGGTTACGCTCTACTTGACTTGCTAGTGGTGAGTGTGGTCACAGTATCAGCCCAGGCTTATCTTCTGTGACCATAATTGAATTCAGGATTTAGAAGAAGGCTGGGAAGGTAAGCAACAGAGTTACAACTCTGGATTTCAGGAGAAGAAACTTCAGTTTATTCAGGGAGCTGCTAAATAAAATTCCCTGGGATGCAACCATGAAGTGGAAACATGCTCAGAAAATCTGAATGATTTTTAAAGAGAACTTACTGAGAACTTGTTGAAAAACAATCCTGTCATGCAGGAAGATGGAATTTCAGCAGAAGACCTGAGTGGCTATGGGAGCATCTTCTTGAAACAAAATGCAAAAAGGGAGCATACAAGAGATGGACGCGAGGGAAGGCACCCATTTCCTGAAAGAACTGGCCAATGTGATTGTGAGAATGCTGTCTGCTGTCTGTGACAACTGCAGCAACTGGGGAAGTCCCTGATGGCTGGAAAAAGTCTAACACTTCATCTATCTTTAAAAAGGCGAGAAAGGAAACGGAGGAACTATCTGCTGATCAGCAGCATCTCAGTCACTAAAAGATCAGAGAGTGTGTCCCTCTGGGGATCCACTTCCAAGGCCATAAAGGACAAGAAGTTATTTGGGAACAGCCAGTATGGATTTACTGATGGCAAATTGAACTTGACCAGCTGGCTTGCTTTCTAAGATGAAATGACTGAATGTGTGGAGAAGATGAAAGCACTAGGTGTAATCTACCTTGACATTAGTAAGGCTTTAACACCATCTCACGCAATGTCATCATTTGGAAGCTCAGAGGGTGTGGGTGAGAAAGACAGACTGAGGGCTGAAAACTGGCAAGTCACGTCTGGCAGGACACCAGCAACCAGGGGAGCACCCAAGGGGTCAGCACTGAGATCCATATTGTTCAGTATCTTCATCGACAACCTTAATGGTGACACAGCCAGAATTGTTGATGACTTGAGCTATCTGGACTGACAGAACAAACAACAAAGCTTCAATGCAGAGGGTCCTTGAGATCTGGACCAACAGGCACTTCATGAGGATCAACAAGGAAACATGATCCGTTACAGGCTGGGAAGCACCTCGCTGGAGAGTCACCCTGGTGAGAAGGAGCTGGGGATTACCGAAGGCACAAGCTGAACGTGAGTCACCAGCATGCTCTCATCTGAACAGGGCACGTCACATCCTGAGCTACATCAGGACAACAGTGGCCAGAAAACTGTGGAAAGTTATTATCTCCCTCTGTTCAGCTTTGCACCCAGTTTTTGGGTCCAGCAGTCCAAGAGGGGTGTGGAGAAACTGGAAAGGGTTCAGTGGAAGGTTACTGAGATGATCAGAGGCCTGGAGCAACGTGAGAGGGGCTGAGGAAGCTGTGCTTGTTTAGCCTGATCAAGGGGAGACTAAGGGCTGCTGGAACAGCTGCCCACAAGCTCTTTGAAGGGTGGCTATGCAGACAAGAGGCAAACTCATCTTCCTAGTGCCAGAGGCTGTAAGAGGGGCCAGTGTCCACAAGCTGAGGTCTGGACATGAGAAGACATGTTCACCAGGAGGGCAGTGTAACCCTGAAACAGGTTGCCCACAGAGGCTGTGAAATTTCTGCTCCTGGAGATGTTTCAAGATTTACCTGGATGATGGCTGACCTTGTCCACTGTTGGTGACAGTCCCCCTTCAAGCAGGGTGTTGGACTAGATGAACTCCAGAGATCCCTTGATTCTATGATTAACCAATTGAAATAATAATTGTATGAAATTATAACAAAATATGATTACAAATAAGATTAAGTGGATTCGTTTCCAATTTGCAAGAAGGTGGCAGCTGAATATGCACTATTTCGTATTTTTGTACTGCACTGGAAGAAACTATATGGTGATTCCTGAGTAACATTTTTAAAAACTCCAAGATCAGGGGAACAGTAAACAGCAAGGAGGCAAGATTGTAACCCAAAGAGTCAACTTGATCATTTGCATGGGCACAGTGAAACCATAAGCTTTCCAAAGCAGCCAAAAGCAAGCTCAAACATTTACAAGGATGAAAGATTTACAGCAGAAGAGATGACATGCTGATCAGCAGAGGTTAGGAGAAGAGACTTGGAGAGCACAGTAAATGAATTTGGATTTGCAGAGCATATTGCTGTCACAAAAGGATCTAATATACAAAGATCAGTGCACACCAATGCGGATAAAAGGAAATGCCAAGTATGACGCAGTAGGTTACGTCAGCCCTGACATCAGCCCTCATGGGCTGTTCTGCTGGCCACCTCCTGAGCAGAATACAAATGAACAGGAGAGAGTCCCAGAGAGTACAGACCGTCCTATGGTGAGACACTGAAACTTTCCGTATGGTAGCTTTTCAAAGGTGAATACAATGGCGATTTCTGCACTGGTTCGAAGAGAGATGATCCCACATTTCTCAGCAGTGTAGGAGCAAAACTGAGTTTTGTTTCTTCCTAGTTGAAAAGCAAATAGCTTTTACATGTACTTCAGTGTGTCTTCCTCCACCTCCTGCACAAAGGTAGAGCCCGCAAGCCCTGCAAGCCCATGTCAAGCCCTGTGAGCCCGTGTCAAGCCCCTGTTCCTGGCTCTGCCCCAGCACTGAGGGAGCAAGCTCAAGGTGGGGCCGTGGGCTTGGGCTGCAGGGCTGTGGTTTTCCCTCTGCGTATCTGTTTTGCTGCTTCCAGCCATTTGCTGCCTGGGGCGTCTGCCTGTTCTACTCACACCCAATGCAGGCTTTGGTCTCTCCATGTTTATAGGAGGAACAGCATCTCCTAAAACTTTCACAAAGGTTGGAAGTTGAAGCTAGATCAGTTTAAACAGGAATCAAGCCACAATTATGTATACAACATATATATGAACTAAATAACGGTCGTTAACTATTGAAATAAATTACTGGTGACTGGTGAGCGAATGCTATTAAATTGAGCATACGTTTGTCCCAAAAGTTGGTATTTTCTGCAGCTATTAGGCTTGAAACATTACTTATCCCTGGGTTGGCTAGGCAGGAGGTCAGCTAGATGATCACGCTGGGTCTTTCCGGCCTTAAATTCTGTGGCTCTGTGGAAATTATGTGTCAGAGGGTTTTTCTCATCGTAGCCAGACTGAGAGCTTGAAATCCACATGGTTACTGACAACTCCCAACTGTCAGTAAAGCTGTTTCACAGAAAGTGTTACATGACTGATGTCTCTACAACTGCACTTTTCCAAACAGATGGGGGGAAAAAAAAAAGGCACTGCTCTCAAATCAAATTAGTCTTGACGGATTACGCAAAAGAAATTTAACACATGCTCCACATTTTGAGAAACTTCTAAATATAACATCTCCATTGAAAACAAAGTATATGACGGTGCTAAAAATATGTAAATACACAACTATAAAAGTATCCTAACATTACAGAATGAGGACCACTATTAGGGGCTGGAAAAATGACATTTTCTTGATGCAGGAGACCTATGTCAGGGTTGCCACACCTTGTTTAACCTAGAGATAAGCTCATTTTTGAAAGCTCACTGTTTGACTTCTAGAGGTTTGTCTCTATGGAACACAGGGCGAAGATAAAAATGTTCCCATTGTAACTGATGTCGTTGTTGCATTTAGAAATAATAAATCCATGACATTATGGAAAAAATTAAAATAACACACAAGGGAAAACGTGATATGTAAATTCTGTTGCAGCTGGAAACATACCGTAATAAAGAATTAACTGGTGAGTCTTGGTCTACACCCTGGTTTTCTTTCATTATAATTAGGCAGGCGTATAATTTTATTTTACCAAAGTAGTTGTACTGGTAAAACATTTACTGCATGTGTGATTTTACTCATATAAAAGTATGATGCATTACGATATGTTACGCCATCACCATTTCAGGAAAGAGATACAGCAATGTAAGAATAGCACGCTAGTATACCTACATATCTACCAAACAATTGTACTGGTTTAAAATGGAGCCACATAGTTAAGGGAACACACTGTATATGTGCAGATAGGTTCCTGGAAAGTTAGTGTGATATTCTGAAGATTTAAGTCTTACACAATTACTTGTAGGAATTATTAATAGTAGAAAAAGCAGTCTCAGAGACAGAACTAGTAGGATAAAAAGGCAGAACTGAGATTTGCACAAACAAAAAAGGCAGATTTTTTTCTGAATAATTTCAAATTACACAGGTAAAACAGACCCTGAGAAGTATAGTAAATAGGATCTGTGTAACAGAGGAATTATTTTCTCAAGAAAATTGTATTTGAATTGATTTATAGCCATTTTGGTGCTCCAAGTGATAAAAAGCAAATCACATCTCTAGGTTCTTTATTCCATGTAGAACCTGCTTTAAAAAAAGAATAATGACAGCTTCCTAATTATTATTTTTAAGGTAATTTTTAAAATAAGAAAAAGAATCTCCCATGTAATTATCAAAAATAATTAATACCCTTTGAAGAACAGCAGCAAAAAATTGGCCTGTAGCCTCCTACCTGGTACGGGGCCAGGGAGTTTTCTTTGGTAAGACTGTGGCAGGCAGAAGAGGCATAAAAACTATCGTAGCAGCAGACATTAAGAACATTAGCAGAGGGGACAATTTTGTTCCACTTGTCAGTGAACACATACAAGATCATCTTACTTAGCTCAGTGAAGACCGGCGTGGCTCCATGCGAGTGGCAGAACATCCATTTCTCCACGAGAAACACCCAGAGTACCACTGCAGGGAAAGGCACTTGCAGTTCTTGCAACAGTAGTTAGAATTATAACTGGGGGTGCTGAAAAAATATCAACTAGAGCCTAAGCGGTGCTTTTTTACCTTCAGTATATTTTACAAACATTAATTTTGATTCAGCCCTGGCTTATGCTGGTTTACAGCAGCAGCCAGATGGGGCTCACTGCCCCACCAGGCACCCGCACAACTTTGCAGGGCCGTTTACGCGGCGGGAGGTGCTGCCTGGGAAAGGATCTTGCTCGGGCATGTGCTGAGTCAATGTATTTCTCTGGCAGCTTGTACTGGCAGAACAATTATGGCCAAAAAGTTATTTATAACTGTCCTCCCGCAACAGGATTCTTGAGGGAGGATGTTGGTATGAACACTGCCATTCCACGTACACACACATCTACACACACAGCAGCTGCATCTGTATTTAATGAATGCAGAATACTGGTCTGACATAAATTCTGGATTTTTTTTTTCCCAAGGAGGTCACTTGTATGGGGGGAAGAAAGAACGCAGCTCTCCAACCACAGTCAGTCCACACCTCATCCGAAAGCCTGGAGGCCTCCCCACAGATTGCTGTAATTTCTTCATGAACTCGTCAGAACTGACAGCACTGGTAAGCCTCTGACCATACAAACAAACCCAAATACTAATGTGGCTTCACTCACTTTGGCTTGCCTTAGACTCACCTCCTCTCAGAAAGCAGCCACCATGCAGCTTCTGAAAGCCATGTGAGAGTGGGGAACAGAAAATTTGCCTCTGAGAAACTCAGGGCTCCAAACTTGTCCCCCCACAGGAAAGCCACCCCATGGGTCCCAGCCAAGCCTCGCTCCCTGCTGGCTGCAGCCCCTTCGCTTGCTCATGTGGAACAAGTTACAAAATCAGATCATTGCTTAACCAATTTAACCAGTAACCTACCGCAGGTGAAGAATGGCCTTCACAGGATTCTTACTGTGTCGTACTCTAGAACATGGGCAAACCAGGCAGGAAAATGAAATGATCTGAAAATGCAATGGCAAATGCCTAATCTGCAAAATGCAGTCATATGTATGGGGCCTCCACGCAGCAGCGTGCCTTCGTTATTGTACTGGCTGCAAGCAGGTCGGTGAGGAACAGAAATAGTCCTTAGGCACTCAAGAATGTGTGCCTGCTAGTTTATTTTCTTTGTTTTGCAGTTTCAAATGCAAGCGTTCAGCCTGCCTGGCTGCTGTGAGAAGGCTCTGCAGCAGAGGAGATGCTGCTTCCCCACACTGAGGTTTTGTACATTCTCCTTTCCTGGCATTTCCCTGTGCAGGGGAAAATGTGCATTTTGCTCTTTGCATACAGAAAATGTAAAGACACTGGGAAACAGGACAGGGTTGTTTACTAACCCTCTCCGCAAGCCAGTGTAATGGTAAAGGAAGACCGAATGCAAAATCTCCATGAGAGAGAAAACAAAGCCTGTCTCTCTTCCATCTTGAATCTCAGGGTCCTGCCAGGCAGACACGATGCTTCGCACATTTAAAGGTGCAAAGCACATAATAGAAGCTATATCATAGGGGAAATAAATATCTCTGCATGCATTTCAGAGAAGGTAGGACTGGAAGCAAGGAAAATCACAAGCACAACCCTTTCCCCACCATTTTTCTTCGATACGCAGATCTGTATGTTACAAACTACCACAACGGTAGAAGGAGGTGTTGCAAAAGGGAAACAGGCTACCGATTCCAAAATTTGGATTCAAAACCTCTTGCACGCAGCATAGAAATTAGACTAGAGAAGTACTCTTTTGTACTGATGGGCCTGAACTAAGAAGCTTTTGTTCACGGACATTCTGTATTTATTTCAGCTACACAAACCTTGTTTTGCTTTGGGGGTTCAGAGGAGCTGGAAAGATTTCATAACACCACTGTGTCAGAGTTTGATGGCTGGTTTTCATTCCAGACAACGTAAGGGATGTACAGCAGCTATCGAAGTGCCAGTATCAAAGAAACAGCAGCGATGTTGCCCTTCATAGTTATTTTTATTCTAAGACTCATGTGCTTTGTTACATTTTCTTAAAAAAAAAAAAAGGGGGGGGGGGAATATCCCTCTCCTTAGTGGTGCTAAAATTAGCAATGCCAAGAATAGATACCAAAATCATCTTCTTCCCCATTTATTTTGCTCAGATGTGAATGATGCTGCATCAAGCACAGAAAAGGAGTGTATTAGTCTCATGCCGCTGGAAAAACAAGTGTATTACATTGCTGAAACGTCAAGCTTCCACCATGCATTTGATAATAGATTGTGTGCTCAGTTTCTTGCATCCGTTGTAGCAGCTCACTGAAGGTATGCTCTGCATTGGCCAACAAACCAGCCTGCCCTTTGGACTGAACCATTCCAGCCAACTGTGGCTTTATCGTTAGCCCTTTTAGGTGTGGCCTGGCCTGTCAGATGGTTGTGTATTTAAAAAAGTTAATACTTTCTTAAGAACAGAATCCTTCACCCGATTGTTCTTTTTTATTACCCCATAATCTTCCATCATGTACTCTTCCTGCAAAGATTTTTGGCTACCGTAACAGGTGAAAGGTCACACCTGGACATCATCCATCACAGCGGCATTTTCTCCGCACCGCGATTGCATGGGTGGGTGGTTATTTTGCAGGTTGCGGTAAGCAGGTAGGAACAGCTCCGGTGAGAAGGGTTGCACGCTGTCAGTGCAGGTCCCCAGATGACGTCTATCATAATTTTAAGGCTCTGCATGTCATGAAATGCCCTGATGCTAAGCTTCAGTCTGTTTCAAATTATACCAAATGCCCGCACATAAATCTCATTTGGAGCAGTCCTCCTCAGACACAGGCTGTGACAAGCTCAGGGTGCAGAGAGCTCCGTAACTGGGTATGATTGCTATATCCTAGTTATCATTTGGGAAAAAAAAAAAAAAAAAAAAAAAAAAGGACTTGGAGTACCTTTCTTCAACTCACTTTCCAAAAAACCAAGACTGGAAAGATCATACAGATCTTCTGCAAAAACTCTGGAGATGAATCGGCTTCTAGAAATTCTTTCCCTTCAAGCTGCAGCCTTGTGAAACCTGCTTGTCTTCAAAATCTTACAGCAGTAGTTGAACGAGCTGTGCTGTCAGCTGCCTGGTTTTAGACACACTGCTGCTAGAAAATAAACGTGGGGTCAGTACCCGAGGGATGGGGGCAGAGAGGGAGCTGTAAGAGGAGAGGAAGGAGCCTGTATCCATGAGAAGTGACCCGCTTAAAGAGCCCCTGGTCGCTGCCTGCTTTTCTCCCTCTGCCTTGCCCCTGCCTTGTGCGGGAAAGAAGAGCGGAGAAGCAGTGCAGGAGGAAGACAGTAACACACCACCGGGCACTGGAAAGTAGTCGGCTTCTCCAGAACAGGGAAGGCTGAAAGTAGCAGTGGGCACAGAGAAGATGCTACAAGCTTGATGAAGGTAAGAAGCACTGTAAGAAAATGAGAAAAGAAAGTGGACAAATTAGCTGAATAAATTTTGTGGTGAAAACAGCTGGGTGAGCATCTCTGGAGACTGAGAAAAACCAGAAACAGAATGGAGAGATCATCATCATCTGTCCATGCTTATAATGATGACAGATATGACAGCCCGCCCAAGCCAAGCGTTCCCGTCCTGCTGTGGCACTTTCTCTTCCCAGAACAAAGCTCCTCGGCAGTCGCTTCGAGCCCAACAAAAAATTGACATCTTTTATTGCTGCCTCCTGTGTTTTTATTTACTGTTCACTGTTTCATTTTTTCTTTTGTATTTTCCTTTCTCCCCATCTTGGTGATGACCAGTAAAGAGCAGTACCTGCAAAACTGCATTGCCCGTGAGCAGGCACAAGAAAAGACTTCGCTGCCTTGCAGCCTCTTTCCCGAGCTGGATCGTCTCAGAGTCTCCTTAGCAGCGTTTGTCCCTCATCAGATGTCACGTAAGAAATAGTTGTGTTTAACAGTTGGCAAAAAACTGTTCACTGTGGTGTTTCTCTAGCCCAAAGGGTCTGTATGGAGCTATGTTCTTTGGTTTTGTGCTCATTTCTTCTGTTAAATCCTAATCTATACGACTTCAGTGCAGAGTTAGAGTCTCTCTCTCCCCCGTTACTCCAATAAACTGCCAATGCAGATATTCCCATCACACCATAGGGAATAGCCCACCAATTATCAATTATATATCAACAGCAGGTATGAGAGCTGTGACAGAAATTGCATAATCACCTAATCTCTATACATCTTCTCTGTATTTTGCAGACCATTGTATGAGAAAGCCATGTAAAATGCCTTGTCCCTGTGGAGGGAAGAGCGAGAAGAAATAACTGGCACCCAAGTACTCACTTCAGAAGTTGAGCAAATGTGTCTTGAAGGTAAAAAAAATAAGTTACTGACATTTCTCTGGATGGTGGTTACTACTCCTGAGTAAAGGTCCACTCTGTCCCTGACTACAGTTCATCCTCACCCCTCAGCCCCAGGGGACAGGGTGGGTAACTCAGCATGGCAAGCATCAGGCTGCCAGAGGGCTGGCAGGCTGCCATTGCAACTCCCAGCCACAAAAAGGACTTTAGAAGGGAATTGCAGACCAGGAAGTTTGCCATCCATCCTTGCTAATGGCAGTAGGGTCTAAAAAAAAATAAAGTCACTGTAGACAGGGATAAACATAGTCTGTTGGGAACAAGGCGGCGTGGCTTCTGCAGAAGGAAACCCTGCCTCACCAACCCACCGCAGTCCTCAGAGTGCATCAGTAAAGACAGAGAGTGGGTCCAGCAGACACAGAACAGTCCAATTTTGAAAAAATTTTTGATGAGGTTCCACGCCAAAGGTTAGCAGAGAAACTAACTTGCCACAGGATGGGAGGAAAGAGTCTTACGGACGGAAAGCTGGAGGCAGGACATGAAGCAAAAGATAAGGCTTAATAGTCACTTTTCAGGGTGGAGAACAGGCATCAGCAAGGTCTCCCCACTGTGGGATTGATGGCGGGACAGGCGTTACTCAAGATTTTCAGTGAGTACCTGAAGAAGGGAGCATACAGTGAAGTCCTCAAGTTTGTATGTGACACTAAGCTCTTTCAGGCAAGTAACTCTAGAAGGACTTCATAAAATTGAATGAGTGGGCAATAGATCCGTAAGCAGATACTAGAAGGGTTAGGCAGTGATGAGCCTCTAACATCCAAATCCAACAGTTGGGGAAGCTGGGGGAGGACAGAGAGGACGGGGCACAGGGCGTGACCAGGCTCACCTGCTCTCTGTAGGTAGCACTGCCTCCTGCCACTGATGGAGACAGACTCGGATGGATGGACCATTGGTCTGATGCACCAGTAAATGTCTTACATTCTTAAATGTGCTGCTGCACACCATCCCAAGACGCTTTCTAGTTTCAGTGCACACTCTGATGGGGCAAATTCCCAGCCTGGCACTAAGCTTGGGATATAAAAACCCCATGGAGTCCAATTGCTTCAGACTGCAAAGCCAGTACTACCTGCCTCCCTCCATGTCTTCCTAGTGGCTGACCAGCTGGCAGGCTGACCTGCTAGGCACGCTAAATATAAAACCCTTCAAGGACCACAGGACAGTCAGAGAGAGAAGGAAACAGACTTTGCAGATGCGCTGTCGCACACGTGCACTCTCTCTCACTTCCTCCTTCTCCATTAGCAGCCCTTGAAGAGTAAAGGTCTGTGCAACAACGACAAAGACTTGACTGGAAATCCCTGCTTTCACCTCCTCACCTTTCCTTGGATTTCTCTGGGGTTTGGAGAGCATCCTTTCAAGGCCCAGGATCACTCAGCTTTCCATTCTTCCTCTTCAGTCCGCTGGTGCAGGCATGTCCATCCCTGTGCTGCAGGAAGGCCTGTCCCTTTTAAAGGCAGGGTCTGCTGATGCTCGTTTCTGCCTCTCCTCTACCCATGTCCTCTACAGACCCAGCCTCAGAGCAGGCGCCTGGTAAAAGTCAGTGGCTCAGTCTGCCAGCTCCACAGCTATGCTTTTGGTAGCCAAAAATGGCCTGATTCAGTTCCACAGCACAGTCTGCCCTCGACCATGACAGGGATATCTTAATCCATGCAGAAGGTCACTGTCAGAAATACCATTCTTGAAATGAAGCTGAGCCCCTGCAGCCGGCAGGGCAGACACCCTCCAAGTGCCCCAGCCTGCGACAATAAGGCTCTGCCTTGCAGTGCTGACACCATCCAGCACAGAATCAAGGGCTGGGGGGGAATTGAAATCAAGACAGCATGATTTAGCAGTTTGCATAGTCTGTCAGCCCTCCGTGCTGTGTGGTTTCTACAGTGGTAGGTGAAGAGTAAATTCTCTGTCTCTCCCAGCTCCTCCTGCTTCCCTGTTTGCTTGGGTTGTATCCCAAAAACCCTTCCTGCATTATGTCCCCTTTTCCAATGCCCAGATGCATGATCTCAAAGGTTCCTGAGCTCACTTTACTGAGGGAGGACTGATGAGCCCAGCCCGAAGAAAGACCTCTGCTACCACTTAGAGGAGCTGCATCCCAGCTCCCTCTCCCCCAGCCCCTTCAACACCACCCACACAGCAATCCATCAGCATCACCCATGGAGCATCTGGGGGCAACATGTAATTAGGAATGATGCTGCCTGCCATTTATAGAAATACTACTGCAAAGAAAAGCTGGTGAAAGTAATACCCACCAACAGACATACCTTACAGCCTGCATCGAACATTAATGGGGAAAAGTAATGGAAAGGTGGAGGAAAAATACAGAGAGAAGGATGAAGGCAGTAGCGTACTCCACACAGCTTTAAAACAAAGCAGTCATTAAAATACACGCTCAGAGTGATCATGATGTAGTTGTCTGATAAAACAGTTCAGCTGAAGCAGTAAATGAATTCAGTAAAACAAGAACACCCTGTCTTGCTGGGTAAGTAGAGCTGCATTTGCTCCATGATCCCTTTACTGGGATACAGCCCAGCAGAAATTGTACAGCCACCCACATGCTACATTTCCTATGCGCAGAACCTCATGGGGCCCGTGGCGTTTTCCTCTCCTCTTGAAGTCTTTCACTGCAAGAGATCTTCTCTGAGATTTTCCTCACAGCTGATACTGTGTGGCTCATCTCAAGCATGCCTGCTCCTCAGTTTGGGAATGTTTCTTTTCAATTATTTCTTATTTTTAATCTCCACCTTAATTTTTTTAAAGGATTTAAAAAAATTGGTTGTGCTTGTCACGACACTGGAAGCATTTAATATGCAGGCCTGTGTGTTTGCTTTTGAGGCATACATCAGCCTATTGTCACAGCAAAAACCAGCTGTTCGTGAGATGCTGTAACAATTCTGCCAAGACTCAGTAACTAGCCTTGGAAAAAGCAAAGTCAAACAAAAGGAGTGTGAACTATGACAAGAAATGTGTGGAGTGGTAATTTAGGAGGGCTGAAGGAGACGTGAAGAGTAATTAGCCAAATAAAAAAAAAAAACACGGGACAAATAATTTAAGTGCATCACAACCTGGAATCAAGGAACAGAGGGAGTACCTGAGGGCTGGAAAAGCATTGGAAGGAGCGAAAGGAGAGATTCTTGCATCTCTCCCACAGATAAAGTCATGTGGGAGATATGTGCATCAGTGAATTTGAGTTGAAGCAAATGAAAGGATTAAAAAACAAATAGACAGAGAGACAAGATGAAGGAAATCCAGAAGAAAGTGACCGAACCACTATTTCGTTCAGGAGGAGAAGGGGAAGGAAGCAAATGGACCAGCTGCCCGCTCCCGGCCCAATGATATGGCAACAGAAGACAGCAAAGACATCAGTGCTGTGCTTTCGGGGCTATGGAAAATGCTCTTCTAATGAGGAGTTTTTCAATTGCCTTATGAAGCCAAATCAAATCTCTCCGTTGCTTTGTTCTTTCACTCGGTTTGCTAATCTGCAGCAGTAGCACTGATGGCAGTTAAACAGGATGGAATTTGTATCAGGCTTAGAAATTGTACTTGCTGCCTATGGTTTCCCTGCAGAACGGCTTCAAATTACAGCGCACTTGTGTGAAGTTGCAGAGTTTTGTCATCTAACCGTTCCACCAGTCCAGAGCACATCACGGGAGCTGCGCCGCCGTCATCTGACTGCCATATGCCCGGGCCCGGGAACCTTCCTTCAGTGCACAGTCACCCTCAAATCAACAAAAGCTTTTGTCTGGCTGAGGGTTTTCAGGACCAGCTCCCCAGACAAACAGGACGGCCTGTCTGCAGCACTAGTTAACGAACGTCCATCTTTTATGTATTCTTCACGTGTCCATCACCCCAGGATTCCAACACACTAGCACGACATTTTGTTCATCTGCAACAGATTGGAATGAACATTCAGCTGAAGTTTTACTAGTTTACTGGTGAATTTTCCCAAATTACCTTTTAGTTTTGTGGATTTTTTCAGTTCCCTCAATAGCTATTGCTAGGGGGTTTCACACTATGATCCTGACAGGCTACTTAGCTGTGTATAACAGGATCTCTAGCTCCGGTCCTTTGGACTACTCAGGTTGAGGGGAAGGGAGAGGTGTATCCCTCCTTCAACATTCAAGAACTTTCATTAAGATTACAGAAAATTACTTGTGGTCTCTGAGGAGCAGGAAATATCCAGATTTCAGATTGCTTTTGTAGTTCTGTGTCCTTCCTTTAGGTGTGCAATGACGTAGCTCTGTCTGTTTTCACACAGAAGGAATCCAGCTGACAGCACATTTTCTTATAACTCCAGATGATGTTCAAGAGGATTAAAAACTCATTTTTCTCAGGTGGTCAGAAAACAAGTCCCAATAAACTGGCATTCTTTCCTCTCTCATCTGAACTATGCAGAGGAACTCAAATTGTTTATAAAGTAGTTTCAAAGATGTTTGTAAAAAGAAACACACAAAATGCAAAAAAAAAAAAAAAGAGAGGACAGTCCTGGACTTTTTCACCTTTTCAATTACTTTTCAATCTCTTAAGAACAGTCATTTAGGTCAGAGTAGTTAAACTGCTATAAAACAGCTGCTAAAGCATTCTTCTATTGTAAATTAAACAGCAATTTTACCAAACATTCCCATTGCACAACTACATTAGCATAAACACAAAATCAGGATTTAAAAAAAACACTTGGAGGGGGAAAGGCTAGGCCTAAAATAACGATTCATGACCTCATGATAATTTGAGCCACCAGCAAAAATGTTAAGATTTTGTTACTAGTAGGTCATGTCTGATATAAAAAAATACATAAATATGGGGAGATGGTCCAAACTGGAGCTTCACACCTCAGAGAGAAAGGTTTACATCCTTGCTGTCGGACAGGGAGACGTATCACAAGCATAGCTATAGCTTCTGAAAGGGCAGCTTCTTAAAACACTGCCATCAAAATGCTTCATTTTCTCCACTTTAGCCAAGGGAATTACCACATGAAAATGAGGTAAGTTCAGATACACATTGATCACATCAGTAAACAGTAGTAACACTTAGCACTCATAGCAGTTTTCAACTTCAAAGCACTAATGAAGGACACCCCAGGATGTCCTGAGGAGGTGGAGGAAGGGCCTCCCTGTGCCAGACCCAGCCAGGTAAGGCTGGTGCACTGCTGCCGAACAGACACGGGATGGAGGACAGGAGAGGAATCTATAATTCCTCTCAGCCCTACGGGTATATGCTGTACTCTGCTTTTTCCAGGGCAGGGTGGGGTCTTAACCCATGCAATTAAGGACAGACTGATTTCAGCTCCATCTCTCTGGCTGTGATGGCATACAAGCAGCACCGGCACAAGGCCTGCTCTCCTTGAACTCTGCCCAGCCTCCCACTGCCAAATTTCCCTGTCTCTGGTGTGCCCCAAACCCCTGTAGTCTTCACAGATAGGCTGGCGTAGGATTTGCTTTGGAGTGACTGAAAGCAAGAAAGTTTCATATTGTTAAACTGCTTATAGAATCACTGGAGTTATCCTCCTTTCCAGTCCCATAAAACAAAAACGTCTGTAGGAGTCATGATCCAACACTAGGCTGGCATGAGCAGCACTGCCACTGTGCCACCGACTGATGCAACTGCTTGGGCCCAAAGCAGGAGGCAGATACAACAAGCCCCATGACCAACCTCCGAGATGGCTACAGCAAGGAGGTATTACTCATGAAAGGAGATAGAAAACTTGAAGATTCCTTACCTATTCATTTTCCAATGCAGGTAATAGCTGCAACACCAGTATGTTACTGATTCTTCTAATCTCCCTTTCTATCTCATGCCCTGCATGGCTGGGGATTCAATCTCCAATACAGAGCATGAGCCATTCCCCAAAAGCTCTAGAAAGATTTTCCTGCCATTCCCTATTTTGAAGCACTGTTGGGGAAGCAAAAGAGAAAGTCGTTTTATCACTTCTGCTTTGTTTCCAGCAAGAAGCAGAGCTGTTCAGAGCACAAAGGAGTACAGGTGATGCAGATCCAGCGCCTGATTCTCACTGCAATGGAAATCAGGTGGGTGCTGCTGACCTTAATGGAAATTAGTACCATAAAGCTGGCATTAGTGAGCAGAGGACCTGCCAATGACCTGCTCCCCTCTGGGCACTAAAGATGCTTTACAGAGGCAAGTCTTGTGAACGCAAAGACAGAAATCATTATAATTACATTTTGGTTGACCATGCTTGCAAGTGTGTATGTATGTACGTACAGAGAGGAGTTACATAAAGATCAGAGCAGACTACAAATGGGAGCTATTCTTTCCAAATTTTATACGTTGCTTTAGTCATAAAAAATTAACTTTGCCCAACTCAGTAAACTCCCTTCCCTCTTTGTTCATATTCATTCTAGTATATCCATAATTTTTGATCCTCTACTGATTTCCATTGTTGGGGCTTATTTTCTGAGACTTGAGAACCTGAAATTACGCTATATATCTTTGTAGCTCATTGAACTAACCAGCATTTATTTTAATTTAGTAAGGAAACATTTGGCTGGGTGTGACCAAATAAATACTGTGTCTAAACCAACACAAATATACTTTGCACAAGGCTATAAACCTGTCTCAGAGCTCTAATGATATTGCAAGTCAATGAAGCTTCAGTGTTCTCATTAACATGATTCCATCAGACCTCTATGTTGCATATTATTAATTTTTAACAATAGATTGTAACATAATTTATAGCACTGTGGGGCAACAAAGGCTGAATCTTGGTAGTAATCCAACCTTTTAGGTTGATAATGGCTTTAACACTGACCTAATATTGAAAGGTGAACATGTACAGAGGCCATCAGACCTAATTATAAATAGGACAACAGGGATAAAACACATCACTAGTCTGTATAAGTGAAGGCAAAACTTTCCTTGAGAGCAAAGGGCACAGATCTTGCCACAAGGTTATAAAGAGCATTGTTGCTGATTTTGACAGAAAAAATAATCAAGAACTTTGTTTTAAAGACAGACATTAACACACTTTCCCCCCTCTCAAAAATTTAATTTTTGTTATAAAAGGAACAAAATATAGAATAGCTAAAGTTAATCTGGGCACCTATTCCTTAACTCAGTTTGGAGGTAGGAACTAGTAGGAACAAGCATATTTTTATGAAGAAAAAGCAAGCCTTCAAAATCTCTGTGTAAATCTGTTAAGATGATGACATTAGTACACTCACATTGTTCCTCTCCATAGCTTGCTGATGCATGATAGTGAACACGACTGGTTTCTGCTACAGACAGTAGATCGTGGTCCTCAGCACTTCGCTGAGCACCCAGCAAGCCTCGTGATCGGACCTCTGGGTGGGAGGGAGCACAAACAACTGCAAAATGCATTTAACCCAAGTAAGAGTAACTTCTTGTGAAAGGCAGCACAGTACCATTTCCTGGTTTAAAAGGCATTCTCATCATCAAAGTATGCTTTAGCACTGCTTACATGTATTTTCTAATTCAAGCTTTTGTGCAGTACCTAGAAATACAGTACAGTGGTAATAATGTAATTAGTATTTTCACTAGCTAAATTATAGAGCTGACTGCAGAATACAGCATAGTAGCATCAATATTAACAATTAAGTATTATACAAAAATGACATCAATAGTTTTAGTATAGTCATGAAAGACATTGTAATTTCCTCTTTCTCCAAGATCCCTTCAAATTGTGTCAGATGAGGAAACGCACAAAATCCACTGGCTTTTAGTTCAACTCAAATTCTAAAAATCAGCATCTCGAAGATTTCTTAGGTAAATTTTTGTAGGTTCTTGAATAATGTTCCTTTCTGAATATGGTATTAGTTACGAAGACCTTAAGTTCTGCTGCATTGACCGCTCATGAATTTAATTTTCCCATCACTCCTGCAAGTTAACAAAGGAGTATAACAGATACTTCACAGCCAAAGATGGTGATACATAGGGATTTGTAATAACTATCCAAGACCATAAAAGCAACCCTATGTCAGTGCAAGAAGTGGAACCCCTGCCTTTGCAGTCTAATGCTGCTCCATATTCCCTTTCTACCCTGGTCACATAGCGAGATCTAAAACTCTAACAGCCAAGATACTGGGCACCATTAAGGAAGATACTGAGGCAAGCATGCTTTCACAGATTCCTCACCTGAAGGGACAACAGTCAGCCACCTCTACATGCCCAGAAATCAGAGGACTCCAATTTACACCAGAAGCTGAAGGCTATCCCACAGCATCCTCTGTGCCTAAAACTCCCTTTTGGCCAAGCTAATTCACAACCCCCTAGACCAAATCAAGAACACTGAGGATCTGCCCACACTCCGTCCACTTCCTAATTACAGTAACTTTATGCTTTACTTCACAAAATGAGATTCATTTCTTCCTTCACCAGTTCCATTCAGCTCCTTCAACATTTTGTTCGTTTGTTTCTTAAGATGCAGATCTCCAGCAGATTGATCGCTTCAGATGAGACAAAGCAATCCCTTGGTAAATCCCTCTGGAAATGCAGAACATATTATATGCACAAGAGTTGAACCCCTTGAATTTCCCCTTTTCAGATCCTCTTGGTTTCCAGTCATTCAGATAAAGAATGGAGCTTTTGTAGGCCAGTTAATCCATCCACTGAATGAAATATGGTAAAGTTTTACACATCCACATGTTCTTTCAAGGCCCTGGTTTACATCTGTAGATGTAATAATAGCTGTAGTAATGTAGACAAAAATCATGGCTCGGGCCCCCAGAGAAGATCTTTAAAGACTTGCGTTGAAAAGTCCCAATGCTGCAGTCAAAGGAACTGGCAAAATTATTTAAGGGCTGTCTCTGCTTACATTTATTTCTGCCAAAGCACTGGCTTAATTTTCTTTGTGTGTCTTAATAAGCCACCTCTGTGAGAGGACTCTTACTTGAAATGCTTGTATGTCCTAAGCTCAGAAGTAGGCACTGTGGAGTGGTAAGCTGAGACAAACATCCAAAGGTGGCGTCAGGCTCAAGCTGCAAAATGAGCCTGTTCTTCATCTTCTCTGGCATCCCAGTCACAAACTAGCATGAAAACACCGTTTACACAATGAATTAAAATGCAAATCTACATTTTATTCTATGAAATTGAGACAAATGATACACACTTGAAGCCTGCCAGAGTAGCAATTACAAACATTAATATAGTTTTAGATGACGACTTAAGCCAAATGAGAGGCTGGAAGAGAAACGCTGTACATCAGAGCTTGTGAAACACTACAAAAAAAAAGCAACTCTTGCCCTAGTAATGTAAGCCTAAAATACAAATTAGCGATAATTCTGCTGTAAAGGGCGAGATCTGCCTTGTGCAGACGCGTAGCTCCAGGGAAGCCTCCAGCCACAAGGTGTACGTACAATGCAGGGACACAGCCTGCCAGCACAGGAGAGCTGAGGGGGTCTCAGGGTACATGGGAGAGGACTTTGCACTGCCACAGCCTAACGGGATGTGGCATCGTTCAGGAGAGTCCTGCGAGAAGAGGCCAAACAGCCACTGGCCTAGGACAGAACTGCCTAGCTGGTGTAAAGATGTATTTATGCTAGGTCTGATTTCGATTGTGCTCTGCACAATCAGATCGCTTTGAAGGTTTGCCTTGTGCAATCATTTCCTTTGTCAGGAATCAGAAAAAGACTGTGAAAAGACTGTGAACAAATTGTTTAGGCATTGAAATTTAACCCTGTGGAATCCTTACAGTGTAGCACAGTGTGACACAGCAGGAGCACATTTGTCAGGGGACTGAAGCCTCTTTGCTCTCTCTGCACAAAACATATACATTAGCATTGTGTGGCGTGGGTGTGCTCCCAAGCACACGATGCAGCTATGGGTACTCAGCTCCATGCCTACCCTGCCTCCCATCTGCACTGCAACTGCATTCAGCCCTCTGCACCGTTTCTCTTCCGTTAGGGAAAATAAAGGCTTCAGATCCTTCAAGACTGTCTGGAAGCCCTTCCATTACATTTTCTTTTAGAGACTGTACAAGATCTGATTTTTAAATATCCACAATGCATGTGAGAAAATTACTGAGTATTACAACAATCTTTTTAATAGACCTAATGTTTTTCCACTAGTGTCCTAGCATTAGTAATGTCAGAATATAAACACCAAAAACAAAAAGGCATTTGGTAGAAGCTAGTCAGTTCCAAGACTTTTCACTCTGATGTGGGCTAAGGAAAGAACCCAGCTGGTGTGGTTTCTATACCAGCATTCACGACACCAACAGTTTCCATCTCAGTTCGGCTCCATACAGCAAGGTACTGTGCATCCCCTGCTCCTCCTGAACAGCAGAGTCCGAGAGCACCAAGTACCTCACAGCAGGAGCACAGCCCTCTGTAGAATTAAACCTTAACACAAGATAGCCCATCAACGTTTTTGTGAACTGTTGAAAAATATGCTGACAAGAATAAAAGAAAATAGTCATTTGGAAACTGGCAGAGAAAAGCCACTCTAAATCATTTCCAACTGCAGTAAGTCTTTGCTCCTGTTTTACGAGTAATAGAAGAGACTATCCCTGTTTTATAAACACATTCAGTTAATATGTTTAAGAAAGTAGACAAGTTTCTCTCCTGTGGGGGTTTTCAAATATTGTCTTTCCTTGTGGCTGCCAGTATTTCAACATCCCGTTCTAGAAACACTGTTTATTACTCTTTGGGGGAAAAAAAACCAAAAAAACCAAAAAAACAAACTGCTGCATAAGAGGAAAAGAAAAATGGTTAGAAGAACAAAAAAGGGTAAATGACAGTTACATATTGGGGAATACTAAAGGGTTGTATGCAGCTTCCTGCTGCTATAGTACACCAGAGGAGTAAGCAGAATGTAAAAGTCTTTTCACTCTACATAAGAAGGCAAAAATATTTCCAGAATGTTCTACAGACAGGCAAGAGCTCCTACCTGCAATAACCTCCATGTCGATGTGATCTGCAACTTCAAGACTAAGTTCCAAGTGTGTTTCAACTCAATTCTGCAGCAATTTCAGCTCTTGAAGACTAAGTACTGAGCAGCCTTAGTCCCATCACTCAAATCAGTGGGACTCAAGTATCCTCAGGTTTTCTCTGAATGTGCTCAGAACTTTGCTGACAGTGTTCCTGCAGCCAAGCAATTCTCCTCTCTTCTGAGCCACACAAATTTGCTGCTGACCCAAATGGAGCCAAACCTCCCAGTGTTCTCCCTTTGTGCCCGTGGAAGTTCTAAGTCCACTCTGTCCTTTCCAAGAGGAACAATGATGCATACACCAAACAGTGGATTGCTCCTTCCCTCCACAGTGAATCCTGCCTTAATTAGAGGTACTTTTGCAGAAGATGTATTATCTACCATGCCAGGACCACCACGCTATCATATCATGCAGAATTCAGCCCTTTTATCATCATCAGATTGGATTATTTCTTTATTTAGCAGCTACTAACATGTTTGGAGATGCAAAATCACATCGCTTTACTTTCTGAAAGGTAGCACCGGGAGATATCTGAGTGCAGAACGGATTCCATAATTAGAAAAAGCATAGGGGCCAGCTTTTTCCCCTTCATCAAGCTTGGGAAGCTCTAAACAATATGCAAAGGCAAAAGGGGAAAATGGTTACAGTACTGAGAAGGCTAAAATTTGAATGAGATAATAACAAACCTTTCTTGTGGAAGGAAAAGGAAATGACTGATTCTAAAAAAGCTTCTGTGATAAATCATCACCCCTGCATGAAATTCCATTCATATATGCTGCAGTATCTGGTAGTAATGTGAGAGAAAAACCAAAAGGAACAAAAACTTAGCAACAAACAAGTTTAGAAAGAACAAAATATAGCTTGCCGGAATTGCTGAGCTCTTTCAGTAGTTCAAACAGTAGAAGGAGATTTCAGAATCAAACGAGTTTCAACAGCTGTATTTGTATTACAGTCATAAAGGCATAAATGTGAAATACAGCTCTAATAAAAAATTGAAGTTTATAAAACTGGATGGTAATTTTCCACCCTTTCCAGAAGCATCTCAGAATATCCAGGGGAATAATACCTGAAAGAGAAACATTTTGTTTGTGCATTAGACTACAAGGCATGCTCTGTGCTAAGTAATGAAACACTATTCATATTTCTATTGATCAGGAAAAAATCCTTGCATTAAACACTGGTCAAGGAATTCTACAGTTATTCTCCTATAATGTTTTAAGCACCTGCTTTTCAACTTATGTTATCATTTATACTTGGAAGTCAGGTTTTCAAAAATATGTTTAGCTTCCGTTAGGGCATGCAGGTAAGTGGCTAGTTTTTAGATAGGTTCAGCAGCCATAAGCATTGTCTTTACTGAGAACTGTAGATGTTAACTTCTTTGAAATTATGGCCTTTAATAAAAAAGGATGAGTTTACACAGAACCATAGGCTGCCAGACGACAACAGTCTACTGCTGTTCGTCAAACATAAGCACACACCCCAAAGCTAATGTGAAGTCTACATCAATGCAAGAGACATTGATTCCGGAACAAAAAAATTTATCACAATGACCTTCTGTCTCTAATGCCAACTCAAGGATGGAGATTATCCAATAGGTTTTCATTAGAGTAGGACTCTGTGGTGCCATTATTGTCCTGCTGTCATTCAGTTGGTTTTGCACAATGGACCAACTACATGCTTCCAGTATGCAAGCATCACCAAAGCTGCATTTAGTTCTTGTTTTCCAGGTTAAGAGTATCTGAAATTTATTACCATGTTATTCTAAAAACACATATCTCGGTACATTTCTGGTTTTGCAGGCACGTAAATTGTCATCTTTGAGCCCTGGAAGCTTTAACTATAAAGAGAGAGGAACACACTTCCATCTAATGCATGCCTAAATTGTATTCAAGTAGAAATCCCCAATGTTTTCACACTGAAGGAAGATCCATTTACCATGTTGATTTTCATTTTCTGGATGATTTCTGCACAATGTAACTCTTCTTAAAACTCATATTAGTTCTCGGATTGTAAAGCTAACTTTTCAATGCATTATTGTACTCAGTCTACAAACAGCCTAAAATAACAGGTCTCCAGGACAAACCCAGAGCTGGAGTCTATTATAGCAGCTGTGCCTCAGGCAGCACAACCAGCATCAGGCAGTAGCACAAAGAGGCAAGCTGGAGATGCTCGAAGGGGCCCTTTTCTTTATTACATCCCAGCCTACATAAGTAACCTTGTTTCATTTACAGGGCAAAAAAAATAGCTGTAACAAAGAAACATTAATTATATCCAGAAAAGTGTAAGCCAATGTCCTCTTTCCCTCTGAAGTATTAGTATTTGTAGCTGCAGAATAAAGTTTCTTTATCATTTTGCTTTACCCATTTGACAGCCACTGGCTTTTCCTCGTGGCTTCATTTTGTGTGACTTAGTTTGCAGCTACTATTAGCTGAAGAACTCTGTTGCTATAATTAAAATTGATGATGCAGATTTTCAGAGCCTGTAGAGGGAGTGCACGAGTACAGCATCCTTTTGATGTGTTGATGGAGTGAAGGACTGGTAAATGGATATCTAGAATCTAGGAGGGCATTTCTCTCATTATTACAATTTAGGATGGTGACATTTTGACTGTAAGCTATTTAATAGTGTTTCTGTATTCATTAAGGGCAAAGTTCAACTTGGTGCAGACAGCTGGTGTATGGTCCTTTTATATAACACTTAAGCCTCATGATGAGGCTGGGGGAGGAAGGGCAGCTGTGGGCAGAGCGACCGTGCAGGAGAGCCTCTGGACCCTCTGCACATCAGAGGAAGTTTCAAAGGAGCCTCTGAATACGCTATCAGACAGGCTCTTAGGGAAGTCGAGGATGCAAGCAAAGATTCACCAATACCTGTAGTTTGGAGCCTGAGTAATCCATAAATAAGTTACCAAGATAAACTAAACTTCCCACAGACATTCATTAATATGAGAGCGGTTGTGCTGAAGTCTCGGAGTTTGTCTGGGTAGTGCAAGACTGACTTTTCTCCCCCAGTTTCCTGCAAGAGCCTGATTATTTGGCCTTTGTTTACAGACAAAGAAATTTGATCCCAAAAACAATCAGAAAAGAAAAGGCATTCAAAAGTATGTGTCTAACAGTTGTGTTACCACTGGGACAGTTAACCAAATGTTGTGCTGTTTTATGAAAAACAAAACTAATGTAGAAGTTAAATTAATATTTTAAATCCCTGCTTTGTGTTGTTCCTGAGAAAAACATCTAACAACGTTACAAGTATGAATTTTTTAAACTTCATTTTCCTTACCTTACTATTTCCTCTGGATAGCAATTGTTAATAGTGTTGATATATTCCTGAAGAAGCGACCCAGGTTCTGCTTTTATTTCTTGAACCTTTTTAAGTCCACCAGTTGTTACAAAGAGACGACGTGCTTTACTGTCATGTGGTAACACCTACACACAGAAAAGTACATTAAAAAAAAAAAAAAGAACATTTTCTTTTAAAGGAATCTCTACGCTACCAGGCTCAAATATTGCTTATCTGTTTTTAATTCAGAGGACAGATAAAATGGAACACATCAGAGGTACAACATCTGTAATGACTACTGTATTTTAACACCCAGTTATACAGAGAAAAAATCATAAACCAGCCCTTTATGGTTATAACATAATTTAACATGTACTTTAATACATACTATATATAAAAATACTAAACTGAATATTTATCTTTATGTAAATAATATTTCTTGAATTATTCCTACAGAGACAATATGATTGCGGAGATTAAATAGATAATAAAACCAGAACACTAAGACGGCATAACAACAGCATCTGTTCCACTTAAACCAAGTTATTCAGGTCTTTTATGTCAATTTCCAGAGTTTAATTGTAGAGCACAATTTTATATCATTATAATGATCTAGTATAGATGAAAACAATACTGAGAATTGTTGCAAGTGAACAATGCAGCCTTGAAGCATTACATGCTACTATTAAATTCCTAGATATTAAAATCCTACAACACACTGTGTAGCCATGGAAGCCTTTTACAAACGCACACACACAAACACACAAAGCAAAAATGTGAAGTTTCTGCAGCCAAAGGGGATGAGAAGCAGAAATAATCAGACAATACATTCTGCGCTCCCTGAGTGATGCCAATATGCAGCTCTGTCCAGAGGATGGGAAGGAGGGAGGGAGGGAGGGAGGGAAGGAGGGAGGTGGGGGCTGGGCCAGGCAAGGGAGAATGACAGCATGTAGTCCATAGGCCCACAGGGCTGCAAAAATATTAAAAAAAAAAAAAAAAAGAAAAAAGAAAAAAGAGAGAGAGAGATAATGCAAGACATCAGCTGCATCTACAACAAAACCAGATGGGTTTCAAACCAACTCTGAGTTACATACTAGGGGAGCAAAAGCATTTTGTATGCCTTCACACTGGTCAGACAAATCAAGCCATAAATTTGACTGTATCAGTGTAAAACAAGAGCCTTGAAGGAGGAAGGGATTGCCTAAAAGGATGAAGGGAAAGAAGGATGAGATTTCTGGCATGCATATAGGCAAACAGCCTTCATTTCTCTGGTCCCTCTAGCCTGTACAAAATCAACAGACAGGTAAAGAAAAAACAGGGGAGCATAGAGACTTCCCCCTACTCTATGCTCCATACAAGTGCCAGGAACAACTGTGATCGTTCCGTTGCGGGAACTGAAAAGACGGCTGTTTCCACATATCTCCCACAAGAAGAAACTAGCAAGGAGACAGGATATGGCCCTTTCCCTGCCTTCCTCCTCCCCACTGTGACTCCCAGGCTGGATAAGACAGCAGAAAACTCTCTTGGAAGAGGCCCTAAAGACAGACAGCACCTCTGAGACACAGTCCCTTCCCCCAGTCCAAACTGAGACAGCACAGAATTGCACAGACCCTGAAAAGGATAATGCTAAAATGACACAGTCCAGCACCAAGAACGGATAGCATCTCACTCTGAAGCACAGCTCAGAAATAAGGCTTTTACTGTGCTATAAATAAGCCAACAGAAGTAATACACCGCAGGTCTAAGAATAGGAAATTCCCAAGCTATGGTACAGGAGAGAAAAATGCTTTTACTGCAGAGAACTTAATTTTAAATGTATACTTCAGAAGAGCAAATGCCAGACAAGTACAGTTTGTTTAATACACTGCAGGAGAAGAAAAACGAAACAAAACAAAACATCAGCTGATATGAAGGGTACAAAACCACTTCAACAGCAAACAACATTCAAATCTATACACTGGGTAACCAGTTACTATGCACTCAGCTCACTAATAGCTCCAGTCAGCACACAGAAGCAAAAGGCACCAGATTCTGAGCAAATCTCCAGTCTTTGTACAGACTTAGCAAGAAGACAGGACAAACCTAAGTGTGGCAATGTAATCAGGAATCTGCACTACAAACAGTAGTGCTTCCAGATCTGTGATAATCAGAACTGAATATCAAGGGTGTTTTACTTGGCCACTTCCAGAAAGCACATCTCACCAAGAGAGCCTGGTACCCGCTGCTAACAGATTACACGACAGAGTTTTGTACAAAAGAGTCTATAGTTGAGCAGGATTCTCAACAGCCGGTGAACATTGCAGACACTGGAAATTTCCTTAAGGAATTACTTAAATAATTTGAAATATTTTTATTAGATTGTATCACCTTTTACATGCTGCGCTCAAATCAACAATGTAATTAACAACAAACAGGTTCAAATTTTGAGAGGGATGAGAAAAGATTTGGGATTTTTACACTTACTTAATTGAGACTAAAAATTAATGAGGATAAAAGTGGTGAAGCTTTTATACTCTAGATTATTGTAAAATACCTGACTTAAGACACTCCTGTACAGATAGCTTGTACTTTATCTAAAACAGATGTGACTGGGATTTATGTGATACATTGGCTCAGTGAAAATATTTGCACATGAGTTAATATCCCACTTAATCTCAAGAGGCAAGGAAGAAAAAACCACCTTGCTTATAAGCAACTGTTTTCCAAGTCTTAGGATGAATTACGGCAGGTTCCAGATGAAACAGTATCCAGCTTTATCAGACAAAAGAAGGGGATGCTCCAAACTGCTTCTGCAGGGGATGCTTGGGGATCCTGAGAAAACAACTGAGACCTTTAGGGAGACTTCATCTTTGGAAAGATAGCTTCCTTGCTAAATGGAAAACAATTAACGTATTACTCATCAAGCAGAGCCTTTTCTTACCTTGCTAAACTGCCCAACAATATATTTCATAATATTGGGAGGGGCATCATGCAGCAATGGTTCAAGTGCTGGAAGATACGTGCATTTCTGAAGGATGTTCTTTAAGGCTTTTTTAGTCTATTGAAATGCAAAATAAAATTTCTCTAGTAAGACATCAATGAAAACAAGAACTCATGTTATATATCACTGAAGTCTGATCAAAAAAGCAAATTGATCAGAATTCTCGAACAGCATTTTCTGAATAAAAACTACGATATCTATCAGGTCACTTAATAAAGAATCAATTTTCTACTTAGATTTATTAAACCTCAAAACCTACAGTGCATCACATTCTTATTATGTTATCTATGGTCAAAGTAATGGCAATTTTCCTTTGACTACAATGGAAGCAGGAGTAGACCCTTTAAGTAAATTGAAGTACTGTAATACAATAAGAAAGCTAAATCAAAACACATTTTAAAAGATTGTATTTTAGAACTGGCTTACTAGGAGAGTCTGCTGGTCTGGGATAGCAAAGTGCAGTACCGCCCAGGCAGGGAGGGAAAGAGAGAGTGAAACAGTTGTACATCAGCGCTTCGTTTCTGAAAACAGACTCAATGCTGTCTGCTACAAGCAGTCACGACCTTCTTGGGTAGGATTATAGGTACAGCTAATTTGGCCTTGATATTTTGGTGACCACTGAAAATGACTATACAAAAGGTATTTTACAGATCTGGAATGTTATACTTCAGTGGAATGTACAAAAGCATAGTACAACAGGGGAGACCCTATCCTGTCATATTATACTCTTCAGCTGATTCATTTACTGTCACTCAAAAATACACCTTACCAAACTGCAACTCTACTAGCTCCCACACAAGGAAGGCTCTAAACTTGAGCAGTTGCATGTTTTCAAGAGCAGAGCTTTGAGTATTTGTTACAGTTTTATTATAATAATAAAAATGTAAGCGAATCTACTACAAGGACTATAATATTTTGTACAAGAGCTTATACTTCAAAAAAAAAAAAGTAGATAATTAGAAATTAGTCACTCACAAGAAATTATAGCATTTATAGGTGTATGCAACTCTAATCTAAACTGGGAAGAAAATGAGGGACTAGACTGCTGTGGCTGTACCATATCATTTGGTATGTACCACATGCACACCCGTTAGGGACAGCCAGTCCTAACAAATGACACACAGTCTTTGGACACTCTACACCCAGGAAATCTGTGACTCGATGAACATCAATAAAAGCACATACCATTTAGTAGTTTTTAAGCACTTAGACCTGTCGATTACAATAAATATCTCATACTGCAGATACTACTAATATACTTGCTTTCATCTGAAGATCTTCCGAACTGCGTGTGTCCATATACATAGCAAGCAGTGTGGGTAGCACATTTGCTACTGCAACAGCACGTGCATGCTCAGGCGTGTGTCTTCCAACCTGTCCCAGGGCCCAGGCAGCTGCCGCCTTAATATGATCTTCAGGTTCTTCTATCAAGCAGGCACAGAGTGGTGGTATTCCCTGCAGCATTAATCAAAAGCACAACCTGTGGAAATCTACACCAGGGAAGGACAACTTGAAACTGATAGAGACTGTTAGATAATGTTTCTTTATTTACACCCTTCTTCTAAAATAAGCTATAAGAGAACACATGCTAGTGGTGTCATATTTTTACAACATCATGACTAGCAAGAATTTTGAATAAATCTTAATAAATCTAGTTAAAGAAAGAGAGAAACAGATTCAATGTTCTAAGTCAGAAGGCAGTTTGAGCTAAGACACAAATTTAAGGGATAAAAGGAACACATAACACAATTCAGGTTGCACTAAAAGTAAAGGCTTCAGTTTTGTCAGACTGAAAATAAAAGAATTTGAGTGTTTATGAATCTATGAAAGCAGTTTAAGACCAGAAGGGCTCAATCATTGAGTCTTTTTTTTTTTTGTCCACAGCACTAAATCACAACTTATCAACCTCTTCTTGAGTCCAGTAGTTCACGTTTGACTCATCCAATCACTTCCAGAAAGGTTTCAACTCTTGATTTGAAGACATCAAGAGATGGAGAATATCTCATTCACATCCATCTGTTACTGAAGTTCTTCTGGTTCAGGGTCACAGTCTTTGTCCTTTCTCCACAGGATTATGGAGCTACTTAGTAGCTGGTATTTTATGCCAGGATACTTCAATAGGAATTATTTCATGCTATTTTAGGTAAGGCAAGGCTACTAAACCTCTAACTAGAAAACCTTTTTCTCCATCCCATGGATCATTTTTTAGTCTTTTCTGCACACTCTTCGGGTTTTTTTTCAAGATCCTTTTCAAATACAGACAATAGAACTCTATGCACTAGTACTATAGATAGATTAACTTCTCTTTTCCAATAATGCTTCCTTTTCCACTCTTTAATACCGCAAAGGACTGAATTGTCTTTTTCTTTTGCCACTGCACTACAGCAGAAGACCACAATGAAGTATTTGTCCAGTATGAACCCAAAAATCATTTTTCAAAATTCATCCTTTCCAGGATACAGTACCGCAGAATGGAGCTATCACTTCACAGCCTAACATCGTAGATGTGTAACTGCATGTGGTTATGCCACAGTGCATTTCTTTCAAATGGTTCCAGTTTACCAAGCCAGGTCCTCAGCACTACGTACCATTCCACAAGCTCAGTTTCCCCTGTGGCAAATTTTTTTTAAATGGTTTTTGGGTTTATTTGGGTTTCTTTTGTGCATCATTCATTAAAATATTTAATTTCATGAGAGTTTGCACAGATCCCTACAAAATCTATCACTGCACTCCCATTCAGTTATGGTAGCAACCATTATTACTCTTCAAAAATTTATCACTTAGGTGCTTCCTCATGAACTTAATCCTGGATTCATCCCACTTAATGTCAAGCACTCAATAGCAGGAGCATACTTGCTCTAGGCATCCCTGAAAGTGGAGAGACAGAGACACATCCAGAGAAGAACGGCTTCCAGAGAGGGCAAGAAAAAAGTGCCTATTTCTTTAGTTTTCAAATGCAGAAGCACATTTTTTTGATCACTCCTACCTTCCCTGTTGATGTTATGTTGTAGCAATTTCCATTTTTTAACTTGCATTCCTACTCGAAGACATTTCTGTTCCTCTGTTTTTATTGTTTCATTGCTTCCACTCATATAGTATATTTTAAATGAATGGCATAGTGTGAAAATGGGCCAACAATACCCAGTGAAATTACTTCCTTCCTCCTGTCATTAGTTAGCATTATTCACATCAGAATATTATGTCAGGCACTAATTTCACCTATTGCGAATATTGCAAATTCTCTCCCATCTATATCATTGCCCAGCAGAATTTATTTAAACCTGAAAATGTATAGCTTATCTCATTTGAAATGTCACTTGCACAACTGAATCAAACCATGCTACACTAGAAACTGAGGTCTTTTCAAGCCTGAAGATTCCTGCTGCAGGACTGCTCTAGCGGCACTAGGAGAGTCATGCTAGTGCAATGAAGAATGTGCCGTTAAACATTCTCGTTTCAAAAAGGGTTTTGATGTAGCCACAAATATTCATTTTAAGAGGAAATAGACCATAGAAATTCACTGACTTATTTTCTGTACCCGTGCAATTGCAACACAGAAAAATCATATACTGTAATACAAATGGATGTTCATAACTAATCCAGGACATTTTACAAAAGGTTCAACTTCATAAAGACACACTTTGATCAGGTTACCACATAATTTCAGCCACAGCAAGCAGCAATAGTAGGAGAAAGTGCATTCATCAACAGCAAGTATATAATTCTGTCACAAAATACATTCTCTCCCTATGTTAATGTGTACCTCTTTCTCAGAATACCACTGAAGAATTATAGGAAGACAACAAAGTGATAACTAACCTTGGAGACAATCACTGCCATTGACAGGTTCTCTGAATGAGCTGCTACGTAACCAAGCATCATGATGCCAGGCAGTCTGACAGTCCCTCTGCAGCTGCCAATACAATCAATCACAGCAGCAACTCCACCTGCATTTACTATAAGCTGTGAAAGCTGAAAAGATAAACGGAAGAGATTAGATACTGTGAACTATCAACAGGCATAAAGCACTACATTAGAAAAGTCTTTAAATGTATTGCTCCTGATTTACAAAATAAAGCTGGAATAAGAGCGATGCATCACACAGGCTGTTGGGCGCTAAGTGCAGCTTGACATTCTCAGGAATGAAGCTGTTTTCCTACTCTGTTTTTGATTGACTTTACCGCAAGGAAATCGGGACTCTGAATTCTTGATGCTGTATAGCATGGAATGACATATTCTCAACTCCATTAGTATACACCAAAGAATCATGCAAATGACAGCCAAATACATGAATGCCCTTGAAGATGCACCTACTGAGCCAGATATTCTTTCATACTCATGCCCACTCATTCCCAAGCCAACATCATATGTTCTGTGCAGGGACAGAGGGAAAGGCCCACTCCTCCTCTCGCCTGCATTCTAGATAACCTCTGCAGCATGAAGCCTTTGTGGATCCCCCTACTGAGGCATCAGGCCAAAGACAACTGTCTTGGATGTGCTAAACTGACTTCGACTACACCGTTCTGCCATGTTAGGGTATTGAGGGAGGTGTCCGGGAACACACTGGATGGGCAATGGAGTTTGCCCCAGAACGCCAAATTATATAGCCTTGCTTATAAATGATAATCATGTCCACAGTCTATGATGCTTGCTGTGTGTATCAAGTCATGCAACATGTTTCTTTCCAAAAGGTATCACTTCTCACGTCACTTGAGGGACAGCAGTAGTGTATGTATGATACCAACAATGCACAGAAATTAAAATAATTTCATATTATGATATCTTTTATCGTGGTAGGTATATCACATTTTTCCAAAGATACCAAAGCAAAAGAAACACGTTCTTAAAAGCCAAAATCAAATTAACAAAACTGAGGCTTGTGGATTTCCAGTCCAGCTGATTTATATAAACATAAAATCCACTGTTGCCTTAGAGCCTTTAAAAGGGGATTGCTTTTCATGAAACAGCTAGATAAAACTTAAAGTTATTACTTAGGAAAAACTCTTCACATGATTGTGAACTGCAGCCAGTGATGACCAAGTCCTACATCTGGGCACAGCCGCGTACAGAGAGCTCCTGCGCAGACACTCTCCCTGGTGCTGTGACCCTCAGGCCGCATTGCAAGTCCCCCAGATCCTCACCTTCACGTGAATTTTACTGCATATGCAGATAGAGAGCTGAGATCCAAAAGCCACAACGCTCCCATGACTGACACAGCCGACTCCTCAAGCAATATCGTTTGCCAATCTGTCTCTGCTGCAACATGTGTTGCTTGAATAGAGTCGCTCAGACATGGACAGAGATCACTGTCACTCTAAAGTCGAACGTGGATTTTTGACTTCTCACTGGGAGTCACTGAGATACCTCCTACAGCTCCTTTGGAGAGCTGCTGGAGTGGCCAGTTCCCCTTGCGTGGAGGATCCTGTGCAAGCAGCTCTTCTGAGACCTGCAGTCTTGTGAGTTTGGCCTCTGGCTTCAGACTCTAGTGCCCCCCTTTGATAATGATACTTTCTTCACTTTTGTTGAGAAAGTGAAGTTGCATTGCTCATGAGGTGCAGAGAGAAAGCAGGAAATGTGACAAGACTGCAACCTCTAATCACCAGCAGCTTCAAGACTAGCAGGCTGAAGAAACAGCACAATATTCATGTTTAAACACGTCTCGATTGTTAAGCTAGTATCATGATTCTGAAATGGCTGTGCTCAGCATTAGCGTGTTCGTTCCACAAATAATACATTGCTTGTATTTCATTCCAGAGTCATATTGAGAGCCTATTAATTATCTCTATGGTCTGACAGATTAACATAGTTATAATTGTTTGTTTTTCCTATTTATTGTGTATTGACTTTGCCAAACATCCCCACCTTCCTGTGTCAATTATTGGCAAAAGCACTGCAAATGCTGAGACTCAAATTACAAACTCAAGCTAATAAAAGAAACTACTGTCAGTTTAATAATAACTAAGAGAACTTTTGACCTTCATTGTCATTGGAAAAATAATTAAAATGTGATCCCAGCACCCCAGAAGATTTTTAAAAAAGACACACACCATCTATTATTGTTATAGGATGATCCTGTCATTTATTAGCTGGTATCATGACTTCTGCGAGGCTTTTCTCATGATATTTTTAATATCTAGGACTGACAATACCGTCAGCCTAAAACTCCCTCTCTGCACAGATATTTTACAGAATGAAGTAGCTAGGTATACATTATATGATTCCCAGTTTCCTAACCCAAGTCACATTCAATACACATCTCATAATATCAGCATTTCCATATTTTTCCAATGAACATGCCAAACAGCTATTTGCCCTCCCTTTCAAAAAGCAAATGACAGAATAATCCTGTATTTTACTTAAAGTGTAAAATCTAATGATATGACCTTGTATTTGCATTTTCAAGGTTTTACCTCAGGCGTATGCTTTGCTATCTCTCTAATTAAAGTTGCACCATTTTTCTTGACATATTCATCTGAGTCCTTCAGGCATGTGAGCACAACTGGGAAAATTTCTGCTTCAACCACCAACTCTGCAAGATCCACTGAATGCTTTGCTATTTGGCTTAGAGCTGACAGCACCTGACGCTAGTAAATAAAAATTGTTATAAAATCAATAGTATACAAACATCCCACAACACACACTCCTCCCGCACACAAAAATCTATTGCATCAAGGAAAACAAAGCAGGATAGGGAAAACAATTACAGCTATTTTACAATTCACTGAGTCAATTCATGCACGAATATAATGGCACAGAACATTCGCTGGTTCCTGAATAAAAGTTTCTCCTTTGTTTTATCCCATTCAAGCTTGCCATGTATTAAAAAGGAAAAAATATATATACCATTTAAAACTGTAATTTAAAATTAAGTGAAATCTATAGAAAGTATCTTTATGTGCGCAAGTCAGACCATATATTAAATAATTTTTATCTATTTGTTTGAAGTGGCATTTTTATGTTGTCTTCTGTTTCTGTTAGAATAAGACAGAAGAATTATATTAAGAAACAATTTTTTGTCAGTTAAACTCTAGTGATTAAACCTTCGACAACAGCTATTCACATCAGATAGTACATTCTAAAATACAATAATACATCTAATATTAACTGGTTTATAGTATAATCTTAAGTATGCCAAACCTTTTTTGTAACCGAATTGTGCAAATTTTATCTATTAAAAATATCTGTTGCATTCTTCATATACTGTATAATTCTAAAAAAAATTCATACTCTCCACTTTAGAGATTAGTTTAGCTATTCCTCACAGAGCAGCAGTTTTTATCCAGTAGCTAAATCTGTGAATATGTTCAGAACTCTTTGTCACTAACTATGTAGTTACACTTTGTCAACGCCCAAAACAAGAGCTTCCTAAAGAAATATGCACATTGGTGTCTTTGATTCAATATCAAGTAATGACTGGTATAATGGAGATTAAAAAAAAATAATTTTTAAATGTACCTTCAGTTTAGCATCAGGGTTCAGGATCATCTGAGCTAAGTGAGCGATAGCTCCTGCATCCACTACTGTCTGTGCTAACTCTGGAGAATGCTTTGAAATATCACTGAGAGTTGAAGCAGCAATCCTTTTCAAAGCAATTTCTGGCTCCTGGATACAGAGCACTAAAAGAGGAACAGCTCCTGCATCCACCACAGCTTGTGACAGTTCTGTAGGTCCAAGGAAAGTAATTAAGTGAGTATGGGTGACTGACCCTTGTGCAAGCCATTTTTCACCCTGACAGATACAGCAAAGGAAAAAGGGGAGGGTGCAGTTCACTGTCTCGACATCTGCATTTCAAATCAGCCCTCCTGGTTTCATAAACCGTGTGGACCAATCCACAACTGAAAAGAATGCAGGTCAATAGATGGACCTCCATTTACATGCACACATTTGAGGTAGATTAGGCTGAAATGGTTTGTTATTCTGTTTTCTTTTTCTTTTTTTAAAGTAAGCAGATGTCAGCTGTTTAAACCCTGGCTATTCTACACTGATCAATAGGAAAGCATTTTATGCATGGCTAACAACAACACAGAAAGCCAAAGTACCAAAATTTTACCAACCACCTAATTAGAGAGCATTTTACCCTCTTTAAATGATAAGCAGATATTAGCATAGATCAAATGCCAAAAACAGAAATACAAAAAACATACATAAAAGATTTATCTTACATAAAAGACTGGAAAAATGGAACTTGCTGATCAAAACTAGGTTTTGCTACCATACATGGGACAAGACAGAATTTATACTTTAATGACATGAAAATGTTATCATACACAATTACACAAATGAGAAATATCATCAGTGGGATATTGTGTGTCTGAGATTAGTACAATATCCTTAACTAACTGCACCTTAAATAAAAAAGAAAAAAAAAAAACAATCTGAGCATATGATTAGCTGACATGGACAAAAATTACACTATTAGAAATTCATTAGCTCTCTCCATGTATGCAGCATTAATCACAGTGCTAAAATAAGAATTACTGGATATCAGAAGCAAAATTTATACTATAACCAAGCTGTGCTATTTTAAAATAGTGTTGAAAAAGTGGTAAAAATCATGAGGGATTCAATAATCTATTAGGTTCTTAGTACAGTTTTGCTACACCTTATTATGCATATCCATTATTATCTTTAACATTTATCTTGACTTACAGTACCATGGCAACATATGGCTGTTGTATTTCAAGACTCTAACTTAGCTTTTGATTTATAGTCCATCCATAAAGAGATTTTAATACTAAGAAAAATATAGCACACTTCATTAAATATACATAGACTGATATAGTTTTTCATGAAATCTGTAAGTCATGTCATCATTATGTTGTTAATATCCAAATAATGTTCCTGACCAGATTTGTTTTCAATTAGTGAGTTATAGCCACACACTCCAATACATGTGATAAGTCAAATATTTACACTGTATGATATAATATTTTAAAGAAAGTATATTACCTCACAAAATTATAATAAATAATGCAGTAATTTTTAAATTAATAAAAAATTAACCCTCACGGTTCACTTTTCAAATCACCATTCGACTGAAAATGTAGAGTGTGCATCCTCCAAATATGCATAAATCGTAAGATTTCAACAAAACCCAAATGCTGTATCTTCAGTTTTACAAATTTGAAATGAAATGTACCTGAAACGTATCTGAAAACATGAAAACTAGCTAATCCATGTAAGTGGTATAAGCTACATTCAGCTTTTCATGGAAAAAGCCATACTTGATTGCTTCAAATTGTACTTTGATGCTGTACACTGACCAAGTGGAATACATCATGAACTACTGACCAACAGTCCAGATTAATCCACCCAACTATTCCTCAGAAGCAACTTCAGAGCAACCCACTCAATTGCCTACAGTCTGCTAGGAGATGCTAATATCAGGAAAGTCATGTCAAGAGGGACAGAATACTACTAAAAGAATGGGTTTCTTTGGTGCTTTATGAGCTGAAATCATGAAGTTCAAGCAGGGAGAGAAAGAGCAATCCTTTAAGGTCACAGCTATGCCCAGGCATGCAAAAGTAACCATAAAAGTTATTTTAAAAGAGCAAACTAGATCTGATTCAATTTAGACCAACTCTTGCTGTTAGAAGTCTGATATCATTTAAATACTGATGGTTACTGTTGGTCATGGTTAATTAAATGGTTCTTCTTCCAGTGGTGTTTATAAGGTTCATGGCTAGTAACTTACCACATGGAGGGCTAGACCATGAGTCAAAAGACAGACAAGCAGTAAATGGACTGTCAGAAAACTAGGAAAGCTGAGGCAGAGACAAAAGAAAATATAGACCTTCCCATCACATTCCCCTGCAAAATCAGCCCGAAACTACAATTCTAAGTATTAATGATTTTATGATAATTGTAATTCTTTTTTCTCAAAAACAGGCTCAAATTAACCTTCCCACTTGGTAGAACATCTTTAATTCAGACTATACACCAAAGGATTCATGAAACTTTGCTAACCAATTACAAAACACAGACAGAGAAAAAAATAAAGGCTGAGAAAGGGTTAAAGAAGAAAATGCAGTTGTCAAGAAGAAATTTTTAAAAACAAATATTCAGTCAAAGAAATTAAAAGAGCTGGAACAAACTACAAAAATACTTTTCTGAACAGTATGCCAAGACTGCATGATAAGGGCAAAGACAAGACCAATAGCTGAAGAGGAGAAAGACAGCAGAGAAAAACTAATTTACGAACCTCATTTAATTCCATGGAAAGTTATGAAAACCCTGGACTTTGAACTTCAGTTTGGGGTACAGCTCAAGGAACCTGCCCAACTACATGATGATACAGTAGGACTTCTCCCTACGTGAGTGAAAGTAGGAAATGTTATTCTACGTATGCTCAGAGACAAGAGAACTAAAACTCAAAACCCACCATAAATTAGTTGCTTTTGTCCACAACAATATGGGGAAGATTTTAGCAAATGGAGATACTGCAGACATGAAGACAGACTGACATGGAGGCAGAAGAAAGACTGATAACGAAACACTTCAGAGTTTAAGATGTCACCAGTTGAACTAGAAGTTGTACTGGAGTTGTACTGATTTGTCTCAATACAAAAGTATTCATCAGGGTCTAAGAAATTAATTCAAAGTAAGTCGAGGCCTAGTCATGAGTTTATGTGACCAGGAAGAGTGGAAAGTGAATGAAGAGGAGTCAGTAAGATCCTGACTACGTACCCACTGAAATCAATGGGAAGTCTTACAGAATTCGTCTAAAGTGGTTTAAGGTGTTACCAAAAAAAATCCGTACTAACATTAACATGCTGGCAATAACAGTATGGATAAAAAAAGATTAGGGAGAAAAGATGAAGGTGAGGAAGTGAACGTGCAGGTAGTCCCCAGAGAAGGAAAACCAGCTCTGAACAACTGCCATATTCACATAGCAGAGCAGCAGCAAAACCTTCTTTGCTTGGAAGCAAATGCAAGTTTCAGTCCAGAGCAGGGTTCTCAAACAGACCCTGCTGTGGTGGCAGGTGTATCCACAGGAAATAACAGGGTTTGACCAAAACAACCACCAATACTGTATTTTTCTGAGGACTGTGTGATCATGTAATGGCCACATAGGAAGACTCTAATCCCCACAAGTAGTCCAAAGGCTGCACTTCAAAATCACAGGTTTATGCAGACTGCTACAACCACAGTGCTAAAGATTTCACTGGAATCAGTGGGAAAACCTTTCATCGGAAGAAGGACGGAGGTCATTAATTATGGGGCAAGCTTAGATCCTGGAATAAGACAAAGTTACTGCTAGACTCACATCACTGAAGAGCTGAGCAACCTGGTCTAACCTTGTAGCTGACCCTGCTTTGAGCAGCAAGCTGGACTAGAGACCTCCCAAGGTCCCTTCCAAGCTGAGCTATCCTATAATCCTAAGAGTACCACTGTATGACAGAAAATGAGCATAACTCCACTCTCAGCAATATGCTTGAGTATAAATAGTATTGTTTATTTTTGTTTTCCTACCAATTTACTAAATGCTGAAGCAGGTAAGAGACTATTAACTTTTCATGGACCTGATGGTATTTTGATGGTATTTGAAACACTTTACACTTCTGTTCAAACACAAATACTAGAAATAATGAATGGCAAAATTACACCACACTGATCTGTATACTTTGGAGTAAGATCAGGTCTGAAATTCAGCTCAAAGGGATCTTCAAGAAAGAGCAGAACTGCAAGAGCTGTTCCTAAACTTTGGAATCTGCCCTGGCAAGATTTCTAATGTCTTGAAATCTCACGAGACATCTGTCTTGACCTAAAATCTCACACTTCTGAAGACATCTGTTCACAAGAACTGCATTTTAAGAGATTGTTGTATGAAGACAGTAGGGAACTTGCTAAGCAGAGAATGTTTTCATCAGGAAAAAAAAAAAAGTCTTAATTTCTCAAAATGGCAGTCTTTTCACGGGAACATACACTGCAGTTCCTAGAGAGCAGCTTTACCAGGTCATGGATGGAATTTCTGATTAAAAGCAGAGAGACCCTCCCATTGCAAACAGTTATCATCGAATGCTGGGAGGCTTTGCTGGCATTCAGGGGGACAGAGGTTCACATCCTGCCTAAGACACATCAGGACTTGAATCTTTCTCCCACATACATCCCGGACATAGGCCCTAATTATTGAACTTTTCTTGCTAGGGCAAATAAGCCTCCCTATCCCCCCAGTCATTTCAGCAGAGAAAAAAAATCTTGTCTTAATCTTGTCCCAGTTTGGAACTGAAACAATTTTTGAAACTGAAAAACCTTTTGTGGGTGGGGAAAACCATTTCGCACCCAACTCTATTTTTAGAGTTTAAGCTGCAATATGTGTCCACAGACAGTCAATGACAGAAAATCATAACTGCCAAATTTTGTCAACACAAGCACGTGAGTCTAATCCAGAGTTTCTTGAACAGTAAACACCAGATGTTGATAAGAATAGGTCCATCTATCTTTGTATCCCATCTCCAACAATATCCTGTTGCAAAGGCATGCTTGTAGGAGTGTAAAAGACATACCATGCACAGAGGGATCTTTCTTCAGTATAACCTCTCTACTTTCAATATTCATTTTAGAAACTTCCTCCTGTGACTTTGTTATAGAGGAAGGTAAATCCCCCAAATTGGCCGTAGCTGGGCAGGGGAAGAACAATTTTTTCATGTTTTTTTGTTTTGTTTTGTTTTGTTTTGTTTGCTTGTTTGGTTTGTTGGTTTTTAACTGATTACATCTTGTGATCTGTCTACATCCTGATGCTTGCAGTTTGGTAGCACTTGCAATTTCAACTTAATTTCTGAAAATGCTGTTCTTATCACTGGTGTGAATTGACACGAGACATGTACCCACTCACTGTCAGTGAATAAATAATTCATAATCATGGAATAAAATTTTGTACAAGGAGCTTGTTGTCTTCAATACCCCCACATCATCTCCATCTTTGCAGACAATGCCATCACAGAGTGAACTGGATCACCCTAAAGATCAGCCAGCATTCATGCAATGAATAGCATGAAAGGCAATTGAGGTGAGTCAATATTGATTTACTGACATAACAAAACTACAGAAATGTTTATGTTAAGAGTAACACAGACACACACTTACACTACACACATTTATACAAAGGAACACTTTCAAATTACACTTAAACAAATATCTTTCAGATGGAAGCAACAATTATTTTCCACCAAGGGTGGGATTCAGACCCGATGACCAAAAGACAGATGATCTTTAGCATACAGAGGTGCCCCGAGAATGAATTTGTTCCCCAGAAAAAGCAGTCTGTTAGGAAGGTGCTGACGACTTTGGAGTCTGTCCCAGTAAGTTAACTCTCTCTCTGAGTGGGAAGGGGAAAGCCCCCATGCCTTCCGCAGTCCAGCACTCCATATCAATTAAAAAAAAAGAAAGAAGAAAAATCACAATTTCAGTCCATGTACATTTTAGAGCCAAAACCAAACATAAATGCATGAGTTATTGTTTAAAGTTAAAATTATTCTAGGATCACAACTTATGAACACAACCCGTTTCTCCCACCATTCCAGCCAGCAGTTTCTTCCCTCAGTTCTTTGATTCATGGCTCTAAACTTTTACTTGAACTATATAAATAGCTGGTAAAAGAATTATCAACCACGTGGATCAGCTTTTAAATAGGAACATGACACTGACAGTGAGTTATACAACTGCTTGCGAGACAGCAGTTGAACTGCTTGATATCGGATTCCTAGGATCTATTCCTGACTCTCGGAGAAGAGTGTGGTCTACTGGCTAATGATAATACAGTTGGTGCAATGAATCTGGCACGTTTATCCTGAGGCACTGCTGTAAGCTGAATGAAACTTGGTTCTGTCTAGGCTTCTCCATTTTACTAGGTATATAAAATACGAACTAATGCCGAGCAAAAGAAACTTTGTTCCACAGTAACAGTTATACGATACATAAAGACCCTGAAATTTCTTCATGAAGGAGAATAAAGCAGAGTGTTGTTTCCTGGCCACAGGCCCAATGTGTCTCCTCCTAGAGCACCTCTCATAACCGGGCACTGATGGTGGCAGATATGCCAGTTACCCACAAAAGGTACAGCATTGTCAGATTGGTAGAGTTAGAGTAGGATTTTACACCAAATTGAAAATTTTATAACAGTAGAGAAGAAAAGGCATCTTGTTCTATTTATGAACATTACAATAATGCAATTTATTAAAACTCTCACAGAGCATTAAGCTGAAAGATAACACATGTGAAACCTGTTACCTGAATTGTGTCGGGCAATATACTCAAGTGCCCAAGATGCAGCTTCTTTGACTCCAGGGTCAAAATCTTCCAAGCAAATCACAAGCATTTCCAGTGCTCCACAATGAACTATTGCCTGAGCTAGCTGTGGAGAATGTTTACCAACTGCTCTTAGCACAAATGCAGCTGCTTTCTTGTAGAAACGCTATACAAATCAGGAAAAAAAAAAAAAAGAAAGCTTTTACTAATATCAAGCAGTTCAAAGCATAATACAGTACAGATATGCATAAATTAGAGTTTTTTAGTAGCAGTAATATCTCATACAGATCCAAACGAGGACCACCAGACATCACACAAAAAATGAACCTACAGTCTTTCTTTGAGACAGCTCATGATCTAAAATTTGCAGTAAGTGCATAAACAAACAGAAAAAATGAGAGGGCTAAGAGGATATGGGGAAAAGATAATAGTCTAGATAAGTCTGTTTGTTTAAGTGAGTAGTGAACGATAAGAGCTGCAAAAACAATAGCTCTTCACATATTTAACCAGATTACACAGGTTATGCAGGGCAAGCTCCTAAAATAATTCCACCCATCTGTGACACTTGCAAGGTTTCACAATTTCTAATGTACATACCCTCACAACATCTCTATGAGAGAACATCGTTTATATTTACAAACAGGAAACAGAGGCACAGAGAACTAGATCCAACAAAAGGGTTTAGGATCTGAATCCTGAAATGCCTAAATACTGCCCAAGCCCACAGCTAAGATCCTGAAAACCCATCCCACCAAACACCCAACACTGGATGATCTTCGGTTTTGACCAGGCATCCTGTGATTCTGCTCCTGCGTGTGTCCAGAAACAGCTCACTTTCGACAGGACTAAGCAGCTTGGCACCTCTGTTATAAGTTCAAGCAAAATCCAAGCACTCTCACTTCCACCCATCTCCCTCAGTGCTGGACCAAATACATGTTTTGAACATATATATAACATACGATGCTGCACACATCATGGCGTTCCACGTAAACTACAGTGGTGGTTGTGGCTTCTTCTAAAAGCACAGTTAAAGTCTTCCCCGCAAAAGTCTCCTCCTGCAGTTTCATAGATATCATTGGGATGTGGAAGCTGAAGATTAAATTTCTTTCCCTGCCTTATGGTTTCAAAATCCAGAGCCCAGTTAAAGCACTCTGGTCACAGACAACTGTAGGGGGAGAAAGACAGTTCAGCTCACTCTTGAAGCCACTGTGCAGCAATAAGTGCAAGACTCATTGGGACACAAATAATCTACTGCTACGTCCGAGCGCCCTGAGGATGTTCTCCAGCCTGGCAGTTGACAGATCAGCCCTACAGACTAGCTCTAGAGGGCTCTCTCTCTGTGTGCCTGCTGGCTTTAATCTGCTTCCAAGATGCTTGATTCTCCCCTGCTCTGCACAGGGAGCCTGGGCACTTGACAGTGCTTGATTCCTGCTGTCAAGGTACCCAAAACTTAAACAATGCAAAGCCCACATCCATTTCGGATCAAGTCCAGAGAAACAAAGAAGCACGTGAGTGCTTTTGTGAATCCTGTGAGGTGCCCAAACACCTTTAAAAGTCTGATCTAAAGCACTGAGGTATGGCAACCCAGGAGTATCTGCAATGGCTCCACAGGTAGCACAAGAGACCCAGGCCCACTCCCTGGCCCTGAAGGGAAGCGACACTGCATACCATGTCCATCCACCTAAACTCCTCTTCCCTCAAAGCACGATGGCCTCATCTATACTCCTGGAAACTGTCCCCGCCTTGTGCTATCCCCTAAACCATGTCCAAGCATTGCTGAGTAGTTTGATGGTTGGCATTGGCTAAAACCACATGAGAGAGCACATTAACGATTAAAGAGCTCAGTCATCTGCCAGTGCTCAAATACATGCCCTGACCCTGCTTAGTTTACCAGTATCGATATAATTCCTTAATGCCAAAAATCCAGTCTTTTAAGTTAAGGCCTATAAGCAGGTACATTAAACATAAGTTACAAGCAAAGCATTAAACATCATTTAGGGGGAACAGAAGTTCAGGGAAACAGTACAGACAAATGGTCAAATCCCTAGCTAATGCAAGTTACTCTGAGCTTTGCTGAACCCAATGGAGCTATAGCTGTTTACACCAGTCTATGTCTGTGCAAATATGGGTATGTTATTTCTGTGAAGTAATTATGCTCCTGGCAAAGAAAAATATTTTTTTGTTTTTGTTATTCAAAACACATTTATTTACAAACAAATAGTATTCACAGGCACAGTCAGAACACTGTAAAATTGTATTTTGCTCAGTTTAATTGACAAAACATTGATCTGGGATGTGACCCTGTAACTGTTCTCCATAAATCAGCAGAATCAGTATTTATTGTGTGCTCACAGAATCTCCTCCTTAAATATAGATGTTGATACACGAAGAGCGAGTGGAATGGAAACCTATCGGGGTTGTTTTTTTCTGCCTATGGGAAGTAACAAACTGCATGCATTGCTAAACTCTGCATGAACTGGATAATGAGTTTCCTTCACTTGCCCTCAGTCACCAAGGCATAGTAGGCTTTCCATGACCTCTCACTAATCTTGCTGCTGCCCCAAGTGATTCTGAATTACAGCCATCTTGATGTAAGGACAGCACCGGCAGTAACATGGAAGAGATAAATCAGGGTACTCAAGCTAATTTAGTGAGGGCTTTGAGTTGTAGCAAGGGGGGGTTTCCAACTCAAAAACAGAGGATAAAGAGTTTTGTTCCCCTTCTTCCCTTAAAAATAGAAACAAAATAACCAAAATAGTTATAAATTTGTCTAACTAAAACCTTAACTTTCCTTCCATACTATACCAGTATCTTGACATCAAGGTTGTTCTTTCGCTTTTTTTTTATATTAATTTTTTTATATTAATTGTATAGGCAATGACCAGATACGCAGAAAAAATATGCAATGAGTACTTACATTTATGTTTTCTTTAAAAGACTGAAAATGAAAATATATAGTTTCCCAAATTATATTTCCATCGAAATCCTACTTCTCCTAAACCTCATAAATCAAAAATGCAACCTAAGTATGGCTGTGATATCAATGCACTGAACTCTCAGCTGTCTCTTTCCAGTTATTAGGAACCTTATTTGAAAGTATTTCTGTTAATCTAGGTTAGGATCACTGGAAAATCAAAGCTGGAATATATGCAAAACCTGAAGAAAAATGGCAAGAAGGGAGAAAAAGAGACCTCCAGATTTATTTGTATTGCAATCATGACAACACTCTTTTGTTGTTGGGTTTGGTTAATTTTTTTTTGACAAATCTGAAGATTAAAATCTTTCCGTGTATTTTCCTGTGTCAGTGGTTTGATATTTCTCATGCTACAGATTTCCAAAAGGCTATGTTTGGAGATATTAAATATTTCATTACAGAAGTGCAGTTTTTATACATATTTTACAAGTGTTTAGTATTATCAAAAAATCCTAGACAATTATCACTACAGCTTTCAAATTGTCTCATTTTTAAAGATTGTCTCATTTATAAAGCATCACTCAACATTTCAAAAACATAACAGTGCCATGAATATATTTCCCGTAGTGCACTAAAAGGTAAGATGATATCTTAAAGTCAAGCTTATTTAAAATCAAACTTAGGCACACAGTACACACTGATCTCTCAGGAGTTCAAACACACATGCTGTCTCTGACTTCAGTGCATTTATTGCTATATTAGAATAACAGCAGATAGCCGATACAGAAAGATTTCCTGTGCAATAGTTTAAAAAAATTACTTAAGAAAACAAGGATGCCTTACATTCTGCTCAGACAACGAACACACAAGCTGTGGAAGAATGTCTCCCTTCACAACTGCCTCTGCCAGGTCATCGTTATAATTGGCAAGTCTCCCAAGAGCCAAAGCAGCAGTCTGTTGAATAGTTGGGATGACATCCAGCAAAAGAGGTCTCAGCAAAGACATTACACCTGAGTAACACCAGGAAGAGAAAAGCCCATTTGGTAAGCAGAAATTTTTCTAAACATTTGCCTTTTTTCATAAAAACCTATTAAATTACTCTTCCAGGTAATAAGAACTTGTAGGAAATGCAGGTGTTCCACTGAAATGAAGCTGGCACTTGGATAGCACTGCTGATGCATAGCAATGTTTCTGCCCATCTTTCATAGGTACAAACCATTTCTGAAATATAAGAAAAAGTCACATGTAGAAATAAGCTATATTCAAACATCTATAAAATACATGTATTAAAGTATATGCAAGAAAATACAGTCTATTCAAACATATATAAAATGCACGTATTAAAGTATGCACAGGAAGCTCCATCTGGACTGGCAAGCTGACATCAGCAAGTCACTCATTCAGCATGCCAGCAGAACCTCTATGTTGAACTACACCAAATTACATTTCATCTACTACAAGCAATGATTGATTTGGGTACCAACATCCATAATATATTACCCTCCAGATAGAAGAGTTGAAGATTTTCTTATCATGTTATTATTTATGATGTGTTTTCACTGATGAGTCCACAGTGTATCAGTTAAACAGGAAAGAATATGAAAGTCCATTCTCAAAGGTGGTGTTACAATACATACTTGAAATTATACGTGAGGTAAGCAGTCGTGACATGAACCATTAGCAGTTATGGCCTAAGAAAGTCCTTACATGGATAAACATCTGGCTAAAAATAGGAAGTGGGAGGAGTAAACTTTCCATTCTTGCAACAGGAGGGAGGAGGACACAGTGCAGTGCTGCAGGCCTCCATGCTGGGACACATGCCATTCAGTATTCATCGATGGTCTGGAACAGCATGAACAGTGAGGTGAGACTTTGCTGGTGACTGAAAGTTATTCAAGGTAGTACCAGTGAGGGAAACTGTAAGGAACTAGAGACTGAATGACTGGATAACGGAACGGCAAGTGAAATGGAACATATATGGGGAAGCCAATTCCAACCTCGCATATGCAGCGATGGACCCCAAACAGATCGCTACCACCCAGGAGAAAGATCTCGATGTTAGAGCGGACAGTTACATGGAGATACCAGCTCATTGCTCAGTGGCAGAGAAGAAACTTTACCCACAGAAGTATACAGAGCGCTCAGGATTATTTGGAAAGGAATAGAGGCCAAAGCAGAGACCATCACTATGCTATTGTATAAATCTATCCTACCTTTAATACCCTCCCCTAGAGTAGAGCTGGAAAAAGCTCAGTGAAAGGCAACAAGGATGATGAAAGATGACCACGCTGTATGTGGAAGCTCTTCCTACAGTTAAACTAAGACTCTTCAATAGGGATATAAATGAGATCCACACGGTTACATGAAGATATGATTTGTAAGGTCTGGGAAGGGAAAATTACTTGTATTGCGATTCTTCAAAAGCGCTGTCCCTGTACCAGCCAGCTGCATGAATTAATACTTCTGAGCTTTATACTTCAGCCAGAAAGCAATGCTCTCTGAAGATGCAGAAGTGCTACAACAGAACACCAAACACTCAGAGCTACAATCAGAAATCTCCGTATCAGCTGTCTCAGTTCTTTCCGCGACATTTTTTTGCTAACAAAGATAAAAATTTAGCTGGGTGACTGTGAAAGAAAGCAAGACTTCCCTTCCCAAGGGCTCATGGGGTTATAAGCACTGAACAAAGGTCTTTTGGTGCGACAGTCCCACAACAATGGGATCACTGCCTAATGGCAGATGACACACAGGTGTTGAACAGGCACACCATGACAAAGAAAAGCTGAGGGCCTTAGAGCAAGCAACAGTCCAAAGGGATGAAGCCTATAACAAGTTACACCCGTAGCGTACTTCTGTATAGAAGGGCACTCTGAAAAGAAAAAAAGTAAGTTGAGCAGCAGTGTAATTCTCACAGAGAACATTTATTTTAAATTAAAACCAAATTGCTCCCAGCAAGAAGAAAATAGCCTAATAATCTATAAATAGCTCTGAAAGGGGGGTGGGGTGGGGTGTAAAACTAACCGTGGAGGCCATGCTGAGCACTAATGAATTTGTTCTGGGAAGGTCAATACTCCAGACAGAAGCTGCACTGCCATGAGAGGTACGGCCTCCCAAGATGTTCACAAGTCAAAATAACACGGGTCTCAGGGGAGCACACAGTAACAGGAGAAAAGTGAAATGAAAATGTGATGTCTAATAGTGTGACAGAAGTACCAAAAATGGCTTTGTAACATGCATTAATTGAACATGTACATGTAGAACCTATGGAAATAGGTCTGCAGTATAGCTGGGGCCTGCTCGCACTTCTGTCAAAGCCACTGGGAGCTGAAAGAGGCCTCCTGTGTACCAACAGACAAAAGCTAGATCCTCCAGTACTGTAAGATCAATGTGAATTAATTTAGCACTTTGCAGAAGTCACCACTTCAGAATGTGGTCATCATCCCGGCGTCTTCTCACAAACTCTCCCAAATAGCAGGTATGGTCTCATTAGCCAGTTATGCTTCATATCAAGATGCACTAAGTACTTTATATGATAAATGAAAAGTAAAAAACAAACGTGAGTTGGGGCCGACGTCATATATCATCTAAAGTGAGTTATCTTCTAGCAAGTCACCTGCACCCTCTATGGGAGAGCATTTTCTTGTCCTTCCCTCTAACATCAGTTGCATGGTCAAACAGCTGCTGAAATTCCTAGGGGGACCTCATGCTGTTCTGACTCTACACTGAAGGTATTTCGGTACAGCAGGAACAGTTAAAAGTAGTACGCTTGTATTTAGTGTACAGATACTACATTTGAGCCCTTAAGTTGAGATGATATGAAAACAAGATTATTTAATAAAGACAAACAAGAAAAAAGAAAAAAAATTAAAAAGTTTTATTGATATAAAAAGATACTATTAGAAGTGGTTGGAGGGAAAAAAAGGAACGCCTCAGTGTGCAGTGTCCTGACCCTAGAAAAGCCAAGAGCCTGATGGGTGGGACATTCAAGCAGGATGTAGCAGACAGTTCAATTCTGGTGATGGTCTCAAAATCCAGAGAAATTTAAACAGACTAGAATCACTTTACCCAGGAGGAACCCATGAGCTAGATCCAGACTATGTCACATGTTTCTGGCCTGCGTGACAGACCTAGACACCACAAAATGTAAAACCACATTTAAGAAAGTTTACCTATGCATATGCTTTGCGTTGTCCCAAACATGAGATTTATATAATTCGTATTTTCAAGATTCACTGATAGAGATTTCACTTTTAGAATTGGCTAAAAAGCCTTGAGCCTGAAAACGCTTCCAAGCAGCATGCCTCCCCATGACCAATACCATTCATTTCATTGTAGTATAAACCACGTAAAGCTGGGTGATGACATTTAAGTGGCAGCACAAAATGTTCTACTGCAAATTATTTTAGCTGATGAAACTGAAGGTGAGGAAAGAGATAAAAAGTGAAATGAGAGTTACTGTTTGAAGAAAAGACACAAGGTGCTAAAACGGGGTTGAATAAAACAGTGAATGGATGGAAAAGGTTTAGAAAGAATAGAAACTGTGCTGATCCTCAAGGAAAATATATTTTCCCAAAGTGATGTCTGCATGTGAGAAAAGATAGAGAACAAATAATTATCATGACAAGAGCTCTGGTGGAACAAGAAAAAGAAAAATCAATTCCTGTTGCTGTACAAGCTTTATATTGACATCAAATTAACTGAGAATTGAGAGAAGTGTATAGGCCTAGATTACGCCTGTGCATTGAACATAATTAAAAGCTTCTACCTCTACTTCCCACCTTCTCTAAAACCAGTTTCTTTCTCTGCATTGAGATGCTATCCATCATCTCCGACTCCTCTGCAAGACCAACTGCTTGAGGAGTTTTCATCATTGTCATGATATTTACATCTTCAGCAAACTGAGTATTTCTTTCTTTACAGCACTTCAAAAAAATAAACAATTAATTCTGAGAGTGTGAAAACAGCTACATAGAGATTATATGGTCTTCACTAAAGCATCTATAGGAAAACCAAGATGTCCACCTTTCCTTCTATGACTTTTGAAGACAGTGCTGGAAAGGACAGATGTGCCTGACACAGGAGGAGGCTTTCCTTCCTCCCAGAGATAGCTGTATTTGGTGAGCTCTTCTATTTGATCTCTTCATTTCTTTTGACTGTCCTGTCTAGAGCAAAGTCCACCCCTCTTCTCCAAAGAGGTCCAAGCCAGGATTCCTATCAGCATTTGGAATTACATTCAAATTTCTTTAACATTATCTTAAGGTAGGAAAATAGGTAAGAACCTTCCAACAACCTCCTTTAACCTCTACCATTCCCTCAAGTGAACAGGGCCATACAGAGCAGGGAGTAGCAGCATCTTGCTGCCGAAAACTTTAGAACTCTTTGGTGGTCTCCTAAATAAGTCTCTTGTGACAGAAGTAGGAAATTCATTAACTCTAATTCAAAGGCAGCAACACAGAAAGTAAACTACAAAATAAGGCATTTAGACCATTGGACTAGATTGGTTTTGGAATAGTTCCCACTAGCAGCTCAGAAACAGAGTAACAAAGAATTACTGCCATATATTCTCTCTTGCATCACAGAACCTTGACTGACCTTGGGGAAGGAACGATTCCCCTTTCTATCCTCAGTTTCCCACTCAGATTTCTTTCAAAGAATGACACACTTCAAAGGCTGAATCACCCTTATACACACGTCTCAAGTGGAGCTGTTGTGCACAGGCCTGATGCACTTTCTTTTAGCAAGCAACTGCTGGCTGCTGCCTATCTGGAAAAAAAAAAAACAAAAAAACCCCAAAAAAACAAAAAACAACACTCTGCAGCAGCATGTTCCAAGCTTTTTCATGCCAAGTTTCTGTAGCCAAACAGACAGTCGCTACTCTGGAGATAGCAATCTTTGTTTGGTCATTTTGATTTCTTGGGGAAAACCACCTGGAAGTCAGGCAGAATCCCTCTACCCTCTTCCCACCCCCACCAAACCCCTGTCACACTTGAATAGTCACAAGTCAGAGAAATATCACTCTACATTTCAAATTCTCTCCATTTCTGCACCTGAAGATGACCACTCCTACCCTATTCTCTTTCCTTAAAACAAAATTTATTTTAAAATTTTAAAATTTAAATGTGGAAAAAAGTCATTCTACGCTGGTGTTGTGTCTGGACACACTCTTATCTTGAAGATGCTGCCCGTCGAATTTCTGCTTTGGATCAAATATAACATTGTCTTTTCATTTTTGTGTGCTACCTGTTACACTAAAAACATTCACTCAACATTAGCACTCAACCATTCATCATATCACCTTGATTTTTCAGGGCTCCTGATGTCAAATTCATCTGATTTAACAAGGAAATAAAACAGAAATTTATTTCTGCCTCACCCCAGCTCCATATCAACTACCCTTTCCTAGAAGCAACACAGCAGCGAGCTTTAAGTGGGAGACTTAAATTTCCCAGAAGAATAGTGAGAGAGAACTTTCACACTCGCTCGTCTTGACACAGCCTCTTCCAGAGACGACGCAGTACGCACGTCTCAAGTACATACTCCTCAAGTGTGACTCACCCCGAGAAAGGACTCCTCACTGTGACAGTCCTATGCACAACACAACTACAGTCCTTCAAATATCAAAGGGAACATAAATACAGTTTGGTAACAGGTCTTTGTTCTCTGGGTAATCAAGTAATTCGTACAGCAATTACCAGATGGTGTGGGACATAATGCAGATTCAGTTTGACAGCGGGGCTGGAGATTTCTGAAGGATCAAGGATCAGTAAGTTTCTCCTCCTTAAAAGCTGATCTGGCTGATCATTTTCCAGACCCTGTTTCTGCATTAATGGAGCAGAACGAACCCTGTTCCAAGATGACTGAGTTTCTGAAAATGCCCCTCACGGGGCTAGTTAGTGGCTACCACTTAATCCTTCACAGACACACCAAAACCAGTCTGGTCACAAGGAGCTGCTTCTTTTTAGTGGCTGCTCGCTAAGATGAGACAGAAGTTCCCAACAAATTCTGGCTTTGAAATTTCTACTTGCAAGTCTCCTCCAAACATGCCAGGAGGCTGAGAAGAGGAAGAATCCTGGAGCAGTTGAGCTTTCAGTTGACTGAGTTACAGAAAAAGCCAGTCCTCCAGCTTCAGCTACATTTACTCTCCTACTCTGTCATCTCTCTGGTACTTTCCTTAATACACAGCCTCCTTCATCAGGCACCACCACATCGTCAAGCCTCAGGGAAAGCCGCTCTCCTCACTTGATCTACTACAGCTCCAAAGATAACCTTTTGCCTTTCATGCCACATTACATACTTCTCTCCCACTTCTCCTCCCACTAAAGCTCAGCAAAGCTTTTAACTCAAAATAAAAATAATTAAAAAAAAAAAAAAATAGAGTGCATCCTTCACAAGAGAGGGTGCCTAAACTCAAATGTTGATACTGGCTGAACGGGGACACTGAAGTCTGTCCATGCATATCCACTTGCACAGTCCAGACAGGGCAGCTTTACGGGAACAGCTCTTTTTCTGCACAACTGACACAACAGCCATCCTCCCTACACACCCAGCAGGCCTTCTACAAAGCACTGAGCTATCAGAGCACATTCCTTAGTATCATTTAAAATGTGGAACTACATCCTGAAATCCCTTCCCAGAGTCTGATCCTCCTCACACAGGGCCAAGTGTCCAACTGTCGCATTTAAAATAGGTATATTTAGAATAGGTACACTAGGAAGAGAAGTTGAAAAAAGCACGGGCAAAAAGACTAATGTAATCGGATGAGGGAAATAAATTTGAACAGCCTTTTCTCAAAAATAAGGACTCCTAAAGCCACTCCAAAGATTTGGAAATACAGCTTTTAAAACCTGTCACCAGTGGAATAGCTCTGGAGCCAGGAGAGAACTAAAGCTCATGACATCATCCTTTACCTGCATAAAAACAGACCATAGAGTAGGGGAAAATCTGCCATGCCACAAGAGTTTGTGATGGAGCCTTAGTTAGATGCAGACAAGCCCTGCCCCTAAGCTATAGCCTCCTGCCAACGCAGATTGTGAGGAACAGATAAAGGAGATGTCCAGAGGTTAAAGAGGAGAGGACTCGGTCCTGGAGTATAGCTTCTATCTACAGCTGGAGTGTAAGGCCTCAGAAGTAGCTTGATACTACTAAGAAGTAGCAGGATGGAAAGGAGACCTGGGCTCAGGGTTGTGGGCTGCTGGAGCGGGAGGACAGCCGGAAGAGGTTCACTGGGAAAGGGTCTTCCTTTACGCTGCCATTTTGGAACTTTCCTGGAACCCTGCAGACTGGCCAGCAAGTAGGTGAAGCAGAGGAACAGAAGTTGAAGTTATCTGCCCGAGATGATAAACATACCCCAGCAGCAATGAGAAGGGAGCCCAGGAGTGCAGGGTCCCAGCACAGAGAGGCCCATGGCAACACACAGGCTGCTAGCCCACACAGCTTCAAGTTTCTTTTTCCATGTTCCAGACTCAGCTTTCCCTATGACTTCCACAGTCATTATACTTAAGAATGTGATCAGCCCCAAGAAAGGGGTTAAAAAGCCAATCTTGTAATATCTTTAAAGTCAAAGGCTAAATTGCTAGACTAAACTGTTTCTTAATCCCAGTGATATCCTTAAATAACTCACAAATTAAAAGCAAATAACTTACAAATTAAAAGCAACAATCCCATCACCGTAAGCTCTAATGGAAAATAAATAAATAAAAATTTAATTCATACTATGAGAGAGTACAAAAATGAATACCCAGAAGTAACTAAAGTCTTATTCTGATACATTTACTAATGCTGACTTGTAAATACCTCTTAAAAAAAAAATCAAAACAAAATGCTATTTTGAAGGGACTATTTATTTACAGAGTGCTGCACTTCACAAGGCAGATGAAGAAAAAAGAATTAGGTCCTCAGTGACTACCACTCTTAGAAACATACTGGAACCAGTTGAGATTTTCTCCTAAGTTTTCTAAAAGACAGAAAGCTGCCTAAATCTCAGTGCAAGAAAGAGAGCTCAAGTTCATCTGCCATTATAATTGAAAATAGCCTGTTTCTAAGATTTTAAGTTTTGGATGGACAAGGAGGTGTGGGGCTAAATAACGCATTCCAGCACCAAACTTCATGAGCTGTAGCTGCCAAATTAATAGATTTCTTTTTAAAGAATATGTTTACAACTGTTACTATCAAAGTAGCTTCTCCCATTAGTCAACAGCCCTCCAGAAACAAGATTTGATAAATTAATCGTCTGTCATTGTTCCAAGTATATATTTACTAAACGGAAAAAGTTTAGGAGTTTTGGAGATTTTTTTTTTCCCCAAGTATCCATTAATTAAACATTCAAAGGACAAATCCTGCAATTATTATTCATGGTAGTATTTAATCATAAGGAACAACCTTATCAAAGCCAACCACAGAGTTGAAAAACACACAGGAATGAGTTCTGACAAAGGAATTTCTCTGATCATGCCTTGCATTTCCCGGCCACCAGAAAGCTGCTTGAGCTCCCAGGCACAAACCCCCCAGGGCATTCCTGACCACGAGAGCGCCAGCGCCACGTAAATGTGTCAAAGTCCAGGGCCAGATTCCAGTTCCCTGGTTACAACCATTTGCGGGATCTCTGCTCAGTGGGAAAGGCAGCTCCAGAGCTTGATGAGATACAGAGGCCTCAGAAGAGAGACGCCCCGGGAGAAGGTGGCTTTCCTGTTGGCCCTCTCTGACCTTCTTTCCAGCGTGCCAGTTCCCACCAGTTTTCCTTACAGGTCATACACAGGAGTCTCCACAAGAATGGTACCTTAAGGTTTCTCAACAGCCAAGCCAGCGTAAGAAACTCCTGCCTCTGATCCTGGCTGCTTGCTCCCCTCCATGCTGCAGTCTTCCATCTCCTAATTTGCAGCAATACCACTGCTAGTACCTGGTTTAATACCACAGAAGCAGGGCTTATAGTGTAGTAAAGAATTAATTTTTAAACACAGTTCCGGCTTTGATGATACTAGCATGGTGTCCAGAGACACCTCCTCAAAGAACAAGGTCTCAAACTATTATTTATTTTCCTTATAAGATATTAAGTATTTATCAAAAGGACTTCTAAAAATGGGACCAAATGCTTTATTCCTTGAGCACTGATCTTTCACTGCTACCAGTCTGAATTTCGGATAATCCAGGAATATAAACCTAGGCCAATAATACAACAGTACACTACAGTACATTTTAAGGGCTCAGTTTTGTTCAACTTCAAGTCACCGTCATCTCACCTTCTGCTTCAGCCAGAAAAAGACGAAACCCTGACAACCTTTGAGATCCAACCAAAGAACGCTGCAAGGTGCCCCTGACTCCTAAAGCTAATGGAAGATGACAGCAGGCAAAGACTTTCCGCATCTTCTTAAAACAGTGATCCCCCTAAGGGACAGCTAACTTTCTTTACCAGAATAAGAAAGGAGCCCCCAGTCCTTTTATATATGGATTTATACAGAGATACATGTATAGCCAGACATCTTTCTCAAATCATTGCTCCAGAGCTCACTAGATCAAGACCATAAAAGGTACGCCAGTTATCTGCTAGACAGCTGTGTCTCAAAATACTTGTATAAGTGCTTCAAAAAAAGGACTAAATCCTGTTTTATTTGGAGGGAGGTTTTAAAAGCCACTTAATCACATTTCATTTAGGAGGAGGTTTTAAAACCTGTATCCAGCACATCCAGAAAAGGTCAAAACTAACAGATATCATTTTAATTATATAACTATGAATCAGTTTTAAAGGCACAGGTTGGGGAAGAGGGTAAAATATTTGTGGGCCTCATCCACTCAAATATATTGTAATAGGAAATACTGTATTTGCAGACATTCCCCTCTTTTCTAGCATCTGAAAAACTAATGTCTATGGAAAAGCAGCTCAGTACCAGAATGAACCAGGAAGGATGACAACCTACACAAACGCACATTTCCACGTTACTACCCCAGAGCCTGATCCTTGTGAAATTAGCCTTCAGACCAATGCTGGCTGTGCACAGATGAAAGCTTCAGGCCTCTGAACTGATTATTTCTTCTGCACAAGCAACAAATCAGTTTGGAGGTAAAGCTACCAACCAGATTACATCAAATAATTATTTTAAGAAGAAATACGATGTAATTAAAGTTAGCCCAGCACTTTGTTTGCTTTCTTAAAATAGAAACTTTCTGCATTTAACTGTAAGAAGCCTGCCTAAATAGGATCTCTCTCTCCGTGAGCAGCTAAAACCAGAACTGTAAATGAACACAGAGGGACTTAGAAATAAGACATAAAAGTTATTCCTATGGCCAAGATGTCCCTTTGGTAAATGGAGATAATTTGTATAAACTAAAGCAGTGGCATTAACTCACTGAAAGATGGGGGGGGGGGTGTGGATCAAGAGGCACAGCAAGGCAATACAAAAGGCCTGGTGTCAATGTGTTACTCCCATGATCAGAGCAAATGTTTCTTTAACAAGAATTTAAGTGACAGGTTTTCAACAAAACCATTTTAATAAACAGTTGTAAATACAACAACCAGAAGTTGAAAGTATTTATGTGATTGGTTTTCTTTTTTGTTTGTTTGTTTGTTTCCGTCGTATCTCACAAGACTGACAGCTTCACTAGATTTGGGAAACAAGTATTAAAAACAAAATCAAGTCAAACCAAAACATGATCAATTCATGAATACCATATGGTAAACCAACTATGGATTTATAGCACTTTTTCAATCTGCCTTTCAGGTAATCAATTACTGAGCACTTCTTCTTTTTCCTCTTTTAAGCTCAGGAACTCTGGACAAGCGGGGCGGCTCTGCCAGACGCCAGCAGCACAACAGCTGGTAGAAGCGCTCCCGCAGCTCCTGTTTCTAAAAACGCCCAATGTGGTTCACGACATCCCACGACAGCACTACAACAGAAGCGAATCCCTCCTAAGCTGAGCAAATCTGCTGGCAAAAAGCACTGAAGAATTTAGGAACGACTCGTGAAGCTAGTGTAAAAACAGTTACTTCTGAAGTAGGTTTTCCTTGGCAAGTCAGCGCTGGCTTCACCGGGAATTCCGTTTTCTAGACGTTACATAAAGCTATATGGGAAGCACGAGGAAGTAAATGAAGAAGTGGGTTACACTGGGAAAATTCTCCCTGAAATAAAAACAGGTGGTGAGGTCACAGCCGGGGACATCTACCTCAGAACAGGCGCAGCACTAACCCTGCAGCCCCGCAGGGCAAGCCCCGCACGCCGCTGACCAGCGGCGTTAACTTCCCGGGGGACCAGGCCAAACCCTACGGGCAAAGGGAACCCTCGGGACCTGGGCGGCCGGCCCGGGGGGCGAGGAAACAGCGAAGGGCCCTGCAGCCCCTGCCCCGCCGCCGGGGCGCGGAATCCCCGCGGGCGGCCGCGCACGGCCCGGCCCCGCCGGCCCTGGCGTGGCGGAGGGGCGGCGGGCGCCTACCTGCGCTGTGGAGGGCCGGGACGTTCTGCGGCCGGCTGGCGAGCTCGGCCACCGCCTGCACGAACTGCGTCCGGGCGCGCTGGTACTGCTCGAAAACTGCGGGCGGCAGCGCCGGGGCACCGGGTTAGCGGACGGGGCAGCGGGTTAGCGGCCGCCCCGCCGGCCCCGGCCCCGGCCCCGGCCGCCGCCGCCCCGGCCCCGGCCCCGGCCCCGGCCTACCTTGCAGAACCTGCCGCTGGCTCATGGCGGCGGCGCGGCAGGCTGCGCGCCCGCGCAGGGCCGTACTGTGTACCCGTCGCCCTGGCAACCGGGCGGAAGCCGCGCCGCCGGGGGAGGCGGGGCCGCGCCAACACCGCCCGTGACGTCAGCGCGCCCGCCCGCCGCGCGCCGTCCCGCGCAGCCCCCGGCCCCGCCCCGCCCCGCGGTCCCCGGCCCCGCACCCCCGCGGTCCCCGGCGGCGTGGGCCGGCCGCGGCGGGAGGAGATGCGGCCCAGGCCGGTCGTGCCCGCACGTGCGTTGAGGGCATAGGCGTAGGCGCAGATGCGGGCGCGGGCAGCGGCACCCGCAGAGCTGCGCGGGCGCGCACGGAGCGGCAGGTCTGCGGAGAGGGGACTTCGCGCCGCTCTACCGCGTCCGCGCCACAAATTCATTCACGGCGGCGTGGGGACGTGCCTGCGGGTGTGCGCGAATGCCAAGTTGCATAAGAGCGTCCATGGGCAGCTGTGCGCGCTCCGCTCCGTGCCGGGAGCTGCCGTCCCCGGGAGCGCCGGGGAAGGACGGGGCCGGGCGGAGCGCAGGGACTCGCCCGGGCTGCCGCTGCCGTCCCTCCGCCTCCCGCGCAGCGCGGCGCGGGCGGGCGCGGGGGTGGCGGGAGGGCGGCCGGAGAGCGGCCGGAGAGCTGCCTTCTCCCGCTCCGCGGCCGCGCAGCTGGGCGAGGGCCCGGCGGGCGGGGAGGGAGGGAGAGCCCCGCCGCCACGGCTGGGTCCCACGCATCGCCCGGCAGCTCCTGCGGGATCCCCCTGCCCGGGATCCCCCTGCCCGGCCTCCGCTGCCCCTCCGCGCCCTGCGGGGGCAGAAATAAAAAGGAAGAAAAAAGAAAAATACGGGCAGCCGCAGCGCTCCCGGGGCTGCCCCCACCGCCCCCCGCCGCGCCTTTACCCTTCGGGGAGGGGGGGTCCTTTGATTTTTTTTTTTTTTTTTCTTTTCCTTTCTTACCACCACCGCGATTCCTCCTCGGGCATCTCCGCTGTTGCCTTACACCGCCGCGCCGGCCCACGCCGGGGTTTTTCGCGCCGCAGGGGAAATAAACTCGCCCCGCGCGGGGCCGCGGAGCCCCCGCCCACCCGCGGCCGCGGAGCCCGGGCGGTGCGGACGCGCAGGGGCCAGCCCGCGGGCCACCGCCTCCGCCGGGAGCCGCGGGGGAAGGAGCGCCGTCCCCGCGGGAGGGGCAGGCTCGGCTCGCCCCCGACACCCGCGCAGAGCTGCAGCTGCGCCCCAGCGCACCCACCCGCGCAGCGCCCGGGGCTGCCGGCACCGCGGCGGGGGCGGCTTCTGCGCCCTCCCTGCCGGCGGAGCAGCGCGGGAGGGGGCCCGGCCCGGCAGCACCTCTCTGACTTTGCCAAGCACAGGTACTACTTACTCCTGTACGCCATAACAGTATTTTTTAATTTTTTTTCCCAACAGCGTATCACTCTGGTAGATAACCTGGTGAGCGCCTTGCGCTTCTCCCGTCTTGCTGCCTCCGGCTGTAAGGACTATTTACGAATAATTCTCTTCATAGCCGGTCGGCCAAGGCATGGTTGCATCTATGAGTAAACACAGCCTTGGAGGTCTTTACAGCAACTAATGCAAACGGTGGGACTGCAAAATGAAATCAGGGTTATCAGGATTTGAATGGAAATAGACCCTATATCTCCTCCAGTAGGTTTTGAGGGCGATTCCCAAGACGCGGGATATTTGTGAACGAAGTTACTAGTTAGCTCTGCTATCGATCAGGCTGCTCCGAGTGGAATTGTGATCCACAGCAGAAAACCAGAGTTACTAGCCCATTAAAAATGCCCCTTTCTGTGGCCACCCTCTAACGCACAGTGACTTCAGGATTTCCGAGGCTGGTATTTTGTTCTGCAAAGCTCTAAATGTACAAAATCAGATGACTGACACTACACAAACCTACTATTTGATAGGTAGCATAAAGTTTTGTCTCATATCTTAAAGTTGAAAGGCTGAAGTTACTTCAGCAGCATTTTAAAACTTTGAAAAAGTGTAAGAAAGAGGTCTAATTTTAATAAGTCATCTCTGGGTTTGCTCAGCTGAAAAGAGGTGGGCTAACGTAAACAATATTCTGGTCTAAAATGAGCCACGTCTTTCCAGGAGTATTTAATGCGAAAAAAAATCTCTCCTTGAGCAAACAAACAAAACAGGCGATGTGCTGTTCTTTACAAATAAATGAGACAAATTAAATCAGGTTGGTGAGAAGGTAGATTGCCACAGAAAATATTTTGGGAAATTATCACCATGTGTACTCGAGAAGGGAACAGATGTTAAACACATTTCTTTATACTTATTTCTGTTCTTAAGTTAAATTAAAAAAATAAACAAACGGTGATGAATGACTTCCAGAGTCTTTTTTTTAAAAAGCAGATGTGTCGATTACAGATAAATTGATTTATCTGTCTAATTAAGTCTAATGTTCGGATAAGTGAAAGAACAAAACGCACCCTGAGTACCTCCAAAACTTGCTGTTACATTTCGTTGCTTGATACTGAGAGTCTGTTCACATGGTTAATAATAATAATGAGGAATAAACACCATGCAAATGCGGTCTACGGAAATGTCACCGGTTCTCGCAAAAGTACTGAAGACGGAAAATCATTTATGGAAATGACGTAGTTGTGAGACTTCATCGCCTGCTGCTGGGGTGCTCATTAGTAGGAAACCTGTATCCTTAGGCGGGTGGTGTTAGTAACGACGGCGCTACTGCACACGTCAGCTTAAAAAATAAACCGGAGACCAGGGGAACAGTCAACAATTATCCAAATTCTTAACGTGCATTCGCTTTCTGGTGGGTGCTCTTTAATCTCAGCCTTTGATTCACTCGGAAATACGCCCGTAACGGGGCGGGGAAGCAGCGTTTTCCCCAAGCCGGTGAAGGGCGAAGTTGCTCCTGGAGGCTTTTTTGGGGGGGTGAGGGGTGCCGGGGGGGCTTCCCACGGGCTTTCCCGTCCCCGCGGGAGGAGGCAACAGGTGCCTCAGCGGCGGCGGGGGAGCAGCCGGCTGCTCCGCGGGTCCCCCCGGCCGGCGGGGCGCTGGGTGGCACGGCCGGCGCCGGGCTCGCCGTCCCCCGACGGCTCATGCCCCGCCGTGCCGCGGCTGGCCAAGCCCGGGCTGCTCCTCTGCGGCTTGAAACTGCGCGACGCTCATGAAAGACGTCTTCCCGCGTCTTGCTGTGGCGGCTTCCCCACCGGCTGCGGGATGCCCCCGGGACGGCCCGGCGGGGCTGCGGGCCAGCCGGACTGGAGCCGGGGCCGCCCCCCGGTCGCCCCCCGGCACCGTCCTCGGTCGCCCGATCTGCCTCTGGAGGGTCTCCTCCGCTTGCCACACGCCTGGCAAATTGTTCAAGGCTTCGAGCAGCTATTTACAGGGTTGCAGAAATTAGTTTTTTAATCCCGTGCTTGGACGTCGGAGCGCGTCCGGGGGGAAGAGCAAGGCGCAAACTCCTCCGCGGGCTCCCGCGGATCGGAGTGGAAAGCGCTGGGCTTCTGAAAGCGGGGCGGTTACGCGGGGAAAGGCTACTGGGAGTGGCTGGGACGTAGGGAGCTGAAGCGCTGTCTTGAAGAGTGTGCTGAGTGAGGGACCTCCAGCTCCATGCATAGCCTCGACCAAAATATAGTATTTGAATCCTTGAATAATTTAATTTTCAAATTTAAGTTGGGCTTTGCCATTACCTGATTTTAGCAAAAACTCTGTCCGAGGGACAGAGAGAGTCCCCTCTCTTTTTCCCTGAGCTTTGGGTCGGGGCTCCAGCGACTCACGCTATTCTGGGGTCCCCTCTCCGGACTTTCGGTGGTGAGTTTAGTTTGTGAGACCTTCCTACAGAATAAATTAGTTCTGTGAGGCGAAGACAGAAACGTCGAGGCACTTCAAAAGCGCTAGAAAGAGGACTTCTCCTTTTTCTTCACCTAAGAGGACGACGCTGGCATTTGAGCAGACATTTGTAACCTTAAACATGTAAACGGTATAGATTTGGCCAGTGGAGATTGGTGCGTCGCCATTGCACCAGGCAAGGGCAGAATAAAAATTAGAAGAGAGAAATAAACTGGGAAAGGGCAAAACATTTCAGGTTGACTTGCAGGATGGGACCAGGAAATATCAGCTGGTGGGGCTGAGCCCTTTTTACCACGTGCATACGGTTACACCTCTGGTTTCCTGCGGAACCGTCCGCGCTTGTGCAGTGCCATTTAAAAAAAAAAAAAAAAAAAAAAAAAAAAAGACAAATATTTTTGGGACGTTCCAAAACTGAAAGCCGGAGCTTAATTTATTCTGGGGACTTGAAAGGAACGAGGTCTTCCTTTGTGTCTGTTGCTCCGGGGGAGGGTGTGTGTCGGCTTGGCGCTGAACGCTGCCCGCATCTGCATATGTAAACCCGGCAGCGCTTCTCCCCCCGCGCCGGTAGGATCGCGGGCGCTGGCAGCTCCCAACAATGCTCCCAGACAATGCCAAATGCGCGGAGCCTGCGCGGCTGCGGCGGGGCTGGCCGGTATTTAGCTCTTCATCTAGAAGGACCAAATTTGCGCGATGCTCGGCGGAGCCCGCCGCTCGCCCCGCGGCCGCCCCGTCCCCTGCCCATCATTGTCCCCGGCTGCTGCGGCTAGAGGGGTGGGGACGGGCAGCAGCCAGACGACGATATCCCGGTCTGCAGAAGAAGGTGTAACGAGAGGCACCAGCAGCAGAAAAGGCAGCAAATCGCTGTCGTGTGGTTGCTATTAGCAACAAATCAGCTGAACAGCCTGCAAACCCCGAGCACCTAGGGCGGAGGTGGCAAGGAAAACGCCAGGGCTGGGGAGGCTGGGGCTGGTGGGCGCTTTCCCGAGGGGACCTCCCGTGCAGCCCGGGGCTGCCTCCCGGGAGGGGCAGGGCAAGGGGAGCCGCCGCCGCCACCGCCGCGCACTGCGCTGCGGGCGAGGGGAAAGGCAACCCACTTAAAAGAGACAAAATGGCAGCTCGTTGCTTGTAGGCATCCCTCTCGGCGCTGAGCGCCTGCCTCGCCTCCGCCGGTCCCCCCTGCTGCCAGCTCCTCGGTGCCCGGGGGCTGCCCCTGCGCGCCCGCCTGCCCGGGGGCAGCGCCCCGGCCCGGGGAGCGGCAGCGCGGGGTCCCCCGGGGCTCCCGCCGCAGCCCTTCGCCCTCCGCAACCAGCCCACCCAGCCTGGAAACCAAGGTCCCGGCCCTGCGGATGGGACACGTCCCGACCGGCTGCAGCCGGTGGCCGGGCGGAGCCGCGGCTCCGCGCCCCGCGCAGCCCAGCTCTGCTGCGCGGGCTGCCGGCGCCGGGAACCCGCGGAGGGTTTGCGCAGGCTCCGCGCCCCGCGCAGCGACTGCTGCCTGGCAGGGGCATCACTCGCACAGCACCCCTGCGCCTTGGCCGTGCCAACACCTTCCCTTGCAGCCCTGTCTTCGGGTTGCTTTTTGGGTTTTTTAAATTTTTTTGTCGCATTTCCCATTTAAAGTTTTTGGGGTTGTGTATGCGGGGCTGTTTTGGGGTGGGTTTGGTTTTCTTTATGTTTTTTTTCCCTTTTTTTTTAGCATCAGCCCATTTCGGAGGGTTCCACCAGCCGCAGGCTCTTTGGCACGATGTCGTCTCCCATTTCAGAGAGCGCCTCGTTGCAGAGGCACCTCTCGAGCATCCCAAGCACATGCGGAGGGAGGAGTGAGCAATGCCAGTGCCGGCAGAGGTGCCCGGGATCTCCGGGCTCAGCGGAGGCCCCGGGATGCGGGGCGGCGCCTCCCGGCCTCGGCCTCCTCCACCGGGGATGCCGCACGCCAGGGACAGCGGCGGCGGGGAGCCCGGCGGCGGGCGCGGAGGGGGAAGGGCTGCTGGCGTTGGAAAGGTGCCTCCCGGCCACCGGGGAGATCTCACCCCGCCGCTCCCCGGGGAATATCCCCCGCCGCACCGTTGAGAGCGTCTTTCCCTGCCTTTCCCTGGCGATGGGGAACATGCAGCCCTTTGTTTCTCTAGACGAGGTGCGATATTCAGCTGCGTGCCAAGAAAATACAGGCGCCAAATGGCTACCGGGGCCCCCTCCCCTCTCTGGGGGAGGTCGGGGCGCCCCGGGGCCCCGCCGTGCCCGGGGCAGGGCCGGGGCCGGCCGGCCTCGGAGGGAGGCCGGGTCCCTGCGGCAGGGCGGACGGGAACACGGGACGGCGGCGCCCCGCAGCCGGCCGGGGGATGCCGGAAAGCCACGTCCCGGTGCCCCCTTCCCGGCACGCACATCCCCGAATACCCGGGCTCGCTGGAGCACCCTAAAGGCGGGACGGGGCGGGGGGGTGGAGGGCAGGCGGGGGCGCAGGGCGGTGCAGGGGCTGCGGCTGCACGGCTGCGCCTCGGCGGAGGGCGGCTGTGCTGCCCGCCAGGCCTGCCCGCCTCCCCCCGGCCCGGCCCGCCCCGGCGGCGAAGCCGTGCCCCGCATCCCGCCGCGGCCGCCCGCGCCGGCGGAGGCCGAGGGAGCAGCGCTCCGCGGGGGGCGCCGGGCGGCGCGGCGCTGCGCGGTGCAGCGCGGTGCAGCGCGGAGCGCCCGGGGGGTCCCCGCGCGCCGCCCCCCGCGCGCCCCGTTCGAATCTGGCGGCGCGCGGGGGAAGTTCCGCGGGCGCGAGGCGGGAGAGCTGCGCAGGCGCAAGATGGCCTCTGCCCGGGCGGCGCGGGGGGCGCGGAGCCGGCCCGGCCCGGGCGGGGGCGGCGGGGGCGGCCGGCGGGGGCCAGGCCTCCTCCGCGGCGGCGGTGGGGCCGGGCGCCACGGTTCCGCGCCATCCCGGGGAGCCTCGTCCCCGGCGGCGGAGGGGCGCGGAGCGAAGCGCGGTCGGAGCGCGGCTCCCCGCCGGCCTTCCGCGGCCCGGGGGAAGGCGGCGGCCGCACGCCCCGGCGGCCGGGAGGCCCGCGGGCTCCTCGCCCCCCCCGGGGCGCTGCCCGCCTCCGGCACCGCCGCCCGCGGCCCCGCCGCCGCCGTCCTGCCCGGCGCGCCCGCGGCTCGGCGGCAGCGGCCGGGGACGGCGGCCCCGCTCCCTGCCCGCCCCCGGCAGCGAGAGCCTCCGTCTGCCGCGGGAATGAGGCGTCCTTCGCGCTCTGCCCGTTACCGAGGTGGTTTGTTGTTTTTTTTTGTTTTTTTTTTAGCCCACATCATCCCTGTTAAATAAATACAAATATCCCATCCCCAAAGACGGGGAGACCGAAAGTTGCCCCGGTACCCGGCGGGCAGCAGCCGCCTTTCTGTTGTCCTGGTGGGACTCCGCCGTTAGTCGAGGGGAAAGGGAGCGAAGGAGCCGGAGCCGGAAAAAAAATCCTTTCTGCCAGAATCCTCTTGCAATTCTTGAATTAATAAAGCACGAAGCAGCTGTGGCTTGGAGCTCCCGGAGCGGGGCAACGACTTTGAACTGAGGAAAGCGGAGATCCGCAGCCCTTCGGACGGGAGAGCAGGTTCTTCTCAAGGCGTCCTCTTGGTGGGAGACAGGCAGAAAACATGAAAAAGAAACTGTTCATAGTAAAATAAAGGAAATCCGTTTCAAGTACCCAGAGTAGAAGCAAGAACGTTAAAAATTAACAGCGGAAACAGGAAACACTTAGCTGGGTAAACACTGTCTCAGAATTTCACCGTATTAAAATCGGGAGGGCGCAAGGTGCTCGCCGGGGTCGCAGCCTCCCGCCTCCCGCCGCGGTACCTGCGGCGGGGGCCGCCGCCGCCGCCGCCCGCCCCGCGCCGGGGCTGGCGACCGGAGCCAGGCGCGGCGAGACAACCCCATCCTTCTGCACCGGTTTGGTGGCAAAGATCGGAACTGCAGGAGTTCCTGCGTGGTGAGAGACGAACAGTCCAGAAGTGATGTTTGGAAGGCAGGAGCGCGGCTCCCGGCCACCGGGGCGAAGGGACGGGCGGTCCGCGGCCGCGGCGGCGAGGAAAAGAGGCGCAGGGGAAGGGAGGAGGCTTCGGCCCCGTACCGGCCCCGGGAGGACTTGCTTTGGCCGCGCTTTGAAAATCCCCAGCGAAAGGCGGGAGCCCCTGGCAGCCGTGCGGCGGCGGAGGTGACAGCGGGACGTCCTCGGCGGCCGCGGGGGGACGAGGAGCAGGAGCATCGCTTGGGCTGGAAGGACGCCTGCCGCTCGCTTTGCCTCCGCCTTCGGGTTTCGGTGCCCCCCTCCATTCCCAGAAAATCGGGCAACGCCGCCTCCGAGCGGAGCTGCCCGCGGCTGCCTCCGGTCCTCCCGGGCCCCGCCGCCGCGGCGGGAGCCGCCCCGCGCCCTCCCCTCCCGCCCTCGGGGCGATGCCGCTTTTCGGGAGCTTCCCGGCGCTGCCCGCCCGCCGGCATCGGCCTGCTGAAAGGCGGCGGCGCAGGTTGTTTTGAGCAACGCTGGGTGCTGGGGGACAAGCAGCTGGGCTTCGCAAGCTCGTCGTGCTCCTTCTCTTTCTCTTTCTGCATATTTCTGCATTCCTTCTCCCTCTTTCTGCCCGCCTTCTCCGGGAGCCCCTGGAGCCCTTCATGCTCCCGCTCCCCGGCTCTCCCCGGGGCTGGATCCTTACCGCCTATCCCCCATTCCGGCCGGGCACAAAAGCGCTGCTGGGAGCTGCCGGCGGCTGAACCAGGGCGGAAAATTCGGTCGGACGAAGACAGAAAAACATCATTTTCCAGCGGGCACACACCGCCCCTGCTTCTACCTTTGATCAGATTGCTTGTTGAACAAGCTCAGAAAAACGCAGCAGACTTCGGCTTTATCCCCCGATCTATACCAACGCAACGTCGGACGGTGAAAAGATTCTCCTTACATATACACCGAGCTGAGATTTCTTTCCAAATAGGGAAGGTTTACGTACTTTTGCAAGGAAACCCGTTCCCTATGCAGCTGCAGAGAACCATACTGTGAAACCGGGGAGGTTGACACAGCAGCTTCGCCAGGCGAACACCCAGCTGCTGGCTGTGATCGTCCTCCCGACGGTGCTCAGCGACGCACACGCGTGGCGGTGCCACCTGCCCGGGGCCGGCGGCGGCACCCAAGTTTGGCACGGCAGCACCAGCACCCTCGGCGGTTTCTGCAGCTCGGCGAGGGGGGCACTGGAAACGCTTGTTCTTTTTCGGACGGGAGACGTCGAACTGGGAGATGTCGAAAGTGCTGTAAGAGCTTAATAAACCTCGAAGGGATTTCTCCAGCTCCTGTTTCATTGCCTTATGCTTCACGGACACTTTACAAAGACGGAGAATAGCTCCGTTTTGATGCTAAAAGTTGTCACTATCAGCTTAAATAAGCGCAATTTGATCATCGTGCTAACGTACAACCCTCTGCTGCAGGTTCAGGGCTGGTCTTCGGGTGAATTAATTCGACCAGTACAGTGTGATTAACTCATGTAGTTGAGGGAATCGTGCCAAGACAGACACTCGGCCGCATGGAGAGATATCTTTACATTAAAACGTATTTAGTTCCACCGAGGCTTTAAAAAGCAAGCCGGGGCAGCAGAGGCAGAACCTGGCACTCGTCATCACAAAAATCCCGTCCTTCCCTTCCCAGCCAGGGCGGTTTAGCAGGGGCTAAGCCTGAACAGATAGGAGGTGAAAGCTGTGCCTGGCTGGGAGGTGAGGATACGCCGTGTGCTTATGTTCAAGAATAATTCGGGGTCAAATAAAGAACAGCAAATGTTTTCGAGGCAGGCAACCAAAACAAATCATGGCGATTTCTAGACTTTTTCTTGTTGTTGTTATTTTAGTGCTATACCGTTCACTAAAATCTTTTGTACACCCAGAAAGACTTCCAATGAGAAGATGTTTGTCCTTTAACACCACATTATCAACAGAGGTCATTTGCTATTTTTCAATGAATTATCCCTTTTATTTGTTTATTTCTTTGATCAGCTATAAATGAAAGTTATTCGTGTATATAAAACTGAAGTTTTTACTGTTGAAATTGAACTGTACATGTTTACTACAGGAAAAAATATCAACTCTTGTTTAACAAGACATTATACATCAATAAGCAATAACCTTGTGGAGGATTTGCAATCACCTGGTCTATAAAAACAAGCAGGACAAATAACAGCAATTTATATGCAAAAGTAATGATTTAATGACTATAAGCGAGACAAAGCAATAGAATTGTGCTTCTTTTGCAGACTGGAGACAATGAAATGTTTAACTACAATTTTCCCGTACAAACATGAAACAATATCCATATAGAATAAACACCCTCACAAATGTATAACTGATGGGTGATGAACACACACGAAGTTCGACCAAAGCAAAGCACAAACTGAAAAGTGTTCCGGGCTGTTCATATTTTATGGTGGAAAAGTTCCTTCTACTGAAAAAATAATACCCTTAGAAGCCTCTAATAAAATGCACCTATTTGCAGGCCATTAAAGAGGAGGCATTCTCCACAATTTATTGGAAATATTAAAGTACCTGTTAAATTTTAATGAAGTTAGTACTGTACCATATACATATATATTAAAACAAATTTAGATAAAATGCCTTCATCCAGCGACTTGCTGGTTCCTTAAAATTTATACCAAATAGTTTATGGCTTCTATAATGATTCCGTGTGCTTTTAAAAACACAAACCCACCACACCAAATAATAAAAAGGTAATCAAACAGGTCAAAGATTTCCATCTCCCTTAACTTTTTCCCCCTCCCCCCTCTTCACTGCATCACTTCAACATTTGGTAAAGTAAAAATATATCACTTGGAAAAAAAAAGACAAAGCCAGTAAAATCCTTTTAAGATTGCCAATTGCCTCCAGGTTATCAGAGACTTGAATGTGCTTTCCCAATACTGTAGCTCTCACACACAAAGTGTTTCTTGCAGTATGAGCAAAGCTCAAACAGGCGGCATCTGCAAGGGTCGAACCGGTTTAGAAATTTAACAACCATATCATGAGTGCATGAAACACAATATTTTCTTTATAGTATTTATAAATATATCATACAATACTGTTTCCTGTTATGTCATATACCAATATGGCATTGTACAATAAGCATAATGCCATCTGATTCTTACAAAAGCGAATCATTTAAACAAGTCAGTAAATAAAACGGTAATACCCGCTTTTAGGCATACAGATTGTAAAACTGAAGTTTACTTTTCTTTTGATCGGTTCTGCGCAGCAACAGAGAAGTAAAAGATGCAACATAAGAATCAAAATGGCTAATACGCAAAAATTGTTATTCACAGTGACATGGCTACATATATGCATTATTCTATGCATATTCTTTTCGTTTTGTTGGATTTCAAGATGAAAAAGCACTTGCTTTCTACAGGTTCACAAAACAGCATAAGAACAATAACAATCGAAGAGAACGCAATGGAGGAGTTAGTCTGGATTAACGAACTACTTCCCGGGATTTGTATCGACTTCTGGAGACTCCCGAGTCCAGATGATGGGGACGGAAACAACTCCGCATCACTCAGAACAGGTGAAGGTGTAACTTTTGTTTGCTTCCCAGTCCTCTGAAAACAATTTACATTTCAATCTTGCGTTTCCATTAACGTCCATCCTGAATGTCACCTAGTCCGCCTTTTATAGCCAAGTTCAGTGTCACTACAAAAGAAAGCAATTTGGACGATAGTCACATGGATTAGCATCTATAAAGCTGTAATGGCATGGAGAGATCTATATAAAGGAGGGGCGGGGGCGGTAGCCTGGTTGGCGCAGTCAACCAGATGAAGTGGCCGAGGAGCCATTTATCGAAGTTTTCCGCGCTCTGTTGGTAAAGGAGGACTGGTGGTTACTGCTGGGGCTGCTGCTGGTGCCATTCATGGTGCTGGAGATGTGGGGGAACTGGGGGTGAGGAGACTGGACCGGCGTGCTGGGGCTGGGCAAACAAGAGGAGGTGGAGGGGATGCCTCCCGCCGGGCTGCTTGCCTTGTCGCTCCCAGAGTCACTTTCCAGCTCCCCGCTATTATTCAAGCCTTCCCTCTGGTGACTGATCTTCATCCTCTTGCAAGTAGGTCGGACCCGGTATTTCAGGGGGAGAGGCCCGTTCTGCAAGGCAAAGGGGAGACCCTGGTGAGCGCCCTCCGGGCCACGACCCGCACCCCCGGGAGGAGGCACACTGGAGACACTCACCCGCCTCCAGGTATAGATGTAGGCAATATCCATTAGGGTGTAGTAGTCCTTCAGAGGCTCCTCTTCGTACATCACATCGATCTGTTCAAGAGACGAATCCTTGCATTAAGGAGCATCCAGGCATTTACCCCTAGCGTACGATTGCTCTGAGGTGAAAGCAGCCCCGCTGCCACGTATCTCAGAAAACTGAAAAAAATGCTATACCAAAACCAGCAGGGAGTAGGGAATTTTCGTATCTATTAGATATGTTTTAAATACGTTAAGGAGCAACTTCTTGATACCTCGATATTTACAGCATTGAAAAGTTACAGAGCGTCACCAAACTCTCCGGATAGATATTTTAAAAAGAACGCTCATAATCCCACCAACATGTTGCACACACCAGAAATACCTGGTGGTTAGCACTTGCTGGAACCGGCTGTAATGAGAAAATGAGTGCTAACCAGCATTAGCAGGCTTAGAACAGCAAGACTGATTTAAAAAAAATAATTAAAAAAAATCACTCTTTCCCCATAGGTACCTGGAAAGTGTTAGGTATATCCATTTTACTCCGCAGGAACTTTCTTAGATGCATCACTGTCATTGCTGCTGGGCAGCGTAAGTATCTTTTGTCATTCACCTGATGGCACAGTAAAGAAAATCAGTCTACTGAGAAAAAAGCAGTTACTCCCACCAAAGTTGTACTCTAACATTTTATGTAATTTTTAAAAAAAATGCACTTTATTAAATTATGAACGATAATATAACAATTTCTGCTGCCTTAGAAGGAACAACAGAAATAAGTGATAAATTACAGTTCCGGAGAAAGTAATAAAAAAATCCAACTAATTTTATACATAAAGATTTGTATCTCGTACTAAATCCCTTTTTAGCATATACATGCATTACATATTAATTTTGTTCAATTAATTAATTATTTATTAAAATATAAATTTATTGCAGAATTTGACCAAAAAATCAGATTCTGCGGTAAGAGTAATACCACAGGTATTTTTTAGTTTAAAAAGTTGCTTACATATACAGCTGTAAGAAGATGTTTTACCTCTTCTGTACCTAGCGCCATACCAGGAGGTGCACTGCTTTTGTTCTAGGGATACGTGCCTATGTATTTTTCTCAGCTACAAACCTGCCCCAAAGATGTTTGTGTGTGTTATGTTTCCTCTGGAGTAAAGGAAAGTTGTTTACCTCTTCCTTTGATTTTTCTTTCTCCTTACTTCCTTTTCGTTCCAGTCTGTGAGAAGAAATGAAACAATTACAACAAATAATAAATATAGCTGCTATCAGTCAGGTAAACATAAAATATTGCCATTCTGGAACTTGCCTATTCTGGTCAAAGAATTCAATGGATAAGCTTATTATCTCGTCGTCTGTTATAATTCTTTTGTCTTCGTCAGCCACTTCTCCCCTGTCTTCATTAGAGCCATTGGCAGCTGCGCAGAAATTTCCACAATAATTTACATTTTGAAATTCAAATCAGGAAGAATGGCAATTCTCAGTAACAAGAAAAAAAAATCTCCATAGTAAGATTATGAATTAAAGCTACCTAACTGTTAAAACACTAAACTTTTATTATTCTTAATTTACTTCTTAAAATTCTGTCACGGTAATACGTAATTTGTAAGTTAAAAAGGAAACAGCAAAGCATCTAGGTCAATGCTACATTTATTAAAGTTGCGAACGAGAAGCTTTTACCATCAGCCGACGGATGAGCAGCGTAAAAATCCCTTCTTCTTTTCATTTCATCTAGATGGAAAAGCATATATTTTTCTTTTAGTATTTACTGTCTAACTCCTGGTGTTGATACAGGATAGCAGCTCTGGGTTTGGCTTTCTGCTCTTAAGAAAAAAAACTACTTACTTTTGAAAAGGCCTGGTACTAGCTTGTATACAATATCTTGGAGAGTTTTATCTGACCTGAAAGAAGAACAACCCCAAAACATCAAATTAAGCAGATGAAGCGATATTTTAATCCAAGCAGCAGCTCCTCATTTATAATCTTTCACAACAATGAGGCATCTTCTACAAAGCGGGAGGCTGGTCATAAAAAGTTAACTTACAAGACCTTGTAATCAAACTAACACTGCTCTCAATACCGCTATAAACCAAAACTCATCTGTGCTACCGCCACTGAAAAATAATTCTCTCGGACTGAAGGAAGGCCTTAAAAACTACATGCCCTCCCCAGAAATAAAGCGAGCAAAAAGGAACACTGATGAGAAAAACGTTTCTGGAAGGAGAAGTGTGCTTTAAAGGCTTTTGCCTCTCAGCTTGGGAAGTTTCAGCAAGAGTTTTTCTGACTAGGAGCGATGGCTGGAGTGAAGCGTGTCTGGAAGAAACCGAAAGCGGAGGCAGAAACTGTGGAGAAGGTACGGGTGGGAATGGGAGAGAGGGAAGAGGCATTGCATCAGTGCTTGGCGCGTGCAAAGAAAGCCCAACAAAAACTTTCTGTCTCGCATCCAGAGAAATCTTCAATTTCAATCAATGACAAAACTCCAAAGAGAGAGCATACACAGGAGTCAGCTTGTAAATTGACAAGTCCTTTCAGATTTAAATCGCAGGCGAAGAGATAACATCACACGACTGCTGCTGGTCTCCCCATATAAAGTAAAATAGGAGGTGGCAGGGCGCACATTGCATCTTTCTCCTACCTTATATTCAAAAGCGGTCGAGTTTTGTGAACTTGGACATCACAGATAGGACAATACTTGCTGGTCTCCAAGTAACGCACGATACAGGTCTTACAGACTGGAAGTCAAACACGAAAGGCTTTTAGTGATGGCGGTAGGTGAGGCGCAGATATGCATAGATAGAGGTGCGATTTTCTAAACTATGCAAGCTAGAGCAAATCGTCCATTGTCAGCAGCGCGCTGCTTAAGCTAAACAAATACCCAAATAAGCTGCAATTACCATGAAAAGGAGACGCTTAGAGTACATATATTATTACTTTAACAAAGACCGTAGGGCCGTCATCAGAAAAACTGCACGGCGGCCGGGCCACCTATTTCCCAGCCCGTCGGGGAGGCGGAGGGGCGGCGGTCCCGAGCACCTCGGGGGGTTTGGGCGGGTTGGTTTGGTTTTTTTTTCTGGTGTTCCCGGGATGCCGGGAAAGGTGGAAAAGCGGCGGGGGGAACAACGCGGAGCGCCCGGTCGTACTTACAGGAGTGGAGGCACTCTATGATGGTTGTTGCATCAATGAAGTACCCGCCGCAGAGCACGCACATGAGATGGGGGTTTAGCTCGGTTATTTTGATTCTGGTTGTTCGGTGCATTTTGGCGTGGCGAGGGGCGGCTCTGAAAGACACACGCACACACGGACACACAGACAGACAGACAGAGGACCGATCAGCGGGGACGAGCGCGACGGCGTCCCAGGTGCCGAGCTCCGGCGCGTCCCCTTCCCCCGTGCGGTCGCATCCCCCGGCGCAGCGGAGGATAAAGCGCGGAAGGCGGCGGCGGCGCGGGGCCGGGCGGCGGCCGGTCCCGGGGCCGGCGGGGCGTCGCCGCACCGCCCGGCACCGCACCGGGCCGGCCTGGGCGCAGCCCCGCGGAGGCGCGGTCGCGTCGCGGCACCCACCGCCCCGCTTCCCCGGCGGGCACCGGCTCCTTCCCCGCGGCGCGGCGCGGCGGGGCAGCGGGCCGGCTCGGGCTCGCCGGGCGGCTCGGCGGCGGGGGGCGGCGGGGAGCTCCGGAGCGGGGGACGGCCGGGCACCGGGCTGCCGGCGAGCAGCACAAAGGGGAACCAGCGCCTCCCGGTGCGGCTGCCCTGGCATTTCCGGAGAGCGGGGAGGGGCGGCGGGGGGAGGGCCGGGGGGGACACGCACCTCGGAGCGGGGCCGGGCACCGGGGCGGCGGGGCCGGCCCGCCAGGGGGGTCCGGGCGGCTGCCGCGGCGGCTCGGTGCCGATCCGGATCTGCTCCGCTCTCCGGGGGGGGTGCGAGAGCAACTTACACTTACACTTGGCATCCTGCCACCGCTGGGAACACACGAGAGCCGGGCGGGGGGGCGGCCGGGGGGGGGGGCGGGCCGGGCCGAGCCGAGCCGGGCCAGGGGGTGGGACGCGGGGCCCGGGGGCTGGCGGAGGGGGTGGAGGAGCCGAGGAGCCCGCGGGGGTCTGGGAGCCCGGTGGCGAGGGGAGGGGAGGGGGAGGGCGGGGAGAGGGAGGGCGGGAGGACGGGGCGGGGGGGGGGGGGGGCGGCCCGGGCGGGGTCGGGGTGCCGCAGCCCGGAGGGTGGCGGGGCGCGGTGCGGGGCAGCCCGGGCGGCGGGAGCTGCTGCCCCGGGAGCGGGGCTGAGCCGGGCTTTGGGGTCTCAGCCCGGCGGAGGCGAGCGCCAGAGGCTCCTCCCGAGCCTCGGCCATTTCGGATCCTCTCAGGGGCCTCTCTCCACGTCGACTCGGTGCGAGGAGCTGGTCTGAGATCGCTCCTCTCCCCCTGCGCTCCCTCCCTCCCTCCGCCGAGCCGAGCCGAGCCACGCCGCGCTCCCGGGGACCGAGCCCCCCGCACCGCCGGCGGGGTGCCCAGCCCCGGCTCCCGCTCCGCGCCGCCGGCATCCTCTCTCCCCCCTTCTCCCCTCGCCTCCTTTCTCTCCTTCCTTCCTCCCCCCCCCCCCCAACTTTCTCTCTCTCTTTCTTTCCTTCCCCCCCCTCTCTTGACTCTCGTTTGAAAAGCCTCCCGCGGACGAAGCGAGCGCGGTGCAAAGTTTTGTAAGAGGTGGAAAGAGATTTGCAGCACCAGGGTAAGGTGTTTGGACGGGAGAAAACAAGTCTCCGGCTCCTTCAACAAACTCCCTTTTCAGCAATAAAGCACACCGGGGGGGGGGGGGGGGGCCCAAACCGACTTTAAACGGTACATTAGTGACAACATGCGAAGGACCATGTGACCAGATCATTCCTAAAGCTAAATCAACACCTTGTCAACACAATGCAGCGACAAAAGTGAAAAACAAATGTCATTTTCACAGTCTGAAACCCATAAACCCCCATCGGATGCACTGGCACCAACATTAGATGCACACATACTATTTAAAATGAGAGGGAATAAGAGGTAAAGGGGAAAGTACACCGGGGGAAAAAACCCTGTCAGCCACGTCAATTGCAGAGTAAATTATTTTCTGTCAACCAGATCCTGAAAAATGCAACGTGACAGCGTTGCTCCAGCGCAAGCTCTTCGTTTCCCCGTGTCAGGGCTCCCAGCACACCAGCTCCCGTCCTCGGTCCCCCCTCTCCCCGGGCAGAGCCTGCGAGCCGCCTCTCCCCGCAGCACCGGGCGAGCTGGGGAAGTCTCAAGATGCGAGGTTCTCCCCAGCCACTCGCAAACTTCGATGTTATGCAGCGGGAAAAAAAAGAAAAAAAAGAAAAAAAAAAAAACAAAACCACCAACCCACCAAGCTTTCTAAAAGCTTTGAATTTCGGCCAAACTGCCCAGGACAGGGGTACAATATTCCTCAAGAAGTGTGCACAGCGCCAACGAGCGACCCCAGCCAGGAAACTTCTCTCGCTGCTGCAGGAGAACCCTCGAGTGAGCAGCAGATAAAACTCCCCAGCATCAAACCGCAGCCGGCCAGCACACAGAAAAGCAAAGTGCAAGAAGCACCAAGCCAGACCAGGTCCCCAGAGCTGTTCCTAGCCCCGTGCGGGAAAGCAAGCCCCCCGCTGCCTTGCACTGCGGTTTAAATGTCGCTTCCAGGGTCCCTGACCCTCCGCTTCTCACTTTTAAACCGATACCGAGGGTTTGCTCTTCCCAGCGAAGGCAGAGCCCGGGCTCCTGCGCTCCTCCCTGAAGAGCCCAGCGCCCTGAAGCCGGCGCCTCTCGGGTCCCTTGAGGGACTCAGACAGGGACAGGCTGCCTCCACGGCTCTGCCTTTTATTTGGTCAAGCCACTACCTTATAATTCGTAAATATCTGAACCAAAAAACCCAGCGGTGACCGAGGTCACGCAAGTCGGCGGACCGAGAATTCCTTCCCAGCCCTGACGGGCTGGGACAAACCCTTCAGGACAGCAACGCGCTTATTTCACGCAGGCGTAGCCCCTTCCTAAATGGAGGGGGGGTTTAAATTCAACCGTGAAACCTGTTTTGTCGAAGCAACCCCTAAACGCGGATTATTTATTGCCCAAAGTTAGCACATTTTCAACGTGCTGTCAGCTATCTTCGAAACCAGGGATTTTCTCCAGCGAGCTGAACCAGGCGCCCAACTTCTCCCCCAAAGCCACCCGCACAGGCACAGGCACACGCGTGTCCGTGCCTGCGGGCATGCAACACGAACGCAGCGCATCTCACCACAGCAGCCTGAGCTCGATATTTTGGTACGAGGGAAACCCTTTCAGATTTTTTTTTTTTTTTATGCCCGGGCTGATAGCACGGCGAATGCCAACGCTTCACACAGTCAATACACACAGCCTCTTAAGCAGGACAATATATATTTACACATGGACACACGGAACAACTAAACGTAAAATATACGGAGATAATACTCGCTAGAAGTAAACACCGCCAGCCGACTGATTATTTAGAGGCCTTGAACGGGTTATGTCAAAATGAAGAAAAACAGAAGTGCATTCCCCTGCTAAGAATCAGCTACATTATTAAAAATCTATAAGGGCAATAAGCTATCAAACCTTGCTCGACAGGTCTCTACCAGAAAAGACATACACAAAAACCAGAAGCATCGCTCGGGTAGGTTTGTGTACTTTGCACCCATCTCCTCTCGGAAAACTCTCTCATCAGGAATAAAGCAGCCGTCATTCTACATCTTCACCTATTATCAGCCAGAGCCACTTTTACTATCGAGCCTGGTATTGCTCCTTCGCTTAAGAATGGCCACAGATGCTGGAAAGGAGGGACGGTGCCTTTTCCCGAGGAGGCACACGGGGCTCAAATATCCCTGCCCAGCTCGCTGCAGCGAGGAGAGTCCTGAATATTGGCAACACACTGCAAAGGGACCCCAATCCCTCAAATCGCCCCCCCCCCCCCCGACTAGGTGAAGGACACTATCCGTCTACTTAAAAAAATAGACTAAAATGTTAGTTTTGTACTAGCTAAGCGATCAGGTAGGTCAGCCCTCCGTGTCTCTGGCAAACTGCAGCACAAGCCTGTCTCACTCTCCAGGACGCACTGCGCAGAGTCACTCAAAGTAGTTTTGTTGGACTGTAGCTCCAGAATCTCCCCGGTCTTTGGGACAGCCCCATCAAATCAGTGGCTCTGACCACTACGGACCACGCAAAAAAATCCTTTTAGTGCCAAGCTCGCAAATGGGCACGCACGCCCAGGTTTTCCTCAACTTTTCTGGAGAGTGGAGGAGGGAATCAAAGTTTCTCGAGGCTGGAAAGTGACTATCTGACTTTTACAGAAATGCGACTTTTCTGCTTATTTTTACCTGCTTACTTGCAAATATTTACAGCAAACCCAGAGAAACATCCCGCGCTATATATTGCCAAGGCCACACAATTACAAAAACACACACCAGCAACTTTCCAGTGCTGCCCATCAGCAGCACGAGGAGCCCACTCGTGACATCTTTCAGATCTGACAAAGGATTTCACGTAAATTTACCCTTCCCGGGCTCAGGAGGAGAAAAAAAAATACCAACCGGAGAAAAGAAATTCAAAGAACCCCCCCGCGTCCCACAGACACATCACCCCTGCTCCACAGGCTCCAGCAACCCGCACGCCCCAGCTCCCCAAGACCGCAGCCCAGCTGCCACCCTGACCCCCCCAAAAAGTTGTTTCTCGGTCTTGGCCGCCCCTTTCCTCTGCCAGCAGGCACAAACCGCCCAACTTGAGCATTTAGAGCAGAAATGTAAGAGGAGGCATTGGAAACAACTGGGAACCGCCATCTTACAACCCATCCAATTTCACACAAGTACTTGTCCAACTTAAGTTAATAACATTTTCTGCTGGGCGCCCCGACGCCTAACAACCCCTCCAGGAGGATCGCTACCCCCCGCTGGCTCTATCTCTATAAAATGGGTGCGTTATCTGACATTTTAACCTCCCCCAGACACATTTCTTTCGGGGAGGACTGAAATCACTTGACCCAGGCAGCTCCAGATTTCACGAACGTCCCTGTTTAATCAAAATCTGCCTTTAAACAAAGGGCGCTCAGGCCGGGCTGGCAGCAGGGTCTGGAAATATAAATATTCTCCTCGGGGGCCATGTGCACAGAAAGGTTTTAGGGGGCGTCTGGAGAAAGAAAGGAACTAAAATTTGCAAATGTGGGTGCGTAACGCGAGCGAGTGCACAGGCTGCTGCTGCTGCTGCGTGTCTATATGTGTGTGTGTGTGGCTGGAGCAGCCTGTCAGCGCTTTTCCCATACGGAGAGCTCGGGGGACACCTAGGCTCCCCTTTGCAGCCCCCAAACCGGCCGAAAACCGCCGCCGAGCCCCCTTCGCCCCCCGCCCTTGGTAAGGCGACACCTCGCTTCATACGTACCCGGAAAACGGAGCCGGTGGGTGACGATCGGAGCGGCCAAAAAAGACAATGAAAGTTAAAAGTCGTTCAGCAGAAAATGAATGTGAGCCAAGCGGCCATCTTGAAATGAACTGCAGACGCTGTCAATTGCAATAAGCTTATTGCCGCCGCCGCCGCTGCGCTCCGCTCATTTTAGTTACAAAACACCCGGGTCTCCTCCGCTCGTCCACCGGCCCTTCTCGCTCCCTCGCTCTCCCTCCGAGTTCGCCGCCCCGGCGGCTCAGGCGCTGGGAGCGCAAAGTCTCCCCGGTCCGGATGGGTCCTCTCTCCACCAGCCCATTGTCTCTCCCTCTGCCCCCCGCTCCGCCTCGCGGCCTCGCTCGCGTTCCTCTTTTTATTATTATTGTTGTTATTACGAGTATTATTGTTGTTGTTATTTCATAGTTGGTGGCGGGGACCCGGGGAGGGAAGGAGGGCGGGCGGGCGGGCGGGCGGGAGGAGGGCGGAGGAGGGAAGAATGCAACGCTGAAGGCACACAGTGGAAACTGACACCGTCCCCAAAATGGCTCGGAGTTCGCCCGCCCCGCCAGCGTCACGTGGGGCGCCTCATTCCTTAAGGGCGGCCTGGGAATTAGCGGCGCTGCCGCCGGGGCCCGGCAGCCTCCCCGTGACCCAATCCCGCAACCCGGCCGCCTCCTCCCCCTCCGCCCCCGCCTCCGCCCGCCCTCCCCTCCCCCGCCCGCCGCCCCCTCCCCTCCCCTCCCTCCCTCCCTCCTCCCTCCCCTCCCCCCGGCCCTGCACGCGCTCGCCCGCGCGCCGCCGATGCCTCCTTTTCCCCGCCGCGCCGCCCGCCCGCCCCGACCCCCGGCCCCGCTCCCGCTCCGCGGCCCCCGCCCGCTCCCCCCGACGCCTCCCTCCCCGCGCTTCCCCCGCCCGCGCCGCCGAGCCCCTCCGGCCCCTCCGCTGCCCTCCCCGCCGCCGCCCGGGCTCCGCGCCCCCCGCCCGACCCCCCGCCGCCCCCCGTCCCAAGCACCGGCTCCCCCCCCCCCCGTCCCCCCCGCCCCGCGAGGTGCGTACCCCGCCCCGCCCCGCCCCGCCGGGCGCTGCCCGCTCCATCTCCGCCGCGCCGGTCCCGCGCACCGCCCGTCCCCCTCCGCGCACTTGTTGCGCGCTCCCACCCGCGGCCCCCGCCGCCCGCGGCCGCCCCGTCCCGTCCCGCCCCGCCGCGGAGCGACTCCCCCGCGGGGCGACCGCGCCGCGGCCTCGCGCCCCCGCCGCCTCGTGCCCGCTGCCCTCCGCCCGCACGCGGCCGCGGGACGCGCCCCTCGCCCCGCCGAGGCCGCCGGCGTCGGGGCCGCCCGTCCCCTCAGGGGCCGCCGCGGCGCTGTCCCGCCCGCAGCGGCGGCCCCCGCGCTCCGGCCCGCCCCGGCGCCCCCCGAGCGGCGGCGGCAGCGGGTGTCGCGGACACCGGCGGTGTCCCCCGCCCCGCGGAGGGGACGGGGAGCGCCGGGCGCCGCCGGCGAAGCGGGCGGGAGGGAAGCGGGGAAGCCCTGGCGGGCGCTCGCCGCCGCCGCCGAGGAGGAGACACCGGGCGCGGAGAGGAAAGAGCCCGGCGTCGCGGCGAGGGCCCGTCCGCCGCCGCGCTTCCCCCGCCGGCAGGTGCGGGCGGGCTCCGCGGCGCGGCCGGCGAGGAGCGGCTCCGCGGCCGCCACCGGCGCCGGGGCGAGCGGCGGGGGAAGAGCGGCGGGCGCGGAGCGGCCCCGCGAGGGGGGAGACGCCGTCGGGCCGCAGCCGACGCCCGGCTCCGCTGAGCCCCGCGGGCTCCCGGCTTTCCGTGAGGCGCCCCGGCTGCCTACAGTGAAATGAAAATCCGGCGTCGCTCCCGCGGCGGGGCCCAAGCTGGACGCTGGCCGAGGTGAGCCCAGCTGCAGGGCAGTAACAAAGCGCGACGGGCAGCTCGGCAAACGCGCGGCCGCCGCGGCGCGGGAGGACGGGCTGTTCGCCCCACGGAGCTGATCTAACGTTCAGCGCCTGGCTTTTCGGTACAGCTCATTTACCCGTAGAAATTGCAGGACGGGAGCGAATAAACTTTATTAGATCCCAGAGAAAAATAATCGGTGACAATTCTAAAAATACACAACATAAAATAGAAGGAATGCTTTGAAGACACGACAGTTAAGCAAATATTTAACAAGAGTTAATTAAAAAAATAGGACGCGAGCAAGGAATACCAACTGCGGTCATAAAAACCAGTTATTTCACTTAATTCACATCCGAGGACTTCAAAAAAAAAAAAAAAAAAAAAAGAACAGTTTGCATCCAGAGATGAAAGACATTTGTCATTTAGAAGACACTCTTAGGAATGAGAGTACTTCAGCTCAGCAGGCTGACACCTTCCTTCAATCACATCTGAGTCGCTCTTTCTAGACTTTTTGCAGCATCTTTTAGTTTTCCAACTAAATCCTAAGAGATGAAATACTGTCTTAGAATAAACGTATTTTTTAAAAGGTCAGGTAGGAGAACATAATATTTTTTTATACAGAGAGTCAAGGGAAACCAGCACCTTATACCACAAGAAATGTTGCAACTGATATTAAATAGTAATTAAATCCCTATCTTACAACGTAGTAAGAAAAGTGGGAACTGAAGGAAAACACTTTTTAACATATGTAATCTACTAAAATAGATCACTGCTCCTAACACGTAGATTTTATCGGTATCGTTACAATGGCTAACGCTGACACTTGCTCCAGGCTTTGAAGTACTATACACATTTCTAAAATACTGAAAATACTTTGAGTGTAATTCTGTACTGGGACCCTCCTCCAGCCAAAGCACATCAGCAAGTCAGCAAACCGATTCAAAACACTCATTATTAAGCAAAGAACAACTTTTGAGACACACATTTAAAAAAGGAGAGGTGTAAACCTGAAGTTTTAATATCTTGCTTTTCCTCTTCCCCCCAACCCCTCTTCCCAATCCTCCACAGTTTGGTCACTTCCAAGCATTACAATACCTCTATTGTTCAGTTACACATTTAAATCGCTAAACAAAGATCAACGTTTGTTTCAGTACATTTCTTACATGTCATTAACACCACTGAAGAGCCTTCAGTTCGTTCTCTATTTTTAATCATGACACATTTAATTCATTGAACCAGCTTCTTTAATCATTTCTCTAAAGCATGGGAAATTCAGAAAAATTATGTATTTCCTCCCATGTGTATATATATATATATATACACACATTACAGTTATGAAAACAGGCAAAATATTTATGTACGTCTCTAAAACACTCCCCATGCAACTAAAATCAGGTACTCTGCAACTTTATTTGAGAAGACAGGAAAACTATACTCGGATAATTTTTATAGAAGATTCTCCCCTACCCTCCCAGTCCTGGATTTTTATTTTTTTTTTTAATAATTGTATGTATGATTTCATTTTGATGGGCAAGTTGTTAAAAACATTTCCATCCCCAACTGGAGCTAAGCATAGAAATAGTAATGAAGGAAAGAAGAAGTACCTGTAACTGCTCCATTGTGCAACTAAAACTAACATCTGGGTGTGATCCTGAATCACTGTTCTGAAGAAAAAAAAAACCCCAACAATGCCTGTTTTATTAAAAAAGTATCATGAAATTACATTTTTTTCCTCTGAGGGTGCAGGGTGTACAGTACCTCTACATTTAAGGTCACCAAGTAGGAAGGCTGGTAAGTTTTATGAAGTTGATTGCTCTAAATTAAAAACAAAGAGCATAGAAAAAAGTCAGGTCTCAGCACTGAACCAGACTAAAGAAACACCTTGATGTGTTAAAATTACCTTGATTTGATATTCTAAGCGCCAAGACACATCAGTTACATGGAGAGGAGATCTGCCTATGCTGAAAGACACAAGAGTTAAAAGTTCCCTGCACTACAAGAAAACGTCATTTTCTCACGCTGTCCATCAATAAAGAACTTTTTCATGATCCTTGTAATGCTTCTTGAAAAGTTCAAAAAGTTGCTGTAGAATTCCGAAAGGAGGAAGAAAAGTTTCAACAGCTGTTTTCTAAAGTTTGTTAAAAATGTACTTTTTTTTTTTTTTTTTAAATGGAACGATATTTCTTACTTTAATCACCTCAAGCATGCATAGGTGTTTTCCAGGACAGTTTCAAAATAGCTGTAATTGAAACTATATCTCTGCGCTGACTGATTGACCTACCTTCCCAACAGGATTTCCAATGCCTCCTTGTTTTTCTGGAGGAAAAAAAAAAAAAAAAAGAAAAAAAAAATTGCTAGGTTCAATAAATTCCTATGAGAGAAAGAAAACATAAATATGTTAAAATTGTTTTAAAAACCTGATATTCGGTGCAAAATTGTTCTATTCTCTCTTTATCCAGTTTACAGTCTTCTAGACATGTGCTACAGGGAAAAAGAATTTATTAGTTTTCTGTTAACATTAACTCAGCAGTACACTTTAAAGTAACAACCGCTAGAAAAATGGGGTAGCTTCAAAGTATTAGTACCTTATAGCAGATATGTCGGCTTTCTGCTTTCCTGCCTCCAGAATACACGTTGCAGCCGCAGCATGGCAATGTTTTAATACCGTAGGGTCAATATCTTTCAGGTCTGGATCGTCTAAAACAAATGAGTTACTGATGACACACTCATTCGCCAAAACCCCAGCGCACGGTACCGAGAGCCGCCGCTGGCCCTTTGAACGGCATCTTTCCCACAAAAACTTCAAAATGAAACACGTCTGGTGTTGCAGAGCGAAAGGACGGGGCGAGCGGGCGCGGCGTGAGGAGGAGGAGAGGGGCTGAAGCGCGGGCTGCTGCGAGCCGCGGCCGTGCCCAGCGGGGCTGCCCGGCGCCGCACGCCCCGCCGCCTCTCCAGCTCCTTCCCATTGAAAAAAAGGAGAAAAGGAGGAGAAAAAAAAAAAAAAAAAAAAAAAAAAAAAAAAGGAAAACCTCAATTTCCTCTCCAAGCCCCGTCCGCGCTCCTCGGGAGCCCGTCGCCACAGGCGAGGCGCGGAGCCGGAGCCCGCGGCCGGGCGGGGGAGCGGGGCTGCCCGCCGCCCCGGGCCGGCACCGGCGGCTCCCGCCCCGCCGCAATTAACACCGCGACATTAATTGCAGGGCCGTCTACCCTCACGCCGGGATTGCCGCGGGAAGCGTCCACGCGCGGAAAAAGCCCCCGGCAGGGTCGCATCGGAGCGGACGGGGAAAACCGCCTCCTCGCGCCGCCAGGCGGACACGAACGCGCGGGGACCCCCCGCCACCTCCCGTTTTCGGCGGGTTTAAGCGGTCAGGAGGCCGGCGCGCGCCGGCGATGACACCCCGCGCAGCGGCACCCTGGAGCCGTCCACGCGCGACGCCCCCGTCGTCCGCCTGGGGGCGGACGCCGCGCAGCGCAACGCGGCACGGACACGCGTGTCGCTGCGCGGAGGCGCTGAAGGAAGGCGCCCGTTTGCGCGCTGCGCGGAGCAGCGCGGCCCGGCCCCCCCCCCCCCGCCACAGCCTCCTCCCCTCCCCCGCCTTACCCAACCCGGCGCGGGGGTGCTGGAGGAGGCCGCGGAAAGCGGCGCGGAGGAGAGCGGCGTAAGGGCGGCGGGGGAAGCGGCGGGGGTCGCCCAGCAGCCGCCACCCGCCCTGGGCGTACGCCGACAGCTCCATTGTGGGCGCCGTGACCTTCGACACGCGCCCACGTGACGCGCGCGCAGCTGATCGCCGCGACGAGGCGGAGCCGCCGCCGTGGGGCGACGCGGGGGGGGGGGGGGGGGGGGCGGGAGGAGGCGCCGGTCGCCGAGGGCTCCGCGACCGCGGAGCCCTCGGCGACCGGCGCCTCCTCCCGCCCACGCGTGTCTTGTCCCCCTGCGGTTATATTTTTCTGTGAGGAGGGGTGCTGTCACGTTTCGGTGGAGGCTTTGCGCCTTGGGGCGTGGGTAAAACGGTGACAGATACGCGGTCCCAGCCTTCGCGGGTGATGTAGCGAAGACGTACAAATGCTACCTAAAAACACCTCCGTGTTAAGCTAATAAATGCCTGATGCGAGGCGTTAACCTGTCGCGTTAACGTTTTATTTCTTACACGTTGAAACGTTGCCATAGTCCCCCCCAAAATCTTAATATTTTGCAAGTAAACAATGAAACGGCGTGTGTTTCTATCTCGGCTACGGACCAAATTAGGACTGAACTAATAAAACATAGGTAAAGGCCTCACTATGTCACATGAATTACGGTGTATACAGCCTTTGACATATGCAAAATGTTTTCGATATCACCTTTTTCTTTGTGCGTGGTAATTCTGGATGGAGAAGAACATTACTGTGTAATCTGGCCGCCTTTGTTGAACAAACATTTCCGCCGAACATTTCTTAAAGGGAAATTCAACGTTGAAAGCTGCCTAAAAAAAAAAAAAAAAAAAAAAGAGTAAAAGCTAAAGGCCTCTGGCAGATTGATGGTTTTAAAATAACATCTATATGATGTAAAAAAGATTGTAATTTTTTTCATGCTACAGATACATATCAGACAACACACAGTGCAAAACCAACCGACTTTGCGAATTATTGCCAAATAGGTAAAATAATAGAAAAACAGAGCAGAACATTTTTCCCCTCATAAATTTTTTTATGTTACTTGTCTTAAATAGTGTTGCTAATAAGAGCAGGTCAGATAGGAGTACCTATAATGCAGAATATTTCCAGAGTAACTTAATTGAAAATAGTGAGTCCAGCCTGCTCTTCCGATCATCTGCCGGCCTGTGCTGCCATCCATTTGCAGGTTGATGGTGCTGTCAGAGGACTGGACTTCTTCCTGGGAAAGAGCTTTGAACAAACACATTTCAGTTCATCTGAACTATTCACAGTAATTGACTGGTCGCTGATTTAATCAAAAAGCTGTTAGGAATTTTATATCTGTACCCACAGCTCTCGCTAATTACAGTCAGTCCTCCAAGAGCTCAGTCCGGCTTTGGAGGCCAGTTCAAGTTTTGTCGCAGTGAGAACAGTAAGATTAGACTTTACCACATCTCACCGCATCACATTTTATGTTTATTTGAATCACACTACGTTTGAGATCACCACTGGATTTTTTTTTTTTCCTTTTTTACTTTTTGTGATATTAGCATAGTCCTTTTATGCAAACCCAGCTGCCCGCTCGGCAGTCTGTGCGTCTCCTTCGGTACGGATGCAGAGCACGGGCGATGGGGTGATTCTGCCTTCGCAGTTTCCTGGCACCGTGGGTTGTCTGGTCACTGTGTTGTAAAAGCCTGCGTTTGTATACCTAGGTCTCAGTTGTGCCCAAGCTGAGGTCAAAAGGAAAATCATGCTGGCTGCAGGATCAGGCCCTTACTTCTAACGCACTGTGTGTGTGCGATATTAGGCCTCGTGATGCTGTGAAGAACAAACCCGTACAGTTTCGGTGTGTGATCTGAAGCCGTGTCACTGGCCTGATACTTTGGCATAAAAATTAATACCACTAAATTGATGAACTCTGAGCATCAGAGCTCTAGCTGACAGAAGTCCTGGTAATTTTTATTTTGCCAGAAACAAGAAAGGCACGGCAACAGACAGGTGGGTTGACAAAATAAGGCTTTCTCTATCTTTTAGTATGGTTGTCAAATATAGACACAATACCTAAGAAAAGACAGCATAAAATGGAGGAGAAGAAAACCATAAAATGGAGGAGAGGACAAAGCTCTGAGCTGCAGAATTACAAAGGTGAGGAGACCAAGGCTATATAAAAGGATAGTCACCCCAAAAAGGTTAGAAATGTACACATACGGCATGATTGCACGTTACAGAAATTTATCCTTCAACATCCCCTTATCGTTTATAGCATATTGAAATCTAGAAATTAAAATCCAGCCTTAAAGGCAAAACAACTGCTAAAGATTCATGGCAAGACTATGTAGTACATGTAAGTTTAACTAGTTTTCATCACAAAATTTATATGTTCAATTCCCCTGTCCAGCCTCTCAGCCTGACTTTTTTTTTTCTCTCTCTTTTTCCCTCCAAAAAGAACATGAGATGGATTCAGACTTTCAGATTGCTATCAGATTTTACTACTAGTGCATAGTGTATACCCATTTTAAAACCCTGTTCACTATAATTTTCAAGAGGACGCTAAACTGTATATTGCATAAAGAAATGGTGAAGGAAATGCATTAATTTTTGAGTATTAATTGATTGGGGAAAAAAACTACCTCAGTCCACGCAGGCTAGTATTTTTTACAGCTTGCGCTTTGCTAGTCAAAACAAAACAATGCAACTGTTCACAATGAAGGGAAGTCACTTAGTGTGTCCAGAGTACTAATTCATAAAATTTAAGAGCTGCCCTAAGTATTTCTGAGAAGTCTCAGATTAGCATTTTTTCTTCTGTGGATTGCTCTTCACAGACTTAAAAGATAGTAATTTAAGATGATATTCCAGGGTCAATTTTCTGCAAAATTATTACGGACTTCAAGAGTTTCATGCACATGTTAATGGAATACCCCTAGAACCTTTCTTTTAAGTCAGTATCGAGTCTTCTTTATTATAAAATATATTTTACTGAATAAAATGTTTGAAGCAGATAAGAACAGTAAAGAATAAGTAACTGGTTTCTACAAAATTTATTTCTTGCTGGATTCATATCTGAAGAAAAAACTTGATACTCCAGTATCAGTCACTGACATCATCATAGCATCAAAGAAAAGGAGTCTGCATACCCTGAAAGGCCCAGGAAAATTTCTCTCATGTCACAGGCACAGAAGTGCAATACAGTAAATAAAATACTGCCTTGAACCAAGCCATGGTGTCAATTATTTATTTGGTACGATTCTTGTAGACAGTCCTCGTATCTGGGGAAAGTGCAGTACTTGTCACATATTTAAAAAAATATTTTATACTTCCAGAATTTTTTTGTATGTATTAATTTCAATAAATGCATTGTTTGGCTACGGACAAGTATTATTCAATAAAACATACTTTGTTTGCTCAGCAGTAGTTCTGATTAGCAGGTCAGGAAATTAGCTTTTTAATTAAATATGTGAAAGCACTTGATTTATTTCAGTAAGTTAGAACCTATAGTAGCTGAATACATTTTCCATTAGGTATTTAGTACTTTTTATTCTAAGTTTAACCTGAAAAACATTTTTGCTACTAGGTAGTATTTTTGGAATTAAGTGACATTAATTTATTAAAAAGAAGAAGGACTTACCTGATTACCTTTTGATTAGCTTTATTCTGACTTGTTTTTATCTTCTATTTGTCAAAACTTAGAGTCTTCTGATTTTCCCCTCATACATGAAAAGAGCCACATATTCTTAGGCTGTAAAAAAAAAATTTAAAAACCTTAGATCTTTCACATTTAAATTATACACTTTTAAGCTATTAATATTTCAGTCCTTATTTAAGTACTCAGGAATAGAGGCAACCGGTGCCACTTGTTTAAAATGTCATCGCTTCTCTGATTTCTAACAATTCGGGAAAATCTTACATATTATAAAAGTTCCATTTTCTCCTTATTCTACTAAAACATATATCAGATCAAAACTCTAAAAAAATTATTTGAATTTATCTTTTCTTATTATATTAATATTATAAAATTATTATATTATTTTTATAAAAAATCACAGGGAGAATTTGTATATTTTATGTCTAAGAGCACATCAAAAAATGAGTAATAAAAGGATGAAAGGATTTAGGCATGTGAGCAAGCATCACTGTGATGTACTAGATAGGACATCCTCCAGGACAGCAGCTTTGTCTTTTTGTGGGTTTTAACATATTTTAAAGTCCTTCTAATTAAGTGAAATTCCTGTCTTTACTGATTTTTCAGTCATTATCTTTCTCTTACAGAGAAATAAAGCTATGTAGTACATAACGTCTTGCTCTTTCTTAAGATAAAACTCTAGTGTCTTTGGCTAAATTCATGGGGATTTATAACTGAGGCCTACATAAAAGATGCCGCCTTTAATGTCGGGTGGAGAAATACAAAGGTTCCTGCTGCTTTAGTGGAACTACTACTGTAATTCCATGTCTAGTCCTGTGTCACAGATGAACGCAGTTTGTCATACTCACAAAAATGCTAGGAAATGCTTTTTAGTGATTATATTGGTATTCTCTCTTTGTAAGCAACATTTGTTGGTAGTAGATTTTAAATGGAAATTTTTGCTACTTTTCAAATGACCTGACATCATTTACAGATACTTCAAAGTTGTACCTACTGTTCACGCTGCTCAGGCAGCACTCGGATACAGACATCGCACGTCCTTTACATTTAGCCGTATTTTTTAGATTTATTGAGAAATGTCTGATCTGTATGTGGTTTTAAACAGTAAACCAAATACATTTGAAATTTGTCAATGTTTTAAGTAAGCCTTTTTACATGTTTATACACTCGACGGTAAGATTGTAGCCTTGCTGTTGGAAGCCTGTAAGGAGGATATTATGCTCTATTGTCAAGAAGCATTCACAGTCTGTCACATTAGTGCTAGAGATGTGTATAGAAGAGTAATTATTATAAGCTGACATCCAGCACATGTAAGTAAAAATAGATAAACCTCAAAGAAAAATTAGGCTGTATGTTTTAGGTACTATTTGTCTCCAGATGTTTAATGTCAGGACACTAAAATGTTATTTAGCATAGCACCTAATTGGTAAAATAATTTTGTATTTATATAACAAACAGAAATGTGATTTGCTTAGCTCTTCACCTAGTTATCTTCTTATCAAGTAGATAAATAAAAAAATACAATGAGTTATCAGTAATTCAGTATTTAAAGAGATGCATGGTATAACCAGTATTTAAAGAGATGCGCGGTATAATATTTTTAATTCTATTTATACAGTTCAGCAGTACCAAGCAGCAAAAGTATTTACATCTACTAATGTGATCTGCAGTTTTCATTAAAAAAAAAAAAAAAGAGATGGAACAGATAATACAGCAAGAAGGAGCACTACATGGCATTTTTTGCTAGAATTAATCCTGCTGTTTCATGAAAACGTTTGATTCTGGTCATAAAGCAAAGCTTGCATGCCAAAATGATAGATGCCTTAAAAGAAGCTTTGATAAATAAAATCCTGCAGACCTTGGCATTCACTTTGGCAACAGTGAGGAATGGCTGAATAATAGTTAGGAAACGGACTTTTTTAAGGCGGTTTATTGCATCTAAAGATATTAGGGCTAGATTTGCAGCTAGTGTAAATCAGCATATCTGCCTTCAAATTACTTATATTGCTTTGTGTCAGCAGAGAATCTGGCCCATATCCATTATCTAGAGGGAATATCAACTACTACAAAGCATACTTATCTAACCAAAAGCAAACGTAGTGTGCCTAGCTCATTGATGTTTCTTGTAACACTTATGTTAACCTTTATAATGTGATAAAAATCTGGCACGGTTATGTATGGCTGCAAATGATCTTGCTTTGATAATATCAACAATTATAAATTAGCGTTTATCGCTTTTAATACTGCTTCAAATTACATTGATAAAAGCCTAACTTGATATTGATGAGAGGACTAGTAATTTAGGACCTTGCTGTCACTCTAATTAACTTTACTGGGAGCAGAATTAGGCCTCTTCTCTGAAACAGGTCTGCCTATCAAAGGGGTGTGGAATTTTGTTTTTTTTCTTAATATAGTGTTATTTTTTGTGTTCTCTTTTGGTGAACATATTTCATATCTAGCGACGACTACATTTTACAGAGCCACTGAGTTTAGACTCCTGGCTTTTACATATAAACAAGTGTGTTATTCAACCCAGTAAAATCACCGAGAGTGAAGTTCAGATGCAGGCATCTACAGAGCCCGAGTTAAAAGTTTTAGTTTAAAAGACTGCCCTGTGAGACTCAGCATAACATAACAAACCTGGGCTCATTCTTCATTTGTTTGGCTCAATTAATGAAAGAGGAAGTTTACTAATTATCAGAATTTTGAGCAGTAAACACTGGGTCTAAGTAGTATCTCAATTCCTGGTTGTAATGCTGCAACCATTAGACCTGTTCAGCAACCGTTCCAGCAATAACTTACAGGCAAATCAGAGAAATACATGAAATTTTACACGTGCTGAATTGTCTGCATCATTTATATGACATCAAGTTTAGTTCAGATTGTAGAAATAGTTTTGATATTAAAAATACAGTTGTGGTTTCTGCCCATTTTTAAATGGCAAATGTCATTATGGTCAATCTGAGAATACAAAGAGGAACGCTTTGGTGACCCTAAATTTATTAGATTGGCAACACCACTGGAAACTACAAGTGTCCATGTACTGTCTGTTTCATGCAAGATTTATTTGTTGTGAGAGAAAACCCTGATGGTTGGTTAGTGAATTAGGTCAATAAGCAGTAGGATAGTGATAGGGGAGATTCTATTGCTCTTGGGGATTTAGGCTTCCTCGCACGACATTTAAATCGATAGGAATCATCAGCTACCCTAATCTGCCCGTACCAAATAACACTGGGCCTGAGGTGGTGCAGAAAAATTGGGAAATTGCCTTTTTTTCCTTCAGATAATTAATGAAATGTGTTGTGTAGATGCTTATAAAAATATTTTATCTACTTTCACTGTATGTGCAATTTTATTAAAAATACAATGTATTTCTAAAGGTAGCACTAATTAGGATTATCATCACTTCTTATTGGTGCACTCATAGAACTCTTCGACTATTTTTGCAAATGCATCAGTAACCTGTCAAAATGTATACAAGAAAGAGGCACAAGGCAAGAAATTCCCATTGCAGTATAAACAAAATCTCAAGATCCTGGCTTGCAACTGCTGGTATTAGTTAACGTAATGCCATGTTGATGTAGGCAAAATAGATTAACAGAAAGACAGAGTTAAAATTACAAAGCTACGCACAACCAATATGAAGTGTAAGAAGCCTGTATTTCGTAGGTAAAGTGAACACTTTTTCTTCAGTAATAATTCAAATTGCTGGTGATACAAACCCAGAACTAAATAAATGCATCAATGAGATGTGAGGATAAATCTACGTTGTTTTCACATCCTGTATTTTCACTGAGTACACAGGAATTTGAGGTGAATGTATACTCCCATAGCAGCATTTAGAAAGCTGGGAAACAATGTTCTTCTAAAAGAAAGTTTATTTTCTTGATCTATTAATAGCAGTCAAATATAATTTAATTTTGGTCACTTTGCTATGTTAAATTGTGAATAATATTTGTTATATAAGCGACAACAATTTCAGACAATGTATTATAAACAGCGCACCATTGAAAAAACCTCTTACCTCCTCTTGCCTTATGCTTATTACAAGATATAAGTGAACTCATTCTTTGTTTAAATGGTTGTATTTATTAAAAGGATCTTTTCAGACAAAAGACTTTATTTTAGACCACCATTCAAAATAAGCATTAGATGCTCTGCTTCAGCTCCGCTGTATGCTCACATAGGAACATGTTAACCTTAGAGAGCTACGTCAGCTCGTAACAGACATTCACTGATGGAGTCATTCTGATTTTGTCAGCCTGGAAGCCGGCTTGCAGCACCTAGATGGGATGCGTATTTGTTCACTCAAATGTTGTTGCTGTTATACCGTTTTTACAGCAATAAAGTTCCACTGAGGCCAATTAGGAACTATTGGAGTGGAGAGTGAGCAACAAATTTCAAAATTTGATCCATCATTTCTTGGCTGTCGAACCCTGTGCCCATCTGTTCACATGGCAAACAGCCCACTTGCAAGTTAGCTGGACCTTTCCCCTAAGAAATGAGTGACAGGCAAGAACAGTTCCGTTTTAGTCTGTGTAACAATGCGAACAATTTTTTTTTTTCTGCAGGAAGCGTGGTCCGATATCTAGGAGAGCTGGACAGCATTTGCCTCCTTTCATTTCATTATATTTTTTGACATGTACATTGTTAGAAATGGTTGAGTGAAGGAGGAAAGAAAATCAGGGGCTTACTGGTACTGGTTGCTGCCAAAAAGACAGGTTGTATTGGAACAGGTGCTTTGAAAATCTGTGAAAGCCAGCTGAAAGGTGTCAAAATGTGCATAACATGAACCAACAGTTCACAGACATTTTGTGTGAATTTGGTCTTGTAGCAGGAAAGTTCAGAAGGGACCCTCGGCAGAAAGTATCTGCCTGAGGAACAGCCAGCCCGCTTAACAGCCATACCCTTGTCTGCTCAGTCACAGCGTGCATGATGCTCTCATGCAGGAGGGAAGACAAAGGGAAAAAAAAGGGTTCCTCTTGTTACATTTATATCCTTCATTACCCTGGAATTGTCAAATCAGGAAAAAAGATATGATAATCTGTTCCTAAAATATGTTAAGCTGATCATCTAGCCTAAAAATAAAAGTAGATCAATTGAAACTCCATAAGCTGTATTTTGGCAAGTGATTAACTGCAGAGTGTGTGCAGGTAGAAGAAAGAAGAATGCATGATCCTTTTTATAGTACCGGTCAAACTAATGCCTGTGAGCCACACTTGTCCCTTGACCTTGTTAAATGTGGCCCACGTGTTGGAGAGAGTACAAGCAACTTTTCCGACACATTCCCTTCCCACGTGTTTTTCCTGCAGTGTGCTACTGTAGATAGTTCTAAAACACATGGGAGTACAAGTGCCTTCCCCATGTGTATTTAAAACCTAACAGAGCTACAGCAGTCAAAACCACATGGGGATAGAAAAGGCGCATCAGGAAAAAAAATGCTTTTCCACTGTTTGTGCTCATGTTCTTCATGTGCTCAGGGAACACAAGGGAGAGCAAGAGCCAGACAAAAAAGACAAGGGAGAGCAAGAGAAGAAAGGAAGAGGAAGGAAGACAGCAGCAGACAGAAGCGAAGAAAAAGGAACAAAGCAAGATGGAATTGAAAAAAAAAAAAGGAGAAAAGACAAGTGAGAAAGGAGAAGGCACTGCAAGGAAAGGACAGGAATTGACAGGGCAAAAATCATAGAGGAAATCATTTCACTGCTTGAAAGGATAAAACCAAATAAGCCTGCCTGTGCTTTTCCTTTCAGCTTTATAATTTGTGTGCGTGTTTAGGTTTAACAAATGTAGAAAGAGGCATGTTCTGCATATTCCCCAATGTCATCCCTCCTTTCATTTTGTTTCCAGATACTGCATCTTTGTTTCTGCTTCTGCTTTCTGTCTCCTTCCGTCTCCTGCTTCCCCCTCCCCTTTTTCTCTTCTCTGCCTCTCACAGGCAATGAATGAGATGTAGCATATCATTGTATTAGCAGGGCCAGGTTTTTTCCCAAACTTGCCTTAAAAATGGAATGCCAGTGAGTATATTGTTATTCTTTCAGACCTTTTTTTTCCAAGAAGACTTAGTTGAGACAGCCTGAAGTCATCAACATAAACCTAAGTGAACATATGGGTGAAATGTGACTTTTGCTCTATGCTAGTCATGGGATATGGTCATAGTCTTGATTTCAAGGAGCTTTACATGAAGTCAGTGCTGAGAAAGTTTTCACTGTAGTTGGTGAAGTCCAAGAGGAACAAATAAACAACCTCCCATCTTCCTCTCTCATCCTTGTGGACACACATCTGCATCCACAGCCTCTCCTCTGGACTTCCCTAAGTGCACTGCTTTGTGTGCACCACTTACTCTGTCAGATGTCGTTGGGAAAGACAGCTTTGTATATCGCACGGCAAACCTGAGCACACTCACAGGAATGTACAAATATCACATTACCTAATGTTACACGTTTGGTGTAATTTGGATCGAAATAAAAATTAAATAGCTTTGAACCCAACTTTTATTGTGTTATCATTTGATAGACTTTTGTTCATCTCAGAATTTTTTCCTTGATTTGGGAATGAAGGCAATACTGAGTTTTGGCACTGCATTTAGATTTATGATTTTTATCTTTAGAAGCAGAGGAAGGCTCTTAAAACCTGTACATACTCTGGTTTTGCCCCCACTTTCTTTTGGTTCTGAGTCTTACGCTCCATTTTTCTTTTTCTTGTTGTTGACCCTTTTTAGTTGTATGCCAGGATCTCAAGGTTTCCACACTAAAGCCAGGAGCTCAGGAGGATGAACAGCTTTCAGGAAACGGTCAGCAGCTCTCAGGGTGCAATTCTAAAGGTCATTTGTTATCACATCTGTTCCTGTCAAGGCGTCCTCTCTGAGGCAAAGCCCATCCAAGGGGCTGGAAACCCTGGGAGGTTCTATGGTAGCATTTTCTCTCTTGTGCTGTATGATGAGACTGAAAAGAGTGCATTCATCTGTGGAGTTCTCCCAGTGTCAGGGAAAACTGTCAGAAACCTTTTGCCTCTGCCCTGTTTCACTGTGACCTTCATTTCCCAGCCACGGGCCTGACCCTAAGTGCAAAAAAAACCCAGTTAATAGTAGGATTGGTCTGATTTCCCCTGCATCTCTTGGGGCAGGGTAAAACTGGAGACCATCATTTGGCAGAAAGTCTGAGATTTCTTGAATGTGGCTATGAAGAACAGGAGTCAGAGGAGAAAGGAACAATGCTGGGGTTGAGCAACCTGTTAGTTTTGCTAGTGTTGGAACTTCCCAATGCTGAAAGCTGTTCGCGCTGTGGAAGTTATGGAGCAGATTAGGCTGGGTGAGTCACACTGCTCAGGCTTGGAGGTAGAGTCCTGCTTTGTGCTTCCCACCATCCACCCACATCACTAGGATCACCGTGCCACATTCTGCTGGAAAAAATGCCATAAGGATTTTGCATATAGAAGTGGAGTCATGCATGCATTTTATGGCAGTAATCTAATTTAATTATTTAAGTTGATATAATTACATTATAGTCTCTGGGAAAAAAAAAGGCAGAATTTAGAATATCCTGTACTGGACCCAAAAGAGTGTTATCTAGTACAGTTTTTAAATAGTCTGTGAGTATAGTAAAGTACCCAGTTAACTTAAAAAGAGTTGTTATATCAAGTAGATAATATGTGCTTTAAAATGTAAGCACATACCAGAGTCCTTGTTCACTTAATCTATTATTTACAGGACAATGTATTAGACTAATATTATGGGCCAAAGTATCTCCTAGCACAAGCTGGTAAAGCCCTGTTGGGATCTACATAGCTGTGCCAATTACACCAGCGAATACCTTTGTTTTGTATTTTCTGTATTTAATGGATAGACTACTTAAATTAACTAAACTATGATATGCCTCTGTTCATATTTTGGAAAAGAAATTATGCAATTTAAAGAAAGTGAAGATATAGTAGCTTAAACCATAAACCATTTTTAAGCATAAATAAATTCAGACAAATTCTTTACATGTTCTAAGATTTCAGTTAATTTTTAACATCTATATTGCTCTATGAAGGCAAAAAAAGTTAGGTAAAAGTGGTATTTTCTGGAAGAGATTTTTGCCCTTGTCTACAAAGCAAAGGTGTTCCAGAACTGTTCCACGTTGTATTTTACATGGCAGACAGAGGATAAAAAATGGTGAATTCTGCATCTGTCACTATTCTGCATCTGTCACTCAAAGCAAATTCCCCTTTCCCTTTTTGGGAAAGTTGCCTAAGGATGATGGGATATGGCTGATAACAATAATCCATATTTAGGCAACCAGAAGATTGTGACAACATTAGCCAGAGTAAGGGAATGCAGACTTAAAATCAAAACATCTGTTATGGTAACTTTAACTTACCCTATTATTCCTAGATGTTGCAGTGTCATAACTTACATTCCTGCATTGTCTTGCCGTAAAAATATACATCTAGCCTTGAAATTCAGCACTAACTTTAAATTAATTTGCTTTAAACTTCGTATCATAAAATTAATATTACTGGAGCACGGCAGTTCATCTTTAGACACTAATAGTACAAGTAAGTGATCTTCTACTTGATAGATTGCAAAATGTGTTGTATTTTATCCCTGATTATGAGAATAATTTGATTTGCCTCAGCATAGCTATTAAATAGTTACAGAGAGATTGATTGTAGTGGTATGAAGGATTTCACCATTAATAGTTTTATGAGAGAGATTCAGAATACAGACAGACTTCATGGCTGTTCTTAACCGGAATATCTGAATACACACCCTTCCTTCCCTACAACCCGTGCACATCAGCTTGCCATGGAAATTTCTGTCAAAATAGAGATTTCTTTGATTTTCCAGTGCATCTATCACAACATGTTGCTGTATCGCCAGCACTATAGCAATGAGGACATAGTTGCATAAATCATAGGAGACAAATGCCCAGAATAAAATACTATAATGAACAAAGAGGTGTAGTATGGGATGAGCCTGATCCTGTCACGTGAGAGATTTCAGGCAGAAGATTTCGTTCTGTTAATTTCAGAAAGGATCAGTCCCATCACGTGTACTAGGAATTGTTGATATGAATTCCGATTCTGCCCTCTTTCTGCCCGTCACTCTTCTAGTTATGAGCAAGACCCAGTGCTGGTAACTTATAGCTGCTGTGTAGCTTGAATTTAGGAGCGTATGCAGTGTCTGCGCTTGGGCTGCCAAATCACATTGCATGTCCTCTGTTCATTTACTATGGCTGCTAGAATAACTTATTATGATACTGGACTTCCAAAGAATATATTAACTTCCTGACTCTCTATAGTAATACCATACAGCTGGTTCAAATAAACATTCCAAGCCAGTGCATTTTTCATCTTGAAAAAACCAGCGATCCCAAAGAAGTTTTGTATTTATTCAGTGCTTACTGTCATTGCCTTTGACACCAAGCACAAAATTAATAGTTTAAAAAATGGGAGTTACTCTCTAGGCCTTTGCATTGATTCTCTCTTGTTGTTCTTCATTTATTTTGTGGACCATTGCAGTCAAAAAGAGAGGAAAAACTGCTCACGGCATTAATTTTCTTGAGTTATTGCACTGTTCTGTCTCACTAAAACTTCATTGTTGTTTTCTATACTTTGAATAAAATGTGACTGTTTTTATCTGAAGCAGAATCCATATAAAGAATTCATGTTGCTCTTGACTTTACCTTACTATGCAGAAATTTCATTGACATTGGCACAAAAACATAACTAGGTAACTACGTTATCCACATTAAGCTTTTGCAGACTATTAAAAGTATGTTACTTTGTTTCTTTAATGATTTAATCATCAGTTCATTTATTAATATTGGTCCTGTCAAAAGAGCTGCTGAAACATTACAAGTGAGAGCCATAGGCAAAATCATCATGTAAATAATGGATATTTTGGCTGTGGAAGGGCTGAAGGTTTGGTTATATTTGATCACACAGTTTTTGTAGTTATACTATTGTAGGTGCACTGAGTTTTGGCTTCAGAAAGAGTATACATGATTAAATAAAGATTTTGCTCCACATATCACTCATCAGTAACATACTAATTCCCACCAGAGAAAATGAAATATATCACAGCATACAGGTCTTCCATTTCTATTTCATGCTGCCATTTATTAAGTAATTTCCTAATGAAAATTGTTAGATGCGCCAGGTTTCTGAGTTGGATTCTTGTACTCTAAGCTGTAATTATGGAAAAACTTATGGATGGAATTATGGACGTTATGGAAAATACTGTGCCTGTCCATACTTTTCTGAGTTTTGTTTTAATTTCTTGGGCTAATTATGAAGAGAAAAGTGATATTTCCAATAAGTTGTGGAACAATCAGAGTTAGTCGAATACATATGATACCTGTTTCTAAGGAGTTTTCAAAAGCTGGACACTAGTTTTGCTCTCTCATCCAATTGCGAGTGATGTAAATGGGAACATGTCCATGACTTCAATGGGAGCAGGAGTAGGGGATAGTTTTTCATTGTTATATCGCACGTGAAGAAGGCAATTGTGTATGCAAGGCTTACAATGATGTCAGATCTACATTTTTATATGTTTTGTTACAGTCTGTGAATAACTGGACCGTATGGATATAAATCTGTCTTTGATTAAGACAGATTATTCTGGTGTCCCGTTATAAGATTATTTTACATAAACAGAGTTATCATTGACAGGTACAGAATCATTCTGATTTATAGTTCTTTCTGAAAAATACACACATCTGTGAAAAATGCTAACTTACGGCTGGAATTAAGGGTTAGACGCGGGTTCTTTTTATTCTGCTTTTGTATTAAGGAAAACTATTTTGCCTGTTACTGGTTCAAATAGTCATGGAAATTTGCTTTTTATAAATTATGAAGATCTGTTCTTCATAATTTACAGATAAGGTAAATCGATCCACAGTTTTACGACTGGAAGTGAGGGAGTATTGTAAAACTGCAGTATTAGGCAAAGTACATAAGAACATTCTGAATCCCCAAATGCTATATTAAGGTTACACACGTTTTAAATTAGGAACCTCTGTTCTCACTCATAAATGTCTCAAACTTTCAACTTCTGATCTGAAACTTTTGGTGGTTGAATATTGTAACGGTCGCCACTGGAATTAGTAGATACCGATCCTTGTGCCATATGACAGGGTATATATAACTGTTTGTGACCCTGACCAGGTTCATGTATGTGACTGGAGCAAAGAAATTAAGGTTAGGCTCTCACTAGAGCTCCTGCATGCTAGAACTTTATTATGAAGGTAAAGGTGACTGTTTTTTTAATTAGTCTATCAATATAAAATACACAAAGAATAATATTAGATTTAAATAATTTTCTCCCCATTCACATGACATCTATCATACTGTATTCACAAGCATGAGGAAAGCAAAGCATAGCTCAGTCTCACTGCCTTCAAATTTGTGGTTGTTACCAGTGAATGCCTGAACATTTATCTTTTATGTTTTCAGCTTAGAATTTAAAAAAAAATTTTTGGTGTTGTTTCTTTGTTGTTTTTCTTTTGTTCTTCCTATCTGCAAGACATGTAACATGACAAGCACTGAGCATCTATTTATGTGGAGCATTCAAGGAAATGGAGAGTTATAAATATGTATGTCTGATGATAATATGTAACTATGACAAAGATATTCCTGCCTATATTTTTTGGAGGTGACCATACAAAGATAAGGTTTATCGAAATAATGGTAAAACTAACACTCTAAAAATGTACTAGTTACATAAATATTCAAAAATACAAAAATGTGTTCTTAGTCCCAGGTAGAAAAGCTCCTCTTTGAAATATTTGGAGACAGATGTCCCCGTGTCTCTCTGTCCCCCAAGATCCATTTTCTGCAAAGCTCTTTTAAATGTGAGAGACGATAGAGTTTCGCAACAGTTCATTGCTAGATTTACAATGCTGGAGACAAAGTCATTCTTAAAAAATGGGATAGACTTCTCCCAGGAATCGATCCCTGTTTGGGTTAATGGATTATATGGGTATATGGGCCAGACTGTGACTGTGACTAGCCCTTACGCAGTAACGCTGCTGCTAATGCATGTGAGATCTGGTCTCGTAGGAAACTGCTTCTGGGAGCCCAGCACCCCTACCCTCTGGGTAACCTCTCCAACGGAGCAAGAATAAGACAGAGTCATGCTTATGCCTCCACATTTATACAAAAGTAGGAAGAACAGTCAATGCCTCCCTAAGGGTGCTGTAAGCCAACAACGTCTTTGTATTGGTTTGATTATGGAAAGGCTCTTCCTTCTGCAATTACTCCTAACTTGTGTTGTTTGAAACAACTGTCGTCAAGGCTGCTGCTCAGCATGTAGAAGGTTAATTATTTGGCTCTGTATTTTGACATTATTGATTAGATTTTATGATGTTCTTTTTTGTTCTTTACATAGGACTTTAGCTGAAATCAGCAGGATGTAAAATTGATATTTTGTATTTCATATTCATATATTATTTTAAATAATTTCCAGAAAACCTGTGTGACAGCAAAAGGCAAAAATAGTGGCTGAAATGGTCTGGTACATTAAATTGGGTGGGTTTTTTTGTCCCCGCTGAGTACAATAAGATCACTGTGTCCCAGTCTTTATTGTACCACCTAGCTGTTTTGCGAAACCATGCTGCCACGGGCAGCTTGATCTTGCTGCCAGTGCCACCAGTGGCGGGACCCTTTTTGTCTTCGGCAGAAGCAGGATTGGGCTGCCCAGTGCCTGCAGCATGGAAATTCGTTGGCTCCTCAGCGTTGCTCCTGGTATACAGTGATTTTTCACTCTTCTTTATTTCAAAGAGCTGCATTGAGGGCTGCCGTGCAATAGTAAAACTAAAGCAGTGCAGAGTGTGAGAAAAACATACAAAAACTTTACAAATAACTTCCACTTTTGAAATTTAAATCCTTTATAAAAGGTTGCGAGATTACAGCTATTAATTTTGGTGTGTCCTTTCGGTTAATAATTGCTTTTGAAGTGGCTTTGGCCTTAGATCACGGTAACTTTGTTTTGTGTTACTCAGTGACAGACAGGTTTTGCTTACACATGAATTGATAATATTTTGTAAGAAAGATACAAAGAAACAGCATTGCACAGATGTAGTGTGTATATATGCACATATATGTGCACACAATACTTACTTTCATGCATGAGCCGGTGGTTTTGGGGCTGCAGCGGCAGGACTCGCTGTGCCGCTTGGAGTCTCCAGGCAGCAGCCGCCATTTCCCCACTGTGGCGGCCTGAGGCCTGCCCATCGGCTGGGGACTGTGATGGTGGGAGGGGGCTGCTGTGAGAGGCCGCTGCTCAGCCTGAGGGGCTGGCGAAGAAGAGGCGAGTGAGGAAGGGGCTGTCTGCCGCTGCCTCTCCTGGAGGGCCTCGAGGTGGAGGAGCCGCAGTGACATGGTGGCTGTGAGGCACCGGGGTGGAGGCCGAAGTGGTTGTTCTCAGGTGGAGGCGATACTTTGAGGAAAGAAGATGGAGAAAACCGCCGGTGGAGCTGGAGAGCAGCTGGCCCCGAGGCAGGAGGTGGGTGTGAGGCCAGGGAGGGCAGTGGTGGGATGGCCAGCGCTGTAGGGTGCTTGTGGAGAAGAGTGGGAAGGAGCGCTGCCACTGCGGTGGCCATTGCGGCAGCCGAGGGCCGTGGCGGGCTCCCGGGGCTGGCTGAGGGCAGGGTTCCCCAGGAAGGGGTGAGGGCCTGGTGGTGGGGTGCTGGTGGGCGCTGCAGGCTGGCTGGGTGCGACAGGAAGGTGTTTTCCCCAGGGGAGGCCCGAGATGGCGGCCACTGGGGCACAGTCCCCTGTGGGAAGGTTGACATGGCCCTGCCACCATGTCAGGATCGGCAGTGCTCCTGCGTGCAGGACTCAGGCGTGCGTGGGGTTCATCTGTAGCTTTTTATTAGCAAAGCAAAAAGCCTGTGAAATTCAAACCTTTTGCCATCCCTCCAGCTTAAGCAGTTCTATGGGTAATTATCTTAAGAACAATTACACAAGATGTCACCTCAGGCAAATCATATAAAATTAAGAGTACAGTGCCATATCGTCAAATTTCACATTGGTAGGAAGTTTTAAAATCCACGGCCTTCTGGAATTCCTGTGGTTCAGTGTTTGTTCGTGATACACACCAGGGGAAAATGTACAGTAATCCCATGCAGAAATAAATGTGACTGAATCCTGTTTGCTTTCAAATAATTGCATTTATTTACATCAGTTTAACCTCCATTTAAAATGTCATGTATATCTCAACTAGATTAATGCATGTAAAAAAACAAGCCTCTGTGGGAAGTGTTTCAAGTAAGCAATTTGTTTTGCTTGTAATTAATGGATTCTTACCTAAAGTACAAGTTATAAATAAAAATAAACTAACAGTGAGTGGTAGTTTGCTGCTGTCGTTCAAACAGTGGACAGTTGGGTAATTACAGACCATCAAAGAACTGCTCCACTGCTGATTATTATCTTTTAAGAATTTACCAGCCTGTCATCGTTCAAAAGAAACTTGCATTGGAGACTTTAAATATATGCTATTAATGAAATAAACCTATTAAGTGGTGTGATGGTTGGTATTTACAGCTCACACAGGAGAACAAGTCATCTTTGTTGCTTTGTCTGATACAGAATGCCACATTGTGAAATTGGTAGCCAAATCCCATTTAGCCACATGTATCTGAATCTATACCGAGGGCTGAATTCTGCAAATGTGTAAGCAGCTTGACTAAGATGAGAAGCTTTGGAGCAGAGTTGGACTATACCTCCGGAGAAAGTTACTTGAGTGTTTGTAAGGCTCGATCCTGAAAATGTCAGAAAATCCATGCGCACAAACCTTGTATGCAAACCTTTGAACTGAAAAGAAAAAGTTCCAGTAAGGAAGATGGTGGCAATAGTTGCATCTGCTCTGAACTAGAAATGTGTATAATTTCTAACACATTTCTGTATGTATACTTATTCCATGTGTTGTTAAGATTTGTTGTTTAAAAATCCTTGTAAATAATATCTTGACATGTATTTACAGAATTTAATTTTCAAAACTAAAAAAGTCACTAGCCACAGAAGTATTTTTCACAGTTGTGGTTCTCCATTTATTTAATACAAAAACGAACAAAACATACATTTCCATGGTAATTTTAGTTAAAAACTGGACTTAGGATGGAAATGATGTTACATATATCCCTTTTCCTCATAGAGGTAAACCCATATTTAATACATCCTAACATCCTAGGCTGTGATCTGTGTATTGATGAGAATTAACATTTGAAGCATAATATTGAAAAAATGTGTTTATGCACACCGTGGTGCTGGAGATATAGGGAACTTTTTGTTTTGGGAGAGGAGTGGGTACATGCAGCGTAGAGCTGATTGTAAGATGTTTTCATCAGAAGTATTGCAGAGCTCTTGGAGCTTGTCAGGACTTTGGATTCAACATTGCTGTGCTCATCTGCCTATAAACGCTGTACAGATAGCAGACACATTGTCTCCAGTAAGGAGGCATCCACTACCTAAGTTGATCTATATAGTTTGTCTACCCGTTTATCTTGTGTTTATATCAGAATGAAAGAGTCAGTCCTGTGTCTCTCATTCAGAATACTTACATGAGATTGGATTATTCATGTGAATAAGATTTCCAGGATGGGGATCATAAACCTCTGTAAATAGAACACTGAAATTGTAAATAATGTAAAACAAATGCTAAATATTGTACTCTTCAGTCGCTTTCATTGAACCAAACTCTAATAATCATTAAGGCATGTCAAAAATATAGAGATATATGGTTTACACAAAAGGTCAGTTGCAGTCCGTGGTTATTTTTAATTCATTGAATTGTTTTCAGCAGGCATATCTGTATGTAGTATAATCTTTTGCCCATTTTCAGCAAAACATCCCTAAATTCATCACACATGAAAACAGAGCTGGAGGAAGAGGAAATGAACAATTTTCCAATTTATGCAATTTAAGAGAAATATGGGAGGGGGTGTCTTTAATGACCATTGGCTGTATGAAATACAAATTGTCTGTACCTATCAAGCTGCAAAAGCCTGTTGAAGATGGCAGAAATGCTGCTTTTAAAGGGTTCTGTAGTTTTGTGAGACTGGTTTTGTTATAAATCTTTGTGTGTCATTGAACTGGATACTGTGATTTGTAAAAGACCATAAATATAATTTTTGTTGTTAATATCATCATTCATTTTGACACGTATTAGTCTGATGGTTTTGCCATAATATTTTAACAAGCTTTAAAAATTCCTAAGTTAAAAACAAATGAATGAATTTCAGAAAATGAGCTATTTTAAGGCTACTTGACAATTTAATTGAGAATTCACTGGTTTTAACAGTACAGTTGTGTTGATTATCTGAATTTTTTTAAAAAGATTATTGAAAATTTTCAGGTACATTGACAGACTCATGCACACCTGTTTTGGGGGGTTTTGGGTGTTGCTTTATATTTTTTTATAAACTGCAAAGAAGAAAAAGGTTAAACCTCTGAGAATCTGGAAATACCAATTGCATTAATACATTAGGAAAGCAATTGCTAAAGTGCTCTGAGTGTTAGCAGAATTTTTAAAGCTAGTTAATGTTGTAATGACAAGACTAGGACGGGCTGTAAGACTGAAAAATATGCTGTATGTGATCAGATGATTTTCATATTTTGTATTTACACTTACGTAGTTACTTGTGGAAATTGAGCAAATGTACAGTGTATTAACATGTAGTGTGATAAAAATGAAAAAGTTAATGATACCACAATTACTGCTTGGCTGTATGAAAAACTGAAAATGCTGGATTGTGTTCCTTTGAAAAATACATAGCTGTAACATGTAATGCAGGATGATCAGGAATCTCTTCAGTAGCAACTGGGATATGTTGCAGCATGTATTTATTAATATACCATTTTTTCTTAAAGTAGAATTTCATATATGTATAATAATTATTTGGAGGTAGTAAATAATTGCAAAACAAACTTCAGGAAATCTAGAAAGGCTTTTATACAATGACAGAAAAGTGAGAAAGGAGAATGGGTGAGGAATAATTTTAGTCCTTTCAGGCCTAGAGGGTTCCTGGGCAGGTGAAATGATGAGATTTTACATGTTGTGTGACTGCTCTTGGACATATTATTAGGGCCCTACATCACGGCCTCAAGGAGAAGGAGGAGGACTTTGGTATTGTCACAATATGCTGCTGTGCACAGCCTGTATCTCCTTGTCCTGGGAGGATTATGCTGTGTGCGAGCGGCAGTGTTCTGCGTAGCGGTAGAGATGTCTGAATGGAAGATCCCGTCCCCCAGGGGTGGCACATCTCAGTAAATGTTCTGGACACTTGAGCCAGGGGCCAAGGTCTGCATTTGGACCAAAATGTATTAAACTTTGGAGATGTGACCTCTTCTGTTCCTATTTATTAAGTACTGTATGTGATTCTTTATTTAGGGGCAAGTTGTTCCCATTTTATTCACAGAAGCAGCCCTCTTGAAGTTAGTGAATTGCACGTGTGTGAAAAGGGAGAGATGTTTAGCTTGTGTGTGTCTCTGAAATAGTTCATAATATAGTCTAATAATAATAGTTAATAATAAAGTCCCTCTGAAGTCCCTCATGTCAAGGACAATGGCAAAACAGGATTGTGGCTCCTCATAACACCCTTGCCCTGTCTTACCTTTTATGGACCAGCTTAGCTTTATTAAATGTCCAAACAGTCTTTGTACACTGTATTCATACTTTTAGACGTGTATCATGCTTTTGTTTTACCTTTGATTTCCTTGGCACATGATGCTATAGGGAATTAAGATAAAGTGCAGTCATCTGTCCAGTTTCCTTCCTATAGCCATACAGTATATTAAACTCTCAGGCCCCACAGTGTTCTGCAGGAGATTATCCAAGAAATGATAAATCCTCAGTAGGAGCCATCAAAGCATCATTGCCAGTTTGTAGCCGCTAAAAAGACCCTCACATCTCTTTCACTGTCACTGCATTATTGATTAGCTTGTGAAATACTGAAGCTGTATTGATTGCAAATATTTAGGGATGAAAAAGGAAACGTTGTCCTCGAAGGTATTTGCAGTCCTCTCTTCTCTGTTAAAGAGATCTTTCTTCTCTTGTATTTCTCTGGCTGTCTTCTGCCTATTATATGCTGCAGGCTGATGTGTTCATCCAAGGGTAGTGGCAAGATGGGTAAATGTCTGCCTCACCCCGCTGTGGCTGGTAGTCACCAAAAAGCCAGCAGAGGCAAATGAAGGAGAGTGCTTAGATAAAGATTGCTTGATTGGTTTTGCGCACACATGCATTTGGACAGAAATTATAGGAAGAAAAACTAATTTCCTATTTGTTTATGTTTTAATTAATTTGTATTTAAAAATTACCTTAATGGTCCAGACAATCTAGGCCATGAGGTCTGAAACAGTCCTGCCTAAGATAGCACGTAACTGGCTGATATTCTAGTGCCATTAGACAACACAGCTGCTGAAATCCCAGCTCATTCTGTCTCGATATTCATGGGTTCTCCTAATCCAGTTACAGGAACACTCTCTGCAGACAGGCTAAAATACAAGACCTGAGAAAAATCTTAGCTTGTTGATCCATTGGGGTGAAGTCTGAAAAGGGACTTTGCAAATGAAGAACAGTAAAGTACACAACAAAGCAATTCCCTGCAAATTCAGCAAGTTACTTCTCGCTGTCCCTTCTCCAAGACGTCCCTGCTTAGCTACATTGGCACATGCAGGTGGTTTCTGCCTGGTTAGTGTACAGTTAGTTCTCTGCCTGCTACTTAAGCTGAAATCATTAACATGTGTCTTGTGTGTTACCTGAATGAAAGGCGAGTTCACGGGTTATTATTGCCCATTTTTTCTCTTTGCTCCTGCACTTCCCTGTTTCGATTACAAATCCCCCTCCAGGCACAAAGCAAGCTGGACACCTACAGTGCAGCTAAAGAGTTATTTGTTCCCTAGGTGGACACTAATGAATGACTGCAGTGCTGCCCTGAGTGAGGGGGTCCCCACTATTAAAAGTTTAATAGAAAGATCTGAGAAGCTGGGGGCCAAGAGGAGGAGGAGGGGACAGGGGGCTGTGAGTAACTCACTAAGTGCCTTCTCTGTTCCTTTGCTGTAGTGGAGATTATACCATCCATTAGGACAGGAGCAACTGGAGAGAGGTCAGTTCCCTCTGCGTTCTCCTTTTGCCTTCAGTCTCACCGCAAGCTGTTGAAACTGCAAAAATGTGTTGGTTCCTTTCTACTGTAAAATCTCTGAAAGCAGCAGGAATACGGCCTGTCTGAAAAATGAGCTAATTCAGACTTCCTTTCACTTTTCTGATTTTTTATCCTTTTGTTTCCCTCCCACTCTTCTTTGTTCTCTTTTTTCTCCCTAATCTGTCTCGCTTTTATTTACTCTCCATACTCTTATCTTCACTCTCCATACTCTTATCTTCCTCTACCTCATACTTTTCAAGACTTGGCACTAGGATAGGTATATTTAATTTGGGGGCTTAAAGATTCATCATTATTGTTGTTGTTGTTATTATTATTATTATTAAAATATTCCAGCACCCACATGAATTCCTGTCTATGCTAAGTGATCATAAAGTTTCATAGAACAGTGGAAATACATTGTCCCTTATTTCAACCAAGGTAAATATAAACCTCCTCAATTTTTGTCTCTCCCACTCAATTATAGGAGAGTGAGATCTAGTTTTAGTTTTGCTTTTAGTTTTTCATCTAGGCCCCATTACTGTAGCATCTGTCCATGCCTGAGACCATATGAAGAAAAGGGATTGGTTATAAGAGAGAGAGAGATGTATCCTTTAGTTTCTCTTTGCTGTGTGTTACCAAGAATATTCTGAATCTCTCTTACACAATCCTTGTCAGGAACAAGACAAATCTCTTGTATACCCTTCCTATCATAACTCCAAGAAAGAGGTTTTTATTGCAGGTTCAGGCCACCAACACGTTTGGTATCCTGGGGTCCTGCAGGATGCTGCTCGCATTGCAAGGGACAGCCGGGGAACAGCAATGGAAGAAGCTCCCTTGCACCAGAGGTGTTTGAGAGAGTTAGAATAAGCATAGGAATTCAAGTTTGTTTTCATGGTGGGATATGATAACCTCTCTCCATTTTGGCACTAGAGTTCTAGGATTAGAAATCTCTGCTAATCTTTTGAATAGCTGGTAATAAATGTAGCTGGAGGAACTAAAATATAATGGCTTCTCCATGGTTCTTTGGACCCCCTGTGTCATCTTTCATACAGAGCTCTTCTAGAAGGCAATGCAAGAACATTTTGAGCCTGTAAATGCATCCTGATAATGGCACTGATACCTGAATTTGATGCCTGATCTATTTGAAACAGCCTGATTAAGAAAGGGCCTCCAGAAGTGGTGTTGCCCATACAACCTGTCAGCACAGGTTTCTTAAGATTGCTGCCTGGCCGAACATGTCAGATTCCTGTTCGGAAATATCTGGAGTGGATCCACAAAGCTTACCTGCATTTTCCTTTCTCATTGCCTTTCCTTGAAACATTAGTGCTCTGGCTGAATTACAGCACTTGGACGGATGTAAGGCTGACTAATGTGATAACCTGCAAAATTGCTTTTAGAACTGAGGCAGATGTTTTCTGCTGAGAATATTTCAGGAAGAGGTGTTTTCCTAAGCATTGCAAGGACACAAAATTTGTGTTCTTCTCATTTTTTAAACAAACAGTGGTTTTGAGCCTGCTCTAAAATTTGCCCTTCATTTTTTTCCTTAAATTTAACCTATTTAAGAAAATACTTTTATACCATGCTAGTAATCTGATTGTACTTGAAGTTAACACATGCTTTCATATTGCTCTGAAGACAGTTGCTTTCCTGAACTGAGGCCTATGGTTAGAACTTAAATCTGAATCCTGGACTTCAGAAAATGCTAAAATAGGTTGCTGCTCCTGAAAACACAGGCTGGCAATTCCTCTGCTTTCCTGGGTGTTCCGTAGAGACAACATTAAAGTTCAGTTGCATAAGACTCATTCTTCTTTTCATGATATTCTCTTTTATTTTAAGAACTCTTAAGCATTCTTAGTAGGTGCAGTTCAAAAAATCTGCAAGGACAGGAAATTTCTCCCTTTCTTACCACGATAATAAGAAGTGCTTGAGAGAAATAAGTGCTGTGTGAGAAGCATCATTATTACTCTCCTCGGTGTTATGCTCACTTCTTATGCCAGTAAAGTTTTCTTCTTTTCACTTTTTTGAAGCAGTATCTTAAGATTTTTTTTTTTCTTTTTAGAAACTATTAAACTGACTGCCATAATGATTATGCTCTTTTCAGTAGTCACTCAGAACAGATAGATTGCAGGGAATTGCAATGCAAAATTCCCCTTATAGTATGTCAGGTGAGATCTGAAGATCAGTTCTGAATGTAGCTGTCTCTGTTTTTTGTTTTGTTTTGTTTTGTTTTGTTTTGTTTTGTTTTTCCCACAGCTGCAGACTATATTCCAAATTACTGATAACAGCGATGGCTGTTCTATAATTTTGTCACAAGTCACACTGAAAAAACATTTTGTCTCTCCTGAATATGAGATAAGTGCAACTATATGTTTCATGGTCCAGAACAAGGCAGGCTGTGCCTTTTCCTTTTGGTAAACATGGTTATGGAGGTTGGGAGAACGGCTGGCTTTTAGGTTACCCAACAGTCTGCAATTAGCAATACACCAAGATTTCTGGATTTTCTCATCTAGCCGTCTTTTGTGTGACTTGCATTATATGAGAAGCCAGAGCTAAGTGAACTGGAGAGGTCAGTAAAATACCATTGTTCAGTCTTGTTCTTTGCTTTTAAGGTAAGTTGATCCTATTTGCAGGGATGTCCTTTCAGTTATAACATCTTCCTGACTTTACTAATAGACCCAAGAATAGAAGTGTTTAGTTACTAAAGTCTTAAAAAAAACACCAGTTACTAAAGTCTTTTAAAAAGCCACCTTTGTATCTGAAAAACAGCAAATCTGTATACAAACAACTGAATTAAAAAAAAAACTCCAAATGCATTTTGTTTGAAGAATGAAAAGAACAAATGTCTTGCAACTGATCCAGAAAAACTGTCTATACCTGCTTCTCCCATCCTTTTGAATCCTTCTTCAGGAATAATGCTTTCCATGGTTCGATGCTTGCAGCTCCATAAAGAAAAAACTTTTGTCATGAAAATCTTACTCTCTGCTTTTAATAATTTTAATAGCAATGTTGAATTATATTAGTTGTCCATTTATTTTAATGTCCTGGTTCCGGTAAGGACTAGAATTATATGTTTCAGAGGAAAACACCTTACTTACAGACTTCTGCTACAACGTAAGTAATCAGAAATATATTTGGGCAGAAACGGAGTAGCTGATCTGAAATTTTTTGTGAATATAAATTTTTGTAGTTTGAGCTGAGTTGTAACTCGAGAGCTGACAAATAGTTGACCAAAAATGACAAGTAGAATAATAAATAATGTAGGTGCATGTACTTGTTGGGGGGCAAACGCTTGTTTCCTGTGAGAAATTGTAGAAATAGAGTGGTTAATGAGTAATTCTGCAATTTAAGTGGGAATATTCTTTTGTTTCTGTTATATTTGACTGAATTGATTTTAGGAACAATTCTGGGTGAATAACTAGACTCATTTTTCTGAACAGAGGATGAATATGTGGTATGTTTATAAAACTCATAAACAATACCCAGTTTCACCCTCCATCCTGTATTCACTTTCTCTGACATTCAGAAACCAAAGCCTATATCTGAAGGTCACAGATGTCAGAGCAATGAACATGTAAGTTCATGGATCTCAAAATAACAATAAAATAATGTTATAAAGTATTTAAATACTATAGAATATAAAAATAGTTTTATATTGCATAGTATAACATTTTCATATATTCGTATGTAATATATTTGTACACAGTTATGGTTTTATAAAAATATAAACCAAAATATAATCCATTATTAGTGAATCCAATAATGGTATTTAAATTATATTCACTAGATATTGGAAAAAATGAAGCAACTCCAGATACGATCCACAAGAAACAGCATATCACGGAAGAGAGCTCTCCAGAAATAAAGAACAAAACACTGATAGGGGGGACGATTAATCTGAAGTAGCAGCCCTTTCTGGTTTCTGAATGCCTTAAACAGTACTTGGCCTCTTCCTTTCTGCTGAAGAAACCTTCTCCTAAGGGTAGATAGCTAATCTTTTCCATTTATGGAGTAGTGACAGATAATGTTGCTCTCTGGTATGACGGCTCACTGGTTAGTGCTTCAGCAGTCTGCGAAAGTCATCCATGTTCAGACCTTTTGCTGCTCTGTGGGTTTCAAGCTGAAGAGGTAGCATGTGCTGTTGCGTATGTTCTTTTTATTTTCTTTTTTACCTTGTAAGACTTTAAATGAAATGCTCCGAGATTCAGTGAGGAAGAATGCTGAGAAGAAAGGTGCCAAGTGACAGCGTAGCCTCACCTGCAGCACTCTCACTGTCCCGACGCACTGAACAGGCAGCCTTGGCTGTCTGGCGCCAGGTCCTGCGTTCCCCTCAGACACCTCAGGGTTAGAGCTTGTGCTCGATATCAGCATACTGAAGTCTGGTTTTAGATCTGACCTCTAGACACAGATTTTGAAAACAGTCAAGTTTACATTTGTTAAAACTAATGGGAATATTCATGTGTATACAGTAAAACGTTTCAGGGCCCAAAATCCATGCCCAAATGTTCGTCTGCTGGTCTATGGATTAGGCCCTTGTTCAGACTGGAATCGTGCTATTTCCACTAAATACCCACTTGCTTGTGCATCAAATCACAGGACTGTTTGCTTGTCCTCCTACACAGAGCAAATAGAAGTGGTCCAGCCTGCGACCTGATTCTTCTAATGCTGAGAATAGCAGAGGTCTGGGTAGGAAAGCATGCCGCTGTGGGCATGATGCCCCCAAAAGCAATCTTTAAAATAATTATTTTAATTACTCTTGAGGGCTTGCATATCTTGTCTTTCTCCTCCATGTTTTAAAAGGTGTTGGTCAGTAAGGTACCAACAATAGGCAATAAAACAATTGAGCAGTACTGTGATAATACTGACATTTATGTAGCTCTTTTCAAAGTATTGGAAACACTGGAAAGGCTGAGCTGTGGACAATAGATGGTCAGCTTAAAGTTACTCACTGGGCTGAGGAACAAAGTCATACAGTGTTGAAGAGCAAGGTGTTGTACAAAACATGAGAGCTGGAGTAACACGCTCCTGCTCATACACCTGCTGCAGAAGACCCTCCTCCGCTTTCAGGAGTGAGCTGGGACTTCTTGCTCTTGGGTGGGCAGAGACCGGGAGGTGACCAGCACCTGCGTGGAAAGGGGCCAGGACCTGTCCTTCTGCAGTGGGTCTCGTGCGCCTGCGCCCTGCCAAAGGCTTCCGGCGGGCAGCGCTTCATGGAGCCACAGGGACAACGTGAAGTGACCGATACTGTCAGACTTCAGAGAGATCCAAACAGTACCAGTCTGTGAAAGAAAAGGGGAAAACATTTGCTCAGGTTTGGATGGGAAAACTTTGTACCTGGCGGAGCTGTAGGTGTAGATTTACTGTAAGGTAATGTGGGAAGCAGATTTCGATAAAATGATAATAGGAACGTTAGCTTTTCCTCACTGCTGTTTTCGGTCACTTAGAAATTTATAGTTTACTTATAATTTACCTACACACGTGCAGAGGGATGCCGCCTGTTGTAAACAGCCTAACTGTTCCCCGTGGTCACTTAAAATTACCTTTTAAAGGTATTAATAGGGCAATTTTGCAATGATATTTGGGAATTACATTTTGGCTTGCATGTGGAATGGATGAATTAGCAGCAGCCAAGAAGAAGCTGTTTTAACTCTGATCCGTGAATTTATTCCCTAGAAAAAGAACGCAGCTGTGAACGATGACTTTGGGAATTAGTCTCTCACATTGGCTAGCGGAAGAAAAGCTGCCGTTGTCACGGTTTTCTCAGTCCTCTTCTAGCGTGTCGCAGGAATGGCTATTCAGGAGCCGGGTCTTGCGGGCACGGCGTGGTGCGCGGTGGCCCGCAGGTCGCCAGGAGGGAGGCGAGCGGGAGGCGAGCAGGCGGCGAGGCGCGCGGCGGGGCAGCAGATGAGCGGCGCGGCGGGAGCGGCTGCCGGCGAGAGTCTCTGTGGCGCAATCGGTTAGCGCGTTCGGCTGTTAACCGAAAGGTTGGTGGTTCGAGCCCACCCAGGGACGGGTTCCCTTTTGGCGCGCCCGCTCCCCCGGCAGCCGCCCGCCGTTTTGTGCCTGCGCGCCGGGGGAGGACGCGAGGTCGGCGCTGGCGGCGCCGCCCGGTTCGGGGCAGCGGGGCCCCCGGGGGGGAGCGCGGCGCGGCGGCAGCTGCGGTCCCCCTGCAGCCGTGGGGCGAGGCGGCCGCGGGACCCTGCCGCAGCGTGGGGGGCGGGATGCGGGACCCCTGAGCCCCTGTCTGCACCCCCGGCCGCCGACGGGGGCGCCCGGGGCTCTCCCCGCGTCTTCGGAGCGCTGCCGCCGGCAGGCGAGAGCGGCTGCCTCGGCGCGCAGCTGGGCTGCGGCTGCCGCGGGCGGGGACGAGAATCGCCGGGAGTTTCTTTCCCCCGCGGTGGAAGGTGCCAAGGGGGACGCCGTGTTTTAACGGCATGATGGTAATTAACGGTGATGCCGGGCGATGAGGGCGTGCTTCGGGAGGCGCGGCGTTCGCCGCACTCCAGCGCTCGAGCTATCGCCATCGGATAACCGGCGTTGCAGCCGAGGCGCGGGGGGGAAACGCCGCTTGCGAGAAGGATTGCTATCATTACTGTCGTGCGCGGCCGTCGCCGCTATCGCCCGCGCCCGTTAGCGCCGAGGCCGGCAGTCCCCGGCGGACGGCGGCAGCGCGGCTCCCCGGCCCGCACCCCCGGCGCTGGAAAGCGGCCGGGAGCAGCCCGGCGGCGGGGCCCCCCCGCGGCTGCCGGGGCCCGGCGGGCAGGGCGGCGCTGCCCCCGCCGCTCCCGCTCCCCCCGCGGCCCGCCGTGTTTGCAGGCCCGTTCCCTGCTGGCAGGCAGCGCTGCCTCTGCGGGCTCGCCCTGCCCGCACGAAGCCGCTTTGCATGAATGAATGCTAAAAGCAATTACGTTGGGAGCTTCGCCTAAACGTATCAATTAGAAGTTGGCACCTTCGCCGTGGCTGAGCCCCTGAGCTGGTTCCAGCGAGCGTTTCGGTCGTGTGAAGCGCGGCTGCCTTCCCGAGCGGCTTGTGCGAGCCCTGCGAGGATCTGTTCATGGTTTGTGGAAAACAGAATTCGTATTAAAAATGCCCCCTTCCCCAGTGAAGTTGTATTTCACAGATCTTTCTTTTCAACTCGCCTGTTTTGAATAAAGGATATAGCCCTCTTAAAGGTCAGGCCACGCCATTGATTTACCATTGATGACAAGATACGGCCCTCGCTAGCTAAGATACCGGAGAAAAGACATGCATTTAGAAACCCCGAAGAATCTTTTGAAAGTAATAAACCCTAAGCCGTTGATGTGCTGTATCTGCAGCAGTTGGCTGGCATGGTTTTTTTCTGTCACCCGCATCTTTTACATTTCGGTGAAACATTTTGCAAGACTGGCAGCCGTGCGCCGAGCGTCAGGGTAGGTGTAGCTGCCCGCAGGACCATTACCGTTAGCAACACTTAACCCAGAAATATTTCCTTCCGATCAGGAGAATTCTATTTTAACTGAAGGCATTTAGATAAATCCCCTTCTTGATATTTCCACGCTGCTTGCCGCGGAAGGGTGCATTCAGCCCGGCAGCACCGCATTCCCGGCAGCCAGCAAAGCCTCCCGGGCGACAGAAATTTTAAAATCCGCGTTTGTCTGTGCTGGGATTGCCTCGCTACCAGGCAGACATCAAGAGCTTACAGGAACCAACAGCAACAAATTGATCACGTCAGTGTAAAGCAGCAACGGCTGGAAAGGCAGTAACAATTTAGGAGCTAACGTTTACCAAACTGGTACTTGAGGAGGAAGGACAAACGGCTCTGCTGCCTCACAGCAAGCCTTGCTCTCCCCGGCCAGCCACAGGCGCGGTTTACAGCGGCGATTGCCGCCGAGCACCAGGTTTGCCCGCGCTCCTTCCCGGCGGTGCCCGCCGCCGAGCCGTGCCCGCCGCCGCCGAGCCGTGCCCGAGGGGCGGGCGGCGGAGCGGGTCCCGCCGGGCGCATCGGGGATCGGGGCTCCCCGCCTGCAGCGGCGCTCGGGCAGCGCCGCGCCGGATGAACTCCTCTCGCAGAGGTGGGCAGCTCGTGCTTGGGAAGTGCCTCATCCCGTCTGCTCACTGCCTATTACAATTAAGGCTGTGGAAAACGGGAAACGGGATACATTTTGGGGAGAAGATAGGGAATCGAAGCTTGCTTTCTATGAAGTAAGAAATTTTTAGAGGTCAGTGAAGCTTTCAGTTCTCAGCCATGAAAAAAGCTACTCGTAGCTGTGCCATGTGCTCAGATAAACCATCCGATTCTTACGTTAAGGCATTTATCTATATGCAGTTCAGGACAGACGCCGTTCTGGGTACAATAAGGGACTGCACCATCTGATACTTTTAGGAAAAAGACTTGGCGTACTCGAAGTGACCTCTTAACAACCACCGAGTTAAATCCCGGCGCTAGTACTTCTAACCAGTGTCCAACCGATGTCTAACGCAGCTGGGGAAGAGCCGCCGTCGACACCGTCCGCGACCCCCGAGGCAAGGACGGCCAGCAGCGGACCCGGCGCCCCGCGCCCGGATGAGCCCCAGCGGCCCGCAGCGCGCCGCGCCTCTTTGTTCGCGGGGCGGCCGGGGGGGGACGCGGGGCTGCGGGCGGCCCGTGGCCCGGGCCGGGGGGCGCTGGGGGCGCAGCTCTGCCCAGCCGCCCCCCGCCGGCAGCGCCCGAGGGCTCCGCACCCCGCGGGGGGGAGCCGCCGCGGGCCGCCGCCGCCGCGGGCCGCCCGCTGCTCGGCACGGCCCGGCGGGCCCCTGGGCGCCCGGCGCTGCCCGTGGGTGCGGGCCCCCTCCCCGCCTCGCCCAGCGGGGCAGTGGGGGAGGGGCACCGCCGGCGGCCCGGCCCCAGCCCGACCCCCGCCTCTGCCCCGGGGGGGCACACACAGACACACACACGGGGACAAAAGACCGCTCTGCCCCGGCCACGGGAAACCCCAGGGGAGAGGCCGGCCGTGCGTGGGAGCCGCGGGGGTCCGCGCCGCCCCCTCCCCGCCGGGGCTCCCCGCTGCCCCCTGCCAGCGGGCGGGGCGGCGGCGCCCCCGGGGCCGCGCGCAGCCGGGACCCCCCCACCGCCGCCGCCGCCGCCCCCCCGGCCCCCGCGGCGCTGCCCTCGGCCGCCCCGCCCCGCAGCTGCTCCGCAGCGGCCCGGGAGGGGCCGGCGGGGCCCGGCGCGGAAGCCCAGGTGCGGGGCGCGGGCCCCCGCGCTGGCGGGCGCTGCCGCCGGCCCCGCCGCCCCCGGCCCTGCCTCCCCCGGCGGCGGGGGCGAGCGGGGCCGCGGAGCGGGGCCGGTCCGCGCTGCGCTGCCGGCGGTGCCCCGCCGCGGAGGCGGCCCCGCTCCGCTCCGCTCGGCCGCCGGCGGCGGCGCATCCTCGCCCGGCTGCGGGCGGGCAGCCGCGGTGCCGGGGAGGCCGCCGAGCGAAGCGGCGGCCGGAGGGCTGCGCCGGTGTCCGGCTGGAAATAACAGCGGCGTTTAAGAAGCCCCCTTTGAACTTTCGCCAGGGTTTAGTGACTTGGGAGGCAGATAAGGTGGGGAATAAAATATTCAGCGTCTTAATCCAGGCGGGGACCCGGAATATTTGAAACATGAAAAACTGTAGAGCTCGCAGAAAGGGTGCAGAAAACAGCCATCTTGAATATTTTAATCTCTGGCAAGTGTTTCTTTGGAACAAAATGGATGTTGGAGGGAAACAGCATAGTTAACATTACTGTAGCCTTCCATTTCTAACACCATCCCTCTCGCAGAATTCAGCTGGCGCGAAGCAATGAAACTGGAAGGGACGCCACAGCCTTTCATCTACATACAATGGCAATAAATAATCATAATCTGAATACTGTGGTCTGGAAATTCAGTACCTCTTTAAGTGATGGTGCTTTTTTTTACCCACGATTTATATTGATTTGTTTGCATCGATACAAGTCACATGTAATGCTGCAAAAACACTTTTAGAGCTCATGCAACATAAACAAACAATTGGTCTGTATTCACCCAGAACGCATTTGTAAAGATTTTTTTATTTTTAACGATACTGCACGTTGTTGCTGTCACCGAAGTCGAAAGAGGTATTCCTACCCATTACCCTGGAAATTGGATCAGGCCCCGGGTTCAGAGTTTGTTGTGTATTCATGATATGAACCAATTATTCTAAGGATTCATTGTTTAGCCATAAAAATCACTCTAGGCTGAAATTAGGCTTAGAGAGTCCCCAGGATTTTTTCCACTTTTACTAAAATGGATTAACAGCTGTCTTTATTTTTTCTTTCCCTTTTTTTTCCCCCCTCAAACTGATGGTGAAAACAAATACAACATGCTGATTTCAGATGCTTTTTGTTTTCATATAACTGCAAAATAGCTTTTCCTTTTTTACCAAGAATTGTAAGGCTTTAATGCTGGTTAGGCCTTCCCAAATTTTAAAAATAAATTATTTTTTTAAAAAAAGGAACAACTGACTGAAGGGGGGGTATGGTGAGAGCAGAGACAATAAGTCAGTGGTTCAGCTACGCAGGCTCAGAAAGGCTCCTTCCCTGGGATTATTTATTTATTTCCTCATTTCTGTTTGCTTACTTTGGACCTACTCCTTCGCAGATAAGCTCAGCAGAAACAACGCGCTTAAAAAAGCCAAAGACAGCTAATAAAAATAATGCAGGGGTGGCTGGAGAGCATTGTCTGAAGATTAAAGAATAGGGTTGCAAGGCAGAACTGCCTGATTTTATTCACTTATGATTTCTTTAATGTCAATTTGGGCAACATTTCTAATCCTAATCGCTAAGGATGAGGTTCCTATTGAGAACTGTATTGTTCTTATTAAACTTTCTAATTTTGCAAGGAAATTTTGAGGTACTGCATATGCTGATAATAATACTGATTATTTCAGTACCTTGCTACAGCTGTACTTTCTGTATCTGGACATTTTTGCTTTAATTTCTCAGTACCATACTTTCCCCCGTGGACTGATACATTAAAATATATTTAGCATCTGTTTCATAGGCATCCTGATGTTTGTACAGCATTTCTTGAGACTATTTGGATCAAAAGGCACTATGAAGTCAAGCAGCTTCCTAGTCAGTTTTTACAATTGGAGCATGTAGGAATCGCAAAAGAATAGTATTTGTAAAAAGCAGAGGGAGCAAAATTACTAAAATGCAAATGACAAGCTCCATCGGAGGCTAAAATTGCAAACTTGTGTTTGTGAGAAAAAAAATGCATAGACTAGAAACAATAACCTAGAAAAGCAGGCGCTGGCTTCTTAATGGGCAGGTCTTATTTTAAAAATGAAAGCGAGACTCAGCTCAAATTGTTAGTGTTATCTAAGAAACAGGAAGATTTCAAATAGATTGAATAATACTGGGAATTTGGGGACTGCTATAGGGCCTGGAGAGGAAAGCCGTATCAAATTTGTTGAAAGCTTAAGGAAATGCATTTAAGTGTCATGAAACTCCGATTTATGTGGGAAAGGTATGTAGGGTTCCAGAGAGGAAACAGGGTGCAAAGAAGGACTGAGGAGATCTACCTCTGTGTTTTGTCCATCAAATGTGAAGGACAAAGAAATTTTGTAGAAATAAATAGAAGAAATAAATGAATTTAACTTATCTGCTTGCCAGAGCACATCAGTTTAAAAATGTCTTTTTAATGATGACTCAAAATATATATTTTGCCTGAAAGAAATGTATTCACAGGAAAAGAGAAACAACGGTATGGTATTTTTTCCCCTAAAGAATAAAGCTTTTATTCATAAAGTTCATTTGCCCTAATATAGCTAAAGCATTGTTACATGAGATGGGCTCAGACTTTTTTTCTGTGAAGTATTATATTCCTTCATCATCATCATCGCTTTGGTGACAAAACCTGAGAGCTAGATTGCACCTTAGTAGGTAAACAGGCAGGGAAAGATGTGGGAATACTTCCATCTACACCTTCCACAAGGGCAAGGAATATCTGTCAACTTCCAAATAACTGAGGCCAAGGGGACTGGTGAATTTATGTTTCATTCTGAATGGACAGGGTATTCTGGTTATTTTGTTTTCTTTTTGGGACACTGCCACACCAGATTCTGCAAACAACTATAGGTGCGTATTAGAGTAGTGCATATATTGGTAAGGAATAATCAGTTTAATAAGCTGAGTGCTGTTTGTAAATATACCTGTTTAAAAATCAGTGCAGTTAAATCCGTTGTACTGTTTAAAAGGTGATTGTAAAGTGGTGCAGTAAAATGGCAGAAAAACTGGAGTGATCAGTTTTGGTCTCCTTTTTTTTTTTTACAGATTCCTTGCAAACATTTCTGGTTTTCTCAGACAGATGTGTTGTTCAGGTCACTTCTCTAAATATTTCTTCTTCTATAGCTTGATTGAGAATAGGCAGTGACAAGTAGCTGCTATTCAAAATTCAGATCTTCAGTTTTATTTGAGGACATATAGTTTACCTGACATTGTTTTTTTCTTGGGTGATATAACTATTCTGAAACTCAAAAATTAGCTTTGCAGGTACTCTCCATAATTTGCTTAGCCTCAGCAGAGTGAAAGTGATACAGAAAAGGTCTGTGCCGTTAGACACGCTGTGCTTGGTACTGTTGGGCCTCACAGGGTTGCTGGCCCTGAGGTACTTCCAGTATAAATGAGAGATAAAACTCATAATTAATGATGTGCAAAGTTCTGAGTTTAGACAAATATTTGCAAAAATGTTTTATTCATTTGCCTTTAGCAGTTAGTAATGCATTCTGGGTTTGACCGGGTCTAAGTTAAAATGAAAGAAAAAAAAAAAAAGTACTTTTCCTCTTTCGTTTTCATTTGGGCAGTGCAGGTCTCCTCGAGAAGAAGGTGGAGCTTCCCCAGAGCCATCAGGCGCAGGAGCAGCGGTGACTGTCCTTGGCTTCTCTCGTATGAATAGTTCGCTCCCAGCTTGTAACTTGTTCCGTTATGTTATGTTGTTCAGAGTTTAAAAAACAAGGATCTTCTGTATGCCTAACCTAAGCGTTTCCTTTTTTCAGTCCTAAGATCCAGCGCTTGCTTTTACTGCTGTCACACACTTTTAAAATCACAGATAGGCTGGCTGGAAAGGTAATAATTAGGAGTTTATTGTGGAAAGAAGATAAGATTAGCTGCAGTAAAGATTTATTATTAGAAAATGAATAGCCTCATTTTCAAGATTGAAGAGACTTGTGGGAATGGAATGAAGCTGCATCAGGGGAAGTTCAGACTGGATGTTAGGAAAAGGTTCTTCACCGAGAGGGTGGTCCGTCACTGGAACTGGCTCCCCACAGGAGTGGTCACGGCACCAAGCCTGTCAGAGTTCAAGGAGTGTCTGGACGATGCTCTTAGCCATATGGTTTACTTTTAGGTAGTCCTGCGAGGAGCAGGGACTTGGACTCAATGATCCTTTTGGGTCCCTTCCAACTTGAGAGATTCTATGATTCTATGAAATTACCTGCTGGATGGGTTTTTTTTAGTTTCCAGTTCACATTAGTGCTGAAAGAACTGTTCGGGGCCTATTACCCAGCTTTCGGAAAGTTTTCTTGTAGTGGAAAAAATTGTAAGGGATCTGGAAATGAGGACTCATCTGGCTAGTAGATGTTCATAAAAATCTTAACGACTTGAGCAGTCCGAGATGAGGCTGTTGGCTAGTAGATGTTCATAAAAATCTTAACGACTTGAGCAGTCCGCGATGAGGCTGTTGGGGCTGGGCTGGGCTTGGACAGAAACTACTGGACTGGCTTACTGGAGGATCCCCTCCCTACACGTGGGGTGGTGATAAGTGAAGGGGAAGGGTTGGAAGCAGGCTTTGAAAGCTTTGAGTATATCTGTGGCTGGGTCGACACTGTCTCTTTGAAAAATGATTCTGTGTTATAAATTGCATGGAAAAAAAAAAGTAGTTCTAAGGCACAGGACAGTTTGGGAGCTTGAATTGTGCATAAAGCATTTTGGGTTTTCCTACAGAGGCACTTTATAATTTTATACATGCCATTTTCATGCTGTAGTTTACAGCCTTATGTAAAGAGTATATTCCTCTGAACCAAAAGTGTTTTCAGTTTAGTTTGTGTTGCTTTGGAGGGCTTTTTAAGCTAAAATCACAGTGTATCTGGCTTAAAATGGTGACATTGCTATATATGGAAAAGCTGCTTTACAGCATTTCTAGAGGCTTTTACATACTTCAGTAATTTTACTGTTACTCAGACATCTGTGTGCTTTTTAACTCAAAGGCGATGCCATTGATCTTAGGGATAGCTTGACTTTGGTGGTAATATGCGAGGGAGAAATCTAACTTATGGTCAGTTTGACAGCTGGCTTGAAAAGTGGAATGATACAAAAATAGTATTAATTCATTAAAAAACAAAACAAACCACCTTCCTAGTCAGTTCTAGTCTGGTCTATGTAATATACTGAGTATATGATACTGCAGCTCGGTCAGTGGCTGCTATTGGCAATTGTGGAGTACGTTGCCCTCTGAAATCCATGCTGATTTTTGCTGAACATAATTAAATCTGTTTCTCTGTAAGAAAATTCAGGGGATGTTGTCTTAGTCTCATGGGGCTGAATGGGCTGGCCCTGAAGGTTGAGTACTGTGATGCTCCCGCTACAAAGAAAAGCTGTATTTTAGGAAAACTCAGCAGATGGTCATTCTCTCCAATAAAAGTTCTTTTATCACTCAGCCAGGAGGCTAGGGTACGGTACCACAGCCTGCTGCTCTGCTGGCCTTTGGAGCATTCCTCATAGCAGCAGGAGGAGATCTGCAGACATACTGAAGTCCCAGTATTGGAGCTGCGTACCAGTGCGAGGCTGTAAAGCTGTGCATCTCCTGGGAACGCCTGCAAGGTGAGCTGCTGCAGCACAAAGTGATGCTAAAGCATTGATGAGACCACCAAAGCAGGACATTCTTTGTTACTCTTATCTTTTGGGAGGTACAGGGCCGAGGAACGTGCCACCAAGTAAGACTTTTTTCTTTAAATGTTATCGGTTATGCGTTGAATCCCGTTACCGCTCTCTCTCTCTGACTTCGCTGGGATTCCTCTGGAAGGATGAGCAGGCTTTGGCCATGCTATTGCTAACCCACAGAGGAACAATAGGTTTTTGCAATGATACAGCGGTCACTCAGACATCTGTAAGGGATTATTTCTGGGGTTTGGTATTTTGGATACTCTGCTGATTTAGATAGTCATTCAAAGTGTTCTCCTCAGCCTTTCTGGAGTACAGACCTAGGTGTTGTCTTAGTTTAGAAAGGTCTGCCAGTGTCTTTGAAAGCATATACAGCAATACGACAGGGTAAGTATAGGTAAGCACACAGCAGCTGGGGCCACGGAGGCTGCCACGGCTCTCCTGGAGACCCAGAGCATCTGCTGAAGCTCCAGCCCCACCAGCCCCAGGCAGTCACAGCTCTCAGAGGCACAACCTGTCCAGCCCTGGGCCCTCAGTGCCCATACCCTGGGTTGAGGACTCCAAAGAAGAAGGACATCTGTTTGCTTTTGTGGCGCTGGCTCAGTCAGTGTCCCGTTCAGGCTGTTCACCCATGGGCATATGAAAGCAAACCCCTCTCTCCTCTCTGTGATCTCATCTCCTTGCTCCGCTGAGTGTTCAGGGCAGTTTTCGTGGCGTGGATCAGGTGCTGCAGGCATCCCTCCCCTCCCTCCCTCCATCCCCGCTGCCCCTGTGGCTGGCCGTGCCGCAGGGCTGGCTCCTCTGGAGCAGTGGTTCCCGTTGGGCAGTGACACGAGCGCTGTCTGTGCAAGATGAATTTTCTCACTCGCTCTCTCTCTCTCCTTCTTCTCTCTTCATTTCCCCTTGGTCTCTCTGCCAGCTTTTTTGCCTCTGAGATCCCTCACTCCCTTTACCCCCTCCAATCTCTCTCTCCCCCCCCACCCCGCTTTCCTTTCTTTCTTTCATTTTTCTCGTTTCTTGTATTCTCCCTTCACTTATTTTTCTCTCTATTATCTTTCCTGTCCTCCTCTGCATTCTTTCAATCCCAGCAGGGCTCGCGCATACAAATTGACCCCCTCCCAGCCAGTAATGTGATCGAAGCTCTTTGTGGCTCCTACTATCTCTATGGTAACTATCAGGGGGGTCTCGAGAGTGGTGGTAGACCCAATGCACCAGCCCACGTACTGTTGTTCTTGCCAGCGTTACGTGCTGACCACATGGGCCTGACTGCTCATTTGCAACTACTTCTTATTTAAAAAAATATTGATACCTTAAAGTGCTTAAACGGGGAAAATGGACCGCATGCTTGAGCACAAATAGTTGTTGAGTTCTCAGGGTTTTGGAAAATGGTTTGTGTGTTCAGAGCTGCTTTCCTTGGCAGATCCGTTGTTGTTTTCCAACCGTCGTGGAGTGGCGTGTTGGCTGTTTCACGTACTCTGGAAACAAGAGTTACGCTGCAAAAATGAATATCCACGTTGCAAGTGGATAGTGCATTGCACAGTGGCAGGGCAGCGGCGGTGGTTGTAACCACCAGCACAGGCTGAGAAAGTACATACGAGGGGTTTGCGTGTCGTGAATGTTGTGAACTCTTGCTTTTCCCCGTGGTAGCCAGCCTACCGCATACCCCCAGCTGGCTGCTGTAATGCAGGTATTAAAAATGAAATTGTAGGCAAGCGTTGGGTTGATAATATATCTGCTTGTCCACAATTTGGGATTTGTGCAAGCATGAAACAACCATAGGATCTGATGGAAGGAACCACTGAAAAACCTGTTGTGTGGACAGAAGAAATGGACGCGGTCCCTTTTGGCTATAAGGTTTTCCTCAAATAGCCAGGGATGCCAGTGGGAACGTGGGGAACCAGAGAGACTTAATGAAATCTAAGGCTGTCTATATTATGCCAGATCCGTTTGCTCAAGAGAGAAGAAAATAGCCCTAGAACTTTTGAGGAGCTTAAATTAGTAGTGCAAAATTAATTCGATTCAAATACTTGTGGAAATTATGTATGCAGTACATATGACATTAAAAATGTAATTCCTGTCAGGACTGTACTCCAAATATTGTTCTGTTAAATTCTTCAAAACGACCGTGATTTTTTTTCCCTCCTCCAAATGTGTCTATACTATTTATGTCCAAAAACTGATTCAATTTGTAATAGCTGTTAATTCCATTAATAGCATCAGCTTATAGGCAGCAATCAATAAAATCTATGACAAATTTTTCCAAGATTTACCTGGCTTTTTAAAATTAATTGTTTCATTTCTTATATAGCTCTGTAGAAATTTCTGAACTTAAAGAAAAGTCAACTAGCCTGACATTACATATTGCCACATCACTTAGGATTGCAATGTCAATCAGTTAACTGCACTTCACCAGCCTTTGCGCTACATGAAAATGCTCTACAAAGCCAACAGCATCCTGTTTGAATCTCTACAACCCTCAAACAATTACACTGCAATGTTGACACTGAAAGCATCATTTTGCTTGAAGCCTTGAAAAGAATAAACTTCAGAAGATGATTATTAGATTTTTCATCTGGCTGCATAATCTATATTCACAGCTTTATTAATCGTTTAGTCCACTTTACATCTACCTGCCTGTGAATAAATGAACATCCATAAACTACCCTTTTGGGTGCAATCCAGCCAGCGGTGAAGGGGTTAACACTGTGGGCATTTAAGTGGTCATAATTAACAGTCCATTAAGATGAATGGAGAAAGTTCGCACTTAGCTATGCTATTGTTTAATTCTGTCTGTTTACAGACTCAAGAGGACAACAGTAAGGGGCTTGATACTGCCCAGGGTTTGCACTAGGGAAGTTAGGAATCGCATTTTAAAATAAATTATAACCTTAGATTAAAAAAAAAAAAAGGCAAAAATCCTTTGGGAAACACATTTCCTGCTTTGGGGGATTTCTGTTGTCCCAATTCACTCTCTTGAATAAGTGGGTTTGATACTAACTACCATTTTGCTTTCCACTGAACCAGTCCGCCAAAACAAAGCCCTCACTATACTTAATCCCCTCCCCGTTTCACAACGATTTATATAAGCAATGGGTTTTGTAGCCGGTTATTGATAGGGATGCAGGAGGAACTCAGCTCTGCTAACCTGGAAAGGTTCTCCTGCTTCTGACGGGGGACTGCTCTTTTGCACTGTTTAACATTCGATATAAAATCCCACTATTAATATCATCAATGTTGCGCATTAAAAGTACGAAACAGGACACAAACCCAACATATCAGCCTAGAAAATCTCTGCTGTAAAAAAACTTGGTTTTATTTGCCTTTTGCATCCCGAAGATTTTACAAAAATCATTTTTCAACCTTTTCTCCAGTGAAGCTGGAAATTTATTTTGTTAAAAGGAAGCTGAATTTTTCATGTAATCTGTTCATTCTGAGCTCTGAAGCTTTAAAAAAAATAAATAACAAGACGACAGCTATACCAAGACTTGCAACAAAATCCTGAGTGTTGCTAACTCTGCACTGCTGACGAATGCAGCTTTCGCAGCAAGTCTGAAGACAGAGCTCTCAGGAGAGCTGGGACGGGCCCAGGCAAAGAATTCGCTGTAAAACAAAAAACTTTTTAGCCAAAGTGCAGTAGTGAAACTGCTAGAGAAGCCTATCATTTCAAAGTAATACCTAGTTCTTTTTAAAAGGTCTCCATTTTATTGGCACAATTTTTTCCTTGTAAACGATTGAGAGTGTAATTAATGATAGGCAATAAATTGTAAGTGCATTTCATAGCTCCTGTATGTCTAGCTAAATGACAGCACTCAGAAATGCAGTCGTTAAACGTACCGAAGAGCAATAGAATAAGTAGTTATTTTCACTAGATTTTATTCTTTATTTTGGTATCAGAGGTCCTGAAAACAATATGACAAATATCAACATTTCTATGAAAATGCTTTAATTACTAATATCAACATAAATTAGTGACAAATTTTTGCAGACACAGTTTTGGTCTTAAGGACAGGGATGCTTGCTAAAAGGTAACCTCAAAATACAATTATAGAACTATGTTACCTGTTCTCATTAGAAATAACATATTAATGAATTAATATGGTTTTGCATGCCATCTACAGTTTGGCTATCTTGTCCTTTTAAATGTAACTTCGAAATTTAAAAATACAATGCTTTTTAAAAAAATAATGTTGATGTTTTGATAAGAACTCTCGATGTTAATTTTAGCAAGCATGTGCTTGGTTAAATTTAAATTAGGCCATAATACCTTACACTGATTAGCGTTAAAAATGCATGTGAAAGAGCCAGAATGATTCCTGGAGATACTTTGTAGAAGATCTCCTTTTATCATGTTTTCCTGGCAAATCAGATTTATAGAAAGGTAAATTGCCTAATTTTAAAGTAAACTATTTAAAATTATTTCAGCAAGTTGAATCCTACATGTCTCTGCTTAATACAAATTGTTAATATTTTGAAAACATTGAAACTGAAAACAGTAGTCTGAATTAACAGGAAGAAGTACTTTATGCTGTTTGCCCCCAGAAAAACTCTTAGTAAAATGTTTAAATGTAATAATTGATTTCTTTTATTAAAAAGAGAATCAAAAATAATATAGGAGAGAGTCTCAGAGACTAAAGCTGTGTTTGAAGAACGGTAGAATTCTTACTCTTTAAACAGGAATTAAAACAGTTAAAATAAATGTTAGCATCGTTCTTTATCCCCTTGAGCCACTCTCTTTATCGGACAAAACAAGTGAACTCCAGCAGATGATAATTAAAGGTGGGCTGGAATTTTTACTGAAGACATGAAGCCTATTGAATTCATGGCTCATGGTTCACAGATGAGCTGCAGCTCCTGAGCACACCTCTGCTGCCTTCACTGCTCCTGAAAGCTTTTCAGGTGCGTTAAGAAAGGCTTCATGCAGGAACAAGCCCCTCCAGATCAGGGTGACAATTAGGGCGTTCTCCGGGAAGCTGGTTTGAATCCCCTGAGGCTGGCAGTAGGATCTGAGCTCATCTCTTTTACTTTCTGATGATAATGCTGCAGCTGGAGTCTGGCAAAAAAAAAGAGGACCTCTGAAAATGTTAGGGTTATTTCATGAGGGGCTCCTCATCCCAGTTTTTGAATGGAAATAGCTGTTGCTGCTATATTTTATGCTGAATTCAGTGCAGCTGGTACCCGGCAGCAACGTGGCTGCTAGAGCAAACTCAGGGTTGAAGCATGCAACAGCCCTTGGTTGTTCAGCTGCCATCTCCAGGCAGCAGCGGTTCTGGGCTCTCGCAGAACAAGAAGTCGAGATACCAGGATTTCCTGGTGAAAATGTAGTCCGCTGGAGAGGGTTTGGGAGGTCCATGCTTGGCAGGAGGCCGTGGTGTCCTTCCGGGCCTTTGTTTGGAGCCTGTGGGTGCTGTCCACTTTCCAAAAGCGTCACAGCTGCGTCTTTGGGGCTTGTGTGAGCTGTGGCAGGACCACAGGGTATTTCTTCTTCTGTACCTGATAGCTGAAGCGAAGAGGCGATTGATCTTGATTACTCAGTCTGTTGTGTAGGTGGGTAGATGTGTAAGGGAGCTTACCTGTCTTTGCCTGTGTGGTATTTATTTTTTAAGATTTGTGTTTCCCAGTCTATTGGCTTCAGTAATATATAATCTTTGTGTAGGGGCATCTTGTCAGCAGCTTGAGGGCTGAATGCAATGTGAATACTTTTTTTTTTCTCTTAAAAAAGGGGCATATTTACCTTTCCTTTTAGCTGATACTCCATTCTTTGGTGATTCTTGATTTGTATCACTGCTTTCATTCATCTCTAATTGCAGTCGCTGCCAGTGTCAGCGACAAGCCCTATTCCTTCTCCTTGATTTGTACAGTAACTGACCACAAATGCTTTGCCTTTCCCAGAACATAAGACATCGGTTTCCACAGATTAGGACTTGACTGGTTGCAGGATGTTCAGTAAATGTTCTTGTTAAGAAGTAAAACCACGCTGTTTCTTTTTTCCAGCTTTAAAGAACCTGCCACGATAACACCAGCCTCTAAATGATGATGTCAAAATGTCAGAGAGCAAAGTGGCCATATGTGAGGTCATGAGTCTCACTGATGGGTAAAGCAACCAGCCTTGAAAGTCAGCTGCGGATGGGAGGTGGACAACTGCTTGCGCCAGGAGCGTACCGCAGAGGAAGGGCAGCCGGGGAGGCAGCGCTTCTCCTGGAGGTCGTGGGCGCTGAACGCGCAGGCATGCTGTGGGTTGTCCTTGTAGGAAGGAGAGCAGTAATATATGTTAAACACCCACTGGCTTTTCTTTTAACTTTTAATGCCAGGTTAAAAGGGTTGCAGTCAGATTCCAGTGACTAGTCAAATCTAACTTTACAATTTAAAACGATGGGATTTTACTCAATTCCTTGGGTAACTATTCTACAAGCCTTTAAACACAGTGCCTGAAGAAAAAAGTGCATACAAGAAAAAACTCGTATGAGTTCTGGTGAATTTTGGAACAGATTCAAAAAGTGAATATTTATGAGAATGGCATAATATATTTATTCTGGATACAAGATCTGCAGATTTCCTTCACGTGTTTTTTTTAAGCTCAGGTTAAACTTCCCTCCTTATGACTCTTTTATGTCTAGCCCTGCACACTTCTTAAAATGAGAGGAAGAAGGAGAATTTGCAAGTCTCATCCTTGTATAGGACTCAAACTTATTTAAGCTGGAGAGTTGTGCGTATATGGCACAGCGTCGTGGATCGTGATTTATATCAAGATTGTGGTGAGATTTTTCAGTGCTGTGGGTTTTGTATACCTGCTGCTGTGTATGCAGTAGACTTACTCACCTTGATGTGATTGTATCAAGCTAATACTTCTGGTCTATTGGTTTGTGGTGCAGGTTTGCCTAAAAGAGACAGGTTTTTTTTTGCAGAACACAGACAACAAGTATTGAAAAACCAAGTGGCTGTTAGGGTGTGCTGTTGAAGAAAAAAAACTGCTAGAATGCAACAGTGCTTTCAGAGAGTAGGCATTTTTTCCGATACATGTAATGACTGACAAGTGATCTCTGATCCCAAGTGCTTGGATGGGGTCTGGGAAATCTCATCCTGGTTGTTGTTACAGGCAGGACTGTACAGATTGTGCTTCGGCCTCTGAGCCAGCCGCTCATCGGCATTTGCGCTCTCTAAGCATGGTCTACCAGCAGCAGCAGATGATGCTAAATGATACCGATATCATTGTTTCAAGAAATTGCAGAATGTTTTTTTTAAGAATTATAATAATATTTAATAACAATTTGAAGGTACTAGAGACCGGCATGTTTTCTTTATGTCAGACATGACATTTCCAACCATTCACTTTACTGTGTGCTACCTAGGAAAGCTTTTCTGAAAGTCAGTTTTAGGCACTGAGATAATTCTAATGCATAAATGTGTTTTGCTAGTATCTGTTATAGTAATAAATGAATCATTGCTTGCTTTCAAGACCAGACAGACAATTAACTTGGGGTTCGCGTGATGGTTTTTCATTTTACTGGACATAAATTCACATCTCACAGGTTGATACGGGGGGGGAGTTAAACTCTCATTTTAGGTAAAACAGCCATTATTTTCTGCAAAGGACAGCCCATAGCTCCTGTAGCACCTGCTGCCTGTCTCTGGGACATACCAGCACGTTATGCAGTTGGTTACCTCTGGTTTTGTAGTATGAATTCATTCATCCAGGGCTAGCGCTGAGTGTAGGTGCCTGCGGCTGCCAAGGACGTCTGTGATCCCAGCTGTTCTTCAAGGCGCAGTGGTGTTTCTGTGACCTTATTCAATGAATGTAGACCACTCATTTCTCAACAAAATTATAGTAGTCACCAGAAACGGAGGCAAGACGGGGCTATCTTTTTGGTGTTGATATTTACAATTCACTGTAGCTGTTTTTAACAGGTCAATTTTTTTTTTTTTCCCCAAATGTTTTTGAAATCCCATCTGTTCTATTCATAGAGTAAAGAAAGGAAGAAAATCAATAATTGGTCCCTGGTGAGCAGGAGCTTAATTTTAACCGAGATTTCCCTGTTTGCATGCCCAAGGTAAGAGCCGTAAGAGATGCTGCTTGGGAGCCAGAGAAATAGATGTTGTTGGGAAGACTGTGCTCCAAGGTTAGGAGAAGCCTGGCTTGAAACTCAAGATAGACAGTTTTTCTTACAACAGCTTATTTCTCTTTCTTGGTAGAAATATTGATTTTTAAAGAAAAGCATGAATAATGATTTCTTGTCTTGTTGAGAAAAAAATGAGTGATGACTTTGTGTCACATGATTTTTCTACATTTGTTCTGAACAGAGGAGAGAGGATAGCTTCAAACTTTGTGGCGTATCTAGTGTGTGTGACTTTTGGATTTGTAGAATGTAACTATATGTGAGAGAGAGGCCATTTGAAATATCTGGCGACTGTAAATGTATCACCTACTCTGCGAGATTTACTGATGGGGTATTTGGATCTCTTCCTAAAACTCTTGCTATGGAAATTTTTGATGAATTGATGCCATGCTATTTACTAGCTGTATGATTTGGCATGGGGTTCTCTGCTGGCAGTGCCACAGGACTGGTCCCACCTTGAAATGTTGTGATCCACGTTAGGCCTTGGTGTTTGAAAATTGTTTGTCTTTACTGGCAGATGCTGGAGGAAGATCAGAGCTGCAGTTAACCTATTTACAGTTAAAGCTTACGCATGACTTCTTAGAAAAAAACCCTAAACTTCAAACCAAAAAATATTCAAAAGTTATAGAACAAATGACTGAATAGAGCAAATCTGGGTTTAATTAACTATAAAATTGGTTGCAAATGTTTTAAAAAACTTGTAACATTATGGGCTGGGAAGTCGCTATTTTGGAAGCTCTCGGCAAGTGGCACAGCTCTCTGGGGAGTAAGCGGGTGGTGGAAACGCCACGCTGGTGTGGGTGATGGAGACAGGTCCCCCCAGGAATGACGATGCCTCTGCCAGGCAGCAGCTGAGCCCGGGACTGTGCCTAGTGCTTGCCTGCACAGAGGAGTCCAGCTCGATGGACGTGAGTGTGTTTTAGCTCCTATTGCTGCTTCTGCTGCTGAGAAAATTCAAATCATTTGGCGTTTCCTCACTTAGAGACACTTCCTTGCACAGTTGCCTCAGGGCCCAAAATAGCATTACTGACCTTAATGTGGACCATCCCTCCTGCACATCATTGACCACAGTGCATTTGACCATTAACCTAGGGGGACTGTCTCATACAAATGCGTTAGCTGCCTTCCTACGGGTGCCCAGTATGCGTGGAGACCAGAAGAAAGCGGAGAAGGGTGAGGCGTTTGAGAAAAGCCCGTGCTATCAAACGTTGCAACTGCAGACGTTTGTCAAAATCTTTTCCAAGGGGCTGGAACAAGGGACTAATTTTAAGACTTGATCTCTGGTTATTAGCTGCGATTGACAGACATGACATAGGAAAAGAAAAAGTGTTGGTGTTTCCAGAGCAGTCAGTATTTCAGATTATATTAGTTTATTATTGAGAAGCATCCAAAACTCTCAGCCAATCCTCAATGCTTAAATAGCAGACTTAGATTGGCATGTAATGAGTAAAAATACGGTGTATATTTGCCAATTTAGGCTGCAAATCTGACTTCTGGTCCTTTCCAACATATCAATGGCCAATGTAAACAATGTTTTTGTGGCAGAAGCCTATGCAAACTGAGGTGTTTCTTGGGGAGTAATAGGAGTTGAATGTTTAAAAAAAATTGTGTTTACTATCTGGGGAGCATTACTAAGAAATATTTAATTTCTGTGAAAAAATTCAGCCCTTATACAGAAAAAAGCAAATTCTGCAAAAAAAACTCAACCCAGGCTTTGAAAAATGTTTTAATAATGAAGCTGAGCAAATAATTTTAAAAATAGTTTATTCAGTGTATGCAAATAATGTAATAATCGTGATCTGAGCTCACAAAAGTAATAAATTTTTCAATTTCTTTAACTAATACCTCTATATTTTAATTATTATCTGATGGATTAACAGATTTGATACTTGTCTTGGGTAGCTCTTGGTCAGAGTTGCAATAATAAGCCCTGTTCCAGTTCCATGGTCAGATGAGCATACAGGCATATCATGGGAGATTTTTACATGTGTAGATTTAAAATCTTTCTCACATATGATCGTTTGTACATTATTTGTCGAGCACTACTCGGTTGCAAATGCAGCTGTCGCATTTTGCTTGCTGTTTAAGCCAGCAAGCTTTTCTTAGCAGTTCTGATGAACACTTTCCTTGTTCATTTTCACTGAGGATAAGTCGTTGGCTCATTGAGTCTTGGTGATCTTGACCCTCCGCTACTGAGAGCTGCCAAAGCTATTTTACTTGCCGTTAGCACATGCCAGGGAACTCGCTTCTTGCAGCCGTAATGATCTTCAAGCAGATACCATTTTTGATGACGGAGGTGACCATGTAACCTTTTAAAACTACCAGTTTATGCTGAGCCCTTAAGCCCAGTGCGCAAACACTGGGGGAAGATGCTGCTCTGCAGGCACTGCCGCTGCTCACAGCGTTGCCGTCTGTCCTGAGGGACATGGGTGAAACCCCAGTAAACACAGCATCTGAGTACCTCACAGTTGTCGTCATTTTCACAGCCTTCTGGTGATGTAGCAAAGTTATTTCAGTTTTACAAGTGACAACAGAGGTACAGAGTCACTGCAGTGTAAATCCTCAAAGAGATTTAAATAACCAGTTTTCATATGGGCATAAGTAGGAACCTGAACCCTGGTCTGTCAGGTCCTGCACAGGCTGCCAACACGCCAGCCCAACCCCGGTGTGGGTTCTTGGTACGCTGCCAGCTGTGAGCGACGACACAGTCGCACACCCGAAGCTTTGCTGGGGCACTGCAAGCCCTCCCTGCTAACCTGCCGGGAACCCGCACCGGAGCTGCCCTCGGCAGGGAAGGACAGCGGGGCTGCTGCTTGGCCAGTGCTGGCCCCAGTTAGACACCACCTATCTGTTGCAGGTTCTGCAGATCCTTCCCACCAGCATGAGCTTCATTTTTTTTTTCCTTTGTAAAAGGAGGAAAATATTTGTTTCAGGGCGTAAGACTTAAGTCTCAAAGGCTACATAGGTGTTGTTAGGATCCAGTAATTTTACTGTTACAGAATGCACTGCTGATGGGGGAAATTTCCTTGTAAGGCTGGGAGTTGCAGTTCAGAAAACTTTCACTGGCCTAACAAAGTAGAAACATTTACAGGCCTCATCAGGAGTAAGCAATAACTTTAATGGAGCAGTTAATTAGTTCTGCTCTTTTCAGACAGGATCATTAGAATTTAATGAGAATTAATAATTTCATAAAGCATGGAAATATATGCCCCAAGCAAAATACGGTAACACACATTTCACAAATAGCTACTTTAAATGAATGCGGTGACATTTTCTCATATTGTTGGATGATCTGTAATACTTTTATGTAGTAACTCTAGGTAAAGTATATATTTGGCTCACATTATAAAGTGTGCTACTGTTTTAAGATACAAAGTCCCCATTGTTTATGAACAGGAATATAAACCTAAATACAGCGATGTAAATCTGATTCTTTATCACTGTTGCCTTTTTTCTTGAACATTTTAAAGACAAAACTGCTGATCACCTAGAAGCATCACTGAAGAGCAGCAGAATTCCTTTGCCATGTGCTATAATATTCTCTTGTGTCAGATCTATCACACTACTTATCTGAGTAAAACAAGTACATTACCTGTTTGAGAAGAAGATGTCATAAAAGAAGGACAGAAAATATTTATAAAACAAATATATTTGGAGCTATTTTAGTTTTACATCATCTGACACCGTAATAAGTAATGTAACAAGCAATGCACAAGCATTCCATTTAAGGGGATTTTTTTTTAGTCTACCATTTTATGTAAATGGTTATCTACAGTTTTTGTGTCTAAGCTATTGTTCATGGTATAAAAGGAAACCATTTCTCATTTCCAGATTCTGGGCTGACTTCCACTGACCTTCATGAGGGTGTACCAATGTACGTGAGTGGAGGATGGGGCCCAAATATTTTAATGAAGGCTTTGGAAGTCCTAGAAGAGAGGGGAGGAAATTCCTTCTGGTTCAAGTGTCCAAAGCTATTGCATATGCTATAACTGGTGATGACTCTTCTTCACAGAGTTTTTCCTTTGGTGCTTGAATATATAGATGACATTCTTTATTGTGTTCATTGTGAATTAAAATAGTTGATCAATAAAACTGAAAATGTGATGGATATTATGAACTGGCTTTCTGAATGTGGCTTGGATTTGCAGGCTAAGCAAACATAGAATAAAATGGAGGCAGCCAAAAAAAAGTGTTGATCCTGACCCCCCATCCCTGTAGTGTGGTGCAACGTATGTAAGTCTAACACAGTTAGATCAGTATAAAGCTGGTGCAATGGGGCAGATTCAGACTTGCATAGTTTCTAATCTTACTCCTGAAAGAATTATAGCCTGGATTAAACCTGCCAGAGTGAGTAAGGGCCAAAGTAGAGCTCCTGTGCCACTGGGGTTAGGCTGTGGTACCTTGTCATTAGAGCACTGTTTGTGGGGAGATCTGAATTCCTCTTGCTGTAGCAATACCTAGCCAAAGCACAGAAAGATCAAACTATTCAGCTTTTCATGATGGTCCAACCCATTTCATTTTTTAAAACTGCAGAGCTGTAAAATGAACCATTCTTACTTGCTGGTTCTTCTGAGCAAAAAAATAGCAAGAGAAAACCCTGGCTCAAACTTCAAATGCATAATACATCTCCCATCACAGATGTGAAAGAAAATTACCCACCAGATTTTTTTTTTCAGCAGAAGTTTGTATTTAAAATGAAAAATGTGATCATTACAGATTTTCAACAGTCAGATGAAAAACTGCTAGCAATATATAAATATATATATATATATATATAGGTTGAAAACTCTGCAGGAGATTTGAATTACTCTGCAGGAGTAATTGGAGTGAGCATTCCAAGTATTGGCCATCCACATATGCCACAAACTGTATTCTACTTCTCTCAAATTTTTTTTATTAACTTTTATAGTATTTAAGACTAAAAGATCTTTTTTTCTCAGCCTCTTTTTCACCTTCCAAGCATGATGATTTCTGCTACTATAATGATTGTTATGTACTGCAGCGGCACTGAGGCACTAGTGATTGGAAATCGAGAGCTACTGTTTCCATATAACAAAAAGACAATCTCTTCCAGAAAGCTGGCAAATACAAGGATATTGGAGAGGGGACAGGTGGGCACAACAGAGCAGGGAAGACATTGCAACAGCACCGCTTATTGTACGTGCAACTGTGAAGGGTGAGATTTGACCACTACTTGGTCATCGTCGAGCGGGGAGTTGAACAGACACATGATGTGGCTGCATTTTAAAATCCCTGGGGCCTGATGCTAGCTGTGGTACCTGCGAGCAGCGCTGGGAGCGAGAGACCTGCCCGATCCTCCTGCTGCTTTCTCTCCTCTGCTGGATCGTGTGCTGGAGGTGGGCCACGTTCAGCCGCCATGGTAATTTTCTGTTCCCGTTCTGCCTTACACTGGTCTCCATCTTCACAGGGGTCAGGGCCATGAGGAACAATTGTTTTTCACTCACATAATGGGTCTTTCCTCACAATAACACGTAAAGAAAGTGAATGGAGATAACGGGTTTTCTTTCTGGTCTAACCCAGACCTTTTATGTTATTTTAATGTCGGTTTAGGTTTTAATTAGAGAGCAATTGGCATCAGCAGTTGTACACTTGATCATATATCTTATGATCTAAAACCTAGCTACTTGATCCCATAAGATGATTAGTATCTTATTGCTGTATTTTATTAAATATTGATGCCAAAGTTTTCTTTTGAGCATTTGCAAATCCTTTTAGCCAATTAACAGTAAAATAAAAAGCTTTCAATTTGGTGAGAGCTACTGTAATTATATTTACTTTGCAGTTTATTACCATATGTTTAAAATGTTCGTATGTTTGTATTACACCTAAAAACTTCATTAAAAGAACATTAAAGCTGCAAAGTGTAGTAGTCTGAAATTAGGAAATGATGGCAGTATGTTTTCCTGTGCAACTTTAAAACTCTTTAGGGAAATCAGAACTGCGTGTTAGCTGTCTGGACTCTGTATACAGCGCGTGAGGAGAGGCAGGCGCCTCCAAATGGGATATAAACAAACGCCTGTGATGGTCTGGGAGCCATCTACGCTCATAAATTGGGAGCACGAGAGACGGCTCCATCTGAAATTTGAGCTCTCTCCAGAAGTGAAGCACCTGCGTGCGGTCAGGAAGGAGCTTCCCTCCTGTCGGGGGGGACCTGCAGCCTGCAATGAGCAGCTCTGCTGATTTACGCTCCTTTCCCCCAGGGAGGGAGACATGGCGAGAGTCTCTGAGAGAAAGGCATGTTAATGGAGAAAACTCCACGGTTCCATGCCACAGTGAAATTTCTATTTACTTCAGGGAGAGTGCAACACCCTGGCTGCTACAAGGCTGCTTATGCATTGTACCTGTGATCGTAACTGGACTCGACGGCTCCCCATCTCAGGCATCGCCTCCACTGCTAGGTATGGAGATGAGCTCTTGGCCGCTTTCTGTGGCTCAGTGGATCTTCACTTCTTTGCTGAACTTCAGCACACCTTCAAAATGAAGGGGTTAAATGCCCCCCAAACAGATTTGCCCTGTAGATGGGAGCTAAGAGCATCGGAACGCCCTTCAGTCTATGGAGAAGTAGCCTAAATCTGCTGTTCCTGTGCAAGTCCTCAATCAGGAAACGATTTTATAGAAGGGATTACTGCTGCTAACTGCAGGGGCATCATAAAACCAGTGATCCCTGCTCCACCTCTGGCAAGAGGCTGGAGGCAGAGAGTTTCAGGCTGTGCATCCCAAATGGATACAGGTGCTCACTGCAGCCCCAAGGGAAGCGAGCAGCCACCACAAGCAGGGAGACTGAAGCACTGCTCGTGTCCTCAGAGTACTTCTCTAGCAGAAGGCTAAGGACTCTGTGCTCCTTCATGAAAGCTGCAATTCTTTCATACGTTTCAAGAGAGGCTCAGAAGGCAGGCACGAAACACACAAACCCAGCTCTGATTTGACCTTCACTGTTCTCCCTTTCTTTTTCTTTAGGAGAATCCTCAGATTTGTATATCCTGAAGCTTTTGCATGGTCTCATTTTGGATCTAAGTTTGAACTCTGGGGCTACCGTTCATGTCAGCACAAGAAAAACTTCACAGTGAGCAAAGTTCCTGCTGCTCCACCCCACATCGCTACACTGGTAGCTTTTCCCCTTGCAATGGGTTGCTTGGAAAACCTTTGCCTCGTGTCCTGGCTAGAAACTACTGGACCTGACTAAAGTTTGTGGGGCTGGGAGCTATTTAAATAATAAAGGATTTGTGCACCACTTTAAAATGCTGTTTTCATGAGCCCATAAATCCCATTTAGCAGTGTTTTTGTCAACTGCTACTTTATGTGATGTTCCCTATGTGATAGTATATGATACAAGCCTAAAATGTATACTTCAATGTGTTTCAACCTCAACTTCTGGCTGAGTTCTTCAGCTGGTGTGGATTCATGTAGCTCCTTTGGCTTTAGAGGAGATGTGATGAGTTACACCAGCTAAGGAGAGGGTCCCTCTTTCTAATGTCATTTCCTTGGGTCTTTTTAATGTGGTATTTTTCTGTCATTTCATTTTTCATTCTTTTACCAAGAATCTTAAATGTTTCCCTGTAAACATTAAAAATCTACTTGTGTCTTTGGCATCAAATATAACAATAGAACTTGTTTTTACATCTCTCCATGGTACAATATAGAGGCATTGCCAAAAGCTATCCACTATCATTACAAACATGGGAATGGAAGACATATATAAACATAGAAGTGTAACCTCTTTCTCCAATAAGAGTTTATAATAGCAACAGTGAACTTGACCCAGTGCATTTCCTGTAGGGATAAGGTGACCTGCAGGGGTTAATGGCCCGTGGCTTTGCCTTGGGCTATCATCTCACCCAGCCAGTGATTAATCCTGGAGAAATGCCCTTTGCTCCCATCATTATCCCTTAAATGGAACCTTTAGAATTCAAAATGATTTTGGAATGGAATTTACCACTGCCCTGCACTCCATTCAGCGCAAGGAACTTTACTGTAACTGCATGTCACACTTGCATAAATAACCTTCAGAGTGAAAAAAAAAAAAAAAAAAAGAAAGAAAGATGAAAGGACTGGCCCAGAGAAAGGGAATAAAACTCCAGTGCAGGCTACCACTGCCAGTAATGTTCCAACAGCAGGGTGATGCAATACCAGGAGGATAAAACTGCTGCAGCAAGTGGAGGTAATCAGAAAGTCCTAAAATATTTGCTGTATGTAAGAATTTTCCTGTGCAAGCATTAACTGTAGCATATTTTCAGGCAGCAGTGTATCATGTTTTTGTTTGTTTACCTAGCTGGTTCCCAGGCATATTTTTGAGAAACTAGGTTCTCTTCATAAACTCAGGACAGCAAAGTCCCTGCACGGGCAACGCATAGTCTGAAGAGCTGCCTAAGGAACTGGGTTATTCCCTTGGACAGACGGAGTGCAGAAAAGACTGCAAGTGTCGAGGTAGCATGCTGCATCAAAACCAGAAAGCTTCAGCTTATCTGCTGCACTCTTCCACAGGTCTATCGCTTGCAAATTGTATCTGCTAGCATAGCAGCTTAGGTACTCATAGAGCATATTGCTTATATTTTATTCCTGAGAAGGCAGTAAAATCTGTTGTTGTACAGCAATCTGCACTCTCAGCCAGTTCTATACTCCCCTCTTACACCATCCGATGTAGGTTTCATACCTGGCTATATTAAGATAAACATGCCTAGTACACAAGGCTGTAGAAGCAATTAAATTTACTTATTGGTTTTTATCTTTTAATAGACACAAGTTTTCTCATACACTGTTTCAATGAAGGAATGTTCCAAATAGGAAGTTATTCAGATCAGTGCTGAACAACCAGTTTAACGTCACTACCATTAATATGCTGGCGGTTAAAGTCTGCAGTGCTGTCTTTGCAGGCTTCCACGTTATCTGCACTGATCACACCCCCACCGCATCAGGAAACATATTCCTAGTGTATTCAGAGTCATTTTGCATGTGGAGCCATGTCATCTGGTGCATGTGGTGAGTCTGGTGGTAGTGGTCACCCGGTGTGTGGTTGTATTTTGATCCTAGTCAGGGCCGTTTTTATTCAGTAGCATCTCGCATACTATTTTTTTACTTTATCATGGATCAACCTCAGGCAAGGCAACCTATAGAGCCTGCAAAGCGGAAATGTTCTCCAGCTGGTTCAGGATTATCAAAGACTGAGTATGAGATGTTCTCCAATAAACTGGCACTATTCCTCTGGTGTGTAAACAGCATGCAGCAGTGTGAAGCAGGGTTGTCCAGCTCTGGAAGCCAGCCTTGGCTCCTGAACGCTGTACCTGTGTGGTGCTTGTCCACCAGAAGCTGCTGATTGCGATACAGAGGATCTCACAAGCAGAGGTGGTCATGGTCTTCTCTTTTACGCTTCCAATGAGTGAATCCAAATCTAGACATTCACGGAAACTGGGCTTCCACACTGTGCCAGTGTTCCCTTCAGGTGGTGCCAGGAGTGGTTTCTGATAAGTATGGGAGGCGGTGTGGCCCTTCTCTGAACTCTTTATCTTGCTTGCTTTCCAATGAGCCTGAGATGGAGCCTGGTCTCCGGGCTGTGTGGAGTCCTGGTCTCAAATCCATGAAGGAGAACTTGGTGGATCTGTGGCTGAAGGTACAGTGCAGGTCGGCATAAGAGGAACATATATGCTGAACAGCTTTAACATTTGAAGCCTAGGCCTTTATATACTTTGGATTTAATTTTTAAAATTTACTCCAGCTCCTCTCCTTCTGCAGTAGCCAGAAAAAGCCATGCTGCTATGCTATGGCTTTCTGTTGCTGCTGGGCCACCTGGCAGCAGGGCCCAGAGAAGTGCGGTTCCTGGGCCTGGGGACCAGGACTCTGTGGTCCTTTGCTGTCTAAGTTCCTGCTCTGCGCCCTGCCAGTCAGACCTGACATACGGGCAGATAATCTGAATGTGGTTCTTTGGCTTGCTAGCCTTCTTTCTTGGTAACAATCTCAGTAACCTCTCTTGTATCTCACCCTCCATTCACGGTGTCTCAATTAAATTCTAAAGGGGCTGGAGGATGTGTCACACTTGCAAAGATGCAAGACCTCTTGGGATACTGTTGGAGAGCTGTATCAACCAGAAGGTGCAATGTGGACCCTGGAGCTACCTCTATCTGACCCACTCCCTCATATTTTGAAATATTTCACCATGCTTTCCTTAAATTTTCTTCATATTCCAAAATCAAGCTAAAGCTCTGAATATATTTTTGTAACCTGCCTATTAAGTCAGCATTAATTGTAGATAAAGATTTACCATCAATCATTTAAAATAACATGGAAAAGGAAAAAAAAGTAAGGACTGTATTTTTTTTCCCATGATGCCTGAAAAAGGCATTAACTGTTTGTGATATTTGCTTTTTTAAATAAGATTTACCTTCCTGCTTATTTTTCATCAAGACTGTAACCATTATAAAATGATGTTTAATTATCAATACTTACATAACTCCAATGCCTATAAGATTTTTATGCTGCTATTCAACATAGGAGATTCCTAGTACATTCTTTAGCAAAACCAGGTATCAGAATAGATGCTTACATATACACATAAACATAAGTGTATGAAAAAAAGAGTGCATGTCTTCACTTCTGGGAATCATTTCAGTTCTGGAAATCAGAAGAAAAAAAGCTTACAGTTAAATTTGTTAAGTGTTGCAACTGTTAGGAAAAAAAGGAATTTTGTCTGAAAATGAGAGTTCTGATTCTGTTTTACTGGGAAGGAGAAACAGTAATAAACTGTATCATGTTTACAAGCACCTGTACAAAGTGTTGCCATATGTGTAAAACCCCAGGGCACGCAGGGCCGGTACTGCAGCTGGGACATCCGTCCTCCGTCCTGTTTTGTTGGAGGAAGGAAGCGTCTTGGGCCACCTTGGGACCGGGAGAGGCAGTCTGGGATGGGACCGGTGCTACCGCCTTCACTGTGATCTGGGATTATCAAAATTGGATTCATGTCATGTTGTTTACTTAAAGACAATGAAATTCCTCGTTGCTTTCATGTCTTTTCCTGCTCCACTAGCAGCTATGAGAAGGCATTTGAAACAAGCATATGCCTGAGAAGAATTCATTACGAATTCTGTTAAACTCTCCCAACTGTTTTCATTTTACCGTCAGCTTTAGAGCCGTGTTTCATTGTGTGTGTGGAGGGAATCAGGCACCATGGAACCTGAAACCTGAATGAGACCTCTCCATTTTATTAGGATATAAATAATGGTAATAATTTGATGAGGCTCCTTGAGTAACACAACAACAGAATGGGGTTTGGTTTACAGCATCGTACCTTGCCTTGTCTGTAGGGCTAGGGTTGCAGATTGCTTTCCCACAGATATTGGCTCCTGCCAGTAAGAAGGTCATAAATGCCCACCTTAATCACTGGCTATGTCTAAAAAACCCAATTTAATCCCTATATAGGGTGCCATGTACTTCTCAAGATGCCACTTAAAGAACTTAAAAGAGTGGAAAATATGTTCTTATTAAGGTGTAGTTGAGGCTGTCATTTGATAATACAGGGGCTGGGACAGAGAGCTGGTCCCAAGTGTGTTAATCTGTAACAGGAGCAGCCAGTGGTCGGTTCCACAACACCCCTCTGCTGAGACACTGGGGCATCCAGGACTCATCTGAAATTCCTTGTCTTTTATAAATTAATTTTCTTTTAATTAAAACAAGGGCAGGGAAGGGGGAGAAAAGAGAAGACTTTTTAAAACTTGAAAACAGAAACTCTTGTAACATGGTTATTATTTTTTTAAACAAGGCATTGTTTCTAGCCAGCTCCATAGGTTGGAATTCATGAAACGTGCAGATGGTATGGCACGTGGATGGCTGTGGACTTCAAGCACTTACTCTGTCTCCTTCTTTTGTCTCTCCTTACAAAGAATTTAAACACAAAATATTACTCAGGGGAATATAAAATGGAAAACTTCATTGGTCTGAATAATATTTTGCCCTTTCGCTTCCAACACTGTAGCTGATCATCATGACCTTTCCTTTTCTTGAGGGAAGGTATTAGGAGATGCGTTGCCTTTACTGGCACAACCAAATCGGCTGCTTTCTAAATCACCTGGTAGACACATTTTCCAGTGGCAAAGTCATGTCTCTGTGCCCATTCCCTGGTAGAGAGGTCCTTAGGCACAATAGAAGGGGACAGGAACATGCAGTGAAGCTGTGCACCAGAGATTCCTTCAGTGTATCCACCGTGTGTATTCCCCAGACAACTTTTCCAACATAAGAAGAGCAAACGGCCTTCTGGAGTAATCTTGTTTGCAGAGATTTGAGTGCAGCTGTCAAGTAAGGGCAGCGGAGCCAGTATTGTTCCACAGAGACTTGTGGCATCGTGGCCGTGATGCGGCCATTTATCATCAGCCTCTGTCATTCCCAAACTGGGGCCTCTCACATGATAACACAGAGCGCCGCCGCTCCTTTACTGACGTGGTCCCTGGTTAATCAGTTTGTTCAGGTTTTGAATGCTGTATTCAAGCATATTTTTAACAATGAAAAGCTCTCTGTGCTAAAAGAAAGGTCCTACGTATTTGAGTCACATTCTTTTCTTTCCAATCGTTTCAGGTTTTGTGTCACTTGATTTGTACTAGCTGTGGCTCATTATGAGAAGTATTTGTCAGTGTGGGCACTAAGGCACGCACAGCCCTACATGTGAAATTTAATTATGGGCATGGGAATTTCCTGTCCATTCCCTTGAAATATTGTTGCTTAAAACTTGATAGAGTGAAGGTTTTGCAAATTGAAAGAGAGAACCATGAAGGAAGACAGACAGAGGAATAGACAGAGGGGTCCAGAGATGTCTGATGTCTGGGGATTGAAGAGAAAAGCCAGGTTCCCTTAGGAGCAGTGAATGACCTTGGAGCTATTGGAACAGAGAAAAAAGAAGACACCCTGAAGGCGCAGAGGGGTACAGGATGGAGCCTGATGACAAACATTGAGGGATGGGTCCTTGAATTGGACTGAGAGAGAAAAAAGGGCTTGGAGGGGAGAAAGAAAGAAGGTTAGGGTTGGAGCGAGTCTTCTGGCCAAGGAAGCTTTAAATCAGAAATTGTGAGCACAGGATGCAGGTGCTGCTATTACAGTGCAAGGTACTCTGAAAAGCTATGGGATAAAATGGGCATAACTTTTTATTTCATAGATTTGCTCTGCCTCTCCAACCTCGTTAGAAAGGTTTGAGCACGTGCCAGCTGCATAGCAAAGGCTGAGCCCTCGTCACTGGTGCGCAGCCTGACAGGAGAGAGGGACTTGCCTCCTGTAAATGAAGCCGTTCGCTGGGAACCTCCCTGCACATGCAGTGATGCAGTTTACGTACCTCTGCTTGAGAGGAGGATTGTACATATCGAAGAAATTTTTTGTTACAGGTGGGCAAGCAATCTTTGTTTTCACTCAGGAGTTTTGTTAGGCGGGGACTATATTAAGCATTTCCTAAGTAGTCAGGGACTCTGACTGCAGAATCCAATCATACTGCAGAACTTTGCTTCATCTTTTAAACTCTCATTTAAGAAAAACCCCTGCAGTTTGTAGCCCCTTTGCTCAATTTGGGTTATTATACCATGGCCACTGTTTCTGTCCGCACACTCTGTAACCTACCTAGCACAAGCAATATGTCTCTCCCTCTCCTCCCCAGGGAGCAGAGCCCTGACACTTAGCTCCATGCTGGCTGCTGTGAGCTTTCCCCAGTGGCAGAGCATCAGCCCTATCACGAGCATCATCACATACAGGGACATGGGGCAGAGATGGTCTTTCTTGGAGAGAAAGAGATGGTAGCAGGTAGCATTCATTCCCGCTACAGCATCGCAAGCAGCTCCAGCACCATAATAGAAGGGCTGGAGGCTCATGAAGGAATTGAGGCTCCCTTAATTATCACTCTCTTTCTCCCTGCTCTAAATCCATTCCTGGTACAGCTTCAAGAAGGAGGTGAGGAGCATTGCCAGCTGCAGCCTGACGGCTAACAGCGGCATGTTAATCAGAGGAGCCTGAGGTATGGTTGCAAACTTCTCAGGTATTTTTCTCTGCCTACCAGCATGATACCTGTCACAGTCGCTCACTGGCTGCTTTTCACCGATGAACATTCAACAGATTTCAACCACGCTTAGAGATGGTGCTGTTGTCACTCGTGATGCAGCTACAGCGAGCTGGATGTTATCTCCATGCTCTTGGGAGGGAAACCGTCAAAACACCGGCAGACAGTAGAGAGTTGCTGTGCTGTCTTCCTGAGTCTGCAGATGGTGTGAAAATAGGGACCTTTCATCTCAGCAGAATGCTAAAACCTGAAACTTAATTTTGACAGCTGCATTTGCATTAACTGTTTCTGTACCTGAGCATTTTAGCAAAATATTCAAACCATGAGCTTTTACTAGGTGTAGTTGCCTATCAGTTCTCTCTCTGTCATGATAATGACCTCCAGTTCAAAAGATAACTTTCAGCTTCCACCCTGTTAACTTCCGATGCTGTTTTCAGTTGCCAGTATACATTGGCATGTTGGAAACTGAAAATGTAGGTAAATACCTTTAATCTAATATTGAGAAAATACAGAGTTTTCCTGTATTGATTCTATTGCTTATTTTCCTGGCTAGGATGGTAAAAGTTCTGGTTACCTTGACGTAGACTATGGAGAAGGTGTGCTAGGTCAGCCGCAGTTCTTTCCGAGGGCATCCCGTGGAGCACATCTGATCTGTACCCAATTGCATGGCCAGAGCTACAGCTGAGGAGCCTTTCAGTACCACTTTCCTGGTCATGGTCACTGAATTACTGTATGAAGAATACAAATAACCGAATATTCGTTTGGCTGTGGGGACAATTTTTCACCTTTAGAACTTGAGATGCAGCTGAATTTCAGATAAAACACAGAAACTTAATAATGATATTATTTAGAATCAGAGATAACTCTTCAAAGTTAGGATTGTTTTTCCATTTGAACAACCATCTTGCTTTATAACTTCATCTACAATAAAATTTAAGACCTGTACGTAAGCCTAAGCATTATTTCTGGAAAAAGTGGAATGTGAAGTGTTTGCAACGGGAGGTGTTAGTATATCCAGCTGAAGCATGGAAATAAATTCATACAATTGCGTGGAATATTTCTCTGGGTTTTTTCAGTGCTATCAGCCATTGGACAATAGGATAAAAATATAAAACCAGACATATACTTGAAAGCTAACAGTCTTATTAGCAACTTATTTTAACTTAACACTACCACCATAGTCTCCATTGTTTGGTGCTGGAGTCATATAGTCTACTGATGTACAGATAATGTCACGGTCCCAAAGTAATAGCTTTCTGTTTATAGCATATTGAAAGAACAATTGTTAGGAAATGAAAACTTCAGAAAAGCCTGAGCCCTGAGATAAAATAATGCAAAACCCTTATTTACCCATATCTCATTAGAATCCAAAAAGCAAAGGTATATTTCATATTGATAGCAAGTAATGAAAGCATCTCTATCAACTTAGTTGCAGTCTAAGAACTCTCACACTTTTAAGGAGAGTGAGAAGGGCACCCCACAAGAGAGAGAAACTGAGAAAGAAGACTTGCTAGAAGAGGATGTCAGGACTAAGTAGAGAAGAGAAGGAAAGAGCAGCTCGCTGTAGACTGCAGTGGCTGGTAGAGTGGGGATGGCGTCAGAGGAGAGAGGAAAAGAGACTGGGAAGAATAAAATGTTTCACCGTTATTTGTCCAAGGATAATGCTGGGGTAAAATATATAACTGTTAGGGAGATTCTGACAGATTTACAAGCATCAGACCAAACTGACTCACTTGCTATCAGCTGTGACTATATAAAACGTGCTGCTCCAACTAAATTGGCAAAAGGAAATAAAAAATGAATCGTTTGCACATAAAGAGCTAAATTTTATGTTGATTCACCATATGTCCTTTGCCACCTCAGAGAAATAAAGATCTGAAGAGCGTAAATATGCAAAAAATGTTGGCTAGGTTGTGCATTTTTAATATTTCCTAGTTCCTCCGTAAGTACAACACTTTTGCAGCAGGTCTGACTCTGCTCTCCGCTGCATTGGCTGCAGAATTCCACCACTGACAGACAGCAAAATACAGATAATTTATGGGTCCCTTTTTCTTCTTTTTGGAGCATGGAATTTACATGGAGAAAGGCAAGTCAGCTTGTTGATATTAATTCAATTAGAAGACTGTTTCCAGGGAATATGCTTAGCTCGTAAACATTTGGAGTCGGGACTGTCTTTTGTTCTGTGTTAGTGCCAGGTGGCCTTGGTCTCTAAACAGGAGTTCTGGTTGCACTAATAATAAATAATCTTTAAAGATTACAGTAATTCTTGATTTGGAGGTGACAAAGAGGTGCAGAAAGTAAGCCAGTCATTTATAAAAATCCAGCCTAGGCTGGCTTACCCTTTTCAGTGCTGTGAGCCAAATGTCAGCTTTGGGGCACCTCTGTAAGCCGATCTCTGGAGCTCCATCAGAGCAGGGTTCTCCTCCGACACAGGTGGGCTGACAGTTTACAGAGTAAGTGTTTGGGCATGTGGAGGTGCTCGGGGAGGTAATATGCCAGCTGACACAGTCCTGGCAGCCAGCTCTGACTCACAAGCTGCTGCTTTGATCTGGCCTTTTCATTGCACTCACGACAGCTGCTCCATTTTTTTCAAACATGTTGATAAATTTCTCATTTTCCCCTGTATTTGCGTAACTCATGTAATCGCTATGAAGTGACTTGAGAGTTCTCTGTAAGTATTCCATAATCCGTGCTTGGGAGTTGTGTCATCTTGATTAGGTGTGATCGTGTAGGGTCTTGCGATTAAGGTTTTGTTTCTGTTCCTTGGCTGAATGAGAACTGAGATGCTTGGGGCAGAAGCATCAATGCCAGCAGCTCTGCCTTCCTGCCCGCTCTGTCAGGGCAAATGCCACGTGTTCAGGTGGAATCCTCTAAAATGAATCTTCAGCGGACAAGCTTTCAGTACAAACGGGCAGTGGGATATTAATTATGAGTCAGTATGAATGAAATAGGTGTCAGTCATATACTGTAGGCAGTCACTTATTAGAGAAATGCACAACTATGTAGCACTCAATTGTTCGTTTGCTCTCTTGTAAGAATAAGACCATGGTTGAGCTACAGTCTTCACGTTAGCACACAAAAGACATGCAATAGGGTCAAGTAATACACGTATGCATACAAATTATATTATATTGCAAAAATTATGTTTCTGTTTCTCTTTGAATTGATTATTTAAAAAAAAAAATTAATAGGCCAGGAATTTGCAAGGAAATTCCATTGTATAGTGTGCAAGTTGTGTACAGTTTGGAAACAGTAGTAAACTGTAAGGCTGAATACAGACCTCTTTTTATTACAAAGTGACGAAGGGCCAAAATCACGCAAGAAGAAGAGACCCTTATGAAGGGGGGTACATAATTCATAATTCATTCTAAGGTGTGTGTAGAAAACTGAGGTTTAGCCTGAATGGCCAGGAAAACTGGACCACACACATGGTTCAAAGACAGAAAGAGCGAGCTACCTTCACTCAGAACCTAGGGGAAAAACATTAGCAATACCTTTATCTACTTGTGGAAACACATCGTGCTAATTTGCTCTGCTCCGCTCCACCTCTTAAACCGCAAGTTTTGGTTTAAGGTTGCTGCAGTCACTCTCAAAAGCCTGTATGGCCCTGGTTGTCCTTTTTTTTTTGGAGTTGTGCTCTGACAGGTTGTTCCAACAAGCATGAGACTTCAGGGGAGTGCCCGGCCAAGGTCACTGTTCCCATGTCTTAAGAAGGACACGAGGCCATGAACTTTGCAGCCATCAGAGGTAAAAGCATGCCTTGCCTCCCCAGCCAACTGCTTCCAGTCTTACTCTCATCTCACGTGAATGTGAAGAAATGTAATCACGCCCATTTATCACCAAAGGAGGGAAAGAAAAAAGCTCTTACTTGTGGTCAAAGGGAGCAATTGGGTAACACAGTCTGGGATCTAATAAGACAAGACCTAAAAAAAGTGTTACTTGTGCACTTGACCTGAATGGTTAACCAAAAACCAGCCTTGCAAGAGTATTTTGCTGTAATAAGAAGTTGCTGATGGAATCAGGTAATTGTTTGATGCCGTTATGATTCTTTTCAAAGGCTGTGCACAGACAGTCCCAATCCCTGAACACAGCAGAAATGTGACAGCAAGGAATGGTACCTTTTTCTGTAGCTCCAAGTCCTTTACTAGCCCTTTCTATTCTCTGTAAAAAGGGAATTCCTTTAACATAAAAGTCGCTTTTACACAGTCACTAAGCCTGCTGTACAGTTCATTTTCCTACTGCATATGTTTGACATCTGTAAGAAATATTGTTGTACATGGTTTGAATATACAGCCCACCATTCAAGCCGTGCAGAAAATCTGCAGGAGATGGCAGAAGCTCAAGACATCTGAACAGAACTTACTGTTAGAGAGGTATGTGAGGTTTCAACGAGAATGATCCTGATTAGTTAAAAAAGAAAAAAAAAAAAAACGATAAAGTATTTCTGTCTTAAACATTTAATGGTGGGCTCATTCACTGCGTTATAGAGCGGAAGCAGTGGGGCTGAACAGCAAATGTTTCAGCAGTGCAATTCCAGTCTCTCAAATGTTTAAGTCTGGGAAAAATTGTTTGATTTCTTCCTGTGCTCTGATACCTTAGGAACAATAGGAAATCATCAATTCCAATTTTTAATTTGTCAGTAACTTTCCTCTCTTCTAATTTAAAGCAAATGAACCATCCTCTTTTTTTTTTTTTTCTGATATGCATCAGAAATTTAATCTATTAATTTGTATTGATCTCTTATTTAGGCAAATAATTATCTATATGTAAATTTTATTCTTTATTTGAAAAAAAACTTCCCTATTTTTATTTTTTTTTTTAAATTATAAGAGAAAGACAATAAAAAACAATTTAAAAAATTGTAATGACAATATAAAACCAGACCGGACTACCACACAGCTCTGCAGACCTCAAATCCCTGAGTAGGATTCTCTGTCCTGGCCTCAGAGCAGATTACAGCTGCGGTATTAAAGGCCAGTTCCCAAGGGTCTTTCCTCCCACATAAATTAACTGGAAAGCAGTGGTGGGGGGTGAGGAAAGAAGTGGGCATTGGCAGTGTTAGGAGATCAGATCTGCTTCTATCTGGATGGAGTAGTTAAAGAAGCGCTTAATGATTTAAATTTAAGGACACAGTCCTGTAATGTGCTGGATCCTCTCAACACTTATTTATTTTGCTATTTTGTGAAGGAACTGACAATCTGGAAGAAGAACACCTGAATTACAGAGAGTTGCACTGGCGTGGTGCCTGGATCCTGGTTTGCAGTCTGGCCCTGGGGCAGAGCAAACCCAAGGGGTCTCTAGTCAAGAAACTCAGGCATGGGCTGAATACAATCCCAGACCAGAGCTCAGCTTTTACAGACTAACTCCAGCTCCCCAGGACTTGGCTCATCTTGGCCACCCTGGTGCTGGGCTGCGGATACATCCTTAATGCTCTTGTAGTCGGTCTCGATACCCATCTACCAGACCTGCCTTCTCAGCATCTTACTGCTAAGTCCACCGGCTGGTGGATTACATCTCTCCTCTCTCTTTTCTGGAGCTTATCTCTGGGAGTTGTGTTGGCTGCCCAGAAGGCGGGAATCTGGCGGGTGGAGGAGATGAAAGTCTCTGTCACCGTCTGGAAGGTTCTTTGTGGGATAAATTTTCTGTGTGAGCAAAACCATGAAGTCTCATGGTTCATGATAGATATGGTCTTCAAAGGTTGTCTAGCCAGTGGAAATATAAAATAAAAACCCTAAATTGGTCTCCTATGATGCCCAGGACCTGAAATAGTCCTCTTGGAGTACAAGGAGTGTATTCCGTGTTGTGAGGATTTTACAGAAATCCGCTGTTAAGCCATATCCCATCTTCTGCTGGTTTACTGTTTAAAGAGACACCTGGCAGAGTTCTGCCTTCTGTAGCCACCCCAGAGCACTTTTGGCAATGCTTTCAAAATGGTGTGAGTGCCAGAGGCGATACAAAAGTGTATTGGCTGCTAAGCCCAGGTTTGTTCCTGCCAAAATACAACATGGATACAACCAGAGTGAGCAAAGACAACTTGAGGTGATGGTTTGCAGGAACCTGATCATTGCCATTTGGCTCGGTGCGCCTAAGCCTGAATGCAGCTGCGGTTACTAAACACTGTGGATGTAGCCAGAAGGCCTGTATTCAGGAGAAAGCGGGTGGAATCACTGTTATCAGCCCCGCTGATGGCTTTTTTCCACTTTTCTGCTCTAACACTGCCCATCCCCATTCTCTCCTGTGGGATGGGGAAGAGGAGGCAGAGAAACTGTCAGCAAAAAGCTTAGATGCCCCATATTCTTAAGCTTCCATGCCAGACCTCTTATTTTTCACGAGGTTCCTGTTTTTACAGGTGAAATGTATTGATTCCTCTGCTTTGGGAAAGGTCTTTTAGGGAACTAACAAAGGAGGCTGTTAATTACAAAGAGGTAGGTCTATAGGGCATACTTTGCACGGTGTAGGCGAGAACTGTCTTTTCTCAAGCGATTTCTAGCTCCGTTAACTACAAACCTCTAATGTAACAGAGTTCTGTGGAGTGTCAGTCAGGGATGGAGATGATGGAGATGGAGATGGGTATGTAGATAGGGATGGGGATGGAGTCCTCCCCAGACCTCAAGGAGGTACCTCTGTTCAGTGTGACAGCCTTTCCTAGGGACTGTATGGAGATTGATCTGGGAGGTGAGCAAGACTGGGAGGTGAGTCACATTTGCTGGTCAGACTAGCTAGTCTTTACTTTTTTTTTTGGCACAGAGAAGAAAAGAGTTAAGAGGGAGGGGGAGTGAGGAGAAGAGGAGGGAAAAAGGGCAAGGAAGCACTGATCAGGTCGACATCTGCGCCCCTGCAGCAGGCTGGGCTCTCCAGCGTCAGTTTGCCAATATCTGTAAAACCGTGTTACATCTTTCGGTTAATTTTTAAAGTACGTTCTACTTATTTATTGTGGTTTTCATAGATCAGAAAGTAGTATAAAGTATAAAAACTCTGGAAAGGGTAAGCAAGTTAAAACAAGACAGCTGTTCTAGGCTTTTCCAGCCTCCCAAGAAGACCGCTCGGACTGCAGCACACCGCTTTTCACTGGTGTGGGTCCACTGTTTGTGTCACAGCCAGAGAGCTTGCATTAGCGTTTGGCCCGAATGTGAAAAAGCCCTGTTATTTGAATTTAATTGAGAAATATGGAGTCACAATTCAGGTTTTAAAGCTTTTTAATTAGTAAAAGGTTAGGACAGAAAATTCAGTATAGCTGTTACTGCTGAATCCGGCCAGGGCTTGGAAGGTGGTGTTCAGCAGGTGGGTGCTTACAGCAGCCTTCATCTTTTGAGGGTGCTGAGCACGCTCCAGCCCCGCTGGCTTCCCTGAGAGCAAGTGCACAGTCTTTCCTAGCGCTAACATCATATGATAGGTTAAACTTACAACTCATGAGGGTAGGTGCCTGCCTGGGATGCAGGACTATGTTACAGCTGTTGACAGAGCATTATATTCAGAGAGGTCTGATGCCAGGTGAAATGCAGAGCAACTCTATTTCCCACCAGTAGAGTTACATCAGCGTAAAGCCACCATAGGAAAAATCAGAATCGAGCCCAATGTGGAAAAACTTACTAGAAAGTGTAAAGAGGTCGTAAGTGTTATTCAAGTTCCACTTGAGATGTGGAAGTTTTATTCCAGACCTGGTGTCTGGCTGCTTTGGGTGCTGAAGCTGTCTTAAAAATTACCTAAGGATTCCCTCACGTGAGTAGCTCTCACCAAACGCAGTGAACTGCAAATTAACACTTGAAGCAGAGCGCTCAGCCTTCTGCCACAGTGTAATTTAGAGCAGTTTAGGAAGTAGGATCTTAGTGCTATACTACAATTATACTACAAGCTGGTTTGGCCTTTACCTAGACCAGGACTGAAGGGGGAAAAAAATATATATACGTTTAGAACTAAGATTGGGATTCAGGATTTTCAATGATTTATTCACCCACCAAAAGCAATTTGAGGACAGCCAAAGTTTTTTGCAAGCATGAGTTGAATTTGGCAAATAGCTTCAGACCAAAAAAAAAAAAAAGAAAAAGAAAAAAAAATTTAAATAGATCCGTTTTTGGCATTTCCTAAAGCTTTTTCAGACTAGATTCGTAGGCATGCCTGAATGTGGTTCACGTAGCTGAGGAAGAAGAGGTCTGTTGCAGGGTGACAATCTACTTGCAAGCTGAAGTCCACGTCTAGGACAGTCCTCTGAAATGGGAGATCAGGTTGAATTCCTCATCTGGTCAAGCGAGAATAAAGACTGGAGGGCAGCTCTCCTCCCTGTTGGACATATAAGAGAGGACAAAGGAAAACAATACATTTTGTTAGACTTGCTTTTAATTGATTAAAAAACAGCTTCAGGTTAACTCAGGACAGTTTTTTTCCAAAGCTAGACAAAAACGATTGACATATATCTCTGCTTAGAGCAGCATTTCTGTGCAGCTCCCCTTAGCTGAGCCGAGCACAAGCACAGCCAATGTAAGTAACAGCACGTCCCTAGGTATGATGGACCACGAGCGTGGATGAAGGAATTACTGTATAGTCTTGTTCTTGATTTGGAATTATGGTAAACATTTATCTACTAATGCAAATCAGATTCAATCTATGAAGATTGATTTTCATATAATTTGACCTTGTCTAATAAGTCTTCTTGACCAGATGAATTACAGGGACTTTGCACTGATTTATTTTTGCTTATGCATAAAGTACTGTGTGCTTGTTCATTTATTATGCTTAGCACATCAGAGTCAGGAAGATTATATTATTTGAAAATTAAATTTCATACGTTCATATTTTAACGTAGACTCCTCTTCAGCTGTTTGACTTCCTACAGCCCTGTCCTCCAACATGAAGAAAATCCATAGAAAACAAATGACTGTTTTCTTAAGTCTGCACATTAAATAATAATCCCAGAACTGTCACTGATCTGTGCATGCTCATGCTATGATGGAAGAAAAAGGTTAAGCAATATTAATGTTACTCTAAGCATCTTACCCTAACCTGTGTCCACAAACACTGATGTGACTTAATTATAATTATACTGTTATCGTGTCACTACAGGGAGAATTTGCCATTATTTGATTACCTTATCCTTATTCTGTATTCCTTAACATATTTCAGTTTCTATTACTCTATACAAATATATACAAATCCAGAAATTCTTGTAAGGCTGGATCCAAAGTTGCTGACATTAAGGAAAAGGCTCCCTTTCATTTTAACAGCCTGTGTATCAGGCTCCTGATGCCAACAGTGTCTTAAGTTCTTGAATGTATTTTAAACCATAACTATATCTGAAGAGAATTATGTGAGGGGAAGATAATTATGATTGTAATTACTCTTTCTCCTATTATTATTTTATATTTCAGTTGAAGTAACCTCATGTTGTTACTTTCTTTTGATTACCATGGTTCTTTCCCTGACCTGTATTTGCTTACATTTGAAATTTTAAAAAATATCATATACTCATTTAATCAACTGCCCCTTTTAGAATATTTATGATTATAGTAAATTTGTTTCAACACTGACTTCTTCAGCATCTCCCTAGATACCTCTTTGCATCTATTTCAACAAATTGCAGCCTATTTATCATTATTAATTGTTTACAGTCCTTCAAGCGGTCCATGATTTATCTCAAATTATTTAATACAGACCCCTCATCTTTTAAAATATGAAGCTGAGTTATGTCATTTAGCCAATTACCGAAGTAAAGAGGGAGTGTGGTTATTCTGCTCATTGAAAAATAGCTGTGTTTCGGCAACTGTACTGTTGGACAATAGATGTAGCCTCTATAAAACTCAGCTATTCATATGTGTATATATATCCTTCCAAGGATATACATATATATATGTACATATCCTTCCAAGCAAGTAACAATAAAAACTTATTTTTTATGTGATTTTTATATATATCTATATACACACACACATATATCTGGAATCACATTTACTTTTTTTTTTAAATAAAATTTTAGCTATATTAGAGTTAAGATATTTTGGGATTCTCCACCTATAGGGCCATGTTTGTAGCACCATGATTCTGCAAAATGTTTAGGCATGTTACAGCATGGAATTACACTGGTGTCAATAGAATTAATGTGCCTGAAAAGATGCACTTAAGATCTTTCAGTGTGAGCTGCTTGAAGGCAAACCAATTCTAGAATAACTTTGGATGGTTCTGTTGATGAAAGTGTGAACATTTAAATGGCAGATACCTGTTACTGACTTACCAGTGACAGAAGCAAGCATTGAGTCCTATAAGGAAACTATATCTCTTTCTTTTTTATCATGATAGAGATCTAATTTTTAGCCCTTCAACTACTCATATCTTGAGATTGAATAGTGTACCTCAGGAGTGAATACTTTTAGCAGAAAAATAGCCCATTTAGGAGGAAAAAAATATTTCCCTGGAAGGCTGATGAACATTAAATATCAGGTGTTTGAAGCTACTCAGGTGTTTAGAAAGTTAGAATTTGCTGAAGGGAAAGGAATTTGTACCCAAAAAGCTGGCAATGTATTAAAAATGCGTGGAAAAAACTGAAAAAACCCCACAGGATGCATTGTGGAACCATGTGATAAAATCAATTTCACAGTGAATCATGCAGCTCTGCAGCTGAGTGTTGATAACTCATGATTCAGCTGAGAGTCTGAGAATATTTAGTATTTTTTTTTAAAGCTCCAACTCTTAAATTCATATGATTACAGCAGGAATTCCAACTTTAATTAAATTGAAGTAAGTCCCTGCCTGCAGAACAATGCTACAAGACATGTTCATGTATGCTCTGAAGACTTAGAAATCAAAAGACAAATAAAAGCAACCTGTAAATTTTTGTTTGTGTAGACTTTTATTACTATTAGATTGTAAATAAACTTTATTTGTTTCGTCTGGAGACTGTTTTATTCAAAATGAGTAACAATCTACAATACTGAGCTAAAGAGGGGAATACAGTGAAATGAGACAACCTACAAAGCATTCTATTGAGTTTCACACGGGATTGCAGAGTGACAAACTATCTCGGTAAACTAAAGCACTAGCAATAAAGGTTAATGAGGTAAGAGCAAAAATGTAATCTACCTTAATGCCAGTGAAAAGATCTACCCAACTGCTGTGTGTATCCACCTAATAAAATACGGTCAACATGCATTACCAGCTCTGTGTAAGGAACCAAATAAATGATGGCTCAACAGGCAAATCATCTGTCTTTTTTGCCCTTTTATTTTTGCATAATATCCTCAGTGACTTTGTCAAAGAACAAGAAGGTTTTTTCCCCAGAATTACCACAAATTTACTCCTTTGAAACTTTGGGGTATCCTTTCAGCATTTGCTCTGATCGGTTCTGGGGATCGTACAGGTATATAACACATATATAAATAATGACAGCATTACTGAGGCTGCAGACTCAAGCACCCCAAAATTACGAAGTGCCACAACTGAGGTTTTGTGTAACTCCAGTCTTTTATGAGCTTGTATCTAAGTTTTGACTAACATGGCTAGTAAATCCTAGCACTTGCACCTAATGTTGAAGATTGGTCTATTTAAGACCTAAAGAAGCGTTTGTCTGTCCAAGACCTTTTTCTCCAACCACTATAATTTGATTTCATAAAAGATACTACCTGTGACTGCAAATCTCACTTCACAGGTGCTACTGATACAGTCTTTAATGGGTGCTATATGTTATCTTTTTTGCTGAACAACGATATGCAGTACTTAGTCACTCCTCTTCACGTAGCTCTTCATCAAATACCAATGTGTTCTCCACAGGCTAAAGCCAACTAGTCTTTAAATCGAGTCTCTCCTGCCTCCTCCTCCCGTTTTGTCATCACTCTGCTCCCAGGTTTCTTGTCTGGCCAGGCCCAGGTTCACCAGTCACCGGCTCTCTCTGCTCTGATTCAAGTGGCTCCTTCCTCTTGCACCTTGTGTGAAAGCAATGCAAGTCTCTGCAAACACAGAAATGACGTGCTGCTTTTTCTGTCTACCTGTTCAGAGCAATTATTGCTGGGAAAGTACAACTTTACCTGCATGTATTTGGTCGGAAAAAGCGTGCTTAGATGCTCCAGGGACAGCAGGTGCACAGTGCAGTCACGCAGCAGTCTGGAAGCAAAGGAGAAAACTTTGCAGGGTGGAGGATTGGCACACGCATGCTGTAGCCATGCAGGAGCTAGGAGCAGCATACTCTGTTAGCAAAGTGAATGATTGGGTTTTGGAGATCTGCTCAATTCCTAGACGTAGAGTTTCATGAAATGCAAACATACACGAAAACGTAAACAAAGCTGCCTTAAGAAGGTCCTGCTGCCCTGCCCTTCCCGCTGCTGCTTCATCCCCAGGCGTCTGTTCCTGCCAAGGCGTGAATTCACTACCACGTTGGGCTGACACGACTGCTTACAGGGCCATCCTGTGAGCTGCCTCACGGGAACCATCTGGGTCAAGACCACCATTGGGTGTATTCACAACCTCTTCCAACACAGTTAACTCAGATTCCAATATTGAAGCTGTTTATCCTGGGTTATGCTAATTCAAGGGACAGTGGCTGCAGTGTATAATTTCATCTGGAGTGCTGCGTCTATGCCAGTACCAGGAGAACTATTTATAGCAACAATATTTCTTAATAATAATATCCCATGATCCTTAACCCTGTAGCACACTAAGCTACTCCGTGAATTTTTTCCCAAGGAATTGTCCTTTTTGGATGGGCAAGGAGGGTGGTGGGGAGGCACAGAAGGGTGTGCAGTAGAGTGACTTTGCCGTGCCTCCATAACTACAGGATAGTTATAAAGCAGTCGATGAGTTTTACTGGCTTAAGTTAATACCTCTTGCTGGAGTCAGCCAATATAAACTACAAATAACTTTACATTTGATTTAAACTTGTTTTGTATGTGGTTAGGATTCAGGTCAGGGCAATGTTCTAAAATGTCTGTTTCTGCTTACCATGGTTTTTGAACATCCCCAATCCTTTCTGCTTTTAGCCTTCCCGTCCCTTTTTAACTGATGTCCCTGCCTGCTTGACTCAGTGCTGGAGTGGTGGCAACAGCAGGCAGGGGAGACAGCAAACAGTGGAAAAGAACACGGGTATCTTTGATACCCTCTGATCTCTTCCAGAATTAGTTCCCCTCTCAAACTGCCCTTCTTCTATATCTGAAAAACCACTGAAAATTAGGTCCAAACTTATTTGTGGGAAGAAGGGATAAAGCATTTAAACTTTAGGGTTTAGAGGAGCTGTTCCTACTGACACGAGGAATGAATCTGGAAAAAAGTGAAGTTCACTTTTGAAATTCTGTGCTTTCATTAGTATATATATTTCTTCAGCACCACGGGACCTTTCTCTGCATTTCAAGAGCAGTTCATGAGACTGTATCTCTGCAATGCCATCGGGCTCTTGTCAATAGGATTGTTGTGCTTTCTCCAACAAGATTATAAGCGCTCATTTGCTTTTAGCAGAAGTTTTACCAAGCATCTATTCATATCGTAATGGATTATTGACATAACACAGCAGACTGTTATGAAGTATTCCACTATGTGTAATTAGAAAGTATTTAATCTGCATAATAAAAATCCATACGAACAGTTGTTGTCATTCATGCCCAAAAGCTGTTCATCTAAATGAAGTATCTAGTTTGCCCCATAGATTTAGGGGTGGAAAACAGCATTTTGAAAAAATCTCATCTAAATTCAAGATTGCCAAAAAGGTGCTTTTACGCAGCAATCCAGATGTGGGCAATCTGATTTTTTTTGCCCCCCCCCCCCCCTTAAAATAAAATAAAATGGCATATAGATTTGAATGTCAGCTTCCAACTTTCATTTTGGATCATGTTTTTACAGCCATTTGATAAGCCTTTACTTTCCCATTCCTCGTGCTTTTGGTAGGATGCCAAGGCAGTATAGAAGGAGCTTGCTCAGGGTCCTCCTGCCAGGGCTGGGGAGGAAGGGGGAGGCAGATTCTCTGCACTGTGGGGCCTTGTGATTTTTTTAACAATCCATCCACCCAGTGCTCCCACACCTGCATAATGGGCAAAAGGTCAAGCTAGCATCTGTATATCATTTAAGACCCAGTAAGGTATGTAAAGTAGAGCTCAATGGGGAATATGAGTGGTTCATAGAGCATTACTGGGTGCTCTGTATTGGGAGAATTTTAGGGTTAAAAAAATGTGAGGGAACAGAAGCTGTGACTGATAATGCAGCCTAGTGCTGGGTGGGAAACCAGTAAGCAGGAGAAATATTTTATCCCTGTAACCTGCTAGGGCTTCCTTCATGCAAGCTCTTACTAGATCAAAATTTGCAAAGAAAACAGTGCTAACAGGAAAAAGGAGCTAAAAAATTTAATAAGATGTTTGTAATTTCTTTTACTTGCTTTAATAAAAAAAAATGTGATTTTTATTTAGCCAAGGAACCTCCTTGAATTCAAAATTAGCCAAAGCTGAAGGATATTAACTTTCATTGTAAAGAAAGGTTCTGCTCAACCGCTGCCACTGCTTGTTATGTTGTGGTGAAAATCCATCTGTAAGTAGCCTGAAAACAGACAAATGAAATGAAAAAAAACCCAAACCCCAGAGGTAAAACCTCAGCTATCATTTTCACATCAGCCTTTTACAGTCAGAATACAATACAGCCATTTTGTGGTATCATAAAGAGTTGTTAGTTGTTCTTCTGCTGATTTAAAGCCCTAAAATTGTCATCATAGTCTAGAATATTATTGTGCACAAAAGAAAACTACACTGCATAAATTCCATAGTACCTTTTCATTTTGGCATCAAAATAATAAACTCAATTGCTTGAGAAAAGGCATGTGTAGGGAGTACAGTGCGCTTCTCGTGGCATTCAGGAACTGGTTGTGTGTGTTGAATTATGCAGAAGTGTGGTTCACAAAGAATTGAAAAAATTGTGCTGACATATGAAGGTACAGCAGTACTCAGGTGAGCAAGTCCTATCAAGCAACTTTTAAGTGCCTAGTGCAGAACTCTTACTTTTGTAGCTAGAAATTAATGTCAAATGAATGGGTAATAAGTTATTCTGGAATTGGCCCTAATTCTGGTATTTAACTTTTGAATATTTGTCTTCACAACCTTAATAATGTCCTTTAAATATAGCTTTTTGCATAATGTGAATTTAGACAGTCAGACTCATAAATTGCAGGTTCCTCCAGATCACAAGAACAAGTGCATGCAGTTGTGGTTCTCAGCTGAGGAGGTAGGATTTTGGGTTGTATTGTAATTTAAACCAAAGAATGTTAATTTTAGTGTATGCATAAAACACTTGGGGCTATCTTAAAAGAGTCTCAAGATGTGTTATCAACCCAGATATTATACAGAGCTTTCAAGAAAAGGGACTCTGAATGTCTGAGTTTAAAAAAAAAAGGCAAATGTGATAAGAAATATGTTGAAAGACATTCTAAATCCCTTCATCAGAGGAGGGAGATAAAAATAATAACACTCGGTAGCTAAAAAATACAATCTGTGGAAATCTTAATGAAGCCTAATGACTCATGTGAGCTGTATTGTTAAATTTACTATCCCCATTTTACAGCTAAGAAAAAAGAAATATGAAAGTGAAGACTAACTTTTCATCTTTCAGGTGTATTAAATTTTCCAACTTAATCCATATTCTTACATGCTAGTGCAAGAGAGGAGAATTGAGTTCTTATTGCAAGTAAAAATTAAACTATCAGATAAAGGGGAGGGGGCCGGAATTTGCAAGGGAGAGAGAAAGACCCCCATTCTGTCAGGCGGCAATGATTAGGACCCTAACAGGGGTTGTCTGAAAGCAGGATGCTGAAAGCTTTAGAAGGCCAGCCACCCATACGTCCTTCCCCTCTGAAAGAAGAATGTGTATTTCAACAGTTCTCAGTCAACGTCAGCTTGGTCTTCTCTGTTACACGGAGCCTGCACTTGAATTCTTGTAAAGCAAGCAAGAATCCATCGGGTTTTACTTCGTGTGTTGTTCTGTGCGTAGTCTTCTCCTCATACTACCTGATCATCCTTTGGCTTCTTTACAGTCTCTTCTACTTTGGAATTTGAAAGTTCAGGATCTTACTCATTTTCCTCCTTTTTTTCTATCAGAAGCTGTGGATATCTCCTACCCTTCTGCAGCCTGTGTGTGCCAAAGACCATCTCTATGAGGCAATACTGCCTTTTGAGCCCCTACTTTGCTGTTATGCATTTATATATATATATATAAACATGCTGTCTTGTGGTTGCTTAAATATACTTTACCATAGTGATTTTATGGTATTTATAAAGAACTTGCATTTCCACGGGTTTTGACAGAGATGGTTACATAACCAGGTAGGCCTATTGATTTCTATCAGCTATTTCAGCAGATGACAATCTCAGTTTCAAGAATTCTGCACCATAATTTAGTTGAGCTAAATAGAGGTCGCAGCTCCAGGAATTTTTTTAAAATCACCTTTTAACAATTTTGATTGATACAATTTTCTAATCAATGAGGATTACAATGTGAAAATGCTATGCTCAACATTTTGGTCTCCAGCATCAGGTTCTGGTCTTTCTTTTTCTTTATCTTTGGCATACTTTATCAGTATTTTTATGATTTTATTGTATCTATGTTTTTTGGCAATTTGCTGTGAATTTGGCTTTCTCTTTTGAGTACCTATCTACATATGTCTTTACACTGTCATGTACTGATGAGGAAGCAAAATTATCCAGGTGGGAGATGCACAAACCCAGCCCTGTCCTCATTGCAGGCATTCAGTGTTGAAGGATTTTGTGACCCCGTCTTAGTAGCCCATCTGATTTGGAGCAAGACCCCAGATCCTTGTTTAAAGTTCTGTATATATATAGAATTATTTATAAAAATAGTTTCTCTATAGAATGTATATATGCACACATAAATGTGTATATATGTGTATGCATAATGCATATGCAAACAATACAAAGTATAGATTTTTTAATTCCATATCAATATGAATATATAGATAGATATAAACTTTGCTCAATTTTTCAGCTTCTTTTTGGCCAAAACTTCACCAGCTGTTACCTGCTTCCCTTACTTGGCACAGACTGCTGGACTTTCCCCTGGGGAACCTGTTTTTCCACTTCTGATGGCTGCTGTTGTCTTAACTGCCCGAGGGAAGCGCACATCCCTGGCAAGATGTTCAAAGTTGGATTCAAGTCCTGGACATGTGGGCATCACTGGTGTTGTCTCTGAGAACACTTAATGAGGAAATCAGAGGGTTCTACAAAGTCAAATGGCCTGGAGAACAAACTGTCCAGCTGACAGCTCTTGGGTTGGTTCATGTTTCTACAACCAGAAAGAAGAAACAAGCTTTTGACAAAGAGACTGCTGGCCCTTAAGATGTGGTTTGGTCAGATGTACATCTGCAAAGATTGGCTCTTTAGCTCAGACCACGTCTTCAGAGACCTCCTGGTTTGGAACAGCAACTCATGAGACTCTCCAGAACAGCTGTGACTCTCACATTGTTGAGATCCACAATGGTACTCCCTTTGTTCCTTCCAGACTCATTCGTAGAGAGGTCCTTGTACGTGATACTGACTCTCTCTTCAAATAGCTTTTGTTTGTGTCCTAGGGTTTACCACCTTCCTTTGTATCATTAAGTGATTTGGCTGTTGATTTGACAGCACTTACCTTTATAACTTGAGCATTCCTTTACACTGAAAGTCCTTCAGAAGAGAAATCAGAGGACTCAACTCGTAAGCTCTTCCTCATCTTCCCTGGGAGTCAAGAAGGCTTAAATATTCCTGGAGGAACTCCTAACTCCCTAAGCAAAAGCACAAGGCAAAGATCACGGGCTCCTTATACACTGACCTGTCCTTTTGAAACAGGACAGAGTAAGGGAAGGAGCTTTTTTCAGTGGGTTCTGCTTCCACAGTGTTCTTCAAGGCACAAGAGCAGACTGAAAGTCTCTCACTCATTTTTACGATTAGGGAGCTGTGTTAGCACATTACTCCTCCACCTTAACATGGCCAGAGGAATTTTGTGTGGACTTAGATTGACTTATTCCTTGTACAGACCAAGCCCCTTCAATCCGTCATTAATTTAAAAGTCTTCCTTTGATGAGTAAGGATACTTTATGCCCCTTTAAAGAAGTCCGCTGGATCAACTTGGTGAATACCCTCTACCAGCAGCCAGGGGTTGTCCCCTGTGCCTTCAATGTCCACAGGAAGGACCAGTCTTTCTGCCCTAAAGCTGCTTGGTCTCTATAGTTCTTGTTAGATGGTTTCTTGGTTTTTCAGTTAGAGGAGTATGCCTTCTCAGAAATTTCTTTCATGACCATAGTCATCCAGTAGGTAAGTCAATATATGATTGTAACGATTCTTCCATGGCCCAAGGCAGTTTTTTCTCCAGTACTCCTAAGCTTTTGGTAGAGTTCCCTAAAACAGTTTTTCAATGCCAAGACCTCCTAGTGCTGAGCTTGCCTCCAGTCAGCAGTAGGCAATGGCTCTCTGGATTACAGTTTACCTGTTTATCCTGGTTGGTGATACCCTGACAAACAACAGCAAAGATTTCAGCGGGCACATGCAGCAAGTGTGCTGATGTATGCTGATGTATGATAGGACGGGACTTTTTGGTCAGCTGGTTTGAAATGCCCCTGACAGTCATACCCATGTTGTGTCAACAAGTGGAGGGTTTTCCACTGGGGGTCGCTGAATGTTTTTGAAACTCCCCAAAGTTTCTTCCCATCAGGGGCTTGCTCTTCATTGCCTTGTAAGCTTGTCTTTATATCTTTGGTAGGACACTTTCCAAGTCTTGTTCCATTCTTCATTTCTCAGTGAAATCAGCCTTGCAGTTATTTCAGTCAAGAGAGTAAAAGGGGATGGTAGCCTTTATAAACAGGCTCCTGTATACTACCTCTTTTAGAGTTTACCCTTTATACTCATCCTCAATACCTTCGTAAGTAGTGTCAGAATTCTCTCTCAGTTGGGAGAGTGACTTCTATCAGCTGTTCCTAGGCTACATGCTTCCAGGACTGAGCTGTCTGGCATACCTTTCATATTGTGTCTCTTGCACCAAGACAAAAATTATCTGGCTAGCTGTGCTTGGATATAGTTATGCTGACAGTATGAGTGACATTCAACCACGCATCTCAAAGAAAAAGAGTTACAGATAGGCTACCTTTCCTGTGTCACTTCTCTATTCAATTACTCATTTCATTAGGTTCTGCTTTCCCTTTATATTTTTGCTTTCTGGACTTGTGTTTTTATTCAGTATTTGCTTTATCATCTAGCATCTGACATTTCCAGTCCTAAAAAAGATACCATGCTTCATTTTTGAAATAGCTGCAGATGTTAACTTTTCTGAGCTTTGTCTTGCCTTGGCTTGCAGTTCATGTTCACCACAGCACAACTCCTATGAAATGAGCTTTTCTTGTTTGTATCAACACAATTAGATTTTAATTTCAAAAGTCTTGCTGCAACTTCAAATATAGTATTACTTGTGTGTTGTGTCCAACTGTAAATAGTATGCAGTCTTTTCATATTCAAAGTGATAATCCAGTCTTTGCACGTAGCAGTCTCTTGCAAAATTTCTGCTATGATTTATTCTTTTTAGTTCTTCTTTGCTTCTCTTCAGCTCTTGCCTGCAGACTTTTGCAGAATTGTTTTACTTCTTACAAACACTTGTGCAATCTTTTATGTGACTTCTTGCAAATCCACTGATTGTGTTTTGTGAACTTCTCTATAGAGTTTTCAGCTTTGTTTTGCAATTGCATCTCTTTATGGATTTACAATTTAATACATATAAAACATCGCACATCTCCTTTTTGATTTCTTATAGGAAAATTATACCTCTTCAACTTTACCTTCCTGTAACTGAAGAATACCCTTCATTTCTTTAGTGCTGTGTAGCAGCTGTCTTGTTCTTTCTCAACTGCACGTAGGCTATTTGTCTAATCTGGTACACCCAACCAGCAGTATTTTTAGGCTACTTTTTCATCTTCTCGGGAATAGAAAAAACTCTTGCCCTGCTTTGCTTCCAGTTTTCTAGTGTATTTCTGAAAAGTTAGAGACATAGTGTAATTGTAACCGGTTTCTCTAAGATATCCTTTACTCGCTATCTTTTCTTCTACTTGTGTATCTATTCCGTTGCTGGTACTACATCGTCTTCTGAGGTGGCAGTGAAACAGAACTCCAAATCAGGATTTAGAAGTACAATAAATCAGTATTATAACTACAGAGAAACTAATGCTGGGGAAAGACCCGCATGTTCTACTCCATCAAGTGGATAGCACTGACTGAGTGTAGCAAGAACTACTTCAAACCAGAATGCTTCTTAAAGTGCCTTTTACCGTGAGTGTTATTTAATGTTCATAGGTGTTACGTACTTAAAACTGTTTCTGAAGTTAAATGAGGAAGGCATGAAATGGTACATTTATGCACCAAATTTAAAAGACCAAGGTTAAAAATTGGCTTGTAGTGCCTTACTATTTAGAAGTTCTTACATTCAGTGATATTATTCAGTGTTTGTTGTTATGGAGATATTCCAGAAAACTGCCTCCAGTTCTGGAATGACTGATCTCCTTCTAGTTGAGTGAAACTTGGCAAGCCTCAGATCTACAAGAAGCACAAAGAGTACAGGTACAATACTTTGCTATAAAAAAGATTTAATTAAATACTGTATTTCTAAAATCATTGTAGCTGAGAAACCACCATTTTGTTTCACTTATTGTTCAGGAAAAAGGCAAAATGTAACTAGAAAACAATAAGATCCAATTTGCTCATTCCTCAGCTGCTAAATCTTTTTTTCCAAAATAAATCTGTGTGCTGCTTCTCTCTCCTTCTAACGAACGTTTTGGTGACTTGCTGGCGAAAATGAAAACAGGAAGAAAGACAATAGTTTGTGAAGAGTCTTTTCACTTGGGAAATATGACTTTATAGTAACTGTAGTATAATCTGTCATAACTCCAAATATAACAGAGAAGTACAAAAGAAAGCAACAATGGTAAGTTCCTCCCCGGGTATTTCATGGTAATTACAGCTCTCTGGTCGAGAGAGCTGATGGCTAAAGGCAATTTAGACATTTAAACTGACCAGTTTGATTTCTCTCCTTTTAGGTCGAGATCACTCTATTAACAGGCATGTAAATTGACGGTGTGTCCAAGATTTTCTGGAGTGAGGTGCAGTTTCAGGAGATAGCCTTCAAAAATAAGGGTAAAAGAGTGACAGAATCAACCCTACGGTAACCGAGGTGTATTTAAATGATAGCCAGAAGACTGTTGTGACCACCATTTACAGTTTACCTTGACTGCCATTGCTATTTTGTACAGTTCTTAATATGGAGGAGATGGTGTGTCTAGTTGACCTGTATGTACCATTGCAAAATGTTCGCTGAATATTCTTTTCCATGAGGCAAATATACTTTTTAAAGTAAATTAACAGATTATTATCTTCAGCAGTGAGCCATGGAGTGAAATTTTAGAAAGCTGACTACAACAGTATTTAACATTTTCTATAAACACACACAGAAATTCCAGCTCAGGAGGGACCCATTGCTGCACCCATGCCTCTCTCCAGATCGGTTTTGTTTTCAATATTCCTGTACTCACAGGGATGTGACCACAGAGGTGACGTGACAGGATTTTGGCACAGATGGGAAGCACCGTAGCAATGGAAGTGCGACCATTTTGCTGAATTTTAGTCCTGTGCCCAGTGGGAACAGGAAAAGTGGAGAGTGGGGGCAGAGTCTGCTGCTGGGCCTGAACACGGGGCGCAGCTGTGGCAAGTTAGCTTGCTTTTAATTGCAGAAAGGCCTAGGTTACATTTTTTAATACTCCTGGGAAACCAGACAATACTAATGGTAACATATGTACCCAAGGGATAAGTAAAAATAATTCAAAATCAAAACAGAGAGCAAAAAAACACAGTTAATCTTTTAAGCAGAAAACCTCATTATTTTTTACCTCTTGTGTTTGAATGTACTGCATTCTTCAATGTAAAACTTCAGCAAAACACTAGGACAGGATTGTTCCTATACCTGCCGTGAGCTACAGCATCTGGAGGGCTCTCCCTCATTTCAGTCAGCCGTTCAGAGGTCGGGTGGTCACAGACGCATCTCCTGCTCCACTGACCCGCTTTGGCTTGTTTTTCATGGCCAGAGTACTTGGTTCAGTCTCAGCTGGAGCTGCTGACAGAACAGGGTGGTTTTTGCCCCAAAGTCCAGTCATTTAAAAGGAAAAGCTACCTTGTTAAAGGAAAGTTGGATGGTAGTGTAGGTCTCTTGGCTAGAACCTGTCCATTATGAGTAGCCTTTGGAAGGTTACCAAATGTTTGTTCCCAAGCTGCATGGCCTAAATCAGTTTTTTTCTCCCGGAAAAGTCAGCAGGAGTGGCTGTTGGCATGTATCAGGAGAGAGCAAGAGGGGCCCCAGCTCTGGGTGCCGCCCTGCGTGTGGATGTGCCAACAGAGGACAAATATGCCCGGCTCCCTTCTCCAGAGCCATGGCTGAGGCTGGCGCGGGTGCCGGGCTGAGCGGGCAGCCGGGGGAACACGGCGGGGCTGGGGCAGGTGGGGAGCAGGAGGGAGAGGAGGCCGTGCAAAGCAGCAGTGGAAGGTGCCAGGAAGGGGGAGCACAGCTGCAGGGAGCTGCTGGTGGTCTCTGAAGCTGGGGGGCAGGCAGGATGGCAGCTCCCGTGCTACCAGGAGCTCCCTGCAGGCAAACCGCATACCACACAGGGCAGGGAAGAGCAGGCGTCATGCCTTTCCTTAGCTAGGATTGACAGACATCCCTTGTAACACAGAGCATCCAGAATGAAAGTTCTGCATCTCGTATGATCGTCAGGTAGGACACAAGATGTTGATAGCAATTAGCCTCACAACTGCAGCTCATTTGGACGTGCTCCGTTTGTTTGCTTCACCTGCCGTGGGTATGATGTGCCGTGCATGCACAAAAGTGTGCACATGCAACGCAGTTAACTGGGACCATCCTGGCTTTAAACTTACGATCTCTAGCCCTGCGTTTGATAGGACCGCAATCACCGATGGCTTGTGGCACATAAATTATCTGTCCCTGACATGCGAGTTGTGGGAGGGCAGCCTGTACCCAGCAGGAGGTACTGCAGGGAGAATTCCTTCTGCCCTCTCCTCTAACATGCTGCAAGAATAAATCACCTACTCAGCTCTAAACAGTGCTTAAGTGATATAATGGAATCCTTCGCTGGCCTGTGGACAGAGATAACAGCACTTTGATCTAGCACTGATTAAAACTCTGTTAGTCTGATGTTTGTTTACTGTTTAAAAATAATTATTTTACAACAAAAATAAAGTTGAAAAATAGAATTTGACTATAAAAGGAAATCTGGGATAAATGGAATAAGGAAAAGAGGGCCATTCTTTAACAATATTTGTATTCAAGGATATCCTAAAGGCATGCAAGGGACTTTGACGTTAAATTCCTTAATATTTGCAGGATATAAGAGACTTCTGGAGCTTGCATTATGGGTCAAAAAAGAAGAGAATATTTGTTTGGCCTCTGCAACACAAGTGAAACAAATTAGTGGATCTGTAATTTAACTATCACATCCATTAGCACAGCTGTTAAAGGTGGTTGCTTTCCCAGTTTTCATAGATAGTTTTGATTTTGGGAGGATTGCCATGCTATTGACAAGCTATTAAATATAGTCTTTTTTTGTCCTGTAACTTTTTGATATTCTGTGCTGAAAGTATGACTCATTAGGATGACTTGCGTAAAAGTGGATCCAGGTAATGCCACTGTGCAAGTTCTTACTCTGTGCTCCGCAAGCTACCTTCTCAGCCTGCCGGTGACCGAGAATACATATCAGGAGCATCCACTAAGTGATTTCTTCTTGTACATGCCACATGAAGGAGAAGTCAATATTTATACCTTACACTTGATAGAATTCATTAAATATATTTTGCTAAATAACACTCTGTGTTACATATTCCTTGTCTAATATTTGCCCACGGAAGAAGTATTTGTTATGTGAATTGGATGCCTGGTTAAGAAGAACTAAATGAGTACAACATATTTAATATTTATTTGGTAGCACAACACAGTAGACACAGGGGAGGTGAGAGAGAATGCAAATACAGGAGGAAGAAAAAGTGATTAAAGGGCATAGACAGAACATAAAATATTTCTACATGGCTACAGTGATTCTGAGAAAACTAAGGAGCAAGACCAGCTCAGATATTTGGATTTTAGAATTTAAAAGTTAAATATTTTAAGTAACAAATAATATTTAAGGAGGACTGTAAATAACTATTCACAGGAGACATGCTTTGTCTAAAAATATGTTGCTTCAGGAGAACTCCAGAGGTGATCCACTTCTCTAAGATCTGGATCATTTGGGTTCTTCATGTTTAGGGCACCTTTTATTTTCAGTGACAGGTTCTTAGTATGAGAAATCTTTATTTTTACTTTTCTATTGCTTTAGTCTGTGATGTAGTGAGTGAAATTCGTACCACAGCAAAATCTAATAACAGCAGCAACAAAACCCCCACATTGTTGAGAGCTGTTAAAACTCTGTTAAAGACTACTTACTGGAGAGGTTAGTTATGGAGAAATTGTCCTGGCTAATGTGATTTTGTGAGAAATTATATTGCAGAATTTTGGCAAAGAAAGTGCTTTGGACAGTAATTTGTTTTTCTGAAAATAACATTTTGCACTTGTAATGAAAGTAACATGTCCTGCTCTATTTTCTGAAACATATTCCTTGAGAGCAAATGGAAGTCACAACTGTACAGGTACAGGAAGGATTTTGGCCATTTGTGTTATGATTTGAAGAAAACTCAAATATAATCTACCAGCAGCAAGATGCTGTGATATGTTTAACACTGAACTTTTAATTTTATAAAAGCAAGTGACTGCAAGAACTAAGTATATCTCTACTTGACATCATATAAATGTGAGAAAAATTATACCAGACATTACAATGCTTATTCTAGCAGATATGTGTTTGCATATGTAGCTGTGGGTAGGATTTCAAAGGTGTACTTTTGGCAAATATAATCACGGAATAATCCAACCTTATTTCCTTATATTGGTTTCCAGCTATGCACTTTTTCTGCTGTGTGTGTACTTGGGATTATCCAACCCAGACTGGCCTTCCTAGGAATTTCTTTTTGGTATCTGCATAGACTGGAATTCCTCTGGCATCAATGGATTTTTTTTTCCAATCACAATTAAGTGCACTGTTATATTTAACATGGAATTTGAAGAGGTTTTACAGGATCTTTCTTAGAAGGACATGTGTACACATACACCAAGTTGATGGTCTTCATACGTTTAGTTAGTTCTGCTGGTTTTGCACTGTATAAAAACAGCCTGCCAACTTTGTTAATGCAAGCCTGAAACGTGAAAACCATATCACTTGAAATTTAACTTTATTTTATGAAGAAAACATTTTGAACATCCTGAGCAAATTTCAAAGTATTATCCTCAATTTTGAACTGGACAGCAATTTACCACAAACAAATTCTACGGTAAGGAAACATGTCTTGAGTAAATATTGTAGTTTATGCTCATCTCTCATAGCTTTCAATTCACTCTCTGAATGGACTCGATCCTTTTATTAAAGTGCTATCTCAAAACTCAAATGCTGTCCATGATTAATTCCTACACACATTCGCTGTAACAAGCTCTTCCCGTGTACTGTCGGCATGTTGTGTTTCTGATTGCACAGTATCTCTGTGCATGGTCATAGTTACACGTACTATTTTATTTTATGGTGATGTATTTTTGGTTTTGGATTTGACTGACTGTTTTTCTCTTCTCCAACTTTTTATGGTGCTAGTATCTTCCTTTCTTGGGAAGGTATCTTAGCAAATGTCACAAACATACTTAACTACCATTTTAATAAATGGGAGATGAGTCTTATGTACTGACAAATGGAATTGTATCATCTGAGATTTTATTTCTTCATAACAATAAGCAAGTTCTCTGTTGATATTTAAACTCATTCTTTTCATTTGCCAAATGAAATTCTTTTTTTTTTTTTTTTATTATTCCTAACATCAGCTCCTCTGAGAATACGAGGAGGGACCTAGCAGGAACAAAACAGCACTGAAAGAATTGTGCCGGGAATTAAAATCAACTGAAACAGAATGTAAGTGTTAGGATACTGGTTGCAGGTATCACTGAATTACTATTGTTACCTTATTTAGTGCCTAAATGGTTCTCGTTTTTCCTGACACAGCATAGTGCGGGACCTGACAGAGACGTGGTAAAACCACATGCACAGAGGACTGAGGCAGCTCTCACGTAGCAGCCATCTTGTACCACCTCTTCGTGGTCCTCCAGTTTGCTCTGCCAGCTATTGCCTTAACGCTAGAGCAGTCAAAGTTGCAAAAAATGGTAAAGATGCCCCTCTGGTGTATTCTTAGGTCTGCAGACTTTTTTTTTTAATCACATCTGCAATTACTGTAAAGTAGAAAAGGACCTTGGAAGGGTCACGCATCTATGAAACCGATATAAAATGTTCTCTCCGGAGAAATAGTTCTTTGCCCCCTGGTGGTGAATTAATTTTGAAAAATACTACAAAACACTTTTAGGAAAATTTACCTGAAATTAAAAAGAGATACTAATTGCTTCAGTGAACACAAGTAAATGGCTAAACAATACTTAATGTGTCAAATAGAATTAAGGAAAATCCTGTTATGAACAAGCTCCATCAATCTTTGATAGTCACTGCAGAATAGAACAAAAGGAATCAACATCACCATTTGAAACTGTATGAGATGATCAACATTTCAAAATCATGATTCTTATTTTGCTTTTTTGGGGGGGAGGTTAACACAAATGTCTTGACAACACAGAATGCTTGATTTCCAGTGTTCTTACCTTATGGACTACAGGAATTACATTTATCTGCACAGCATCTTTAGATATGCCGCTGTCTAGAAATCAGTTACGTTGCCCATACAGTGAAAGCTCTTGTCTCTCATTCCAGGAAACTAGAATAACATTCCCTGGATGAAAATTTTAAAAGAGCTGTACATATTTCTGAAAGTTGTCTAGAGGTTTTCAGTTTGCATATGCTGAGCGTCTCCATATGTGAACAGAGTACCAGGATGTCATTCTTGGAATAGTAATAACAAAATTGACATTGGAAGTCATCCACTTGCAGTTTAAGCCACAGATCATTTTGAAAGGTGTCAAGAATACATTGTTTAAAAAGATGGCATAAGCCTTCTAATCGCTGATTTTGTTTTGCCTTTTAATTCTTGTGCCTCCTAAACTTCTGCCTAAGACAGTGCTTCCCCATGTTGATGTTCTTCTTCGGGAAAATACATATTAAAATATAATGACAGACTATTGTCATGTTGTGCAGCGAAACATTATGCATTTATTCTGGAAAAAGGCCATTTATAACAATCAAGGCTTTTATATGTTGGCTTTATACTACTGGGATACGGCCAATATTCTGAAAATGAACCCTCTTTTCCTATCCCACAGTCTGTGAGTCATCTTGTATGATGTTAATGTGGCTTCAGGTAGTTTTTCAGTTTGGAAAATAGCATCACAGGGTATGGCATGCTCAGTAGTAGGCAGGGATTGTTTGGGTTTTGACACTAATGATGTAACGTGAGGAAAAGGAAAAAAAAAAAAGAGTAACATAGCGAAAAGCGAGAACTGAGCTGCCCAGACCAGGCACGAATTAGCTATTTCCTAAATAATATTCTTTCATGTCTGATGGACCATAATAGCTTTCTGTTTTTAGCTCTGTTGCTTTTGCTTCTCTTTCCATTCCCACATTTCTTTCTCATTACTTTGACTTATGTCTGGCCTAAGGTAACAGCTGGTCTACACAAACGGCATATTCCTTACCAATCTTTCAGTGGGCAGGGCTGCTGTGCAGGGATGCTGTCCCCCCTTCTTTTCCCACTGCCACGCTGGATGTTACCTTCCCTCGGTCTCCACTCCACTCGCCTGTGTGCGTGGCTACGCTCTAAACTGCATTTGCAAAATGATCTGGTTTTAAAAAAAAATCCCGTAAAAAGGCAATAACCAGACCACTTGCCTATGGGGACGGAGCACGACAGGAGCCCTCGGAGCAAGGTTGCCGCCGTCTCGCTCGCCGCTTTTGCAGGAGAGCCCTCTCTTCCGGTGCAAGTCCTCAACCGTTCCTGCCAGCTGCGAAACAGAATTCCTCCCTCCGCTCTGCTTAGCCTCACCGCCTGGGGAACAGCTTGCCTTCAGCTCTCCCGAGTGTAGTCATGCAAAGGTTTTTTTCCAGTGGGAAAGCCAGTTTAAGCCAGGCAGTTTCCTGCCTGCTCTGCCCTCTCCTTCATCACAGTTCGCTGTCCCCTTGATTGTGCCGATGCAGCTGTTTGTGGGCTGTGTTGTAAATTGGATCACTGAAATAAATCTGAGTTTTTGTGTGCGTATGTGGATATATGTGTGCGCGAACAGCTTTTTTTATTTTTTTAAAAAAACCTGGATCATTTCAGTCATTTGATTTATAATGTGGCCCACAAAGAGTTGAATTAGCACAGCTGAGGAGGCAGCGAACAGTGGCGCAGAGGTGGGAACAAGCGCCGGGGCTGGGGGAAGGGCGCAGGAAACTTTAAGCCAGCTTTGTTAACAGAGAAAACTACTGTTACTATACAAAACCATGTAGAGCACCTAAACTACACAGCCAGGATGGAAAACCTGAACAGACTGCAGAGCAGTCAGGCGCTCAAATTGCTGGAGATAAGGCTTTATCTTTAGGAAGAAAAGGGGTGGTCCCTTAATAAGCTCTTTCCCCTAGACCTCTTCTATTCATTTGAGACATCGAAATCACAGGCTGTTTAGCTATTCAGAATATGATCGTGTGAATCCTACTGGGCTTCTGAAGCATGTTGGTCTTTCAGTGCTGTTAAAAACGCTAATAATAACCGGTTCATGCCTCAGGCCTTGGGTGCTACTGTCAATTAGCGTCAGAACAGAGATTTATTTAAACAAATTATTTCTGTATATGCTTCTTTCCCTTTTGGTTTGCAAAGGAGAGCTTCGTGACCAAGCGTACCTGATTCAGTGATACCTGCCTGCGTGTGCACGCAAACTCGGGGCAGAGAAAGAAAATGCCGTCCTTGCCGTCATAGCTCTCCATATTCTTTAAGTAAAGGAGCTGCCCAGCTGCAGAGACTACCTACAGAATTCAAAACCTTTCTCTGATCCTCTAGCCTTCTAAATGTCATGTCTGAGTCACAGAAAAAAAGACTAATACCTCCCAACATCAGTAGTTTTAGACTGTCACAAAAAAGCCGGGTGTAATCCTCCACCTTCTCCTCTCCTTTTGTGTCAGAGTTCGCAGTACTAAGATTTAAACCGTCGTCACTGGTCACCCAGCTCGCCAGTCATTGCACGCGTCCCCGGAAATTTCTCACGTATTTCGTTGCAGGCTCATAGCGAAGGCAAGCATTGCTGAGTTTCATTATGTTTGGTTTGTGTTTTAAGGCTGTCTCTGAAAACAGGAGAACTGACTTGTAATTTTACTGATTTATTTTATATTGTGGAAGCTCAATGTGACTTGGATTAATTGAAGTGTTGGAGAAGGGGGAAGGACTCTCACGACCCACCAAGAAAAAACAACTTCTCATGATTTAAAGAGGAAACCAGAAGAATGAGAAAATAATAATGTGTCATTATTACGGTGGTGCTTATAGAATTTTAATAGCATTTTTAGCATTTTCTTGCCAAATATTCAGTATTTATTTGTAGGGTACAGAATGATTTTAATGGAAACATTTAAACTAATCTCGTAGTCTAGAATTTAAAAAAATCCTTTTAAGAAATGTTACATGCAGTGTCAGGCCTTCTCTCCTAATGGTTTAAGGAACAGAACAAAAATGAGTATTCAAATTTCCCACATTGTTAAAACCGACTGGAATAATTTAAGTATGCTGACTTAAATGTAAGATCTCTCTTAAATATGTATTTTAAATAATCATAATCCCATTATCATCAGTGCTTTTTTTTCTCCGATTACTCTTCTTAAATTCACATTCCTCCTGACTGAAAGAAACCATAATTTATCTGAAGAATTTCAAGATGTTTCTTTCAAAATAGCTATCATAGGCTGTTGTTCTCAAAAGGATTGAAGCCACAAGCTGCCTGCAATTGGTGGCCAGTGTTAGGAGAGTTTTTCCTAGTCTCAGCAGAACTGAATAGATCACCTGCGTTTATGAGGTTTTTTAAGCTTGTTTTAACAGTTTCAGCAAGAAACTGTTAATTCAGTGGATTTCAAAAGGGGTCATTCTTCATAACAAAGTCTGAATGATGAAAAATAAGATCAAAATAACAAATGCTTCTCTTCGAGGCTGATCATTCCACTAGATCAACTTAACTAAGGAGACTTGGAAGCTAACGAGGCAAGATGAGGTAGATATGGAAAATACAGAATGAGTCAGAAGGGAAGGAGAGTTTGGAAAGCATCTATTAAGGGGAATGGAGTATTGTTGATCCCACATTTAAAAAAATCTTTAACCTTGTTTAAAATAATTCTACCTTATTGAACTCTTCATTTGCCCCTGGTTTCTGAGGGTACTTTGCATCTTTGAACTTTGTTCTACAACCTTATGAGTAGGTAACTTTTTGAATCCAAAGCTGGTATTTTTGTGCAGTAAAGCTTGAGGCTTGAAAGTAAGGAGAATGTAGATACACCAGGCAACAAAGGGAATTTATGCTATGAATACGGGTGTGCAAAACAGAACAGATTAAGACAATTACGAAGAGGGAAGAAACTGATCTATACCAGCTCCAGTTACTCCAGAAAAACAAAGCAGCTGATAAATTAACCAGCCCATGACTTTCTCTTTACTTTGTCATTCTCTAGAAAAGGATTACTTTTCTTGGCTTGGTGATCAAGTGGGGGAAGCATTTTTTAAGATGATCAGAATGAACAGTCAAGCGCTCCTTTTTGAGAAGGGTGAATTAAAGAGAGTCTCCATCAGACACTGTTGGTTAAATTATCATTTCCTGGCAAACGGGTTTAGGTGTCCTTTCAGAAAACAGAGCCAGAGGCAGAATCATGATCCTGACAGCCCAGTGGGTGTGCATATGGGATATGGAAACATGAGTTTAAATATCAATCTAATTAATATTTAAATAGTTTGTACAAAAGGGAGCAGTTTCAATAGAAGGGAATACCTAAGACTACTCTATGAGTTGGAAAATTGATAATGGTTATGTTGGCTCGAGTCCTTATTCTGAATTAAGCAGCGTGTATTTTAAAGCCACGTCTTGCTATTCCCATAGAGCATCCGAGGCAGTGCGCTACTGTACAGAGGTTTTGTAAATGGTGCCTAGCTCCTCTTAGGTAAATTCAGGTGCATGTAAGACTGGCATTTGGGATTTTTTTAAATTGGAAAAACTATATTCTGAACTTGATTCAATTGATGGGTATTTTTGGGATGAGCGAACTGTCTTTTCTTAAAGAGAAGAGTCCCATAGTGAGTTGCTACCCAGGCTTAGCTTCAGGAGAGATGGAACCGACGGGGTGTTCCAAGGACTCTGACGGTACCAGAGAAGAGTGACTTAATGTTGATAATTTGTATTGTTAAGCCATTAAGTCTCCACCTAATTTCTCATCTAGCATTCACGCTTAACATTAATCTAAGCAAGGAAAGAATGAGAACTCCAGGGAAAACAGCTTAAAGATCCAGTCGATATTGACACTATGCTGGAGTGATTTGAGGGCAGCACAGGGTACGATCATCAAACCCATCCTTAAGGAGTTACTAAATCGAGTACTAGGATAAATCTGGTACTGGGGGTAACCCGGGGCGGGGCACCAGGGGCAGCGCTGGCCCCGGCCCCGGCCCCGCAGAGGGGCAGCCGCGGGACGGCGAGCCTGGCCCCAACGCCTCCCCGGGCCCCGAGCCCGCGCCTGGGGCGGCGGCTGCCGCCGCTGCGGCCCGCGCTGCCCGGCGGGGGGCAGGCTGCTGGGGCGGGGGCGTGGGGCATGACCCGGGGGGGGCCGGCGGCCCGCGGAAGGGCGAGGGCGCTGCGCGGCGCCAGGCGGGGGGAGGAGGCGGGGGAGGGGGGGGAGGGCCGGCAGGCGGCGTGGGGCGGGGCGGGCGCGCGAACCCCGCCGGCCGCGCGGAGAGGGCTCGCGCCGGGGCCCCGCGCGCCCCGCCAGCCGCCGCGGGCACCCCCCGCGCCCTTCCCTTCCCTTCCCCCCCCCGCCCCCCCGGCCCCTCGACTGCGCGAGCGCCGGCCGTTGCCGGGGTACCCGACGTCACAGCCTGCGGAGGCGGCGATTGGCCCGGCGCAGAGCGCGCTCCCCCCTCCGTGGGCCTGGCCGCCGGCGGGGCCGGGCCTGTCGCTTTCCCCTCAGTGCGGAGCCGCCGCCGGGGCGTGCGCGGCCTCAGCGGTGCCTGCCCGGCCACGTCCTCACTGCCGCCGCCGCTGGGGCGGGGGTCATGGGCCGCCCGCGGCCCGCGCCGCGCCTCCGGCTGCTGCCGCTCCTAGCGCTGCTGGCGCTGGCGGCGCCCCGCGCCCGCGCCTGGGACAGCGGCGACCTGGAGCTCTTCGACCTGGTGGAGGAGGTGCCGCGGAACTTCTACGACTTCCTGGGGGTGCAGCAGGTGAGCGAGGGCCGGGCCGCCCGCCCGGCGCGGGCCCCGAGGCGCGCCGCCCCCGCCGCCCCCTGCCCCGGTCCCTTCCCGCGGGCCCGGGCCTCGCCTGTCACCGCCGTCCCTGCCCCCGCCGAACATGGCTGGCTGGCGCCCCCGCCCCCCCCGCGCTGCCGCCGCCCGGCTGCTCCCCGCGGCACACGGGCCCCGGGCACGCCGCCGGCCCCTTGCCTTCTCGCCTGGCGCTGTCAGCCGCCTCCTGCCCTCGCAGGCCTGCGGCTGTCCCGCTCTGCCGCTGCAGTCCGGGCCCTCCCCGTGCCCCGGCTCCCCAGGCTGCGGACACGGCTTCTGTCCCTTTCCCAGCCTCTTCCCTGCCTCTGCAGGGGCTCCACGCTCCCTCAAGTACTGTTCTATTTTTTGTCCTTGTGGCCCCACCATAAATCAACGGTCCCTCTCCCGCTGTACCTCTCTGTGTTCCTGCTGCCTGTTGCTCTTCTGAATATCTCTCTTTTTCTCCAAATGCATCAACACGTAGGCAAAAGTAGCTCGTGGGCTTCTCCCACTTCCCATACATATCCTGGGCATGGCTGTTTCTCATCTTTCCCTCATTCTATATAGCTGCTGGTTCCTTATCTTCCTAAGATTGTGCATCGCCTTGTGTTGCGGCTCTTGTTTTCTCTCAGACGTGCCATGTGGTAGACTGTGACCCTTTGCCGCAGTAATGGCTTGTAGATTGTTGTATTTGTTTACTTTCCACGTATCTTGGTTATTGCGCATGGTTTTCACCTCTGTTTGCTAGGCAACCCTTAAGATTATCTTAAAGCATTTATTATGCACCTTCGGTTAATTTTCATGCACGTGTAGTCAAGACAGGAACTCCTGTTCCGAATGCTTTTATCCCATGTTTGTTGTGCATGTTCTAGATGTGGTTGCTGGCTTTGCTGCCAGTTGGCACCTTCAACTTGCATCACTTGTCCTGGCTCCCACTTGATGTTCTTCCTCATCTCTAGATGCTCTGCTCTGTGTGTGTAATCTCGCTTGATCTCTATTAATTCATTTTAGCAATCTTCTTTTTGTCGCTTCCTTGCAGTCAGTATTCCTCTCCTCAATAATTAAATATGCAACTCTCTATAATCTGTTACTTCACCCAGAGTCCCCAAAAGACAGGTTGTTCTTTGTTTGTCTCCTAACACCTCTACATTCTGGTGAGTGATCCCACTATTCGAATGGGCTCCCCTGACAACCTTAAAGTTTATTCTGGTGTAGTTCTTGGAGTTTTTGAGAATAATAGCTATATTTTCAGGTCCATTTCATTAGAGCCATGTCTACAAAGAGATGGAAGGTGTCTGCAATATGTAAGGGTCCTGTTTTGGAAACTACAGGCTGTGGTTGTTAATGATAGTGGGGGGATTCTGAGTCAGTTTCATCTTTCTTTTACTCCTTCTTAAGCATCTGGTGTTAAATACTATGGAATACCATCATATATACAACACAGCAAACACTGCTACCCAAGTTTCACTTTCATGAGCCTAAAAATCTAGGTTTTAATTCCTCAATGGCAATTTTAGTGTTAGATAATGTAGGGTTTTGTTTGTTTCAATTAGTGATGTTCAGATCTGGTATGCAACTCTCTGTCAGTATCTTCCACAGTCCTTTTTTCTAGGGCTGAATCTGTACCTTGCACAATAAGTTTAGCAAAATACAATGTTACTTTTAGCAAGTGAATATTCTTCTAGTTCACAGTTCTACTCCTAATCTTAATGGAGAACTTGAATGACTTGTAGCGTGTGAGAAGGGAAAAAGTTGGTGGAAGTGCAACACAAATGAAAGGAAGTTTTGTTAGTTATAAGTATATGCTAGTCACTCATAATGTCTTTATAGCCAAGAGCTGAAGTGTAACTACTATTAGATGCTTTGCACATGCAGCAGAATATACCTGTGAGTACGGTAATAGAGTATACAATGTTGAAGTTGAGCTTCAGCAGACATTTGTAAGCACTGGAAGATGCTGTATAGGTTTACAGGTTCTTCCACACTGTATCCTTTGTTCCTGCTGCTTCCTTCTCCAGCTCTGACCTATACCTGAAGCTTCAAACAAGATACTGAAGCAGGGTTCTGATTTGCAGTGACTCGCTAGGTAGCTGCATCAGTTTTAAGTTACGCTGTGAGAAGGGTAACTGGTCTTGTAACGGGGTCAAGGGAAGTGCACAAATCTCAAGTGTGCTGTATCCTACCTTGGATGTCTTAACATAAAGCTGCCTTCTACCATAACGTCTCTACATGCTGTTTGCACGTTTCTTCAGGTTTTCTGCTATTTTTTAAAACTATGGTTTAATGGAGCTTAGTGGTTATTTTGTGTGTCGCTATTGTTTAGTTGGGATGCTTTCGACTAGAATTCTGTGATTAACTTTTTATAGTTCTGGTGCTAGCGGTGTTATTCCCTCTGCTCAGGTGTTTTTCTTGGCATTTTAGCACAAGAGGGGCGGAGCGTGTGTGACAGTGGCCTTTGTGGCCGTGCCTTTGGACTGTTTCATAATCTTTCATTCATCAATGCTTGCTTTCCCCTCCTCGCCCCCTCCGTATTCCTCTTGGTGTTCATTGCCTTGTATCGTGTCCTGATAATCCCTTCTTCCTTCATGTACTTCTGGGGGAGGCAGCACTTCTCCCATATGCAGGACGTGACTTCTGCGTCTGAGATGCGGATGCTCAACCATGTTTAACAGTGGTATATCAGGGCTGCCAGATTTTTTCTAAACATGTCATCTTGTGTTTTGAAAAAATATAGAGAATGTCTCTAATGCTTCCTTAAGGCATTAAAGCAGCTTAGGCTTTGATAGGACAATTGTGGTACTGGCTGCTTGTTGAACCTCATACGCAATGTCAGAAGTTGATTTTAACCTCAACTGACAAGGTGCAGAAGATGTTGTGGGAAGTCCTGTAGCTCTCTAGCATGCTTTGATGAAGCCTCTGGCTGATGGATTTTTCCCTGGGATTGGAGAGAAATGATGATTTGATTTGTTTTGTTTTGTTGCTAGTCTACGCTTGCAGGAGTAAGGGCTTTGCGTTTTGTCTTTTCGAGGGCCTTGTGGAAGGCTCCTGGTGTTGTCAGGTAGCTGTCATCCAGCGCTGGCAGGGTGTTACGTTTGACACTGCTGTAGTGTTTTCCAAGATGAGTGACTGAGATTAGATAGGGTCTAATGAAAGTGATTTTTGTTGTGAATGTGGAGTGACAGAGGAAGAGTAAGATTGTGACTCTTGGCTATTAGAATAACTATCCTTAGATCCTGACTTCAAGGAGATGTTGGCTGAGAAATCTACAAATGCTCACAGAATAGTTGAGGTTGGAAGGGACCTCTGGAGGTCATCTTGTCCAATCCCCAAGTGCTAGGGCTGAGCACCTAGATCAAGAACTATCTGATATTTATACAAGGACACAATCTATCAGTTTGTTAATCTGTCAGATCGAATGGTAGCATAGCATATATAGGAAGTTTTGCATTGTTATGTTGTTACTGTTGCTGTTCTGAACAATTTGGGAATTGCTCTACCTTCCTGTTTCTTCAGTTGTTCTTAAATTGATTATGTGATTAACTTGAATGGCTCGTTTAAAACATTGCTGTTCGTGATAAGTTTGACCTAGCAGAATGGGGAGATAAGATAACCTTTGGCTTGAGAAAAGATTACGTTTCCGTGTTCCCCAAGTGATTACTGAAGTTGTGTTCAAATGAAGAAAATAGAATCATAAACTCTTGACAGATCAGATGTAATAATCATTTCAGTAATCACTTCAGTATAGCCAGTTTCAAACTGACAAAGGGATCAGGACCAAATAGTATTAATCTAAAAACTCAGATGAAGCAGCAGAATTAAACCAGAGGCTATGCAGACTCAGTAATAAAATTACCCTGTTACCTGAGAATGAGAACATGCAAATGTGATGTCAACTTTTTGGAAAAATTCCAGGAGGATCTGGGGAGCTACAAGCTTGTATGGCGGACAAACAAACTGATCAAGTTAATTTTATTATCTCTTACAGCTTTCAATAGCTGGTACCTGCATAAATATGATACGCTTTGGATGAATCAACTAGGCATCAGTTGAACCTGTGGATCTCCTTGCCAAAATATGCTTTTCATTATAACTGTTTATATGGCTTATATGCTCCTCTACTCTTTTTGGCTTGCAGTAAGGAAGGCATTACAGGCTTCTGAATGTCCTTTGAAACTTTGTGATATGGTTCTTGGATACAAGGGATCTGATCAAGGAATTTCTAGGAAACATTATTTGTTTGTGAAGATGTGCTAAAATGTGTGAGCTGTGTTGCTAGAATTAGTCTGTGCAGAGCATTATGTTACGTATCAGGTAGGACCAAGGAATTTCTGAATAAGGCTTTGGCTTCTACTGGTAATCAGGTAAGGGAACAGGTTTGTATTGAAAGTTCTGTTAGCCCTGTGCAGTGTATGAAAGCAAACACAGAAAGTTTCTCCAGGTGTTCTTTGAGGTAGTAGAAGAGGCCCTGGAAGCTCAAGTTCCTGAGGGAGAGTTAACACCTGGGTGGGTCTTGCTGGCCAACACTGTGGATAAATATATAACCCCTGAAAAATGTTGAGAGAGGTATTTTCTTCAGTATTGGCTTATGCCTGCCTTGTGGCACATGAGGTTTATTTTGAACCAGGCTCTAATCCATTCATGTGGCTTTACTGTCGAGAACTAAGAGCATTGTATCCATGTCATTGCTGGATGATGGGTTTGCTGGGTGATGCTACAGCACAAAGTCAGAACTGCACGTACAGAACGTGATTTTGGTCCTACAGCCTGTGAGACACTGGTATGTTGGCAATTCCAAGAAAGTCCAAGATGTGAAAACCAGGGAGTCAAATTTCTTTGGCTGCGGGAAGCCACAGCCGCTCTAGATGAGCTGGATGTGTTGGGCTAATAGGCTCCTTTCAAGAACACTGGAACAGAGGAGCTGTGTGTACCTTGGCAAGTGGCAGGGTCTGACAGGGTTGTGTCTGTAGAATGCAATGTCTGGTGCTGAGGAATTGGTGTCCATACTGTTTGCATTTCAGAGATATTTTGTTGCTGTTGTTGAACTAATTCCAGGCTGGCTGCATGGACTAAATGCCCGTTTGTGTTGAAGTGTGCTGCTTGCACTACTGGTTTTACATCTTGCAGTTCAGTTCTATTGAAAAGGAATCCAGTTCATGCACTCCAGGACCGCTTCATGATATGCAGTCAGTGGATACAGTAAGGAAGTTTGCTTTAAATGTGCACTCCTGATGTGCACTAAAAAATTGAGGTAGATGCACCTTTAAGGCTATAGTTTATAATAAATGGCTGATGCTGAATTTTACTTCTTGGCATTGCCCTGTAAGAACCTTACCAGGAATGAGCCCTATGACAAATTGTGTGGCTTTTATGGTATTACAAGGCATTACAGGAGACTTAAGAAAATTCTCAGTAATAGGTTTTTGTGTAGTCTGTTTTATGCAAGTGTATTGACTGATGACATGCAGCGTGTACATCACTGCAGTTCTAAAGTTGTGAATTCATATAGATAAAGTTCTTGGACATAGGTTTGGTAACGTATTTTCCAGAAAGAATGGCAGTCTTTGAAGCTGTCAGTGTTATATCGTCTGGCACTGCCATAGTTCTGGCTTTGAATGTGTCACTGTCCATTTAAAAAATCTAGGTAAAACTTTTTTTGCTGTAGAACTTTTTGGGATCTTTGAGTACACAGAGTGGTCTCTTCAAGTGGGAAGAGGCACGTGAGGGACAGTCAAGTCCTTAGCAAGAACAGCCTACCTGTACCTATCTAGGCCTTCTGTCTTCCCTGGCAGGCAAGGGGCACATAAGGAGGACAAAGAAGGGGAAATAAGGAGGGATAGCCCAGAAGCTCAGCAGTTTTTCTTCTTCCCAGTTACAAGCTGGATCACACTCCAAAGACTTATTTTCGTTGCTCTTCTAACACTTAAGTCTGTTCTCCTCCCTGCTGCTTTTTAAGGTTAATATATGTGGGTGCAGTGTTACTAAAATCGTGGACTGTACATCATCTGCAAATGTTTTAGAGGAAATCTAGGTTGGTAACACTGTTTCAGTCTTCCAAGCTTTGGAAGTATTTCATCCAGTGAGACAGAGCTTCACATGCATGCAATTTTGACATCACTTTTTCAGATGATTGTGTCAAAACTGAGCTGTAGGCTTTTCTTGCTTTGTTTTGTAAGATTATTTTGCCTTTGCATGACAAACAGGATATCCACTGTGACCTTCAAAAGTCTTGTGCTGTGAAGTGACATGGAGCCATGTAGCAGCTTGATATCTCGGTTACTCATGTTTGAGGAATCAGAGTTGTTGGGCTAGTGATTACACACCATGTCTAACGGTCTAAGCCTGTTTCAAGGTTGTTTTCTACTTCTTGTTCAAAATATGTATTAAGCAGGTCTAGTAGTTTTGGAAGGCATTAGATATTAATGCACTGTCAATCGCAACATCAGAGTTCTCAGGTGGAAAGATGAAATATATTTCAACTTTCTTGCTCCAAACTGTCAAAAATAATTCACTTCTGTAACACACAACTAGGTAACAGTAGTAGCTGACCCTTACTTGGACAGTGAGGGATCTTAGTCATTCCTGAAACTGTACATTCCTTTTAAGTGATGGATGAGGGAGGGGTTCTTCAAAATTGTTTTTTTTGACTTTAAGAATTTGCTACTGTTATGGCAGTTACAGCCAAAAAAGCCCTCCAAAGCCCCTGAATATACTATCAACGTTAAGGCAATAATAGACTCCATTGCACTCCTTCAAACAAAAATATCATTAGATTTGTTTCTAGGGGCTTTAGCTGTTCGTTCTAGAAAAGTAATTGTGTGGTTTTTCTCAGTATGTTATTGAGATACAATTCTGCATCCCTTCATGGTTTTAAACTTCCTATTTGAGTCCGTTAGTTACAAGTTATACATGGAAGTGAGTTTTCCAGCAGTTCTGGAAACTCTGCTTTTCATAGAAGATGTAAATTATAAAAATTATGTCAAGTCATTGTTGAGATTATTCACTTGGATCCTATAGAACAAAGTTGTTCTGAATTATAGAATAGTTTAATTGCTCACAAGAGTCACCATAAAGAAGCACTTATGATAACTGCTCAGACTTGTAACTGAGCGTGGTGCAGGATATGGGTTTGTGTGTGTGTTTTGGTTTTGTTTTGCCTTTTTTTAACAGTGCTGAACTTCCAGGTAAGCTGCTGATACATAATGTAATCCATTCTGTAAGTGCCCTGACACGTATCATGTATGCATAATATTCCCTGATGTCTTTGTTCACAGTTGCTGCATTTAAAAATGATTGAGACATCTAGACTTAGAAAACTTGTATTTTCCATAAAAAAGGGGATTCTGTATTGTTTCCTATTAAATTTCTGCTTGGAGGTTGTCCAAGGAAAAACAGGGGTTCTTTTTGCTTTCATTGTTGGCTCCTTTCTTAAAGACACAAAAATGTTTCAGAATCTACCATTATAAGTAGCTCTAAAGACATTTACTGTTAACTTGCCCTGACAATTCATTCATATAATACTTTCCTGATTTCTTTCAGATTATATTTTTCTTCTTTCTTGCTGTGTAGAAGGACATATAGCAATAGGAAACTACTATGTTTGGGAACCCAAGGAACTAATGGTATGCCAAGTGCTGTGAAAAGGATAAAACAAGCAGTCTTGATTTTCTCTCTTCCCTCGCCCCCCCCCCCCCCCCCCCCCGGTCTGCAGCAGCAATAATGTTTCAGCTCTTCCTCTCTATACTTCCCACTTCACTAATCCTTTAAGGATGTATCCATAATAGCTTGATCTTCAAATTGCAGAAATAAAAAATGGACTATTTTGCTTCCTAGCAGTTCTGTGTTTGACCTGTAGTTCATTGAAGGGAGTGACCAGTTTCTTGGTGAGGAATTGTAGGTAACCTGTGCTCGTGGCCTCTGGTGCTCGCACAAGGCTATATGTTTTATGCTTGTTTCAAATTCATCTCCTTTGCTGAAGTTCTCATTTATGTGCCTGTGTTGGTATCTAAAACAGCCACATAATTAATCTAACATACAGTTTTGTAAATGACTTCCCAGTGGGCTTTTTACTACTTGACTGCTGTGCATTGTGGTTATCATGTTTGTCTGTAAAGTTGTGTAAAGAAAAATCTTAGAGGCAGCCTTAATTTCTTTCTGTTGAATGAGAAACCTCTTATGCTCCATCTAGAGTAATTTTATAATTAAGATTAACACGATTTTCCAAGCAGATCTAGAGAAAACTATACCTTTAAGGGAGATATTTGGAAGTATCTATGGTGCTATTTTAACTTGGTAAAATTTAAAAAAATAAAATGAAAATTCAGCATATAAAATGTTTCTTAGTTGGGTTGGTGCTCCTTGTGTTCTCAGCAGAGCCAGTAACAAAGAGCGTGTGGTGCTGTTGCGCAGCTGAGCCAGTAAGAATGACAGTATAAACGATAACAAAGGGTTTTTCATCTACAAGAATAGGTCTGATATTAAAATGAATAAAAGGAGGAAATTAACATATATCTGAAATGTTTTGGTTTTCCACAGCATCCTGGTGGGCTAACTAAATTCATGCAGCATGTGCAAACCTGCAGTTTTGCTTTTGATTTGCTTGTTAGTGTTCGTGCTTTTGCTTAGCCATACGCTGCTCCTGTTAAAAGTTTGCTTCTCTCAATTTTGTGTTCCTAAACAGTAGTGGGTTGTTTGTTTGTTTGTTTGTTTCACCCGCAGCCTAAAATTATTGTTTTTCCCTAAATTATGAGGAAATTTGGGGTTTCTGGGTTTCTTTTGCTTCTTGTTTGTTTGTCCATCAGCCTTGTTTGGTTGTTACTAGCTCTGTATAAAAGCGATTTGTAAACAATCCTATATATGTGGCAATGTGTTGTACACATGTGGTGTGTGTTACAGTTATGCAAACAATAACACAGTTTGAATGTAACACTTTAAAGCACGGTTGTGTATTACTGGGCTCTCATCTGATGGATTGCTTAAGCGCAAATTTCTTAAATGACCTGGCTTGCAAGCCTTACAAACTGTTCTTCTTGATGTCAAACAAAGATGTGGTGGAATGAGAAGAGAAGAAAATTCATAAGCAATCTCTCATCCCTGCTAGATCTGAAATTCTTCCTTCTCAGCATTAATCTGGAAAACTTGCAGAGAAAACCAGAAGATGCATGGGAGCTGTTGAAATAAAGTCACTCTGCAATCTTTCTCTGGCTAAAGAAAGAGTGAAGAACTAGGGGAGTCTTGCTTTTATACAGAGGCTGTGATTCTGAAATGCTGCTGTCTCCAACACTGTAAAGTGCTTTTGCTTGTTGAAGGAAGCATTCAGTGCTGATGAGGACACGAGAAAGCTGTGAAGTAGCCCTATTGCACTGATTTGGGGTGAACAGCTTGTTTTTACCTACCCCTGAAAATATTGCAAATGATTCTGTAGTCTGATTGATCAATGTTTTATTAAATTTCAAACTCATTTAGACTAGCTTTTATATTTAATAATCACCATTTCATAGTCAGTGATTCCTATAGTGTTCTTTCATGGGATATAAATGCTGTGATGGAAGAGAAGAAGAGCCGTATGCCATTTAATTTTGTGACAGTTTACAATCATATTAGTAATTGCTTTAATGGATATTGTGTCTAACAGTGGCTGCTAAAACGTTACAGTAGAACAAAAAAAGTCTGTAAAATTTCATCCTATATGGAAGCCTCTTCCCATTTCCTATTAGGAATTATTTAAAATCTTATTCAATGGAAATGAAATCTTACTCAATTCAAGCACTTCTTTCAGTTGATTAAAAATTTGAAATAAACTTGTTTTCCAACCTGAGTCTACCTATCTGTTGAATAGAAAGTATTTCTTCTGTCTGTTTCTGTGTGGGTTGTAGTTTCTGTTCTACTGAATATTTTCGTCTTTCTATTTCTGCGCCAGTAGCTTTTCAACACTACAAGCTAATCCAGCAACATTCAAAATAAAATAGTGAATTCGAATGTTGGCCTGTTTTCAGGCCTGTATTTCAACAGTTGAAATACAGATTGAGGGTATCTGCCAGTCAGTTGTTTCCTACAACTTAAAATGGTGAAAGAACAAACCTCTTTTGTACAGAAGTTATGTACTATATTTAAAAATTAGGTATAACTGACTTACATTCATGTTCAGTTACATAGTACAGAGTTCCCATGCTGGAGTGCACCAGTAGTCCGTTTAGTAAATCTTTGTGTTTTCTGGTTGAGTAATACTAGGTGCTTAGCCAGAAAGCTGTGTTAATTTTGAAGAGGAAAAAAAAAAATCCAGTCCTCTGCTGGACAGATAGAGACTAACCTATCAATGAGTTACTGACTTACTGATTTCCTCAATCATGATGATTTATGCCTTTCACACACTTATACTTACCTTTCTTACCTACAAATGGATATGATTTATAGACACCTTAATTTTCTGGTAGAGGTGCAGACCGCTGGTTAGTGAACTCGGATTTAAGGACAATAGATGAAGTAGATCATAGCTTACTGGTTTCCAGGGCCCTGTGATTAATTGGTTGAAAATCACTATCTATCTCTGTGTAGTTAGATATTCTTTTGATCACTGTGTCTGTGCAATTAGATATTCTTTTGGTCACTGGAGATACCTACTTCTGTTTTCTTTTTAAATTGTAATCTTTTCCTCAGTGGTGTAATGCAGCGTGGCTTCTGAAGAGGATTTATTTTTTGAATAAACATGTATCAGTTAAGAAATAATGTGGTGGGGTTTTTTTAATGTTATTTGCAATTGAGAATACTAAGCACCCTTACCTTGTCTTGATTGCAAATGTTTAATACTAGTCTAGTATTGTGTCTCAGGGAATGGATCCTGGTGTCTGTGAGGGCCTGTTTCTGTTCCCTAGTCGTCTTGGTCTCCAGGTAGGGCACCCCTCCACATCATCCACGAGCTCCTTGGATGCCTTCAAGGAGCGCTGGATGCTGTCAGTGTGCTCTGGCTGGTTTCCACCCTGGTTTCTCATTATTTATATACTTCTGTATAACCCTTGGACTTCTTAAATAAAAATAATAAAGCCAGTGACAATAGATGGTGTTACCTGGGGAGAGCAGGTGAACCTAGCCATGTTTTGCAGTCCGTTTGCCCCCTGTACCCCTCAGCCTCCACAGTTTTTCATCAGTAATGTTAAAAGGTGCATTCCTGGTGGTGCCTTTCAGTCAGTTGGTGCTGTACATTGGGTTTGGAGAACTATCAGCAATGTGTCTTGGATCGCTTAATGGTTTGTAATTGCCAGCTCTAAGCTCTGCTCTGTGTAGGCATGCTTTGGTTTAAGGTGACAGTCTTGCCTACGCTGAATCTTCTCTCGCTTTTTTGCCAAATCACCTGGTTTGGCATTTTCTCACTAGCGTCTGGTATTTACCCAAAATGTATAGTGTCACTTATGAACTGTGAGATTTCACTGCATGCTCTAGTCTTCAGGTTGTCATTGAAAGTGCTGAATAAAGCCAGTCCCAGCACCAATCCCCCAGCAGGAGACCTTTCAGCTGCCTATTCTCTGCCCTGAAAACTGGCCATTAAACCTTGCTTTTTGTATCCTGTTCATTAATTTTCTACTTGTAAGACTCTTTCCTCCCATCCTATGGCAAGTTAGTTTCTTTGATAACCTTTGGTGTGGAACCTTGTCAAAAGCTTTTTCAAAATTGGGCTGTACTGTGTCTGCTGGACCTCTCTCTGTCCTTACTGATGCACTGCGAGGACTGTGGTGGGTTGGTGAGGCAGGATTTCTCTTTGCAGAAGACATGCAACATCTCTTCTGACAGACCACGTTTATCCATGTCTATAGTGACTTTATTTTTATAGCCCCTACTGCCTTTAGTAAGGAAGGATGACAAAGTTTCTGGTCTGTAATTCCCAGGATCACTTCTGTGGTTTTCTTTTTTTTTTTTTTGTGTGTGTGTGTGGATGGGAATCACGTTGGCAGCCTGCCAGCTTTTTTGCAGTACTGGGTTACCTTCTTCATCTGCAGGTCTGCAGCTTTGTATATAAATTTAATTCAGCAATCTCAGGTGAAAGCCATGGTCCTGGTGACTTTTTAGCATCTAATTTGTCTGTTTGGAGTAATACGTCTGTATATTTATTTCAAGTTGAATTAGCTTCTCTTGACCTGTCTACTGCAAAGAATGTGTTGGTGTGGGAATACCTTGAACATCTCCAACAGGAAAGACTCATTAAATAAATTATTAAATTGCATGGCTGTAGCTTTGTTACTGAATGAAACTTCTTATAGTTTTGTCATCAATCAGTCCGTAGCTAGCATCCTGCTTTTGATTACATTTAAAAAAATAAAAGCGTTTTGAAAATCAAATAAATTGCCACTGTAGTTTGTTTGGATAAATACAAAGTCCTTATTAACAAGTTAGAAAGAAGTGGTCAATGCGGTTTTTTAGCTACACATTCCATGAATTCTAATGAAACTGGCACAAAATCCACCACGTTACTGTTGTAGTTATTGATCATTAGAAGGACGAATAGCTGCTGTTATGCAGTTTGCCTGTTCTACCTAGTTACACATGTATGATTAAGCACATTTTTCTTAGGAGGTCAGGCCTTTAACTGAGATATCCTGATGGAGTTCAGGAACGTATCATCTGCTTCTGGTCACTTTGCTTTAGTAACTAGCATTAACTCTGTAACATCTCAGTCTTGGACAATAGTTCTCTTTTCAGAAGGTAAAATGGAGGGCTTGGGTTTGTATTACTGCTTGAGTTAGGACTTAAGCAGAGTTGGTTTGTGTTCCCCCTCCCTTTTGACTTATGGTACCGTTATACTATAGTAATTCTGTGGATTTATTAATTCCCCAGCAAGGTTCTTACTGTAATGTAAGTTTATAATTTTGGAAACAATGAGATTATTTTACTCTAGTTATCCTAATTTTGATGGTACCACTTACTAGCAATGTCTTTGCTCGTTCCTATTGATTTAAGCAAGATTTTGGTATTGCTTTGTTTCACTTATATAAGTCTTGTGTGAAAACTGCAATGTTTATGTTTTCTATTGAATGCTAGCATTGTTAGGATAAAGAAGTGAGAGGGCTTTATGAAATGCCCTCACTTCTAGAAGTTTTTAAAAGATAGAAACTTGTCAAAGTAAATTTTGCAGCAGAGAACTTGTTTGAAATGCAGGAACTTGAAGTGACCATATTAAAGCTAAAAGTTGTATTGAATAAAATGTATTGAATTTCAAGGCTTTAGTACAGTTCTTTAGCGTACAATCAATTTTCTTTTTCTGCTAAACAGAGTTGATCTGTTTATTGTTCAGGGACTTGATAAACTCATACTTCTAGGTACTCTCTAAAGTAATTAAACCCTGTACCTAATCCCTACCCATTGCTTCCATGCTGTGCATACACCTTGACTAATGTAAAGAGTTGTGAATTTAGGGTAGACTTGGCTCTTTGCTAACATCTACATTGCTGAAGCAATGCACTGAGAAATCGAGTTTGAGAACCCAAAGAAAGAGTAACTAGAAAAAAGTATGGGGTAATGAAAGACTAAATCAGACTGCATTTTCTGGGAAGTCTAGTTCTGTAGGTACTATGTATTGGGTGTGGAGTTCAGATGGACAATTTCATAGGAGAGGTGTTGGTGGTGAATATTTCCTAGTTTGAGCCACCTTAACAGTTGGACCTAGAGTTGTCTCGTGTAGGCTCCAATTTGTCATACTGCGACAGCAAATTGCAATGTATAGGTGCAATTAAACACCATTTAGTGTTGCAGCTGATTTTTATCACACGTCTTAGCTTTATCTTGATTTTTGGGTAAAACCATAATGTTTAATTCTATCAGTCTCTGAAGCTGTAAGTTTGAGTAGACTGTATTTAAATCTGAAATGTTTAGATAATACTACATTCTCCCTCTAAAAGGGATAGAGTTAGAGAGCAATGCACTTGAAGTAAAAATCATACCCTAATAATAGAGAACTTTAATCCTGGTATTATATTTCCTATTTTAAACCATGATGTTCTAAAGATTTCCGTACAAAACATTTGTTTGCATTCATTTTATAGTATTTGAAGTCTAGAAAATAAATTGGGACGCTATTTTTGTTTAAAATTTGCTCTTGTATAGATTGCCATTTTGCATTGCAGAATCTCGACTTCTCTTGCAAATGTATTTGTGAATATAAACACTGCTTAAGATTGAATATGGATATCGATGTTTTCTTTCTAAGGTATCATTTCGTTTATCTTCTATGTGTTTGCCTTCTTCAAAGTTCAGATTTTTAACAACAAAAAAAAATTAAAGAAAACTTGTCTGGTATTTAGGGAACTTTAACAGGGCCGTGGTATCTCCTTAAATTTCTGACCTAAAGAAAGCAAAAGGCTGTAAAACATGCGTTTCTTCACTTCTGGAATATGTAAGATGCATTCCCATAGCTTCTGTGCTCTTTTCTAACAGATTAACTCGAAGGCACTGCTATTGAATTAACCAGTACCCTGATAATAATGGGATACCGTTATCCTGTCTGCTGTCATGAGATACGAGAGCCTTACATGACAGCTGGTTAGACGTGATCAGATTGATACTATGGCCAGGACAGACAGTACTGGACTAGGTTGGTTTCTGAAATTGATTTCTCAGTCAAGATATCTTGATCAGGTATTCAGTATTTTGCAGTCCAGCTAAGACAAATATACAGAGTACTTCCAATTCCAGCTCCAAGAGCAGAACTTGCTATTAGCATAAAACCCAGCACCCCCTGCAGCTTGCACAAGGATTGCTTGTGGAGTCCCAGGCTGTTTGGCTGCAAGCCTTAGGGAAGTACATACATTGCAGTCATTTCCATTCTTCACCTGAGTATCAGATTCACAGAACGATTTGGTAAGATTACTTTGGTTCCTCTCAAGGGGTACCTTGCTCAAGCAGAGGTGCCTTTTGAACTCCCCACTGGTGAGAGGTGGGGGATGGGAGTAGGTGGATAAAAAAAATCCACACACAAAAGGAGCGCCACCTCCTAAAAAATTTCTATTAATGGATGTAGGCATGAAGGTAAAAATGCCTAAAGGGATGGTATCTGATATAAGTTGGCAAAGCTGGAAAATAATGATTAAACTCGCATGGTAAAAATGTGTCCCTTTGTCCGGTTGTATAATGAAGCTAGTATGCCATTTAAAGATGAGATGGTATGAGTCCTGAAATGGTGGTCAAAAGAAGAAGGAAGGAGTCCCTGAAGACATTGATTGCTGAGATACCCTAATAATAACACATGAAAGAAAACCAGCGTGTTGTGAAATGTGGAAATTAACTGATTTCTGTGTGTGTCATGGTCCCCCCCTTACTTTTTTTTTGTGTGACTAAATTAATATACAAGTTGTTAATTTCTGTGCTAGGCTACGGTAAGAGTATCTGACATAATCATTCAATCTCGAAAATGTTGTTCCGACTCTCAGCCCAATGCTTGTGCTCTGGGATCTAATTGAACATCAGTAGTAACAGATTCATATGCTGGCAGTAGGCACCTTGAAAACAGGACTCACTTTCACAAGGATCTGTCTTGTAATGACTTGGTTAAGGAAAAACATCATTGCAAGAGGTGAAAAAATACTCTAGATGAATTATACTAGTGTAAAACCTATCACTTAGTCAAGTGAGATAGAGTGTGTGATAGCACTTTGCTGAGTCCTGACATGCTGGCGAGAGGAAGGAAAACAGGAGAATCTAGTGGAGCCAGCGTGTGCTTGGAATGGCAGGTTACTTCGGGGAGGTTTCTTACCGTCACTCTTGCTGATTGCCTAACAGGCTTGAGGTCTTCTGTGTTAAATTTTTAAGGTAAATATTGAACCGATGATTTTAGCAAAAATCATTGCATGTGCCCTGGTATAAATGTTCTAAAATTGTGTTTCATTTCAAGCATCAGTAATCTGGAAAATGTACTGCAGTTGCTAATATAGCCCAAGGAAAGGAGCCAATCTTCAAAAGAATCATTGCTGATCTTTTGCTGACACTTTAAGTTGCATCTTACTTATTATGCTGTCCTTTGATTTCTGTTTAAGTTGGACCTTGATAATTTTATTTGGATAAAGTATGAAAGCCTACCCCATTTTCTGACAAAGCCAGGTCCAGACGATGTTTCAGATGAATTGGTCTTTAATTTCTGGGCCATAGCCTTCCTTCTAGAGTCCCAGTGATATTCCCATCTTGACAAAGGAGGGCAAGGGCAGGTTTCCTTCCAGCTACTACTAGAATAAACACCTGTGGCCCAAAAAAGGAAGCAGAAGCTTGCTGTAGACTTCCTGCATATTCTGCTTTACTTGCTCTTCGTTATTTCCTTTACCCAGAAAAGACGCAAACAAATCCTCAAAATGAATGACCTATGCTGTTTTTTTTCCTCTTCGATTTCTTCATTCCTCTCTAGACTTAATAGCAGATGTGTTTAGACCTGCCTACCAGGGCTTCATTTTCTAGATTAATATTTCGCAACAGGTTTACAATTTTCAGTAGCCATTAGCTCACTGGGCATCATGGAAATTTTTTTTGCCCCCCCACCCCCCACCCCCCATCCCTGTCTTCAAACTGTCAATCCTAGAATAGTGATGGAGAACAAGACAGTTACCTGAATGGCTTCTTGTTCTTTGCTATGCCTAAAGCTTTGTTTTTCACCAAGACAGCATTGTTGCTGGGACTGCACTGAGTGTTTTTCTTTAATGAGGGCAGTATATGGGGTCCCTGGTGGCCACAGCTGAGAATTGCTGAGCTGACTGTGATGCTTGAGTATTGTTAGGGCTTTGTAAATACATCTTAGGAACCTTCTGCATTGCAGTTCACAGTGATTGTCCATGCAGCCCCTGGAGCTAATAGTTATTCTCTCCTCTTTGACACTTTCCATGGCTTTTGTGCTAGTTTTTTCTTCTGTTCTAATTTTCAGAGGCTGAAAGAGTGAACAGTCTGACAGTCCTCTCTGTCCTGCTCGAGTATATACTGTACTTCGTCTTCTGATTCCTCTTTTTCCCTTTTTTGTCCTCTCATTAAGAACTATAGTTATCAATCAGGGATACTATACAGGGATATCTGTAAATTTTAAAGCACCCTTTCTCTGGTTGCTTTTTCTTACCAGTGCATTCGATACATCCTTTTGAGAGATCTGCAATCAGCTTGAACTACATCTAATAATCATGTTTGGGAAGAAAAACTAAGGTGTTTTTTTCTTTCTTTTTTAAATCTGCAATGTCGTCGTCTTATGTTTGTCACAATCTTGGAGGTCATCTTTTCTCTTTATTGTGTGGTTGGTTTGTTTGTTTTTAAATGTATTCCTGCTGCCATCAAATTTTACTGTGGCTTTCACTGCTCATCATAAATTCAGTCCTTTCTTTCAGCTCAGGAGCTAAAGTGGTCGTATGTACCCTGGTTAACTTACATTTCAATTACTTCAGGAACAGCCTCCTTGTCTAATCCCTATGCTTTCTGTAACTAAAATGACTGTCTAAAATTGGTTTTGGCTTTTCAGTTGGACCTCGAGATTGAATTGCCAAGCAACAGGCAGTTAGTGTTGCCTTGAGCTTAAAGCTGCATGTGGCTTTAGGCTGTATGTTACACTCCCTCTGTATTTTCCCTTTTTTTATTCTTGCCTTTCTTTTTTTTAATCTGCACATACTTTAGCTGTTGGTGGTGGTTTGTTGTTTGTTTGTGGTTGTTTGGTTTTTTTCGTCTTTGCTTGTTCACTGGTTTTGAGGCCATTTTGGTCTTTTCTTACTCGTGTAATTTCTGAAGATCCATTTTTACTTCTGCATGTCAGTATCAGTCCTAGTCTTCCTTTCCCAGTGTTACAGAAGAAATAATTGTCCTAAGTTTCATAATATATACTTTTATTATTTGTGGCTTTCTCCAGTCAGTCTCAAACAAATATTTGATGTGGTCTCAATTTCAACATGTAGGTGTTAGACTAATGATTACTTTGAAGGAGGATTTTTCACAAGCGTGTTTGAAAATTGCTGGTCTAGAAATGAAGTGTCTTTGGACGAGCAGGCTGGGTTCCAGGGCCAAGCAAACACAGAAGTCAGATCTTTCAGACTGACCTTTTCCAGCTGGAAAGTTTGGCGCTCTGGAGGTTGCTTTCCCAATGGCAACGTTTTAGCAGGCGGCTTTTGTGTGAGCCTGCTTTTCAGCAGAGAGCTGGCTCTGCTCGGTTAGAAGTAGGTAAGTGGCCACCCACTGCTTAGATAGCACAGATTTAATCTGCGGACTGGTAGACACAGGATTTGATAGAAATAGTTCAATAGTTCTTCCCTTACCGATGAAGTATTGATAAGGTATAAAATATCTTTGGTATAGAGAATATTATTTTTTCTGTTCATTTTAATCTGGTAGCTATTCCTTTTTCCATTTTTAAATTTCTGTAACAGAAGTTGAATTCTTAAGCTCTATTGTATGTGCTAGATGCTCTTCTGTCTAGCTCAACAACACCAAGAGGTCTTTGTACTTTACCTTCTGCCATGAACAAAATATCCCATCGGAATAACTGCTGAAGAGAAAGTGTAGTGAAATAAGGTTGTGTGCATGGAAGAGCAGTTAGAAGCAGTTAATGCAATTTCACTGTGTGTATGCTAGGAGGTTTATTTTAGCGGTATTCCTAGTCATGGTGAAGACCTTGTGGGATTTCTGTAATTCGAAGCGTTGTATGTGGGAGTGATGGGCAACTGTGGGAGTAGTTGTACCGTAAGTCACTCAAGGGGTTGAAATTGAAGTAATCAAGGTCTTGCAGCCTGGCTCCATTCTGCTGTTACTTTATCAGTTCTTTTTCCTATTTATTCGATCTAGACAAACCTTCCCAGTTTTTTGGTGTGTTGTGTGTTTGTTTCCCCATAGGTCACTTTTGATTGTAGAGCATTAAGACTTCTCCTGACATAACACATGTCCACAGTTGATTACAGCTGTGGAGCACAAAGGGAGAGACTGACATAGCTGCATAGTTGCTGCATTAGACACTGTCGAAGAGATGGGCTGCTGTTTTGCCCTTTCTTTTGAGATACTGCCAATAGGCAACACTAAGTCTGAGGAGACGCTTGTGCTGTTCCTTCTAATTATGTTACGGAATTCTTCCTAATGGCTAAATTCAGTATTTTATAAGTGTTAAGCATTATGTATATTATTGCTTAGGAATTCTTTTGTTGTGATGCCTTTTTCTTCTAGATATAACGTTGGGGAGTATCGATGTAGATTTTTCTTCTGTGCAATTTGAAGTAAAAATGAACGTTGCAAAAAGAGATTTGAAACCATTGCTGAATTTATTGTGTGAGGCTTCGTAGTGCTCTGGAGTAGATATACCAGAACTTCAATAAAAAGAACCATAACGATTTTCACTATTCAGTATTTATAATTGTCTCTATATTGTACTGATCATTTAATCTGATTATTGAGATTTTACATTTTTAAGTTCAGTTTTGGTTTCTTACCACTTGATGGCAGTGAAGGAGCTAGTGTTGCCAGGCAAAGGTTCAGGGCAAGAACCCATTATGAATAACAAAAGAGGAGGTACAAAGGGAAGCCTCTGACATTTAATATTGTTCACATTTCTAGGTGATATTACATATACCACAAATGACAGTAGAGGAAGAAAAGCCTCTAGATGGAGCTTCAGTACTTCCAATGGGGAGAGATTTTTATACTCAAATGGTTTGCTCCTATTTATAATAATTATTTCAAACAACAAATTTCCCATTTAGAAATGGAATGATACCAGACATAATCAATAAGTAATATCAGTGCTTCTACTATTCCAAACATACTATACTTCTTGAAGAGCATGCAATTCTGACAGTTTTCTCACACCTTCTGTTCAAATCCTGCAGCCTCTCAACATTCTTAGGAATTCTCAGGTATGGTTAGAAATGTGCGACGTAGATTAAGGATCAGCATAATTATTCAAGCTTTTTTAAAAAAAGATAATTGGATTTTACTGGTGGACCAAAAAGAGAAACTTGAGAAATACTGTTCAAATTGGAGACTGCCCTGCAGTATTTACTGTTTTGCATGGTCTAGTCCCAGTGAAGAAGTGTTTGTTGTAACATTAAATATGACAATGCACGGATGTACGTTTGAGGCCCTTTATTAGTGCAGGTTCTTTTGCACTTCCTACACCCATGTACACCTCTTGCCAAGCTCGTATGGGGAAATGAACCATATAATGGCCCTGCTATAGTAATTGGCTCCACATGGGCGGACTCTAGCGCACAGACAAAACCTTATTTGAAGTAATTGGTGCTTTGTGTAGGTACAAGGGTCTGTACATGCAGATTTATTTTGGATCCTGGGTCAAACCTTGGCATTAGTAAAGGTTTCAATTTCATGCAGTGTTTTTGACATGTAAGTGATTTTGAATGAGTATCAAAAACATCCATGCAGATGATAGCAAGCAACTTGATTGAACTTGTTTGTTAAAAATACACATAGCTAATATTTTGCAGTTATATTTTTGATTGAATATTAAACAAAGAACTTGGCTTGTCAAGTTTTGTGCATGTACAGCCTGTTACTAATTTTGGAAAATATCGAAAAAGCAAATTATAAGTTTGCATAATTATTAAATATCTTAATCATTAGCAGCATTATTCTAGTTCTATAATAGGCAGTACTACCTAAACTCATGGTTGAAAATAAGTGAAAATTTACCAGAGTTATCAAATATTTACTTTGGTTTCAGACACTAGTCTTATTTTTAAAACGTGTTCTTATTTTTAAAAAAACATTTAAGCACATTATTTCTAGTATTAGCTGGCATCTGTTAGCCTAATTGACGGCTTGTGGTTACTGGTTTAATATAATGGCAGCCAGAGCATACTTCTTGGGCAAAATTCAAGTTTATCTTATCAAATAAGTATCAAATACATAGTCTGTCTAGTGGTAAAAAGAAAGGGTTAGAAGACAGAGTTGAAGATAGTGCAGTATTTAGAATGATCGTTTCAGCCAGTGGAGGCTCATTTACTGGAAATGCCCTTATGAGATTGTAGCATTTCTTTATCTGTGGCATTAGTTCATCATGTAGCATAAAACCGTATTGAAATGAGTTTCTTGTCAATGCTGTTTTGAGTAAGATTTGTTAGAAAACAATGAAATTTTATTTCATTACGTGATAGGGGTTGGCTGCATTTATTTTAATGTCTGTGGAAAATCGTAGCTACTGTGGTGCAATACAATTTTAAGAGAACCTAGTGCAAGCTTTTCCAGCTGCTATTATTCGATTTAGGGGAATTTGAAATGTACAGAGAAAATTATCACAGCATTTGGAATATGAAATCAATTTGTTTTAGGAAGTTAGTGTTAGTCTTGCTCTGTTTGCTTGCTAGGCTGAACAGCATAATTGCCAAAAATCAGATATGGGAAGCATACATATATTTGTGCAAAATAAATTTTATTCTTCTAGGTGATTGTCAAGAATTTTAGCAAATGCAAGTTTAAAAAAATCTGTTTTGGTTGGGATTTTTTGGTTTTTGTTTTTTTTCCCTGAGATGTAAACTTATCTAGCTGATGGGCAATTTATTCATTCAGGGATTTATGTTATATGACTGCATACAATTGTCAAAACTTGTGTTCAAGAAATCACTTTTTCTAAAAGGGGAGAGAAAAAAGGCTGCGGGTGTAATGCAACTCTCACACTTCCTGGAGGGTAACTAGTTTGTACTAAGTAGTTTCTATATTAATCAGTACAATAGTAGCAATTCCCAGAAGCAATGTGTTATTTTTATTTCTCCTTATCTGGTTAAGAGTTGCAGATAATAGTAAAGGTCTCAATTTCTAGGTTTCATCTCTGTTGAAGTTGGCAAATTCATATTGATCTTTTAAAAATCCTTTGGCTTTTTCCTTTTACTGTGCTAACACTTGGGGTAATTTTTGCCCAGAAATTGTCTGTTAGTTATATCTTTATATTAACTTTATTATTAAAACTTTGAAGTTCTTTGATGGCATTAAAAAAAAACGTTGATGGCATTTTTATTTATCCTTGACTGCTGAGGAAATCTCAAACAGTTACTTCCTGTTTGGGTTGAAGGAACAAGTGAATTCTTGGAAAAGGCATAAAATTGCACAAATTAGCAACCAATATATGCAGTAAATTTCCTTGAATATTCCTGGATTCACTATCAATGTGTGTTTTGAACAAAGAATTAATTCTGTGTCTCTAGGCAATACTTGACTTTGTCATTTAAAAGTAAAAAAGCCCTACTGGAACTGAAGACTTGATACTGTTGTGGAGTTCATTTTTACCTTAGCTTACTTTTTAATAGTGATGGAAGAGATTCACTAATTAAAACTACTGAATTAGTGAAAATAATCAGAAGTTTCCCTCCTGTGGAGAGATCTTCTAAAGAATTTTATTTTACTTTATTAGAATCATAGAATAATAGAAAAAAAGCTGATAAAACTGATCATATAAAACAGTGTAATGATTAGCATTTCTTGTTGCAATATTCAGTGAGAGCAGAATAAAGAAGTATGAAGAACTTAAAATTGCTCATAGAATTACCTCTTCATGTTTTTGTTTTATTTTGCCATAAGAGAGCCTTACAGAATTTTAATTTCATTGTGTTGCAACTCATTAATGCAGTGAGCAGCAATTTTTTGTTTGTGTACCCTTATTCAATATTCACCTAAATTTCAGACCCAATTAAAGATTTCTGGAGACTCATTCAGTAAAGAAAGCAAAAAAAAAAATTCCTTTTTTGTTGTTTTATCACTAAAGCTTTTTTACTTCTTGGGTCTGGTTTTATTTGTATCTTCTGTTAGTAACAACAATTAACTGAACAAATATCCTTGACTTGTCTTTAAAATTTTTTTTCCACTTTTTTGGTATCAATATTGATTTAGAAATATGGAAACTAATTATAGTTGTATCTTGGTGGACCATATCCCAATTTTCTTTTGTCGTTTCCTCATTCTTGAGAGTTGCTTTTCTCCCCTAGATTCCCGCTTCGTCTTATCTAACATTATTAGTTGGAAAGAGGCGGGTGGTAGTGAAGACTTCTAAAAAATTTTGTTAAAGTTTTTCAGGTGAAGAACATTACGTTAAAGTATGTACGCATGTAGATTATAACCTATGTGTTGTGTGCAAAGTCCATCTAAATTAAGATGATTATGGAAATTGCCCTCATTTCAGTTTTTCAAGGAACTCTTGCTATGCTAAGAATCCTTTATAAACAAGACTCTTTCATGCAACTCTAGATCAATATAAACAAAGGTTTTCTTGGGTAAGATAAACTGTTCTCCATATGTAAAGTTGTCTTGCTTGTAAAGGTGCCTGTAATTTTTCAGTTCATGGATATTTAAGTCTGACTCTAGATCTATAAATATTATTGAATAAAAGCTTAACGTGCCTGTCAGTTTATTTGAGAGCATAATTCTACCAGCGTTTAAGCAGCAGTCATATTTGACTCCCATGTAAATATATGCATGAGTCCTAGGATTCCTGGAAACTTGCAGAGTTGGAATTTTAATCTTTAAAACAATGTTTTTTAATTGCATGCAAATTTTGATTGCCTCATGTGGGAATAGCATGGTTCTATATTTTAAGTTATTCTTTTATTCTTACATAGTGCAGGAAAACTACATACAATATAAAATACATGAAATATTGTTTCAAAAATACGATTAGAAATACTTAGATTCTTTTCTTTTTTTTTTTCTTTTTTTCTTTAAGAAAAGACTTGGATTATTCATGTTTATTCAGCGTGATGGAGTTTGTCTTCCAGGGTATATAAGGCTTTTTAATTCTTAGTCAAACGTTTGACATTGTATGTGGTGATAAAATGAGATAGAGGTGATACAAAAGTATTGCAAGTATGTCTTGGATTGATAAATGCTAACAATGCCATTCACATAAGCAAACCAGTTCTGGATTATTTATAACTTCTGAAAATGTGCCTCATAAATTGTATTTCAACAAGATTCCAAATAATTTGGATTAAAAAAACAGTTGCAGTCAGTTGTGGTCTGAAAGTAGACATCTCCATTTGTGCTTCTGGAGTACCCTTATGTGTCAAGAAGTTCTACTGAATTATTAAGGAAGAACTTTGTTGTACTGTAACAGAATTGGTAATTAAAATGCTTAGCCAGTTTCTCATGTGGCTGACATTATTTTTAGAATCTCATTACTTTCATTATACTTGAGAGATTTTGCAAGGTGCTAGGTCTTGTGCTTCTTTGTCTTAGATGATAAAAATACATATGCCTTGCAGAAAGTGCTTGGTAAATACTTCTGGGTCTTTTGAGACAAAAAGTACGCTTTCCTGTAAAAGAATCATCAGTTGCCTGGACACTGCGTGTTTCAGAACTGTCCATCTACACCTGGGCTCATCTGCTTGTAATACGTGCAGTCTCCTTCCCCTTCGTAATTGATGCACTCGGTTTACTGATTTCTCCCTGCCCTTCTAAAATGATACAGCATATGCTGGTTTTTAGTTCTGTGCAGATACCAGTCTACTGCTGCATGTCTCTCAGAAACGTTATGCTTTTATTGTTTTAAGGAATATTCCATTTTATCTTATATTTGTATTAAGATTTGTAATTTGAAATAGGCAAGCTGATAACTAGCCAGATTGTTCTGCAATTCAGTGGAGCCTGTTAGAATCAAAATGATTCTTCAGAGAGCTGGGGTTTATTTGAAGGGAGGGGGGGAAACCACTGCTTGTGAGTTAGTGTTATGAAACAGGTCTGCATTGCTTATGCAAATATTTTTTTCCTTTTTGAATCTGCTTCTTTCTCTGTCTTTTTGTACAACAGCCACATACCTTAATATCGCTTTTAAAGACTAGTAACAAATTTCTGGGACTGCATACTGTAAAATTAGGGAACGTCAGTTTTCAGGATGTCTCAAATCTTAATTTGGTTTCTTTGTGCTTGTTCATTGTGATGATTTTTAATTCACTACATTATATTCTACAGGGTCTTTACTTATTCAGGCTCAGGGAGAGATCTGGCCCCAGTGCAGCTTCAGGCTTATGTATTGAAAGAGACTGTTGTCTGTAAAAACTGTTTAACCTGTGGATGTTGAGGGTATGTAGAGAGTGGGGGAGAAGATGGCAGGGGGGAAAAAAATGGTTTCATGGGTAAGCTAGTCAGACGAAAAGTGCCCTTGAGGGTTGGATTCTGTTCCTTTCTCTGCTGCAGAATTCCTGTGTGATGCCAGGCAAGTCATTTAAACAAAACTTTTCCCAAGTGGTGACTAATTGATTTGAGTGCTCTGCAATTCTGGTTGCATAATTTGAGATACTAGGGGCTTATATGCAGAAATGCTGAGGGTTTGCAGCTGCAGCTGAAGTCGATTAAAGTCTGTGCCCTGAATGTATGGAATGTTGTTTGATACTGAGCACTTGGAAAAATCATATCTGAGATAAAATTAGTGCCTGAGATTACTGAAGATTTTACCTTAATCTGTGCCTCATTTTGCAATCTATAAAAAAAGGAAAGTAACGCACGCTTGTCTCTTAAGATATTACAATGGTGAATAATATTATTGATGAACTCTGATGCCATTGTGATGGGCTTCAAAACAAATAACCACGGCTTCCAAACGTGTTTGAACAGCATGCAGCTAAGAGCAGATGAGGCCACACGTGAACAAATGTGTGGAGAAAAATACTGAATAGCTGCTCACTGGGTAAGCAGTCATCTTCTGTATGTTGCATAAAGACAAAGTGGCAGGAGTAACGACGACAGATTGTAGTTCCTTTGCAGGGAACCACCGAGTTCTTCCCAAATCTCCTTTACCTGTTCAGAATACTCATTATTGTCTGTAGCATGTATTATCTTTATCATATTTCTGTTATCCTTTAATTTTTAAACTGTAAGTTTACATTTTAGATTTAATTAAACTCAAATCTTACCTTTTAGCAATCTCATTTTTTTAACAACAGCTTCTCTTGCTTCTTAAAAAAAAGAATCTCTCTTTATTCAAAGAATGAAAATAGAACTTGACCAAAAATTTTTATTTTTCTGGTCTGTTTGCCAACAGTGTGCTCTTTGTCGACATTGCCACAGGCTGTACGGCTTCCACTGCTGGCATCTGCCTCAAGTTGGCTCAGAGTTTGTGTGGGACTAATTGGAAGAGGGGAGATAGATGAGGAAACGGACTAATTTCAGTCCCCTCCTTCCTTTCTTCCTGCTTCCCCAGTTTCTTCACCCTGCAGTAAATATTTCTTTTATTTTGGCCAGTGGTACTTAATGTGACTGATTTTTTTTCAAAAATAGTTTTGCAGTATTTCTGCCACCACTGTTTTGTGTTTGGGTTTTTTCCTACCAAAAAAGACAAGTTATGAGAGAAAGAAATTGCATTTGATGGAATCCTTTTTCATTTCTTGGATTTGATTCCATGGCTGGGGTTATGAGACAGAAGGAAATGTGGCTTTGGCCTATTATTGATACTTGTAGGATTGTCAGTAACAGAATGCTTTTTTCCATGTAGTAGCTTGCGGACTTGCAGTTTCAGTCCTTTCCTCTCCACCTGTGTCAAAAGTTACCTACTAAATGTATTCTTGCTTGTCTGTTGATCTTTCTTTTAGTCTTGACTTTATAACTTGAAAACTTGGGGGAGAACCCACATTAGGATTTATCTTTGCTTCATTTAAGTCCCATGATCACAAAACTTTTCTGGTAGCTTTTGCATTTGAAATATTCTACATTTGTCAGCGTTTCTACTTGAGGCAGTAGGACCACAGTTTTATCTTCCGACTTTCTCTGTTATCTTTGATGTTGATAATCCTGTAATCCCATGTTGAGAGGCAACTAAATGAATTGGTAATAGCCACTATCTTCTGCAGTCAGTTGGCTGAAACAGATTTCTGGTAGCATAGTTAATGGCATGTAACCTGTGCCAAGTTTTTATTGCTGCTCGCTCAACTGTTGATTCTTCTTTTTCACAGGCATAGAAAAAGGCATACTTTTCCCCTTTATTTTGGTCTTTTCTCCTTTTGCAGTGTTTGTCTTGCTCTGCTCACCCAACTTCGTAGTTCCTGCAGTTGGCTATTGCTCTCTGTCCTGCTCTGTACTGCTTCCAGACTGAGGAACAATCCTTAAAATACAGATGTCAGAAGAAAATTCCTCTTATTTGTTACTTCTGCTTGTGATGGTGGGGAAATGAAAATGGGGGTGGAGGAAGCAAGAGATCTCTTCAGCTGTCCAGTTCCAACTCTGCTGTTGTGACTTGAGAGTAGGTCTCTATGGGTGGATGAGAGATGATAGGAGGCAAATACGCTCCATACAACTCCTGTCTTTTAATACCAGCGGATGAAAAAATGACCTGACATTTGCCCCTTTACTTATTTTTCTCTCCGGAGCAGGGAGCATTTCCCAATCTGTTTCACTTGTGACTTCAGAGGGCATATTGAGAGCTATTATTTTGCCTCTCAGCCCTCTGATGGTGGTGACAGGCTATTTAGTTTCCCAGCAAAAAAAAGGCTTGTTCTTGCTGAATTATTTTTATGTCTGTATAACGAGAGAAGCAGGCACATACATGTGTTTGATACCCACCGCCTTTTGTAGTGATGAGGTTGTTGGGTGTTGCACTCACGTAACTGAAGAACACAAAGTAGATCGGGAGAAGTGTTTACTTCACACTCATCTGCTCAGCTTTTCCTCCTTGTGCAGACCTGCCCTCTGTCTCTTCTGGACTTGTCTGGGTGTTCAGAGTGTCTGGTTCAGCTGAAGGCTTGCTGTGGGTGTTGCTGTGAGAGCAGAAGCTCGGCACATGCTGCCTTTACCAGCGGTTCCCTGGGCTGCTTCTGTAGGGGAATGCCCTGTGGTGAGGGTGTCCCAGTTTGGGCAGCGTCTGTCTTCTGCTCTTGCAGGCCAAGAGGGAGGCAGTTTATGGATCAGTATGAATTACTCCCCTCCTTCCCTGATGCAAACAGTGCCTCCAAGGTAGCACTGGAAGAGAAGAGCGGTAACTGCTTGCAGGGAGTGGTTTTATGAAAAGCAGGGAAGCGATCTTTCCGCCTCTCACTTGGGCCTGTGTGGTTCAGTTGAAATATTTTGATTTGAAAAACATAGAGGACAATTCAGGGAACAGCGTGCCACTGTGTGTAACAGTATCTGCCCACAGCTGCCATAAATCTTGAGAGGTAATTATGTTCCTTAAGGATTATTTGGCTCATTCTCACTAGAAATAATGTCAGATAAGCATTTTTAGTGACCATAATACCAGTTTTCCATACAAAATCACTAGTGAATGGGAAGGGCTGTCTTCAAGTCAGTTCCATCACAAGTCTTTGCATATATGTGGCTTTTTTAATGGGCATGATTTTTTAAATTTAATTTTATTTAGCTTTCAGTTGCTTATAAATCAATTTTCTGTGTGAATTTTAATTGCTGGTTCCTAACGCTAAACTTGATTTCTTTATCCAGGTACCTTTGAACATCAGCTGGCTAATTTATGGCTCATACAGACTCTGGCAGGTTTTGCAAATAGTCTTTTGGGATGTTAGTGTCCCCTGCCTTCTGCCCTGGCCTTTTATCAGATTTGTCATGTCTTAGGCCATCGGACTGTGAGTTGAGGTGGTCAGGCAATGCTCATGCTTTCAGCTCACTTTGTTAGGAGCGTGATAACTGTTAGCAAAGTGGTGGGCCGTAGTAATAGGCAATCTGTTAAGCTTATTGGAGTTTAACCGAGATGTTTGTTAAGTTTTAGGCTGGGATGTGTCTTACACACAGAAATTTTGCTGACGCTGGCATCTGCACTACAGAGAGTGATGGAGGGCATTCCTATATTCTTTCAAGGAGGCTATGTACTAACTCAGCAGTGAATTACTATATAGGTAGTGGCATGTTACAACCTCCCTGAGGTCTTCTGAGTCCCGAGGTAGTAATAGCTCATTAAAATGGTAGTTAATGAGTATAAAGGGATCATTATGCGACTCTCCTACATGACGGGTAGGGCTAAATCCTAACTAGTTCAGTATAAAGTATTCTAAATAAAGAAGGAAGGAATTTGATAAATGCTGCTAGTAGTTCTTTATAAACCTAGCTATTTAAAGCAATGCATTTGAAAAAACATTCATAGAAATACATTTTGAATAAATTAATACAGGTTTGTAAATGTATTTTAGGGCTTTCAGAGGCATTAGTATCCTATATAATCTCAAAGTTACCTTAACATAGTCTGTAATGAAGCGTCTTTGGTTAAAATATGCAGCATTTTGCCACTTCTGATCAGTTGGGTTTGAATTTAAAAAAAAAAAAAAAAAAGAATTTTTTTCCCCCTAATTACTTAAATTTCTTCTTTTAAGATCTCAAGATTTTTAGGCATTTTCTGTTCTATATGACAAGAATAAATGGTGGAACAATTTCTCCTTGAGGGATGAGGAGAGTAATGTTCCCCTAATATGATTTTTGTTCATGGAAAACATAACCACCTTGCACATGAGATCTTCTTTTTTTATGCCTTTCATTTAACTACAGTTATTTTCTGGACAAAGGTATTAAGGATTTATCCAAACCGAACAATGTGGATTTTGTAGCAGTGAGGTGAAAAACTTCTTGATATCAGTAAATGCTTCATGTCTTCCTCCAGACTCTAGAAGGACAAACAAACAAATGAAAGACTGCAGACTCAGGTACACCTAGATCTCAAAGCTCAAATTCAGTAGACAGGGCTGTTCTTAAGCATCCTTAAACTTAGAAAAATAACACTGCTTCTGCAATATGAGTCCTTCAGAAATATTATAGTATGGTACAGAAGCTAGGTAAACAATAGGAAAAGGAGGGTGGAAGCAAATATAAAATATATTAAATAAATATATTTCTAAAAATATATAAATATATTGTAAACATATAATAAATATATATATGTATGTATGATTTTGAGAGAGGTGCTCCTGCTTTCTGTCATAAATGAAGACATTATAACTGCTGTGCCTGGACATGGTTTAGTACAATAGCTCTACCATATCCTCATTTAGGTGTTTTTGTTGCAGAAATTAAGTAATGTATTTATAATACAAATACAGAACATTTTAAAAGGAATAGTTTAATTTTAAAAAAGTTTTAATGATATTTGTAGAAATTCCTGCTTGCTTTCCTTGTTCAGTTTAGTCCTTACTTTCATCTGACATTCTCAAGAAACCTTGCTGATAATATCTGTACCCTATTATCTTTTAAGGCTAAAGCTGATAACAGATGGAGAAAGTATTCTAAACTCAAATTCTGTGGATGCCTTATTAGCAATTTAGTTCTTGTGAATATGTTGCAGGATCGGGAATTTTGTAGGTAATATTTTTACCTGAGAGCTGTAGACTGGAAATCTCTGATGCGATAGACAAATTTTCAAGAGAACTCCCTAGAAGTAACTGTTTTTAGCCTATAAGGGAATGCACACAGGTATATATAAATATATGCAAATATCTGTATTATAAAAATATATATAACAAATATGTAAACAATAAATGTAACATACAAAATGGAATAAAAATAAATATGCAATAGTGTTCCTGGAAAAACGTGAAATAAATGAAGGATACCTACTCATTCCTTCCTTTTAAACTACCAGCATGAAAAACTAAATGGAAATAAACTATAAAAGTAGGGAGGATTTCAAATTAGTCGGTAGTGGCTTGAATAATTTCCTCAGTTGTTGTTGTTTGATAGCTTTTCTCCATTTTGATTTGAAGAGTAATTCTAAAAATGTTGAGAGTTGGTGAATGGTCTTCGCCTCTCAGAGACAAAGCTCATGTTATATCATAACTTATGGTTATACATGACAGTGTTCTCTTGGGCAATATGATTTTTCCTAAATAATCAGTTTCTGAAAATCTAAGTAAAAAAAGTAAAAGGCTAAAATAGTTTCAACAGAAGAAAAAAATTACATATAAATACTGTTTTTCAAATTGGTCAAGAAAACCTAAGCCCGTGTAATTGTGCACATGTGCTGAGGAGAACACTTTTTGGTTTCTCAAGCATGAGGCAGCAGAATTTTCATTCATTTGGCACGCTAGGCTGAAAACAGAGTCTTCTTTCATTTGACACACTCCCCTGGAAACAAACATGCCAGTGAAGGGATTGTGCCAGTTATCAGAAGCTCACAGGAATACATTGTGCTGGTTTGTATTCATTTTCATTTCATGAATTGCTTTAAAACTTAGCAACATAAAAAAGCACTAAAACACCTTTTTAGCATTATTTTTGGTTCTTACATATTTCCCTGCTGTGCTGTTATTCAGTTTAAATCAACGGAATGTTTTGAGACACATGGCTCCGTTTGCAGCAGAGCAGATCTCTCCTCCTGCCTGGGTATACTTGGAGCATTCATCTGTAGAGAAGCAGCAAATTTGAGTTTAACTCGTTTTGCATCCTTGGAAAAGATGAGTGTCTTAGAAAGAAGTTCAATAAAAGTAAAGGGTGAATTGAACAAAGGTTATGCAGCAAGAAATTTAAACGAAAACTCAGCTGGCATCTGTTAACTATAAAAGTTCACAGATAATGCTTGGTCTTCTGGGAGACACTTGCTTTTCTTTCCTAGAGTTATATTCAGGATTGCCAGCAGGTCCTTCCCACCTCTGGAATTTGCTACAGGACTCTTATTTCCCTCATAGATGTTTTTCCAAGTGCAAACTTGGCAAACTCAGGTGTACTTCTTGGAACTAATGTGGTCATGGGAGCTTAAATTAGGACCAGGTTGCAGTAGATGCACGTGAAGCAAATAATGGGAGTGGTATTTTAATCAAGTTTAATATGGGTGAAGATTCATTTATTTCCTAGTCTTGTGCTGTTGCTGCTGTTAGAGAAGCAACCATGTTAGATATGGGTATGTCTGCAGGTGTGATTTATTTATTTTTTTTTTAAAGGGAAATGACTTTCCAAAAAGGTGTTTGAGGAAACGGATGCTTGTGATTGTGCACAGAAGATAGGTATTGTGACATTTAAGGCTATTGGTACTGATAGTGGGAATTTTTTTGTTTGTTTCTAAGAGTCTCATTTACTTTTTTTAAATTCTTTTTTTTTTAAAAAAAGAAAAGGTACAAAGTTGAGAGCGAATGCAAGCCATTGAATTATAGTTTTGGTGGTAAGCTTCCAGAGTAAGAATGCCCCTCAAGTGAGTTGAAAAGGTATGTGTCAGCCTACACTAAACCAAAGTGGGGGTGAGAATCGGGTTGGAAGAAGGGTCACAGCTACACGGTTTCCGTCCTAAGAATGACCTAGAGAAGGGTTGTGGAGCAACAGTGGTTGCTGTTCCGTCTCCATGAGAATGAGACACTTAAGAGGGGTCACACTGTGTTCCTTGATGTTGCTCCAGGAATGAGGATTGTGGATATTTAATGGTTGGCCTACAGTCATGTTTGTTTGGTCTCTGACACTTATGGATATTAGTTTTCTGTGGACTTCACATGAAAACGACCAGGTAGGAAGTAGCAATGTTGACACAATGTTTAACAGACAGTTGCAGCTTCTGTCCAGTTATCTGCCCCTGCTTGTTTTGTGAATTTTTGTGGGACAGCCTGTGCATCCTGCAGATTCAAATCACAGAAGAAAAATATGTGATTGTGAATTTACAAAGCTTACCTTTTGTTTCTTTTTCTGCACCATTCTGCTTCAACTTGTATACCTGATGGTTACCAAAGGAAAGTAGTTAATATACCCCTTCTACACAAAAATTCTGAATGGGATATTTTGTTGAAGAAACCATATACATTTGAATTGCTCTTGAATTAAAAAAAAAATACTCAAACACAAGAGTGTTTTTTCACCCATTAACAAGTGATCGGACAAACTGCAAGTGAATAAAAATGTGATTTCTATCCACATACTTGGTCCTCTGGACCACATGCCTTCCCATTGCTAATAAAGATAATGCCACCTATTTGAAGACATCGGCAGGCATATTTAAAACCCAAGATGAATTGAGCGCATTTACTGCTTTAGAAGCACTTGCTAAATTGTAAGTAACTAAGTCTTGTTGTATAACTGCATTGCACTCAAGGGAACAATTTAGGTTTTGAATTGTATATGTTGGTAAGTGAAAACTATGTAGGCATTGATTATTTTTTCCCCTTGACCTAATCACTGTTTGCCTATGGCAATATCTGATATGTTATGTGTTCACCAAGAATTGTCTTGGGACCACAATGAGGCATTTTTTTAGCTTCATTAGTAATCATAGTTACATTAGGAATAGAAAGCAATGGATTAATATACTTGTACTGTAATACACCAGTTTTCCTATTTATTGTAAAGGTGGAAGTGAACTCTGTAGGTGGGAGTCTGAATTTGTAAAGACAGAGGAGATCAGATTTGAAATTTTGTGTATTTTCAGCAAGAATTTAATTTAAAAAAAAGGAAAGCAAATGCCTATTTAGATAAGTTATTTTTTTGTGTTGTGAAAAAAATCCTTTCTTTGTTTCTCCTTATGTATTTGTAGTCTAATGATAGAACTTTTCTTGGTAATACTAAAGAATATGAAAATGATGCTGAGTAAAATAAAATTTAGTAATGTGTTTTTCATTGCCTGAATTGAACAAGCTGCCAAAAGTAAATGACATAAATCGCGAGAAGAATATTTCTTCTCTCCCCCCGCCGCACCCCCCCCCCCCCCCCCCCCGGGAATCTGATGTGTATCACCCTTTAGACAAAAATTCCAACAGAGTACCTTAAGAAATGTGTTTAACTTTTGACATCCTGTTGATTCCTTCAAATGGTTATTTTGTTTGTGTGCTAAACTACTTGTTTGTAGTGTAAGGGATTAAGCGAAAAAGTGTAAAAGATTGAACTTTTAACTTCTACTTATAGGTCATGTAACCAGACACATGGACACTCTGCTTGTTCAATAAAGTGTTAGCAGTTAAAAAATTCCCACACAATTACTTGCATATTTGCATGCATAAGAGGCCAAACTGTGGCCTATCTAAATATAGACTTGCAGTTTGGTATGTCTGAGAACTAATTCTAGCACAAAACACCTTTTCCTCATTGACTTGTCTACTATGTGCATTTTTTCCAGCTATGCAGCTGATGGGTGAGCAGTTTTTATTTTAGCTTAGAGCATTCATTTTGCATTATCTTTTAGTATAAGTGCTTATATTATGCTTTATTTTTCAAAATACACGTGATGGAGTATTGCCTTTTTTCCGCCTGAACAGCAGTGACTCATATGAAAGTGGACTGAGATGCTGCACGTGGAAGTGTGTGCTGTTGTTGCAGTGAGAGTAGTTCTCAATTTGTAAGATCCGTTAACTGGAGATGGGTGTGTAAAGAGATGTTCAACCTTGGAAGTATGATGGGACAATATTGCTTTGAAAAGATAGTTATCAAGAAATAGGGTGATGCTTTTGATGTTTGTATCCACATGAGGGAGACAGTGTGACAGGCTCATTTGCCTTAATTGGTGGCAAAACTTGCCATCCTGAAGCACAGTGTTGGAGAAATCACTGAATGTACTAGCTGTCTGTAACATCACCGGCTCCTGCTATTAACTGATATGCCTATACAGATTTTTATTTTTCCCTCGTTAAAGGTAACTGAGATTGAGGTTTCTGAATTGTAAATGAAGCCATCCAACATGTCTTCTGACCTTTTCTTTAAAACAAACAAAACCTTAGTGTGGTCATGGTTTTCTCTCTCTAATCTTTGGACTTCTGCCCTAATATGTAAAATAATATCTTAGTCTGTAGAAAACACTGACTCTTAACTCAGTGTTTTGTTGCTCAGCCTTTATGGAAATGTTGCTGAAGGTGGCCAGTGGAGTCAGTTAGCTATAAATGAAAGTCTCTTAGAACAGCTGACTTCAGTATGTTTCTTTATTAGTAGCTTATTTAGGGTCATACACTGCTAGGAAGTTCTGTAGTGATGAGAGGCTTTTCTCAAAAACCGACCGCTTTTGTTCAGGGCAGCTCTTAGAGGATCTGGAACCTTGCCTGAAAATTCCTAATACCTGTAGGTAGCATTAATTAGCAAAATGTTTGGAACATACAACATTTTCCTGTGTTGTGTTTGACAGTATTGTGACGAATTGGTTAGCAGGCAGACTTACTGTCGCTTTAGAAATTTATGTGGACCAGTTGTAATTAAATCATTTACAGCAACATCCCATATTTAATTACTTATTGGTATTATTGTCCCCTTTTCAACCTTTTAGGGGCTTAATTACAATTAGCTGATAGGTGCATAAAGATCACTTTCATGGTTTAGCTAAAACCATGGCCAGTAAACTATTTCCTGATTTTTATTTGCTATAGTAGTGTCGAAATATTATATTTTGTTTTGAAGACAAGCCCACATTGTTTATGAAGTGGCCGACTGGGTTGGTAGATGAGGGGAAACAAAACAATCTCTAAATTATTTCTGGTAACTAAGATGAACAATCTGGTTTTGTAAATTTGTAAGTTTTTGTTTCAACTTATTAAGGTGAAGTGACATAAATATTTAAGCAACTTTATTCCTTCAGAGTTGACTTGGGATCTCTTGCTTTGCTTAAGCTGAACCAGATAAACTACCTTTTGTCCTGACCTTTTACACAAATAATTGTGCTGCTCCCAAAGAAAACTGAAGTTTAAATTGTTCAGATACAACTGAAAACACCGTACCTGTTTTTTACTTGTTTGTTTTTCAAAGTAATTGGAAAAATACTGTGGGACAGCTCTTTAATATGCTTTGATCAGGTTTTAACTGTTCATTGGGAGTGTTCCAAAAATAATACCAAGCACATCTAAATGTGTGGTTGAGAAGGAATAAGCTGTGGTTTATCCCAAATACACAGTCTGGAGGTAGTAATTTCTTGACGTTATCATGGTCTCAATCCCTAATTTTTTAAAAAAATTATTTACTCTGCATTTTCACATTTATTTCGTATAATTCTATTAAGTCTACATCTCAAGAATTTAATGTTTCTTTGTGCTTAGAATAGATATTTAGTCACTGTCTCTTCCTTCCCCTTAACCAAGAGTTAAAAATAAACCTGTAAAACAATGGCAATATGAAACAACTCATTGGCAGGAAGCAAGCTGGTACTTAACCAGAGGAATTCTGCTTTGGTGTGCACATGCCTTAGAATTAGCTGTTGGAAAATTTAAAAATGAAAAAAAGCATATGCGGTCTTTTCGGGAGAAATCTTCCCTGTGAGTAATAAAAGCACCTTCCTTTGACAGACAAGAGACTATGGAAACATTGGTCTTGCATTAGGGGATAATACCAGCTTCCTTAAAATATAATTTCAAAGCTGAATTTTCTCAAATTCTGCATTTTCCCCCCGCTTTATCCTTTTCCCCTTCTCCTCCTCCAGTCTTTCTCCAATATTCACTCCTGGACCAAACTTGTATACAGCATTATTATAACCTCATGTTATAAAACTGAAAATTTTAAAATGAAAATAATGATTTGTAATAAAAAGCCTGACAGACTAATTATAGTATTGCATTAATTATTATCTTATTTCAGCTCTGTTCCTTTCACAGCTAATTCAGATCTGGGTTTTGGTGTTTTCTAATCCCTATTGACACTGTAATTTTGAGAGAGAGAATATACTGGGGAACAATATATATAAAATCAAGAAATAAAAATTGTCAGATAAACAGTTGATTTCTAAAATGTTGTCTTGGACATGTTAGTAATAGAATGCAAGGAGTTCTGTTTAAATGCGATGCTTTGTGGATCTTCTGGTGAGTGTAACACCTATATACTATATAATACAGCTCTTGAAATCTTCCATTTCTGGATATCTTTATAGCATGTACTAAATAGCAGTAATTAATTCAGAAATTCGTGCATTGTGCAGCTAAGTTGGTATATCATTGATGCATTTTACATTCTGAGTTTTTTTTTTCTCCCAAAATGTGTGCAATTCTTATAATGGTTAAGGTATAGATTGATGTCAGTGCTACTGTATAGCTTCAAGACTGCAATTTGAAGCTACTTTAGAAAAATACAGTTCTTTAGACATGGTGAAGCTGAAGTTGAATGGAAGTCCTATTAGTGGTGAATTACATGTAAATATTAATAAGGGAAGAGTTCATAGCAAGTCCTCAGTTTGGGAAACTGAGCGTGACAATTTGCTGAAATTATGTCTGTCTTGAAAATTATCGCATCTGCATATCTTCAGTTTTTATTTGAACTTTTAAATGGTGCAGAAGGTGCCCAGGTTAGTTTTTAAGCAAGCATTTGGAAGTTTTGGCAAATATCATTGTAATGGATGTATGGTAATGAAGGAAGTTAAGATGAAAGATGAATTGGACTGAGTGACTGTTCAGCCATTTAGGCTAGGCTAGTTGCGTGGTTTGGTTGTTAGACATCTCAGATTACGTTGCCTTAGTTCCCGCACTTGGTTGGCTGTCTTCAGGTCTTGACAAAGTTCTGGGAATTACTTTCTGACAGTTTGCTTTGTTTTTCTTTTTCAGGATGCTTCGTCTGCAGACATTCGGAAAGCATATCGAAAGCTTTCACTAATTTTACACCCAGACAAGAATAAAGATGAAAATGCAGAAACACAGTTTAGGCAAGTAAGTGCAATGTGTAGCAATAAAAGTTTTAGGGAAAAGAGAAATTTTTTATGATGATGTCGTTTTAGTAAGAACAATGGTACGCCTTTGAAATGACTAAGTTGGACATTGAATTACATTTTTCCTGATGTAGCTAGATTAAAAACAAGTACACTTTTTTGTAATTAACAGGTTGAATAACACAGATTTAGTATTTACCTGTATATTAAAAATAATTTGAACATAATACTTATACTCTTAGGAGGAAAATACGTTTTGCACTTTATGTGAGACTGTTTATAAAAGCACTAGGGAAAATTTCGGATCAGTTCTCAATGCAAGTCATATGTAGGCATAATTTAATGAAAATAATTAATTTTAATTTTTGAATTTTTCGCCTTTTGAATCTTTACAGAGTGAAACCACAAGACTGTTGTAATTAGCTCTACCTTTAAAAATATACTTCTGATGACTAAATACAGGCTACTTAATTTCAGTAAGATCTTTAGGATGAAACAAATGATACCTTTTATTTTTAAGGTGTAACTGAGACAAGACTCAGTCTGACAGGTGTGAGGAGGGGAAAAAAAAGTCTTTTGTAGGAGTTGCTTGTTTGTGTATCGGATGATACTTTGTATATGAATATGTCACTGTTTCTTTTGCACACAGAGTTGCTTCTTCCTGTTGTAGGGAAAAGTGAAAAATGGCATTAGTTGGCAAATGTAAGATATGATACTACTATTCAGACTTTATAAACTCAATCCTAAAGTAAACTCTTTTGTGTGGTTTTTTTCTTGTTCTGTTTTTGTTTTAGTTGGTGGCCATCTATGAGGTTTTAAAGGATGAAGAAAGGAGGCAGAGGTGAGTTAATTTGCACAGGTTCTTAAATATAGCATTCATGCCAGTGATATATTGAAGTTCTATTTGACTTAATTGTAACTCTTCAGATGATTTTTTTTTGCATAATTTGTTTGTAATTCCTATATAGCTGTTTAATTAAAGATTGTATGTGGCTTAAAGGGGAAGCTGGTGTGTATTTTTGTGTGATATACTGGTTAATCTTTAAAACTAGTATTTGAAAGAACCTGAAAAGCTAGATGTTATTTGGAGCAATTTTTTTAACACTTAACTTTTAAGCTCACTTTTTGCTGAGTTGTGTCAATTATCATTGATTTTTTATTAAGGCTGTGGTTGAAATGTAGGCCACTGATTCAGCTGTCAGTCATATCTTACTATATCAGTAAAAGGTTTGTTGCATGATATTTAAGGATTATTTCCAGTTTATGTCTTCTTCAACATTGTTTCCTGCTGCTTAGTTAATTGTTTTTCTTTCAGATGTATTATTTATAATACTGTAAACTTTGATGTACATAGCACATTTTTTTTAAAAAAAATAAATGGTAGTTGTCCTTGCTGCTTCAGGAGCAGGTCCAGCAGTGCCTGAAGAAGATAGGATTAAGAACTGAAAACCTGGGGCTGATCTGCTTTCTGGAAAACTGTTTTGAACTCCCCCCCTTTTAAGCAAATGAACATTTAAACTAATGATTATCAGGAAAACTGGGATGCTGAAGGAGTTTTACTTTTGGGTTGGAGTTTTAGTAAATCATCTTCCGTCTTACAAATCTTTAAACAGGGCTTCACAAGACATTTCTTGAAGGGTTTTTGGCTTTGTGGATGTCTTGGCAGGAGTCCAGGTTTTATAGTACAGATTATCTACTTTTTGATAATCCTCTCTTGAAGTGTCATGAAAATGTACTTCATAGAGGTACTTTTGGAAAAATTTTTTTCTTTTTAGTTTCACCTCTCACAAGAGAATTTCATTGTGAAGTTCTACTCAAGGAAAGTTTAAAAAAATTGTTAGTTAAGTGGTTTCAGGCCACTTGAAAAGTGAGTTATCCCCAAAATTTTACCACCTGTTTGTTTATAACATTGTTTACATGCACTTTGTGATATTGACTCTCTGGAGCTTAGTTCCAGCACGGAACTTCTAGGAATTTCCTTGCAGCTGTAACAACAGCTTTTTGCATGGAACCATGATGCAGTAGCTTGTAAAAATTATGTTTTTAAGCCTTGTATACATTACAAATGTGACTAACTTACCCAACTTGTGAGACTATTGTTAATTAGTGCAGCACAGTAATTACAAAGGAGAAGTTAAAGCAGCAGTAGATTGTTCCAGCTTAGATTGATTTCGTTGTCAATAACTTATTTTGTACATAGACAATGTCGTATTTTTCTTGCAGGGTGTGGATGTCTGGTTGATATTACCTCTATAGTTGATTAAATAGAAATGTAGTGAGTTAAATAGTGTTTACCTTCAGAGAATTTTCCGGAAATAATATGCAGAGTTTAGAAATAACATGTAGAGTAGCAGAGCTATATGGTCTCATTGGTTTGAGAAAATCTTTATTGATCAGAGTTATTACACAGCCTAATGATAAACTCTCAGTTGAGCTTGTAAACGGAGTGTGGTCTGTCCTGTATCCTGTAAGGCAATGTTGTAGCATGTCTTTAAAACAGGTCTTCAGTAAGTGTGCTGGGAGCTGCTCCCCCTGTAATATTGTTCTGTTGTAAGGTAACTCATGGGTTTCTTGCAAGCCTATGGTGAAGGAAAGGGGAGAGTTGTTGCTTTTTGGGATCTTCCTACTTTAGATGTTGATATTTGGCTATGCATTGTCTGAGGTGCTGGAGCTAGTGGAAGAGGCTCAAAGTTTACTGTCATGCCCATGCACTGGTGAGAAGCTGTGCTGCACCCTTTGTCTCTCAGGGCTTATCAACTCAGTTTTATGCTGATTCCAGACACACCTATTTGGGTCTGCTGTAATAAAGTTCTCTGCCAGATGTGTGGTGTTTTTGTGGTTCCGCCCCGTGTCCCCCCCGCCCTGCCCTGCCTCGCCCTGGGCAGTGTGGCAGTTTTTATTTCTAAAGTAACTCAAAGACCTGATGGGATGAGATGGAAATTAGCTCCATTTCTCACAAATTAGTTGGCGAGGAATTCTGTCAGTTGAGCTGGGAATCCCTTCACAACTGGACACCTAAATGGTTTGGGGCATGGGATTACACTACCTCCAGAAGAGTGAGCTTCAGGCTTCTGCTTCTGCACAGCGAAGTCAGCTGTACCTGCCTCTTACTGCTCATCTCAAAAGTGGTGTAATCCAGCCTTGGTCCTGGTATGTGTGCAGAGTGGAACCACTAAAGGCAGGAATAAGGTCCTGCACTGTATGAGTGAGTGATTAACTCATTTTGAAACAATAAAACTGGGTCTAATTACAGGCTTCCTCCACGTCTTGGTGAACATCAGAGGTGTTAATTGTTTGTGCGCGTGTACAGAAACAGCTTTCTAAAAAGACAGATCTGTTGGCCAGCTATATGTAATTATTCTTCTAAAACCTTTGTATTGTCATATTTCTCAGTGAATTTTTATTTTTGTCTGATGGCAGAAGCCTTTCTTAAAATATTATAGTTCCTCTACTGACAATTACAGTACAGGACTTAAAAAGTGGTTTGTGTTTTTGAGAAAGTTACATAGTTGCTTGTTGAGTATACTAATATTATTAGTAGTACTACAGAATACAGTAATATTACTGTGTTAGTACTTTTCTCTTACACACTTTGATACATAATCAAAACATTCTAATTGTCTATCATTAAACATACATGCAGCATTGTTTAATGTAGCAGTGTTTAACATTAAATTAAACATACAGACAGCAGAACATAATATTTTATGTTTTGTATACACACTGCAGAGTGTGTGAAATTCTACAGAAAAGTTTATCTTTAGGGTATGTAGATAGGTGCATTTCTTGAAATACGCTTTACTTTAGGGCATTGGTAAAACAACTTGACGATGATAAATTTTATTAGTCTTTGATTATTTTTAATTCATGAAAAAGTAGATAGTTTTACACACTTCTATTAATTGTAATTAGGCAAATATCTTGGATTTTAATTTCATTGTTTGTTACCACATTAAGGAGCTTTTTTTACCTACCAGGCCTATCCTCTGTAACAATGTAGGCTTGATTACAGGAAGCATTTGCAAAGGAATCAAGATATACTTGTTTAGAGTAAGAAAGATGTTTATCTTAGCTCTCATTATAATTAAATGTCTGTATTCATAGGTATAAATTGTTCTGGCTGACGTTGCACTGGATGTCTTTGACAGCTTGAGGAAAAAAGGGCCCCCAAAATAAAAAATGCCAGTGCAGTCTTCCCATAGTTCAGAATAGATCTCATTAGTTCAAGTTTATAGTATATAAACTATATCAGATCTCTGAAATTATTTGAAATATGAAAGGCAGTGGCTCTCTTAAAGGGAAGAGTAAATTATAATTATATTAAAATAGATGATACTGTAATTAGCTACTACAGTTAATGGATTTTTTTTTCTTGCAATGTAATTGATTCTACAAAGAGCTCTAAAAACTATTTCATGAAACTTCACAGAAGAATTAAATTTTAATAATCTTGCAATTGGTTACTTGTTAGTACAAGACTAACAAGTCTTGTGTAGAATCCTGATTTTTAAAATAAAGATTCAACTTAAGTTATAAATGGGGATTTTTTTGTCTTTTTGTTTCTGTACTGGTGCTTTGGGGTTTTTTTAGCTTGCTGACTGCTACACTTCAGAGACAACTGGCAGGCATACTCATATGTCAAAGATTTGCTGCATTCTGTGTACATATGTTTGAGGAAAAAATACTGCAGATGTATTTTTCCTTTTCAGCTTGATTTTTTTTTTTTTTACATAGAGTAACAATTAATATAGGTTGTGGAAAGAAGAATGCTTTGTAATTGAATTTTGAATGTAGTTCTTGATGCACATGGATTAACCAACTATCTTTCATAGTTAATATAGGCTTCTGTAAAGAAATTCTTTAATGAGAAACTTGCTTTTAATTAAACCACATCCTAAATTTGGAAATCAAGATTTAAAAATTATGGGAAGCTTCTGAGTTTCAGTAGGATCATTCTCCAGTTGAAAACCTAAAAATCATTGATATCTTTATTTTTCAAATACAGAGCTTAATTACTATTGAAAGCAGTGATTTATCTTTTAACAGTATATATTCTAAAAAGTGGGTTATAATAGAAGCTATCTTCCCTTAAAATGGCCAGTCGTGTGAGCCATAATGCTCATTGATAGTAAAATCAATAGAGCATTGATTCTGAGACTTAATCCTTGGAGACTGTTGTTCAGAACAGCGGACATAGCCTAGTAAATACAGAGTGCTGTTTAAAGTGTTTAATGCAAGAGACTCTGCTGTCTTAATTTATTTTTTCTTAACAGATAATTTATAATAGAAAGTGGTTGCCAAACGTTAGTTTGCAATCTTGTTTCACGTATTACTGTATTGTTACCATTAGCATATATGGACCTTATTTAATCAGTAGCCACATTTTCAGTACGTCAATTAACAAGCCTTATTGTATAAGAAAGGCAAATGCTTAATAAATTTATAGTAGTATTAAAAAAAAATCTGTCTTGATTCTACATATATTTCTCTGAAGCTTTAAAAGGAAGGGCATCTTTTGTGAAATCTTGTTATCAACCTAATTTGTTTTAAAAATAGTTTTGTTTGTAAAATATTTTCTTGTATTCTAACAATAAAATGTTTAGCAAATGCATTATTATTTTTTAAATGCTAAAACTTCTACTTAATTCTTACACAAAAAGTTAAGTAGAAGTTTTAGTTTTGAAATAATGTCCTAAACAATTTTTCTGAACAGAGTTTATGTTAAGGCATATGTAGTTAATTCGTTCTGACTTACTGGGAAAGGAAAAAAGTTATTACTTCAAATTTTACATTAATGGCTATTAATCTTAGGATTTTCATAATTGGCATGGAAGATAAATTCATATTACAAAATTCTTACTTCTGGTAGCATTCAGAACGCTGCAGAATCTTGAGGTGTTAAATCTTTTGCATAGAAATAACAGTGCCAACTCGAACAAATGTTTTATCAGAAGTGAGCTTTTCTAGATGCACTGAATTAAAGTATATTTTTATAATTGAAAACCATTGCCTCTTTTTCTGCTTAAAAAAATGAATTTGCTCATGGAGATTTTTTTTAGTACATCTCCAAGGTATCAATTTAATAACTATCAAAGTAGCTAGTGCAGTTGTTGCATTTAAATTGATTTACATGTCAAGACTGGCAGTTTAGCAGCTGCGCTATTATTCCTGGATCGGTCAATTTACTTGAGAAAAACCTACTACTGAGTTCTACTGACCTGCATGACAATATAGGCCCTATTTCTATTCCTGTAATTAGGCCTGCGCCTAACTCAGAATATTTTTAATTAAAATATTTTGGTCAATGTGTTGCACCAAATTAGGCCTTTCAGTGCAGATTTAATTCTGGAAACGGTGTGATTAGAATATGTAATGAGTTGTGTTCAATTTAAGATTAACAGGTTGTGCATCTTGAACATACAGGTTTTTGAGTTTACTGTAGAGATTTTTGTTGAAACTTTACTCTGAAAAGTTAACAAATAGAAAAATCTGTTTTGCATGACTGTAGCTTGTTTATTTTTAAATTGGTGATAACATACTGTAAATAAAAGACCCCAGGCATACGAAGATATTTCAACACATTTGTGTGAAGAAAAACTGACAAATTGTCATAAAATGGTTTCTGTACAGTCAGTAGTGTTAGTAAAATTAAACAGTTTTAAAATAGATTGATTTTGGAGACAGCTTTTCAAATAGAAAATCAAAATCGTCTAGCTGTGGTGAACTTCGTGTTCTAACGTCAAAATCAAGCCTTTAACTTAAATTCATATCTGACACAGAATGGATGTTAAGTCTGGCAGCATTTTTACCTAATGGATATCGTGCTACTGAAGGACAAAACAAAAGCAAAGATACCTCTCCCCTCCCCCCAGCACTTGTGCTTTTAATTTGTAAAAGCATAAAAGGTTCCTAGTGTTTGAGACTTTTGTTCTTTGCTACCTATTTAGTAGTTTGTGGTTTGTTATTTGCTTCTGTCGTGGAGACCTGCCCACTGATTACTGGGCAGGTAGAACACATTTACATTTCTAGAAGTCTGTTATTTCAGAAGTGAATGAACTGGGGGGTGGGCGGGGGGCTGTTGCAGGAGCAATCAAATTACTTTTTTTTTTTTTTTTTTTTTGTGCAAAAGACGAGATACGTTTCCCCAGCATTTGGTTCTGGATTCTGTTTGTTTCCAGATGCAAGCCTAGCAGCTGACAAAACAAGGCATTGCTCTATAAAAAAAAAAAAAAAAATTACTAAATGATCTTTTGTGTGTGTATTATTCAAGTGGTCTGTGGGTTATCATTTGTTTTGTTTTATAATTGGATGGTTTGGCTTATTTCATTTTTAGCTCTCCATGAAAGCCTGTTATATTTGCTACTGTAGGTATGATGATATTCTGATCAATGGACTACCAGATTGGCGACAGCCTGTATTCTACTACAGGCGGGTGAGAAAAATGAGCAATGCTGAGCTGGCATTACTCTTGTTCATTATACTCACAGTGGGTCATTATGCTGTGGTTTGGTCAATCTACCTGGAAAAACAGCTGGTAAGTATTGGTAATAAATCAAACTTGCTTCAATTATTAGTATTGAATTTCCTGCAGAAGTTCGCATATTATAGGGATCTCTACCACTTCCCCTGTTTTGAATTTGGATTTTTCATAATTTAGAAGGATTATACTTTAAATGGTGATAGTTATAGAATGAGATATTCAACATATCAGAAACAGTAATCTAAAAACAACTTAATTTTTCTAGAATTGGTAATAAATAGCAAGAGATGGTTCTTTGGTTTTTAACTGGAAGGAAGAAGAGGAATAAAAACTCTTCTATCATCTATTGACGCAGAATCATATGCTACTGTAGTTGTGGCTATGGTTTTCCTAAATGTTGTTTAAAAATAATAAGTTTTTATTCATTTAAAAGTCATACTTGCTTTGCCTTTGTTCTTAGCTAAATGCTTTTTTGTTTTGGGTTTTTGTTAACAGGATAGGCATTGGTAAGCAGTACAAGCCACATTATTTTTTGATTATTTTATTTTTTGTCATATAAAAATCTATTGCACTTAGTAGACTAGGAAAAAACCTAAGCATAACTTGAAAAATATTCATACATTAGCATCTATTTACTTTTTTTATTTTCCACTGCATTATTGAAGTTGATGAATGAGAAAGGAGGCAAGTTGAATGCTTTCTCCTCTTAGAAAACTTTGATTGCTATGGAGATACACATGAGTGACAGAACTGGACTTCATGTGTGTTTAAAGACTGGATACCATGGCAACAGTTATTGTTAAGATAGATCATTTTACTTAATCATGTAGGACCCCTAGATACATTTGCATAAATGCTACTCTACTGTTTACCCTTCACAGAAGAGTCCCAGTAACATTTGTGGTTTACATGTTAATGATAACCTGTAACCGTAGTTCTTTCTACATCAAGGATGAACTGCTTAGCAGAAAAAAGAGGGAGAAGAAGAAAAAAACAGGCAGCAGGAGTACAGATGAAGCCAAACTTGCAGCTCTAGACAAAAATGAAAGGTGGGAAGGAACTCTCTTGTTTTCTGCATTTTAAAATATTTTATCAGCTACTGATTTAGTTCTATCATTTTCTCCTTGCATCTTTGAACTATTTTATGAGAAAAATAACTGTATTTGTAGTAACAGCCATTGCTGATGTAAAGTGTGCCAGTGTAGATGTGTTTTCAGGTTTTGATTTGTAAACAAGTGTGTGGTGTTTATTCAGCAGATCAACAGTAATCGAAAGACTAAGGCTGAATTAATGGCATCTGGCTTATAGAAGGGTATTATTTCTAGAAGTTGATTTTAGAAGATTTTACAGCTTCTTCCATCTTTGAAGATTTTTGCCTTTGATTACAATTAACAAATTTCAGTTTATTTAAGCTTTAGTTTATTACCATACCAAGCAAGGACTTTTTATGGGGTTTAATGCTTGTCTGATTTAATGCTTTTTATCTGCTTAACTTAAAACCAAGCGTGTTGGTAAAGGCTTCTAACACCATTGTTTAAGAAACACATAGAGAAATAGTGACTTTCAGGACACTCCAAAAGATACCACCATTTCTTCTATTGATTCATAGAAAGAAATAAAGGGTTTAAATAGTTCACACAGCAGGGGCATGAACTGGATCAATGCAGGATGGAGATCAGAGACCATTCTGCCTGTCGTCTTTCCTGATGACATCAGTGAGTAATGCTCTAGTGAACTGCAAATGACATTAATTTTTATGTATTGTTTTGTTTATGCTACAGTCTTCATATCTGGTTGTCAGCACTTGTGAACATTTGGTTGAGGCTTGCGGGTTTTTTTTGGTTTGGGGTTTTTTTAAACTGAAGTGATTGTGTGGCTTATGAATTTATTTTCTTGAAGAAAGGCCCTTTTTAAGAGATTAAAATACAGCGATGATTAGAAGTTTGGCTGTTAGGTATTTTGAATTAAATATTCAAAATGTATCTTTATTATTATGTAGCTACACATTTTTATAGGAGTTGACAAGTGCTAATCATCATAAAGGATAATGGGAAAGTTCTGACTTTGAGATTCTGTGGCAGTAATGAAAAACTTACAATTTTATTTGACTGCAGAATACTGGACAAACCACAGTGGCATGACTTACTTCCATGCAAGCTGGGAATATGGTTCTGTCTCACTGTGAAAGCTTTACCTCAGCTATTCCAGGTAATAGTAATGATTTTGAGTTATATTACTTTATTTTTCTTGATGGTGTTATTATGCATAATCAGATGTGTAGCACTTGTTCTTGTGAATTTCGTAGCTCAAGCACATACCATATATATATATATATATATTAAAAAAATCAGTCTTTGGAGGCAAATTTAATATTGTAAATATTATTGGAGGCAAATTTAATATTGTAAGTTCATACATCTAATAAGGAATAGCAGTGTCTTTTAAGTGATCTGTTAACAAAAGTGTTTTTATCTCAAATAAGTAAATGCTATGTTTTCATAGCAGATATATGTCATTTAAATTTGTGGGAAGAGTGAAATTACTTTTTCTGATTGAGTGAGCTTTTTTGTGAGTCACTAGATAATGACAATATAAATTGATACCTGAAATTACTAAGGTAAAGTAAAAAAGGTATGGTTGTAATTTATAAACATAAATGTGGCTGACTTGCCCATGGTTGTGTTTGTTTTTTAATCTAACACTATAAACTGTAAAATTTAGCTGATATTCATCCAGTGTAAGTATTGTCAGATCAGTTATCAGAGTAACTTTTTTAATGTCAAATGTGCATTCTTTTCATTTCCCTTGAATACACCCATTTGTTTTTAATGTCACTGCTAATGAATATGGATCAGGGAATGCAAAGTAGATTTTACTTTGGTTTACAAAAATATTGAGTATTAATTCTGAAGTATAAATAGTATAAATAGCATCAATGTTCAATTTCTGTCTGTGTTCAAGCTGGAAAAAGCATATAATTCATAATTCCTAATCTGTTCGCAAAAGGCTTGTAAAAATTATAAATGCAATGAAGTCTGGTCTTTCAGCATCAATTTTTATAGCCTTTAACCTTGCCTACAAAGAGATGCAAAAGTTAGTATCTCCTCCTCTTTTAAAAGTTTCATCAGAACTGTGTGGCTATTTTATTAAAGAAACCTTTCTTTTTGCAAGTTTTTAAAGCAAAAATGATGATGTGTAATTAAATCAACTGTTGCGGCCAAATCAAGATTTGATGTTTATTCCACACTGTGGTGAGTCAGATGGAAAAGAATTAAGTTGAGCAATTGCTGTTGCTGCATTTTTGAAACTTTATTCATAATTACAGTACTTTCCCTTTTGCCTTAATTGCAGAATATTATAGAATATAGTAAGATTCATGAAGAATTTTAAATTAGGACTTCTTATAATCTTTCTAAGCTGTCATTTTATCATTTTTATGATTTTAAGGTAGTCTGTTAAGAAGTCAGTGTAACACGCTTCAGATTTTCTGTTCAAAAATCAGCTTTTCTGTCTGTCAGATTAGGCAGAAAAGACGAATACAACGGAAGTGATGTTTCACGCTTTGTAGGCACCTAGCCAATACCTCTTGCTGTGGATTTTAAATCCATTAAAATAATGGTAGTGGAGAAAACAGCTATCTGATAACTCATGGAAAATTGGAGACCAGCAAGCAGGGATTTGGTGGCAGGGGAAGCAGAATGTAGAAGAACTCAGAGATGGAAGGCTTTGGAGCAAGGAGGACGCGAAGAGACAGGGTTCTAGAGTAAATTGCCCCATATGTAAATTACACTACCGCTTAACTTCAGGGTTTGTTTTGTTGTTGTTTAAGATGACTTGCTGATTATGTAAGTTAAAATGTAATAAAATATAAGTAATCTTCAATATCAAGAATATTCAGGACTTCAGGTACCTGGAATTAATTACTGTAGCTTATTAGTGAACAACACTTAAAAAAGTATTACCTCTTCTGAAGAGCATAAGAGCAGCAGTGACCTCATGCTGGAGATGTTTTCTGAAATGACAGTGCAAAAGATACCTTGTATGTTGTAGCTAGCTGGACAGGGAGACCTCTGGGCTCTTTTTGGCTTGTATTTAAGGTTTTAGCAAGTTCTGCCATAGTTGCGATTACCAACATATAACAAACAAGTAGCTATACTTACATGATTATACCCTGGTAGAGATCCTGTTTTGACTATAAGTGCTTTTCTCTTCAATAATACACTAACATAGGCTTGAGATTTCAGAGTATTTCAGGCTTTTTAAGTAGAATCACTAGGGCAGCTTATCTGGAAGATAAGACTCCTACAGATATTCTGTAGTGTTGTATGTGCTAGTTACGCATGCAGATTGTTTAACAAGGTGTTAGCAGTGGTTGATATAAGGATGGCTGCTATAGATTTTAATTGTTTATTGAGTTAATCTGAATGATTTCTTCAGTCATTTAAGAGCCAACAAGTTATTTTCAAAGTTTGCCGTCATTCATCTGCAACTAATGCAATTGTAGATGAACTTCTAAAAATGCATCCATATTTAAATGAACCCCATTTGGGACAGAAAAGGGTAAGAGTTAGCAATACTTTTAATTAAATGTTGCTTCTGCCATTGAGTTTTTCAAAGCCCTGTCAGTGCTGAACTGCTTCCTCAAATTAAGGAAACAAAACCACCTGCCTGTGTACACAAGTTCTTCCTCAAAGGCAACTTTATTAAAAACAACACCTCACCCCCAAAACCAAAACAGCAAAAACCAATAAAACAAAAGCCACAAGGAGAGGTCAATTTAAACTTTTTGCCACTTCTTGTATTGATTGCTTTTACCTAGCATCCATCTCTCCCCCCATTAGTTAATGTGAATATTCTACTTACAACAGCTCTGTCTCAGGATTCAGGTTGCTGAGCTTCTGCCCATGCCTGGCTCTCATTTATCCAATTGAGTGTCTTTCTCCTACTTCCCCTCCTCCTTCAAAATGTCAGATTTCAGAAGGAGGCACTTAAAATAATTAAGGTGGGCCTTTACTGAAGAAAAATGCTTTGTTTGCATGCCCTTGTGATGGCCTATGCCATTTTATCGTAGTCTGCATTTTATGTCAAGAAACGGGAAGAAAAATGGTGAGAGGAGGATGAGAGAAACTAAAACCTGATTGGTTTTTTTTTAAACTGGTTGACGATTGTATTTTGAGAGAGGCTATATAGGCTTTTATATCTATGCATTTAGTTTAGTTAAATTTGGGGGTGAAAACAGCATCTTTAAGCTTGTTTGAAGAAGCCAAAGGAAAAGAATATATAAAATGTATCATAAATCAAATATCTGTGGTGTGAAAGAAACATTAAGTGGAGTGTAAATTACATTGACTATTACCAAGTTTAATTCTTATAATGTAGGCTCAAGAAAAACATAAAAAAAGAATGCAAATTGTTTTTAAGGTCATTTATAGTTTACTCTTTCATGAGAATGACCTGGAAGAAGGCTATATGTTTAAAAAAAAATAAATAAAAGAAGGAAAAAAGGAAAGAAACAAAACTCAATTAAAATGCTTATTGGAACTGAAAATTGTTCTTACAAAGAAATAAACCAGCTAAATATAGTGTGCAAGAATTTCAGTTCAAATGGTGAATGGAATACGGAATAGACAGTTGTGTTAAGTGTACTTTTCTTTTGTGGGCGAACAGTCATATGTCAATTGCAGTTTATTCCCAGAACAGCTGACTAGAGTTTTTTCTTTGGATGTGCAGACATACAACTTAAGAAAAGTCGTCTTTCTTAAAAATGTTAATTATTCTTCACAAAGTATTTCCTTCAGAAAACTGAAGATAGGAGTGTTCGTTAGCGTTCCTGTCAACTACTTTTCCTCCACCTTGATGTGGTGAAGCTTAGCAATGAATGTCTTTATTTTTACACCAACATCATTAATGCCAGTCAGCACTAGGAAATGTTTTTTTTTTTAGTTAAATTATGAGCCTGCTGTTGGCCTGAGTGTAGTGAAGCAGAAAGCATTTTTGTTTGTTTCAGACAGAAATGGATTCTTGTTCAGAAAATAGAGTTTCCTGTTATCTTCTGTCCATACTAGTGTAGGTGTAGCGCATACACCCTAGCAGTGAACTGTTGGAAGAACTTCGGGTGGCTCGCCAGTAATGAGAAGGCAGTTCAAGCTTGATACGTAGTTGCACTGGGTATAACCTAGTGAGATTATCAACAAAGCTTTCAATTACAACTGAAACTTTTGTTTATAAAGACCTTTGTGTAGCATGAAGTGAATTAAAACAAAAAGGCCAGTAATTTATTTTTATGTAGACTACCAGATGGTAATTACTGTAGCTGATTTAGTAGCCTGGAATAGATTCAAACTAGTGACCCAGAGGTGTTTAATTTCTTGGCATTTTTCTGTCAGGTTTTCTTTTAATCCATGATTACATTTCAACACCTGTTTAGAGATGGTTCAGCTTTGGCCTTAAATGGATTGGCAATGTGTCATTAAACTCAAGAGGCTTTGCCAGCAGGGCATCTCCTTTGGCAAAGTTAGCTTTTAAGCAAGATTTGATTAGGTCATCAAACATTCATGTGGGTTGTTTTTGTCTTCCCATATGACTTTATGTAAAATCATCATGTGAGATTGAAGTAAAATTTATTGCATTTAATAATGTATGCCTTAAAAAAGAGATTTTTTTGAAGGGATTTATCCAAGTCAGTAAAGTTAAATATCTCGTTAATTCCCAATTTTAGAGGGTTTTGATGTGTCCCAACTTACTGTACAGCACCAGTATTGATATAAGTTGTGGGGAGCGAGCAATTGCAGGATGTGTGGCACGAGTGATTGCCCATTTGCTCTGTTTCTTGCTATTTCACAGCTGTTGGGAGAACCAAAGTAGGGATGAAGCTCTTGACCCCGAGGTCAATTAGAAGCTTAGAAGCAGGTCAGAGGAGAGTGGATGGTAAAACAAGTGTTCTGGGTGTATGCAAGTGAGCAAAAATAATTTGCGTCTTACAAGGTACTATCTGAGGCTTTGGAGACAAAATGTGCTTTCCTGCATAGTAAATGTTTTAAGTAAATGTAAGACACTAAAGAAATTTGCCTTTAATTGCCTGTTGTTCTGTGGCAGCCAATTTTTTTCTGCTCTTTCAAATCACCTACTGTATGTCTGCATATCCCACATTAGGACACACATTAGAGGAGTGTAGCTCTAAGAGTTGCTTGTGTGTACAAGGCGATACTGGCTCTCAGTTAATGGTACTGTTCTGTTGTGGTATGAGGCTTCACGGGGTATGAATAGGTCCCAGGGAGGCCTTGCAGCATTGGCCTCAGTTCCCCCTCCTGGCTGCCTTTCTTTCACCAGTGTGGATGTGGAATACCCAGCAGATACTGCATTAGCACAGCCTGCTGCTGGTCACCCGGTGCGTCCGAGGCTTGGGAACCATGCTTCAACTGCCCACAGGCTGTATGCAGCTGAAAAGCCTGGCCACACCTGGTATTATTCCAAGGTTGAAACATTATTTTCTGATTATAAAGGAGGAAGTAATACAATTCCTATTTATTTATTAGTTTCCCTTTGAGTAAACATGTAAAAATGCTAGAGAGAAATATAAATCATAATGCTTAACTTTTTTTTTTTTATTTTTACATTATTTCTTACCGTAACACGTTGATATTACTAGTCTATAAACCCATCAAAAGAGTGTTTTTGCTGTGGTATAATGCCTGCCATTTTTATTGTGTAGAAATAGCAAATTGAAGGTCGGATATTATGGTAATTTTAATTTGACTCCTTTTTATCTCTGTTCTTTGTACAAATTATAGAAGAACACTGTACTCAAAAAGACAAAAAATTCATTGAAGAACTTCATACAAAGATTTAAGTCTATAGATTGATTTAAAAAGAATTAATGCAAAGAAAAATATTTCAATATACTGATTTTAAGTATGCTTGTGGGAAAGTCTCCAGGTAACCGTAAATTCTGAGGGAATGCATTTTGTTTGTATCAGTCCCTCACGAGAGAAGTAAAATGTGAAGCTGATCCTATCACAAAATGTGTAATGAAGATTCACGTATGGCCAATACAGCAAGTTGTTTCCAATGTTTGCCTTATTTCTCCTAATCTCTAGTCTTTCTGAGGTAGACCAGAAAGCCAGGAAGATTAACGGGAGGGAAAAAAAAAACCCACAAGGCAAACAAACCAACAAAACCTCATCACCCACCCCAGAAGTCAAGGAGAGGCCGGAGTGGCTGAGTCTTACTCAGAACTGAAGTTTTTAGTTCCAGAATTAGTACAGTTTGAATAAATACTGCATCTGTTGATTTAAAAACAACAAACAAACCAAAACAAAATTAAAAAAACCAAAAACCCCACAAAAAACCCCCAACCAAAACCCCAAATGCAAAACTCCCAAACAAACAAAGAAAAAAAAACCCTTAAAAGTCCAGTATCAAGGATTTCTGTATTTCTGTGTAACTCAAGTGCAGCTTTGTCTTGGCAATCTCAAATTTATTGATACAAGATGATACTGATATAAAGAGGAACTGAAATACAAGAATTTTTCAATATTCTTCGTTCTTAATTGTGGTTAAAATACTGAAAATATGTTAATGAAGTGTTTGTCTGTCAATTTTATTTTTCTTCTGCAACACTTTTTGAAACTTTTGGTTAAATATCAGGGTAATCAGAGGAACTTCCTATACATGGCAGTTGAGATACAATTTAGAAATACTAATAGCAGAATTTTGCGTTTCTAATACAGTCTTTTTTCATTCTGTTCCTTTTTGGAAGGCGTATATTTGAAGTCATAGTATAATAAACCAGCATATATTAGCCCTCTTCATTATTCTTTTTGCTTAACTACATGCATATTACTGCTTTGATGGTAAAGTAACGTATTTACGTTGATGTTCTTTTCTGAAAACTTCTTAAACTCCTGCAAATGAGAACAAAATATTTCTGATGAGGTAAGCTGGAGCTTTTAGTTAGAACAGTTCCAAGCTTTGTATTTGTGTGTCTTTTTCTTCTGTGCCTTTCCACCCCCAGAAGGACAAAAATGCTACTTTTCTTATGTTTATTACCTGTTGAAGGTGAAGTATACATCAGGTATAAAATTCTGATGTTGAGCATATTTTGAGCTGTTTGGGAAAAGACGCTCTAAAAGAAAAATCATTACTGAATCTTAGGAAGAAGCATTAGATTGGAAGAGGCTGTATCTATATTGCCAGTGGTTTTAGGGCCCTAAAATGTTTGTATTGAGGCAAAATGACTGCTTAAATGTATCACACTGGAAAAGTAAAAAATCTAAACTAAATCTATTTTGAAATACTCCTTCTACCAAAACTGAATATGCTTGAAAACGAATATTCCTGTTTAGACTGATACTGTTGAAAACTAATGAGGCGTAAATTGAAATGTGCTTATTTATGTTAAGGCAGAAGTTTTCTTCAAAGAACTTCCTATTTTAAACTGTTTTCCAGTGTTTCTTTCATTTTGACTTATAAGGTCTAATACCTTTATAGTCTGTGTCTAAAATATTTACTCAGGTATGTCTTTTAATTTCTCTTTGCAACCTGTAGAGCCATTTCTTATGCTTTTGTGGGAAGGATTTGATTTTCAAATCTTCAAAATCCATTTTGATGAAATTTTTTTATTGTTTTTTCCTTTGCTTTACTTTATATGTACACATTTTTATGTGTGCTTCAAAATGTGCTGTCTCCCCCTTTTTTTGTGATTATGGTATCAGCCATAATAAACTGTGGTTAATAATATAAAAGACTAACGTTGCCTTTGTTACCTGGATATTACTCCATTTGCAGTGATAATCCATTTTATATCTATAAAGCAACAATACTACTAAATTTCATTTATGTGCTTCTGACTAGTTTTCTTTGTTGTTCAGCTATTGTGTCTCATTTTCATCTGAGCCACATTTCCAATTGTTCCGTGATTGACATGCTGGAGAGATTGACAGTTACCCCCTAGTGCCTGCTGTCTGGAGATCCCACAAGCAATAATGGATTTTACACCAGAATTTAGCATCAAATATTGGCTTTCAGTGTCAAATGGGTTAAATTTAAATGCCGGTTAATTGTAGCCATTTTGAAATCATAGCCTTAAACAAAAGCATTTTTTGGATATCAGTACGTCTGAGTCCTGTGTATGCCATGCAGCCCAAACGTCTCAAACTTACAGCAGAAGTTAACCGTTACATTTATGGATGTTTCTGTTTCTTAATGATGCAAATAGTCCAAATCTGGAGAGTGCAAGGAAAGTTTCCACATGTGGTAGGGAATTCATATTTCAGGTAAACCAAAAAGAGACCCAATGCTGATCCTAATTTTGTCATTCAATGTTATAACATGTGAACTGAATATGTTTCCTCAAAGCCTTCATACCTGCTGTTAATGATAGTCCTCCTGTACCTACGCACTTTTTTTAGCCCAAATTCTACTAAAGCCACCAAAACCCCCTTCTTCCTCATCCCCAGAAACAAAACTGTAAGCATGAGATGCTCTCATCTGCTATGTTCCAGTGGCAAAATGTTATGTAAAGTCTTTAAAATTTCTTCTGTGTGCCGTGATCTCCTGCACAAACCTGGCAAAGAAATGTAACTTCCCATTTCCCATACCCAAATGTAAAGACAAATAGAGAGTAAGAAGAGGTATTTTGGAAGGAGATGAAACCTTACTGATCTTTTGTGGGAATTTGTCAGAGCTCTTCTTCAGGCGTGCTGACTTGTATCGATGAGATGTCTCCAAAACATTCCAAAGTTCTGCTCAGAGCTGGATCATGATTCTGTCCTGTGTTGTCCCACCTCCCTCAGGTATCCTTGAAAGGGTAGATGCCAGTATAACGCAAAGAACAACTGTTGTGTTGTAGTACTTTGCAGGAAGCAATGACTTCTACCATTAGAGGCAGCAATAATGACTGCTTAACTCTGTTTTTATTTTCAAAATTCATTCAGATGTCTTATTTCATTTTTAATGAGACCAGCTTTTGTTCAAATTTATGGGATTATAGTTAAAATTATAAAAATCTTTACTGATGTTTTACAATACATTCTACATTAAAATTTAAATCAGCCTTTATATATAAAAAGTTGGACTGTTAATATAATAACAAGAATAAAGTTATTTTTGGCTATAAGGAACTGAAATTAGGTTTATCTAATACTATAATTCTATATTATCTATCCTATATCTAATACTATAAATAATTTTGATTCAATACAGTAGATGTTCTGCATGCTTGGAAATTAATAAGAATTTGTCTATTTCAGCATTTCTATTCATTGTTTTTGAATGAGTATAGAAATCTCTTAAACTGGTAAGGGAGAGTAAGAAAACTCTCTATACCTGTTACTTCAGCAATCTGTTTGTTCATACTTAAAGCTTTCAATGCAAATCTATAGTTACTAATTCATCAGATTTTGGAAATGTGTAACTTATTGTGAGATTTGTGATGGGACTTGCAGTTTTATGTGTAAATTTGCCAAATAGATTTCAGAATAGAATCTAACTAATCCTTGGAGAAAAAAACTTAATATGTATTTTCAACACTTTAATAGCAATGTAGAAGTTGGTTTAAAAAAGAAAGGGAGGAGGCGAACAAGTTGGGTTTTGGAACATGTACTTAGTGTTATCATAATGAGTTCACACTAAGACGACTGCTACCAAGCAATTGCCTTTATTTGTCTCTGCACACACTACTCTGATTAAAAACAACTCTTTCTTCCTTGAACTTCCAGATTGCTGATGTGAGCAAAGTGGGTACATGGCCTCTTACAAAGCTGTAGGTAGTGATCAGAAACATCTTTCTAACCATTTTGCTTTTCAGGTTGTCAATGAGCATCATAGCCTATAGTATCAACGCTATTGCATTTGAAACTTTATTACACAAAAATTGAACATTCTAAACAAATACTTTCTGTACTGAAAATTACTGTAACTCAAGGAAATGAATGTCTCTTAAACTTTTTTGTGAGATTAATTGAGAACTTAAAACAGAGCCATTGCAATAACTTGTTTGTATAAGGATGCTAATGCCATTGCAACATTTTCTTAAAGGATGCCAGACAATTATATGTAGAATATAAAGAAACAAAAATGAAGGCGAAAGAAGATGCCCTGGCTAAGGCTGAACTTGAAACACTTCAGAGTGAGTTTTTACCACTGTCTTAATAAACAAAGATGTAATATGATATACCTACTACACGGGATGTATGTGAACAAATATTTTTATGATCTTCTAAAATATGTTTTTTATATTTCTGTACTGCTGTTAAATTTAAATAAGCTTTTGTTTTTCTGACTAATTTTGCTACTGGCTTCTTCCTATAGAAGCATAAAACTGAGGTAATAGTTATATAGTAGCAACAAAAGCATACTTTGCTAGAAATGTTGCTTTACAGGAGAGAAATCTCCAATGTTTAGATCTTGAAGTATATATTTTCACAAGTGACCTCTTGTGTTTTGAACATTCTTGTATTCTCTTTGTAAATATTTTTTAAATATTATGTTTAAGAATTCTTTTGTGCATATTGAGTTGATTTTTGTGATAGAAATTGAACATAATTTGAATTTCCAAGAGCATGGATGCAGACTTCGGAGATGGATTCATGCTATTGTTGAAATAAATGCCTTTAAGTCTTTACACTCTTATAAAAGACCAGAGAAGGCAATTAGCATTTCCCTTAATAAAGTATTCAGAATAATTATAGGTGACTTTTCCTTTTCTTCTTTCAGTTATTTGCTTTTGCCAGCTTTTGCCAATGATTAAACCTACCCTCTTCTGAAGACAATTTTTAAAGTTTTTTTGTCTGTGTTTGTATATGTGTGCTTGCTTTATTTACTGTACTTAAGCACATGCTTTTAAGTTCCTTTATTCTGACAAGTGCATTGAGTGCCCTATAATAATTTACGAGGTTTGAGTACTTAAAATACAGCTGCATTATTTATATTTACAAAATAGCTTAATTTTGTAAAATCAGCAGAGAGATCCAGTTTCAGCGATAATTCCTAACTTATCTGTAGCTGAATCTATTTTGAGAAAATGGATAACATTCAGCACCTCAGCGAGCATCGTGGACCCGGGCCAAATCTAGCAAAATAGTGCATTTAATGCTTGTTAGGGAGGCCTGCCATTATGTTTGAGATACCTACCACAAAATGGGCCCTTGAAAAGGGTCTTGACTCGGGTTATTAAAAACTTGTTAAATTGTCAGATAGTAATGTATTGCCATTGTTCGAAATAGCTGGCATGCATTCTTCATTGAAATCTCTGAACTACTGTGTTAAAAGGACTAGTTTTTGAAAACAGAAGTGCAAGTGAAAGTATAAAATCATTAAAATTGTAGTGTGCATGTTCCTGTGTTTCACTGAAAGACCACGTGTGAACTTTTCAGTATTTCTCCTCTGCCGGGTGTCACGTGAGAGTCGCTTTTTTTTATTACCTCCAGTAGCAGTGCCTGCACATGAGGTGCGGGTTTGGCACTATTCCCCCTCCAGGTCACCCCTGATCTCTGACAGAAGCACCACCTTGTCCCCTGCCGTGCTGCTGGCTGCGATGTGGCGTGTGACCCCCATGTCTGCCAGGGGACCCAATGTCACTTGTGTGAGCAGGGTCCAGGCCTCACCGGCTGCCTCACTGGCTGGCATCCTGCCCTCCCGTGCTAGGCTTCCTGGCAGGGAACAAGAGGAAGGATTGAAAGTCACCACCTGTAATTAGCAGAGTTTGAAATTTGGCACAGAATTAGTTTGGTCAGCCATAGCAGTGCTATTGCTGGGCAGCAGAATGAGCAGTCTGTTAACTTTTTTAAAAGAAATGAGACTCCGAAAAGAAAAGCAAGAGATGCATCTATGTTACTGTAGGCAAAAAAATATATAATTTTTTCCTGAAGCTTGCATGCAAAGCATCTGTCAAATTTGCTTATTTCATTATATTGTTCTGCATTGTCACTTCAGAATTAGCATGGAAAGGTTGTAAATCACCAAATGTGCACTTTGTTTGCCCCCATTCTTCTTAATTTTGGAGACCATCCATGGAATGCAAGTAATAACAATTCCATCTATTTAACTGAGTAAATGTATCTTATGCAGATTAGCAATAGCTGTTTTACAGTGCTTGTTTCTTAATGACCTAATTGCTAGTTTACCCCCATGTCTATCTGCTTTCCTGCTGAAATTGTGCAGTATTCTGTAGGTGTCTTGAACTAAAACCAGAGAAGGGTACTGGAGGAGGAAAATATAATTTGCAAAGTAGGAAAGAGAGGACAGTATTGAGATGTCATTAAAGTGCTATATTTGGTAAGGAGTGTGAAAAAATAATTTCTTGGTAAGTCAATATTACACACAATTTTGATTTATTTTTCTGGCACTTTTGCAGTGTTTCTTAGCACTTCTTAATCCATTCAAAACTGTCATTACTACCTTAGAAAAATCTAGCAACTTTACAACTTTACCTTGCAAAAATATAGCAATTTCAAATACAGACCTTATGTTTCTAGGAAATGTGGTTTTGTATGGAATTACAGATAACTGGGTGTTTTATGAACAAAAATATAAATGGTTTGCCTTACATTTTCTGATGGCCTTTTCACATTTAGAGACCAGAACACAAAACTTATTTTAAAATGAAAGTGCTTTAATTAATAAACTTTCTGTTAACTTCTCCCTTTCCTGTAGTGTTACACATGCCTATAATCCCCGCATCAGGGAATGGTTCTGTAACAATAGATAGCCCTGTTCTTCATAGCCATGGGATGTAAAATAGAGTATGTATTAACTGAACCGAGTAGCCATTAAACTGAGAAGACTTAGGTGTACATTGTCAGGACAGATGACTCTGCCAGTTTTTAAACTTAAATTGCAAGGTTTGAATAGTTAGCAAAACAAATTCTTGCACCTCTACTGGTCCTTTTGTTGCATGGAGTACTTCTTTCAACCACGTCCATTTTCGGGGAAAGTACATCTGTTCTTCTTTCTTTATAATTAGCCTTGGTAGTTCTCTTAATTTTTGTTCTTCTTATGTTTGTTTTCCCTGACCTTCAATATGAAGACTTAAATTTATTTTTAAAATATGCCTTTTTAAAGAAATAGTACCTGCTGGCTATTGCAAGCGAACTCTTCAGTGGCATCCCAGTTAACAAACATATTTGCATTGTAAATCCGGAATTCTTGCCCTGATGTACAAGTCATCTGGAACAATCCATGGCAAGGAACTGTTTTGTTTCTAGTGATAAACCATGGTGAATAGTACTAAGTTTTTTGGGTTATTTCCTTACCCCCATCATTCAAGCTTTAACTGAAATACAAAGTTACTAGCCCTATGGTTGCGTTACTAGGCTTCTTTCTGTGTTGGGGCTTTATGATGGTATCTATAGTGATCTCTGTATAGGGCTTTATAGTACGATGTGTCTTACCTGAGTGCCTGCTGTGAAAAATCCAGAGCAGTAGTGAAACCTTTAACACATTTGATTAAATTTGGTTAGGCTTGGTGGTTCTCCCTTTCCAGGCAGCTTGGAATATAGCATGTTGCTTGGGTAGCTTTTTATATTGTTTCATGGAACTTAGGGATAGAAGACATCACTAGATCATTTAGTATAATGTGTTTATTTCAGACCCTTACCGGCAAAAATCAGTGAAGAATACTGGTTCTCATTACTTGTCTTGTTTAACTTGTACCAGTGTTGCACTGTAGCTTTTAGTATCTTGTTATGCAAGATCCAATATTGATCAGAAAACCTTGAGATGCCTTCTGTTCTTTCTGGTTTGTTCAGACAGTTAATTTTACTGTTATGTATTTATATCTTAATTTCAGTATAGATTTCTCTGGCTTTAGCTTTCAGTTGTTCATTATTAGCATTTTTTCTGTGCTTAAAAAAAGAAGTCTTATTTATCTGCAGGTTTTCGTTATATAAAGCATTTCTTTAGCCTTTAATTTCTGCGCATTTTCTGTACTCTATTTAGTTTTCCAGTGTAGCTGTAAGTATTGGACCCTGGGTTTGTATATAGTGTTCTAACGTTTGTCATCTTCTGATTGTAAAATCATGTTTCTTCTATTGTTACTGGTCTGTTTACAGAATCACCGATTACCTTAGTTCCCATTGCTCTGATAGCTTGTTTCAGACTGCTTGTCCACCATAACTGCAAGCTCTTACATCAGAGGTTCCTTGCACAGAGTCCCTCATAAGTGCAGATATGGTATAAGGTCCTTAACTGTGTAATTTTCAAAAATGCTTGTGATTCGATTGGTCCCAGACTACCAGCCAGTCCATGTTCCTACTTCTTCTTGTACTGTCCTCTTCACTGTAAACCATTTTGACCAAATTTATGTAATCTAGCACTATACTGAAGGTGACTTTTAAGTTTACTTCCAAATAATTGACAAATATCTTGGATAATTGTGTTTAATATTAATCCCTGCCAAAATGCAGTGTTCACATGCCTGCTCAGTAATGATTTGCTGACAGGCAGGTTCAGGGAAAATTAATTCATATAATGCATGCTTTTTTTGGTCGGCGTGGGTGTGAATGTTCTGATCACTTAATTGTTACCTCTGAAGCCTAATTATGGCAAACTAAGTATCATCCGTTTCAATGATTGTTTTGGCAGGCCTGCTGAAAGGATTTTGAACTTGCAAGCTCATGTGCTTTTTCCAGTTGTTTCAACTAGGCTATATGATGCCTCTCCCTACAAAACTTGCTTCAGATTTTATGGAAAGTATTCCACTAACATACGGTGTCACGAGGCTCATTTGAAAGAGGCATGCGTGTTTCATTTTATGTTTGCTGGAAGACAAAGTAGCTCTCAAATATTGGAGGTTTATTTCTAACCCTTTCATACTATGGGGATGAGGTATTTTGGGGGAATAGGAAGTTTTGGGTAGGGTAGATACTCAGAGAAAAAGATCAAAGACATCAAACCCTACAGCTTGTGAGAAGTTTTTTGTAGTTGAGGATATATTCATCACTGAGCATGTTTTTGGTCAGTTTACTCAAAAATAAACTAACTTCTAGGTCTCAGTACAGCAGATGTATATATCCGTCTCCAACTCATGATGCATTCATATAATCCCATTGGCTTTATTATGAGTACAGAAATGTATATTTTTTTAAACATACGAGTGTTTGCCCCATATTTGCATATATTGATTATAGTTTGCTCCATTTTTTCAATAGACTGTCAAAACCTTAGCACAATTTTTTCCCAGACTTTTGGGTCCATTGTATTTTACCTGTTGCTGTACATGCAAGTGAATATTTCTCTGTCATGTTTTAAACAAATTTTAATGCTGTAAATGCTTTGATTGTCTTTCATAGTTACGTATGTAAGTGAACAATATTTGAAAGAAAAGGAGATCTCAATGCAGTATCTTACTGACTTGCCGAAAAGGTGTTTGCTGTCTACCTCTGTGTATAATCATATTTCTTACTTGCCAACACATGAGATACCAGTCAGTCTGTCCCTTTTATTACTTTCATTACTGTCTTTTTTGACCATATTTTCTGTGATCCTTGTTCATGCTTAAAACTTAGAAGCCATGCAGAGAGAGGGAGCTTCATCTTGATGTGTCATACTTTCTTTGCAGAAGTTCAGCACTTGGTTTTGTTTTGTTTCTTTCTATATGAAGCGGTCATTTTTTTCTGTGAAAAACTCTCTGAATTCTTTACATTGACATCAACTGGTGGGTAAAATCAGTGTATACTTTTCTGAAAACTTTAAAATATGGACCTCTGATATTTATTATGGAAAAAGCACCACTGTTATATTACATGGCACTTGATCCAATATGCCAGCTGGTTCCTTATCTTCTAAAAATGACAGCTGATATATCTTAAAGCAAATAACCATTAGCCAGATACTATTAATTCTGCCACTGATAAAATTAATGTAGTAACAAGGTGAAAGGACTAACGAGGAAGGTCAAAGTATCTGATTATGTGCAAGTAATTAATCAAACTTCAAAACCTGGATCATGGCACCATAAACTAGTAAAATGTATAGCCAGTACTGGAATAGTTTTGGAGGCCTTTAGACACATGAAGTACTGTGCAGGTAAGAGAGTTAGCTAATAGTTATCTGTTAAAGTCTAGGGATCCCAGTGTTTATATGCTGTTCAAACATAGGGGACAAATTAGATCTCTCTTATTTAACTCTATGTTGTTAAATACACAGTCAAATTTAGTCTTCTGGTAAAGAACTTGATAGTTCTAAAGGTGGAAATTACTCTTAGAAAATTAATATCCTTGCAGTATGAATTCAGCAAATGATAAAACAAAATTTTTTCTGCTACAGAAGGACTAGAACTCTGTAAAAGTCATAACTCATGTAAAATACTGATCATTATACCTTGAAGTGGTAGATATCAAACAATTTACAATCTTGGATTATCCATTTACGTTTTGCTGTTGCCTGTTTTTTTTATTCTATTTAATAAATGAGAAAAGTTACTACACTGTAATTTGGCAATTAAAATACATAATGTTCCCAGAAAATAGTAGTGAGAGTAAGCTATTCGTTTACCGTGTTGAGCTTGAAGTCAGGCTCTGGTTTCACCATGACTACTTCTCTCCACTGCATTTAGTTGTGTGAGTACCAGTAACTCTGGTCATGGTAAAGGTCCACTGCATATGGGTGCCTGCATAGGGCATAGCGGTCTGATTGCATCTCCAGTGGACAGTGAGTAGGCTGTCACAAAACTGGGAGGAACCTCTGAAATCTTTTTCTGTATGTTTTTCCTGCATTTCAGTTAGGTTTATATGCAACAATATTAGAACAATGTTGGAGGCTGGAGGAGAAAAATGCATTGTAAAAGCCTGTTCTGTTATAGTGGATGGCCGCGTGGTCTAAACCCAGCACCGTTAGAAGATGACACCAAGTATTAAGGCAACACTTGTGTTTCCAAACTCTGAATCACAGCTGCAGTTGTCGCTGCTGTCAGCACCATCAAACACATCCTCGCTGTAGGTTGTGGTGGTGGCAGCAGCACCAGCTTCCTGGCTGTCTGTCAAGCCTTAGCAGATGGAGGATTCAGCTGTGTAGGCATCGTCTACTATTTGGAAAACCTGATCCTTATTCTCTTCAGGGGAAAGCACCAGGGCAGGTCGGAAGTGTCTTTTGGGCTGCCGGTTGAATTGCTGATAATGAAAAGATAACGTGGAAAGAGAGAGGTTTTCTTCTTAGGTATCTGCTGTGGACTTCTGTTTCCGTGATCTGTTTTGCTTTCTCCATCTTCACCTGAAAGAACAACAGTGCTTGGCTGCCTTAAGTTGAGGCTTCATAGTGTACATCATTACCTCTGAACATAACTTCTGAACTTCCCCTATCTAAAATCCTTTATGATGTTACCGTTAAACCACTTTTATGTGTTTTTCTATTCTAAAAAGTGGCTTTTGAAAATTCTGAGCTGAAACTGTTCTCAATGGGTTGTTGGGAGTCCTATGTCGAAGGTGCTATGACTTCGGTTCTATTTTTTTTTTTTTTTTAATTCAATATGACAGCCATTGTGGTATGTAAGGGGTATGCTGAACTCCTTCATCTTTTTGTATATGCACAGGAGACAGTAGAGACAGGTTTTTAAATTCTGGTTGAGTGCTTGTTTGAGGTTGTACAGCCATCTTCTCTAGGCGGGATTTCTCATTCCTTTGATAGTCAGCAAACAGCAGGGTATCTTATCTATGTTAGGTCTTCCTCTCTCACTTAACTGCCTGGAGAAAGCCTAGACGCTGTCTTTGATACCTCATTTTAAAGTGGGGCGCAGTGCCTTCTGGAAATACTGTTACAGAATTAGTTCTAAAACTGCAGTAAGAGCCTAGATGACCTGTTTGCAGGCTGGGCTCTTCATTTTTACATGTTAGTTAGATGCATTCAGGCTTTAACTATTTGCATATTTTGAGAGGGAAAATTAGCAAACAGTAGCTGATGGGGTGCAAGATACAGAAAAATCCAACTGTCTGTGTGTGTCTCCACTGTTAAATAATTCCAAGTGAACGCACGCAGTGTGCTTGATTATTTTGCAGGATTGAAATACAGTAGTGGAAATTGTCATTTTACGTAGCTGCCTAGAATATTTTTGCCAGTGTATGTGTTTGCAGTAAATGGCTGATGAAGCCATTGTTACTTATCCTTGCAAATCTTAAGTCTGACTCCAGAAGCTATTACGTAGGGCAACTTTGGAGAAAAATGAGATAACGGTTAATATATGTTATTTGGTTATAAAAATTACCTTTTGAAACAGACAAAAAGAATTTTGCAACAGTGTTGTCTTTAATAACATCTGAACAATGAGACAAATGCTGGTTAACATTTTGGGGCTTTCTTTTAGTTTTGTTTTTTGGGGAGTATATGTTATTTAGCTATATTTACTGTGCATAACTATAGAAGGATGCTAGAAAAAATTCAAAGACAAAGTTTTTACTTAATATTTCATTTATTGAGAGTAATTTGACAATTACAAGCAAAGTTAGAGATTTTTCACAAAAAGAGGTCTCTGAACAAGATATATTTAAAAGTTTAAAAGATCATTAGTCATTCTGTTACCTTTCAATATCTGCATGAATTTCCTGTTCTTTTTGGACTTTTGAAAGGTGCATGGAACAGTTCTCTCTCCATTTATTGTTTTCTTAAGTACTCAGTTCCTAGGAGTTTGTCAAGTTTGCGGAGTCTTTTCACTGTTCTATTCCTGCACATATACTGTTAGGAAAAGGAATTCTGCATCAGAGTCTGTAGGGAACAGCCCTTCTGTCCTCTTTAGGATTTTTTTTTAAGAAGGTTTTAATGAAAAACAGGTATTTCTCTTCTGGTGCTCAGAAAGTATTAGGGCACGGTTGCAAAGGCAGATAAGCTGATCCAATGGCCCGCTGCTGCTCAGAAGTGTGGTTCTCCTTTTCCTTGCCCACCACCTTTAAACGACTTGGATTCTTTCTTTTCGTTTGAGTGTAAAGGAGTAATTTTCTACTAGATCAGTGAATTGAATTAGTTTGCTAAGTGGTTGGATGACTGTCAAGCAAAAATAGAAGAGAGAGGAGCACATAAGCCCATAGTGGAGAGTGGAAAGGTGGAGGCAGAGCAGAACTTTCCTCTTTTGGCTGCAGCCAGCCATTAGATCAGCTCTTTCAGTTCAATGGCATCCTGAGGAGCATCCAGTTATTGTGAATACAGCATGTTTTTACAACAATGAGGAAAAACCAAGAGAGTCCGACTTAGCATACCTGAGGTTTCTGGATGCTTTCTGAGTGTTCAAGCTTCTTTTTCTGATCCTCATCCTCTTGTCTTTCCTAAAGTTCTGGCAATTTTCAATCAACTTTAAATCTTTCTTTTGAGATCTTCTTATATAGCAGATATGTTTTCAGTTGCTGGTGTTTAGGCTGTTGTTGTCCCCCCCCTTCCTGTCCCCTAAGTTTGCTGCTCCCATTTAATAACATTTGAAGGACAGAGAGAGCAGAAAACAGGGATCAGTTTGAGAAATGAGGTCCAACATGTAAATCTTCCTAAATGTGTAAGTGCTAGAACAGAGCTATTTGTAGTTACAGAAATCTGAGAACAGAGAAGCTATCTATTGACTCAGAAGCTTTTACTCAGCACAGCTGACCTTAAAGCAATACAGAATTGTCTTAAACTCACCTTTCTACCTTTGCCAGTTTCTTTGAAGCCAGCTGGACTTTTGAAATCTTTTAACAACTCCCTATGCTTTTGCCTGTACTAATCTTAATTGCCAGGTGGCGTAGCGGTGACGAGAGCTAACTGTATTTTTGAGGGGGCTCCTCATTTGGCCCTTCAAGGCATAGCTCAGATAGCAGAGGGGCTAAATGTGTGCATTTCTATTTACTTTTCATAAAAATAAAATTATTATGCAAAACTCTGAATTCTCTTTTTAACAAAGAAATTGAAGCCCCTTCCTCAGTGGAAATTTTAATACAGCATTATGACTTGAGGAGCTAAGCCTGCTTCTGAATTATACTTCTCTGCAGTATTAGTAGCATTACTTTTTCTGCTTCTTTTTTACTTTTGTATAGAGGAGAAGAAGCCCAAAATCAAGAAACCAAAATCAGAATTCCCTGTATACACAGTTCTGGAGTCAAGTGCGTATATACCATCATATGATCATGGAGCTTCAATTGAAGAGATTGAGGAACAGATGGATGATTGGTTGGGAGGCAGGAACAGAACACAAAAAAAGAAGGTAAGTTCAGAATCTTTCATGCTGTTATGTATTTTAAATGTTGATTCATTTGCTTGCCTCTTAAGAAAATGGAATAATGTATGTATACCATCACAATATTCATATACCATTGAAGTCTAGAGAAGTATTAATTGTCAGGCAGAGACATAATGGAAAAGATTATATCGATGTAATTTGTGTAATGATACTGGAAATATTGTTATAATAGGATGTCGTTGATTAAAATATCTGAAAGCTCTCTATGGATTCTAATATAAATACTATTCTTGTTCACTAGAAATTAGTAGAACATAATGCTGTCAAGTTATGTGAAGCTTGGTTCTTTCTCTTAATTGCAGTTAATAACATTTTGCTTGCAAGAATAGATTCTTCTCTATTCAAAAAAAAAAAAAAGGCAAAGGAAGAAGAAAGAAGAAACCTTTGCTTCTTAATACCCAGGTGTAGTATCTTTTGATTACGGAACTGCTTAGCTACTTTGTCCATTTCATCTGACTTATGGAAAAGTCTTAACAATTGGACTTAGGCTTGTTGTTAAGGTTCTTGCTACTTAGAGATAAGGGTTCTTAGTGGCAGTTAGTGTAATTATCTTCTGGTAAATTTTATTAAAACATACTGGCTTGAAAATGTATAGTTTCCTCTTAGAACTATGATACACAGGTGACAGAAGAAATGTTATAAATTGGTCTCCTGACTTGAAAATCTGCCTTGCCTGGAAGACTGAGATGAGAAGAATGGTGTGTTTGGAGTGGAGTTAGGGCAACACATTGACTTCAGTGTCAAAATAGTTAAAGAAGTTCCTGATGTCATTTGGTTGATTCCTCTGTGCTGCAGATTTGCTTACTCCGTAGTTGTTTTCAAGCCTGTGAAAAAAACTCCCTCCCATTTTTAGCCAGACCTAAAATTTTTACTGAAGTAATTTTAATTTTGCATAACCTGTTTAATCATCCACTACTATTGGATTCCTAAGCTTCATGACTTCCCAGTTGCCAAATTTCTCTTGCTGTTACTTTTATCTTTCTGTATGATTTAGTACATCTGCATTATGTTTACTTTTATATTTCTGTAACAAATCTGTTCTGCAAATATGCTTAGCTTTTGACTTCTGTGTAAGGGATTGACACTCTGAATCCTTAAACACTGGAGCTCATTTTCATGCAGTTAGAGAAAGTAAGAACTCGGGTACTTAATTCTATAGATGAGTTGCCTGGGAGATAAGAGCGTATGTACAGTCATTGCTTTGTTTGCCTTAATTCAAGAAGTGCCCGCGGATTGGATTCCTGTTAGTTGCATCTCTGTGAACCAGCTTTGATTACTAGGCTGTGTGGGCAAATGATTAAAGGAGAAAAGATGGGTGTTTGTTTACAGTAGCTTGGGTTGGTTACATGCTTGACTATCTGGATCCCCAAATTCACCTTCCCCTCTGATGCAAATTGAGTCTTTCATTGGATTTCCATGAAAATGAAGGAATTGAATAAGACTGGGCCTATTCCATCTATAAGTTTGCACCTCCTGCACAGAATATATAGAAGTTGTGTCTTCAGAGTCACTGCTAAGAGAACAAGTTGTAGGTACATCCTTTCAGAAACAGGAGTCACAGAAATTAAAACATTTCAAAGAACTGTTATTAAAAGGTAAGTAATTTGTTTTTCTGTGCTTACACCTCGAGGATCAGTATTGCATCTCATCACTTCAATTGAGTTTATTTTTTAAATTATATTCTGTTACAAATGGGGTTAACATTTTAGGGACAAGCAGGCAATTTGCAGGTATACTGTTTGGGTAGAGTGTTAGACCTGAACAAACTGTGATGAGGTGTGCTACCTTTTCTTGACAGCTAATACGTTACCGCAATGCAACATCGACATTTAATACAGTAGTGGAGAGAAACAGATTCGTAAACTGTACAAAGAAATGGAGAATATACGTTACTGGCTCTAGTAGCTTGTAGGAGCCATTTCTATATCAATATGAGAATGTCTGTGTCATATGCTCTGTAATAAGCTCACTGGGAAGATGGTTGTACCACAAGTGAATTTTCCTGTCATTGGACACGTTTTCTGTTTTAGCAAAATGTATTTTCCTCCACTACACATCATAGATGTGAACTGGGACAGCATCCCTCTTCTTCCTCCCTCTTCTGCTTCTTGCATGGACATGCAAGTGGTGTGTAACTGTCCTGGTTTTGGCTGGGATAGAGTTAATTTTCTTCCTAGGAGCTGGTATAGTGCTGTGTTTTGGATTTAGTATGAGAATAATGTTGATAACACACTGATGTTTTAGTTGTTGCTAAGTAGTGCTTACGCTGGTCAAGGACTTTTCAGCTTCTCATACCCTGCCAGCGAGAATCTGGGAGGGGGCACAGCCAGGACAGCTGACCCAAACTGGCCAAAGTCATACTGTATGACGTCATGCTCAGTATATAAACCGGGGCAAGTTGGCCAGGGGGCAGCGACTGCTGCTCGGGGGCTGGCTGGGCATCGTTTGGTGGGTGGTGAGCAATTTCATTGTGCGTCACTTATTTTGTGTATTCTTTTATCATTATTATTATTTTCCCTTCCTTTTCTGTCCTATTAAACTGTCTTTATCTCATCCCACAAATTTTAGTTCGTTCCCCCCCCCCCCCCCCCCCCCCCGATTCTCTCCCTAATCCCATTGGGGGGGTGAGGGGTAGTGAGCAAGTGGCTGTGTGGTGTTTAGCTGCCTGCCGGGTTAAACCACAACAGTAACATTCACCTCTCAGTTCTGCCTGTCTTAGGAAAAAGTTACTCTTTCATAAATCATTTTGCTATCAGACTTTTTATTGGGATTGTCATGCTTCAATCATGAGAAAGCTTGTTAGTGTTTTTTTTTTTTTCTTTTCTTTCATGATAGCTCAGGGATGTGGAGTATGTACAGTCAACCAGGCTTGAGAGCAGTTATCCATGTGGAAAGATCAAAGTAGCTTCGTAAAATATTATGTTACTATGTCATCCATCCAGAAATAAGGTAGTGGAGTTGCTGTCCCTGATGTTGGTACCCAAGTGTAGATGATTACACTTCATTTCATATTGTTCATGAACTGCTTTGCACTGTTGACATTTATATTTTTAGAGGTGCCAGTAATCCATGGGCTATGGAAGTGCTGTACCATGCAGAGTGTTTAGTTTGATAAAAATTTAGATTATGTTCAGTTGTTAGGTTGAAGTAAATTTCTGTGAATTTTTGGTTGGTTTTTTTTTTTTAAATACATGATGATCTTTAAATGCTTAGGTTCCTTTCATTTTGGGTTTGTTTCTGGGTTTTTTTTTGTTGGTGGTTTTTTTTTCTGAAAGTTGGTTTAATGGCTCATGGGCTACAGTCCTGTAAGCTGTTTACTAATGTTTCTTCCAGTTTGGAAGAGTACATTTATGCTCTTTGGAAGAGTGAATTTAGAAGTCTAAGGTTATGAATGTAGATGCATCAAAGCTGTATAAAAGAAAATCAAGATTTTTATTGTTCCATCTGCAACAGGAATCTGGATATTTTTCTGACAGATATTAGTCTAGGAAGTAACATTATCATAGACTAAATAGCTCTGTAAAATAGATTTGCCAACATAGAGAAGATAATGGCTTTCAGAAGTATCAGACTCATCATTGTTTCATTAAGCTTACATAAGAGTTCTACGTTTTATTCTTTGTAAATATATGAAGAATATGCTCTACATTCTTCTTCGTAAAATAAATATTGCTAATTATTGACAATAACTGCAATTCTGTATTTGTAAAGAAAAAAGGATATGTGTGTTTCTGTTAAGGGTTTGACGGATTTAAAATTGGTGATTTCAGAGGCCAGTGTCCTGGGCTTCCAAAAAAAAAAACTGGTAGCCTAGAAAGACTAAGTTTTTGCTGATCTTTTCAATATGTCTGGTAAGTCAGGAGGTACAGGAATAAAGTGCGACTTGACAAAAGCTGTTGGGTATTGTAACTGAATAGAAGAAAAAGATAAACGTTGATGTAAAGAAACAGGTCAAGAGGAATTGGGCAGAGAGGCTCAAATTAAGATTAATCATGATCTGGGGGTAGCTTTGGAGTAAAATGAATAATTTGCTTCAGTGTTTATTGAAGATGATCTTGAAAGTAAAAGCTAATGAAAATTGCTTGGAAATGAGAATTACCATCTCTAATGGGAAGGTAAAGTTTTAATCTCAAAGTCAGAAGACTTCGTAAGCTAGTCCTCACCCCAGAATTCATTTAAAGTATCGTCCTTACTGAAGAGCAGACATTGTCCTTTTTAAGAAGGAAAAAAATATATGCCACTGTCACCCTATTAAGTGACCCATCAGTTCAAAATGAAATAGCAGCAATGTAAAAGTACATGGAAAATAATATAAAATGCAATTTGAAATACCAGTGTGGTTTGGGATTGGTCTACTAAGTCTTATTGATAGTTGCTTAGAAACATTTGGGTGTTTTCTGTCTGGTGTCTGAATATGATATGGAAGCTATTAATGTACTGTTGATTACTGTTTCCATAGGGTTTAAGTATTGAAGTAGATAAGGAACAGGCTATAGAAAAAAAAACAGCTTCTTTCTTAGGCAAGGTAAAATGATCTACCAAGGGATGTAGAAAGAGGCGTGTGTTCTGATTTTTCATAAGGTTACGTAGCTGGCTGAAAATGTGCTTATAGTGTAGTAAAGTTATTCTTCTGTCTTAGTTTGAGAACACACTGAGTTTATGTCCATAAGGGGCTTATCTTGCTATGTTGTTACTCTGTACTTTATTGGGAGATATTCAGATGATATTCAGTATTACAGAACTGAGAGGTAATTTTTCTGTATTTCTCTGCAGCAGTGATCCATCCACCTTTAGGACTTTTTTTATAGTTTTGATCATTGCACTTTTCAGAAAGAAAGAAAAATTAACAGGAAGACTAGATCAGCAATAAAAAGAAGTTTATAAAGTCATATTTATGAGGAAAGGTTAAATAGATGGAGTTTTAGACCAGAAGAGGGAAGCTGTTGGGGAATAACTGAATACATCATTTTTCCAGTCCATTCTGGGCTGGTTTAGGTAAAATCATAATCATTTATCATTACTTACTACCTTTCATAAATTTGGAGAGAAAGAAATATTGAATTTAATTTGCAGCCAGGATGTTTAAATTCAGATTTGGGAACACATGTAGGGGGAGACGCATAACTAGAGCATGTTACCTAGACCATTTATGAAACCTTTCTTTGACCATCTATCCTGTTCTTAAACTCCATCTGTTGAAAATAGTGTGAGCAGACTCAACTGTATTTGAGAGCATGGAAATGAAGTAATGAGACTCTTGAGGGTTTTTTTTCTATATAGGAAATCATATACTTACCTAGCACTAAATTGCATATTCATGTAGCACTGTTTACACTGTTCTTGCCTTGCACATGACTATGAAGCTGGGAGGAATTACTAAAAGCTCATTCTCATACTGATAAAGCTCTTTAAAGCAAGTACTGAAAAAGTTTATTTCTAAAATTATTTTTGTTTTCTCACTGAATGTTTGTACTCCCAGATCAGATCTTCTTTCAGGTTGTTAAGAGGGGATAAGTAGCTTAATTTACTTAGCTCGAGCTTCTGATTTTTTTTTCTTCTTTATCTGTCACCAAAAATTGACTGGAAAAAGTGTTCTATGTATGCTTGTTAGGAATTAAAGGAAATTTAGAGGGAATGTTACCATGGGCTTCCTTCTAGGTTGCATTATTTTGTGGCCTGCATATGTTGTTAAGCTATGGCTTTGCAGCCGTTTAACCCTCTGCTTTCCTGTTGGGCTACCTATTATGTGGAGCTGGAAGAAAAAAGAGCAACTTATTAGAGGACATGTTTTGTTACATCTGATCTAGTTCTGTCTTTTCTGCAAATATTCATGCAAGAATATATGTATTTACTGTTTCTGGAATCATTCTGTTGATGAATTGTTGCCAAGTAATTTCTCTCCCAGTGGGATTTCTCTCATATTCTTGGTTCTGATTTGATTTTACGTGATTCGTAACACACTGTTTTCATGAGAGTTCATTGTTTATGTGAATAATGTTGTTGTTACATGAAAATCTTGGCCCTTGAGAAATGAATGGGAGATTTATCGTTGTCTTCAGTGGGACCAGGATTATAATTCCTTTTGGTTTACAGATTGCTCATCTTCTTCCACTGGAATCTCCTCTTCGTTCCATATCATTATTTGACTCATTCATCTCTGAAGATAGAGTTCCAAGTTCTACCTCAATGAGGGGTGAATACTTTTGACCTTTTGATATTTGCTTGCTCTGTAAAGGGGAGATAAAGGTGGAGAACGACAGTGCCTGATCTCTTCCAGCTGGACCAGATGTATGGATAGAAAATCATGTTTCTCATTATTTTTGTTTTTCATGTTATCATGCAGCACTTCTTGGCATTTGGGTGTTTTTGATATTGCAGGAGCACCTGGCTTGGTTTTACTAAAGCAGGAGTAGTAAAAACTATTTTTGTGCACAGAGCTTGGGAATCTTAAATAACATGGATCTCCTGCGTTTGCTACACTTTTTATCCTTAAATTAGGATTATTAAAAATACCGTCAAACAAAAGTATACATAAGCATTGTTTTTACACAATTTATTGGTAGATGCTGGAAACATAGTAGTGACCTTTTTTCTCAGTTGTTGAACTGTAGGCTGTGGTCATCTTGTACTGAACTCTTATCTGGTTAAAATGCAGTTTGTGTTTTTATTTTTCTCAGCCTGGGCCATCAAAGCACTGTGTTTCATAGATAGGATATTGATAACCGACTGAGCTTTTTAATCATGAAGGTTTTATTTGAAAGCTGGCTGTGGAACAACAATATAAAATAACTTTAAATCCACAAAGGAGGTCTCTCTGCTTTATAACATTAAAAGGCAAAATGCTATACAAATGCTAAATTATTATTTTGTTAGTTTAAAAAGTATAGTTTTGACAATTAAATCTTAGTCATCTTATAATCTTGCACATTTTGTAATTGCCGGCTAGCCTGCCACCTGCTCTCTTCTGCCTTGAATCTTCCCGCATCTGTGCTGCTTTGAAATTTGAGTATGCTTTTTCTTTAGTAGCAAATAACATGGTGCTTGTTCTAATCAGACGTCATATGACGGATTACCTGAATACAGTTTCCAGGCTTTTAAAAAATGTTAATTCCTTAAGCAAGCAGTTTGTATCTTAGCAGGATTAAGGTGCTGTGTAAACCAGATGTTTTAATAAATTGGTCTTCACGGGGAAGGGTTTTTCTGTTTTAGTGTGCTACCTGAGGTCATCTAGTTTTGAAATAACTTAATTTTCTTTTTCTAAGCAGTGAAACAAATACAGTATCTGAAAAGTGTGTCTGTATTCTAAATCTCTTTTATTCCTGGGACAGGTACAAGTAGGCAACTAGCAGTCCAAGGTTCCTCATGGTGTCCTGCTAGTGTGCCTCGACCCTGACCCAGGGGGACTGCTGTAGGTCGAGAAAGTAAATCACGCTGTGTGCCCATTGAATTTAAGGCTCTATATTGAGACTGCCAGCAACCATACCTGTTAATGTCAGTTATGAAGCTATTCACTAGGAGCTAGTCTAAGCTCATAATACATTTTAACCTGAGCTCCAAACTCTCATCAAATGGTGATGACTTTGAGTCACTATTGATCTGGGCCATATTGAATTTACTAATCCTGAGGTGAAAATCTCAGTATTCTATTACCAAACTCTTAAGCAATGTAGTGTCACTGAAAAGATGCTTCATTTAAAAAAAAAAAAAAACACGCGAAAATATGCATTAGGGTGGTACTGAAAGTGTTAAGTCAGAAGACTCCAGGCTTTCCTGTGGTTTATTATGCTTTGTGTCACTGTAAATGTTGCAGGCTCAGCCTGAGTAGAATATTGGATTTTGCATTTTAAAATAACTCTACAGTTTGCCCTATAGGTAACTCCTACAGTTACTGTATTTACATTAGAGTTATCAGTGTTAATGAAAAAGCTACTTTTGTCCTACACACATACACATTTTAAAAATAGGTGTTTAAGTCTACCTACGTAATATGCTCGGGCTGCTGCCTGAGGTCAGTGAACAGGTACAGAACAATGTATACAAGTTTCTTCTGTGCAGCAGAATGATATTGATAAAATAACGATCGTAGCAGTTAGGACAGTGTGGAGAAGGCACTCTTTTGTTACATACTGTGTTTGTGAGATAGGGAGCAGGACTTGATTTACCAAAACAGTAGATGGGCATCTTGGTTATTCTAAAACATTTGTGCAATTTTTTTTGTCCCTAGCATACATATTAGTGATTCTGTTCCTCTTCCTCTTTGCCAGCCACAAAGTCAGTCAGCCTAATGAACAAAAGAAAACTAGAAAAACTTTGAATTTTTCAAGTATTGTACTTAACAGCCAATGTTTTTGTTGGTTTTATGGCTAATCTTTTTGTTTCTTTATGTGACCGTTGAACCAGAGCACTCTATTTATAGCAAATTAGTGTATTTAGCATATTTCTAGCCAATTGGTGTATTTTTAATTTCATTTAGAAACAACAGATTTATGTACTCTTTGAATCATTTCTCCTTAAATGCAGACAATAACCTTCTTTTCAGGCTTCTGTCTTAAATATTTAAGCCTCTATGGACTTTACTTTGGACTTGAATAGCTTTAAGGAGAGAATAAATGTGATTTAAAAAAAAAAAATATTATTTTTAATTATTGAGTTTTCCTTGGAGAGGATGACCCACATCTTTAAATCTGGAATAAGACCTCTCTGCTTTTGAGCTGTGAATATCAAATCATTAGGGTCAGAAATCTAATTTCATCTGCAGTATTAAACATGCAATGCTTTTAATCCTCAGCTTTTCTTAAGGAAGAATAAAGTTACAGGATGATGACGATACATTCTTTGACTAGCATCTCAAGTTAGTGTTTTCAGTGTTATGGCAGATATACATCGAAGGACAAATGGTATTTGTAAATACAAAGTGAAAAAAATAAATTCTAGCCATGGATTCAGGGAAAATCGTTGTTATGACTGGGACAAATGCCAGAAATCGTAAGCACTTGAACCAAGAGTTATGGAGTTTTGCCTAAAATAGGTTAGGAATATAAAAAGACTGTGAATAAACACTAACTGAACAACTGCTCTGTAAGAACGTGGAATTTATGCATTTCCTTTTCTGCCTTTCTCTCTTTGACCTATTAGTTAGGTTGGATAGATTAACAAAGCATAGGAAACTTTATTTATTTATTCTTGTATTTATAGAAAGTAACTGTGTTTATAGAATACGTAATTCAGTAATATTCTGCTCTCAAATGTGCCATGCTCAGGCTGGCTAGACCTAGTTTGGGTGGAGATGTGGTGTAACCTATGCAAGCAGGAAAATCATGCTGTGAGCCTTCAAGGAGAATATTAAAAAGCATCTGAATGATATAGAGAAATTATTTGATATGACAGCCAGGGAAAAAGCTTTTTGGAAACAGTATGTTTCACAGCGCAACCAAAATTCAGTCTAGATTGCAAAGGAAACAAACAGCCAAAATATATATTTCTCTAAGGAAATTTCCTAAAGATAGTAACAATATGTTATAGAAACTTACACACCAGATAAAAAAATTAGCCATGCATATGTATTGAATTAAGGCCAAACAGTTGACATTTGCCTGATATTTCCTGATCTTGATCGAGTTTTTAAACTTTCTGTCTAATTAAGTATAGTAGCATAGGTTCTTGTCTTGTACAGACAAGAAGAATAATACACTGATTTCAACACCATGCTATAGATGCTGTGGTGTCAAATTCTAGCTTTCAGTAGTTTTTCAACTGAATCTGTATTCCAGAAGTGATTGATGTGACTTGCTGCCATAATTCAGTCTGACTAGTTTTACATGTGTGTTTTCCATATGTATTCCTCAGTTTTTTGAGTCTGTCAGTTGAAAACTACCCAAGAGCTCAAGTTAATTGCGCAAAGTGTTAATCTGTGTGGCCGAACACACGGGGTTTTTAAAATGTGGTTCTGTTTCTGCACTGGGCAGCACTATAACCTCTGTTTAGACATCTGCCTGGGTCCAAACTAGGGCTTCTGTTATATTAACTTTTATAACTCCGGTTGGACTTCTTAATTTACCTCAGGTCTCGAGTCCTGTTTCATTTCTGAGATTGACATGATAGTTGTCTATCACAGAAAAAATAGTAGTTGACATAAGAGAAACCTTGTACCTGTGAGGAGGAACAGGAACTCAATCTTTCCCAGTCAGCCGGTGAAAATCTGACTCTCTTCATTGGGAGTGTCTCTTCTGTCCTGACGCTGATAGCCATTTTACATAAATTTGCAAGAAGCTGTGCAGTGCCTTTGTAAATATTAGTCTTCATTGCAGTGGTTTTGTGTTCCTCTCAGCCTGGGAGAGGTGTAGAAAAACATGCGATGGGACTGCTCCGATTTAGCCCAGTTGGGGTCAGGGGCTGGTGGAAATCCTGATTTTCCTTGGCAGTGCTCCCTCCCTGTCACCCCCCAAAACAAAGTCACTCCTGTCTCAACTACGAAAGGCAGAGTAGAGAAGCAGCAGGAAGAGACTGTAGTTGCACATACGTGGGGTAGAAGCTGGAGGAAGATGTGAAAGCTGGTTAATCACTGTGACCTTGCCTCACTTGCTCCTGCCCATCTGATGGAAGGGAGAGAGAACAGTCCAGCGTTAACACAGTGTATCCTTGGAATTAAGCCAATAAATGAGAGGCAAGGATGGTAAATATCCCCGCAATGGGATTTTCACAGGATCCACAACTTAGGGATCAGAAAGAATTTGCCATTTATGGCACCAACTTCTGTAGTGCAATTCACTGCTGCTCTTTCCAGCTTTTTAATGGGAATTTGAAAAGCGCGGACTGTTGCAAAGTAGTTACTTTTCTTGGTGTGAGTTTAGCTGTCTTTAAATTGGAGAATGAAGTTAGCTTCTAATAAATCTAGTTTTAATGTATAGATGTAAATAAATATAGATGTTTATATCGTGTTTTCCAGAGAAACCAATTAAAACCTGGTTAGATTCAGCATCTTACCTTCTTTCACAGTGCACAGTGCTGCTGCTTTCCTTTCCCTCCTGAGGCCATGATTATAGTGGGGTTTGGTCAAATTTATTTATAGAAACTGCCCAGAAACTATAATGTAGGGTGAACCCCAGCAGCTAAAAATAAACTGAACAATTTGAGCCCCAGGGCTCAGTGCTGGGGCCAGTTCTGTTTAATATCTTTATCAAAGATCTGGATGAGGGGATCGAGTGCACCCTCAGCAAGTTTGCAGATGACACCAAGTTGGGTGGAAGTGTTGATCTGCTGGAGGGCAGGAAGGCCCTACAAAGGGATCTGGACAGGCTGGATCGATGGGCCGAGGCCAATTGTATGAGGTTCAACAAGGGTCAGTGCTGGGTCCTGCACTTGGGTCACAACAACCCCATGCAACGCTACAGGCTGGGGGAGGAGTGGCTGGAGAGCTACCTGGCGGAAAAGGACCTGGGGGTGTCGGTCGAGAGCCAGCTGAATGTGAGCCAGCCGTGTGCCCAGGTGGCCAAGAAGGCAATAGCATCCTGGCTTGTATCAGGAATAATGTGGCCAGCAGGACCAGGGAGGTGATAGTGCCCCTGTACTTGGCACTGGTGAGGCCACACCTCGAGTACTGTGTTCAGGTTTGGGCCCTTCACTACAAGAAGGACATGGAGGTGCTGGAGCGTGTCCAAAGAAGGGCAATGAGGCTGGTGAAGAGTCTGGAGACCAAGCCATACGAGGAGCGGCTGAGGGAGCTGGGGTTGTTTAGTCTGGAGAAGAGGAAGCTCAGGGGAGACCTTATCACTCAACAACTACCTGAAAGGAGGTTATAGCAAGGTGGGGGTCGGTCTCTTTTCCCAAGTAGCAAGTGATAGGATGAGAGAAAATGGCCTCAAGTTGCACCAGGGAAGGTTTAGGTTGGATATTAGGAAAAATTTCTTCACCAAAAGGGTCGTCAAGCATTGGAACAGGCTGCCCAGGGAAGTGGTTAAGTCGGGATTTAAATCCCTGGAGGTATTTAAAAGCTGTGTAGATGTGGTGCTTAGGGACATGGTTTAGTGGGTGACTTTGCAGTGCTAGGTTAACGGTTGAACTTGATGATCTTAAGGGTCTTTTTCAATGTAAATTATTGTAAGTTGTCCCTGGGGAGGTTTAGATTGTATATTAGGAAAAACTTCTTCACTGAAAGGGTTGTCAGGCACTGGAACAGGCTGCCCAGGGAAGTGGTTGAGTCCCCATCCCTGGAGGTATTTAAAAGATGTGTAGATGTGGTGCTTAGGGACATGGTTTAGTGGTGGACTTGGCAATGTTATGTTTACAGTAGGACTCGATGATCTTAAGGGTCTTTTCCAATCTAAATGATTCTATGATTCTATGTTTGGCTTTTGTTTTCCCAGTAAAGATAAATATGTTAATCCTGCCTTGCCAAGGATTGACTTAATACTACTGACGTAAGCATTTTGCCACTTAGGAATTGTCAGAGAATCTCAATCTAGTTATTAGCCATTTTCTGTATAGTTTTTGACAGGCAGGATGCAGTCTTGAAAAGATCACCTTTAGTCTTCAAACCTTCAGTTCAGCACACTTGAGCATGCATTTGCGTTCCATTTGAATGAATAGTTGTGTCCATATTTGAAGTTACGTACGCTTTGAATTGGGATGCAAATTACTTGGCCTGAACCATTCTTTATAAAATGCTGCTGGATAATGTATTATTTACCTAAACCTGCAAAAGAGGAGAGCACTCTTAATGATGGCACAATATGAGAAATGGTACATTGCAGTTGAGATTTGTTTGTCATATTGGTGATGGTGCTTCCCATAATTTCCCAAAGGCAGAATTTCTTAAATACAGTGACTATCCTTGAGATGCAAATTGTGAAGGAGTGGAGGTTCTCGCATCGTTTGCAATTGAGTACTAGGGGAATATCTGTGTTTTGCTGCAGCCCTCGGACTTTCACAAAGTAAGCATGCATGACAGCGTGCATTTACTTACAAAAGTAGCAGGTTTGATGTGTTGTATAGCATCAAGATTTTTTACATAGGCCTCTTCAGGGAACATCAGCATTCTGACCATCCAAAGTTCTCCTAGTGGTGTTCTCTTTTTAATCATGAGATAAACTGTATGCCTGGATTTATTATTTTGTTAAAACACACGCACATGAACACAGAAAACATAATACTTCAATTTTTACTATTTACTAGGTGATACTTGTAATTCACACTGTAAATCTGCATTGGAACAGCTCTATAAAGAATATATTGTCAACAGAGAACCTAGATAGTAAGTTAGTAACTTCTAGTGTGTGTGTGTGTGTGTGTTTGGTTTTTTTAACTACGCTGGTCTTGACTGGATACCTACCAGTATCAGCAATATTTCACTGCCTTGGGATTTTTCTTTATTGTCCTTGCTTGGAAGACTTGCCCAGGAATGAGAAAGTGAGCACGGGAAGAATGACACTGACTTTAATGGTACATTTTCAAATGGCCACAAATCATGGGAGGGAAAAGCTGTGCATATGAGAAAAGCAAAGGCTACCTTTGATTTTTAATTAGCCCAGACTTTGTGGTTATATTTGGGAATTTGACAGGCAGATTCAACATTTATATGTTAAGCAGTTTTAGTGTTGCCCTTATTTTCAATTACGCATATACTATTTCATGATAATTAACACTTTTGATATTTGGCGTTCTTTTGGAAGTGCAGTTGCTTGAGGTTGCCATCACAGATCTGTGTTTTATGAATTCATGAAAACTTCTCAGATTTTTTTTTTGTCCCCCTCAGTCCCCCTGATGTTACTACATGACAACTTGGACCACTGGAACACAGAACTGAAAATCTAGTTTAGTATGGGCCATGTTCATGACATTTTCCAGGTAGCCCATTTAGGGTCCTACATGCATATGCATATTGTTTCTGATTCCTACAGGCATATTCTGGTGGGATAGTAGAAATTTTTTTTTGTTTTCTTTTTTTTTTTTTTTCTTCCCTTTGTGGCCAAAATTCACAGCTGCCTTGAGCCATGTCAAAATATCTGTTAGGTTGCAGGCTAGATACCATTCTGTATTTCTGTTCTCTACCAAAGAGAACTTGTATATTGAAACCAAATCTCTAAGTTTTGATATTCTGCTTAGCGGATTTTTATCATCTTTGGACATTTTGTCCATTTGGAGGAGGGTTCTGGATTTTTCCTTTTGTTTTAACGTACTGATAGACCTAACTTGATGAGCCATACTTAGTATAGAAGAAATATTTCAGTGTCACTGGTGGAGGTAATTGCTCTGTAATTGTGCAGTATGTTTGGGCATTTTGGGGATGCAGACTACCTCTTGCATTCGAGTTAAAAATTAAGAGATCAGAATATTCAGGCTGTTTTAGGGAATAACTGATGGCAGAGCAAGATAGCATTGCCAGTGAAATAATTTAGTTGCATATGATGTGGGAGGAGGAATGTTATTCACACATTAACTGTGGTGTTGAAATAATTCTGATGGATATAGTTGAAACGATATTATGAAGGAAGGCAAGGGACAACAAAACAAAAACTGATTTTGGATAAGCTATTTAAGGTGAATGAAGGTAGGAGAAACAGGTTGCCAGCAATAGACAAACGTAAAAAAGAAAAAACAAACCATACAACAACAACAAAAAATAAATCCAAAAGTTACTGAGATAGAGATCTTATCTTACCATAAAGTGTGCCAGGAAGCAAGACAGAAAAGCTGGACAAAGGACAGAAGATGACAGCACTGTGGAGCAGTCAGTCAGCAGGATTAGCAGTGTAGTAATATCTTGTTCATTATGACACAGTCTGTGAGATTGAGGGTGCTTCAGTGTATTGAATGTTTTTTCATACCACATTAATGTTTTCAAAATACCCATAACATGCCATGTTATACTGAAGTGGACTAAAGAAGAATATACAGCCCAATATAGAACAGCCTAGTGCCGTTAAATATTTGACACTTGCTTAGTTTGCTTAGTATTTCATGAGACAAATAATAACCTTGCAAGGAAAAACACTCCTTACTAATAAAGACTAATCATACGCTTTAATGTATCTGCATGCCTTTGGGCTCATCTTCTCTAGCGAATTTAACAGCATGGCCAAAGATTTTTAATGTATCAAGTAATTATGGAAAAAGTTACCACCTGCAGTCTGTTGAGGATTTACTACCCTATGCACTTATTTATTGAAGTTTATGAAAGTTACAAAATTCTTTTCCTGAAGAATTAATTGACCTATGTACTCTAGAAGATTTTCAATTTCATGTTCTCTATCAAATGGTAATACTTTTCAAACTGCATTTAAAAATCCAAATAGAGTGGTGTTTTGAGGGAGAATTAAACGAAAAACATTTATTCCTTTTCTTTGGGAATTTCTCTCCACATTAATGTATCACAGGCCAAACCTAATTACCTCTTCAACCTATAGTTTATTTGATCTACATGCCTGAGTGTCCTACAATCAAATTTACTGAAGAGCTTCTCACTTTTTTCTGCATTAAAACAATTGCCTTGAAGCAGCTAACAATTAAAAAATAAATGAGTTAACACTTTCTGCTAAGTGCTACCATTTAAGTTGTAATATGCAATTAAAAACTACATTTTAATTTCTGTTCAATTACATTGACTTAAGTAGTAATTTTAGTGTTATATTTATGAACCATTTAATTGTGACATTTTTCCTCTGGCTTGCGCGATGGAAAAGTAGATTCAATTTTGAGAATGCAGCAAGAAATAACCTTTTTGCCCCCATGATTTTCTGGAATGACAAACAGAAAAAGACAAAATTAGCTGGGCTCTGTGTAAATATGACAAAAAAATTTAATTTCAAAAGCCATAAAAATATGTTGTCATTTGAATTATTTTTCATATTTTTGAAAACTATTTACTTCATAGGAGGAATATTCAGATTGCTTTATGGTAATGTAGGTAGGTATTTGAAACATTCCTGCATGTATTTGGTCATGTTAATGGCTATAGGTTAAAGAAAGCTTCATATTTGAGTTGATGTATTGCAAATAACTAGTTAATGTATTTTTATGTTAATACTAGAGGGAACTTGCTATGGAACAAGCTCCATATTAGAATGGATTAGGATTTTTTTCTTCCCCCTCTGAACCCAGCTCCCTCCAGGTCCTTTTAGCATGCTGAAAATCACTGTTTGAAGCATTCTCTAACTTCCAGCCTAAACTTATGGTAAATTAACACCTGAGTGCTCATGTCCCACTTCTGTGATGTGTTAGCCTGTTATGTTTGTGTAACTGGGTGTAGGGGTGTGAACAGGATCAGAAAACCATTCTAGAGTAAACAAAACAAAACCTGGCCTAAAAAGCCTGGTTATTTGGTTTTTTATTTTCTAAAGCTAGATCTCTGTGTTTCTGGACAGACCTTATTTCATCCATTTGGTACTATGTTTTGCTTTTTTTGATCACTGAATAACACTGGAAGTTTATAGTCACCCTTCTGCCAGTAAATGTGGCTCTCTTTATGTCACTTCCAGTTGATGAGCTTCCAACTTGTATATACATTGGAAGGATCATGCACTTTATTTAATGTGTTATGAGATTATGATGATCCAGTGATGAGATGATCCCTTTTGTATTAAGAGATGTTTGTTTCAGGAAAATTTATATCTTAGGGCTGGAATGAACCTTAAGACATCTAGTTGTGTTTCCTCTTGTTAAGTAAGTTCAGTTGTTGCAGTGACCTGTGCTTTAATTAGATGCTGAATGTACCTCATTTTGGTGACGACACAGCAGCTTCGCTACCAAGAAGGGTTCTTAGTATCTTTTAATTAGACCATTGCTGGAGAAGTCATCCCAGAACAGTCTTTCAATTCCTGTCCCATCCTCATATACACGTCTTCCATGTAGCAATGTCAGCATGACTGGTGGATCTGCTTAAGAAAGGAGGAAGAGTATAATGTAAGAAAAACTTTTTGTTCTGGGATTTTCGAAGTTTGATGTGAGTGGTCTAGCAGGAGAAGGATGGCAATAAATTATGTGGTGAGTATGTACTGAGAGATGTACTGGGAGAACTGTAGCTCCTGAAACGTCGTCCCTCATACCATAGGAAGGATGACCTCTGAAAACAAAACTCAAATTTACTACAATTGCAACAGCAGATTATAAGAGGCTCTGTCTCCATGTATATGATGTGACTGCATGGAGGAGCTGTGGGATTTTGGATGCATTTCTACACTGACTTTGATAGGTACCTTTTTTTTTTCCTCAAGCCATGTAGAATTTTAAGAAGTATAACCTTGAAAAACCTTTCATCTTTGTTAATGATTTCCTAATCTATAAATTACTTATAATTTCACCCAAATTCAACTGTTTTAACAGGGCTTTGTGATTCAGGATACAAGAATGTGATTCAGGATACAAGAACGGGCACAAATGTGAGTGTCCCTCTGAACATCAGGAAACACTTTTTTACTGTGAGAGTGACAGAGCACTGGCACAAGTTGCCCAGGGAGGTTGTGGAATCTCCCTCCTTGGAGACAGATATTTAAAAGCTGTTTGGTCATGGTCCTCAGCAACTGGCTCTAGGTGGCCCTGCTTGAGCAAAGTGTTGGACCAGATGACCTCCAGAGGTCCCCTCCAACCTCAACCATTCTGTGATTCTGTACTGTTAACTTGTATGCATTCACTCGTAGACTTTAACTCCATTCTCAAAGAATGCAAGGGTAATGTCAGTTTTAATTGACTAAAAGAAAGTATTCTGAGAGGAACATCTTATTCATCAAATATAAGTTATGTCTTTCCTGATCAAGGAAAACTGAAATAGAAATTGTTCTTCAAAACACCTCTCATTAAAGAAGGCCGGGGGTAGGAAGTTCATTAGTTAATCTAGGCTTCTGATACTATTTGAGGACTGTGTAGGGAGTAATTTTTCTCTAACTTTAAATGAGGACATTTACGCTCTAATAACTTTGTTCTTGGTTTTGTGTCCTTTTCATATATGCTCATTTTATCTGTGTTTTATGGAATTGTCATTTTTATCTGTGATCTCTTTGAACCTTTGTGATCATGAAAGGGCTTCAGTATTCAGTGAAGGCAACCAATGCATGCTGCTGTTTAAAAGAGGTGACAATAACGTCTTTAGAATGTAGACATCCATGGAAGATTTTCCTTTTTAAGCTAGTCAAAAAAAGAAAAAATGTGAGTAAGTTTTTTCAGAAGTGCCTAAATAACTGAGGGAGTAACTTTTAATTAGAAGTCAATAACTTTTACCTAAAATTATAATTGGTTAGTGTAGGAAATCCAACGGATTTGTTTTGTTATACCCAATAGATAACAATTTTAAAATTTATTTCTTGTGGAGGTAGATTTGCAGACTACTGTATTGCTAGCAGAGTTTTACTTTAAATCTGGTATTTGTGCTGTTGTAACCAACAACAGTAATTGTAGATGCTGGTAATCTTCTACTCCTGTAGTTTTGAGGGGAGATCACCAAAGAATTCTTCCCCAAAACTTCTCCTAAATACAAACCAGGATGTTGTAATTTGTTACTTCATAATTCTTTGGTGGGTTTACAGTGGCTGGCTGCCAGGTGCCCACGCAGCCACTCTCACTCCCTCCCCTCAACAGGACTGGATGAAAAAGCTCGTAGGTCAAGGTAAAGGCATGGAGATCAAGTAATGAATTACTGTCACAGACAAAACAGACTCGACTTGGGGACAATTAATTTATTGCCAGTTAAAATAGAGTTGGATGGTGAGACACAAAGACAAAACCTAAAACACCTTCTTCCCACTCCCGGTGAAGCTGAAGGCTCAACTTCACTCCTTCTTTCCCAGTTCCTCTACCTGCTCCCAGTGGTGCAGAGGGGATAGAGTATGGGGGGGTTTGGTCAGCCTGTAACAGTTCCTCACTGCCGCTCCTTCCTTCTCACACTTTTCCCTGTTCCAGCATGGGTCCTCCACAGGCTGCAGTCCTTCAGAATAAACCTGCTCCAGCATGGGTCCTCCACAGGTCATGGTGCTTTGAGGGCATATCCACCCGCTCCAGTGTGGTGTCCTCCACAGGCTGCAGTGTGGATATCTGCTCCAGCGTGGTCTTCTCCATGGGCTGCCAGGGAATCTCTGCTCTGGTGCCTGGAGCACCTTCTCCCCCTCCTTCTCTGACCTTGGTGTCTGCAGGGCTGTTTCGCGCACTTTATTTCACTCCTCACGTTGCTGTGCAGCATTTTGCCCCTTCTTAAATATGTTTCCCCAGAGGTGCCACCAGCTTGGCTGACGGGCTCAGCTGTCTCCAGCAGTGGGTCTGTTGAAGCTGGCTGTGTCCAAGATGGGGCAGCCCCTCACCTCCTTCCAGAGAGGCCACCCTGGCTACCAAAATCTTGCCACAGACACCTGATAAAAAATTCTCACTTTTCCTATTGTATTTCTAAAGATTTTTACAATAAAATACTGAAATGTTTTCACTCTTTTTACCTCTCCTGTTTTTCCAGGTGATGTAGCTTTAACCAGATGATTGTTTATATCAATGACTAGTCATTAACAAGTCATTATTTTAGAGCAATTTCAGCTCTACTGGCAAGAAAATATCTTTATTAAAGTAATTTAGAGATGTTTTTTGAGGTGTTCTTGTTCTGCAAAACCTGAAAATTACTGCACAGCATTGCTTTCCCCTACAGATTCTTTATGAAGAACTGGAGAACTTTCAAAGAAAGTATAAAAAACCTCTCTTGGCTCTGAATTCTCAAAGTAGGAATAAATAATGAGTAGGGAAGGGGAGGAAAGATGAGCTCTGAACGGCTTTTTGTAATTTGGGGATTTACATGAAAAAAGGTGGAAAATAGACATAAATAAAATCTGTAGACATTACTCAAGGGTTGGAAATGGTATCTACTGATACTTGGAGAGTGACCTTTTAACTTAGCAGGTGCCTTCATGGGAGAAAATACTTGTTATTAAAGGGCCACTCAGTCTGGGAGAAAGATGCAGAAGGGCCAATAGCTAGAAGTGAAAGGCAGAGACGTTGGAATGAATGTAGTATAATAGCAATCATCTTGTGAGTATATAGCTCATCCAGTGCTTCATTTCTAAGTCACTGTTTGCCACCTTTTCTGTCAGATGACTGAGTACTACTGTTTTTTGAGTATCTGCAACTTTCTGAATATAATCATAACTTTAAAAAATTGTCTTACTGCTTCATGTAGCTGGTTCTTAACGTGATTTATAGTTACTTCTCATCTTCCTCCCCCGCATTTGTGTGTCTGTTAGAGCACAGATTTTTTCAGTCTTAAGGTGTGGCATATTCTAAGTGTAGGAATAGCCTGGCAGCACCATGTAATACTGCCAAAGGTGGCGGTGGGAGAATCTGTTATTCACTCAGGCTCCCTGCTGAGGTTAAGTAAGCAATATATATATATATATATATATATATATATATATGTACATATAGATGCACAGGTTAACAATGAGAAAGCTGAATAATAATTCCTTTTTGACCTGCATTAACTGTGAAATGTACTTGTAAATAAAGATTTTAGTTGATGTTTCTGAATAGATGGCAACTGTTTTTGCTTTCCCAAAAACATAGGGGAGCTGTTATATTGACATTATACAGTTACGGACATATTGGCATTTTGATTTTTAATACGCTTAAACTCTCAAAGTAAACTTACATTTTTTGTGTGTGTTTGTGTGTTTAAGAACCATCTGTTGACATGCAGTTAGGATGCGTTAACAGACTGATTGAAGTTTAAAAAAAAAGTCAAAATTGTGAATAATCAATATGGTAGCCAGTGGAAGAATCTCAAATATACCCATTTTACTGGAATTAAGTTATTCTTGTCTCAGACTAAAAAGTGAAGATAGCTGCTTAATTGCAGGGAAAAAGCTTCAGAAAGGGACAGGCTTATGCAAAAGAGCATAAGATTTGCAAGTTAAATGTAAATCCAAAATAAGGTAAGCCCAAGAACAAAAAATTACTACTTTTTTCCAAAGCAAATAGATGAAGGAACACTGCCAAGGATTTTGTTGTAGTAGTAGATGATCAAAATACAAAGCAGTTTCAAGAAGATGCTAGGGCTAAAAGTCCTTTTCACCCATGTTTACTACAAAGGAGTTTAGGGAGTTTTTGACATCATGTATTGAAGGCAAGTGGGGAGGGAGTGTTTTAGATTGAAGCATTCATCTGAGGTTGATAAATAAAAAATTGCTTGGAACAATGGTCTTCACCATCAGTTGACCTAAAAAGAACTCTAATATTAAATCCATTTAATACTGCTGTTAATATCTTAGCAATTACTTAAATGAGCCTTGAAATGAGAGATGGAAATGGGATACCAATTTCTGAGCTTCATTGAGGATTCTGGGAAGTACAGACTGGTTAGCATGAATTCCATCCTGGGTAATTTTTTGAAATTATGAAATGAATGATGCTATTAGATGCACCAATTTTAAAGTAATAGTAAAAATTCAGTGTGAATGTAAAGAAAAGTTATGCCTTATTATTAGAGCTTTACAGTGTACTTGGATTTTATAAAGCTTTTGACAGGTTCTGTCAGCAAGACTTCTTATAGAGACAGAGTAATGATAAGATGAAAGGGAAGATCTTTAGAGTAATGCTTAGTTAAAGACCAGGAAACATACATTTTTGTTATTGCAAAATGCCACTAGAGGAGTTTCATGTATATCTGCAAGGATCTGTTCAGTACTGGAAATGGTCTGTAATGTGGGGAATTGCAAGGGATGATGCGGAATTAGTCAGAGCAGTACTAATTGAAATGTCTGCGAAATCCCCATTCTGAAACAGGCAAGGTCTAGAAAAATCTCTCCTGAGGAGTCCTGGCTTTTCTTACAGACTCTCCTACTGCAGAAAAATTGTCTTCAACTGTGTGTTTAGAAATTAAAGAAACCACACTGCCTACTGGTAGTGTGTTTTGGGTGGGGTTTTTTTGGGTGGGGTTTGTGTGGTTTGGGGTTTGTTGTTTTGTTTTGGTTTTGTTTTTTTTTTTTTTTTCTTTCTCCCTCCTATATTATGTATAGAGCCATAGAGCAGGGCAGAAATATATTGGATAGAGAAATGAGAAGGCAGCAGGGTATAGTGAGAAGTGAGAAACTGAATGTGTGTAGAAAGCCAGCTTATAATGTTGAGTAAGAGCAAAAATGGGATGAGGAGAGCAGACAATTTATTTCATCATTGGCTTTGTAACAGAAATGGATTCAGCTTCATGCTTAGGAAATCCTTAATCTGGGTTGAGGGCAGCTGTGAGGGAAAGAATTGCTCTGTCTTAGAACATTTGCTGCTGCACATAGTAGAAGACCTGACACTGAGGTAGGTGAAACTTCATGCTTCTCCTCTTAGGTTCTCACTCTTCTCCAAGAGCTGTTGTCTACTTACATTATGTATATTGTTTAATATTTTAATGCTTTTAATGCTGAGGGCATTCCTGTGTGAGGAATAGTATAAACAAAAATGATTATGGTTAGGTTATTATCTTGACAAGCTTATGATATAAGTGAAGATAATTAGTTGTATCTTCATATTTACATGTAGTTGCTTTGAAAAATTCTAAAATTAATCTCTAATGTTCTTTTAGACCTATGTAATATATTGTTTAAGATTAAATTATTTAAGTTACTGGGACCAGAGGATATGCAACAAAGAGTTCAAAGAAAATTTAAGGATTAAATAATTCAACTAACTGTTTATTTTCTTGGGTGCCTGAGGACTGAAATGGCAAATGTGGCATTCTATTTATTTATTAAGTTGTCAGTGGAATTCAGGGACCTTTACAGACCTGTACATCGACATCTCTTTAGGGAAAACTATTAAAAACTGAAATAAAGAATAGAATTAGTGAGCAGCATGTAAATATGACATGCATGGAGTCCTGAACATTGCTTCTATAAAGGGAAGTCCTGCCTTAAACCCTCCGGTTGTCTTTGAAGGATTAACAAATATGCAGGGAGAAGGTGATCTGATTGATAAAGTCCGCTTGATTTTTCCAGAAGGGTTTAACAGGGCTTGTAGGCTTTTAAGGAAAGAAAGCAGTCATGGGATAAGAGGAAGGTTATTTTCCCAGATAAATAATTAGTTAAAAGATGGGAAATGGTGGGTAGAAATAAATAGCTCTTTCAGTAGAGCAAGGTTAGCAGTGGAGTTAGGCTGGGCTTCTGCTAGGAACTGTGCTGCTCAGTGTATTCATGTAGTACAGTGAACGTGATAATATGGTAAAAAGGTGAGATTTGAGGTGAGAGAGTTTATCAATGATAGTATTATTTGGAATACTGAAAATGAGAACAGACACTGAAGAACTGCAGAGTGATCTTATGAGTTTGACTGCTTGGGCAATAAATGGCAGGAAAACTTCCCAGTATGTAAATACGAAGGGATGCAAATGTTGATATAGTGGATGACTGTCCTAACTTCATGCACAAGATGAGGAGTTCTGAGCTGGCCGTGATCCTTGAGGAGTGAGATCTGAGGAGTTATCAGTGCTGGAATAGAGCAAGCCAGAAGAATCCTTATTCCACTGTATAAATTTATTATTAATCCTGCTGTGTTCAGTTGGGTACCTCATTTCAAAGAGGTTGGTTATAACGGAATTGCAGGTGGTTTAGAAAAAGGCATCATGGGCAGTATTATGCACAGCATGGCTTTTACATGAGAAACCAGCTGACTAGACTAGGAGTCTTTAGCCAGGAAGAGACAACTTACAGGGAATACTATAAATGGGTATTTTGAACAAAGTTTTAAGTGACATGGAAGTCAGTAGACATAGACTATTTGCTGGTTCTTCACTTAAAGCCAAGAGCTAGGTGTCATCAAAGTTAGCAGGAGCCAGGTTCAAAACCAACAAAATAAGGTGGTTCCTTGTATAATGGGTAGCAGATGTGTGCAACTCCATGAAGATGATGTTGCAAATCCAGAAAGTTTACATAGTTTCAGGGGATACTGGAAAAAACATTGAAAGAGAGATTCATTGAGGCTTACTAAATAAATAGAAGATATCAGCCTGGAGAAATTCCTTGAGCTGAAAATAATTTGAGTTAGGGAAGATATTAGGGGAAATACATGTAACCTATATGCTTGCATTTCTCTTAGTATCTGCATGTGGTCCCTGTTTTTTCAAAGCAGAGTGGGACTGGAAAGGATGAATGATAAATATAGTCCTTCTTGTTATCACAAAGTATGCAGTAAAGTGTTCTGCAGCTGTGCTCCCCGAGCAGAAATGATGAGCTCGCTGGCCTACCTTGACCATTGAGCTGTCCTTACACTTTTGTTGGCTCAATTAATAAAAATTGTACTGGTGGAAATGGGATTTGAGTTATGGCTTTGAAGGAACAAAGGGTTATGTGAACATGTTGTGGCTTTGAATATGAGTTCAGATCATTAATACCCTTTAGCAGATCTTTAGAGCTTCACAACAGATCTTTAGAACTGTAGAAGATCCTCTGTGCTCAGCCACAGCTGGATCACAATGCCGGATGTGTATTAGACTTGATAAAACAAGACTGACTTCAGACTTCTTGTAGGTAAAGCAAGAAATTGTAAGAATATGGAAGAATAATGTAAGAAAAATAAGACATTATGGGCAAGGAATTAAATCAGGAGTACTTTTACATTCTGTTCTTACAGTTACTGGATAGAAACACCACCTTCTTGTAGGTTAAATGTATCCTGAATTGCAAAACTGTCTGGGATTTTACTAGGACCCATGTTCTACAAACGTTTGCACAGGTATTTTTAAGTCGATGCTGCCTCATGGTTTATTTGCAAGATCATGGACTAGACATGCTCAAATCAGTGAATCACCAAAATTAGGTGAAGCATAGCACAAAGTCCTAGCCAGATTGAAAATATTATCCAAACTTCCATACAACAGTGATTTTAATTGAATCTACAGTACATTGATGATGAGAAGAAGTGGTCTAAAGCTAAAATTGAATCTAAAAAAATCCAATTATCTCATATTGTCAAGTCAATATAAATAGCTTTTAAAGTTTCTTTACAAACTCTCAAATACTAGCCACTTCCCGATTTTATCAATAAAAGGGTATATAGTTTTATACTTATTAATGTTAACAGGTCTAAACAAGTCAGACTGTTTTCTTGAAAAGGAATGCTTTATCGTCTAAAAATTAGCTTTTAATGTAATTGAAAATAGAGTTGCTCATATTTAAAAAAATCCTAATAGTGTCAAACTCTGTCATGCTGAAAGAGGTGGTATGGAACTGCTAAGTGCAGATACACATGTAAGAGTGATGATAAACAATAACCCGCATTCATATTTCTTTTCTATAGAAGGTGCATAGTGGTTTGGGTGAACTAATCCTTCAATATTGCCAGCTACGTATGATAAACCATGTTAAAGGATTATTATTTATGGGAATGCTGTCAATTTTTTATATCTACACTTGTAGTTTATTTTCATTTTAAAGACTGTAGACCACAACTCTGTACTTTTAATTTTGTATTCAGTATGGGGAGTTAATCCCAGAATGGGGCTTTTTTGATGCAAAATCTGAATGCTTGTGCAGTAACAACAGCTGTCCCCTCACCATGTGGTGTCTTCCATCGCTTTACTGTAGAGATGAATTTTGGCCCAGTGTTTCAGTAATATTGGACACACATGGTTTTAGGTGACAAAGCAGTATGTTTATGCATTCATTTGACTCTCGCAGTTACAGTTGGCTACAGATTAGAACGGGGAGAATACATTCACACCATGGCCACCCTCATAGCTGCTTGTAGTAGTTGGATCACAGTAGGCGCTGTTGCATCTAAAGACACAATTAACTGTTGCTGAGGAATTGCAAATTCACAAAAGCTCTTTACAGCTTCAGTGGTTGAGAGTGGATTTTCTAAAAGCTTTCTCAAAGATTTTCCAAATCTATAAGTGTTTTAGATCTTCACATTCTAAAATTACTGTCAGCTTGAAATAAGATTAACAAGTTGATATTTTAATGTAGCTAACAAATTCTTGTGCTGTGAATTAACTATATAATTAGCTACAGATCTACAGAATGATTGTAGTTTTGTCTGTTATTTAGGAACTTACGACTTCTGTAATATTTGCAAATGGTTAGTAAAGTTTTGAGCACACAGGAAAATCAAAGCTCACTGAAACAGTCTGAAAATAAAACTTACCAGGAAGCTTCTGATGCGTGTACATCACTGAAAAGCTCATCTTGATTTCCATGTGTAATTGCTTAGATATGCTTTGGATATGGTAAGAGAGAATAGCTGTGAATTTACTTAAAAAAAAAAAACAAAACAACCCCAAAACCCAAAAACAACAACAACAAAAAACCAACAACAAAATCCCCCCAAACCAGCAAAAATCCCCACAAAGTTTTAATACAAATTAAATAGAAAATTACAGTAAACTGCCTATTAAGGCTAATTTTGAGGTATGATTTTTGAACAAAAGGCTTTTAACCAAAAATCTTAGCAGAATTAATTATTTAAATTAGTGATGAAAATTTTTATAAGTAGAACATTAAGCACCCCAAATCTTCCCTTCTAAAAATCTCTGAGAAATATTTTAGTATGAAATATATATATATATATGGAGTATAATATAATAAAGAAGTATATGGAGCGTATTAACTTGTTTAATACAATAAAAGCAATAAGGTTACTGTGTAATGTTGAGATTTCCTATGTGTTTATCATTTCTTCTGTAGGCCAGAGTGTAATTGTGTGATAATGCATGTAATGTATGTGCGAGATCTCTCACATACGCACGCGTTATTTAAGCGTCTTGCGTTTGCATCAGCATAGATAATTCATTTTATACTTGTATTAAAAACTATCCGAATATGAATGTCTGAGGCTTTCAGCATTGAATAAAGGACTACATGGATCCAAACTAGGACGATTGATGAAATCCTTGCTACTATTGACTATTATTTACTGTCTTTTAAGTGGCAGGTTGTATTTATGCCAATTTATCTGCTTCAGGGAACACTCTTGATAGCAGAACAAAGTGAATAAAAGTAGTTTGCTTTGCAAATGAATGCAAATGGTGGAGCCTTTCGGGAAGCCCTTTAACAGGAGCAATGCACTTTGATTATGAGTGAAGCTGCCATTTGGACATGGTGAAAAGAGCACGCTTGAACCATTGATTGGGGGAGACAGTAAAAAGTCAGGAAGGGCCCCGTTAAGCTCGCAGTGCGGCAGGCGGATGTCAGCGTGGTTAGAGCACAGTGGGAGAATGACAGGCGGGATTAGTGTCAGGGAGAAGCTTTGCTGTGGTTGTGGAGATGGTCCCTGGGGTCACTCACCTCTGACTGTTGTTCTGTGCTGATGGCTCTGTAATGCAAACTGCTTGATATGTGCCTGTTCATTATCGGAAATGGTGATTAGAAGAGGTATGTCATAATGGATTCCTTAAAAATAAATAAAATGGCAAACTGCTGATGGTAACAAAGATTCGGCTCTGCAGTCGTTGCCAAAGATGCTGCAAACGCCAAAGACGGACACTGCCTCTTGCCTTCTGAGGCCAGCGCGATTTCATGCCTTAAACTGCTATAATGGTGTGTTCCTTGCTTTGTTTGCTTTCATTTGGCCGTTATGAAGACAGTTATTTTTAACAGATTGTCTTTCGTGGTTAGAGCAAAACATTTTTGTAGCTTTTGGTTATTGGGTGGTAGAAGCATCCGGTTTGGTTTTGTGGTGTAACTGTGTTTTGGGCGGGGGCGGGGTGTTGTTTAATAGTCTTAATGGAATATTAGAATCAACAGATTTCATTCCTGAATCATCCCAGAATGCTAAAACATGGGATGATTACAGCAGCAAAGAGCTAAAATGACTGTTCTGTTTTATTTAGAGGCTTTTTTAAAATGTAAAACCGAGGATATTTTCTTTGTCTTTGCTGAAAAATCTTACATGTGCAATTAAATAAATGTCTAAAATTTTGCATCTTAAACTGTGATTTAATCTTTATAAAGTATTGCTGCTTTTTATCTTTACTGCATTTTATACTGTTGTGTACATTGTCTAAATGATGATAGAAATTAGATGTGTTAGTGTATACAATATACAACGTGCATTTTTTGACTGTTAAGGCTTTTTAATATCTCACTGTTGGTCTGTTGTTTTTAATGCGTTTTCAGCAACAGCACAGGGAGATGGCATCCAGATACTTGAAACTATTACTTTTATTTTATTTTTTACATGATTTGATTAATTCATTTGAAGGGGTTTTTTTCAGTATATTACCTCACAAAAATATGTCCAATATCCCAGTGTAATGAATGTTTTACAAATGTTTTACAGGCACCTGAATGGACAGAGGAGGACCTCAGCCAGCTGACAAGAAGTATGGTTAAGTTCCCAGGGGGGACCCCAGGTCGATGGGAAAAGATTGCTCACGAATTGGGTCGATCAGTGGCAGATGTGAGTTCACTCAGATTTGCATTGTATAGAGTGACAAACCAGAACACGACAGGCAGTGTAGAAGGCAGACGTATATGGGGGCCGACATTGTCTTTTGAGAGAGGCTACAATCCTTTTAGGACCTGGAAGTGAACCATTAACTAACTATGCAAGAAGCAGATGTCAGCCAGTCTCTCCCTCCACAATTAACAGCTGTAACTGATCAGCTGGATGGGGGATTGTGCTGCTTACAGACTTGAGCTACTGTAACCCAATAACAGAAAAACAATGCGCTTCGGGTTTTGTACCAACCTCCTTTCACTGCAAGTGAATGTTTGTGTGACTTGGTTAAAGATTACATTTCTGTTTCTAGCCAGTCCTTAAAACATGTAGATGAGCTAATGGTGTTTAGACAGGTGGCTTCCATTAATTAAACTGAAATATCTTTGCAAACTTTAAAATGAGTTATACGTGTAAAACTATTTCAGTCCCTTTTTCTGGATTATAGCATGATTAATAATTATATTGTATAAAATGATTAATATCCTTGTTAATTCATATTTTATAGTATGGTACCAGATATCAAAGAAAGCTTGTACTTACGGATTTTAAGTGTTATGATCTTAAAACCCTTAGGGGCTAGGCTGTAAAAGACTTTTCCTTTCCAAGCAATAGATCACTAGAACATGATGTAGTGTCTGCTGAGGACCATTTGAAAGCCCTTTCAGCTGACCCTATTTTATAGGCTCTGGAGGGGTTAATGAGAATAATGTTTAAATCTGTTGATGTACGTTTTGAGATTAGGTGTTCTTTATTTATTATATTTCAGGAATTATCTGAAATAATGGGAAACAAAGCCTCTGGTTAGAGTGAAACGTAGCCCATTATAACCTTCTAGGAAATTTTCATACTTCTTCAGTGTTTTTTTCCCTGTTGATATCATCACAAAAAGATATTTTTAGAAGTTATTTTTAAAGATTTAGTGCATCTATACAGTTCTGTTACATATACTAGAAAACAAGCCATTTGCATTCTTGTCATTTTAGAACAACACATATTATTTGCGAATAAGCAAATGTAAGCAAGAAGTTACTAACCTGCTATGCAAATGAAATTGTCTTTTTTTGTTTATTCTGTTTAGTGTTATTTATCATACCCCTGAAGTATTCATACTACTGGAGTGACTTTATTAAAAAGATGCTACATTTTACTAAGCAGATATTAACTGCAAAAATATTTCACATGGCTTGGTAGTATGCAGTGTGCATGGGAAAGGTCTTTTGAGATTGCTTTGGAAAAACTGATTAATTTGCTTGATACTGGTAATACAACCATGTGGAATGATTCCACATATACCCATCACACTATCTGAAGACTGCCTTTTGCACCCATTTTCTGCTTTATTCCTTGACGCAGGTGTAAAAACATTCTTTATTAAGAATCCTTTGCATAATATATTTGGCCACCATACTTGCACACATCCAGTACTGGAAAGAAAAAACAAAGCTTGCTTGCCTCTTCCATTAGGTGAGAAGTCTTGAGCAACATACTCTTCAATGAATTGGAAAGAGAAATGAAAGAAAGGTGCATGTTCGAAGAGCTGTCATTTTCTTGTATGAAAAAAGGAATTTTCAGTGATTTTTATGTGTGGAGAAAGGTCTGAGTGTAATCCTTTTTACTTCCAGTGACCTCCAACTATATGATTAATGTAAGTGTTCTCCACACAAGTTTTCACTTCTCTAAAAATTTCCAACTGCTGATAATGCTAGGTCAGCTTTCCTGACACAGACTACTTATTAGAGTTTGTGCTACTTTTATCGTTGCATTGCACAGAGTTACAGCGATTAGGTTTTAAGAGGAAACACTTAAACAAAAGCTTCCTGGAAACTTCTCTGGATCTCAAACTGTTATTGCACTAGTACCAGAAATGTTGAAACTGGGAACTACTTCAGAGGTATCTATTCAGCTGTTGAACAAGACATACAGCTTATCCTTTATATTTGTTGAAGGTGACATAGAATAGCATCTAAATTTACAGCAAGGATTCTTATTTTGCTTGGGCATCACTGTAGTTGAACAAGAAATGTTACACTAAAGCTGCAGGAAAAACTTCTGGTTTTGTTAAACTTCGTGCACAGAAAAAGAGGTGTTTGCACATGCAGGCAGTGTTTGCTGCCCAGACAACTGTTCCCTCTTTCCACTGGGAGAGGTGCAGGGAGATAAGTGTTGGTGTATGAGGTGCTGTTTTGAAATAGCTTGTGTAGCAGAGTTCGGGAATCCCTTGCTTACAGCTAATTTAACATTAGTCAAGCCAGAGAGAGTTTGAAGTGTGTATTATCTGGGAAATGCACTAGCTCTTAAAAAAGAAAAACATTTAAGGGCAAATTTGAATTTGTTTTTCCGACATTTTCTGTGACACAGGACATGCTTTCTAAAAACTCGAGACCACTTTCTGCTTGTTTCTTCTCCTGTAAAGTATCAAGAGCAGTAAAGTTTGGTTTTCCTTTCACAGGTAGAGAGCTATAGTAGAAAGGATTGATAAGGTACAGTGTGCTTGTATCCATGTGATTTTAAGCATTCAAACCCCTCTTAATAGTAGATAAGCTAAATAGGTGTTAATAAAAACAGTTCAAAGTAATCCAGTCCAAAATGATCTCTCTATTGTTGCTTCCGTCTCAAAGCTTTCTTCCTCAGCAAAAAAAGGCTAGAAAAATATTTCAATGCTTTTTAAAGAATAACGTGAGACCATTCATATGTAGCAGAAAAGCATCAGTGAAATTCACTCCCTCTAACCACTGCAAAGAAATTCCATTTTAAATTGTATTAAACCCCTTTACTTTTTTAAAAAATTACTTTTAAACTACTTTTTAAAAAATTACTTTTTTAAAAAAGTAAATTCCTACATCAAACTATATTTGTTTCCACTGGCAATTTTTAAGCAGGATGAAGTGACTTGAGGAGAGTGTTCTTGGCTTTTGTGAACTCTTCAACTTCATGGTGGTGTTTTAACTTAGTTTTGTGGGTTTATTTGTTTTGGAGTTTTCTTAATATATTTCTGAATTTTCCTCCTGCTATTATGTTAATGAGTTTTGGAACAGTATGAAGAAAAGTTTCTAATGCTTGGAGCTTTAATACTGCTTTTTCACGTACAAAAAAAGCCCAAAAAGTTTGTGTGTCTGACTCATTTCCAGAGAGATTTGTTCAGCTTGGAAAATTCTTCCTTGATTTTGCTAGAACATGACTTTGATACCCCAGAACCTGGTAAGCACATGTAAGTCTTACAAAGCTAAGAGGAACTGAAAGTATCTTGGAAGATGAGTAGAATTCAAAAAGGTCAGGACAAATTGGAAAAATAAGATGCAAAAAATAGGGTGAAATTAAACAGACAAATATATGCAAGGACACAGCAAGACGGTGATCAGGTTCACAAATAAAAGATATCAAACAACTGGCTAGGGGTGGCTCTTAAAGCAGGAGGAACGTGGGGGTTAGCAGAGATAATGAGCTAGATACAAGTCAACAAATAGCGAGTTGTTGTGAAAAAGGCAGGCACCTTACTGAGAACACACCAACAGGAGGACGGTAAACCTGCATCTACATCCGTGGTTTGTGTCTGGTTTTCAGTATTGCACTGAAAGACGTGATTCAATACAAAGAGTCCAGATGAGAATAAAGCGAATAATAGGTCTCTAAAGTGTGACCTACAAGGAAAGACAGTGAAGGAATTCATGTTGTTGAACTGAAAGAAAATATGAACTGAGGATGTAAGTATTCAACTACATAAAAAGAAAACTGTAAAGAGGAAGGGGCTTGTGCACTCTATTAGTTTTATAGGGCAAGAAGTAATTACCTCAAATTTTATCACAGGCTGCAGAGTTAGACATTAAGGGGCAAAGAATTACAATGGAGATGATAAAGCAGTGGAATAAGCTGCTGTGGAGTCTCCGTATTTGCAGGCCTTTAAGAACAGGTTACACAAACATCTGCAAGAAACAACATCGATGTAGTGATTCTGCCTGAGGTTAGGTCCTTCTCTTCATATGGTCTATGATTAGACTAGCAAGTGCAAGCTATCTAGGAGGAAAGGGGGAGGAAACAAAACCTTCCCTACAATTGGAAGCATGTGTGAACTCATTTTTAAAAATGTAAAATTAAAGCCAGATAGTCACTGTAGTTGGTTAGTAATCACTGTGTATACCTTAGCTTGACTCTTATTAAATCCAGTAATTCCTAACAAAGTAATTTTTCAGATTTTTTTTTCTTTTCTACCACTATTCAAATTGGGGTTTTGTAGACATTTAAGTTTGTATTTCTACCAGATTCCCCATCCAGACAGGTACATCCACACGATGTGATGCAGGCCGCTGGGAAAGTGCCAGCCAAAATCCAGCAATAAACAGCTACAGCCATGCTGTAGCGCCCTTGAGCTCATTCAGCTCTACCCTTTCTATTTATGCCATCTCATGTGATACCAGCATAAATATCTTTGCAACATATTCCTATGCTTTTCAGCTCAGAGCTAGGTTAAGTTTGCAACCGTGGTGCAGGCATACTGTAAAAAGGCTTATTACTTTAACTTTTGTCATGTTAAATATAGGATATGTTTGTCTTGTCTCTCTTCAGGAAGACAGCTTTTAACAGCCAATGAATAGTCAACCCAAAATAGACGAGGTTAAGTTGTGCTCATTTTATCAGTATGTTTAATTATTTAAATTGCTAATTGTCATTTTAATATGTGCATATTGGGAATTTAGCAATCTTTTCCCGTAAAGATGATTTTCAGCTGGCTTAGTATAATGAAATCTTATTGCTTTCACAACTGAAAGCTTCTACAGCTTTTTAAGTAATTTTTATTGCAATTGGCTGGTGTTATAAATTAGATTTTCAAGTATTTTGATTATGAAAGGGAAATGGAGTTCAGTTAACTCTAATCAGGGTTCCTGCCTGCTGACCTGGTTACCTGTACCACTGCTTTCTGTCATCCTCCACACATCTGTTCTTTGACCCATTTTCCTTGCTGAATTTGTTGCTCCAGGGTTAGTTCTCATTCCTGTCCTCCCATACTTAAGGAAATAATTGACCTTTTAAAACAAAACAAAAAAGTTACGTTTAAATTTCCTAAGCACTGTGAATACCCTATAACATAGGATAAATAATGAATGGAATGGAGTTTCAAGACTACTATTTCTGCAAAAATTACATTGCTTGATTTGACAAATGCTAAGCCTTACGAATATTTCTAAAATGACTGTCAGCTTTTGCTGAATTAAAAAATAGAGAAAAAGCACTTAGATGTGAAATTATAAAAGTATATTGTACTTGACAATACCTACCCTTATAGATAAAAAGTTTAAAAAAAAAATATTTGCTGAAAGGCATAAATTAATTTCAGTAACTACAAAGGACGTTCAAATTGTAAAAATAACAGAGGAAGTAAAAGCTGTCTGGCATGCCAAACAGACTTTAATGTGATTATTAGGTACAGGTTTTTTAAATTAAAGGCAAAGAGATCTCAGATTTCATACTTGTGAAGTAATATCATTCACTTGTCTTACAGGATTTAAACTGATTCTGTTTGCTCCTGCAGTCACTAATCTCATGTGTTTGTGTTGCAAAAACAGACTGATTGGGATTTGCTGCTTGTATAAAACACTAAGGTAGACAGCAAAACAATAGACAGGTGGATATATTTGAGCAGGCTTTCTGAATTATCATGAAACCCGAAAACATAAGGTTTGGGGGGGTGTTTATTTTGTGATATCTCTTGGATGTCCAAGCAACAGTTCCAGCCTTTAAGTCTGACTGCGTGAGTTCATACTCGTACTTTATATGCCATTCTAAAATAGATTTCTTATTTTTGACAAATGCAAGCTCATTACCTTGCCAGCAAGAAAACATCTATATGAGAAATGATCCATATGTAAAAGTTCATGAATTTATTAGGTTTTTTGCTTCTGGAGATTGTTTTCCTAAGTCTGTTTTACATTTCATTTTGTATACTATGTCTGTGTTAACTCAGTTGCTGTGCTCTTCAGTTGTGGCTGTTCTGAAACATTCACCCTTCACAGCTTGCATATATTTATGTAATCAATAGCTCTTCCAGTTGCTTATGGAGGTATAAAGACCTAGCTCTGGATCGAGGTCCAAAAGGGGTTATGAATATCTAAGCTGGGATTTAGATCGTGTGTAGGTCATATAGAAGCCTTATGAGAGTGATCTTTGAAACACCTGTCTAATCCCACAGACACACCAGAATGTTGATACTTGGAGGGGAGGAAAAGGTGGTTGCTGTTTACAGTTCCCTCATTGCACAAAGTTTTCTTCTGTGCAGTCCTACAGCTGCCCCTCGCAGAACTGGGCAGCACAGTGCATCTTATACCCAAATGCAAAATGGATTGATTTCCTTCTCATAAAGCATGACCAGAGCATTTGTCTCACTTAAAGGAGAAAGTTTTTTACAGAAGACAGTGGGACGCCAACTTTTAATTCAAATAGGTGGCTTGTGGGGTGGTCAAGCCAGTGCTGCCACGACTTTTTAGAGTGGCTTGAGTTAATGTGATGTCCCACATACATCCTGGTGAGCTGGGTTTGAGTTCCATTGCAGAATTCAAATCTTCTGACTCTCAGGAAGGGTAATGCATTTTGCATCAAGAGTCACAAAATAAGATGTCCAAGTAGTTGTTGCAATGGGCATTTGAGCCAAACTCCTCTCTTACATGAGTGCCCATAGCCCGTGAGCTGAAGACTCTCAAACATGGATTTTAACTGACAAAAAAAAACCCCAAACAAACAGCATAGTATGAAGTCTCCAACATCATGACAGTTCTAGTTGCTGAGTTCTTCCTTTTTCTGTCTCCTGAAAAAAGGAGCCATTCTTCTGCTGCTTTAAATTAACTATTTGGGCACGTAAACTGGAGAGAGGCTAGTGTTCTGCCTCTGGTGATACAGGCCAAGTTTGCCTTTTTGCAGGCCACATCTTAAACTACCTCATAATTAAACTCACAGTTGTTTGGGGGATTTCTGTTGAGGTAGCTACCTCTTCTCCATCTGCTGTGGCAAAGTTCAGAATCACACACAGCTTCGATGTCCATAACCTTAAGAAAACTGTACTGCTGCCAGGTGCAACTGATTGGTCTAAACAAATTCAGTTAAATTCATAACATGTCTCTTGGCTCTTTCAAGAATAAAAGCACATTCTCCTTAAAATACTCATTTGCTATGTTAGCATTAAATTCAACGTGTAATTTACACAGTGGATAAAGACTAGTTACGTTACATACTTCTGAGAAAATGGGTAACAGTCTACTAAGCAAACTGTTACAAGCAGTGCCAAAACAAAGGTGCGTCTTCTAATTTGAAATATTTCGTTTCAAGAGCTCTAGTAAGTTGCAAATAAGGATACTTCCAAAAAATGGAGAATGATTTGGCGTGAAGCTTCAGAATTTGAAGTTTCACCAATCTGTTAAAACTGGAAGACAATTTTAGCCGCCTTTTTAGTGCATGCAAGGGAAAGCAGTTTACAAAGCAACAAATTTTGAGTATGTCACATGAAAATAAAGCAATGGGTCATTATTGTTGTCTGACTTGGGTCAAACAGTTCTTGATAATAGTTGTGGTTGCTATGAAAAAGCTATTTAGATCTAGACTGGAAGAACGACTCAGTGTAGCAAGTAGTATTTTGTTTGAAGGAGGAGAACTTCAAATTTGGCCATTTCTTCTATGCTGTTCTAGAAGGTTAGACCTGCAGAAAACCTACTGCTTTGAAGGCAGGTTTTCTGAACCATTAAGTCCTTCTGCATTAAAGCATTAAAGTCCTTCTGTGTCTGTCTTTCCTTCATGAGAAAAATGTGATTTTAAACTCAAATTAGCCCCAAAGATTCAAGAAATTACTCGTTGCTGCATATTAGGCTCAGCTACTCACAGGCTGTCTCCACATTACATTTTCCATAATTCCACAGATCTTGGCATTTTTACATGACATAATTGACAGAGAGCATGCAGGAAAATAACAACTGGGTGAACAGAACACTGCTACTGGGGCAGCAAATTTCTGATAGCTGATGCTGAGAAACTGTGGCAGCTTTAGTAGATATTTAGAGAACTTCTGCTCAGGAAGATGCTAAGAACAGTAAACAATTTTATCAGGACCTCTAGTTTTCAGCAGCACAATAGCATGTCATCCTTCCTTGCAAGAAGGTAATATACATTTGGGAAACCAAGCGACATGGGTTATCTCTTTCTCTACAAAAAAACCAACAAAACACTTTATTTTCTCAGAATGTTGTCAGAACCCAAGAGATTTGTACTTCTGTAATTATCTGGTGCAATCCTGATCAAAATAGTATCCTGTTCAGAGAAGGAAGGTAGATTGTTGCCTAGAGAAGATTGCCAGAAGACAGCAAAATGGCAAAGGCTTCCAAGTCCTGTTGGCGTGTGCCCTGCGAAGCAGGGGCATGGTACTGGAGGGGTCAGCTGACGTGATGGCTTGTGCTGTGGGAATGGGGAATTGCTCCTCGTCTTCTCCAAAAGGGCTGTTTCTCTCTGCTGGGCATCTGTAGGATCACTGTACCTGACTTTACAGGGTTTTCCCTCTAGCTCTGCCATAATTCTGTGCTTTTTTTATGCATGCCTTCCCTGCAGGATGAAAAGTAGCCTCTCATTCATGTGACAGCAAAATTTGCTTTTGCCTATGCTACTGAGAGTCTTTCAAACCGACCCTGAATGATATTTTTTTTTCTCCTGTGTATCTCTGAAGCATTGATTGTTCCATCTGAAAGAGGTGGCAGGTGTCCGGGGTAACAAGAGATTTAACATCTGGATGGTCATGATGAGGAACGTTTTTACTGCTAGGTGTCTTGTTGAGTAGCAACTAGTCTTGTGATCTGGACTAATTGTCAGCAGTACAGGACGAAACCAGCTCTGTCTGGCTTTCACCGCATAAAATCATCCCACTAATCCCACTTGCTTTCAATAAAATTTTTTTGTAGCTGAAGAGCTATTGAAACTGAATTCAGAAGGGAGTTCTCAGAAGCAAACTCTTCCTGTGGCTTCTTTCTGTAGGTCCCGTAGTAGGATGGTTTGATTTCTACTTCAGCAATTTGATTGCTTGCATCCAACTTCTTTTTTTGTCATCTTTCTCTGCCTAAGAAAATCTGTTTCACTGTGCATGTGATTATCTGACTTTATTTGTGACTTCTGTTATCCCTGGTAGACTACAGGGATGCCTAGGTTATTTGGGCATAAACCCAGCAACGTTTCAAGTTGATTCCAGTAAAATAATGCAGTACAAATACTTGCAGGAATAGAAGATCTGCCCTCTTCTGTTTTAAATCAATTTCACAGTTGTGATCCTTATTATTTAAGGTGTCCCCAGACCCAGGATTTCTTAAGGGCTGGCTAATACTCTGGTGAAAGCTGCTGTCAATAACAGCAGGCTTTTAGCACAACTTTTCACAGCAATGATACAACTCATAATTTAATATACATGAAAACTATAATGTAAAAGCATTATGCAGGACCAATCAGCAATAATAACTAGCAGAGTAATTCTACAACTGTGTCATACTTTGAATAACAGTATTTCCAAGTATGTTATCTGTTACCTAATGAAAGAGTAATAATACAAGCGTTAGGATAAGAAATTGAGTAGAGAAAGCAATGGAGCAACTTATGTTGTATAACTTAGTGATATGTTTTAAAATCACTGTTAAGAACTAGCTAGTAGATAACACTACTCAGGACTGGAGAGGAAATTTAAATTGATACTAAGGATGTCAGAAGGTATGGAGGAACTGGCACCAAAAGAGACTGCAAATTTGAGTGGCAAGAGCAATTGTTACACTGAAACAGATTAAACTCTGAAATAAAATTTCATATGTTCCATAGGTTGGATTCCTAATAATCCTTCGTAGTTTAATACTGACATGTTATGATTTCTGCCCTGTGTCAGCATCTTTAACAGCAATGCCAGTTGAAGCTGATGGACAAATAAATCTTAAGTCTAAATAAGTGATACCTGAACTCTAAGTGAAAAGAGCTAGAGTAAATATGAACTTTACATAGCACCTGGAAAAGGACTTGCAAAATCATCCGTATGAAGAAGAAAGCTCACCCCCCCCCCCAAGAAGAGAATAATAGACAATTAATCTTCTCATGTAACCTGTGAATGATGATAGTAAAGCTGTGAGTAAGAAGCTTGATGAGTTGCCAAACTTATGTCAACTGAAGGTGCTTGTTCAGTGTTTGAAATTGTAGATTTTCAATATCTAAACCATACACACAGTTGTTATTTCCAGCTTACTTGGTGAATGTTCAAATTGAAAGTCCATCAAAATATGGACAGATATCATAATGCCTTCAAAAGAGCAAGTCTTGAAAATATTTGATGTAATAAATGGAGTAACTTACAAGTGCTGCATCTGAGTTCACCAAGCTATTGTGGCTGAAGTTATCCAAAAGAAGATAACCTAAGACAAAACTGTTGCTTCTGAACTTTTTGCATGTAGAGGGAAATGTAAAATGCCATTAGGATCTAGAAATAAAGCAAAATCTTTCACTGTTCTAGTGGAGAGGGCTGGGTTAGATTCTAATTCAATTAGATGTAATGCGCAGCAAAATTTATATCTATTATGGGATACCTACAGTAACCTAATTTGGGAACGTCTGCCTTGTAAAGGAAACCTGAATGCAGCATATTGATTTGCACCGCTTCCAATGCAAAGTTTATGTTGCATGTGTGGTCTCAGTTTGAAAGACAAAACAGTAATTACCAACCTCCGAAAATATCAGAGGCTCAATGTAGAGAAAACTGAACATTGGCATTGGGGTAGCAACTTGGTATACCTGTCTCTGTCATTGCTTGCAACTTCTTCTGCTCTGTTTGGTTCAGGGAATCTCTTTTTTTTTTTTTTTTTTTTTTTTTTTTTTCCCCTCTCTTGGCCTTATGAGTAGGCTGTAAATCTTTGACAGAAGTGCTTTGAAAATAGCAAAATGGTTTAGAAACAGTTTTCTGGAATACATGAACATAGATAAATAATACCTTGTCATATTTGCAATGAATCCACTGAGGATCAGCTGCTTGTTTGCATGACAAGTTCTTCTCACTCTTTTCAAAATAATCTCTTGTAATCCAGTTTATATAACGTTGTTTCTATTGAAGAGATGCATAGCAGGACACCACTAAGGATCCATTCTGTTCAGCAGTGAAGAATGGATTCCCCTCCACTCAGCCTTTTAAAGCATTGGCCCTATGGAGACACTCTGCTAATAACAAAAATGGAACACAAACATTTTAATTTTGATTATTTTAGATTATGAAGTGTTCAAGGAAGGCAATTTCTGTTAGTGGATCTCCTGTTTCAAGGAGGTTCCATCCTGTCATTTCAAAATCAGGATCACACAGATCACACGCAGAACTGTTAGTGCTAGTTAAAATTAGCTGTTCATCGTAGTATTCTGGGATTTTTCTCTTTGAACAATTAAAACTGTATCATGCATCACCAGTAGAAACTGGAGTTTTCTATGACAGGTGTCTGCCTCTGGATAAAGGTTTTGGTTAATTAGAGTTGGGATTTTTTTGTTCATGGAGTTTTCATTTGAACTTAATCATCCCAGAAAATGAGGTTTAATTTGTAGGGAAAATAGACCACTGCCTTGTTAAGTCTTGCTGTCATTTTGTGAAGGAGGTCCAGCACTTGCCTGTTTTTAAAGCAAAGTCCTGCAGTTCCACAGGCAGAAATGCGGGTGGGAGGAACCAACAGACTAGACTACAAGCAGATGGTACCAAAGTATGTTAACTATTGAAGTACTCACTTATGAATCCTGTAATGGAACAAAAATCCTGAATCTCTATATTTTCTTCTTCTTCCAGAAAATAGCTGTACGACGCCCTGGCAGGTTTGCTTCTAGTGCTGCTCTACATAGAGGATACTAGTCTGTTATTAGAATGATAGAACCGTTAAGGTTGGAAAAGACCCTTAAGATCACCGAGTCCAACCGTTAACCCAGCACTGCCAAGTCCACCACTAAACCATGTCCCTAAGCACCACGTCTACCCATCTTTTAAATACCTCCAGGGATGGGGACTCAACCACTGCCCTGGGCAGCCTGTTCCAGTGCCGACTGCCCTTTCGGTGAAGAAGTATTTCCTAATATCCAACCTAAACCTGCCCTGGCGCAGCTTGAGGCCGTTTCTTCTCATCCTATCACTTGTTACTCAAGAAAAGAGGCCGACCCCCACCTCGCTACAGCCTCCTTTCAGGTAGTTGTAGAGAGCGATAAGGTCTCCCCTCAGCCTCCTCTTCTCCAGGCTAAACAACCCCAAACCATATGGTTAATATTAGTTAGTTAAAACATGAGAGGTCTATGCTGTGGCCCTGAAGGTCTAAATGATTCATATTGTGGGTAAATACGATCCCACGTGGAGGAATTTCTGACTTTGTAGGTGAAGTATTTTTTATTTTTGCTGTGGGCAGCACGCTACCAAGTGCCTTACAGTAAATGGGTGTTAACATCGGAAGCCCCAGGCTGAGGCAGCAGGAAACGCAGGCTGCCCATCCCAGGCAGTGTCGGTTCTGGTTCAGTGCGTTGCCTCTTCACGTTCCAAGTTGTATTTGATTTGGATGGCTCAGACGACTTGATTCCATTTCTAGCTTTTTCACAAAGACCTCATATTCAAAAAAACTGAAATTGAAATCTGGTCTTCGTAAAACATTTTCAGTAATTAAATAGTGTGTATATTTCTTTGAGTACTACGTTTTAAAATGCTTTTACATAGAACTTGAATTTTGGACTCCAGATCATTTGATACAACACAGATGCTAAGTGATTAAAAGGATCTTTATTTTACATGAAGCCTGCCTTTGTTATCTATAGCGAGGTCTAGAAGTTTGGGATGGGGAAGCTCCTCGTTCTGGGTGTGGAGAAAGCCAGTTTGGTTCCTTACTTAAGTAAAATGAAATCTGGTGTTACTTTTCTCCCAGGACACGGATTTCCGTATACATGGAGAGGCTGAAGCAGGCAGCTCTCCATCCTTTGGATTCTCATGTAATAAACTTTTTTCCTGAAATATCAGGACTTAGGAGATGGCTTTGCTGATCTTTGGTAGTCAAACTGTTACATTTTATTTTGGGACTGAATGCCTGTCCATTAGCGTGCTTCATCATCTGGACTTACGTGGGTTATTTTGTTCTTTTGCTCAGTATTGAGAAACTAGTATCTAGAAGATAACTCATTCGTTTCCTTTTTCCCCCTCTCCTTGGGGTATTTTTAGGTTAGAGAATTAGGGTTTAACAATGAAAGAAAATAAAATTTGAATATCAACTGTGATGTATTATGGTGATAGTAATGGAAATGCGTGACATTGCTTACATGATTTTAATAAGCTAGGAATGTTTTAGAAAGGACAAAGTTTAGAAAGTTACTTTTTGCCAGTTTGGGACCCATATACGAACAAAGGCAGCAGAAGAGCATCAGCCTCGCTGTATTTAATGTGTGTTCGATGGTGGTATTTTGCAGTAAGCTGCTAATGAACTCTTCAATAGCCCCAGTAATGTAATTTTTTTAATAGTCCTTTTTTTGTTGTTGTTTTCGTGCAGGTTACGATGAAAGCCAAACAAGTGAAGGATTCAGTTACATATACACCAGGTGTGTGCTACTGGATCCCCACTGATGCTTACAAAAAGCACTGTATTGGGATTATAGCCATGCAGATACAGCGCATGCCGTACCTTTCGGGGAATGCTTTGCAGAGGGACTTTGGCAACCTTGCCTTACTTGGAGCAAAGAGAAGAACCGATGGCTATTCCGAGGGAACGCTTCCCTTTAGCTACAGCTTCCCAGGCTTTCTTACTCAGTTCATTGTGGGGTTTGTTCGTTTGTTCACGCTGTTCTGTTATGTTTGTTTATATCAGTGTGGTAATTTGCTAGTACTTTGCACATACCAGATAAGCTCATAATTGGCAAAGTTCATTGCTTCATAACAAATACCCTGATTTCTCGATAAGCCTTTTCCTTAAGCTCTTAATCCAGAAGAGCTTTTTTTCCTCTCTGCACTATTCTGGGTACCTTTTATTTGCAGGCAATTCCCTGCTTGTTTGTGGTTTGTTTTATTTATTTAGAAGTGTAACAACAATACTTCTAACAGGTATCATTAGGCTCTCCGAGCTTAAAACCCTGGCCCAGAATTCCAAGAATGTCAAAGTCAACGTGAATTTGCCAGACCACATAATCACCCAGCGAGAAAGGGAGGAGGAAGAGGAGGAGGAGGAGGAGGAGGGGAACTACGATCAGACCCCAGAGCAGATGGATGTCCAAACAGATCAAAGAGAGACCATTGCAAGTGAAACTAGACACCGCAAACGAAAAATTATCAAAGCACCTGAAATGACTCCACCAACAATGAAAGAGGTACCAGAAGAGAAGGGCAGAGGAAGACGCCAGAAAGATTTTGATAACGCTGAGCAAGAGGAAGAGAGTGATGATGAGAGCAGAAAAAGAGAGAAAAGCCGTGCCCCAGAAGAACTGTGGACTCAAAATCAACAGAAACTTCTTGAAATGGCCTTGCAGCAGTATCCAAAGGGAACATCGGATCGCTGGGATAAAATAGCAAAATGTGTTCCTGGAAAAAGCAAGGTATGCTTAGTTTGGTTTGAACTATAGCATAAATTGAGGGGAAACATATTTTCTACCAGTTTATGATAATCCTTAGGAACTGAAGGTCCATGCAGAAAGGTGAGGTCTTTACTTAGCGCAGCAGTCCAGGCATAATCGACCTAAAGAGCATTACTGGCATGTTTGTTGTTTTTATTTAAAATATATTTTCATTTAATTCAGTTTGTTTGATCTGTTACAGAACATGTTGAAATACCTCCTGTTTCATTTAAAATTCCTACTTCTCCTCTGCCTTTCAGATCTTCAATTGCAGGACAAATTAGATTTTAAGACAGATTTTGATTCAAAGTAGTAACCAAATGTTGGTGAGCTGCTTTGCTTACACTTTTACAGTACCTTTCTCAACCCATCTCAGTGAGCAAACAAAATAAGTAATCCATCCACAAGTGTTATATGCTCAATAATCTATCTAATGTTGTTTTTGTAAGTATAATCTTTTAAAAATAATGTTCGTTGTCATTGATACAGTTGGTCTGTGTTAGATTCCATGATAGCTGTGATAGGTTAGTGTGCTCGTTTCAGTCACTGTAGCTGCAGAAAATCCTCATTTCACTTGTGCCAAAACCAGCGTGAGAGAGCAGGAGACGTGGGTGGGGGATTTGGGTGTTTCTCTGGCTCTGCTCAGCAGTATCTGGTGTCAGTAGGTGCTGTGTTAGTGACCGTAAAGGCTTGCCTTTAACAAGGTAACCTGTCGGCAGAGTGCCTCGCACCAGAATAACGGCTCTGAAATAGATATTACAATACAACCGTTTAATCGTTGCTTTTACGGTCATTGTCAAGAAATACCGGGTAACTCTTTTCTTGGGTTTGTGTGCCCTTTAAAGAGAGGAGTTATCCATTAAGAAACATAAATTGAGAGTTAAAGCAATATTAAATATCCAACTTTAATTAACACTTTTGTTTTTTCCTTTTAGGAGGAGTGTATAGCAAGATACAAGTTGCTTGTTGAACTGGTACAAAAGAAAAAAATGGCTAAAAGCTGAATGTTTTGAGCAGGAGAGATTTAGCTCATCTTTGTCAAAATGGGGTTTTAAATCTCATATGCAGGGAACTGCATTTTTGTACCTCAGTATTTCTATACGTCATGTGCCTTAGTAAAAGAAAATATCAATAAACCTTATAGCATCCTACCGACCTATTTTGTGTGTTGAAGAATGAAGGTGTATTTTTGTATTGGAGAGCTGCTTACGCAGATGTGTGATCACAGTGTCTTAACAATTAGTGGACCTTCAGGAAAAGCCACACTGATAATTGCATCCTGAACTGGTAGGTTTACAGCTAATGCATATACAGAATATAACGAATATTAAATGTTATGAAAACGAGAATTGATCTGAAACTGTTAAGCAAGGACGAGAGTAATGGAACTCTGCGCTCAAGGTATTTTTTTCTTTCTTGCAGCTATAGATAGAAGACAATATGCTTACAAGCATGTCTGCTGCTACGTGAAATGTCCAGTCATTCTGACAATATTTTGAAAGCAGCAGTATTTCTAATCTTAACTTCCATGTACATTTATACGCACCTGCAATATAACTGCTTTTGTACCAACTCTGCAGACTAATCCCCGGTGATATTTGGTAGTGCTGTTATTTGGTAAAGTTGAAATGGGTAAGAACATTAAAGGCCTCTAATTAAGATTTATAAGGCATACCTTCATGACCAGTTTTTAACTACAGAATGGGACTTAAAAGCTAACATTATTGGCAATGAGTTCTCATATTTGGGGGGGTTTGTATACCCTGGATTCAGTATAGTTTGATTTGATATTTGAAGAACAGGTAATAAGCGCTACTATTCCTTACTTGCTGTTTTGTTTTTCATAATTTTGGAAAAGTTGTTATACAAAGCTTCAAATGCTGGAATAAAGGGTACTTAATGGGCTGTAAATTACATCAGTAAATCAGAGAAGCGATCATAGTCTTTTGCAAGAAACATTAAGGACTTGCGTTTTTTAAAGAAATATTTACCACTCAAATTCTGATTTAATACCAGGATTCTAGTAAGTTTTTGCGCTTTAATGCAAAATTAAAATGAAAGATCAGTTCATTAAAATGAAAAAAAATGAAAACCTTGTATCTGAACTGCAAATCAGAGCTTGGTGGCTGAAAATCTCAGTTAACTTTCTGCCATTTACACTGTTGGTTTTCCCCAGTGACTGTTTGTGAATTGTGTTGCTTCTGACAGATCAGCATTTCACAAAATTTCATGCCATTCCCGTAAAACTTTAAGGGAGAAGTATTTAGGGAAAATAACAGTGTTCCATATGTGCTCCTTACCAAGTAGAACTTTTTTTTTTGGTCACATATAAAAAAATTAATCTTAGTCAGTAGAAATAATGATATTATGGAAGCTTTACTAGATACAAAATAATGCATCTAAATTTTGTTTCACAGAGAACTTCACGGGTTAACTGCACTGGAAACTAAACACACTTAGGAGCTGTACTATGATCCGTGTGTGGTAATTGATCAAGTAGTAATTCTGTGCTACTAACGCACCTGTGAAGGAAGAGTGTTAAGTGAGACCAAGTGAGATATTTTCAAGAAATATCAGGAAATCTTAACTTCAGAAAGGTGTTGGTCATCCAGAACACTCAAAGGTAGATGACTGTAGCTGTAAAGCAAGGTAACTGAAATGGCTACAAAGAAAAGCTGCTAAAATGGTTAGGTGAATTGGTGAAAATTAACTCGGGGGAGCATTGGTAGGGCTGGGGCGGAAGAACACGAGCTAATGGAGATGTATTGTTCATGAAAAAAATAGACTGGCAATTGGAATATTTCTGCTGTTTCAAAAAAAGCAAGCAAGTAATGGGAGAGGATAGCCTGCGAGGATAAAAGTCGTCTTTGCACCCCGGGTTTACCAGACTTCACCTGGAGTGGTGTGCCCAGTTTGGTGTATCATCACGCTTCAAGGAAGATGTGGACTGTCCAGAAGAGAGCAAAGAGAATGCTCCAGAGTCTACAAAGCCCGATGCGCTAGGAAGGACAGGAGGAGTTGTTGGTGTTTGCTCTACACTAGAGAGCGAGCGAGAGGTAAATCTTCAGGTATGTCAAAGGGGAGCTTTGCACGTGCGTGATCTCTGTGTCTCCCTGACGCAATTACTACAGATGTGCTACGTCTGTTGTGGCCATGCAGAATAATAATGGGCTCACTTTGGAGCGAGAAATGGTTTAGTTAGATATTGGGGCAAAAAAATCCAGTGGCAAATGTAATAAGGACTTGGCAGGGGCTTTGACACCTTTATCAGTGGGCATCTTTAAAAACTTAAACGTGTAAGAGCGCCTGCTCAAGACGCCCACATCACTAGTGCGTACGGGCAGCTGTAACAGACTGCCTGCCCAGCACCTTCAGCTTGTCTCCGCCCTAGGCTTTCTGGACGAGGGTCTAAGGAAGAAGGACGAGCACCACGTACTGGTAGGAAACTTTTTTCTTGTTCGTAAGAACATTCACACTGGGAAACTTAAAGCAGCGCTCCTGACAAATACAGGTTATCTGAAGGAAGATCCTTAAGGATGGGCAAAGATTGTACATGTCATCGTGTTGCACTTGTCAGGTTGAGTACCTGAAGTGATGGATGTGAATGTCTAATCACAGGTGCTGCTCATGCCTGGATGGAAGTGAGTTGATGGATTGCCTCCTTATTGCTTGAAGAATCAAGCTGCCTGAAAGTAGAGGTGAGCTGGCTGTGTCAGAGAAAGGCATTGGCCTCTCCCGCAGTGGAACTGCGCCGTGAGCGGGTGCCAGCCCAACTGTCTCGTCGTCAAGAATGGGGAAGGTTTTGCAATGCACTGGTGGGTCCTGTGGAACCGAAGGGTGTTCCAGACTGGCAGTCGGGCAGCGTAGGTTTTGGGATGAGGAACATGAGTCAGTGTCCAGCATCGGTGGATCGAATCTCTCCACCCACGTGCGCAGATACCTGTCCAGGAGGGATCCTTCAGGTCGTGAAAGCTTTGTCCGGGCCCCAGCCAGTCTCACCTCACGTTTTGTTCCTCATGTTTGGCTGCGGGGAGGAGGGCGGTGGGAGTAGGCGTCCAGCATCTTCAGGCTCTCTCAGGGTCCTCTCCTGGGCTTGCTGGGTTTTTGTGTGATGAGACCGTGGGCCCCTCTGGCAGCGGCTCCAGGCTGTGATCGCCGAGGTGAGATGCGATGCTCTCTGGAGAAGTGGTAAACAGCGGCCAGTCTCTGTAAGAATAGCCAGGCTTTGTTTTCTCATGGTCCTGGTATCCACCACCAAAGCTTCTGTTCCCTAAAACTTCCTGTCCATGACAGTCGCGGTCACTCTAGGCTTGGGATTTAAGCAACTTCTTCCAACTTTGGTTCTAGCACAGGATGCAGATTTTTCAAGTAATGTTAATATGTTTTTTTAAAATATTTTCACTTTCCTGGGCAGTTGTGAGCTGTACCTCAAAGTGCCTTTTGCACTATAACTTGGTGCATGAGAAGCTTTCAGTCTTACAGGGTCTATGCTGTATCTTCTATACTGTGACTTGCACTTAAATGAGTAAGATCTGAGTCTATTTTGAGCATCTTCTGCGTGTCCCTGTGGATGGGACAGGCAAGGCGCTACGGACAGGGGCGCTGGGGCCAGACTAGCCAGGGAGGGGAGTGTTACCGTGCCACGCTGAGGATGCAGCCCAAATGCCCAGCTGAAGCATCAGGATTTTGTAAAATGATAGCCGGACAACCCTACACAAGTGAATGAGCAGAGTATGACTCAGATGCTGCAAAGGTTAATGGTGCTGTAATTTTGGTTAGGTTAGTTCTCAAAGACTAACCAACGCTGTTCTGCAATGGCCTGTAGATCTAAATGTTTAGACTATAGTATTCTCAGTTTTGCAGCTGACAATGTATGAACTAATTAAAACACACATTTGTTTCAGGGAAGATTTTGCATCTTTATGTCATCTTTATGAGATGACAAAGTCTGAAAACAACAGAAGCATTGCGTGTTTGACTTTAAACAGCGAGGTTTTAGTGCAGCTTATGAGAAGCAGGCACCAGAACCTCAGTCAGTTAAATGTCACACAATCTCATTGCTGGGAGTAGCTCCTGCTAACACAGCGTGAAAAAGTTGATAAAAACAGGATTTGAGATGTCCTAGGCTGTCCAGAATTAGTTGGCTCCTGTAAGCCATAAGGTGTGTCATCATTGTTGTCAGTAAAGCTGGGTTTTGGTGGGAAAAAAAAAATTAGGAAGTTCAAAAGCCTGCTAACATGGAACTGCTGAAACGGTGCACGTTTCGTCTGTGCTGCTCTCGTGACTCTGAACCCGCAGCAGCTCCCGAGACATTTGAGGGCAGCTCAGTAACCAGTGACTTGGCTGCCGGGGACCTGCGGAGTGGCTTGGGCTGCTTTGGCATCAGAGGCATTCCACAGGGACGGCACTATCGGCTTCCACTGAACTGGTGCCAGATCAGCCACAGCCCGTCATCTTTGATGTCAGGATCTGCAACATCATTGAAACAAGGTTGGTTTTGACTGCATCTGGCCCTCACATGAACTTGGCTTTGATGTGGTCTCTTTCTTTAAAGGGCTAGTGAATTGGATTTTTGTTTAGATGTCAGAACTGTCCTTTCCATTATTTCCCTGCTGTTGATTGTTGGTCCATCAGGACTACGAGGACTGTGAAACAGCCATTGTGATCTTGGGCGGCTGGCACCAGTCTCTAACAAGTTGCGATTTTAAGAACGTCCTGAATTTGACGATCTCACTATTACTTCCAACTTTGCCCCTTTCATGCTTCTCTAGGATTTAGGCAGTCCCTCTCAAACAAAGGAAACCCACAAGGAAAAGCCGGACTTGCCACTTTCACTGGTTGCTATGGTGCTGCTCCAATAGGAGCAAGGTGACTTACTGACACGTCTTGTCTACCAGGTGGAAGCTTTTGGATTCATCGCAGGTCCGTGAGTAGAGCAGCAGTAACGTCAGCCTCCGGTCCATGACCTCAGTAGAAGGGACTCGGGATTCCCTGGAGGCCTCGTGCTGGTGGGCACACCGGGCTTTCCTCCCCCCTCACCTGCACGTCGAGCGCTGTGAAGTACAAGTCTCATAGCCCAGCGTATATGTGCTACATACCCTCCCTTCTTCGCATTGACTGACAAATAGTCAGTGCCAACAGGGCCAGAAGAAAGGCGGTACCCAGTGCTAGAGCTGGTCTAGGCGGCGCACAGGTTTTAATCAGTAGAAATGCCTTCTGTTCAACCAGTCTTCCGAGGCTCTTCGCCTTACAGCACAGAGCATTCATCAGTGGGAGGGGGGATGTTAGTGATGGCCCTACCTGTGCCAGAGGGTGGCTCACACTCCCCTACGGTTAGTGCCCAGCTTGCTCCTTTACCTGTCTTCTTTCGGGACTCTGGTTTTCCCCATTTGAAAACAAAATGCAAATATTCAATCCTCAGGACTTGAGCAGATGGAAGAGTACGCAAATGCCACAGGCCTTTGCAACACCATCTTCCTGCTGCTTGTTCCAAAGCCGGAGCCGGCGCCTGACTGGCAAGGGGCTGAAAATCCTGCGGGAGCCATAATGCGCCCCTTGTCTGCTAAAACCTGTTCTACCACAAACCTCACATTTCACCTTCAAGTGACAGTAGGGGAAGGGTCACGTTCCTCCTTGCTGCCTGGGAAATAAAAGACCAGGAGGAGTCCAGCTGTGCGTTTACCAACGCCTCCATGGACAATAAGCTAAATTTCTGAAAAAACATTGAGCTGGTTTTACAGAAAATACAATACAAAAATTACAGCAACAGCCAAAGGCCTCGATTGCCTTAGCACAGGCATGGTGTAGACAAAGAGCCCGTCCCATCTCCGCAGAGCTCTCACCAGGCTATTTCAAAATGAAATTACAGCAACAGCTCGCTCCTCCTCCTGCAGTTCCACTGCAATTTCTCGTTCAACGATGAGAGCAAAAACCTCTGACATCAGACTACGGCACAGGGCTGCAACTGGACTTTTACGTCCAGTAAGCAAACACATCCCTGGACAGTACTGCAGCTGCATCTGTCTCGTGAAAAGTCAAAATTTACATGAGAAACATTTTTAAAAGATTGTTGTAATAAACGTTAGTGGCCATGTGCGATTGAAATCCTTCCTGTCCTGTGATGTTAACAGAAATAGTCCGTTCTCCTACGAGACTCAGGTTCACACAAGCAGTATACAACTATAAACATTATTAAAGTTTATTAACAAAAGCTTTGCACGTATCTTTTCATACACTTGGAATTTTACATCTAGTCAAAATAACAGCACATTTCCATCTTACCTTTTGTACAAATTGTTACAGAATATCCACCAGTGCGTTGAGTAAGTAAAATAAACCACTGGTTTACTTTTGTAAAGTATCTACAAAAGTGATTTGTGACATTTTTAAAAAATTCCCCAGAACATATAAAAATAAATTATTTTTACTTTTTCAATTAAATCTACTAATTAGAAATATTACAAATCAAAATATCAATGTTTTCTTATGAATTCTTCACAATACAAAACAGATTCACAAAACTTTATTTACAGAAATGAGGTAAGAACTGTGCAATGTTTAACTAAGAAACATATTGCAGAATTAACATGTTCTTCCAAGTAAGTACACAGTGGAGGTCTAATTACAGCTGGGTCTTTTCCTCTAATAATTCCCACCTTAATATTGATTAGTGGTCATTACCCCCATTGAAGCTATCCTTCGCCATACTGCATAGACTCACGCCATGAAATCAGCTGCTGTTGGAAGTGGTGTAACACAAGTTCACCCGTTTCAACCACTGGTAAATTATAGTGGGAAATACTAACTCACTTTTTTGGTAATTTATTAGTGAAAAGTGACCCAGGTAACAATCTGCCTGAGCTATCTACAGTGGTACAAACACCTCTAGTAAAGGCAGAACAACAAGGCTGCTGGTGCAACACAGAATATTCCCGCTGCTAACAAGGACGCGTCTAGTGCATGATCAGCTGTTTGCAGCCATTTCGACAAAATGGAGGTAGCAACAGGCACTTGGTTTCGGCCAAACACTACACATTCTTCTTCCAGTGTGGCCTTCTCATCTGGTAAGAAAACTTTGTCACGGGAACCGAACCGGTTCCTTTAAAAACCTCAGAACTCTAAAACCTACACCAAAATTAATAAACTTTGGATTCCATACTGTAAGTCTTACTCAGGAAAAGCTCCCACTATATAACAACAGGAATTCAAAGGAATAAAAAGTTCGGAAGTGGATTCCCTTATGAGTCAGGTTTCAAAACAAGTGTGTAAAAAAGAAAGGACAAACAGCAAGTCCAGGCTGCCATGACGAGCTTAGTCTAAAAGGATATATTGCAACTGCAGCAGCAGATCAGACTGGCTAGGGTCGGGGTGGGTTTTTAAAACTACTGCTCTGAAACCAAAGTAATGCCTGACTGCAGCCAGTCTGCTAGCCTTGCAATTTATAAGATTAGGACTGAAGAGTCATGTATATGCTCTTCTATGGTTGAATTTGTACTTAGTACCATCGTATTGACAAAATAATTATGGTTTGCAGAGTTTTATCTACTTCACAGTCTGAAACATTAAAAAGTACATCCATTTTAGTGCAACAAGAAAGCAAATGAAAGCCTACCAAAAATACCCTTGTGGAAATCATTAACCTTTTGCTGTGCAGTAAGAGTTCCTTGTTGCATTTCTTCAGTCTGCAGAAGGGAAAACTGCAGTTTGCAGCCAGGTGAAGTGCTATAACAGCAGGACATGCAGTTCTCAAGTATCATTCAAATGTCAACTCTTCTCTGACGCAACTGGTCCAGTTTTATCATTGAGCCTCTGTGTAAGAGAAAATACTTCTAAAAATCAGATTATAAAATACAGAGTTAAGTAAAATTAAATTCACACAAATGACAGAGCAGATGAGGTACATTTACTAGCACCATCTAAATAGTAACTTTTCCATTGTAAAGAATTGTATAATATATATTGTAGAATAAATGTATACATTGTAGAATAGATATATATATTTTTATTCTACAATATATATTGTAGAGTAAAAAGTGGGAAAGGAAAGAATAATTAAAGGAGTAAGGCCTACATTGACACAACTGATACTAAGGCCACCACAGGTAGCATTAGAAAACACCAATTTTGCTTCTACTTTGGTTCCAACAAGATTTGCTGCTCCGGGCTGTTGGTCTCTCCGTAGAACCACATGATGGGCAAGACAAATACCAGGTGACCTCTGCTGCATTTTACCCACTGGAGAAGGAAATCTACACTGGGAATGAAAATCCAGGTTTGTCCAAACCTAGACCCACCATCAGTGAAGGAGGAGTTTGTATGTGAATTATTACAGGAGCTTGACCCCTACAAATCGATGGGCCCTGACGCCATCCACCCGAGGGTGTTGAGAGCTGGCTGATGTCATTGCGGGGCCACTCTCCATAAGCTTTGAGAAGTCGTGGAGATCGGGGGATGTCCCAGAGGACTGGAGGAAGGTGAATGTTACCCCTATCTACAAGAAGGGCTCAGGGGAGGATGCAGGTAATTATAGGCCCATCACTCTTACTTCAGTCCCCGGGAAAGTCATGGAACAGATCCTCCTGGGGGCCATCACGAGTCAAATGAAGTACGTGACTGGGAAAAGCCAACACGGCTTCTCCAAGGGCAGATCGTGCCTGACAAATCTGGTGGCCGCCTATGATAAAGCAACCTGCTCAGTTGACATGGGGCGAGCGGTGGACGTTGTCTACCTGGACTTCTCCAAGGCTTTCAATATGGTTCTCCACGGCCTCCTCCTGGAGAAATTGATGCGTTACGGCCCAGACAAGTGGTCTGTGCGGTAGGTGGGGAATTGGCTGAAGGGCCGCACCCAAAGGGGGGTGGTAAATGGCTCTTTTTCAAACTGGCAACCCGTCACAAGTGGGGTCCCCCAGGGATCGATATTGGGCCTAACGTTATTCAATGTCTTTCTAAGTCATCTGGATAAGGAGATCAAGTGTAGCCTGATGAAGTTTGCAGATGACACCAAACTGAGTGGGGAAGTAGACACTCGGGAAGGGAGAGCCACCCTGCAGGAAGATCTGGATAGGCTGGAAGAGTGGGCTAACAAGAACCTTATGAAGTTTAACAAGGACAAGTGTATGGTCTTGCACCTGGGAAAACATAATCCAGGAGTGCAGCTCAGATGGGGATCCACCTGGCTGGAGAGCAGCTCCATGGAAAGGGACCTGGGGGTCCTGGTGGACAGGAAGCTCAACATGAGTGAACAGTGTCCTGCTGCGGCCAAGAAGGCCAACAGGATGCTGGGCTGCATCAAAAAGGGCATCACCAGCAGAGATAAAGAAGTCATAATCCCACTCTACTCAGCACTTGTCAGGCCACACCTGGAATACTGTGTACAGTTCTGGTCCCCGCTATACAAAAAAGATGTGGGCAGGCTGGAGGGGGTCCAGAGGGGGGCCACCAAGATGCTCCAGGGTCTGGGGGGCCTGTCGTATGAGGATAGGCAGAGAGAGCTGGGTTTGTTCGGCCTTGAGAAAAGAAGGCTTAGAGGTGATCTCATCACCATGTACCAGTACTTAAAGGGGAGCTACACAGAAGACAGTGACTCCCTTTTTACAAGGAGTCACATGGTGAGGACAAGGGGTAACGGGTACAAGTTACTCCCAGGGAGATGCCGATTGGACACGAGAGGAAAATTTCTCACAATGAGAACAGTCAATCATTGGAATAATCTCCCCAGGGAAGTGATTGACTCTGCAACACTGGACACTTTTAAGACTCAGCTGGACAGGGTGCTGGGCCACCTCATCCAGACTGTGCTCTTGCCTAGAAAGGCTGGACCAGATGATCCTTGAGGTCCCTTCCAACCTGGTATTCTATGATACACTTCTCCATCAGAATAGAAATACAATCTCCGTTTTGCCCCGTCACGATTATCTTTCTTTCATAAATTGCTACAAAGACATTTCCTGCGAGTATTGAACAGGACTGAGCAAAAACCGCATCTCATTCACTGAGCATTCAGAAATGCTTCAAAACCTGTTCCAACTGGAAATGAGATTAAAACAGTCAGCTTTTGGCAAATAGAGAATTTGTCAAAAATTCTTTTTGGATTAAAATAGTTCAACAATCCAATGCAATCTGCCTCAACTCTAACCTTTAAAAAAAATAAAAGCAATTTCAAAAGAAATTTATTTCTAAGGGTTTTGCTCGAAAGATGTTCTGAGATTTCCTGGAACTGTTTACAGCTAACTATATAAATACAAAACCTAAAATTGTTACAGCATATTTTTAAAATACACTAGTGCTGCCCGGTCATGCTGTCCAAACCTAGTAATAGCCATTTCAAAAAATTCAAAATAAGGTCACACAGAGAGAATAGTTTGTTCTGATGCAAACCACATATAGGGTCTCAATTCCATTTACTACTAATTTTTAGAAAATGAGGGGAGATAAATCCTAAACATACTAGAACCAATTGTGAACGTTTGTAAATGAAGGCAAGGCATTGAGCAAACCCCTGTGACAGAGCGCTTCTGCCCTGACAGTCAGCGCCTGGGAAAGAACGTGATCTTACCGCAGTCCTGCAGTTTGCGGTACGGTTGCAACATCACAACAACGGACCAAACTGCAAGGTGACAACGACCATGCGCAAAGCTTAATAAAAGTAAACTCTTGTATTTTTTAATGGAAGGGAGCTGTTTCCTGGAAAACTGTCTTGAAAATTCATCATTTATGTTTTGTGTCTCACCTTATGTTTGGGAAGTACCACAAAAGCCCAGCTGCCCGAGTCCTTCTCCACCACTGTGCCCCTAAAGGACCTGGAGGCTTTGGGGGTGGGGAGTGGAGAGGGGACGAATATCTAGCCCCAAACTCTGCTCGCCTGCTGTTGCAGACAAGCTTCCCTTTTTTCACTACCACTGCCACTTGATGGCTTCTCCAAGGAATACTAGAAATTTGTCTTCCTGCTCTACTCATCCTTCATTTTTACCAGCTCCACATGCTCCTTCCCTTCATCCTCTCTTATCTTAATTGCATGACCCTTCGAGAATGAAGTCTATTCTCTGACTCCTTGAAGAAAGAATTCCTGTCTTGGGGGTGGAGGTTACGGGCAAATGCTGAAGACAACGGAACATCTTTGCCAGAAAAATGTGTTTTGTTTCCTTATCTGTCTAGGAAGGGCTTTATTATTCTATCGAGCAAAGGAGTCGCTCAGCCTCACCTTCCCATGCCAGAACCAAGATACACATAGCCCATTCTCCTAATACGTATTTCACCTTCCCAGCAACGGGCTTCTGATCTCTCAAGTCATCAACTAATCTCTGCAGCTCCACAGTGCCTGAGGCCTGGCCCGGACAAACTCTTCATGTGAGGTGATAAAAGGAATGATCTACAAAACGGTAGACATAAAGTTGGGGAAGGAGGCGGGGTGAGGAGGACTAGGGCTGCAGTTGTAACTACAAGAGGAAGGCAAGGGTCCCTGGATTGGTGTCCTGATCCAGGGAAGCAGGAGTGTGCAGCAGACAGGTTAGGTGTAAGTGACTACAAGTTCACAGAGTTCTGAACCTCATTAAGTGCAGCTCAAGAAAAACAAAGAAAATAAAGAAAAAATTCACCATCCTTGGGTTGTGAATACAGGCACATAACTTGCTTCTTATCTTTTAGTTACCTCATGGAGGCACTACACTGAAAATGAGGTGAGAAATATACTTACTGTCACCTTCTGAGCTGCGTTATCTCCATGAATTGTAAGGAATGGGTTGGTAGTAGCTGCATTAAGCGGCGAGGCCTGTGTGCCTGAAAGTAAGTTGTTTATGGGTATCTGTGCTCCTCCAGTAATCTGCAATTGCTGTACTTCAGACTGATGGTGTTGGTGGTGGTGATGTTGTTGCTGTACTAATTGATACAAAAGGGCCTGATGCTGTTCCTTGAGTAATATGAGGGGAGGGAAGAGAAAAAAAAAAAAAATCAAGAATTAGTTACTGAAAAATAGCTCCTCCCTGGCTTCTTACTTATCCAAATCTTCAGTCAGTGCAACCCTTAACCTAATCCCAGCTACTTTAGGTTGCACGAATGAAGTTCCACGAGACTGTGGGAAAGAGAAGAAAGTGCCTATAAAATTTCCTGAAATGAGTAGCTCAGCAGAAGCTCAGCTAAGCCTGCTGGCTTTGTCAGGCCTCTATCAGAAGAAACATACCTGAGAAGAATATCAAACCATCTTTGTCAAAGTACTAAAACTACACAATTAACAATACAAATAGTTAAACCAGTTACCTAATGGCCTATATGAATACTGCAAGGCAGAGCAAAGACAGCTCACGAGATGATACCCAAAAATCTTTCGCTAGAGTCCTAGTGAAACTGGAGAATAGCTTAGGATATTGATAGAATCCAGAATGGTCCCAAACTCTGCTGCCCACAGCTGATGCTGATAGAGACAAGCCACCATGTCCACATGGGACAAAATGGGACTGAAGGCACTAGGGAACGATTCTCCTAGCAATACACACAGCCCAGTAGCATCCTGTAATTTAGCATGACTATCATCCAAAAAGGTTGAAGCAACTGAAAAACTGAAAGATTATCAAAACCTGTAATACCAAGTTAAACACATTTCTAGTATTTGTATTAGGCTGAGTTTATCCGTGCCTTAGAATACAGTAGAAGAACAAATCACAATTAACTGGAAAACTTACTGATGTGAGCTGCTGGGTACTTAGTAACTGCTGAAATTGCTGGTGTTGTTGATGGAGTAGAAGTTGTCTCTGTTGGTCAGGAAGTAATCCTAGTCCCGAGGCACTGTAGGGTTTGACAGGGTAATACTGTAGTTTATATGAAAGTATGGGAACTTTTTACTTCAGCTTTCCATTGAAACAAAGAAAATATGTATACAAGTAGACAGTTCCTATTTAGCATTTTGATTGCATACTGTCAAGTATTAAATAGTCTGTCTGTTCAGTTGCCTTTTTTGATACATACCTAGACATTACCACCACCACCCCCAGTCTCATTTATGCTGAGGAACAGCAACATCTTACCCGTAACGTAAGTCTTCTATGTGCACATTATTTTAAACTCAGATAATAATTACCATTTCTACATTTTTTCAAATACTTTACACAGAAAGGCCAGATTTTGTACTGTAAGACAGCTCTTACCAACCTTTAATACTTATTTAACTAGCATTTACTTTGCCTTGGTTTCCTTCTAATTCTCATCTTTTGCTGTATTCAAATCTATCACTATTGCCTATACCTCATCTCTAATTTAGCAAACCCATTCAGCCTTGTAGTGGGCCAACTGATGCTGCCATGGAATGAAGTTGCCTACTGCTTAGCTCCCCGTCCCTGTTTTCATGCCTACCTAACATTTTCTGCAGCTATTTAGGAAACTGGGCAGGGAACTGATCCAGCTGACAACCGGTCTGGAAATAAAAGGTTTCTTCAGCTATGCCAGTTCACTGCAAGACCAGCAGCATGAACAAGGGCGGGGTTTGGAACAGAAGACCAGGAAGACAGCTTGATTTACTCTTTCGGTACCAGTGTTAGCTTCTACTAGTTTAAACACCCACTGAATTATGAAGGTGTAGTTTCACAATAGGTTTACCCTGCTATTGAAAGGTTAAGTATTGCCTCCCCTTGCACTAGCTCTTGCACAATGAGCTGCATCTGGTGGGAATGGAGCTGAAACCTAAGCCAACAGAAAACACTGAAGCATCATCTGTTAATGTAGATGAGGTTATTGTGTGAATGCACAAGCACTAGTATCAGCAAGAAGCTGTGCATAGGATACCAACAGGACAACAGGATTGCTAGTTGTGATTGGTAGTAAGGAATTAAATTAATTTAAATCAGCCACAAATCCGCACAGTTAGGCTACAACCATCCAGCTCTTCAGGACGCAATATTTATCTTGCCTTTCTACAGTAGCTGGCATACTGTAGCCCGGCTCCGTGATCACTTTGACATTTACTTTGTATCAACCAGCCAGCATAGAAATACCCATAGGATCACCATTCACTACTGCTGGGACAGGGCAGGCAACACAAACTTTGTTTCATACTTCATTGGATGGCCTCAGTGCTATGGGAAACATGTGCTGGGCTGCACTTGCTATTTCCCATCATCTGCTTCACAACATCCATTACTATCATTTCTACCACTCTCCTGGTTCTCAAACCTCTTTTCCCTAGCCAAGAAGTCAATTCTACCGACCTTGTCCTGTGCAAGCCATTTTGCCTCTGATTATTCCTGCTGTACTGGTTTTTTTTCCTTGTATTATACCCTTTTCTGAAACTGCATAATCAGAACTGCACATAATATTCCAGGTGCACACACACCAGGGATTTAACGTGCCAGAACACAAAACGGATAACACCATTCTATTTATTCCCCAATAACTGCTAGCAATGTTTGTTTGATTGTTGATGAAAGCAGAGATGACACTTCACCTATCCAAGGAAACTCCTAGATTTTCCTCCTGAGCTACAACCAGAAAAGTCAGGCCTAACATAAGCTAGAACTGTGAATATGTTTGACTTTTAAATGATGACACTCGTCAATTAATTGAAATTCCTTCCAACAGCGTTAAATTCAATTGTATCAAAAATATTTGCAACAACCGCAAAAAAAAATAGGTACCTTCAGTTTGACTAATATTACCATTATTTCATTCTTCTCTTTTTACTTCACTTTTTTCTGTATTCTTCTATATTGGAATCAATCTTCTCCACTGTTTTTTTTTCATTCTTTTATCCCATTCTTTCTTTTTTCCTACATCATGTTCTACCTTTGCACTCCTTTCTTCTGCTGTTGTTCTCCCTTCTCTTTATCCACTCTGTCGTCCTCTCTTGCTCTACATTGGCACTTGTAAGAAAATACCCTCAGCCAGCCGCTGAGATCTAAGCGTCTAGAAACAAAACCTAACTGCAGAAGACAAAACGCTGCAGCTCCCAAGCTTCCCAGAGGAGGCAGTTCACTGGATTTCACCACAGAGCTCTCACTAAACCAGATCAGCTTGGAATGTAAATTTAATCCTTTTTAGCTTCTCATTAAAAGGTATATGATCAGTCTGAAACTCTCCATCCTACAGTCTTCTCTGGTTGTGAGAATGTAAAGAAACAATCCCATCTTTTTCCTCAAATCACTTAATCTCCTGGTTGCTAGCAATCTGTATTGAGCCATCTTTTTCCCAGAAAAGGATTGAGCATTTTTCTCTGCCAAATGACTTTTACCTACAATTTGAAACTCTCTCCAACAGCAGTGTGTGGATCAGTGTTTTGCCACCTCCCTACGGCCCACCGTCAAAGAGCTCATGTGAATAAGGACAATATGCATAAAGAAGTCTTCATGTATAGGTGAATAATCTAGCTATTTTTCACATGAATCTGTCCGAACAGAAGCTTGGGAAGCTACTGTAAGTAGCAACTTAGAGGAACATCTGGGAAGTCTTTTATCTTCGAAAAATGCAAAACAAGTTAGAAAGCAGCACTGAGTTCTCATGTGACTTCCCATCACCTTGGGCATACTGGTTTAAGCCAGCTCCAAACTTGATCACCCCCGTGCACTCTAACCAGGTTCAGAGAGCTCGCAATAGCATGGTAGCAGACCTCCATACCTGCCTGGGCTTGTTACCATTTAACCCTCCCACTCACGCAGTTCAAAGAGTAGTGATGCCCAGAGGAATTTGACATTAAAGAGTCAACTAGTTGCCACTGAAACAGCATTAAACTCAAGAGTGGCAGGTTTCCCACATAGTTTCGGAACCAATAATCTCAATCAGTGGAAAATACTTTTTTTTTTTCTTCTTTTTTCCTTTTTTTTCCTTCATTCAAAGTCATCCCAGAGCCTCTTCACAACTTAACTTCCAGTAACAGAAAAGTTTTTTCATCTTTTTCACTGAAGCATTTGTAATGGAAGAAACAGGAATGAGGAATGCATGTATCATTGCTATAATCGTATTAGCACTAATTAGCATTAGTGCTTGCTCGGCCTGAACTTTTTTCCTCTAAATATACACCTAGAAATACTGAAAACTCACAGAAAATGGGGGCAATTGTGAAACATCTCAAAAGGAAGGGGGCCCAGCAAATCATCTGGATGAGCTCAGTAAAGCAGAGAATTGTGTGAAAAGTGCACTTTTAAATTTAAAATAAATATTAATTATTGAGGGAGCAGTTCAGAAAGAGATCATGCAAGAATAGAAATAGAAAAATGGAAATGCTGGCAGAGTTGTACTTCATAAGCTTGTTGTAGCAGAAAACAGGGAATCGTTGAAGTATTCCAGACTATGCTAACAGTTAGAATGAAAGCTAATGAACGGGATACTAGTTGCACTATTCTGCATGAACTGGAGTAGTCTACTACTAGGCTACACACTCAAGAGCAGTAAAGCTGGATATAAAAAAAAAAAAAAAAAAAAAAAAAAAGACAAAAGAACTTCTGCAATATAAAGAGTCAGAAATAAATAATCTGTCTATTAATAAAAACATTATGAGGAAATAGCAGCACAACTGGTATATTTTGGCATTACCTGAAAGTGGAAAGCATTACACAACTGGTTAATATTACTGATTTTGTCTAGTATTTTTCACTCCTCCTCACACTTTTGGGGAGAGTAACACAAAATTCTTGTGTTTTCAGCAGACCTCTGATACTCAATAAAGAAGGTAACTTTTAATGAAGAAAATGTCTTTTGTTTAACGTACGAAATGCTATGTTCATATATGATATAAACTAGGAAAAACATAACGTCCTCAGAACAAATATGATAGCTCATCAAAACAACAGGATACACTTGAAAGTATCAGGTTTTATGAGCCTATTGAAGCAATACCACACAATGATACTGTACACGAACATTCAGTAGCTGCCAAACATACAGTGAGGAAAGAAACTGGAAAAAGAAGCTACAAAACCAGGCATCCCTTGCATCATTCCAATCACATGCGCCTTTTTTGGTGGGTAATCCACCATAATCTCCAAAAATAAACTCTACTTAAAGACAAGTAATCCACTCCCTAATTTGCAGGCATTTCTTTCTACATAGAACCATAGCTCTCCTTCCTAAGTGAAGGACAATACAAAGAGTGGGGGGAAGGGGAGCGGGGAGAATGAGTTAGCCCAGGCTCTGCTCTATCCCAAAACACTTCCAGACCAAGCAGGCCATTCCCCTTCCTGGAAAGCAGCTGTCTCCTTTTGTTACCCATTTGCCTTGCACCTCAAGCAGCAGCAGTTTATGCTACTGAGGATACCTGTTTTTTGGGGAAGGGCTGCTACGAATACTCAAACATGGATCTTTTTATGCATTTAAAAATCCTTAGGAACACCACCTGAAAAAATAATGTTGTTGTCTTTGGAGTCACAGATGCAGAGAACTGAAGACACCATGCAACTGTATCACTACTCTGGTTAGTTATGCCTGTTACATCTTTAATTACATGTCCGTATACTCGTCTCCCCCTCCCCCCTTCTTACTGCAACAAATGGTAGCTTTTCCAGTGCTACTTTAATCATGGAAGAACAATTGGCAAGACAAAGAATATTGTTTTCTGAACTAAAAAAAAAAAAGAGCTGAAGCACATTTACATAATTACATTTGTTTGGGAATGTGATTTGAGTAAAAAACAGGAATAAATGGTCACTAGGACTCCCAAAAGCTAAACAGAAAACATCTTTTCTTTAACTTGACTATTCGCGCTTCCATTAAATGCCTTCTTACTTTCATTCGCAGATCAGGAGCAGAACCTAGTTTGACAATTACAGGCTAAGGAAGAAACAGTACCTTTTGAATAAGACAGGTAAAAAATACAGCTAACCTGAAGAACAGCAGGCACTGTCAGGAAAAACAAAAATCAGCAAATTCTTACCTGTTGTTTAACGTGGTTGGCAGAGGATGCGTTGCATTGGGTGGCACAGTTGCATGAGTGAGAGGAGAAGGGTTCTGCGATATTGTTGCTGGGGTCTGAATTACCCCATTTAAAGCCCCTACAATTCCATTGATTGCCAGCTGGCTGGCTGGCAGTGCTCCAATTATTCCACCCACACCAGGCACTGCAGGAATGGTGGAGGTTACAGTCTGCATACCACTAGCTAGTGCCCCCACTGTCACACCATTGACCTGTTGAACTCCTGTGACTCCTGAGCCTTGCTGAGCTGGACTCTGCCCAGCAGGTGGTGGAGTGGAAAGAGCTGATGAACTGCTGGTGCTTTGTCCGCTGGAGGTTATCTCCTGGTGTAAAAACAAACAACAAAACCCCCTCAGCTGCATAAAATTTCACCTAACAGCACAATGCAAGGACTACGATGAGTTAACTTGTAACAAGTTTAAGTTTAGAAGAAGCAAATAAAAATTACCTGATTTAATACAGGAAGAGAATTGTCTGGTAAAAAACTGTTCCCCAGATGAGGGCTTTTACTGCTGTTCAAGGAATCAGTGCTAGGTGCTAAAGTAATTATTTCAAAAAAACACACAGTGGTTAAATATCTGTAACATGTCAAAAAAGATTCGGAATAATTACTTCAAAATAATGTCAAAGGTAAACATAGAAAATGCAAAGTCAACCTTAAAATCATTGCTGAATACTAAAAGATTAACTAAATAACTGGTGAATCAATAGATTCAAACAGATGTGCTCCAGACTGAAGAAAAAAAACTGCACTGGAACAAGTAGTAATGGTTCATATAAATCTTCCAATTGACTTTTAAACATTTAAACACACAAACAAATACTTAGTCTATATTCATCCTACATGTATATGCATCTCCCATCAATGGCATACAGGGATGAAATAGATCCTTCATATAAATACGTGTTCGAATTACTTTGACACTTTAATACTCTACTTACCTGCTTGTACTGGAAAGGCATGTACTTGATGAGAAGGGCTAGGATTTGAAGTTATTGTTGGAAAGGGCACCGAAAGCTGAGCATTGAGTAGCTGAAGCCGCTCCTTCTTAGCGGTCAGATTCTTTATCTGTTCTTCTAACCGCCTATTTTCAACCTGAAGTTGGTGTAATGATTTAAGCATTCCTAAAACTAAGGTAAAAATGCATTTGTTATTTTTCGCAACCACATTCAAAGAATGAAGAACGTCTTCATTTTTTTAATTTCTGTATTACAATTTAAGACTAGCCTTAAGTCATATGTGAAAATATAAATAAAATTATTACAGAGAGACACATTACAGAAATTTGACTTTAAGTGGAAAGGTTTAGGATCAATTTTGTGTAATTTGAAGTGCAGAAAAAAGTGGGTAGCATGTGATAGTAATTTTGCAATATATCTACACCCTGGGTTAAATACAGATGAAGTCGCATCATTAGGGCTGACATTCCTTTTAGCAAACAGCAGTAAATGATAACTTATCCCCAAACGAGAATATAAAAATATTATTTTAGTAGCACAGGTTAATTGCATAGTTGGGAAAAATCTATTTCAGCTGCAGTATTAGAAATTTTAAACATTATCAAAATAGAGCAAGTTTGACAAATACGCATTCAACTAACAATACAGCCAACCAACATTATTTATATACAAACAAGCAAGTTTGTGAAAAGGGAAGTTTTCTGCTTTAATGCCCTGTACAGTGAATCACAAACTTCCAGAAACAATGAAAAAACTGTCACCCAACGTGAAGTTATCATGACACACCTTGTGAGCAGGAGCTCTCATTTGCTTTGAGCAGCGATCTACAAATCACCCAGCAGGGAGCACTGTGTGAGCACTGCAGTTACCACCCCTTTTTTTGCAGAAAAAGGGCATCATCTTCTGTACTAACCTGATTTTTACCAAGCACGGTTTTCTCAAACTCCGATTTGGTTTCAGAACTTGGATTTCCCAACTAGTACTGGAGTGTGACTGTAAAGCCACAGGGATAGCCATTTTTTTTTTTTTTTTTAATTCTAAATTGTATTTGTTTAACATGACCTCTGGGCCTACTACAGACATAAGTCTACTGGTATAGGCACATCTGGTCATTTCCCAAGGATTTAGCTTTTATCCCTCCTCTTCAAGAACATACAAAGGAACCCTCAGTGAGCCCAAATGAGATGCAATAAGACTTAGCTAAACCTGTCCTCCAGCTATCATGTTTAAAGGATTATCCCTGCATGAATTTCCTCACAATTAGCATTTTTGTCAGGATACCATTCATAAAAATACCAACTAGATACCACTTTACACTACCAACAAGAAGAAGAATATGTTCAATAAAATATAACACAAACCCTAACCTGGTATTAAAAAAAAAAAATTTTTAAATGTATTCAGTCATTGTCTTTGATACCGATATATTGTTGAATATGGAGATCCAAAGTGATCTACTCATCACTTATGCTTTTAACGTATTCATTCTTGGACTATTCCACTCTATTAAACATAACTTGAGAAAATAATTATTTGCTTGCTTTGAGAATTTCACAAGAAATGCAGAACATAATAAAAATACGAAAAGTCCAGTAAGACACCTGCCTCACATGTGTAAACATTTTTTCTAAAACAGCAACAGAAGTAGACAGAATTGAAAAATGACAAATATAACAATAAAAAATTATTATGCCAATTTATATCACACAATATAAAGCGAACTGGGGAACTGTGCTGTACTATTTACAGTAGTGGATCTAAGAGTCCAGAATTCATTTCCAAACGCTGCAACCAACCAGCTGGATCTGCAAGTCACTTCCTCTTGCCTGACACAATTTCCCCATCCATAAAAATGTAGATAATTATAGAGAACTCTTGTAATCTACTGAAGCCATGTGCTGCATTAGGAGCTATGTTACAATTCCACACTACAGTTATATTTCTATTCACAGTAGAAGATAAGGTTTTTTTAAAATTCTTGGACAAGCGCTGAATGGCAGTTCTGAATAACACAGTTAACAAAAGCAGTAATAAACCGAATGTGAGTACTTACTGTCACTAGGGGTGCCTTGCTCTAATAAAAACTGCTGTCCTTCACTCCATTGCCTCTCCAGAAGCTGTTCTATGCTGGCTGCTACTGGAGGCAAATTTTCCCCACAACTGTTCCCTGATGGATCATAGCGGATCTGCAAGCTGCTTACAGGGGATCTGTTGAAAATATTGCAATTTATTGTTTAAAGAAAAGGATGGAAGGGAATGTATTAGTAAAAGGCTGTTGAAGTTTCTTACCTTTTATCAGCCCTTAGCACCTACATAGCTTACAGTTCCAAGACTAAGTTAATTCATCAAAACCACTAAGAACTCCTGGTTCTCACTGCCAAGGCTTTTATAAAAAAAAAGATGTAATATTTTACAGCATGAGAATTTATACTGAGAAAGCACATAACCTCTCTTGCATGCAGACTAACATAATACCTAACTGACAAACAGCATTGTATTAAATTATACAACACATACTCCTACAGCAGGAAACCACGGTATATGGATACACAGAGCACCTGTCTTTAAAAAAAAAAAAAAAAAAAATCTTCAAACCTTTCCCAGAGAAAACCGGGAAAAACACTCCAACGTATTAAAATCAGCACGGTAATGGTACTTCCACATAGAAAGGCTAACTTGTTTTAAGATTTTTGAGGGACTACGTGAAAATATTATTTCACAAGGGATGCAATGAAAGTTAAAGTTATCCTCTGCTTGTCCTGTGCACACTTAATATACTTCCTTTTTTACTCATGATCACACATAGTTCAAAGAATAATCCCTCTGCCACATGTCTCTTCTCATTCAGGAGAAAATTAAATATTCAGCACACAGCCACTAAGAAAGCTGAGTACCCCTCAGGTCCTATGAGAAGACTTCTTCTGCATTGGACGGGGCAAAATTTAACCTGTGAGCAAAACCAGATGCTCAGTGTATTTCTGACTCGGGATTCTGGCCTCAGGTATGCATGGCCCCATTCCTCATACAGGACCAACACCAAAGCCCACTAAAAGTTGGCTGGTGCTTTTGTTTGCTTGTTTTGTTGTTGGTTTTTTTTAAATCAACTCCAGTGAGCTCAGATTCAGATTCTTATATATTAGTTATCACTGTAAGTAATAACTATTGGTGCCATCACAGGATCACAGCTGTACTATCCTAGACGCAGTGCAAACTTACCAACAAGACCACCATAGTCCCAGTACAGGACAACATATAGGGCTCAGGAAATCAGTGTGTTAATTATGATTAGTGTAATAAGCAGTGGTCACAGCACATTAGCTACCTAATGACTGTCAAGCATTTTGCAGGCACCGGAGCAAAGCGATTTTTACGAGAAAAGGTTTTAAGTAGGTGACTTAAGAGCTCTGTAAGTATTTATAAATAATTCCTCTTTTGCATACAGGATGAAAGAAGAAAAACACTTGTTAAAACAAAAAGCCCTGATGAATGGGTAACCAAGGTAGTGTTTTTTGACAAGAGATGGCAACTCAGCAGTACTTAACAGTTCAGCACAGACATGGCAAAAACGGCCTTAAAACTAGTTGTTTACACGATGTGCTGAAGTGATAAGAAGGAAGGTTTATGCGGAAACATTCTGAACAGATGTACTACACTCCACACAAACAACACACTCTAAAAAAAAAGAAAAAGAAAAAGAAAAAACAACCAACCAAAACCAGAAAACAAATACAGAAAACCACCACACAACCCCCCCCAACTTCTTTCTCTGTATGCATGCTTTTGAAGGGCGCATAACGCTACTCTAACAGATTGCGCCATTTGAATTATAAATCACCAACAAAATTCTTGTTGGGCTTAGGACTGTTTCCTATCAATTTCACAAAGGTAGAAACAAAGCAGCACATGACTGTATAACCTCTGCAATCCTTCACTGGAAGCCTGCACAGAAGGAGAAAAAAAAATAAAATCTAGATTTCCGTGTATCGTAACATTAGTCAATCCATCCTCTTCCAGCTGAACCCCTACCTCATCCACCATACATGATACGGTTGCCGCATACTAGGGTTGAATCCCTGTTTCAAATAGTATTTGGATCATAGTTTCCGATAGGACCATAAATGTGCTGTATGCGCAGGTCTGATGCTGTCACTGAGATAGGAATCCCTTGTTTCATACCTTACTTATTTTCACAACTGGTTTTTGTTTAAGTTTGGGGTACAGTTATTCATACTCTCATAGTATTCATTGTAAACAATACTGAATTTACATATAGGCATACATATGTATTTCAATGGAGGTATTACATAAACTTAGATTTAAAAATGTGTTAAGTACAGGGTAAAAAAAGTTTGAGTGCTACCTTGGGAAAAGCAGCAATTCCTTTGCAAAATGGAAACAGCTCACGTACACCAAGTGTATTTATATTTCTCAAATATATTAAAACTTTAAATATGTCAGCTTAAACATCAAACACTGTGGTTATATAGGGGTACAAAGATAGAACAATATGAATTTGAAATGACCATACAGCTCATGAGTCACATACGTCTTTTCAAAAGAGCTGCAAATCGGCTGCATCACCAACAGCAAACAATTGCTTCTGCAAGTGTTTTTATTTTAAGCAACTATTTGAAAATTACATGGTTCTTTCAGAGGAGTGTGTTATTTATGAATCTCATAAGCTTCAAAGGGAAGTGAGTCCGAACTTGCAGAAAAATAATTTTAATAGATAAAGCAGGTAACACTAAGAGTTGCAAAGTTTTCAGATAACAGATTTCTGAAGCTAGCTTTTTATTCACTATAAACCATATTTTAAGTAATCGGAGTTACTTATTTATTTAACTGGGGAAGGTGGAAAGTTACCTACACATTTTAGAAACATCGACATACGTGTGATCTTTCTTATCACACAAATCAGGGGTGAAATTTGCTGATTACTGAACTTAATTGAATGGGTAAGTTTTCTAAATTTTTTCCATGCTAGGTATTTCAGACTAAGTTTTTCCATCTTTCAATTTTGGAACTACAGCAGTGATTTCTTGCCCTCCTGCCCTCCCCCCCCTTTTTTTGGCTTGTGTTTGAACAACTGCTGCCTAGCAAAAGCTCTTTGCAAAGTGATACAGCTTCCACACGCTGAAGGAAGCTCTGCAATTGTGGACTGAGGTGGCCTTTGTGTCATACAGTTCTCCTTTGCCATCCCCACCAAAACCAGGTGAAATTTGACCATGTTGTAAGTGTTGGACTGTATATACACTGCACATACATTCCATAGAAGCGTCATATTTAAGAAGTTTAGCTTCCCAAATATTCTACCTAAAGACAGCCTGAACACAACTATGGCCTACTGCAAATCGTACAAAGACCAGACCTTTGCATATTAACTAAGAAGGCATTAAAACCTTCTAAATTAGCACAACATATATGCATAAGAGGACTACTTAATATATAATCAAAAGTTCCGGAATTTCCTCGTTGTTGAGCGTTTCCCTTTGCAAAATTCTCTTAACTTACTTGTCTGTATATATACCGACATGTTCCTTATTTATATAAAGATTTATATGCTAATGTAAATATAGGTATTTATACTGAGAACACAGTCTAAACTAATCTGTAAATTCTCTATTTATTGTTTTAGAAGTAAGACGTATTGGAAAGCTTAAAAGCCATTCATGACTAGGTAATAACACCTAAGTATTCTAATGGATATTCTCACCCATTCAACAAGAGGTCTTTTGATTAATTAAGGAATATAGTACAAGATCAACAACAGCAGGCATGTACATTAAATTATCTAATTTGGAGATATTTATTATAAATTACTGTAATAAACACACACTGTAACAATCAAATTCATTGTGTTCTGTGTAACGACCATTTTTTAGCTATGCTGAAATCCGCATGGTTAGTCCCTAAGTAAAAAAAAAAAAAAAAAGTAATAACGCTATAAAATCTAATTCATGTAGGATCCAGTATGGAAAATAATGCCCTTTAAAAACAAAGATTCACTTAAAATATACAGAAAATATTACTGAACTATTTAAAACACAATATTGAAATTTTAACAGCAAGTATTTTAAAACAAAATAATGTGACACAATTCCAGCATAATTCTTATGTCAAACTTCTGTAGTAGAGGTGAATTGCAGCAGAACAAAAAAAGTACTTTTTTTTTTTTCCACAGAGAATTGTTGCATATTTTGAAGTGGTGAGGGAAAGGGAAGAAAATATCTGTTCGAAATTTTTACTGATATTTAACTGCTCAGACCGTCTCATTCCTGTGTTTGTTGTAGTCTTTAAGCCTAAGGGATTTTGGAATTTTTGCAAATATGACTAAAAATATTATTTTCGTAACAAATCTGAGGAGATAAGTAGTAAATGTGGATTAAATGACAGATAAATCCCTCTAAAGAAAGTCTCCATTCCTTAAGTAAAGTCCTTCATTTGTAAACCTAATTTCAGTTGATATAAAAGTAAATGTCAGCACATCTTTAGCTATCTGGGCATATCAGGGTTTTTTTCAGATGGATATATCTATATAAAAATAAATGTATGTATACACGTGCGTATATATACATACGTATATATAGGCTTTTAAAACACTCATGTATTACAAGTAAAAAGACAGTGAAGTTTCCAAATCTTAAAACACTTCCTCTGCCTGCACTCTCCAATGTAAATAACGCTTACCGTGGTGAGAGACTTCCTCTGGGTGAACCTCCTCTGCCAACAAGGCTTCGGCTATTATCTCCGAGATCTTGATCTGCAGTGTAAATATTTCACAGCTGATAAATCGACTCTTCTTAGATAAGAGTTTTAAAGCTGATGTAGATATTTTAAAAATACCTTAAATCTCAACTTCTATCTGTAGGTACTGCTGAAGAGTGAATACGTAACTAGTTTAAGATTGCTGAACTGTAGCATGTAAGGTGTTGTCCTTACACATTTCTGAGGCTGTACCAGGCCATGGATTATGTTCACTTCTTTCATTCCTTTCAGTTTTACAGCACAGAAGCGTGGTTTGCATTTGCAGTACCCTCCCCTCAGCCACTTTTAATTTCTACGGTGAAAGTAATGAATCACAGCTGTGGACAGCTAATCTGTATGCTTATCACAGCAAATCCTGATGCTCTGTATTTTTTTAACACTTTGCGTCCCAAAACAACTCATAAAATATATAACGTATTAAACTTACTGCTGCCGTCTAACAAGCAGACATTATTCCGCGAATTTACTGAAAACTTTATGAAAGTGTGTAATTCACTAATTCCTATTTATAAGCAGAAGCATAGGAAAGTCCCTTGCTAAAAACGCAGTAAAACAAACAAAAAAGGCCTCATTAAATATACGAAAACGTTTTGCTTGGAAGGACTCAAAAGGGTTATTTTCCCTATGGCCTCTCAATAAAATAACCCTATCTGCCCCCTTCAAGGTTGCCCTCCCCCTATTCTGAGTCAAGCGACCTCCGACCTCTTGGAGGGCAAAGACATGACTGATCCATTCTTGGTAAACTGCTAAACTCATTCCCTGCCCCCAAACAGGCATGACTACTACGACATGTCAACAAATCCTTACGGAGGGAATGAAACAAAGCAAAGCCAGCGGCTCATTAAAACTGTAGAGGAGAGCCAACGGTACAAAATGCCAATCGGTAAATATTCACAAGATTATTAAACGCTGCAGAAGTTCTCTAACGGGATCCCTTTCACACGAAGTTGTATGTAATGCAATTTCATGAATTATGCAAATAAAGGTTTAAACTATTCACGACAAAACCCAGAGCTGTGTTCCTCTCGTTGCAAAGAGCTCCGAACTGAACACATCAATCACAGAAGTCACAGGAGACATTGTTGCATTCCTGCCTGCTGATGGCTCTGCTTAAACATTTACATTTCAGACACTAAAAAAAAAAGGGGGGAGAAGAAAACCCGCGCTGTTCTGCCGGACAACTGAGAATTCACTTCCAACACACAACAACTTTATACAAACATTTAATAACCAAATGCTGAGCAGAGTTCAAAAATAAAATTCAACAATCTTTTTTAAAATACTGAAGTCTGTAAAGTTGCACATTTGTCAGCAGCAGCAGGGGGCTTACCTGCTTGGCTGTTTTCAGACTGAGCTATAAGTGCTGCCATTGCTGAATTTGGGTTCAGCCTATTGCCGTACATGTGGGATGGAGGCAGACTGAGAGAAGATCCAGGTAGGGTGCTTGCCTGCAAGAAACCAGTTAAAACTTGAATCCTTTTTTTTGAAAGGGGGAGAAATGCTACATATATTTTAAAGAAGCCTTCCTAATGCACACTTATTAATTTTTTTAGTGTTGCATGTTTTTTAAAAACGGAATGTATTTAAAAGAAAAAAATATTATTTTCCATTTGTGAGTACAGAAATAGAATTGCAGTACTTTGAAAATGTATCAGGTTTTAAAGTGTGTTTTACTTGTCATTGGCAAGATCTGTTAATAAAAAACCCCTCTAATAAAAATATTACTGCAGCAAATATTAAAAATACCTAAATTGCATTTTAAAACAACCACCATGTAGCAGGATGGGTAGACTTCCTTGCGATCCTGAACTATGCACTCAATGCTGGGACTTAGTAGCATGGCGACCATGTGGTTATCCTACTAATTATTTAATCTTATTAAACCATTTACAAAATAAGGGCAGGTAGACAACAGATGTCTCACAAATGCTTGGGTTCCTTACATCACAAGCCGGCTGTGGAGGTCAAAAGGTCCAACTTTCAGCTCTATAGTTTAACTACACAGAGCCATATTTCCTTTGCTCGACTCGGTCATTAGTAAAACCTGCACACTATTTTGTTACTTCCTATTTTGATAGACTTGGAAGCCTGGTGTTTTTTTGTTTTGTTTTGTTTTTATTTTAAAGAATGCAAACAGCCATTACAAGTATGTTTTCTATACAATAGGGGGCTCGCCGAATCACAGCTTTGCCCTGACCCCATATAAGGAACTGTATTTTTGGCAGTTGGCCAGCTCTACTTATTGAAGAGCTCCCAAAGTTTGTGTTCATTCATGTTGCTAACCACAATTCTGAAGGTCTCTGCTGGGACTTGTGCCAAACAAGCGAAAATGAACCCTTAAACAGATGAAGCTAAGAAGGCTGGCCAAAATCTTGCATAATCCAATGCAATAAAAATACCTTCTTCCTTGGCTGCTTATGCTTTTTGCCTTTCGAAGAAAAGATTTGTGTCAAATGCTGAGTTGCAGAGACAGGCAATCAAAGAAAAAAAGGCATGGCTGCTTATTAAAAAGGCATTTTCCTGCCTGATATAAAAATTATTTCAGAACAAAGAAAAGACTGCAATATTAGGGGGTGGAGGGGGAAAAAAAGATACACAACCTGTGTGATCACTGGTTTTAAAATTAATCTTTTAAGAAAATGTAAACAACCTTTATAAAGGAAACTTTTTTTGAAAAACAAAAAAAAAAAGAAGGTGAACAGTAAGGAACTCAATTTGTGGGACATTTTGACATGTATAACTGCACACAAGAGACGGGGGAAACATACTGGTTATTACAGCAAAATATTACAGAGTATAAACTATGTCTCTGGAAAGAATCACACACTACCATTAAGTTTTGGCTTTCAGCCAACATATTAAACTTGATGAATGGACTTTTATGAATTCACACAACTGTTTTCAATGATGCTTTATTTACTATATATTGGTGAGAAATTGTGCCTGATACTTACATTCTTCTACTGTCACAAAGTTAGAAAAAGCCACAAATAATTACTTACAATGATCACGGTTTTTCACTTTTCAGTTTAAAGGTATGGGCAAGATTGCTAGACACGGAACCCCAGTTTCACTTCAAATCTGGCTGTTATGTATTTTTTTAAAAGAATTGCATGTCTTTAGTAGAATTAATCTGAATTAGTTTTAAGTCTTAAAAATAATGCAGGCATTTCCACCTAACCCAGGTATGACAGCTTCCAGAAATACAGTGCGTATTAGTACTGTGACACTTACTGATGAAGGCAGCAATACTGCACAGCTCCTGCCATTTTCCTTAACAAACGCCTATAGCATGATTCCAACTCAACTATTATTGTTCACTAGCAACCTTCAGCTGTTTTCCTCTCAAAAACAAAACAAACTTCAAAAACAATGCAGTTTTTTTGTCAAATTCTTTCACTGAAGAAACCTTACAGAATGGAGTATTACAAGATTCAACCATTATTTGCTTCCATATCTAAGAGACAAGACGAGCAAAATAAAAATCTATATATACATTATCAAATAAATTTGTTGAGCTTATGAATTCTACTAATATAGTTTGGTTGTTTGTTGTTTTTTTTTAAACACCAGGTCTTATTTCTGTTTAGTTTTAGAATATTACTATAAAAGATTTCTCTGAATTCTAGTAAGCTTACTGCTCACATTTTACACAGAAGCTGCTATACATACTCTCACTCTGTGTAATTCACTGCAAGGCTGCTTAAAACTGGGCAATAGCAACTATATATTAATTTAGGATGGCAGGGCAGCTATAATCAGCAAGGAGAATACATGTTTATTGGACTGAAACATGCCCAAATAGCTTTAAGAACTTTCTAAAAGTATCTAAGTATCGTGAAAGGAGTTGCTAAAGTCTGTTGAGTAACCATCACATCACAAAACAAAAGACATCAAAGGAATTAAACAATGTTTGCTAAGTGGGTTGATATACCAGATCAAAAGACTTAGCATGATTTAAACAATATCCAAGAACTTGAGTTTTTTTCACAAGTGGTGGTTCACCCTAAACTTAACAGGGGTTAAGGTGTCCTACAACAAGTTGGAACTACAGAAGTTCTAGTGCCATCATGTATCCTACGCAACTCTCAAAAGGAAAAAGTCATATTAGTAAAATTGTTCAAGTATGCTGGAGGTAAATAAAAAACTTTTAAAATACTTTTTTTAAATGACAACGTAAAATGACAAGAATAACGATTTGCGAAGCTTTATTATGTATGTGATGACTTCATCTGACAGGAAAGTAGAGGAGGTGGAGGAGTGCTACGTTATTTAAAGGTGAAATAGGAGCTTCATGTTTCACTCACAGTCGAAACAAGCTGTAGCAAGCATTTATTAAAAATGCGCAATCATCCTGTCAATACATATTAAGGTCACAGGACTGAAACATGTTCTAAAATGAAGAACTTTTAAAGCTGTAGTATTCTTTACTTCAACTGATTCCATTCAAACAGTCAACACAATGCACCATCAAAACGTATGGACTAATAAAATAAAGAGACTGCTAAGTATTTATTTTGAAAAGGCAGCAAATTTTCCTGAAAAGATTTTAGCAGAAGGATTTAAGCCCATCTAGAGGTATATAATACACTGCTTTCATTTATGGCATGTTCAATAAATCAGTAAAGCAATAAGCAGCAGAGCAGCACAGAAGGAAGATACACTGTAATTCACGGAATGCCTGAGTGCAATAAGAATAAATGATTGATATTTGATTGATGCTTAAAAACGCTTTCTCTACAGCAAGAAAGAAAGGGCAAGTATATTCTTCTAATTAAAGAACTAGATTTGCAAGTTAACTAAATTTAACTCGTATATATAAATATCCTCTGAAATATTTACAATAGTGTTATATTTGTTTTCATCAGTCCAAAATGGTATTTTACTGTAACAGTATGACTATGAAGTTTCCCAAGTTGACAACTATTTGCATTCATAACCGGATATTTACTTAAATTTCCAGGGAAAACAATTTCTTCATTTCAAAAGTTACATGCTCTTCAAGCAAAAAAAAACAAAGGGGAGAAAATGAGACAATACTTCGCTGTATACAATTAGATTAGGTCTCAAAAATTTGAGAACCTTTGAGCATGCCTATTCCCCTGTGCCTTTCAAGTTTTATGCTATGAAATATTTTCTGATAACAGGCCCCATTTCTGTCTCAGCTCCACACCAGTAAGGTTTTAATACTCAGCGTGTGATGAGAGATGAAACCAAGTGTGAACAACTTTCGGGTCCCATGAGTAGGTTGACTGTTGAAGCTGTCAGGTTCAATTGCATCATTCCACATTATTCAATGCCCCAAACTGCTCCCTAATTGTTAGGGGCTTAACATATTCAAAACCATTGTTTAGGCTAATGCTGAAATGCCTACAGTTGAGTTTCCATAAAGAAAGGGGAGGGATTTAATTGTAGTTAAACCATTACTGAACTCTCCTCCTTTCATGATAGGACAACAAGGATGGCCGGAACAACCAATTCCAAGACAGCTTCTTAATCAGTTTATATCCAATCAACATCCCTTTCCCCCTCTGCTTTAAAAATAGTCATTGCTATATTGTAGCTTTGCGTCATATTATGATGATGCTTTACAATTAGTGACAGATCACCTAATTCCCTACTTCAGCCAGTATCTATTTGTGAATAATAATTTCAAAGGTTATTTTTATTTCTTGTTTAAAATAAAAACATATCATTGCTCCTGCACTGTCTATATCCCTTGAAGTATGAGTACCAGATTAATGTGCTTGGGGCCATACCATTTACCAGTCATACTAGGTTCTTCATCACAGCACAAAGCTGTGACAGAAAGCCCAAAACTACCCCTTGTTCCTATTAACACAAAGTGAAGAAATCAAGAGCACTAGATATCACCAACAACTACTTCTTATGGCCAACTACTACTGAAAACAGGATAAAAAAATTCGATGCAGATGAAGTTTAAAGCTAAATTTTCTGCACGCTATTCTGCTACACTTCTCAGAAGATGTGACTAATGCTTTCCATGCAATTGTCTAGCTTCATGAAATATGGAAGGAAATTCAAGCACTAGACCAAGTATTAACATCAGTTTACTTCAGCTAGCAGTCATCTCAAACTGATGTATTTTGGTCAATGGCAAGCAACATTTATCTGAAGAATGTATTACTGAAAATAGCATCAAAATTAAAACCTGCATTGCAATTAAATGAGCTTAGATATTCAAACATATTAATGCTATGTACATAATGATAATAAAAAATTGATAATATACATATATAAAAATCGCTTTCCTTGACAAGTGAAAAGAGCTGCCTATCAAGTGACAGCAGCAAAAGCAACCTGGCCTTATGTTTCCTAGCTTAACTTGGACAAGTGAAGTGATTTTTATCCCTAGAATTCTGAAGGCCAGTTACGCTATGGGGAGCGTATAACAGTTGGCTTTTCTTGGGTATTCAATGCAATGGGAAGAATATGCTATTGCTTCCTTTTATTCTTTCTGTACTTCCAGTACCATCTTTAATTTCATTTAGGAGAGGTGGGGGAACCACTGCTACACATCATCACTTGCCTTCTCTGAATTCTGTTAGCTGTTCATCTGGGATGGCAACACACCCCCAGAGAACCCACAGGTGGTCAGACTGCAGTTAACTGCAGCAATACAACCAGATTTCTAGGAAGCCCAAGAGGAAGTTCTGCCACATCAACAGCTTTTATGCATCACCTGCTACAACACAACTCTTGACTATTTTCACCACGAATACGGAATTTGCTTAGAAATCTTATCTAGATCTTGTTTCCAATGAAAAAAAATTTCCAAATTCCTGTTTATTTTCCTATACACCAAGAAATACAGATGGAATTGAGGACAACACAGAAAATCCTTAATAAAATACTGTTTCCACATTTCTTCTAAAAACCATCATATGACTTTTCAAAACAAAGAGCACAACACAAAATAATACTAAAATGCAGCATGATAAACACCATCTATATATTTTAACTAAACCAATACTTTCATGTACACCTTTTTAATTTGTATTTTGGCTTTCACAGTTATAAATTGAACATAATTCATTTTCAAGCAAACTATATCGACTTCTTCACTAAAACAGGCTACAGCACTATTGATGACTGAAAACAGAAAGTGTACTTTTTTACAGCTAACCTCACCTCACCTGCTATCATACATAGATCACCAATGCAAAGCAACCCCAAACATCCACTGTAGTCTTTTACTGATTCACTCTAGGAAAGCAATACCAGGATTGAAAAGATAACCCATCCCGTACTGCCACCATTACCATCCAAGCACTTTGAAGTCCTTAGAGTTTGGGTTTTTTTTAAAACAGATAATCAAGGTGCAATTTTACAATAAGTGTTTTCACTAACTGGCTGAAATAAAAGAATTAACTGAAAAGCTTAATTAGGAGGCTGAAAAAGTTAAAATGAAATCAGAAAAAGGGTTTGTGATATGTTAGAATAAAAAGGCAACTTTTCAATCAAAAAGAGCATTAATTACAAATGTACAGATTATTATAATTAAAATCTGTCAGGAAAACTGCATATGTGATGTAAAATCATGCTATGGATATATTATTCACATCATTAGTACTTTTTATGTTACTAGCAAAAATAAAGACTTTGAACTTCTAGCTGTAATGAAGACTCTTGCTTATGAACGAGCAAATAATCAAATACTGTCTTTGAGAATCAATTGTTTTGATTAAATGTACAAATAAATCCTTCAATTAAATGAAACCATCTAACCTTCAAACAGCAGCACTCAAATATTTTCCAAGAAGGGCATGAATGAATGCAACTGGGAAACACAGTGGGATTTGAAAGGCAAAATGAAAAATTAATGGCACACCTACAGAAACTAATTTATACCTCTGCCCAGTGTACAACAAGGGCACATCAAGTCATTAAAAACCACATGGGTAGAAGGCCTATCTTCAAATAATGTGAAAAAGCTATAACCTCAACTGTACTACCAGTTTACTCATCCCTTCCATGTTGACTAAGCTGGATATTATATAAAACTTCAACCAATTAAAATTATTTATTTACAAACTAGACACAAAAAAGAGACTTGTACAAAAACTTACTAGAACACTACCTCATTAAGAGGTCTTTTTTGTTTGGTTGGTTGTTTTTGTTTGGTGGTGTTTGTTGGTTTTTTTTAAAAGGAGGCTTTACAAAGATAAGACCCTGGGATTCCTCCACCTCCCCCACAAACCTAACTGAAAACAGAGCTATCATTTCAACACAAACTCCTTTTACCTCAAGTTTGTTCCTCCATCCTTTTCATCTACCTCTGTCTTCATAGCACTTAACCTGCATGTGCTCTACATAGACAATGGAAGCAATATCTTACCCAAGAATCTGTTTTCCTTAAGAACATTAACCTATATATCAGGAATCACAATTTCACTCTCATATTGACTAGCAGAAAGAATGACTTGATTAGGAAAAAAACCCCAGTATACCCATATAGTCATCTATTTTCTTCACGTGAGTATTCTGAAGAAAGCCAGACACTCATAATACGGCAAATAATGGAGCTGAGAGAAAAGTAACTATTTTCCATCATCTATAATTTCAAAAATAGTAATAATAAAGAATCAGCTACTTATTCACAAACATTGACATTTTAACTTTCTAAATAAACCTCAGTAGTCTTTGCTATTTAAGTGATGAAACAAACACCCACAGTAGCAGAATTACTGCCGTGTAAAAACGCTTGCAAGATTCTCAACATTTTATACAAGGCCTGTAGGAACACTGCCTCAGCAATGAACTTTGCAGCTTGTAACAAAGCATACACCACCTAAACTGGAAATCTTTTTCAAGTCAAACCTAAACATTCAGTTTCATCTAAATATTTTTAGTTATTCTTTCCATTGCATACAGACTAGAAAATTTCACATTTTTCACATTCAACACCATTACTATTGTCTCAGGCAGCTAAATTGAAGTAGTGCTACACTCAGTTCAACGAAGAGGTCAATGTGCCTCAGTTGCCTGGAGACTGATGGTTGCTACAGCAGCACCAGATAAGCCAAGCTAAATAAGCTTCAGCTTGAAGGCAGAAAACATTTATTGCTAGACCGAAACATCGATGCAGTTGTCTCAGCGTGCAGCACTGCACAAAATCATGCAACTGCCTTTCAGACTACCTGTATACTGCATAAGTCTACAGGAAGACAATCTTACTGAAGCAAGAGGAAAATATAAAAAGTAAAGATTTTAATTGGGCTAAATACTAGATTACTTGCAACTATGATTCCTTTGTTCTTCTAGTTGAGTCACATGTTAGAAGGAATTTTCCCTCTGGCTGTAAATTCTTCCTCCTTGCTACTCTCCTCCACCCCCACCCCAAAAACCCTCAGCTAGACTGAATGAGAAGAAAATTAGATTTCGACTCATTTTGCCTAGAAGTAACAAGGAATTAAAACAGCTTTTAAGTGACAAACAAGAAAATTTAGATGGAAAAGCCTTTACTAGCATGGTTCTTTTACACTTCAATTTTGCAAGACTCTTAAATTTAAGTGGCTGTGACACAAATATGGTTTCATGGTTTTAGAAGGAAAATCACTGTTTTGCATTGACATCTTACACCACAATACCAAACCCCTCTCCGTCTACAGCATACTGAGGGATGCATTCAGCACTTTCTAAATCTACCAGCGCTGGCAATTTCCTGTGGCAATGAGTCCCAAGGATGAGCAACATATTCTATTAAGAATTATTTCTTTTTCTTCTGGATGTGCTGGCTTTTCCTTTTATATCTTTTTGTTAAGTTATGAGATAAGGAGTACAGGGTAATTTCAGCATCCAAACAGTCTGTGACCCATGTTGATATTTTACCTTTGACCCAGTGGGTAGGAACCTCTTCTGAGAGATCTTATCATCCAGAGGTGTTTTGATAGTCACATAAAATGTTAATTGCTTTTCATGTATCCACCATTTCTATCGATTAGAGAATTCTAGTACCACAGTAAGGATATGATTTCCTTCTTCTGGAAGCGTGCTGCTTAAACCATGCATCATGATCTCCAGATGTTTTATTATTCTCTTTTTAAATACCACTCATATTAAAGGTAATACAAATCATCTTTAGAAAGCCAAATGCAGAAAATGCAACCAAACTGACCACAAATTTGTAAAGCCTTCTACTCTTACGTCGGATCTTAAAAAAAAACAACCAACCAAAAAAACCTCCCCACCACACACTGTATGGCAATGTATAAATTAAACTTTAAAAAAATGAACTAATAGAACTTAAAAAACATACTGTTTATCTGCAGGAAAGATCACTTAACTCTAGATTACATCAAATGAATTAGTATCAGCGAAAGGAAAAAACTGGTGTGACCTGATATCACGATCACCAGAGGAAGCATATTTTGGAGAAATTTAGCAATACATTAACATATTGTCATAAGCACTGTCTATGCTTTACATAAATGACTGATTTCTAAGGGGTGAGAGGTTTCACCACAAGGCACCAACCCGTTACCAGCTTTGCAGATAGGCAGTAGAAATCTATACTATCTGCACTCTGGACTTCATAAGAGCTATTCTGGCATCCAACATCTCAACTATTTCTATATTAAGAAACAGACTTCAGGAAGTGGCCTGAAAAAATGTAAAAAGAACGTAAAGGTCTTCCTAAGTTATGGAAATCATCTCTGATTACATGTATTATGTAATTTACCATAATTAGGATAAGTTCCTTTGCATTGCAAGAAAGGATTATTGATTAAAAAAGTTTGCTGAGATCATTTCAAAGTCTCTAGTTTTAAGTCTTAAGATGTTCTGATCCAAAGGTGTCTGCAGGAGTATTATACTAAATTCTTAACTTCAGCCGTTACACATGGTTGTGATGTGTACCTTTGAGAGCAAAACAGGAAGCACACTTAAGCAGCCAACCACCTAGTGCAGGTTACTTGAAGTCTGAGATTGTCACATCTGTCATATCCCAATGTCCAAAACTGAGGGCAATTTGTCTTTTTTCATGTATTTGTTCTACTCCCCAAAGAAAAGTTCATTAAACACTGACAGCCGATAGACCTGACATTTTCTAGAGTACCCACAGAGAGGATGGCCCAGAAACTTCCCTTAAATGGACTTATACTTTTGTCTGCCCAGCTCTAGCAAACTTCAGATGCTCAACCTGGAACTTTCCTCCCTTCCTCATGTTTACTTTGAGCTGAATATTTAATTTAAAAAAAAAGGGGGGGGGGGGGCAGGAAACAGGATATGTTTTTCTGCACAAGACTGGGAAACAGAAGTGGACAGAGGAGTGTTTTTCTTGGCCATACTGAATTTGAGAATATGACACCCATAATTTGAGGCTACAACTGCAAACTCGGCAGCGATATCAATCAGGTATGTGCATTTTACTGTACTATGAAAATGCCCAAATCCCCCTTCTGGAGACTTGCAAAAAAAACTCTCAAGTTGAATTTTCAGCAAAGACTACTTGTTGAAGATGTACACTTAAATTCCCTCATAATTCCATCCCTGTTTTGGAGGGTATAAATAAGATTGCTCCCAAAACTGCTCCTAACTTCTCTGATGATAGGGACAAGAACTAAGAATAGAGTTCCTTTTTCCTGTGTTTTCACTTATTTTCCTGTGGGTGCCAGAATAGAAAAGAAAAAGGAGGAGAAAGTTACCTTGATAGCATGCAAAATAATGAGCAGAATTAAACTATGACAAGAAAAAAACCACTGAAACAGGAAGCCAAAAATAGTGTAAATTGGGCAGGGGACTACAGAGATCCAAAATTAGGGACTAGACTAATTCAGAAAGTGAGAAAATAAAAACACAGGACAGAAGCATCTGAAACATCAGGTGCCCTACATTCAGAATCTGAAAAGATCTCAGGATTCCCGAGCTTTCACATTCCTCTATTGTTAACAAATAACTCCAAATCTATTGAAAAAAAAATAAGCCTTATCTCCCTCTAAAAGCTGGATCACACAAAGGAGGATAACCACCACTATATGAATGCTAAAGAAAACCCTGCTGTTTTTCTACTGCTCCTAAGGGGAGTAAAGCCAAACGAACTTCAGAAGGGATAATGGAAGTGATTAAAGCAAACTTATTTCTCTTAGAATTGCAACTGAGTAGCAGCACCTACCTTCCCAATTATCACATCTCCACCATGGAGGCAGCAGTTCATTACACTATGTTGAAGTGGACCTATCATGCCATCACAAATAAATCCTGGACTAAAAAGAGTAATGAACAGCAACTATTCAGCTTCCCTATCTCTGTGCAAGCCATAAGGACTGCTGTTAGAGCTACTTCTTGTCCTTTTCCTTCTCTTCGTTAGCTGCTTCTGTGGCAAAGGAAGCACAGCGCATAGAGTAAGAGATGGGAACTTAGAAGAAAATAAAACAGAAGCTGCAGAGGAAGAAAAACACCTTAAAAAAGAAATAAGAATCCACTTCGGGGGGGGGGGGTGGAGAAAGAAAGGAAAGGAAACAAAAACCACAACATTTTTCCCCTCTCTCCTAAGAAAGAGAAAATAATCTTCTGGATTCTATCTGTAAAACATGTTAGTGACAAGTATGTGCAATATTGCTTGAAATTGCCTCACAGATGTGCTTATTACAGTCACTACGAGCACAGATACCACCACATAGGAGAAGAAAAAAAAATAATCTACGAAGTCACAATTTGATCATATTAAATTTCCAGAATAAGAACAAATCCTGAAAATTTCTGAATAAACTGAGATTACTATAATGTGAAGATCATACGTTACTGAATCATACAATACCAGCACCAAAGAGACGATGAGCTACAAATGTTTAAAATAAAAGGCTGTATGTCTTAAAGACACCACTACGTGCCATTTCCACTCCCACTAAAAATACTATTGAAATGAGATGACAAGATACTTAAAGGCATTTTTTTCTTAAAAGGAATACAGTTTGAGAGATGGCTTTAATAATCAATGACTGGAAGAAAACCCAGTCAAAAACCTTTACTTCCATTTCTGCAGTCTGATCCTGGTATTCTGAATGTAGAGACACCAGAAACAAATGGCCACAGAGCACTAGTAGGGTAATTTCACTGATTTAAGTCATCACAAAGAATAGAGAGCTCAACCAATTTCAATCTCAATCTCGACCAAAGTAGCAAACATTTCATTATAAAACACTAAATCTACTAAGTCAAAATGAAAAAAAAAAAAAAATTTTTTTTTAATCTAACAACCACCATTTCCTGACAAGCAGAAAACAAATCCTGCTGTACAATACCAAAAGATACCGAGGCACCCAGGTCAATGCTTTTTTTATGAGCATATATTAATCGCTAAGAATAACTTCTCAGAAAGAGCAATATAGCAAACTGTTACAGAACACCACAACAGGCTGACAAACATTTCTGCTGTAATTATGAAACACAAGGAAATCTTTGAGACAAAAACTGAGCATTGGACCTCAGAGTGGTGCAACTTGTGACTTGGCTTAACAGGGAAAAATTAAGACATTATTCAAAATCCAAATACAAGAAAGTGATTTTTCTCAACAACAGAGCAGAAATTAATATTAATGCAAAAGTTAAAGGCATGCTTCTGAGAGAAAAGACAGTAGTTTGGGATATAGTGATTTGCTGTTACATGCAGAACAGGCAGTACCGACAAACACATCAAGAGGATCAATTCACAGGAAACCAGGAGCAAATATTGGTGTGAGCTGTACCTTCTTTCCTGTATCCCCTTTTTTCTGTATTCTTCCAATTGTTAAATGCATTGTTGCGCTAATAAAGCCTCACTGAATTAAGCAGTGTAACCTATGGGAGGCTACGCCCAAGAAATATAAAAAAAGAACAGGATGCAAAAAAAAAAAAAAAAAAATCTGCATTTCCAGCAAGTGGCATTTTTACTAGACCACTGATTCCCACCTGGTGAGGAACACCAGCATGTAAATTCAGTTATGGCACAGCATGGAACACAAGCTAATAATCTCTTCTGGATTTATTAGATTGGAATAAAAATTATGAGTGGCATGAGGGAGAAGAAAATGAGACACAACAGAAAAGGTGATTGCAACAAGGCCCATACTGTGTTTTCGTCTTAAAAACAAACAAACAAAAACCACAGTATGGGAACTATCATACTAGACAATAGAATGAAAGAATCAAAATGCAGGGTTTTCAAAGCATTTTTTTAAGCTTTAAAATCAGTGTTGTTTAGTTGCTGAAAAGCAGCACTTCAGGGTTTTAAATCACTAGAGTTTTATATGGGCATAGCAGTTATTAAAAATAATAAAAGGCACAGTAGTGTTACCTAATTTTCCCGCTTTAGAACAGTTGCTTTCAATAGCTTGCAAGTTTTCTTAATACTATGAACAAAATTTTCTGTATTAGATGTCTACCATAACCTCCTAATCAAAATAGTTCAGCCAATTTTGAGACTAATTCTATGGAATTTCCCCCCCCCTCTCCCCCCAAGACCTTCTCTTTAGAATTTCTTAACACCCTTGCTTCAAAAAAAAGGATGTAAAAAATCCATCAAAAATTGACAAATTTATGATGTCCCCAAAATTATAATTACAAATGCCCAATAGAGATCTAAGAAAACTTAACAGCTGAAATCTTAGAGAGGAGTGCACCGTAGCAGCACATCTTTGAGGCTATTTCAATTTTTAGTACTATTCCAATAGTGGTACGTCTGCTGTCCTGACCAAACAGCTGAGCAACCAAGGTCTGGGCATACTTGCTCTCTTAACTAATAGTTTAAATAAAGCCTACTTTTTCACTTATTACTTTTTATCTGCTATAGAGGCACAGGCTTACCTTAACTTATAACCACTGTATGTACACCTAGGTTCTTGGGTGATTTTCTTTTAATTACAGCACTACACAAAAAATACATTAGCACACCGTTATTTGAAGACTTTCATGGTCAAGAGGTGGGTAAACACTGAGAATACATCCACAAGAGCCCACTCAGCAGACACAGCACTCTCATGAAACTTTGCAGAACTAAGTAGGTAAACCCTAGCCCTTGAAGTATAATCAGTCATTTATGATAACGGCATGAAAAAAATGAATTGGAGAACAATTGCATGGTAAAATAGGCTCTCTTGACTGAGTCTCTTCAAACACTAGCAAGGACCTCATGAACTGAAACTGAAAAAGACTCGTAGAGCCCCGGAAAAACAAAGGCACGTTACAGGTGGTTGTCACGATTTAGTGTGAATCAAAGGCACTTCCAGCAGGGAGACCTGCTTGGGATTTTCAAGTCTTGGAAGTTGGGAAAAAGCATCTAATCTGCCTGGTGCAATGACAGAAGTAGCACCAATCCTAAATATCAACCAGGACATGAATGCACTTAATATTTTAAAATTCACAATAGACATCCATCTTCTTTCTCCTGCATGCTAGAAAGTGATCTGTAAACTCATTTTCCCTTGAATTAGGAAGAACTGTGTGCATGGACCTTAAAGCCAACTGACCACCTTTTGCAACTACAGCTTCTTTGTAGGAAGCTTCTCTCAAACCTGATAGATCAGCAGGGTAAAAAAAAAAAAAAAAAAAACCACACAACAAACAGAAAGGTGACAGTTAAAGCAATTTCGCCTCAACTGGAAATTTCCACTGCTTACTTCTTGTATGTTAACTGGATGCCAGACAAAAAGGAAAAGTGCCAGTTTAACTGCAAATGGTGAAGACAGGGAATACAGAAGGGAAAAAAGATTGGGACAATAAATATAGGTGCCTTGGTTGTAGAGCATAACTTAAGAGACATGTCATGCTATACAGCTTATCTGAGGCATGCTGTTTGGTTGACATATATGCCTGTATAATGGTTCAGACGATGGAAGGACCAAGTTCAAATTTACGCATTGACACCATTGATATAAGAAAAAACAAAAACTATGCCTTTACCAGTTTCCAACTGGCAGGCTCTAATTACCAAAGTTAGTCCTAGAATCATTGAAGCAGCACAGGACTTCGTTAGTTCTCTGTGTGAACGCAGGAGTTCCCTTCTAAGGCTGGCAACCAAAACGTCTCACCATTTGAACCTCCCTTTATAATTCAGAACCAAAAGACTCTTTAAATGGTAGTACCTGTGAATAAGATCCTGACTAGTAAATCTATGACCACTTGAAAACAAGTTAGGTACTCAGGTAAGATACACAACTCCTCTGGGAAGAAAAAACAAACAAACAAACAAACAAAAAACCCAAAAAAATCCAACAACAAAAACAAACCCCAACATATCTCCCAAAAAACAGAGCCAAAGGAATGACAGGAATTTTAAACACTTAACCTATGGGGGGCTCTCTAGTTCAGCTAAAGACTAAGAGAAAGCACACCTCCTAGGGTATACTTCACCTTTTTGTGACAACATGAGGAAAAAAATCCTATGGTATTTCTGTTCCTGTCTGCTAAATATGGGCTCTGTCCCATTGCTTTTTGAATCTGTTTATCCTCTGACAGAGTTTAACAAATAGAAGTGATGGAGCACAATTCTTGCTTATTTAACTTTTCCATGTCATTTGTGGTTTTACAGACCTTTCTTTTATGACATCTCAGTGTCTCTTTTTCAGGCCAAGAGTCCTACACTATTTACTCATTCCTTATAAAGATACTGCTCCTTGCCATTGTTCACTACCATGGCTGCTCTTGTACCTCTTTTGATATCTACTGTATGTGTTTTGAATAGAAACTGCCTTTTCCCCTTAACATGAATTTCATTTGCTGTCTTACCACCTTGTCAACATAGGCTGGTGAGGTCTTCCAGCAGTTTGTGACAGCTATCTTCATAATAGCTCATTGCATAACCTAGCAGCAGCAAACTTGGCTTCTGTCCCTCCTCCTTTTCCTAGATCATTTATGAATACATTGAGCTGTACAAAAGGCCATAAGGCTGATCTTTCCAAGGCTCTGATGGTAAACCCCTCCACTGTGAAAACTGAGCATCTACTTGTTTGGGTTTTTTTAAATCTTTTAATCTGCTACTAAACTATGACACAACCTCTCCCCTTATCTCCAGACTACTCAATTTAAGTGTCTTCAGTGAGTTATGTTGTGTAATACACTTTGGGAATTAAAAAAAAAAAAAAAAAAAAAAAAAAAAAAAAAAAAAAAACAAAAACCTAACTCCAATTGGTTGTGATTTCCCTTCACAAAAGTTATATATAGGCTCTTCACCAAAGCATCATATTTTTAATTCACTTCTTTAAAATAGTTTCTATCAATTTGTGCAACAGAGATGTCAATCAATTTTGTGTGAAACTGGCCAACAGGTTCCGAAGTTACAAGACAGAAGTCACACTGGCATAATGCAAGCCTTATTTCTTTAGGAAACCAGTCCAGAAGAATTAGTAAAAATACTGCCACCTATAACAACAAAGTGTTATTTGATATTGAAATGTATTCTATGTTGGCCTGCACATAGTATTTCTGCTATACATGTGCTATACACACATGCGTGTGCACATACATACACACATGCATATAAGTATGTATGTATTAAGCTTGATTGATTTTAATTCTTCAGGTTTATATCCACTATCTTAAATCACTGTAGACCCTATAAATAAAAAGTTGAGGGCTTATACAAACACACAAAAAGATATATTTGATACATTCATTGTAAAACAGATGCCCATTAGAAAATGAAAAATACAAGAAACCTGAAGTATAAACACATCATTACAGTATTCATTCATATTTGTACTCGAATCATGGTGGCTCTCTAAAACCATAACTTTATACTCTCTTGCCTTGATAAATGCAATCTTGCCCAACTTAAATTCATACAAAATACTACCATAAAGATATTTTTTCTGGTTCATTTCTTCGACTATGTCACCATTCTGCACTCCTCCAGTGCCTCCCTTATCCCTTCACCATCAAATATGAACTACACATCTTCATTTGTATGACCTTTCAAATACAAAGCTGTAGGATATCTACCCAACTTTCATTTGCTATCAAGACGTCAGCCTTGGCCACCTCTTTGCCAGGGCTTGCCTTAGCTGTCCATTTGTCAAACCTCCCAAATGAACCCCTCTGTTCTTTAACTGATACCAGCATTTTTGCATGAAACAAGCAAAACTTTACATGTTTTCCTCTTTTAAATCCTTTCTTAAAACATTGTTCTAATAACAGACGTTGGTTAGAGCATGATGAATTGTAACCAGCATTTATGCTACCAGTTATAATACAGTCATTATTACTACACACTTCCACAGACCATTTTTAAAAATCAATGTGCTTTACAAAGATGGGACTATGTAATATTATGGGGAACTTCTAGCAACTGTAACGTTTTCACAACAAATACAATGTTTATTAACCTATTTTCCAAAAAAATTATTGTTTCTTTTAACATTGACAGTAAGCAGGTCAATAACATGATTTGCGATCTTAAACTCTTGTGATAGTTTACCTGAGTTGCAGCAACAACAGTAGTTATAGAAGGCGCAGTTGAAGGTGATAGAGCTCCCACTTGCTGCAAGTGGCCTGAAGCCTGCTGAGGTAAATGAGAACTGGAAACGGGAGTGCTAGATCCTGAGCCAGATACTGCATTTGGAAATGATACTGCTACATCATTGCTGCTAAAAATACCTGAAAAAAATTACAAAAATGATTACATGCATCTCTCTCTCTTCCCCTCCCTCTGTTTTCTAGTAACCATGTAAATATGCAGTAGAAAATTAATCAAGACAAACAAGATCACTTAACACATAATGCAGAAAGTTCCTGTGTTGAAATTCTAACCATGCTGATTGATAAAAGTGCTCTCATCATTTGACATTCTACAGTTCAGGGAACACAGATTGATTCAGTTCTAAGTTTTTGTAGAACATGTGTGATACATCAAATATTTATGTGCATTACAAACTGCTCAAATATTAACAGTAGCAGAATTTTTGGCTAAAATGCCTGCCTTCAACTGAGTCTTCTCTCAGAGTTTGTTCTTTCAATTAATTACTGTAAAAGTAAAGTAGATAAAGAACGAAGTATTGGGCTATATAACTGAACATACACAATACAAATGGGAAAATACTTTTTAACTTTAAAGTAAAAAGTTTCTGAACAACATACATTTGTCCAAAACTGTAATTTTCACAACTAAGGATTGCTTGTGTATTTTCAGAAAAGTATTGACAGCAAGTCTGATGACAAAGTACTCAGATTTGCTGGTAGAACTGGTGGTACTTCATTTATTCAAAAACTAAAACTCCATCTGTGATCTAAGAATGCTTGACTAACATTTCTGCTAGAACAGCCAACAAGTAAACGACTAAACATGTTAACATTAGTCAGACTTGTACGTTAGCAACTTAAATAGGAAGAGTTCATACCCCTCTGTGAAGCCATTACTTCTGTTCATCTACATGCAGGGTAAAGTTCATTATATAGGTTGGGAAAAAACCCTACTGACCAGAAGCCCAGGACAAGAAGTAGTACCTGTCTATGAAACTGTTAGGCTCCACGTGCATTAGATAAGTGAGCTGTCAGCTGGCCAAGGAATATCAAGCATGGTAGCACTGAACTGCAGTTAGAGGAAGAGTGCCACAGGGAGTAAACAGAAGTAGAATGAACATGGTTAGATCAAAAAAAGCAACAGAACTGAAATGCCAGTTAGAAGGCAAAGGTGGAGCTAGTTTGTCACTCATACAAATAATGATTTGAAGAAGGCAGTGACAATAAGAAGATACGCAATGTTAAAACACCACTCGCCACCCAGCAATCCCTCTGAGCACAGGCAGTCAAGGGAGACTAACATCATCCAAACCCACACATAATATGCAAACCCTGATGCATCTTCAATTCCCTGCCTCTATTAACTGTCAAGAAAAATGGAAGAGAAAACCAGCCAGACCCACTAGATAAAGAAGATATGAAAGAAACAGCTGAAGACACATTCCGACAACACTTCTTTCCTGCCTAACCGAGGTTAGTGACTTCTTATCATCTTCTCCCCAATCTCTTCGTCATAGCGCAATTCCATACCTGCTCTGCTTTTCTACTGACCTTTGTATCTTTTTCCATTTAGCGCACCTTCCTGGGTCATCATCTGCTCTTGTTGGTTTTTTTGTGGTTGTTGTTGGGTTTTTTTCTTTTTTTTTGGTCACCATCCCAAAAATCTACAGTTATGGCATTACTAGCAGTTAAGATCCTTGAAGTGTTCATTCTGTTATGACCTTTCTCCAATTATATCTGCCTTATCTAACTAGACAGTAAATTCTACGGATCCTGCTCTAGATATGCCCACACACACCACCAAAATGAACATGATTAACAAACAGCCTTGCTACTGAGTCTACTCTTAAATGCGATGTAATTACAAGCACAAAAACTGAAATATGCTCCAGGTCCTCAAATGATTTTTTTTTTAATCTGCTTTCAATCAGAGATTTCAAATTAATGAAAGGATGAGAATTTTGACCCTTTGTATTTTGAATGTATTAAAACAATTAAAAGGACAAAAATTCTTAAAAAAGATGAGATTCTCATGCAATTATCTGGCACCAGGAATCATCAATTTTAAGGGTAAAAATAATGAAATATCACAACACTTATGATCAAATCATAAGAGCTTGTCACCACAAATGCTATCACTCTCATAAAACGTCAACGATAATGAGTGGAGAAAACAAAATTTTTGGTGAGAGTCAAGTAGTAAAAAACGAAGGATATTTTGCCAGAAAGGTAAAACAACTCCAAAATTTAAAAGCTATTGTAGATTTTCTTTTCTTAATTTTTCAAAATCTTACATGTTTAATAACTGCAGAGCTGCTGCTGCTTCTATTTTATTGATAAGGTTTATTCTTCCTCTTAAAAATAAAATTCTGGAATACAAGCATATGGTTATAAAATCACGGGCAAAATGTATTTCAAAAGAAAGACAAGCAGTAAACTAGTTTGCCAGTGGAATGAGGTAAGCTATTATATGTTGCTAGTAGTAGTAGCTGTAGTAGTAGTAGTATTAAAAACACTCGCTATTTGTTGCTGTTGCAAAACACAGGACAAATAAGACCTATCTGCACACTCTGGGCTAAGTATTTCCATTAAGCAATACCTTACTTAATACATAAAGTACATGCACCTTCTGGAACTAGTCATGCAACCAAGATATTACTCCATGCAAGCATTCGAATAAGAACTGTATGCTGAACATACAAATAAATCCTTGATTTTCACACCATTTCAAAAATACCTGCATAAAAACTATATGCATATCACAATAGAAAAGCCAAGAAAGTACATATTTAAAATGTCTCAAACATATCAAGTTGTCCTTTTGGGGTTTTGTGAGAGATAAATCACTTTCTGGATCAGGAAGGAATAACAACGAAAGCCTGAACAAATCACTATAAACCACATTAATGTTTAAAACAAACAAACCACCCTGAAGTCGTTCCCATATTACTGAAAAGCCAAATAGCTATAGCTTGTGATGAACGGCATTGTGTAATTTGCCAGAGACAAACAGCATGGTTAAATACGATCTTCAGCATTTTCAACAGAACACAGTTCTTCAACTGCACGTGGAAATGGATGTAACACTGTTCGGGTAAAGTCTGACTGTGCTTAACACTGCTAACACAGCTGCAGAACGTGGTTTCGGGTTCTGACAGATAAAATACACGTATAGCCTGCACTGCTGGAGTGAAAGGCTTAACAAAAAGGCAACTGCAGAAAAAAAAAAGCGCATCTCCGGACAACAAATAACTGCCTGCTTAGAACAGAAGGGTAGTATAGAGCAGGGAACACATCACATTATGCAGATTGGAAAAAACTGTACTCTTTTTGCTGAGAATCAGTGACGAAATAGATAATAGAGGAAATAAAAGAACTTCAAGAATAGCGAAAAACAGAATAGCCTCAAGTCAGAAGCAGCTGTGCAGCAACATACACCAAGTGGCACACAGAACAATTTTAGTGATTTTATTCAAAATCTCAAAAAATAAGTAGCTCCATGAGCAGAAGAATTAACAAAACAGATTAAACTCTGGCTTTCAGCAGCGTTGTATCTCACAGATGACATCAATACACTAAGCTTTCTCACCACGATTTCTGTATCTAGCTACAAAATCCTCAGGTCTTTTTATTTTCTAGTACTACACTCCCCTTCATTATTCAGCTCCCTTACATTCCCTTTCTATGCTAGTGATTGCCTAGTTCAGCAAGAAACAAAAACAGGCTGTGGCTGCTCTTGTAGCCATACACTGTCCACACCTATGACAGGAACTAACATATTTTAGACTCCTTTATCAATTTTGCTCAAAATTGGACAACAGACTCAAAGCTTACTGCGGGCCAAAATCAAGAGAGACAACATGTAGACTGCTTCCTTAGGAAGCTAGGAAAATGTTCTCTCTACCATAAAGCTGTATTTTCTTTTTTAAGTCAGTAACTTGAAACTCTTGCAACAATCGTGAAGAGAGGAAGTTATCTGAGATATCTATCATAGGTTGCTGATCCCAGCATTTTGCCAAAACTTAACGAATAAGCAGAATCTGGTCAAAGATGTTTTTAAAAATGTAAAATTGCAACCCCACAGAAGTTGCACAGAACTACAGAACCTTCCTACTTGGGAGAGGACAGATGGACATGGGGCAGGAAATTTTGAGTTACGAGAACTTCTTTACAAAAACTGAAGCTATATACACATTTTCAGCACCTTTACTTCCTGTGATCTCAAAAAGTCTCCCCTAAAACCATAACAACTTTCTATACAGAGAAAAAAGGAAAAAGTGCCTTTGAATGAAGCAGTCCATTAACTAGGCATTAAACACATCGAAAAATTGATTAAGGTTAGATACACAAGAACATGTTCTATTCCAGTAGAATGTTAATAGTGGACAAAATATCATATTATTTGTTATTTTGTACTATGGACATAAGCTAAAGTGAATCTAATGCTAAACACAAGCAATTAAAAACAGGTTATTGTGACACAGTTGTCTAAAAACAGAAGAAAGTTGTGTTTGAAACTGCCAAGCTAGCAACAACACTTGAATTCATCTGAGGTAATGAAACTATAGCTTGGATGCTAGGGCCAAACTGTTTCCTTCATGAAGAAATTTGAAATCTAAGAATCAAATAATCAAGCTGTTTTCCTGCTGCTTGATGAGCAAAGCGGTAGAGTTCACTTTCGGATAGGTTTTGACAAGATTCTGCAGTAACAGTTTAGAAGAGCATGGAAATGATAGTTACTGATCTGCAGTCTGATAACATGCCAGCACGTCCCTCCCTTTCAGTGACTGGGGGTCCTTTTTTGATGGAGACACAGCAGCCTCTGTCACAGATCAGCAGTCAATACTGTCCTTTTATGAAGGGCATTCCATGTCCTCTCCATGACGAGGTAGAATGAAAAGAAGCTCCCAGACTCAAAGTACCCAAAGAAGACACATCGCTGGCAGTGGAGGGGAGGAGGGAAGATACAAAATACAGGTATACATGTTTTCAAAATGCAACAACTATTCTAGTTTCATACCTATTGACAGAAGGCAGACTGCCATAATTATTCTTTTTGAAAATACTCCACAGATTGCATTTATATATAAATATAGATATATATTTTCATATATAAATATATATGATATATATATATATATGATTTATACTTGACAAGAACCTTCACACAACTGAGGAACACAATTCGGCATGGCAATGTCACATGTACGATCAATCAGTGATCTAAGAACAAGGTCATACCATCTGAAGTCTGCTATCAAACTCCATTAAAATTAACCCCAAATCCTTGACAGCTCAACTAGCAAAAGATGTTTATTCAGTCTCTTCTGCCTACATCCATTCCTATGTTCATGTTCCTGACTGTACAGCTATCTACAGTCATTCAGAAATGTATTCAGTAACGGAGTGGGGGGGGTGAAGGATCAGAACTGATCCATGTAGCTACCAAAATGGTCTTCTCTGTTCAGCTAGTCCCACCGGCTATAGAGAACAACGTTATTTTATACTTGATCCCACATTCATTAATGATGACAGTCAGCAGTGTTACGGAACTCACTCTTCAATAAACTGTAACAGTGAGGAATACCTATACCAGCTAACTAACATAATACATATGAATTGCTTAAACCAAGATCAGTCAGTATACAGTCCTCAATTAGACTTTTACTTCCACAGGCAGGCTTTTAAGTACAAGATTTCAAAACTGCCTAAACCACTGCCAGAAAGCTGGTGCAGAGTGTGCCTACTCCTGCTTTGAATTAACCCAGGCTGCTACAGGTCTTACACTACAGCCCTCCACTGCAGAAGGGCTCAAAGTCACATTTTTTATAGCCCAGCCAAGGTGAATTTGCTGTCTGAGAGGAGAGGTTTGAACATGACACAAGGAGACAGATGAATGACACGCTGGACTAGCAACACAGGGAGAATGGTATCATTTTCCTAGCCCAGTATATCCATCTCTAACAGTGACCAACAGCAGCTGCAGAAGGAAAAGCACAAGAAAAGGTCAAGCATGAAATAATACTTCCCTCAAATATTCTCCCAGCCTCTAGAAATCTGTAACTTACAGATTTTGAGCTTCAGAAATAGTCTTTGCAATTATTAGCCTTAAATTTGCTTCCAACCCTGCCCCAATTAATTTCTTCCAATTCTGTCTGAACAGTTGTGACTTCTCATGCCATGTCCCATGGCAAAGTTATACCTCAGTTAAATTGTGCGGTCTTTTTTGGGCAGGGGTGGAAGACAGGGATGACACAAGGACAAACCTCCTTTCGTTTGTTTCCTCTAGATGTTCTGATTTCCCATGATAAATCTTTGAGATGCTTTATAATTGCCTGTTTAAGCTTCATATATGTAATTAATTCAGCTTTATGAAATAAGACACATTAAGAATTTTATGCTTATTCTAGTCTGATTCAACAAATTTTGAAGTACTCTTCTAGAATAAGAGCAGTAAGATAAAGAGCTCCACGATCATATCTAAGATACGTATGCTCAGCACTGCAGGGAAGACCTGTAGTTCAAGTGTGTCGCAGCACAGAAAGATCTTTGCAACAAGAAAAAGTTAGACAGATATGGAAGAACAACTGATAAATAAAGATCTTAACTTTTATTTAGATGTTCACTTTTGTCATGGTGAGCCAAGACGTACAAGCCTAAGTTATTTCAATACGACATACTTTTTAGTATGTAGTAAGTAGTTTCAGGCTCACTAACCGAGTATTCCTGAGTAGGAGCATGACACTTGTAATCTACGTTTCTTAATGATTTCCAGGGAGAACTTAATGTGTTTGCTTAAGATCTCTGAAAACCTACCATAGCTTCAAACCATTCTGACAGCAATCTATCTCAGTGCTGAAATGGTGAGTCACTGGAAGCACTAGATTCCTCTTCACTGTTAATGTAATCTAGTCTTTTAAAGGAGTTTCTATTTCAAAAGTTTTCTCTCTTTCGGATTCCAGTGATCTGAAGCTGGCGTCTTTGAGGGCATGCTGCAGGATACTTGACTGAGCCAGAATTTTCAAAAATAGGGCCACTAGAGAGGCTAATGAATAACAACGGCAATTCTGTTGTGATTAGTTATTTCTGCTGGTGGGGAACAGCTGTTGCCTGAACTGCTGAAAGACTACACATAGCTGTCATTAGCAACAACTAAAGCTTTAAAGTGGTATTCTAGAAACTCATGGGCAGGTAGTTATACTTAAGGTTGGAATATTTGACAACTGAACAATAACACCCCATTATTCAATACTCTGAAAAAATTGGCATAAAGGAACTATGTCAGGATGACTTCATAATTTGTCCTCCTCTTGTTCATCCTTTTTTAAAATTGATATGGTTTAACCTAGTGCTACTATCCCCATGCTTCAATACAGGCAGATGCCTTTTATCAACACTGTAAAAGTCTCCCAAGTTGGGCTAGATTCAAAAAATTTAACTCATTCATGCTCAGTAGATATTCTGACTCTTCTAGGTTATCTTGTTAAAAAAATCATACCATATATACTAAATTTTGCCTGCATTGATGCAGAGTCCAAGTCTACAGAACTGAAAACTTGCTTTGGAAAGAAATGTGCTGTGGTCTCAAGCTGATCACAGTGCTAGGACTGGCATGATGGATGTCTGTTCTGTGCTACAACTCTCCACACTGCACCTCACAAATTAGCATAAGATGGAACAAGCATAAACAGAGACCTGAAAATAGGAACAGGAGTAAGAAATAAAACAGGCAGAAGACAGAACAAACAAGAAAAGAAGTACCCACAGAAAGGCTACAACCAACCATTACAATTTACAGCTAGCTCCAACATAAAATTGTAACATTCAGGTCATCGCTCCCCATAGTCTTTTTTTAAAGTATGCACTAAAATCCTCAACAGATATGTATGTCTGTACTCCCTCCTCCTGCTTTCCAGTGGTAGGCCCATAAAAATGATGCAGAAGAGATGAGACTTCAAGGTCAAGTCAAAAAAGTTTGACTGTAAGGCCCAGAGTAAGACTGAGAAGGACAAAGCACAAAGTTATCACACAGTGAATAGCAGTGAAAACTTTACACCTCTCAACTGCAATTTTTCAGGGCTTTTTTAAATAAGTTTTTAAAAGAGTATGAAAAATATAATAAGTTGACCGTAAAACTGCGCAACAGAGTGCTGAGTACTAAGTCTCTTACTGGCAAAACTGCCGTGTGCCACTTCTGCCCTGAAGTGTCTTGACTCTTTTCTCTTAAGACAGGTATCTTTACGGAAAGATACAGCCTGCACAACTCCATTTTTTAGTCCTGTTTTTTAACTGACCCTTTCAAATGTGTTCCAAATCTTTAGCGATCACCTTTCCTCATTTACACTTTGTCAGCACCAAATTCAACTGACAGGCTTCACCACCACCTTTATACTAGCATAACTATCAAATGAATCTCTCTGCTCCAAACTCGTATTTGTCTCCACTCAAATCAAAATTTTGGGGTTTTTTTTTCAGTACTTTCTTGCTGATGTGCAGCCAACTTAAACTCAATGCAATGAAAAAAACAAGGTCCTGATACAGTCTCCATCAAAATTCTTACAGACAATGACTCTTACAGTCCTCAGCATTAGATCTGACTCATAATCTGAATATGCTGTTGGAGTAAACTATCTGCCTATATTTAAATATTTATCTCCAGTTTGAACACTTTCTTTTCATCCTATACACACATGGCAAGATCTTTCCTTGCTGTTCATATTATAAAAATTTCTACCAACCTCATTGATTTTACCCATATATACGCTTCCATCAAAACAAAGAGTATGCAAAAAACACCCCTGCAAGATAGAGGGGGAAAAAGTAACCAACTTTAAAATCTTAGAGAAACATGGGAAGGTAGATAAAACACACAAACACTCTCCTCCCTCCCTCCCCCAAAAAACCCCACACCATCAGGCAGATTACATGATAAATACTGTCCAAACACTGTTCTAAAACAAAGATGTAGGTAACATTTTGCTGCCCCACAATGAGTCATACAAAGCATTATTATTGCTTGACAAGAAAGCATACAACATTAAGTAACCACTTTCTTCTATGCCCTTCTGACTTCTGTGCAGTTAGAAATACACAATCAGTTTAAAAAAAAAAAAAAAGTGCAATGTGGAAAGACGTGATCACAAATGGCGTTCCATCAATTTCTATTCTGCACTGTTGTGAACCTATCCCTCTTCAACATTAAACAGCAAAAAGGCTCTGCTTATAAAACAGCAGAAACTCACCAAGTCCAAATTCAGCACACTTTGTCAGATACCCTTCAGATGTTTTATTTTTGTTCAGAAAAATGGTGAGCTTGCTTTCCTTCATCTCAAAGCTGGTTCAGAGCACTGTATACCTGGGAGAGTGAGAGGGAAACCCTATATCAAAAGGAAAAAAGCTAAACCTATTTTACTAAAGCAAAGCAAATCTAGAGAAATTTCAACATTTCTCACCACACGTAGACTCTAAAATATAGATTTAATGTAATATTAATTTTTTTTATTATTTAAGAGACACACCACTATAGACATCTGCCTAACAGATGTAATTCGTGGCTCCGACTGTGTGAAAAGTAAAGTCCTATAAAACCTTAATGACTGCTAGCTTAAAATGCAAAGAACTTCACCATGCAAAATTTAAACATTTAAATTCTTTTGCATATGCTGAACTCCAAGTCAATAAAATTTGTAATGTATACAGCACTGCTCTTCCAACGTACACGTACAGCAATAAGAAAATCACTCTCTTTGGTTGACACCAATGGATAAAAAAATTCCAATTTTTATTAATAGATTGTCTGACACCAATTAAATATTACATTGAGAAATAAACTTGATCATCTTCAAAACTAGCCTCATGAGAGGGTTTTAACTGTAAACATTCCCTCCTAAATCTTTCAGTAACTTTTGAATATAGCTATGATTCTTTTCCTACAAATGAACAAAAGCCTTGAAAAAAGTAAAACTTCGTTTCCACTGGCTATGAGGGAATACAGAACTAGGGGTACAAAGCCAATATGGAACACTAAAGGGAAACAGCAATTAGCTACATTAAAGATTCAATATTGCTCCCTCTGAAATTGATAGTACTGTTATCGGTTACACACATGGGCAGCATCGGAGTGTCAGAACAAAGAATGGACAAAACAAGGCTACCTTCACATGCATTACTTGTAGTAATTTAAGTAGTCAGGAAGGCAAGTGGGAGAATGCCCGAGATAGACACCACTATAACACACGTATGAATGGAGCACAGAAGAAGAACTAGAAACACTATTCACAAAATTAAAGAAAAGAATCTCAGAACTGGAATAAAACTGTTATCATTTTACTGTGCACATACAAAAAGATCATAAAAAGAGAACTGAGGAACTATTGACCTATCAGGCTCCTGCAGACAATCTACAAAGTTTTCACTCAAGTACTGAACAATTGACTCACTGCAGACCTGTATTTCACCCAATCCATAGAATATGCAGACCTTCAATCAGGCTCTTCCACAAAGGCTACCCTTTGTGATAAATGAACCTCTGAAAAAGATTCTAATATAACTTACCATTATGTATGGTATTCATCAACTTCGAGAAAGCTTTTGAGTTAGGAGAAAAAGGGCTTCAAGTTAAGATCATGTTTAACAGACGCACAAAAGAATATATGTATAGACAGGAATTTCAGTGAACAATAATATACCTGAATACATCTTTCTTGTATTAGAGCTCTGATCATTTACAGTAGCTCAAATTGTAAAATGGGATTTATTTCTATCCACTATAATTTTTTACTTATATTTCTTGTCAGTGTTTGTTAGCTTTTAACTGTCGAGTAGAAGAACATTCCAGCACACACCAATTAGCTGCATTCTAAAGCTACTATTACAAATAAAAAAAATAATTATTTTCCGGTGACAATCAGTCTTCCCAACAAAAGACTGATTTTCATTTCATTGTCCGCAACAAATTTAGAAACTTAAACTGAAGCTGCCTTGATAATTTTAATCACGAGGCATCTTTTTTGCTTCACTGATAAATTGAGACTAACTCAAGCAATCAAGAAGTTTAACAGAAAACAGTTCTGCCTCCAGGGCTTAGGAAGCTCAGTTGAAGAACTCCTCAAATGTGCTGAGAGAAAGAACGTCCAACTGGTGGTACACCAAAGGAGATGGTCACATGAACTTCCTTTTCTTCAAGCATTGGGGTTTTTAGGGAATATTGATCTCTGACCATGAAGTGCCAGAATACACTCACATCCTCTGCTGGGCAGCTAGAAGTCTCTGTAACATCTTCCACAGCAACACAACACTTTTATGCCCAGTTGCAGAGTGACGGCAGTCATGCCGATGGCTCAGCTCTTCCACTTCTGCCACCAATTTATTCATACTTAGGGTAATGACCTCATGACTACAAAATTATTTTAGTTTCAATTTACTAGTTCACTCTTTCACACTACTAATGAACAAAGCCCTGAGCTTACATGTCTGGTTTGACAAGATGATCAAATGAATGATTTTGCAGGTGAGAGTGTAGCGATCACCTCTGTCATACTTTCGTGGGTGAATTTTCTACCTGCATCAGCTTCTGAGGTTTGACTGTAATAACTGTTCATGTTCCAACAGGGTGACTGTCTTTTATACTTTACTTTTCTCTTCTTTGTTCTCCCCACAACTGGCAGCTACGGCTGTCATAAGCCATTTTTTTAACTGCCAGCCTCTTCTGAACATCAGGATTCCAAAAAAAATGAATTAACAACAAAGACAATTTAAACTTTTGTCATAGGTACTAGAATACTACAAAACTAATTTAGAAGTCATTAAAAAGAAAAAAAAAAATCTTTGCCTTTTACCTACTGCCTAAACTTGAATAACTAGCCAAAGTTACTTCCATAGAAAAAACTTTTAAAAGTTAGAATATTTTAATTAAAACATTACAGACCAAGTCTGTAAAAACAAATGCCTTTGGTTTTTGTTTTTTTTTTTTTAAATTTTGTGGTAGAGAAAAAAAGAAAATCCTGGATGATTCTTTACAAAAGTGGATTAATCTGATAAAAATGAAACTGATAATTTTAATTAACCTTCTCAACAGTTTTCAGAGAACTAACAACAATGTAGACAAATACACTTATAATCAAAACTATTATTTTACAAGGCAAAAAAAAAAAATCACTGAAACGCATAGAGTTAATATGGCTGGGATCATATACATTACACTATTAGGACAAATTCTGCCTCAGGTGCAGAGGACACGATGCAACTGCGGCCTTCTACCCTTAAGAGCAGACTCATTTTGCCCACACCTACTTGCCACAGCCTTTCTTTGATTATAATGACATCGGTTCATTCCAGTTACGCTCAATTTTTGTGAACAAGAAATAGCAGCCATTTTGATCCACCGCTGCTTTCAATATTAAGGAAAACCCCTTTCAAACTAAAGGAACTGTTGGGTAGGGTTTTTGGGGGGCTTGGGGGTGTTTTGGGTTTTTTTAAACATGCACAGCCCTAGATTGCCTGAAGCTACACCTTTTGCTTTTGTTTCTTTAAAATTGTACCACACAGGAGGTACCATTAACCCAAACCATCACAAGTGTTGCATTCCCAAGCATCACTCAGAGCTTTCAGAAAGTTTTATAGCAGAATACACTAGATATGCCCCAGTGAAAAATTTACTACGACAAGACACACACTTCATAGACAAATGAGGAAGAGATGCAGTTAAAGAGCTGACAAAACAGTTCAGTAGACCTCGTCAGCAACACGGGGTTAAAACAAGTAGCTGTCTGGCAACTCAAGAACATATATAAAAACAAAGTGAGAGAAACAAATTGCAGTAGAACCCCTTTCAACTGCAGCTACTAAATGCAGAAAAAAGTCTTTTTAACATTCACAGTATACACAGTCCTTAAGAGAACAGTGCCAATTCCAGGACACATGAATTACACTTTAGTAGTCTGCTACTGTGCTTATCAGAATGAACTTTTCACAATAAGCATGTGCTACAATGGAATAAACATGTGAGAAAAGGATTCACACCTTTGATTCTTACTTTGAAAGTGTCTTTTTTTTGAATCCTTAAGGTTCCCAATAGTAAGTAAAAAGACTATCATGCAATGATCAAAAAAGACAAATATAGTGTGACAAATTATCAGACGGGAACAGAACAAAAAAAAAAAAAAGCATAATTGTGCCACTTTAAAAATTCATGTTGCACCTATATTTCAAATACCACCTGCACTTCCCAAAAAAAGGATATAGTAGCACTAAAAGAGATCTGGAAAGGGTAAGAAGGATATAGTATGAATGACATGAAGGTATTAAGATATCTAGGTCTAAAAAAGATAACGGGGGAAATGACAGAAATGTATCAATTATGAATACTGTAAAGATGCTGAAAATTTTTAATGACTATTCACTGTTCTTAGAGGAGTGTCAAAACATGATCAGCAACAGCGGCGAACAAAGTACATCCCTTTACAATACATAAAGATACGAAACTCATTTTCCACGTTTCAGATATCAACAGCATAAATCGTTTCCAAAATTATTAGACAAATTCATGGAAGAGACCGATTCACAGAACAGATCAATAGCTACAGATATCCAGCCTTGAGATGAGATGCAAGGAATCCTAGCAAGAAAACGCCCTGTTTAACCCAACTGCTTTGAAATTAAGACAGACCTCATCCAGTTACATGACGAAGGGCCAACACTAGATCAGCCCTCCTTGTGACTGATGGGGCTAATTCTAGACTCCCCCCAAGCCTCAAGACAGAACAGAAGGAGAACTGTTCCGCTACCACTAGTCCCTTCCACACCCCATAAATTAGTAGAAGGCAGATGAAAAAAGGTGTTTTATTCTGGAAGGAAAAAAGAGCTACTGTCTGGGTTCCTGGTATAACGGCCTCTGTTGGCAGCTACCTCTTTCCTGACTTTTCCTGCACTGAAGTACCCTCCCAGCCACCCAGTTTTCTCCTACAATGTACAGCCAAGCTATTGAACTCCAATACGCTAAGGTGTCAAGAAAGGTTAGGGATGGTGAATGGTAATCATATATGCCAAAAAACTATATGCTGTAATAGCTGGACTTCACATTAATTGTTTTCCTTTATTTTCCATCTCTGCTGCCTTACGCACTTTCCTCTCAGTCTTAGCTGAATCCTTCCTTTCTTCATCTAATCCTTATGGCAGCTGCTATTGCTTGCTTTAAAACCTTACAATTATTCTTTCTTAAAATCTATGCTGCTCAGGAAGACTTTGTTGCTTCCAGCTCATCCATTTCAATTAGTTTCAAAATAACTCAGAACTGACTGTGTATTAATACCTACATCCGAGTCACCATCCTTTTACTGTTCATTACCTGTTTTTAAAGGAATTGGTTATGCATACAAAAACTAAAGTTAAATTCTAAGCTTACCACTACTCCCACAGCAGAAAAAAGGCCTAGTGACTTTAGCCCTTGAAAGGATGTTATTTGCTGTAAGCAACCACTAAATCCTTCAGATCAGGAATTAGTCCATGACAGTTATCACACTTAAAAAAAAAAAAAAAAAAAAAAAAAATCTGCATTTGAGATTCTTACGTGAAAGCTAACTATATTAACAACTTATGAGTTGCTTTTTCATTTGTTTGGGGGGGGGTGGGGAAATGTTTTGTTGGGTTTTTTTTTAAATTTACTTGGAACGTCTAGTCATTCTTATCAGGAAATCCTTCTCATAAATGTCCAACACAAATAAACAATGGGAAATAGATATAAAGCCAAGTCAAGTACAAAGGATCTGATAGCATTACTCGTCCACAAGCCCCAGACACATGTTCATATTCTTCAGCTCTGTTTATAGGTTCCGTGAATCTCTTCTCAGCTGAAGTTTCTAGAGCTATACTGGTCCAAAGACCACAGATGCTTGCTCTTTTGGACAACAATTTCCATTTTTTTTTCCAAGTTACTTAGTCTAATGAGAACCCTCTTCAGAAACTTTTTACCACTGCATGTAATTCTCCCTCAGGAAAACATATGCAGCAAGCGAGAAGACTGTCAAAAATTAACAGTTTTCTTAATGTTATCCTTATGGCCTTCTCACAGACACCTTACATAACTACCAGATCTGACACCAAAAAATGAAGAATTCTATTTAAAAGCTGATTAAAAAGTATAGAAAGAACAATATGAAGTAATGAGTTTGCATCTAAACTAGGTGTTAAATCTCAGTTTAGTTCAAATGGACAAAAAATTCACTTTAAATTCAGGATCAGCCAAGAAGTATCTTTTCTAACAATATAAAATAGTTTGTTTCACTTACTATTTCTTGCATTACCACCACAAAAGCCCTGGAAAGAACTATTTTGCTAAATATTTTGACAGCACACTTTGTGTGTATGGCATACCTGTATATCTAACTCCTCCAACACTTTTTCAATTATGCCTAATACTCCTGAAAGAGAGGTTTGTTTCAGTAATCTTCCGGAAATACGGTGTTCGTTTACCTGTGCCAATTTTTTGCATTTTATTTATGCTGGGGAGATTTATTAAAAATGAGCTCACATCCAGGTGGATCAACATAAAGATCTTGCAGGTTTTAAGCAACTAGTACAGGTAACCTTTATAAGGTATACTGCCATACAGTGAAAAGGCACTGGGATATATTTTCATTTAGTGTAGCTAAGACACATCCTTACATCTAGACAGACACTGGATTCCACAGTTTCCCTTTTTTAAAGTGTTCTTAAATACAAAAGCTATTCAAAACTTTGTAGCGGTAAAGCTATCCCAGTTGGTGCCTGCCATTTTAACTAGAGCTAGGCGTTTGGATTGTCATCAACCACAGCATATGAAGATACCTGGGGACCGCCTGATGTCAAATATTTCACTACAGAGCAAGAATTGCTGTGGGACACGTGCCCTGATGTTGTACCAAGTGACACACAGAGCACCATACGACAGCACACATATCAAGAGCTTCAGAAAGCTACTGTTCTTAGTCCTGTCACCTCCATGCAATCTGTTTAAGAAAGTAGAATAAATTACTTGAGTAAGAAGGAAGCACAGGGAAATGTGGAGTTGCTAATCAGACACATGGTCTGACTATATCTGTTTAAAAAGAGCATAGTATACAGATAGCACAGTTCCTATACATCAACACAGGAATCTGTCCACTCTAAGTCTTAATGGATTTGTCCCCAAGCAACATCTTTCAGTTAAAAGCTCAATTATTTTAAGGTAACAAGTCATCATTAAGGACATCACCAGGAAACCTCCAAGCCTGGTACGGCCCTCCGACTACTACCCGTTATTGATCTTCCATGTAGGTGGAGAGGAAGCTGCAACCCGTAGTCCAAAAGCTATCAAGACAGACTTCAGGGCCTTGGGACAGTTGGTGAGGGAATCAGGAGCACACGTTATTTTTTCCTCCATCCTTCCAGTTGCGGGCAGGAACATTGAAAGGAACGGATGGATCCAGTCCATTTAATACATGGCTCCGTGGCTGGTGTCAACATCATAATTTTGGGTTTTTCAATAATGGGATGGCCTACACGGCACCAGGCTTGCTGGCATCCGACGGGGTTCACCTTTCCCAAAGCGGGAAGACGGTCTTTGCTCAGGAGCTTGAGAGGCTCATTGACAGGGCTTTAAACTAGATTTGAAGGGGGAGGGGGTCGACACCACGTCTGCCTGTGACAAGGGGTGGGATGGCAGACCATGGTTAGAGGGACAGGGTACTAGCGGGGGATGGGGTGCTAGCAGGGGCCCTCAGCCTGTTGATCTGAGGCGTGCTGGAGACACTGCAGCACAGCTCAAGTCTTACGGGGATGAGCGGGGCGCTCTTGAGGTAACAGGAGCCAACAGGGCAATATCAGACAAATTCCTCAAAAGAACCAAGGGGTGTTCCTCCAAGAAGGTGACATGGCCAACTGCCCAGCTGAAGTGCCTCTATGCCAATGCATGCAGCATGGGCAACAAACAGGAGGAGCTGGAAGCCACCGCACTGCTAGAAAGCTACGACCTAGCTGCCATCACTGGAACTTGGTGGGACGAATCCCATGACTGGAGTTCAGCTATCGAAGACTACAGGCTGTTCAGAAGGGACAGGCGAAGTAGGAAGGGCGGAGGCGTTGCCCTCTACGTCAAGGAATGGATAGAGTGTGAAGAAGTGTCCCTGAAGAACAGCCATGAGCAGGTTGAAAGTTTATAGGTAAGAATTAGAGACCGAGGCAACAAAGGGAACCTTGTGGTTGGGGTCTACGATAGGCCGCCTGATCAAGGGGAACCTATTGACAAAGCCTTTTTTCTTCAGCTACAGGAAGCTTCACGCTCACAGGCTCTTCTCCTGATGGGGGATTTCAACCACCCTGACATTTACTGGGAAAGTAGCACGGCAGGCAGTAGGCAATCTAGGAGACTCCTGGAGTGCATAGACGACAAGCCAGGTAATAGATAGCCCTACCAGAGGGGACGCAGTACTGGATCTGGTGGTCAGCAATCTAAGGGAGCTCATTGGTGATGTCAGGACTGGAGGCAGCCTTGGCTGCAGTGATCACACACTGGTAGAGTTCACAGTTCGGAGAGATAAGGGTCAGGTGAAGAGTATAGTCAGGACCCTGAATTTCAGGAAAGCAAACTGAAGAGCTCTTCAAGAAGTTAATCAACAGGACTCCCTGGGAAATGGCCCTCAGGGACAAGGGAGCAGAACAGAGCTGGCAGGTCTTCAAGGATGCTTTCCATAGGGCACAAGAGCTCTCGATCCCCAAGTGCAGGAAATCGGGCAAGGAAGGGAAGAGGCCGGCATGGCTGAGCCATGACCTGGGGATCAAACTAAAGACCAAGAAGAGATTGCACAGGCAGTAGAAGAAGGGACTGGTATCTTGGGAAAAGTACAGGGACGCTGCCCAGTTGTGTAAGGATGGGATCAGGAAGGCCAAGGCTCGGCTGGAGCCGAACCTGGCGAGGGATGCAAAGAATAATAAGAAGGGCTTCTACAGGTACGTCAACCAGAAAAGGAAGGTTAAGGAAAGCGTACCCCCTCTGATGAGGGGTAGTGGTGAGCTGATAACAACAGCCGAGAAGGCTGAGGCACTCAACAACTTTTTTGCCTCAGTCTTCACTGGCAATCTCTCTCCTCACACCTCCCAAGTCATTGGCCAATTTGATGGCGATTGAGAGGGCAGAGGTCCTCCCACTGTAAGAGAAGATCAGGTTCAGTGACCACCTGAGGAACCTGAACGTATATAACTATGGGTCCTGATGAGATGCATCCCAGAGTCCTGAGGGAACTGGATGATGTAGTTGCTAAGCCACTCTCCATGATACTTGAAAAGTCATGGCAGTCAGACGAAGTCCCTGGGGACTGGAAAAAGGGAAATATTGCCACCATTTTTAAAAAGGGTAGAAAGGAAGACCCTGAGAACTACTGACCTGTCAGCCTCACCTCTGTGCCTGGGAAGATCATGGAACAGATCCTCCTGGAATCTATGCTAAGGCACACAGAGGACAGGGAGGTGATTCGGGACAGTCAGCATGGCTTCACCAAGGGCAAGTCCTGCCTGACCAACCTGGTGGCCTTCTCTGATGGAGTAACTACATCAGTGGACAAGGGAAGAGTTACGGATGTCATCTATCTGGACTTCTGTAGGGCCTTTGACAGGGTCCCCCACAGTATCCTCCTCTCTAAATTGGAAGGATACAGATTTGATGGGTGGACTGTTCGGTGGATAAGGAATTGGCTGGATGGTCGCATCCAGAGGGTAGTGATCAATGGCTCAACGTCCAGATGGAGAACAGTGACGAGTGGTGTCCCTCAGGGGTCCCTTCTGGGGCCAGTGCTGTTCAATATCTTCATCAATGACATAGGCAGCGGGATCAAGTGCACCATCAGCAAGTTTGCAGATTACACCAAGTTGAGTGGTGCAGTTGACACACCTGAGGGATGGGATGCCATCCAGAGGGATCTGGACAGGCTGGAAAGGTGGGCCTGTGTGAACCTCATGAGGTTCAACAAGGACACGTGCAGGGTCCTGCACTTGGGTCGGGGCAACCCCTGGTATCAGTACAGGCTGGGGGATGAAGGGATTGTGTGCAGCCCTGGCAAGGACTTGGGGGTACTGGTGGATGAAAAGCTGGACATGAGCCAACAATGTGCGCTCCCAGCCAACCATATCCTGGGCTGCATCAAAAGAAGCGTGGCCAGCTGGTTGAGGGAGGTGATTCTGCCCCTCTACTCTGCTCTGGTGAGGCCCCAGCTGGAGTACTGCATCCAGCTCTGGGGTTCCCAGCATAGGAAGGACATGGACCTGTTGGAGTGGGTCCAGAGGAGGGCCACAAAAATTATCAGAGGACTGGAACACCTCTCTTATGAGGAAAGGCTGAAAGAGCTGGGGCTGTTCAGCCTGAAGAGAAGGCTGCAGGGTGACCTTATTGCAGCCTTCCAGTACTTAAAGGGGGCTTATAAGAAAGATGGGGACAGACTTTTTAGCAGGGCCAGTAGCAATAGGACAAGGGGTAATGGTTTTAAACTAAAGGAGGGTAGATTCAGACTGGATATAAGGAAGAAATTTTGTACATTGAGGGTAGTAAAACACTGGAACGGGTTGCCCAGAGAGGTGGTAGATGCCCCATCCCTGGCAACATTCAAGGCCAGGCTGGATGGGGCTCTGAGCAACCTGATGGAGTTGTAGATGTCCCTGCCCATTGCAGGGGGGATGGACTAGATGACCTTTAAAGGTCCCTTCCATCCCAATGCATTCTATGATTCTATGAGTCTTCCTGATACTACTACACTATGTTAGTATTTCTAATTAATTTTTTTTTTCTTTTTAAAACTTTACAGGGGAATCTCAGAAATAATTACAATAATCAACAACAGCTCTACACATCAGAGCCTCTTCTTATATAGAAGTCACCCCAATTGTAATCCTGAAATAACTTTCAGTCAAACTTCTGATACTGCAGCTCTTCATATCAAATAAATGGAAAATTTAAATGCAAAGTACATTTCCTTCTGATTTTAAAAACCTGACTGTAGCGCTATCACCTCTGACTGACAACACAACAAAATAAGGATTTTACCATATGAATTGGACAGTCTTCAGAGGGACAAAAATGCTGCAAATACTACCAACAACATATACCTCATTTATTTTTCAGCTATATTTGATTTCTGAAAGACTTGGAAGTCTGTAATATCTGAAAAGTATAATTTTCAAGGAGGGGTAAAAAACCCTACTGTTCCTTTTAGAGTCAAGCCTCTTCTTTGCCCTCCCCACACACACACTTTTTTATGTTCCCATGTCACCTTTAACAGATTTTATGGAGTTAAAAGACTGATTGCTATCTCGCATTTGACGTACAAGGAATGCCGTACTCTAGTAAATTGGCTCCAGATGCTGAAAAATGTTCACACTCAAAAAAATGTGTATTTTAATTTAAAAATATATATATAAAAAATTATAAAAAATGAAGGGATTTTTAAGGCTAATTTTTAAAGGAGATCCTGGGAACTAAACAGTTGCAAGTAAGCAAACACCACCTGTATCTCACTTCACTTTCCATGAAGCAATACAATTTCATTTAAGGAATATTTCCTTGATCTTCAGAAAAGGGATACACCTCTAAAGCAAATATCAAGTTCTGCAACAAAGACACCTGATAGGACAGAATTCTTAATTGCTTCAGAGTGTCTCCTTGTTCCCCTGCTCTGTATATTTTAAATGCTAATTCTTAGTTTTATAAAAAGAGCTAAAGAACTAACATAATTCAAGCAGAAAACTGGAAGTTTCAATAGATTTTCTCTTTCTGCCTTTTTTTTTTTTTTTAAATAGAATAATGATAATGGCGCATACTTTTACTCCATGTATCTGCAAAGATAATCAACTCTTGGAAAAGCAGGCAGTTTATTTTGTTTACTATGAGGGCAACAATAATAGCAAAGCTGTCGGCTAGATCTCATCCATACAGTGTAGTTCACCCAGGCCTAAAATAAGTGAGTTTTTATTAGGAATTCAAACCTAACACCAAATATATACAAGGCACTTCGTGGGCTTACGGGTCAAATATAATCTAAAAGCAAACAGTTTACAAAAATCTCATAGACTTCTTTGAAAACCTTTCCTCACCAAACAAGAAAGATTTATAGCTAAATTTAAAAAGTAGTAAGTACAGCAATATAAGTAGCCTTTAAGCCTCTCCCAGTCCATTTTCTTCTCTGCCAATATAGATACGACTAACAAAAAGCCAATGTATTCATACAGATATTTATTATGTTTTGAAAAGATCATATTTAGATGCCAATTCTGCAGATAATTCTGTATGGGCAAAAATCTAGACCTACAGAATTTATTTTATTCATTATTAAATTCATATTTGAGTAAAAGATTTTCAAAGCTTGAATAAAAACAAATTTTTAAACATTTTATACATAATTACATCTTTTTGCTCAGCTGTTTAGAATTATTACATCTTTCTCCTGAAATGAGTAACTACCAATATTATCTTTATTTTGTTTTTAAATGAAAGACCTAAAAGGGAACTCAGCAAAACACAGATTCCCTTTCCAATATTAATTTGGTTTTTGTTTTGTTGGTTTTTTTAAGAATCTGAAATGTATTACAAGTTCAGAATTTAAACATACTATTTGCTGTTGACTATCAGAGCATAATAAATAAATAAATGATGATATATTTTGAAATGTAACTAGAAACTAATGCCCAGAGTCACACCATAATTTAGAACTGTAGTTGCAAGTATGTAATCTTCAAAATTTCTTACATTCTCATACAACAATTAACTAGTCAGGTAAAATCGCATTTCCATAGCTGCGAAGATCTCCAATATAAGCAGCTTGACATGCAAGCCATACCCTAGTTATTAGAACTTACCTTCCCTTCCCTGGGACATTTTTACACTTCAGAAAGCCCTCACATCTGTTTTCACTCACAAAAAAAAAAAAAAATCTAAAATTTTTTGAGAAAGGAAAATTTTCTTTTGTTTTGTTTTGTTTTGTTTTGAATGAAGTTTTGTTTCAAGCAATGCTCCAAGAGTTTCTAGTCTTGTGACATTCACAGGGAAGCCGATTTGTATCTAATGCACAAACCACTCCTTCCATGGAAAGTCAGGCAGCCTGCAAACTTCAAAGGTGGAAAGGCTGAACATTTCTTGTTTTCAGCAGCCCATCTAATTAAGTACTATGGGTCTGTACCTTTCTGTCAACAATTTTTTTTTTAAACAGAAAATGGGGCAATTACCAATGAAAAAATCTTGACCAGGGATATTAATTCTCCCTGTATAAAAATTATGATCATGCTTTTAACCATTTTTGTAAACTGAAATATTCTCAAATTAAAGATATTTCAGTCTATCAAAGAGCTTAAGACTCTCTAAAAAGGACATTTTAAAAATCTTGATCGTTGTATGCCTCCTCTCAATTTTCCTATATTCATATTTTAGGAGGAAATTAATATCTGAATTAAATATAGTACTCTGCTACCTGCAATATCTATGGAGTAATTTCAAGCAATATAACTTTTATATCCCTTCTTGAAATGAGTATCACAGGGATGAAAATGGCTTTTTTTTCCTAAAGCATCTCAATATGAGATAATGTTCAGTTCACCATCATTATTCAGAAGTTTTTCATAATTGTTTTCAAAACACATCTCTGTTATAAGGTTCATTGTTCAGTATTTTTTGTACAAAACTTTCTTAATCAAGGAATTATTATTCATAACATCCAAGTACATTTCTTACAACATGCATTTTTAGAAACCACCGTGAACCCTCACACCAAGCAGCGAAGATTTCTTAATTTGTTCCTAATCTTTGATAAAAGCATAGAACATCCCATCTTGGGAACTGATTTCTGCAGACCCACAATGCCTGACAATTCCCTACTAACTACTCTATTTTGAAGTGCATCATTTGCCTAGTTACAGTCTATTTCATATGCCAAACTGATGCACCGTGCTAATTTGTCTTTTAGAAATCAAAGGGATAATACAGTGCAGAATTAGGTTCATAGATAAGAGCCAGACAAGAATCTCTGCAAGCATGTGACTTGATTCTTAGCCCTAGAACTTCCTGCACCTGCAAATCCAATAAACATGCCTGAATAAACTGTATCTTCTAGAAGACGTATTATCTCTAAATTTTCAGAACCATTACTGAGAATTGGTCAACTATTATTTTCTCTCATTTGATCATGTTTTACCTTTTTTGTTAGGCTAAGGATCACTATAGTATCAATTTTCAGTTCCCCATATGTTATCCATAGTCATACAAATTCACTCCTTAGCTTTTCTACAACGTGCTTTTTCCCGTCCTTGAATCCTTCTTGTGGCTCTTCTCTTCTTTACACACAGCAGATACCAGAACTAGACACAGTATTTGAAGACCAGACACACTCTGCTGAACACAGAGTTACCTTTCTCATCAGTTTGCTGTTTATGCATTCAAACCTTTTTAAACATAGTTCAGCATTGGAAGCTCAGACAGAACTGATTATTCACCTTTATCCTTTTTCTTTTCAGCCATTCCTTCCCCAGAAGGCCATCCTTATCCTGCAAGCACATATCCATCTTTCTTAGACGTAATCTTTTACTTTAGCTCCACCAACATAACTCTTGGTTTCTATTGCTTAACAAAAGATTCATTTTACCCTGTCCTCATACCCAGATTTTTTCAGAAATTGCAGAATTTTCCAATAAGCACAAGGTTGATAACTGATGTACAGGGAAATAACGCAATGCCAAAGTAAACACTTTGATTTAATAATTCCTTGATCAAAATTAAATTGAAATTTATCCATTAACTACATTTTATACAAAGGTTTGCCGACTTCCTATCATTACAGGTCTTTATTTGAAATGTCTTGCTGTATCAATTGAAATGTAGACATCTACTATGCCACTCCTTTTATTAAAAAAAAAAAAAAAGAAAAAAAAATACAATAAGTCCAATAAGTTATTTTCCGTAACTCACAATAACCATCATCAATCATTACATCTTTACATCTCTTAACATCGATCTTTCTTGTATCAGACATGTCCTAATTCTTGGCAGTGCTAGGTTAATGGTTGGACTCGATGATCTTAAAGGTCTTTTCCAACCTAAATGATTCTGTGATTCTATGATTCTAATTACATAACATTAACTACTTGCCAGTCTCCTACAACTTCACAAGTTTTAAAGACGTACTGAAATTTAACTCTGACAGGCTAAAAACGTGAAAATATGAGGTCCTCATAATCAGGAAATGCCAATTTATTACTTCTGGCTGCAGCTGCTGCTAACACCTGCTTTAATTAGGAACACTGATAGGAGGATCCATTTCACAATAATCCCCATTTTCATAAGCTTTTACTACCTCCTGTGATTTCTTCCCAATTACTTGATGAATGTCTCCATGTTTTCAATACCAACAATCATCAATTTTAACATTTTAATCTCATATCAAACCAACACCATTTCTGTTGAGCCTCAAATATGAAGAATGAAATTCTCTGCACAAGAATTTTGTCATGTGTGTTTTCTACACCATTTGCTTAGTCCTAAAAGGTCATTAATATCTATTAGTATCAATTGGTCCTTTCTATTCTGTCTCCCCTGGAATAAAAACTGGCATTTTAACACAGCAAGACTTCTTTTTCTGCTTTGGCTTCTGGGGCACCTAGCAGATAAACGTAATAGCACAAACTGTTTCAGAATAGTTTTGTCTAAGCTCTTTCTCCCAATAGACTGAGCTAGTAAGTCAAAGGTTACAGAAGAGTTTAAACATAACATCATAAAGATTTAACATAAGCTCTGAGGGACTCGGCATCTCAATGAGAATGATTTCAAGTTACCCATCTACTTTGAAGCTCTGAGTTCTCTTACATCATCAGTATGACAACAAGCTTAACAGTAAGATCATCTCCTTGCACAGAAGCATAACATTTGGCAGAGGCTTCACCACTGCTTGAATCTGATGAGAAAGGAGAATAAAATACATGGACTAAGCTGAAGCATGTAGTAAACTCCTATATAAAGCTGAAATTTGACTGCACAAGACATAAGATCAACCCAGAAGGGCCTGTGGCAAGAAACATTAACTGTTTCTAAATCAGAATTTGAAATATTGCTATATTAAAGTACAATACTGGGCTTGGATACATCCTTTATTCCAAAAACTGTCTAGTATTACTAACCAGAGCATACTGAAGACTGGTCAAGGGTAGAATATGTACGATGTAGAGATAAAAATGCAGGAAGACAAATTATAAGGTTGCCTCAATTGTGACAAAGGAATTCCAGAAGATGGACACAGCAAGGGTGCTGGAAGAAAAAGGTAACCATTTTGAGGTCCAATTTGGAATTTAACCCTCTCCAGTCTTCCTAGGGAAAAAAGTTAATTGCTTTATAAGCTTTTGTAGGGTTTACAGTGCTCATAAAGGCATAAAATCAATTATGTAAAAATTAAAATATTGAAGCAAATGATCCCCTGAAGTCCTTAGCAACTTAAGTTGATACTATACAATTTGTTGTACACTTGAAGTCAAGAACGGAACTGGGAAAGACAGAGAAGCATCCCTATATGCTTGAAGCACTGTAGTTCTTCCAGCAGCAAGTATCCATGCAGAGCTTGAAGATAACTGTGCAAGAACTTTCTCTACCATAAAACAGAAATTTCAGTTTACTTCTGACACTTTGATTGCTTTTCATTTTACCTTGCTGCATTATTCCACAAAAGTCAGAAGGCACATAAAATGGGTTTTTTTCCCCTATCGCTGTGGAACATGAGTTCTCTGAAAGTTCTTCACGCACTGGAGTGTACTCCAAACAAAGAGGGGCCAGAGCCTGCACAAACTGCTTGACAGAAAAATACAGAATGTATGAAAGTTATTTATCGTAACTGTATTTTTTTCTTCTTCCCACCACCTTATTAGTTTCTGCACTACTGTTGAAATAAAGTGGAAGTATGGTAAAAGAAACATTTAATCTTGGAATCTACTACTAGCAGAGGTCAGCACTGGGACAAGATGCTACTCATCTCTTCCAGTCCCTGGATTACGGTTTTCTGTTCTTTAATCACCATTGTTGTGAAAAGAAAAAAAAAAAAAAATCTTCAGCAGAAGGGATCACTGCTTTACAATACTTCAGATCTAAATCTTTAAGTATTATTCCCTAGAAGGATGCTGAGAATGAACTTAATCCTGAGAATACAACTAGTGTGACTTTTACGAAGTTAAGTAGCTGTATAAAATTTTAGAGTTCAGATGAAACCTTCCCCCATTAAAAAATTCAGATCCCAAAATCACTCCAAAGACCAGTCCCATTTTGGGGGAACCAGTATCAGCTTTATATAACGCCCATTGACAACTGACTTACGTCTTCTTAGACAACAAACTTGCAGTGCTTGTGAATTTCCAGCAGAAAGATTATTAAGTATGGTTTGGAAATAAGCTGTTACTGGCTAAAGAAGCTATTTTATTTTTTTTTAATAGGGACAGATGTACTAGTTAAATGTTAATTTAATATAAAAATTCCTTATTACCCTACCAACTACATTTTATTTCACTTTTTTAAATTACTTTTTATTCCTTTGAGTACACTGTTAAAGTAATGCATACACTGTTTCCTATCAGATTACAAATACATTTCAGAAAAAATTATAAAGAGCATTAAGATTGAAAATTCCAGCGCTCAAAATTTTGAAAGCATCACATCAATTGCATGGCAACTGTAATACAACCTGAGCGTATGTATTGTAACAGCTTTTAATTACATGGCCTTGTACTATTCATGGTACGTCTCTGTTCTTATTAAGCAGGAAAACAGAGGTTCTGTAGACTGGAAAAAAGTTTGGAGAGGACAAATATTTTCACAAAATGAGCTAAATGTACTTACTGAGAATAAAAGTTTTATGGAAGACATTTAATTATGTATAAATAGCACATGATGAATCTGCATTACCTTCTAAAATAAGCTTTCCTTCACATTTCATCTAATTTGAACATTAACTGTGAACAGGATAATCACACGTCTGTGAAGTAATGATTTTCATAATTTTTATGGATCTCAACAAGTACTCTTAAGAAAATGGAAAAAGAATGGTAGCTTAAGATAGCTGCGGTTAAGAAGGTTATTAGAAAAAAAATGAGGAGGAGATTCTCGAAAAAGTGCCTCAAAAGCTTTGTACAGTCTGGCCTAACTCATTCCTGATTCTGCTTCTTTGAAGTAGCAAAGGCAATTCCAAGTAAGAGTCAGTAAAAACTTTTTGGCTTGACTTCCGCTGTATTTTCTCTCACTACATTTACATGCACAAAATCTTATTTGGGGTTTTGGGTCAAATCGTTTAGATTCACTTGTCAGATTTTGTTATTGGACAATATAGAGACATTTCAAAGAGAAACATCAGCATATCATACCTGAGAAAATGTTATGTTTCTGATAATACTGATAATACTCATATGCCTGTCCTCATTGTAACAAAGTTGTAAATGGACTGCTAAACCCAGAAAATGCTTATGATGAAGTGAGGAAAGCAGCACTACAACCATAAGAAAGAGGGGAAATGAGGGAGAAGAGCACATGAAAACAATATGCTCAGACTCAAGCAGAAGTTTGTAGATGAATTTAGAGCTCATGCTCGAAGGCAAAGAAATCCCATCTGGTTTTGTTTCTTTGGGTTTTCTCGGTTTTGTTGGGGTGATTTTGTTTATGGTTTTTGTTTGGTTTTTTGTTTTTCATTCATATTCTTTGGTGCCTTCAGAAAATACCACTGTTTTAGAGGACAGGTCTAACGCTGGCTAGCAAGAATCTAAGTATGCTTAACAGAGGTGAAATTATAGGCTGAGTATCATGAAAAAGGTAATAAAACCTACCCAGTATTTCCATCCATGTATTTCAAAGCTTTTTACAATGGGAGTTTACATTATCATTTTATAGATGGACGAGTGAGATGTAATAAAGAGGACAAAGGAAGCAAGAATAGACCTGGCCAGGGAAAGGCCAGTTCTAGGAGCTGACAAGATGGGAATATTCTAAGACAAATCTAAGATGGGAAACATGGGTCATTCACTTCAAACCAATATCTTGTACTTGCATCTGTAACCCCAACTCCAACAATACATAATCCACCTCAAAGGGATTATAAAGAAATAAGAAAGTGCATACTAAAATAATCAGAACATTGATCTAAATCTGTTGGATGATCTCTGTCCATAACAGATATGAGGTTAAGATGTTTTTAAAGCTGCATTTTAATCAAAAATATGGACAGTGAACTAGGAAGTTTTGTCACATACCATTTCTTTCTATTGATTTCAAGGCAGGAAAAATATTTTTTTAATATAGTTGCCACTGCTATTGCCATTATAACCCGTAATAAAAAGCATCATTTGCCTACATCTAACAAAGATTTAAAATAATGTGGTTTTGAGATCAAGTTTTTAAGTACCTGCCTTGTTTTGTAACAAATATGAAGTTTCTTGTTTCTTAAGTATATATATTTTTTAAGTATCTCTTGCTTATGCAGTGAAAAGACACAATATAAAAGCATAAAACCCTGCCCACAACCATTCAAGTTCCATTTCTCTTTCTCCCCCAAAAAGAAAAATTAAGAAAAAAAATCTACTAGAACAACAAAAAGGACAAAATTTCAAAGTTACAAAAACAAGCTATCAGATAGTTTGCTATTTGTTTATCCAAACACAAAGGCCTTGAAAGAAACTTCAAAGCAACAAAGACTTTGGTAGATACAGTATTCCGCAAGGTCATTCCACACACAGGTTTACTGGGAACAGAAAGCCTCTCGCAGCCTCAGATGCACACAACATTTAGAACAGAGGAAGAACAAACCAGCCAATTTCAATTGCTAAAAAGCACACAAGAATATGAAAATGTCATCTGGCTGCACAGGGGTCCAGATTCAGAATATCCTTTTACATGTTTAAACTGGTAATTCTCCATATAGACATTTTGATTTTTAGTTAAGCTAAATTGGGAAAAAATAATTGAGGGACATACTCAGCACAGCTGACATACTTGAGTACTGATTTTGTTTTCTCTATGTAACAGAGCAGACAGACAATATAGTCTGTATAAACTATCATTTATTTTAGCTAAACCTGTCACATGTAATTTCCAAAGAACCTATTTTCATGCAACTTATTTTTCCCCCTACAGCCTCAACACCTGCATTTGTATAGCACAGAGGTTAATACACAGGTCAATCTACTACAGTCACCTATAGCACAGTGGCACCTATACATGGAACAAAACTTACTCTTCCAACAGTCATATTCTAATTTTTACTTTTTTTCCCAATGCGACTTTCAAGACACTTTAAATGATACTCTGTTCTTGAAAAGCATACTCAAGAATTATGGCTAAAATAAAGGCATATTTTGAGGTAAGAAAACAAATCCAATAAATGCCTACCTGAACCCACTGGAGATGAGCCAACACTAAGACTTTGTAAACTTCCATTCCTGAGCAAAGTTGGAGATTTTTGAAGACCAGAGCTTGTCACGCTTCCTGCAGCAGATGCCACAGATGAAGTTGGGGAAGCAGAAGAAACTGAAAGATGGGAAATACTTTCTTGACTTTTATTTCCTTTGGGTCTACCAGGCCCATGTTTACTTTGCTTGTTTCCTTTCCGTTTCTTCTCTGTTACAGTTTCTTCTTCTATTCCAGAAGTTTGAGCTCGTTTGTATGCTGTAGAAGTAAGGCTTGAATTACCTATGTCTCCAGGTGAGCTGTCAAAGTTTTTAGATTGAGAAACAGCTGATGATGAAGGGAGACCAATTAAGGAAGTGAAACAATTGACACCTCCCTCTTGACTCCCAGTCTCTCCTTTATGTACATCTTTGGTTGATGAAGCCTGTTGAGAATGCGTGAAACTGTCACTTCGCAGATCTGTGTCTGTAAAACTCAAAAAATCCTGGGGAGATTGAACTGAACTTCCAGAAGATGACTTTATGCTCCCAGGAGTGCCCAAAAAGCTTCCTAAAAAAGAAAGTAAAGAAAAAGTACATTTTTTTTTTCCTGTAGTTGATGAAAATTGATGGGAAAGATTAATATCTTAGAATAAAAAAATTTAAAGTACAATGTCTTTATGAGAAGTGTTACCAAGAGCTAAAGAATTTATTTTTAAGATAAGTCATTGCTTCTCCTGCTGATCTTCGCTCTGCTGGATCTGATTCTCACATTCCTATCTGAGATTCAGATTTCAATTTGGGGCACAAACAAGGTGAAAATTAATAAAAGGAGAATAACAACTTTGTTGCTTAGGCAGCTTTGACATCCCTCATGTTTTGAAGCCACAACAAACACTCGGTGCAACTCAGAGCAAGTTTTTTTTTTAAACATACACATATATATAAAAAGAAGGAGGCTGACAGAAACGTGCTATGATCACATCTACACTATGCCTACAATCTTCCTTACCATTCTACCTAAATCAAGGGTCTGACACAGGTCAAGGGAACAGCAATTGCACTTAATTTACCCTGGCTGTGGAGGTGTTCCACAGAATAGGTATTTTTCAAAATGACAGTAGAGGAAGTGGAAAACAGTGTATAAAATTGGCATTTTAAGATTCCTTTAGCACTGCCAGAGAACCATAAAGATCTTTTGTGTAATAGAATTACACTGCTTCTGTAATATCTGGAAGGCAGTCATTTCATCACTGTGTTAGCGCATCCAAGGCAGAAAATGAGGCACACTTAGGAAATATAAACATCTACTTTCACCGAAACTTAGTAATTTTATATGGGTGGGTGCATGTGGGTACTGTTTTGTAGAACTCAGACTGATGACGACTATCCCATCAAGAAAATACTCCTAAATACAACATTAGGTGTAAAAAAAGTCCTTTAAAAATTACTGTTTTATCATTAGTACTCCATTAAATATTATTATGAATTCTATTTAAAATATAATTTACATTAATACAGCAATTTAAAAATCATAAAAACATTGTTGTTTTGTATTTTAAATATGTTACATCAACTTCACTTAATGCAGCTTTAAAGAAAATACATGCACATAGTAAAGATCTATTTTGCCATCTGCAGTGAGCAAGGTTTTTCTTTGAATGCAGGACTCCAGAAGGCAATTTTCAAAGTTTTGAGAATTCAAACAAAAAAACACTTCAGGTTTTTCAAGTAAAAAAGCCTGAAATATTGAAACATTTCTAGACAAATTTAAAAGTGCTCACTGCATAAATAAACTCAAAGAAAGAGCAACATCATAAAGCTGAAAGGACAGTCAGCTACTATGTGCCACAGTGAAAATTATGGAGGAACAATTACTTTATAGAAGGTCTAATTTGTTGTGTTTCAAAATAATATCTTTTATTACTTAAGTAATAAAAAAGACTTTTAAATTTTTTTTATCTTTCTTCAACCCTGATGAAGATGCCATAATAAAATCAGCTTTTTAGAAGCGTCAACAGTGCATTTAGTGCATTTTAGCATGTTCAAAACGTCAAACTTTTTGTATTACATAACGTAAATAAACTGTATATACTTGTCAGGTAATCATTTTCTGCTTATGTATTTCGATGACCAAAAAAAAAAGTAAAAAGGCCTTTCACTTTGAAGAAAATGGTATATTTTAAATGTTGGCATCTTGAAAAATTATTTAGGGGCCACCGCATCCTATACATTAGGCAGTCCAGTTTCGTTCTAATATGCGCTATCTAAAAAACATTAGTATTATTCTCTCAAAGAGCTAAGAAAGACCCCTAGACTCAAATTCACATGTTAAATTTTACCCCAGACTAACTTTTCAGCACATAAAAAAACTTCTGGTTTTAGCAGTTAAAAAGAATACCTTAACAGTCTAAACAAAAGCATCAGTTTTGCCCTTTAAAGATGCACGACCTTCTTTTTCATGTTATGACAATGAACATTGTTTCCCTGAAAAAAGTTATTTTTTCCCCAAAGTAAAACGACATTCTCATTATTGAGGATAAAGGATGAGCTACTTTTCAAGTTTTAAATATGTAAGATTTCCAATTCCTGTCAAAGCAGAAGTCATGTTACAGTGTAACAATTAATACCTTGCTGAAAAGGGCTAGCTGCAGTCACAGTTGTTCCTGGATTTCTTCCAGCACCAGGCTTTCTTCCCCTCTGACCTGAGCTATGACCTGCAGATTTCTTCCCTTTGCTCTCTGACCCTCTAGCCTCTGAAGAATCTTTTCCACTTGAAATGTGTGTAGAAACTTCCTGGAAATTTGCATTTGTAAATCGAGCTGTGGTATCTTCCAACCGCTTCAAGGAGCCTGACATGGAGTTGTTGCTAGTGCTTGTGTATGTCTAGCATTTTGATGAAAGAAAAGAAATAAAAGAAAAGAAAGTTAGGTCACACAAAAAACTGTAACCAAAGAAGTGTTTAAAAGAACCCATTCTTTCAAATAAACTTGGAAGTGTTCAGATACTAAGGTAACTGGCAACAGCAGGAGTTACATAAACTGAATTGTTAAGATTTTCAGCAAACCATTTAAGTGCATAGAACTTCACTTTGTAGAAAAAAATGCGCAAAAATAACGTCAGCTTTGGTTGAAATTTTTACTTTGTTGAGGTCAATGGATTAATCTCCAATCTATGGTTACACAGTCTTTATATTCTATTTAAATAGGATAGTTATTTTACCACTTAAAAATTAAAAAGAAAAAATGAGACTTCAAATATTTTTCTGAAAACACAATTTTTGTGCAGTTTGTTTTGTCAAACTGGAAACATTGTTCCATCAGCAGTGGAACTGATGAAGGCTTCAGAATCTAGGAACCTGCATTTTTAAGACTTTATACTCTCAACGCCAAACCAAAATCAACTCCAAGAAGCTCAACTGCGCCTTATGTCTTCACTTCCCATCATCACACAAGGATTCCCTGAACTGTCCCTATCATCCAGTTCCTTAAGTACCATCAAGTAAAGAAGACACGTGAGATCTAGCTGGCCAAGACACATGCAGGAATGACTGGCTACCTACTACAACCCTGCTACCTGACAGGAAGGAAAAAGCGTAACACGCTCTTGAGCTCCCACTGAAGATTTCTTCCTCAGCCCCCACCCATCGCCAAGAATTTTGGCCCTTCTCCTACACCCATAAACTCTTCACAGGGCTTTCAACAATTTTACCTTTAGACCCATTATTCTTTCATTAAATTTTGTCAGAATTGTTCATATCGGTTAACAATAGTCAAAATAGGTTCACAGAAAGTAATTAAGTAAGCAGGGAAACTGCGTGCACAGCATTAGGAAACCACAGAAAGGAATATAATTGTTTTCGTAATAAAAAAAAATTGGACTTGTGATAGCAGAATTTTAATATCAGAAGAAAGAAAATGAAAGCAAAATTAGGAAAAAGGAAACAATATTCCATTGTTATTTATACTCAAACCAGCTAGTAAAATAGCCTTTTAACTGTATAAAGTGTCTTCAACAAAAAAAATAGGGATCAAACCTAGAAGCTACTCATCTGTTCAGAACAAGCTTAGTTTGTTTTTCAGTTTGTTATAGAAGAGAGTTTAAAATAGTATCTAAATTTATCTCCATTAAAGACCACACAAATACATGCCTCTCAAAATTGAGCATATACACAAGTTTTCTCTTCCCCAGCTGGGATGCTTGCTGAATTTAGGCCTACAGCAGAATATTGCCTCACTTTACATACAGCTTTGTATGGCTGGTATAAAAAGTTTTTCATATTTTTACTAAAACAGAGAAGACATTTACATAGAACTTAGTTTTCGCTTGCAAATGCCAGAAGACAACTAAATACGCAAACTTTGAGGAAGATGAAAATTTCAATCTATTTGCATACTGCCCTGTATGAATTATTGGGGAGAGGAGTAGTGTTTATTTGGGGTGAGGAATCAACTTGGCCAATAGCTTCTTTAAAAACATGGTTTCCATGGAAATTGCTTTACTTGAATTCTACTGCGAGTCTGTTGTTCTAGTTATTAGTTTCTACTGTTGTTTTTTTAACTTGTTCCATGCAAAGACTGTAAACCAAGCTAAGACAGGTATTGCTTTCCAAACTACAACAGCAGACCCAACTGACTCCAAAGACAGCAAAGTAATACATGAATCTGAAGGATTCAAACTGGTTGGGCTTCATGCTTTGTTTTACACTGTTGGTGTCTCCAGGCACAATAGGCCAATATAGAAAACAATCAGACTCACTCTTCAAGCACTTTGCCCATTAGCTTAGGCTCATCCTGAAGCTCTCCATCCCACCAAACCTATGTGACCTAGTGTAGTAAAAAGCCATGCACAGACAATGCTTCTAAACTCTTCACTCATGAGTGAAAAGAAGTAGAGCACACCCTAATTAGAAATCCAGTATTAAAATCTACTATAGAATCAAATTCAATTTTGTCAGTTCCTCTGTGCCACTTGAGAGAAGCGATTCTACGTATCTTAACATTTGAAGCTGAAACTTTGATATACTAACTCATGTTGAGTACCATTATGTCTTTAAGGTCCCAAAGTAACATCTCCATGTTAGCATTAAATTAAGAATAAACAAATGTTTCATATTTTCATACTGTTCAATCACTGCTATTTTTTCTTCCTATAGCAAGCAAGCCAAATCATAACAAAATTATCTCACTATACAATATTCTAAATGAAAAATATACATCACTATGAACATGTACAAAGTATCCGTAAAGTATCCACTGGTATGAAACAAACTCTGCATAGTCCATCAAAAATCCAACACTTTTTAGCAAGCAAAGAATATATTTTAATTTACCTACCTAAAAGAAAGGCAAAACATAGCCTTTCAAAATATATATAGCAAATATAGCCCTATTATGAACTGCAATAAAAATATATTATGGATTTTCTGAATAACAGTGAAGAAAAAACAGTTTAAGTCTGTTAAAGTACAACGTTGAAAATAATTTACCTCAAATTCATATTATGATACTGGTAACTGTTTATAATGAAGATGAAGCAAATTCTAAGGTAAGTTTAGTAGTTAACTTTTTGAACTATTACGAAGTATACAAGTATGCTCAATTTTCCTTAAACTGATGTGTCACTTGACCTGAGTTAAGAAGCAGTGGTTCAAATCTGGGTCATTTGAACAAAAGGCTTCCAGACATGCAATAACCCAAAACAAAAGTCAGGCTTTTTGTAGGATCCCGGATTTCTCCTTTTATCCAATTCCCTCCTTATCTCCCGTCCAGTCATTTGAATGCTAATTGCAAGGATAATTCTCCGTAGGTATCAACAATCATACTTTGATGTTATCTAGTAACTCTTCTCATTCACTGCTGGGGGGGGGGGGGGGCGGAATTTTTTCTTTTAAAAAGGAAATTAAGAGTTTAACATAGTTCTACAGACTGCCCAGGGCTAGGAAATTACAAGTAGGCATTAATTTGCATATACTGTGCAGAGATTTGGGCTGACTGCAAGCCTGAATCCTGCTCTTAGCAGATTTTGGAGAACATACGTGCACATCGCTGTTCTGCTTTTGAAAATTTTCCTCCAACAGGTATTTCTGTTTTGGAAGGTGTTATAAAACATACTGAAATCTACATGCTTACTCCAAGTATCTTGAACACTATACGATGCAATAGACACTTAGAAAAGTAAAACTGGTATCACTTGGTCAGTGTTTTTTTCGCAGATTATATTCCTTACTTTAAGGACTTAATTGCAACAAAGTGCCCTAAAACAGATATGCACTGAGAATCCACACGATATGCAATAAGATCTAAGGTAAAACTGCAGCACAAACTTTAGGTTATTAAGCTAATTGGTTCATACAACAACTTAGCCAACCCTAAACAAGCTGCTTTTTTAAAACGCTAAGTTCTAAAAGACAAAGGCCTAACATAAATGTCACAAAAAAAAACCCTAATATGCCATGCCAAAGTTATATTGGTTTGTTTGTTTGGGCGATTTTTTGAGGTCAGGAGAGTAAGACTGGCAGGGAGCAAGGATCTGAGGATGCAGGCAGAACATCTTTGGTTATATAATGACTGGCTTCAGCCTCTGCCGTCCCCCCTCTCCCCAGCACATACTTTTAAGTGGAATATGCTACTCGAGGCTCCCCAGTTCACTGCTCACACTCCAAGGCAGTCATTTTCCACCATTTAAGTACAAACATCCCCCACAAAGGAGATCTCCCTGATGCTGTCACCCAATACCATCCCTTGGTTTATTTGGGAGGACTTCACTAGCTACGTCATGAACGTTAATCCTGTTCTCAAAAATCAATCAGTATTTGCTAGTGCAATTACCAAACTAACCCTGCGTGTATCAGGGTTCCTTTATGCTTCCCATAAACCAGTTCGCAGGTTTTTCCCTAAAAGCTCACTTTCACCTTGCCAACTTGGCGTACAGAGTTACGGTCATTTTACACCCCCCCATATATCACTCTGTGCGCCCTGAAGAGTTGTACCACCTATCTGCAGCAAGTCTTAAAACTTCTGGGAAAGCTTCAGATTTACGGTAAAGGCATAATAATCATTCTTGCTATACACAGTACGTCCCAAGGCTTGAGAAGCCTTTAGCCCTAATACAGATATATAGGCCCGTAATCTTGCACAGAGAAGGGAAGGACCACAGCAGGTCATCATCCACTAAAATGCCAGATGGTAAGGGAATGGTCCAAGCAAAAAACACCCAAACAAAAAAAATCAACACACACCCCCATAGCCCACAAACACCACACTACTGTAGGACAGTGACGTTCAGTCATACCAAATAGATATTTTTCTACTTATTTCATTCCTTTCTGTATCCCACTGCAGTAGGATCTGATCATGCCCCTTGAGAACGACAGCAGTCTGACAGTCAGGGTGACCTGAGAAGGGCTATCACCATCATCTCTACCATTACAGATAAAATTCAGTCAGCTGTACTTTCTGTTTGCAGTATCTTTTATTTAGTTACTGGCTACAATTTGAAAGCAGATACATTGTCTTGTGTATCTTTGCGTACATCAATGTTTTGGGGTTTGAACTTAAAAAAAAAAAAAAAAGACAACTGTATTTTTCTGGATCTGTTAAACCATACACATTTTTAAATTTTCAACACAAGCCCAGCCTCCCAAAGCTCAAAACCTGAGACAGAAGCTTTTATCAGGACTAAATAAAGGGTTGATGGCAATTCCCAATTAAGAAGAAGGCAGGAAGAAAACCTCATCCAAAGGGGCAGAGAGAAAACTCAAGTTCGTAAGTGATTCATTCTAGTCCTTCTTAAAACATTCTGCATCCATATCCCAAAAGAAAAGTGAAAAATTTATTAATACATTAATCAAAGAGTAGTTAAGAATTTCTTATTTCAAACTTTTTCAAAACTTAACTGACCCAGACTAAGGAGTTTTTGCTGAAACATTACAGGGATGCACAAAACGCATACTTGTATCTCAACACAGCATTTGGACTGGAACCAAAGTAAAATTTCTTGGAATTAATTTTTGCAGGACAAACAGGCAAGCCAAGTATACCAACTCACATAATGTAAATCCACAGTTTATTCTGCAGCCTTTCATGAACGTATCTTAAGAAGCCACTCATCCAGATAAAAACATCCTTTAAGGAATCACCTACATAAATGGTCACTGCCACTGTATCATAAAGGATTTCACTTCTTTAAAAAGGAAAACCAAAATTCATTTCAAGTTCCAGTACCCCCCAACAGGAACAACACGGTAGCAGAAGTGATTATATAGCATGATAAAATAATGTATTCACTGCAATGACAGACTGCTGTGAAAAAGACATCAAGTCCAAATTAATTCTGACAACTCTATATAAAGGGATACACAAAAGTAACACATTAACAAAATATTCTGAACCAAATATTTATCTCAGAAGAAAAAACAAAGTTTGTTTAGTTATTAGAATTTCAAAATTTTGAGGAACACACTATGAATTTATAACCTAGAAAAGCAAATGCATGTAAATGTTGTCAAAAGGACTTTGGAAAAAAATTAAAATAAGATAACTGAAGGAACTAGCCACAGAAAATCACTTCCAAATATCCAGCAGATACTTTTTTTAAAAACGTAATCACGCTTAGTAACTTCATTTAAAAAAAACTGAACACCAATTTTCCTGACGGTCTCAAGCATTATAAAGTTTCCTGACCATCTCAAGAATTATAAAAAGAAGGTAGAAAATGAAGCAGATAGCTTAGATAGAAAGAAACGCAGGGTGTAAAAGGTTTAAAAAAAAAAAAAAAACTAACAGGAGACATGTTGATATTTAAATTCCACAATTAATACTTCTGGTTTAGTTTAATTCATTTATAATTTAGGTTCTAGAATTATAGAGTTTCTATTCTCTTTAATATTTGCTATACATGCATAGGTAGTACAATCTTGATTAACAGTATGGCCAACAACTCAGCAACTTTTTCATTTTTTACTTGGATTAAATAGAGATCTTCTAAAAATGGGATTTTACTCTTGTTCACCTTAAAGTGTACACCATTCAGTCATAAACTTTGTAATTAGGAAAAGTCTAGGGAGGAGCAATTAGAAAATAGATTAGCAGAAAAACAGAATCCAACTGTATCTTCTAGCATACTCAAATAGGTAGGAGTCAAAAATAACCAATATTTCAATATATTTTCTTTAACTTTTACACAAATATACAGCAACATCACTTTTCGTTAAGCTTTTGATGATGGTTAGATAATCATAGTACAAAAGGGATATATTCAATTAAGATAAGATCATAGATAGCACAAAACCTAAACAAAAAATTGTATCATCTAAAGGAAGTTCCCACACAGGAAAATTATTTTACAGGCTATGAATTTTATGAGTTGTCTCAGACTTAAGAGAAACATGTTCAGGACAAATTAATAAAATGAAATAACAAATCACATGGACCAGTCAGTACTATTCAAAGAGTTCTACAACAATTTCAATAAAAACTGTCACACTCACTGACTGCAATGTCTAATCATTCTCAAATCAAAACAGCAAAGCAGCAAATTGACTACCTTTTTTTTTTCCTTTAAATAAAGAGTTATTGGGAGTTTCAGAAATCCACTGACTAGTAAGTCTCATTTGACATAATTGTGTCAAAAAGAATACAGTAGAACCAGAAACAAGACTACTTTATCAGAAGCATGAGTCACAAATAATGAGATGTTAACAGGTACACATCCGCAAGTTAATACTCCTACTATTGAGAATAAAGAAATATCCAAAGCATAATAAAAAACTAACTTTCTTGGTGACGATTCTTGAAGTTGATACCATTAGTTATCCAGGGACTAGAGAAAGTTGGTATTTCAATTTTTTTACCCTGTCCTGACAATGTCTCGGTGTACCATATGCAAATAGACACATTTGTTGAATATTGCATCACAGCAACCAAACTACATACAGTTAACAAAAGTTTCGGCTAAAAAACTGTTCTACTTACTGACAGCTAATTAATTCAAACTGTAATTCCCTGACTCAGATGTCAAACATTCCCACAAGAACGGGACAAATGTTTTCCAGCTTTGAAGTCAGAAAACCCATTTCTCAATACTGCTGCCCACTTTGTAACACCACCATTAGTGTTATTTTTTTGGTGGATAGTGAAAGTGATTCTTAGAGTACAATGAGAACAGTCCTTACTATTTAACCCTCTGCGTTGTCCCTTGAGTTAGATATTTGCTAGCACATTAACAGGATGGAAAGACCACAGAACCTAAAGGAGTAAACTGTTAAAAAAGGCAATGTGATGTTACAAGTATATGAAGCATAAGTTTCAGTCTCCTACCTACCAGCTTAAATGCTTACAGGTTCAGTGACAGCTCAGCACACACAAGTGAATTTCAAAGGCAAGATTTTCTAGAACTTCTCAAATTATTAAACATAAGTCAATGAAATAAAACTTACCTGATTGGTACCATTAAATCACTCACTATTCAATTACAAAAATCTAAGCCTTTCTTCATATTATAAACTTCAAAGTATTTTAGAATTTTACATTATAGGAAAAAATACCAAGTGTGTTTGATAATTATAGAATCTAGGCCATTTTAAAGCTTGGGTATCTTCACCGGAATGACGAATCACAAAATTTCAACATAAGTAACTGAAGTGCAAGAGGAGGAAAATACATTGACTTACTTTCTCTGTAGTTACAGTAAGAGATGGAACCAAGGATGGTGAGGACTCCGACTGCTTCTTATATTTTTGCTTGTGTTTATCTTTCTCTTTATATTTCTAGAAGTTATAAAAGAGAATATAACCTAAGTTCAGCTTCCTCTTTAACATAACCCATTTTAAGTAGCACCAAGTGTTATCAAAATTTAAGAGAGATAGTAATAATGTCCTGTGCTGTTTTAATGGAAACAACATTAATGTTTTGAAATTTTTATAATACAATTTTATAAGAGCAAATCAAGTATTTATATTTGCTTTCAAAATACACAAACTGAAGCTCTTCAATTATAGCCAGCATTTATGAATCCACTGTTGTTAATATTATCCATCTTCCCAATAATCAATTAATCAACAAAAGAAAGTGGATTAAAAACAGAGACATGGCTTCTGCTTCGTAGGTCTTCCTGCATTTCTGCACCAAAGATTCCCATCTTCCTGCATTTCTGCACCTGCATAGTATTTTTTGTTCAGATATCACTGTAAATTAATGCAAGGTTTTAGCTTTGGCTCCCCTGCTGACATCTCCATGCATAAGAATGTGAAATTTGATTTAGGTTTCATTCCCAAAAAGGTGCATACAGTTTACATACTAAATAAGTATCTTCCATGTTAAACTGAACAAAATATGAAAAGCTATACAAATCAAGTGTGCTTTCTAAAGAGGCTGAGAATTTAAGAAAAAAAAAAAAGACAAATAAAAACTTTTTTTTTTTAACCACAACATGAAGCATTGGCAGTGTGAATGAAATTGTGCAAACAGAGACAAAATCATTTCTTAACCCAGAGCCTTTAGAGTATAATAGAAGTCTTCTATACTGATAGAAATCAATTCTTGGAGGATTATGGAATCAGATCCAAATTGTATTTGTTTAAATAATTGTTGTAGTTTAACCCCAGTCAGCAACCAAGCCCCACACAGCCGCTTGCTCACCCTCCCCCCAACAGTAGGGTGGGGAAGAGAATCAGAAGGGTAAAAGTAAGCAAACTAGTGGGTTGAGGTAAGAACTGTTTAAGAATTTAAATTAATAATTATAATGAAAATGAAAACAACAAGTGAGAGAGAGAAACAAAACCCAGGAAAAACAAGTGATGCAACCGCTCACCACCCGCCGACCGATGCCCAGCCTGTCCCCGAGCAGCGATTACTGCCCCCTGGCCAACTCCCCCCAGCTTACATACTGAGCATGACGTCATACGGTACGGCATAGCCCTTTGGCCAGTTGGGGTCAGCTGTCCTGGCTGTGCCCCCTCCCAGCTTCTTGTGCACCTCCTTGCTGGCAGAAAAGCCAGCTGAAAAGTCCTTGACTTACTATAAATACTGCTTAGCCACAACTAAAACATCAGTGTGTTATCACATCATTCTCATCCTAAATCCAAAACACAGCACTATACCAGCTACTAGGAAGAAAATTAACTCTATCCCAGCCGAAACCAGGACAATAATTCACACAAATACAAAAAATACAAAAGCCTGACAAAATTAACAGTTAAACTCAGAATACAGGAGGAGTTCAGTATTTTTACTAATTTAATCAAAAGCAAGTCTAGAGGGTCACTTTTTCGTTAGTATCATAGTATGGTTTATTTCGACAGTCAACATCAGAAGATGCAGAGAAACTGCAGGTGTGAGAGAAGGTTACTTGTAAGCTACTGGCACTCAAGTATTTTGCTTCTTTAACTATACATTTGTGGAATTTTTGTGTACTCACACAAAACCCAGCAGAACAGTATAATCTTATGGCCATTTGTTCAGAATGAGTGCTTCAATAGAAAGCTACCAAAAAAAATGCATACATATGGATTGACACAAGGGGTTTAAAACTCCCATTGAGTTACTGAAAATACTGAGTAGCTTGAAAAGATGAGAAAGACAACTTAAAATGTGTAAGTCTGAATAGCCGTATGAAAACTCAGTAACTGTTTTGAATTTTGAAAGTGAACCACAGTGATCATCCTCTAACTATCAAATGATTATCCAGACCCTCAAAAGAAAAAATAATGATTTGTCCAACAGTGACTGCACAACCACTCTCACCAAGCACCAGGACGAGATGTAACATGTGCATACTCTATTCAGGTATCGCTAAGTGTCAGCTTTCTGTTTCAGTCACAATGGAAGAAATACCAGAACCATGTTTCATGGAATCAGCTGACAAAAGTAAGAGAATGGGTTCTCAAATTCTCTAATAAAGTAGAATCAGTTAATTGACAATCCAAACGCAAAGCTGAAAGCAAAACAGATTTATCTCTACCTTTATAAACTATAAACAGCAGCTGACTGACTTAGCGATTGCCTTGTCTCTAACCAGCCCCGAACCCATTTAACTCAACTTATAACTTCATTTAGCCAGGAAGGAAATACAGTTTAGCCAGAAAATTAATAAATAAAGTACCAAAGCTATCTTCACCAAAACATCATGCAAAAATGTACTTGCTAGAATACAACACATAAAGTCCTTTTGATTCTTGTACGCTTTTTAAAACTCAAAGGAAGGTCCAAGAGAACTCTTTCAAAGGCTGATGGGGATTTCTAGGTTTGTTTTTTTAACACATTGAAGTTTTGTTCCACCCACCCCCACCCCCCGTGTGCCACCTGGATCGAAATGTGGAGTCTTCCCTTTCGTAACAAAGTGTGCAGGTGTCATAATTACAATAACGTACACCATAAGGTAGGATTTCAATTGTTTAAAACCTAATATAGGCTTGTTGAGGAAGTTTTTAGATCAGGGAGGCTGTATTTGTTTTCTTTTGGGCTTTTTTTGGAGGGGGAATTGTTTGTTTTGGTCTTTTTAGACCTGGAAAATACACATTTAAAAGAAAGAAAAAAAAAATAGGGAGAGGCGGGATTCAAATGCACTGCACAATTTTTCCAGTAATTTCTTAAATATAGCAATCCCAAAAGTGCTACCCATACTGCCAGAAAACAAACAGGGATCAAGAGAAAACAGAAGCATCTACACCAAGACTGTAGACATGTACACCATGTTATCCATCAAGTCTGTTGGTCCAAAAGCCTTTCATCAGTGCTAGTTACCCAGCTTACTATATCGTCAGTGTGCTTGTTTATCTAAACTTCAGTAACAATTTCACTGAACCCCAAACAAGCCTCAAGAAAGAAATTATGAAATGGAAATCTAAGCCACTGCCCGAGTTTCTTTAGCTTTCATCATTTTACTAGGAAATCACCCTCAAGAGGTTTTTTTGTTTATAATTTCAGAGCCAAGAGGCAATGAATTTAATATGCTTTAAGATGAAACTTCACAGCAATATCAGCAAACAATAGGAAATGTTTAAATGAACATATTTTACAGTCTCTTCTGTTGACTTTCTAGTGTTCTTTTACTTCCAGTGTTAATTTTGTCTGAAAGGCAAAGAAACAGAATTCTGATCAAAGGAACCGTCAGGAGGACTTCAAATTACATTCTGTAATGTACTAAAATCAGTTTGATAGCAGTCTCAACAGAAAAGGATGTGTCAAGAAGGAAAGAGGGATACAAAAAGGGGGGAAGGGAAGGGGCATAAATGACTAAGAGTCTGGAAAGAATATGCTTTAGGTTCTGTAAAGTGAAGCATCAGCAACCACATCAAATACCTCTCCCAGATCCAAAACATCAACACAAAGTTTGCCAGGACAGTTTACCAAGGTTACAGCTTACCAGTCAAGGTAACTAGAGGGGTACCCCACCATAAGGCCTTTTGCATACAAAGATCGCATCCACTGCAGGTCTGCTGTCCTTAACTCTATATTCCCTCCTCCGCTTAGGTTATACTTCCTCTGACAAATAATCTCTCCTCTTTTTTTTTCTTTTTCTTTTCTTTTTTTTTCTAAGGAAAGTTCAGAAGTCCTGCTTCTGAATGTGAATTGACTCCAGATGCAAATAACATCAAAGCAGCGGAGAAAATTTCACTGCAAAAAACCTTTGAAAGGAATGCTCAGGTTTTACACTGATAAGAATAAAAATTTCAGCAACAACCTGCTGAGATGAAGAGACTTAGTTCCCACAAAGTGACTCCTTGCAGTTGCACCCTCTTCTCACCCTAAAGATGCATACAAAGCATAATAAGAGTTCTGAAATACCCACTTTTGGATCCAGAAAAGGAATAACAGAGGGACATGAATTCCCACAATATTTAACAAATACGACAGCTTTCAATCAAGTCTGTCTCAAAGGACACACAAACGAGCCATCTTCCCTACCGCCAGAAAAAGAACAAACAGTTGGCCCTTCATGGACAACTCGCTGCATGCTTCGCTTTTGTAAGACCTCCTCTGACCAGCCACAGCACCAACAAAAAAATAACATAGCAGCAGTTCACTAAGATAAACATCCATCCAGAAAGCCACATGGAAGCACACCGTTCAATGGAAGGTAATGATATCAAATGTCTGACCTTTTACAAGATTTACTGTAAGGAAAAAAGGGGCAGACATGACTCTTAACAAGCACTGAAAATAATACTGCTAGTAAGTGAAAGCTAAGGGAGGCCTGAGGGCAGGCAGAACCCATGTATCCCATTTATATACTCAAATTTTTTAAAGATTCATAGGCACAAGTTCAAATCTTCCAAACACCCTTATTTTAAGATAGTTGCAGAGCTGATAAATGCAATGCTACATTCTGTAAAAACAGGATTTAGCAAAAGACACATTCCAAGGAAGAATACCTTAAAAAACATAGGGCCAGCTACAAAACTGACAAAGCAAACCTCAATCTTGGTTCACAAATAGGGTGGCTCAACAGACCAGACTCAGGCAGCTCCTGAAACCTTTCTTACTGTAAGAAAAATAAGGCGTGACTGCCATGCAGCCATTGGGTAAGCAGCTGTAACATTATTCATCCTAGAACTTGAAGAGCCCTGATTTACGATGTAGCTAAATACCAATACAAAATACCTACTAGAGTTCATATGTCATGATTAACCAGAAAGCTTTATTTATCACTAGGGACCTCATTTTTTGGCTTTTGTTTCTTATCTAAAATATTATGTAATACCTTCTTAATTCCAATAGCTACATGCTGTAAGATAAGAAAACAAATATGGTGCAAGATTTCTGGAATGCTATAGCACTTTCTATACATGGCCCTCTTGTGGGGTAGGGGGTGGAGAAGGGAAAAAAGCACATTTTGATTGCTTCTATTTCTTCCACAAAGATTCAATCTACGAAATTATTACATAATATGATTTCACAAATACAGCTTGGTTCCAACTCTTCATTTTTTTAGCTTATATACACATTGGATCACTCTAAAGATCAGCACTTGCTCATTCATTTTTCTTAACGTACTTTCAGAGGAAACATCAGACTATTGAATTAAAATATCATCTCATTGAAATTATCAAATTAAGGATACACGTATAATTTCATCTTAGCTCTGATCTGCTACCAACAGAATAAATGTTATCAAATCTATCTTTCCACAGTTTGGACCTCAGTATCTGGGAAGACTAAACAATGCAAGTGAATGATAACTTTTCCAGTACAGATGGAATGGATGAGTTCAGCTTTTCTCTAATGGCATTACTAATTCATAACATTTCCACACAGAAGTATCATTTAACTTGTTAAAGGTATTTACACTTATTTGCAATTCATTTTTGTCTCAGGAATGCACAACCTTCTCCAAAGAGTTTCCCACAGTACTGAAGTTCAGCATTTAACAGTTCACTGGGGGGGGGGGGGGCGGTAAAAGTTTCCTGACCCCTCTCTCACCTTTCCCACACTGCTTACCCTGCCAGACCTTCCGTGTGCCAATTCAAACTGCTAAAACAGCAGCAACAAAAACCAAAGTGGATAGTTTTCTGCCGTTTTAATGAGCTGGGTTAGTTCAGTGGAGGAGCATGAGAGGTGGTCAGTAACAGGGACAAGAAGAGGCAGATGCAAAACGGAGGAGCAAGAGCTCACCTGCCCAGGGACGAGGAGATTAACTTTCTATTTTGGAAGAATTAAAACACATGCACACTATCAGCAAGCACCAGTGCTCGGCCCTTCAGACACAACTGCTTGGGCCGACCTTGAAGTATTCCATTCTTATCCCCTTCTCTATTACAAAAATCATAACCCCTCCACTACTTTTGGTTGGCCCAATTCTTCAAACCTTAACAACATTTTCAAATCTAGTTTCTGTAGTGATTCTTGTAAGCAAAATAATCTGAAGGTCTAAATCACTATTTTTTTCAGCCACTGTTTTTGACTCCCTCAAATAATTCCAATGTATCAGAATGTTCTGTTAGCACAGAGTACTCAGATTGGTGCTTTTGTCATTTATGGATTTTCTGCACTATCTTTCCATCACTGAATCTTGTAAATCCAGAGCTGTCACCATCACAACTAACATCTTTAATAGAAAGCTGCACATAGCTCTTGCTAATCCCCAATACAAGACCTGCTTGGCCTCTTATTTGTGACTAGTAGCTATTAGTAATATAACCATAACAATTTCAGAATGAAAGATGCCCACAGTCCACAAGTTTCAAATTCAAGTCCTAATTTATCTTGTTTTGACAAGAACAGCCCTAGCTCAAGCATTCATCTATCTATCATTTTATATGGTATAAACCACAGCAGGAAAATTAAATGCAGTGGCAGCGTTGCTGCAGTCACAGTAATAAAAGGATATAGGCACGGGATAGTTTATAGGGAGAGGTGGAACACTACTGCCAGCATTATTCAACTACATACATATTCAGCTCTAAGCATGAAACTTGTTCTGAAGTACCAATCCTTGATACAATTACTTAAAAGACTCAAAACCTTCACTTCAATACAGGGATAATGGTCAGAATTTTAACCGTCAATGCTAAAAAGACTCAAGAATCGATGATAAAAATGCCAGCCAAAGCTTCTCTTAGGTGCAAGACTAACACACAACAACTCTTATTCAGAATAAGCTACTCTTCTTTTGATATTTAACATTAAAATATGCTTTTTCTGTTATTTACACGGTTTAATATTAATGGTTAGTCATGGACATGCAGTGCTAAACACTTGAGTAGCACTTTATAACTTCAAAAACAGTGCAAGACTAACTAAATCAAGGCAACTATTTATTCTCCATGCTCATCTTCATTTATTCCTATAAAAATTGCAAGTATTTAAAACTTTAAAATATGTATTATGTTACATACTGTGAAATGCTCCACTGTCTGCAAGGTATCTTAAAGATACCCATCAAATATATGCCAAGAAATAGGCAAACAGAATGGCAGGCAAAAGGAATACATTTAATTTTCCTGGCTCAGTCAGCTTAACATTGCAGATCACCTTTAACTACATATGGTCTACCACCACACAAAACATTGTACCTGGTGAACAGCACATACATACAACTTCATAAAAAAGTATCAAGATTACCTTCTAGAAACTGTTACAAAGTCATCTTGCGTTAATCTAGGCTCCAAAGCAAAGAAAAAAGAATATCTTAAAGTACCTCTTGCTTCTACATCTCTCACAGTTATAGAATTGAAGCATAGGAATTTCATTGCTCAAACAGAAACAAAAATCAAGCACTAACCTTAATAACATATTTTTAATGTTCAGGTGTCATTTAGTTTCCAAATTAAGACAAACAATATAGCATAATTTTCTCAAGCAAGAAATGTTCCCATTTCTTTGAACTTCAGCTTACTTTTTACCCCAGTTATTCAAAAGTTACTCTCTTCTACCTTACAATGTGGCAGAGTACAAACACTGAGGAGTTAAGTAAATGAGGCCACAATCCACTGAACTCATAGAAAGATCAAAATCATAATCAGAGAAAAAGTCTTTTTTTTTTAATTTTGTGAAGATATTGATGAAACTGAAGTAATACGTAATAACAGCATAAATACGTAAGAGTAACACCTAATAATATCTCAAGTATATCATAGCAATTTTTCAATGTAACAGAAAGTCTTCTGGTTGATCCCTGCAGACTGAGGAAGACACCTGGACTAACAATGTGATTTTTCTTTTAAAAAAAACACAACTCTTCTTTGATGAGCACAGTAAGAACTTACTACGGTAGAGATCTACTCAAAATTCTGATTCTCCCAGTACTGGTCTAGAGACATCTATAAAAATCACAGTGAAGTAGTAGCTCCATGAAAGAAACAAATAAATAACCAAATTACTTCAGATAAATGTTTGCGAATTTTGCCACCTGTGGAATTTCAGTTTTACAGTCTACGAAGACAATTATCACTGCTACTAACCACTATTATTTTGTGCACAGGTTCTGCAGGGGTCAGATTTTGAGTTTGTTTTCTTTCACAGGGAAAAGCAGAAGACTGAAATGTGTACTTTGAGGGAAAAGGGACAGCTGCAGCTAATGCAGCCTTACAAAATTCTACATCTTACAGAGTAGTTTTTAGGTATACCTGAGGTGGTGTGTTTGTCATTTTGATTTTACAATAATTAACTAATCCCAGGTGCCAAGCTTAATACTATTATGAGGTGCATGTTGTGCTAAGGTACACTAAAAGCATTACTTTTTTTTTTCCATAATATATTTGATGTTTTACTGTAAGGTTCAAAAAAATATGAGGTAGTCAAATCAGTAATTCCATGATAAGCATTATAACTGAAACAGAAGTTCCTACTTTTCTTCTTACTAAAAGAAAATTTAAATAAAACCTAGCTTCTCTGCTTATATAGTTCTTCCTGACCTGCACAAGAGATTATTTTGCTGTGCCATCTATACCAACTGGTGCCAGTTCCAGTAGATTACACGCAGTTGATAGCAGGCTTACACAGAATACAGCACAACTTAACACAGAACTTTAGCAGGCAACAAATCAAACAATAAGATGGCACATTTGCTCTTAATCTTGCAGACTTTAAAGATATATATTACTGAATATACTCAGAGTGGCTTTCTAATGAAATTTCATTTACACAGTCACGCTCTGTCAGTCCTCCCAAATAACTAGATGTTCAACACAATTTGACATGAAGAGATATGTTAAAAAAGAAAAAAAAATTACACTCCTACTAAGTCAGTGAAGAACAGGTGCCCAAAACCAGAAATAGTATTCGTTGGCACCACCAGTAAAAGACTGCAGCATGAAGTCAGCCCTTTTTGAACACTAGGGAACCCAGGCAAAAACTCAGTCTTAGGAAACAGGAACTAGGTTATGCAGCTCACACATAGATATTAAAGAGCATCTATAAACCGAGCTACATATGGTATATACTTATTGACGAGTTTTTAGAGGTGTTTTAGAGGCATTCTTCTTTCCCTCTGACTGAACAGAATTTGGAAGAAGTCAACATGGATAAGCATCACCATTAGTATCCACGCCACACAATTCTCATTTGAATAATATTTATCCAGCAATACTTGAATAATTAAAATTGAAGTAATATCAAAGTGGTTGCAAAACACTTTTCTTCTAGTTATCTTGAGCATTCTTATAATTTTTCCTCATATGCCAGGAACAGTTGAGTATACCTGTTAAACTGATTAACAAAAACTTAACAAAAATAACAATGCAGTGGAATACTGCATTACTGAGATGAGTCTGGAGCTTTTTTCCCCTAAAAAGTTACACAAAAACCCCAATGTTCAAATAACATCATTAAGTTTATTAAATGAGGCAATTAGAGGAATGACATAATTAGAATTGCCTTTGCAACACTCTGCTTTATATTATAAATTGACTCTTCAGGACTAAATCAGATTTTTTTAAAAGAGAAAAAGGAAACCATTGCTTATGCAGCTGAATGGTAACCCAAAGAACTGCAGTCTGTTCCTATTTTTGCCACAGACTCTTATGTGATGCATGGCAGGTCAATTTTATCTTTTCACAGTCAGTTATTCAGATAGTGAGGAATACATAATGAACACTTGATTTGTAACAGCCCACACAGAGCATTAAAATACATTAAAAAGCATCAAGTGCCTTTCTCCCAGATGAAATTCATAGCCCTGACATATGAATGTAGGCTCCTTCACAACATATTGGGAAAGTTTGGGCAGTTCAGAATGCAGTTCACAAACCAACACACAGCTAGCCTATGGAAACTTTCAAAGAGCAGAGGTGTGTTTTAAGTTTTCCCTTCCCATGGACCCAACGACCAAACTCACGGCTACAGGGGAACACGCTGAATGGCACACGCTGCCTCAAACTCTTCTTAGATGTTCAAGTTTCTCCCTCAAAATCAGAGAAGGTGTAATGTTTCTTTAAGAACAGGACAAGCAGCAAGAAGAAGCCCATAATGAATTCCTTTTAGCCAGCAGCTCAGTGTTTAGAACACTTGTCCTGGCTCCTGCATTTTAGGTTCTCCTCAGACTGACACCTCCAAGTTCTGTAATAGTGCCCTCGAGCTCCTCGTCACTATTTTGTTCCTTTTGCCCTTCAATCACCACTTCTTACACATTTGCAGTCTTCAGTCACAAGCCCATTTTTGTTTATTTTGCATCATATGAGCCATCATAGCAGAGTTTTAAATTTCCCCTTCCTGCTCAGCCCAGACCAAAGCACTTCTAGTAGAAAAGGAATTTGTGTAATTCAGCTGCTATATAGCAGTTACTTACTATGTAGTAAATTCACATTTTTTAGAAGTCATAAATATATAATGCTAGTAAGCTTGCCTAATTTTCACATAAGTGGCAAGAAACGCTTCTTTTACACAAAGGTCAATCCCAGACATGTTTAGTTCCTTCTTGAGTCCAAGGATAAGGCTGCCAGGAACATTAGCAAAGCAAGGTATTCTTCCCCAGCCTTGTGGTGGCCTAAGTTTTTCCCCAAAAAGCTTGAGGTAAACACACGGGCCCTGAAAAAAGGGATATTGTAACGGGATGTCAAGCAACATACTACCAACCCTACTTACGAGGCACACAGCCTAATCTCTAATCATTTCTAAATAACATCTCTGCCATAGAAACTAACAATACTTAGTGCAGCAGTAATCAGACTGTAACAAAGCTGTTTACTCTGTAGCTTCAAATTCCTCATTAAAACTAAATCATACCAAAGGTTGGTTTGCTTGTTTTTTTAATTATTATACCCTTATATATTTGCTATCTATTTTGTAAGCACAGTGCCCAGAAAAGACTAAAACATATTATGAAAGAAAACACGCTTTCAACTCAGTGTCTGTTTACAAAAATGACGGCTACCCATACCAACATTTTCAGACCAACCTCTTCTTATTGCAGAATAATATTTTATATGCAAATGGATAGCTTTTGAGGTCTGAGCAATAAAAATGGTTCCAATCCTCAACTCATACAGCTTCTGCTTGGCAAAAGGGAAAGTTTTAAGGATGCCTGAAGATCAGATTATCCAAATTTCCAACAAAGATGAAAGACAAAGTAGAAACTAGAGTGCCCTGGGGGGGGGACACGACACCACTGTATCTGGGAAGAAAGATATATGTATTTATTGTAATAGGACAACTATCTACATTCCAAATGGATTTACAGAAAAGGAAAATAAGGAAAATCACCCTAAAAAATGACCCTACTCCTCCAAGATACACTGTACATTTGATGTACTACATCAAAGAAGACATCACATGCAGAAGGTGAAGAAATTTACCAAGAGAATGAGCCTCCATACCACATTCGGTTCACTGACTGAAGATTAGTATTTTGCAAAGCACAAGTCCTTTTTTAACTTTTTTTAAGTATAGAACATGTAAGATTAAAAACGTCAAACAAAACATCTGTAGCCACAAAAAGTTAGGTGATTAATAGCTGCAGGAAACTGCAACTTTTTTCACCACTTGGTGGTTTTACCTAGAATAGTGTTTTGTTATTATACAACATATAAAGCAAATTAAACTTGATAAGTGAACACGCTGTAACATGCCATGAGAACCTCTGAATGTCACAGAACAGGTTAGTGCTTCAAACTGCATTGCTTCACTTGGTATTACAGATCATGAGATCTTCTGGATTACCACATTTCAGCTCATGAAAGGTTGAAGAAACTTTAATATCCTATTTCTAGCAAACTTTGAGTCACAGAACAAGGCCAGGACTTGAACAGGCAAGCCACAACATTAACTATTTCTAGAAGATCCATATCAAAACACTTCCAGAGCAGAAGCCGAGCAGCTAGTGGAAAAAAATAGCTGATACATTGGCTGAACACACTCTTAGAAAGTCCCTCCAAGTATTCCCTGAAAATTTTACAGGTATTATGACCTGAAGAAGCACAGTATTTCCAAAGTAACTTAAAAAAACAAACAAACAAACCACCAACATGTTTTTGCACTGCTCAGGCATACAAAACTGAAACTGAGCCTCATGCTCACACCTCAAAGTTTCTTCAAATTCAACTTCAAAGTTTTGTCAATGTGAGTAAAAATCCATGCAGGTATTTTGACAAAACATGACCTGAAATAAGATAGTGGTGAAAAACTAAGCAAACTAAGAATAAAATATGGTAAATGTTAGTAAGGTTTTACCTTGCAGGTAATTCTGTAGTCTGTAATTCAAGATTGTTTTTTTCTACCCATGTGTTACTAAGCAAAAAAGATCTGCCAAAACCCCATACTTTTGTTATTTTAGGCATAAATTTAGATTTAGAGGTACAACCACACCACAATGCATACTCTCTTCTGCATTACCAGATGAAGATGGAACTATTCACCTACACCATTAACCAGATCTAAAGACACTTTTTAGAAGACTATCCAAGAACAATGGAGAGCAACATCCATGCAAAGTGGAAGTGAGCTTAAAAACCAAATCAAATATTGAGAAGACTAAGGGTCTGAAGACTGACATTTGTTATTCAATTTCCCGTCACTATAAATACAGCTCCTTCATAAATACGCATTTGGTCAATACATTTTTTGATTTCAATTTTTATGTAAGGATTTTGAATAATGCAAAACTAAGTCTACCCACACACGTAGAAAAGTCTATTAAGTTAGTTGTACAGGATGCATGCAGGTGAGCAGTTCTGCATGTATTCTTAGAGGGCTAAAAAGAGAGCCAAAGCAAATTTGCATTATCGTGCCACCGTGTTATCACCCTGTGTTGAATTTAGATGACAAATTTCCCATAGACAACTATTAATCTAGCAGTAACAAAAACATAAAGTAATAATCATTATAAATTTAAAAATCTTTTTTAAAATATGTAAAGTTAAATGCTAAAAGAATACACCAATGATTGAAATTAGCAGTCAGCTATGTTCTTTGTACCCTCACAGGAAGATTCCCAGGTGAATGACAAGGTATTTTGCCATCACAGTGGGCTTGACCACCAGTACCAGAAAAATGTGTCAACAAGAGATGTCAGTTCTTTGATGAGGAGAAAGAGATATAACAGGTTGAAATATAAAAAAATTAGATGCACCTGTTTATCAGCACACTTGCTAAAATGTCTACCCCTATTTTTGTTTCCCGCCTGGTCACAAGGGCTACACAAAAGAATCTCTAATAGAAGACTAAAGCAAAGGAAGCTGCATGGAAACAGCCTTCCCAATGGATACGTTTCAGTGTGTATCCCAAAACTGATAATAAACAGGAATAGGAAGGTGCATGTACAAATGCACCCCAAGATGTTTCCTCATTGGACCCTAGTACCTTTAGTTTATCAGCTGTGTTACTTATTATTCAGTGCTTCAGGAACAAGATTTCCTTCACGCTTTTCAGCAAAAATTAAATTTATCAGAAAGTGCTACTATTAAGCAGATGTGCCACATAATTAGCAACGACAAATCCACTTACTTTTTTCTCCTTCTCATGATGTTTATCCTGAGAGTGAGAGGAAGAATCACTTAAACTTTGATCATATGACCTATTAGATCCCCGTTTGCTCTTTTTCTAAAAAGAGAAAATATATTTATGGATAGAGAAAAGGAACCATTTGAATAAATAAAAAGTATAAAGCATTTCAACTGATAAGATGCCTTACTGCTTGAAGAAAAAAAACACTTCAGTCACTGAAAAGCTGACAAATTACTAACACTAATAACATTAACAAGACTACCCAAAGTATACCAGGAAAAAAACCTATCCTTATATTGACTTTTACACCTCCCACGAATTTGCAAGATATGTTTTCCACAAAGAAATAAGATATGCCACTTTTTAAAGGTTAAAAGATGCTAGACACATTTTCAAGTTTTCATAACATAAAACAGAAAAGATGCTGCTCAAATGAGTATCACATGAAGCCACAGTGCTAGCCCTGCCACATGCTTGACAGGCATTGTGAGGTGGCTGCTTTATGGCTTCATGATTTATTATTCAAGTGACCCGTCTGCAATATTTTCATTAGAATTGTTTAAAAATAGGATACACAATGCTATGGTCATGTATGCATTTACAAGCGGCAGACATAATTGCCTGTATTTCTGTAATGCTTGAGAGCCTAGTCTGGGACCGCAAATACTTTATGCTAGGCCAGCGTTCAAAATGTTATTTTATCATAACTGAGGTAGCATTATAAAGACACTTCAGGTCACTACTTTGCCAACTAAAGTTTTCAGTGGTATAGTAGATATATGCCACCCACCATCTTCAGTAGTAAATACAAAACACCTGTATTTACCAGGCATCAACAATCACAATAATCCTAAAGAAACACTAAATCACTTAAACTACCTTGCCAATCTTTACTGTTATTACCTCTATAGTTTTGTAATTGAAAGCTACCTAATTACATGTCAAATATGGAGTTATGTCTTTATCATTAAACTTGTTTTTTAAATAAACATACGTGTTCTCAATCATAGCAGCACTGGAACATTCAAATCAAATGCATAATACTGTTAAGAGCTTGCCTTCACTGCTAAGTAATAGACCATTTTTGTTCTTTTTGTATACTTGGCTCAAGATAATAATAATAAAAAAATCTTAGCTTAGTGAGGGCCTAGAAAGCCCTGACTTATCTTCAATATGAAGCAAAATCATCAATATTCACAAGAGCACAGAGCTAACCTCACCCAGCTCGTCTTCTAGAAAGCTAAAATGGTTCATTGGCCCTGTATTTTTACCTCATTGCAATGTCTTCAAAACTCACCCAAGTATTCCCCTTTTTTAGCAGTGAAAACAAGTAATCAGCAAGTGTAACTATACTTACAGCAGTATCTGAACTTACGTCTATATAATTTAATTTTCATAATTCAATATTCATAAATAACATTTTTTAAACATCAGTAAGTCCTTCAAGTCCACACACACACACACGTACACAGAAACAGATATCTGGAACTGTCAAACTGATAGGAAGTGATAGGAAAGATTCCAGAGGTCTGATCCAAAACCTACTTAAATAACTGAGAAATGTCAAAGTTTTTTGTTTGCTTGTTTGTTTTTTAAAAATCAAACCTCAAGTCACTTCCTCGAGGTTGTGTTTCAGAGAACTTATAGGCAGGGAATATCCAGTGGCTACATGGTGAGAGATAGAACAAAAGGAAAAACACTAAAAAAAAAAAAAAAAAGGAGTAACAGAAGCAGAAAGAAATGGAGGGCTTCTTTATTCTCTAATATGCAGGATAACAAGTAGTATTTTCTAGATTATTCCGAAATGGACTAAATTCCTAGAAGCCAACTAATCAAATAGCAAAAGAAAACATTACAGGAACTTAATGAAAAAACCCACTAAATGTGCATGCTATTCCTGGCAGAGGGGAAAAACCCACACATCTGGAAAGTAACCACTTATAAAAACATTTTCAGTTAGTACTTCTGTAACTGTGATTAAAACATTATTTTAATGAAATACAATCTACTTTCTGAGCTACATGAAAATTCTACTGTTAATAGCATTTCAGAGTGAAAAAATAAGTCAGTGACATTGATTTATAGAATTTAACAAATACATACCAGTTTACTAAAATGGTATTTACAGTAGCCACAGTATTGGACGTTATCTGCACCATTGCCTTCTTCTTCACAAAGAAGTCCTGCGAACTGTGCACTAAAAATAAACCAAACAACATTCAAGAAAAGAAATTTTACATCAACTTGTACCACAATATCACAGCTGATAATGCACAGATACTTATACCTGCATTTAACAGAAGACATTTCCACACAAGTGACTTCTAATGGCATGCGAGCACATAACCGACCTTTGTAGCCCAGTGAAAAACACGTACAGTTTACACTTTGGCCTGATGCCTTTTTCATAGTCTTTAAGCCACTCACACAAGGCTTATAGCTTGAAAATCTACATTTATTATGCACGTACTCCCACAAATAAATAAACCAAGCAATTTCCAATGATTCTTAGCTCAAATTCAAGCCAAAAATCATTTATGGAAAGAATGGCTTTTAACAAAACCATACCGTAGATCCAAAGAAGAAATTTTTCTAAAGTTGCATACATCCTTCTCTGTTTTGCTAGGAAAATTACTTTTTTTTTTTTTTTTTTTTTTTTTAACTAGAACTTCAATGACATAATAAATCAAACCATATTTATTGGTTTAAAAGACTGTGGCAGGTTAATTTCTTTTAAAAAGAATAAGAGTGACAAGTTTCCTTGCCTGGGCTAATTATTACCTTATTCTACTACATTTTTTCAAATCAAATTTGCTTTTCACCATTTGTAATGTTGATTTATTTTCTTTATCAAAACCAAGTTAGACATTGAGAAACCAAATATTCAGTTTCATTTTCCGTATCATTTTCATTAGCATAATAATGCAATGTTACAGTCAAAATGATGCACGTGAGTATTTAAATGAAAGAACAATATATAAGGCAGCTTGTTTTCATTGCTTTTTAAAATCACTTTCCCCTCATTTATACATTATATTCTTGGGCAATACAGAAATACTGCTTCGTAAATACCTGCACACCTACAGCAGATTCCAACTACAGAAAACATTTAAGAGGATCTCTTTAAGCAAAGATTTATCATTCTAAGCTTGCCATACAAAATCAGATGGACTCAAGCTCATTCTTCCTTAGACATTAGTTTTGTTAACCCAAAATTGATATACCTCGCCCTGGATCTCTGCCTTCTGTAGTTTTCACATTTTTCTTCCATTTTTTAAATATTACAGAAGCCTCTCAATATCCTCAGTCACAGTACTCTCTGGCTAGATATCATTTTATAGTACATACCTGTTTTTTTTAGAATCAAAACATTCTAAAAACTGGCAAGATAAATATTTTAATTTTGAACCTAATTCTCATGCTCTTTATGGCATTCACTGAAAACGGGGTTTTGGAAGAAAGAAAAAAAATGACAAGGACTTTTGTATGCATCCAAATGTTTGAAAGAAAAGAGTCCTTTTCACCCAAACACTTGGATGTATACATTTTTTCACATCTGTAAGTAACCTCTTTACATGATATGTACGCTTCGAGGAACACAGTCCATTTTCACCATAAAAAGAAACTTGACATTGATCACATCCAATGAAAAATTACATGGTTACGAAAGATTAAAACCTGCCAGATAGTCAAGTAATTAAAAGAAAAAAAAGAAGAGCTGCCAAGAAATCAGCGCCTAAACTACAGAATTACATCCTTTAAGATCTGCACAAGACATTCAAAGTATCACTTGATTACACTGAAGAAAAAACATTTAAGTAATTTAAGTAGGTGTGCAAATACCATTTCCCTGACTGAGCTGGTCATGAAGCAGCATACTGGGCCACTTATAAAGGAGATGGGTAAGGCCACAGATTATGCAGCTAGACAGTCTGTGTAAATCTGCTATCTACTGCAAAACAGCTTCAGCTGAATTTGAAAAAAAACAAATAATGCCTGTAAATTTTGGGGTGGAACTCCTTTTGCCTCCTTTTACCTGTTGATATGTGGTTTAATCTAATTATCCAGCCTCTTTTAAGAAGTCCATGAAGCAATACAAGCGCCTCCTGAATCCAAGCAAACCTAAATATCTTAACGTGGAATGAATCAGATGGTGGACACAGCTGTTTTTCTGCAACAGCTATACATGAAACCTAAATGAATAGTTCAGGATAGATGCGTACCATTTAGATAAAATCAGTGAGGTGAATTACCCCCAAATGTTTGGAAATCTGTACCGGAAGGGGTGACTCTAGTGCATTTTTATGTGTAGCTCAATAATTTTTCCCACTGATTTACCAAAAGTAAACATCAAATCAGTTTGCAGGTAAACAAACAAAGTCTTCACATTCCCATATCCTATAAAATATCATCTAAGAAAAATAACGTAAGACAAAACAAAACAAAACAAAACAAACAAACAACACTAAACCTTATCCACAGGAGCACACAGCATTTAATACAACCGAAGGGAGTATTATCAGACAGCTTTTGCAGCTCACAGCAACGTCTGTGCTGCCACTGCCATGTTGTTAGTAAACTCTATTATAATCAAGTTAGATATTTCTACACAAAGTACCTTACTATATTTCTTTATTCAGAAATATACTAAATAAAGAGTTTATTCACTACACTGCGTGCATCAATTCTTTCTGGAACATCAGAGATGTTAAGTAATAAAATATACTTACCACGTTACGTGAAAAGCTTGTCGACATCCATGTTTATTACATGTCATACAAGCACCAGTGGCTGCTTTACTTTCTCTGCCTTGTTCATCACAAATATAGCATGTCTACCAAAGAGAAAATACTTAACATGATAAGAAGCATACAAATACATTCTGTGTTACTCACAGGAGATTCTAGTGTGAGAACCACTGGATTTTGCAGCTAAGCTTATATAAGAACTTCTTTATAAAAGTCTGATTATGTTTGTTTGCAAAAGGAGATCACCTGGTAGACACCTGGGATCTGTGTAACACTTCACAAACACTAAAGCAGTACAAATACTAATTTACTTAAATTCTATACGACTATTCAACTAGCCAAACAGCCAAAGGTTAATAGCATTAGGCTTCAAGATTTTCCTTGCTTTCAAGTTTGTGTTTATGTCCTTCTAGGTCACAATCATTTCCACATTCATTTAACATTACCTGTATCGGTGGCATTCAGAAATATCAAATTAGACTGAGTGCCTAATGGTACAGGATACCATACAGTATACATGCATATGTCTACAAAATTACACAAAGAAAAACTGCAAACTTAAAATTTTATTTGTACATTTGGTGTAAAGAATTTTCAGAAGTCTTATAGCATGCTTCAATATTTATATGATGCTCAGTTACCTTTAATTATATATGGTGTTTAACAGAACTCTGCTTTAATTTCAGCACGAATTGGACAACCCCATAAACACCTTAGAAACTAATCAAGCAAGAACCTTCTGTAAACAAAGCTTAAATTAGTATAATCAAGCCCATTTCAGGCTCAAAAACAAGCTAAAATGAAAACACCCTGTCTAGTACCTGAAAATCTTTTCACAGCATTTCTGTCAATTTATTTGTTTTACTGGAATACTAGAGCAATTTGTAATATTTTCAAAAACATTCTCAGTAAAATGCAAGAAAAAAAGAATTAAGAAGAATCCAAAATTTTTCTCATTATTCAATACTTTTTTTTTTTTAATATGTGGCCAATAAACATGGATACATGCTGTATGGAAGCTCACTATTATACTAGACATCACTATAATCTCTCATCAGCATTTCAGGGAGAAACATCAGGCAAAACTAAATCTCTTTCCATTTTTTTACTGTCCTAATTACTGAAATGCTGTTTAGAGAGATTCTATCATATCATTTTTATGTGTAAAATTTAACAGTTTAAGAATAGATTCTTAGTGAAAGTATCCTCCAGCACTGGGGCAGTCAAGTGTCTGTTTTTAAATGAGAGAGAACCATATTGAGGTAACAATCATCAACAACACACTGCTACCTCTGCAGAAATCCCATTACAAAATCTTAGATGAGAAAAAAGAAATTTCCCCCTCTAAAAAAAAATTGTCTACACTTAAACTGTAACTGACTTATTGCAATTGTATCACAACCTCCCTTCAGTGAGGCAGAGAATGAGTAGAATAATAAATAAAAAGAACATCAACGATGGGTAGTAGAAAATCCAGTTTAAGAAAAATGGACCAAGATACCACTGAAATTAAAAAGGATATAATGTAAAACCAGTATTACTTAGAAAGACATGAAAATGAGTGAAATTCTGAGATCAGAACAGCCTTTAACAGAGGTATTTAGAACAACATTTAACATGAGATATCAGCTAACTACAGCATTTTTGTTAACATGCAAGACTCTAGGGTAGGTGAGTCATTCTTGTATGGTTTCCACAAGACTTTTTAAAAAGCATTAAACCCAATAGCTAATATATCCTAAAATCATACCCTATATTGAAGGATATATTTGAAGGATCAGAAAGGGGATAATCCTACTTAATTCTTTGCTTTGCTCCCTTTGTACATCAAGGTAGCGCACACAGATAATTCAGTTGTTTGACAGGTCTGAGACTGGCTGCTTTTTAGCTTTCCATACCATGACCTGACACATTTAGATTTTAGGAACAAACAAGGTCATGATCTATCAACCTCATCTGAGTAACTATATTAAGCGTAAGTAAATTCAAAATCAAGGTACCTCTATAAATAGAGGGTTCAACAGACCCCATAAAACTCAAGCTCCTGTTACTGTTCTGTTTTTGCCAAGTTTTGTCTTAAGTTCTGGAATTTTTTTTCCCTCACTGAAGCTCAGAAAGAAAAGCAATATAAGCATTCCATTTAGGAAGGATGTAGGCCCTGTTTTTCACCACTACATATTACATTTAGGGTCTGTGTTTCAGGACCCCTTAAACCAATTTACAGTAAAATGACTGAAAAATTATAACAAACGACCAGCTACATTACAAACAAGTTTGAACACAACATGGTGGACTGCCTACCCGTTTTAACAAGCTCAATGAACTTTTCTATCCTTCCTACAATAGTCGTGAGAAGTATAAAACGTGTTTCCTAATCTTCCACACGAAATGGAGCCAAAGAAGGTTCATCTTCCCGTTCCAACATGGACGGTAAGTTCTCTCTAAAGCTGAGCTTCTCATACTTCTACCTTCTCTTAGACACAGAAACAATTCCAGAAGCCTGAGAACCTTTATCTTTCTTTCACAAAGCAGAAAACTGAAGACTTCCATGCATTTGTAAATTCAAGCAATTGCTACACCTGCTCTGAAACCTCTGGAATGTGGAAGTGTAAAACTCTGTGTCCCACCACCTACAGCAGGGCTGCTCTTCAGAGCTCTGAAGGGAAAAGAGTACTTAGACTTCTTCCAAACTCATTGGAAAACAAGCAAAACATTACACAAAGCTTTTTACTCAGCAAGGAAATTTTACTCAAAAAACACAACAAATAGTTTCTTTAATGGCAAAATATACATTTTGCAAAGCTGCCTTTATGTTTCTGTCAATATTTTTTCTTCAAAGATTCAAAATGTAAACCTTCTTTGCAAAAGTAAAGACAGAAGGGAAGATGAGGCAAGAAAACCCTTATAAAACAAAAAGCAATTTGAGAAATCATTTACTCTACTTGTAACAGCTACCCAAGAGCATTCCCTGCTTATAGAATCAAACCTAGGAGTTGTGCAGAAATTTCTCATTGTTGCAGCAAGCACTGAAATAAGTCTAACAGCTGCCTTTACTACTAGGCGGATCAAGAAACTCCAAATGCAGTTATTTTTTAATCAGCTCTTAAAAGAAATTCCTCAAAGCAGTAATTATATTCAATTACCACATACTTTCAAATGAACCTCAAATAAAGCTCATATAAAATAAATAGAGATTATCCACGCATAATCATTCAAGGAATAACAAACATCTACTAAATAGGAGAGCAACTACTAGTCCATTTCTTTTTGGAAGCAACTGTGTAAGAAGAGCTTTCCTGTTAGTCAACGCACTATCAAGTCATTCAGTGGATTCATTCTGTGATGTGATGGTTTTTATCCCAGAAGCAGGTAAACTTCAGGGAAACAGCAGCTAAATGTCTTTACACTGACAAGCCTCATGCGTCGGCGTCTGCTGCGTTTCTTCTTGCATTTAAGATTACTGCACTTTATAATATTGCATATGTTGCAGTGTTCAATAAGGAAACAAGTGCATAGAAAAAAATGTGTAAATTAAGTACTATCTCCTGGCAAAACTCCAACAACATTTGTTTCTATTTTAAAGACTACAGTATAAATTTTCCCTTATGGTAATTTTCATTGACCTGTATTTTCCCTCAATTCCATATGCTAGCCTTCCATATGTATCCAGCCACATACGCGGAATTATTTAGGACTTCACAGGAAATAAAATCTTTCTTAAAATCATCCTATTCCAAATTGAGTTGACAGACAGAATGAAATTAGCACTAGACCACTCTAAAAGGAGAAACAACTCTAATCATTTTTTCCTAATTACATGTTTACATTTGTTCACAATGCACAACAAATGTTTTAAGAACGGTTTGCCATATCTACTTCCCAGAAAAACAGCTTTTCTTTCCCATTTCCTCCCAAACTGATAAAGTCATAGTTAAATGCTTTACAAAGTTTCTGATCTAAAAAATGTATCATTTAAATAAAAACAATTTATACTGAATAGCAACGGGGGTGGGGAGGTGAAGTTATTGCAGGCTACCTGAAAAGGGAATTAGTAGTTGTATTGGTTTTGGGGGTGTTGCTCAAAACCAGCCTGCTCAGGAACTGGTGGCAGTTTAGCCACAGCAGTACCAAACTCAGCACTGGCTACAGATTTATCAAAAAGGTTGGGAGACTCCCCAGTCAGTAACTGCATCTTAAATTCTGTGCTGTTACAACTAGACTGCTGTTGGCAGTGAAGTTAGATTGGTCTCACGAGGTTTGCCGCAGCAACTGCATATAGGCATTTGATTCCCCTGAAATCCACAACTGCTACCTCCCTGAACCATATAGACCAAATAAAGACAGGAAAAACTGCATTCTGTAAAAAGAGAAGGGAAAAAACAAATAAATAATTTGCAGGCTAGGGGTATGACCCCAAACTTTGAAATTTCTGATACAGGTCTCATTATATTTTACAATCTACTGTAGTGGTCTGTATAAAAGTAGGTTTAGGCTGACTGTTATCATGGAAAATAGGCCTGAATCACAACACCCACCCAAAACCACAGAAAATGAAAAGCTAGACACCATCAGGAACTTTATCTACATGATCTGTATGGCACTAGTAATTATCTAGCAAGCAAAAAAAATCATGGTAACTACAGACCAACAAAATGCAAACTGGAATTTTTGTAGTAAAAAACAACTATACATGTATATTTGGAAGAAAAACAGTTCAAGAAAGAAGCAACTTTAGTTGTAACAAAAAGGAATTCAAGACTAAAGTCACAGACCAACAATGGACTTTGTGAACAAGTAATATTAAAAGATGCATCATATATTTTTTTACGTTACAAGGATTTACTCATCCAATACCAATTACCACCAGTGGAAATGGTGCAAGATAAAACAAAATCCAAAGTGTTCCACAAAATTTTTTGAAGTACATTAGCAAAGAACCACTACCAACAAAAAAAACCATGGACTACTACTCAAGGAAAAATGAGAAAACAGATGTGCTATTGGCCCAGAGTTGAGGAGAGAGAGAAAATAAACTCATCTGCCACAGCAAATCTGTACTGCTTTGTGTCCAAGCACAAAAATTTTATTAGTTCTGCACTTAATCTCACTGTTGCATGTTCTTGCCAAGGCAGAAGAAAGCCAATAGTGAGGAGCCAATACAGATGCTCAGGTAGTACGCAATGAGAAAGCATGAGAAGAACCTAGATTTTGACTCCCGGCTTTTCAGATACACTGGTAAATAAGATTGGCAAAACATACTGACAGCAATTGTGAGAATGTGAAACAGATAAGGAAAAGACTGAAGTGTGAAAAAAGAAAAAAGGATAGGAAAACAGGAGGGGGGCATGTAAATCATAGATGGGGGGGGGGGGGAGAGAAGAGAAAGACCGCTTTCCATGTAGAAAGAACACCAGAGGTGATACGTGTCTTTTTTTTGTTTCCTTTCTTTTTTTTATAATACAGTCTATTCCTCTTTTACCGCAGTGTCCACAAACCACCATAAAATGAAGTGAAAGAAAGCAAGCAGAGGTAAAAAGAACACCACCAGAAAAATACGTAATAAAATGAATCAGAAATTCAGACAGCTTGCTGCTTACAGAAGGGAAAACAAAAATACACAGGAGGAAGTAGTTAAGACTAGTGGCAAAGAGGTAGTACAAGTTAAACAAGTAGAAAAATGTAACTACCAATATAGAACATTAATAAGTTACTTTTACATTGCTTTGCCTTTTTTTTTTTTTAAATAAAGTCTCACCACACTTCACAAAACATTCCGTCTCACCGACACTTATTTAGGAGCAGTTCTTCTACAAGTAAATAATCCCACTAAACTGAACACTGTTTACAAAGGCAAAAGTCTGCAGGCTTTTGCCTCAATATATTAGCATAGCTTTTCTTCCTAAAAGAAATGTTTATGAACATCATATCAATACTTAAAACAGTAGGACTTAGTGGTAATTAATAATAACATTTCAAATAAGCTGTAATAATATTTTAACTTATGGGAAATACTTCACATTCCTTTCAAAATAAACTGTTATTCAAAGATCATGATATTTTTAATTAACAAAACAGTCCCTAATCTGTAAAAGAATAATGAGACATGGCAGATAACCTTACAGCTTAATTTAATAATATAGCTTTCTTAATTCTTGAATTAAAGCCATAGCAGAAAACACACATCATTACTGCATACATTTATGAATTTTATATAAAGTGCATTCTAAGAAGTGTAGTTTTAGATTATTAAAGCTCACAAGTTTTAAAATAAATACATTAAATATAGATAAAAAGACATATAATTATACCTTATTATAACGATCATGAGGAACAGACTGCAACACGATAGGTTCCATTGTAGAAACATTTGCAAACTGCACCTCGGGAATGTACAGAGCACAAACCACATGAGCCCAACCTACAAAAAGTTATAATTGTATTTAATTTTAATGTTTTCTAGAAGCTCAAAGGACATTTCAATTATAGTACAAAGAACCTTTTACAACACTTTTTTCCATGGACTATTTTAACTGTTTAATATATTACAGACATAAGTAACTTAAGTCATGTTTACATTTCATTTTATATTATCCAAAGTTTAGATGAGCTGCAATACATTTTTAAGTTTATTCAGTGAAGAATTTACACAGATAATCCTCCATGAAATCCAAATACTAATGATTTATACAAACAGTAACACACACAAATGGAAAAACAGGTTATTTCTCTAAATTTCTTGGATTAACACAGTCATCACGTAAAAGCTATGCAAATTCCTGCAAAACGGAGATATCACCTGAATAAACTAGCATTCATGCAAGCATTACCATCATATAAGACTTCTGCGTACACTTTTTTATTTAAACAAAGTCATTCTAATTTGACTAGACTCCTGTATTTTTTCTACAGAAAGAAATCCCAACACACACACCCGCACACCCCCTCCGTCAGAGCTCTTTTCCTTCCTTAAAGGTGTGGCCAATTAATTTTTTCATAGGAATATCAACTCCTATATCCAGTCCTGTTCTAACTCATTAACTTGGGGTCATCAATAAATGCTTAGCTACTTACCATATTGCGTTTTAACATTTCAAGAAGTAAACAATCCTAATTGCCTGACATATGGTTGGACGAGGGCAAGGGGAAACAACAATTCAGAAAGAAACCTACTATTTTAGGCCTTTTTTCAATACTAAGATCTTGAGAGTTGTCAGTTTGTTTCAGTGGAGGACATTTGCCATAACTAAATTTAGCAGAAGCTGCTATATAGCTTACCCAACATATTAATATACTGACACTAATAATAGAATTACAAGAGTAATATCACATAGTACAGAGCTACCTCATCTGAAAGTGAATTTGGTGTGGCTAATCATTTAGCAGGAATTCTGTTCTTCCCCAAGAGGAAAACTCAAGTGTTTTTTTATAAGACCTTCAGTACACCTTAAAAATAATTGTGCTTTCCTCCTACCCAGGTTTACTTGCATGCAAATATTAAGGAGATCAAATGACTTACAAAATCAGATAATCTAGCAGATTATTAGATTAGGTAAACAAAGTAAATTATCATTGTGCAAATGCATCCTATAAAGAAAAAAAAACAAACCACACAAACCATACCATACTGCCTCACTGCAGACCTTTTTGAGTTTTGTTTTCATCTTGGATTTTCTCCTTTTAACTACGCTGCTGAATCTAAAGGTTCTTAATTTCTTCACTCTTAAACTGAGCTAAACGTAATGATGTACTTACAGTAGCATCATTAAGACTCTGGAATGGTATTTAGTATCTGCAATAGCATACATGCTTTTTATTCTTTTCTTAGAGGACAAATCTTTCCTAGTTGCTTCCAACCAATTGGTGTTCCCCCTCACCATTTGCTAAACTGGTAGTTATAATTTGTATAGAAAATGAAAAGCGCACACGCAACTCAGAGTCAACATTCACAGTCAACGTAATATGTATCATTCTGGTACTTCATCTGCATCTAAATACAGTATCTGTGCTGCTTCATCATTTTATTCACAAATAGTTCGTAGAATTATTCCAAACAGAAAAAGCGTGAGACTAATAAAAGAGTAGGGAAAAGAAAATATAAGCTGCCAAATTAAGTTGCTTTTAAAAACGGTTCCAACAGACCATTTTAAAATTATCATTAACAGACAGACTGAAAAAAAAAAAACTATAAAAATCACAATCTTCTTTTGTTCTCTGCTCTACTTGAAATATCTTCAGGGAATAAGTGTTTATAAGGACTTTTCTAAGACTTGCAAACTGCCCTAAGCCAGAGTCATCTTACTAATGACAGATAAATAAATGTTAACATGGTGTTAATGGTGAATATTTATCTTTAAATCTCCTCCCAAAAAACTAACTCAAATAGAAACACCATTCATCTAATAAAGCCATTAAACCAGTAGAAAAGTGACACTGAAATTTTGAAAAAAACCTTCTTCAGTTAGTTACTCATAAACAGATGGCAAAAGCTTTTACTTCAGACATAATTAAGCCTGTACTCCAGTTACACTTACTTATAATGAAAAATTATTATGTAAATATACAAAATATACCAGAGACATTAAGGGGAAAAAAACAAAAAAAAAACCGCTTACTAAGCCAACTGAAATTTAGATAAATAAAGAATTTTCACTACAAGAAACCAGTTTTAGAAGTAACTTTGACTGCATACTACTCCATCACTATCAAAAAAAAATTAAACAATATAGTCCGAAACCTACAAGCTTAATATATTCTGATTTCCAAAATACAGAGCGCACATCCAGGATAGTTGTGGGCAATAGCATGCCTTCATCTTTCATTATAACAAAAACAGTATCTACATAATGAAACAAATGAAGTACTACAGCACTAATACACTTTTTGACCAAGGGGTCAGTAAGTGTCCAGGGAACTGAGGACAAGGGACCTTCTCCATTGGTTTCCATCTGGTATCTTTAGATCCCAGATAATCTCACCTTGCTGAAAAATCACAACCTGTCCAATAAAAATTTAACCATAGCAGAGGTTGCAGCACCCTTATGTTACCAGCCTCAAATGCCTACATCATAAAAGAGGCCCTCCTCCAGCACCAGCTCCCACAAGGACTCAGACACCCCATACACAACTGCTTAAACGTTCTTTTGTCCAAAGTTTCCCTGGTGACGAAATATAAAATTGTCAGAGAGCAACACCCAGCTCACCTGGAAGAACCGAAAGACAGAGAGCTTCAGCAGCTCTCCATGAAGAAAGAATAAGGAAGACAGTTTTCCATAACAAATATGATTAAGGACGGGTTGCCTAAAGGTGCTGTGGAATCTCCCTCTTTGGAGAACTCAAGAAGGTCTGTAGACTCCTTCACAAAACTTGCCAACTTAAGGGAGGTCAAGAAGATTCAGTTTTGCCATATAAGGACCAGATAGTAGAGGAGGAAAACAGGAAAGGAAGCAAACAACCATCATCTTTTTCCCAAGCATCAAAAGACTAGTCGCTTTTCCTACAAAGAGTAAGCATGGAAGCAAGGACACCTACAGCAAAAGTAAGTGTGATAGCTCTCCTCTGTCTCACTGATAGAATAACGAGCTACTAGCACACAAGCAGACTTTACTTTTAATGTTTTCTGCAACTGAGAGGGCTCTTGAATACATAACACAGTGAGAAAATGCCTCCCCCATCCTCCGCTGCCACTTCCTTCTCTTTTAGACAACTACTCTGAGGCAGAGCACCGAGCTCAGAATCCCAACGGAATAAAGTACCTACTGCCACGTTGAGAGTTGAGTGCTTTCATCTACTGTTTCTTACTGGATGACAACTGCCTACTTTGTCTGCAGAGATAATGAAACATCCTAGAGACACACATGCAAACTGTACATAGAGCTGATAAGAGAAGCAAGCATTTATAAGGACTTATGATATTTAAGACTACATTAAAATATATATTTTTCAATGAACTCCACCTAGGACATAAAGATTGTGCTGTAAACTTCCTATTCAAATCACTTGCTACATTATTCTTGGGCAACTACAACTTCATCAGCAACTATACATCTTTTTCTTCCCTCCCTCCCCAAAAAAAAAAAAACACCATTAAATCCAGTCCTTTTGAGTTTTCCCAATGCTTAAGTGTGAAAAATTCTGTTGTATACCCATGTTTTAGAGTTTAAAAAACCAACTCCAGTAGCACTGTTCTACACATTCAATAACACTTAAAACATTCTCACTAGTTTCTCTTGGAACTGAAATTAATTTATCACCATTCCTCTTCACCCAAAACACCGCACAGAAATAACAGGATACTCTGACTTTTCTTAATTGTTCTCCAAACTTAGCCAGGAACTCATGCCGTTTTTCAGACCACTCTTGTTCCAAATGAGTTTTTTAAAACCATCTGTATAGACCACATCCTTTACTATTTAAATCAATGATAAGCTTCCATTCACTTTGGTTGTGCATTGTTTGCATCCAAACAACTGGCCACAGATTTATTACTTACTTATTTTAATTTTACTTATAAAATTTACAGTAATTACTAACAAACTCTTACTGTTGCCACTGAATTGCTTATACTCAATTTACTTTTGCTTTCATCTCACTTTCAGAACAACTGTAACTGGGGGGGGCAGGGACACGGGGACAAATTTTTTTGTAAATACAGGTTCTGTCATCTTGCAAAATGTTCTTAAAATTTTCCCTATCATCAGAATTTTCTTTTTTTTTTTTTTTTCTTATTTGACTTACTATTTGTTAATCTTTGAGGAGGTCGTCACTTTATGTATGTGCTTTCTCAGTGTTGTGGTTTAACCCCAGTCAGCAACTAAGCACCACACAGTGGCTCGCCTGCCCTTCCTCCCTCCCCGGTGGGATGGGCGAGAGAATCAGAAAAAAAAAGTAAAACCCGTGGGTTTAGATAAAGACAGTTTAATAGGACAGCAGAGGAAGAGAAAATAATAATAATGATAAAAGAATATACAAAACAAGTGATGCACAACGCAATTTCTCACCACCCGCTGACTGCCGCCCAGCCCGTCCCCGAGCAGCGGTCACTGCCCCCCAGCCAACACCCCCAGTTTATATACTGAGCATGATGCCATACGGTACGGCATAGCCCTTTGGCCAGTCTGGGTCAGCTGTCCTGGCTGTGCTCCTTCCCAGCTTCTTGTGCACCTGGCAGAGCATGGAAAGCTGAAAAGTCCTTGACTTACTATAAACACTACTTAGCCACAACTAAAACATCAGTGTGTTATCAACCTTATTCTCATCCTAAATCCAAACCACAGCACTATACCAGCTACTAGGAAGAAAATTAACTCTATCCCAGCCGAAACCAGGACATTCAATAATCATATTTTTACTAGATGATAGTATCTGGCTTGCTTATTTTAAAATAAACTTAAGCTTTAACTTAAAAACAAGAAATCAGGAAATGTATTATGAGGGTTCAAATCAGCCATTGAGTTTGCTTGTTTCTGTGCATTCTTATCAGAACTGCTTTCTCTGAAACTGCTGAAAAAAATATTCACAGCAGCTACCATGGGCTAGCAGATTCACTGCCTCTTTTGTTTTAAACAATCCAATATTCCACAAAAAATAAATGCCTCCATCCAGAAATTGTAAAATGTCATCAGTTTTTGGTTATTACTTATTAGAAACAACTTATTGGTGACAGCCAAATTAAAATTAAAAATATTTACTTCAACTGTGCTTTCAAGTACAATAACTTTGGGAAATCCTGCTTACCTTTCAAAACAACAACAACAAAAAAATCTACTGTGCTTTCTAAGGTAACATCACACAAGTATAGCTAAGACACTTTCCTTTGAAGAGATCTTAGGAAACAACTTCAACCAGCATTAAAACAATATCAAACCCACATATAAACCAACTCCAAGATCTACTTTGATAACAATAATAATGAAAACAGTTTTCTCCAATATCAGAAATTGGAAATTCATGTTGAAAAGCCTTCAAAGTTCACATACATCTTATGAAATTTCCAGCTTCTCACTTGAGTCCTTTTTTATTTTGATTTATCCCTCAGAAAGACACACTACTGAGTTTTGCTGATTTTTATGTCTTGTTCTGGCATGAAAAATATTTAATTACCAGCACAGAATCTATCCAAATTTTACCAATCTTTTGCTGACATTTTTATTTCAGGTGCCTAACTAATTTTTAACTCAGTGAAAACCTATCAGTACATACGTAGCAGGTATAATTTGAATATACCTTATTCATTCAAGGTAACAAATCTCAGACCCCAGAACCCCAACTGAAAATAAATAGTTGATCTGTTATCCCAACGTGATGGAGAACAGGTAACTCCTAACAATTTCACCATCAGCAAACAAAAGACTGTTGCCAAAAAAGAACTCTATAGCTAGAAGCAAACTCTAACAAAGTAATCTAAAATTAACAAAGAAAACCCAGGAAGATAAATAATATACAGTACATTATCCATCTAACTAAATTTTTGCCTTTACAACTACTGTTGAAGTGTTCAAAACTTGATTCACAAGCACTTTCACCATAAAAAAATTCATAGTACTTTTAAATCATCTTCCAGTGCAAATTTTGAAGCCTTGCTTTTATAATCTTTTACTTCATAATAACAGCAACAGACTTACAGAATCATAGAATGGCTTAGGTTGGAAAAGACCTTTAAGATCATCAAGTCCAACCGTTAACCTAGCACTGCCAGGTTCACTAAATCATGTCCCTAAGCACCACATCTACACCTCCTTTAAATACCTCCAGGGATGGGGACTCAACCACTTCCCTAGGCAGCCTGTTCCAATAATCCATCCCACCATCCGAATTTAGGGAAGTTCACTATACCATGTGAACAGACACAGAGTAGGCACTACACTAGCGCTACATCCCGCAATCAATGTTGAAGCCATGCTGCAAAGCAGTAACAGACTGTAGAGGCCAGAATCATAAAGTCACACTGAGATGGAGCCATAGTGCCAGTGTGGTCCTACAAGAGAGCTCTGGGATGTCATCACCATCTCCTAACTGTGCACCAATTCCAGAGTAAAATTTGGTTATGCGTTCTGTGTAAGTTCCTAAAAGAGTCCATTATATCTCACTAAGGAAATTTTACTTTCTTTGTAACCACAGCTCACTCCTAAGCCAAGTGAATGTATTCTTCTAGCATGGAAAAACCTTTCTTTGTTGAAATGTTAGTTTCTTACTAGGGTTGCTCCAGGTTGCAATTTAAGGATACACCTTAATCCATTTCAACTGTCGGCTGTCACTAAGAGGTAAGATCCCACCTTACTCTTCACTTTCAACTGTATATTCCTGTAGTATAAGCTTGCTATGTAGCAGGGCAGATAAAATTTTATTCACCTGATTACTAAACTCGGGGGAAAACAAAAGTTTACCTTCCAGTAAGATCAGTAAATAAGTTGATGCAATCCATACTGAGGCCATGTGATTACCATACACAAAACCACCAGTGAAGAAACAGCCAGTCGTGGGAAAACCACAGTCCACTCCTTTCAGCAAAGGTCAACAGCTGCCCTAGATTGCATGAAAATGCACCCTCACTTTCCACAACTATCACATCTGCTGACTGACCCCAAGACTCAGCTCTATCCCACTCTGAAAGGTGAATCCAGCAAAGATGTACTTAAGACCTTTATTGTTACTATTTGCCAGAGGGCAAGATTAAGTACTATTTTAGACCTTTAGTTAAGGCATTCCACACACTTTTGTTTTCACCCTGATCTTCCTTTCCAGAAAAGCAGTAAAACTTCAGAAAAGAAATCTGTCAGCTTAAGTTACTGTCTTTTCCTTACCCTAGTAAATACAGTTTTAGAGTTTGCTACAGTTAATATAGTATTATTCACTATATTGTTTGATCCACGCTTTTCAAAGGCGCTCACACTAGCCACTAGACATCTCACCACTCTGGCTGGTAGTCAACCTTATCATTAGTACACAGAATTAAGGGACAATTTCTGTTAAAAAAAAAAAAAAGAAAATACTGTTTGTCTATGAAAAGGCTTCACTCTACAGAGTCCTACTATAGAATTTCACCAAACTCTCCATTTATCAAAGTTTGTTCCTGAACTAAAGGATTGGTACATAAGAAAAATTCACTTTGGGTCATTATTCAGCACCACAACAAATAGTTTGGTTTTGAAACAGCTACAGATTACATTCCACTGGTCCACTGAGTAAGCTAATAGCTTTAATAATTTTATCTGGCATGCTATGGCATTAATGAGTCTCTTCGCCCTCCCTCAAGAAATCCTTTTGTACAACAAAAGGAAGAAATGTCACAAATATTTATCTAAAGCTCTAATTTTTTTCCTAGTTATACATTATGATTACTAGCAATATAAATAATAAATATACAATATAGATTATATAATAATATGTATATTATATTAGTAAAAGATTTTAAATTGCTTATCAATTTATACTGTCTTTCCCAGTAAAAAAAAATACACATACAAACTCCTGCAAATCTGCACAAAAGGACCAGCACATTTGTAGGTAAGCACTTCTTGCAAAATGCATACTCCTGAATGTGTACGTATGACATTATACCATCCTCATTCTTAGACATTAATACCAAGAAAACTCATCAGAACAGTAAACCTGACAGTGAGAGCTGCTGACTCTAATAATAACAACAGCAATAGGAAAACCTAGCATATGATGTTTTTATAGACTTGGGAGATCCCAAGGCTAACCCAGGGGATGGGAAGACAGCCTGGACGATGACATAAAACCACCGCATTGTTAGCTGGCCTTTTCCCAAGCAGCTGCATGAAAGAAGTCTTGGTGAAAAGTCACACAAAGAATGCTGTTACACAGCATTCCTGATCATCATCCAGTGGAATCAGATTTCAAAGTAACAACTTGTACAGCAAAATCAAGCCTTTTAGGCTTACAGAAAATTGTGGATAAAGATCACTGTAAGAAAACTATTTAAACAGGAGAAGCACAATATTAGATACAACTGAACAATTTGCTTAAAAAAAACAGACTGCATACTCAGTATTATGAGAAGATAAAAGAACTGGGATTCAAAAAAACTATAATCAGTTCAAATGGTCATGATTTTATTTCCTCCTCACTGAGTGTCAAAACCCAAAGGAAATTACTGCAGCCGTTAAGGAAACATTACAGTTCTCAAGTATCTTCAAACAAATGCTCACTTGTTGCTTTTCTGTTTTTCAAAAAAATGTGTTTATATTTTGTCCAACTACTAATCCACATACAGAGTACAAAGGTAAAGAAAAGTTAATATCTCTTTCAATGGCCTTCTTACACATAAGACAGCAAAGCAATAAGCAACTCATATATGTACCAGTTTTCCTCATTTTAAAATCTCTTCTATTCAGTCATGTGTTTAAAACCAGTGGTGCCCCTAAATGAACATGAATATCAAACTTAGCAAGAAATTTTGTCAATAAACATACTGAAAGAGAAAAGTTAGTTTTTCAACTCAATCCTACTTTTCTACTTCTAGTATCAATTATAAATAAATAAATAAATAAATAAATAAATAAACAAACTGAAATAAATAAATAAATAGAACTGCAGTCTCTGAACACTGAAGAAGTCCTAATGCTTATGGAAAAACAAATTCCACAAAGCCCACATATATGGAAGACTATTTTTTGTTAACAAAACTTAACCATAGCTGTAAGACAGTCACAGATGTTAGCCAGCCAAAATATTAAAACTTATTCAAAACTTATTCCTAAGATTTCTGACAATCACCCCGTTCATAACCATGCAATGTCCCACTGCCCTTAACAAATTAATTCAATCAGATGTGCAGCTAAATACAGTCAACTCTTAATAATCCTTAGCATGGATAACCTGCTGACAGATAACCCGCATCATGGATATTAGTCCAGGCTACACTCTGCTAAATGCAACTGCATTGTTTCCATGATCTGCGCAAGATCTTTTCCAAGATCTGTGCAAGGTTCTGATTACAGTGACAGCAGCCACCACCACCCAGCCAAGAACAGGCAGGCATCTGTGTACTCTCCAGTGTACCAAAAAAGGTTATGAGCAACAAAAAATGCCATTTTCACTTGGTGCCTCACGTGAACTCTTTAGGCCTTCCAGATCCAGACACACTAGCAACTTGGTGCAGAACCATTGAGTTTCCAACACTAAGCGGAATGTTTCCACAACACCGTCTAGAAACCACTTGGCTAGTACAGTCACTGTTACCTAGGGTACTGAACTTCCCCTATCCCACTCTACATCCAATAACCCAAACAGCCAAGAGTTAACTATGGCTATAAAAATATTTAATGCCTCAAAAATGTAGATTACCCATGTCTTCTGTTTTCAGAGCAGATGCAGAAAACAGTGCACTCAATTTTAAGAACATTCTTCAGGCAAAAGCCTTGCTAAAATTAATACTTTTGTTTCATTTTCAGGATCTGTCCTAGTCTCAAGGTATTATGAATGTTTACACTAATGCAAATATTTAATAATCAATGAGAAAAATTTGTACCAAAAAAATGGTGACCCATAATTACATTGATAGTCTGTGTTAGGGAACAGTAAACCATACTGTAATCATTTTGCAGTCTAGAGATTCCATGGCATCAGGTACAGTAGGTCTGCTTCTCTAAAATGTCACATTCAGCTCTGGTAAGGATTATGTATCATTTGGAAGACATATAGAGAAGGGGAAAGGGGATGGTCAGTTTTCTGTACAAGGAATGCCCAATCAGTCTGGGCATCCTGAAAAGGAGACAAAAAAAGAAAATGACAGAGGGTCTATAAAGCCAGAAGGGGTATTGAAAAGGTGAACATAAAATAACTGCTCTTTGTCTCTTCCTATCACTTAGCAAGTGCCAAGTGGCATCGAATAAAACCGTGAGGTAACAGGTTCAAAACAAACCAGCATACATCTTGACACATTGCACAGATCACTGCAAAATGCCTTGCCAGACAACATTATAGACACTAAACCTTTATACAGAAGTGGACATATTAATGGAGTGATGGACTCTTGTTCCATTCAACACAAAAATACCATTACATAAACCCTCAGCAACTGTACTGATAGGCACGGCTAAGGTACAGTAGATGTCTCCCAACCAGAAATATAAAACATAAAAGCAAATCTAAAGAAGTGCTGATCTCCAGAAAGCCAGACAAGCAGTAACAGGCCAGTAAAAGGAGGGGGGGAAGGAGGAAGAACGCACACCAAGGAACCTCACGCCACTTGGGGGGCAGGGCGGGACAAAAAAACCCCACAGCACACCAACACAACCACACCATACACCACCATTGCTATTTTCCAGTCAGCCAGTAATACTTAAAAACAAGTTTGATTCCCAGACTACTTTGCCGTATGTATCTTATAGTGCGCGAGAGTTCTTAAAGACAAGATAACACCACTACATAAGAGCTATAAGATTAGGCTGCTTTCAGGTACAGTTGTGCAACTGACTTAAAACAGCTAAGGTACAGGCTGCTGCTGAAAGAACAGTCCTGGTCATTCCCCTACACCAGCATTAGCATGGTCAGCTGGGTCAGGGAACTGATTTCATTTAGCTGAAAATTAACCTGGCAGGGGGAGGAAGTTCTAAATGCTAGTACCATCACAAAGAAGGAGGAAATAATGCATAGCCAGGACCCTCCCTGCAGTAACAGCTTCTTACTGCAGGTTAAGAAAATCGTGGAATCCTACAGTAAAAGCTCAATAGATCAAAAAACATTAAGATTCCTGACATAAAAGAAAATACAGCATCTTCAACACCCAAACAAAACACACTTCTTCACATTATTAAAAAACAACTATCCAGAAGACTGTTACCACAAAAAAACCAAAAAATCTACAAGAGCAGCAGACCATGTATGAGCTAAGCTATCCGCATATCCAAAAGAAAAACTGCATTGGTTTTCTGGCCACAAAATAAAGTTACTTGTTGCTAGAAGGCAGAAAGAAGCATAACTTTGTAACACTGACATAAGTAATTTCTTCACTTGTTCTGAGAAGCTGAAACCCTTTAATTATTTCTATACTTACCAAAAGACTCCATAATTACAAATTTCTAAAGCTGGATCCTTACAAGGTTTTATCAGAAATGTTTGTTTCAAAGTTGCTTCAGAAATACCTGCATCTTTTTATCACTTCCCTCAGCAACAAATAGTGTAAGAGCATTTAAAAAAATCCAAGTATTAATCTACTGTAAATGTAATTTTAAACTGGCAAGCCCCATTACATGACCTTCAACAATATTTCCTTAAGTCCGAAACTCTTCTGGCACAATCCCTTGTTAGGCAACTCTTTGAAAGGAAAGCTTCAGGTTAAGAATGTAGATTTCTGAGATGCAACACCAGTCGGAGTCCATTTTTTCCAAGGTTCACATCCTTCTGTAAAGCTGTTATTTAAAGGACATTTGGTCCATAAGGTAGAATTTGCTGTATTCAAGACCATAGACAAGATCTATTACTAAGGGATGGATGTTTCCAGAAGGTGAAGTACAAATTCTTAAGACTTATCTGCTATTCAGTTTTCACTATGAGGCTTTCACTGATGAAAGCAGTTGGTCATGAAAATTGTAACAGGGACGATACTGTTCGTACAGTGTAACATCTTTGCTATTTAAACTCAAATAATTTCAATCTCATACAGTAACTCACTTTCAGACAAGAATTCATAATTACAATTAATACAGCTATATGAGAGATAACTAATAGGATGCTCAGATCTTTGATGCACACTGTCAAAACATGTTCTCAAGACTTTATGCAAAGAAAAATTTCAAAATTACCATACAGAATAGCAAGGCATTCCCAAACACTACTTTAAGTATAAAAACAGAAAACACTTCAGATACTTCACACTTCACAAAATTTACTGTGTATTTCAAGAGGTCTGAGGCTTTCTTACTACTTATTTCCTAAAAAAATCAAGTGTCCAGCTGCCTTACCTGAAGAAATTAATTCAACACTGCCATGTATCAACCTGTCTAAGAGGAAGAATAGTTCTAAAGCTAAAATACTGGGCTGGCACTTAAGATGGTAGTTTCACTGACACACAGACAACAGAGACTTAAGACAATCTCCCAACTCTCACAAATGACACTAAGTTCACTAACGTGTTTGAGATAAGCAGACACCAGAATGGTGAACGCTAAAGCGTATACTCTACATTGCAGTCAAAGTGTAGACAGGGGAAAGCATAGATCAGCCCAAACACAAGTAGGCTCTGTGTTCCTGCAACTCAACTGCAACAGAAGTAGCAAAGCTGCATCAACAGCATCGACACTAAGCTAAGATATAAATTAGTTAGAATATTACATGTGCAGCATAAAACCTCCGGAATACAATTTACGCCATGTCCAAATGAAACCCAGAATCCTGATCATAATTTCTCCTCTCACAAAAGAAAGGGCTCAGTATCAAAATAACCAGGCTATTTACAGATAGATGATGGACAGGAATTTAGAAGTATCTAGTAAAGAGAGAAGAAGGAATTCCAGAAGTGACTGAAAAGTTAATTGAAGTTTTTCATTCCTATCACCCAGCTATTAGTATAAACATAACCAAGACAGGATATTCAGTGGAGACTTTCTCTAGCAGTTCTACTCAGCAGGAGCAGAACTGATGATAACCTGAACGATGAAATTAGAAAGATGTAAGGGACAGGTAATCACTACTGCAACTTTTCAGCTGTAACTTCTTTGTTACAGAACACATTAGTAAACCAGGCATGAAAGAGCTGTTCTTTGAAAATGCACTGGTGCATTCAGTCTGGGCTACAGACACAAAAATTCCACTTTCCTCCATGAATGGTGCACTTTCAACAGCTTTCTATAAATGCTCAAACTCCAACTAAACACACATAAAATTTATCCTTTTTCCCCATTAAAATCTTACGTTAAGATGCAGCTTCTTCTTCATTGTAACTCTTTCTAAAAATAAAACTAAGAATAATGATTGATGTTCTCAAACTAAATTCAACCTAAATTGGACAAATAAAGGTTACTGTAAAATAGTTCTCTCTTTCCAAACCAGCCAGTGTTTTCATTTGTGTTCAGGATCCCTATAATTTTTTTCCAGTCTTATTTCCCTCACACAAAATAAGAGAGTTCACAAAAAATAAGAATAAAACTTACCCCCATTATCTGTTCTCTTTAAAGCACCATCCTTATGAGGGCATAATTCACATCTCTAGGGAAAAAAAGCAAAAATAAAATAAAAAAATGGAATGATCATAGGAGCATTGAAAAAGAAACCACACACATCAAAACTGTTAGCTGTCATTAAGGAAGCAACCATTCTTTCAAAGTGAATGGGTGTGTTTTTCCTTAACCTTTACTTGAATATTAGTTTGCCACAAACAAAGCTTTCTCCTTCAGATCTTGAAACTATATTTAAGCTATTCGCAGTTCTACCTCCAAGTTTTTATTCCTGGATTCCATACCCTGGAATTCTGGAGACAAGCCTCCGAAAACTATAGCATGGGGTAGGGTAGACTCACTTGATAAGAAACTTGGGCATAGTCCAAAGACTCCCTACCGTATTTCTTTCTCCTGGGATCTCTGTATTCGCCAAAGTGGTCAATCACAAAGACGTGCCACAGATATATTAGCACAGGTGCACATACTATAGCTGACTTCACAGTCTCTGCTGACTCTCACTTACCCTGAGAGACAAAAATAATCTCGCTTTCTGTCTCAGAAAAAGGAGGTCAGAAGTTGACTCATCCTTGAAATTCGCCAAGACTGCATGTCTGGAAACGTGCAGTTTGACATCGTATTACTCTGACATACACCAGGATCACAACAGTACAATCTTTCTGCTGTCGCTGCCTCTATCAAGTTCCTAATATCAAGTTTATCTCTAAGTGTTCTAGAGCAGTGTGAACCAATTCCAAATCAGTTCAGAGATGACAGAAATGGAACAGGTTTGACACACATTCCACGTCAACTGCTCCAAATGACATGCAAAGGAACACCATTATAGGAGAGCCTATACCTAGGAATCACCTTATTAGCACATTTATGAATTCCCAAATTAGGGACAACTCAAAGCATATCAATCTAAAAAGCTTTTTAAGAAACTGAAGAACAGTCTGGTCATCAGATGCAAACTTAACACCACATCCTTCAAATGGAGAGGAACATCTGGCATCAATACAGATCTTCTCTGTGTTCCCTGAACAGTACTATTCTCCGTTACCAGCTCACTGGCAAGTCAGCAGATAAAGGAGTCTATGATGCTAGAAGTGACTCAGAAACAGATTGTCCAAACTTATTTGAGGAATGAGAAATTCCATTTCTGAAATTCATATGGCTGAAGTATACCGTGAGAACTATCTATTCCTCTTAACCTGTAAGAAAATTGGTATTAGCAGCAAAAAGGCTCTCACAAAGGGTAGAATAGAAAAATTCTTAAATTATTTTTGCTTGGTACCTTGGTATAGACAGCTGCACACAGGAAGAAGAATCTTTAGAGTTGCCGCTTTTTGCCTTTTGCTTCACTCCCCTCCCTCACATTCACCCACTAAAATGATCAGCAATTTCTTGAAATGCAGTATTAAGCCTATGGTGAAATTTAAAGATAAAAATGGTTTAAAATTTCTGAACCATTCTGTAAGCTGCCTGCAGACTGGGAGCATTGCACCATTTTTTTAAAAGTCAAGATTATAAGGACTTCCTTGCAACTGAAATGAGCTGATCAGTTCATTTTAAAATCCTACACATGCAGTGTGTATGTGAGCTGTATCTTGACACTCCAGCTTTCCAAACATTAAATACTAGGTGCTGAGAGACACTCAGTAGCAGTAGGTTCATTTCAGTGAATTCCCCATACACTGAATCAGATTCTCAAAGCAAGAAGCCTGGTATATATTAATGGTGACAGTGCAATAAAGTTTGTTCCCACTCCAAAGCTGTGAGCTGGCAGCTTAAGGCCAGTGAGCGGACATGATATGTCTACCACAGAGACAAGGGAAGCTGTTAACATAGTCCACCTTGCCCCACCTCTGCAAGCCTGTGGAAGTTTGACATACATTTCCACTAGTGGCAAAACCAGTTTTGGAGGTTCTTGTCTTCCGTCCACCTCTCCCTTATTAATCTCTCCCTCCACCACTCCCTCAGCTGCTGACCCAACTATCTGTAGGGCTGCACCTTAAACCAGATCAGTGAAAGGGAGTGAAATTAACTTTTTCTTTTTAACATTTTTAATTCAGGTCATATCACTGATGCAACTTAAGCATAATCCCACAATCAGTTGCATCAGCAAAACTGAAGGCAGGGAACCACAGCACTGCAGCATTAATAATTAAAGAATTAGCAAACTTCTTGAGTTACAAAATTAAAAAATTTAAAATGATCACAGGACACTAAGCAGCAAGGAACTGAACCAGTCCTTTATGCAGAAGAGTTAAGCATGCTCCATTCAGTCTCTTCAGAGCTCAGTTTCAACTAATTTTTTTTTGTCTCCTATCTCTAATAGGACTCGGGTCCATTAGGTCAGCCCTGGCTGCAACCACTCAGAGAAGATATAAGACAGAAAACTGAAGTGGTGGAGGAAGCTTTGACAGCAGAAGGAAACTTGAGTGCATGGAGTTCTGCAGAGTATCCTCTCGCTGGCAGGGAGCAGTATGCCTGCATTCGGTTGTCACGGAGCTGGGGCTAGGCAACTGTGCAGAAATACCTGCACTCTGATGACACAGAGCACTTCTGGTGTGGGAATTCTGGCTACATTCTGCACCCTAGTAAGCTAATGCACCACACAGTGACCCTTTCCACTTCCCCCTCTAGATCACGAACCTAACTCCATCCCAGCCTCCACACTCTCAGACTGTGTCACCCATTTCTGCTCTCCCAAGTTTCAATATGCACCAGATAGTAACACCAGTAGCTTTGCCAGATGGGAACAGAGCACTTCATCCAGGGCCAGTTGAATCTGGCAAATCAACAAGTGGTTACAGGACTGGTGCCACAGCCAGGGGTTCAGCTACTTAGACCATGGGACTCGCTTTGAGAAACCTGGTCTACTGACGGCTGATGGGGTCCATCTGTCAGCGAAGGGGAAGAGCATTTTCGGTCATAGGCTTCCCAAGCTGGTGAAGAGGGCTTTAAACTAAAGTTGCCAGGGGAGGGGAACCTCAATCCATCCCACTCCTACCAGTTGGATGCCAGTGCCAGCAATAGATGCCCAGAGCCTGGAGAAGGATCACAGGTCAGCAGGAGAGCACCTGAAGAGCAGCACAAAGGAATTCCAGCCACTCCAGCCAGTAAGTCAGCTTCATCATCGGGGGCCCAACTTAAATGCCTCTATGCAAATGCACACAGCATGGGGAATAAACAAGAGGAGTCAGAGACGTGCACATGCCTGTAGGGCTATGATCTTATTGGCATCGTGGAGACGTGGTGGGATGGCTCCTGTGACTGGAGTGTTGGAATGGAAGGGTACAGGCTCTTTAGGAAGGACAGGCAGGGGAGACAAGGAGGGGCTGTCACCCTCTCTGTCAATGATCACCTGGAGTGCATGGAGCTGTGCCTGGGGATGGATACGGAGCTGACCGAGAGCTTTGGGGTCAGGATTAAAGGGAGGGCAGGGACAGGTGACATTACAGTGGGGGTCTGCTACAGGCCACCCAACCAGGAAGACCATGCGGATAAGGCCCTCTATAGACAGATAGGAGCAGCCTCACATTCACAAGCCCTGGTCCTCATGGGGGACTTCAACCACCCCGATATCTCTTGGAGGGACAACACAGCAAGGCATAAGCAACCCAGGAATGCACTGATGATAACTTCCTTGTCCAAGTGATAGAGGAGCCAATGAAGAGAGGTGCTACACTGGATCTTGTTCTCACCAACAAGGAGGGGCTGGTGGGGAATGTGAAGCTCAGGGGCAGCCTTGGCCGCAGAGACCATGAAATGGTGGAGTTCAAGATCCTTAGGGCACTGAGGAGGGCACACAGCAAGCTCACTGCCCTGGACTTCAGGAGAGCAGACGTTGGCCTCTTCAGGGTTCTGCTCGGTAGAGTACCATGGGATAAAGCCCTGGAGGGAAGAGGGGCCCAAGAAAGCTCGTTAATATTCAAGGATCACCTCATCGAAGCTCAGGAGCAATGCATCCCAACAAAGAGGAAGTCAGGCAAAAACACCAGGAGGCCTGTGTGGATGAACAAGGACAAACTCAAACTCAAACAGGAAGCCTACAGAGGGTAGAAGCAAGGACAGGTAGGCTGGGAGGAATACAGAGAAATTGTCTGAGCAGCCAGGGATCCGGTTAGGAAAGCTAAAGCCTTGATAGAATTAAATCTGGCCAGGGATGTCAGAGGCAACAAGAAAAGCTTCTGTAGGTACATCAGTGATAAAAAGAAGACTAGGGAAAATGTGGGTCCTCTCCAGAAGGAAATAGGAGACCTGGTTACGTGGGATATGGAGAAGGCTGAGGTACTCAATGACTTTTTTTCCTCAGTCTTCACTGGCAAGTGCTCTAGCCACACCGCCCAAGTTACAGAAGGCAAAAGCAGGGACTGGGAGAATGAAGAACCACCCACTGTAAGAGAAGATCAGGTTTGAGACCATCTCAGGAAACTGAAGGTGCACAAGTCCATGGGACCTGATGAGATGCATCCACGAGTCCTGAGGGAACTGACAGATGAAGTTGCTAAGCCACTATCCATCATATCTGAGAAGTCCGTCAATGGCTTGATGTCCAAGTGGAGACCAGTGACACGTGGCATTCCTCAGGGGTCAGTATTGGGACCGGCACTGTTTAACATCTTTGTCGGCAACACGGACAGTGGGATTGAGTGCACCCTCAGCAAGTTTGCCAACGACACCAAGCTGCGTGGTGTGGTTGACACACTGGAGGGTAGGGATGCCATCCAGAGGGACCTTGACAGGCTGGAGAGGTGGACCCATATGAACCTCACGAAGTTCAACAAGGCCAAGTGCAAGGTCCTGCACATGGGTTGGGGCAATCCCAAGCACAAATACAGGCTGGGTGGAGAATGGATTGAGAGCAGCCCTGAGGGGAAGGACTCAGGGGTGTTGGTTGATGAGAAACTCAATACCACCTGGCAATGCGTGCCTGCAGCCCAGAAAGCGAACCATATCCTGGGCTGCATCAAAAGAAGCATGACCAGCAGGTTGAGGGAGGTGATTCTCCCCCTCTACTCTGCTCTGGTGAGACCCCATCTGGAGTACTGCATTCAGCTCTGGGGCCCCCAACATAAGAAGGACATGGACCTGTTGGAGCGAGTCCAGAGGAGGGCCACAAAGATGATCAGAGGGCTGGAGAACCTCTCCTATGAGGGCAAGCTGAGAGAGTTGGGGTTGTTCAGCCTGGAGAAGAGAAGGCTCTGGGGAGACCTTATAGCAGCCCTCCAGTACCTGAAGGGAGCCTACAAGAAAGCTGGAGAGGGACTTTTTACAAGGGAGCATAGTGATAGGACAAGGGATAATGGCTATAAACGGAAAGAGGGTAGATTTAAATTAGATATAAGGATGAAGTTCTTTACTATGAGGGTGGTGAGGCACTGGAACAGGTTGCCCAGAGAAGTTGTGGATGCCCCATCCCTGGAAATGTTCAAGGCCAGGTTGGATGGGGCTTTGAGCAACCTGGTCTGGTGAAAGGTGTCACTGCCCATGGCAGCAGGGTTGGAACTACATGATCTTTAAGGTCCCTTCCAACCCAAACCATTCTATGATTCTATGATAATTCTATGATGCCTTGAGACAAGTCACTAGTAGAGAATTTTTCTTTTTTTTTTTTTTTTAAACTAACAGTTTATTACTAGTTCTAAAATCTTACAGCAATATAGCATTTAAAAAAAAAGTGAGTTTCAGTGAGAATTTGTGAAGTGACTGAAAAAAACTCTTAGGTGCTTTCAAAATGCTTAAATGCATGTTGCTACAAAGGATTCTGTAGGAGACAGGAAAGGAGATAGTTGGGTGTATATGTATCTCAGAAGTCCAGTTACTTATAATATCTTATTTGCATGTTTTTGTCCACGCAGTGTCTCCTTCTTCCAGTTTACTCATGGACAGAGCTTGGAGTTTAAGTGAACAGCAACAGCTGAATCTCTCTACTGAATGCCACATCACATACAACCTGTACAATGGAATAAAGCTTTGATGTCTGCAATACAGTATAAGGAATAATCTGACCATCTGTATGGATGGTCAGATGATCTCTAATATTTGAGCACCCAGACCATGCCAGGGCTCTCTTCTCCAGTTGTGCGTTCTAAGTCTTAGCTCTGGCAAAGGATTTCTGACACAAATTTATTGTCTGAGCATTCAAAAACATTGTGGGGAACTACTAAACAAGCTGGGGGGTGTGGGGGGCGGGAAGGGGTAGCAGGGGTGGACATGACACCTACAAGACACTACAGCATAAATAGGGCAACCTGCTATGATGGATCAACAGTTCAGATAAACATCATCAGGTCAGACAGTGCAAATGTGAATACCAAAGAGGCTGACTGTGACCCAAGAGAATAACCACATCCTTTGGTGTGCTGAAGGGCACTAGTCCTACAGCAGGGAGGGGCACCAGTGCATATGGTGCTGTAGGTACAGCCAGTTGATTTAGATTTGAAGAGGAGTGAAAAAGACACAAACACTGGCTGAAGGAAGACTGAAGTTGTAGCAACTGACATTTCTGTCCTTGCAGAGCGTAACACGGACATCTCATTTTTGCAGCTCTTTGGTGGAACAGACTAAGTTCATGGATCTAGCTTCTGTCCAAGCAGAATTCAGGTGAACTCTCAGCAGGAATTGCTTTGGACTATGAGGTCTCCTGTAGAGGACTAAAGTGAAACCAAAGTTCTGCAGCTGGAACAGTCTGACAGTGTAACTGTCACAACTCACTTCTGAGCTACATAATCAGCAAGGTAATTAAGTGAAAGAAGACTGATCCTGTAACCTTAGCATCCAGGTGAACTGAGACTGCCTCGGTCTGACGAAAAACCCACTGCCTCCTGAGGGGTCCAATCTTTAAAAAGTCACACAGCAGAGACCTAAAGTAGTCAAAAGCATAGGAGGTCCACACAGAAGGGGAAAGAACCCATTTTTTTCCCGTCATTATTAAAAAAGTATAAATAACCAAGAAGAAATAAAGCCCAGTAAAATAAAATTTAAAAAAGAAAAAAGAATGAGGGTGTCCACTAAAGATACTCAGCAGAAAAAAGTTCCAAGACGGGAAGACCAAAATAAGAGAAGTAAAGAAGGAGATAAATAAACCCATCTTCCTATATTGAATTAGTTACAGTCCAATTTGGCTCCACTGCATTGTGGCACAAAGTGTCCCCCCCCCCCCCCCATTTTAGATAAATATGCCTTTCCATTTTAACCAGGACTAACAGCTACCTTAACTAGCAGTAGATAACCTGATTCATGTTGAAATGAAGAGAATGCACAAGAGATGTAATAGATAGGGAAGATAAAGAGAGACAGGAACAAGACTATACAAGTAGAAGAGGGAAAAAAAAGACTAGTAGGAATATAACATTGTTCTTCCCTCAGGGTTCTGTAAATTTGGAGCGAGTTTCATAAAGCATCATCTGCAAACATCCATTATATGCTGTCTCTTGTTATAAGAAAACAAAGCTCAAGGAATTCTTGTGCAAGTAATTTACTGAATTCTGGTCCAAGGTAGGCCAATGGAACCGTTCACCTGAATAATGACTGTCAACCAAGTAAAGTCCTGCAGGACTGAATTCCCCGCATTGCAACGAGGCAATAAACCGTGTGTCTCAATATGACCTGTTAACCTAAATAACGCAAGAAGATCTACAGCAGATTAAATAGACCACAGTTCCTAAAAGTTAGCTGAGAAATTAGGCTGCAGTTCCAGCTGACTTTACTTCAGGCTCACTTTAAGCTAATATAATTGCACACTGCTGCCAAAAGAAGATCACTGGCCATCCCCTGCTGTGTACTTTCTACTGCCTCCCTTGCTCTGGGAAGAGCGTTCATTTGACTCCATGGAAATCCCAATCAGCAAGCTAAAAATGAAATACCTTTTTTTTCAGCCAGATCACCTCTTTGGCCATGAGGCCATACAAACAACAATGCCACATAAAAAATGTAACAGGAACACAGATAGGGAGTATGGCAAGGATACAACCACCCTGTTCAGGAGGTGGCATCATCTATGCTGCCTATAAGTAAGCATGGAATTACAACCAAGGGCCTTGGTGGGGTGGGGGGAGAGAACACAAAAAACAAAACAACCAAAACATCACCACACTTATACACACCCCTCAAAAAAAAAAAAAAAAAACCAAAACAAAACAAAGAGAAAACAAACCAAACAAAACCAAAAACAATCACACACCACACCTGAAACAGACTAATTTCATTTCAGTAGTAATATAGACATATTTCTTGGGCCCAGACCCAGACATACTTATTAGGCCAACTTTGTTTCGGTATTTCCCTGACATTCATATATTCCAAGTTTCTTAATAGGCATCAGCCACATATACACAAACTGTTTAGTTTACAAGCTTATTTTCCCTCCCAAGCTGTACTATATCCAGCATGACACCCATGCTTCCAGAAGAGTTTTTTTTTAATCCAAAATACATTTTGATCACAGAATTACTGTTTCATATTGCTTGACAACAGCAAACAAACAGTATTTAACTGAAAGGAACAACTTTAAGAGATTGCAATACATGACCCTTAAAGTTACAAATAACAAAATAGCAAGTTACACAAAATCAGCATCACAGTTCTTGAAACCTGACACACAATCTCTTTCAATCCTTTCATCAACAGGAGTTCAAACTTGACATACAAAACATTTTATTCTGCTGCTCCTGTTAATCATTAATCAAACAGCAGACTGGTTAAATCCATTTGGTTTTGGTTTGAATTTTAGTTCCCATTTTAGTGAAAACAAAATGTGCACACACTCCATCAAATTCTTATGACTTTCTTAAAATTAACCTAGGAGGAGAGAGTCAGTTGCCAAGCAGGAGTCACCTTATTGCTTTACTTCTGAATTTGCTTCCAAATACATCTATTTTACAGCATGCCATGCTACTGGGTATTTCTGTATATATCAAAATGCACCAACTCAACACACTCCCCCAAAGCACAGGGACAGATTTACAAAGGTAAGCAAAGCAGCTGATCAGAAGGTTAGTTTCTAATCAATGGTTTCCAACTGGCAGCTCCTGATGCTCTTAGCAATCTTGTCTCCCATTCATCAGTAGTTGTGGAAGCCTGCAGCACAGCTGACTGCATCCAGGTATTCATCTCCCAAGTCCTGTGGTACAGTTTCACCTACCTTCACCAATATTCCATCCCATTTTGTCTCACCCTTGGGTGTTAGCAGAAGGAAACATACAAAAGTCACTTGTAATACTCTTTATCATATCTAAGATGATCTTTCCCTATCCTATAGACTTTTAATACGCTAGATAGTCTTACACACTACTACTTTCGATGATACAAAGTATTTTAATATGGGTTAAAAAACTGGTTTAGAAGGGTAGAGACATCCATATGGGTAGTTATTGACGTTAATGTAAAACAATTTAACGCTGGCAGGCACATACAAAAAAAACAAAAATAGATACCTAGAAAACAAAACCAAAAATAGATACAAAGCTGATCACAAATCACGTCTAGAGTTTCAGTTATATCAATGCTGCACATACATCATCCTACCTATATGTACCTAGCTGAAGTTCTTTATTCACTTTTTTTGATGAAAAATTATCTTCTAAGCTCAAAACATTTTTGCTGTTTATTCTCCTTCTCCCCCAAAGGGCGTGAGATTAGTACTCCATCTTCTCCAGAGGAGAGAATCTTACATTTTCTCATCTTCCTTTTATACTTTTCTTTCTACATCTCTCTTCGCCCTAGCGTTTTGGCCCATTTCTTTGATGGGGCAGGGGAGGGGAAGTAAAAAAAACCAAACAAACAAACCCATACACATACATTGGAATGAAAACACTGAAAATAAGAAAAAACTCTCTTTTCCCCTGATAAACCTGGAAAAACGTTGGGTCATTTTAGCGATTAGTTTGTGTTAGATTCAGGCAAATATGGCACTGAACAACCAATGTAAACATAGCTCCCTCTATAAAGAGACACCATATTCTAAAGACACTTACATGAAAGTGTACTAATTACACCACAGACAATTAGATTATACTTAACAGAAAACCTCACTCAAATTCAGCTAATCAGAGGGTATCTACAGAAGAACAAATGCCTTAGAGCCTACAAAGAAACAGTTTTTGCAAGATTAGACAACCAGAAGAAAAACCCACAGGCATTTACAGAGTGGTACAAACCAGTACACTGGAAATTTAGGTCTTGGCATAAATTCCATCAATAGATGAGAATTCTAAGGCAGTTAGTATAAAAACAGACCCAGCAACAGGATGCATACCAGACTGACCATGTCTACCTCTGCCGGCAGTAACTTACCCCAGCCCTCAGAACCTAGTGACATCTCATTTTTCCATTCACCCCTTCAAACTACCTTCTATGAAGCAAACCCGATACTGCCAACATACAAAGACTAACCAGAGAAGATCATCCTCACGGCCCTTGAAGCCTCCAGAAAGTCCAATAAAGCTCACAAGCATTCCCAGATGCTGCTGAAATTACTGAAGCTCTACTCACACCAAACTTAGGCTATCTATTCATATCAAATCCTTTTACTCTGATATTTTACTAATCTTTTCTTTGGTTCTTTTTCCTTAAAACCAGTTAGGCACTTTGAAAATTCCCAGTAGGGTTTATGTCTGATTTTTTACACCCATGCTTTATCATACCTGCCAGAGTCAAAACTTCATTTTTCACTTGTTCAGTACAGCAAAAAGGATGAATTGCATAACCCCTTTTCCAATAGCTTCTATAGGAACACATAGCCCAACCAATGAAGAGACCGCTATCTACAAAACCAAATCCACATTTTCTTATTTATCAGTTTCTAAACTACAGCTGGATAGCAATATATCTTATCAATAGTCTCAACCTGCGGTATTTTAAGACCTTACTTATAAACCCACAAAATACCCACCTTCAATATTTTGATCTAAATGGCTCTATAAATGATAGCTTGCAACCACGCAAGCATTTGAAGCAGAAGTCAGCAAGTAGCTAACTACAGCATTTTTCAACCAAGGTATCTGAAGAGAAGCAAACTAAAGTTCCAGTGTTTCCAACCTATGACTCACCCCAGACTCCAGTATTTATAAGCCACAATGAAGAACCAACAGGAATCAAAAGATCTTCTGCCACATTCAGGAATCCCCAACTGGCTGACACCACTAATAGAGCAAACGAACGCATACTGTCAGTACTTCTCTCGAAAAGTGCTATGTTCTGCAACTTGACAACTTAAGAAATTAAGTCATCTCCATCTTCAAATAATCATTTCTTGATGCTGACAAATTTGCCAAATCTCTGCCCCATCTCTATTCAGTCATCTGTCCCAGGAGAAGGAGAGAACTTTTTTTTAAAGCAGACAGTTGACAGGTAAAAGAAAAACAGACTGACTACCTGAAGCATTTCGGGTTTTATACCTGGATAAATTAAAGAGACTCGACCTAGTTCTCTTTATCAAGGCATCAGATAAAAATATATGCAGATTCAGTTAGCTCTGTCAAAAACATCTACTACAGATTTACAGACTATGACAAGAAGATTAGAGGCACTCAACATGCAAATCAGCATTCTTCCAAGACCATCCAGTCAGTACGTACTACAGGTGACATTTAGTCATAGTTTTACTCAATACATGTAAGGTAACTAGAAGAGAGGGAACATAGAGTACAATGTCACATAGTGGCGACACACAGCATGTATCAAGATCTGGCTACTCCAACTTCAGAAGTCCAAAGCCATAAATCTCCCACTAAATATTTAAGACTAGTAAACCCTGCTACATTTTGCAGGAATCCAAATTATAAACATACACAAATTTTTATGATTCACACATTGATCTTCAATGGAAAGCATCAGAAGGCCATGAGAAATATCTGTCATGTTTGGCTGGATTTCCAGCTAAACACCCAAGCTTTTGTTATCAGGCTGAAAGTACGCTACTGACCCAATTCAATCCAGCTGAAGAAAACACAGTATGCGATGGTTCACTTCAGTGTCGTCCTGCAACATACCACAGCTGTACCCTAAAAATTCCTAGGTATAAAATGCTAGCATGCATTTTAAGGCTTCTTGCAGTTAAAGAGCTCCTTGCTTACTTTAGAGACTTCTTTTGCCAATGATTTAACAGTCTACCAATGACACTAACCAGCACAAAACATTTCTGCGTAAGAATTAAGCAATTCCTGTAACGTAAAATGTTTTGCTCTAGTCTCACTTTGGTTAGTAATTCTGCCACAGAACCCTTAGAGCATTTACTAAAGTACCTGTGATATTGATATCTATGTTAAAAATTTTTTGATCAAATAGTACTTGAGTGATGCAATTATTTTACACTGTGTTACAAAGCCTGAATACTCTATGTATCCATATTTAGCATAATGTAATTTTAAATTACTGCACAAATAAGGTGTACATTTAGGTTAACTGCAGCTAATCAAAACTGAAAAATATTAGCAGACCTCTTCTGCTGTAGTAAGTGCTGCAAATAAGTTTTTGAACTCAGCTGTGTATTTAGGAACCAAGTAGCAAGTATGTATATAAGCAGGGAAAAACGCAGCACACACACAAAAAGGAAAAGAAAAGCATGAAGGCAGAACAATCAGAAATAGCATTAATACTCCCACTTCGATATACACAGCACACAATACAGTGCGTAAGATTCAGTTCACCGAATAGGAAGATGCACAGAAGCTATACTGCACTTCTGCAACACCTTCTGCCGTTTGTACTACTAACACTGATGACCAGACACCTTGCAATCCTACGCAATGCTGTCGTCTTTTGAGTCGCAGTGCAATAAGGTGATGGGTCTGTAATCACTACGTATACAAAAAAAAAAAAATGTGAACAGGAAAAAAATATTTTCTCCTACTCCTGAAATGCAAAGCAAACAACACTCACCCATCTATGTAATGGACAAGAAACACACATCACTCAATCAATAGCATTTCAGAATAAAAGTTGTTTCACATGCTGTGCCTAAGTATCTTCAGGCAGACTTTTTATTCCAGTTATCCAGCTACAAAAAAAACATTCACTGCCTTCCAGACTGCATAGCCATTCATAAAAGACAAGACTGTTCTGCTGGTGGGGTTTTGGTTTTTTGGTTGGGGGGGGGGAGGGGGCGGGCAGGAGGATATTGTAAATAAGTAGTAGTTTATCATATTTATAAAAAAAAATCTACTAGTAATTTGTATTTTACAGTCACTTTTCCTTCTCTTATTTAGAAGTTTACTATTCTACTGCTGTGTAAAAGCCACACAAATAACAAAAGCACATAGGTCAATTTTTCTGTTGTATACTCAAAACTAAAGCAGTTTTTCTACTACTTGTTACAGTATTCTCAGAAGTAGTTGTAGTAATATTCTTATATAAAACGTTCTTTAAGGAGAACTATGGATATACATTAAAAAAAGCATTCATTTCAAAATTTCTTTAAGAATTATTTCAAGAGATATCTTCAAAGAGAATGCATAGTGTATTAGTCCTGACTAGTTTGGTGGACAGTATTTCAAACTGAAGAAAAAAAGAAAACAGCAAGTTTTCTTCTTCTAAAATTAAGCTTAGTACACCTCTATTGTGACCGCATTTATCAATGTGCATTCTAGTTTACAAACACAGGTCTAATAACCACAGGAAAACTGATTCAAAGCACAGGCACAGAGATCCCATTCCCCTGGAGGCAGCCTGTTGAGCCAGAGCTGTCAGAGCTCTGATCACAAACCGATCTGCGTATCGAAAACCTACATTCCTACTTCCTCCTTCTTTGCCTCCTTCTGTTTAGGCAAAAGCCAAGTAATACTACATCTATGGTTATTTTACACTATGCTGGGGGTGAGGTGTTAAACTATGGATACATCATACAACTCTTATGAGCAACTCTACAATAACAAACTTGTAGATGCACGTGATGAAAGATTATTTTTTTAAAAAACGGAACTTGGAGAAGCGAACTACAACCGCTGTATTAAACATTTAAAGAAAAAAAAAATCTCAAGCATTCAGACTGTGGATCATCTGTGCAGCAGATGCAGGAACAGCTCGAGTCTGGCAGGATTACTAGCAGGAACCTATCACTATGAGAGCACAATGTACCTGAACTGGCTTCGGAGGTAAACAGTATAGCTGTGTTTCTACAGCTCTGAATTCTTAAGTACTGTGTGATCTAAACTAACTCTGCAATGACAATCTTTCTGTCTCTGCACCAAGTTCCAAGAAACACATGTGCAAGTGCAGAGACTCCAGTTACGCTACATTCAGCTGAGATTCAGATGAATACTATCTCAAATCTTATGTGGCTAGCTCCACAGGGAATCACAGCCCCATCAACACATTCCCCAGGACTAAAATCCAGGTGGCTTATTAGATCAGCTGTAGTGTTGCGCAAATGTGCTGACTCAGTTCTGGGCCAGTACTCCATGAGCCACGCCATCAAAAAAAACTAACACAGAAATGCCAAGTGGAAAAAACACCACCTTTACGACGTTAGAGTAATTTGTACCAAGTCAAAACTGATTCTTCCAGACACAATGACAGGCTTATAATATACATATTCCAGTGAAACAGATCAACAGCATATTAATTCACTTGCAATGCCGTAAGCAATCTGACTTCACATGTACAGGCTGAGCTGTGCTTGAGCTAGTAAAACTTCCTGGAATTCATAACACTGAAGTTCAATACTGAGATCTCCTGGTCTCTCTGAATCGAGTTAGATTCACAAGGACCAGCCCCTACATGTAGCTAATAAGCCTGACCAAGCTAACTGTTTGTCCAAATGCTGGATGCCTCTGTGGTGCCTGGTATCTCTAGCACATGGATTATTCCAGCTCCCTCATGATAAGCATGAATAGTAGTAGCTTGTAGTAAACCATAAACACATTATCTATTTACACCCCATATATACTATAATTAAGTCATTCTTAAAGTAAGATCATCAAGAAAGATGTTTGGCACATAATAGGATGATGGGGAAAACAGTCTTTTTGAACAACAGTTGTGCTACAATTCCTAAACTTAGCTTCTCTGTTCTCTCTTTGGATACCAGTACTATCAGCCCCCGGACAACATACACGCACCATTCAATTTCCCAAGCCAGGACCCGAAGTCCCTTACATACTACTCCCTATGTATACATCCTCACACAGACCCTAATATTACTTCTTCCTACATCAACATGTATCCGCCCTGCTTTTTGATTCAGAAGTTGAGGTACATGTGAAGACATAAAAAGGGCCCACTATGCAGGGTAATAACAGCTGGTGCTGACACAGGCAAAGCTAGGAGCAGTTGCCACCCATCTTGAAGAGATTCACGTTCCAAGCTCACTATAGGTCAGCTAATTTAAATTAGCTGATTTAGGGAAAGCTAAGACTTTTCAAGTTAAAAACTTAAGACAGTGATTGTAAGAAGTGCACACTGGGATTACAACCTTCTATTTATTACGTACTACATATGCACGACTATAAGGTAAGTCAAATAATTACCAGACACCTCAATATGTCCATTATCCAAACAGTTCAGGTTTACAAAAATTGCAGTTTCTCCCACACACACAAAAACATGACTCCGCTAGAGCCAAGACTCAATACGACTTGTCAGGTATGGAACTGTGCTTTCCAACTAGCAGTTGACCATTCAAAACCCAAGACACTACCTACCACCTCACTATCAAAAATGCAGAAGGCAACCAGCCAGGAGGTTCATGTGGCTGAAAACAAAACAAAAAAAAAAATCAGCCACCGCTTTTACTGACAAGCAGTATGTACCAGCTTAGCAGCAGCACACAGAGGAAAGGGAACACAGCAGACGTCAGTGTATAACAGCTGAAGGTATATGGGAAGCCAACTGCTCTAACCTGCTGTTAAGCAAAGTTCTCTGGTGACCCACCTACTTGAGTTACATGCTCCTGAGTTAGTTTATTTCTTTCAGTTGTTAAAACAAGACTAACTTTAGTGCAAGCAATTAACCCTGGACTCTTATCAGAACGGATTTATTTGCCCAGTAACTGCAGCTTTAAAAAAAAAAAAAAAAAAAAAAAAAACCACACAATTCAGGCCGCATCAGCAAGGAAAAATATGCCTTGAGTGCAAGACTCACGTCTTTTAAAGATTAAAAATAAGTAAGTAGAAGCATGTTCAATGTAATACAGTTAATTTCTGTTAATTACAGTTAATAAAGAGGTCTGCTTTTGCAAGTAAGTGTGTTACAACTTGAGTCTGATAAACTGGTTACAGTAAAGTTCCAGTCTTCATACTGAAGTCAAAGCTTCAGTTTAGTTTTTGAATGTTAAGGGCTTCTTCAAGACACCTCAGAGACAGCCACCATGTTTCTAACTCACTAACATACAAGTAGTTGTTAAAACTTCAACTATTATCAATCTGTTCTACCTCACATGCAATTAGTTTCACTTGAGAACCATTTAAACCTATGCTATATTACAAATGGGAAAGATTTGGCTTTTGAAACAAGATCAGTAATCAACTTGTTGAACTGTACCATAAACAGACCCCATTAGGTGGAAACAAGAACAGAATACAGCAGGCAGAGAATTCAGTTAAGTTCATCGCCATTCCTTCTTAACTTCAAACAGCAAAGAAAAGCATTATAATGCCTGTCAAAGCTATTCTCTTTGGTAAACTCAAGAAATTATCAGAATGCAGTGAGACATTGTTTATTTTACAACTCAGTACAGTTCTCCTTCATTCCTTGTGTCAGGAGAAGCTAGGAATAACTATATCCTAAATCCTGATGAGAATTCCCTGTCATGCACCAGAAAAATCCTCCTTCTAGCCACCATCTCTCTTTTCCCCCCTCTGTATTTCTAACTTTGCTGTCAACCTGTATATATCAAACTCAGCAACATTAAAAAATGCTACTCATAAAACTTCACATTGCTGATGGTCTTCCCAGGAAAAGAAAGAAACAGCCTTTCTTTAGAAAGGGTGGCGGTTTTGATTTTCTGTTGACAAATACTTGGAGAGCACATAGAAATAAATCCGATCTTGTTCCCACCAACAGGTCTGCTTTTGAAGGAGTAACAAAGTCTAGCTTACTAGGGCATTATGAAAACACTAGTGGCAAGTTGGGAAAAAGTAGAGGAACAAGGTTCTTCAGTCCTGTGCCAAAAATTCACACATTAGGTCATGCTACCATTTCTATAGTAGTTTATATTAGAAAAGGAAATAGGTACAGCAAACAGGCTCATGTAAACACTCTGCCAGTCACTGACAGCAACAGAAAATTTGGTTTCAGGCTCTTCATTTGCCTTTATATATGAAAGTTAGAAATAGTTTACATGCTGCCCTAAGATGCTGCACCACGTTCTCTTCCAGTTCTTATATGAAAAATGTTTTCAGAGGCAAAGGAACACCTTAGTATTTCTAAATACTCTCACTTTATCTTTTGCTGGAACACAAATGAAAAAGTGCCAAGTAATGAGAAATGTGATTGTCTCTTTTCTAAAAATGCCTGATATCATGCAGCTTGATCTAAAACATACAAGTCTGACCAAAAAAAAACCCCTCATGCAATGAAAAAAAGAAAGTGCTGGGTTTTTTTGTTGCTGTTCAGAAGGATTATCTGAATCCCCAATATTTACCATAAAAATTAAAAAGGCAGAGAAAGAAAATGTTTCTTCAATTATAAGTATCACATTCCAAGTAAGCATTAGATTCCGAAATTAAGAACACTACTCATTGGTTAAGCATTCCTAGACTGAAGCTTTCAACTGGCAAGCTAAAGTTGCTGTAAAAGAAAATTGGACACAGATTCTATTTCCTCCCCATACCTAACAAAATGTGACAAAATTACACAAAACCCACACCATAGACAAGAAGAAAATAATCTTTGAAACAGTTGGGGAAAAAAAATAAAAAAACCCAAACAACCAAAAAGAACCCCACATCCCCCCCCCCCAAAATTGTCAGAATACTTAGAGACAGTAACGTATTTCCACTTAAAAAAAAAAAAAAAAAAAAAACACACAAAAACCAGGTCTTTCTGAATAGCATCTACACGGAATTACGAGAGAACACTAAGCTATTTTCTACTATTACTGGGATACTTAGGTAAATATTATCCACACAAGCATTACTTAATAAACAAAGCACATACCACTCTGGCTGCTCTTTCCTGAGATTCACACTTCCTGCAAAACCAAGGTCCAGTGGGTACTTGAACAATTCCATAGCAAGCTGTTTTGAACAAGACAAAATATTTCAGCAAACATAAGCAGCACTACAGTACTACTAACATGAATGTTATAAAAAAAAAAGCTTAGTATTAGTTGATCTCGCATCATTTTAAGAAGTCAAATGGACATCTATACATTGCACATGAAATCCTATCACAATGTTACTCAAAATGAAGTACAAGCAGCTTCCACTTAAAAATTTATGCAAAATTTGTTAAATTAAACAAAAAAATACTGATTAGCTTGAAAAGTAATATAACCACTCAAAAGCAGCAATGTTTCATATGTGATCTGTTCCACTATTTATTTATCAGCAAAACAGGTAAAATACTTCACAGTAACAAACACTCATCATTTATAGTAAAGTCTTTTTTACAAGAAAACTAAAAGCAACTAACAAGTCCAAGTTTGTCGCAAGACATTCACACACTCAGTTATGATCAAGTTCTCTTACTCTTTATGAGTAAGACAAGTGGTCTTAAGCAAGAAATCCACAACAAACTGAAGAAAGATACAAAGTTTGCCTTTTTCTCCCCCTGAAAATTCATATGGAGCTGTAAATACAAACTAAACTGAGCACCAGGGCTAGGATCAGTTGCAACTATAGTCAGGCTACAACATAAATCCGTAGGACAGAGATTTTGAGACATGCAGATTTCTCTGCAAGACTGTCATCTGTATTTTATAGTATATAAAAAAAAAAAAAAAAAAAAGGCAGGAGTTTGATAAGAAATTCCACAGGAAAAGAGTTTAGTAATTTGGCAGTACTGTTCATGTTTGAAATGCGCAGATCAAGAAACTTTAAGAACTGCTGAGAGAATGAAAATACAAGAACACAAGGGCTGTGAGTATATTCTAATATCTGTATGGGTTTAACAACTAATAACAAACAATCAAAAAGCCAAACATTTTCCTCAAAGAGATAATCCTGAATCTGACATCGTATTTTTAATATTTCAATTCCCAACAGTCATATGTTATTCAAATAAGAAAATCTGGTTTAAGTGCTTAACTAGAAAAATATATATATATGCTAAATTAATGGTTAAGAGGAAAGCTGAGACTAAATTAGTATCTTCTAGTATACATAGAAAAATATTATTGGTTTTGTGCTAGCCTGAAGAAGAAAAGAAAACCAGTAATGCAATAGTAGTATAAAAAAAAAAAGTCTGGCTAATACACCTTTCCTTCTATGAAGGAAAGTCAATGAAATAATTTCCTACTATATACATACATGTAGTCACATTAAGATCAGTTGTCAGATTTTCAAATACATTATCCAAGTACTGACAGACGAAACTACCTTGGTAAGCCCCTTCTACTGTACAATAAAGTTCTTTAACATGAGAAAAAACATCTTGCTTTTGTTGCATCTATATTAACCACAGATGAGGAGGACTTTGAATTCCTCTTTAGAAATTAAGAGGGAGAGTTTAAATGTGCAATCATACATTTAAATTAGCAAGAGACAGTGCAGAGTAAGAAACTAATTACAGAATGCAACTCAGAGACAGGGCTGGCAATTAGATTCAAAGGCAACACGAGCTGGGCGAAGACCAAAGTTGAAGTGAAGTACTTCTATGTCTGCAAACGTAACAGTACACCTAGAGCCTAAAAAAGTCCACCACAGGTTCGTGTTCCGATACACTGTGATATTGTTTATTGAGTTCCAGGGCTTCCTTTGGTTTATACTTCCACTACTATGCAAACCTTCTTTAAACACATGAAGGGATTTTGTCCTCCACAACTTGCCAATGCCTTAACACTTGAAAAGAAGTTTCCTCTGAACTAAAAATAATTATAATAACAAAAAATGCAGTTAATAAAGTCTCATGGGTAATACTGCTGTCTGAACTTCAAATAAGGACTACCAGCTTTAACCATGAGGACTGCTACTTTTACTACAGAAAGACTACAAAAAGAGTGGACATGCTTCCTCTACCACCTTCACGTGACACATCAAATCCAAAAAGTAAAACATCAATTAGACAGTAAATCAAAACATACAGTTCTTCTTTTCTTAAGACGTCTACAACAGCGTCTGGATTTAGAAGCAACAGTACATTGCACACTTCCTGCCACATTCAAATTCAGATTTGGACCTCACCTTAAAAAAAAAAAAAAAAAAATTCAATATTCTTCTACCCAATTTACTGAAGCGTGCCTCTATATGAGAAACACTTCTTAAAACAGATTTTTGTTGTTGCCACTATTTCAGCTCCAACTGCTGCTATCATCAAATTCTTTCACTGAAAATATCAGCAAGGCTCTAGATGCAAAGGAAGATGCCCAAAATAATCCAAAAATAATAGCTAGTTCCGGTATGACTTCTAGAAGTATTCATGTTTTAGCGTTATTTTTCATGATCCTAAGATTCCACGAAAGCAGAGTTAACTTACTGGTTAACATTACTCAGCTCTTAAGACAACAGAAAACTAATTCAAAACCAGACTAATTTCAAAGATCGTGTCAGCTCCCCTCTGCATTCAATCCAACATTAACAAGAATAATTGAATTCTTTTGCAGATCTCCTTAAATTATTACTATTTCTCATTATTTCTTGTCAGTTTACAAAGGATCATATACCTGAAACAAACAGTTACTATATCACCTTCAACACAATTTAAGACCAAGCATGAGGCACACAGTAGTAGTTCTTTCACATGCGCTAGGCATTCAGACTAATGAACTGGATTTAGGATTTTCTGTCTCCTCCAATTTGTTCACCATCTAGAAGGAGTGAAAGAGCTAGGCACGGAGTTCATATGACTGCTTGGGAGTTGATACGGAGAAGCTACCATCGCATTGCTTACTTCTGCTACCATAAAGCAGAAGTCATCATTGTAAGGAAGTTTCCTTTCTTACAATGTAAGCAGCAGAATCCAGTCTCTCCCTCTGCTCTCACAAGAAGGGTCAACCCACTGACAGAAACAAAACAATCACACATAGAGGGAACATGCCAGCTCCTGAGCTGAGCTGGAACCCAACCAACCAGCCTCCACTAATCCAAACAAATCCAGCATCAGCCATTCCAACTAGCACCCTCCCCCTGCAGAACCACAACAGGAAGTCTCTTCATCTACCAGGAAACATCAGCCAAATGACATTCAAGGAAAGGCAGGCAGACGAAGAAATCACATGACAGCTAACTCTTTCCTACACACAGCTCTCTTCCAGCCCTAAACCCTCCTAGCATACTGGCTGCCCCTCAAGTCATTTTTTTCTAACTTGGGAAGGCAGGGACAACAGGCATCGAGCACAGGAAGAAAGAAATACAGCCACAGTTGCCAGAACAGAGACTAGTAAGAGGTTCCACAAAGAAGGAAAGGAGTTTCAGGTAGTCTTTGGACTGCTGCAGCTGAGTTTGTTAACAGGGTGCAAAGGCGGACTGGAAAACATAGACACAGGGGAGGTACAAGGGGAAGAGGAAGGGAAGAAAAAAAAAAAATGGAAGGGGGGATTCTTCCTTTCTCATAGCCATAATATAGGAAGTCATAATATAGGAAGTCTCACATGAGGGAAAAGACAGACAAACTGGAAGGATAGAGGATGACAGGACAGGTCAGACCAGAAAGCACGTGGCCATAGAAAGAAGAAAATAGGCTTCATGGGTGACAAGAAGGAGCTGGGAGGGGGGAGGGAGACAAGAAGGGGGGAAAAATGGCCAAGGGGGGTAAGGGGGGGGGGGGGGAGTAGGCCCAAGGGGAGAGGACAGGGAGGGTAAAGAAGGAAGCAGCGAGGCCGGAGGGCAGAGCGGGTGAGCTGGCACTCGCCTGCCTACTCACCTTGATGCACTGCGACATTGCAGCCGTGCCCGTCGCAGTAGACAAGCGGGTTCTCGGCCCAGCCCCTCTCGTCGGAGCACACGCAGCAGCCGCCGATCATCTCCTTCATGCTATTGGAGAACTCGCCCTCCAGTGACACAGGCAGCAGCAACGGCTCGCTAGAGACCATCTAAGGGTTAAAAACACCGTCGTCAACAACACACACGCACACACGCGCTTCGCCCCCTGCCTGCCCCCTCCCCCGGCGGTGTCTCCCCTCAGTCACTCAGCCGCCGCCGCCGCCACCGCCGCCACGGCAATGATTGAGGGCCCATGACCGCTGGCTGAGAGCCTCTTCTCGCCCCCGCCCGACCAACCGGCCAGGCTGTATCAGTCACGCAAGCAGGCAGGGGCAGCCCGGCGGCGGTAACGCTGAGGAGGACACCCCGCAGCAGGCGGACGGGCAAGGCGGCGGGGCCGGCGCGCAGGCGCACTGCGCGCCCCCGCGGGGAAGGCCTCGGCCCGGGCCTCCTCGCGATGGTTCACGAGCCGCCCGCGGAACGTGAGCCGCGGCTGCGAGCGCGCGCGCCCCCCGCCCCCCCCCAACGGCTCCAACCGCCGCGCCGAGAGAGCGTGCGCGAGCCAGCGGCGCCCCGCCAGGCCCGCCCGCCCGCCCCTCGCCTCGCCGCGCCTCCGCGCCGGCCGGAAGCGCCGGCAGCCCCGCCACCTGATGGCCCGGCCCGCCGGGCCCCGGCCCGGGCCCCGGCCCCGGCCCCGGCCCGCCCGCCGCGCCCCCCCGCTCGGGCACCCACCTCGGCGCGCTGCCACTCGCCGTCCCCCGGGCGAGCCATCTCTGCCCCCCACCCCGGCCGGCCTAACCCTCAGGCGCTCCCTTGCCGGGGCCGCCGGCCGGGCCGCTCGGCGCGCCTCGGGACGGCCCCTGCGAAACCGCTTCCCTTCCCAGCCCGGGCGAGCGTTAGACGGGCTTATTGCTGCCCCCCTCCCCGCGGCGTGGGGGGGCGGGGAGGTGGCAGACATGCGCCCCGCTCCCACCCGCGATGTCACTCTGCTCATGCCCCCTTCAGGAAGGCTGGAGGACTCGCCCCGTTCCCGCCCTCCCCTCCCACCCCGCAGAAATCATTTTTACTATCTTGTTTATTTTCCCCCTGATGCGACTGCAGGACTAATGCATTCCCGCTCCCAACTTTTATTATCCTGTTTATATCCCCTCGGTGCGCCTGCAGGACTAATGCATTCTCACTCTTACACCGCTTCCCTGCCCTCGCCGCAACTTTTACTATTTTGTTTATTTTCCCTTCGATGGGGCTGCAAAACTAATGCATTATTAATCCCGCTCTTTCTTCTTCCCCCAAAACTCGCCGTGCGGATGCGGCGCTGCGTGGCTAGCGCTGCCACACCAGCAAAAGTGATGCTGCACAGAAGATATGACAAATCGAGAAACCGGGGAGGCCGCAGAGGCACAAAACCAACCGCGTTCTTCAACACAGCTGTTCTCTACTTCTGCTTAGAGGGGGATATGCCCTTCTGGAAGTGGGGCGTTTGGGTTTTTTTTTTTTAGTAAAACAATTCTAATTCTGTTGTCTCTTTTAATTAAAGGGGGGGGGGGGGGAGACAACCTGGGGGGAGAGAGAGCTGAGGTGGTCAGCAGAGAGGAAAATCTCAGGCTATTCAATTCTCCATTGTAAGCAGGTATGCCTGTAGCAGAAGGAACTAATTGTGGTGATTGTTAGGGGGAGAGAGAAATTAAATGCAGCCTTGCAAAATTCTGCTCACTTGCTTGCCCCGGGGCCAGCATTTATTTATTTATTTATTTATTTATCTATCTATTTAGTGTTGGGCAAGGAAGATATCATTGATTTATCTTCATTATCATGCTAAAAGGCGGAGAAGCAGAATTTGCGCATGGACTGTATTTTTCATGATGATTTTCCAAGGCCAGCTTAGTTGATACGGTATCTGTACAAATCACTACTGAATTGTGCACATTCCTGGACATGTCGCTACCTAGACCTATATACATGCAGGTTATATTTTATACATTGCTAACTAATAAAACATCTGCACTTGTGTAGGTGAGTATGACGAACTGCTACGTGGAAGGGAGAGGTGGGATGTGCACAACTCTCTACCCCCTAGAGACATCCAAGTCTGCAGTTTGTATGCAGGATCTCTTAGGTCAAGCTCTTTTCTCTCCTTGAAAGTTTTAAGTGAAATTATTTAGATAGAGGAAGAATGGAGGGCAGGCAAAAAAGGAATGATGAAGGTAGCTTCCCAGATGAAGAGCCCAGCCAAACGTGCGATTAACGCAGCCATTTGAGACACATTCTAAACATTTCTCTGTAAATGTATGTTCCAATATCCTTGAGAGTTTAGAAATTTTTAAGGCATACGTCAAAAACGGGGGGGGACGGGGACGGACTGGAATGTAGTACGTTTCAGTTTGTGTAAAATCATTCAGTGATTGCTCTGAAAAAAAACCCACCCCACACCCAAATGTCCTATCTCAACACTGAAGAATACAAATTTGAACATAAAACTATTTATATTATAAAACATACTTACAACACTATTTTTATTACTTTTAAAGCTTGTAAAAATACCCTGAAAATTGCAGGTGCAAGCAATTACTTTGTGAGGAAATAAAGCAATTAATATATCCTGATGTTTTAAAAAAGCACGAATTATTTGAAGCTGATAGATATAGTGTCCCAGCCCTTCTTCATTCTTGTCAAGAAAATGACATCTAATTTAAAAAGCATTCTCAATGATTCTGTTAACCCTGACCAAAAAAAAAAAAAAAAAAAAAAAAATCACGGTACAGCAGCAAATCTGTCCTTTATTTCCCTGACAGGTAAATTAAAATAAATATCCTTTTAAAATGAAAATATATTAAATATATTTTAATTTGTTGGACAAATTTATACATTTAGTAAAACTTGTAACAAACAATTGTAAATTTTTCTCACGGTGGGTTTTGGTTTGGTTTTTTCTTTATTTTATAATTCATTGACAAGGTCTTCCTGCAATTTCTTCTTTGAAAAGCAACTAGTACAATTCCCAGGTCTTTTTTTGTTGTTGTTGTTGTTTAATGTTAGCTATTTTAAGGCTCAATTTTTAGTTTTATAAAGAAGCATCACCAAAGAAAAAATTAATCACTTTGCAACAACTCGATTAAAGCCGCGCCACGGCAACAAAAGTACATTCGTGAAAAACCTACTGTATAGTTTTCAAATAAAAATATTTTAATTCCACACCGTGTAACACACAGCTCAGTACTGAACAGCCTCAAATTTTGCTTTGGTCAAAATTCTGTCAAGCCTGATACATTCAAATGTTTAATGAAATAGTTGTTTTATTTTTGTATGGATTTCTGTTTAATTCTTTCTATAGAAAGAATGTGCATGGACTGAAAGAAACTCCATGATTACCACCTTATGGTATTGTGTAATGTTTGATGGAAAAATTTAGATAACCTCTTGATAGTTCTGTAAAACAATCATTTAGAGAAGACCTTTGAAATGCAAAATAGGAAAAGAAATGCATTACCACTAAATAAATACTGCAAACACTAAGCCTGTAACAGCTATGGAATCAGAACATAAAATCTTGTAGCATATATGTTCTTATGATTGTAGTATTTAATAAGCACTGACATGACACAGAAGGCCAATTTTCCTTTTAAAAAAAGAAGCCTGTCCTTCTTATAGTGATATATAAGAGATTAAAATAATTAAAGAGGAATATAATTCAGTGAGTAAGAATGAATAATTTCATTGTTAATCTAAATGCAAGGAGAAAATCCAATTCTCTTAAAAGGAGCCTACAAAACCTAGAAGCTAAACAAGTTAGATTATAAGAAACGTACAAGAAGATTATATGTTTTCATATTTTTTTAGATTTTAGATACTTTTTCAAATAGAGTGAATGCATAAGTGAAAGAAAATTACACTCTCCAAATGCAAATTGTTTTTAAAAGTTTAAGGAATTCCTCAAGAAAATGTTAGCATACATTAGCACATAGCACTTTAGCTTCATTAACAAAAATAAAGAGGTATTCACCTTAACATTTTTACTACCAATTAATCAGTTCCAACAATACTGCTAAGATTTTGGAATACTTGCTTTAAATTTCACTTTTTTTTTTTTTTTTTCTAAAATGTGCAAAATCATATTGTAAGCTTAATGAATAAAACAAAGCATTGAACAAGAAAAAGTCTTTCATTTACAAAACCGCATTACCAGTTGGATATAATCATCAGAACAGTCTTCCAGGAATAACAGAAAAAGCATAGGCTTTATATAAAATGCATACCAGATTAGAAAACATGAATTGATATTGGGATTTGGAACTGTAGAGTGGGGAAACTCACTTCTTTCCAGAAAGCAAATTTCTCATAGCAATTTTTACTCCATTTTCAGATTGGGTCTTTGTCGAGAAAGCTTTGATCTTTACCTATGTGCAAAAGGATACGTGCTGCAGCTAAACAGATGCAACTGAAAACAGGAAAATTGCAGTAACTTAGTGATAGTCAATAGGTAGAATAATGCATCTCCCGATTATCCATTTAAAATACATTGATGCTTGTCTGCCTTTTGTTTATGTGGGTTTAAATCATTAACAGTCTTCACTGAAATACATTCTAATCGTGGGTATTTGCTTCATTTCTGGGAAGGCAGCAGCAAAATGGTCACTTTACACAAAATAAAATGCGACTCTTGCGTGTTGACCTTTGCACGCAGTGTGTTTTAAATGGCAGTCTGCCTTAGATCCAACAAATTATTTCTATCCATGTTCAATTATGAAGGATGTAACATGTCTACAGAACCCATGTTAAAAATGTTAATGCGTCTTTACGTGCTTACTCTTAAATTATACTGAGTAAAGTTTTCTTTTTCCTCCTGTTCTTTAATATGCTGCTCAAATCTGTATTTAACGCCTATCCAAATGCAACGTACTGAATAATTAAAAAGTTTCGACATTTAACATATAGTCACTTCTTGATCGGGAGTTTGCATGGTATATATTTACATGTTATGCAAGTACAGGTAGCAGCATCAAAGGTCATGTCAGTGCATCTCCTGGACACCATGCCTCTTCATATGTTGTGCTATTTTCTTTTGTGTGAACGTAATCACAAATTTTGCAATTCTTTAGACTGCAAAGAAAGGGGGAAGTAATTCCACCAACTATTGTATTCATTTTCTTGCTTTTAATTGTGTTATCACCTTTGGAGACTTTGGTAAATTCCACTTAACTAGCAGCAATGGATAAAATTGGCAGTTTTCAAGTACTGCTCCTGTTACTAATGTTGGCATTTAAATGTTAATTTCAGACTGAGGTTTACAGTAAACATGAAACAAGGGATTTTCTTTGAATGAACAATCTCAAACCAAAGTTCTAAATAAAGGAATCCTAGCACAGGATGTTTTTAAGCGCAGTGATTATTTCCTTTTAAAGATTTAACATTCCCTAAGTGATAGAAGTTAAAGATTTAAATGTGACAGTTAATTTATAATTTTCTACATTAAAAAGGCATTTAAATGTTAACCACATTTTTATATGAGGCAAGTCAAAGTAATGATAATTACAGTATGATACAAAGGAACTGGAAATAAACTTCTAGCAAACCATATTGAATATTAATGCTGTATTAAGCCCTGAAAAGCTGGGTTAGTAAACTCTGGAATTTAGATTATATGCGACTTAAACGTAACACAGGGCTTTTCTTCAAAGAAGAATACTTCATTTCAAAGTTTGGATTTTTATGAGGTATGTATTAATTCATTGGATTTTTATTAAATACATTTACATAGCATCACTCCAAAACCAAGCCTCAGATTACTTTTCTTCTATAGGCATATCTCCATGTAGGATTTGCTAAATTAACGTTCCATATAAATTAATAGCCTTTTTTCGTGTTTGTTGTGTTGCGATCAGCAGTGTGATACTGCCTTGTGTCACAGGTCACATTTATTTGATTTCGATTTAGGAATAGTATCTGTACTGCACATTAAATACGAGAAACGACATGCTGAATTTCCCATCAAATATCTTAACTACAGACCTATTTTAGATGGATTTGTATAAACAAAACACATACATCTAATATAGGCGTGGGAAAGGAAAAGCTGGTTTGTTATACGCTAAAGCAAATTGGAGTAAATCAACCGCATCCGTGGGCTGTATAAGCAATACTACTCTGCTTTTCCCAGTACCATTTGGACAAAACAATGTTACTTTTTTATTTAAAGTGTTTTCTTCTCAACAAGGGGCCACCACTTCCCAATCTCAAAAACACGCCCCAGAATATGTTAATTAATTGTATTGTGTCTCTGAAAGAAAGAGGTTGCCAAATGCAATAAAAAAAAAAAAAAAAAGTCTTTCGATCAGTGAGCTCCGTTCCCACTGCTAGTTACCATCTAATTTCAATTCCACATATATATACACATAGATACATTTCCTCTAGGTACGATTTTGACCATTAAAAACTGTCTAAGAGAGAAAGCCTAACTTGACCACATAGAGTGTATCTGGGAAGCTTAACATTCCTGGCGAATTAAGCGCGCAAGCCTCGGATCACTTTTTGTCAATCTTACTATGGTACTTCAGAGTCGGGAATGTAGGCAATTTTTATATCGCGGTACGTCCCAATTAAAAGTAACAACAATGCTCCTTTGTGAAAAAAACTTAATATATGAAATATGTCAACACATTCCGCACAAATACAAAATAGAGAGCAATGAAGAATGGCAACAAACGGTCTCTCCCTAACTATTTTTTTTTTAATCTTCCCTTTCAATAAGATAGTTTTCAAATAGCGATTTATTGTTTTAGTAAATACGAGAGCATTAAATGTCCTTTTGAATGACGCTTTCTAAATTTGTAAGTCACCTTTTGAAAATTGCCAAGCAGCAATCAAGAGTAAATGCATCTCCGGAATACTCAAGTAGGAGAAGTAAAACAAAACAAACAAACCAAAAAAAAAAAAATCTTTCTTCTTTCCTCGATCTAAAAGTTAATGCTTTCAGATATTACCAGGGTGGTGCTTTCCTATTCAGTATTACTTGCATCTTCAGCTTTCGAATAACATGGACGCTTTTTACCATCTAAACTGAATCGAGCTTTTATTTGGAGGAGTCCCACAAAAGCCTGCAAGTTTACAAAGAGTGAGAGCGGAGTCCCAAACTGTATTATCTTAAACAATGACTGCAAGCATGCAACTTCCCAAGTGTGCGTGGGGGGAGGAAAGTCACTTCAGAATTATTTTCAGCTAGGTGATAGCCATAAACATCAGCCTTTAACTTCTTTTACGTGCTGCTCACGATCTGTGCAAAACGTTAATTTCTCGGCGATATATTTAATAAAAAAAAGAAAAATCTAGACATCGCTTCTAATCTTTTAAAAGAAATTCTCACGCACTCGGAGATAACTTGCTAAAAATAATCACAGCTCTCCTGGAAAGGATTTTCCTGAAATAACTAGTTCTCTAGAAATTCTTTCCTCATCACAAATATGAGCCCCTACCCTGTTTAATTTAATCTTCCAGAAACAACGTACAAAGACATTTTTTTCCCGTAGAAGATCAAGGGCACTTGTTGGAAATTTTCTTGAACATCAAGTTAGTCAGTTCTTCCTCTGTGTAAATACACGAGAAAGTTCAGGTCTGAAATGGCACACCAAAACAATGTAATTTCTAATTATTTTCGGGGGGGGGGTGGGCGGGGGAAGAGGCAACAAACACTTTTTCTATAAAACAAATCTTTACAAATCTCAAAGCAACATAAAACAATCACTTGGGGGGGGGGGGGGGAATCCAGACATCATGGTGCTTATATGAAAAACAGGATAAGATTAATCTTCATTTTTATAAACAGACCATTAAGACGAGTTCCTTCCGAAATTCTCTTTGGCTACATTTATTATTCCAAATCCGGTGGTTCGGAGCGGCTTCTCCCGACTTCTTTAGGAAGCCCTGTCCTACAATCCACCCACAAACAGTCGTTACTCTACGCACAAATCACTGCGGCAGTGGGGGTTTTTACCTTCCAAGTAACACGTGAGCTACAGCCCCGCAGCGGCTCCCTCCGCGGACGGCGCTTCTAACGGCTCCTCGCTACTCATGGCCCCGGTCTCCGGCCGCCGCCCCCCGGGCCGCCGCCCCGGCTTGCGGGGGGGCCCGCCGGCGGGGCCAGCGGAGCCGCTCGGCGGGAGCTCTTCTCTCCTTCCCTCGCCTCCGGCCGGCGGAGAGCGGCGCGAAGGAGGCGGCCGGGGAACAATGGGGAGCGCCCGGCGGAGCGGGAGCCCCCGGCTGCGCGTCCTCCGGCCCCGCCGCGCCCGGCCCCGCTCCCTGCGGCCTGGCACGCCGCTCTGCTGGGGAGCGCGGGCTCCCGCCCGCTGGCTGCCTGGCCCCTCCGCGTTACCTACGGCAGGCTGCCCGGAGCCCGCCCCGCCGACGGGAGACCCTCGCAATCCCCCGGGCGAGTCTGCCGCGCCGCCCAGGGCTTTACTCTTTCTCTCAGCCGCTCACCCCCGCGCTCTCCCGCCCCCGGCGCCGAGCCTCGCCGGAGGGCGAGTGGGGCTGCCCGGCTGGCCCGCCGCCAGCCCCGCTCCCCAGCCCGTCCCGGGCTCGGCGGTGCGGGCAGGCCGGTGGATGGGAGCCCTCGCCCCTCCGCCGGCCGGCCCCGACCTCCCGCCAGCGGCCCGGCGGCCGCCCGTCCCCTCGCATGCCGTGAGCACTACCAGCAGGAGAGGAGGCAGCACTACAGACGCGCCCGGCCCGGGCGCTGCAGTGCTCGCGTCTTCCCTTCAGGGGACGGTGCTGCACACAAAAGGCGGCTCAGCATTGTTCTCCTCCCTGACCCCCAAATCCCCTTTTCCCCGCCGCAGACGCCGCCGGGAGAGGGGAACGGGAAGGACCGGGAGGGAGGACGAAGGCGGGGGGAGGCCGCCCGCCCGCGGCGCCGGCCGCTTCGCGGGGCCTCTCGCCATCGCTGCCCCAACTCGCCCTGGCGGCGCGCCGGCAGCCCGACCCTGGGCCCGCCCGCCCCGCTCCTCGCCCCCGGCCGCTGCGGCTCCCTCCGGCCTCGGTCCCGCCGGGCACCGCGCTCCCGCCTGCCTTCGCCCCCCGCTCGCCGTCGCCGTCCTGGGTCTTCCACGTGCGGCTTCGCCCGCAACCCCGCCGAGGCGGCGAAGGCGCCTCGCCGGGCCCCAGCCACCACGGCCTCCTGCTCCAGCTTCCACGCGGGATCACCCGCCGCGCACGCCCACGGGGGAGAAAGCCCGAGGCAGTACCCGGGCGAGGCACCGTTCGAGGGTTTCACCCTCCGCGTCAGGCAAGGCCCCCAGCTCCGCGCTCCCGCCGGGGCCCGGGCGCCCCGCGAGCCGTAGTGCTGCCCGCCCGAGCCCGGTCCCGAGCCCGAGCCCCACGGAGCGGCGCCGTCCTCGCCGCCGCGTTAAAAACACCGGGGTGGGAACCGAGCCTCCGGCGGAAAACTCAAGGCACGTGCGGAGGAGAGCAGGAGCTACGACACGGCACCGAGGAAAAACCACGGCTTGATTTAAATAATTGCATAATATTAGGATTTAACTTATAAATGTTTACGTTTGTGTGATTTGATTAATGTCACGTTTGATTTCCTTAAAGCCCCTGACAAGGTACTTTAAAACACGAGATTAACGTCTACCGGCAACGTTCAACAGGCGGGTCCCGGCCCCGGCCCCCCTCCAGACCCCCCCTCCCCGGAGCCCCGCGGGCCCGGGCGCCCCCCGCCGCGGTGACGGCGGCCGAGGGGTTCCCCCGCCGCCGCGCGCGGGTGAGGCAGCCCTTCCGCGCGCCTCGCGGGCTTCTCCCGCCCCGTCCCGCGGCGGCCGGGCCCGCCTCAGCCGCTCCCCCGCCCCCACCCGCCGCCGCCACAGGGACACCCCGGCCCCCCTTGCCTGCCCGCCCGCCCTCCCCGGTGCCGGGCCCTCCCCCGGCCGCCGCCGCTCCCGGGTCTTCCCGGGATGGCGGGGGGGGAGGGGGGAGCGGGGAGCACAGAGGCACGAGCGCGGCCGGCGCGGGGAATTGTGGGTAGGCAGGCGGCCGGGCGGCAAAGGAAGCGGGGGGAGGGGTGAAAGGTCAGCGGCCGAGAGCCCCCGCGCCAATGGCGGGCGACGCCTCGGCGGGCGGGCGGGCCCCGCCGCTCCCACCGCCGCCCGGCCCGGCCCCGCAGCGCCCCGCACAGCGAGCTGGGGCTGCCGCCCGCCCCGGCTGTAAACACCGGCCGTGTGTGTGTGTCCCGGGCGGGCGGGCGGCGGGACGGGACGGGACGGGGCCCGCTCCTGCCCCGCTCCTGCCCCGCCGCCCTTTGTAACGGTTCGCGGCGAGGCTGCGCGCCCGCCAGCCCCGAGCTCTCCGCGGAGCCGAGCGCCGGCGATGTTTGTTTGCACACAACCCCACCCCCACCCGCTCTTTGCTCTTTGATGCAATTTATTTGATTTGCAAATAATTGCAGATTTTTTTTTCCTTTCCCCCCCGCCCCCCCCCCCCCCGCCTCCGCTCCCTCTCCCGCCGCCGCGCCAGTTACCAGGGAGATCCGTCCTTCCCGGCGGCGCGGGCCGCGGCGCCCGCCGTGCCCCGGGGGAGACCCCGCACACAAAGGTCCCGGCTCGGGGGCGGCGGGGGCGACCGGGACGGCCCCGCTCCCCGTCCCGCTCCCGCTGCCCCCCGGCCGCGCCGGGGACGCTCCGGTGAGTTCAGAGCCATGAAACCGGCACCTTCTGCTGCGGCGGGGCGCTCCGGCGGGGCGCGGGGGGCGCCGCAAACGGCTCCGCAACGCTGCCGCCGTCCCTCGCACCCCCGCCGCCGCCGCGCAGCCCCTGGAGGTAAAGTTGGAGCCGGTCCCCCCGCCGGCCCGGCGCAGCCCGGCTCGGGCGGAGGAGGGAAACGCGGAATGTCCGCGCGCAGAAGTGGTTCCCTTTGTTCTTTCATTGTTTCTGCGCGAACCGGCGGACGCGGGGACAAACGCTTACCTTCGCTCCCTTTTGCTCCAGAACACGCGCGTTCCCATCAGCTGTAAAATGCACGGTCCACCTTGGAAGCGACTACAAACGTCGGGAGAGTTTGTATTCCGTTCTTTTTCGCTCTCTGCTCTTTTTAGCGTAAGATTAAGTTGCCGAGCACGTTGTTGCAAGCTGTAGCCCCCCGCCTTAGTGAATGGTCACGTTTAGGACCCTCCAAGTCCATCCTAATTCTGCCAGTAGAATTTGAGGGTGTTGGAGGTCTAAACTTTCAAAAGGAAAAGGGCCTGCGTCGATCTCGCAGACCTGAAAACGCGCTCAGTTCCTCACTCACTTCCACAAAATGGATATGAACATTTCACCCCAGACAACTCAAAGAAATATACATTTTAAAGCGTGAGTGTAGAAAAGCTATTCCCTCAGCTGAGATATGCTAGAAGCAAACTGGCCTGAAGAAAATCTACCTCAGTGTATTCCGCAGCGGGAAGCGTTTCTGCCTGGAGTTTAAAACAAACAAATAAATAAGAGCATCATATAGAAATATTAAGCGTAAAGTTTAAAGGGAAACAACCCCCGAGAGGAACGTGCTACCCAGGGTGGAATGGAGAACCACAGCTTTTCAAAGTGTCCCTTTCTCGCAAAAATTACTGCTTTTCATTTTTTTTCCCCCGTGCGACCAAGGCAGGGGAGAGGAACCCGTTTTCTGCTTTCTTTGTAGCCCAGCCGGTGTTTCGCACCCAGCCGCACAGGCGATTCCCCCCCAAACCTTGCTTTAATCTGATTATGATGAGATTTGCTGATACAATGAATATTTGAAATGATCCTTGTGTCTTAGGGAGCGGGATGCATTTTCAGGCTCCCGTTTCCAGGGCTCCCCGCCGCAGCGGGAAGCGGAGCGGTGGGGGGGGGGGTGGGGAGACCCCCGGGCGCGGGGGGGGGGCAGCCCCCTCCTCCAACGCCCAGGGGCGCCGGATTAATTCAGCCCAACTCCCTCGGCCCGTGGCTGGAGCGGGATCCTTAAGTGCCTTTTCCCTCCGCATCCTCACGCCTTTGCCAATTGAAAAATAAACAAATTAAAAAAAAAAAAAAAAAAAGAGGATGCAGGCGACCCAAGTAATTGTGGGCCCGGGAGTGCGTGTTGTCTCACCCCCCCTCCTCCTCCCCCTCCTCCCGATGTGGCCTTAATAGCAAACTGGAGGGCCGGTTTATTTCATAGGGCCGTATTACAACCAACAAGGTAAATAGGGAGTCGGGGGGGGGGAGGGAGGGAGGGAGGGAGGGAGGGAAGGAAGGAGGGAGGGAGGGGGAGAGGGAGAGGGAGGGGGGGCTTTTCTTTGATAGCGTTTAATTGGAATTGAAACATTCTGGGGCTGTAAACATTCTTTATTTATTCAGCACACATAAGCGGGCATTGTTTTATCACCATCATGATTACGGTGTCCTTTAAACTGACTGATAGCAAAGGAGATAAGGGAATGCGCCTGTAGCTCCAGATCAAATCGCTGGCTCTCCCCTCTCCCCGGGTCACCAGGATCCACACGGTCCTTGGAGATGAGGAGCGCCGGAAGATTGTGGCCTGGCCATCCCTTACGTCATGGAAGTGATTTGTACCACATTGCTAATTTGGTGCAATTCATAACCTCCTGATCTCCTACGCTTGCAACTGCTTTTCAGTCTGCGGGGTTTGTTTTTTAGGATGTAGTTCCCCAGTGTAGAAATTAAGAGCGATCACCTATGTGCAGGAGAGGATCTTATTTCCCAATGTTTGTTGCTTTACCTTTGTCTAATTAAAAATGCAAACTTTTAGGATCCTTTCAGAACAAAGCCTCACCAAATCCCCTTTACGTCCAAGGATTTGCAAATTTATAAAGGCTGCATTGAATTCAGCATGGGTCAAGGGGCAAAAAAAGGGTAGAAGGTCACTGCATTTTGATTATGGGTCAGTAAACAACATGGCATGTAGTATGTGTCCAGAAACTCCTGCTAAAAAGTATTTTAAAACTACTAGGAGTATCAAACTCAAGAAATAGTCTTAGCCAGTGGTGATTATAAATTGCACAAAATTCTAGCGTGCAAATGACACCCCAGCCCCCACGGAAAAAATACAACTTAAAAAGCACTTAGCAGAACTCGGCGTTGCTGCTTTGTTTACCAAAAAAAAAAAAAAAAAAGAAAGAAAGAAAAAAAAGAAGAAAAGGAAAAAAAGGAAGGGAAAAAAGAAGGAAAAAACCAACCCTGAAACTCCTAGGTGTAAGAGTGTTAGCCAGATTATGATTTTTTTTTTTTTTTCAGACTAATGGTTGGCATTTCTTTGTCCTACACATTTAGGAGATTCAGTTATAGATTCTGATTTGTTGTCATACTAGAATTTACGGCTAATTTTAGGTACTACAGTCACATTTGGCTGACTTTAAGATAGCAGAAGGATCCTATTATACTGTTCTTTGACCCTATTATATTTACGTTACTGGACTCTTTGTGATAGCCTCTAGCTGCTTTCTATCTGTATCCTCCTTGAGCAAAATATGCCCAGCAATATCTAAAAGCAGGGTACAGGGTTAGAAAACAAGTTCTCATTTGAAATACATATTTCTGCCCAGCACCATGAAAGCAAAAGGTTTATTTAATGCTTGTCAATACCTGAAGACATGGTCCAGCACTTAACAAATAATAATAAATAATAATAATACTCTAATAATGTGGCAATCCCAGTGTGAAAATGCACATGACCTCTTAGGTTTTCCCAAAGATTTTCAAAAGAATTCTCCCCATTAGCACAAGCGCTGGTGGACATCGCTGTTGCATTTCCCAACGAAACGTTTAAAAGACTGTAAATGGTGTGTGCATTACTTCATTGCAGAAGGAAGAGGTCAGGCTGAATTGCACTGGTATTTAAACATAATTATACTATGAAAATAAATCAAAACATCACGTAAAAGGAGTATTTTAAACGTTACACACATTTTCTTTCTGGAACGACGTGGTTAAGCACTTCGCCGCGAGCATATATATTTTAACACGAGTTTACAAAAATGAAAGTATACGATTTCCAATAAATGGGAATAGGTCTACAGCGAGGTATTATGAATATTATTTTGCTCTTTCTTTTCTAATGAGGTTTATCCTTCGGCCAGACAGCTCCAAGACTGAAATACTACTGACTATAGAGTGTAGATTGCAGATTGCACGCTACTCAACGTGAAAAGGAGCACGTTTGATTGATAGTCTCTGTGTGTGTGTGCGCCTATACACACAACTCTCTGTAGTTGCATGTATATGTATTTGGCAAAACCGGGCATCTCTGGGCGTCCTTATCTTAAGAAATGTGAGACAAACACCCATCCCTTTAATCATGTTCATCTTTGATCACCAGCGAGGGTGACACAGTCCACAAAATTAACAAAGAAACTCCCTTGCTTTTGAGAGATAGCTACATGTACATCTGGGGCTGCACACACATGCACGACATACCCAGGGACACACCAACACGCAGGCACACACCCCGGCTCCCAGTAAGTAAATTATTGCATAACTTTTCATGTAATTGATACCAGACACCTTTAATTTTTCATTTTCCTTCTTTTGGCCAGCTTTCACGTTAACAATCTAAGCCATAAACGTTGGTGGCTATTGATCGCAATCCCCTGTGTGCGTGCAAATCCATTTTCAAGTCCCCTGCCTTTAATGTGCGTGTGCGTGTGCAAGGGGCCTCCGCCGGCTCTTTCTCAGGATCTCCCCCCAGCCTGCTTGAAGGTGACCCCGGATACACAACGTGTGCTGATGGCCAAGGGAAAGCACAAAAAAAACCCTCAAACCAAACCAACAAAAAACAAAAAACAAACAAACAAAAAAACCCGATGGAGAAGTAGAGAAACAGAGGTCTCTGTGTGAGATGCAGAGAAAGATACGCAACCGAAAGTGTGTGTAAGTATACGGTGGGGATGTGTAGGTTGGGCGCCTGACATTTCCCAAGGCTCCTGGTGGGTTCCTCCGCCTCGGCCCCGCCGCTCATGGCCGCACCTTTGGGATCACCGAGGTCTGCCCGGGAGCCCCTGCTAGTTTTAAACCTCGGGCAGCGCCGGAATAGAAGCAGGGAAAAATAAGGCGGTTTTTAGCTCGCTGCCGAGCCCCGCTGCCAGGCTGCCGCTGGCGGGGCGCGGGTGCCCGCGGCTCCCTGCCTGCCAACGCACGCGTGGATTTCCACGGGAACCCGGCCCCGCTGGGCTACCTGGCAAATAAAGGACTTTTCAGCCCATCGGGGGGGGTGGTAACGTCTTCCGAGCGGCTTTCTCGGAGTTTACTGTTCCTTTACTGTTGACTCCATAGCCTTAACCTTAAAGCAGGGGGAGGAGAGCAGTGGGGAGGGGGTGGGGGTGTTGGCAGCGTATAAGTACATCAGGAGGAATTTTTAAACGACCTTATTGTCTCTAGCTCTAGAAAGACTCCGATGATTTCTTTTTAGCGCCAGCAGCTGTTTTCTCTCGAAACTTTGCTTTCAGCCCCAGCATGTACCAGGGTGCCTCTCAGCCGGGCGAGAAAGAGAAAGGCGAGGCTGGGGGATCCAGATGCGAGGCGAGGGAAGGCGAACTCCGCGGACGGTCTTAGCTCTGCCGAGGCATTGTTCACTGCTGCCTCTCGGTTACGTTCAAAGGCTGAAATATCACGAGATCCACTCAATGATCCTTTTCTAATTCGAGGGACAAAATGTAATTTGCCGTAGCTCTGCTTTCTCGGATGGGAATACTATCCCTAGGTTTCAAAGGGAAGAACTAGGCATCGCGGGTCGCACACACATGGATTAAGTTGAACAGCGGCGATTACATCTGCGCTGAGAGCAACAGTAGTCCAGGGCTGACTTTTCAAATCTCAGCCCTCCGAGTTAGAGGCTCCCTTGAATAGACTTCCTCCATTCCCGGATGCACTCCTCCAAATTCCCACTTCTCTCTAGAATTCCTGCGAAACTGGGGGCTCGCCTGCATTTCGCCTTGGCATGCAAAGCGGCGTTTTTACAGAGTGATTATGCGCTTTATTTTAGCTCTACCTGACGGGGTAACACGAACTCCACGCACCATATTGCCAATACGCGGAGTGGATATTGACGTTTGGGATTGAAGCTTTTTTTTTTTTTTTAATTTTTTTTTTTCCTCCGTCGATTTTTTGCCAAGTCCCAGAAATATGAGATGTCTCATTAATCTCACGGATACGTCTGATTCTGGATGTGCAGTGATACATAAAAGTGCCCGTGTTTGTATCCAGCGGAACACTGGATGCACGGCAGAGATTGGTGATTTTTTTTTTTTTTTTTTTTTTTGCGGCGCCTAACGTGCAAACCGCAAGCAGCATCATTTTAACGTGACAAGGGAGAGGCACGCAGCTATCGCAACATTTGCGAAACCCTCGCTCCTGACACTCGAATAATTTAACGTTCCTAAGAAGAGGTTAAACCTTCAGGCTGCTTCTTCAAATTGATTTTAAGGGGCTGCTATAAATGGAACATCAAAAAGCTGCGGCAGGGCTACTCCGAGCGGAACATGCAAACTGCGAGCCAGAAGCATCCTAGCCCGTTGCAATACCGTACATTGTGTGTGCCAGCACTTTTTTGTTATTACGTAAAGGCTCTTGGAAGCACCTTGGATATTTTACATTCTCCTTTCTCTGCTGGAAGCAATCAGCACGCAGGAATCCTGACGTGGGCTCTGGGACTATAGGACATTCCAGCTCGTGATCCAGCACGGTTAATTGTGAAAAGTGTATACATTTCTGGCTTATCTATGCTTTGTTATGGGTCTGACGTGAGCCCACGTCCTCCTCCCCCCTCCCGCAATATTACAGGCAGAATTTCAGTTAAAAGTGTTACAGTATCTCGGTGCAGGAACCCGTGAATATTCAGGCAGCAAAATAACCTTAGTCCCCGGCTGTAAAAAGCTAATTAAGCAGAAGAGGAAAATCAAGAGAAACTCGAAAATGTAAGTATTCCCTCTCGTTAACGACCGAGCATTTAACTTCGGAGCCTCAGAAAGGGAAATACCAGGCTGTTCTGCACGTTTTCGCTAAGCTTCATTTTCCACACAATGCAGAATAAAACGCTAGTTTAAAGCGGCTACGTTACCGAAGGATTTTCCATCGCTACGATCAGACTTATGTCCTTTAAATTCACGGCATGCACAAAAGAGCAACGTTGGTCCAAAAGAGGCTAAAAATATACGAAACGATAGGGGAAAAAGCGTACAAATCCTTCCTCGGCAGCTAGCGACGAGGAAGTCTGAGAGGTCTGAGTGTGTTGGAGCTCGGATTGTTTAATAGAAAGATTTATATACTAACTGTATTATTTACTTTGGGAGGGGAGGTGGCAGTATAAGGGTATGCTAATTAGTGGGAGATTTTTTGGGGGAAGGGGTGGAATATCAATTTTTATTGCATCACCTGTCAGGAGTGTCCAATCAGCGTTGGCTTTAGGGGAATTAATTGATGAAGGTGTCTCCGGACGAGCTCACTTCACTCTGTCATTTTATTTGTAGCTAAAGCAGCGGCGGGAATAGCAGCTGCATTTCTTTTCTCTTCCTCCCTTCACATTCCATTATCATAGTTTCCAATGGAAAAGCAGGGAATGAAAGGGAACAGGTACTGATCTTCAGCAGCAACTTAGAGAAACACTTTGGCAAACCTGATTTTTAAGATTATATATTGATTGTAGCCTCACGGTATTTTTTTAATTTATTTTTTTAATTTTGTCTAAAGTTTGGCACTTCATTCACCAGGAATAACAGCCTTTATTATATTTTATTAGCAGGATGCCTTGAGACAAATACAGCATCTGGCTGAGGATTGTGTGTGTGTGGCTTTTTCTTTTTTTTTTTTTTTTTTTTTTTTCCCCATCTCTCTCTCTCTCTCTGCAAATGCTGGGAATAATTTAATTCACGAAATGGGAGACCTGAAGTCGGGTTTTGAAGAGGTGGATGGCGTGAGGCTCGGCTACCTCATCATTAAAGGAAAGCAAATGTTTGCACTCTCCCAGGTTTTTACAGACCTGCTCAAAAACATCCCGCGAACTACCGTGCACAAGCGAATGGATCATTTAAAAGTAAAAAAGCATCACTGCGACCTGGAGGAGTTGAGGAAACTCAAAGCCATCAACTCCATCGCTTTCCACGCCGCCAAATGCACCCTGATCTCCAGAGAGGACGTGGAAGCCCTGTACACATCCTGCAAAACCGAGCGGGTCCTTAAGACGAAACGGAGGAGAATCAGCCGGGCGCTGTCAGCCACCGACCTGCGGCCGGAGCTCTCCCCCGCCGACCCCTTCTCCGGCTTCTGGAAGGAGAACAAACTTTGGCTGGGCTTGAACGCCTCGCCCCGGCCCCTGCTGCCCGTCAGGAGGAAAGCCTTGCGTCCGGGGGACACAGCCCTGCTACCGGCCTCTCATCTACCTCACATTTTTAGTAAATACACTGGCCACAGCTACCCAGAAATCGCCCGGGCGCCTTGCAAAACCCCCGTAAACTATGAAACGGCGCCGGCGGCGGGCAGCTGCGCGCCCCTCCGCGCCCGCCGCCCGCCCGCCGCCCGCCCCCCGCCCGCCGCCGCCGCCGCGGCGCGGCCGCGGCTCCCGGCCGCCGGCCCCCCGCCCCTGCCCGCCCGCTGCCGCCGCCGCCGCCACGGGGCGGCCGCCGCCGCCGGCGCCCTGGGCCCCCCGGCGGCGCCCGCCGGCCCCTGGCCGCGCCGCGGCCCTGCCGGCCCCGCGGAGCCCCGCGGCTGCCGCTGCCGCTGCCCCGCGGCTTCGGGCCGCCGCCGCCGCCGCCCGCCTTCCCCGAGAGCGGCAGCAGCGACTCGGAGTCCAGCTGCTGCTCCGGCCGCGCCGCCCACGACTCGGACTGCGGCTCCAGCCTCTCCAGCTCCAGCGAGGGCAGCTCGGAGGAGGAGGACGAGGAGGAGGAGGAGGACGAGGAGGGCAGCGGCGCCTCGGACTCCAGCGAGGGCAGCTCGGAGGAGGAGGAGGAGGAGGAGGAAGAGGAGGAGGAAGAGGAGGAGGAGGAGGAGGACAGCACCTCGGACTCCGACTCCAGCTCGGTCTCCAGCCAGGTCTCGGTGCAGAGCATCCGCTTCAGGCGCACCAGCTTCTGCAGCCCGCCCGGCGTGGTCCACGCCAACTTCTTGTACCATCTGGCCGCCGCCGCCGCCCCCCGGCCCCCGGCCCCGGCTCCGGCCCCGGCCCCGGCCCCGGCCCCGGCCCCGGCGGAGCCCGGCGGGCTGCCCGCCCTCCGCGGCGCTGCCGGCGGAGTCAAGCCGGAGCTGCCGGAGGAGTGGGGCCGCCCCGGCTGGGCTCCCGCCGCCCCGGCGCTGCGCTGCTCCGGCGGCCTGGGGAGCTGCTTCGCGGAGATAAGAGATGATAGGGTATCCGAGATCACATTCCCACACTCTGAATTTTCCAATAATGCCAAGAGTACTGACCTAACAATTAACTGTGTTGCAAAGGGGGCCTCTTCACCTAGCCCAAAGACAAACAATGCATTTCCACAACAAAGAATACTCAGAGAGGCAAGGAAATGCCTTCAAGCAACTACTACACACCGTGCAGATAACAATACAATAGCTGCTAGGTTCTTAAATAATGATTTTTCATCAGCGGCAGCAAATTCAGAGAAAGATTCCAAAATCCCTCATTGTATTGAATTTGCCACGGATTTGCCCTCTTTACAAACTGATCCTGAGGAGGATGCTGCTTCTCCAGGGGCAGCAGCAGCAGCTGAGCTCCAGTGCACTGATACAGGCAATAAGGCATTGCCATTCCTGCACAGCATTAAAATCAAAATAGAGGACAGCAGTGCGAACGACGAGTATGAGCCTGACCTTACAACACATAAGCTAAAGTGTGAGTGCAATGATACTAAGGATGAGTTTTACGGTGTGACTGAGAGTAATAACCAGGACGCTTTATTAACAGCCAAGGAAGATTCTGCATGCACTGAGAAAGAAACCACTTCCTTAAACCCGCTGACTCAGAGTCAGGTCCTCTCATGCACTTTAGGTACTCCAAAACCTGAGGATGGGGAGTATAAATTTGGAGCAAGGGTGAGAAAAAATTACAGGACACTGGTTTTGGGAAAGCGACCTGTACTGCAGACTCCTCCAGTCAAACCAAATTTGAAATCAGCTCGAAGCCCACGTCCTACAGGTAAAATCGAGACACACGAAGGAACACTGGATGATTTTACAGTTAACAATAGACGCAAAAGGGTAGCCAGCAATGTAGCATCAGCAGTGAAAAGGCCATTTAATTTCATGGCAAATTTTCCCTGTCCACCATCACTAATTATTGGCAATGATGGGGATTTGTTGCCAGCTTATTCCTTAAACACCACTAAGGATTCCCAACCACCTCACAAGGCCCATCCTGTATGGAAATGGCAGCTGGGCGGTTCTGCAATACCTCTTCCACCTAGCCACAAATTCAGGAAATTTAATTAATAAAATAGTTTGGAAAATATTTTCTTGAACCACCTTTAACTTTCTGACGTTTTTTTTAAACTCTGCAGGATGGTTTGTACAAGCCCATTAATGCTATACACACTTTCGGAATCCTGTTTTATCACATTGTGAAGACAGAAACCGGATTACTGTTTTCTTGACCGTTACGACAGTGGTTTTTTGTTTTGGTTTGTTTTTTTTTTTATTTTTTTGGTTCTGTTGCTTTTGGGGTCTTTTTTTTTGTTACATTCCACAGAGTACTTCAGGCTAAAGACTCAAGTTAAACTCAGTTATTATGGTAGAGCTGGAACACTTTACTGTTTAAATGCTAATAATGCACCAGTACCTCAATTCAACTGCTGCAAATAAATGTCAAAAGGTTGAATAATAAATATTAGAATGAGCCATTAAATTTATGCACTAGATTTCGAAAATGGAAGTCTAACTGTTAATTCAGTTAAAGTTTGTTAAGTTACATGGTTGCACAGTAAGGGTTCACTATAATTCAATGTGGCAGCAGCCTACTTTTCGGGAGCTTTGTTTTCGGGTGCAGGGGTGTCTTTTTCGAAGAGCAGTTGCACTTACTCCTTTTTCTCTGGTTTGGAAAGGCTGGGGTCGGCCCGCGACCCCAGCGCTGGGAAAAGCTGCCTCATCTGAAACCAGTAAATAAATGTGGAATTCTATTTTTGGTAAAAGGGTGTCTTTTTACTTGTACAGCCACTCTTTCAAATTGGGAAGCCTTTTTGTTTCACCCAGAGGTCTTAAATAAGGTTACTGTTACCCACTAATGTCATACTTAAGTTGTGGTCTGAACATGCCCCTTACAAACTTGCAAAGCAACTAAAATATTTGCCCGGCTAGCAGTACAATTTATGGTCCAGCCCCTCACGCTGGCTGGAGGAAATAGCAAAGCAGTAAATACAACACAGAAAGTGAAACGAGAGGCCGTAAGTGGAAAGAATACACAAAATGAGAAGACCGTGTTATTCATAGCTTTTTGGCACCAAAACTCAGGCGTTTCAACCGTGTTACACTTCCCGGTTCTATCCTCATCTCTTGAAATTTGTTGTCGTGGGGTTTTTTTTTGCCATGCCATCCTCTCTATGTAGCAGAAACATTTCTACTGCACGTGACAATCAGAGGCAATTATCTATATTTGCACTTAATATCGAAATAGTCGAACAGGCAGACTTCTAGAGTCTAGCCCTCGGTAAGACATGCTGGTATAATATATTGTGATGATGGAAGCAGTAAATCAAAATTATGGAAATTTGCACTGTTGAAAAGCATGCTTTAGCTTTATTTTCAATTAAAAACACTGTTTAAAAAAAAATCCTGATTCCATACACTTTGAGTTATTGCAGAGTTATCCGTGGTTTCCTCTCCGTTTGTAAGTTCACTGTTTTTATTTGGAGGAAATACGCTTCAAGAGGTTAACTGTTTCCCTCCCTCCCCCCCAGCCCCTCGAAAAGAAAGAGAAGGGGGGGAAAAAAAAAGAGAGAAAGGCTGGAGGCCGAGGTGGAGGCAGAGCTGAGGACGGGGGAAGGTCTCTCTTGCGGGGGGAGGACGGGTACAGCAACTCTGAAAACAGCCTGAAAAGTTTGCAGCTTGAGAAAGGCAGTTATAATTGAGTTGCTGAATCAGCAGAGTTTAGGATGAATAATTGCTGGTTTCTTTCTTCGGATTAGCATTTTATTTATACTAGATCATCCCCAAATTAAATTTTAAGGATTCCACTCATCGATCAATCCCGGGAGAATAATTTATCGTAAATCAAAAAAAGGAAAACAAAGCAACAATGTAATGTTTACCGTGTGACTCAAAGTCAACATTTCTGATGGCAATCCACTGCCTGGGTTTCAATTTTTTAATTCCTGCCTTTTGTGATGCCCTCTCCCAACCCCTCGTGTCTCTAAATATTCCAAGCAGTCACTGACTGATTTCAGCTCTGTTTACTATATCCACACCGTAGTTTTCCTCTCCTCGTAAAAGGCCTAGTCTAAGAATACCTGCAGCCAAATATATTTAGAAAGAGTAAACAATTGCCTTTCAGTGGAGTTACCCTTCCCCCCTGCATGCACACACAGACACACACACACACACACACACACACACACACGCACACATACACACACACACTCACACACACATCACTTTAAACTGCCAATTGCAAAAGGTGCATTGCATACTTAACCGCTCTGCTGAAATTACGATGGTCATGAAAAATCTGCTTACTGAAGTTGTTCTGAGATGAATGTTTACATTCGTATGTTTAGAGCTGCACAGATTACAGCCTTATTTCCAGAGAACTGTAAATACGTACAAAATGTACTGCTCAGGAAAGCCCCCCGCTCTGTCAGAAAGCCGTGTCTGCTCGACAAAGGTCTTCCCTTGACCAACAAAAAAAAAAAAAAAAAAAAGAAAAAAGAAAATCAGGGAAAAAAAAAAAAAAGAGCCAAACCCAAAAGCTACAAAGGTGCAATATGCAAACTTGAAACTTAAACTTTTGCCTTGTCAATTAAACAACGTATTACTTTCAAAGTAACTCCATCCCCTGACCCTGTTTACTTCCAATTAGAGATATGCTGATTTGGCCAGGAATTGTAAATTACAGAGGTGCCTTTTCAGGTTCCCGAAATAATCCTGGGAGGGGGGCAGGGGGAGGAATAAGCATAAATTTATACCAAATAGACTCTGCAGAGTTGAGGACGTGAAATATGGCGCCCAGCCCTGCCAGCGGCCCGGCAGCTCCAGGCCCGGGAGCGGGGCCCAGGGCGCCCCGGGCCCAGCACCCACCGGGCATCCCCGGGCAGGCTGCTCTGCCGGGCTCCCCGCCACGCAGGCAACATCAAACGGCAAGAAGTTAAACAGCCAAATAATTTTCACACGTGTACACCTCAGTTTAGTGCAAGCCACTAACAAGGACATTCGTGGTTTTACTACCGTTGGAGAAATTAGCCAGGTACAATAACTCACTGGGGGGAAAAAAAAAAAAAAGAGGGGAAAAAAAAAGGTATTCTGTCCAGTTCTGGTAGTTTGGTAACTGTTTCTGATGGCATTGTAATTATTATTGCGAGCAGAGTTCATTATCATTTCAGCCTTAATAATATAAAGTCATATCATTGAGTTACGCAAAAATAACCAATTTTCTCCCATAAAGGTAAGTTCTGATAACGAGGAAAAACAAAGGTTGTTCAAGTGAGCCAGGTTACCATTTTGTTGCAATGTTTACAGGAGGTAAAACTTAAAATGTATTAGTAATGAATCGCCACCATTTTCCAGTTCTTGGTGTACACAAAAATCAACAGAATTTTCTAGAGGAAAAAGCAACCGAGGGAAGCGCGTGTACTTTATGGACTATACTCCATAGGTATTTGCCACAAGTAGAGTTCACCAGTAAATTTATTGGGAAGATTTCTGCTGCCAGATGGAAGACAAAAGAAAGTTTTGGACTGTGTTTAATTCTCTAGAGCATTAAAAAGGGAACACGTGTAATGCCTTCGGCAACGAGGTATATTGCCTTAAAAGATGTAACTTGCCATTTACAACAATTTACTTTAAGAAGTGATTGTTCTATAACCTACACTTACTTGACTACAGTGGGATAATCTCTTTACCGGTTGTTTATTTAAAACGCCACTACTAGCAATAATGCAAAATAGTGGTAGCTGTTGTATGAAGTTTGCTGTTCAATCAATTCACTTGGTGATTTTTTTTACATGGTCTCTGATCCTTTTTCCTCTAACAGATTTAGTTGCCAATAAATTAAAGTTTCTGCAGAAATGAGAGCAATGCTATCACGTTTGTGTTTGTCACTGTTCATACGTGCGAGCGGTCGAGACAGAGAGGGGTAAAAAAAGTGGCATTTTCGGCACACGGCGGTAATCTGCAGGAAAATATTCTACATATGCAGCGCGTTAGAGAACATGGAACACGGATAACGTTGTTAATTGTGGTTTTTATGGCTGAGAGGCTTGCTGGAAAGAGGACGTAATGGCTCATCCTGGGATCTATTTGGTCAGCTTGGAAGTACAAAAGGAGGGCGAGCGCCTGCAAATCAAAAGCCCTGGCTCGCAAAATAAGGAGGGAGGCATCGGGATCTACCTTGCTGAAGTCACGCCCGCAGGCATTACCCCTTCCCCTGCCATTCAGCCCCGCAGCCGCGCTTCGGGAAAGCGGGGCCTACGGGCCCCGGGGCTGAGCGCGGGGCCGGCGGCCGCAGGGCGGCTGGGGCTGGCGCCGAGCGCCGCGGCCTGCCCGCGGCCCTCCCGGGCAGGGACAGCGAACCGCGCTCGGGCCTTCCACGTTGCATTTTTCCACTGCGCTGATATAATTATTTGCCGTGCCCTGGGCCCCTCTCTCTCCCCTTCTCCCTTTCACTCCGAGGCGGCCTCACAAGCCCCCGCTTTAAAAGGCCCGAGATGTTTTGCATGAAGCGCTCACAATAGGGGTTGGGAGAATTGACAGTTTCAAAAACAAGGCGCCCTGTCCTTTCCAGATGCCGAGGACCCCTCTCCCGCACCATCTCTCGTTTGCTCCTCGCTGCTGGTGGCTTTATCCTTAGCATTGCAAATATACGCCAACAGCTGTGTTTGTAAACAGGGGGGAGGCCGGCGGGAGCCCCGCCGCCGCCGCCGCCGCCGCCGCCGGCCCTGCTCCGCGCGGCGCTGCCTCCGCTGGCCGCCGCTTCGCGGCCTCGCCAGCCACCGCCTGGAAATTTAAAAAAAAATAAAAATAAAAAAAAAAGGAGGCCAGGGAGATTAAAAAAATGAAGGGCGCGGGGCCGGGGCGCGGGAGGAGCGGCGGCCCTCGAGCGGCGGGCCTGCTCGGCGGCGGGGCGGCCCCTGCGCGGCGGGCCCGGGGGACAGCGCGCCTCGGGCCGCCATCTTGCCCGGCGCCACACGGCCTCCCCCCGGCACCCCGGCCCGGCTCCCCCGCTCCCGGAGCGGCTCCCCGCGGCCGGGCGGGGGCGGCGCGGCGGCCTGCGGGGCCCCCGGGGGCTCCCACACTTCAAAGCGGCCTCTCGGCGGGGCCGCGGCTCCCACCCCGCTCCCCGCCTCCGGCTCCTCCGCCGGGGCGTCCATCTTCCCGGGCTCTCCTGTGGCGCGGCCCCGGCCCCGCCGCCTCCCGCCCTGCCTTCTCCGTGCGCGGGGGGCCCGCGGCCGCGGGAAGAGCCACGGGGGGAAGCCCGCGGTGGTTCCGCGGGGCAGCTGCCGGGCGAGGGGCCGGCGGGGGCGGCCCCGGGCCGCAGCGGGCAGGCGGGCAGGGGGCCGCGGGCCGGGCCCGGCGCCGGGGGAGGCCTGGGGGCGCCGGGGGAGGCCTGGGGGCCCGGCGGAGGCCGTGCGCCCTCCGCCCCCGCGGAGCCGGCCCGGGGAGGGGACGGGGAGCGGGGTCAGCGCAGAAAGTGCAACAGGGCTGTTTGCTCTTGCGTCTAAAATGCAGTCGGGGCTGTAAAGCGTGTGAAATTACGCACTGGTCTCTTAAAGAGTGGCTAATTTATAGTAAATAGCGAGGGCTTTGTAAATGGCTTTATTATGTTGTTTCTTGTTAATTGTTGAGAAAATCCCCATTGTTGAGTGTGAATGGCTTTATGGGCTAACCCGGTCTCCGGTGCAATCCGGGGGCAGTAAATGGCCGCTCCGCTAATGCGGCCCCCAGCGAAAAGCCGGCACCAGCCGCGCTGACCTTTGGGCGGCGGGGCCGGGGGCGCGGCGGGGCCGGGCCGGGCCGGGCCGGGGGTGCGAGGCCGGGCCGGGCCGCGCGGGGGCCGGGGCGTGCGGCGGCCGCCGCGCTAACATGGACGCCCCGCGGGCCGGCCCTGCGCCGGCCGCGGCTGCAGCGTCGTCCCCTCGGAGCGGAGAAGCGCCGGCAGCCCGGCGCGGCGGGCGGCCCCCCTCTCCCGGCCCGGCAGCCCGGGACGCGGCGGCGCGGAGCGGCCCCGCAGCGGCCCCGGCCGCCTCTGCCGGCGCAGGGCCCAGCCCGCGGCCCCGCCGTGGCAGCGCACACGTGCAGGGGCCGCTCCCCGCCTTTGTTACCGGCCGCGCCGCCCGCCCGCCCCGCAGCGCCCCGGCCGGCAGCCCGGGGTGCCCCGGCCCCGCCGAGGGGCGCGTCCACCCGGCGAGGGGGGCCGGGGCCGCCCCGCCAGCGGCCCTCGGCCTCCCTCGCCGCCGTCCCCCTTAGACAAATAAACAGGAGCCGGCACCTCCGGCCGCGGCTCCCCCAGTCCCGGAGGGGCGGGGGGGGGGGGGCAGGGGAGCCGCAATGAACTTCCCCAAACGCGGGCTGGCGGCCCCCGGCCCCGGCGGGGGGAGGCAGCGGACGCGGGGCCGGCCCCGCCGCGGGAAGATGAGACGCCGTTCCACCGGAACGCCTCCCGCTGCACGTGCCTGCATATTATAAAATACAAACCGCGATGAAATGTAAATTCCACTCCAGAAACTTATATCGGGCTATTCTCTTCCCTGAAATCTCTCCCCCTCTGATTTCGCTATTAGGAGAAATCCCCCCGGGTTTAGAGCACTTGTTTCACGGATTTCTGCACAGCCCACATCTGTCGGCTTCCCCTCCGCGCTCGCCCCTTCTGCAGGCGGCGGGGGTCGCGGGTCTCCCGGCGGGGCCAGCCGTGCCGAGCCGCGGAGGGGCCGCCGCAGCCCCAGCCCTGCCCCTCGGGGCGCAGCGATTTTGCAAACTGCCTTTCAGGACCGGGATTGAATTGCAAACGTGTCAGATGCGCGGCTCCCTCGTCCCCGGGACTGGCGCTCGCAGGGCTTTTCCAGGCTGATTAGCAGTGTCGGGGCAGCGAGGCCGGGCTGTGCAGTCCATTTCCCTCAAAGCAGGATGTTTCCATCAACCTGCGTTTGGTTTTCCCCAAAGAGCAGCGCCGAGTTTAGCTGGGAAACACGTCCCGGCTAAACCCTCGCCTTCAGCTGCCACCCGGGTCACTTCACATCTTCGTATTATATTTCATCCTGTCATTCCCCTTTCTCTACCTTCCCGGGCAAAATAAATAAACTAACAAACAAACCGAGCCTCGGAGAAGCCCTGCTGATGGCGGAGCTGCCGCACCGGCAGCGCCCGGCGGAGCGGCGGGGCCGCCCCCTCGCCGCCCGGGGCCCGGCCCGGCCCGGGGCCGCCCTCCCCGGCCTCCGGCCTCCGGCCTCGGCTCCTCGTTGCCGGCGGGCCGAGCCGCTGCCCTCCGGGCCCGTCTCCCGCCCGAGCGGCCCCGGCCGCCCCGAGGCCGCCGCGTTCGCTGGCATTTCCAGCGTCTTTGTGCGTCGGTGGAGATGCGTGTGAACGGGGCTGCGAGTGTTAAAACTGCCACATAACCTGTGCGAACATATGTTTTATATTTACCCGCGACGCTTTTGTATTCCCGGGACGCGGGGGTAAGCTGCCCGAGACAACGGCGAACCCAGAAGTATCATCCAGTAAACTGCACCAAAAAAAAAGGACAAAAAAAGGGGTCGCTCGCTCTTGGAAATGATCATTTCCATTTTCGTGGACGTGACAGTTTGCGTAAGGGTAAATGGCGATAACGTGCTATTCCGTGTACGCTTTTCCAGACCATTTGAAAAACTTTACTCTGTCTGCTGCCGATGGTTGAAGTAGCACGTTATAAGTAGAAGAAGGATTTTCAGGTTGTTTCCCGCTATGACATAATCGTCCCCGTCAAAATCTGGCTAAGTTCGCCGGGGGGAAAAAGATGTTCATGCTAAATGATGTGGGAGAAGAAAAGAGAGAACGGCGTTTAATACGCGCTATAAAATAATGTCAGATCTCCCCGGCTGTGATCTCGCAGTCTCTCTTACATTTTAGGGGAAGTTTATAAATGGTTTCCTGGGGTTTACAAATTTTGCTAGTAAAATCTCATTATTTCCATTATGATTTCTGTATCCTTCTCCCGTAAAGGAGCCTGTAAAATGTATTAATTCTACACAAGCCCTGCCATTCACCAAGCCCGTCAACATTTCTATTTCCCTATCTGGCTGCGTAGAGGCCGATAAATAGAAAGGCTCTCCAGATAATCGCCGGTATCTCTTGCCCTCCACGCACACCACTCGGCGGTGTTTGTTCCGTCCCGGAACAGCGAGCTGCTCCGAGAGGCTTGGAAGGAGGTGAACTTTTTAAAACACACCTGAAAGTTGGGAAGCTTTATACGTGTTTGCATTGCTCGTGGGGCAAAAAGGAGGATACCCGGCAGCAATTCCTCATCAGCGGACTTAAAAGAGGCTCCTGCCTTTCCCGAGGCCTTTCTCCCTCCCTTTTCCCTCCCTCCCTCCCTCTCTGTAAACACCAGCGCACAGATGCGGCGAGGGTTCCCGTGAAAACCCCAGCCCGGAGCCCGGCTCCTCCGCCAGCGCCTGCGGTGCCGCATTTGTTCCTCCCGTTTTCCGCAGGAGACGGATGACACCGGGTTTGGGGGGAAGCTCCGGAGGGGAACGGAGAGTTCAGCGGCCCCCAGCCCCAGCGCCGGCACGAACTGCGCGATCATTCTGCTGCGCCTTGGTGCGGGCTGCTCTGGCTTCGCAAAACCTGCAAAGCCAAGCCGCCTTCCAGAGAAAATTTACTGCTTGTAGTTGGTTTAGCAACGTCGATGGCGTCTGATCATTTAGAAAGACGAACTACATAAACATCTGATAGTTTGTATTAGAATCAAGCACAGTGACAATTGCACAGAGCTGGTTTTAATTTTATTCCAAAGTGTTTACACATCGACATATGGTAAATTTGTCTTCACTGAGAAAGTTAAGAATCAATAGCTTTAATAGCTTTGCATAGACATGATAGCGATTAACATTTCTGCATCTCTACCAGCCCAAGGTTGTGAAGATAAATGCTTGGGTGCCGAAGGAGAAAGGGGGTTCAACTGACCATTAACTGGCTGTGCCCGCAAAGGTGCTTCGAGGTTGCTCGCAGGCGGCGCCGAGTTCGGCAGGACTCCAGTCCGGCTGCCGCAGCAGCGCCTTTGCCCCGCGTCTATCCTCATTTTGCCGTGCTTTTGCTCACCAGTACCTGCAAAGCTCACGCCTGAAAAAACAACCGGCTTCTTCCCGGCGAGGAGAGCTGAGCTGTGATAAAAGGCTGGAGCCTGGTTCCCCCTGACTCCCCCCCGGGCTGACAGCGTTTTCAGGAGCCCCCCTGGCTCCGAGGGAAGCGGGAAAAGCAAAGCGACCCAGCCCGCGCCCCGCTTCACGCGTTCTGTCGAGGTGCCGCAGGCACTTTAGGGTGCTCCCTGGTTTTCCCAAGGGATCTCCAGCGACCTCCAGTCGTAGCCAGACGAGGTGGCAGACACTCGGTTGTGCCGGGACGTTTTCTGGAATCGAGGATGTGCTCCCAAAAGAGATCAAAAAACTATATATTTATATTTTAAAAAGCCTCACACGCGGGACTCATCGACATTTGCAAACGCTGCTAATGCAGCAATTTTCCCCAACATTGCGGGACTATTATTTTTAATTTTCAGGTGTTGCTTTAGGAGGATCATGAAATCACGTAGAAACTCTAAGGCTAACCCGATCTACAGATGTCTGTGCACGTCTCTAAGTCAAACAGGTCAAATATTTTTTAAACACGCATTTACCAAGAGAAAAAAAAAAAAAGGCATCTAAGCTGGAAACCTGTGGGGGCACAACAAAAGGAAAGAGGCCAGAAAGAAATATCCCACAGTGGATTACAAGGTTATGGGACAGGTCACTATAGGAAAGTTAAACAAAAAATGAAGGGTACATTATATAAACTTCACATAATTAAAAAATAGTTAGTTCCAACGTTGTAGTTATGCCCTCAGATATTTGTTGAGTTTGTTGATCAAATGCCTGTGAATTTATTGGGAGTTTATTCTGTTAATATACCTTTATTTACCCGGCGTTTGTTTTTTCACATAATTAGAAAACTGACCGCAGCCTTTAGTAACTGTGTATTTAATGAAGACTATCATTATTTTACACCGCAGACAAACGTGCAGAACGAGCTGGTATAGCAGGGGAAGTAGTCACACAAGAAATAAACCCAGCCTTATAGAGAGAGGACTCTAAGACTGTAATATATTAAATATTGCAGCGATCGATTTCAATACCCTGAGTGGACACGGGAATAAAAATTCACCCCCAAGATGAAATGATTAGGAATTCTTTGTTGGGAGGAAAAAAAAAGAAAAAAGTGATTTTTTTTTTTTTTAAGGTCCTTTTTGTTCAGGTTAGACGAGGGCCGAGCAAGCATCTTCCAGGCTCTGGGGTCCCGGTTTGGGATATAACCCTAAGGGTTAGCCGCATCTCAATGGCGTTTCTCCGTGGTGAAAAGATGGGTCTTTGTCCGAAGAGAGTCGGATTAAATATCAAGCCCGGCTCCGGTACGCGGGACAGGGGCAGCCCCCTCCTCGCTGCGGGCTCCCGGCTGCGGGAAGCCCCGGCAGCCCCCGGTCGGGGGCTGCCGGGGCTTCCCGCAGCCGGGAGCCCGGGCCGGTCGGGGTGGCGGGGGGAGAGCGCCCCGGTACCGGGGCTGGAGGGGAGCGGCAGCGAACCGGCTCCCGGCAGCCCCTTTGTAGCCCAGGCCAATTAAAACGGCTCACAAAGCTGCGCCCCAGCCACCCTCCGCTCCCACCGCTGCCCCCAGCCCTCTCTTCCCTTCCTTCCCCGCACCCCCCCCCCCTCCTCCCAGCCACGGCCCTTCTCGGCTTTAATTAATAATTAAAAGGCGGAATGAAAATTAAAGAGGGGGCAGAGGAGGGGCGAGGCGTTTCCGCGCCCCGCGGGAGCCCGCCTGGGCGCTGGGGACAGGGGCGAAGGTGGCCGGGCGTCGTGCGGGGCTGCCGGGCTGGGGTCCCCCGGGGACCCTCCGGGCCACCTCGCTCCACCTCCTCCTCCTCCTCCTCCCCGGGGGTGCCGGGGTGGCCGCCCCGCACAAGGCTGTTGGCGGTAGCCGGGGCTGAGGCTTGGCAGGGCAGCGGCTCGGGTTTGCTCCGCTCCCGCTCGGCTGCAGGGGAGAGGAATTACAGCCCAGCAAATGTGAACCTGTTGACTGCCACATCCCGAGTGAAAGGGCCGGTAGTCTTTTACATTCCCAAACCTAGGGAGTTGGGATGCCATCGCTGGGCCCCTGGATTCACCTGTCACTGCAATCACTGCCCCCGAGCACTGACAAATATTCACAATAAAAGAGTGAAAGGGTCTCTTAAGGTTCACTGATTTGTGTGTAGAACTTTGGAAAACGGCAAACAAGCGAGAAAAATTGTCCATTCTTGTGAAGGGAAATACAAGTTTGCACTTAACCGTTCAGCGACAAAACCCGAGGACTGGCCAAAGAGCCGGTGACATCCACTGTAATCTCCATAACAATTTCATTTCCTGTCTTCCCTCTCTCCCTCTTTACTGGTTAGCAAAGGGGAAAATTTAAGGGTTTAATCCCGAGGAAGGCTTTCCATTTATTCCCACTGCAGGGAGAAGGGGATATTGAGAAAAGGCAACAGATCCCGAACAAAATGGAGAGGGAACTCCTCGGGCTCGGCGCTGGGAGAGGCGGGCTGGGAGCATCCAGCCAGAGGACACATGCGAGCCAGGGTGAAATAGAAACTGGCGCTATTAAATTTCCTTTTAAGTGTGCCTTTGGATTAATTGTACACGGAATCTAGTAATTAAGGCCCTTCTCTTTAGAGAAAACCTTTTCGGTTTCGTATTCCAGCGTCGGGCGTGATTGCTGCGTGTTCGAGAGAAAAGATAAAGGACCAGTTTTTCCTTTGAGCGCGAAAAAGTTGCTGCCACGTAAGTGGTTTTTACTAAAGACGACATTAAATTGTAGGGTATTAGCAGTAATCACCGAGGGATCTGTTTTATGCCGTCTCAGGCCTCAGAATCTGCTGTTCCCGTCTTGCTGGGACCAGGGAAAAGCGCTTCCCGATTAAATTCTGCATTAATAGAACTTGGCAACCGGCAACAAAAACCTTGCTTAAGTGAAATGAAGAGACAAAAGGCACTTTAAATGCTGAGGCTGGGGGCTGGGGAGCTTATGCCACTAATTTTAAACGAAGACGACGTTCATGCCTCGCAACCGGTGGAGAGCCCGTGCTCGGGCCGGGTGAGGGATAGCACTAATTCTCCTCCGTGGGCCCGCTGCGGGGCTCCGGGCAGGGCTCGCCGCCCTCCGCATCCTCCGGGGACGCACCCCTGGTACCCGAGCCCGGGGAGAGCCGCAAAACCCAGCCCCCGGGCTCCCAGGCGGAGCTGCCTCCACCTGAGCTGCCCCGGCCCTTGAGAAGAAGGGACCCCGGCTCCGTCGGCGGCGGGGAGCCCCGGGCGCCCGGGGCTGGCGGGAGGTGGGGCGGGGGGTGTCCCCACGCACCGCCCAGGAGAAACGTCCGAAACGGGGCATTTCCACGACCCGCTCTGGGGAAGGTTGCTTCACCCTTCCTTGAGACGCGGGCGTCGTTTCCCACGGGCAGACGCGACCCGGGAAGCCCCTTCCCGATGCCCATTTGCTCTGTGCTGCGCTGGGGGCGGAGGGCGGGGGGGAGAGCTCCCACGCGTGTCCGCGGGCCGGCGCAGCGGGACGCCCGGCAGCGCGGCGGCGGGACGGAGCCCACTCCGGCGGGGTCTGGGCGGAGCGGGGCCGCAGCCCGTGCCGGGGCCGGCTCCGGGCGCGGAAATAGAAATGTAACATCTCTCCAGACAAATTAATTTTTGACGGATTTATGGCACGGCTTGCTGTCACGATATTCATTGGCTCCTCCGAGCTGTAAGAAAGTCCGGGGTGCAGAAGTATAAACACGCACCGGCTGCTCGGCGGAAACCCTCCAACAGTATCTGCCAGCGAAAGATCAAGACACTTTGTGCATTTGCCACAGATAATGCCCATATTCCGAATGAGTGATCAGAGAACTCCGGTATTGTTAAGTAAAATGAGAGGAAGGCGAGTGACGTGGGAGCCGAACAATGGCATTTCTGAATCAGTTTGGTTGATTGACATTTGGGGGCTTCATGACCCGAGGGAATAGGACTCATTACCGTGAATACACCAAAACATCAACCGAGATTAGAACTCTGGATCTCTTAAAAATCCTATTTCATTCTAAATTATAGTGGGAAAATACCAATTCTAAGAAAAAAGAAAGAGAGAGGGAAAAAATTACTCCTTTATGCTCCTTTAATTGCTCAAAGCCCCCCAAATAGAGGAAGAAATGGCGTTAAGATTTCAGGCGGCATTTAAGAGGAGAAAATTAACTTTACAAACTAAAAATCTTGCCGCAGACAGAACACTAAATATACGAGGAAATATATATTTCTGGGACCTGCAGATCTTGCACCGAGCCGAGATGGGAATAGGCGCACGGTGCAGGAATAACTTAATAAGGATATTTGACAGATTGATATGAATAACTAATTAGATATTATTCCATTTTCTTTTGCTAGGCGTTTTATATCCCAAATCCTCAGGAAAAGGACAAGTAAGCGTGAAGTGAAAAAAACAAAACCAAAAACAAAACAGAAGGGAAAATAAAAGGGTGAAGAAAAACGTGTCCAAACCAGCCTGGAGAGTCAGGAGAGGCGATCGCGAGGGGTGACAGTGGATTCCGTGTGGGAGATGGGCTGGCTCTGAACAAAGTCCATTTCTCACAAAACTGGGAGCCAGAACGGCCGTGGGGCGGGTGGCAGCGGAGGGCAGCGCCCCGGGCGCCGGCGGCCCCTTCCCGGCGGGGCAGCCCCCGCCCGCCTCGGCGGCCACCGCGATGCGCCCATCCTCGAAACTCTCTGCGGATCCCGACACCGAAACCGCCGTCCCTGGCTGCGGCACAGGGCCAGCGTGTTTTAAATATAGTTGTATTTACCCCTCTCCTGTCTTCAGGGAAAGAAATGCACGCGGGGTTCCCGGTACGGGATGGAGCGCTTAGCCCGTGACATTATGAATGTGGCTGCCAGAAAAGGTGGCCGTGGTATCAGATTTTCGATCAGTTATCAAAGCTGAGGGTTGCTTAGGAGTCATCGCTTTGCACAATAGAAACAAGGACGGTTTTATTTATTCGGCCACCAGAAATACAAACAATTAGGACCCTGGCAATCTTGCCAAATAAATTTAGCGCTTTCCGGTTAAAACACAGACAGACAAACCAACCCGATGATTATCTCAATGTTCAATTATACATTTACTAATACGGCCAATGAGTCAAAGCCTCCGCACATCAAGATACCATCTTTATATGGAGACATCTTGATTTGAATTAATGATTGCTTTATTCTCACGATTCTCCAGAAAAATAGGGGTCGCGTCACATTAAAGTTAAGATTATTTTAAGTTATTTAGGCTCTTAGGCAAAAAATGGGTCTAATTACGTTTCGACCGGGGAGGGAGCGGCAGTCGGACCCGTTGGAGAGCGGGAACAAAGGCACGCCGCCCGCTAAGGCGCAGCGCCGAGCTCGGGGCAGGCGAGGGGCGGCCCCGCTGCTCCCCGCCCTCTCCGCAGGTGCCCGAGCGGGGCAGCGCGGCCGGGGGCGCCCCGCACGCCCGAGCCCCGGCCCAGCCCCGCTCACTGCCGCCCGCCACCGGGAGCGGTTCAGCCCCCGGCCCATCCCCGGGCGCGGCGGGGAGAGCCCGCCCGTGGCTGCCGGGAGCGCGGCCGGAGCGGGGCGGGGGCGGCGGGGGCGCGGCGGGGCGCGCTCCGCTCCACCGGGGGGCGGCGGATGCCCCGGCCCCGCACCTGCGCGGGGGGGCCCCGGGGGAGGGCAGCGCCCCCGGCCGCCGGGGGAACAAAGGCAGCGGGGCGGGGGGCGCCCGCCGGGCCGCGGCGGCGGGTGCCGGGAGCCGGGGGCCGGGCGCCGGGCGAGGCGAGGCCGCGGGCGGAGGGGCCGCCCCGCCACCGCCCAGGCCGCGGCCCCCGCCCGCCGCTGGCGGCGCCAAACGCGGGCCGGCAGCGCCCCCTGCAGGGCGACGGCGGCGCGACAGCGCCTCGGCGGCGGCACCGCCCCTTAAAGGGGCAGGAGCTCTTAAGGTGGAACGGGCGGGTAGCGGCGGCGGCCGGGCGCGGGGAGTCCGCGTCCCGCCCGACGGCGGCGGCGCCGCTGGCCTCGTCCTGAAATACCCTCGGTGCTGCCGCCGCCTTCGTCCTCGACCCCCGCTCTCCCGTGAAGGCATCGCTGGTTTTGCTGTGCGCGCCAGTGAAGCGCGGAGCGCTCCCACGGGCGTGATTTTCCACGCCGTAGCGGCGGGCCGAGTGGATTAGTCGGGGGCAGCGGTGCGGGGGCAACCCCCGCCACAGGCTGCAGCGGGGGCATCCCCGGGGGAGGTGCCGGTGGCGCTGCCCGGGCCGAACCGGCCCCTCCGACGGCCGCGGCGCCGCTAACGGGGGCCGACCTCCGGCCCCCAGCACCCCCGGCGCTCCGTGCTTCGCTTCACGGCGGGGACCGCCCCGCTCGCTCCCGGACAGCCCCCGCCGCCCACGCACCGTACCCCGGGACCAGCGGCCGCACCGGGCTCCCTGCCCTCCCGGGAGCACTGGCCCCGGGTGAGGGGTGGAAAAAAAAGGGGGAAAGAAGGAAAAAAGGGAGAAAGGGGAAAAAAGAAGCGGCGCTTCTTCATGCGCTCCTGCCCCAGGGCTGAAGCGAGCCGTGCCCGCCGCTGCGCACCGCGCGGAGCCGGGAGCGGGCAGAGCCCCGCCAGCCGGGCAGCCCGGGCGAGGGCTCCGGCCGGCTGCTGGGGCGGAGGCTCGCCCACGGCCCCGCGTTCCCCCCGCGCACACGGGCACGGCGGCAGCCCCGTTTCGGGGGCGTCCCCAGGCAAGGCATTGCCGCGGAGCATCCTCCCCCTGCCGCGCGCCGCTCGTCCCTGGAGCAAACCAAATAAAGTTAATTAAGAAAAAAATAAGAGGGCGGGGGGACAATCTCCCCCCTCCACAGTATTTTGCGGCTGCCCGAGAAGGGCCGTGCGGCCCCGTCCCGCCCTCCCCGGGGCAGCGGGGCATGGAGCCGCTGCCCTGCGCGCTCCTCCGCGGTCCCGTCCCCGCCCGTCAGCCTCGCCGAGTAACGGGCTTATTCGGGCTCTTGGGGTTAGTGAGAAGGAGCGGTGACAGCACGGAGGGTCCTCCCGGAGCAGCGCCCGCCCCGAGCCCCCCAGGCGGGGGCGGTGGGGTCGGGCAGCTCCCAGCGCCGGCTCCCGGGCCGTGCCGGCGGGGCGAACGGACGCCGGCGGGCCTCGGCAGCGACACCCGCCTCTGCACCTCTGTCACCCTCAAAAACGAAGCCGAGGAGGCAGAGGCGGGAGCTGGGGATGCCTCTCGCTTGCGCAAGGGCGCGATCGTTGCTCTGAAAATTCAGGGCCGAATTTCTCATGTTTCTAGACGGGGGGGACGGGGGGGAGGGGGGGTTGGAGGGGGGGTGTGTTGGGAGGTAATGAAGACAAATCTGCATGAGAGCTACTCCACACAGGCCATTAAGCACGACGAGGTTTCCCCCTCGTGTTATTAAGCGGTGATTTGTGAGCGCCGCGGAGGGCGGCAGCGGCGGGGCGGCCCCACCGCGCAGAGCCGCGCAGAGCCCGCGCCCTTGCAGGCTCCCAGCCGCCACCGAGCCGGCCGAAATAACAGCGAAATGTTTCCAAAAATCACACCCGTTTTCTGCGCACCCCCCCTCCTACCCCCGCGCAGCAGAGCTGAATGCTGAGGGCCGGCGCGGCGCTGCGCGGCTCTGCGCGGCGCTGCGCGGAGCGGTCCCCGAACTGGCTGGCGTGAAATAGCCCAGCGAAGCTCTGAAACAAGGCGAGGAAGGAAGGGCCGTGTCTTCCACGCATCGCCGCCCTATTTTTTGTTGTCCGCTTGAAGTTTCTGCGGAGTAGCCAAGAAATTAGAGCTGGGGCTCTCTCGAGCAGAGAAGATCCCCGAAATCGGGCATTTCTATATTTACCTTGCCGGTAGGCTTTCCTGGGCGGTAAAGCTGGAAGCTTAGAAAAGTAGACAAAAATCTGCACCCTGCCAGATCACCCGAGAGACACGAATGCTGGAGGGGGAAGCGGTGTTTCACCCCGGGGTTCATGCACAAGAGAAGTAAAAATAGCACACGGCGATTCATTGATTAATCTAATGTTTGAGGGGAAAGCTGTAAAATCCTGGAGGGGCAAGCTGTGCCATGAGAAAGCAACAATCCCACAGACTTCAGCGGACCGTGTCACAATAAGCCATAATAACCGCGATTAAAGCAGCAGCAGCAAATCAGGTACCTTATCTCCCCTTTTTATCTAAAGCATCAGAAAATTCTGTCTTCCCTTGACAAAGGAGCCCTCATCCAAAGCATTTTGTTCCCCTTGCCAGAATGAAACACATTTTCCTCCCCAAAGTAAACATAATGCATGTGACTAAAACACTGGCAGGGCCAACAGCAGGGAATTTAACTTTTAAAGAAACCGATCTCTGTCCGTGATTGATGCTGTGTCGCTCTGACAACAGAGAGTGTGTAGCTAATTGCCTCTATAAACGAAAAAGATATTGCCCTCATTTTATCAAACACATTCTTTGTCCGGGGCTAAAACAAGTGTCACAGTAAATGAACATGACTGTAGAGATGGATAGTTTCCCAGCAGTGAAATCTGAATAAGAACCCCACGTTGGCAACCAGTGTCTGGTTTAAACTGGGAAGGAGGTTTGCGTTCATTTTTCAGGAGCAGTTTTCCCTTCCGAGGCTCCACCTATGTGGCTACGATCACCTGGGCGCTGCTGGTCGGGGTAACCCACAGCCTCTGTCGCCAGGACCTCGAGGACCTCCTGGAGGCCCTGGGACCCCACCAGCCCTGGGGACCTCTCCGGCCCTGGGAACTTCTCCGGGCAGAGCTTTGGCCACGGCTGCCCAGGCAGGCTGCTCTCCAGGGCACAGCTCTCCCACCCACCCTCCGCAGGGCGCCACGGAGAAGGGACTGCAATAGGTTTCCCTCGGGTTTCACTGAAGTACAGGGTGATCCTGACTTTTTTTTTTTTTTTTTTTTGCAGAGGGACTTCAGATGTTTTTGCTCTGTTCTCTAAGAATAATTTTTTCTTTGTCTCTTGAAGGCCAACAGCCACTATTAAGAAGAAAAATGGAAAGCTTTACAGCAATGTTTATGCAAACAGGTAACAGCAAATTCTATGTGAGCACCTAACACAATAAAATGTCATCTTCAGCCAACACCAAAATGTGGCTTCTGGGATCTCCCTCTCTCACAACTGCTCAGTTTACACTTTTACTCCCATCCTTTCCTGTACAAGCCATTCCCTCAACTTCATAACCAGGCAGGGTAACGATGCCCTGCCGCACTCTCTGTTTTTTTCAAAGAGATATTGAAATTTTGAAAAGCATGGAGAAGAGACCCTCCCCTCCCACCCTTATGTTTTGAAACCCCAAAGTGCCGCACAAGATTCTCTTGGAGCATATCCTTTCTTACGGGTCTGGATTACAACATGAAATACCCTCCAGAGATGGAAATGTGAGATGTGGAAGGTCTCTTTTACCTAGTGGGGAAAGGCACAGCCTGAACAAATAGCTGGAAACTGGAGCCAGAGGTATTCACCAGTGAAGGAAAGCACTCACTGGTAAGATACTGCCCAGGGAAGTGGCTATTCACCCTTATTTGCTGCTTTTAAGCCTTCCTGGAATTTATGCTTTTGTCAGCTACAAGTTATTGGACACAACACTGGGTGAAGTGGATAAGATCTAATGGCCAGCGATAACCAAAATGTATCATCTGCTCCAGCTGGACTTGATGTTTTTGCAGATTCACAGAATTTAACGCTGAGGGTCACAGCTTCTTCTTCTGCTTAGTCCAAACTCTGTGACACTGGTTAAGAAGCATGTAAAGAGCCTGAAGTGCAGGTACCTTCCCTTGAGGCTGCTGTCAAGTAGTTTTTAATTTTCCTCCAGTTTATCAAGAGCTGTTATTGACAAAGTACCTCCAGAGTAAAGCATCTTTGCATAATTATTTATGCTTCAGGTTTAAACTCTCAAATCCATTCCCTGGTCTTTTTGCTCTAAGATTTTGCCCCTTACTCCATGGAACAACAAGCACATTCTCGGTGCCGATATTTTCCCTGCTGGACCTGCCTTACAGATAGCATGAACAGTGCAGTTATGCCTATTAGTCACAGTGCTCGGGCCTGGTGTTAGGCTAATTTGGAAAGACTTCCTGCATAGCAAGAAACAGCAGGATTTGATCATAGTCAGAGATCCATTACAACGTGCAGTAAGGCTCTTGAAGGAGCCCTTATCACCTGGGACATTTAAAAAACTGTGCTCCATGAGGCATCAGTAAAAAAGACCCCGAAGAAACGCTGCATTCAAAGGAAGATGGATTGCTCGATCTGCTAGATCTTTTCCATCACTGAATTCTAGGACAGTGATTTGATTAAATAGCAATAATAAAAAAATCTGACAAAACAGGGAGAGAACGGACAGCGAATATTGACTCTTTAACTGCACTATTTTGTGGAATATTAAATTAATGTTCCCCCATGATGTCCAGGCATCCATCCTGATCTCCCTGGAGTCAATGGTGACATTTCTATTGCCTTCCCGTGGAAGAGGGCTATTTATCTGAGGGCATCTTGATCAAAATAAACACAAGGAAATAGATTGTATTTGAAAATATTTTGAACTTCCTTTTGCTTGATTTGAACAATTGCTTTGGTCCTAGGTTATTAAATCTTGACTTTACCCCAAGAGAGGTTGCTGTTGTATTACTATCTTCTTTGCTGCAGGGATAATCAAACATTTCAATAGCTTTCTGTTGACTGTGAGACTATAGTTACTTTTAACCCTATTTCAGCCTAGTCAAACAAAAATGTTAATGAAAACATCTTCAGACAGCCCTTGGTCAATCTAAATATCAATTAGACTTTCAAAAACCCGAGTGCTTTATCAACAGTTAAAACCCAGATATTTTACAGAGGGAAATGCATTGATACACTTTGTACTGAAAAGAAAATCACCTTGTGAAATTTGAGTACCAGTGCTAGGCAAATATACAGATTTTTGATGACATCTTCTATTTTAAAATACTACCCCAGAGCTCACAGCTCGCATCTTGGGCTCACAGCAACTGACATATTCTCCAGTTTTAACAAAATAAAACATGCTGATCTGTGAATAAGCGCTATGGGAAAAAGTGCATCTCTTCTGGTTTATATCAGACAGCCTTTTTGCTGCTTCCTTGTAGCCCCCCCCCCTTTTTTTTTTCCCCATGAAAACATCCCCACAATAAGATTCACAGCTGTTTACATGAACGTCTAACTCTATTAGCTGTGAAGGGTGAGAGCTATAAACTTACCCGGTTATTCTTGGGTTTTAACTAATGTAGCTGTCACTGAATTTTTCCCTTGGTTCCCAGGACAAAAGTTAGCAGTACTGGGAAAATGTGGTTTGTTTTCCCAATGTTTTTTTCGTAGGGTTCTGTAAACAACAGTGTTCAGAAGCATACAAGGTACGTATGAGCCCTGTTGTATTATGAGACCTCTTAGGTATTAACAAAGTGCATTTCTATAGTCTTATTTAAGCAGCCAAGTTACAAATAAAGACAGACCAACACGACAAACTCAGAGCAAGAATTTACCAGCTGCGCCTCAGTATAAAAACCTTCCCCCATGAGTGGATAATTTGCTCTCCTCGTTCAGCAACAGAACTCAGCCGGACAAGTAGAGGCCCTGGCATTTTAACAAGCTGTCCGGGGGCGGGGGAGGCAGGGAAGGGTTAAGGGGCGCAGCCCCGCCCGCCTCCCGGCGCCTGCCGCGGGTGCAGGGGAAGGAGCGCGGCCCTTTCTGAGGAGAGCGGGGTACGAAGGGAAAGCCGGCTGGCTGCGGCGGCTCTTAGGTCAGGGGAAAAGCTTTGTTTGGTGTTACTTTGTGTATTAATGAACCGTGCCTTAAGGAAAGGGCCTACGAGTGATTTGGGAGTATCCCGGGCGGGCAGGAAGCCCGGCGCTCCGGAGGGATGCTCCGGAGGGATGCTGAGATCCCCGTGGCCCGGCTCCCGGGGGTACGCGGGCACAAAGCAGGCAGGGGACACGGTCCTGTAGCCGTCCTTCGGGAGCACAAGTTGTCCCAGCAGGCCCCCCGCTCACACCCTTTCCCTCTCCAGCCCAGGCTCCTTGCGAGCCCGCCCGGCGGCAGCTCCATCCCCGGGCCCCCGCTCAGCCCCGGCGGGGCGGCGTGGGGGGGCACCGCCTCCCCTGCCCCGGGGCAGCCCAGCCCCGGCTTTCGCCTGGCTCTTACAGGAGGAACTCGGTGTCTTTAGGGTCGCGGGTACCGTTTTGCCAGGAGGGAGCCGCCCACGCGTGGGAGCTGGGCGGGCAGCGCCTGCCTCGTTTCCTGCGGAAAACCGGGCTGGAAGCGCAACCGCCGGGTTCAAAGGACGGGGAGGCTGCGGCGGCTCGGGAGCATCTTCTGCTGCGGGGGCCGCGCCGTCGGTTTGACCCACGGGCTTAAAAATACACAAGCGGGGACTTTCCGTCCCATCCCCCGCCTGTCCCGGAGCAGCCGGGGTTTCCTACGTGGCTGCGTGGGGGCCGATGTTTGGCTCTCCCGCGGGGGCTGGTGCGGGTCAAACCCGTGCCCCCCCCGCCCCCAGCCGTCCCCTGCCCGCGGGTGGGTGCCCTCTCCTCCCCCTTGCTCTTTTCTGTAATATGCGCCCCTCTTCCCAAACCCACCCTCCTGCCCTTCCATGCATTCAGTGCTGTGAATGCAGCAAATGAACCAGTAACACCTGGGTTCAGGTATTCCCCAGGAGTTCAAAAAACTCCTTTTGGGAAACTAAGGATGATAGAAAACTGGGAGTTACTGATCCACAGCCAAATTCTCCTCCAGAGTTAACGGCAGTGAAACGTATGTAATGCTGAGTCTCAATGAGATAAATATTTCCTTAAAAATAACCTCATTCATTACACAAACCTAATTAATGCTTTACGTCTGTGGCTGTTTATTGACTACTGAATCAAGCCTTGTGAAAGCCCCACCCAAATCCTAATAATATATGATTGTGCAATTAAAGAATGTCTTATAATGCGTTCACAAAAGGGACTAAACTAAAACTGCACAAGCAGCCATATGTCAGCACCCTGACTCTTCGGTACCTTTCGTTGTAGGCTGGGTTTTCTAAAGGTGAAAACAATCTCTCTCCCCCCCTGCTCCCACGTGGAATTCCCGGGACAGCAGCATTCCTCGTTAGCAGGATCTGAAACCTGAACCTTCAGCCGGGCACCACAGCTTGAATTCCAGGACTAACCACCATCCAGGGTAACAGCCTTATTTTGGGTGTGGGGAACAGGTTCCCGGGGTCACGCTGGCAGCGGTGGAGCGGGCGGCGCACCCCTCTGCTCCCCGCTTTCACCATCACCGCTTGCCTTCAGCCTCCCTGGCAGGGGGTGCTGCAGCTGCTCCCGTAGCAGTACCTTGGCCTGGCCTTCGGTGGGAATGTGCGCGCTCAGTTATTTTTGGTGTGTCGCCACCATTTTTGTTGAGAATGGGACTGAAAGGAATGTTTGTAGCTTTATATCTTGGCCAAATCGTAACACAAAGTCACGGGACGGAGAAAAGGCCCTTTTCTGGTGCTGGGTCTTTCCTCTTGCTAAATTTCAAAAATCTTTTCAAAGCAAGTTGAAGGGATTATAAATTCCCTAATATGTTCCAAAAGTATTTTGTAAAGGAAAGTGCTTTGCAGCACAAATACTAGGGTAACCACTTGCTTAGTTTACCAATATTTTAATTCAATTGTCTAAATACCAAGGCACCATTGACAAGGTGTTCATTGCTTGTGGTCTCCATCCTCATTTTAAAATTGTTAATGCTTCTGTCATGACAAAGGACTGATTTTATTATTGTTGTCTGTGTCTACATGTGAAAATTCACCACTAGACGGATTTTTTTTTTTAGAGAAGTACATAGGGAAGACTGTTTCTGTGGTCTCTATGCAAGAGGTCTACTTATCCCTGTCAGATTTCTGCAGGCCACTGCTGATTTTACTAAAACTGAAACGCTTACTTTGACTTTGCATTGTGCATTATTTTAACAGCAGAAGATGGCATATAAACACCTTTTATCTACTTTCCCTCCTACTGGGCTTGTAACATCAAAGATCATCCCATTCATCTTTGTTTCAAGGCGGGCTGTAAGTTTTCATCTGACAGGGCTGTTGAAAATCAAACTGACTATACTTGATCACAGTGGGATCTGCATGAAAATCCATCTACAAGTTGAGCTGTAATACTTACCTGTCTAGGTCAATTTGAGAACAACAAGAATGATAAGCACATAAAGCTGAAATAGTGTTGTTTCACAGTAGGACTGTTCCACCGCCAGTACAGCAGAAAAGGCTGATTTAAGTAAATGCGGAGCTGCATGCAAAGCCACAAGATTTTTATCCCAGAGGTTATTAGATGCAATTCGTTGGGATAATTTGTCTTTCCACTTGCCCTGACTTCGTATGTCATATTGCCTGGGGATTATCCCAGCTGAAGAAGGATGATTAAGGTATGTGAAGGAATGTAGTAGAAGTGTCAATAGAGGTTTCCTGTTGAACAGGGGAAGAAAAAAAAAATCCATGCATCTGCCTCGGTGTCGTGGGAGAAAAAATGCTGGTCTCCAGTGGGGCTCAAGCTGTCACTGGAAAGCTTACGGGTGCAGGCCACGGCCACGGCTGGCACGAGCTGGGGGTTCAGCTTCTGCCTACTGCGGGGGAGCCCTGGGGGGCTGTGGATTATTGTCAGTGTAGTTTTGGCATTGCTAAGCAAAACAGATCCAGCAGCAGATCACGTATTTATTTATACCTTGTTATTCTATCAATTATGTAATTCATATATGCAGAAAAGTGGAAAAATGAGAAAAATCCTCTCCCCTTTCAAAATGAAATGACAGTATGCTGTGATGTTCTGCCACCTTCGTGCAGTCTCATATATCAAATAACCTAACTATATTAATCAGATAAGTGGGCAAAACACTTTTTTTTCCTGAGAGTCAGCCTTGCTTTAAAAAAAAAAGATTCTTTTGACTTAGATATACTGGCTCTGCATGGACATGAGTAACCCTAAAGAAGCTACTTCCATAAGTAAATCTTGGACATCACGTATTTGTTTGGAAATTCAGTCATTAGCTGTGTATCTTCCTGTAATTTGAGCAAGTTCACCAGATATATGAGTGTTTATATGTGTATTAGTGGTTGAGCTAGTAATATTGCCTATAACTAAAGCTTTCTGACTCTTTCCATTATGTGGCCATGCTTATAACTCAGCCAAACTTTAACTACTGGAACTGAAACTTTACAAAGAAATATTGAGCCTGAGGCAGAACTTGCAATGGAAAGTTTCAACTAAAAGAATTCAGATTTCTCTAAAAACAAGAGTGAGAAAATTGCTTTGTTTGGCTCATGTTAACAAAATAAAAAAAAAAATCCCAAACCTTACAGAAAAGCTGTAGTGTTCTCTATAATGGTGTCACGATCCAGTGTTTGGGGGAACAATTTGGAAAGACACTTCTAGCTGCTCCTGGGAAAACATGTGGGAGTTTTGTCGAGCCATGATCCTCAGGGCAATTACAGTTTGAGCGTGTTTGGGCTTTTCTGTTCAAGTCTCCCAAGGATTTGACCCGACTGGAGCCCTCGTTTCTCCCAACCTCGGAGGCTGCTGTGGGGCTGAGCTCTCTGGAGGGGCCGGAGCAGCACCCTGGAGCATCCCATGCTTTTGGGCCAGGCGGGCTGTGGGGAGAGGGGCTGTGGGGCGCTGCCTGTCCTTTCCACGAAGGAAATTTCCATTAGGAAATTACGTACAAAAATAAGTGGATGTTGTGAAGTCAAGTGCTCAGGAATTAGGAAATGCCAGAGTGACGTTTCCTGTGCCGTCTTCCCTCTTTGTCCCCTTTCTGTGTAGCCGTTATGATGCAACGTTTCAGCGCTCAAACTGTTTTTACAGCTTTGTCCTTAAAGGCATTTCTTTTCTTGTGATAACTAATAATTATTATTTTTAAATTGTTTAGTAGTAATAGCCTGGTGACTGTGCATATTACACAGTAAAAATGATTTTTTTTCTCGAGCAAAGTGTTTTTTTTTAATCAAATTTTCTTGCCATTGAAACCAAGTGTCCTGTGACCCTAATGGAGATAGACGTCCATAAATGAACTGGATCTGTCAGAGCTGTTGTCTCTCTTCCTTGTCTTTTGTTTGTTGCTGTCTTGTCATTTTTGACTGTTCTCGGTCCTTATCTTAACGTTGTAGCAAGGAGATCAGTATTCAGCAAAACAAAAAAATGCTGGCTAAAACGGAGCAGTTCACGTTGCCCTAAAGAGGAAGGAAGGATGCCTCTTCCTGCCCAACCGACAGCGTGTTCTGCAAGGCGTTACTCATTGCTCTGCTCTCCCCTGCCTGTTTCCTGGAGAAGGTGGAAAGCAAAATGATAAACGTCCTTGGCTGAAGCTTGCACAAATTAGGTTACAGAGACAAATTACTTCCCAGATCTTCTTACTGTACATCCTTGGCAGGTTTTGTCTAAAATTAAAAATAGGTATTCTGTGTATTCCTGCTCCATTACTGCCTCCAAATATATTAATTAAACATATCGAAGCAGAATAGACTCTAATTGTGTCAGATACAAGTTTTACTTTTTCCAAAAAGAAAGAAGTCTGAGTAAGGAAGATACAACAGCAGTGGTTAAGTTCCTACTTTCATACTGACTCAAATCTGACACTTGCCGTCTAGCATTTAAAAAGCAAACTTTTACAACACTGTCCATGGAAAGCAGTGAGCTTTTGGGAACATAATAGATAGAAGTTTCATCAGTTAATATAAAACCAGAGATCAGCTGAACACCATAGGTGATGGGGTCCTAGGTTTCTCCTCTTGGTAGAAAAACTAAGTGCATTACACCTCCCCTGAAGTTTAATAAAATTTAAAAGCAATCGCAGAAATTACCGTGCAGTTGTGCCTTGCAGGGGTGCAGGCAGCCTCTCCCCCTGTCGCTGATGCCAGCCTGCCCGCCTGGCCCTGCGGGGAGGGGATGCTGCTCTGCTGGGGGTGGCTGGGCGCAGGCAGGGCTCATGGATCCCCCCAGCCCCCTGGCCGGCCACGCGGGCCCTCCATCACACACCGCCGTCTCTGGGGGATCTGAGCATGCCAGAGCTGCTCCTTGGGTGCCATGAGTCCTCTCCTGTCAGGAGAAATAAGATGCTTCTGGAATTTTCTCAAATTCCCTTTAACACCTGTCTGGAAGAGTTGCTGTGGTTGGTTTTTTTAGTATTTGATTTTTCCAGTCTTTCACTGAATCTGCATATGTTTTGTTAATATATTACAAGGTATTACGCACTGGCTTTTTGTATCAGCAGGCACAGATTGTTTAGTTCCCCAGTTAGCAAAATTCCCGTTGAAGAAATGTGTGCCTGGGATTTTTCCCCCAGGTTTCTCCTGTTGCTCAGACCCACTGCCCTCCCTGCAGGATGGGCACCTGTCCCTGCTCTCACCGCTCACCTCCGTTCCGGCGCCTTCACACCTGCCTTAAGCTCTCTTCCCCCTTTTGGCACCATCTTGCCCTGGAGTCGCTGAAACAGGTCTCTTTCCTCTCACACACCTGTAGAGAGACGCTGTGTCTGAAAATCAAGCTGGGGTTTGTGGGGTTAAAAATAGTCCCACTGGGAGACAGACAGATAGCTGAGCCCTGACTCATTAATGGTAATTAGCTGAAGGTATCTTCCTAGCATAGTCCTGTTGTTCTTGGATGAGAACTGTGAGCATGAAGCCAGTAGGGTGATTACTCTTCATTCCTTTCACAAACCACCTTATAACATACTTCCATTATATTATATTATATTATATTATATTATATTATATTATATTATATTATATTATATTATATTATATTATATTATATTATATTATATTATATTATATAATATATAATGTGATCATGTGATTATCTTAAGCTTTTGGCACATGCACATCAGGTTCCCTCTCTGTATCACCGTAGTTGTGGCCCCGTGGGCTGAACCACAGCATTACGGATTTCATCAACGTGTCTGTAACAGTCTCAAGCTCCTTTTCATGCTTCAGCAGCTCTGCTGTTACATATTTTCAGAAGTGTCATACACAACCAGAAAGCGGTGATTTCCAGATGGTATTTTTCAGTCCTTGAAATTGATCTGTATGAACTCCAGGTGATTACTCTGTTGATACTATATTTGAACTAGGGTCTCCTTTGATAGACATTTTTGTGCATAAGAAGTAATCAGGATCCTCAGGTCGGTCTTCTCCAATGTAGGGAGCCCAGAGGGAGCCTGTGCACACTTGTGCCCTGCAAACAGCAGTCGAATTCCCCTTTTGTTTTCTGTTGAGCTGCGAATGTTTATTCGGCTGGTTTGTGAATCCATCTCCATGGATGTCTTGCTAGGCTGTGCTTGATAAGGAGTTGCTACAGGCTGTTGTGAGCCTGTGTACACTGAATTCCTTAATGAGTAAATGTAAATGAGAGGATTTGAGGACTTCCACAACAATTGAGCTCTCCAGTTCTGTAGCAACCCTCATTTAATCTGTGGGAAACTCATCAAAGAGCACCTACCAGCCTCACCAGTTTCGGATCTCACCAGGAGATTTTGGGGCATTGCAAACTCCCGCAGATTGAGGGGTGGATCTGAAAATGTGAACAAAACATGGCTCAGAAACCGTTCCTTTGTTTTACTCATCAGCTTTTCTTCTTCCTTTGTCTAGATAATTTGTTTCTTAAATGACGAGATGATGCTGTCGGTTCTGATAATGTGCTCAAAGCTTTTGTAGCCATGGTGTCTTCTGTGCAGTTAGCCTGTGGTTTTGCCAGTATCTTTTTGTTTTGTATGCTTTCTGGTGGTGGTCTGAAACTCTGAGCCCGTCCTCACTGACTATATGCTCAGGATGCAGCTCCTTACAGGCTGCTGTTTGTTTCTTGAGGTTTAAGCCTTTAAAAGCTTGAAAATTGTGGCCATTCCTAATGTGTCTTATGAAATATGTGAAGGCTTCTTCAGTTCTCAGAAACAACATTTTGAACTGAACTAAAAATCTCTTTAGTTCTTTAATTTAAAAAAAACTCTGTAGATCCTTCAGTACCTCTAAATTGTGCCTGATTCATTCCAGGTTCAGAAGGCACTCTAAGGACTGAAGCAATACAAATACGCAGGTGATTTCCTTATTCATTTGCTCCCATCTTTACATGAGATTATCCAAATTAAAACTGCTGAAATGTCTTGCTCCTAATATTTTATCCATGTGTTTGACCTGCCTGTGCATTACATCTCATGCAGCCAATGCGTGTTTTTACGTCTCTTTTGGGCTTTTGAGGGTGTGCAGTGGAGATGTCCAGGGTTAGGCATGTTGTCCAGTCCGGCTAACCTCCAGAATATCACTTAGCTTCACTGTTACCTGATATTTGGGGAATTCAAGCTGGGAACTGCCTGCCAGGAACACGCAGTAGTTTAACGTGATCTGATGTTGCACTTGATCCTATCTTGACAAGCTCCCCTTTATCCTGGAGGATGCACTGGTGCAGCGTTACTGCAGCTGTGCTAATTGCTTGCTTTCACTGCCTTCCACCAAGACTTCTGTTAAGTCAATCCCTAACTTGTACCAGCCAGGCTGCCTCACCGCTTTTCACCTCTCTTGCTGTCAAAGGCTTTGAGATGCTGCCTCCACCATCTGATTTTTCACTAGCTGCATGTCCTGCTCAGCCTTAGCAATGGCTCCCGTGCACAGCTCATTCCTCAATTCAGCCTGTAACATACTTCTGCTGAACATAAGTCTTGTTCTTGCACAAGAACATGGATCTCGCCAGGTTCAGAAAAAACTGGATTTCCACTGTTGCCTGCAGTAGGTGCTCAGCAATAGCCATTATTTTAATTTGTGTAGTCCACATTTGCTTTCCTTCCAGCATATTGGTTTGCCCAAGAACTGCAGCCATTTCAGATCTCTGAGCCATCACTGTAGTGTGCTGGCTGCTGGTGTCCTCAAGCCCAAAGGTGCTCATGCAGCTCTTTGCATGGATCATTGTAGCAGTTGCTGGCAGTGGCTCTTGTCTGCCAGCAGCTTTATTCCCTTGCATATGGTTTCCCTCTGGACAGCCTGTGCTTAGCGCTGTTGCCTGCCTAGCATGGTCTGTGGGCATCACCCGGCCTGGGACTCAGTGGGGAAAAAAGTCCACTGTAGGTTGGAGCTTCTGGCCCATTGCCCTCTCTAATGGGTAATTGCTTCGCTAGCCACTGTTTCTTCAAGTGCATAAAGGCTTGACAAAGGAGCCCTCCTCTGGCAGAGAATTAACAGCTAATGTCCCTAAAGAAACTGCATTTCTATTTTTACACTCCTCATTTTCCAGCAGTAACCCGGACCAGGACCTGTGGCTGTAGAAAGCAGGCAGTTGCCAGGGGCACTAAACTGCTGGAGACTTGCAAAATGGTCAGGTATTTGCCACCTACGTTGCTTATGCCAAGACGCAGGAAGACCAGGATGGTTTCTCTTTCTGAGGGAAAGCAGACAGGCTCAGCTCGGCGGAGGGTGGCAGCCCCTGGGCAGCAGCCACGCTGCTCCCTGCTCCTCTCTGCTGGATGGCAGTGGCCGCAGCAAGCCCAGATCTGGGCTCTTCTCCTGGCTGGTCCAGTCAGTTCTGCCCATTTCCAGTAGCCTCTTGTTGCAGCAGGATCCTTGCTCGGCTGAGCTGGGCCCCTTACTCCTGGAGGGCAAAGTGAGTTGTCACCTCCCTCCTGCCGAGCACGGAGCTGGCTGTGACCTGCTCCTCGTACTGCCCCAGCCTCCTGCCCTCCTCTGCCAGAGGTGACGCAGACCTCTCGGCACGCCGGGGTCTCCTCCATGGGGGTCTCCTGCCACCTTGGGGGGGATGCGGGGCCAAGCCCCCTCCTCCCAGCCCCTCTCTGCCCACCGGTGCAGCCCAGGGACACTGCTCCTTGCTGCCTATCTGCCGTTCTTCGCCATCTGGCAGGGGCCAACCCCCTGTTTGTCACTGGCTATCTTGGAGGGACACTGGTGGGTGCTAAATTGTCTGAAGCTGATAAAAAGCAGCTGGGTGGATATTTTAAACAGAACATTCATTGCATGTGTAAATCTGTAAAAACAAATGCCAAGAAAAACCTTCAGCGAGTTTATAGCCCTGTTTGGTGTTTCCGGCCCTTCGGCTCCAGCTCTTCCGTCTCCGAAGAGGGGATGCTGGCAGCACAGGCATTTGTGCCCTCAGACACAGTCTTCGGCCAACGTGCCAAAACCATGTAACACGTCTTTAAAACTGCATTTCTTTTTCAGTTTGGGTGGCTCCTCTTCCTCCTTGTGATTAAGAGAATATGTTTATTGTCTTTTCTGGGTGAGATGAAATGCAACCTGTGCGTCAGTGGACGACTTTGTGCCACTCCATCCACTGCTGACCTTCCTGGATATATTGGGAGCGTGGCTGTTTTGAGAGCCTGCGTTACTCCAAGTCACCTCACCGTGTTGAAACACACGTACCCAATCTGCCGATCAACAGCAGGGAAAAGGGAGGTTTGTCCTCATCCAGCTCACAAAAGCTTTCCAATATTTTCTTCACAGCTCAGGGCTCCCAAAATACTATTCTTCCCTTTACCCATTTTTCTTCAGCTTTCCAAAACTCTTCGCCTTAACTATCGCTTCAAGTCTATTCAACATGATTTACTTACTGTCAAATCCTGTTAATTCCTAGAGGGGGATGTTTCTTTGTTTCATGCCTAATAAACATGTTACGCTGTCTTTTTGCCCAGTGAAGAAATGACAAATGTGGTCAGAGCCTTGGTTAGCTGCTGGGTGGTGAAGAGCTTGCAGAAGGAGCAGGGAGGGCAGTGAGCACAGGAGAGGACAGAAAAAGGGTTTCCCCTCCTTCTTCTGTTGGCTTTTTCTCCTACTGGCTGGCCAGGAGGTGGTAGGACCTTGCTCTCCCCCTTTCATTGACATGATTAACATCTGTGAAGGGATGGGAGGCAAATGCCAGGAAGGAAGAAGAGCTATTTAAGCTCACAAGGCAGTGTTGGGTCAAGTGGGGTATAAAATGCCAATGAATAAATTTTGGGTGGAAAGTAGAAGAAGGTTTCCCACCATTAGAAGAGCACGGTTTTGGAGGCTTGATGGTGCTTCCTAAGGTTATGTGACATTGTGTGTGCCGTAATCGGGAACTCCGATTAATTTAAACTGTATCTTCATTCTTGACTTGTAGTTATAATCTAGGAACTGTGTTTTCAGGAGTTTGCAGATTTAATAGGCTGCCTGTTTTGATGTCACAATAACATCTTTTCCTATTAGGATAAAACTGAGGAAGGACAGATATTTTTATATCTTATTTGTCTGTTTTTCCACCCATATGTCATTATGGCAATAAATCTGGCATAGGACATGGGTATAAATATTAAGTACATTTCATACCTTTGTAATATTTAGTGTAAGAATTACTTTGAAATTTGAAGCTGGTATCCAGCAGGGATAGGAGGTTGAAGTATGATCTCCCAGAAGTGAAGAGCTGGGGTTTTGCTGGCAGACTGCTGAAAAAGGAGACCCAGAGCCTCTGCAGGTTGAGACCCCCCCTCCATGCTCCTCTCTTTCTCTTTAAGGTGAGAAGATGTCAGATGTATGAAACTGGTTTCTGTAGGTAGGCTGAGAACAGTCGACCATGAATTATAAGTTGTATGGTGGGAGTCCTGTAACTCCTACACTGGATCCACTTAAATGCTTGGATATGTTAAGCTAATAAAGTTGCAGGCTGCTGCTGAAATCCATCCCAGAGTCTGTCTTCAATAGCCTCCTTGTAGTGATTAATGACAGCAAGCCCGTTGCTGTTTGCAATGAAGGATTTGCTTGTATCTGTCTGTGTTTGTAGATAGCGAAGTTTCAGATAACGGATTATAGTTCCTGTGGTTCTTTGTTGCTTAGAACACGGCACAGAAATTTTACACCCCTGTAAATTGTTGTCAAATGCTGCTATTCTGGTTTAGTAATCCACGTTTTCATTTTGCATAGCGGTAACTGAATAGTTACAGCATAATGTCGGGAGGAGAACTGGGACCCTTGATTCCAGTGGTGTTCCCCATCAGTAGTTCAGACAGCTTTGCCCCTTCCAGTTCTGGGTAGATGTATACTGGAATATTTTTATAGATGCTGGCAGCCCAGGGAAGAATAATTAGCATGATAATGACTAGTAATTTGCCATCAATAGCTTGTTTTATTTACAAAACATCTGTTCTTCATAAGTCCTCCTCTTCTTTCCCTTTTTCATCATGCTTCTGTCCATAATGTTAAAAAAATTCTTAAATTTTTTTTTCTTAAAAAAATAATGACATGAAAGTTGCTCAAGTATAAGTAAAATAAACTCTAGGAATCATTAAGCTATGAAATGTTTTCCGTGTAAGTACCAATAACCATTCTCTACTTGCATTTCAATAACAGTTTGTGCTTTAAATATTCTGCAGTTCTTGGTGGGATGAAGAGATAGAAAAGCAAAAAGAAATTCAAGTCATCAAAAGATCTGATTTCCCAAGACCATGTCTGGGCTATTGCCAAGGCTCCTGATGCCTTGAGGATGTCTTGTTTCTCATGGTCAAACCTCAGACAAAGAAATGGACTTGATGGAGCTCCCTCCTCCTGTCTTCCTCCTAATGCTCAAACTGTTTTTTAGATTTCTTCAGTGCTTTCTGCACTAGCCTCAGGCACTAGTTAGATCTCTCAATTAGAAGCATAGCATAATGTTAAATGTTTTGACTGTCAAAACCATCCCTGTCATTTATAACACGGCTGTGAGGTCCAACATACTTGTACATATACTTGCACATATACTTGCAAATCAAAAATATCTTTCTGTTTGGTTTGGTACCAGTCACAGTGCGTGTAAGTACTGCAGGTTTGATGTGTGCAGCCACAGGGCTTTTTGTTTACTTCATTAAAGAAAATACCTCCCATTAGACTCATGTGAGTGATTAGAAAAAAATAATCATGCAGATTTCTGCAAACAGATTTCACACACTTGACTTGGAGTGTTCAACCACCACTTGCATTATTGATATTTTCTTCACTATATTTCTAATTTTGTGTTACATTTATATTGTTTTTTTGCATTGTATCTTTCACTTTGGATCCTTTCAGCATCCTTCCCATTAAAATTAATCTGAGTAATTCCTTACGGGGGGAAGGCAGGGAGAGACAGGAGAGCAATGGGGAGATTCCCGTTCATCGGTTCGGCAGCACTGATGGAGCTGAATGAAATCTTTCCACTCATTCAATTTCTATGGCCTAATATTCACCACCTTGTGACTCCTTGGCTTGTGCCCATAGCACACTGAATTCCCAGATGGTCTCTGCATTGAAATGCTAGCCAGGCCTGGGACTGTTCAGCTTCCAAGACTAGGCAAAACTGGGTGCATTGAGTCTAGCATGGCGAAAGGCCAACCTGCACCTAACCATGTAATGATTTACAGATACATACGAATCCTTCATATTCTGGGAGATATTTTTCATTGGGTGTACGTATATATGTCCCATTAAACTGAGTAACAGTTACGTGTGTTCATGGAGAGAATAACTTCTGTGTTTTCCTTCTTACAAGGCATATGCTGTTACGATATATATTTTTAATTGATTAAGAGGTGGGAACAGTAACAGTGTATCTGATCCAAGTTTTTAGCAAAAGACTCTTTATTGGCCTCCATACTGTAAAACATTATTCTAGGCATCATCCCAAAGGCATTTTTAATCATCAGGCTAGATGAAAAGAATAGACATTTCTAAGTATCCTGGAAGTGCTAGTAATTTAAACTACAAGTTTATCTTGTTAACATTTTGTTTGGTGGGCAATAAGCCACAATTCAGAAATGTTAAACAAAATCCTGTCTTTTTTATAAAAATATGTTTCAGAGCTTTGGAAGCTTTTCCCTTCTCAGTCCTTTGCTGTTTGGATGGTAGGATCTCAAATACTTGTCAGAAATACTCTCCTTGTTATTAGCAGAAGAATAGTCCTTGCACCCTGAGTCTGGGGTGGCTGTGGCACCCCAGGTTATTGTCTGGCACAGGCCCTTGCTTGTCCATGCCATGAGGATCCTGAGACCCATCAACTCGTCCTAGGCATTATATGATCAAAAATGATGCTTCATATCAAAAAAACATGGAAGGTGACTTTTCTGGTATTTTCAAGGCAAGTAAGTGGCTGTGGCTGGAATTGCAGCTTTAGCTCATGCTCGCAGGTAGTTGTGGAGTTGCCTTGTGCCTGTGTAATTTAACTGCTTGGACCTGTAACCCTCACTTAGCACTGATTCTGCACCCGCAGCCGGAGAGTGCCCTTGACAGTGCTTCCTTGAAAGGTGCTCTCTTGAATTCCCCCCATCGTCGTATTTTTACATTTTAAATAATGCTCAAACATTTTAATACTAAAGGCCAATGTAAACATTTATATACACTTAAATAACGTAAATGAGTGTGCATGGTCTATAGACTCTTTTCTAAAAAAAACCAACAAACCACCTTCCTTTCCTTTGCAAATGATTTATAGTATGAGATTCTATCATTATTTTCATAAGCTCATACCATATGAAAGTGTAGCATGGACTATCTCAGAGCTATTGAAATAGGTGATGAAAACCATAAAGTTAGGAAAGTACACAATTGTATGATAACTGTTCATATGTCTGCTTTGAAATAAGAATATGCCACGTAAAAGTTAAGTTTTATGAGCAGACATGTTAGCACGACCTCTTATTGAGGTCTCCTGTTAGTTTCTACTAGAAGACTCAGTTCTCAATTGTTTATAACTTTGCCATCTGTTATCTGCTTAGACTGAAATTTCCCTTAGCGTGAACCTGGGTTGTGCTGTATTAGTTTGGAAAACTTCAGCCAGGGTGGTTCATCCGGTAGGGGGAAACAGCTTTAGCCATGTTAAAACTCCTTCTTTAATGGTATATGAGCTTCTTGCTTTGGAACAGGCTTCTTGATAAGGGGGCGGGGAAGAAGGTCTTGGAGCATTATTTTTGTCTTATTCTGAAACTGAAAACCTGGTCAAATGTGGTTTATAAAACAAAGCCATCGTGTGCAGATGCCCTGTAGAGATACTGTAGGCTATAGTCTCTATACTTCTAACCAGAAATCCCATGCATGGATAGCATCTCAAGCCCCTGATAGCTTGTGTGTGTGATTAGAAACCATGCTTCTGACAGCAGAAGAGGGTGATGGTGAGCTCCAGCTTTGGAGAGTGCGTGCCTAGGGCAGCCTTGCATGGTGGTGCCATTCCCAAGCAGGACGGAGTTTGATGGGACAAGCACAGTCCTGTCTGGACAATTGTTTTGTGAAGGACAGTTGGCAGGCAACGCTGAGCATTTCAGAGAGATCACCTCATCACATTCAGCAGCAGCATTATGACCCCAAAGGCTGCCACCATGCCTTAACATGCCAAGACTCACAAGAGCTTCCCATCACGACCTTCAGTGGTCTTACTCCTGATCTCTTCCCAGAGCAGCCATGGAGCACAAACGGGACATCATTGCTCTGTTTTGAGCCTGTCTTAGGGGACAGGCTTAAAATTTCAGCTTCCTCCCATCTCTCTCCATTAGCTGCATTTGTGTGCGTGCCTGTGTGTGTTTCTATTTACCAAGAATCAACTGCTGCTGTCTGAGACAAGTCTGCCTATGCAATTCTTGCTGTGCTAGAGCAATTCTTGCTCTGGGAGTGGTGAGCTAAAAGAGATGCCTGAGCAGTCCAGATGTAGTAAAGCTTTGCCATTTTGCTAACAAAGGTCTGCAGTTTTCAATAAACTGAACTATGAGTATTGAAGGCAGAACTGCAGTTTCCTATCTTTTGTCATTTTTTCTCCATTCTCCTTGTTATTTATCTTGTTTGACCCTAAAAATAAAAGGAATTAGTCTTTAACCATTTACACATGAAAGCTGAGAGCTATCAGTTCAATATTTTTACCAACAAGGGGCATTTGATACTCTTTGATAGATTGCCAAGTGAAGAAAAATGTTATAAATAGAGAAGAAGGAGGAGATTGTATAAAATTTGGCATAGCAAGTATTTGATTTGTTTTTCTTTTTTCTTTCTGTGTGTGTTCAATCAGTTATCTTGGTGGGTGAAATATTACAAGCAAAACCAACTTTTTGGTAACAAAATCTCACTGCAAAACTGAGTTTGCTTGGGCTGGGCAGGCACTGTGGGCTGAGCCTGCTATCCTCTGTTTAGCTTTGGTTTTCGGTGTATCTGTTCTGGCTGGAGGCTTGAACTAGATGGTGACTCCAGCTTTTGAGGGAAATATCTTTATGTAGCAATCTACAGTGTTTACTGGAGATTTTCTACCCCATACCTAAAGCTTTATGCATGACTTCAGAATAAATATTATGTTGAGCTTTTTAATGTGCCATGAAATTATTGACGTGAGTAATATATTGACTGAAATTAATAGTTTCAGTCAGAGTTCAAGGAACTTAACCCAAACACTCCTTACTAGGGGACAGTAACCAGAGAGACCCCCAAACAAAAGCCTAAAATATCCCTGGGAATGAATGTGACCTTGGTCAAAATCCTTCTCCCTGATGAAGAACAGAAATGCAAAGGAGAGACTTTCCTTAATGTTTGGGTAGGGAAATAAATACAAGTTACCCGAGGTTCTCCAGCCAGGGATGGTGAGAGCCTGGCCTGGATTCCTGTGCCCCAGCCCCAGCAGCATGATGTTTGCTAAAAGCAGAGAGTCCAGTTCTGAGAATTGATATGCGGCATCAGAAGTGAAGATCTGGCCAAAAAGCTCTTCCTTTTTTGATAAAACCAGAAACAGGCATCTGTGAAAGCAGGGACTCCTGGAGTGCAGCTCAGACCATGACTTGGTCTGGGCTGCAGACCAGAGAGCTGCGGAGAAGCTAAAAACCATTTGTCTGATGTGAACTTTGAATTATGCAGACACATAGAAATCCCAAGGAATGATGCAGACTCAGAAAGACAGAAGATAGTGTCTAGCTGAAAACATCTGCAAGGTATTTACCAAAAGTGTAGCTACAAAATAGAGCTTGTAGAGTCCTATTAGTCTGTACAGCCTTTAATCTGTACAGCCTCGAAAGGAAGGGTATTTCACACAGTCTAGCAATTGGGCAGCAAGTCTTTATTTAGACAGAAACAGTGAAGAAGGCTTTGGTTAATGCGGTTAAAATAAAAAGCATCTACCTTCATATGGATGCATTCTTGCACATTAGTAAATCAAAAAAGATTCATGTTTAAAGATAATTACTGTAAATAGGGAATTTGCTGCAATAGCCATTTAAAAAATAATGTTGCATGAGAATTATTCTTTTATGAAGATTATTAAGATGCAGTTATTTCATTTATGCATCATGTTACCTTAGGTTAATTGGCATTTATTTCAGAAGACTAATTCACTGAGATAATATTATAACCATGTAGTCAATTGTACTGGTTATGCTAGGAATATCAATACAAGAATTGTGACAAGAATGACTATAAAATTTAAAGAAAAAAGAAATGTATAAGAAATGAATTACTGGTGTAAAAATGTAGAATTATCTTTCTTCCAGCTCATCTTTAAAATTCAGTGTTTTCAGTCCAGCACTGGACTTCATCAAGGAAAAATGTTTTCATTTATATTATTTAAAATCTTATATAAAGCAGCAGTTCTTAATGACATTAGGATTTTTTAAATTACTTTCAGTTACTTTATTCTTTTAGGAGACTTCTAAATTTTTAGTTTTTATTTTTTTTATATATGTGATATGCATTGGAAAGAAATGAAATCTCATTATAAGATTTTCTTCAGCTATTAGCCCCCTAAATCAGTCTCAAATTCTGTTTTTTGCCAATTTTGCAGTAGGGGAGTATTTAGATTCCATGTATTTTTTTAGTGGTGGCATAGGAGAACATATAAGAACAAAGGTCCTCTTTTATCTGCATTTTGCTTCTTATCCACAACATTTGATTCACGTCATGGTGAATCAAATCTGCTCTTAGCCGAGAGGTACACAATCAGTTAGCAGGGATGAAATGGAGTGATATTCTTGAAATGCCCCTTTACTTCTGCCCTAAAGTCTAATCCCACGTGCTCTCATTGTGTTTCTAAATAAGTTTGAACCTGGAACTTGTTTCCTTGTAACCTGGCTATTAGACTCTTTTTCCATTGGCACAAGACAGACAACTTGGTGTGTTCGCCCGGCTCAGGGCCCCATTTATACAGACAAATTTACCGTGCCAGAAGTTACATTAAAGCGTCATACTGCCCTAGTTGTTTTAGAACAGGATTCTGTAACATGGTAAACTTTCCTACATAAACATTTACCTATGCAGAATTTATGCCTGTACATTTTTGCTTTTTTAAAAAATAAAAATCACATTTTTCATTCTTGAAGTGGCGAAGACAACTTTCCCATATATACTACTACACTGCCTTTTCCTGTTTCCAGAGAAAAAAATATTGTCTACTATGAAGGCTAACCCTTTCCTTTAGATTTACAGCATTATCTGCACATCTACTCAGCTGAAAAGGATGAAGAGGCAGGAGTCAAACAAATGGACACTGCTGGGCTTACCAGCCCAGAAAAAAAATAATGAAGGAAAGCAGCCTCAACATATTTTATTTCCCACTAAATGATGATAAACATAACATAAATTAGCTCTCCTAATGGCCCTATCTCTACTACATGTCATATGTGAGTATCTGGTACTACAACATGATTGCAACGCAGTCTGTTAGCAATCTTTGCAACTTCACAGCGTTTTGCATATAGATGCAGAGCAGCGTACATGTTGGCTTAAAATATCCCAGTAAGTGAGAAGCAAGTCTTTAGGGCACAGCTTTAGAAAGCTCTTCCTTGAAATGATATGTCTGCGAGTAACTGGGTATGTGCACTGAGGAGGTGGAGCGACTTGAGCGTTATTATGAGGTATAGCTAGGAAAATTTGCTGAAATAAAAATAACAATTGGATATCTAGAAGAATTGCATTCCGATTCATAGATGTGTTTGATTGTGTGATAACTTGGAAATTAATACCCAAAGAAAGTTGCTGAAACACTGTTGTTGAGATGTCTATAATGAAAATGGATATGTTTCATACAGATCAAAATGGGACTGATGCTGGACACACTAAGTCATTGGGAGGCCTTTTCTACCTTTCATTTACTTTGTCCTGCAAGTCATCACCCAACCTGTGAAAACTGGGAAAGTTTGTCTTTATTTGATATTAATACATGCTAACATCCTTTAACGGATGTAATTGCATAATGATAGTACTGCTTCCCCTTTATTGTGTTTTGACGGTATTTAATGTTGGGAAAAACCCCGGGGAATGCCTCTAGTGACTGGGTGGGTTCAGCCTGGTGGTCCTCAGGCTGCCGCTGGTCCAGCGCAGTGGCCCCGAGCAGCGCTGCACAGGTTTTGGCAGGGTGAAGGCTGCCGCTTTGCAGGCAAATGGGTGTCCTGGGTACAGTGCTCAGGAGATGCGGCTCTGCTGCTTCAGCGCCCGCAGCTAGCTTGGTTGGAGCGAGCTTAAATCTCTCTGCACCAGGCTCCACCGTGAGGCACAGAGTGGCCTTGAAAAGCCTTGGGATAATTAAGTTTTACTTTAGAAGTCTTGCCCCACTGAACTCCACGGCAAAACAGCAGTTGACTTCACAGGGATAAAACCTGTCTCTTATTCTTGCTAGATTTGGACTAGAAATCTCAGCTTCCACTAAAGCTAATGGAAGTCACATGCACGTTCCAGGAGGAGAGCAGATCTCTTTCATCTCTTGAGTACCATGCTCCTCTGTGGCACTTCCAAGGCTGCATCAGTTATCGCAGGTCCGTTTATTTTAATGATGCAGCAGGAGTGTCCTAACTTCCTATGAAGGTACTTTGTTGTAATTATCTTGTATGTCTAGGGGCACCACAAGGGGTTACATTTATTTTACTGCCAAAGAACTGTTGTTTCAGCTGCAGTTCTATGAAGAAACAATCACATCTCCAGCAGTTTGTTAGATTAATCACAGGTGTGTAATCCCAGCGCATACCCTAGAGGGTATATCCTTTGACCCGTTTCCTTTTTTAAAGGGGAAACTCTGAATTAATATCAGTTGCATTGCTTATCGCTGTTCACATTGGGTTTCTGCAGGACACTGCAAAAAATAAACGAAAAGCTTCTGTGACCTTTATTTTACTTGTGTATAAATGAGTATTGTAATTTAACAAACCTGAATTGCTCATTGGCAAAATCCCCTGGAAAACTGAAAGTTAATGGTAAGAGTTTGAATGCAGAATGGGTTCAGGAACTAAGTAAAGCCTGTAGAAGGCAAGAATTTGTCTTCTCTTAGCACCTAGCCATGCTTCAGTGTTTTATCCCAATCGCATTAAAATAATTAGCTCATCAATTCATTATTTATTACTTTCCAGTAGGCAGTAGGTGAAGATCACTGATCTTCAGCAATCTATGCGGTCATTGCACAGGTTTAAAATAGGATCACCTTTGATTTTAAGATAGTAATTGTTCCTTCAGGATAACAGTAGCATCAAGAGGCACCATTTTCCAGCTTCATTCAATGTCTTGTGCTACAAACCAGCATGATGTGAAGGTTAAGAGTCTTTAGAGAAAAAAAGGAAGGTTTTCTGGACTATAAAAGATTTTTACATTTCAGTCATGTAACCTTCTAATGTAGAAACAAGTAAATATCCAAGAACTAGACCTTTTGTAAACTATAGTATGTTTAAAAGCCTTGTTTGGGGAAAATTCAATGAGTATATGAGAAAGAATATGCATTTGCCTTTAGTATAAGTTGAATGCTTACAATAAAATAGCCTTAGAAATAGAATCTCTGTAGGGGAATGGATTTCCGTACATTAAAAATAAATACATCTAATGATTCACAGAAACATATGAACTGTTTTACCCAGGAGTATATTTTTAAGTAATTTTGGCTGCTTAGTCCTCTGGTTTTTTTGGAAATGAGATTTTTGTTTTACCTGAAGCAGTGAACATGGTGGGTTGGTATCAGTGTCTACCACAGCACTCCAGAGACCTGTGTGCACTGTGAGAAAGTGGGATGAAATATTAGGGCTTCAGAATAACTGTATCTGTATTTCTGAACTTCCACGTTGAGCCCTATCCTGAAACAAATTCAGACCCAAGAAAAATCATTGCTGAAGGATTGTTCCATACCAAGACTCAGCTCCGCACCAAAATGTAGCACTACATGAATCAGAGAATGTACACCCAAACAGGTATTTAGTTAAGGTGATGAATGCAAAAGATGAATGACTACTGGCATGGACTTTGCAAGGGCTTGTGCAGGAATGCAGCTCTTCCAAAGCACAGAGCCCTGTGGACTGCTAGTCTGTGGTGGAGGTGCAGATGTGAAGAATTTGTAAAGCAGTGAGGAAGTTTGGGAAAAACACTATTCTGGAAGGGGTTAAACCCAAATTTTCTTGCTGTCTGTATTCTTTGCTCATGGTGTCCTGGAAGTCTAGAATGACTCTTGGATATTTAGGAGTTGGCCTTAATATATGTCTTTTGTATGCCCTAAATATAAGTCTTTTGTAGGCCCTAAGGATCTGTTCAATATGCACAGTACATCCTTAGTTTCCTGATTTATCACTAAGTGCAGAAAATGAAGCTTGCTATTGTTTTAGCAGAAGTCTCTCTAGGAAAGGAGTGGTCTGGTTGGTCTTGCAGAACAAGGCATAGCTGCAGTTCTTCAAGGGATTTCTACAAAATGCATCCAATGGGAATTCAGATTCCTTCTGGGATTTCTTTCTTGGACAGGGTATTGCAAGTAATAACCTTTAACTGCTATTAATAATCTATTAACTCCTTTGATGGCTCTAGTGAACACAGCTGTGTGACAGGAAATCTTGCTTTGGGAGAATGGATGTACAGAGTCCACCCTGAAAAAGATATTTGTGGGAAGAAGAAAAGGGATTAAAAAAAAAAAAAAAAAGTGCTTTGCCTCAGCTGAGTGTTTGTTTCTCATATTATTGTGCTTTATACTAGCATCAACTTCAAAGCCCAATTAACACTTTTATGAACACAGTATGACTGGTGAAATAGTTCACATGTTTTTTGCTAAAGACAAAGTTGTTTTCTGCTAGGGCGAATTCATACGAAGACTTTCTCAAAACAGACACTACTTGAAACTTAATTGAAAATGACAACTTACAATTCTGCAAAAAAATGCAAAAATGAACATTAATTTTTTTTGCTGTAAGGTTTTCTTTAGCGTCACTGTGATTGAGCTAGTGACAAACACCCGCTCTGCTTCCTACATGAGGCTGCTCTGTTGCAGTAATAGAAGATTAATCAGAGAAAATGACTAATACTGGAAATATAATACTTAATTTTTCAGGCACTGCTAATTTGTTAAATTTGGCCTGCAATGATCCAAGCTATTAACAAGTTGCAAGAGGAGCAAGAAACCCTGTTCGTTCCTATTGAATCATTTCATACGCTGATATCTTTGTTTTGAGACTTGTCGAAAGAGTACTAACAGTAAGAAGGAAGCATATTAACTTTATAAAAAAAGAATAAGCCTCCCACTTTGATTGCTTCCATTGACCGTTTAGCAATGGAAGTTTTGCCAAAGGACCACATAAGAACCGAATAAAGCCTTCAGAATTTCTCTGCGCAGTGATAACCTGGACTTGCACCAGATGTTTCTTTTGCAAAATCCTGGGAGTACTTTCACTCTGTGTAAGTCTTGGCAGGAGAAAGTCGTAGCAATTGCCACAACCAGGCTGTGGAATAAGTTTATTAGTATTTGCAGATAGAAGAAACGGAATGATCATAAATCCTAGTCCAGTGGGGCATTTTATATTGTTATTTGAATTTTAAATTGGGATATGATAACGATTTTACTGAAATCAAAGTGGAAAACTTGCAGTGATTTTAATTAAGCAGAATTTCATCCAAGATCCCTATTCAAAGTGGTTTTTTTTAACAAGAATGTTACATGTTGAATACTTCACAGGGGCATGATATAGAGAAAGCCTCTCTCCCTCCTGTTTTGTATGTGTTTTAATTAAGAGTGACAGTTCCTCTGAAGGGGCAGGTAGAGCCACTCCACTTAGAGGGAATTAGATTCCTTAAAACAGGATAGAATGATGCGAAATGCATGCAAAGACTGGGCCAGATATGCCTTATTTACATATATACTTATGTATCCTTTACATAAAGCTGTATACCACTCCCTGACAATCTCACTTGACCCAGGCAGACAACTCATGGAGTACTTACTGCTGGCCAACATTAGTATGGCTGGTAGACCATAGCCCTCTGTAGCAAAGCTAGCATTAAAAACTGGATCTCAGGGGTTAAACCCAGTGTATTATCCATAGGCAACCCTTTCTCTGATTTTCAATGACAGCCCAATACTAAAACATATTAATGCAATAAATCTCTCTTTTTTTTTTTTTTTTTTTTCTTTTTCAATTTAAACCCCACCAGGTGTAAGGAATACTGTTAAGATTTAAAGTTTTGAAATTCCATGAAACCATCTTCTGACACCCCCCACCCACGTTTTGCAGGTGACAGCCCCTCGCTCAGCACACAGCCTTAACACCGCCAGAAGCGGCCAGGAGCAGGGAGAGGCGGCGTGGCCCGGGCAGGGAGGCTGAGAAGCCGCACACGGCATCTCCCCGTGGGCAGCCTGCCTTGCAGGTCCCACCCGGCACGCTGCTTGGAGCAGGGGGAATCGGGAGGATGGGGCTGGAGACCCCGTGGCTGATTGATGCTGGCTGGAGGCTGGCCTGGCCAGGTGCCAGCGCCTCCGCCACTTTGAAAGACTTCTTTGAACCACATCTGTTTTTTCCAGCAACTGAGGATGAGTCAGTGCTAATCCAAGGACTAGTCCTGCAAACTGTGAAGAAGCCCGGATTTGTTGTTTGCTGACAGGGTTCTAATTTTTTTATTTTAGAGGATTTTTTCATCTTAGCTGTATGCTCCAGCATTTAATGCATATCAGTTTCAGAATAAAGACTGTGATTCTTGTGCATTTAAGTGAGTGCTGCTGTATTCTGTAGGTGCTTCTCTAAGCAGGGGAGCGTGGAGATGGAAATGATACATTTAATTCTTGCAATTAAGCATAGGTATCTAACAGCAAGAAAGGAAAGGTAAGGTAAGGAAAGGTAGAGAAAGGAAAGGAGCTATGAACACAAGATAAATATTATTTTAAAATTATCTGCAGTATCCCAGATGTGTCTGATGTTGGTTTATAGTATTTGACATGCATGTGTTTATTTAAGTAACCAGTGGTAATGTCTCTGAAATTAACTGTATACTAGTAATATCTGTTTGTCAGTTTTACATGCAATTGCTCTGGGATTTAATGCTGTGTAACCCTTCCTGGAAAAACAGAACTCTGTCTCCTGCTTCAGCAAAGACTTAAAATGAGAAGGAGATGCAGCAGAATTGCAGGGGACATTGATTCAGTGCCCCTGTTCTGTGACATAAATTTTTTTTAATCTAAGAAGCCTCATCTTTTTTTCCAGCAGAAAAAAGAGCTTTTACTCAGAGAACAAAGACTTAATCTGTGTTTTAATTCCTCATCACGCACTGTTTGCCATATGTAACTTAGTGCATTCAAAGTCATCTGAACACACAAAGAAGTGTCCCCGTCTTTGCTGAGACACTATCACAGGGTCAGTGCTTTATCAAAATGATTTGTCTTTACACCACACAAATATGTGATTTTATTGTCATTATTTCCACCTCAGCACTGGAGAGCTGCAGCTCAGGAATGTTACCACAAAAACTAAGGGGACCTTTCTGAGATACCAGGACCTGATCTTTCAGAGCATCCAGAGAACAGATAAACTCTTATGTTCAGAGGCCGACTCCGATTGACGTTGGCTTGAGGGTGGGAGAGTTCGGGACCCCTGCGAGTTCCTCAGCCCTGGGGCGTGGGTTCGGCTTGCCAGAAAAGAGGAACTTACGGTTAGTGACTGTGTGTGAACTCTTTGCTCTAGGCCAGCTCTCGAAGAAGTCTGTGGCAGAAGCAGGGCTAGAATTGAAAGGCAACGCTCAACTGTCTTAACCACAGCACCAATTCTCTCTTCTTGCAAGTCACCAGCGGGGCCGAAACCTGTAGATTTACTGCCCAGATCGCTGCTGCTGGATGTAACGGAATAACTGGTTGCCGCAGCAGACTCTCGCCCTCCTTGCCCTGGGGATGCTGTGCTGTGGTTGGGGCTCCCAAAGCTGCAGGAGCGGGAGCCCAGGGTGCTCCGCTGTGCCCTGGAGCCTTTTACTTGGGCTTTGCTTTCTTCAGCCTGTCTCACATCTACTTCACCCCTCCAAACCCCCATTTCAGCGCCAGGCTCCCTGTCCCCTTCCCAAGCTCCTCATCCCAGGTGTCTTGCTCAGCTGGTTGGAGCCGCCGCCACCTGTGGGCCCTATCCCAGCCTGGGGCTGCTGCCCCTGCCCAGCTCCTCGGTCCAGCGTACTGCCCCCTCGCCCCGCTCCCCGTGCCACCAGCCCCGGTGTGTCGGTGTACTTTGTCACTGCTGGGCTCTGCCAGGGGATGATGGCAGGGAGGACAAAAGGAGACTGTCCCTTCGCTCCCTCCTGTAGCAATGCTGTGTCCTGTGCCACTTGGGCACTCCATTCACAAAACAATCTTTAGTGCAGATACAGAATTTAGTTATTATTTCTAACAAATTATGCACTTCAGGTTTTTATTTTAAGGAACGGAATTCGAGTGGTTTCCTCACTTCTGCCCCTTCCCAGAATAGCAAGAAACAAAGCCTGGACACTTAGATAATTGCCTTCACAAGTTTCTAGTTCCCTACCCAGAAATACAAAGACTCTCCTGAAGCAGTTCCAGATTTCTGGACAAGTTTTCTCCTTCACTTTTGTCTTTGGATATGGCTGAGCTGTTTTCCCTGATGTTTTCAAGTAAGTAAGGTGGAGGCAGACCCTCTGCATGAAAATTTTAGCCTGGAAGTTCAAGTGAAAACAGAGTCTTGCAATAGAGAGTGCCAGGACCACCTTGAGTTCAGGCAGAATGATCAGCTTATCCTGTAATTCTCTTTTATTCTTTCCATTCCTTTCTACTGTTGCTCCCCATTATGATCTGCTAATCAAAAAAGTTTGAGGAATGAGTTCCAGGAAAAAAAATCCCAAAGTATTCCAAATAACTGATTTTGAGAGAACTTTACCACAAGAATTAACTATAGAATACAGCAAATAAGACTAATTAATTTTAAATGAATAACACACGGAAGATATATATAATTGGTATAATCTTATAGCAGAAAGAAAATAATCTTAATACAGAAGTTCTTATAAGTTTTTAAGAAAACTTGAAGAAGTTAAGTCATAAGAAACACTAAGAGGTAACAGGTAAACAGCCAGTTAGGGCTAAACCTTATCCAGGTGTGGGGGTGCCCAGCCAGGGTGGCCTCGTTGCACCTGCGGGCAGAGGGCATTGCTTGAGCAGCAGCTCAGAGATGGAGGAACCAGCTGCAGGGCAGAGCTGGGCTTCTTGTGATTTAATTGCTAATATAAAGTTGTGTTATTGTAAGTAGGGAAAGTGGATGCACTCAGTGTATCACCTTGTTTTTGGAGAGGCTAGATCTAACCCTTAGCCTGATTTTTTCTGTAGTCTGTTTTTACTCAGGCCAGTCTGGTCTTGTTCTGGTCGTTCCTGTTACTGTTTTTCTTATTGCTGCTGCTTCTGTTGCCTTCTCTTTTGAGCTTAGGCTAAAAGCTTAACTGACAGAAAGATAGTAAAGCTGTCAGATTTTAGTGGACCTGTGTCCCTACTGCCATTTTCTTCAATATTTCTTGCTTGTCCTTTACCTTAGAAGTGGGCTTTGAACTCTGTACCATGCTGCAGCTGGCAGAGCTGTGGGGTGGGAGCTGGGCTCCCAGGTGCTGCTCAGGGTCTGTACGTGATACTGGGGACATCGCAAGTACATCTGTTTTGTCCCAGGTATGCTGAAATGTCAGAGCATGCAGTAGTAACACCCTGGATAAGTACAACCATAAAAGCTTTATCTCTTGTCAAAAAGATGCTGTATCATCCTCTGGACTGGGTTTTTATGAAGGGAAGTGCTGCCTGCTCTTTTGTGTTGCTGAAGATATTTTTTAATCCTATGTCACTTCCTTATTTGCCAGGGAAAGGAATCATGTAAATGGAAGGAATAGAGAGAAGTAAGGTTTTGGCAGTATTTCAGTTAGAGGAGGTAAAGGAGCCAGTGCTCACTTAAGGACTGGAGCGCTTCAGGAAAAACAACTTCTCTTTATAGCTAGCTGGAAAACTGCTGCAGTCATGTTAAAACTGAACACTGAGCTGGGATCAAACCGTGACTGTTAATTCCCAAGTAGATTTCACAGAAATCTGGGCAGTGTTTACCTGTGGCTGATGTGGCGTTTCTGCTTTAGGCAATATAATTCTTGTTGAAAATGGTGTTAAATAACACCTTTGTCAAAATGACTTCTGGTAACACCATACAATCAAAACTGAGGTATATTCTGAGATAATGAGTATTAATCATTGCTCAAATATAGTACCTATGCCTCAATGTGTTTTTAAAACAAAAAATAATCACTAATATTTACATTTGTTTCTCCTTACTTAAAAAGTAGATCCAGTGCCTATGTCTGTAGCCAGAATCTCTTCTGAGAAACTGTTTCAGCCAGAGAGCAGCTTTATGAACGCTGAATTTGAGTCCCAAACTTGCAGTATTTCTCCCAAGGTTTAACTGTCATATATTAGTTAAATAAAACTTGGTATTTGTAGTAATGCCTTCTAGCCATTTACAGTAATATTGCTTCTTTCAGTTAATATTTGTTGTCTTGTACTGCATATTGTGATTGACTTGTGGCTGAAGAGCAAAATAAGTGGAAATAAATGATTTCCTAGGGATGATGGCTGATCAGAAGAGAGAGGAAAAAAAACCAGCACCTTTAAGGTACTAAGTAACTCTTTGGAAACACAGCAGTTAAAATTGTGATTAAATATATTTTGATAGCTAAGTGTTGATTCAATAGTGGTTCAGCTTCAATAAACAGTTGGTTACTCTCCTTGGTTTGCTCTCGCTAGTAAAGTTACTGATCTGAATAGTTTCATTAAGTACTTGCCTATCACTTCGAGTCACTTGCAATCTGATTTTTAGCAATTAAATGGAGTCAAAGTCTGTCAGTAGGTAGTTGCCTTATCCCTTTTAGTCACTGCCAAAACAAATAACAACAGGTCAAAACTTATCTTTCTCTGGGCTTTGATTTTCTTTAAGAAAATAAAATGAAAACACAAAAACCACTCAGAGTCATCTCTCCAAGGCTGGCTGCTTTCCAAGGTTCGCTCAGCTCATGCCCCTGGTCCTCTTGTAATAAACAGTAATGAACATAAGAGTCCTAACGAACATGGAGAGCCACCACTCCTTTTCTTAGTGTGGCTGGAAAAGTGTGCTACCTGCCTTGTCCCTTTTGAAGATTTCTTTTCCCCCAGGCAAATGCAGCAGCCTGAAGCACCTTGAGTCCAGTTGGGATGAGCTGTGCAGGACCATGCTCATGTAGGGCCCCATCTGGGAACGGTCTCTGGTCCCTTGTTTGGGGATGGACAGCAGCTGACGCGCACCAGCAGCTCCTTTGGGTGCGATGGGGTGAAACCTGCGGTGCTCTGCACCCTTCCCAGGAGGCACGGCCAGGGTCTGTGGGGACAAGGTGAGGTATCTTCAGCCTCCTGCCAAGAAAAGCCTCTCTAGGTAAGGCTTTGGGAGTCCGGTCAGCTTGTGCCTCATAACGGACGGGGTATGTGGAATTGGTTTCCAGTGAATCCAGCTGTTGAAACAGGTTTTTCATACAAACAAAAAACATTCGTGTACCTGATTAAAGACAAATCTTTGCCTTTGATGTAGTGTTAAGATGTTTCAGTTTTGCTCCATTTTCATGGTTCACCTTTGGTGATGTTAAGACAGAAGTTGGTGCTCTTTAATTCAGATCCTCGGAGCTTTCACTTCACCTCAGGACTACTCACGAACACAAAATGAAACGCAGCCAAAAGCATCTGTAGGACTGAAGCAGATGAAACATGCATAAAATATTTGTAGGATTTCAGCTCAATATGATGAACTGAAATCACAGAATGAATTTGTGTCAGTGTAGTTGCTTTACTAGTAAAATTTCAGTGTTGCAAATTCAGGTCAGGAAGAGCTTGCTGGTAGGGGGTTGCATCTACAACTTCTTGCCATAATTATTAAAAAAAAAAAAAAGAAGAAAAGAACATTTTTGCCATGTAACCTCCTTCTGTTAATTTTCAAGTTTGCTTTGGTGCAGAAACCCACCTCTCAGTCAGAGCTTTGTATCAGGATATAATCACCGACCTTTGTTTCCAATTCTAACACAAATTTAAGACGATAAGAGGAGAAATTAGACAAGTGTTTTCCTTCCCCCTGAAGGCTGAAGGTGACACTTGTGAGCTATAGCTGGTCTCTCAATCCTGGCCCTTGCAGCTCAAGTCTTTCAAAGAGCGAGGGTGTGTCACTGCAGCTGCTGCATCAAACAAAATCAAAGAGATTTGATTAATATAAACTTCAAAATCAGTGCCATCTTTCCTTCACAAAATACTTCAAACACAGCAAGAAATGTCATCTCCCAGATGACGGAGGTTAATCTACTTAATCTCCTCTTTTTCTTGCATCTGAATGCAAACTACTGGAATATACCCAATTACGTCTCGCCAGTCAGAATAAATTCCTCATTCCAACAACTTCAATCAGACTTTAAGAGGAGACTTATAGTCCTTTTGTAATATCAATCTGGCTTCTGAACCCATAAAGCAGAATAAAGCAGGATGGACAAAACAACCACCACAAACTCCTGCTTGTCACGCTGTCAGAGTCGATGATTAAAAGATCCTGGGCTAAAATTTGTCCTTTGATTTGAAACCTCTGAGTTCAATGGATGTGGCAGGGGCTGGAGTCGGCAGGATCTGGCCAACTGTCCATAGCGACAGTGTGACTATATTATTTCAGACAGGAAATCTCCATACTGCCATCAGGTTTATAATCTAGAAACTCCTAAATTTACACATGAAAGGCTTGTTTCTGGTGTTGTTACTTGTTGCTTACAGGAGCTTTCTCCAGTCAATGATTTTTAAGACTAAAGTTAACGTATATGTGCATACCAAGCTCAAACTTTTTTCTTCACACAATTATACTATCTACTGTTTAAAATTGCTGATATGATAGGAAGCTAAATTTATTGCCATCCTAAGAAATTTCCTATTGCCAGTCCAACACCACATTGCTCAGTGAGTAATACCTCTTTATGGACTCGCCAGGTTTTTTGTTTCATGTTTTCTAATGTTATTTTATTCTCTTATCTTGTTTGCCTTCTGTTCATTGTTTTGAATCAGACATTTTGAATGGTTGAGTATTCAGTGCAACTGCACACATTTTTCTCAGTAGTCTGAAAGCGCAGAAGTGTTAACTCTGTCCCCCAGTCCCTGTGAAACATTAAACAACCAGACACGTGAGCAGGATTCTACACATGTTGCGGTTCTTAATGTAATACAAGACTATAAATGAAATGTTCAGCTTTAAGTCTGCAGAAAAGAACAATTCTAAATCCCTTCTGTGAGGTTACACAGCAAAGCAATTTAAGTGAAACTGAAATGAAACAAACTTTTTTTTCCCCCTCCTTGTACCTGCATCACGCCTGGAGAACAGCGCAGTCCGTATTCGGGGGTACACAAAAAATTCAAGTGTCACAATGTAATATACTCACATCTTAAAATTCAGTTGACACCTGCTTGATAGTCATACTAAGATAATGACCGAAAGTTTTACCCCTTGCAGAATTAATTAACTTGATGTACATATTGGAATAATAGAAACCAACAAATATAATCACTTAATGTTTCAGTTGGCATTGTTCTTAACTTGATGATTCACATGCTTTTTGAAACTAAATTATTTACCTCAACTTTTCTGACTATAGCAGATTTTTATGAGTCTGTCTTAAGTGGCTATTTTAGAGGAGAGAATCTAGGCTGTAATTTTCCTTAGTACTTCCCTGTATTTAAATAGCCCCTTGGAGCCAGTCACGGTGAGATCGCTGCCAAATTTCCAATTGCTAGGGAATAAAAAACAAATACAACAAATAGTTGCCAGACAGGGCGATATTCTGATGCTTTGGCAATAATAAATACGCATATGAAGTTTTGGTATTGGCTTAGTCAACTGTGGTGATTGAATGGAAATGGAATTGAAGACATTTCAACCTCAGCAGTAACTTCCCTGCTGTCCCTGCAAGCACCTCCTGGTGAGCTGTGCTGGGAAACAATGAACTCAGGAACAAAAGGACAACTACTAAAAGAAAATACTAAAAGAAATGTTTAACTCCTGCCTGTAATCCCAGGGTTTGAGGAAAGTCACACAGAGTGGAGCATAGCTGCATTTTGGCTGAAAGGCAAGGGAGGGTAGGGCAGAAGCAAATTTGGTTTGATCATACTGTTCTTTTCCAAGAAAGAAGCCAAGTGGGGGTGAAGGTTGGGCTGGGAGCAATGCTGTGGCTCTGTCCACCATGGTCCAAGCAGCTGCACTGAGGGACAAGGCTGGGGAGCACCAGCAGCAGTCCTGGCAGGGCTGGGGAACCAGCCGGTCCCGCTTCCCTGGCCCCGGGGAGCAAGGAAAGAGCTGGATGCAGACAAAGCCAGCTTTGCTCCTTGCCTACTTTCCTGAATCTTGTCTGTGGGATTGGATGGCACCAATAAGGGCTCACTAAGTCCAGCAGTGGCTGAAAGGAAAGTTCAAATGTTCAGGATCTGTACTGTGGCATGATTAGGTTACTTTGGCAAACATTTTTACATCAGGATTTCCTGTATTTTGTAACACATCCAACAGTTAATATTGGCCAATTGACAACAACGAAGGAGTGCAATGAAAAATCAACTCCCAGCATGGTAAAATTAACAGCAGAAAGCTTTGAGATGCCATGCAAAACCCTCTGCTGTTTCACATATTTGTTTGTAATCTGGAAAGAAAAGAGACAAAGGGAGAAAGAAATTTGAAGACAAAGCTACCTATGTAGGTTAGCCACTGTGAAAGAAAACTGTGAGGAAGTTGATTGAGATTTAAACCAGCTAGAGAAACAAGCAAAAAAGATGGTGAATTAACTTAAGTGTTGGTAAATGCAAAGAAGTATACACTGGATGGAAAAATATAGAATTTTTATATTCCTTTGAAAGACCCTTGACTATAACAGATTCATGGTGTTAAGATTGCATATGCACAGAAAAGTGAACAATGTTGTAATACCTTTACAGAAACGAGGGTGAGCTCCCTCTTGGGAGAACAAGTATCTTCTGCTACAAAAGGATGTTCCAGAATTAGAGTACTTGGAGATGGGCAGGACTGAATTATCCACATCTAATGATGTATATAACCTATACTGAGGACAATATTTAGTTACTTAAACATAGGCACTGGTGTCATTTCAGATGCAGTAGGAAATCTTCCCTGGTGTCCAGTTGCAGCCCAGAAGCACATAAATCTCATACAAGTCTTTTGCTATATATTACAGCTTCATGAGGCAGTCTTGGAAATACAAAGCAATTCAAATGGCACTGTGTTTAGGTAGATGAATTTACTTTTAAGTTCTCTTTCTTGCTTTTTTGTGTGCTGTTTAGCTCCCAGAAATCCCACTCTTGCCTAGACAAATTGTTACTCTCTCTGGTGCACAGTTGAAGAAATACTTATGATGCTATTTACTGTTCTTAATGGAGAGCTGTGAAAACCAGCTTTTAGCTAATCACTATGTAGTAACTCTTTACTCAGTGTTTGTATGGTCTCTATTTGCTAGAAGACTATTAAGAGAGTTCATGATCTTGTCCTTATGGCATGTTTGAATTGCCTGTTTCATTTGACATCCCTGGCAAATAGAACATCCTCACAGTATAATGTCATGTGTCTGCCCAGCTGGCAACCGTGTGATGACAAAGAGCATGGAAATTTATCTAGGAAAATTACAGAAACAAGCAAGAGGCTTAGTTTTGTTGTTTCTTTGCATCTTTTTTGTTGCTAGCTGACAGTAGAATTAAGCACGTAATTCACATAACTACAGTAGTTCACATTCAGGGAGCTATTTTCACAACTGTGAGGGCTGGATTTTCCTTTTTATCCTTAAAAGAGAGCTTAAGTTCTGATTAAATTGCTTGGGGTCACCTGCGGTGCGCACGATGTCGCATTAGCAAGTAAGCATTAGTAAGTTAAATATAAGCACTGTTAGCTTTGTCTGGCCCTGCATTCAATCACTTGTCGAGGAACTGCACTGACCAACTTCTTTCTAATCCTTTGTATAGTTATAGTGAATTAATTTAATACACCTGACATCCTCTCCCTTTAATGCAGTTAGTGGTATTTTCCATACTTACCCCTGGGATTTCATACTATTTATAGCACCGTAATACCCCAAATACATTGGGCAGTTTCCAGACATGCAGCTGACCATGCTCAATTAGCTGGAGAACAGACATCCTAACTGTAGGTATGACCTGACTGAGACAGTGTGAGGTGATGAATTAATGAGAGATGAAGAAGTCTAATGGTTGTGATGTTGTTATACAGAGTTCCCAATCTTTCCAAATTCCTTTCTGAAGTAAAATGCCTCCTTAAATAATGTCCCTCTTCACCTGTTTAGCCTCACATACATACCCTGTCTGTCTTCTCTTCTTATTCTGGTGTCCTCCACCAGGCACCAGCTTAACCCTCCTCTGCGGTGGTGCCTTGCCTCACCACCCAGCTGCCTTGCACTGATGAGGCTGGACACAGCCCATCTGCGAGCAGCCGACCTCTTCCCTCAGCATGACTCCTCTCCTCTTTTACGACTCTGCTGTTAGATGTTTCCAGGCCTGCTTTTCCCATTCCTGCTGGCTTTCCCAGCCCAAATTGCATGAGCAGACCTCACGCCGGGGAGCATTCCCACACACCCTGGCAGGGGTACTCACTCCCTGTATGACCGAGGAAGGACTGCTGGGACTGAGGACCTCACGGGGTTACTCAGTTGTGGATTGACTCTTGTTTCCAGTGTAACACACTCTATCTGAAGGTCATGAGTTGCGAAAAGCCAGCAGCTCTGGCTAGGCTGATCTTCTCATTATCTGGCTGGCACAAACCCCAGCACTACTGGTGCAGTTCCTACCTTCTAGACCTTGAAAATCCAAAACTTTTCTCTTATCACCCAGTGTTTATGTTTTGTAGTCTTGCAGGATATGAATTTTTTCTTTGATGAAGCAGATGGCTCACTCTGTCCTCCCCTTTGTTTATTATATCTTGACACCTGGTTCTTTCATTTGTATTTATGGTGAGATGCTTTTCTTCCCTGTGAGTGTTCAGATTCCAGATTCCTTTTTTTAAAATCTCAATTTATCCATTTAGAAACATGACTGGGGAAGTTTTCTCCTTTAATTTTCCTGCTTAATGGTGAGAGTTCCCCATACAGAAAAGCTACATTATTTTCTTACATTGTAGTGAATTACAAGACCAGAACAAGGGACCAGCTGAGCCATGGGAAAAGGTGGCAGTGTTTTTTTTGTACACATATGTTGTCTACAAATGGTTTTAAGCGTGCTCAAATATGTCTTGGTATTTTCCAAAACTGACCAATCCCTCCTATATTTCTGTGAAGCAACAAATCACAGTATGAAAATTTGAGCCTACCATGTGCATCCTCATGAATCTCACTTCAGTAGTCCAATGACACATTGACCAGTATAATGCTGAACTGCGTTTGTTGTCAGTTTTATTATTTATTTTTCTTTACACTTTATCATTTATTGCTCTTCTTGTATTCTGTCTGCTTTTGCTTACTTTCCTCTTCTCTGCTTCCATTTCCTTTTCCCAAGGTAAATAAGTTCCAAATATTTAGTTCCTGCCTGTGGCAGCCACATTAAAGGTTCATCTGGCCCAATTTAATGTCGTACATTGAGGCCAGCTTCAGAGAAAGAATTAGAGGCTGCACAATTACCTTTCAGTTCCCTGTAGAACCTAATCAGTATCATTCCCTGAAGAACAAAGGTTTATAGCCTCATTTTTTTTAAATAAAGTTTTTTTCCTTCTAATTTGCGAATGATTCCTGTTGAACACATGCAGTATTCCTAAGCATTTTTTTCACTTCTCCTGAGCACTTTACCTGCTCTTGTGAATGAATTCCGCAAACCAGTAATACATGATATTTTTCTGTGTAAAGGAGCGTTTTCTTTCATCAGATCTGTGTTTGTTGCTGTCACTGGCTGTCTCCTTGCTCTTGTACTAAAAGAATTATGATCTTTTCCTCTGTACATTTTTCATTTATCTCCTGTCCCCTCTCTCAATTAAACAGTCCCTGTCTCTGAGAGTTTTTCCTATGCTTCTATTCCTTTGCCATCTGTATCTAAAGCCATTCTGCAGCTCCTTTGTCTTTTCTGAGATAAGCTGACCAGAGAACATCAGTTCAAGTGTAAGTGTTGATTCATACAACACTATTTCCAGTTCTTTCTATCCACCTTTGTAGGTGCTCACACTTTGCTTGCTTGCTTGTCCACTGCTGTAAGTTAAACACAGCCACAAGTACACATCAGAGGTCCTCAGGGACAGTAAAAAGGGATATTTATTCTGTAGCCCAGTGGTTAGAGCACTCGTTAGGAAATATGTCCATTTTCTCATGCAAGAAAACTGAATTTGAATGGAAAGTGCACAAAGAGCCAATGATCAGAATCCACATCCACCCCCTCTTGGGTGGATTTCCAAACACCGGGCTACTGAGCAGTTTTAGGTGGTCTCCCTCTGCATATACATACCCATGACCCAATCCCAGTTGCACAATGGCCCAGTATTAACTGATGATGGAGGCCAAGAGTAGGCGGGCACCATTTTTCCATGCTGCCTGTCCCTGGGTGTACCCTTTCCTGGTCAGGCGGCTCTTCTGCTATGGGGAAGGTATGGGTTTAAACCCCTCTGGCAGCGAAGGGCTTGCAAACTGGTTTTCATTTATTGGACCAGTGCTGTTACTCTGAGATGACAATAAACACATGGGCAGCAGTATTTTTGACCAGAACTCAGAGCTGTGGTGTGTTACACACCTCCAAAGCATGGGGAGAAAGTGAAGAAATTCTCTACGTGTGTCTTGGGTGGAACTTATCTAACCAAAGGGTGATATCTACATCTGAGCTGGTTGTTAGGACTGCCTTCATCATTAGCGGTAAGTGAGGTGAAATGTTTCCTGTCTCCTGTGCCTGAGTTCAAGTGAGCTTGTGGGAGGGAGAGAGGTCTGCAGAGGTCTGCAGAGGCAGCCAGGCAAGCTAAGCCTGGGGTGCTCTGGCCACACAAGCGAGTGCAGCTATGGCGTCCCACTGCTCCTGAAAAAAGCTTCTTTGTGTGCCTGTGGTGTCTCAGGTACCTCATTGCTTACCTCAGGTCAACAGAGTTTTTGGATAGATGTTTAGGAAGTGCCTGACTTCCATACAAATTGCACTGTAAGTGCCTGTGTTTGCCCTTGAGACTCACTGTAAGGGCATGTCTACACCAACCTGGGACTGCAAGCAGAGATGTCCAGGCTGGCAAAGACCAAGTGAGCTCCAGTCTGAGAAGAAGGATGATCACATCAGCACATGTGGTGCCTTGTTGAGGGAGGCAGGCTTGCTAGCGTGGCTGCACGGCTGCACAGCTGTGGTTAGATTATCTCTGAGAGGGTGGTGTATTTGCTTGGCACTACCGTGTGGATGGACACCCTGGGAGAGGGCATGATCGTCTCTACAGAAATGGCTGCGAAACAAACACTAGCAAAGAAGGAGAGACACTTAAGTTGAAGCATAATGCTGGTATAAGAACAAATAGATGCAAATGTGTTTAATGGTTAGAAGAACCAGTTTTTGGAACAGCCTTCCAGGAGCAATGGGGACAGCTATTGTTAAAATGAAGCTTGATAAATTTAGGAACAGGCACTATAGACTCTGTAATAGCACAGGCCTGGACTGATGAACCCACACCGTCACTTTGGGTCTTGTGTCTTCTCTTCCTAATAATTCAGGAGGTTTTCCAAATCTCCATAAATAACCAGTCTTTTCACAATTTCATAATGCTCTTCCTTCATTAACCTCCTGTGGCAGCAAGTTATGCAGTTTAATAATACACATTGTTTAATAGGAACGTACTTTACAGCTTTGCAGTATCCCATCATCACATCAAATGTTCCTTTATTGTTGTATTTGATGGATAGACCAGAAATCTCATCTCTGTGCTGTTCTTCAGAACCTACATCTTTTTATGTCCTCTCTTTTTCATTCTCTTTGTAGGATATTTCCAAACAAAAATTCTTTGGAAATTTTTGCCCTGTTTTAGATAAAAAAAAGCGCTTGTGAGATCAAAAGCAGCATTGCTGAGAAGTAAGTACCCTTGCTCTACTGAAATGTATGAAAGGACAATTTCTTAAGTAAATATATATAAGGTATAGCTCCTCCTTCTGAATTAGAGAAATACCAATTGTTGTATGAAAGCTATAACCCGTTGCAAATCAGTCTTTCACAAAATAGTGAAAGTCAGCATTCTTTAGCAAAATGACTAAGTCACACAAATTCAAAATAAATTAAAATACAAAATTTTAATCAAGAGCTCCTGCCTGTTGATTTAGATTGCTTTGATTTCATTCATCCTGCTAACAGCCCTGCTGACCCTGGGGGAAGAAAGCCCAGCAGCACTCGCTGGCCACTGTGGTGATGGAGTGGGCTGTCAGGCACCCAAGCCAGCAGCTCTGCTGTGTAACTTGGGACTTGTCTCCATTGGTAGGTGGATGCAAGCCCAATCCAGTGTCAGATTTGTGTAACTGTCTCAGTGTGCAAGGATGCAAGAGCTGCAGCAGGACGGAGCAGATGATTGTTATTAATATATCCCTGTCCTGCCTAAATGGCTTCTGGCTCAGTGGCTTGTATTTGAGGAAGATACTCTGTGTAGCTTTTTGTCTGCCCCTGCAGACCTACCTTGTGTAAACTGGATATGAAGAAAATACTTTTTCCTTGTGAGGATAACCAAGCACCAGAGCAGCTTCCCCAGACTCCACTGGACAAATCCCTGAGCAATCTGGTCTGTTGGGATTGTCCCCACTTTGAGCAGAGGGTTGGACTAGAGACCACCCAAAGTCTCTTCCAGCCTGAATTATCACACAATTCCATGACCTCAGCATCTGGGGGACTTCTATGGCTAATTACCTACAGCCTTCTCCAGGAGCACTTGCAAGGAGGAGAAGGCAGTCGAGTCATACCCTTTCTGTGTTTCCCTGTACTTCCCTCTGGCCTCCTCCTCCTTGGAAGATACCATGTTACAAAAGTGACTGCAGCTCAGGTGAAAGCAACAAGAAAAAAGAAAAGTATGCCCAGAAGTTCTGTGTCCAGATACTTTTATGTATGTCATAACTGCAGACATTTGGATTTTAAGCGTTTCTTTCCTTGCGTGGCATTCTTGAAGGGATGGCAGAAGTAGACAGCTCTGCATGAGCTACTCATGGTCTGAGATATGAGCCATGGACAGGATATATAATGAATGCATGTGGCTTGGGAAACATCCAAATATAGCCCCCATAGTAACATGGCTTAGGCATGAACTGAATGTACAATGCTAATGACTGGAATGTGATTATACACTTAGTGTCTGGATAAAGTAATTTACCAGTTGAGAAATGTATGATGGGCATACAATAAAAGGTAATAACTAACACGTGACACAGCATAATGGACATAATCAAATACTTGTAAGGGGAAACCAGGGTCACGATTGAAGCCAGTTCATCATTCGGAGTGATTCAAACTGTTGGATGGATGGGATCCTGCATGGTACAGTTGGGGCACCAGTCCCAGTGCTGTCTTCTCTATTGCTCCAGTGAGGAAGCCTGAAAGTCAAGTGATCAGCTGAGTCTTGTGGCTGGACAGAAGGTGGTTGAGCCTAGTGTTCAGAAAAGATGAGTAAGAAACGAACTCTTGGGCAGCCTGGGCTCTGGAGAGCCAACTGTCCCCGCAGCAAGGGACAGCCACCGTGGGACAGAATGGCCAAAGGGAGAAGCAAGGCTGTAAGGAGCAGGCAAGCTATTTGATTTTAGAGAAGAGCATGCAAGATGGAATCTAGCAAGGACTGCAAAACATGTACAGGGATTGATTTCCACATCAATATGAGGAAAGAGCTAAGTGAAAGGCATGTCTCAGTGTATGGCTCTGAAACTTCGGGAAGGTGGGTGGTGACTCCCATCTGTCTTCAGTTCTGCAGGAGGACAGTGAAGTGCTGGTTCAATTTGTTTATTCTACAGTGACATTTGGAAAATTTTGCTGCTTTATTTCATCTTAGGTGTCTTTCATCAGACTAGTCTGGAGTTCAGTTTCAGTACTGAACTATGCTTCACTGTGGTACATAAGTGCTGTCCTTACATTAACTTTGGGGGTTGATTGAGAGCAATATGGCAAATGTGTTTAATGAACCATTGTGTTTCAGTGTGGACTAGAAGCTGTTATCTTACATGAGGCAGAAACATGTGCACAGGACAGACTTAGCATGCAAGCTAAAAGACTGTGTAAAACTTTCCTGAGTCCTAAAAGCCTCCTCAAAAATTGCCTCTAGCTAGTACCGTGTAAGGTATCCTGCATAAGCTATCTTTTTAATAACTTTAATGAAATATATTCAAAGCATAAAACCATCAAGGAAGCATATACTTTTCATTTAGGCCTGGGATTGATTTCCACATCAATATGAGGAAAGAGCTAAGTGAAAGGCATGTGACTGCATGAGTGAAATGGCAACAGCACTGATATCTTAGCTCATGAGGTCGTTCATCTAAAATCTTCAAACAGTTGGCTCAAAGCCTAAAGAGAATTCAAGTTTAGGTATAGATGAGTTGTCTGAAAATCTTTGTTGCCTCTAGCACAGATTGTGTAGATAGAAGAAAAAAAAACAAAAAAAGAAGGGGTCCAGTAATATTACTCTTTTGGACAGTGAGAATTTGTATTTCCCTCCTTTGGACTGAATGCATACAGCCAGATCTGCTCCACAACTCTCTAGGCTTCTTCTCTTGACTTTAATAGTTTTCCATGTGATCAGAAGCATTATTATGAAGTGTAAGGATAGATGGTATTTTTCAGAAACACAAAATTCCTGGAATCAAATGATTTGTGAGAATCTCAGCTTTTTATGTCTAAAGTTTTCTGACATAATGATTGAAGAGAAAAGCTTGTGACTATAAAAAGAAAAAAAAAAAAAGAAGCATAAAACCTGAACATTAACAAAAAAGATTTTCAAATAGAAGAATTATTCTACTTTAGACTTTCCCCCCTTTCCTTGTTAGCCTATTTTGGTAACATGTACTATAACATCTCTAATAGTTCTCTGCCTTCAATTTCGTATCCTGTACTTCTGCAGCTCTACAAAGAGATGACAATGAGATACACCTATAGAAACATCACCCTCTAATTAAATAGGTTAACAACATAAACCTGTGTTTTTAACAAACTTTAAAATATTTAATTCTCAGTCTTGCAAACTGATGTAAAACATACATTGTAGCATTTGTATGAACTTAAGAATGATGCAGAAAGGTGCCAGAGGAATGCTTTAACATTATTTTGCCTTATTCCTGTAACGATACAGGAGCAAGTTCAGCAGCAGAAGGTCCTGCTTATGGGGATACTGGGAGAGTTCTGTACAAAGGCAATTCGCTGAAGAAGGAGTAGCGGCTGCCAAGCCGGGGAGCAGAGGTGGCTTTCCACGGGCAGGTCCTACTTGCTGCATCCACCAGATGGTGCCACTCTGCAGCAGAAGCCGGCATCTCTTTTTGGAGGGAGCCTGCATGTCTCAAGCTCACAGAAGTAAAGTTTTCTCTCTTTTCCTAAGAACAGAGTTCAGGTTCTCAGGTGCACCTTTTAGTCTGTGACATGCCTTATCTATATGACAATCTACAAAAGCTTTTTTCGTTTTACAATTTTTTTCTTTTGCCTGAATTACCTAAATTAATTGTTCTGCTGCGGTATGGAAACTGAAGGGAGCAAGAGTCTTAAAAAAAAAATCACAAAGAAGCTCTGTTACACGAGCTGGCTTCTTAAGTGCTGTCTCCATCAAGCAGTTGATACCTTATTCTACTTTCCACCTACATTTACCCCTGATATAAGTTTTCACTTTAAAAATAATATGCACACTACTGGATATGCAAATGCATTCAGTGCTTTTATAAAGTGCAGAAAACTCTTCTCTTCAGTTCTATTTAACACCAAGAAGTCAGGCCATTGTAACGAACGGATACTTCCATTATCTGCGTTAATAAAAAAGAGAAAGGAACTGCTAAAATCCCAAAATACTGAACGTGGTCAACTTTTCTAGTTATTAAAACTCTTACTTTTTGATTATATGTCTTGGCACTACAAATTTGTTGAGTTCTCCTGTGCAATGTGGCTACTTTGTATGGCTCTGACAGCACAACTCGCTGTTGTGAGTCAAAGGAAGACATTCCATTGCAAGGATGATCTTGTAGAGAGACCCTGTGTCAGCTTAGGTCTACTCCCTTCCCATAATGTTCATCCAAGGGGAGAAGAGACTTGGAAAAACTATGGCTGGAGCAGCCTCATCACTCTCCATCCTTCAGTGCGCAGCAGTGGACTTGTACATCCACCCACCACTCTTCAACCTACAGCAAGCCACAGCTCTCAAATAGCTTCAGAGCAAACTTCTAGTAGCTTACATCGACTAGTGCAGGATTAGAGCATTTTAAAGGAAAGTTTTCTGCCAGACCTCTACTTCCACATTTTGTGGAACTAGATCCACAAAACGCTGGGTGGAACAAAGGGAGACAGAACTAATTGTTTCACTTAGAATAAATATAATAGTTAAATATATGTGTGAACAAGCACCAGATCTTTTAACTTTAATGCTGTTGCAGTTTCTCTCCCCCAATAGCTGGAGGCCTGTATTACTCATACTTGCTACAAGCAGTCAGTGAGAGAAGATTTGGTTTTGACAGTAAAGAAAGTGGCGTAAAAAAGCTTGCACAGACGCTCTATGCCATGTGCCCCATTTGCCAATAGACTGGGAGAGCCATAGCTATAGAGAATGATCAGTAGTTACCACCTACCAATGCCCACTGAGATAACCTTTTTTTATTCACAAAAAATGTCTGTCAATTAGCCTGTCTATCATCTTAATCACCGCTCTGATTAAAGCTCTTTTTAAAATTCACATATAATTCCCTCCACATCATTTTACTGGAAACCAAAGAATTTAGAAACCTTTCAAAGCTGCAGTCTGTGAATTTCCCTGAGTTGGCCCATCATTGACAAGAAAACGTCACCAGTGATTATCTCTGCATGTTGCGACCTGTCACAGCGATTCCAAGAGCCAAATATTCAGAAACAGTTACAGGTCTCCTGCGGGTGACTTCCAGTCAAACCCATCTTAAGTAAGTGGTAAATGTGGATGACTTTGGAGCACATTTGTATTACCAATTATTATTGATAGGGCAAAATTGAGAAGTAGCTATTGGATGTGTTTAACATAATTATATTTTATCTCATTTTTTAGTCTTATTCAACTAACATTGACTTTGATCAGACTCAGCTGCTGACTATCCTTCTGTTCTCTTCCAAAATTTGCTGGACCACTGCTGTGATCTGAGGAGTAGTAGGTCATAGCTGCCTGGAGGTGCTGCTTGATCAAAGTCAGGAGACTACATGTTTACCTTTCTGTTTTACCCGTGAGTCTGGATAAGAGCATTTACTGGCTTCCACACGAACCGCAGGTTTGGTTTCTTTTCTTCAAAAGGCTTACTATTTATAATGCAACACAATGGCGTAACAAAGTACAATATGGCATGGGATATCTTTGAATATAAAGACATATGTCCTGGGTCAATAGAAGCTCTGAATTTTTCTATTTACTTTTGAATAACTACAATTTATTTCTTACATATTATTTTACAAATCACTAAATGTGAGGTGTGCACACACAGTTCCTTATGCTAACTGCAGAAAAGATATAATGAAGGTGGTGTTTGCTTTAGAGAAGTGGCTGAGATATTCTGCAGAAGAATATATTGTAACTTTTGTACTTACTTGAAATAAAGCATATTTTTGGCTTCCAGTCTAACAAGCTTAGCATGTTCAAAACATTTAATTCTGATTTGTATTTGAGTTGCCACTTTCCCCAGCTATTTATCCTGATCCTCATGAGCTGTCAGGGATGAACCACTCTGCCAAGAAGCCATCCTCCTGGAGGATATAAGCAAGGTTTTCCTCTGCGCCAAGAGCTCTGGGGCGCATAGGAATGAAGCAGGCTCTGTTCTCCTTTCGCAGATGCACAATGCTCCCGGATGCCGCTGACCTGGTGAGAAAAAGTCATGAACTTGCTCCAGAGCCCTGAGACACCTGGCCAGCTTCTTCAGCCTTTGCAGCGAGGCTCTTTAAGCTAAAGAATTTGTTTATAGTAATATTTATCCCTCACAGACATTTTCCTGAGGCGGTCTCTCTCATACTTCTGCTCATTTGATTAGTTTCCATAGTGACACTTATTTGTAGAGTTTAGCGTTGCTCATAGCAGGTTTCTGTAAATGCCAAACGCATGCGTGCCATGTTAATAAGACAAAGTCAGTCCTATTTCTTTCCCTTTGGTGCTCTGATTTTGCTCTACAGTCGGGGGCATCCTTGGGAAAAAAAAGAAGGGGGTGGGGGCCTCCTTTGGATTCGAGATCCAGGGGCTGTTAGCTTATTATTCTGGATGGTATTTTTGACTGGACTAGTTTTGTCTGAATTGCAGTGGCAGCCTCTGAAGAACTGTCTGTCTGCACGAGCTATTATGTAAGCCGGGGAAACCTTCCATTACAGCAAGGCCTTTAGACTGCTGCTTTATTTAAAATGCAGAATTACATGAAAAAGCAATTCACTTGAGTGGTGCCTTGTAGGTTGCCTTTTATCCCAGGTTGAAGTAGGAATTTGCTTTTCTTCTAGGGAAGGTACTATGATTTAAAAAATAGGACAATACTAAAATCAGATACAAACTCGTGTACGCACACACATCTTACCAGCATGCTTGCCTGTGGAAGGGATAAACAAATATCTGCAGTAAGTGAATAAAAGGAGATTTCCATACTGACGAGCAATTTCAGGGGCACAGTTATTTAAAAAAACGCTGATTCTTTGTAGCAATCACAACAAATTCATAGCAGACTGGAAGAGAGTTAGGAAAAAATGGAATTACTATGTATGACCCACAGACAGGTATCCCCACCAGACAGGCATCCTCACAGGATAGCTGCTGGAATTTAGATAATAGGTCATTGCACATATTTTTTTCCACTTTTGCGGAAGAATAAGAAGTAGAGGGAGAACTAGATTTGACAAGGTTTTGTCACACTGAGTATTAGTTCTCTTAGGTTTCTTGCAGAGACTTTGAGGCGTCTCATGTTAGTTTGACACATTTTTTTCTGCAAGACACTGGCAGGTTGTTTGAGCCACCGACATTTATGCATAACAATAAAGCAACAAACAATTGCAGGAGTTCCTAATAGCATCTGGCCAGAGGAAGGACAAGGAACAGCACTCCCAGGAGACCAGAAGTATGATTCTGCTCTTGTATAGTAGAGAAAATAAAGAACAGACTCTCTGAAGCCACAGAAATTAAGTTTGGGTAAATGTGATGCGAGTCCAGCTGGACTCTGGCTCTGGAGTTCACAAGCAATCTTGAATGTACTGCTGAAGTGGAGCCAGACGAAACCGGGCAAGTCGTGGAAGGACTGACCTACACAACGGTAAGTGCTAACCTCTGTATTTCCCCTAGCAGCCTTTAACTCTCAGTAATGTAAAAGAAGATTTATTAATTTTATTAAGATAACCCAATAAAAGAATAATACAAAATCAATGTTAAAACCTGTTGATTATTTAAAGAAAAGTGAAAATAAGAGACAAAACCTGTTTTCTTCAGTAGCATTTTAAGGAAAAAAAGATAATTGTAGAATGAGAGCTAAAATGTTAAAGCCTGTGTTTTCTTCCCTGCTCTTCCCAGTCTTTACAAAATGTAAGTATTAAGTGGAGGGAAAGAAGAAATCAGATTTATGAAACAATAAACCTCCTTGACTTCAGTATGGGATAATTTTTAACAGGTAGGCTACTGTGCCCTGATCCAGCGTTGGAAGGGTGACATCAAATTGTGAATTCCACATGATGCAGTCAGCCTTCAGGAACCCTGCAAAGAGGAGGAGAAAGAAGTCCTCGAAAGCATCCCAAGCTACTCAATAGGATTAATGGGATCTACTGGGGAAGCTCTTCAGCTCTGTCTCAGTGAGCCAGATGGTGGCTGCAGGTGAAATCTTTCCAAGAAATCAAATTAAATCTCCCGTGAATATTATTATGAGTCTAAGGACAGTTCTCTCTCTCTTCAGGTTGCCTAATTTCTCAATTTAAAAAAACATTTATGAACGGTTTTGTTTTGTGGAAGCCCTTAGAAATTTTGGAGGGAGAAAGTCCTGTGACTAGAGAAGTGCGTTGGTTTTGCCCTACAAAATTCCATTCACGTTTGATTGAGAGATAAGGTCTGACAGGACGGAAATGATCATTTTTCAGTTGTATGGTCAACAAAATAATGGCAGCATGTCAAAAACAACAGGTAAAGATGAAGAATCTCATCTAAGACTGATTCTGTGCAAGCACAAAGCAAAGTAGTACCGAGAAGAATAGATGGCCTCTCTGGAAGCAGGGAGGGAGAGCGAGGCCAAGCTCCTTGCACCCATCCACCCTCTGGATAAGGTGTGTGTCCGTCCAGGCTTGTGTCAGGAGTGAGAAGTAGTGGCTGTGCTGGGGCAGCGGTTGCTGCATGGTAGCTTTGGCAGACAGGCAGTGTGTTGTAATGCAAAACACCGGTTTGCAATTTGGGAAGTACTCACTTGAAATCCCAGCCTCAGCTCCAAAACAGGTTGTATCTACAGACATTTGGCTCATTTTATCCATTTGTGCTATCAAAACAGTAATGTTCTTATCCTGGGATGGAGATTATACATTTGTGAGGCACAAAGAAATGTGAGTACTGTAAGAAAGGCCTTGAGGAAACAAGTAACTCTGCATTAATTGCTGGCATTGGGTGGATCACTGGAAAGAAATATGCTCTACTAATTAAAAGATAAAGGATAAAAATATCAAATGCCTTCCTCATTATATGAGCATCAGTCAGAGAGATGAGTGGAGGCAGTGAACAGTAATGATACACATATGTAGGCTGACAGTGCCTATAAACATAGGTTATGAATCTGTTCCTGTTTACCTTGCTTTCCCAAGGAAGTGAGACTTACGTGAGTGTGCTGTCAGTCTGTCCATCCATCAATCTTTCTATCATTTCCCCTCAGTAACTTTTGAACTTGGCTAAATTCAATCAAATCTGACAGGAAAGCAATAAGTCTCAAAGTTATGAAAATCAGTGTCTGGGCAAAAAATAGAGTCTTGATTACTATCCTGGCTTTGGCAAGGACTGCAGTGGGAACTCCAGGGCTACTTTTTCAGTGTAGTTTGCCATCTAGCCCACCAGCACAGGCAGCAAGGATGTCTCAGACACTGCACATGCTGTCTCTTGGCTAGCAGGTATTTTCAGACATGAGAAAAAGATGCAAGTAATGTATTTGGGGCTTTACAGAGTATGAAGGAGAACTGGAAGCACTGCAGAGAGGTCACAGTTATTTTAGTGGGATCTACTGAGGCAGGACACAAGTCTCTGGGAGACCAGACACCACTAGATTTGAGACTGTTCACCGATTTTCAGTCAGGACATGTATCTATGTGAAGAATACAGATTTAGAAGAAGATTTTATTTGCATTCAAAACTGCAAAGACAACATTATTCTTTTTCAAAGTATTTTGGCATTCGTGCCTATTGACTGATTCCATGGGCTAAGCCTGCATTTGCACTACTGCAGTGGAGAGATGATTCAAACTGCTCAAGTTTATCATGGACAAAAACTTGTTCTTGTATGAAGACATTTCCAATTTGAAAATCTGATTCTATCTATAGATATGTGAAAATACTCCTTTATGAATCTGATCTCATCTAGATTGAAAACAGAGGAAAAGCCACTGACTTCAGGGACAGGTATATATGTTGCTTTAGAGTAAAATATACTAAATACAATAAAACATCTGACAGTAACTGAAAAAGATTTGTAAAGTCAAACTTGGAGCAGAACTCCCACGGTTGCAGAGGAAATCACAGCTTTAGTAATCTTGGCAGTAAATCTCCAGGAGCGGTAGACAGGCCATAGCTATTGGTTGTACAGCTAATACTCTTGGTTAGGACCACTGGTGAGAAAGGTGTTTTTTCCCCCCTCTTTTTTTTAAGAAAAGTGTTAATGGACAAACAGAAACTCATACAATAATTTTGATAGCATTTACTTATTGTGTGCCACTGATCTTACAAACATCCCTTAAAACCAGCCCACTACCTGATTTTTTTAAAATATAAATTGAATTGTGCACTGGCACTTAGGAACAAGTCAAAACTCTTATGTTCACAGGTCAGCTTCTGTAAGAAATATTTTAGAAACCCATCTGAGTAACCACTGGCTTTTGGGTGTTCTGTAAATGATCCATGTTTGTAAGGTAGGTACTGGCGTAAGATTTTTTGTAACATAATTGGTTTAGATAATACATTTATGTTTGAATTATCACATTGTTTCCCTTGAAAGCAATTAGCCACTGCAGAAATGGAAAATGACTTATCTTTCCTATGTTCAGGCCATGGGCAGGTTGTTTACCACAAGATGAATTGGTATCCAAAAAACCAGAGTTGATTCTCACATAATTTAATTGCACCTTTCTTAACAGGTCCAAAAATATCAAGGAGGTTAGAGAAGTTTTTTTCTTTGTGATCATATCTTACCTCTTCCCATCTACCCGATACCAGTTGACTCATTTCTTGTGAGTCCTGGTTGCTTCTTATCTGCTCCTTGTGTTACAAGCATTTATACAATAATTGTATACTCATCTTCTTCCTTAATAATTAAATAGGAATTTACTTGATCACTGTGACCTGGATAAAAAATGCATTCTAATGCATTTTGGCATTCAAAATACCATTTTGAAAGAGGAGTGAGCTGAACAGTATATTAAAACCAAACTTAGTGTTTGGCAGTGTGCCATTTATCCATGCTGCTAGGGACAGATATTGAAGGTGCTTTATAGCACTAGATAGGTCCCAAAAAAGTATTCATCCCATAGGTTTGGACCTCCAAGCCTCCTGCCTCCTTCATTACCCCCAGCTGGTTTATGACCTTCTAGAGCAGAAAACAGACCTCACTGCCTCTTTTCTAAGCCTGAAGTCATCAGCTGATGCAGTGCCTAATGATTTAAGTGCGGTGTACATGCCAATACCATGCAGAGATATAAGAGCTGCCTTTGAACCAAACCTGCTGGGGTAGCAAAACGAACTATATTAAATCATCCCCCTCAGAGTGCTTTGCAGCTTTGCTTTTCCTGTCTGAATGAGCTCGCCCAGTTAAAACTGCTCTGTGTTGTGATGAGTACACAGGTTACTTATCCCTCTCCACTACCCTAGTTCATCTTGCATCCCCTGTCCAGTATAGAGTCTATGCAGTTTCTTCTCTGCAAAGAATCTAAAAATCAAGCGCCTATTCTAGTGATGGTTTCTGTGTATCTTCTGCATCTTTAGAGCTCATGCCATGATTGACAACACCGAGCCTTTTGTTTGGCATGCATTAAAATGTCAGTGTAACACTGTGTAACATTTAAGAATGTTAGCTTAGTTTAATAATTTTCTTTCATATAGGACTCACAGTAATTTTCCAGGCTGTTGCAACCCTCCAAAGAAACAGAAACATCAACATTCAAAGTATTTATTTTCCTCCTCAAAAACTTAAATTTTACTTCCAGTTGTAGAACACTCAAATCTAGATTAAGTTTTCTCCTCAGGTATTTAAATAGTGCAAACATTTTATTCAAGGGTAAATAGCTGTTAAACTACTTTTGGCTTATCTAGCAATTAAAAAATCTGTAGTAAACCAGCCAGAGTTACAAAATAAAGCTCAGAGCCTTAGAGGAGTGTTGTGGTTTAACCCCAGCCAGCAACTAAGCACCACACAGCCGCTCGCTCACTCCCCCGCGGTGGGATGGGGGAGAGAATCGGAAGAGTAAAAGTGAGAAAACTCATGGGCTGAGATAAAGACAGTTTAATGGGTAAAGCAAAAGCCACGCGCACAAGCAAAGCAAAGCAAGGAATTCATTCACTACTTCCCGTCGGCAGGCAGGTGTTCAGCCATCCTCAGGAAAGCAGGGCTCCATCACGCGTAACGGTTACTTGGGAAGACAAACGCCATCACGCCCAATGTCCCCCCCTTCCTTCTGCTTCCCCCAGCTTATATACTGAGCATGACGTCATATGGTATGGAATAGCCCTTTGGCCAGTCTGGGTCAGCTGTCCTAGCTATGCTCCCTCCCAGCTTCTTGTGCACCTGGCAGAGCACAAGAAGCTGAAAAGTCCTTGACTAGTGTAAACTCTGCTCAGCAAGAACCAAAACATCAGTGCGTTATCAACATTATTCTCATCCTAAATCCAAAACACAGCGCTCTACCAGCTACTAAGAAGAAAACTAACTCTACCCCAGCTGAAACCAGGACAGTATCCACCCCTTATTCCATACCATTTACATCATGCTCAGGTCCCACATTATCCAATACATCCTCATTAACCACCACCCCACTTATTTTATGGACCACCCCTGTAAAATGTCTGTAAAATGTCCATAAACATCCACAAATGTCCACATAATGTCCATTGAATTCATTTAGTCCGAGACTTTGGGCTCCATCTGTGATGGTGGTCACTCAGGACAGGAGAGGTGGTGTGTTACGTGGAGTTATTGGGCACCAAAGCCAGCTCAGGTTGGGTCACTGCTGCACTTGCACTGCTTCTTGTAAGGCTTCTTCTCCATTGGTTCAGGTGGTTCCTGGTATGGTAATTCCTATAACATGCAACTCAGATCATGGGTTACAACAATTTAAAGGTATTTCCATTACAATCTCCACCCCTGGCCCCTTTGGGCCAGGATTAATATTGCAAGGAACTCCTCCCCTTGCTCCTAGCCTGGCTAGCAATAAGGGGTTCTTGCTATAGTAATTCCCATAACATGCAACTCAAATCCCAGGTTACAACAATTTAAAGGTATTTCCATTACAATCTCCACCCCTGGCCCCTTTGGACCAGACCATTGGGCTTAACACTGCAATGGACTCCTCCCCTTGCCCCTGCTCCGGCTTGGACTTATCCACAGACTGCAGTCCCTTAGGGGTTTACCTGCTCCAAGCGGAGCCTTGTCTATGAGCCACAGTCTCTCCAGGGGTATACCTGCTGCGGCATGGATTTATCCACAGCCACAGTCACTTAGAGGTGCACCTGTTCCCACATGGCCTTCTCCATGGGCCACAATGCTTTCAGAGATATACCTGCTCCAGCGTGGCCTTGCCCACAGCCACAGTCTCTTCAGAAGTAAACTTGCTCCACCGTGGCCTTACCCGCAGCCACAGTCTCTTCAGAAGTAAGCTTGTTCCACCATGGCCTTACCCATGGCCACACGCATTGAGGTGCTCCAGCATGACCTCATGCACAGCCACTGATGCCTCAAGGTGTACCTGCTGCAGCATGGACTTATCCACAGCCACAGATGCTTCGAGGTGTACCTTCTCCAGCGTGGACTTATCCTTGGGCCACAATCCCTTCAAGAGGTATATCTGCTGCGGCACAGACATAACCATGGCCACAGATGCTTCGAGACATACCTGCTCTGGCATGGGCATATCCACGTCCACAGACGCTTCGGGGTGTCCTGCTCCCGCATGGACTCATCCACAGGTCACAGTCCCTTTGACTCGAGTTCACACTGGAGTTCCAGCCTGTCCAGTACAGCAGCACAGAAACAGCAGCGATGCCCTGGCCATCTGCCAGCCCAGGCGCATGGCTGTTGTTGTTATCAAAATGTTCCCAGGCACAGCAGAGTAAGATGATAAGCAGTTCAGCAAGCAGCAAAAGCAAAAAGCAGCCACTAACGAGCACTAGACTCTAATATACAGTAAGGCAAGCAAGCCCCATGGCAAGTACAGAAGCCTGCCGATTAATACCTAAACAGCAATACCTGCTATAACTTCCATCTAGCACATTCCAATTAAATCTGTCGTTATCTCGAACCCTTCGAGCCCCACGTTGGGCGCCAAAATGGACTGTTGTGGTTTAACCCCAGCCAGCAACTAAGCACCACACAGCCGCTCGCTCACTCCCCCGCGGTGGGATGGGGGAGAGAATCGGAAGAGTAAAAGTGAGAAAACTCATGGGCTGAGATAAAGACAGTTTAATGGGTAAAGCAAAAGCCACGCGCACAAGCAAAGCAAAGCAAGGAATTCATTCACTACTTCCCGTCGGCAGGCAGGTGTTCAGCCATCCTCAGGAAAGCAGGGCTCCATCACGCGTAACGGTTACTTGGGAAGACAAACGCCATCACGCCCAATGTCCCCCCCTTCCTTCTTCTTCCCCCAGCTTATATACTGAGCATGACGTCATATGGTATGGAATAGCCCTTTGGCCAGTCTGGGTCAGCTGTCCTAGCTATGCTCCCTCCCAGCTTCTTGTGCACCTGGCAGAGCACAAGAAGCTGAAAAGTCCTTGACTAGTGTAAACTCTGCTCAGCAAGAACCAAAACATCAGTGCGTTATCAACATTATTCTCATCCTAAATCCAAAACACAGCGCTCTACCAGCTACTAAGAAGAAAACTAACTCTACCCCAGCTGAAACCAGGACAAGGAGTATTGAAACAATACCAGAAACAGCACCAAAAGGAAGCCCATAAAAAATGGATATATCTGGAAAACCTTGTTATAAACCATAGTAACTTTTGAATATTTCTTTCTTGATTCTTCTTGAATGAAGTGATTTCTTTTCATAGTAAACTGTTTCAGAAAAAAGGTTGTATCTATACAGATGCACACACTCCACTCATGTAATATTCATGGTGTCTGTCTGAAGTGTCCTTGTCCTCTCACCTGGGCTTTATCACAGTTTGCAGTGTTTGTGCCTACAAATTTAGGCATAGATGATAAAAACAGATGTCCAATAAAAAAGCTGGTCAGGAATGACTGAAGTTGTTAATGACTCTAGATTTCATAACAATTAGAGAAAGGATTAAGGGATTAATATGTGCTAATCTTGTTATCTGTAAGTCCTGAAGCTGTAAAATTTGATATTGAAGCTAAACTGGGACAATGTGCGAGGTTGAAGTCACACTTTATTATAAACTCTAGGTAATGGTAGCATAACACTTAGTTTTGTCACCTTCATTTTAAGGATTAATTACAAATCCTTCCAAGAAAAAAATATACCATGCAGTGTGTAACCTGAGGCATAGGCTCCTAGATCTTTATGCTGTACTGTGTATGTCCTCTGCAGTTACTGGCTGCCTTCAAGGATAGCCTTATCAGAATCTGAAAACATAAATGGTAGAAAAGAAGTAGATTCTATGGAAGTATGAAAACTTAGAACTAAAGTGTATTTATACACAGGAAATATAAAAAATTGCTTATTTTTACTTTCTATTTTTGATATCTGTAAAACACAAATATTCAACCTAGAGGACTAGACATTCATTACAAAATTAAAAAGAAATAAAACTGAAATTATTGCAGTCTTACAATCTCTGGACTGCAGTGTCTGGAGTTTTAATGAAGAAGACACTAGCATGTTACTTCAAAAAATATTTTCTTGTTAAGAATAAAAGCATTAGCTTTAATTTCAGCTATTTTGTAGGTATTTCCCAGTTGTGGACTATCCATAAGCAATTGTCTTGTGTTGCAGAAGTGCTGTCCCTTCTCATGAATTTGATCTCAATTATCCTGTGAGTGAAAAAGAAATGGCCACAACCTGATCAAATGCCTAGTGAGCAGAGGTGGCGTATGCAGTATTCCCGGTCCCTTTGCGAGGGCTTGCTGTTGGCTCCCTACATGGGACGGGAAGGGGACTTTACTGAGATGAGGGCAGGGACAGGAGACGTTTAAGGAGCCCTGTGAACAATACAGTCCCCTGGCTGCAGTGGTGGCCAGCACTGGCTTTCCCATGTGTCCCTGTTTTGCGTAGGATGTGTGGGAGGAATATGGAAGCAGGGCTGCTGATTTGGAATTGTATCACCGCTTTCCGCTATATTGTGCTTCTCTGTACAGACACCTGCTTTAAATTCTAAAGGGACATATAGTCCTTAGCATTTTTAAAGTGTACCACACAGTGATTTGCATGCTTCAGGGAGACTTCGCCACTTACAGCTATTTTGCACAGTCAGAGCAATTTAGAGTGAACACTGATGAAAAAAGAAATCTCTTAGGTATGCTTTTTTTTTTTTTTCTCTCACTAGATGCATTATTTATTATGGCAGAAACTATTCAATTTTGGAATAAATCTTTAAAATTCTTAAGCTCATTTTCTATTGATTTGGTATAAAACTAGTTTCTTTTATATTTCACAGAAATGTCTTCTCCCTTTTTGGACTTTTATATCACCTGAAGAAGCTGCTGCTTCTGCTGGTCATGGTAATGTTACGAACACTGGCAAGTGAAATACAGATCCTGTATCTCAGCATGTAGAAAAAAGATGCATATGCTTGTTCAAATGTGATTTTTAAGTACACTTATTTGTAAATGTTAAAGCCCACAGACAAATTTCACTGGGATGCTAAATGCTGACTGACCTCATCAGATGCAAGAGGCTGATGCTGTGGGAGCAGAGGGAACTCTCCCTACAAAACTGTGAAGCATCTCCTCTGTGGAGAGACTATTGCAGCAATTTCTGAAGGCTACCAGGCTTCTGGAGGATTTCCATGGCTCGGTGAGAATTCCCCAACCCTGAACACACCGTGCCCTCTGCCTGCTGCTGGGAAAGAGACCTGCACAGCTGGGTGATGACCTGCAGATCCCCAAGATTCAGAGGACTGGAGATTCCATCTGAAGCCGAACAAGGCAGGTGAAACATGTTTACAAAATCTTCTGCATTTGCCTTAAACCAAAATATTGGAACCTTGGATTCCTGTTGGGAACCCCAACAACAACAAATTAGTTTCACTTGGAGCCAGTTGTTTGAATTAGGTAATGGGCTCTGCTGGATCAATGGGTTACTGGTATTTCAGCAGATCCGACCCGAGGCAACAAAGAAATGCTTTTAAAGGAATTCTAATGAATTTATTAGCATTTTCTTCAGGTTCTATTAAAAACTTCTAGATGGAGGTCTCTCAGACATGCACCAGTGAACCACTACAACAAGGACAATCTCATGCTTTAAAGAATGTGCTCCAATTATGTAGTTTGCAGGATCTGGGACAGCTTTTCACTGCTGGAGTGCAGGGTAGTGCTTCTGCCACCCTGGAAGATCTGAGGAGAGGCATCAATGGCAAATCCTCGTAGGTGGTTAGTGAGCTACATAATGAGCTACTTGTCTTTGCTCTCAAGGTTCTTCATAGTCTACTACAATACCATCTCTTACAGACTGCATATCCACCTCTGATCAATCTACTGTCTTTGTGGGCCACTTGTTAAATTTTCGAACCAAGTTTCTTTGTTCCTCCTCTCTTACTGGAATGAAGCTCACATAGATATTCACAAGGTCAACTTTTCTTTTCAAAACTTTCCAGCAATGTCTAAGAACTTAAGTTGTGCACACATGTCTGCATGTGTGCGTCTAAATTATATCACAGTTACCAACATAATCTCATTCTGGTTTTGTGTTTCTCTTATCTATCTACTTCTTGTCTTTTGCCTTAGACTGCCATGTATCTATGAAATTGAATGTCTTCTGATTTTGTATTTGTCTGGAAACTCATAAAACAGAATCTGGATCAGTAAATAGCATAAGGATGTACTGCAGTAACAAATGTAATAATTTGGGGAAGTAGTCCCCTAGTCCCCTTGTGATGTGCCACATTTTGTGGTTGTGCATTTTATGAACGTTGTAGGTCTGAGGATCAGCTCAAAATTAAACTACAGTGTTGTGTTGACTTGTTTGAATTCAAACTTTCCTAATCATTATTTTGACCACCATTCTCAGGATTCTTTGTCCCTTAAAAAAATTTGCAGGCTGTCTGCAGCAGACATTTAGATCTTTCCTCAAAGGCAGAGAAATCTGCTTAGACCCAATTCTTCTTTAAAATGGGGAACTAATGAGCACCCACAATTCTTCTGGATTTAATATATGCTACCCTTGCTGAGAGATGGGTTCCCTAACTACAGCTTTCCAGGCCAAATAGCTGTGCCTGCAGAGGCTCTGCCTCTGTGTTTTCATTGTTTTCATATTTGTATTCATACTTGTCTTCAAGTTATCTGGCTTCTTAAATTCCTCATCCAAGTCGAGTGGCCCATGCAGAGGACCCTCCTGCACACCTGCCTGCTCTGTAGGAGAACTGGGACCTCCACAAGGTCTCCATTCAAAGCAGGCGATCCAGCCTGCCCAAGCAGCTGGGTACAGCCATGAGCCCTGAATGTCTGCGATCAGCAATGGGCAAACCTTGCTGGCTACTGAGCTCAAGAACAGACTTTTCTTGGGCTGTTCATATTCGTGATTGCTCTGCACAGTTTCCGAGACCAGAGTAAGATATACTTCTAGATTTCAGTCTAGGAATAAGATTTTTTTTTCAACAAAGCCTTCTTTAAAAGCCATTTTATAACTTGTTGTGGTAGTGTTTATGTCCAGCACAATATCTCATCAAGCCTTGATGAATACCTCCCTGCCTTTCCGCACATTGGCTACTGAGAATGCTTTACCCAACCCTTGAGTGCACATATTCCAGATTTGTTAGGACTGGGCAGGATTTAGTCATTGTATCACTGGCTGGGTGTCTGTAGTTACACAGTTTTTGGAGGAGTGCCTGACATAGGAGCTCTCCCAGCATTAGCAGTGACATTGTGAAAGCACGCAGCTGCTACCAAAAATGAAGCGTTTGCATTAGTTTCAGTCCAATTCCTTTGAAACTAGCACTAACCCTCTCAGTCCCACTCCTTGCTGAGCACTCACCAGCGTCCTACTGAAACGATGTGCCCTTTTGTTCAGGGGCAAATGCAGCTCCGAATGGGTGAGCTGAGCCCCTGCGTTGAGCCACTGCATCAGTACTGACTCACATGTAGGAGATGCTAACAGTCAGGAGGGGAAAGAAAACACAAACACACACATTCACCTGGCTACAACGATGTAGCTTCCCTTTGGCTATGTAAGAGCCAGGGAGAAGCTGCAGCGCTGTTCACCACTATGGGAGCCACCAGTGTTGCAGTGGGGTAGGTGACATGAAGCCAAAGCCAGGGGCTGAGGTCTTTCCAGCCTCCCCTGGAAATCTGTGCTTATATTTCACTCTTCAGAAAATGTACAATAGCACCAGTTGTTAACATGCAGAGTCAGCACAGGCGCTATTATGTAAGCATGTGCTGTCCTCCCTCTAACCTAAATTTCACTCACAGAGAAAATACCGAAGACTTGAAGATCCACATGAAAATAACAGCCAAGTGTCTTCAGTCATCTAAGCCCCACCAGGTTTTGGTGAGCCCTCTTAATGTATGAAGACCCTTGATTTCATCTCCCTTTCCATTCTTTGGCTGGTCATTCTTTTTCTGTCCTGGTTGCTGAGACAGAGCTACTCAGATGAGATCTTATTCTGTTACAACTTTCTAGTCCTTGTCCATCATCCTTAAAGCTTCCCCTCAGGATTATTGAGATCTAATAAATTTTTCAAATTTACCATCAACTTGACATGCAGACTCAAAAGTGTGATTCTTGCTGCTCAGCCACCCCTTGCAGTCGACTTCAACTCACTGCACAAGTAAGACAGTTCTATTCACAGTTATAAGACTCGATAATTCTGCAACACAGCTTCTGTGCTGCATGTGACAGTTCCTCTTAGCAAATCGCTGATTCAGTCTACATGGAAACATTCAGTGATACAGAGCTTTTTTAAAATCAATCAGAGTTTGCAGGTTTACATAGATAGATATCCTGGTGTCAAAAAAATACTAAGAAAAGGATAATAATTTTTCTTATAGATTTATTCAGAAGATAATGATTTTTAACAATTATTAAAAGACAGTTTCTATGAGGCAGCCATTTAAATCTCATTATTTTTTCAAAGACTTCCAATAAGTATAAGAGACCATGGCAGTGGAAACCGATATATCACACTATGAGTCTGTCTTTCGGCAGTCAATTCAGCATTCTGTTTGGAGCATCTACCACGGCAGTTTTGCAACCCCGGAGAAATGTGTTTGCTAGATTGCAAATAACAGGCTGATCAATTCAAATTCTTGGAATAACAAGTTGGTTCTGCACCCACTATATTTATTATTTTTTTTCTGTGAAAAAGTCCTTTCCCAAATTTTGTATTGTTATTTTCTTAGAACTAACCTAGTTTAATAAAAGGATAGGGACAGTTTTGTTTTTTTTTTTTTGCCATAATTTGCCTATACTGGTCTGTAGTGTTTACTGCATTTTAGACAGAGGCATTTCCATATTAGATAAATTGCTCTGATCTCTGCACTGACTGATGAAACTAATGCTGCTTCCAGGCAGACAAAAGAAAAGAAAAAAAAATTTCCTCCCTCGCTTTCACCTGAATTTCACCAATGTTTTAATTTATTAAGGAAAAGAGCTTTAAATATCACAGTAAAATCAAACAGTAAGTAAAATATAATGGCCACACATTTTCTACTAAGCAAATACTTAGCGTACTTAAATATATGCGTCTTTCTCAGGTTATTCAGGACATCCTATGCACAGAGCTCTCATTGTTTTGCGGAGAGGTAAATAAATTCATTCAAGCTCCATTATGGACTTTCTATGCAGAATAGCACTATTATTAATATTTCTACTTATATAGAGAGGATACTCAATGAACGTTCTCTTCTATCAGCATTTCCTTTGGGTAAATGTTTTCTGTTTTCTGTCAAAGAGCAATCCAAAATATTAACCATCCCTGAGATGTTAAGTAATAGTGTTTCAATCTGTCACTAAAGTGGCAATGCTGGGCAGGAGTAAACCTGTAATTTTCAAAGTTAGATGGTGCATAGAAAAAAATCCTGTGAAATCCTTAATTATAAGCAGTCATTCATTATCTTCAGTGGACGCTGGAAGATGCTGGAGTACTGTAAATATGAACCATTATAGTTAAAACGGAAAAAACAATGTTTAAAGTATTTTTTTCCTCTGAATAAAATGTTTTCATCTTTTCCAGGAAGACCATGCACTTAAGAAGTCTCTTTACACTTAATAAAGCTTCCAGAAATGTAAATATACATTTAAGATCACCTAAGTAACTTTGTCACTTCCTCCTTACAACTACAAAAATAAAATACAACAAAATATAGGACTGAAAAAAATGCCAGCAGCCAGTTAGTCCTCTCCTCAAACGACTGATACCTTCACTGCTTCAGTGACTTGGAAAATTGTGAAGCTATCTAGCTAAACATCTGTACAACTTGTTTACAGACCAGTTGGATTTTAGGCTCTTCTAGTATTTAGATTGAATTTCACTTGCCTTTATATGAGTAGAGCCAAATATCGATGTCTTCTTAAATAATTAGATGAAGTCTTTTGAAAAGAAGACAATATTATTGTAAATTACTTTCCCATTCATTAGATAAGAGATACTCGCAATCTTCATTTCAACTTAGACCTTTTTTTGCCTGAGAAATTCCTTTTTCCAACGTCAGAATTGCTCATCATGAAAAGCCACTGTAAATTTTGCAAGGCAGGACCCTGCTTCTGCCCAGATTTTCTTTCTTGTCCCCTCAGACTCTTGTCCTGCTGATGGGGCTCTTTTCTCTCCTCTGGCATGGTCTAGGCCCATTGCTGGCTCACTCACAGCAGAAAGGCACATGAAATGCAAAGGAAAATCCCTCCCACATAAAGCTGTGTGGATGTTCAGACACAGTTAAGGTACTTCAAAAGGTTGACCAGCCCCAAGTTCTTGTCTCAAGGCAGGATTAGTATTATTTGTATCGTTCTCCATACAAATTTAAAACCACAGAACAATTTAGGTTGGAAGGGACCTCAGGGATCACCTCATTCAGCCTCTCACCTGATGTGGGCTAACGTCAGCACTGGCTAACCTATTTTTAACACCCAGCAAAGATGGAGTCTCTATCACCTCCCCTCTGGACAGTTTATTCCAGTGCTTTACTGTCCCCACTCTTATAAATTTTTCTTAACATCTAACCTGGATTTAATTAATTAATAATAAAATAAAAAGTTTATGACCTTTTCTATCTTGGTCCAAGAAATACCTGTTGACAGGAGAGGAAAAAAAAAATCCGTTTTCAGTGCTATCAGAACAGCCATCTCCACAGAATGCAGCCAAAGCTTGCCAGGCTTAGACCTTTCGTAATCTGCTGCAGTTGTGAGGGCTGGAAATCAGCTGAGTTCTCGTTATTATTAGTTCTCATTATTTTGTAACAAATATGTTTTAATTTCACACATACTTTCATGCTGGAACTTTCTGTTATTCTTTATTAACAATATCGCTGTATATTTTAGCTCTGCAAGTTATATTTGATTACTATTATTTTTGGGGGGATTATGTTATCTAAAAGAAATGTGTGGTTTGTGTCTCAGGCAGTTTGTTAGGTTAGCAGAAGGTCTTGACTTACATTTGGAACTGTTTGCAGGTTAGTTGATAAGAATGGCAAAAAGAATAAAGAGAAATTTCACATGACAGTTATTACATGTAATTATGAGGATATACTTGACAAATTTTGGTATAATTCGAAAACCTGACAGCTTGTGGGTTTTCTGATCTATCATTAGTTGAGTGGGTTAATTTTACAACTGTAACTCACATGCAAGTGAGTTCCTTCCTTAATGATTTTTCATATTTTCTTGTTTTCCAGGATCATGAAGAACTTTTCAGTGTTGTAAGTGTTAGAAAACTTATACCTAGTAAGAGGATTGTATTTGAGTTGAAAACAAATTAAATACAACAAACTTTTGAGTACAGATTTTCTGTTCTTTTTTTTCTTTTTTTCTTGTCATTATGCTTGTCATTGAATTGTGATTTTATTTTTTCATCTAAAAATAGGGTTGTGTTCTCTTACTAAGCAGGACTGCATAATATTAAGTAATACGCTCGATCTGTCATACCAGTCACCCTCCCACTGCAGAGGCACTCAGAAGTTACGAGGGGGAGCACGAAGGCATGAGTTAAAAATACCTTACAGACTAAGTGACTGATTTGGTGCTAAGATGATCCTGATGTTAGAGCTGGCTGTACTATCTACATCAGTTTAGATATGCACAAGTGCAATTTCAGTTTTGCTTAAGAGGAAAGTTTTGTGATAGGATATAACATTTGATCTGCAGTCCAATCCTGCCTTATTTAACTGGATTTATGGAGAGTAGAGGTACTGTAGTTATACAGAGCATTTATCCAGAATGATATTTATACATTGACCTCAATATTTATCCTCATTGGAATACAGCCTGAGCAAAGGAAATCAGCCAAGTGCCAATCCAGAAAAGGCTAGAAAAGATGGCAATCTTTTCTTTTGCTTAACTTCTGAAGAGCCAGGCACAGTACATGTTGTGGCCCTAAGTATGCGGACCAAGGCACCATTTCTGAATGATAATTGGTGGGGCATTTGTTTACTGCACCTAAGAAGTGTAAATGTCATGTTAACATTTTCCTCTTGAAGTAATTTGGTAACATCAAAGTGGGGAAGTTTACTACTTTCTATGTTTTGTTTGAAAGTTTTCCCATAGTACAATTTCCAGGGTGTTGCACTATTTATTAAACTTTCTGTGAGCATAAAGAATTTGTTTTTACTGAGAACCTCTTTGAAAGCTGACTTGGAGAGGTTAACACCTATTTATCAGGATTTTATGGATAAACAGTTCTAAAGTTTAATTCAGTATAATAGTACCTCAAATGGCCCCCAGAAATCCAGCCTCTCTTTCATCAAAGAGTTAACTATGATGAAGAGGAAAATAATAGCTATGCATAACATTGTCTCAGCAGCTTCCTGTCCACTTGCACCAACCAGTGCTGTGAAAGGAGCTTATGACATTTAAAATTGGTGTGCGGTGCCAGCACATAACCAACTACAATGTTTTCTGTTTGTGCTGAACCTCCTCCTTAGTGCAAATTAAATAGTCTATTGTATTTAAGCTCTAATCTAGCACACACGGATGTTAGTGGGAGTCTTTCAGTTGGTTTCAACATGTGTTGGATCAAGCCCAAACACACTAGCAAACTACGTCAACATTTCTTTGGCCTGAAGACTTTCCTCTGGAGGGAGTCTGGGGCTGGTGTCCCCAGATACATTCAACCTCTACATCTACATTCCTGGGCACAACAGCTATCCTATGAGCCCCTGCAGAACAGAAGGCAAAGCCCTTATAGCTCTTGCCTCACTTGTTTGCCTCTGATTTGTGATTCTCCATAAAGCAAGACTGAGAGAGTCGTATCTGGTATTTGTCCTTACTTATTGCTATCTCTTAGCAGAGAGATTGAAGGCAGAAAATCAGGTTCAGCTTGGCTTAGGTAGCTGCAAGGCTCTCATCCTTCTCTAGCTCTGTTTTTAAGTTAGGAGCGCACATGGGCCTGTGGTAGGATGGGGAGGTAATCAAGCCAGATGGGAGAATGTGTTTAAATTGGGTCATGGTAGGAGAAAGGAGAGCTAAAAAGATACCCTCCTGCTTGCCCCAGACGATGCCATCCTGGAAAACCTGGTGGCTCTGAACTGTGTTTTTCTGTACCACCTAGCAGACAGGAGCTTCTAAGGAAAAAATGGGATCAAGTGCACTGTGTGTGGTCAGAGGCAGCAGGGTATGCTGCCATGTTGTCATCCCAGACTGATGCAGCTGGTTGCAAGGCAGATGTGAGTTGATGGCCACCAGTGGGTTTGTACCTAGCTAACAGCGTCAGAGCAAAGGCCTGGCTTGAGGGAGCTGGAAAACTGGGGGAGATCAGGTGCTGTAGCCACACCGGTTAATTTGGGAAGCTCTCTTAGAAACACTGGGGTGGTTATTTCAGGGCTGCAGTGCTTATTCTTCATAATAGAGGTCTCTGCTCTGTGGCAGGAGATGAGGATGCTGCTGGCTGTGACGTGCTGCCTCGTACAATTGCTGCTGCTGGTACGGGTAGCTCCGGCTGCCGGATGAGTCACACCGGCAGGGACTCTGAAAGCCAAATCCTCTGGAGTTTTCCCTCCTTCCCTTGATGGACCAAGTAGGTCACTCTCATGATAATGTGAAATGTACTCTGCTGCCAAGCCAACACGGACAGTCAGACTATTTGGTCTGCAGCTTACAGCAGGGGAAGGCGCGGACACAGCAAAATCATTAGGGCTTCTGTAATGCGAATGAAGAAAATAAAACATTCTGTATAATGAAACTTCATAATAATTTCCTCTGTGGCACGTTCCAAAACTGTATGCTTCACACCACAACACAACCACTGCTTGCTATGATGTAACTTTAGAACCATTTAACAATGCTGTTTTCCTTTATTTATGGTTCAGTAGTCAAAGGAAAATTAACTGGTATCTCTGCAGTGTACCGATATTTGTGCTCTGCTTAATGTTCCACATAATAATTGCCTTTTCTGAGATAACATTTAAGATAATTCATAGAAAGCTGTCAGGGAAAAATGAGAACTTCACACTGAAAATCCTCAATTACATGTTAGAAAAATTAATTTATGTGAAACTTTGCTCTCCATTTACTTCTCGAGACTAAAGTTAACGTGCTACCTGTAATTCTAAAGTTAGAAGGAAAAAAAGTTAAGTAGTCCCTTTTTTAAGTTCCTCTTTGTTTTGTATATGCCTTTGTACCATATCTAAAAAGAAACTCCTCCAAAATGCAACATTACTGAGAATCTTACTCAAGGTCTAGAGTATTCAAATGAATTTTTGGCTGAATATTTACTTTGGTTTTGTTTCTTCTCTTCTAATTTTTTATTAATGAGCAAGTGTAGAGATCTGATGAAAAGAAAGGCATTTGTATCTTTTTCATGACGGTGCCATTGGGCCTGCTATTCCCTATGTTGTCTATTGCAGAAAGGAAAGAAATAGATAGGTTCAGACTAAAGGGATGACACAGATTTTATAAAGTGCCTATATGTACAACACAATTTATATTCATAGCATAACTTTATCAGTTAAAATAGTAAAGCTGTTTAAAAATGTTGCAATGGATGTATTATTAATTTTCTAACGCAGTTATATTTAATTTAAAATAAATATAGAAGACTGAATTATATATTTCTCCATCCAAGGCTCATATAACCTCATATGATAGTTCTGTATTTAGGAAGATGGTTCAAACTAGACTTTGTTCTGGGCCAAGTAAAGTAGCCTATGAAAATACACACCAAAAGATGTCGGAGAGAGGAGACTTTGCTTCCAGGTTGTTATCCCTGACTTTTCAATGAAAGCAGCAGTGCACCAGGACATAAATGGTGCCATTCAGGTCACCAGAGATCCATACGGTGGTGAGGGTGAGGGCTGGGTCTCTGCCTTGGCCTTTTGTTCCCAACCTTTCAGTCGTTTGAAGCTCTGTTGTTAAAAATTCAGGTATAAGGCAGAACTCACAGCCATATCCTTAAAGTGTCTGAGTTGAGCTTGAAGTGAGATGGGCTTTCTAAACTTACTGTAGAGGTTTGTTTTGTTTTTAGCAGTTTATCTTGGGGTATGTTGAAGAAGGTGAATATTCCTTAATCCTGTCTCCTATTCTATTAGCATGTTCTGCAAGCTTGGGACCAGGAACGGTTCTGCAGAAGCCAGTGTTGTTGTTGCTGGGAGAAGACTATCACCAGTCATTGTCTTGCTGACCTAAGCCTGCAATGTATCTGAACTGTGTTTTTTCATTTGTTTATTTACAGATTATAATTTAGAAAGTTTATAACATTTAATTTAATAGCTTTGGAGCTCATAGTCTCTATGTTCAACACAGAAGACTTAAGAAGTAACATAAATTGGAAAAATACTAACATTGAATTATGAAGAGATTTTACTTTTTACTTTCTCGAAAGGGATTTTGCTAGTATTTCCAGGACTTCCCCCCGCAATCCATCCTTCTTTTCAGCAATGCAGCCATGCTGCACTGTGCACCCTCCTCTTCCTCTCTTGCTCCCTGATGCCCCACGGTCGCTGCAGCCATTTGGCAGGCTGCAGACTGGGCCATCCAGCTGTGCCTGGCAGGTGGGGTTAGAGGGCAGGAGAGGAGCCATGGCGCAGTGTTGCAAATGAGTGTGATACAGGTCGAGCTGCAGGGGTGCCAGGTTGGGAGCCACACGTGTGAGACTCCCTCTCAATGTGTGAGATTTGACAGGGCCGCACTGTGAAGGCTGTAATTTTAAAATTTTGCTAGGAGGGTTGGAAATACAGTTTCCTCTGAAGCCCAGAGTCAGGCTTGTTAATGATTCTGTATCTTTATTACAAGAGGCTATTTCTTTTGGCAGCGGAGGGAGTGTATTCCCTACGATACTTCCAGGCCATCTACAGAGTAAGCGTATTTAGTTACTCTGAACTGGTCACGTAACCTTTTAAAACATTAAATTGAAGAATCCGGTCCAATCACAGCCCAACCCTTCCTGTATTTCACTATGTCGTTCACTTTAAAAGAGGAAACCTTATTTTAAAAAGCTTTATAGACCAAGTTCCATCTACATGTACTGTTTATTTAGGCAGGAAGCTACTCAACTACTATTTTTGGAAATAATAGGAAAGTAGTTGCATAGACAAGAGTATGAACAATGCCATTGTTGTCCTTTTATTCAAATCTACCAAACCCCTCTCATTAGGTTTTAAAATTCAGTTTAGAACCCTAATTCTATCTCTAAATTCCTATTCTGTTCTCAGGCTAAACATAGGCCAGTAAACAATATCCACAATTAACAAATAATCTTTTAGTTTCATTTCATCTTCATAAGCAAAATCAAGTAGCTTTATACTTGTACTCAACACAGCAAACAAAAAGTGATGACTATTAAAACAGAATGAATAATTAACATTCTGTCCTTCCATAGCTGACGGTCCAGCATAGAGCCTTTTGCCTGGACTGTGTTGGATTGGTTGTCCGTGGTGGTAAAGTTTTTGAAAATCTCTTTGGATTGGGATTAAGCAACTAGTTTTGATTCTTGACACAGGGTAGTAGAGTTGACTGAAAAGAATCTTCTCCTTCAGCTTCTTGAAGAGCTCTGATGATGGCTTTTCATTCCTGTATCAATTACTTGTTCATGAAAATTAGTTCCTTTATCAAATAAAATATATAGACTTTTGATCTCCTCTAATCCTTATTTCTTCTTAATTTGTTTCTATTCCTGCAAAACATGGGAGGAAGCTCTAATTCTGACTAGAAAGGGAGGAAAAACAGAGCTGGTAAAAAAATTCCCAACACATTCAATGCAATATACATAAAATAAAAAGGTTTGCTCCATTTATGTGGCTGAAACATCCTCTGAGCTGTAACTGGATTGAAAAATTACAGAGACTGTAACAGAGAGAAGGGAATAAAAAAAAGTACTAATAATGTATATTTCCTCTAAGCACTGTCACTGAATATGGAAATTTGATTTGAAGGCTTCCAGATTTCAGACTACTTTCTATGCGAACACTGTTTCGGGTTCTGCGAGCTCCTCACCTTGGTCTGCAAATCAAATGATAGACTGAATGGTTGAACTGAGGCACTGGGACCAGCACAGCTCTGGCAGCGAGGAACACAGCTCTTGCTGTGCTCTGCCGGCACCTGTTCACATTGCTCATTCCTCCCAAACCATACACGTGCAAGTTTAATGTGAAGGGTGCACAGGCACCCCAACCTCCGATGTTAGAATGTGTTCCTGGACTGTAAGTCAGGTTGACTGTTTCTATGCTCCCAAATCACTGAAGACACAATTTAAGAAATATTGGATATATGGTTACAGCTTCCTAGTTGTGCTCATTTGCCTCCATCTCTGGATATGCCTGCTAAAAAAGCTAACAATCAAGCATGCACTGCCAAATTCTCAATACTCCCTGTGTGTTGCTATCCACAGAACTCTACCTGCTTTGTGCACCTGAATTATAGAGTGCATATGCTTCACTGATGCCAGCTGCTTTTTCTGAAACACATACATATGCACACAGGTAATAAGATTTGCACCTGAATGAAGTTTTCCATCTGCTTTTTGCTTCATAAATCAGGTTCAAACAAAACCAAATGAGCTAGGTAACAACCTTCTATTCAGCATAATCCAAGTTAGCGGCCCATTTTTACTAAGCTTTATACAGTTATCTTTTGCCTTCAGTAAAACATAAAGACAAAATCTTTTTTTTTTCACCCATAATTTGAAGAGAAACTATCATCCAGGTATCCTGGAAGACCCATTAATAAGGGAAAATCCTGACCCCATGCATAAAGTAATAGAAACCTCCACTGCAACATTAATATGAAGAGAATAAAAGCCCCTTCTTCTAGACAATTCCATAGTCACGCTCACTCTTCATTATCACTTTTTCATATATTTGTTAAGCATATAGCTATTGTGGGATGCAGTATTGAGTTTGCAAGCTTTTTGAGTGAAGAAAGCAGATCCTAAGAACAGAAAACACTGCTGGTAATTGACTAGCCATTTTTGTTCTAGCATTTCCTTACTCTGTTAGATTAATCTGAGTAGTTAGATTGAGTAATTCTGAAAATGCATATTGAGATTCCACTGCAGAGTGTTGTCTGGATCATATTACAGAAAATAATAAAGTCTAACCATTGCTGGTTTTGTTTTGGTTTTGGTAGGAAAACACTCACTTTTGGTTTTAGCTTTTCTATAGCTGAAGTTGAAAACATGATTCCACTGACCATTGCATACAAAGAGTATAAGTTACTCTTTCACAGTAGAGAATTTAAAAGCACATTTCTCTAACAGTACCCCGGGTAGCTCTAAACAAGGTCACATTAAAGTTGCATTGTTCCTATTTGAAATGTAACTATGCAGTTTCTTCTTTTACATGGTTAAATGTAAGCTCAAACAGTAAGGGTCAAAAATCGACTGGCAACTCCTGTGCCAACCAATATAGGTTTAATGTTTTCCCTTCCTACATAATTTAGGACAGCCACAGAATTTCGCAAAACCTCTTTCAGTATGATTTATCTGTATTGCAGTACTGCTCAGAGGCTTCATCTGCAATTCTCCATGCAGTGCCTTAACCACGAGATCATCCTTCCACTGAAATATGATACAATACCTATTATCTGCTGGAGCTTATACACAAATGTTATGAGCTGGTTACAGCAGTAAGACAGTATTTTAAGTACATTACCTTAACTTGCCAGTTATCCCACCTTTTATACCTGTATAAAGAACAGATCAGGTATGAAAAATCAGTGAAATATACCAAACATTATTTTTACAACAGTCCTTCAGAGTATATGAACATATTGTCATATTTATTCCAGACAAATGACCGAATGATGACACTGCAAGTGGGGCATCAGCTGTTAATCTGGGCATACTATATTCAGCATTTTTTTTTCCACAAAATGTAATTAAATGAATACATATGTGAATGAAAGAAAACCACATTCTTTCCTGTGAAAAAGACAGATCACATCAACTCCTATTTTGTCCAATAGGGCCCTATACATCCGTAACACTGTGAGCAGACTCTATTTGTAGAAATTTGGATGAAAAGACAATGCCTTCATGTGATCACAGAAGGCAGTAAACACCTTCTCTGAGCTTTTATGTATGGCCTGGGAAATGCATGGTGACCCGCAAGACAGAAGCCTTTGCTTTCTTGCTATGCTTAGAAGTTCACTTGATGGCTCCAACAGGTCTTAACACCAGCCATGGGAGACAGGTTATAAGGAGGCTGTTTTGTGGGAAAGAGAGCTGAGGAAGTTCACATGAAACCTTTTAGAAGAACTAGATTTAAACCCGAGATCCATATGGCTGTAGAAACAAGCCTCTATGGATTGTCTCTTCCAAGATGTTGTCAAGTCACTTCCAATAACATAGGGTAACTTTCTAGTTTAAAGGTTTTTTGAAACTTTTCTGTCTCAGGTAAAATTCAATATCAACACGTGAAATCACAGGTGAAGCAGATTTTTCTCTCCCACTGGTTTGTATAGAGCAAAATAACCTGCTTTTCATTACGGTAGCACCAGAAAAAAGTTGTGTCTGGTGAGGAAAGAGCTCTGTGCTGTGGAAATGAAGACTGTGATTCAGACACTATTTTTCTCCCCTTGTGGAGAAAACTAATAGAAGTTAATAAAAGGATCCTGAAATAATGATAAATATTGGAATGCTTTTATACTGCCAAAACACTCAATTTAGATACAATGGCAGGTAGTCCTATTGATTTTACTATTCAATTTTTAGTGTTGATATTTTGGTTAATAAAAGTTTTCCCTTTAAGAATAAGGCAAGAGATTTCATTGTAGCGTTGAGACTGAGAGTAATATCCAAATGATTTTTGTCCAGATGCTGAGGAGAAGGCTCCGAATGTGATTTTAATGAACTGGAACTTTGAGGAACGAAGCCTCTACGTCAAAGTTTTCATAATAGCAGTTTAGGGGAGCCTATATATGCCTCTACTTATTTCTAATGAGCTACAGAGCCATTTCACCCATTAGCCATCAGGTTGAATCTAAGATAAGAAAGAATTAAGTCAGCTAAGAAAGAAGTAAACTTTTTCCCATATAAGTAACATCCACTGCCCTCTGAGATTAATTTATCTGGGCCTCCATCCCAGTTCCTACTACACACTTACCACTACACTGTCTAGCCTTTGCAGAACAGAGCTTGCTTACCTATGTGTTGGGCCTAACTCAACTCAGATGTGATCTTAGATGGATCTGCAGACGATAGTGCCTGCAGAAAACACTGGGTGACCATGTATTCAAGTTTCCTTTACCAACATACTCATATGCCTAGCATTGAGAGTTCCCTGAATAAAAGCCATTGTTCACCTCCAGTCAGACCGTCCAACAGAAAGTGTAAGGTCATCTGTAGAGCAGAGGTAGCAGATGATGAGACTCACTGCATCGGCACTGCAGGGCGCGTACGCACCTATTTCTATCCGTGAAATCCTTGACAATGGTAAGCTGAGGCCAAATTGGTCTTCAGGAATTTGTGAAAAATTATTATGCTATCGTTAGTGATGAACAGTGAGAAGACAAGTCTTAAATTCCAGATCAAGACTAATTAACAACAACGGTAAAAAAATCTGATTAATGATTTTTGAGAACTGCAAATCACTAGCACTGGCCCTGAAATGGACCAGCCTACAGACTGCAGGACTGGAAATGGAGGCAGTCAGTAGTTTGTCTATTTGCTGCTACACCAAGACAGCCAAAGCAGACAATAAGCATTGACAAGACTGCCTGCAAATCTGCTTTCCTGTTGCTTGCAGCACAGCCAGCCTCTCAACATTATGAGTTTCACTGGGTGCCAGATGTTTATGTCTAGATGAGGCAGAAGCAGCTCTACAACTTCCATCATGTAATATTTAAAGCCTGATGAGGTATTTCTCATTTAATCACATATATTATTAATTTCAACGAAATTACTGTTTCTCCCCACGCCTTTAACCAGCCAGTGTATAAAAGTTGGGTTGCTAAGGCAGAATTATAGCCAAGTATTCCAGTTTAGCTGACTGCATTCTGATTACTTAATAACGCCCAAGTATGTGCAGAATTTGTCCTTGCTGTGCGCCACACAGAGTGCTGCACTACTGAAAAAAACCTCAGAAAACGCTGCACTGCATTGGCTTAAGCACTTCCCTCAGCTGGTTTATATTCCAGGTAGTTAAACAAGCCCACAGCTAAGGAAAAAACGCATGACTTCTTGCTGTACCGTTCCCACGGCACTAATGAGCAAGTACAAAAATTAATGGCAAAAGCCTGTTCTGAGGAGCTGAAATCTGTCATTCTGGCTGAGATTTGCTTGCCCCATGGGACCACTGGTGTGCCCCAGAGACTCAGCCTCGGAAAGGCAGCACCAGCGAGCCTGAAAACTAATCGGGATACAAAGCTGGAGGAACGTAGCGACACTCCTCACCCCGCTAACGGGCACCGCGGGGCTGCGTCCGACACGGGCGGGAGGCTGAGGCCCCGCACCGCCGGGCCCCCGCTCCCCACGCCGGCGCCGCACGGCGCTGCCGCCCCGCTCCGCCCGGCAGGTGCCCCCCGGCGCTCGGCCAGGCCTCGGGCCTAACTTCGGGGAACGGCCGAGCTCCCCCGCGGCCCCGGCAGCGCCGCGGTTCCCTCTCTCCCCACCCTCTCTCCCTCTCAAGGGGCCGGCGCCGCCTCAGCGGGCCTCGGGCAGGTGCGCCCAGGGAGGCGGCCGCAGCCCGCCGTCCCCCCGCGCCACACCGCGCCTCAGGGCGGCGGCGCGGAGCCCGCCATCTCGCCCCCCTCGGGGCGGCTGCGGCGCGGGGCTCGCCCTCCCCCTCCTCCCTCCCCTCGCTGCGGGCCGGGCCGCGCCGCGCCGGTGGGCTTGGCTTGGCTTGCGGCTGCAGCGCGGGGCTCGGCGTGAGTCACCCAGCCCGCGGCGCGGGGAGCCGAGCGCGCAGGCACAGGGAGGAGGCGGCGGGGGCGGGCGGCGGCGGGGCGGCGAGCGGGCGGGGGCGACAGGCACCGGCTCCCCGCCCGCCCACTCACACATGCTGCCGAGCCGCAGTCAGCTGGAGCGCCGCTTCCTCCCCAGCCGTCGCCGATGACCTCCTCGCCCGCCGGCAGCCGTTGAGGACCCCCGGCGTCCCCGCCAGGGCAGGGGATGGTAGATCGGCCGCCCGGAGCCCCGTCCAGCTCAGCCCGCCGCCCAGCAGCCTCGGCCGCCGCCGCCCGCGGGAGCCGCCGCCCGAGAGGAGCCGCAAAATGAACCCCCAGTGCGCCCGCTGTGGCAAAGTGGTCTATCCCACCGAGAAAGTCAACTGCCTGGACAAGGTGCTGGGGCGCGGGCGGGCGGGGACGGCGCCTCCCGGGCGTGCCCGCCCTGCGCCCCGCTCCCCTCGGCTCCGGCGGGGCGGGCAGGGCCGGGCCGGGCCGGCGGGGGAGCGGGGCGAGCCGGCAGGTGGCAAACGCAGCGCCTCAGGGGCTGCCGCTGCGCCGGCATCCGCGCCGCCGCCACCGCCGGCCGGCGACAAGCGCCGTGTCACCGCGCTGGCGCAGGGCGGGGGGCGAGCGGCGGCCGCGGCGGGCCGGAGAGCCCCTGCGGCGCCCGCCCGGGGAGCGACGGCGCCTGGGGCCGGCGGCGGGTCCCCGCGGCCGCCCCCGGCTCCCTGAGGGATGAAGTTGTAGGCGGCCCCCGCCCGGCTGGAGTTGTCGGTGCCTCCCCGAGCTGGGGCGGCTTCGGCTGCTCCTTACGCCATGGCCGCCTCGGCGGGGACGGCGGCCGGGGCAGCGGGGTGGCGGCCGCCCCGTCCCTGGGGGGTGTCCCCGGGGGTACTGGTTGGCGCTCCGTAAATAACAGCAATGAGGCTGTGACAGATGCGCCAAATTAACGTCCCCGGAAAGGCAAGGCGGTAGGAGCTACCGGAGGAAAATACCGTATTATGTGCTAAATTTAGTGTCTGTTCAGCGTACCAAAAAGCCAGCCGTCACATTAGTTAGTGATTTTATTCGCATAGCATTGCATTCTTAGCAAGCGGTGTCGTTTTTTTCTTTAACAAGGCAAAATGTCTAACTTCTGCTTCAGTTATCTTTAAAATAATCCTGGCAAGGTCAGCATGTGGAGGTCTTGGTATTCACATTAGCAGAGACTTTATGTTTCTGGGAGTGTTTCAGAAGCACCTTCGGTTTCACGTGAAAGTAATTCTTTCGATGTAGTTTACAGAGATCTATAATGCATAGCCAAAAACATTGACGTGTAGCTGTGCCTTTACATTTACTGTACCCTAAAACAGCTTTCAAAACATCAGTAACATAAGTAATTCTACTTTGTGTTTCTTTACAGTACTGGCATAAAGGATGTTTCCACTGTGAAGTTTGCAAAATGGCTCTGAACATGAATAACTACAAAGGATATGAAAAGAAACCTTATTGCAATGCGTAAGTATTGTAAATGTCAAGTCTTGCAGAAATGCACATGAAAAGAAAACCTGGCTGTGGATATGGTCAAATAGGTATTGTGCTGTAAAAACTTAATGTAGAGATGTAGCAGTGCAGCCTAGAGCAGTTCAGTATCTTTTCAGATGGCATATTCTACTTGCATTGAAGTGACAGAAGATGAAAATAAATTGATTATGTGTTTAGGCAGTGTTTTAATATCAGCTCTCAGGATACAGGTCCTTTCCTCCCAGAAAGTGTCGGATCTGGTGCTGACTCCTATTACATTCATTATTGGCCTGCTGGATTACAGTTGTCCATTATGCAGCGCTCTGTTCAGCGTTATGGACCTGGTCAGCATTTTGTAATAAGAAAACAAACAAAGTGCTTCTCGGTTGTGTAGTTTACCAAACACAATATCCTGTTGGAGATCGTGACAACCTATTTTTAAAACTGTTATGTTCACGTATCTCAGATTACTAAGCTAGATATTTACAAAATCCCTGCTTCTGGTGCTTCATGCTATTTTGTATTTTGCTTCTCTCTTAGATTTTGATAGAATAGATTCCTTTTAGTTGTAGAGTATAATCATGTTGTATTCCACTTTTAGATTTTGTTGTTGTGTGGATTTTGAAGGGTGCTTTGATGTTTGGCTTGCAGGTACTGCGGAGGAGCATTTTGATACATGTAGAAGAAAGATGTTGCTCTTTATACCGTGCTCCTAAGATTTGCTAAATGCATTTCAGTATGTTTTAATCTTCAGAAACATTTATAATTATAATATGTTTTGTTAGAAGGATATCTCTAAAGAATTTGGAATCAAATTTGATCTTATATGTTATTCATATATTGTTATCATTTTCACCTTTACCTGCTTAAAACATATGTTTTAAAGAGACAGAATTTTGAAACTATAGACACATTGTATTTTTTTCAGAAACATTCTTCTTTGTTCATCTTAAAGTATTTGTTTCATGTTGAGGTAGACAGTCTATGGCTGGCCATCACAGAATGGTTCAACAGCATATGCTTATTTCTTCCAGGCTAAAATTGAAGCCAGCCAGTGCCTATCTGTCTAAAATACGAGTTTTGTTGTAAAAACTGTTGTGCTGCCAAAACTTGAACCACCTGTTTCAATGTGCACGGTTGTACTTAGATTGCTTTAGGAACATATGGAGTTACACACATACATTTCTAGCTTTCCTTGAAGTGCTCTACAGTGTATGGGGGTGACATTAGACCTCTTGTAATAAAGTGTGGTTGGTTGCCAGTCTTATGTGCTGTAGAGAAAGCTCTGTAGGAAGGGAGATTCATGCTTCAACAAGTGGCACGCTATAAGTTGAGACTAACCTAAAGGTTACTGGCCCTAGATGGGACTCTGCTTTTCCTACTATTTGAGTTGAAGCATATGTACAGACTTACATCCTTTACAGTGATTAAAACTCTGATAATGCATTGGTGCCTTTTATCCAAATTTTTGTGGTTAAATTTCAGTGATGATACTTTGATTGCTTGATTTTTCCTACGTAATCAGATACTTACTGGTACTTAATGCTGTTTGTTTACAAAGTCTCCTCGGTGCTGTACATCGGTGTTTCCATGCCATTCATATTTAACTTCTCTTGTAGGAGAGTTTTTCATCTATGTAGTTATGCTACGTGGTGTGTCCTTCTATTTACACATGAGAGGGAATAAGGATGATGGATATGTTATGTACTGTTCAGGTGCTATTCTTCCTGGTAGTTGCTTTAATGAGCTTTGTAATAGTGATCCTTGAAAAAATATTCTTTATCTTTGAAATGTCCCTCAAACCTGATGTATGAAATGGTAAGAAATAATGTGAAACCATGAAAGAATGGGTTTCTTCTGCTAAAGAAGAGACAAAATTTAATGTATAGTATCAACAATGTGTATTTTGTTCTTAAGTTTTGGTAAACTTAAGGTTTTTTTTTTTGTTTGTTTTGTATTTTTTTAGAGAAACGTTAATCAAATGATCTAAATAACTTTAAGTATTCTATGGAACCACAAAGGGAAGACCAAGGTGTGCTTTGTGGTTTCAACAAACTTTAATATACTTCAAAGGAGGGATAAGATGTTTATGCAAAACTGTGTTTTGAAAATACAGTTGTTTTAAATTATCATATTTTGACACAGTACTCTTGCATCTCAAAGGTTACTTATTTGCAAAGCAGACACCATTATAGTATTTCAGATTATGATATGTCTTATACAGTGTTCATTAGTAAGAGGCAAATCCATTTTTATGTTAAATATGGCTTGATCAGAAAATCTGCAAAGAAAAGAATGCAAATTTACTCATACAAACACCTACAAGCACTTGACAAAGAGCAGTTACTGTTAGACTGTTTATTGAGGTCATCCATCAATGAGAGTGTAATTGTAGATAAAAGTGAAGAAGTATGCACTAATTTGAATGGAAGACCAATACCATGAAGTTGTTTAATAGGTTTGGAAGCCATAGTTAGCTTTTTGTAAGGACAAGTTGAAAAGCACATATCTTCAATAATTTCTGCATCTGTTTGTTAGTTCACAGGTTAGATAATGCACTTGAGTATATTTTGACCTTTGAACTTAAAATATTCCACTCTCTTTTTTTCAGGTGCTAAAATTAATAATTTTTGCTGCATTACTGGCAAAGATCAGAAGTAACTTTTAACTGTAAAACATAAATGTCTTTCCGTTAATATAAGAAAAAGATATTGATTTGTGAATGTTCAAACTATACTTTTGGTGGAGGAGAGTAAAGTTGGATGGATTAACAGGAACTAGCGAACCAAGGTGGAGTATATTGTGAAATACTTTAATTCAGTGTCCATTAGAAAAGAGCAGAAATATTTGTAAATTCCGCTTTTTTTAAGGGCAAGTTTTTTGTTGGGCAGCTTGTCCCATTTCCAGCTAAATGGTTGTATACGTTCCTTGTGATAAGGATACACTTGATAGCAGAAGTAATGACTGGGCTACTGACGTAGTAGAACTGGTACAGGTCAAGAAGCTGAGTTGCCTAGTATTGCAATTCTGAGACTGCTTTTGTAAGTTGTAGATTTATGAAAGATTTTGCAACTGGGTTATGAGGGAAAACTTTGTTTATATGTGCTTTTGTGTAATACAGCTTTGAAAAGAATGATCTTTGTGTCACAGAGTTTCCATGAAGTTCCTTGATCTGTCTTCTTTAAACCTTTCAGTTCTCTTACTTGTAGAGAAAAGATTATACAGGTTTGTTCTCTCTCTCTTTTTCATTATTTACATAATTTGTGAGCTGTTTGAGTCAGAATAGTTTATTTCTGCTTGTTTGTGTAGTGCTTAGAATATCGCACTTTTATCTCAGCTGGGACCTCCAAGTAGTACAGTACTCTTATGACTTATGGTATTGCGTTTCTCACTTTACTTGCATTCGTGTTTCGTCTGAAAGGCCTCATACACTACATTTTGAAGCTTGTAGATGCTTAGCACATGGACACTGCTATGTTTGCCTTAACAACTTTAGTCTTGCCTTTTATTTGCTGTCTGACTTTAGATACGCCACGTTGCCAGAGAGCTGCCTGATTTGTGAAATTATGTTGATGAGACTAAGGGCTTAGATTTGTAGTCCAGTTTTGCAGTTCAGCCAGGTGATATGCATTGCCTGAAGCAGGTAAATGAGCCATTCTTTGTCTCTCTGAGTATGCATATAGGTAGTAAAAGAAAGGTTAAGACAATTAAAATGGCTTGGGTAATCTGATGATTTGTTAAATCAAGGTGCCTTTAATGTAAATCTGAACCCTATTCCACTTTAATATCTGCAGATAGAGATTATTAAATACTTGTTTATTATCTATGGAAATGATAAGAAGAAGAGTTGTTGTTATTTGCGGACTCAGAGCTGATTCTTCCCAGCTGCAAATAACCAAGATGATGCAAGGAAATGAATGGCATTTTGGCAACTAACCATTTGCATACTAGTTCTCAAGCTTGTTAAATGATTGAATCATGTAGGATGATTATATGGTAACTTATTCTTACGAATATTCATATAAATACTTTTTTTGACAGATTCACTAGACCAAAACACAAGACTACTTTTGATGCAAAATGTAGAAGCTGAAAATAATATTTTTGGAATGTTCTCTCCGCATTAGCTATACCTGCTGATGCAAACAGACTTCCTGCATGTGTGAACTCATCTGACAAAGATGTATTTTTTAATTTCTGCAAAAACTAATAGCTTAAGCTTCTGCAGACCTGATATACCCTCTTGCCAAAGGCAAATAACCTCACTATTGGAATAAATCCTTCTGAAATATTTAGTATCTAAAATTTTGTTGATCACCTGCACACAGGGTAGCTTCATTCAAGTTTTTATTTATGACAGTCACCATATGGAATGATTACATAACTTTAAAATTTAAATCTACTGTCATCAGTCTTAGCGTGGATTACTGACATGAAGAAAAACTCATCATCACTTTATTTTTTCTAGACTTAATTTCTTTTTAACTCATGCCAGTAGGAAATAGATATGCAAATACATTTGAAATATTGTGGTGTTGTTAGAAGAATTGTACTACAGATTCAGTCTGCAAGTGCAGTCAAACTTTACATTTTAAGATACTATAGGGGAGGGATGAAAAATGTCAGTTATTTTATACCAGCTTGGAAATGGTAAGAACATGGTACAACTTGCTGGACAGTCAGATGGGCTGGAAAGTGGAAGCAGTTGCTTGTAATCAGTGGATGAATGTGGCCATTAAATGGAATCTATTGTCCTGAAAGGTGAACTTGTATATAGAAGTTTGGTTTTAGCTGTGAAACATGAGTGCATTTTCTTTCTACCAGTCAGAAAACTTCTAGAAGGTGACTAGGAGTGTGATGATATTATTCTTACTAAAAATAGCTAGCATTATCTTATTTTTCAGTATTGATTTCAGCAGGTGATTATTTCCCAGTTTAAATACGGCAGGAAGAAAGAAAATGAGTAGGTAAGGAGCAGTAAGAATAATCCTTCTGAAATATGATAGAGCCACTTCTAAGAGTTGCAGTAAAGAGAGTGCACAGAGTAAACAGATTTTTCTTGTCTAATTGTACATCTTCAACTGTTACTGAACAACAGCTTATTTAGTGTAAAAGGATAACACTGAGTTTGGGTTGGGGAGGAAGATTGTTTTATGGCATGGTTAACCTTACAGCCAGTTTTGTGTTTTGTTGTTTTTTTTTTTTTTCTCTCTCCTCCTCATTTTGGGCTTTTCAGCTGTTTCTGATCATTAGATTTGATCAAAAGTAAGCTATTATAAAGGTCAGCCCAAAATAGTCATTCTTATCAAAAGAAACAACCCAGAAACTCCCATGCAAACTTTCCTAGAAGGCAAGGATTTGCACTTTATCACTTTATTAACTTTGTGTATTGAAGACTTTTCTCTTAGGATGTAATATAAAATGAGTAACGCAAGTAACAGAACCACTAAAAAAACAGCTGGTAAGGGTCTCGAGTCAGAGCCACATATGCCTATGTCATTTAAGTCCATTATTTCCTGTTCAGTATCCCATAAGTACAGACTCCAGTATTTGAAAGCAGTTATCATGTCTCCCCTCAGCCATCTTTACTTTAAACAAAACAGCTCTAACTCTTTCCTTGTAGATCGTATTTTCTGGTAATTCTTGTTTCTCTACCTTCAATTATATCCAAATGGTCCATATATATGTGTGTGTGTGTATATATATATAAAATATATATATATATATATATATTTTGTATATATTCTTTGAATTGCAGTGCCCGGTGGAGCATTACCAGAGCTGGTAGAATAGCAAGTCTACCTATGGAACTCTCATATAAATTTTCTCCTAAGTCCCAGTACAGTCTTTGCCACTTTTTTTTAATTTGTTGCAAAACCCAAACTATTGTTAAGTCATATTCAGATTGTTGTGGGCTACAGTTTTATCTTTCTGTGCAGAATTGCAACCTCAGCAGTTGTTATTATCCATTATCTGAGCAGTTAATTGTTCTTGGCTAAGCACAGAATCTTCCACTTGGTTCTCATTGAACTAAATCTCCATTTTTCCCCAGGCTGTTTCTCCAATTTGTCAAGTTCATTTTATATTCTAATTTTGTTCTCTAATGTGCTTACAGCCCCCTCCTATCAACCTATCAACCCTCCCACCAGAGAGCCTGTAAGCATATTGCAAATTTAGTAAGTGTAATCTTCATTTCATCACCCAGGTTGCTAGCTGAAGGCCTGGAAGGGTATTGGAGGCAGTATGTACCTCCGTGGTCTGATGCAGCCTTCCCTTCTGTAGTGAGCAGCGATGAATGAGTGAAGTACTTTATCTTCTCTACCTATTAATGGAGTGCTAGATCAAGCGTTAAGTTCTGCGTAAGAAAGAAAAGAAAATCGTGAAAGAGCGTAATCGTGGATATTTATGCAAACTCTGCTCAAATATGAGGGACAGCTACAAGTAGAGGAAACATGTGTTCTTGCTGCTCAGTGCTGTGGTATCTTACTTGGTTAACTGAGTATTAAGTCCAAATTAGTATTGGTGGTATCTAGTAATGAAAAGGAAAGTAGGACAAGAAGCTGAGCCTATTTGCTAGAACAATTGAAAGAGCTTCTTAGGCAAAATATATTTGAGTCTCTGAAAGATGTTTGATGCATATCTCTTTCTATCATCTGAAAGATGTTTGATGCATATCTCTTTGAAGGAGGCACATGAGAACACTTTGTCAGGGTTGCTGAATACTGTGCATGAGGCAGGTGGTGGTTAGTTGCAAAGGAATTACTAAAGAATAATCATCACTGACACTCATATCTTGGGAAGAGTTGGGCTGTGTTTTGATTGCTGTGACTGTGTCTGAGTAATGGGATGCAAAAACATTTCTCGGGTTCCATTTCAACATGTTCAGTTGGCCGTGTCCTGATTTAATGTTTGATCAAGACCTGCATATGACACCTTACATGCATATGCTGGTGGGTGTGCACGGAGGGAGCTCTGTGAGCTCCAACAGGTCCCTTGCTTTGCATTGTTGCAAGCTGTGGAGAGCACCATGGAGCGCTACAGCTTAGCTGCAGCCAGCCTGCTTCCCTGCTGGTGCAAATGGAGTAGAAAAACTGCCTCGAGGGAGATGAGTTGTTACGATTTTTCCTCTCAGAGCAGGTAAATTCTCAGGCTGCATTGAGCCGGTACTGTCATGTCTTGTACCTGATGTGAGTATATGGTCTGTGTTTGGAATTCACGTGTTTTAATATTCTGCCCGTTGGTGTAATTGATCCAAAGGGACAATTACAATTTAGTGTTACTTAGGATGTTGCTGGGACAAATAAATAGAAAATATGCAAATGAATATTACACATTTTATTTTTATTTTTATGCAGGACTGCAATAAACATGACATTCAAAGCTATTTGCAAGAAGTGCTTATAAAAATCCTTGCTGTGTGGAATCTTGATCTGTTGCCAGTTTATGTCTTGGCTCAAGTAAATACGTGTTTTTAATTTGTATGATCATTGGTCATCATAAACTGCAGATAATTCTTCCAAGGAAGAACATGTGCATCTCCTCAGCACCTGTAGTCATAGAATATATTGAACATATATTCTTAGGGGACTGTAGTTACTGAGACACGATTTCAGTAAGTGGGATTTTCTTTGCTTGCTAGTATCTTAGCCACTGTTGATGCTCAACATAATCTTGATTTTTCTTAATAGCTATTACTTTCCATACTCATTGCTAAAGATTGAAGTTTGTTTCATTATATTTACTAAAATATTTAGGCAGCAGAACAAGAACAATAGATGAAATTTTGTGATTCCAAATAATTTACTGATTTGCATTGCATAGCTTGAGCTTTGGAAGAGGTAATAACCAGTTGTAGCAAGCCTGTGAAATCTTGATGGTATGTTTTGTTAACAGCTTTGTGATTTAACTGTTTGGGGTTTTAAATGTTCTAAGCCATAGAATTTCTGATCATATTTGCTGAAGAAAAGTATTTTCACTCAGCTGAATTTTAAGTTCTGTGTAGCTCTGCTAATGTTGTTGATGGTTGCAAGTAAACCTGCTGTCCTGATGTACTCTATATACTCTATAAAGCTTGAAGAAGAATAAGTGTATGTTCCAATCTTTCATGTCACTTTGAATTTTCAGAGTCGGTGATGTCAATAGAGAATGACAACATCATGTCAGTCAGCTCAGTGTCAAGAAGTATGTTTTGCTGTTTACATGTAATGGAATGTTTTCCATTCCATTCCACTGTTGACAGTGGAAGCTTACTGTAATTATCCAGACAACATACAATCTTGGCTGAATAGTCAATTAATGGTATTTTCATAATTTTGAATATCGTGGGGTGCTTACAGAAACCTTACTGAGGGCGGAGTTTGGCTGTGTGATGTTGAGGTTCCTTGAAAAGGAGACAGTAGGCAGGGCTCGCAAGGGAAAAGTTTGCTGTAAGAAGAGGTGGGTGAAGTACTTGTTGAATAACTGGTCTGCCTGAATATAAATGACACCAACCAGTTCATGCTGCCCCTAGTTACCTCATCTCACACAGCAACTTTTTGAAAAAACAAAAAACCACAGTTAATTCTCCTTGATTCGCAGATCAGTCCATTTCTGCTCTCTGTGCCTCCTTCCATCTTCTGATGTTGGAGTTGATGCTGCATCAGAGTTGGCCAAGCTATTTTCCTTTGCTTTTTATTCGTGTTGCCTGTGTAACTTTTATTTGTACCAGGACTAAAAGTCTGGATGATGAGCAGTGCAGAATTTTTAGTCTCTCGTATTTCCTCCTCCAAATCCACCTGTTCTCAGTTGCGGTAGAGTTGTGTGGTGGTTGCTAATCCCATAACATCTTAATATGAGGAGGGCACAAAAATGTGAGATCAGTATCACGCTTGAGAGAAGACCACACTGGCTTAGTTTTAAAAATTAAAAACTAAGTGTAGTTTGGCCAGTAATCATTTAAATTTATATTGCAAAGGCTTTTCTTGGAAGTGCATAGTTACTCTTTAAAGAGGGTTTCTTAAAATGTAGAACTATATGGAAACTCTGTAAGTTTCCTCCTTGCTTCACAGTTTCAAAAATTCACACTAGGTTTCCCCCCCACCCCCTTAGGAGAGCAAATGTTTGGAGGTAGTCCATCATGTTCTGCCTCTCTAAATGGCAGCATTTTTCACACAGGTGTATTGGTGTAATGCCAATTTCACAAATTTAAAAATAAATTTCTGCTGCATCTTAATTTAGTTATACCTCGGGTATCTTTTTGAACTTGGTAAACTAAATGGTAATAGCTGTTTTTGTTTTCTTTTGTTCCAGTTTTACTCTGGAAGAATTCAACACTTGTAATGCAATTCCTTCTAACATCAGAAAACTATAAATAGAAATACTTAGGGAGAGATTTTAAAAAAAAAGATGCTGATTTTAGACTTAATTAAAATGGAAGTGGCTAAGTTTGCGGAGGGGAAAAGTGCTAAAATGAAATAAATTGCCTGAATAAAAAACCATGGACTATTTCGGTGGAGCAGTGTAGAGTGGCATACTTTCAACACAGTAGGATGTTCACATGTTGTGTAGCATTGGTTGTGTGCATCTGTGAATGCAAGAGGGAAGAAATTTCTCACTGGGTTTGCCAGGTCATACAATAAGAAAAGGGGCCAATATGAGGATTTCTAGCAACAGAAGTGGTTGACCAGGAGATGATTACCACTGTTGGAACTGGCAGCATGCTTGGTATGTTGATGTAAGGGAGGTTGCAGTCCGTGTTTTAAAGAACCTGCCTGAAAATATATATTTAGAAAAGCAAAGCTTCCTAAAGGACTCAAATTTACTTTTCTGGAGCTACTGTTTGCGCTTGAGACAGTGATTCCAGTGCCTTTGCTGTTGTTAGTATTTGATGGGTAGTAGCGAGTGATATTGATGGGGGGTGAATAAAGAGAAGGAGTGCCTGTTGGAAGAAGCTTTGTTCAAAAAATAGTTGCTGAATGGCCCATCGTGTAGGTGTATTTGATATAAATTTTGCTGTAACATAGGAAGGTCTGAGAGTTTTATTTTGAAGTAGTTGATAGGAATTTGTCAGGCTATTAGAAAGCAGAGATGAAGTTTATTGCAACAGTTATTAGCATAACTTGTTGAAACACTGTGGCGTTAGCATGAAATTGTTAGGAGGAATGGGGAAAGGGAAAACCAGGCTGGAGGAAAAAATATCAAAAGATATATTTAGAAGAACAATATTGCTTGAAATATATGAAAGGAATTGACACCTCTAGTAAATGAGACTGAGAGATAAGTGTCATGGAAAACTGAACAGTGATGATGTGTCTACTTACACAAGGGAAAAAAAGAAAGAGTATGCATGCATGCAGAGAAAGCAACGATAGATTAAAAGAGAAATAATTAATTTATAAAAATGTTGAGCTTTTCAGTTTAGCAATAGGAAACTAAATTTCTGAAATGGTCAGACTTTTGATGAGGAATGGGGTACTGTCATGGTGAGTGATCAGTCAGAATATGTCATGAGCTTTTGGCTTATTTTGATCTGTAGATCAAAAGGGATTTTAAATACAGTCATTCTTGGATAACTCACTATTTAACCTGCTATGTGGTTTATATTATAGTTGTGTCAGAAATGTTGGAAATCCAGCTTCTTCCATTCTTATTAATATAGAAGAAGAAAAAGGAAGAGCAAGTAGATGAGCTTTGGTTGAGTTTACGGTCAGTCTGCTCCATCTCATGCTTCTCTGTGCAGTCAGGTCTCAGTTCTTGCAGGGGCTGACACAGAATATTTGCTCACAGTCTGAGTTCTGTTAATTCTGTCATTATTTTAACAATAATAAAGTGATATTCAGACTAGAATAAGGGATACTGTTACTATACAAAGTATGATTCGGGTTATTGGCACTGGAGGTACTGAAGACTTCATCTTGCTTGAGGAACTTGCAGTGAGGTTTTTAAATTGTTATGAAGTTAATAATTCATAAGAAATATCAGGAAAATTGGAAAAAATATAGTTCCACACTTAATTTTATGCCCCTTGAAAAATGTTTCTGTACATTGAAACAATAGGCTACTGAATAGGGTCCCCAGGAAGATGAAAAGCTGAGGGGAAATTAAGAAGTATGGTGAGAGTTGTGTGAAAATGAGAACAGCACATGTGATCAATTTTTCTGATAGTCTAATGCAAGCAAGGGTGTATTGCAAACTTTTTGTTTCCAGTGAGATGAAGATGGATATTCTTCTGGGCAGCAATAACTTGGATTGGTGCTGTTAATGTTTTGCATTTATCAATGATGAACAACTCAGCATAGCCAGAGAATTATTTTTGGAAGTTGCTTTGAAATGTAAGAGATTATCTGGTTCTATAGGCTACTGAGCTGCTTCAGTACCAATGGATATTTTTGTAAAATTTGGAAAATTTAAAAGTTATTTATAAATAGGGCTTTCAGTACTTGTTACTTCAGGAAGTTTGGAAAGGCATTCTGAAGTCTGAACACAAGCCAGTCAAGCCTTGTATTAATTCCTCCTTGCGCTAAAGACCTTCTTTCAGGGTGACTCTTGTCTTTGTGGAGGAGAGACTTGGAAGAATAACATCCAGTTTCTTGTACTGATTAAATGCTTAACTTTCATGCTGCTGCTGCTGTTTCAAGCCTCATTTGGGTCAGCAGCAGGAGTCTCTCTTACTGCCCAAAAGGCAATGACAGATTATGTCTCCTATGCAGAATAATACTGTATATGGAATATATTAACAAAAGGAAAATTTAAGCTTGTCAAGCTGGGTATGGATGCGAAGGAGACTGTAATGTGCTTTTAGAAGTTGAAGGAAATAGGGTAAAAATGGTTATTTTTCTCTAAATACTTATTTCACCCTGAGGAGAATGGCAGCTCCCTTTTTCGTAGCTTACTCCATCCTGTCACTTCTGCTGTGTTCGGTGTCAGTGGGTTTCTCATCTCCATTGCATGCCTCAGGTGTGACAGTAATTCAGCATCTGATGTGCTGTGACCACTGCCCATGGTGTGAAGCAGGTGTGTCTCCCTTGTATTTTCCATCTGCACTGTTTGTATACATCTTGGGTCTCGTGTAAATGTTTCAGGATCGCTTTTTGATGTGTATCTTCAAAAAGACTGCTGCAATAAGGCACTACTTCAAAACTGAGATAACAGATATTAATACATGCAGTTAATAGTAACTATACATCTTACACCAAAGAAATCGAAACTGGACGTTCAGGAACAGACTTACAAGGGATCTTTCGAGTTGATAGTACAGGAGATTAACAGTTCATAGTAATAATTAATACTAATTAATTTTATACCTGTTCTATTTTTTTTCAGTGGAACAATTTCTTACCAGGAGATGTTCTGCAGGAATCTGCCAATTTCAACTTTTTTTTTTTTCCTGTAGGAATCTGTATTTTAACTGTGTTGGTTTTATAGTAGCAGAATGCTTAGTTTCAGGGACAAAGTATTTAGCTTTGTCAGTTGGACTTATTTGGCTTAGGTGCATTTTACCAAAACAACTTTTATCAAAAAATTAAAATATGATGTGTGTAAATTATATGTGTTATTTTTATTATAGTTGTATATTACATTTAGCGTTATGATGACAATTTACAAATAAGAACCTATAAATGTGGAAGGAGATAAAATACATTATTTTCAAGAGCATGGAGTTGTAATATAGCTGGGGTTCTTCACTATAGCTTGTGAAGAATAGCCATTTTAAGAGAGAATGTTTTTTGAAGAAAATTTTGAATATTAAAAAAAATTCCAGATCACAATTCTTCTCAAAAAAGAACTATTTTTCCCAGTCACATGTAATGTTAAGAATGCTTTGCATAGTCATGCAACTGGATGTGAGAAGCTCTGCTGCTCCCTAAGGTGTGGGGGGAAGTTTAAAGGAAGTTCGTAGTAGTGATGGCCTCGTGGAGCACTTTAACACACGGACATAATAGCTGTTGCAGTCTCCAGTTTTTATTTTCTTCTTATTAGGCATATGTTCTTTTAATTTTATTCGGGCTTTCTTTTCTATATAGGCTTCAATTAACATTTCTGGTCCACTCCTCATTATTTTAATATGTCAAGCAGTGTGTTGGAAAGACTCTCCACAACAAATATGTTGAATACTGCCCTGGAAAGCCGAGTCATGATCTTCAGCATAGTTAGCTCCAAACAATCTCAAGCCTGTTAAAATGCTTTCAAAGACAGTATTTCAATATATTCTAATTTGATTTTCTCCCAAACACATAGATCTAACTTAGCTTTAATTGGATTCCTTACCTTCTGTGGTTTGTGTTTCCTGTGTGATCATTCTGGAAGGTTTTGGCTCAAGATCTAAGACTGATAGTTTATCTGCTGAAGTTTTTGCTCTTACAATGAAGTTCCAGAATAAAACTTAGTCTTATAAACCAAGCATCCTTTGGAACTTGATGTCTTCTGTAATCACATGTATGATTAATATATTGCTAGAATGGAGACTATACTTTTAAACATAAAATAATTTAAAAGTTGCTAATAAACATGTTTTATATCCCATGAATGATGGTTCTTTTGCTATATGTGTATCTTATTTGAGAGAAACCTTTAAGAGGAGAGGCACTCTTATTTGCACGGTAGGTTTTTCTTACCGGAGATACAGGCTAATGTCAAGGTGTATTATGTTACTAGGAACAGCTATGTCCCATATATGTAATGAAAAAGAAATATACTGCTCTGACTAGTATAATGACAGTTTTAGTTTAGACTGTTAAAGTTAGGGAGATTTTAAATTTGACTCCTTGGCACTTAATTGTTTTTCACAGTGAAATGACCTGTTATGGTTTTGTACATTTTCCTTTGCAACATAACTGCTCAGTAACTGTGAGCAAATTAAAGTTAAGATAAAAATGATTCCTCTACTCCTCCTTACAGCTGTATGCACACCTATTTTCACCTGAACCAATTTTTTTTTAATTCTAGACTTGAAAAAATACACCTCTAAGTGGTAAACAAAAATATATTAATGGTATTGTTTTCTTATCCTTATTATAGGGAAAAAGTATACTGAGCTGTAAAATATATTATTATTTGAAAAATGTTTATTCTGGAAAGAACTGTGTTGGTCATTTCAGTACACATTGCTTGCAATTTTTATTTTGGGCAAAGATTTTTTTCTGTCTCAGTGTAACTTGTGCGAATGCTTATGTTAATTTTCAGAAGTTCTTTCTCTAAAGCAAAATGAGGGAAAAGAAGTAATCTGGCACTTTAAAGAAATAAACAGCACTGGAAGCCTTCATGTCACCATGTTTATATCTGCTATAAAGCAACTATACTAAAAAGTCATCTGTTTTGGTTATAGTAAATTTAAGAGTAGATGGACAAGAACTGGGAAAACATCAGCATTCAGAGCTCTACAAATAGTCAAGCAACTATCAATTTCCCCAAAGAAGTGATGGGATTATTTTTTGAATAGGGGAAGTGTAATCACACCTTTAGTACGTGGAAGATGCTGGATATGAAACCAGCGGGTAATGTTAGAAATAGACATGGGAGCTGGAAAGATCTTCCATATGCCACAATCTTCATGAAGGCTGTACTAAGTAGACCTTCATAAACAATTCTGTTGATGCACAGGAATTCATCTCAGCTGTGTTAGCTTTGCAATATAGATGGGTAAAAAGCAGAAAATACTTGCTGTTCCCATAAAAAATCAGACCTTAAAATAAGAATGCACTAAATGCACAAAAGGAAAAGATCCTGCAGAGTCAGAATATCATTTGTACCGTCATTTTTAAGGTGAAACACTTGAGGAACACTGTTGTCAATTATTTCATTTGTTTGCGGAGTGCTTATTATTGTCATGGTTGAATACCTTTTACCCACGGGATGTTAGTTATATAAAGCTGGTGGGCCAATATATTATAAAGCAGTACACATCTCTGATGGGGGGCTTGAGTTCTTCATGTCCTGGAACATCGTTTTGATGGGCTTTGCACATATTATATGTTCTTTAAATGTTTAAAATGGGCAGAGGAACTTAAAAATCATGACTGAATAAAGCTGGCAAGTTTCCCCTTCTGCTCCATCCACACAGGTTGTTAAATGATTCTCCTTGCCGTGGTAGCAGAGAGCCTGCCAGGAGTGCATTAAGCGTCGTGATTAATGTCTGTCACATGTTTATTCTCTCATCTTCTCCGCAGCAGGTGGTGTGTATATGCAGTGTGGGTTTTTTTGTAGGTTTAAGGAAAACAAGACTGTTTGTGAAGATGTACGTATGTGTAAAAGGAGACGGTGTGAAAGAAATGGAATGTGTGCTTGGAGCAGAAGGGGCTTGTGGTGGCCGCAAGTTCCTGGAAACCAGGCTGAACAGGGGACGAATTGCCTCCAGGAAGGTTCTGTCTCCATTGCAGATGATTTCTGCTGTTGTTGTAGAGACTTCTCGTAAGCCAGAAGTAGTAAAATCACAGTCATCCTCTCTTAAATTTGGGTTGCCTTTTAAAATATTTGGTCACACTCAGGATGAGGTCAGGTAACTTGAACTTTGAAACTCTGTGGGAAGGCAGCGCTGACGGTGGCAGAAAGGTTTCATGTGCTTAGGACAACCTCTTTTGCTTAGAGGGTATTCTTGTCTACTCTGAACTGGAGTTTCCTCACATTACTTGATAGGCCCACTGAATCTCTGAGTGCTGGAATGATGGGGACATGCATACCAAGTTCGGCCAGTTATTAGAGAGGTGCTTATACTTAAGTCTATTTACGACTGGAAAAAAGGCTTTTTTATATTCTAAGTGCAGCAAAAAAAATTAACCATTGTATTACAGTATTTTTCTTTCACACTGTGTGTGCGTGATATTTTTTCTTAAGAGTTTTAATAATAACTAATAATGCATTATTTAAAGTAGTATTGATTTTTGTATAGTTTGGATACCATTAAGTGTAAGAATGAAATGCATATGATGAATAATGAAACTCATTTGAAGAAGTTTCTAGTTATTTTATCTGAAAAATATGCCAGGATTGTTAGAACTTTCCATAGTTCATTGTACAGCGGAAATGCCTACAACTGGTAACACACAGTTTTACATTTTCTATATATCTAAACTAGTTCAACAACCATAAAACTAAACGGACCATTTTCCTTTAATATGAACACATCCAGCTCTCTTTGGCTATTAAATGTGAGGTTGTATTTGAGTATCGTTACCTTGGAATTTTAATCTCATTTACACAAGGTCTTGGTTACAGTTGCTTAGTAACACGCTGCGGAAACAGATTTGTTGATTTATGATAATATATCTACAATATCCTTATAATTAAAGATGTTGTAAGGAAAGCAAGTACACAATGTGGGTGTGTGTTTCAGCTGAATGTTTCTACTAACCTCTGCCTTCACAGTGTATCTTACAGCGAGTGTCTTTGTATGGGTTGATGTTTTATGTAACTCACCTGACACCTGATTCACACTGTTGTATGTGGTTTGGTGGTAGTTTTGGATAATGCTGATTTGCAATTTGTAGGTGAGTCTGCTAAGCCTTAGGTTTTCAACTGACTTCCATGGGACTGCAGTTTGAATGTAGCAGTTATTTTGTAAGACTTGCATTGATATCAGGAATGTATCAGGAACAAGCTGTAAGAGAGAGAGAGAGCGGCTCCTGGTTCATTTTTACATGGTGTTACACTTTCATTCCCAGGAGAGAGAAGTGTGTTAGAGATTAGGCATCATGAGACTTGTAAAACATATTTTTTTGACAGCTAAAGGAAATATCTAGAGAAGTGTTGGCTGTTGCGTGTTGTGTGTCTTCAAGTATTTGCAATTAGTGTATTTTAAGGTTTCCTGAAATCTTTAAGGTCTTTCATTTCTTTGCAAACAGGGCTCAAGATTTCTGTTTGCCTCCCGTGGAATATATTGCAGAAGAATTCAGAAACTGAGAAATTTCTAACAGTAGCATGCTTATTGTGTAAAATGTCTCTGAAAGCAAAAATTAAGCAAGCACCTCTGAGGCAGATGGAGTGTTATTAAAATCCTGGAGCCTGCTTTAAGCACAGACCCAACCCCAGGAAAAAAATTGCAAATAAATTTAACGAATTTAGAAATAAAACAAAACTAAGCATTCTGTATGATGAGGCCTGAATTTAGTCTGCTGTTCTATATGTATTTTAAAGCATAAAAAGCTTGTGTTCTTCAACTTAGAACATTTAAACAACTCTTAGGCCAGATACCTGGATGTTTTGTGCAGGGCCAAACACGTCGGTGTTATATAATGAAATAATAATAGTTTTGCCTCTTTGCCTAGTATATTTACCTCAGTTTCCTTGTGAAATTAAGTTATTCAGGCTCTTATCAGGCTCAAAATGTTACCAAGACCCATACAAATTGATACCTGTAATTTCGTCTTCAGATTTTTTTTTCTGTATGTAATGCAAGAATGCAGAGGAAATAATTATTATTTTAAAAGTACCATTCACACGGCTCTGCTCAGTTGAATGTTTTGCTTTTATTTGTAAGCTATTATGGTTGTTCCACTATTGTTGTATCCCTTGACTGGAAAACTGTGGGTGGCATTCATCTCGCCTACCTTTGACATATCCCATGCCGATGTACGTAAGCTGAAATCATTGCTCTAGACCTGTTTTTGTAGTCGGTGAAGAAATAAATGCTTTAAGATTTCAGTTCATCTGACTCATTTTATGATAGGTGAAACAGACTTTATTCATTGTTAGTTATGTTCACTTAATCTTCATGTACTGATTCAGGTACAGAGATTTACCTTTCATGAAGTGGGTCTTCTCCTGCCTGTGAGAATGCCAGTTTATGATGGCTGTCCCTGAACAGCTGTCAGAACCAAGTATCTTCATTTTCAGGAGCTCCTACCAACTCTTGTTTCCAGTGCTTTGGTGTTTTCATAGGCACTCGAGCAAGTTTGTGGGAGAGGAAAGATTTCAGTTGTTCGTTCCATTTTTAAGCCTATTTTTAAGCTTCGCCTGTCCTCTCACTGCACACTGAGCCCTAGGAGACTGTGTCCCTGGACCGCTGCCTTCTTCAGATTCTTGTGTTATTCAAACCTGCATCATTAATGTAAAAAAAAAAACAAAAAACGACAACTGCAAAAAAATTTAACGTTTTCTATCTCAAAATATTTATTATCCCAGTTTAAGAAGAAAAATGCTTCGTCTTCTGTTTTTGGTGATCTCTTGTTCTGCATCTCCAGGCCACAGCTGGAGAACTGTGTCCAGTTTTGGTCCCCACAATTCAAGACAGACAGACAGACTGGAGGGGGTCCAAAGGAAGGCCACAAAGATGATCGAAGGGCAGGAGAAGCTGCCCTATGAGGAAGGACTGAAGACCTTAGGTCTTTCCTCCCTGGAGAAGAGAAGGCTCAAGGGGAACCTCTTCACAGTATTCCAGTACTTAAAGGGTGGCTACAAAGAGGAAGGAGTCTCTCCCTTCACAAGGAGCCACATGGAGAAGACAAGGGGCAATGGGTACAAGTTGCATCAGGAGAAGATTTATCTCAACACAAGAAAGAAATTTTTTACAGTAAGAACAATCATTTACTGGAACAATCTCCCCAGGGATGTGGTAGAGTCTCCGTCACTGGAGGTTTTCAGAATGCAAATGGACAGAGTACTAGATAATCTCACCTAGGCTCTTTTTCCTGTGAAAGGTTGGACCAGATGGTCTCTTGAGGTCCCTTCCAACCTGGGCTGTTCTATGATTCTATGATTGATGTGAAATTTATGGGAGTATTGTCTTGGGTCTAATAACCAAGGGCAGGTGTGAATTTGTCAAGCATAGCTATGAGGAAAATTAGGTGAGTTCAAACATAACTTATTTTGTATTGATGAGTTCATGGAGGCTGGATTTGTTATGAGCCCTGTTAAACTGACAATGCAGGATGCATTCAGCTGAGATATTTTTGAATTTTGAGTTACATATTGGATTGACATTTTTAAAAATATGTCATATATCCTGAGGAAAAAAATGTGTTTCACAGCCAATTAAAAATATTACAAAAAGCCTAAATTTACTCATGCACCTTTTTTAAATCTTAATGAAAAATGTGGAGTAACTCAGCAATAAGCATCTCTGCTATTTTAAAAAATGCTTTTCTAAATGCAGTTTTTAAAAGAAAAATACGTGGAATTGGATTGGTCTCTGAGACTACATGCAGAGGACAATGGGGTAAAAGCATTTATGACATCCAGAAATATGCAGTGACACCGTATGGTAGGCTCTCCAACAAGCAGAGCCCATTTTCTTCCAAGACACAGGATCTCAGTCACTTTGGGCAACCCAGACAGCACAGAAAGGCTATACACTTTTACTGTAAGATCTGATGGACTGCTGATTTCTTTTTTTTGTCCCAGTTTACTTTTGCCCTTTCAGAATGATTCGATTAATTTGTGTTCAGTGTATGGAACCCCTTTCTATGGTCTTTCATTTAAAAAAAAATTAATTTTTTAAGTCCGAGTCAGCAATTCATCTCCTCTCTCCAAGCTCTCTATTTGTTTTACAATCTCTTGTGTGTTTTGTTTGCCTTTTTAAAAATCTTTATTTACGTATCAAGGAAGACACGTACAAATTCTTCGACAGAAGATCTATGCTTTTGATACTGTTTACCTAGTAAATCTTAAATTTATATAATAAAGATTTGTCCTTGACTTTTTTGGATAGGAACTGGAAAAAAACAAATACTATTAAAATGTAACTTTTTCTGTTAACTTAAAAGCTCAAGAAAACATTTTGCTTATGTTGGTGATAATTGTGTAGGCAATGAAAGCAGTATTTTCGGAATACTCTGCTGCTTAGTCATGAGACTTTTTTATTTACCAGGCTCTATGGAGGTGGTAGTTGGCATTAACTATGCTTTTTAGTCAGCACTGCAACACCAGCGTATTCCTTTGACTGCATTTCTCATAGTGTAAAGTTGTGGCCCTAGCCTTACAGTGGCTGGATTTACTTCAGAAAGAAAAGGGAAACCATGGTGTGACACCCTGCCTATAGATGGGCCAGAATTCTCCTTTTTTTATCCAGTGGACTTTCTGTCCACAGCAAATCATCGCGCTGCCTTTCACACCAACTGAAATTGCTCAGTTGTTAATGCAGTTTCCATCAAGTGAGTACCCACTTTGTTCCGCTTTTTGAAGTGTTTGCTTCCCAGTTGTGTCAAAATATGGAGGCTCCTTTCTGCTGCTGCTTTTAGGTGTTCAGCTGGGTCTGTTGGGTGACATTCCCTTACAACTTTTGAAAGAGCAAGAATTGAATATCTATTATCTATATGCTATTGTTTTTTTCTGTTTGATTAACAAAGGTGAACAACAACCGTTTTGAGGTAGAAAGAACTTTTATTAATATCTTAGAAATGCAAGTCCATATGAAGGTCCTTCTGCATTCCTTTTAGATTTCCCCCTACATCTGTACAACTCCATGCGAGATGAATAAAGTATCTTGCTAAGAAACACTATTACAAAACGTTCCTTTTGTTTCAGTTTGGCAGTTGATGTTAATGAACGGTCCAACTAACAACATGGATCCAGATTTAACAGAGAAGTTAACAGTTGGCCCATGTATGGCTGTTGTCTTTGACTATTTTTGTTGTCACTCACCAAGTGATTAACAAACTTCTGAAAAAACCTTGAGGCTGGAGAACAGTGACCTATAATCTGTCACAGTGAGAGAACCCACAGAAGTGTTTTCTTTGTTTGAAAGAGGATAAAATTCTGTATTAAAAAACCTTCTTTCTTAATAATTTAATACTTAAACTGTTACATAGTCAGATATTTTAACTAATGGGAAAAAATTCCACTTGATTTATTCTTATTCTTTTTTGAGGGATCCTTTCCCTGCTTATATACTTGTGGAGCTAAATTTTCCATAAGATAGACATTTAATATTAAATTTCTGGCCTAGTTATAAATGTACCCATAATCTCATAAATATTATTCTGACATTATCTGTGAAGTGAAAGGGAAATTATGAATACACTTCTTGTTCTGCTTTATAATATCTTATGTAAGATGTATACTTCAGACTATACATAAATTAGGATTTTCTTTTTTCATAGAACAGTTCCTGTATAATAAAAATTTATAATTTTTGGCCATTTAAGTTTAGTTTACTTTGAATATTGATTAGATCTTTGACCATATTAATATTCTTTGTAAATAAAATACATGGAAAAAATAGTGAATCTGGTTAGATACTGAATGTCATGTTGGTCTGACTAGGCATTAAGTGTTAATTTTCATTGTGTCAATTAATACAGTGACGTGTAAAACCAGAAGACAGCACATCCCTAACCCCAAGCTTCCTTATTGCTGATAAGACCCTATCTATCTAAAAGTATATGCTGCCCTTCATGTTTGGGTGTTGCCTTAGGTAATGATGTGAGTGAACTAGCCCCATACCTGGGGTGTTGAGTCCTTTAATAATGCACTGCTGGAGGGCCTCTCAACTGTAGTGAGAGAAAAAAAAATAGGACATGAGAGCTGGAAGGTGATGGATGTGCTGGGTAAGGGAAATTTTGTGGAAATGGGGCTTACTGCTTTTCAAGTGTCTTTATGTTACTTCTTACAAAGAAAAAGAGGCTAAAGACTTGTCCTTGTCTTAGTGGGCTCATAGGAGTAGTCTAGGTAAGACATAAATTTTTGTAGTAAGTGGCACACAAGGAAGTGATATACCTGGCGTCATGCCTGAGACTATTTCAGCTCTCCGGCACGAGTGACCAAGTATGTACCCAATGCAGGCCTGTGATAGGAAGCTGTACTCAGCGCGCGCTGATAGGGATATATGGTAATAATGTCTGGAGGCAGAGAAGTGTCATTTTGTCTACCCTAAGTGGAAATAATAAATTAATCTTTATGAAGACACTCATAGAAATTAAATGACAAATCAATATAATTATTCTCATTGTTCTGTGTGTCTTTTTATAAACATATAGCTAGTGCATGCATTTGTCTTAGTGTAGTGCATGGAAGAGCTAAAGACTGGAAACCAACTTCAGATCATTTTAGCCCATTTTGCACTGCAGTAGGACTAAGTTTACCTAAATTATGCTGAACATATGTTTGCCTAATCTGTTCTTAAATTTCAGTTTTCTAGAGTCCTTGCTCTATTATGTCCTTACAGTTCATAGTTTTCCTGAAATTAACCTTATTTTCTGCAGTTTTATCTTAACTCTTTTTCTTCTTCCCTAGCGGATGTGGAGAACAATTGCTAACTTTGCTTTTTTATAACATTTTATGTATTAGAATGCTGTTACCATTCTAATGCTCATGTTACCATGTCTGAGGTTCGCCTCAGACTTTGTCTTCTTAGACTGAAAAAACTTAATTCTTGTGGTCCTTCTTCCTAAATTATACTTTCAGAAACTCTTCTAATTCCTGCTGCTTTCTACAGATCCTTCCTAGTTTGTCTTTTCCAGAGTGACATTTACATTTTAACAACAGTATCACAGTGCTGACTTGTGTTTAGCCTGTCTTCTCTATCACTTCCAGAGGCTCTCTTCCCAATTGCTGCATAGGCAAAAATGAGCTAATGGAAAATGTGACTCTTAAGAAAATTTCTGAGAAAGTATCTAAAAGGTGGAATATACTTAAGGTGGCTTCTCCAGAGAAGCACAAGTTGTTTACTGTCTGTAATGAGCTGATCATGTGAATGCTTCTGTCATATTAATTGGATGCAGTAATGCAACTGATGTCAGGAGAAGTTACAATCATCGCTAATTGATGATGCCACTAGGGCAGCAGGCTGTGATCATGGTAGTGTCAGAGTGCATTAGGAAGAACCACAGCTGCCCGAGGTGGTAGTCCTGTCCAGTGGCTAGGTGACTGCCAGGGTCTGAGGAGACCTAAGGTCTGCGTGCAGTTCTTGGTTCTGCTGCTTCACAGCACAATTACTTAATTTCTCTATACCTAAGTGTTTTTTTAATCTGTTAGATGAGGAGACTGATATTTGCTACACTCATGAGAAGCACTATGTAAGAACTAACTTGTATTCTATTTGTTCTTACAAACGTTTTGAATTTATATAGTAGGATATTGCTACATATAAAAAAAAGTAAATAAAGGGTGAACTGCTGTGATGACTCCCCAGTCGAGTAGTTAGTTACTGCTTGTCCATCTCAGGATCTGAACATCCATATCTCACCCACCTGGATCCAAAGGGAAAAAATGATGCCTGAGGCAGTGAATACGATCTGAGCCAGGAAGATGAAATGAGGGAGTAATATGTGCTATTCAGTGAGAAGACACTGCCATCTCTACATTCATCCTCCTATCCCTTTTCTAAAAGGCCTGCTCTTCTGGGGTTGGTGTCTGGTATTCGTGGTTTTTAGTAAGACAAGCCGTCTAGAGTCAGGTTCAAAACAGGTACAGGATCTGGGGTATGGCTCATATACTATATACGTCTTAATATCCAGGTAGCCAGTTACACTTGAGATTTGAGAAGAACTCAGAGAGGACCTAGAAATTTTGTCTGGATGAGGTAGCGATAGTAGTCCCACCTAATGCTACCAGAGCACAGATCTTGCAGCAGGACCTGCTGTTTACCTGTGCATGTGCAGCAATTTTGACCAGACTTAGGCTGGCTGTGATTATGTTGCTTTGCACTGAAAGGTTTACCCAGCAGGGACTGTACCAGCACTGTGCCCAGTGTGCAAAATACACTGGGCCTCCCCACGCTGTGGGCTTAAATGGACCTAGGAGAAGGTCAGATGCAGTTGGAAAGCAGCAGAGAGGCTGCCTGGTTTGGTGAGCTGGTTACGAATGGATGTTGGTTTTGGTTTTAAGGATATTTCTCTGTGACCTTGGCCAAAAAAATTCTCTGAAAGTTCTTTAGCTGCAAAATATTGCTCATCTTGTAGAGGTGGGAATACCATTGCGGGGGCATGTTAGGAAAGCTTATTTATGGTTTTTATTTAAAAAAAGACAATATACTCTTGCCTCTGTCTTCCTACGCACCTCCAAAAATGAACAGGACTTTGATCTTCCCGCGACTGAGGTATGCAGGCCCCTTGTTCTCTGCAAACCAGGGCATTGCATCAGCAGCGCAGAGCAGAGCTGAGTCCTGGTCCCTCAAACAGGGTGCTAAAGTGCTGCTTAGCAACACGCGCCTGCCAGCGCCAGCGGCCGCCCCAGCCCGTGGAGACTGCCAGGGGAGACGAGTTTTCAAAGTGAGATCTTCTATTTAAATATTTCTTACAGTGTACAGATAGCTGGAAAAGAGGGCAGCAGGCAGAATGAAAGCAAAGAAACTGCGGAGGAGGAATGAGAAATAAAGGAAGGGTGTCGAGCCTCCGAGTGAGCAAGGATCCAAGGAAAAAGAAAAGGAGAAGAGAGTAAAATTGGAGAAGAAAAACTGCAGGATGTAAGAAAAATCAGCAGATACAGAGAACTAGAACTGCTAGAAGAGGGATGTCTTCATCTTCAGGATGAATGTTTGGGGGTAGAATCTTACCAAAGTGAAATGATGTTGAAATAAGATGGTACAACAGTAATGATGAGATTTTTGTATTCGTTTTCTTTCATTCATCTCTTTTCAGAATGTATTCAGAAACAGTTACATGCAATTCTGCAGTTAACTATACAGCATACTGTTGCCAGTAAAATGGCATAGTAGCCCTTATTAGGAGAGAATTAGAAAAAATAAGCAAGTCCTGTGCAAGTTTTTATGCTCCTAAACTCAGCGTTACCATTTCTCTTTATTTAAGAGAGCATTGAATTACTCTGTATCACTAGAAGCACTTTCTGCCCTTTTCTGTATAGACAGAGACAAGTTAAGTGTTTCATTTATCATCAGAATTTTGTGGGTATGATAAAATGGAGAAATGGCAACATTGCCCTTTTCTTTGCAGCTTCCTTAGCAGCTACAATTGCCCTTTCCTTCTCCCTTACTCTTCTGTGCCGCTTGAAAATGCTGTCTGCTCTCTTATCCTTGACATTATTGCTAATTCTCTGACAGTCTCTTCTTTGGTCTCCTTTACTCCCTGGAAATTGCACTTTAGACTTGATAACAACAGTTGTTACCTGGCCACATTGTAAGAGACCTTTTTACACTTGTAGTACCTGGGTATTTCTGATGACATCCAAGTCATTAATCACTCACATGGAAAATGCTTTTCTCCTTCAGGCTTCACAATGTTGTGGTTTTTTTTTTTTCTCTCTCTTTTTTTGTTTTCTTTTTTACACCACTCCCCCCCCCCTCCAATTTTGAGCATGGATTTTGCCAGCATTTGTGGTATCTTCTAGTGCCTTATGTGCCGTTTTATTTATGGCGTGGGGAAAGGGAACTTCCGTCAGGCCTCTCCTCATCTAACTTGGTAACTCATCCGTGGGTAACCTCATCTCATTTTGGGACTTTATGAGCTAGGTGTGCATAAGGGTTTAATAGATGATCTTTCTCTCCTTACCTCAGACTTTTCCACATAGCGTTCTGCCAATAAAATGTAAAAAAGGCAAAAACTGTCCACCTCTTTCCCCCAGGCTCTTGTACTTCTGCACTTCCTTGAGGGCCACTGGCTTTGTCTTCCTCTCCTGCATAAGCAAAACTGTGGTATGTAACTTTCACACCTCTTCTTTCTCCCTCAGCTTGATACTGTTTCCTACTGCATTTCACTCATTGTGTCTCCAGTAGTGTCCTCCTTGTCTCCACTTCTGTTTTGAAACTGTTGTCTTGGCTTTGATGGCTTGTTTGTCACCTTTTTGTTATTTGAATGTCCAGATCTCCATCTCTTGCCTCTCTCCAACCTTTCTAAATGTGACCAGGAGCTGCCCTATTTTGTCTTTGATTTTGACTGTATCTACTGGATGATATGGAACTAGTAATTCCTTTTTCATTCCCTTCACTTCCACCCTTGTCTTTCACATCTTGCTCCCATTCTCATTCAAATACCTCCTTTGTGAACAAGCATTCAAAGGAAGCCTTAAATCCTGGCTTTTCTGTTGTATCTTTACCTAAGGCTTACTTTAAGATGTAAAATGACTCAGAAAATACAGAAAGTAAGCAAAAACTAACCCCTTCTAACCTTTTATGAATACAGCGTCGCTGCTTTATTCTGTCTTCCAACTGCATTGACCTTCATTACTGCTTCTTCTTGTGTTGTCTATATAGATTATAAACAGCTGTATCAAGGATTGAGTTTCGCCTGCAAAGTACTGGCACACTGTGGGTGTTCTATAAAGAGGAGATGGTGACGACGATTTAGCAAATTTAGTACATTTCAAAATAGGGTACATTTTAGTGTTTGACAGAATTTTTTTTTTTTTTTTTAGTATTTCATTAGCATTTTCTTCAACTAATAGAATGACTCCTGCGTTATGGACCTTGCAATGAAAGTATATGGATTTTAAGCTCTTTCTATCATTTAGAATTTTTTTTTAGAAATAGTATTTTACATTCAGCTTGGTGCTGTTCTCATCCGGTCCCCTCTGTCTCCTCAGTTGTTAAGCTTTGAAAGCTGAATTTTCCTAAATCACATAAAGTGCAATAACTTTATTATTGAACTCTGAGATGTTCTTGGGTGCTACATAAAATAATATTTAACTTCCAGATTATATCAGGAAAGTAAGTTCACAGTAAGTTCTGCTCAGTTTGAATGGCTCTCACTAGATGGGGACAAGAGATTATAAGCACTGTCACATGGCTGAATGCTTGCGTTTGTTTCAGACAGCAATTCCTGCTGAAAAATAGAGTACCTGTTTAGGGTTTGGGGAGACTGGTGCGGAGATACTGGGGAAAGGCTACTTCTACACAAAGGACAGCAAAAACGGCTAGAGTAAAGCCTGAGAAGGACCACAAAGTTCAACTGGTTCGTGAAGCACGTGGAAGCTAATGGAGCTGATGAAAATGGGAAGGGTGATCCACACATTTTCTGTAGGCATTAAAATGTGCAGAGGCAAGATATGTGTATCTGAGGTCAAGACAGCTGAAGCTAGGGATGGCTTTAAAAGAGTAGTGTAGGGAAAAAACAGGTGAAAATTCAGGCAGAAATGGAGTCAGGCTGTAACATGTGTGAGAATAGTTGTTTTGATATGCAGTAAGCTGTGTTGAACATACATATTTTTGTTGAATGCATGTTGAAAACGCTCCTTTTACCTAGCCAGTAATCTTTGTGTGTATGTTGTGACTGAGATGTGTACACTTGAGAGTTATGAAGTGTTTCACTAATTCCTAAGGCAAAATCGAGGTGTTGATTTAACTTTTGTTTCTATTGGTACAGGTATACGAACTGAATTTGTTTTCCAGTTTTGAATACTTTTCATGTATAAGATCCAAGTTCACCTTTAAAGTATGCAAAGAATGGAAATTTCCACTGTCAGATTTTCCTTGCAGTGAAATACTTTGCCTCCCACACACTGTAGTAGTATTATATTCACAGTCCTACGCAGGGTATGCCTGATCTGTTTCTTCATCTTGTCATGCTCAAACAGGGGCTGAGGTGTAGCTTTAGATGTCACTGTACAAGTACATGCAGATTTGCATTCTTTCTGTGGCTCTTTGAGCTGTCCATCTCAGAAGAATAATTGAAATACTGTGCCAGTATCTCTATCAGAACATAACTGTTGAATGGTAGAAAATAGATGTAGTAAGATAAAGGCCTGCAGAATTACATTCTGTTCGCAAGACTCTGTAAAATACAGGGCCTACTTATTTATCTTTATAATAAATGGAAAAAAGTTCACACCCAGAGGGGAATTGCCACTAGGTAATCAGAATTTTCCAAGCAGTGACTCAAATAAGCCAAGACATTCAAAGGCCTGTGTTTTGCAGTTTTGTATCGTACTCCAAGGTAACAGCAGCTGTTTTAAAGGTGGTAGAGAAAGTAGTTATTTCCATGTCAACTACGGTAACAAGCACAGGTCTAACTGCAGTGTCTTGGGAACTTCTACGCTTGATTTTTAGTGTTTTCATTCTGACAGTGATTTTGAGTTGACTTTGAACGTGGAATAGTATTTTCTTTTTTTCCTCCTAGTATCCTAGGTTAAAATTACCACAGCCTGGGGAGAATACAAAGCAAAGAACAAACTAGTGAACAGTTAACTCCATTTTTGAATGTGATGTTTGCATTGTAAGGTTAGATATTGCGTATGTGCAGTGGAAGTTCTTGGAAAGCCTTGGCAATTGCTGAGCTGCCTTGAATGGTAAAGGTTTAGAAAAAATGTGTATCTCTATAGCTGACCTGCTATGAGAAAAGCTGAAAAGCCACTGCTCCTGCTGGGTGTGGCTTACTGCTGGGTGCTCAGCAGCTAGGACAATAGGATGTATTATTTCAGTAGGGCAGAGCATTTGTAAAAGTTTCTAAGCCACTCTTATTGAAATGAAAACTGAGTTCCTTTTGTTTCATTTTTTTCTTGTAAAAATAGATGAAGACGGTTCGTTTTTTTTTTTTTAACTCACTTTGAATGCTTATGACTGCGAACTCTCCCAACTTTTTGTCTGCCGCACTCAGCACTTATTTCTGTGAATCTTTAGAAATGATTCTGTCTGTAATTGTAATCAGCTGTATTGTTGGAAAACTTGTGTTAAACACTGCTTGCTGCATGGCTGTGATTTATGGTGACTGCTACAATTCATGGCTTGATATTGGCTGGGGGTATCAATAAGAAATGGCAAGGGTGTTGTTCACTGAGCTGCATTTGACCATCTTCCAGCTACTCTTGTTTTCAACCGATGTCGGAGAGGTACAAGGTTTCGCAGGCGTGAGATAATGTTAGAGCCTTGGCATAGTGACTAGATGCACAGGCCAGACTGGCTAGTGAATTTTGTCTGGGAAAAAGATGCAAAATTCTGTCATTACACGTTTAACAAAAATTATGGACAAAACTGATGAAAACTGTGCATGTTCCTTTTAGGGCAAATTCTGATCAGTGTAACTATTCAGTGACAGTGGTGGTGAGATAGGATGATTGTCTGTTAGTGTAAAATGAATGTGCCATCATGGTATCAAATTTAGTAGCTGCAGTTTAAATGCTTGAGTTGTCTCTGTATGTTTGGCACAGTGTTAGTATTACTATTTCCAGCTGTTTAGTATTGAGCATTAATTTCTGAGATTCTTAGATGCTGCAAATTAGAATGCTTTCTTGTTTGAATCAGTTACAAAGGAAATTAAGCATCTCTACTGAAATGCTTATTCAGTAAGTTAATGTAATTTAACAATACATTATGCAAAAGAAGCCAAAAATCAAACTAGAAGATTATTTAACAATTAGTGAATCTTTCATGAATAGATGTTGGGAGAGACTGGAGAAGGACAAGGGTTGCTTCCCTCTCAAATTTCTAGTAGAATGATTTTATAATGGTTTAAAATACAAGATCAAATCACTTCTTAAAATTAATTTTGATGAGTTTGAGAGAATGAAAAATCCAAGAAAGTTATAAAACAGTTGATGACATCCAGAAAAAGCTATGCACAGAAGGTCAGAGAAATTTTGAATGATTCAGCATATGAATAATACATTATTTTTCAGAGAATATTTTATGACGTGATTGTCCTTTGTTATGTTTATGTGTGAGAATTGGGTTTTGTCACTGGCAAGAAGAATTCATTTTCCTGTAGCTTTTTCTTAAATGCTAATTTATTGCTATGAAAGATGCCAAAGTGACAGATCTGAAGAATGAAGCCCTCTATTTATCTTCTGAATGGATGGAGCATGAGTAGCAGTGAAGCCTTTCTCATGCTCTTTTGCCAGTGTGCCACAATCTTTTTACCATGTCCTGAGCATATTTTTACCAGTGAGAGGTGCTTATTCATTCCATAGTTTCCCTAATGGACTACCAAGGGTATCAATTAGTGACAAGTGAACAGCAGCTTTACAGCTTGGATACCTGCCCAGTAGGAACAGAAACTACCAACTCTTTCACATAGGCCATAGGACAACCATCAGAGTAGTGAATTAATGTCATTGCAGATAGAAGCTGTTTCCAGTTGAGCAAAGGGAGGACAGAAGGATCCTGTTTTTACCACCGAATGTCTTAACATGTGGAAAAGGATTCCAGTTTAGCTCACTTGTCTGTACACCATGGAATAGTTTTTTACCTCTGACACTAAAGTCGCAGTACTACTAATAAGTAGTACTTGCTAGTAAGTGCTACTAATAAGCAGTACTTATTCTAGGACTAGAAAATAGTATTATTTGGCTTAGAACTAGCATTTATATTTCAGTTTTATTTGCAGTGTTGTGCTTTGTTTGGTTATGGGTACTGAATTTAATTTCTTGGTCCTGCAAACATTCAAATAGAAACAAGGTAGCAGAAGAGAGCATGATAAATTGGAATCTTGCATAAAACATGTAAGATAAAAGCAATACTTGTTTAGATAAGTCTTCTTGAGCATTCAGGTAATATAGCTTTCCATGTTCTTAACAATTGTTCCTGTGCCTCATACTGTATTACATCAGTTATTCTACAGCCGATTTGTTCCTGTGAGACTTTTCCAAGCTTGTCCAGACTTGTATATTGAGTTTGAAACTCTCCGAATTCCTTCCAGCTCCCATGCTGTTAGGCTTGTGCTCCAAATGCAGGCACGATTCTGTCCACTCGCATTGGTCCTGGCTTACACAAAATGCAGTGCATAACCTGGGAGAGAAGCTTGCAGGGGCTGTGTTTTACAGCCCTTTGTAGGGTGACTGTGTGGGCATGCTCAGGAAAATGAAGTTTAATTAACAAGGGGGTGAATTTGTAACATATTAATTAAATCAGATTGAATTAGGCCACTTTACTTATGAATGAAAATGTCCACATGGGGGTTTAATATGTTTTAACTAATGCATTTTAAGCTCACACTTGAAGTCAGTTTGGCTCAATGTTCACAATTTTCCCTGTGCAGATATGCCCATAGAATTTTAAATAAGAAAAAGATTTGATGCAATTTCTAATAAAGATTCCCCCCCCCCCCCCCCCCCCCGCCCCGGGAAATAGATTTGCAAGCTTTATCCATCAGCTAGATACGAACAGAGTTGGTGCGGTGCTCCGTTCTCATGCTCCCAGCACTTTCCATATCTGAGAAGAAGGATTTTGGGAACCAGGTTCCTGTTTCAAAGCAGGCTAAACTCCCATATTTCATTGCTCATGCACTCTAGATATCAGTAAGTGAGCATCTGGGATGGCATACTCTCATACTTAAGCACTGTGTGTTTTTTTTCTTTTTTTTTTGTCCTACTTCCCAAGTAAGAATCTAAAACACCCCACCGTAGACTCATTCTGACTGTTGACCTCTGGCTCAATGAATATTTCAATACTTCATGAAAAGTTAGATATCTCTGAGGAAAGAAAGATTAAAGGAGACCACTCCAGAGTACTTGGTGATGCAGCAAATAATGCAAGATGGTGTCTAATAGTGCTTTGGGTCAAAGAAAATTACAGATCTGAGAAGGTGAGGTAGTGTTTCTTAATATAAAAATACTTGCATTCAATTTGCTCACAAATGATATTTAAAAAATTTGGCTCTTTCATTGAAATGAAAAAACAATTTGTGCTACCGTCAGTTTTGGTGAAGAAAGTTAATCAATTGGGAATGAAAGTAACATTACTTATAAGACACAAGCTGTAATACTAACAGAATTAATTTTCTGCTTTAAAAGTAGAGAGAGAGAGAAGACACAATTTACTTATTTTATTGATTTTTTTCTTTTTTTTACTTGTAAGCATGTAAATCTGGAATAAATGTTACATCGTTATACAGTATCTGAAGGAGGGTGACATTGAGGATCTTGACTAATAATATTGATTTCTTATTTAATAGAAGTAACTCATAAAACACTTTCATATGGCTTCTCCTTAGTAAATATGCTTATAATCCTTTTAAAAAGATAATAAAATATGGCTAAATTGTGTGAAGCTTTTAAATATCAGTTTTTTTTAAACATGCTTTTTCTAGCTATCAAATTACATTTTTTTCATAGTCACAAGTAGCCATTTTTCTCTCTTTTAGCATGTCAGAAATTTTGAAATTCCCATTCTACTGTCTTTGCCGACTCTTCCTTGATTTCATTGTTCTCGGAAGACAAAGGAAAATTTTTTGGGGACTGATTTTCCTATTACTTACATTTGGGTGAAGGAGAACAACTCGATTTTAGCAAAGTCTGTTTTAGCAGCCTTCTGATTCACCTTACCTCTTGTTTAAAAGGGAAAGAACTGAACCTCTTCTTGTTTAACTGTGTAGCATATGTTTTTCCTCATGTAATCGCAAGGAAGTTGAGTTGGGATCAGTACTGGTGCTCATGGGCCTACGTGATTGGCAGTGCTGAAACTAGAGGGACATTGGATTTACGTAGCGGGGTGGTGGGTGAGAGGTAGTGGTGGATCCCATCTTTTGACAGTAATATGGTGTTAGGTTCTTGCGTTGACCTATGCTGATTAAGAAACTGTACTTTTGGCCTACTTAAATTACTTGTAATTTCAGCTGAGTATGTGGCTTGTAGTTCCTGCCCCAAATTTAAGTGGTATAGTGCTCCAGATAACTTCAGTACATGTGAAGATGCTTCAGTCAAAGTGGTAGCAAATAAAAGTTCATCTGATCATCCTGTGATCTTTTTGGCCCTCCTGTTGTTCATTTCAATGTGCCTCAATTATTTCCTGCTCACAGAAGGCATGTGCTGTGTTAGCAGTGAGGAACTTTTTTTTTAATGCGTGCATTGGATACCCCACCACCTGGTGACCAGGTTTTGAACTACCATATTGCTTCTGGTTCTTTCTGAATTGTTTCTGCATTGAGAGGTACTGTGTGGAGTGAGGAGATGGACAGGGTTTTCTGGACAACCTCAAGAGCAGCTATGGTGAAGTACACACTCTGACTATAAAGGACTATCATCTAGCCAGATGATGGGCTCTAACTACCCTGCGTTCTGTTACTGATGATTCTGTGGCTTGGCTTGACCAGATGTGCATACCATAATAGCAGTAATTATAATGGAAAACACTGAGATGATGGCACTGCTTTGAGCTGTCAAGTTAGACACAATCCTCCTTTCTCCTCCTCCAAATCCAATTAATTCCATCTGCAGTTTCTTCTAATTCCCAGTGGTATTTATGAAATAAAATCTTAAGTTTCTAATCTAAGAATTAATTGTAAATTAATAGCACTAGTATGTAACAAAGAGAAGGATTAATGCAGGCCCACACATTCACTTTTCCTTTTTGATTACATTTCTGTATTGGACGGATCTCTCAGGACTGTTGCTAAGCTGTAACATAGTCAGAAAAGTGTTTATATGGTGATGAGAGAGGTGTGGTTTTTTTTTTTTTTATGCTCATAGCTTGGCTAGGTTTCTGATTTTTTTAAAAATTCTGTGTTATTGTCCTGCGGACAGTATTTTAATGCTTTTGATGAATTGCTGTATTTATTACTGGGGGCATGGGAATGATTTAGAGTAACCATAGATGGTTTTGCAAGAAAATCAATGAGGTTTGTGTTTTCTGTTGTTGGTTTGCTTTTGTGCTGAAGTGCTGCCAGAATTACTTGTAAAATGGAAGGCCTAAAATTTACTGTCCTTTAGTATTGGAACAATATTCCTGAGCTTTATTTTGAATGTCCTGAATTTGTTATCTACTATCCTTTCTTGTGTCCTTTGTATTTGTATAACTGAAGACATTTCTGTTACTAGCTTTCTAAACGTTAAAGGGAATTTGCTTGTGATGCATGAATTTGCATTCATCTTGGAAAGGTAATGTTTTCAACTTGAAGAGTGCCGATAGTCTGATGATGATTAGTGTCTTTCCTCATTAATCAGACTGTGCTGCTTTTCTCTTTGTGTATCTCTGCTTTTCATTAGCGTAAATGTTTAGTACTCTATTCAAGCTCTTTATGATGCTGGAGGAAATATCTGCAGCTTGGCTCTTGTTTCCCCTTAAATCTTTTGCTCTGCTATTACTTTGGTCTTGTAGGGACTGTCCTTCATAATTTCCTATATTATCCATATGTGTTTGACCATCCTTGATATTAATAACAGATTAGACCTTTGCTGTCTGCCGTGAGATCTTCTAAACACTTCCACTGGGCTTAACATCCTGCCAAAGAAGAGAGAGAACTTCTAAGAGAGGGAGGAAGCTATTTAGAGAGCTGAAAAGACAACAAACCAAGATTGCTCCTTTGTGTCCGTCTCCATGAGGTGTCTATTTCAGTATCTCTCTTCACACAACAGACTTTTCAATGCAGGACTGCTTTATCTTTTCAGAATCAAGCATTTTGTTGGCATGCAGCATAATAGTGCGGATGCACTACTGCAGCTAAAAAAAAATCTTGTATGAAATTATTTAGGCTTAAGAAAAGTAAACACTTCCTTGAAGCGTTTAGGATTCAGTTCACTTTCTAACCTTTCTCTGTCATTACGCTCGTTTGAGAGCTGTGCAAATAATTTTTTGACAGGATACCTGTTAAGCTTAATGACAAAAGTTGTTAAATTTTCTCAGCATCTGTATCGTGTGTTTTCTCAAAGGAGTCGTAAAAGTAGATGTAAACACTGAAACACATTCAGTTATCCAGTGGCTCCATTCTGACTCTGTCAGTTCATTTTTCATCGCTCCTCTGGAACAAAGAGGTCTCAACCTGCCTGAACTGGCGTCTGGTGGGTTTCGCTGCTGTGAACTGGAGCTCCTGAGCACTGGAGCATGGAGTTGTCTGCATTGCCTCTTCCGGGCTTGGGTGGCCGAGCTATGCCCAGAGGGAGGAAGGATGAGACTTTGAATTTGTAATTTCCAGTTCATTCCCAGCTACCAGACTGGCTTTTGGAATCTCTGTGCCCTGGATTTTTAAATAGTAACATCACGAAGGCCTATTAGGATAGTTAGGAGGAGCCAGACAGCATTCTTTGAGGCTTCTTAAGCTGGAAGTGAACAGTCTGCCTTATTTAATAAAGTTAACTGCCTTGTTCAGTTGGAGATGCTGGCTGTTCTGAAAGAGGCTCACGGAAGGGGTTATGAAGCCTTTCCTGGCTGGAGAGAGTGCAGCTTTGTCTGCAACTAGTGACTCAGTGAAATGTCAAAACAGATTGGTTTCTAGCTGATTAGCAAACCTTTCCTTTCTGAGCATAGTAATGGACAAATCAGTCAATGACTCTCTTCAGGCCCATCAAATTGAAGCCAGTATCCTTGGTCCTGCCGAAGGATAAGGCCCAGACTTGAGATAAAAAGGCATTAGTATCATCGGACAATGCTGCCAATGAATAGTGGACAAATGTGTGACTAACTTTCTCTGACTTGTTTGAAGAATTTGATAGTTTATTTGAGATACTGATGACTGTCCTTAATGGCAGTAGCAAGGACTTTATTTTTCTTGCAGTAGGAAAGGAGAAACCGTTCATTCATACAGGATGGTTCATTTTTACCGCTAAGTAACCAGACCAAGAACTGCTGCAGCTGTTGGGACTCAGATCACCACTCTCCCTGGAAAGAGTTTTCGCGTGATGTTGTGGCTAGGAGAGCAAGCAATTAAAATCAAAGTTTTGAGAAAGGAGAAAGCTGTGCTGCTGTTGCTGATTTTTAAGTGCATAACGGACAAATGCTGCCTAAAAAAAAGATGAAAAGCCCTGACGTTGAATTGGTATGCACTCCATGCAGCCCATTTAATGTGTAGTAGAAGGAAGGAATGTTGCTGCTTATTTGTAACAAGCTTGGCACAGCAGCAGTATGCATTAGAAGTGAACACTTTTGCTGAAATACACTAAACCGTGTTAGTTATTTCAATTGACTTGGGCTGTAACTGATATAATTCTTTAATATATGTGGTTGGGATATTTTTGTAATACAAAGGAAGCAATAAATGCCTTTGTTTATAAAGATGAGACATTGACACTGGTAACAGTATAATTGATAGTACTAAACATATATACGAGGCAGTTATCAGAAATTTTCATTTACTTTGTTGTGTTAAGTGAATATATAAAAGCATTCGTCTAATTTAAGGTGCAGGTAACTTTCAATCTACTGTGTCAAATTCTATTTCACTACAGATCAGTGTCCTCCTCTGTCTTCTGTATCTTTGTACTTTGACTCTAGTTGTTAATATATCTTATACTGGATTATTGTTAGTGACTTGCACATGCAGGTGTAAATCTCTGGCATGTGGCCCAGCATGCTGTTGATTGAACATTATCAAAACATTACACAAAATGTCTTTGAACAGAAAGTGTGATTACATTTCCAAAGGAGAAATTCTATTTCTTGACCAACTACACTGTTAATATTGATGCTTGGATCCTGGTATGTCTTCCTTCTGTGATTAACGAACCCTTACGATCCTTGTACACATTCACAATGACACCCAAAATGACCGTCTCAACATGGACATTACCCTCTTTATCATCACTTCTCTGCTTGCGGTTCCTTTGTCAGGACACAGGGCTTTTTGAATTGAGTTTATTAAAGTTGGAGTTGTGTGGTTTTGTTTGTGGCTGTTTTCTGCTTTTCAGCCCTCTTTTCTAACAGAAGCTGCTGTGCTGTTCATGGTCTTTTTGATCCATTTCCTCTCCTTCCTACATCTTGCTGATAAGGAGGCTGGAATTCCACCTCTGTCATTTGGCCCTTCATTCCAGTTGGCATCTTCCAGGAATGAGCCCTATGACAGCTGTTGAGAGATTTTATTTTGCTATAATAATGATATTTTATTCCCAGACTTTTTTCCTGCTCATAGGAATTAGATACGCTCCTGTTACAAAAAGGCAGGCCGATTTTAGAGACTGTGTTCTATTTGCTTTGAGCAGCCATATATCTCACTTCATCAGTTAATAAAAAGGAAGAGTTTCATAGTTAAAAGAAGCTGAGTCGCTGACTGAAGTTGCCCTTCCTTTAAGAGCTCCATTCATATGTTTCACCTTCAGAAGGCGTAATTCTAGTGGTATGCCCTGTTTGTAGGGAGTGGGAAGGAAATTACATCATTCAGGAGAGACATAATTGTGCAAAAGGTGCAAATTATAGCTGCCTTTAGAGCGGCAAATAATTGCTTTGATATGTTGACTTAAAATTGTAGGTGCGGGGGGGAAAAGCACTGCTGGTGTTTCTTCACGCAACCTCCACTGGAAGCTCTTGGTGGCATGTTGTATGTGTGTAAATTGACACTGTTCCACTGCTATTGTAAACAAGCAAACTCAAACCAGCTGAAGCTCTGCCCCTGTATGTTTTGTGTACAATATTACTTTGTCTCATACTAAGAAAACAACTGTTTTCCTACTTGGCTTTGCACAGCAGTGAAAGATTTATAGCTCGGTTCCGTCTGAACGAAGATTACCTCTTGTGCTCTTTCCAGGAAGGAACCTGAACAGAGTTCAAATTGGTGTGTGCCAAAGGAGTTAGATAAGTGAGCTACACTCTTGAAATTAAGAACATCCGCGAGAAATAGTTTGTGAAAACGTCTATTATACATATTTGAATAATTTATAGAAACTGAAGGCTATATTGAAACAGCAATCTGTATCCAGGGCTAAGGTATTAAGCCACACCAGTGCTCTTAGCTGTCCGTTAGTAAAATAGAAGCTGCATGTAGGTCCTAGCTGTATTCATTTTCTTCTGTTCACCTATCACCTTACAAAAGCTATTCATACAGTGTATCCTTTCCATATGGATGAATTTATACATGGGAAAAATGCCTCCAAACTCCTGTTCTTCAGCTCCTGTATTTCACCAAGCTCTGCTTTAAGCGTTGGGGATTATGGTCTTGCAGGGGGTAAAGAGGGGGCTGTGTTGTTACCTGGGATTCCTCTTTCTCTGGTAGCCAGTACTAAAATGTTGAGTAAAGATCAAAGAAATAGCCATATGGGGTCAACCAAAACTCCATGTAGTGTGTATCCTATTTGTAACAACGACAGATTCTTGAGAAAGAATGTCTGAATATGTCAAGAACTCGGGAGATTCCTGTCATATATTCCTAGTTTCCGGCACTCTGTGATATGATGCTTCCTTGGTTAAAGTTCTGTCTTTGTGTTGAACTGTTCTGGATGGATTTTTTTTTTTCTAATTTGTTTAATAACTTTTTGAATCTGACATCTGACTTCCTTTATGTTTTGTCACAGATTTACTGCTACGTTACACTATATAGAAGCTCAGTAGGGATTCCCGTGACATGAAGAACACCTAGAGAAGATTTTGTTGTTTCTTTTCTAGCCTTTCCAGCACCGACCCTGTATGATTAATTTGGAGTTAGGGGTCTGTGTGAAATTTTTGAGAATTTCCTTGCAGGTTGTCTTTGTACTTGCTCCTGGGATTCAATGGTGGTGTATTAGGCCTGCGCTTCTCTGGGGATTTCCTCACTCTGATTCCTCATCTGCTGTTTCATAGGAACAGAACATAGACCTGACTGTCTTATTTGTGAGCAATCTTTAAAATACTGTGTTTTTGAAATACATAAATTTCAATTTTTGAACGCCCTTTTTGACAGGATTGCAGTGTGAAAAATAATTGAACTGAATGAAATTTTGCATTTCAAAATGTGTGAAACTAGATTGCTTTTCTGTGAAAAGCAAATGAAAAAGATATTTGTCATTCAGAGTGGATGTGAAACTTGTATCCTGGTCACTTGTAGCCATTAAAGAATCTGTAGCAATTCTGGAAATACTAGAACCGTCTGTTTCTATAATGCCTGAATTCTAAATTTACTGATGGTGTTTTGTATTTTGGTTTTTAAAACTGAAATTTCATGATAAATATAATTCTTTTTCCTCCTAAATTGGTCTCTTAATGTACTTGTAAACAGTTCCTTTTTGCTAGAAAAGTAAGTGAGGTAAGCTAACACAGACAGTAGTTTAAATCACAGAATCGGAGAACAGCTGAGGTGGGAGCGATCTCTGGAGATCATCTAGTCCATTCCCCGGCTCAGTGCACAGGCAACTACAGCAGGTTGCTCAGGAGCTGCCAAGTCCTCTTCTGAATATCTCCAAGGATGGATACTCCACAACTTCTCTGGGCAACCCGTGCCACTGTTTGACACCCTCACACTGGAAAAGTTTTTACTTATGTTTAAATGGATTTTTCTGTATTTATGTATTTTGGTTTACAGCCATCATCTCTTGTGCTTTCACAGGGAACTGTTAAGCAGAATCTGTCTTCTCTACTTCCTCCCAGCTCATCAGGTATTCATACACATGGATAAGATTTCCCCTGAGCCTTCCCAGGGATTGAGATGAGCCTGTGATTGGCCTATAGCTCCCTAGATCCTCTTCCCTGCCCTTCCTGAAGACAGGAATGACATTTGCCTTCTTCCAGTCCTCTCCAGCCTTGCCTGAGCACCATGACCTTTCAAAGATAATCAAGAGCCTCCTCACAATGACATTGGCCAGCTCCCTCAGCATTTGTGAGTGCATGCCATCAGGTCCCATGGACTTCTGTATGTCCAGTTTGTTTAAGTGTTCCCTAACCTGATCCTCTTCCACCAAGGGTAAACCTTCCTTGCTTCAGGCTTTGTCACTGGTCTCAGGGCCTGTGAAGGGTGGTCTCACCAGTAATGATCAGGGCAAAGAAGGCATTGAATGCCTCGGCCTTTCCTATCTCCTTTGTTACCAGGTTCTCTGCCTCATTTTTTCTAAATATTTTTCTAGTGCCTTGGGATGATGGTTGGCATACATGTGTGTATTTTTGTTTGCTGTTTTTCTCCTCATGTGGTGATGCTAGTAACTAAACTTACTGGAGTGTCATAAGTAAATTTCTCTAAGAAACAAAATGTGAATTCTTTGTTTTCTATCCTTGTTTCATGTACATGTACCATGGTAAAAGTTGCTCTTCCTGAAAAGTTACTTTTCTTCTTAGACCTGCTAGTTGAACCAAAGTTGTTATTCTGCCTTGCATAGCTTTGGCATTGCGATGAGTGTTTTCTGAGTGATGTTCAGGAAGGTCTGGCATCCAACGCGAGGAGGTACTCACTGAGGTTAGAAGGGCACAGTCAAACAGTTTTATTTGGCTAGCTTGGTCGTCTTTGTGTTGAAAGAGATCTCTGGGTAGTATGTATTTTTACTCAGTATTTGATGTGATACAGTGTTAGAATACCACTGTTGCCAACTCCACCAAATAGTAAATTTGGCTCTTTCCATAGGAGCTTTCATAAAAATATGTAAAGATTCTGTTTTCACAGATGCAAGGGAAAGTGACATTTCTCTACTTTGGACCCTGTAACTTAAGAGAACAAACACTGAGGTAGCTGGGAGACCATGAGGTCCAGCATTTCTTTTTCCACTGATGGTTTCACACAACCTCTGTTATTAACTGCAGCCTCCTGCCCCAGACTTAGGGAATGTAACAGGGATTATTTCACTTTCAGCTTTTTGGGGCTGGGTGCATCCTGTGCAGGTAATATAAAACATTGGTATGAACTTTTGGACTAAACCCTTCTCTCAGATTCAAGAACAAAAATCAGGAGTCCTCGTTCTGTGGATATTGGTGGATTTGAAGAATGTAGATTCAGATCTTAGTGATGGTATGTGTTAGGTGGGGTAAAATGCAGATTCTCTAAGACAAAGGAGGGACAGGTAATATTTGCAGTGTTCCACTGTAGGGTTTTTTTTTCTAAAATTTTTATTGACTGTAACTTATTCTTGATAAATAGAATGGGATATCCTGAAAGACAGAACATATATCTGTGATCCTGGTGATGTCCATAAGAATCTAGGTAGGACTATACCATTTGGGTAACTGGCCTGGCATCCAGATAGTCAACTGAAGTCTCCATAGGAGCTCTTTATGATGTATCTAGAAGACAGCAGGAAGAACTTGAATAGCCTCATTGGCCAATTATTTACACAAAAGTTTTCTTAGTAGTATCATCATAAAAATTACAGTCAGGTGGTATCTTGAGAATGTGATATTTTTGCCATGAGATGACAAGAAATTACAAATTTAGCAACAACCTGTGCATGTGTATGTGTTTATAAACTGAGTATTTTATTGCCTTTTTAGAGCTGTCCTTTATAATACAACAATCACAGTTGAAAATCATTAGGTTCACCCAAGGATTTCTCACCCTACTGAAGCAAGAACCATTATTATCATTATTATTTTGGATAAAACAAAGCTGAGTGTAGGTGTTTTAGAAGTGCCTAGAGGATGGATATAGGCATCCAGCTCTCATTTAGAGAGCTGGTGCACAACTTCAAGGTGCTTATAAGAATGCAGCTCTCAGGATATGTCCCTGAGGCACAGTACAGTTCTGTGCAGAGATGCACTCGAGAGGCTCTAAACAAGCTTGTTCAAGTACTAAAAGCAATACTGCTGTGTTAGCACAAAGATCTGCCCAAGGTAATTAACCCTGCAGAGAAACTAGGTAAAATAAGTGTGTTAGAGAGCTATACTTACACTGCAGAGCAGGGTTAGTGGAAAAGAACGGGCTATTTGGTAATTTTTTTTTAAATTACATTAATGTATGCTATAGAGTTATGGAGTAATACTGTAGAAAGAAAATCATATTGCTAGGAATTTTATGAAGTAAAGTCACAGGTTATATCTGGTCAAGGACCATAAGTTGCCCATCTTTCATGTGGTCCCATGAGGCATGAATTCACTCATGAAGGGAGGTTGTTGGTAAAGCACTTTTAGCCCTTCTCCGAGCATTGCACCATGCTGGGTGTGAGATGCACGTCATATGACATTATTGGCATAGTTTTGCTGCACCTCTCCTGTCTTTTTCTTCTCATCTTCTTTTCCACACTGTGGTTGTAACTAGACCCAGACATAGTCTTAACTGCTTACTTTAAGGCATATTTGCTCTGTACGCAAGCAGAGTGACTCATGGTTGATAAGCAGTGGCTTAACACCTACTGTATCTCTTCAGCTCTGCTGTCAGATAAGAGTTAAATAGCAACGGGAGAAGTTTTGGGTCTGTATATGCTAGCAGCCAAACCATATTCACACAGAAACGGTGAAGTGCAATTGAAGTAATGGACAATTGTTGGTCTTTTTGTGTGTTCCTTGCAGAGATGCAAATAAAACTGCACAGTCCAGGTGTTGAAATACGGGAAGCGGCAGCAGCAAAAAAATCACGGTGTTTGAAATCAATGGCATTCTGCTTGCAATTAAGTGCTGCCTTGAAATAGAGCCTCAGAGTTGCATTTCATGGCTTTTGCATCAGCTTCTCTCTCCTGTGCTCTGTTGAAGGTGCCAGGGATCCTCTGGCAGGAAGGGATGGAGCCGGAGGGTGGCTGGGCAGGAGCGCGGCGGCTGCAGGACAGCCTGCCATCAGCTGACGCACAGCTGCGCTGGGAAGCCGGGGGACATCTGTTTGCAGGGGGTATGAAAGCTGCGGGGAGAAGGCAGAAGGGAAAGGCTCCAATAGGAAAAAAGGAGTAGCGAGATGAAATAAAATGGCTGATTCATTACTGAAGTATTTCAGGATACTGAAATTGCTGAATTCTTTGATATTGCCGGCAACTGTCAGCATGTCACTGAAGTAATAAGTCTAGATAGAAGGGTCAAAACCAGAACTAGAGATGTAACAGAGTTCTATAATCTGCCTTTCAGTGAATGGGAAACCTGAAAAAGGATAACAGTCACAAAAATAAATTCTAAAATTTTTTTCTAGGGTTGATAAATAGAGTACAGTGCATTTGAATTAGTAAGTCTTTAAAAATAAATTAGTGCTGCATTGAGCTGATGCCATTATAGTGACAGATGACCTGGATTGTTTTGCTGGGAAGGAAGCACCCTTCCCTTGAGAAAAAGTCACAGCTGCTTATCTTGGCTGTGCAAAAACAAAACCTTAAATATTTATTTATTTATTTATGTATTTTACATGGAGAGTTCAAAGGGGAAACAAAATTTCTTTTATTTACAATAACAGTGAAATAATTCAGATTTCTTTTTGCTCTGAGGACGTGTTATGGATACTAAAAATATCTGCGGTGAGTTTGCAGTGATCATTGACAGGCCTCTCATAACAAAAGGTGTAGTGAGATGCAGATGATAACTTTCTGCAAACCGCTAATAGCAAAATAGAAATAATAAAGTGATTATAATTTTTGAGCTTTCTTTCAAAGGGCATGGTCGTTTCTCCAAATCTAGCTAATGGAAAACCAGTCATGTCTGGCTAATTTCTCTAGCGGCTAATTTTAAATTCTTTGTTCTTGTGCTTTAATCAATGGCATTCAGAAAGAGTGACGTGAAAAAGTGTCATTTGTTTTGAGATCACAGGAAGTAGACAGAGCAAGAGCTTACATCTCCCCATTCTTGGTTGCCTCTGCATGGGCAGGGCTGCCTTCCATGGATGCTAGAAGGTGTTTTCCTTCTTACACAGCAACGAGCAGTTGAGGAGATCACTACAGAAGTGGAATTTACAATTTCACGCCCCTTCAATTTAAATTTAGATACATTAAATCGTGCCTTTTGAGAAATGACTTGAAACTTTTTTTGTTATTAAAAGTATATCTTGTACATAGGCTTGAGAAATTTTATTTTCAATTGTGAAAATTTGTAATCTTAAATACAGAATAGTGTATCTCTAAATCTCTTGAGTCCTGTCACTTTAATGTAACTTCTTGATGACATGTAACCAAGCATGTATTAATCAAAGCAGAACTGAAACATGTCAGCAACTTGAAACAAAAGCAAAATATTTTTGAATGTGCACATGCAGTGATGCCATGAAAAATACAACAGTTTGCTGAAAGCACGCAAGTTGTCATGTTGGCACCGTTTTAAACAAGCAAGGCTAAATGAGGCACAATATGACATTTTGGAGTTCATGTTGGGAGTAAACATGCCACAACAATCAACTGTCTTGTCAAAAAGCTACAAAAATAATTTATTTCCCCTCCAGAGCAACTCCTAAGGAAAGAATAGTTAGTGTATTAGCTGTCTGGGGAAAAATTAATATGCAGATATGAAAGGGGAGAATGTTTGGGTCATATGAAAAAGAAACATCAAAAGGAGATGCAGTTTGTTGAATCTATTTTTTTGAGCACCAAAGTGAACAATTTACCATAATTTCCATTTAAGCCTGTTCCATAATCAAGTGTATCCCACCAGCAGGATGTATAGATGAAACCACTGTTTGAATATAAAATGCATTCTTGACTATTTGGCAAATTCTTCTAGTATTTTCTTTTATCCGTTTGATCTATTCTAAAACTGTAGTAAATATACATAAGTGTATATCAAATATTGCTACAAATAACAGCAGATTTTTTTTAAATGGCAGTTTTCTATGTGGATGTTGAAAGATCATTAAAATAGGAAGTTATATTTCTGTATATTTTGCATTGGCATCATACTAAATACAGTGCTTTTAATTTCCTCCTTGAGTTATCATCTGAAACCAGCAGCAAGACCTACTTAGGGGAACTTTCCCATTAGAAGTGTTTGAGCAGGAAGCAGAATGCTGTCAGATGCCATAAAGGACTTTTCTGTAAATTGCAGTGACTTTGGCAGGCAGGATTTTAGGACGACTGCCTTTCTTGGCCAGTGACAGATGCTGAGGGTCTGAGTCCTTCCTGTAGCACTCCACCGTCATGTTATTTTGTTCAAGGTTTTATTGTGAATCATAAAAAGGCTTCTGTTTCATACAAAAACCAGCTCCTGAATTTAAGGAATTAAAGAGAATCTGAAAATAAATCTGTAAACATAATTCAGAGAAGTTTTTAGCAAAACTTGATGTCATGATAGTAAAGACTAAAATGTTGGGCATTGACATGGAGGCTTCTTTTTTTACAAAGCTTTTGGGGGTCACTTAGGATATAGGCCACCTAATTTAAGGACTGACTTTGAGGTGAATCTGTACTGCAAATATGTACCATGTTCATAAGCAGATATGTGAGGACGCTATGTTTGGTAAGAAGACTTTGCCACTTTTTTGGACTTTTTAGCTGTACCACTGCTCTCTCTTTGTCCAGACAAATGTGATGGCAGTCTGCTTTCCTTGTCATGCTGAGCACACTCTGCCTGTCTGTCTGGTCATTTCTCAGCAACTGTTTAGCCTTTTGCTCGGTTTCAGCCAAATTTGATGGAAGGTCAATTTAAGCTGATGGTTTGTGTGAGTTTCCCAGAAAGGCACCCGAAGAGAAAAGGGAGAGAATGGGTAAAAGCTTACCCAGATAAAAGCGTATGATAAAGCAAGGTCATGAATTCACCGCTTCTGGGATATCATGGTATCTGCATGCAATATTGTCTTCCAAAGTTGCATCCACAGAACCCCAAATTTCAGCTGTTCTGTACTTGTTTTTTGCCGCATCTCACCGTTGCTTTTCTGTTAAACTCTGTTTGTTGCCAGCTTTTCCTTTGCTTTCTTTTACACTGAAAAACTTCATCTCAAAACTGTCTTCTAAAATATCTGCGTGTTCTTCTCCTTAATTGCTGAAGAAGGCCTTGGTAAAATTCGGGCTATAATAGGAGATGCTGTGACCTCATTTCTGAGATTTCAAGAGAGTTTTTTGGCTGATTTATTCTCTTTTTGGGGAGAGTGATGGTGTATCTTTTGTAACAGATATTACCAAGGGGCAATGCAGAGTACGTATGTGGTACTGTTTGAGTTGGGGGAAGGGAAATGCATATTAACGTGATTACTTGCAGGATGAAAGATGGTGAGGTATTTAAACTGGTTTTGGCTTTAGACCAAAGTGAAAAATTAATGGGCTGTAATGTTGTTGGCTTTGTTTGATGAAGTGCTCAGTGAATGTTATTCAACTGAAGAATAAATATTCTTGATACAGTTGTTGAGAGAAAAGAGAAAACATTGCAGCACATTGTAACTTGGTGGCATTAAGCATTCATTTAATCAGCATGTTAATCATTAGCTTTGGTTTTGGTTTTTAAGTTCTGGAGTGAGGCAAGGCTGTTCACAAAAGTATGTTTAAGAATGTGCAGTTGCCAAATCAGAGAGCCTTAATTGCTGACCAGGTTTTGTTTCAGTAACTACGTGGTGTATTGCGAAGGGCTGGAGACCATGAAGCTTTGCCTGACTTTTGTAAATTTAGATCTAGGTACCGTATTTCATTGCAATGCCTGCAACTCTCTGTTGCCTTTACATCAACAGGATCCCTCTGCACACTAGGGTCATTCTGGGCAGCTGTTACGGCCAGTAAGTGCAAGATAAGTGGGTATGTGACTAAAGAGACATGACGAGGACAGGCACACTGAAAATATCAGGGGATGAATAAATAATTGAATAAACTTTTTATGAAGAAGTTTGTGGTGAACGCAAAGCATATAGTACAAGTAAGTATTTTTTTTAGCTATTGCTATAGCACTCTTCTGGCTATATTAGCAGTAATCATCCTAACTGAGTAGTGCTTTGCAGGGAAGGGTATGATGGTGCAGAGGGTGTTTGTTTGCCCTTTGACATATTATTCCTGTGTGCATGTAGTGCAGATTTTTTGTGAGTGAGAAATGTAAGTTGTGATTGAAATCTGTGATAAAATATCCGGTGGATGCTTAGAGGAAAAGCATTTTAACTGCAGAATGCGGGGAAGAAACTTTGAAGAAGGGGCTCATTTCTTATCTAAATGTGGGATGATGTCTTGTTGGATAAAATATTGAGTCATACAAGCTGTTGGCTTTTCTTGGTAGTTTGAAGCTTCAGCTATTGCACAATGTGTAATTCATATTTAGGTAGGATTATGAAATTCTTTTTCTGTTCTTGTAACTTTGTTATGTTTTGTAAGTGTTGATGAAGTTGGTAGACATCTGTCGATTACAGTACCCTGTATTATCTTTCCAATATTGAGTTACTTTTATTAGTTTTTATTATTATTTGGTTAAGGTAGCACAAAAGCTCTTAATAAAGTTTGGCTAGTCTGGCACGTGCATTAATTTGTCTGATTTTGTGAATCAAACTTAAGAAAAAGAGAAGTTAATTTGTACTATAAAGTGACTTTGCTACTGCTGATGCAATAGAATAATACTGATAACATGTAACTGAAACCAGTTACAAAATAGGATAAAGAGGTACAGACTTTTCTCATTTATAAATATCTCATTTTTTTTGTGAGTAGCAAAAGTTAATTTTTAGTATGTTACAAAAGGGGCACACAGTTAGCACTGGCGATTAAATTTAAGAAAGGACCAGAACTGACCAATTTAATGATGGCTGGAAATGAACATCAAATCTGCAATGCTCTGCCCAAAGCTTTTGAAGTATCTGTGAAAAAAGTGTTGGCAAAGATGCATTGTATGTGCAACATGGAGCTCTTCAGCTTTTTGAGGTGAAAGCTGCCGGTTAGGCTAGCATCAAAGTATTTTTATTTAGAAACTGTTTAAAACACTACCTGGGAGATAGATATGTATTTTAAAAGAACAGGACCAATGAAAGCCACTTGGATGGTAGGCTTCACAATCATGAAATATTTTGTGCTGAGTAAGGAGAGTTCCCTTGTGCTGCGCAACTGGCCTGTTGTGCTGCAGATTTTAGACACTCGATGAAACCACAATTCTTCCTGCAAGGGCAAAACACTCCTAGAAATGTGACACGGAGTCACATCACTGGTGTGAGAAACCCCAGTAATGCTCGGATCTTTTGGAACAGCAGTAATCTTGGAGATGATTTTGCTTAACATAAATTCTCAGAGTACTGCTGTTCTGGATATATGAAACGTCAGTCCTAAACACCTGAAAGCATAAATTGGTTTTTGATGCTGCCCTAGCCCCTGGTATCAAAATTGGCTTTTGTTACAGTACACTACAGTGAGCTTTAAGAGCTGGAGTCCCAAGGCCAGGATCCTGTCAGCTACCCAGGCACCGTTGTTTCCTATATGTTATAACCAGATAATAATAATTGAACTGAATGAAAGCCCACCTAGCTTTTTCTTTGTTTAAAAAACCAAACAATTTATGCATAATACTTGCCTTTGATGGCAAAGTATGGTCTTTTTTATTGTGAAACAGGAAGACTGATATCCATGAGATTCGTTAAGATGACTGAGAGGGGAAATAGGCACAGATCTGTCAAACCAAAATATTGAATTTTTTAATTAAAATTTTTGTAATTTTACATGTGTCTAGATCTGTGTGAAATTCTCAGAGTAGCTTGAGTCCATGGAAAGTTTAAAATGGTAATGCAAGCTTTTTTTTTTTTTAAACTAATGTTAGTAAAAAAACCCCACTGGATAATGACATTTTCATGAAAGGTCATTGTAAAATGGACACAGAGGAGAAGAGTTTCTGTTAAAAAAAAGTACTTCAGTGTTGTTTAGGCCAGTGATCCCCATAATGAAGTGTATGTATCACTGATGGTAAGTTAACTACTTTAAATTGATACAGCGTGGTGGCAGCTGGAGAGAGGTTCCCTCCCGTGCCACGGGGCAGTGCCATGGCAGCTCCCGTGAGCAGCCTGGTGGTCCTGGCTTTCCGCCTCTTCCTCTCAACACCCAGAAGGCAGTGGGCACGAGGCCGGGAGTAGTCGGTTGTGGAGCCCGAGGTTGGTGGTGGCAGATGTGCTTTGCCATGTGGCAGAATGAAGGGCTCTGGTTTTGACTGGGGGGTGGTAGGGAGGAGCGTGGAGATGGGTGCCTGCCATTTCCCCTGTACGCAGAGATAAGGGAGGACATGGAGGTAAGGTCCCAGCTGGGGCTTTAAAATACTGATACAATGGTTGATGCCAACTGCTCTTGAGCCTGCTGAGTTGAGTTGAGCTGTTTTTCCCTTCCAGTAGTTCATTTGTGTAGTAATATACAACTCCTAACCTTTTTTTTTAACCTGTGTGGCTATTCATTACTAGTGACACAAACCAGGGTAGCATGATAATGTGAAAATGTGTACAACTTACCCAGTGTGTGTGAAAGCAAGAATGCGTATGACACCAAAACACGGAGGATCGCCAAAACACAGGAATCGGTGCTATCTTATGGCTTGTATTTGAGTCAGTTACCTTAGCAGCAGCAGGACTTCTGCAAAAAATAGGCTGGAACTGTGAAATCTCTTGTGTGCATTATGGGTACTAGTTTTGTATAGCCCTGAAATGGAAACTTTGCTAATTTTAAAGGAGAATCCTAGGGTGTTTTTCCCATATGGGAAACAGATCCAGTGTGTGTTGGAGGTGATGAGAGTCGAGCGCAGGCAATGTCGCTCTGAGAGTCTGCTCCCTGGAAGAATCCCTTTGCATGAGCGTGCTGCTTCTGACTCTCACTTATTCACTATTTCTTTTTAATCTGTATTGTGCTCGCTTGTGGAGATGTGCCCTAATGTAGGTAGGATCTAATCCATTAATGACTTTAAGATCAAAACTTAGACTGGCATTGGGAACGGACCCGGTAAGTTGCAGAAAGAGAGTAAGTGTTGCCCTCGTTCTGCTTGTGGTCACTTAAACCAGAGATAACGTGCACTTGAGGCTTACATCAGTGCGAGTACATCCTTGTTTGGGAGAAAGGCAAAAAGACAGTCATTGAACTAGAACTGAAAAAACCCAACCAAACAAACCCACTGTAACTGGCACTACTTTACAGGACAATGCTGTATATACTTTATATAGCAGGTGTCACAAGAACCTGCCAGGCTATGATTGTGGGCTAGACAACACCAGTGGAAAAGAAGTAAGGGTACAGCCTTCCTGCTAGTTGGTTGGCAGGTTTACCCTTCCAAATGGATTCACTTTGGGTTCTGTTAACTGTGATGTTTTAGGCCAATTTCTTGGACATTCAACCAGCACCGAAATAGTTGTGTCCCTCAGCATGGGTATTTAAAAAGAATAATTTGGTGATAGTAATAACAGTAACAGCAATCGAGGACAGGGTATACAGGTTGTCACTGACACCTCATGAGTTATTGTCTTGGTAAAGGCATATGTGGTTTTGCATGAATTTTGAAGATAAAAGGGCATAATATACATTCTTGAAGATATGAAGGCTTGGCTCAGTGAAGAACAACTTTTTTCTGGTAAAGAAAATACTGATCTCTGTGTTATCTTGGAAGCTATTAAAGAAAAACTACAAAAAAAAGTCTCACCTCTAATATGTGTTCACGCTCATTTCCACAAACTCTCCTACTGAGAATCATAGCTGGAAGAAGAGCCTTTTCTCATTCCCCTGGGTGGTTACATCACTGAAGTTCACGTGAGCTTTGAGCACCATTAACTGGGATGTATCTTTACCTTGTGCTGTGGAAAGCCTCTGCAGAGATTTCTGGAAATGCTGAGAAAGCAAATGTATTTTGGAGCCTGCGCTTTGGTGGAACTTAGGGAGAAACTCAGGGAGCAAGTAAGCTGGTGCCCAGTTCAAAAGTCAAACTCTTTGGAACTGTGTGTTTTCTACCTTTTGCTCTTGTAAGGGACTGCTATCATAGCAGTTCTGAAAGGAAGCCACTCAATAGTTTCTAATTCCTTCCATAGTTGTATTTAACAGATGATCTTCCCCACAAATCTTAATTTAGTACTTGTCCAGCCCTTTGAATAGGAGAGCAGTAAAATAAATTTAAACATTATCATGAAGTGCTTGGAAGAGTTGCACTAATGCCAGGATCTAATGATGCATTTGTAATATATTGCATTACAGAGCATTAAATTGTGTTGCAGTATATCTTTGCTTTTTTAGGCAGCGAATATTTGTATTGATGGTAATTCTTGTGGCCAAGTTTTGCTCTTGGAATCTTCCAGTTTAGAGGTAGTAGTGATTGGGTGCATCGTAAGTTATTGCTCTCTAGCATAAAGTCATATATCTTGTGGAAAATGAGCATTTTTGAGCCTGACAACAGTGTTTAATCTCAGAACGTTGGCTTCAGAAGCACAGAAAAACTCCATGCAGTAGAATTTCAGCACAATTTGGTGCAAGGAGTAGTCCCTCCTGCTTTTTCCCCCTCACTCCCCAGTGTTTGCAGTGTTTGCAGTTTGGCTGCAAACTCTCACAACACCAAGCACCTGTATTGTGGAGACTGTTCTTTGGCAAGGAAAGCAGCCCGCTCTCACCCACGTAATTGTCAGGTCCCGTGGCTGGGCCTACGCTGCCTTCTCCCCATCCCTCCAGACCTTTCCTGCAGCTGGAGCTCAAAGTGCCCAGTCACTCTGACCTGTCACCCACCCTGCCATCTCTTAGACACTGCATCATGTTGTTCAGGTCGCAACAGAGAAGGGCTCAGAGTTAGGAACTTAGTGCTCAGGTGCAGGAGGACAACCTGAGGTGTTTCTGCTTCATCCTTTAGTCCTCACAATTTAAGGAATGCCCTCTCATCCCACCCTTACTACAGCAGCACAAGGAAGAGGAGGGGGATAATCTGTTTTCCACATCCATTTCATTTAGGTGGTAATATAATGTAACCCTGTATCTATGCACTGGAATAGGTTGTGGGGGGTGGTGACGGTGGGGGATGCCATGGAGTCTCCATGACTGGAGAATTTTAAGAAGAATTGTTTGTCAGAAACAGTCTGGGTGGTCATATTGCAGTTCTGAAGCAAGGGATGAACCAGGTGATGTCTTGAGCTTTCTTCAAAGCCCATGTTTTAGGGTGCTGTATTTTTGTATTGAAGCAAAGCCAGTAACTGTACTGCTTATCAAAGTCAGATTTGCACTATAATCCTTTTGAAAAGAAAGAGTGCTTTGCTAAGAATTTAAAAAATTATCTAGAGAATATTTTTAATGATCTCTCTACCTTGCAGGATTTAATTTTTCAAACATCTATTTTATAGTTTACTGCAATACAGATAACCTGACATGAAAGGAGAAATTTAACCATTTGTTTGTTCCTTCCTTCCTTTTCTTGCTTGCATATTTTTTTCCCCTCTTACTTGAGACCATTCAAAAGCTAATTCATAATATACAGTAAGGGAAGTAAGAGAATGAACAAAATGATTAGTGGAGAGGAAGACTCTGAGTTCAAGAGATATTGGAGAGAAATTTGTGGTTGAGAAACCAAGCCCATTTCCAGGAGGAATTGTGCTAACTAGGCATCCTGCTCCGTACTCCTTTCAAAGGCGTACCTTTCCTGACTCTCTGGGAGGCCACACATGCACCTAGCAGCAATCATCCTAACCGGTTTCTCACTTGCACGCTTGCAACAGCCACTCTTTCTGTTAGCCCTGGTCCAGATACTGATTTGCAGGTACAGATTTTACACTGGCTCTTCTTTTTCTGCTGTCAGCTTCTTCCTCTTCCAAAGCACTGGGCTAGTCTGATACTAGAATATGATGAATATGTCTTACTGTTGTTAATTGAGCAGAAGAGCTTATATTTTCTTCTTTTTAAAAATTGTGTTTCTACTACTCTGTTACTGTCAGAACAGTATTTTTTTTCCTGTCTTTCAAGTTTATTTTAGGTGTTGAAATCACGTATAAAACCAACAAGCAAAACAAACAGGCAAAAACCCTGTTTGAATGAATTCTTTTCATGGCTAAATGAGAATGGAATCGTTTTCGAGAGGTAATATTATTTCTCAAGCCTGCTTTAATTAGTGTACTTCAATTTGGTTGATTTTTTTTTTTTTTTACTATTGTAATCTATTTCAAGTAGAGGTTTTTATTTTTTTGTTTTTAAAGCACACTTGCAAAATAAACTATACGCAAATGCAGTTTTCCATCTTATATGTAAGAGAGCACCACAAATCAAAAGACGTCTTCAGTTTAGGGCTCTCTGACCACTAGTTCACTGATTTTTGCTTAGGGTATATAAAAACACAATTAATGTATTAATATGAACAATATCTTATTTCTAATTAGCTACCTAAAGACATGCAGAAAGAATATGTAGGATGGGTATTGTATTTTTTTTTTTAGAAAAATCAGTATGTCCAAATGTATGTATCTGATGTATGCACAGAACTTTTTGAAAATATGTTTTTTAATGCTGAGTTGCAACAGTATGTTGGATTGTGGTAGAACAAAAACTTTATTTTGAAAAAAAGTGTCTGTCATTAGTTGTTTTTAGTAGCTTTAATCCAAAAGTTAACTATTATAGGTAAATTACACATATTGTAAGTATAAAATGAGAAGCAGTAGGTAGGTATGACAAATAGTGGAAGCAGAAAAATAGTAACAAGGAGGCTAGGGGTTGAATAGTGTGTCTCTTAGATGGACAGCAGGCTATTTCCAAAGAGGTGTTAGAGAAGTAGAGCTTAGATTGTAAACTTTGAACTTTGACATTGTAGGTATCAGTATCAGCTGAAATCTGTTTGTAGTTGTCAATGGAGAGGAATAGTCCCTTCTAAGACGTGACTCCTCTGATCTATATTAGATATCTAGAAGTGCCTCTCTATTAACTATTAATGGAGTCTAGATGACTAGCCTCAGATGTAGACACATACACTGTAGATGTCTGTGTTTGATTAGGTGAATCTAATTAGATGAACCCCCTGCCTGAGGGGATAGATCCTAACAGCAAAGTCACAGCAGGAAGTTTTGGGCAGAATGGAAATTTGCTTGCAAATGCAAGTTGTGAAGAGGGAGGGAGGAACAAGGGCCAAAGATGGAGCGTTGTTGAATGAAAAAAATTGGAAAATCATTGGTGAGTCAAAGACCTATAAAATACTGTATGAAATGCATAATAAGGCTTCTGTAATTCTCTGTATAGGAAGCAATCATAGTCCTGAAAAGATTCTTTGTATTTTTTTCTAAAAGAATAGCTTTATAGTCACTTGTATTTGGTATTCGAGAAAAACAAAAAAGTCTGTGGAAAACTTCTGCCAGAAGTGTGACAAAGATAAAACACTGATTAGTCTTTTGATTTATTAAAAATGTCTATATAAATATAGATTTTTTTGATTTTGGTTTTTTTTTTTTTTGAAACCTGAATTCTTTGATACAAGAAAAGAAACAAATATGTTGTAACACTTCCAGCAGGCCTTTGATGCTGTCTTGCTGATGGACACTGTCATTTTCCCCTATATGGAAAGTGGTATAGATTTTTGCAAATCAGGCAGCATATGCTGTATTATGCTGTTCAAGTTTACTTTGCAAACAAAATAACATTGTGCAGCAGCATTCCTTGATAAAAAGCAAGGATAGGTGATAAGATCCAATGATTATTACTTAGGAAGGAGTGTCAGGACTGATTAGTATCTCATTCAGGTTCACTAACTGATGGGCTTCCCGGGGCCGCTTCTGCGAGATTGCTATTGACTTGAACTCCTTCCCCTGTTATTGGTGAAGGTCAGTAACAGTTTGTTGCAGCAAGTACCTTGCTTGTTTATTCTTCGTGATGGAGAAACCCAAGCAGTGAATCTCAGTTTTATGCTGCCTTGCCAATATTTGTATTATTTACATATGAACTCTGAAGCGTTTGTTGCACTAAAAAACACGAATCGAAACCCAGTGCCTTTCCCCAGTTACCTAAAAGATGATTCTAGGAATGTGTGCTTGATTTAATGCATTTTTGGACATTTTTGATTTGATATATCTTTGTTGTGAGAAGTTTATGGAACACACTAGCATTTTATATAATCAAGATTAGTCAATTTCGAAAGATCACCCCTCCTGATCACAGTAGTATTTCCACTTAGTTTGTGCGCAGTAGCTCTGCAGCTAGACTGTCGACAGGTATAAAAAGAATTTTGTAACTTAAAAAATTTTTTTTTAATATTTCCTTTTAACGACTATGCTCCAAAGTTCAACATCACACTTGAACAAAAATTATCAAGTGAACTGAAGACATAAATACCATTTACTATATTTGTTACATGTGAAATAAAAATATCATTGGTGCCTAGGAATAGAGGACTCTCAAGTAGGCTGAGGTTGGGGGAACTCCTCCATCTTGCTATACCTTAATAATCTATATGCATGTGGAAATGCTGAAAATGCTCAAGGATGTTTGGGTCTGCTCTTTCTCAATTGTTTTTTTTCTGTGTCTCTAACGCAGTAGTGAAAATCTGGGTGAGAGTAGTTTCAGGTTTCTTTTAGTAGTGTAGTTACTTATTCTGCTCTTGATGGTTATGAAGATTATCTCATTAACTAGATGTCCGTTTCTGTCCACAAAGTAATAATTCTCCAAGGCTTGTATCTCTCAGCATCTTCAGTGCTCTCAGTTCCAGGCTTCAAAGAGGGAAGTAGTACATGCAAAGAGGCTGGGTAGGATAAATGATGGCCTGATGATAGTAGAAGAGGAAACTGAATGGTCCTTGCAGTGCTGTGGCATTAGATAGAAGTCTCGGAGTACTGGTGATCTCCTGGGAAGTTCTCAAAAACCCAAGTGGTATCCATCGGCTGGTATGAGCCATCCCCTTCCAAGAGCTCCCACGGAGAGGTGATAGGTTGTGGCTTTTCTTCACCTTGTCTTGCATAGGCTGTTTCCAAAGGTCATTGCAGATTTATTTTCTTTATATACATTGCCTCAACTCTTACAGAATGTGATGGGTCACCATTTGAAGGTGCCTGTCTTTCTCTGTTGATGTTTAGAGGTAGCCTTGGTGGTTACTTAAATGAGATAGGAGATTTAAATTCTACCCTGACTGTGACAAATTGATGGCAGTCTGTTAGTTCCTTTTTGGAGGAAAGCCTGATTTGTGTCACCTTACAACTAATCTATCTGTTCCTGTTTTAGTCCACTGATACAACTTATAGTACCATTGTACCATTAGTGATATTCAGGTTACTGTTATTGAGATAAACTTGGGTCTTGAAAACTCTTGGAAGAGGGGTACATAGCCCAAGTTAAACTGTTACCAGAAAATTGTTAAGCTGAAACTTGACCCAGTGTCGGATTTTTGGTTAGAGATCACAAAGAAAGAAACAAAACGTAAAAAAACCAAAAAAATGAAGTCCCACATACCTGTGTACTTTAGAGATGAGGGGCTTCACTGAGTGAAGAAAATTCTGTGTTAACTTTAATTTTCTTAGCACTTGTATGTTGTTATGCCTTTGCCAAATTTGACGGTGAAATTGGTAAGGAGTTTCAGAAATCCATGCAATGTTTTTGGGTGGAGCATAGCTACCTTCTTGAGGCCATATTGCAGACCAAGGCAGGAACTGTCTCCAAAACCAAAACCATGCATTGGCGTCATTTTACTAACACTGACAGACGCCTACATTTTTGCTGAGGTGTTAGTGTAATTTGTTCAGGTTTGTTCATTTTAGCTAATGCCCCATTGGTAATTTTACTGTGGTTCATGTAGCAGGAGGCAGCATGCCAACTTCCAGGCTTGCCAGGACACTGTCTTTTTGACTGGAGGCTGTGGACTGTCCCTTGAGTGGATCAGTTTATCACAGGTCCCATCAGCAAAACCCGTTAAGCTTTCACTGAAGAAAGCGTAAGCAGTGCATATGCTTTAAGGTGGTCCTTATTCAAACACACAGCTATTGGTGATTGTATTAGATATCAGCATTGGGGATCTGTCAGCAAAACATTGCTTTATATAGCTGTTGGCTGTAGGCTATAGCAATGTAAATTGTTGTTTCTTTTCATTGACCTTAAAAAGTGTTAGTGATTTATTCCATATAGTGATGTCTGGGCAGTAAACTAAGAACCCATTGTGTGATGCCTTCTCTGGAGAGGAGAGAGCCCACGCTTTGGCTCAGCAGCAAACTGACCGTTACTATTCACTGTGGTGGCAGAACATCACTGTACTTGCAGTTGGCTTCACACCTTTTAAAGAGAATAATCGGTTATCACCAAAGTAATGGTTTAAAAGTAAAAAACAAACAAACAAACAAACCAAAAAAACCCCACCAAACCAAACAAGCTCTATATATTAATTTACTGTCTTTCTGTGAAGCTGCTATCCAGTGAATTATTAGTCAATAACAATTTTCTGTATTCTGACTCCCATTATGTGATCATCTGAAGATCAGCTTCTGACAATTTTTCTTACTACAGTTCCTTCTCTTTCCTTTTCTCTTTTCTTTTTGTGCTCAGCCAACAGTCATGTGCTGACAATGACATACTTTCTTGTAGCTACTGCTTCAGTGCTGGTGTTTATTAAAGATGATGATCGTGCCCTCCTCCGTGTTTCCTTCCCTGCAAATCTTTCTGATTGCAGTCATGAGGGAGTAATTTTCCCTGCTATGCAGTTGCTGTAGTTGTGATTTCTAACCTAATCGATATCTTGAGAGATTTTTAAAGTTTAGCAGGCTCTGGATGGTAGGCCCACAGAATGCTGAGTCATTTTCCCTGAACCGCAATAAAACGTCACTTTCTGTTGCTTGTGCCTTCTTTTTTCCCCTCGCTAATTTGCTCTTTTCTATATTTTTGTCCTTTGTCACTTCATATTTACAAAACTCTGTGCATGAGAGTGTGTGTGTATATATATATATATTATTTTCTTGGCCTGGCTGCCCCTGCCTCCTTTATTTTCTTTCCCATGTTATTTTTCTTTTTTGTTAGAGTTCTGTGGCAGCAGTATTTGTCTGCTGCTGGTAACACTGCCTTTCCCTTCTGCTGGCTTTTGTGGGTTTGCTGTTGTCCACCAGCAGAAGTCAAGCTCTTTACTCAGAGCTGTGAACTGTGGTTGAAAAAAAAACCAATTAAAAATGGTAGTAAAGCCTCTACAGAGCATTGAATGGTTACCTTGCCCAGGGTATGTGTCACTAAAAAATCCAGATAGAGCAGGTTTGCAATTCCATGCAGGATTTGTCTGAGAATCTTTGAATAAAATGCATCTTGTTCCTATGTTATCTTCTAAATGGGAAGTTCTTTAGATCTGATTTAATGCATTTGAATTATAAAGGGCACTCTACATTCCTGAGGCTCAGGTAAGGAGGAGTCAGTGGGGAAGCCTCCAATTGCATAGGAACATCATGGGTCTGGTTTTGTTTGTTTTAAATACATTTTAGCTAAATCAAACACAAAATGTAACACTTGGACACCATATGGATTCATGATGTTTATGAGAAGTATTACAAGGTATATGAGATCCATAAATCAGGGAGTGGCTCCCATTGATCTGTAAGTGCGTTCTCTTTCCCAGCGACAGAGATAGATAGTCATGTTCAGATTTCTTGACATTTCAGGGCAGATCGTATAATAGAAAGCACAAGAGGCTTGCTTGTGCTTTGCTTGCATTTCATGTTATGTTTCTGAAAGACCATCCTGTCCTGTTTTCTTCTGGACAGAGATGGCAATGTGGAGTTTCTGTTTTCTAGCTTTGTTGACCCATTTTCCATCTATTTCTGTCACTGTGTCAGTTAATAGCGCATTGGCGGGAAAGAAAATAGTTTATGCCCTATACTCCAGCCACTCTCCTCCACGTCCCTCCGTTATGAAACACTGCTTTTTTGAGACCCTCCTTTTCCTCAGCCTCTCCCTTTTTTTTTTTTTTTTCCTGAGATACAGCTGTGTACTTCATCATAGTGCTAGCCTTTTTCCCCATCCATATTTCCTTGCACTCTCAATTCAGATGGTTCTGCCTCTCAGTGAAAGGTTCATTTTCTAATCTATGTGAAATCTGTCTTTCAAAAACAGACAAAGCTCAAATTGAACTGATCAACTCAAATGAAAGGAAATGGAAAACACAAAACTGCTTTAACTCGAAACTTGTAACTAAGGCTAATATGGATTAGGTCACGTTTGGCAAGGGTGTGCATCTCTCAGTTGCATCCATTAATGGGGTCCATGCTCTCAGACTCACTGGAAAAATAAATAGAAAAGTAATTGGTGGAACTTAAAGTTACAGCATTGACCAAAGACAGGAGATAATTCTGCATTTGCTGTTCTGGCTGCATATACAGGTTTTAAATTTGAAAGTGGTGCTTTGTTTTAATTTCTGCTGCATCACTTCTTTCTGTCTCAGCAGAGGTCAATAAATACAAAGTCATGAGAAATTCCTTTTAATTATAAGAGGTCTGTGATCCACAGACTATAACTGAAGAAGTCCTTCAATTAAATAGCTAATTGTTTTAACTGGTCACCATCTTAGTCTTTGAATTATTGCTTATTTCTAATGTTTTGCCCTTTGCTGGCACCTTTGGGTGTGTGCCACAGGGAATAACTAAGGTGCCATGCAGATACCTGATGATTTAGGCTGGCAGACTTTGGTACCACAAGGTCTTTTCTCAGGCAGTAATCTACAGGGGGGACTGTAGTGAGAAGCTTTAACAAGCCTTCCCTTCCTTGAGCCGAGTTCAACTGTTAGTGGGACACAAAGCCATGGGCAGCTATACTGCGTTCCCATTGAAGTGTTTCTTGGAGCTATTTGGGACTGTGTTGCGGTCACATACAGCAGACAGTCCACTTTCATCTGCTGATCCAGTGGTTCACTTTCTTTCTCTTCCAGTGACACCCCCAGCTGCTTGTGTGCATTAGGACCAGCTGCTTCTTAGCCTGGGTCATCTTTGCTTCCTTCAAAGGCAACTGTGGCTCGAGTGCTTTTGGACTGGTGGGGATCTCAGTGGAGTCTTTTGTAGTAGATGTGTGTGCATGGGTATAACACAGCAGCAGTGTAAGAAAGGAACACGCTACGAACAAGGACAGGGTAGGTTATTCAGTGTCAGGGTAATAGTGGCATGTGAGAATACTTAGTTACTGGGAAAACAGAAAAAATGGCCATTACTTTGCAAAGGACCTTGTAATTTTTTTCCTGTATGCCCTGTTCTGTCCTCAGTCCAAGCTTTTACCAGCCTATCTCTGTGCGCTGACAAGATTCCTGCTGAGGGCTACTGAGCTGGCACATGAATGCACGAGTACTCTGTAGCACATTTACTGAACTTGTTTTTCATTACACAAAGTCTATTTTGTTCAGCTTCACTGTACTTGGGAGGGTTGAAGCACATGCTTATATATGTGCTTCATGTATAAATACATACATGGATAAATTCTCACTGCTCACCTCACAAATGAAGTCACAAGACAGCTGGGGTGTTGGCACCTCCTAACTTCTGCACCCTGTTCTTTGTGCTCAGCCTGGTTGTTGCATGCTCATCTTTGAAGAAACTCAGCAAAAACCCTGCTGAAGGCTACTGCACAGGCACAGTACATTTCCTATTCTCATATATATTTACTTTTCCAGTGTGCTGGGGTACAGTGCTAGCAGGTGCACTTTCTCCACTTAGTTCAAGAGGGAAGTAAGACTCAGAAGGGTCTAAAGTTCTGCTGGGTATGGACCCCACTATCCACAATGTAAGAGCCACCCCAGTTCAAAGATATCTGTACAGAGACTTACAAAGGTGAATGGAAGCTATCATAGGGTCATATGATAATTCAGACTGAAGGGACCTCAGGAGGTCCTGCTCAAAGTAGTGTCAGCTGTGACCAGTCAAGTCTTGAAAATGTTGAAGGATGGAGCCTGTGTAACCCGTTTGGGTAATCTTTTCAACTACTTGACTGTCCTCATGGTGGAAGAGTTTCTTCTTATATCCAGTCTGAAACTCTCTTTTTTCAACTTAGGCCCATTGTATGTTGTGTTCCCACAAGACACCACTGTGAAAAGCCTGGCTTCTTCTTCTTGATACTCCATGCAGGAGTTCTCCAACTCCTTGCAAGTTTTGGAAGGCTGCTGTTAGGTCCCTTCAGAACCATCTCTTCCCCAGGCTGAACAAGCCCTGTTCCTGTAGCCTGTTTTCACAGGGCAAGTGCTCCAGTCACCTGAGCATCTTGGTAGCCCTTGTTGATCTCACTCCAGTTTTTTGATCTTTCTGGTATTGGAAGCCCAGTGCTGGATGCAGTATTGTAGATGTGGTCTAATGAGCGCTAGGCAGAGGGGGATAATCGCTTCCCTCAATCTGCTAGCTGCGTTGCCATTAGTACAGCCCCAGGCGTCCTCCTGTGTAAAGAGAAGCTGTGTTGCCCCATGCAGGGTGTGAGCAGAGGGCTAAGGCTATCTAACAAAACAAGGGTGTTTTAAACCGCAGCTTGCATTGTCATGCAAGTAGCAGGAGGCAGATGGTTGAGCCTTCTTCTCTAGTAGTGATCAGTATGCCACCGTGGTATGTCTCTTTCTGCCTCCATCTGTTGTCAGGCTCGTGGTGGAGTAACCTATGGTGGGACATATGCAAGGCTATCGTTGTATGCAGCACCACATAGAGAGAATTGTACACATGCTTAGCTGTACTGCTGGCCCTTTTTGCAAGAATTATTGTTGGGAAACAGAACCCTTTTCTGGCATGTCAGAGTCCTTGTTCATTTGTTGCTTCCTTCCCGACACTTTCCGCCAAGAAGCAATAGGCAGAATTTTAAGGGTAGAAATTTGAGAAGAGGCCAGTAACAGAACAAAGGCACAAAAAGTGAAAGGCACCGAGAGAGTTTGAGTTGTGTTTCCCTGGCCAGCTGCAGTGCTGGCCACTGGGAAGATTTCACCTTCATCCCACTACTGGTTTTACTTTGATTTATGAGCATTTGCAGCTGTGTTTTCCTCACTTACCTTACTTGGCAATTGTTGGCTTTGGGGAGAAAAAACTACATGATCTGTGTATGAGAGTTCTCAATAGTGGGAAGTTTACCATTGAGGCATAGTAGTGACAAGAAACTAGCAACCATAACAAAACTTGACTGTTTAAATATTAAATTTATGTGTCTTTTTCTTTCTCATTTAAACCACTAATGGAAAGACAGGGTTTTGAACCCGATATTCAATTTTTATCCTGGCATAAGAGGACAAAGGTGGCAGCATCTCAGAAAGTCCACGGGTTGTGAATAGGAGAGTAGGTACCTATAGCTGTCTCTGAAAAGCATGTCATTATTGTTGTAATCTCTGCCGTTTTATCCATTGTTTATATGAGTAAATTGTATAGTCTGATAGCTCTTAAGTGCATTGTATCATTAATCATGCACGTGAAATCAAACCATAAACATTTGTATAAGCAGATGGAAGCTGTGAGAGTGAGTCATTCTGTCCTTCAAATGGAGTTCTGGATTATTTGGGGTTTTCGAAAAATTGCAATGGACAATGAAATGGGCATTACACAGAAGGGAATTACTGATTTATTCTTAACTTTATGTTAAGAAGAAAGAGGAATTTGTCTACCATTCCCATAAAAGTATGCCAGTCAATGAGGGTGGAACCTTCCCTTGGTTCTTGGAAAAGTTAGCCCCAAGGGGAAAAAAAAAAAAAAAAAAAAAGGATTTATTTGGAAATCTTGATGTAAAGTATTTCAATGTTAATTGTTTTCATTCTGTAAGCCAGATTAGTTTTATACAGAAATTTCAAATCCAAGTTTGTGGCTATGTGTTCATGTTTATCTCAACTTCAGTATGGCTTTTGAAAGTCTCCCATACCATCATCATAGAGAAAGTGATGAAGTATGGGCTAGATAAATGGACATTCAGATGGACTGAAAACTGGCTGAACTGCTGGGATCAGAGGGTTGTGATCAATGGCACAAAGTCCTGTTGGTGTCCAGTCGCTAGTGGTGTACCCCAAGAGATGCTGCTGGGTCCAGTATTATTTAATGCCCTCATTAAGGACCTGGGTGATGGGACAGAGTGCACCCTGAGCAAGTTTGCAGATGACAGAAAACTGGGAGGAGTGGCCGATACACCAGAGGGTTGTGCTGCCACCCAGAGGGACCTCGGTGGGCTGGAGAAATGGGCTGACGGACCCTCATGAAGCACCGCAAAAGGAAATGTCAAGTACTGCCCCGGGGGAGGAGCAACCTGTCAGCCATCAGCCTCCTGGGCTGTGCTACGAAGAGCGTTGCCAGCAAATCAAGGGAAGTGATCTTTCTGCTCTGCTCAGCCCTGGTGGGATACATCTGGAGTGGGGTCCTGGGACATACTGGAGTGAAGCGAAGGGCCACAAAGATGAACTGAGGGTGACTTTCCAGTGTGAGGGTAGTTGAACACTGGCACGGGTTGCCCAGAGCAGTTGTGGAGTGTCCATCCTTGGAGACACTCAGAAGAGGACTGGGCACAGTCCCAAGCAACCTGCTCTAGTTGACTGTGCTTTGACAATTTTCAGAGGTCCCTTCTAGCCTCAACCCTTCTGTGGTTCTGCAATTTAGAAACACAGAGGCAAGAAGGTTTAGAAAAGCCACACAGAAGAACTTGTGCTGTTAAAATGTTAGAGCAGAAGTTATTCTTGAAGTTTCATCCTGGAGAGTAGAGAGGCTGGGAGTCCAGTGGTACAACAGCTCTACGTTGGACTGCTTTGCTTCGTCTGTACTAGCAAATTAAAGATTGGTATGAAACTCAGTTGACTACACTGTTAAATTGCTAAAATGGTGCCAGGCACAACAGCTTTAGCCTGTGCTGGTTACTCTCTCCCAGGGAGTTCCTAGGTATGGCTTTGTCCATGGCCAAGCTAACTTCTGCTCTCCCTAGGCAGTTTGGATGTGGTGACCCTGTTTTGGACAGTAGGAGAGTTGAACAGCATTGGTGTGGGCTGCTCCATGTCAGTTAGCCTCAGTACCTGAGAGTGTTGCTAGATGCTTTTTAATTTACTAGCACAGATGTAGCCTTAAAGTCTAGGTGCCTGGATCCATAGCTGGCAACCTGGCAACCTGAAGAAATGTATCTTTCGCCAAAGTGCTAGCTCCCATGCTTTTAGGCTCATGAATCAGCTGTATTTTCAGGGCAGGACCTCATCAGTTTTTTACAATTGATAGGGAACCAGGAGACTAGACACTGTGTCTGAGCCAGAAGCCCCTGGAGATTGAGCTCCACGTGTCAGCTTCATTTATAAAATATTAAAGAACCTTAAAAGACATGAGAAGACATTAAAAGACATATTAAAAGACTTGGGGGAAAAAAAAAGAACTTAAAAGACACTGAAGTATTTGCATGGGAAATGTAAATATATGTGTTTTAAATTCTGAACAGCAACAATAGCTATGCTCTGTTATTCCATTTTATTTCTCATTAGAGCAGAAATTCTGTTCTTTAAACAGCTCTGCTGACGGTGTTCCCTATACCTAGTCTTTGTAATATATCCACCTTCCCATCAAAATAGAACATTTAGTCTTTCACTGGTGAGTAATATACAACCTGTATGTTTTTAACAGCTTTGACAAAGACAAGATTAATTCAGTACGTCTTTGAGGTTTTTTTGTTTTTGTTTTTGTTTTTTTTTCCCAAGATATGTTTTTATTCCACAAAATTTATGGCTTGTGAAAATTGTTTTTTTTTCAGGTACTTGTTTTGGACTCCACCATAGCCTTTCACCATTTGGATTTCAGTGAAACTATGGATGCTCATCAAGTATGGAGTGTGGGCAACTGTCATCCAGATATTTTAGTTTTCACTTGGATGGCATATTTAGCAAACTTGGTCTGTGGTGTGCAGAGGTTTTCCCTTTGCTTTTCTTTGCCACTGCTCTGCTCCACAGATGCCTCAGCTTTCTCAAGTGAGGTCATCCTCACCTTGAGTTGGGTAGACGTGATGATGCTAAACACCTTGGCAATCTTTGTCTCTGGGTTTTGATGAAAATGCAAACAGAGCTCCATCAGCCAAAGGCTCATGTGTGCTGGTGCAGGAGGACAGACAGATGAAGGAGCATGTCACAACTGAGCTCTTCTGCAGACTTGAGCAATGTGTTTTAAGTTTTGAATGTGTTCTCAATTTTTGCAGCTTTAAGCAGATGCTTTAAGAGATGCTTCAAGCACTTGGAAATGCTCTAGTTTGAATGTCAAAACTGTTTTTATTTTGTGCATTTGTTCTTGTGTTAAAAGCTGTTTGTGGAAGGAACTCTATGCTCCTGTTTGGTAGTAGGCTTCTTTCAATGTAAACATCCATACGAAGCCCCCAGGAGTAATCTCAATACAAATAAGGAAATAGAATTGTATATCCAAGAGACATTTGCAGTGCAGTTCAGTTTTGGCAGAAGGCTTACGGCTTGTTAGGCTTCAAAGTAGTATTTTTGTTTCTGAAATATACAGAAAATACAGAGTTTTTGGAATCTAAAAGATTTTTTTTTTGTGTAAATTACAAAGGGCCTATAGAGGAAGCCACGTACTTTGCCAGTGATTTGATGCGAGTTGGCTGGCACTCAGGTGATTTTAGTCACTGAACTGCTTCAGAGGCTTCAGGCTTCTTTCTCACTAAGTTGCAAGAAATTGGTGGAAACATACTTCTCATTTCTATGAACAGACAGGGTTGGCTGGCTCACTGTGTGCACAGATTATCAGTAAATCTGTAGGAAAAAAAAAATCTAACTCACAATAGAAAAGTTAGTGATTCTGCTGAATCATGGAATCATATAGAATCATAGAATGCTTTGGGATGGAAGGGACCTGTAAAGGTCATCTAGTTCATCCGCCCTGCAATTGGCAGGGACATCTACAACTCGATCAGGTTGCTCAGAGTCCCATCTAGCCTGTCCTTGAATGTTTTCAAGGATGGGGCATCTACCACCTCTCTGGGCAACCTGTTCCAGTGTTTCACCACCCTCATCGTGAAAAATTTTTTGCTTATATCTAGTCTGAATCTACCCTCTTTTAGTTTAAAACCATTGCCCCTTGTCCTGTCTCAGCAGACCTTGCTAAAAAGACTATCCCCATCTTTCTTGTAGGCCCCCTTTAAGTACTGGAAGGCTGCAATAAGGTCTCCCCTGAGCCTGCTTTTCTCCAGGCTGAACAACCCCAGCTCTTTCAGCCTTTCCTCATAGGAGAGGTGTTCCATCCCTCTGATGACTTTTGTGGCCCTCCTCTGGACCCTCTCCAACAGGTCCGTGTCCTTCTTGTACTGAGGACCCCAGAGCTGGACGCAGTACTCCAGGGAGGGTCTCACCAGAGCAGAGTAGAGGGGCAGAATCACCTCTCTCGACCTGCTGGCCATGCTTCTTTTGATGCAGCCCAGGATACGGTTGGCTTTCTGGGCTGCGAGAGCACATTGCTGGCTCATGTCCAGCTTTTCATCTATCAATACCCCCAGGTCCTTCTCAGCAGGGCTGCACACAATCCCTTCATCCCCCAGCCTGTACTGATACTGGGGATTGCCCCGACCCAGGTGCAGGACGTTGAAAAATTGAAAAATTTTTCCTTGAAAAAAGGAAATTCAGTCAAAGTTGCTTATAAATAATTAAATTATTTCCTGATTGCCTTTTCCTTCATTTTTATAAAATAAGTATTTTATTTTTGCTTTTATGAATGGTTTTGTTATTAATAATCTATGTGTAATTGGAACTAAATTTGTTGAGAAGGTCATTATCAGTGTAGTGAAATAGCAGAAGGACAAAACCCATTTTTGTCAAAAAAAAATTACCATCTGAAATAAATTCTGGCAGTTTAAAGGAATCTCTGTGGTCTTGCAGCCTTGATTTATTAACTTCTTAAGATGATAATTTAATGGTTTAACTTTCTTTTCTGCTAGCAGGGAAAAAAGGTGGGGAAAAGATCATGCACTTACAGTACAAATAATAGTTTTTCAACCATGAGACTAGTTTTAGGTGTTCATGTGCAAGCTTCAGCTGTGAACATATCTCCTGCAAGTCGCTGGGAACTTCAATACAGCAGCTACAAATAGTTTGCTTTGCATTTCCTATAATTTCTCTCTATCTCTTACTCAAAGACACGCATTCAATTTTATTCCGAAGGGATTCAGTTGCCCTCTGAGGGCCCTGGCCATAGAGGATCTAGGTGATGGGTTTGCGGGAATGTAGAAATAGGTGTAGAAGGGGCTCAGACAGTGACATCTGACAGATTTGTGGCCTGCAGCATTTAGGAATAAGGAGGAGAGTTAGGAGATATTTCATTTTCATTTTTTCATGATTATGAATACCGTCTGAGTTCTTCTGTGTTCCTGTGGTGTAAATGCTATCTGATGGCTAAGCTGTGTGATTTGAAGCATGAGCTTTTTCTTTCATCTTACACATATCATATGGCTTTTCATGATTAGTTCAGTGACTTCCTTTCTTCTGCATCTATCCCATAATTCACCTTTTTGCACTTGATCTAACAGCGTGACATTGCATCTGCTCATACAGGCTGAGTTTTTACATAGCTCATGGAAATTACTTTTTCTTCTGCGTTTTGTTGTAGTTAAAATACTTGGTTTATGCTCTGGGAAGGCTGTCTTTGTAAATTAGCTTAGGAATAGTTTGCATTCCTCTTACATGGAACTACCATGGCTTTGTTTATGACTATTTTACATCTTAAAGGATTAATTTGTTAGGGTATCGGCAGCCATTCATTAGCAAACGTTTCTTTGCCTTTTGGTCTGAAGTTGTTGAGAGAGGCAGGTCAACAGTGAGGTCTTCAGGCTAAAGGAGTGAAAAGCTCGGGAGATGTTACCAAGTTCTGCTTCTTTGAGTAACTTTCTCTGTGGAAACTTGTGGAAGTCACCTCAAATGACATCCAGTGCAGTTGCTTTGGTCTCTGAAGCAGTATTTGGGTGGAATTTAGGGTCTGTGGCCAAGAAAGTGATGAGAAAGCCCATGCTCTATCAGTTACCTAAAGCTCATTCATTCGCCTAAGTACTGAAAATGCTAAGAGCTGTGACACGAACCCTTCTACTTTAATGGGAAGATACATGGTGGTATAGTTTCAAGCAGGGAGAAAAGAGAGAAAGCAAGGAGGACAGAGTACAGTCTTTGTAGCAGTACTGATGGAGCATTTAATTAGCAATGGCAACTGTACCTAATTGTACTCAAAATAATTAACAGTGCATGAGAAGCAGGGAGCATAAATGTATGCAGAAATTCTGGAGGTGTTTGCAGGGTATTAGTGAAAATGTTACCTGTTTGTTGCTTTTTCATGATAAATAAAAAAAAAAGTGTTTTGGTCTGATTTACATAGGCTTTAAAATTTGGTACTTAGACTGGATCTTCTGTAAAGTATGACATCCTTGTGCCACAACTGTCGGTCATCGTGAGGGGCCTATGAAGTGTTGCATAGAACTGTATTAAATTAATTGAATAATACATTGACTTTGCCAAGGATTTACATTAAAAATTACAGTGGTTGCTTTTACGTTCTCTTACCCTTTCAGCACAATAGGCCAAAGCAAGCTTTACTGAGAGTATTCTTCATTTGCAAGCAAAAGCTGTATGCATCACCCAATAATTTTGCATAAGTAAATGGGCTGTAATATGAAATCTTATATGCTATACTAGCATAAACTATATTTTATAAAATGCTTGCATGGTATAACACTTTTTTCTTGTTCTACTAATACTAATATTTTATACAAGTGGATGCATTAAAGGAGAGACAGTTCATAAAGCTGTACAGATAACATAGCTGCTTAAAATTTACAATATGTGAACAAGCAACTAGTAAAAGTTTGAAATTATTGGAAATTTTGTATTTAATGTAAAAATACAAATCCATGCTTTCTCAAGTTATTTCTTTGCAGTATTAACTGATCCGAAACTTGTACTGTACTAAAAAAAACTGGAAACCCTTCCAAAGAGGAAGTAGTTTCTAAATAAATAAAATATAAAAATGGTAGTAATAACAGGTCAAGTTCTTTATTTTTGAGGCTGAAAAAAGGAAATACTGAATATTTTTTATCAACTGTGAGTTTGGATACACTATTATTTGCCAACCCTGTTAGAAATGTAAAAGCAGAATGGCGTCTCTGCCCTACTAATTCTGTCATCTTCCACTTGGCAAAAAAACAGCTTTTCCTTTTTTTTGCCTCTAGCACACATGTAAACATAACTGTTTAATTTACTTTTTTTGCTGCTAGCTTGAAGTTGCTGATGTTGGCACAGTTTTAGAGGATAAATGCTTAACACACTGCAATTACAGTTAAAGAGGTAGCAATATTAAGACATTGGAGATGAGTTGTTTCCATCTCCCTTCTGGTCTCTTCCCCCAATTTTTTAATTGCATCCAAATTACTTAAGTTACAATATATGAGGTCTGCTTCTATAGTTAGTTGCAGAAACAGGCCTTCTGAAGGGAGTAGTGCATAATGTAGATGGCTAAGCTCTCCAGGACGACACCCGTAGCTCCCGAGGAGATCAGTCAGTTGTGACTCAAACTCAGCAGACTGTCTAATGACTTGGCAGATGCCTTGTGGCTTTTAGGCGTCTTAGATTTCCCTCCCTCTTGATAGCCATCTAAATAGTAGTTTCTGCGAGGTCAAAAAAAACTATGATGTCTTTCTAGCACCTATTTCTCTTCTGTCTTCCAGGTGACTTTTTAGTGTCCGCTTGGTCCTATCTGCCATGTCTTTGAATGATAACTTTGGAATTCAGAAGCACCAATGAATTGTCAAATATAGCTTGGCTTTTTATAGCTTTGCAAAAGAAACAAAAGCATAAAGATTAAAAGCCAGTAAGCTTGTACAGAAGAGTTAAGAAGTAGAAAACATGGAAGCTGGGAGCTTGAAGAAAATCTAGTTCATATTCAGTTTCCCAAGTTTTGTGCTTACAACTAGTTTTCTTCCTTCAGTTTTAGGAGAGTGCAACAGCTGCACTCCAATTTCATTACAATTGTGATCTACCGATATATGGCGTAACAGTTTTTCAATGCATGAATGAGAATTTCAGTTTTTAGTAGCAAATATTGTTTCAGTTGATACTTTCTTGGAAGATGAAGGCATAATACAAGCAGTAAGCAGTAGATAATCACTCTTTCTGAATCTCTGATGTTATTGTCTTAGATTTTTGACATTAAAAATTTTAGAATGAAAGTTCTGTTGTGTTTCTTGCATTTGAAAAGGTAGCAGAGATGATGTTATTAGGATAGATTCAAGTTTTACTTCTCTTCTGCTTGTGGATGGACTTAGTATCAGAAAGCCTTACATTTAGATGTCCATTTAGATGTTGCTTTTAAATCCCCATACTGAGTGCTTCTGATTGCCTATGAGCTTTTAAAGCTGCCTGATCTGGTCTTAAGTATGTGTTTATAAGATGTGGTTACTGGCAAGGTTTCCTCAACATGACAAAATGAACAGCTGAAATTGGAGTGTTTCTTGAGTACAGTGTTTTGACTTTGTCTTGAATGCCAACCATTGGTGTGCTGTGGAGAACATTAATAACATTAATAACAATGCATAGAAAAAATAATAATTCAGGGTGAAACCAGTTTATTTATGTTCATCGGCTGAGTGGGACTCTTAATTCCAGGCAGGAATGCAAAGACTGTTGGATGTTCACAAAGTAGCTTTAATTTCTGCTAATGAGAGTTTAGGCAATGTTACCCGACTGGATAGATGTTTCCCCATAGAGAAGACAAGAATTAGATGTAGAGCCCGTAACTGAGCTTGATTTACAATCTGCTTGTCAGGATTTGCAGTCACATAGGGCTGTATAAAATCCTGCACTACATGGGTTGTGGTGTTTACTGTCCCTACAATTTTCCTTTGTAAATACACTATTGCAGTACTGAAACAGTATTTTTCCAATATTCATATGATGAATGTAGTTTTTATCTTATGCCATTTCTTTGTTATGCCATGATATTTAATGTGAATAAATGTTTGACATCCTTCTTGATTAACATTTAAGGGAGGTCACCTTAGCCTGTCTTAAACTGCTGCTTGGGGGGGTCTTTTGTGTCTTCATCAGTCGTCAGAAAGCTTGACTTGCTATACAAACACAGAAAGAGTTGTTCATTGTAGATGTGGCAGGCTGAGGTAAAACGCTGCTTGGATGTAATGATAACTTTCTATTAAAAGTACCTTACTGTGTATGAAGGATAGGAATAGGCTAGATGTGCTATTGGAACATCAGGGCAATAATGTTGGTTAAGCTACATTACTTGTAAAGATGCTGTTTAATGTAACATGGTGTTCCTTTTGGTAATGAAATGATTAAATAAATTACCTATATAGTCTTTGACACATTTCATTGAATACAAATAGATTTTATTACCTGGGGAAGACTTACATAAATGATTTATGTATACATACCTGTGATTAGAAATCAGATGATGAAATAACAATATTTGGACGAAAGGAAACTACAAAACTCTTGACTCTAAACCCGGCAAGATTTTGTAGTCTTTTGATATGTAAGATAGGAACCCCTGGAGTTAGTCATGTACAGAAGTACTGGCTTGTGGTAAGCAGAAAAAGCATTTACATGAGTAATTTTTTTTTTTTTTTGCATAAAAGTTCTTATTACTTGAAAACATTCCAGAATTGGGCAGGGGGGAAGCGCATATTTATCATATCATAAGTAAGAGCAGAATTTAGAAAGTACTTGTGTAATTCAGTGTTGCGCTGCTTGAGATACTGATCCATTGCTGGTAGAATAATTAATAGGAAAATTTAGGAAATTTGTAAGAAAATTTGCCACTGCTGTATGCATGAATTATACCCCAGTCAAACCTAGAACTTGAACAAACCTGCACTGTAGAGGTTTGATAAATATCTATATATGTAGCATGTCAGGACTACGCTGAAGCAGGCAGACCAAGCATTTAAACCTGTGCAAAACATACTGTTTTTATGGTGTATCTTTGTGTACTCTTGCTGACATTCTTAAAAGAGGACAGCAAGATGTTGAAGGGATAAAAAACCATAGGCCGTAGCAGCTATGGGTCATACTATGTGTTTTTTTACTCTGCTAGATCTGCTGCTGTAAATCAGCAATTGGAGTTAGTGAGAAACTTAGCTTCAGTCTGTGTTTTTTGCTGCTCATATTCATGGACTTTTGTCTCCTGGATATTTTGAAAGAAATAATAATAATCACACCATCTGGAAGAAAAGAATTTGGAGATATTGAGGCATCAGCCTTTTGTTGTGCCACTGGTGATCACTTTAAAATATTTAAAAGCAAAGTTTTCTTAAACATCTATGGGGTTTTCTGTGTATAGGTAATGCGTAAACCCAGGTGAGCTCTGGGTGAACTCACTGGGTGATATCCTGGGAGCAGTCTAGCAGTGGCAAATGGTAAGATATGTGTGCTTCTTCTCCCTTATTGACTGCCTGCCTGTGCTCTTCGACAGATTTTGCTTTTGCAGTCAGATTTTTGTTTATCGATTTGTGTTGGCACAGTTGCCTCTGCCTTCCAAGCCTCCCTGAACTTTCTGTGCATCCTTTGTGGATCGTCCTCCAGCACTGGCTCTCACTTTTTGATCTGTTGTCAGTGCCAATTAGTGTGCTGCCGATGGGTTCCTGCACAGCTCTGGGCTACCCTGTAGTTCTCAGTGTGCTACTGATTCATTTTCTTTCCCCAAGCATTGGCATCCCATAGCTGAGGAATAGGTAAATTATTGAAAGGGTGAGCACCCGGCTCCACTGAAAATTCTGGCAGTTCTACTTCTGACATCCATGGTGCTTGGATTTTACTCTTTTTGATCTTTTTGCTAAATCCAGATGCCACTTGGCTGGGATTTGTATTATAACAATTCTTTTTATTATATGATAAGTTTCTTAAATATGAACTGTGTCCCTTCTGTATTTTTTCAAATCTTCAAAATGAAAAGGTTTTGACCTGAATTTGTCAAGAAGCAAGACTCACCTGTCTCCTTAACGATGTACGTTCCTATGTATAATAAATATGAAATTGAGAAAGAGTTAAAAGAAAAATATAAGAAATGCGAAATATACAAGTATCACCTAAGAGCTGGGGGATTTTTTGATTCTGAAGCAATTTTGGGGAAGAAGCAGGAAGACAGCAGTCCTCGGTCCTTGTGCTGGCTGCTAGAGCATGCGCCCAGTTGCCTGTGTGACGCAGTGCCGGTGGCCTGGTGGCACTTGTCCTTCTGTCTTCACTGACCCTGCTCACAGCAGTTTTCAGGGGAGCAGGTTGAAATAGAAGTATCAGCATGGGAATATCGTGAATTCAAATGACCCATTAATCTGCTGACTGATATCTGAAAATGTACTTGGAGTAGGTTTCTTGGTCATCTTTGATATTATAAGTGCAAAGTAATTTAATGTTGCTACCCTGCACTTTTTTCCTAAAACTTGGCCAGTACTGGACACTTGAGGAATGTTAATGCTTTTGGATACAGGCTGTGAAAACACTGGAAATTTACAAGATTTTACTTCTTTTAAAAAATAAACTAGCTTTTTAAATTCTAAAATAAGCTACTGTAGCATCCAGATCTTCCATCTAGATCTGTTTTCCACAGCTGCCCCTTCTGCCAGTGGTTATAAGATTAGTATGTAGTCCCCTTCTCTGTGGTTTCTGATGTTCTTCAATCATATGACATACAGTTGCAGAGATAACCACTCCACTATTTTGATACAATAGAATTTCTGTATGGAATTTCAAATGGTAAGAGTAATGAAATTTGATATTAGCACTGGCTACTCAATTTTTACTCTCTTTTCTCTGAAATGTAAACAGCATTTTCTGCTTTGCTGTTTTTCAGTAAATGGCTCATTTTTTCAGCCTCTAGCAGAGGATGCTAAGGCAATAACCTGTGTCTTGGGGCCAGATACGGCTGGAATATTTAATGTGGTCCCTAAACTTAGCTTTTGAAGGGAGCCCCAGATATGGGTCTCTGTAGACAGGTATCAAGTGCAAGTCCGGTAGCACAATGATGTGCAACGTGTCTGGTTGTATGATAGTGTGATATGTGGCCTTTCATTGGTTCCAGGAGCAAGCATTTTATGGCTTACCCCAACAAGCAGGTGGAATATCTTTGCTTATAACATTTTTTTTCATGGATCTTACTGTTTGCTAAATCTCCTGCAAACCAATACAAACTCATCTCTCGAGGGAAATTTTCTTGTAAACAGGAACATATATTTATTTAGCTGGCATACTGGAGCAACTTTCTCTTTAACTTCAAATAAGAAGCACAGATGCACAAAGATGGAAAAATATTTTCCAAACCAAACTAGTTGTAGCCAGAGTATCTATTCTTCATACAGCAGGGTAGGTACCAGTAGCCAAAGAGAATGCCATCTTCGGAGTTGCTTGTGGGGAATTGTGAAATCTTCCTTGTCCACTTCATTACCTGAGTTCTGCCATACCGAAGCTGTACTATCCACTAGTTACATTATTCCTCCTCCAAATGCCTTTATAATCTCATGCAAATATGATATATTGTACACAAAGTTCAAAACAAAACAGAAACCCCAGAAAAATCCCTCCTAGAGCTTCAGAGCAGAAAGTGCAACTGAGCAAGAATTTCAAAGCAAGAAGTCAGCTGTGGGCAAGCTTTCCCTCCCGCTGCTTCTTTCTCTGCTGTCGCACATTTTGCATGTTTCTGTGAATGGCACGGTTTCAAGGTAAGGGGTGGAAAGCAGTCCCATGCCTCTTCAAATCTGGTGGTAAACTGCCAGTTTAAACACTCCCTGGCTGAGCACAACTTAATAACTTGTCTCCTTTTTCCTGAGCAAATTATTTTGTCTCATGTCTTTTGTAAGAGAGTTAATTGGAGATCTCCTGTGTTTCTCCTCCGTGTTTTTGTGCTGAATTCAGTGCTGTTTGTGGATGTGGGCTCAGATCACGATTAGCAGATTGCACCCTTGCAGGTCTGAGATGGAGCTTCCCTACCTGTCCATCAGTTGTTATGAGCTTGGGTTGCATCCAAACTGCTACATCATTATCCACTATTTAATTGCAGTTTGAAAATCTTCTGTACACTATACTGAAGTGCTAATTATAGAAGCAGTCCATGTGCTTTTCATAATTCTTATAAGATTGGTTTAATTTTAATTTGTTAATTTTCATATTTTTTTGTTCCGCTCTATATTACTACAACTGTAAATAAGTGTATTCTTGTGTAGTCTTTCTTTTTTTTCTTTTTAACCTCCTTATCTTCTAGAGCTGCTTTTAATTAGAAGAACAGTTATTACAAACAAAAATTAGGATAGGACAGATACAGCGTAATGTGGCAGCCAGTGATGGTAATCAGTATTATGAAAAGATTTGGTGGAGCTGACCTTCTGCTTAGGAGAAGGGAAATAATTTTGTGGCTGTTCTCTGCTTAAAAGATATCACAAATTGTATGTTGTGGGCAATTTACTGAATAGGTATTCTAGGGGAGAGATAACCTGACAGAAATCTAGTAATTCTGACAAGGATTGTAATGCTGTAACTGGGAAGAGTTAATGTTACAGTTAGAAAATACACACACAGAGACAAAAAAATCTCTTAGTCATATCTTGAGTGTTGGATAAGTCAGAATGAGCAAGAATGAGGTATGAACAAGTTAATTTCAGTACACGCTTGAATTTGTATCAGGCTTTGAATCTGACCTTTTTCAAAATGGCGAAAGCTGAATCTTCATCCCATTATCTCTTGGAACATGATTTTTATTCCTTTTGTTGGTTTGAACGTGTGGAAATGTGGATGAAAACCTTACAACTAAACAAGCACTTGGGAAAATTTCTGTGTTTAATCATTGGAAAAACTAGCAAACTTTCAGGTACTTTCCTGAGTTCTTGGAGGTTTTACTGTTATTGTTTCTAGATATCAAAAGTGAAGGAGTTGCCTTACAAAGAGTCAGAGATTGAGTTGTGATTTAATTTATTAATCAAGCTGTGCAGCTGAAGCAGGCAATACAGTAACCCACAGCAGAGACACCATACTGTGTATCCTGATTTGTTCTGGAGCTTCTTGTATAGGTCTTTATACAGGATTAATCCTAATAGCATTAGCATAGTAAGACATATTGCTAAGTAGACTTAGACTACTAACAAAGACTTAAAACAAACAAAAAAAATCCTTTGGACATTGCTATTAAATAGCTGACATGACATCAACCTCTTTAACCAATTCCTTGCTTTTTCTCAGACATCACCTCGGACAAAAGGGAAACCGAGCAATGGATTACCAGGGACCCTGATAGCACTGTGAGCCCTTTGAATTAAAGGCTGTTGCCATCCAGTTACTCATCCTTATTCAGAACATTGTAACAAAATGTGGTATAGTCTTAAACTGATAGTTAAAAAGCAGATTTGATCATTTTAGCACTTGGGTTTAACAAGCCGCCTATTTCAGTCAAAAGTACCCAATGGTATAATGCATCTTAGAGAGTTTTTAGATAATTGAATATCTTAAATACTGATATTTTTAATGATCCTGAAGGCATACTATCAGTAACCTTAAAACAAATGTGAATGCTGAAGATAGGATTTAAATTTAACACTAGTCTTTTTAATGGTTTTGAGGCAAGAATTTCCATAAATTAGAAGGGATGTATCTAAAACCGTGTCTTTCTGGTTTGATATACCGTGTGGGTGGTTTCATAAATCAGCTGCAGTTAAAATGACAACCCATAGTAGAATGCTCTGCTAATTTAATTTTGCTAAATGATTCTTTTTTTTAATCACTGTAATACATTGTGATAAATGGTTAATATGATCAGTTTAAAGGCCGATTTAAATTTCAGCAGTTTTTTTCACTTCTGTCAAGTGTATTGTTTCACTTCTGTCATGTGTATTACTTCCATGGTCAAGTGTAAATACTTTTCATTGATATAATCAGTTTACATAGTGATTTCAAGCATAATAAAGCACCGCTTGTTCAAAGCTAAGCATACCTTTTGCGCTTGAAGTATGGAGCTACTGCTTCTAAAATAAGTAGTGATCTTAGATACATCGGTTCTTAAGTGGTTTGCTCTGACTGTTGAAATACCTATGAACTTCTGAATACTAATTATGGAAGAAGCCATTTCTTTTGCGAATGATCAACAGTAAAAGCTGGTGTATGATAGGGACAAGGTATATGTTCCTATGCTTCAAAATAGAGAGGAGGTTTAATTTGGGAGCCCGGGTTTATGGAGACGTTCTCTGCTGCTGCCGCTGACAGGGTCCCCGGGGCTGTGACTGTGACACCTGCCTCAGTGTTGTCCACACGTTTCACAAGGGGACTAGGCCAAAAAACCTGTCTGAGCTGGCTCCCACTCTGTGCTCTCCGTGTTCAAAGGGTTGAGTACAGGTGATTGCTGTGATCATAGTACCAGGGTCATGGTATGTAACCACGGTGAAAAGCAGTGCTATGAAAGCTTATGGGAATGCTTTTGGTATTAAACATGTGCATAACATAGTTTTTGAACTGCATGTGTGGCAGTTGATTTTTTTTTTTTTAGGGGCAGGGATTCTGTCATCTACATGAGATATCCATGGATATCTCATGGCTGCTATCTGAAAGGCTGCTATTCTTTAAGGTGTGTGTTATGCACTGTTCATTGCTCCAATCTTCCTTGGATATCGGCAAGCCCTGGCTGTGAGGTGGCTTGTTGCCTTACCCCCATCTGTCCATTGCTGCTTTCCAAACAGGGCTTATCACCCTGCTTGTGGCCAGTCTGGCATTTGTCTTTTTCCTCTATACAGAAGGAAGGGTGAGATAGAAAAGGTGAAATAAGGAAAAAGAAAGAAGCCCTTCTGGAAGTTATCTGCCTGTCCCAAGGTATTACATTGTGCCGATGCCATCTGCTTCATGCAAGAGCTGGTTCCAGTTGATGTCCTCTACTAGTTCTGTCTCCCTGTGTGTTGCTGGAGCTGTGGCTAAGCTGTTCAGCTGCCAGGCATCATCTGGCTGTAAGGGGGGTGGGGGAGCCCCTAGTCTGAAAAGGGAGTAAGACAGGCAGCAGCCTCCTTAGGTGTATGCAACACTCCCAGTGGTTTCTGTGGCCAAAGCTACAGCTTAGGTGGGACTAAAGAAGACTTGGCTGTAACTATGAAAGAATTGGCTGGAGGGTGTCATACCTGGAAATATTTTTTTCTAGTTTTCAGTGACATGAGCTATCCTAGACAAGTGGCTAACATAACGGGTGGGAATGTATTTCACTGTAAGCTTTTAAACTTACAGTGGCATTATTCTTCCATCTGCTGGTATCTAACCTGGGATGGCTCTTACATTGCTGTCAGGAAAAACTTCCCTCCATCGAGGTGCGGCATCTTCGCTCGTTCTGTGCGGTTATTAGTAAGGCCTTGGGAACCTGAAGTCCCCAGGTTGTCCCATATTTCTCCTCTGTTTGCCCTGTGTACTGACACCATAAATGAGGGGATGTTCCACAGCCTCTTGATGCATCAGTCTACTCCATTGTGCTGCTGCGTAGATGTCTGGCAATGCAAGATGTCTGATTGGGGGGAGCAGGCCCATAGCAGAGAGTGGACTGTCTGAAATTCAGGCAGCATTTCTCATCAAGTATTACTTTTACATTTCTGAACAGGAGACATTCAGCTTTTGGCTAAAAATGCAGATCTTAATTTTTTGGGGATGCTTTTTTTTTTTTTTTGATAAAAATGAACTATTTTTTACTGAAACATACACTTCATGGAAATAAAACCTGTAAACAGAAAATCTAACAAAATGCAGTTTTTAATGAAAATATATATCATCTTTACAGAGCACAGAAATTTTATGAGGAGTTACAGCAACTGAACTAGTTGTTGAAAGAACACACTAGAGAGAGCCTTGAGTTTGAACACGGAAATGTTTAATACTGCGTAGCCTCAGTCTTCAGATGCTTACTTACCACTTACTCCCTCTGTAGAAATTATGCTGCAAGTGTTGTTGTGTCTAAAATGCTATGCCTGTCATCTTGTACCTCTGAAATGTTAGAGGCACAAATGGGGTACCTGGCAGACATGGGAAGCTGTGAGTGGTAACTGAAAGCAGGAGTGCCTCACATGGTTGGAAGGTAAATATTTTCATTTGAGACTGAAGATGCTGGAAAGTAATTAGTAGGAATCAGTTTCCTGATAGTGTTGCTGGCTCATAATAATACACCTATTTTGGGATAGCCTGTTTAGTTTTGTTATTTCCCTCTTTTTGTGGTCTTTCCTATAGTAGAGCTTTTTGTTTGGCTGTAAACTTGCAGGATAAATCCATGAAAATGAATAAATCATGGTTCTGAAAATAAGTAGGATTTGACTATTGAAGTTGTCTATAAAATGCCAAAGCAAATAGTAGGAACATATTGTAAAGGTGTAAAATTTCAAATGAAAAGAGATGCCTAATAGATTGCAGTTCCGAGCCACTACAGCCTTTGGTACTGGATATTACAGCACTGTATTGACACATTTACCAGTAAAGCATTTGACCTTTCTGTACCTGGAATGGACCTGCCTTGATCCTTCTGGTTTCTGCACTAATGGATTTAAGATACCATGGTACTCCAGCTGTACTCATTGATGTAACTTTTCAGTTTCCTTAAAACACTTCTATTTTAAGGCATTTTAGTTTAGTCTTTATTCAGCACATGACTATACCAAGACAATGCAGTTAAACATAGTTTTGTTCACTCTATTGGAAACAACTTTTGGCTGGTTGGTCTCCGCAGTCAGTGGGCAGGATGTATGGGTGGGATTTACACTCATTACAGGAACCCGTTCATATTGTTTCTGCAAGGCATGACTGAAACAGTATTTTTAGAGTAAATACTTCCAAGATAAACCCAGTAAACTATGAAAGAGTTTTGTACCCTGTAGGAAAGAGTGCTGGGATGCATTTGACTTTCTAGCATGTGTAAATATTTACCGTTCGGCTTTATGCTTCTTCTTCTAGACATTACCCAAAGCAGTCCTTCACTACAGTGGCTGATACACCAGAAAATCTTCGCCTGAAGCAACAAAGTGAATTGCAAAGTCAGGTAAATCAAATAATTCTTTTGTGTCATTAATATTAGACTGTCAGTCCACTTATCTATAGTTTTTTGAAGTAGTATTAGTATTTCTTCGTACTGATACGTAGTAGCGCTCTAATGTAATTGTAAAAAATATTTGTAGGTTGGTATAACACTGCAACACTCAGGGTTTTATTTCTGATCTCACTTATTGTGAGATCACTCGTTCTATTGTAAGTCCATTGACATCAGTGAAATCCTTCATTTTCAACAGTATACGAAGTATCTAAGTAGTTTTTAGTGTTTGAAATGTTATAGCTCAACCCAGAGGGTTTTTGCCTTAGACAAACTGTCATTGTTAGCTTGCATCAAACTTAATCATAAAATAGCTGTGTGATTAACAAACAATTAATTTGTCATTAACAAACATTCAGAAGCCTTTAATACTTATCAAGACTGAACTGACTGAATGATCAGTTTATGGATCTGTTGTGTCCTCTGTGAACTCATATATGGAGCAGTCTGTAAGCCAGTTGTGATAAGTATGCTATCAATCAAAACTTATGTAGGTAAATAAGAAGTACATTGAAATTAAAATGTAAAAAGAAAAGGGGGAAGAAAAAGAAAATGACAATGAAGACTTATGTTACTGAAACATGATATTTGTTTACTATTGTTACTCTGTAGTCCATAATGTACAGTTCTTACTGCTATTAATTCCTTAATATCTGGACAACCCCCCTCTCTCTCCCCCAATATCACTTTCTTATTGTTTGATTTTATGCAACACTGGAAGTTGGCCTGGCTGTGTGAGACAATTGATAATATTTGATTGCATTTTATTTTGTGAAAGGTGTGTTTTTTTTTTTTTTTCTACTGTGGTTTTAGTCTGGATTTAGTTGCAATGTCTCATTATAAATTGATAATTATCGTTGTCAATTAATGTAATAAAAAACTCTAGTGGAAAACAGACAGTAGGCAACAAGAGCTTTCTTGTTTGGGAACCTCTGTGTAGGTTAATGGGTAAAATCAAAGGAGTGCTAGAGAGAAATGCTAGCACAGATATTTAGCATGATATAATATTTTAAAAATTATTTACCTTTGCCATTGCAGTTATTGATTACAAAACTTAGAGAAATTCTTTCATGCTGAGATTCTGCCAGCTGGAAAGAGGAAAGTTTGAAATGTACATCTCCTCTTGACTTCAGTGGGTTTTAGAGTGCAGTTGCTTCATTTTCTTGTAGTTCAGTGGTTCTGTGTACCATAGTCACCACTCTGTCACAGAGTTAAGAGGAACTTATAAACTATACTTTTTACAGGTCTGTTTAAAAGAATATAAACTTTGAATACACTATTTTTTTAGTGGTTTGATAGAAAATGTTGGGATTCAGGAGAATAATAAAATTTTACTCCTCTTTCTGTCAGTTTTTCACTGGATTGTCTTGTTTATCTGCACACGCACCCATGTGCACATGGATATATACAAACCTGAGGCCAAAACTTGAAGCAATCAGGTGTATGCTTTGCCTATGGCTATGGCTATCTCTGTCTGCTTATCCCTAGGATACCAGTTATACCATGGGTGAGTTTGCCTGCTGGGACTTTATAAGGATTCAGCTAAACTAGTCTAATTTGGTGACATCTCTGGTGACGGGCAGAGTGGAAGAGAAGCCAGCTGACTTCCTCACGGCTATGTTACCTGCCTTGGGAGCCCGCGGTGATCAAAGCTGAGACAAAGATTTCAAACCTAGTGCTCACAATTCTGTACCTTAACTCTCATGTGAATTGTGAGCCTTAATCTAAAAGGCCCTCAGGGAAGCCTCCAAAGCCATACTTTTAAAAGTACTGGCAAAAGACAGATTTTAATGGGACTGATTTCTGTAGACAGGTAGGCTTTAACTGGAGAGCTTGTTTGAAGTTGATTAAGAAAAGTATGGATGGGAGGAATCCTGTTGGGGTGTTTAGAGAGGACAACTCTCCTGTGTGAAGTCCAGACAGATCAGAATCTCATTTAGGAAATGTACCTTGTCTTAAAGCAGTCTACTTTCTCCATGGTTATTGTGATAATACTTCTGAGGAACTAGGGGCTGTTGAGAATTGTCAGGGAGGTGTAGAGGTCAACTGGTAGGCATCAGTTTGAGTTAAGACTAATGTAGTAAGGACTGAAGTAATTTCTGGTTTGTGACCGTGTGCTATCCTGATACATGATGGGCTTGGTACATCTCCAGTTTAACTCACACGTTCCAAACTCGCCTGTATCAGTTGTCTGTCTTGGCTAAAGTTGACTAACCCAAGGAGTGTGGTCTGTTTCTAGAGCCTATAGGAGAAATGACTTTCCCTAACCTGCTTGAAACATGCTGACATGGCACTTTGGAAGTGTAAGGAAACTTGTTTTGGTATTGTTCTCTTATTTGTAAACTGAGGATTTAGTATTCTAGGACTGGATAAGCAGTATCAAGAATGAGAAGCTTGGAGTTTCCTTATGTATAAACTTCCTACAACTGTTCACAATGCACTGGCATAAAATGTTAGACAAGGATCTACTCAAAACTTGGAAATGGAGAGAAACCCTTAATTTGTATGATGTGTCTTTTTTTCAAAGTTATTAGGCAGTAAAAGATTTGCAGTCGATGCAAATACAGTTCTAAATTATAAGGGCACAAATTTACCTACTTGGAAGAAAGGCCATAATGTTTTTGATCATTGTTTGCTTCCTTGGTGTTGATTCACATCAAGACTGCCTAAAGTTGCCTAGCCTGTAAATTGTTTTAATGCTGAAATAAAGATTCCAGAGACTCTTCATAATCCAATTTAAATCTTGTCACTAAATAAACCTGTAAATTCTAAATAATTTTTGTAATATTTTGAAGAGTATAAGGACAGAGAAATTGCCATCCTGAATCAGCCCTATTGGCCATCTAGTCCATCGCCCTGTCTTTTCAGAGAAAGTTGCAAGACTCCCAGTTGAAACAAACACATGATATATAATTTGCCATCATTCAGGTCTCATCCGATTTCAGTGCTGTGCAGTAGAAAAAAGTGTGTACATGGTTCAAGAAAAGCCTTTCATGAAACCAAACTTGGCTGGGTAGAATCACATTATTACTACCTTCCAGTGTTCATCAGAACTGCTTGAGCCTCCTGCCAATGCAGTGACAATTTGGGATTGAACAAATTCTGTGTTAGGTAATGTAAAAAATTATGTTAACTTCTGAGTAAGGAGAAATGCTTTTCTACAGTAATAGCTGCTTTCTAGTTTCTAAGTAAACATCTTTAATGCTTTTAGTTCTGAAGAGGCACAACCCTGTGTTTAACTGCAGGACTCCAAGCATCTTTCCAAAATCCGTAGCTTTAGAACTATTGTTTATCTTACTCAGCAAAGCAGGAGAAATTGGTAAAGGAAACACCGTTAAATATTGTATAAGCTAAAAGACATGGTTTTGTAAATTTGTTGTTTTGATTTTCATTTAAGCAGCAATTGACAGCGTTTTAAGTTGAAGTGCTGGCTCCTCTATCAAGAATCCATTAAGGTCAGCATCAGGTGCCAGGCTGTCATGTTGACATAACATGACAAGAGCAAAACAAACAAACCCAAAATACTGTTTTCTGGAGGAGTCAATTGAAAATGGATTGCTCTTTAGAACACTTGAAAAATTATGTTGTTAAGAAGTCAAAGGGCAACATTTAAAAGCTTTCCAGAGAACGTTCTCCTTCTATACAATATAATTTCAGAGCTTTTCCCTCCTTTAGCCTTTTGCTTCCATGGGCTTTCATTCAACTCTGTAGTTTGAAGGAGACACAAGTGCATTTTAGCAGAGGCTGTAAGTTTCATTTCCCATTCTGGAAAACTCCCCAGTTCAGTGTGCCTCTTACTGAAGGAAAAAGAGTTTTAAGGTCTTTCATCCTCTAAATAAAGAGTATAGACAGGGATCCAGTGTCTTGAACAAGATTTTTCTTTATGCCTCTCTGATGAAAAATCCCTGTCTTTACTTTGTTGGGGGTTAGGGCATTCTCTTACTCCATAGCATGCAATGGATAATTTCCACATGCACTTGCCTCTCCTAGATGAACTCAGCCACAGAAGTTACCAATACGCTCATTATCAGCTATGTTTACTTGGGAGTTGCCTTCATGTATCTTAGCTACTGATCTCTCTAACAACTAACAGTGTAAAGTGCTCCATGGCCTTTATTTCTTGTCTGTGGCAATGCTGTGTAGATCTAAAGTAGCAACTCCAGTTGAACTTGCAGAAAGAAACAGAGATGTTCTGCAGCAGTTCTTGGCAGAAAGGGTATCAAAGTGTCAGATCAAAGGGAGGGCTGATGTTTAAGGTGTGCTCTCATACTCCAACACTTTCTGAGGAAGTCTACTTTCTGGTAAGTCTTGGGGAACTTGGTACAAAATCACGGGTGTCGTCCTACTGCCTTCTTGTCCTAATGTCTGGTGACACAGCCTGAGGCTGCTATCTTTGGAAACTCCCAGTGCGCCTTTTCATATGGGAGAAAATTCTTGTAACTTCTCTTACAGCAGCTTGGATAACTGAAAGTGTATGAGGTGTTTAGGAAGAAACATACTTGCAGTTTTTCTTGTTCTTAAAATCTTGATTTTCAAGAAGTACCATCTTTCCTTAGGAGACTGTCATGGTTTAACCCCAGATGGCAACTAAGCACCACACAGGTGCTCGCTCTTGCTCACTCCCCCGTGGTGGGATGGGGAAGAGAATCGGAAGAGTAAAAGTGAGAAAACTCATGGGTTGAGATAAAGACAGTTTAATCGGTAAAGCAAAAGCCGTGTATGCGAGCAAAGCAAAACAAGGAATTCATTCCCTACTTCCCATTGGCAGGCAGGTGTTCAGCCATCCCCAGGAAAGCAGGGCTCCATCATGCGTAATAGTTACTTGGGAAGACAAACGCCATCAGGCCAAACGTCCCTCCCTTCGTTCTTCTTCCCCCAGCTTTATATGCTGAGCGTGACATCGTATGGTATGGAATAGCCCTTTGGCCAGTCTGGGTCAGCTGTCCTGGCTGTGCTCCTTCCCAGCTTCTTGTGCACCTGGCAGACCATGGGAAGCTGAAAAGTCCTTAACTTACTATAAACACTACTTAGCCACAACTAAAACCTCAGTGTGTTATCAACATTACTCTCATCCTAAATCCAAAACACAGCACTATACCAACTACTAAGAAGAAAATTAACTCTATCCCAGCTGAAACCAGGACAGAGACATACCCAACTGAATCAGGCTATTATCCTAATAATCTATTATTTTAAGAGTCCTTACGTTCTCAGGAATTGCTTCTGTTTGTATCTTTATCTGCCAACTCTCACCAGGATAATTACGGTAATCTTGAGTGTTTGGAATAGAGTGGATCTTAGAAAAGGGAACAAAAAATCCCAAGCCAGATGGTTGCCTCTAGAATGGCCATACTCCTCTCTGTTCAGGTTGAAGAAGAGACAGACTCTTCCTAGCAGTTCCCTGTGAAAGTGCAAGAGACAATGAGTGTAAACTGAAATACAGTAAATTCCGTTTATATGTAGGGAAAAACTTTTCCAGCGTGAGAGTGACTGAACACTGGCACAGGTTTTCTGGAGGGGTTGTGGAGTGTCCATCCTTGGAGATTTTCAGAAGAGCACTGGGCGCAGTCCTGAGCAATCTGCTGTAGTTGACTGTGCTTTGAGTAGGGTGATGCACTATATGATCTCGAGTTCCCCTCCAACTTCAGCTGTTCTCAGATTCTGTGATTCCTCTTTGTCCTGTCCTTCCTCAGGTTCCTCTTGACCATTTCTGTCTTCCTTCTTGCCTTTTCTTTGCCTCTCTGTTCCAAGAGTATGTGTTAGCAAACTTCCAGGCAGATTCTTTTTATTACCTGTTTTTCTTGATTTGTTAAAAAGCTCTTTCAGTTTATATGCTCTGCTTTTATGAAGTCTTTGGAATGAACTGCCACAGTGAATGCTACAGGGGAATGAAATGCTGCATGGATTACTAAAGCAGACATTTAATGGATTTCCTGGGGTACCCTGAGTGAGCTCATTGGAGAAGTCATGGAGAAAACAGTCCTTGCAGCTAGAGGCAAAGATAAAAATATCCTCTTTCAGCTGAGGAAAGGAGGAAAAAATATGGGATAGCAAGCAGAGAGGCCTGGTTATAGCTTTACGGGTGATTTTGTAAGCTGTGCCAGAGGACCCTGGAACAGAATGTAAAGATGGGATTTTTCCAGGTAGCCATCAGGTGCTGATTAATTATCTGCTCCTCTCTCCAGTTGTCCAAGGATCTGAACCCAATCCACCAGATGTGTATGAAGAGAGGGGTGAGAGAATGAAAGGAGCACAGGCTTCTCAGTCATCTTTGTGCTGTTAGTTGTAAGTGAGAAGTCCTGGAGTGTTGTTTGGGTTCGTGCATTAAAATGAACCCAGACTGCCTGCAGCAAGTTCTCCCTTGCTCCCCTGTGAGTCCCTGCACAGTAGCATTTTGTAAATTATGCTCGCCTACTAAATGTGATTTTTTTCGGCTCGTGGTTTGTTCCTTCTTCCCCTCTGAAGACTATTTAAGTGACTTGTTTTATCTGCATGAGTCAAAGGCATAAAAATCATTCTTGATGTGAATAATACAAAGCTCGACAGGAGTGCAGGAAGCAGAATGGATTTCAGTCTTCTGGGAAAATGGTTGTCACCTCTTCTGATTGTTATCTTGCCGAGTGCGTGAGGGATTCTGGCCACATCCTATCTGCACTGGACTGGCTCCTGTTACTGTGCTACCATGTATCTACACTGTTTTGGGTTTTTTCTTTATTCCTGAGGTTACTAGACAGGCTGTAAGAGTCAGGATGTGGCAGTAGCGCTTCCTCTCCTTTCCCATCTGCTGCTCCTCACTGTCAAAGAGGCTGGACCAGCACGTGGAGATAAACAAGTTGTAACCCTGTGGTCAGGAGACACCAGAACATGAAGCAAAGACACCAAACAGTGTGTAATACTGTAATAGCTGATAAACAGATTGGGAGGCAGAGAGGGAGTTTCTCTGTGGATACATTGACTTATTTTTGTGTTACTGACACATTTGTAGCATCCTGAAATTCTTTGATTTCAGAGGTGAAAATACAAATATTCTGCTGGGATATAAGAGATGATTATGGACTATTTTTTGAAATAGAAAAGAAGAATGGTTTGCTTTAGCTTTAAGTTGTTAAGATTTAAGTCTTGAGTCTGATTCCTAGTACTGGCTGCATATCCTACAGTTTAATTTTTTTTTTTTTTTAATGTCATTGGCCTGTATCATTATACAGAATTTTAAACTAACTTCCAATGGTAATATACTGGTCAGTGTAACAAAAGTTACTTGTATAAAGGGGTTGGGATAGTAGTATTTTTTTTGTTTTTACTTGTTTAAAAAAATAAGTATTTTTTCTTATGATGTTGACTCTTCTTTCGCTGTTTTCTTTTTTGGGCCAGATCACGCCTTGAAAATCAGTAGGTTAAGCTGTGTAGATAAAAGCACTACATTCTCTTCCTTTTTTCTGAACCTATGTTATTATGTGTATTTGTGTTAATATCTAAGGGCACGATTACACGTTTCAGTGCCTGAGCAAAGCAGCTGCTTCAGACAATTCTTTTTGTGCTATTTCTTCATTTCTCTGCAAAAAAATCTGCAAAGATGACGATGGAAGGAGCACATTACAAAGCTGAATATTCAAAGATGACTACTTGCCCAACATTCAGAGGAAACTTTAGACAGACTCGCATGTAAGCATCTGTGGAAAATGTCCACCTATCTAACTTTCCAGCTTTTCACTGTTGATTTGATGATAAAAAAGTAAAAGTGCCAGCATTTTTTTTTTGCATTAGTGCTTGACCTGTTGTTAATATCCATAGTGATTTGAAAACCTGATGCAATTTGGTAGGGAAAAACCAGAACTGAACTACATTTAAGGAAGCACAATAGCTTCTGCAGAGACTCAGAAGCAAGCAGCACAAACTGTTCCTGCTGGCCAAAAAATTATGAAGTCTATAAAAACACAGTCGCAGGAGAAAAATCACCTCTTCCAGTGCCAAGACTCACAAGTAGGATGCAAAGTATATGAATATAATGAGATCCATTTTTCTAGCATATGTTGATGAGGAAAAAAAAAATTGTATGTTTTCTCTTTCATATGTATATTTCAGATGCACATGATGTTTAACTGTAAAAAGTGAAGGGATAATACATTTACGTGAAATATAGGTAATTTTTGTGGTAGGATGAGGGCAGAGTGGTCATGATTATTAAATAGAATACTTATTGAGCAAACCAATTTTACAGACTTTCTTATGACATCGAATCAATGGACGGGAAGTAAGACATCCTTAATAGAAAATCTTAGGATCAATAACATCGAAAGTGATTCAGACCACCTTTACTTGTACAACCAGTGGTACTAGAAAGGGGACAAAAGAGAGCTACAGAATTCTTAGCTGCTATTTGTAAGTTGAGTTGTGGAATTCTTAACTGCATCAGCACTAGTATTGAAATGTCTATAACTTTTTAGAGGAACAATTAATAAAAATACTAACTTAAAAGTTAAGATGATACCAGAATTTCTGCAATTTAAAAGAATTATTCACTTACTCTTTTATATTCTAATCTTTAAAAAAATCCTTTTTTTTTCTGGGTGGGGAAGGAATGGGGAACATTCACTGAGCTTGGGCCATACTAACATGTATGTTCTTTTTCATGTCATGTCAAGTTTCTCTTCTGATTCTCTTGAGTTCTTTCTGCTGTTTATTTTGGAACTAGATTTTTTTAAATGGTTGCTCTGTGCTACTCTGTTGCAGGAAATTGGATGCTGTGATTCTTGTTAGTTATGTTTTTGCTGCATTACTGCATGGCATTTAAACCCACATGAAGGAAAAATATGTTCAGTTGTACAGAATTTAAGATGAAGAACAAGAACAGAGCAATTGTCAGAGGAAGTGAGGCATCCAGGGACTGCAAATCAGATGCCGAGGACATATCTGTACTGCTAAGTACAAGAGAGCCAGGAACACATTCCTGATCCCAAAGACAAGTAGTGTGTACTGGCTTATGTCCACACTGTGTATGGCTGCTCCCCTTGTAATGGATAGATATATTTTTCCAGTTCCTAGTGTTTGAGATTGACGGGCTGGTATGCAGCCCTCACACTGAGTGGCATTTGTGAAGCATGAAACCGAGTGTCCGTGAAACCTGATGGCACGTGGGGAGTTTGCAGGGTCAGTGTCTTCTTGGTTGTGTGGAATGGCTGGTCAGGTCAAGGGAAGCAAAACTGGTGCAGGCATGTCTGTGCTGCCTTTCAGGAGTGCTGCCTTGGCTGGAGTAGACGCTGAGCTGTGTTTGGTCTTGCCTTGGGGATGGCAGTACAGCAGAGCTGGGGAACGCGCTCAGCAGTGTGGGGTGTCGAGGTGCCAGTACTGAGTTCGTTCCCTTGCCCTCTCCTATTCAGCAGAGTATTTGTACCGAGGAAGTCTGTCAAAGCCAGAAAATGAGATCACATCACTCTCTCTTTCCTTTCTGGGCTTCAGATCTGCATCTTTTGGAGACTGCCATGTTTAATCAAACGGGGTCCATATAGTCTTGCTTCCTATTGCTGACACTGCTGTTTTTTCCTGAAACACTTTGTACTTACTGTGATCAGCAAGAGGAAACTTGACTTGATGGGTGACTGGTCTGATCCAGTGTGGAGTATTGGTAATGTCAGCATTAAATGGAAGGACAGCTAAGGAGCATGCCTTTACTTATTCACCCTGGGATGTAAAAAAGGAATTTTCAGGGATATGTTTTTAGTCAATGCAGTGAATTAGGGGAACTTGGTTTATTTTGTTGATGTTGCCAGTGTGTTCCTCCAGGAGGTTCTTAGTCTTTGCCCTGGACTTCCATTTGTGTAATGGCGGGGATAAATTATGTCTTTCTTTCCCAGAAAATTGTAGTGGCTGGCATATTTAATAATTTGAAAATGGCATATGAGTATTTTTGTTAATATCCTTTCGTCCAAAGTAAAAGCTCAACGTTTTCTTTTCCAGTGTGAGATTATAACAATGAATTCTTCGTAGATCAAAGCATTGGATTAACCCATTTGGCATTTCACGTTGTGACAATTAATGGCTTCCATTTAGTTCCTCATTTTAAGCTCATATCTTTTCAGAAGTACTGACCTGTTTCTTACCAAGGAATGAAGCTAGTCATCCATCTTGTTATAATGAAACCAATTTTTATGTTCATTTGTGGCAATTTCTTAACAAACTTCAGAGGTTCTGGACTGAGAATTTCTAGAGGCAAGGTTAATTTTTCTCTTCATTTTTTCTTGTCCTTATTCTCATGGCATTACATTAATGTGTTGAAAGAATATGATAAATGACTATATTTCTCCTAATTTTATTGGTTCTTTGAAAATGTTTCGAATTTGGTCCTTATCCCTTTGTAAAGTGTTATTCCACAAGGATGAGCCACTTTTGCTCTTTAGACATTAGGTTTTTTTCCTGCTGATGCTACAAGCTTAACCTGTCAGTTTTTCTAGTTCAAGGGGTTCTTGAGAGTGATCATTGCTTGCAGTGTTGCATTGATTTGCAGATATCCATGGTTCTCTTTCAAAGGAGAAAGCAAATTGAAAGTTTTAACATACATTTGAGTTTACTAATAGATTGAGAGATCAAATCCTACTCTAACATACCTCTGGACATTGCCTCAAATCCATAGTTAATTTGTCCTACAGTTGAACATTTTTTCCTGGCATGCAATAAACTTGTTGCATATTTCTGTTGTGATGGGAGTGTACAATTAGAGAACAGAATTTCTATGAGCATGACTATGTTTCTTTTTATTTGATGCAGTTATTTTTTTCATAGAATGCATACACTCTTTAGATCTATATTGAAAAAAAGGAAAATATTGATTTACCTACAGACTTCTCCCATGTGATTAACAGTGATGTAGCTCTGCTTTTGAAGAGCCTTTATAAGTATGCGTTTTTTTAGCAGTTACTTGTATCTGCTAAAGTATTTTAAATTGTTAAAGATTTCTATATAACAGTTGAGAGAGGCTGGATTTCTTTACCTTTTTGGCTTTTTTTCGAGTATAACAAAAAAAGTCTATCCAGATGCGTATCTTTGTGTAAAACAGCTGTCCCCATTGTGTGCATTGGCAACTAAGTAGTACCCTTTTAAAATCCATTATTAATTCTGTTTTTGGTCAGCATTTGTTCTGGAGGTGGCCTTAACAAAATGAACGAGCAAAGCCGCTTAATAGGAGAAATCCAAGCCTGGTGAGAGTGTCACATTCTCTTAATTGGAAGTCTTAAAAAACAGAAGCTTTGAGCAAATGAAACGGCAAAAAGAGAGCTATAGCCTTAGTGGAGAAATAAAAAACTGAATAAACAAAATCTCTTTCATCCCCTGTGTTCCCCAACAAAACGTAGTACACTGGCTTCTGGATTTTGCATAGCTGCAGAAGGGCTTTGTCTGCTCCAGCAAGAGGCACTTTTTGCACTTTGAAGCTTTGTGGATGTTTCTCTCTGCCTCTCTCTCCCTTTGACTTTGTTTTTCAGTTCTTGATAATTTCTGACCATCTGTAGTCTGAGCTGTCTGCTCGTGGTGCAAAGAGCACTTGTAGTATGCTGAGTGTGACTGTGAGAAGGAGAAAGGAGAAACTGGCCTTGGCTTGCCTGGTGGTGCATGGCCACAACACATGAATCAGAAATCGCATGGTATTAGGCCTTTCAGAGTATTTGGAAGAAGAAGAAAGGCAGGAGGGTTCCTGGGCAGTCCTACCCCTTGACCCCAATAAAAGGCCATGAGTGTTCATCAGCATTTTAGTTGGTCATTTTCCTGATGCTTAGGTTACTTATTGATGGGGCTGTTTTAGATCCAAGAAATATATTGTCCTCCTGATTTATTCTCAGATGGTGCAGGGACCATTCAGAGTTCAATGATTTCTTGTAACTGCTGCCTCGCAGGATGGATTGAGGTCTATTCGGGGTGATAGTTTGTCAGGTAGTGCTATGCTTGCAGGAGATTATGTTGATGGGCTTTCAAGTGAAAGGGTCAGGAAAGAAAGAGAAAGGAAAAAGAGTAGGATTAGTATAATGTTTAACCTTGCCCAAAACAAAGTGAGTGGAAGAAAATACTAAATGCTTTCATTGCACCAAATGTTAAAGCTTTGAAGATATTTGGTGGAAGCACTTCTTTTGCAAAGATTTAATGTTAGAATCTGCCCGGAACACAGTTTTATTTTTTTCCAGTAGCTTACTAGACTGTAAATTTTGAAGGGCAAAATACATAAGCTGTTTTAATTAAAAAAAAAAAAAAAAAGGAAAAAAAAAAAGGCAAAAAAAAAAGCTGTTGCCTACTGCCTCTTCTGGTCCTTTGGCACAGAATAATCAAATCAGAAACCTGAACTAAAAATACTAATTTGATATCAGTGACCAAAATATAAATATTTTGTATTTATATAAACTTACAGTTCAGTTCAGTTTTATTTAAAATGTAAACATTTCTGTATAAATATATCTACATTTAGTATATTAATTTTTAATCTCTTGTCAATTAAAAATAGTCAAATTTCACTTGAAAGAAAAGAATTTTACTCGGTAAAATTCAGCATAGATTTCTTGTTTTAAAATTTTTTTCAGGAAGCATAGATAAATTTCTTTAAAGCTTCAGAAGAAAAGATGCAAATGTGAATGAAGCTACCATATATATCAAGAACTGTGCTTATTTTTGCAATATAAGATAACTTTTTAATAGTGTAATATAATTATCAGTAAATGAATTGTTGATATAAACTTAAACGTGGAAACAAGGTCAGAGTGGTCCAAGTTGCTCAGCCCTGTCAAGAAGGGAGTTATAGAGATAAGTGTGTTGAGGACGGGATGCTTCAGTGCCTGGGTGATAAGGCTGGAATGTGAACACCCATTGCAGAGGCAGGTTGAGCACATGGTACACTACCATTGGAGATAAACGAGAGGTGGGATACGTGGCTTGTTTTGATCAAAGAAAAAATGTTTTCATCACTGTATAAGAGGAGAATCAATCAAATAATGGTGTATTTGTCCTGAGTAGTGGTTTTCTGCTATACTGTTGGCCTGTATACTCTTATGCTGTTAGTACCATGCCTTGTGAACATGGTGGCCTTTGTCACCAGCCTGAGCCCGTGATCACTCCTTAGGGAATAAAATGAGCACTGGAGTCTTGTAATGCTGCTGCTGCTGCTGTCTCCATCAGCTACTGCAACAGAAACTACTCTTCCTTTTCCATCCTTTTAAATTTAACTCACTCCTTCAGTTAAATTCTATCCTTTTCCAATCTCTCATCCTATCTTACAGTCTTAAGCCCAGGTCTGGCTTTTGGCTTTTGCTTTTACTTCATCTTCGTTCTACTTTGCAATCCGGGCTGCCAGGTTCTCGTGATAATACGTGAATTGAGCATGCAGGAATCAGAATATTTTGAAATGAGTGATACCAATGAAAAATGGAGCTGCCACACTGGAAGGCTGTCAGCAGGGCACAGCACCAGAGACGGCAGAGCTCAATGGGTCAGCAGCTGCTGACTGAAATGGAGGGGATGTGGAGAGCAGGCAAAAAGGGAGGACCAATGGTAGAATACTCTGCTTAAGGTAGAGCCTCAGTTCAGGCAGGCAGATGTTAGGGAAGCTTTGAATGAGTTACAGTTACAAGTACACGTGTGATGATGGATTAAGTTGTTAGGTGAAAACTTTTAAAATTTCCTTTGTTTTTGTACATGCCAAAGCCATGGGGCAGCATTCTTCTGACATCTGGGATGCAATATGACCTGGATGCATCAGAACATCTAAACTAGGTTGTATGAACACTGCCCCTAAAAATATCTGTTTCTGCCCATTAACTGTGAATGTAGTGTCACATGGCTCTCTCGGATAAAGACTTCTAAAGTAGGGTAGAATCCAATGTCTTGTCACATAGCAGGCAGTGTTTGAATCCTGAATGACATGATAACCAGACCAAATTTGGCTTTGCAGGGGACTGCAGTCAAGTGTAAGAAAAAAAGATTGGCGAGAGAGAGGCCACATCAGAAGTCTAGTGAAAAGCACATCTGCTATCCTGAACCAGCAAGTTGTGGAAAGTTATGCTGGTCATCTTATTTTATAGCACCCTGTAGAACATTCTTGCTCCCAGAAACATGGTGAGGGGGCTCACCAAAAACTCTTGGTTAATGTTTTACCTCTGCTGCTTATGTCTGTTCAGAAAGAAAGGGAAGAAACTTCTGGTGACCATAGGTATTGAAGGTGTTTATTTTAAACAGAAGCATAGGATGTGCAGAAATATGCAATCTGGCCAGTCCCTCTTTCTGAGGGCCGTCCCACCTGCTTCTGGTGAGTCGAGGAACGGATGTTTATAAGTGTTCTTAACATGCTTCTCTGTTTAATTTTTTGTTAGACTTTGTTTAATAGCAAGTGATTTGACATAGGCATCAATTCCTGGAGCATTTAAGTGTTTCTGATTTGTTACTTCTGTCTACTTTCAAGACAATTGTTTTACTAGTTAAGAGTTTATGTACATTAGGGACTTCTTCATTAATTTTGTTACTGAGCTCTCTGGAGCCATTTGCGTTTTATATCTCCCTGATGAAAGAAGAACCTCTGGATCTGATGTACAAAGAATACAGGAATATGATTTTTTGTTTTTTCAATAGTGAACAATTCTAGTGGTTAAAATCTTTATTTTGTTACTCCTCTGAGAAATCAATTTGTTTAACTTTCTGATTATGGCTCTGAATAGATTTTTGTCTACTCTCGTAAGCTTTAAATCGGCAGAAGTATTTAAGATCTACTGCAGCAGTGTTACAGAGCCCAGTATTACCAAAGCACAAAGTGTTGATTTTAAATGTGACTACCCAGCTGATCAGGAAGAAGAAGTAGGCTAAGATAAAGAAGAGATTAGGTATATCTTCAGATGTATTGAGAAACTGGCAAGTAATCACTGGATTTAGATTTATTCTAGATCTGTCTGATTAGTTGAAAGGCTGATTTGTGAATGACTGATTTTTTTTTTTATATGCTAGAAATGACAAACTCAAAACATTGTTTTGAATGGATTTTTTTTCCAAAATGTTGGCCCAGAAGTTGAAAACAGTGGAAGTTCAAAAGTTGAAAAAATGCTTTTAGAATTTGAGTACTTAACTTTTTAAAAAAATAGGAAAAAATTTCAAGTGAAAAAATACTAAGAATTAAATTTAATGCATAAAATGTTTTTGAGTTTTCAGATACCCTCCCCCCCCCCCTTTAAAAAAAAAAAAATTGTTAGAAAATATTTATGGAAATGTTTCACTCAACCCTGTTCAAGAGACCAGGAAGGCTTAGCTATTTTCCACTCACTCTGTATACTAATGGCTTCCAGCCACCTTCTCTTCTTTCACTTCTTATGTCCAATAGAAATAGAGAAAAATACATATTTCAGACAGTTAAGTTCTCTCTTCGGTGAACAAACCTCAAAGCAACAACATTAAGAGTTCCTCCTTAAACACACTGAACCGTATCCTTGACTTGTGCAAAATGATTTTATCTCAATGATTTCCTTTGTCTCCCAATTTAGTTCAAACTGGTTGTTGGCATTGGAGAGTGACAGCTTTTGCTATCAATGGGAACTGCAGTGCTTTCAGCATGGAAATTAAATTTCTTTAATAAATGTATTCATTTAATTTTAAGGTCATCCATATGCTTTGTTATGAAAAATTTAGTTTTGAGACAAAGCACTAGCAACGGGAGAAATAATAGTCTGGCAAATAGAACTTGTAGGACTCAAGTCAAGCGTGTTAAATGAAAGTTCATTTTCTCCACTTTTAATAATTACAATATAAAATAAATAAGATCATTTAGCTCATTCTTAGCAAATGTTTCTTTGACTCTGTAAATCACGTAAGCCTGAAAGATATTAGTCCAGTGAGTTATTTTTAGTATCTATAAATCTTGCCTCTGATGCAGTTAAAGCAGAGAAGCTTTTTGGCTAGAATGGAGTGTTTCAGTAATAGTCAGATCTGTTTCTAACATATGCTGAAGGAAACTCATATTTTATTTAAAAATAATATGGTTTTAATTTTTCATTCATTTCCCTCTGCTTCAAAACTTTGGGTGCATCATTGATGATGGGGATTAGAACTTGGAATTTTACTGAAATCAAAGGAAAATACTCCTTTGCTGAAAGAAGCTGACAGTGTGAAGTCACAGCAGGAACTTCCTCCGCGTGATGCAGCCATCTCTAGCTGCTTGGGAACTGGATGCACTATAGCTGCTGCTATAGCGTGGGTCCTCAGCTAAGTGAATTCATTCAGCTGAGTAGTTTGTATTGCAAAGACAGTTAAACAGCAGTACTTAAAAATCTTGGATATCCGTCTATGAGGCTGAATTGAGCAATGCAGACATGGGTCTGTAAATAAATTGACTGCAAAAGCCTTCACTTGGAATCATAGTTAAGTGGACAAAATCAAAACATCAGATAGGAACTTCTTCATATTATTGGATATTTGGTTTACTAGAGATTTTTTTTTTCCCCTGGTTGTATACTGATGTAATTACAAGTCTCTCAGAAATACGGTGCCAAAGAAGTCAAATAAATAGTCTTTATTGTGCCAGTTGGCTATTAAATGGTAAATACTAGTTTTGTAAGGAAAAAAAAAAAAGTAGTTTTACACTGGAATAATACTTTGAAGGGGGAAAAACGTTAGCAAATATAATCCCAGGGTTAAACTGGACATTTATCAATAATGTTGCTTTACAAATAAATAGACCGTTTCCTTTTTGTAATTGTTGGGATGACAGCAGTAAATTATTCATCTGCAAACTCTGTTGCTGTACTGAATTGATGGCTGAGGTTCATTGTGCTTACCAGGCTGATTCATGTTCGCTATGTAAATGGTTGAATAGCTGGCTGTTGTTACTACCTTGGTAATGAGCTACAACAGCGATGGGGAGATGTTGTCTGTCTAAGGGAAAAGACAGATATTTCACCTAGGAAAGGAAACGTGGGGAAGATGTATTTCCTGTTTGATATTTTATTTGAAAGAGCAGATCAGAAAGAAACATGTGACTTAAAATTGGTTTATATCAATCTTATCTTCCTTTACTTATCAGGTTTTTCTTCTTTGAGGCATGTGTTCTTTGCAGCAGAAATGAAACAAATATTCACAACTGTCCTGACCCTGATTTGGAAATAAATTACTGAAGCATATTATGTCTTAAGGGTGTTTGCTTTGTGTATATTTCAATTATTGTAGGAATGTATGCTGTTGAAAAACAGAGGTTATTGCCCTAGTTCTTTCTTACCTCACTTTCAATTAAATCTGATTTCTGTTACCATAGCATTGCCTGCCCGTGTGCTGCTGAGTCCAGTCCTGGTCATTTGTGCATATTTTCTATTTGACTGTGTGGCTGTTCTTACTCTTCCTGAACTAACAGTCCCTCTCCAGTATTTTTGGTCTGTGTAGGGGGTGGTCAGGCAGCTGTTTTTCCCAACTGATGCAATTGCTAATATGTTTCCTATGCATGAAGGCAGACTTCTATCCAGTACCCCAGGGGACTGTAAACATCATTTTTATCATGTTGGAGCTACAAGCTCTGTCAGCCCAGTGAAGTTGTTCTCAATTAGTATGAGGCAGTCCAATTCAGGAGGGAATAGCTGCTCCTGTTCGAGCCCATTTTTCTTTGAGTGTTGCCTACACTGATTTCCAGCTGTTACTGTGCAGCTTTGGGGAGCTAATGGGGTTCATTGGGAACATCTATTTCAAACGGAAATGCCTGAGTCAGTGTCTAGTTGAATGATTGGAGATTTTCACAGACAAAAAAACGGTTAATACCCACTTAGCTAATTATCTCTCAATGTACATGATCATCTTTTCCAGTCCAGTAATTAAAGAAAATTAAGTGGAACCTTGCTAATTTACACTAATGTTGGGAACAACCTATTGGCAATTACTGAATTTTGCGAATTAGTGCAAGTGAAAACAGGCACTTTTTACAAACTATAGAGTAACATGTGCTGAACCATATCCAATAATGCCACACCTGGAATACTGTGTACAGCTCTGGTCCCTGCTATACAAGAAAGATGTGGGCAGGCTGGAGGGGGTCCAGAGGGGGGACACCGGGATGGTTGGGGGTCTGGGGGGCCTGCTGTGTGGGGATAGGCTGAGAGAGCTGGGCTCGTTCAGCCTTGAGAAAAGGAGGCTTAGAGGTGATCTCATCACCATGTACCAGTACTTAAAGGGGAGCTACGAAGATGATGGAGGCTCCCTTTTTACAAGAAGTCACATGGTGAGGACAAGGGATAACGGGTACAAGTTACTCCCAGTGAAATTCCGATTGGACACGAGAAGAAAATTTCTCACAATGAGAACAGTCAACCATTGGAATAATCTTCCCAGGGAAGTGGTTGACTCTGCAACACTGGACGCCTTTAAGACTCAGCTGGACAGGGTGCTGGGCCATCTTGTCTAGACTGTGCTCTTGCCTAGAAAGTTTGGACCAGATGATCCTTGAGGTCCCTTCCAACCTGGTATTCTATGATTCTATGATTATTATTATACTGCCAATGACTCACCTGTACATGCATTTGAGGACAGAATCTTTCTTATGCTGAAGTTCACCCTTTGTTAACTGTGTAAAGATTACTATCCTGTAGTGGATATTTTTTCTACTGAGGTCTAAAGTCATATAATGCTTCTTGAATACCATTCTCCTGTTTTCTAGTAGAGTTCAATGAGGCTTTTAGAGAACTCCTTCCATTCTAACATAACTTAAGTTTCTCCTCTTTTGAAGCAGCTGCAGTTGTCCCTATGGCTGCTGGAGCCAGCACGGCATCTTGCTTTGATCCTTTTGAGCTGTTGCAAGGGGCCGAGAAGCTGGAAAAAAATGCCCTTCTCAAAATCCAGTACAAGTGAAAGATCACTAACTGCTGTATTTTCAAAATGCGTCTGTTACCTTTTCCTCCATGAAAGTAGTTTTGCTGACAATTCCCGTGTGTGGCTGCATTAGAAGCCTAGTCCTAATTTTTCTTTCAGAAGGCTCCCCCTCCAATCCTGTTGATAGTGCCAGAGCTAACCCCATGTTTTCCGGACATCCAGTTTTCTCTTAGACTTGGTTGGGTAGCCTCTAGAAAGCAGGTTGCCTTCTTGCCTGCATCTTTTATTCCAGCTCGACCCATTGCTTTTGGCATGATCACTGTCCAGATCCCAGCAAAATCCTAAAGCCCCTGGTGAGCATATGCTAAATAACTCCTGGCTGTTGCCAAAAAGTTAGGTGTCACTTGCAAATCTAATAATTAAGAAGCAAAAGGCTATTTTGGCACACTTGAGATTTTTGTACCATCCCTGTCTCCCTCATCTGAACACCAAATAATGGCAATCTTTTCATGTTCAGCTATAATTTTTTCTCATGTTTTTGCACCTGATCTGAGACTTGGTGAGAAACAATTGAGACCACCTTGCACCAACGTTTATTCGACTTCTGTTCCTTAGTTTCAGGCACCATCTTTTCACTGCTTTCTATTACTTTTGAAGATAACAACAGTAAATCGGAAGCAGGAGCGCTTCTTCCTATCTGTGCTCTCACCCTCTGCCTGTCTTTGGGAAACTTCCGCTTCTGAAATGAGTTAAATTTATCTCCAAAGCCAAAATGATTGCTATGCAACTTTAGCTTCACAGTGATCCTCTTTAATAGCTGTACATCTTTCCAAGGTCTCTCTCCATCCAGTCTGAGGTGGTATCTGAATTTCTTTTACTGGAATCTCACCAGTCACAGTAACACAAACTGATTAAAGCCTGGATTCCTGTAATTTTCCAGAGCTCCAGCTTACAGATACGAAGGTGAAGCGCTGTATGTAGAGCAGCCAAATACGCAGTCTATGACCTAATGGCAAGACTATGACAATCTACTTAGATGACCTGCTTTTCAGCTTAGGCTACCTTTTACTTTTCTGTTGAGACACCTAGTTATAGGAAACTGTCTGTAAGCTGCAGGATCCGAATGCTTTAAGGTATTCATTTTATATGATGTAAATTTAGGAAAATGGAAAGTGGGAAAGTAATAAAGATTGTGCTTCTTTGCTTGTATTCTACCAGCTGTCCTTTTTGGTGGTGGAAGAACTTCTACTGGAATAAAAATGATGTTTGGTAACCTTAAAGTTATGAGGAATGAAACATAAGATAAGGTTTTCTTTCATCCCCCCTTCTTTACATTCTGACTTCCAAACCAAAGAGTCAGTTCCCCAAAATGCCTAAGCCCAATTTATTTTCATTACATCTAGAACACCTAAATATTTAAATCAGTTCTAGGGACTCAGATGATTAAGTTGCTTTCTGGACTTAGTCTTCTAAGTCATGTAATAGCTTTTTGAAAAGCATATTCTGCCCTAAGGTTGTCATTGAAAAATCAAAAAATCCAAACCAATTCCATTAAGAACTCTGTTTTAATGGTCTCATTCCATAATTTTGATACAAGTTGGACCCTGGATTTGGTTAATTAGAAGTAAAAAACCGTACTAAGGTAACTAGTACAAAAAAGCCAGTGTCTTTTTTTTTTCTTTTTTCATGAAATCACGTATTATGCTTGGGATAGGTGATGTCTTAAAATGAATATTCTGCCCTCACTGACGTTGTTCTCTAGAATCTTCCCAACCATCTCTCTATAGAATAAAAAGGAGCTATACCAAATTCATAATGTGTTTTTTTTTTTTTTGACAGAAGGGCAAAGAATTGAAGCCGAAGAAGAATTTATGCCATTTTACTGAATATGATTTTTTTTTCCAATTTGGCAAATATGAAGCCCACATATCACTTCAGGATAAGCAAGGTTGAGAATAAGCATTTGTTATTTAGCAATTAAAATTTGCTTTGGTTGAACACCTAGAACAAATCCATTAAATGTAGTCACACTTCTGAGCTATCATAGAAGCTGAAAATGGCATATGAAAAATTCTGTGATGGATCTTAGGACAGTATGTTCTCTGCAGAGCATTCTGTAACTGTTTATATGCTGGTCAGCATTTTTTTTTTTAATGGCCTGTGTAGGGGAGCTTTTGTGCTTGGGAAGGTTGATGGCTATATCCAAATGCTGTTCGTGTGCTTAGGAAGAAATATTACAAATGAGTTTCCCTATGCAAGCATTCCAGCTGTATAGCTTGGGATGCAAATTTAGCTGCAGCCAAACAGTATGGGCTGTGCTGACTCTGGGCCTGCCAATATGGATCAGATTATATGGTTTATTAAGAAAACTTGACCCATAATGTGCTAATACACTACATGGCAGACTGTTGTTACAACAGTAGCCTAGAAAATAAGGATAATCACTTTAGTATGACATTATATGTGATTGTCTTTTGTGTGTTTGTGTAGTTTTATAATACTGGAGCTAATGCAGAAGGCCTTTGATTTGGGCAGAGGTAGTGAAGTGGTGTAAAGTGTTCCCTGCAAAATTTGAGCTTCTCGGTAAGTGCTGGAAGATAGTTGGACTATTTCTTGGAGAGGGTTAAGTGTAAGGCCACTGTGGGTTAACTCTAGTAGGCAGCTAAGCAGCATGCAGACTCAGTTCCCCCCGCTTACTCCATTCCTAGGGGGATGGGGGAAGAGAAAAGGGCAAGTAAAAGCCAAGAAAACTTGTTGGCTGAGATAAAAATAGTTTAATATGTAAAGAAGAAGTGGAAGAAAGCAAGCAAGCAAGCAAAACAAGTGTTACCAAAGCAATAACTTAGTACCTCCCATGGGTAGACACTGTCCAGCCAGTTCCTGAACAAAAGATGGCTAACCGACCTAAACACCCCACCTCTCCGATTTATTGCTGAGCATGACCTTAAATGGCATGGAATATGTCTTTGGTTAGATAGGGTCATCCGCCTGGCTGTGTCCCCTCCCAGCCTCTTGCACAGCCCCAATCTTTTCACTGCGGGTGCAGAATGAGAAACAGAGAAGCGCTTGATGCTGTGCAAACACCGTTCAGCAACAGCTAAGATACTAATGTGTTATCAGCATTGTTTTGGTCACAGATCTAAAACACAGCACCATACCAGCTGCTATAAAGAAAAATAACTCCATCCCAGCCAGATCCCAGTACAGCACAAAGATGATTAAAGGGCTGGAGAACTTGACATCTGAACTAGGATTGAAGGAACTGGGTTTTCTCAGCCCGGAGAAGGCTAAGCGGAAATCTAATCACAGTCTTCCAATAACTAAAAAAGATAGCTACAAACAAGGTGGAAGTCCTCTCTTTATGAGGTTGCATGGTGGTAGAAGAGGCAATAAGAATAGTTGCTTCAGGAGAAATTCTGTCTTGGGTATAAGAAAAAGCATCTTCACTGTGTGAACAATTAACCGTTGGAACAGGTTGCCCAGAGAAGTGGTATAATCTACCATGCTGGAAGAATTCAAGATTTGGCTTGACAGGGCCCTGGATAACCTGGTCCAAGACTATGCTTTCAACAGAAGGTTGGATCAGATGATTGCCAACCTGCTTTGCCATGCTTATTCATGGAAACAAGGGCTGTTGGTTTGGAGGTTTTTTTTTTTTTTTTAATAATTATTTTCTGAACACAGGTGAAATGTAATAAATACATAAGATACCGTTACATAGATTCCAGAGGATTTAGAAACAAATTACATTCCCACAACTGAATAGGAAATATAATTCAGTAAACAGTGCACTTAATATGTGTCAATATCTTTTAAGGGCAGCTCCTCACTGCTCTGGTAACTGGGGTGCTTAGTTTCTCCTCATGTGTTAGTTCTGTGATCTCTAAAATGAGGACAATTGTCTTATTATTCTTCTAGTGTGTTAAAAGTTTCCGATAAGCACTATCTAACAATGAAAGTGCTGTTTGTGATACTGTTTAGTTGCTTTTAGCCACGCATTTATTGAATTTAGCTGATATTCCTCAGGGACAGGGCCATTTTGGGTTGAAAGATATTGGTGTTCAAACAGTAGTGAGATAGTCTAATTTTAAAGCTTAAATAGGATACAAGCTCTCCTAGGACTTAGGTTGTAGGTATATATTTTTCTGTTACTGTTTATGTAATATTTTTGGAGCTGTTTATTTTTAGTTTGAAGGGAGATTGGTCAAATTATGCTTTAAAAAGGTTTATTTTTGAATTTTTGAAAGAGGCAATAAAATCAGGCAATAAAAATATATTCCTGTTATTGATAGATATATATTGATTTTTGTACTGCAGTTCCTGATAGCACTGTTCAAGGGGCACAAATTGTGAATGCAACAAAAACCATCGAATACTGTCAGGAGTGGGAGGAGTTCACTGGAGTTCATTGAGAGTGTCATGTGAAAAAATTCCCTTGTGTTGATCTTTTCCTTCGAAATATGATGAGCATTTATTGTAGCACAGATGTAAAAGTGTGGCTTTACGTGGGTTAGTAGGAGAAGCTAAAAGCGAAAATCGTGGCAAAATGATTAGTTGACAAACATAGACAAACATATCTTTACATAAACAATATATGCTGTAAACATTTTTCTTGTCATTTTAAAATATAAACTGAAGCAGGACAATAGATCAGATTCTGTCCTTTGTCAAAAGAAGAGTGGATTAAAGCATCTGAATTATGTGGATGCAGCACAATAATTGTACAGGGACCCTTAAAAACTGTAAGGCTCACAGATGCAGTTTTTCAAAAAGGAAGAAAAGAAAAAAAATCCCCCAGATTAAAGCAACTTCTTTTTTAAAAAAATTATTTTAGTCATAAAATAGAAATAAAGAACAAGGAAGAGGGTTAACTGTTGCCTTCTTCCCTCCTGGGAAATATATCAGACCATATGTTTGAAAATAAGAAAACTTTCCTTCAAGTCTTTGTCAGCTGATGTTAGAAAACTCTTAAGATAGTGCAGTACTGACCTCCTGTGTTTCAGGATATAACAAAATAAATGTGTGAGAAAATGTCTTGCAGTTATGAAATAACACATTGATGGCTTTTTACTGACGTGTAGGAAGAAAAGAGAAATCAGTAATGCTGTCTTCTAGTTCAGCATTATAAACATACTCATTTGTTACTTCAGATTTAGCCTGCTAGTATCAGGCAGTATATGGATAGTAGTTTTTGCCAGGAAACTACATATTAGCACTTGTATTTCCATAAGAATAGGTGAATCTATGGGTTTTGAATCTTACTTTCTTCTTTAAAAAATTTAGCATCTTACTATTGCCCCTATTATTATCCCACTTTCTTTCTTCTACAGTCTGGGAGGGAGGGGGGAAATCATGTTCAATCACCAAATAAAAGCCCAAGTTGTGAATTAGACAAGGAAAAAGGTACTCATAAATGAGGCTGATGCTGTTAAGGTCCTGAACATAGTCCATCTGTTATTTATTTCCTATTAAAATTTTTTGTCTTGCCACTCTGTTCATTTTTTTCAGTTAGTTTCCTTTTGCGTCTACAGTCTTCTATTAATAATCTGTCCTTAATTTTTCACATTTCCCCCTTATCACACCTTTCTGTCTTAACTTTTTCTCTGATCTCTTCCAAAAAGAATTTTGCGTGTACTCAAATGACATACTCAACTGTCAAACTCATAGGTATTTTATCCCTAAAATTTTGTTCAAAAGTTCAGGTTTGCTTTTGTAAAACTAATAAGGAAAGCTTTATGTTGGACTCTTTTTCTCTGGAAACCTTTGGTTGTGGAAAGTAATTGATTGTTATGTCAAGATGCAGTGGAATTCAGCTTGGGAAGGATTGATTATGAGTGTAAAGAAAAAGGCTGCATCTCCACTGATGGGTTAGGGGGGGAAGGGAGATGAAAAAGAGAAGAAAAAGCAGGAGAGCGCGGGAAAAACAAGAGGTTAGGAAGAAAAATCTTTAAACGTTTAGACCTCTTGAAAATGGGCTTTGAAGGATTCTGGCAAACAGACCTTTTCAGATCATGTTCTGTGTTCTCGCTAATTATTGTGTGATACTTGTACGCTGATGTGATAGGGGCTGGAGAAATAGCTACAATGGAGGTAAATCCACCTTGCATTATTCACTCAGTTTCTCAAGTGTCTGTGGCGTAATTTGTATTAAAAATGGTCAATAGTGTTTCTGGCTTATTATAGGGGGTTTTGAACCCTTTGCAGTGTTAGAACATTGGGTTTTGGGTGGTGAATATCTCTTATAGTTGTAATTAGTTAATGCTGTAATCAGTGCTCTCTGTCGCGTGATAAGAGAAGACCGAGTGTTATATGTGCATTTCTAACATGTACATTTAGGACTTACGAATGGGTAAGTTAATTACAAGAAATGTTGTGATTTTTAAGTGGGAGTTTTACACTGTGTCTGTATTGTTTTCAGCAAAGAAAAAAGAATAAATAGATGATATTTCAGAATGTGTTGCAAAAAGGTATCCAGGAGCAAACTCTGCTCCTGCCTTCTGCTTTCTCTGCTTTGAGGGTCAGCCGATAATGTGAGTGATGGCTCAGCAGGGGCCTGAGAAGCCTTTCTCAACCTCATCTAGAGTCCCTGTGCATCCCAGTATGGATGGAGATAGCACATCTGGCAGTATTTGCTTTGAAGCAGGAAGCGTGAGTTTGGGATTGCGGCACTGTCTCCATTGCACTGGCTGGCAGAGCAACTTAAGCACGTGAAAAGCATACACTGCATCCATTCAAAATGTGGTTGAGCATCTGTAGCCGTGTACACTCCCTTGAATTCCTGGCATAAATTCCAGCTGAATCAGCTAGAATTACACCTGGCACTTCCATCGCACTATGGTAAATGGAACGGGTTGACCTAAACTCCAGATTTATGTGGATTTAGTTATGGAACTCTCAATAAAGTCAGCACTGACTTTAAGGGCTGTATATCACTTTGGAGTAGATAATATATCCTGTGCTTGGGTAATTTTTGCATTTTTCTTGAGGGGAAAGAATAGTGTCCTGTTTTGCTTACTGAGTCTTTCTTGGTTGTGAGATACATATGTGATTACTGGGGTCATGGAATTGCTTTAGTGTAAGCTGAAGGAATCATAAAAAGGTTCATGGGAAAGATGGTGTTTCTTTGGGCTCTGCTGAAGCTTTTTTTGACGTTTAAAGAAGCAAGATGTGGTATGGAGTTCACAGAGGATTTCGGGCTGTAGTTAAAAGTAAGTTGGAATTTGTTTGACCTTTTTCCCTGTACATTCTTTCCAGAACATTAGGTGGCTGAGGTCAAACTGAAATGTGTCACTGGTCAGTGTCTGAATTTAATTAGTAGGCAAAGACTTGGAGAACTCGAAAGTACAAGATGCTTGATCACCACCTACCCATTTCAAATAAAAATGAACATGATCTGTTTGTGTTTTCCTTCCACCAGCTGGTACAGTTTTCTTGAATTTGTTTGTTTCTAAATTCAAGGTTTAAATGTGGGAAATGTTACACAAAACTGTTGTGCTACCAGGCTGGTTACTCAGCCTGGTTTATGACATCTGCAATGGTTTATGTGGACAGTCACTACTATATATTACACTTAATTACAGAAATTATGAACAGTTACCATATTTGCTAACTGATTTCCTTACTTCCTAGTGAAAATTCCAAGCTTCGTGTTGATTTATAGATTGATCTAAGAAAAAATAAATTCATACATTTTACTCTTAAAGAGACAGAGACTGTTATAGATGATTGTGATGAACTGTGATATAAATACCTACTGACACTTAAAAAAGCAACAATTTCAGCTAGTTGAGTACGGCTTTCCTAAGCCAAAACACAGTAGTAACACTCTGCATCTTGGTAACAAATATGTTTGCAATAACTCAAACATTTTTTTTCCTACAGCTCACACTGTCTGATTTCTTTACATACTACTATCGGCATTTAAAATAATGGCAGGGTTGAACAGCTCCGAGAGAATGACATGCCCCCAGTTTGAAAACACTATGCAAAGACTTGAATTTCTTACACAGTCTTTTAATAGTTATCACATCAAAAAGAGGAGAAGCAAGAAATTCTAGGAGATCAAGCGTGCATGATAGGGAGTTCTAGTAAAATAATACACCTTTGATATGTATTGATCATTTCTATGTTACCAAAATGACTCTCTATAAATCCTTACCAAAATACAATTTAGATATGGCCTTTCATTCTAAGTCCTCAAGTATTTGCTAACAGTCATGGCAGCACAGATATATGTCTACTTTTTCCCTGTAAAACTGGAAAATCTTTTATATTGACTACTAAAGCGTAAATAGAAATGGAGATGAAATTCAATAGATTAGTTTGAAGTGTAGGATTATATAAAGAATGTTTTCTCAGTTAATTTTCAGTTCTTTCTCTGAAGAGCTCTCTACATCATCACTTAGTCACGTATTTTCTGTGCTTTAAATTTTAAATTCTTAACTCAGCAAAATGATGGGTGGCTGAGAAGAGACAGGGTCATTGGTCAGTTAACCAGTGTATCCACAGTGTAGTTATTTTTGTCATGGTATCAATAGAGTAGATAGGGTATTGAGGCTATGGTGCTCCAATTAACACTGCATTGTGCATTTAGTCAAAGATGCCAGTGCAGAGCCCTCGATACCAGGTTTGAACTGGTTTCCCCTTGGATGCCACGAGGCTAGAGCCCTCTGGCAGCACTGACATATTTTCAGGGTTCCTGATGTTTATTGGGAGTTCTTTCTCACTCTATGCCTGGTGTGTCCTTCAATCTCTGTTAAGCAGGACTGCTCCTATTATCTTGAACTAATAGTAGCCTCAGTTGGCATTTGCCAGTAATTAATAATTTCAGAGGATAAAGTATTTGTCAGAAATTTAGCTGGCAGGTGGAAATGGGGAAAGCACATTTTCCCAATGCAGTGCTGGTGAAAAGAAGGAGAAGTTCATCAAAAGAAATAAAAATTCAAGTTACCAGTCAAGAGTTATCTCACAGCAGAGCCGTGTTTAATCTCCTTAGTGCACAATGTGATTGTGATGACAAGTTTCCACACGTATACCATGATAAATGGACGCTATTCTTTTATGGCAATGATTACATTATACATGTTGGCATTTATGGGACATAGTTGCATTTTTTTTAGAATATTCAATCTTCTCGCTGTGTTTTCATCTATTGTTTTCTCTGACAGCTGGAATAAGACCATGAAGTCAAGTGGCAGAGGCCATAAGGGTCTCTGGTTGCTGAACTGCTTCTCTGCTTCAATTTTCAAGTTAGATTTGCTTGCTACAGTTGTTATTTTTCTGTTTCTACTTGGTGGTTTATTTCATCTCTAAAATAAAAAGCACACACTTTGCTCCAAAGTCCTTAAACTCTGCCTGCAAAATTGCAATTAGATATGTTGTGGGTGTAGATAAGAAATGTGCAAAAGCAGCATGTCATGTAATTGCCTACTGCATATGTGCAACCAAGAGGTTTTTCATGGAGGCAAATGAACCTGCAGATTGTCTTTGCCCTCCCCCATCTGAAAAATTACCCTTGCATACGCTTCATATTTTATAGTAATAACTGATCTTAGTTTGGGGTGGTAATAACCATCTTGAAGCAATGAGACTTCAGAGAAGTCTTAAGTGCTTTGTGCAGTTACCACTATCTTTGACAGAAGAATTCCATGTGAAATTCAAACATGTTTGTTTTTTTTTTTTTTAATTTATTTAATTTAAAATAACAGATCAATAAATGTGGGTCTTTTGATTTGGTGCTTTGTACTCACCTACATCTCCAGCCCCGCTGCTGTTTCCCTTCTTCCTCTATTTTTTCTCTTCTTTCTTGAGTTGCCTTCTTTGGAATTGGAACATTTCTGGCTGTTTCTGCAGCTGTTTTACTATATGGTGTGTGGAGGAGCTGGAGGGAAAGGCAATGATAAACAGTTAGCAAAAATACCATAATTAATGTGTAATATTACAAGCATTAAATTAATGGCTATTTAGTTATAATTCAGGATGGCCTTGCCTTTAAATTTTTTTTTTAATGAGTTACCATGTGTTTAACGCTGCTGTCCATTTGGTGGATTCCCTTTGCATTATTTGTCTATGCTCTTATTTGTCTAATTGTGTATATTTTAATAGTTAACATTTCCTATTTCTGTCTCATTTGATGCTGGTGCTATTAACAAAGAGAAAACTGAGACCAGATGGTTGCCAAACAGTGAAGCCACCTGGTATTCTAGCAATGCCAAATATATTTTCTCTTCCACTTTTCTTTAGAAAATTACTGAGAGCGGTCCAGGATTTTTAGAGGATCCCAGGAATGTTTGTGTGTGGCCAGACAAATATCCCAAGCCCTCTAAGTTAATCCTTGCAATTCTCTTCCCTGCTGTTGTTCTCTCTCAGGTAACTCCATCTCACTCTCTCTTCCTGTTGTCCCAGTCCTGTCTCCCATTCGAGCTCTGTGCTGTCGACTCTCAGGTTTGCAGACCTTGCTCCACCGAGCTGCCTCTGAGGCTGCAGCTGAAGGCCTGACCCTGACCACTGCTTGCTCCACCACCCTCTGAAGTCCCCAGCGCTGCTGGGGTGGGACGAGCAGCTCTCATTGCAAGCAGAATCCAACAGGGTGAACCTGCCAGGAGTCCTCCAGGAGCTTCTCCCCACTGCTTGGGCTATTACTATGTGTAGCAAACAAGTAAAGAAACACCTTGAAGAACAGGGCACTATGGATGCAGCAGCCTGAGGCTTGCCATCTGATGCCTTGTTGATTTGAGGGCCAAATCTGAACTAAAGCTGTTGTCAGGAGTGTCACAGTGTGAGTTGGGACTGACATGATCATAGACTGAGGATACAATAGTGCATGCACAGTATACAGTTTGCTCTGAGTGGCAGGAGTTAGACTAAGCTAACCAAAAATATTTTTTCTCCAGTATGAACTTACATCTACGCTCTCCTCCCCATGCCAGTGCCGTATGCTGATATGAGCTGCACCATGTGCACGGTGACAGACGAGCTGTTCGAATGTGTGCTTCTCACACATTTCAGAAGTCTGGTATAGGCAGTGCCTGTGTCAGTATTGATACATCTTTGAGACAAGCAGCGTTAACACACCATATTGACACAGGTCTGGGTCAGGGAATGGAGTGTAACTCCTCACTTAGCTGCTGCCAGTCCTTCTCTGCTTCCTCTCCTTCCTTCTTGTGCCTTTGTAGCCGATTCCCTGGACCCTGTTGTTTTGTAGGCCCCCAAATCCCTTGAATGACACTGATGTGAACCCCTGGGTGCTGTGAGTCAGTGAGTGTAGGTGTCCGTCTGAACACCCCGGTTGAATTCTGACAGAGAGAATGGCTGCCACTATGTCAGCTCTCAGCATATACATATATTACTGCACTATCCAGTGGCTCTAGTCCTAGCACGCCGTGCCAGGACCTGTACAGATTCAACACAAAAACCCCAGTATCTGCCTGAAAAGAGCTTACACTCCATCTGCAAGAGCCAGGAGAACAGTGTAAACAGATGAGGAAATAAAAGAAATAATAAGTTTGGTATTCAACAGTGTACCAGATAGCTGTCTGTAATGCTGTGTGTATGGTATGCCTGTATCTACTCATTTTTTATGATTCCTTTCCTGTGCTGTGGTCTGACAGGGGTTGTGGCAGCACTGAACTTTCTTTTCGGAGCCCTCTGTCTTGTGCTGGGCATATGGTGCCTTTATTCCTTTGCTCACCATCCTCTTACATTATGTACCTGTTTCCAGCATGTTCTGAAGTGTCAGAAAAAGCAGTCATCCTTCATTTGGCAGGTTTTGAGCTTCACTATCGCTCTACCAATGATTGCCTCACTGCTAACATTGTCTCCCTAGACGGCTGCAAGCCGTCATGCAGAAAAGTCCCCTTCAAACACTGACTCTAGTTGAAGCTGGGTTTCTAGAGGTCCATGTTCCTGCTAGTTACAGTACATTGGACGCAGTCCCATTACAGTGCACCAGTTCAGCAGTGGGAGACCTTTCCAGGAAAAGACATCAGAACGGCCTCCCTTCAAAACTTCCCATCCTTTGGAAATGGAAAATACTCCATCATATCTTTCCAGCAGGCAGGACTTATAATGTGTGTTTAAGCTTTGTGATAGGAAAATAACATAAAAACAATGTCTTGGTGGAAATACTGCCCATAAAGTGCCTGCCCAGAGCTACTCCTGTTTGGCCTGTTTAAGCAACAAGGCGTAATGATTCAAATGTGCTTTATAGAGGCAGTTGCATGGAGTGACAAGGATGTTGCTTTTTGGGGCTTTTCCATTGTGAAGAGACAGTGTTTGTCTTCAGACTTCTTTTCTGTATTATATTAGAACTAATTTTGCAATATTTACCATTTCTCAAAATATGTGAGTGTGCATTGAAATTGACAGTAGAGCTGAGGATCAAACTTACTGCTGTGAGTAATTGCATTTCCCCGCAGCAGAATATATTAAAAATTATCAAGGAAAAGGACAATCATTGTTTGGAATCTAGGAAGTTTGTATCTAATCTCTGTAATTCAAATAAGTATGTTGGAAAGCACATTGTGCAATTGCCAGAAGTTGTGCCTTTTCCTCTTATGCCAGCACATGAGAGTCCTGTGGGCTTTGGATGAAATTCTCTGCAATTAATGAACTTTTCATTGCATTTAAATGGGTCTTTTTTTCAGCCTATTTGATTTGTGCAGGCTGGCTGTATTGCTTGCAGAAGCTGTATTTGCCTTCTATGGAATATACCTCCCTGCACAGATGAATTGAACAGGGCAGACCAAAATCCCTGTTGCATCTTACCTATAGGATATGATGTTTCCTTAGATATCAAAAGGGATAGCATGCTGGCTGAATGTAGGCTGAGCCTTCTCCCTGCCAGATAAACAAATCTCTAAAAAATATGCAAACCATTTCATATCTAAGAAAATTATAATCTTTCAGAGTTTTTTTAACATTGTGTGCCAGTCCTCCTATTTCCTTGCATACAAATGGCACGTACAGTTTGTATCATTACTCTCAGACTATCCCTGCTGCTATTCTCCCTCCCCTAAAATAAAAAGATTAGGTTGTCTTGGGAGGGATCAGTTCCTGCTTATTAGAGGTGAGAAAGAAAAATAAACAATATTGACAGTTATCACAAAGTTATTTTCATCAGTCTACTTTGTTTCACAAGTAGAAGGCTTTACAGTAATGATAAAGCTCATCTGTGTGGGTGTTTTCAAAATCTAAACGCAATCAGAAGATAGGATATATACACATTTAGGAAAGTCATTCCTGTCTTTTGTAAGAGGCAATGACCTCTCTCCTAGTTTCCCCTGGTCAGTAGAGGAAAAAAACCCAACCCAAAACCCAAGCCTGTGGCCTTTAGTGCTTGGAACTAAAAAATAGTTGGTTTTATTATACATTTCTAAGGAAGTTTTGAAAAAGCAGCACAGGATAGCATTTAAATAACAAAGATCCTCCTTTAAATTCCCACCTTCTCTTCACTAACTGCTGTTTAACAAAGGGAGCAGTTTTTACAACTGGCGTGATTTGTAACTGTTCTCTTCTTTCTCTTCCCTCCCTCGCCTCCTGCTCATTGTTACTAGCTAACATCTCTGATAAGAAATGCAACGTACAGCCTCTATCTGCTCCTTCAGGATGCCTGGTCTTCCTTTTCTGAAAGAGTTTGTTTTTTGTTGTTGTTGTTTTTTTTTTAAAGGTTTCCATTAATTTATGGAATAATTTCTCTAATTTGTGGAGCCTTCCTTTTCTTTCCACTTTTTTCTGTGTGTAAGCAGGCCCTGCTGCTACACCGCACTTTTTGCTCTGATCCTAGCCCAGCCAACTGTCACTTCTTAGCCTGCAGGGAACCTTCTGGTACTAACATTCCTGCCTTGTTTTTATTAGAAGGGCATCTCTCACAACATAGCCCTCGCTGTTTGAAGCAGAAGTCATGTGTATTCAGTAGGAATGAATAATGGATATATTTAAAGGGTACCTTGCCCTTCTCGTTCCTTTGCACGTCATAAATAACCACTCTTTTAGTTTGGTTTTACATATTGCTCTACAGGCACAGTTTGAAAAAATCTGGTGATTCAGCTATCGATTTGAAAAACACTGTGCTGTATGCAGCTGATAGTTTCTGTGTCTGAAAACTGATCCCACACCAAACTCAGTCCCAGCATCTGTGTGTTGCTCTAGAATTCTGCAGATTCAGGAAACTGGTCACGAATTTACTTTGAAGCAGCTCACGAAAACACAGCATGACAGGAGCTCTATAGACAACATGATGGGGAGTGTTGGGGCTCTGGACAGAGTTCATTTCACCTGGCTTTAGATGTCTTTTAAAGATATCTAGAGGTATTTTCAGTATTTTTAAGATGTATTTTTACATCTTCACAGTATTTTTAAGACGTTTTAAATATCTTCTTCAGGATGAGCTGAGTTGTTCCTTGAAAATGCCTCTTTCTTTCCCTTCACTGTAAAAGGTTGATGAGGTTGTGTGTAGGTGTCTGTATTAGAGACATCTGCTTTTTGTCCAATGATCCCACTCTTCCTGGTCAGTTATCACCATCTGAGGAGTTCACTGCATTAATGGCTGTATTCAGGGATAAACTGAAATTTCTCATAATTTTCCCATTAACTGTAACAAGCTTTAGCTGAGGCTCCTAGAGAAGATCCTAAAATTGAAGGCCAGGCTTGGAGGATGATTTAATTATCTGATCTCAGTTTAAGGATGTTAAAGTGAGAGTCTGAGCAGCGAATGTTTTTAATGGGGGAGGGATGAGGGACTGGGTGTATTTTTACTGCCCATTTTACTTAGATAACTGACGGATGGAATGGCCTAATTTGCCTGTTACCGTCATCACTGCAAAACTATCCCCAAGTTATCATGTTCTCACTGTAGTATTTTCCCTTGAGCATGTGGCTAAGATTTTTTGGTATCTATCCCTTGGGTCTAGCAGCTTCCAGAGTCTAGGACAACCCACGTCTCTTTCCCCATGAGTTGTGGCAGGACTGGGGTCCAATTCCTGATGTGCATGGGGTAGTGTGCGCTCGAGCCAGGGACTCTGGGGTGATGAGCCTGTATCCTTTTTGCAAATGATGTAGATTACCTGTCTAAGCATTTTCTAGGTGTAGAGGCGAACAATTTGGAGGTATTGGAAACCATATACTCAGATGATTCAAGCATCAGAGTGGATGAAGAAAAGACACTCAGATCCAAGTTGCAACACTGATTTTACTGGTGGTCTTTGGCATCTTTTGATCTTTTGGCTGTAATTTTGGAATTGTATGACTTTCCTATGTTTCTAACAGTTTTACTCTGCCTGTTATCATGATATTTGAGAGGCTGATGTGTAAATATTAGATTGGCATTTATAGGGGGCTGCCTACATACTGAATTCTATACGAAATTATTCCCTTTAAGTGATTCAGCTAACAGACTACTCCAAAGATTAACATTTGCAGTGATTCAGTCATCTTCACAAACCCCTGTCTTTTGATAGTTTTTGGAATGTTAGGACAAAACAATATTTTCTGTGTTTTTCCCCTCTGCAGTGGAAATGAAGAATATCCAACATTAAGAGTTGAAAATAAATGAAAATTTAAACATACAAGGCTCAACTGTCTGCTATGTATTTTCTGGTATGAAACTGCCTTTCTTAAATGTATCATTTTCTATTCACCTTCCTTTCCTTCCATCTTTAAAATGAAGAACAACACAGAGAATTTACAGTCTCAAAAAATGGCGTTTACTGTCATGTTCTAGCTAGAGTTTAACTAAAACTAATCTGTGGGTGGCAAGCTGCAGACATTAACTGGAAGTTGATTTTATGGACTTTCATATTTTTTTCCCTTTTTACTTCCAACTTTTAGAAAGGAAGTTCCTTCTAAAGCATTAGGGTACCTTCATGGTGTCTTCAATAGCTTGGGGTTTTATCTTCATTACTGAGTGGCAGAAAGATAACTTGGAGGGCAGAAAAAGTTTAAGGATTTCAGAATCTGCTTACAGTTAAATGGAAAAGGTAGGTAGTCCTTCTCCCTTGTCCTTGGTTATACAGAGACAGAGGAACCGACTGCGTGGGATGTCTGTAACTAATATGGCAAAGGGGGCACAGGATATGTACAACAGGCATGGATTTTGCAACCAGGGTTGCACTGCTGGCTTCCACCTGATGTATCAGTTTCCAAGAAATAACCAATAAATGGCAGAATAAACGGTTGTAAGGAGCTTCCATAAGACCACCTAAAAGCAAGTGATCCATTAACTCTGTGGAAAAAGAGATGGCATGGCCTTACTAAAGAAGTAGACAAGAGGAGCTGTAGGATAACGAGACATGAGGATAGTTACTAATGTGAGTGGTATATAAGGTGCCAGCTACATGGCATCTGAGTGACAGACATAGGACACCCCAAGTTTACTAAGTTGTTAGCAGAGGCCAGAGGGTATAATTGTACTGTGTCCTCTTATTTTCTGTAACGCCTGCGTGGCTGCACGTCTGTGTTGCTCAAATCTAGATTTTTCAGATTCTTTTCCTCTGCACTTTGTTCTGGACTGCATTCTGGTTGCTCTCAGTTGGACTTATTTCAGCCTTTCTCTTCTGCTGCAGCAGCGAATGTTCCCTGATTTTTTGGCTGTTGTTCATGAAAGTTTTACAGATTTCCCCCCTTGCCCCCCACATGTCATGTGCTGGCTTCTGCTGCCTGTTAGTGTTTGTTTTGGTTACCTCCTGTAATATATGACTACAACTTGCATCCTTGGTCTGTATTACAGTTTTCTGAGGTCAGTTTTCTTTACATCCCTTCTGGGGTCAAACTTCGTTACATCCCATGCTGTATTTTTAGTTCAGTTTTTGGCTTGATTCTTTGTGTGAAATTTTCTACACTCTTTGGACCAATATGGCCCTTGTGTTATTTGGAAGATTTATTAGGTAGGTTTTAGGGGTTTTTATTTGGTGGGGTTTTGCAGGAGGGAGAATGTTTGGGGTTCTTTTTTTCCCCCAGAACTGTTGTTGTGGCTGCCTGTCTTTTCTGTGGATGTGCATTTTGGGGTTATATCTTTCTGGTACCCAGTGGGCAGATGCCTCTGAGCTCTGCTAGTACTGTGAGCCAACTAAAGGCTGCATGACCATGGTTTGCATGGCGCTGAGCCCAAGCTAACGTATCCTGCCTCTCAGCAGGACTTACTTGCTCAGTCTTGATGCCCTAGCCAACCAGCAGTTACGCATTTTCTGTCCACCTTGGAGAGCAGGCAGAGCAAGCTCACATGTGCTTGTGGTTTACTGCGTACTTCCTTCAGAGTGCACAGCTCATGAGTTCTTCATTTTCTTGGTGGTTGCCTGACCATTCTCCTTTCTGATGGAGAGAACAGCAAGACAGTGACTGTATGTTTAGTTCAGACCCTGGAGTTAAAATCATATTCCAGGGTCTAGCAAATCTATACATGAGGCATTTAAATGTTGTGGGGTTTTTTTTGTTTGTTTGTTTGTTTTTTTTCCTTACTCCCTTTATGTTTGATAATTATCTTTCTGTTTGGAGGAGTTTGCTGTCACTAGTTTCATTTTTGAGGGTAGTCCTAAAATTTGTGGTAATTTATCAGGTTGCATTTAGATTATATCTATCTATTTATATATATGTCAATCTTTCGTTTTGTGCCTGCAGATGAGATATGGTAAAGGCAGATCTATTTCTGTTATGGCAGAGTAAGAAATCCTTCACCTCCTCAGACTTCTGTTCCTTGAAGATAAACTAGTTCAAACACAGAATATATCAAGTGATAGGGAGTGGACAGAAGATCTGACAGTATTTCTCTGACATCAAGGTTGCAACCTCAGCTCTCCTCAGCTGTAGTTCTACATAGAATTTGTTTACTGCTTCTAAAATGTTGATGTAAAGTTTGTTTCGCAGATTGAATGGATGGTAATTGCTGGTGGAAGTGGGGGAAAAACAGCTTGATCTGCCACTGGCTTGTTCTTTATGTCGCCTTCTCTGTGTGTGCAGACTTTGGAAAATGTTAGTGCTATATTGTAGTAGAAAAGGATATGACTGACTTCCACTTTGCCCAATAGCAAAACAAGGTGCAAGGCACTTGAGCAGCATACTTAGTGGCATAAAAATAATTTCTTGGGCAGAAACACCTAAGTAGTTTCAGTGGAAATAACTTTTTGATGAAGTGGAACCTAGGCAACTTCTTCGGATGTAAGCCTGTTGAAACAGTCTCTGATCACCCTCTCTTCAGTTGTAATTTTACTTGGATCCCAGCTACTGTTCACATGCTGTTGTGATACATCCAAATGGAGGACTTGGTCTTTTTCTCGTTCTGGAATTGTTGATCTCTCACTGCCTCCAATTTCCTGTCCCTGCAGGTCCCGGGTCTGGAACGCTTTTGCCTGTGCTTTTTCTGTGAGGCGCTCTCACCATCCTCAGTATAAAGAGACCACGTTATAGAGGCATTATCTACAGAGTTACTATTTATACATTTTAATTTGCACCCATCCAACATTTTAACTGTTCTGACGTGGATTCCAAGTTTTTTGTTTGTTAGAAGTAGTTCCCTGGCACAACTGTGAAGGTCCTCAGGGAATTACAGTGCAGAGATTTGCAGATGGTCGGAGACTCGCTCAGGCGTACTCTACAGGGTAGCACAGACAGACTTGCCCAATGTTTGAATGATGTGTATAGAAAGACAGTATATTTAATGTTAGTGATGGCACTTGAACCTTTTTACTCCATATAGTTGTGAATGTTCTTTGTAGTGTTGCAGTGCTGGCCTTTTCAGATTTAAAACATTTTTAAATGAGAAACTTTCTTCTCTCAGAAAGTTTCAACTATTATGATGTATGCTTCAGAGCCTTGAGTTGTGAAAATGGCCTTTTTACTATATTAAAAGGAAGACTTTCTAAAATATGACTGTATGCATTCTAAAGACTGTTTGAAAAAATTGCAAAATACAGTCTCAGGGGATTTTTGTTTTGTTTTATTTCACTCCCTACAATTTTTTTTTTTTCTTTTTTCTTTTAACACAGTTTCCTTTAGCTGACTAAGAACTAAGGGAACGAAATCTTTAACCCTGCAGTCCCTTGTTCCAGCAAAACTCATTCCTCAGTGGCCTTTTAGGAGTCCATAGCTCCTTGACTTCCCTAAGGAATGCCCAACCTATAGCTTCCAGTTCATACAAAAATCTTGAGGACAGCTTAGTCCACCCTGTGGGCCATTCCCAGTTCTTGCGTACCAGATGGCTGTTTAGATTTATTGTGGACAATTGGTCGAATTGAGTGACAGTGGGAGGACCATGTTTTACTGCTATTAGGAGAAGCAATGCTTGGGCAGATTGGGTACCGACTGTTGTTGGGTCTTAGATGGGACTTAAATGTACCTCTGATATGAGCAAGAGATGAATGGGATTTAGAGCTATTGGCAGTGTTAGAAGACAGGCAATGCTGTGAAGACTGAAACCTAGCTTTGTCAGATAGGATAATGTTAGGGATCCTTCATAAGAGGGATTAGTCAACTAAAAGGAAGTCTTATTGAGTTTAGCCTGGAATTGCTTTTTATGTTTGATTTACCTGTAAACATTTCTTTAGTCATGTTCATAAAAAGCTAATTTACAGAGTAAATTTTTTCTCTGTCTTGCCGTTAAGTTTGTAAGCAGCAAGATAAATCAAGGCAAAATCAACAGACGTAGATGCTCTATGAAAGAAGCAGATCCAAACAAAGGCATCTTTGCAAGATGCGCCTCTAGGACCTGTACTGTGGGAGAGGATTTCTTGCCAGTCTGTGAAAAACCAGTGTATTAGCAGATGGTGACCTTTGGGAAGTAGTTGTGTGTGCTGGGCACAGAAGGAGCAGATGGCTCTGGGCAAACCTGAAACACAACATACTGAAACAAATTCATAAATATTCAGGGTGTGGTAAAGATGGTAGGTCTATGAACATTCCTCTTGGGGCAAATGTGATGTGAGGGGTCCCATCCTCTCATTCTACCCTGCTTATTCCTTCCTTGCTGGACATCAGGCATGATGATGCCACGGTCTGTGAGGCTGCACAGTGTATCAGAGTAAGGAAAGGGGATATTTTGGAAGCAGATTATTGGCATAGCTACCTGGTCTGTACAGGGAAGTGGAGAAGAGACTGTACAGGAAACCAGCTTTGACATTGCCTTAGCTTTTGGGGATTTAATATTTGGTTTGTAGTGGCTGAGTAACTTTTTGAGATAGAGATGGAATGATGGGTGTTTCTGAGGTCGGCATTCTTCACAGCTCTCCAGTGATGATAAGAGCATGAGGATCCCCCATGTTGAATTCTTGCTCTACTTTTTTTTTTTGTTTGGTGTTTTCGGACTCCTATGTTGTTTGTTCAACTGATACATGCTTCTGTTATTGCAAAAGAGTCTAGACTAAGGGTAGGTGCCAAAAAACCAAAGAGAGTAATCAATCTTTTAGGCTCCATTTGTATTTTCAGTGTATTTTTCCCAGGAAAAATTAATCTTGTTTTGCTAATAGGTGCCAAGTACCAAGTATACCTGCAAAAAAAATGAGCAGCATTTTCTCCAGCATAAGGTTTTATGTAGCGAGTAAGATCGACCCTCTGTCCCTGGCTGCTTCAAGCTGACCTTGTGAATGGATTTACACAATCCTGTCTTTGGGCTTCTCAAAGATGTCTTGTTGATGTCATGAATCTGAGAAGTTTGATTTGTTAAAGATCTGTTGGATCACTTAGTCCTTCTGCTGTCAGTCTATGCAGAATTACTTCTCATAAAGTATTTTCACTTAAAACTTTTTCATTTATGGTGATTTATTACTGTTTTATTTCTAATGTTTATGCCATACATTGTTTCTCAAAGGATCAATTTTTCAGGGCACTCACCACTGAGGGTGCTCTGCATTTGTGAGACTGCACTGAATTTTGGAGCCAAGAGGGAGGCATTATGAGCCACTGGCTAGGATTTTGGTGGTGATTTGCTAAAAAGCATCTTTGTAGGAAATGACCACATTTATGATTCAGTCATTAGGGGTTATAGACATTTCCATTTTAAAACTAAATTTCAAGGGTTCCAGTTTGTCATGGGTTGACCTTGGGTAGCTGCCAGATGCCCACCAAGCTGCTCTCTCACTCCCCCTCCTCAGCAGGGCAGAGGGAGAAAAATACAATAAAACAACCCTTGTGGGTCAAGTTTAATGGGAAAAAAGCAAACGCCGTGCATGGAAGCAAAGCAAAAAAAAGATGATTTATTCTCTACTTCCCATCAGCAGGCAATGTCCAGCCACTTCCTAGGAAGTAGGGCCTCAGTATTCATAGCAGTTGGTTCAGAGGACAAATGCCTTAATAATGAATGCCTCCCCCCCCCCCCCCCTTAGCTTTCGTTGCTAAGTATGATGCTTTATGATATGGAATATCCCTTTGGTCAATTTGGGCCAGCTGTCCTGGCTGTGTCACCTCCAAACCCCTTGCCCACTCCCAGCCTGCTGGCCTTTGGGTGAGGTTGGGGAGACATCCTTGATGCTGTGCAAGCACTGCTCAGCAATAGCCAAAACACTGGTGTGTTAGCAACACTGTTCTAGCTACAAATACAAAACACACCACTATATGGGCTACTATGAGGAAAGTTAACTCCTCCATCCCAGCCAGACTTGATATGCAGTTAAGTCATTTATTGTAGTGATATTTACAGCTCCTATATAGAATATTCTTTTCTACTGTGAATTGGTTTAAAGCAATTAAATTGCATTTTAGTCCCTGATTTTGTAGTAACTCAAAGTTTTCTGGGTAAGAAAAACTTGAATTTTTAAATTATCTAAAATTGGAGGTCAGTCAGCAGTTTTCTTCCCTCTTCATTCATATGCATTCTTGATACTGAATAGGATTTTTTTGGATCCAACTTCTGAATGACTGATGGCATCTTTATTATTTGACATTTTCTGGAAACTGAGGGGTTTTGTTCTTTTGAACTTATGATAGCTAGTGGTTTTAGTGGGCCACATTTCGCTGAGCTGTGGTCTTCCTGAAACATTGTATTTCTTTGTGATTTTTATAACTTAAAACTACATTTGAAGTTAGATAGCAAAATCCAATAATGCATATATTAACTCTGCTAATATTTTAATTTTTTTTTTTTTATGATTTCAGAGTAGTTGCTCTGAAGGATATAGTTAACCTTATTCTTGTGAAGTGATTTATTAATAGAGAGTAGGAGCCCTTTTTATCTGACTGAAGGATTAAAATAATGTGAAGTTAAAACTACTTCCCTCCTTCTCTTCTTCTGTTCCTTTGTAAGATGAATAAAGGTCATTTGAAGTTAATGGCTGGTACATTTGGAACTAATAACAGGAAATGCTCTTTCTAACAATAGGTAATCTCTCTTATAGGCAGGGCTGAGCCCATTTCTCGTTATGTGTTCACTTGCTCATAATTCTGGTAAACTTTAAGCAGTAAGGCTGTCAGCTGTCTGCCTCAGGCCAAATTTGGAATTTTTATGCAAAATATTCAGCTGTTTCCAAGGCTGAGACTAGGACAAACTTTTGTTCCCTTATTTGAAATTCTTGATGCCTTTTTTATTTTTTTTGTTGAACAGCTCTGTTGTCTTAGCATTTATGGCTGAGGAGTTGAAGCTTGCTGAGGTGGAAGAAAGTAGTTTGTATTAGGCACATGTCCTTGGCCATGGACGTCTGTCCAAATTTGATAAAGTTTTGTATGACTTCAAATAAAGAAAGTTCACTTATACTCATTAGACCTCTTTCTTAGCGCCAGGTAGTTCTGGAATATTATGTCCACCCAGTATGTTCAAGGGAGCCTCTGAGAGTCAGTGGGAAGATGGAGAGCCATTTGGTAGAAGTGAAGGGAGATAACAGGCAGTGGAAAAAGCGTATTTGAGAAAGGTATTTGAAGTACATTGGATAAAGGGATTTAGCAAGAAACCATGGAGAGATGGACTAGACTAGTTTAGAAGCTCAGAGGGAGATAAAGTGATACCTGATAATGGTAGTCAAATGGAAGGAAAGGTGCAGAGGTTGAACCTGAGGGAGATGAACAGAAAGTCATGGGCTACCAGCCCATGCTTTCCTCAAAAGCCTGAGTGGAAGTGCTGTTCCCATAGTCTCAGGGTAGCGTGAAAAGAATATACTTGTGTGAAATCTACAGTCGTTTATGTATGAATTTCGGCTAGCTCTAAAGGTGGAACACAAGAAAAATTGTAGTTTGTTGCTGTGGTCATTTACTGCTGTGTCTCAAGGATTTGTATGATGGGCCTATGTGTGAGCTATATACAATGATAACTATGTACACCAACACTGCATTTAAAGAGAAAACAAAGGTTGTGAACATACACATTGAGGATTAGGATGGGCAGGACAAACTGTATTCTATAGCCTTGTGAAACTTTGCTTTTGTGATCTAGGGGTATTTTTTCCTGTATATCACCATCATAACATTAAGCACTTGCTAGTGAAATAAGCCTAAGCCAACCTTGAACTAAAAGTTTGATGCATAAGCTGGATGTTTTCTGGTTGTCAGTTATGTAAAGGAGAATTCTGCTTTTTCTACTACTGCTCTCCCATGTGTTGCAAAATCTGGATGTGTGTAGTGAATAAAGCAGGGGACATAGGAAGTAAAAGGAAGTTGTTATGGATAAGGTAGCTGAAACCATCCGTGGAGACATGGGTCCCAACTCTGTCTTTGCTACAGTTTTGTCTGTTGCTCAAGAGTGACTTAAGATTTTGCAGATTTCATCTTGTTTCTTTATGTTGACATTGAGATCCCCAAGACTGATTTGCAGAAGTACTGGGTATTTGTGCAAATAACTTAAGTCCATAATTTGAACATATTCAAGTGTTAGGAGTCTGAGAGTGACCACCCTGAGACCTCTGTATGTTTTTGGAAATTAAGCTTTTTTCACCTCAGTTTGCAGGTTGCCCTAGAAGTGCAGATAATGCCATTCCTACTTTTCAGGGTGCATTATGAAGACTGATTAATGACTATGATGAGCACTATAAAAAAGCTCCTGAGGAAACTAATATCCCTACCGTGATGGTAGGATTTGGATAGTCTGGTCCGAAAAAGGATACAGCCATATATGGAACCATCTCTGCTGTGTACAGAATAAAGCAGGGGGCCTTGTCAAAGGATAATATATGAATACCTGATTAAAGACAATATCCTAAAGCATATGTGCAAGAGGGACAAATTAAGCTTATACAGGCAGCCATTCCCTAACTTATGAATGTTTGACTTTGCAATCTTCTAAATACTCTTTCCATGCAGCTTTTTTTTAACATGTAATTCATATTTCAACCAGGGAAGAGACTGGTAGACTCATCATAAAGAGAGGCTGAAATGTGAAGCTGTGTGTTAGAAAACCTCCAGATTTAGTTATAGCTGTTTTTTGTGTGAAAGTAGGTGCTTGCTTGATGCTGTGTTGGCACCTGGAGTTCTGTGGTTACTGCTGAGAATGAAACAACCACGGAGAGTGATCTTTCCACAGTTGCAGAGCACGTGGAGGTGAGCCCATGGCTCCCTCGGAGGAGGCAGTTGCTCAGGCACTGGGGAATTTTGTCCGGTTGCTCCCTATCTGTGTTCGTGGATGAAGGCAGGCTTCTCCTTTAAGGGCTGAAAGCCTTTCACAAATGCTTTATTTACAGTAAAAAAGAATTGCTACATTGCTAGGGGCACATTGTGGAAAATGAAAACAACCCTGTTCTTCTGTATTTTCTATTCTGTAGGTAAAATACAAAAGAGACTTTGAAGAAAGCAAAGGAAGAGGGTTCAGTATTGTGACCGATACGCCCGAGTTACAAAGACTGAAAAGGACTCAGGAACAAATCAGTAATGTATGTGACTGCCACCTAAAGTGATTGTAGATGGAGAAATAGTGTGTCTAAGAAAAGGCGTGTTTGTTGGTGTTTCTGATGAAGTCTGTGAGAGTGAAGAATCTGATTTTGGTGACCGATTTGTGTATGTCAGATTTTGAAGTGTGTGTAACTGTATACCACGGACTTGTACAGCACATTGGCAATGTGTGTTCACCTCTCCAGCTTTCAGCAAGTATGCTCAAAGTGTTTTCTGTACTAAAATGATTTGACACTTTTTGCTTTTTTAATAGATTTGCCAGCAAGTAAGAGTACTTTTGTAACTTTTTATTTATGTGTGAACTATATAAATTATATAAGCTATAAAGTTTTGTCTTTTTTTAGCAGGGGCTGTCAGAATTAGCATAACTGGCAAGATGGAGTTTTCTAGAAGCAGATAAAATTTTGATACTGAGTTTTAAAAGAAATTACATGCAACACAATGTTCTGCAAGATGAGAAAGGAATGGCAAATAGCAAAAATTGACCTGTGTTTCATTAGCTTAGAGCTTGAATGCAGAATGCTTTCAGGAGTGGGATTTTTAAAAATGGGACTTTTCCTGACTTATGTTTTCACTAGGAAAGTTATTTATTTATATTGCATTCCCTTGTAGCGTGTCTAACTCACTGCATGATGGAATATTGGGTGATATGTAGTGCAAGTTATGATATGTATGAAATAGGTAAGAACTAGAGGGAGCTAGAAATGATACAGAATCAATACCATTAGCTTGTCCTCACTTCCTTCCTGATCGTTCTTCTGCAGCGAGAACTTATCTCCATAGATTATTTTGGGAAATTTTTTTGAATAATTCCTCGTAGTAATAAAATAACAGCATGGCATCAGAGGCACTCAGTGTAAGTACAATCAGAAGAAAATGATGGAGTTTATTTACTGGAAAGAAAAAACTTTTTTCAGGTTGGTATGTTATTGAAAAAAAAAGAGTCACTGAAAAGTACTAGTTTATCACAGCAATGGAGATGTACCATTCTTGCTGAAGCATTCACTAGTTAAGATTTTGATGTCCAGAGCTGGTCTTCGAGGTGAAAAAATGGGGCTCATTTCCTGGAGCCTTGGCCAGTGGGGAGGAGTGTTAATTTAAGAGCCGTGCAAATGCTCCTGTGCGTAGATAAGATGAGAACAAAAGCTCGTATCTTATGTTAATGATGGGGCTAACTGAAATTTCTGGTTTGTGAGAGAGGAAGATGTATTCTTCAGTGTGGCAAAAAGCACGGCCATTAAGACTTCCATTTGGGATCTGGGAAACTTCAGCGAGTCCCTGGTTTTAATCAGCTGTATTTTTTATTCAGACCAGGAATTTAAATTAGGTCCTCTCATGACCTACATAGCTTCCTCGAGCAAGAGTGATTCTTTTGTGTGGGGTAGTTCTGGAACGCATCAAGGAGCTGAAATGAGCAATGCCCTGATGAATACTTAATCCCTTGCATGGGTCTGTTCTGTTAGGAGAGGTTGAGAGGAGTACCCTAGAGCAGGCCTATGGTACTCAGTTTTGGATATTGGCATGCCAAGAAATTTAAGTGGGTCTCCCAAGCCGAGTACCCTCAACATTAGAATATAGAAGAGTATGACACAGCTCGCTTGCATACTCTTTCTCTCTCTCTTATTCAAAGCATATTGGGTTTTCTGTTGTGGGAAAGGGGGAAAATAAAAACAAACAAGTAGTTTTGTGAAATGGAAAAGAGTTTTCTTCCCGTCTGTTTTTGAGTGGGACAAGGACGTTTCTCTTCTAGCAGAAGACCTTGTTGCACAATTCATGATACTGTCTGGCTCCTGAACCAAAGGTATCTACCTGCCCTTTCAGACCCAGAAATATCTTTTTAAATGTGAAAAGTGTTTTTCTCTTTTATTCTAGTTTTTTTTTCTTGGTAGTTGGATGTACCACTCCTGCCTCTTCATTCCTAACCACTCAGTCTTAACAATACAGAGTTGTTCCATTCAGCCTTAACAATACAGAGTTGTTTTCTTTTTTTTTGATGTATGTAGCTGACAGAGATTCCAAGTCATGGACTCTATTAGAAATAATTAATGTTGAAGGGTAAAATGGAATTTTAAAATGTGCATGATAAAAGAAGTTGCATTTCATTTATGCTTACACTAAGATAATAATTTGTTGTAGCATTATACCCTAGAAAGATAATTCTGCGTAGGCCACAACTTGAATGTAGTTAGAAAACTCCTGTGTTATAGAAATGCATTCCACACAGAGTAGTTTCTGTATTTATCAGATAAACAGTATACATCATGGAATAAGGATCTAATTCAGGTTTCAAGACACTGAAAGGTAAGCACTTTAATAATTCTAAAATAATTTTACTTTTAATATATAGAAAAATGGAAGAATACTAATATATGTATTTAATTTTCAGTTTTGTTTTGATTTCACCTTGAAGTATTAGAAACTTCTCAAAGAGCCTATTTGACACAAAATTGTAACAACTTCATTGAAGGGGTAAGTGAGCACAGTTAAGTGTGTAGCTATTCTTGATGAAGATAAATAACAAAATAAAACTAATTATAATAGATGTTATTTAGCAGAAATCCTTGTAAAATATTGTCTTTTTGTCCTGATATTAAGTTTTGCAGTATACATGAATACTAGCACAGTGCTCTGACTTTTTAAAGAATCTCTTATGCTATCAATATAAACCTCGCGAGGAAAAAAGATAGTGGAGGGAGCGGGAGGAGAGTGGGTTGACGGAGGAGGTTGGATTTCGGTTCCTATTTGCCACCAGCAATCCTGCCTCTGAAGACTTAGACAAACTCATGGAATTTATTTTGTGGCTCGATGGATGTATCAGGACCAGAATGGAGTTTCTTAGAAAAGAATGAAATTTATCTTGGTGTCTCATGTTTTTTAGCATTAAAAGCCTAATTCTGCAGATGTACAACATGCTTGTTAGAAAGAATCATGAAACCTCTCCGGGACACCAGGTTCAGCTGCTCCAAGCTACAACTGTTACAGCTTCTTAGCACTGAGTTAGCTTGAAAGGTGTAAACCACACATACTACCATGCTAGTCTAGATTGATGTAGGGAAGGCTGCATAAACGAAGCAGCTTTTTTTACTGATGAGTTTGCAGGATTTTTAGCACCTTTGCATGGCTGAGCAGGGATTTTAAAATGTAAATAAATTTTACGAATTAATATGTGTGAAAATGTTTATAAGTATTATAAAAAGTATATATGTTTATAAGTATTATAAAAGATTATTGATATTTTTTCAATTATTCCAAATATAAAATTTCCATCACTTCTGCTGCAGATGTCACTGTTTCTTGGCATTGAATATGTAGTTAATGCACACAAAATTTATACTGTTCACACAGAGAAGTGTTTTAATTTTGTTAAAAGACCTTGCAGTGTTTTTTGTCCATCTTGAACTCTGAGAGGATTTTCAATATGAATGCAGATATTCTCAAAATGAAAAAAATGCCATGTATTTTTGTAGGTGATTTTTCCAGTGAGCTAACTGTAAACTGATTTTACAAGGAAAAAGTTAAGGTGGCAAAAGGAACAGAATAATTAAAGAAGATGGCAAAAGTCTATTTATTGATCTATCATGACATGTGGCTAAATGAAGAAGTAGGAACTCAATCTAATAATATTTCCTTTGGGGAAATGGAACACTTTCAGCAGTTTGCAGCAACGAGCTGCGGCTTACTGCCACTGCACTTTTATGTCTAGATATATGGCTTGAAGCATGTTTTATCCTATGTGAAATAAGTTGCTCTTTCTTAAATCTGTTCCTGGTAAATGTCTGCAAAGTATAAAACAAAACAGGTGTCCATACAAATTGATGGAGTGAGAAGCTTTCATTAAGATAAAGGCCAGTGCTTGGATAGTAGAAGTTGCTGGCTTGGTTGTATGGCTGGAAGGGTGTATGGAAGCTTTCACAGTGGTTGCCTTCATTACATTGAGAGCCCGTGTAAGCATTTCTCACTTCCACATTCATGCTGTTACGAACTTTAGTCATGTGGGAGCAAGAAGCAGTGCACATCTGTGCCCTTCTTCCCTGAGAGAGCTAGCAAAATGGAGTCATGCAGTTCATTTATATGTATGTGACTCATTTTCCAGGAGGTTTGGGTTGTATATGAGATTAAAACTATTCCTTAAGGTAAAAATGGAAAATAAGAAAACAAATTAAATTTGGTTTACAAAGCACATTTCCAAGGTATCCTATTTTGGTGAAGACCTTAAGTTAGGAAGGACAGTAGAGTTAGTAATGAGAAGGTCACTGCATCACCCCTGGGGAACAGAGGTGCCTCCCCCATATACCAGGAGTTGAACTCCTCACTGAAGTTAGTGAAGCCTGTATTTGATGCAGAGAGAGAGCATGAAATCCAGCTGATTTTGGAAAAGCTACAAATAAAGCCAACCAGTCTTTTTTTTGTTGTTGTTGGTTTTTTTTGTTTTTGTTTTTTAACATCCTGACTCCAAGAAGTAAATTAAAAGAGCTTTTTGTGTGAAAACAGGGTTTTAAACATTCATTGCATTATTATATAAAATTGCACTTTCTTTAAATGTAATGTTTTATTATATACAATAGAATTTTCTTATAAATGAAAATCTTGTAACATTCTCAAAAGTGGTGTATGTGGGTTTGAATGAGAAAGGCTATGTATTCATTGTCTTTAATGAAATATGGTGCATGTTTTTTTTTAAGTATGAAGGGTCACATTCTACCTCCAGTTAAATTTATACAGCTTCAGGGGAAGCAGCAGAGGACAGGATTTCCCCCATAATTTGAACCAACTAAACACCTGTCTTCTGGAGAAAGACACAAATGATAAGGAATTGGGTACTACCTCAGATGTGATATAAATATGTCTTCATGTAGCAACTAAAGGAGGAAGCAAATGACATTGCTACTGTACTTGTGCACATCTGCACATCTGAAATTAGAAGCTGTCCCTAACAGACACTGAGCCATGGCTCCGTATTTGGAAGCTATTGGCAGAGTTGTTCAACCTGTTTACTTGCTCAAACATAAAATGGTCTCTTAAATTGCCAAAAGAGATTGTAGAGAAAGTTGGCAGGAGATGATGTTAACAACAAGGCCCGGAGCTCCATTTGTAGGATTCACAGCGTAAAGCCTGCAGATACTCGTCTCTGCGGGCTTTTTTCCATCCATTGAATTCAAGTGAAGGAGAAGAATAGCATGAAAGGGAACAAGAAAAATTGACAGCAACATCAATGTCTACATTTCACAAAACCAACCATGGCACATCAACGAAGAGACTGGGTAAGCATGTTAAATAATATACAAAAAGAGCTTATATTGTTCTATGCAACGCTGGGATTTTACTGCTTCTGAAGTGATTCACGCTTTATCTGACTGTCTTTATATTCCTTAGCATGATTTTGTTGTTGTTGTTGTTATATTTGGAGAATATGCATTTAATCATATATGACAACTGTGTCTGCTAACATAGACAGAATAGCACTTGCTGACCAGTGTATGAAGTGCTGCATGCCCATAGCAGGTGTGGAAGGCTTGGTGCGCCACGGTACCAATTGCCTTCTGGTTCTGTTGGTTCCTCTGACAGTTTAATGTGAACTCCAACTCCAGGAGCTATGCATTATTTGGTACGCTGTAGGCTTAATTCCACACAACTGCATTTCAAATACGCTGCATATAACTCATGTGACTAAGCATCTACCAGTTGTGTTCAACAGCATTTTTTTTTGGCTGGAAGCTAGGAGACTGAATATCATAGAATCATAGAATCATTAAGGTTGGAAAAGACCCTTAAGATCATCAAGTCCAACCATTAACCTATCACTGCCAAGTCCATCTATACCATGTCCTCTAGCACCACATCTACACATCTTTTAAATACCTCCAGGGATGGAGACTGAACCACTTCCCTGGGCAGCCTGCTCCAGTGCCTGACTACCCTTTTGGTGAAGAAGTTTTTCCTAATATCCAACCTAAACTTCCCCTGGTGCAGCTTGAGGCTGTTCCCTTGTTACTTGGGAGAAGAGACTGATCCCCACCTGGCTACAACCTCCTTTCAGGTAGTTGTAGAGAGCAATAAGGTCTCCCTTCAGCCTCCTCTTCTCCAGACTAAACAACCCCAGAATATGTCATTCCTATTGCTAATACAAGTGTACCTCTGCAAGAAGATGGAGTTTCTATTGTGCTCCTGTGCAGTGAACATACATGCATAAAGTCATGTCCAACCTTGTCCCTTTTCTGGATTTCTCTTCCAATCTTGCTTTGTATAGATACATACAAATGGAAATTCTGAGAAGCCCCAGGTCCTTTGGCTTTCTAATATTTCCGTGTTGAAATTTTTTGACTTCTCATTTTGAGTAAGCAGAAATAATTCTGCCTTTAAATATAGAGTCCTAATAAATGCTTTAGAAACGACTTAGCAAAAGAATCACATTAATTTTCAATGACTATGAGTATTTTTTGCAGATTTTTATATAGATTTCATATACTGTACAGCTTTCAGAAATTTGTAAAATGACTGAACACATACTTAAGAAATGATGAGTCTAAGGAAATGTAAGTAATATTTTAGATAGAACTTGTGCTAAGTGAGCAACTGGAAACTGTTGAGAATGCATTTCAAACCTCAGTGTGTATTCTACTTAAAAAAGAAAAATCTTTCTTTAATGATCATTATCAAAGTATTATGCAAAGTTAGAAAAAGAGTGTTAAATTAGCCCCTATGTATATGAATTCTTTACCTACACTTTCAGTAAAAAGGCTTTATTTAATGGCATGCTGCTTTATCCACTTGTTCCTGCTTTGATCCCTGTGTAGAATAGTCACCAAGCATTCAACTTTGAAATATTTTCTTTCATTTACTGTCTATTTACTGTACAGTATGATAATGCACACACCATAAAATGTTGTAAAAACAACCTGTAACTTCTTTATGGAGTTTTCCTCAAAGCTTCTTTCTCACTTCTTTAACTGTATTGAATGAAATTGTTTTCAGAGTTGTCTAAGAAATGGGGAGGTATTGGAATCCCCTTTTATGCCATCCTTATTTACATGAAGAACTAGAGCACAGAGATTAAAGTATTTATTCTAATCCAGTAAGTGGCACCTAGAGTAAACCATTATCTTCTATGCCAGCCTTCCATTAGGAGGCACGACCTTTGCCAGGGCATTTTACAGCTGTTTGTTGGGGAAGTAAAGATCACTGAGAATCCACAGCAGTGTTTTCGTGATTCATCAGGGGTGGCGCTGACTTCTTTATCTGTCCCCATAACTTTTTCAGATTCTCTTTGTTCGTCTCTCTTAATCCTTGTGATATACATGATAATAGCTCCCAACATGTAGGAAGAAACAGTATTTTTAGACCCCCAAAATGCCAAGTTGAAGGATACTTTTTGGAATGTCAGATACTCATTACAATTATTATGTGTGAATCTGTCAGTACAGGTGGAATTGAATAATTCAGTTGACTTTAACTACTAGAAAAGTTCAACTTAGCAGGTGGACTTTCAATTTGCAGCAATGTATAATCCTGTCATATTAGGTCACATTCCATGGGGGTAGGAAAACAGATATCCCTAACATGGTGACATTCTTCACCTGCTGAAGATCAGCTTCCTGGTCCAGAGCAGAAAACCATTAGAGTCTATCAGTGACATTGTTATAAAACTACTTCTTTTGTAACACTGGTGGAAAGATGTATAAGTCTTCACCAGAAAGAAAAGAAGCATTTTACCATGGAGAAGCTGGAAAACAAACCCCTGCACAAGAGAGGGAACTGCATTTTGAAAAACTGTTAGCATTAAAAATAGGGATTTATAATGGGTGTTAGTGAGTTGTTTGACCTATTATATCTCATACTGCCCATAATAGCATTAGATGTGTAAATTCAGATTGGCTTTTGGGTAAGTCCATTGACACGCTAACCCCAAATCTAAACTGAAGTTCTGGTAAGCTACTAATGTGTGAGAAAAACAGCACATCAGCAAATTGTATAAAATAGAAGTGCTTGTCTGTCAGACGCAAGTCTATTTGGACTTGAATGGCATGTGACCTTGGGACAATTTCTGCTTGGGGAAGGCTCCCTTTCAGCAGCCCCACAGTGAGGATGGGTAAGGGACCTCAAAAGAACCCTCACAAATGTGAAGCTGAAGCTGTCCTCAGAGATGTATGGGAAAATATTTTAGGTTAAGTGGATCTCTGGTAGTCAAAGCAAACAGATGTGACGCCTACATAGCTGCCTCTTAAATGGTCTTATTCCGTCTGGTCTTATTCTATATGCTTGGTTAGAAAAAACTCTTTTGTCTCCTTTTTTAGCAAATATAATATGATATATATTATTGTGGTTTATTATGTTTTTTCTAGGATTTCAGAAGTCTTTTTTATAAGTTTATAGAAGAAATTGCTGTAACTTCCTTATTTTCTTCTATATCACTGCTTTCATATGAAATTAGTTGATTACAAAAGTTATAGAGCCTTTATGATGTTAAAATACATCTCAAAGTTTCTAAAATTTTCAGTGAAGTTCCACAGGGAATAGCATAGTCTTTCTGATTCAAATTTAAATAAATACATTTGACAGGATGACTGTAACCTTGCTCACTATATTGACAAAATAGAATGAGTTGTGTGGTGGAAGTAAAACAAGCCATCCAGAAAAATCCCCAAAGGTATGGATTTACTGCATTGCGTAAGTGGGTCAACTCATGCATGAGAAATGAATGCTAATTGTAAGCTGGTTGCAAAACTGTAGACTTTAAGTAGAATTGAATCAAATGATAACCTAAATATTTTGATAGAGATGTCCTGTCATGCTTCTCTTCAGAAAACAGCAACAAAGCTGAGCATTACAGAGAAATAATTAAAACATGTATATGTGATACATTAGAACAGTGTCATTCCACTCCCAAATGAAAGGCATTGTATTCATTTATGTCACTGGCACTGATAAATTTTAAGTTGAACCTGTGTTGGGTTAAACCTATATTTGGATTGATTGCTTTACGTGAGATACACTTTAATTCAGTAAAGTATGCTCTGTTTCTCGATGATCAAAATGTTCAGTCCAGTCTAGAAAAATACCTCTTGGGCTTTTTCTGGTTAAAATAATAGTAAAATAGAAATATCTAGTTAGGAGATACAAAAGAAAAATATAGAAATTTCTGTCCTGTTTCATCTTCTATTTGTGGTATAACATTCATATTGAAAGGCAAGGCTTATGTGAAAGGCATCAGTAATTTAAGAAACTACTACATAATCTTCAAATATGTAACATAACATTTCATTTACTTCATTTTTAATCTACAGTAATTACCATAACTTGTCAACAGATGTGTGTTACAGATACAGAAGTAAACCTCTAGGTCAATATGTACTTATTTAAAACTCCAAACATCCTAATTGGAGGCTAAAACAGCTATGTAAATGTGAGCAATAAATTGACAGTTATGCTATTTTCACATTTTGCTGCACTATTGACTGTATTGCACGTGCCTCTTTGTACTGTAGTTTATGCAATGAAAAATTCCAAGCTGTAATGAAGACAACTATAAAAAGTGTTTTGTGGCAACTGTTGTAAGCACTAGTCTGTCATCTGACTAAAGGACATGAGTTTCTAAACGCTAGTGACTTCAAGACTTAATCGACTTGGAAGGTTTCTGATATTTAAATATATGGCTTTTTCTGTTGTGATACTAAGCAATTAAATAATGACAAAACCCCAACAACTTATTTTTCCTGTGTCACTTGAATATATTTAAGCAATATCAAAATAATTCATTATTTTTAATGAGTACATATTTTTGAAGCCAGTGTTTTTTGCATATAGTAAAAAGAGAATGAAAATAAAAACTCTTCATAGTAGCTCAACTTGGGAGCTAACTAAAATGAAGGTTTTAGAATGAGAAAAAATTAATTAGCCAAAAAGCTGGGAACCAGGGGTAAGCACCTCCGGAGATCCTTGAGTAGTTAAGTGTTTACAAGGAAAAGATAATTTCTAATTTCCTTGTCTTCCTATATTGTCCATTACCCACTTATCATTTCAGCTTTTAATTCTGTCTTATCTGATGCTTTTGTACTGTGCATCAGTTGCTAGGGCAGCATCTTGGGCAGTAAACCTCCTGCTGAAGAACAAGGTGCTCTGCTTCTTCTAAAGCTAATACCATCTTTAATCTTGATCCCTGGAGATTTGAATGTCTCAACTCTATGATGCTCACAGACTTCATTGACTTTGACAGCAGGGATATTTGGTCCTCTGTGGCACTCAGGTTTTTTTTTTTTTTGCATGTTAACACATAAGTCTGTGATTTTCTTAGCCTGTCAGTAGATACATTAGTTGTGACAAAGCCAGCACTGTAATAACTGTAATGAATAAACTTTTTAACCATCCTAACACAAGAGGGGAAGTAGCAAAAGTTTGCCTATGACGTTTCTGCTTCTGTCTACAAAGATCTTGGAGGATAAGAGTTTACTTTTCCAAAAAGCAGATTAGAGTGACACAAGTGTTGCTTTCTAATGCTTTCTGCTCTTTGTATTATTCAAATAATGATTTTGTTACAGAAATGTTTGTGTACTTCTTTGAAAGGTTCTTTATCTGGCTCACACCAACATAGTCTCGCTGTTAGCAACCACAATATTTTAATGGAAAACTGAGGTGTTTTTTTTTTTTTTTTTCAGAACTGCCTTGAGTTAATTTCTTTCTCTCCTGTCTTTTCTCAGTTGGTAAGTTAGTGACCCTGTTCAGTCCATCAGAAAGATGAGGTATAAAGGGGCAGATACTGAATATTTCACTAAGCAAGCCACAGGCAGAAAATAGAGGGAGTCTGAACCTCAGTCCCTGTAGTGACTAAATACTGGACTTTGGGAAAGTCTAGTCTGAGAAAAACATCATTTGAGAGGTGGTTGTTTTGAACGTCAAGGCTGGTTGTTCTCAGCCTTTCTGAGCTTCACTCCCGCTGTGCCTCTGCTTTATATTGGCTTCCCCTTTCTTCACCAGGGAATGATGGTGTAAAGTGAACCCCTACCCAGTTTGGCCAGTCCAGCCCTTTTCCAGTCTTTAGAAGAGAAATATACTCCAGAGTGCATGATTTATGTTGCCGAGGTTAACTGATTTTATAGCATTTGGCATAATAGGGTAGCTCTTTCCAGTTTCCAGAATAGTGAGTGGGTAAGCAGCTGAGGAGGATAGCGTGGCTGGTGTGGGTTTTGGCACAGCAGAGGTGGACTTTGGGCGAAAATGGGAGGATTGGCTTACGGGGAAGCTGTGGCAAGACCCAGAGTCTGCATCAGGGCAAGGTCTGGGTGTCTTTAGGCTGTGCCTCAGCATACCAATATTGAGCAGGGATCCTGCTCCCTCCTCAGCTAGTGGGACAAAGGCACTTTGTCACCTTTTATCTTGAATGATGTTGGCTACCATTTTGTTGCAGAGCTGGAGCCACTCAGTAGTGCTGATCCCTCAGGCACCACTGATGGGAAATGAAGGATTCAGAGAATCTGGGAAAGTGCCTCCATCTCATCTCTCATGTTTTCTTGCCTGCTCAGCAGGGCGACCTGCTCTGGTGTGGGCTGGGCTGCCCTTGGCTGCAGTGTTGTGAGCACAAGGGAAAATGGCCAAAGGTTTTCTTTGCCTGTGCCAGGAGAGCTGTAGATACAACCAGGGCAAGGGCAGCAGGCGTGGAATGAGGTCACTTGTTTGGCATTGCCTTTTGTTTAGCATTCCTTTCTGTGCAGTGCATGTTTCTGGCTCAGATAATAGCTGGCATGCTGTCTTGAATTGAGAAGTTCAGTTAGCAGTCAGGTTCCTTTTCAACAGAAATGAAATGGATGAAAGGCTCAAAAAAGCTTGGTGGTGATAGAAAATTAAGCAGAATTATCAATGAAAGTGATGGCAAAAAGTTATAGAAGGCTCTGACAGTATTATGGGATTGGAGATTAAATGATCAGCCTATATTGAAAATGGGTAGAAAAGATATTGAGAAGACACAAATGAGGATTGAGCTTTCAGTATCAAGAAAAAGACCAAGCGGAATAAGTTTATAAAGTCACAGGTAGCATAGAGCTGGAAAAGTAAATGTGATTATGTACTGTTTCTTATAAGGCACGAACTAGGACCAGGAAGCGTAGCTGTCGGGCATCATACTTAAAAGAAAAACAAATATGTGGCATATAATCAAATTGTGAAACTCATTAATATAGGAGACAGTGAAGTCTAGAAGTATAAAATACATTAAAAGAGGGATTAGACAAGCTTGTGAAGGTTAAATCCATCAGGAACTATTAACTGTTGTGACCCAAATCCAGTGACAGGGTCAGGAAGGTTCTGGTATGCTGATAGCAGGAGACTGGGAGGATCTTAGCAAGGGGAAGACTGTTTCATAGGTGCCTTCCCTAAGCATGCATTATTGAGCAGTGACAGAGCCATGATGGTGTCATCAATGAGACCAATGAGTCCATCAGTGAGCTTAGTACCTTGTGCCATTTCTAGCCACAGCTGTGGCTCAGCCCTACCAAGCCGTGACCATCCCATTGCTTCCTTGGTTATACATAGCTGGGTTGAATTTACAAACTTAGAGTTAAAAAGGATTATTAATTATGCACCTGACCTTAGACCCTCTCTGATATCAACAGGCTTCATTCGTGACATCTGGTTGTCTTCCTGGCCTTTCTGTTACAAACGAGAAAGCGTTTCTGAGCCTTGAATGGCAAATTTTTGAAGAGGTGGCTGAGGTGCAAAGGTAACTGGGATATGACAGATATTCCTTACGTACATGCAAGTGTTCTTGCATGGCCATGGCAATTGACAGACCAGGTATTAGTCAAGAATAAGATGGTTTTGGCCCCACTAGCATTTTAGCGGTTTTCAAGTGAATCTCCTGATCATCCTACCACACTTTCCTTGGCATTGCAGGACTGTCTTGGAGCATACAAAGTGGACTCATTCCAGATGAAACTAAACTGAATGATGCACTCCGACCACCAAAGTGTATCCAGTGCATTGCACCAGAGTAGAGCTAGACCATAGCTACTCCCCCCTGCTTTCTGTCCTCAGAACCGCTTCATTCTAGAGATCTGCTCCTGTTGTGCTGCGGTACTTGCTAATTGGAAGAATTGCTTATGCTATCCTGCTTAGGAACCAGTCGTCGCTTCAAAGTTACATTCCTGTGAGACCAGAGAGTGATACTAACTACAACTACAGGCTTTAAAATTCAGAAAGTGGAAGGGTAGAAATAGTGGGTGCTGAAAATCAGATTGTTCCATGACCTCTGTTTGCCCTGTCAAGGGGTCACTGAGACTTGTCTGTTGTGTGCACTAAACTTGTAATTTATGTTTGTGGAGGACGTCAGGAGGAAGATTCATGTCTGGATGTGCAGGTCCTCCATTAGGACTTAGAAAGACATGGATTGATTAGGTGGTTATTGCCACATGCAAAATTAGCCTGGTCAGAGACCCCTAACAGGAAAGCTTGGTGCATAACCAGTGAGCCATGCTGCAACTGATAGAGCCTCAAAATGTTAACAGTAGGTACTAAGATAACTTCGGGAGTTTTCGCATCTGATATGCTGGGCCTGAACTTTGCAGATGACATACTGTGTCTGTCAGATGTGGAAACTGACTTTTGCCATGATTTTTGAGTCTGGATCAACAGAAGATAGGCACACAGTCCCTGTGTGTGTTTGTGTGTATGTACGTGTGATACAGGAGGGAAGGCAGGTAGCGAGAAATGTAGCTGTGCTGGTTGCTGTTGCTTTGGGAGCAGTGTATAAATATATGCCAGATGTATAAATGAGACTTGGAAATTGAGTATATCCCAGAGGTATAAATGAGACTTAGGAGTTAGCTGGTAGGCTTGTGTCTGTAGGAAAAGATATTCCTATGGTCCAGAACAGCTTGAGGAACTTGGGCAATCCAAGGAAATCTGCTCCATGTTAGCAATCTGTTTATATTTTGCAGCATGACTTTTTCTGACACCAACTCCAAATAAAATGGAAGAGTTGAGAGCTGAGGCACAGAGTCCTTCTCTGTTAAGCTAATAAAGCTGGCTGTTAAAATGTGTCCTGTGGATCTGGCATTCATTCACCTGCGTATCCTGCTCCATGTTTGCTTTCTCTTCTGAGACGTGTACTGCACAGGAAGGGGTCCATTTGCTCAGTCCTGTTTCTTACCGGTTTTCAAGGACTGGCTGGACAGAAGAGAGGGGTTTCAGGATGCGTTTCCTGTTGAATGAGCGCTTTGACTCGCTCCAGTTAGGTACATTGCGTTGTAAGGGCCACTGAGTCAGGTCCTCAGCTGTCAACAGCACTTCCTCACAGAAATCTTACATGTGTTTTGAGCCTGATCTTAAAAGCCATGAGATTTTTGGCCCTCAGTGTCTAACCAGGTGTTACCTTAGGTGTTTCTTGTCAGACAATTTCTCTTAGACATGATTGAATGCATGGATCAACCGTTGCTGATTTGTATTAAGACAGGGCAATACAGCTCGTTACACCTGCATTTGGGAGATCTGCTCTTTATTCCTAACCTTGCTGATGGCACTCTTTGTTGCCTCTGGCAAGCTACATCACTTCTGTTTCCCTTTCTACAAAATGGGAATAATGGTACTGAGGGCCTTTGGAAAACTGTTTAAAGTTATAATGAAAATGATAGAACAGCTGAATGGTGTGACTGCTGGTTGGTGTTACTTACGTGTGCAAATTTTGTTAGTGGTAACTTGGGAACATAGGAAACAGTACAAGAGGAGGTGTCTTGAGTCATCAGCTCTAGTCCTGTCTCTTGCGGACAAGCATATCCTACAAGCTTCTCAAAACCATGTGAAACTCCGTATTAATCTAGTCAGGGCTTTAATCCATTCTTTTTGAAGATTGTTTCATAACTTCACCTGGTGGAAATTAAAAGCCTCATCCAATTTCCACAATAAATTTCTTTATGGCAGGGCTATGTCTATTTGTGTATGAGCATTGTATTTTTGTTTGCATGGGACTTCTACCTCCGTTACATGTTTAGAGAGAGATGTCATTCCCAGACTTTTGTTACATGATGCTGAACAAATAAGTAGTTTTCATGTGCCTGTGCAAAAGTCTCACTATTCCACAAAGTCCTGCCTCTACCTGTTCCAACGGAACTCACTTCTTTTGAGTACAGAGGGCAAGAGTGTTTTTCATGCTATTGAAAGTGAGATTTTAAAAATACCTTGCCTGATTAATTTCAGGATTATATTTGCTTTTCTTCAGGGCCATTTTGATGGCCTGCAGTCACTGTGTGATTGATTCAGATATGCAAGTACACCTGTTTCCAACTATCAAACTTATAACTTGCAGCAGAAATTCTCTGAAGAGCATATTTTTGCATTAAATAATATTAAATTCCATCCTATTTTTCCAGACCTCAAAGCCAATTAGTTTTTCATAGAGAATCTTCTTTATAGCCATACCATGTTAATGAAATTATTCAATAAAATTATTCCCAGTAAGACCCTTAAGGTGGTTGCTCTTGGGAATCTTTCAGCCCTTCAGCATCATTCTGCTATCAGCGCAGCTCGTTGAATTATTTGTGCAATCAGCTGATCTCCTACCTGTCTCTGAATTTGCAATTCTTAGATCAATCTCCATATTTTCTAATTTAATACATGAACCTTATTCTTTTGTGCTTCTTCTCTGTGGTTGCCATGCCTGATTTGATAGATTCTTAATTGTCCTTATTACAAGATTTATGATTTCAGAGTGCCAGGGATTTATTCACTGCTCTTAGTTAGTTATTTCCAGATTCTTTCAATTTGAGCACATAAGAATCTGCATTTTAATTCCATTTCCTCTTTGGTAATTTCCTTCGCAAACTCCGTTAGCTGTCTTTTCTTTTTTTTTTTTGTTATTATTTGTTCCCCCCCCGCCCAGTATCATCATTCTTATTGAAAACTGATGAAGAATACAGTTCTGAATTGACTGAATTCTGTCTGTCTGAGGAACAGCGGCTTTTTTTTTTTTTTTTTTTGCATTTTCTTTTTATTTGCATAATTAGTGGAGTTTTCATTCTTGCTTTCATATACTTACAAAATCTAACTCTATTTTGTAACAGACCTTGTCCTTTCTAGTCTCCAAGATGCATTTTTTAAACTTTTTTCTTCTAGTCTCATTTGTTATTCCTAATACCTTTTTTTGAAATGCTTTCTTTTGAGATTTTTACTTTACTTTGGATGGAGGTTTTAGAAAAAATATTTTTAATGTCTGAAAGGAAATTCTGTAGCTCTTCTAAATTCAGGTCAATAGGCTTATCCTTTCAGCTGATTTTACTATCCAATTTGCTTGATTTCTCATACTGTATTCCTTTGGAAATGGAAGCAGATGTAATAGTAATATGCTTTTGTTTTTCCTTCCAGTTAATTTAATCTGAACACACTGGTAATTATTCAATTTCTTGACCAGCTCTTCTTTCTTGAAATTGTCCTAAACTAAGCCAAAAGAGTATTTTCTCTTTGCAGTGAAAAAAAAGTTACACCTAAAATCTCTCTACCACTCTTAATCTTTACTGTTATTAGCATTTTTCTCTAGGCTGTATTTTGATAATTAAAGTTCCCTTTTAGGATTCCATTCTTAGACCTGCATGCCTCCAGTAATAGGAGAGATATCTCATAAATGCAATGGTCTAATCTTGCCAGTTTGTGGTCTTTGAATTTTATTCCTGAAAGCTAATCAATGTCTGCTTTTCCAAGTAACAGGTAGAAGTAGTTTGCCAGGGTATTGATATATAACAGTGCTTGACAATTATATGAGAATGTCCATGTAATGTTATAGATGGGCTGGTGGAGTTGGAAGCTCAGTGGAACTAATTTCTGTGATAAAAGTCTTTACATTTGGCTGTAGCTTTAATGTATTCTACCTTCATAAAACTTCACTCTCATCTTTCCACTCTGCTCAACACCGATGTGACTGATAGGTCTTTTAAATAGTGAGCTTTTCATTCCTCTCTCTAGCAGCCCTGTTGCCACCAGCGTTTCTACCAGCACCACTGATTGGAACAAACTTCATCATCGCCTTCTGCAATGGACAGTTTTTAGCCCTTTTTATTGGCTTACTTCCATTGCTGTGTCTTAGTGTGCTCATGCAGCACAGCCTACTGAGAAATCCTTCTGTCTCTTCCTGTTGTGATCCTTTCTTTCCCTACCTTCATCATCCTTGGTTGCCTACCTTTGTAGCAGACAGCAGGAGAAATGCTGGGTTAACCCAACCAACTTCTGGTAGGGAAATCTGTAAAGCAAGTATGGCAAAGGGGTGGAGAGGAAAGCAAAATAGTAAATACTAGTGCATTTTGCTTCAGCCAGTGCTAAATTCCCCAGGAAAAAATGGACATATTTTGAAATCCTCGTAACCATGGAGTCCATAATGTGCTGACAGAGATTAACCAGTAATTCACAATTTTTGCAGGGTCTCTGGACACACAGGCTTAATTTTTAAACAGTTTTTCAGGTTCCCAGAAAAGCTAAAAAAATCTTTATTTTGTTTTTGTTTTCAGATTAAACCTGTGATTTTCGGAGAACAGTTCATGGGTGTCATGGTTTAACCCCAGTCAGCAACTAAGCACCGCACAGCCACTTGCTCACCCTGCCCCCCTCCCCTGGTGGGATGGGGGAGAGAATTGAAAAAAAAAAAAAGTAAAACCTGTGGGTTGAGATAAAGACAGTTTAATAGGACAGCAGAGGAAGAAATAATAATAATAATAATAATAATAATAATAATAATAATAATAATAATAATAATAATAATAATAATAATAATAATAATAATATAAAAAAAAGTGATGCACAATGCAATTTCTCACCACCTGTTGACCACTGCCCAGCCTGTCCCTGAGAGGTGGTTGCTGCCCCCTGGCCAACACCCCTAGTTTATATACTGAGCATGATGTCATATGGTATGGAATAGCCCTTTGGCCAGTCTGGGTCAGCTGTCCTGGCTGTGCTCCTTCCCAGCTTCTTGTGCACCTGGCAGACCATGGGAAGCTGAAAAGTCCTTGACTTACTATAAACACTACTTAGCCACAACTAAAACATCAGTGTGCTATCAACATTATTCTCATCCTAAATCCAAAACACAGCACTATACCAGCTACTAGGAAGAAAATTAACTCTATCCCAACTGAAACCAGGACGATGGGCAAGAAGTGAACTCTAGGAGATTCCAGGGTTTGATGTGGAATTTAGGAATGCGTAATGCTCTATGGTCTATATGTATAGTGCATCCACTTGTTTCCAAGAGCCATTTGAAGTTGTTTCTTTGACCTATTAAGTCCTAAATATCTTGGGAGTTACCACCTCGTTCACATGTTTATAATGTTAGCTTGAGCAAGAGCGCACTTACTCCAGAGTTGTGCTAGATAACTTCTGTCATATTTTCTTTGGTGGCATCACAAAAATCACACCTAGGACAGTGGCAAATTATATTTGCAGAGTAGTTCTACACATTCTCCAAACAAAAAAGATTATTCAGGCAGAAGTACTTTTCCTGGTGTGAGTATATCTGCAGTAAGGATTTTGCTGGAATTAAAATGCTATAAAGTATCACAATTAACATTTTTAGATTAAGATGACACCCAGATGATACTGTTCTTTGTTTAGAAGGAAGAGTATCCAGCCAGGCTACTCCACTTTCACTTCTCTATTTCTGGTTCAAATTTCTGGAATTTAGGCATGCTGTAAAGCTTGAACTAAGTGGAAATTTGGGGAGCTGAACTTCTTGTATAAACGTGCTGAAATTGGAAAGAATCATAGAATCATAGAATCATAGAATCGTCAAGGTTGGAAAAGACCCTTAAGATCATCAAGTCCAACCATTAACCTATCACTGCCAAGTCCATCTATACCATGTCCTCTAGCACCACATCTACACATCTTTTAAATACCTCCAGGGATGGAGACTGAACCACTTCCCTGGGCAGCCTGTACCAATGCCTGACCACCCTTTTGGTAAAGAAATTTTTCCTAATATCTAACCTAAACCTCCCCTGGCGCAGCTTGAGGCCGTTTCCTCTCATCCTATCACTCGTTACTAGGGAGAAGAGGCCAACCCCCCCCTCGCTACAACCTCCTTTCAGGTAGTTGTAGAGAGCAATAAGGTCTCCCCTCAGCCTCCTCTTCTCCAGGCTAAACAATCCCAGTTCCCTCAGCCTCTCCTCATAAGACTTGTGCTCCAGACCCTTCACCAGCTTCGTTGCCCTCCTCTGGACACGCTCCAGCACCTCAATGTGCTTCTTGTAGTGAGGGGCCCAAAACTGAACACAGTACTTGAGGTGCGGCCTCACCAGTGCCGAGTACAGGGGGGCAATCACTTCCCTCGTCCTGCTGGCCACACTATTCCTGATACAAGCCAGGATGCCATTGGCCCTCTTGGCCACCTGAGCACATGGCTGGCTCATGTTCAGGCGGCTGTCAACCAACACCCCCAGGTGCTTTTCTGCCACGCAGCTCTCCAGCCACTCCTCCCCAAGCCTGTAGCGTTGCATGGGGTTGTTGTGACCGAAGTGCAGGACCTGGCACTGAGCCTTGTTGAATCTCATACAATTGGCCCCGGCCCAACGATCCAGCCTGCCCAGATCCCTCTGTAGGGCCTTCCTACCCTCCAGCAGATCGACACTTCCACCCAACTTAGTGCCATCTGCAAACTTACTGAGGGTGCACTCAATCCCCTCATCCAGATCATCAATGAAGATATTGAACAGGACCGGCCCCAGTACTGAGCCCTGAGGAACACCACTTGTGACTGGCCACCAGCTGGATTTGACTCCATTCACCACCACTCTCTGGGCTTGGCCGTCCAGCCAGTTTTTAACCCAGCGCAGAGTGCACTTATCCAAGCCATGAGCAGCCAGCTTCTCCAGGAGAATGCTGTGGGAGACTGTGTCAAAGGCCTTACTAAAGCCCAAGTAGGCAACATCCACAGCCTTCCCCTCATCCACTAAGCGGGTCACCTTGTCATAGAAGGAGACCAGGTTAGTGAAGCAGGACCTGCCTTTCATCAACCCATGCTGGCTGAGCCTGATCCCCCGGTTGTCCCGCACATGCCGCATAGTGGCTCTCAAGATGATCCGAGTCCCTAATTTGCTGAAGAAACTTGAAATGGGTCTTGCACCTGTGTATGTGATGCCTTAAATCAATTTTATACAGAATTTTATGGAAATCACATGAAAGTTCTCAGTTTCAGAGGAAAGTAGTGTGCTGATCATCCTTTTCAGTCCTACTGGATAAACAGTTAAATGGTTGCGAATTCATAAATGGAATGAATGGTTGGCAGAGACACTTTGTCTTCAAATATCAGCTATAACTTTACGTGCTGCATTTGTACATGCAAACCAAGGAGGCTCCAGGTTTAATGTGTGAAGGACTGTAACTCAAGATCTCCCAGTCCCCCATATCTTTTACTGCTGTGATCTGGTATTTGGCTATTCTATCAGATCGAAGTCTTCCCCCTCCTTCCCTTCATCTGTTTCCAACTCCACCAAGAAAACTGAAGCTGATCTTCTCTGTGTCTTCCGTTCTGCGATGCGCAGCATAAGACAAGAAATCTAGATGGTCACAACCAGTTTGCCCTTACAGCAAAGTTCCTTTTTGTCCTCTCAACTCTATCCAAACAGTGGATGGGTCGTAGAGTGATTTCTTCTCTGGAGGCAAGTGGTGTAACTTCCAGGTCAGACCTGAATTATAGACATCTTTGGCCAGTTTTGCCAGTGAGGTGTACTGACATGCCTCTGACTGTACTGCCTTTTTCACCAGGGACAGTCCTCTGCCAGCTCAGTGGTTGGTGGCATTCTCCTGAGACTCTCTGGTGACATCTCACTGGGGTGGAATGGGTTTCTCAGGATGGGATTCGTCTCATGTTATATTCTTATTTTCATTATAAAAATGCCAGGAAACGCAGAGACCCAACTGCATTCTCATATTGGTTTACTGAAACAATAAATCTGCATACTTGTTCCAAAGACTTAGTGATCAGGGTACAGGAGGCCAAACCTCTTGGTAGGTCTGTGTGGTCAGCTCCAAATGGCATGCCAGCACATTGTTGCATCAAGGGAAATCCCGTAGCTTGTGTGCAAGCCTGAAAATGAGGGGACATCCTGCTACTCTTTTTGGTCTTATTTTGTCACGGATGCTTCACTGCTAAACCGGGTCTACATTGTTTCATCTTCTGTGTTCATTTTACAAACCATTTTTTAGGGTCATATTAGGATTATGCTTCAGTGAACCAGTAGTAGTTTAAGTCTGAGTGTGTGTGCTTAGTGCTCTAGGTATGATCTAGGACAGTTTTCCTAAAATGAACTATAGAATATTGTTAACATTTTTAGATTTTTCGGAAGTTTTCTTGCACTGACACATAAGGACTGTTGCGTTTATATGATACTAAAGCAGTATCAAGCCTGATGATAGAAAGCATGGTTTGTTTTATTCAAATGCAGTCATGCAACCTTCAGTTGTCTACAAGCCGACATATTTTTAATTGCTAAGCAAAGTTTATTTATGTTAGAGTCATTGCTCCAAATGACCTTGGCAATTTGCAGTCCCCTGTAGCTAATAGCTTTCTGAATGCAAACAGTGAAGCCTGAACTCTGTAGATGAATAAAGTAATGCTTTCCTGTGCATTAAGAGGAATTTTCAAGTATGCTTTTTGTATGGTATAATAACAGTGCTGTACTAAAAGCTATTTAATCTTTCTTACCAAGAGTTAACCTTGATGTCCCCATAAACATTTAGCATTTTTTTTGTTCTAATTCGGTTAGTGTGATTCTTTCTTAAGTTAGTTGCTCATTTAAAAAAAATTGTTTAGTTTTCCCTTTGCTTTCATGATAGCTCTTTTTAAAAAGAAGTCTGCTACCACATGGCTAGTAATAATCAGTCTTTTTCCCTTATTTCCTTCTCCTTTTTTTTTTTTTTTAACATATTTCCTTGATTATGTTAGGTTTTTATCTAGAAGTGGAGAGTCATTGCTTATTGAAATGATGGTTTATAAAGACTCCTTAGTCTTTTAAACTAAATTTCTTTTTGGTATCCTGGAAGTCTTGTTCTTGTACAGGGTTTTGCCAACATCTCTGCTTTGTCTGTGCTTTCCTACACAGATGCCTTCCACACTTCCTCCTCATACATCTGTAGCTTTGGCAGGTTGGTTAGAAATACTCTCAAGTCAGCACAAAGGCAATCAAGGCTTTTTAAATGCTCACTTTTTTTTTTTTTCTTTCCTGGATTTTCTGGCTCAGTCTTAATTCAGTAAATTTTGTGAGAATTCTATTATGGAAATGCTATGTTAGATAATAATGATGATGAGAATTCCCTACTCCACTGCTTTGCGGGAACCTCCTTGACAGAGTGTTAAAAAGTAGCCTTAATAAAAATAAATTAATGCTACTGATAAAAGTGCTAATAGCCAATGTGGTGACAAGCTGTGCTGTCTTGAAAAAACAATTTAAAAAACCTAAATCATCATTTAGTTCTAGCAAGGCTTTTTTATTCTGAAATCTTTTAACAGTTCTTATGTATGTGAAGAGCACAACATCACGGATGAATTTCACTTTGCAGAACTGAGAGGAGATTTCTGCCCGTAAGCTTCACTTTGAAAATGTGCTTTAAGAATAAAAACATTGATAGTGTGAGAGATCTTTGAGTAGTGAAAAAATCAGTGGTATGTTTTGAAAAAGCAATTCTGTTGTTCATTTTTGTCTGTCACAGACCCTCACACCAACATTTGCACACACAAATAACCATTGTGTAAGCTGTTTAGGTCATTAAACTGGATGTATGTAAGGTTGTGCAGAAGGGATGCAGGAACAAAGTATCATTCATCAGTATTGCATAGGAACTATCTGCATGCTTCCCTCTGGCGCTTTTACTCTGTTTCCTTCTTAAAGGAAATGTGCTCATTCAAGGTAGACTAGTCCTTGAGGAAAGAGGTGTAAAGTATCTTACATTTTGCAACAGCGTTATTGTTTAAGAACTTTCCAGAGTAGCTTCTTACTTCTAATTTTTTTATGGCCAATACTAAGAAAATATTTTAATATTAAAATTTGAATACTAAGAAATATTCTTAAGAATTAAGAAAATGTACATTAAGAAACTTTTTAGGTAATTGAAAGCTATGTAACTGTTTGGAAGCAGATTTTAGTAGCCAACTTTAACCTATATGAGGACAGTTTATAAATTTAACAGGTGGCAGCTTAAACCAGTCCCTTAGTCAATGTGGGTGACTTGATATCAATTTTTACTCTGATAGAGGAGAAGAATTAACTGGCAATTTAAAAATTAGCAGTTATTATGGCTATGATCTGATTAAAGTACTTATGTGTGAGTAGACCATGACTCCAGGCAGTACTGTGTTTGTTTGGACCTTTAAAAGGCCCTATTTGCAAAGCTTAAAGCAATTAAGTGTGGTATAACTGTCACCAAATTTTAATATAAATATGAAGTGCAAAATTACACTGCACAGAATCAGTCTTGGTTAAGAAGTGATACTCACACAGGACCTGATAAAGAGGATAAGCAAACAAGTTTGTGGTAATTTTATGTTATTCAAGGTAGGGCAAGAATGTGAAGAGTTACAAAAAGACTTTATGAGTGAGTAACTGAACAATGAAATGGAAAATGAGATTAAAAGTGCAGATAAATGCATATGTATAGCTTATATTTATAAAACAATAGCCTCTGAACTGACCATTACCTCTCATGACCTATTTCTGTGAAGACACTGTCTTAGTGCTTAATAACAGTCGAAAAAGCGATTCAAACATTAGAAATAAATAGGAAAACAATGGAAAGCAAAAGAAAAAAACTTGATATACCTCTTTGGAAATCCCTTTTTCACCCATACTTTGAATAATGTTTTTGGTTCTGGTACCTTCAACTTAAAAAAAAAAAAAAGTTTCTGGAAAGTCACCAAGGATGATCAGATTCAATGGGAGGAATGAATGAGTCCAGGCTTAGGAGTCTTCAGCCTGGATGAAAGGTGTTTAAGACTTTACAAAGGTCGTGTAGAAAGGTCTACAAAATCATCATAGAGAGCGTAGTGAGGGAGTGGCTGCTCTCCCTGTCATCTAATGCAAGAACTAGGAACTAACAAATGAAGCTCGTCAGAAGCACAATCAAACCAAGCAAAAGGAGGTGCTTCTTTGTGGAAAGTATTAAATGATGGATTTTTGCACTAGAAGACAATGTGAGTGCAAAAAGTTTAGATTAGTTCAAGGACAGGGCAAGCACTGAGAAGAAAAATCTGCTGTGGAATGAGACAAACCACACCAGGCTCAGGAAATACACCAGACTGAAAACAGTTGGAGTCAGGGAGTGTGTAAGTGGGGAAGTATCATATATGTTTACCCTGTCCATACTGCTTCCTACTAATGCTTGTGGCCATTCTTGAATAAAGAACACTAGGCCAGATGGACCTTTGGTCTGAGCCAGTACTAGACACTCTTAAATTCTTTCTTAATATAGAAGCAGTGATAAAACATTTATATAAAATATTTTTATAAAAATAGAAAATTTAAAACATTTATGTAATAGATGGAAAGAAATTGATGCTGAATATAAGTTACTAGCTAAATATGAACGATGTAGAAAGGTGAAAGAGTCCATTATAAATGGACTCTATAAATATAAAAATAATAAAACTTTTAAAATAAAGGGTCATTGTAAGATGTAGTTTTTAGCTATAACCAAGATAACTTCTGCCAATGTAATCTTATTTCAAGTCAATGGAATGCAGTTTCTAATCTGACCCTTTCCAATTTGTCTTAGTGTTTTGCATGTTGAATTTGTATTTGAAATCGGTAAGCTCTTATTTCACATTTGGGATTTAGGCTTTTTAAAGTTACAACTAGGAGATATAAAAAGTTACAGTATTTTTGGAATGAAGCTGAAAGATGGTCCATCCCATTTCCTCAAGATATCCGAAGCTGGACCACATGACTGTTTAAAGAGGGTTTGTTGTCTGTGATTAGTGAGGCATATGTTAGATGGCTAATTGTCAGATTTCAAGCTGTAGTTGTTACCAAAGGGGTATCTCAAATGGGGATGCTTTTAGTAGTTTCCCTAGGGGCTAGTCTTTGGTCAAAGACTTGAAATATTTTTATTGGCACTCTAGTGAGATGAGATGTTTGCTGGTAAATGATGCAGATACAAAGTTAAATAATTCCAGAAGTAAAAGGAAACTTGGTGATCTTTCAACAAGTACCATTATAGAGTGATTTCAGATTCTAGGTTAAATGGTCAAAGTCTGAAAATACTTATTTTTAATAGTTTATGAGGTTTCAGCTTTATTAACCTGAAAGGCAAATTATACTTATCACAGGATGAGAGTTGGATTTGAAAACCAGAAAAATGTAGAACTCATTCTAGTTACTTGCTTCTCTTGTTGTAGCACTGGGGCAAACGAGCTAATATCCTTGGAAGTACAGTGAGAACAATGCTGAGTAAAGGAGGAGAATGCACTCAGCAGAGGTTGCACAGAATCAGGACTGATACGAGAGTGTTGTGTCCCCATGGTGAGGTGGATTTGGAATAATTGGGTAGAGTTCAAGGGAGGACAACAGAAATGATCCTGGTGACTGTAAAAATAATGTTAAGCTGTTGGAGTGACAGCTATTCATTCAGCTGTGAGAAAGAAATGGTTTTAGTACTGCATGTAGATGTTTACACGAGGAAAAGATATCAGAAAAGGTGGGACTTGACAGCAGTCCTGACAGAGATATGACAAGGTCTTGTGGCTGTGGATTTAAATAACCTGTAGCTTCCTAAGGACAGTTAAATGCAGTTTATGGTTTTATTTAGACATGACATGGCCTGGATCAGTGCTGTTAGATACTACAGAGAACACTATCTTAAATGCAATCCTGTTGTGTCTTGCTCAGCTCAGCATCAAGCTAATTGGGTTTTGGGCCTGGAGATGTTTTCTCCCACACGTATTTGAAAGGACTTGAGGCCTTTTCACTTTTTCTGCAGCATGGTTCTATCTTATTCTATGCCAAGCTGCTTACCATCCTCTGACTGAAATTTTTTAACGTGGCCCAATACTTAGAATTCAGTGAAGGGTTCTGGAGTACAAAATACAGTCTTGTGCTATGCAGGGAGATGCAAGCAAGCTGCAAACAAAGCATACATCTGTATGAGAAAGAGAGGCTTACGACTGCTGAAGGCTAGAGCTGCATCATCCTGGTATTCCATCCTGTTTCTATGGCTTTTTTGTTGTTTCTGTGGTGTCTTTCAAAGGTTTTATCTATGGCTTCTCCTCGTGCTCAGTGTGACTTGCAGTGTATAGAAAACCAAAGTTGCTCCTCTTCCTTGCTATCACTCCTTTTGGAATTAGGAAGGATTGTAATTGTTTTCTTAGAGCATCCCTAACATCCTTAGAGCATCTTGTCTTTAAACTGTCCAACTTACTCTTGCCAGTGCTTACGCTTTGCTTTCATTTGTTTATAATCTTTGCTGACTGCAAGGCCAGAGAGAACTGGAGAAATATATGCTATTTATAAGGTCTTCATACATACACTATTATTGGGCCTTTCAGCACATAAATAATTGACTTTCTCTTTGAAATTCTGCTGACAGCATAGAAGTTAAGCAAGGCATGAAGGGCTTGCACAGAGATGAACAGCATCCATGATGTCCAAGAACTGCAGTTTCTTAGGGCATCTTCAAGGAACCCAGCAGAATTGGGGCAACTGTAGAATCTGAAAAGGAACAAAAGTTAAGAAACTGCTGTTCAAAGTAATTGCTGTGCTCAGCCTTACTGTGGTTGGTAACTCTATATTTTTGCCCTTAGATGACTTTCTCTTTTGACTTTGTGATTGACTTGTAACATATTCACAGATACTGTAAGTGTTCTGACCGGTGTAACAGAAGCTGAGCTGGAATTTAGTTATGGTTTTTGTTGCAAATGGGGAAATTGTTAATTTATTAAGCAGTATTCATGGAATTTCAATAGATGTGTGTTGATTATAATATGTTGCTTATCATTTATACTCTGTTGTAAGGAGTGGTAAATGTTGCAGAACTACTTCGAGAATATATAAATACCTGAAGTTCATTATTATTTCCTTAGGTTCTGGGTAATCTGCTTTTGTCCTGTGGTTGTTCCCTTATTATGTACTGGTAGGATTCCTTAGATCAATGAACATTGCCTTCCTTATCATCTTGGCCAAGATAAATTACTCAATAAAGCAAAGAAATTGTGAATAAAGAGATTCAAATCAGCTTGATATTTCTATGATGTATTCTTATGTAGACGTCATATTATTTTATCTTTCTTACATAAGCAAAGCAGGCAGATTGTTGTGAAATACGATTTTCTTTTCTCATTCACTGTTATCTCTACTTTTTAATACACTTTTTTAGTATTTCAGCATTTAAGTTATTAGAGCTATCCATTTCCCTCAACAAAGTCGGTTCCTGGAGCAAACAGAAAGAAAACCTAACAATATGATGCTAGAATGTGAGTTGCGATGCGGCTACTTCAGTAGAGAAAATAGTAAAATGATATGCAAGATGGGCATCAGCTGCTTATGCAGGGACTGGAGGAGTTAACACAATCCTTATAGGTATAAACCTATAGATGTCATTGTCTCTTTCTCTATTAGTATTCATATTCCTCTGTAGAAGCAGCAGTTTCAGTTCTGATGGATACACTTGAAAAGCCCAACAAACTAGAGGAGGTCTGGAGAAATGCTAAAGGATTGACCTAAGGCAAGATTTTAGTCCTTAGAGAGGGTAATCCTTTTTTTGTTGTTGTTGAATAAAATGCTGAAAATATTTCATGATTTTGAAGGATCTCATGAAGGAAGAAAGATGATATTTAATTGGAGAAAGGAATTGTATGTATTGAAGAAAGCAAAACCAAAATCTGCCATCTGGAAGATGAATTTAAGTTAGAAATTAAAGTGTATGTTTTCAAGAGTAAAGATAATTAATCATGGGGACTGTCAGAAAAGGTTCATATTTGTTATTGCTAAGGCTAAGTCATGCTTATGTTTCTCTGAGCAGAAGCTCATCTTTTACAGCAGTTTGGGGATTCATGGCAAGAAAACTGGTCAAAATGTTACAGAGCAGCTAGATTCAGGAAGTGTTTGCCTACACTTGCCAGGAGTTGGCGGTTGCAAAGAACAAAATTTATAGAAGTGAAACACTTACTATTCTGCAGGGGTCACGGTGCATAGAGGGTTGATGGTTGACCAGAAGGATGCATTTCAGGCTGTGGTGTGACAGGCATCTTGAGATGATCTAACATTACGTTGCTGTTTAAAGAGGTGCTACTGCTATCTGCTGTGACAGTGCCAGATATATTCCCATCCATCTGTGCTGGAAGTTAACACTTGTGAGTTCTGTGGCAAGACGGGGAGAGGACAGGATTGCTCTTTTAAGTGACAATGAGGTTCTGAATTGGTTTAAGAGAATTGTGAAACTTCACTCATATGTTTAACATTAGCTAGGAGGAGCTAGGAAGCTAATGGAGCTGGGTAGCAAGAGTACTTCTCATACTGCTGAAAGTGATTTAAGAGCCCCCATGCAAAAGGTTTAGCTGATCTAATTAAATTAGGTTTTAATTCAGTTTAAACTGGTGCAGTTGCTGTGTATCTGGAGACAGTTTCACCAAAGGTGAGGTTGAAGAAGATGATCTAGTCCCTTTCTGTAAGATGCAGGTAGGCCCAAGAGGCATATCAGACAAATAATTAAAAATTTACTGCCTTTAGTGCTCCTCCACCCTTAATCTTCATCCTTGATTCTTCTGTTGTAAGAAATTGCATTAGTGCCTTGAGAATTTTGGTTCAAGCTGTGCCAAAAGTGTGGCACATCACTGTGTGCAGAATTAATGCTGAAAGAAATAAATGTGTCCCCTCACATAAGGTACTCAGCAAATTCTCCTGAAATATGGTCTGGTCCTTTTTCATTGGTCTGTACATAGGCTAAATGTGGATCCTGCTTATAAGGACTGTGAACCCATAAGAGTTTGCTAGTAGCCTTTCTCCTGCCTTTCTCATGTAGGCAGAATTCTGCCCCAGCGTGGAACTGGAGTTCTCTGGTACATGTGCTGAGAACACCTTGAAGTAGCAGAAAACTTTCAGTTTTGGACATTTTCTGTAACTTCAAAGGGCTTTCTGGCTTCCAAGCACCTGCTTTGTAGTGGGGATGATCAGTACATTAGTGACACTGCTTCTTATGGCTACAGGGGATATAGAGCTGTACAGGTGTTTGAGGCTGGAGTTCTTCAGGCAATGGAGATCACGACATAGGAGAGTAGAGGTAGGCCACTTAGGAGAAAATTGTCCTCTGTAGCAAAGTCATTAAGGATTTCAAAGGGCTCTAAAGATGTAAGTACATTTTCAAAACAATTCCTAGTTTGTTATGTTCAGAAAAAAACCCCCACAAATATTTGCTGATTGCTCAATGTCAAAGAAGATGCTTCTAGTAAATTTAAGAAGGATGTTCACGTTACCTTCATTGTGTTACGTCTCTCATTTGTGCCTTTGTTCACTTGTCTTTAGTATTGGATTCTTCCATTCTGTTTGCAGAAAACACTTCCATTTTTCTACCTGAGTTTTTAAAACTGCATTTATAAGAAAAAGGTAAAATTTAGGCAAAAGTGTCCCTCTTTTTTTCCCCTTTTAATGAATGGAGAAAATAAGGGAGATAAAAGACAACGGAAATAGAGGCTGAATGTTTTTCCATATCTTTAAGTGGTAAAAATGGAAATTAAAAAAAAAAAAAAAGTTTGCGAAAGACTGTATTTACACAGTTCCTTCTTGCACTTTTTTTTGTGTGCCAGTTATAATAAAGGATAAAAATGAGAAGAATTTTAGTGTTTAATTGGTCAGTTCAAAGACAATATGTGAGATAATGCTGGAACTGTATTAAACTTCGTAAATGAAAGTTATGCTGCAATTTCAGTGCATCTCGCTACAGAGAAAAATTGTCCTATTATAATCTGGTTTTATGTAGATAATGGATGAAATTCATTTTGCAGAGACTTAATAATTTTGTTTTGGTATATGAAATGCCACTTTGTATATGCCTTTCGGCATTTGTCATGCAAATTACCTTTTCATCAAATGTGGGTTTCGTAATACGAGCTCCGAGATTAACATTCAGAATAGACGGATGCATAAGTATGGAATTTGCGCAATTAAAATGTTCTCCAAGAAGAGAGAGGAAGTGGTTTAAGAGTGTACTGAGATGTTTATTGTGCTTATAACTGTTGCAGTGACAACAGATGCTTGTGTTGACCCTCTGTTACAAATTTAATTGCTCATAGGGATATACATTTTCCCTTAGAAAGCAATAAAGACAATGTTTTTATAGAATCAGTAGCAAACATTGAGACATCCATTGCGTTTTGTCCATAATGTAAAACATTTTCTCATAGAGATGAATAAAAATGAATTAAATTCCGCATGGTAGTGGCTGGGGTTATTAGTTTCTTGTGGGCTGGAATCAGAAGTGGGCATCAGACTTTTATTTTCTGCATCATCAGAGGATGCCTCTAACGTTCCTGCTGGTTGGCACTCTGGCTGTTTCATGCATAACTGTTGCAAAATGCAAATCATTATTTCGTGAGTCATGTATAACTTGCTAGTAGTTTAAATAAGTAGAATATGAGTCTTATATTTGTAGAGGCTTAAACCAGATCTGTTTCTATGCATGGAGCAATCTGGATTATTCAAAATTATAGAGGCAATTTCTAGTAAATACCAATCATAGACATGTATTTTTTCCTTCAAATTGGATAGGTAATTTGCATTTATCATTTCCTATTGTATACAATTTTGATCATAGTGTTAATCACTGCTCCTATGAGGAAATTCATATGGGTGCGCGATTTTGCCTGTACTGTGAAGTCTTTAGTGCTTTGCATAAAGGCAGATCTTTACCTGCGTGGAGCTCATTGCAGGAATGTAGCTGTAAAGACTACATTACAAAACCTGGAAGGTATGAAAATAGAAGTCTTGTATAATTCCTATGGGAAAATCATACTTTGCCACCTCCTAAAGATAAAGCAAAGTAGTTACATGCTTTAAGTTACTATAAAGATGCTTGGGCTGTATTCTTTTCCTGCATACTTGTTGATACGATTACGGTTAAGTAGAAATCCCTGTAATTAAAGGTAATTTGATCTCTGCTGATGCATACACTTCTACATAAGAATATATACTTATACTGTGCTCTACTGACAGTGGTGGAAATCACTAGGGATGTGAAAAGTTGTTACGCAGAATTCCAAGCCAAATTAGAGCCATAAGTTCAGTTTCCTCTTTATGAAATATTTTTTTTGCAAAGAAAATACTGGAAAATGGATGGAAATAGATTGAGATTGCTGGAAAATATGAGGACCATGCCACAAGAAGTAAATTTCTCTTGTTCTTCCCCCAAGCAAAAACTCTGTAGTAATCGAAATGGACAGAATGAATATGAATTCCTCAGCCCTAGTGTTTTGTCTAGCAACACCATGGCGTCTGTCACTGCCAGGTCAAAATTTATTAAATGATAACAAAATAAATGTAGATTAAGGCTTTTCATTTTTAGATGTAGTTACAGAAAAATGTATTTGTGTATTTATGTTATCTACTGTGACGCAGGAATTACTATTCGAAATTTTATGAGTTTTCATAGGCCAAATGTTAAGAATATGTATCACAGTGGTCTCTTGGCTGAAAATTCATGATTTCAGGATTGGTTTCTTTTAAGTTTAACTGTAACTCTGAATATTCTATGTTTATATTTTATTTTGGGATAATTAGAACTATTATTGTTGGGTTTTTTTTGCCTAATCTCCCTGAGAAATGTGGACCGGGCACAGCCCTGTCTGTTTGTCTGTTTGTTGCTTAAGTTGTGGATGGGATACGGGAAAGACTCGGGTAGGTCCAGAGGTGTGGGGATGGTGTGGGGGTCTTTGGAGAACTGACTTTGCAGCTGGCAGGGATTGCACATCTGAAGAACAAAAGTCAGTGGGAAATCAGACCTAATCTTTTCTGACACTGGTGAAAAAGATTGGTTAACTCCTAAGTTACTGATACAAACTTCCAGGCATAACTCCAGTTTAATACAACTTTGCTTGGGAACCTGAGGTTTTCGGTACTATGTTTTCTTAACTTTTAAGGAGTTCTAGTGTTTTCCCCTCCAGTTAGGTACATTGACAGGGGACTGAGAAAATGTAGTAATGTTGTTTCCATTACTGGCTGAAGTTTCAGCAGGCAGTAGAACAGCCCCCACATAAGTATTTCTTTAATTTTATTAATACATGTTTACAATGTCCATTTATCATGCCTGTTACCTGAGCCCAGGTTTAAGGCAGTTTCTTTTCTATTGATCTTGTAGAGGTTTTCAAAATGTCTTTGTGTAACAGCACAGTGAAGGAAAAGCAATTACTTTAACGTGCATCTGAAACAACTCAAAGAAACATAAGAAAAAGGAACGTATAATTTATATTTGCCTTTTCAATAGTGTTAGTGTTAACCATATTTTTCTAATCTTTTGAATTACGAATGAAATGGAACACATCTTTTGCAGTATTTAGTGACCTGAATGACCTTTTAGTTGAGTTTGGCAGTCTGTGGTCACTTATTCAGTGTCATTTTGGCATCAGTTGGCATTTCTATAGACAATGTCATTACCAGTGGCTCTCTTCCCTTAGAGAGATGCCTAGAGGCGAAAGTAAACCTGCTTGAAGAAATCAGAGCGATCAATGTAGAGTTCTAGTATCAGCGTGCAGTAGTGAATATTGCGCATGGTCCAAATTTGTTTTTCTTGGAGAAAGCTTGAAACAGGTCCTATTACTAAGGGGAAGGACTAGACTGCTTTTTGGGCAACGTGTGTTACTTATATGTAACCAGTTCTATGGAATATTAATAAAACTGCACCTTCTACTTGGGTGTTCCAAAACTGCTGATACCATAGTTTCTGAAATTAAACAGTACTTTTGAGACCCACAGTTTACAGATCTTCATTTTGAATTTAACTTTTGTGACATTTCTCTGTTTGAGTTGGGAGATGGTTTTTTATATATACTTCATGGACTAAAAAAATGTAGTGTTACACGGAATTATGAAAGAAGGAATTGGTTTCATATGCCACTGCTTGTATGGAAAAATGTTTCAAAAAATGGAACTTAGTCAGCAGAGACATAAGATTTATTCTGACATTAGTACGTTAAGAGTATCTTCCTTTTGCTTTGTTTTTCCAAGGACACCAGTAAAATGCTGAGAAGGCAGAGAGCTCACAGTCACTTTGTTCCATCCTCTTTTTTTTTTTTTTTTTTTTTTTTTTTTTTTCCCTTTCCATAGCCTTTATAGAAGTTCAGAAATGTACAAGGAGTGTAAGTAGGGGAAAATTTGTTTCAAATCCAAATCAGAGTTAGGACAATAAATTAATAAAAGATCCCAAACTGGTAAGTAATGGGAGGCATACAGATGGACTTTGTGCTCTGGGATGTTTTGAATACAGCTGTAACTTTGAATTTTATATACTGTTGGCCAGAAAGAATACACTGGGAAAGAGGAAGCTCAGTCCATATTCAAGGACTCTGATATATTTGCTGGTCTTCCATGGACTTTTCTGTGGCCTCGGACAACTCATAATCACCTAGGTGAAGAAAAAACCCCATCTGATACAGAAGCTGGCAGTTACATCTAAGAGGAGTTGGCATCCTATGACGAGGAATGCTATAGAAATGTAAATGAATTTTTATGCTTTCATGTTTATTCTTAGCAAAACCCACATTGTGCAATACAATTACAGAGTACAGAAGATAAACAGTGGTGGAGTTCAGGATTTGATAACAGCTGACATCAACTTGTATTTAGAATATAAGCTGTTCGGGGGGGAGGGATTTTTGGCAGCTCTTAGGACCTAGCGCAGTGGAGACCTAATTGCAGATCAGGACCACTCAGCAATGCCTCAATAAAATCTGAAAGCATAGTTTGCAATTCAGCCAGATAGTATGATATCAATTAAGAAGAATATAAACATAATTAGAGAAATGGGGGTGCCAAAGTAGGAAAATTAACCATATCCAGAGATACTGTGGTGATTTGGTAACATTGAAGCATTCTTGATTCATAGCTTTCTGACTTGATTTTTTTTTTTAATGGAAAGAAAAAGGAGAGTAGTTAATGAAAGATTCAGAGAGGAAGCAGGGAGAGAGAGCTGGAGGAAGACAAAAGCTATTGGGTTGGAATTAGATTAATGTGACTCTGGTCTCTTCCTGTCCTAATGCTGCATTTGTGCGTTGTAATAGGATGTACCCAGGAAGCCCTAAATGTGACCAGAAGTACAGTCTTCATTTTCTTTGTTTAAATTGAGAACAAGCATGTTGTTAAAAAGAGATGATACCTTCTGGGGTTCTTTCTGTTTAAGAGTACAGCGTGACAAATGAAATACCCCTGAATCACAGTGTCAGTCTTACTTATTATATTTTAATATACCCAGTGATGACAGGGTTTACTTTTATCCTCTCCAAGATTTCATGTGATCTACTAAAAGACCTTGAATGAAGTCACAGTACTTGCCAAGATTTTATTTTAATTGGAAATAATGACGGTCAGCCAAAACAACATGTATTACTGTTGGATATACTTGTTTGGATAGGAATAGACTATAGTCATCATGTCTGTAACTCAATGCGAATTTAAGACAAATACTAATTTTGTTTGTTTGTTTGTTTGCTTTACTGGATGTAAAGTAACAGAATTTGCTAAGTAGTATGTTTGTTCAAAACAATTGTAAGCAAGTTCTCTTCTAAAATCAACAATACAGATGAAAGCAGTATAGCTTTTCAGTAATGGTGGCTCCATACCTTTCCCATGTCAAAAGTTATCGGTAGTTTGTAATTTCTCATCTTCAGTCTAGTTTGCTACAGTTACCTGTTTCCATTGCTGGTAACGCTCCCTTCTTCCATTGTATAGAGAGTTTCTCCAGCAAGTACAGTAGCTTTTCAGCAGTACTTAGCAGGGAGTTCAGAGGTGAACTCTGAGGCACAGGTTTTGCTGTTAGACCTTATGGAGCTGTTTGTCCAATACTTTCTATTCTAAATGCCTACTTTTGTCTAACTTTGCTAGTTGGAACTGAAAACTTCCATGTCAGTTGTCATCCTGGAACAGCTCTTTGAAAGGTGAAGGAAAATATATATATTACTTTGCTTATGTTTTAAAAAATTACCTATTTTTTTTTCTTTGAATAACTTCATTTTATTTTCCACTGTACTTGCTAGTGTTGTCAAAAAAAATGAAATGAGACAGGAGAGGAGGATGATTTATATGATGGATGAGTCTATTGATCTCTGTCTAATTTGCTTTAGTATTGTAGCATGACTAGAATTTGCTATATGACGTCTGTTCAGGATTGCCTCCACATTTGCTGCTGGATGTTGGGCTGCTGCATGTTGGACCAAGCTGAAATATCTGAAATACGAATAGGGAATTTCTCCCTTCTGTGCCACTTGTGGGAAGATGTAAAGAGATGATTGAGGAAAGCTGAGAAGGAAGAGCACTGAAATGGGGACTAGCTGTTGTTCAGCGGAGATGGAGGAAAGAGCTATTAGTGTTTGGGGAAAGATATAGCAGAAAGGTTAATTTTGAGCCTGGCAGGACTGGCAGGCTGAGATGTGTGGCAAAGGACATGACAGTCTGTTCTTAGTTTGTCAGCTCAGGTGGCACAGATCTGTATGGTGGGTTTAAATGCTGCAGCCTGGGTAGAGACCACATGAGTGCCAGTACAGTACTATCTAACGGAATTCCTGCTTTCGCAGGTTTTTTTGAAAATAAACTCGAAAACTACATACAAAATGCTGTAGAAAACATTACTGTGAATGCAATTGCAAACACTCGTAAGGTTAGGTAGAAAATGACAAATTTCAGTTTGTCTTTGTATCCTCAATAAAGAACATATGTATGGTAATGTAATCCTAAATTACATAAAACAATATTTTTGTTTATAATATTTTAATGTTTTTAATAACCTAACTACTCTATTTGCTGCATTTTCATTGTCAAACACTTGTCTTGCCACTCCATGATTATGTGTCCAAGACTGACCTCCAATTATAAATATGAAACACGAAGTTCATTCCAGCTTCTAACAAACACATTTTGGCTCCTCTTGGCACATCAAACTTACCAGTCATAAACTTCCTGCTCTTGGCCCGTAATGGTTCCTGTGACTCCTTACCTGGAAGACTGTTTTTTTAATTAATTTGTGTGGTTGATTTGGTGTTATTTCATATGAACTGATTTTAAAGTTGACCTAGACCTTTTAAAGTTCTTCACAATATGTAAATTTTCTGGAGAAGTATGTTTTCTTTTTGCACTGCTTTTGTGAACGTTTTTGGGTTTTTTTTGTGCTAAAAGTAGAGCTCTCATCTGGGGAGTGACAATGTAAAACTGACATCTTGAGATTGAACACATCTGCTTTTTGTGTACTCACAATCATCTGCTGATTTAAATTGAAATGAATGTTCACTGCTTTATATCTTTCTTGGTGGTGTTGACTGTGTTTTATGAGGTAGAAAAATATGAACTTAGCCGAGCTCCATAGAGTATGTTTTTCATAAGATAGCCTGCTCTGGTTGTGGTCATACATTCTTTGTAGGAATAGTTGTCTTACTGTATGCCAGCATCTGCTCGTTAGGGACAGTCTGCAAAAGGTCATTGACCAGAAAACAGTGGAATTAAACTACCCCGGTTGACTTTGCACTGGAGCATATTTGGTATATAAAGAAATATTAAAGGTTGTAGTCTTTAAACTGTCACGTACCCAGAGACAGTGTGCTCCAGCACGTGTCACCAGTGGAAGGAGGACAGCAGCGGGAGAGGAATGGGGATGATGCAGAAAGAGACGAGAGGTTAGCCTGTGGGAGCACTGGAAAACTAGTCTGCAGTTTTCACTGTGGCTGTCTTCATCTTGCCAGTTTTGTGGGAGCTGACCTTTCTTCTTCTTCGCCCTCCTCAGCTCCTTGTCGTAGAAACCCTGTGTTAATGCAGACAACATGCTCATGATATTACCATTGTGATGTGTTAAACCAGGTCTGATTTTCACAGTATCATGCGATACATAGTGTTTTCCATGTAGGTGGTCTCACCAAAATTACCTCTGATATGGCGTATGGAGCTGCGGTAATGTCTGAGAATGGGCTAGTATGGCATAGCCTGTGAATTATGTTCAGACTAGACGGACTTGGGGAAGGGAAGCATGAAGTCAGTGATTCTTGAGGTTCATTCAGTCTGGTCAGGAGGAGCTTAGCGTTGTTTAGGGTATCCGGAGATTGGAGGAAGGATGAGAGGGCAGAGGCAGAGGAAGTGTAACAGTCACTCTGACATCTCGAATTGCTTTCGTACCATGTCCTGTGCAAAGTTGAGTATGTGGCAGCAGTCTTCAGTAAATAAGATCTGGCTGTAGGATTTAAGTAAAAAACTTGTAGCTGCACCAAAGAACATGTTATTGAAAGCATCAAACGGTACTGTATTTTCGCAAATGTTTTCAGCTTTAGATTTTGGAAGAAGAATGGATGTTCTGTGCTGCCAGCTTTTCCTTTTGTTTGTTTCTTCCATAAATCTGAAATGATAGTGGGGACTTTGTGCAGCCAGGCACTGCTGGTGAATGGATGTTGGAAAAAAGAATGAGAAGCCACAGTGGTATGGAGGAAATCATGTGGCTACAGCTATCTGTATGAAAAATAAACATCCTTTTTACCACTTCCCCACAAAAATGTTTTTCTATCTGGAAAAAATATGGAGCTAGGGCAGATAGAATACTGAAAGGAATTAACAGCTATACACAAAAGACATTGCCTCATGTAAATACAGCATTTAACAAACTGTTTCACCTGAGAGGAAAAATCTGTCGTTACAGATGAATTTGGGAATTAAAACAAGTCCATGGAAGGGAATATAACAGTATGGTTGAAAATTAAATTTAAGTTAACTTTCTTACAGTACTGCGTGCAGTCTAAAGAACATTGACAATAATGCATGGAAGGTAAAAGGAAAAAGAATACATAAACTTACTGGACAAAATAGTAAATGGTGTCTGGCTGAGCTGAGGACTGTCCCTGGTTGTGAAATATTTTCTTTTCTAGGTTTTTGTATCTATGCATTCTTTCTTTCCTTTTTTTTTTTTCTTTCTTTTTATGCAAGATTTTGTTTGCCATCCACAATCATCCTTGTCTTAGACTGTCTTTATTTTGTATTTTTCCAATTGAGTTTCTAGAGTAGAGGTGCAAAGAGACATTTTCAAAATCACAAGGCTGGGTCATAGAAGGCATGTTATTTAAGCTTACCATATGAAAGACTTATTCAGAAGACAAAGATGTGCTTTAAAAATGTGTATTGTTGTAGCTGTTACCAGCTTCTGATTCAGCAATGACATGAGTATGTCTCTCCAAGTGGAGCATTTTTTCCAATAACATAGCATTCTGAATGAATTTTTGATGAAAGGCTGAGCAGCAGTCATTAATATTCACTCGGAACAAAAGAAGAGCTTTACTAATGTCAACTCACTCCATTTTTCTCTTTATTCCAAACACCGTCCATCATTCTGAACACTCATTGCACCGGACTGCCCAGGATAAATGCAGAACAAATTCTTCATGCTGATATGTTTTGAACAAACACTTCTTAGTTATTTAAAAAGACAAACCTTTTTTTTTGTTTGTTTGTTTTTAATTAAATGAAAGATTAGGACACCTAGGTGTCCTGAAAGGAGGTGATGGGAAACTGAGAAACCATGTGGAAAAACACAGGGCCGTCCAATTAAAACCAGGATATACACTCTCTTTGGTTCTTCAAACGAGTGATGTAAAGGAAGAAATTTCTGCATCCTTACGAATCTTAAATAATGGCAGACAATATTTAGCATACTTTGGCTCAAAACCTATACGTTCTCTTTCATAATGAGCAAAGACGTGAAAACCTGTTGTCTTTCTCTGTTTAGATTTGAATCAAGACAAATGATGCATATTTCAGTATATAACAGGTGACAGAGGAACATTGTTCCATTCCAAATTATTTTTCCCATGGATGGAGAATATATGAATAGACTTTTTCCATACCAATGAGTACATTTACTGTTTTTGGCAGGGTATAATCTGAAATTCAGAGTGCAATAAACTAAACCATACTGTGGATAATACATCCTGTAAAAGAAGGTATCCTGTGTTTTAGTTGTAAACTGGGACTGACTTAATGAGCTCATCTTCCATTTATACTGAATTGATTTTAAAGTTTAGCTAACTTCAGCCTTTTTTTCAAGCTCTCCCCAGCTCAAAAAAAATGAAAGCAAACCCATTTTTTGGACTCTGGAATACCTATTTTGACTGCATTCGTAATCAATACATATCAGCTACTGTATCTCTCTTTACAGTTTGCCTGAAAAGATCTCATCTTAAGGGGTTCTGAAAATAAGAATTACCTTGATGGTGATTTCAGCAGTTTCTTGTCGCAATGCTTTAGATAATGGACCAAATCGTATTAAACAGATACTTTCTGAACTTAAAAAAACTTTCTGAAGTCTTGTGTTCTTCAGGTTTTTGTGATCTGAGTGTGAGTTGTTTCAAAGCTCGCATCAAGTTAACCTGTTAATAATGGGAGTTGTTTCTCACAGATAAGATTATTTTTTAATGAATTATTGAAAGCATTTATCTTAAATTCAGGACAGTCTATAAAAGAAGTCAGGTAATGTTAAACTATGTAGTGAATTTGTGCTAAACTTTAATGTTAACACTGTCTTTGCATTGTACAAGTAAGTAGTCATGCTTTTGACTAAAATAGAGATACTGAAACACAGAAAACAACTAAACTTTATGTTTCTTCAAACATAATGTTGCAGATGCGTAGCCAATTATGCTATTTTACATTTCTAGGGAATAGTTATATAGTGAATGTTGAGCACCTGTAATATTTTCTACTGGTTATGAATTCTGCCATTTTCATATGGATTCTGCCATTTCCATACATAAGAATTGTAAATGGCAGAGAATTTCGCATATATTTAGTCTTCAGCATAACTCTGATTTGGCAGAACTGGACCCTTAGGGATTATTTTTGTGTGGTCCTTATTAATGGAAAGATGATGGCTATCTACATGAGATGAAGACTGTTGGTGGGTTTTTTTAGAACATAGAGCATGCTTAATTTTAAACACACTTTCTTTTGTGGCTAGAACACAAGGGATGAGTAGTGGATTAAAGTACATCATTAATTTCAGTCTCCATTAGAATGAATTATATTTGTTATAATGAATTATAATTTGTAGCGGACAGAAAATCTATGAGGAATGTCCATATTCTTCCATTGTCTGCAAGTCATTTTATACTAGAGGCAACGAATCACAGCAGAAATTCTGCTTTTCAAACGAAAGCAAAGCAGCAAAGACTGATGGACTTGAGAAGGAAGTAGAGGCAAACAAAATTTTCTGTAATAAAACTCAATTTTGATTAAATTGGACAAATTGCAGATTCATCTAGGTTCCACATACGGACAAAATTTACTTATCTGCTTGCATAACTTGCATCTGTACATCTGTTAAGTCATAGCCGGGCTAAAGATGACATTTTTGCAGTTAAAATGCAGATAGAAGCAGCCTTCAAAGATAAAGCTAATTGAAGTATATGAAGTTAAATTTTAATATTTGGTTTGACTCAAGATGAGACAGAGAACTTTCAGACAGTATCTTTCAGGATCATTAAACCTGAGTGCAGACTTAGTCTTTTTCTCTGGTTTACTTATCTTTTTTGAGTCTTATGTTTGTATTTTAGTTTTTTTTTTTTTTTAATTCTATGAGATTCAGGAGTTCTGTCCTTGAACTGACCCTATGCTTCTTAAAAATTGCATCTCAGAAATTAAGGGTTTCTTCCAGAGGGGAGTCTCACTTGTCTGGATTTGGTCTTGACAAAATGTTAATTACTTATTCTCCATTTTAAGATTGTTAGAAGTTTCATGTTAAGGTGGTTTGTGTTGCCCTTTCTGAAAGTGACTAACAACTATATAAATCTTTCATTTTGCAAATAACTGCTTTTATTTTTAAAAATTTTATGTAGGAAAGTTCATGAGCACCTAACGTACACTTTTTAAATTTTAGTCTCTTAATTTGACTTTAAATGCTGACAGTCTGATGAGTGGTATCTCCTTCTGCCTCTGTGTCATTATGAAGTTATCCAAGTACTGTTCAGAAAAGCTACTGAGACTGGTCCACTGGCCCATCACTTTAAAAGTTTTGATATTAAAAAGATTCTGTCTGCACTCATGTTGTAAGCTGAAGTCTGGTAATCTGACTTCTTAAATTAAGAAGTTGAAGATTGTGGCCTCCACAAAAGGTTTGGCTGCTGAGGTGAAACGTGCACAGAATGTCATTTTCAAAACTGTCTCACGACATGTATGAGCAGAGAGCAGAGTCTGCAGATATGTTACAGCATCATGAAGGTATTCAGCATCCTCCCTCCAAATGGTCCCTCATCTGCCCATTGCTTATATCCCATCAGAACCCCCCCATCCGAAGTCTTTAGATCTAACTTGGAGCCTGCCTCTGCAACTGCCGCGTATGTGTCGCAAACACGCTCACTCAGAAACTCGGCTGGGTGTTTAGAGAGGAGAAGGCTTATGACCATTTTTCTGTTAGTTCAGGCGTGATGGCATTCCTCTAGGAAGTGATGGATACTGCTTCCAGCCCAACAGGTGTTTGAGCCCACAGCTGAGTGGCCTAATCCGGACTGTGATGGGGGTCCTGACAGGCATTTTGCTGAAGTTGTACCATGGCGTAGACAAGAATGGAAGGTTCATGGGCCAGAGAAGGGTCTCGGGAGGGAGCAGGGCTCTCTGGCTGTGTCCTGTGGTTATCACAGGGACAGGGTGGCTGGGTTCTGGCTTCTGCTCCAAAGCCTGTTTGTACATTTAATGATGGTGAAACAATAAGATTAAACTCATTATTAGCCTTACAGCCAACATGAGATTAACATGACTTGTGCTCCGATATTAATTTTTCACTTGAGTTTGATTTCTAGCTCTAGAAAGTTCTAACATCTTAAAAAAACCCTGTGGGTAGCATTAGTCAAATACTGTGCTATACTGGGTGTTAATATCCTAGGATTTAAATATAAGCTTGGGGAAGCTGACTCTGACATATTTTGAATGTCTACACAGAGCATATTATAGTCGCATCTTCATCTTGCAAAAAGATGGTTTAAAAAAAATGAAAAGGAAGTGAATTATGTAGTTACTTCTGGGGCTGTAGAATAGCATCCATGTATGTAAGATTAGGCACTTCCCGTCCCCAGGGTTTGCAGTTTTGTATTACAGATTATCGTTATTAGGTACACTTTCCTGATGAGATTGAGAAATTTCTTTAGCTGTAGTGTAAAGCTGCCAAAATACATTTACTGCAGACCTGAAGGCAAATACAATTCTTCCAGAGGCAGCCTCAGGCTTTGGAGGTTTTTTTGCTGAAGGGCAGGCTCAGACTTCCCATGAGATCATCAGAGAGATAAAAAGACTAAAAGCTCTTCAAAGCTAGGCCTTAGGCCCTAACATAAATTAATTCTCTGGTGATGGTTTATGTATGTAAAAAAATGAATAAATATTTACAAAAATGCAATTTAAATAGAACCTTATCCAACTAGACTTGGAGTTAACTTTTTAATATCACCTATTCTTTTGAATTCAACATAAAACCATCTTAATATAACTTCAGTTTAGGTTTCAGAAGGCAACGAAGGAACATGGTATTTTCTCTCTCTTTCTACATGCCAGGTTTCAGAGAGGTTATCTTGCTTGTTTCATGCCAAATAGTTACCACCCATAACTCAATAGACATTGAAATTAATTTGCATAACAAGTAACTATGCCATTATTCTAACTACGCTGCACGTTAACCCAGTCGCTTACTAATTATAATTTAGTATAATGTCCTAAATGAAAGACTGCTCTGTGTTCTGTTTTCCTCCCATTTTTTCCTTTCTTATTTCTTAAGTTATATTGACACTAAAATTTGTTTAACAGATAGCAATATGTTCTAGAAAAAACCCATCTTCAATGCTGTAAGTTGATTATTATAAGTTAAGAGTTAGTTTATGATGGAAATGACTTAACAGAAATATCAGTAAAAAAGAGCCAGGGAAAATCCTGCTGAGAAGCTCTGTGATATCAGCACTAGAACTGTAGGGCCAGGAGTCAAGAAATCTTGATTCATCCCAGGCTTCCTTTCTTACTGTGGAGATGCTGCTTTACTTCATGGCCTCTTGTTCTCCACCTTGTAAAACAGAACTATAGGATGATCATGTATCTTCAGGTATATAGCAAGGAACAGTTCTATAGAGTAGTTATTTATCCTTGTCTGAATTCTCTTTACAAAATTCCAGATGTTCGAAGGAGACTTAAGACAGTTTATTCCCCAAATCAGGTCTGCTGCACCTCCCAAACCTCTGACTGTACTGTGATTGTCAGGTAGTCATGAGTCAGCAGTGTGATCAGGAGCAGACTTTTTGATTAGGCTTAATTAGAGCTACCCATGGCTGTTCTTACTTAAGCCTGACTCCAGCCTAGTCCTCAAATGCCTGAGGACAGGGAGAGGACTTGGCTTGCTCTGTGTCAGTATCCTCCATCAAAGGCTCTAGCCCTGTATTTATAAAATTCTTTAAAATCTTATCCACAAGAAGCTGTATGAGTATGAAGTAGTTATTGTTCTTTAATGTTATTAACAGCAGCATGCCCAAAGGTGGTATTTCTGCATAATTTGTAGTGTACAAAACGTTGCTGTATTATTTCTTTTGCCTTCCATCTTTCAGAAGGTATGTGCTGCGTTATTTCATGTGGTGCATGCATTAGTCTTCCTTGATTTGAAGAACTGTGATTCAGTGTGCTTTTAATGTGGTAATACAGATGTACTGTGTTATATGAGGAGCACTGTAAGGCTAAATTTTTATTATTAATTTATAGGAACTATTTTTTCCTATAGTAACATGTGAGAACTGACATTTTAATAAGTATTATGATGGTACTTTATAGATTGAGAAGTATGCTCACCTAGAAGTACCAGTATCGAGATAATTGCAAGTTTAAATTCCACAGATGTCATTGGAATTGCTTGTTTTCCTAGGAATGACTATAAAGTAGCTGGAGCAAGAAATGCCAATTTTGTGTCCACTACTATTTTAAAGAAAATAATTCAGACTAGAAGTAAGGTGATGCTCTAATGAGAAAGCAAATTGCTCAACTGATAAAGCAGAACTGCTTCATCTATTTTTTGGGTTTTTTTTTGTGAATGATGGAGCAAAATTAAACCAATTTAAAAATAAGGCATTCTTCTGCTAAAATCTGCACTGTTTCTTTAGGAAATGCTAGATCAGCTTTTATTTGACTCATACAAAAGAGATTTCCATGGAGCTAAAAAATTTTTAAGCTGAAATTTTGCAGCTCAACTATGGACAATGACTAAAGTAAAAGGTAAAGTTTTATGTAACTTGATTTAAAAGACTAAAAAAATCAGCTCATGAATAATTTTAATCTGCTTCAGATATTCAGTTAAATCCTTAAAAATATGTTGTGCATTTCTCTGAATATAAAAATATGTTGCTAAATGCAAGTCGACGTTTCTAAATTAGGTGCTTGCCACTTCATCAGTGATATAAGCAGAAATGTATTTTTCAGTGTATGATGGAAGAAGATGTTTTTATCACCTTGTCACTGTTGTCATGGAAACTTGTGTATATCATTGTTAAACAGCGTGTATGTAAGGATCTAACATTCCTGTGACTTACTATTGCTAGCTATTGTATTTTTAGTGTATTTTTTTTCAACACTGTAGTCAATGCTTAAGAACTTGTAAGTTGCTCTCCTGAATTACAACCACGAACTCAATTACAGGATTAGGCTGTCCAGAGAGCCCTTGGTATAGGGTTGTTTGCTATAAGGTTCTTTTCAATACAGGGTTATTAACAGTTGTATTTCTAAATCCATTGTAGCCTAATGTAAGCACTTCAAAAATAATATTTACTCTGTTCAAGCAGACTATTTTGACACAGCAGCTTTTCAGAAAGAATGAGCTATCCATCAGTCATTATAAACTCTATCTTGAATATTATGGATATTTTCTGAATGTGCATTTTATATATTGAGTGCTTTGTCTTCGAATACACTGCTAAATTCATAGTACAGCTCTTGTGTATGGTTGTCTTAACCTGTCATGCATGGAACAGTAGGCTAAGAGGGAAGCTTGACTGTGACAATCCAGATTTAAACTCTCCTGGACACAAAGTATGTGTAACTTGTTTTCTTGTTTAAATCTTATGATAGGCACAATTCACAAAGTAGAAAAAAAGGTAAAGTAGTATTTTTTCTCGTCCAAATGAGAACTATTTAAGAATCAGTAATTTTAAGCACCATAAGGAAAGGGTGTTGTATATTTTACATAACTATGGTTTTATTTTTGTCTTTTTGTGTCTGAAGATATTTCAAAATATACCTTCTACGTCACTTATTTATGACTTGAAATTATTTGTCTTCATCAAAAAATGAAGTTACTTGAATAAATTTTTCATCATTGAACAAGTGACTTCTGTTAACTTCAAATGTGTTCATTAAATTTCTTTTTTTATCCTGACCTGTTTCGTTTCATCTTTTCTCTTTTGGGGAGTTTTCTGAAGACTGTTCTGAAATTTAAAAGCTATGATTTTAAATAACTGTCAATGAAGAACTTAGTTTTTGTTTTAGCATTAGCTGTCTGTAGCAATTTGATGCAAATTTAACTTACTTGAGAATCATAGTAACATGAAATGTTCCAGAACAGTAAAGTTATAAAGGTTTTTTTAAAGGTGTGTATTACTTACGGTATTATTCCCTCCAGAGAGAGTATGACTGAAGTTCCAGTATCAGGTCTATCAAAACACCAGAAGTTCAGAAATAATGGAGAAGAAAAAAACTCAAATAAATACAAGTAAAATAAACCACTGTGGTTTTAGTTTCTAGAAAAGTGCAATCATTAAGTAAGTGAGGGTTATAGGCTGGTGGATGTAATTACAACTGAAATTAAATTTATAGGAAAGGTCCAATTTTCTCTTCCTGCTCCAGGAGATTCTGTCAGTTTAGGCAGTTGAATTCGAAATAGTGCCACAAGAAAAATTCCTGGTAAATACATATGCCCAGTCTGTATGGCTAAGAAAATGTGTGCAAGAGTCTGTGTATAAGCCAAATATATCTTTCTGTTATTTCAGATTACAGTAAGCTGTGTAGAATATGTAGTCACTGAAAGGAGAAAGGGAGTATCTTTCACTTTTTAGGATTTATTGAGGCAAAATAAAACTTGTTTATTACTGGCTTCATACCTTTTACCTACAATCATTGATAACTTTAGACGTGATTTATAGCAAGGTAAAATTTCCAAATTCTTATTATATGGTCCTGGCTCTTTCTTCCATAGGATTCAGGTTTGGATAAAATGAAAATTTTGTGAATGGAAACCTTTGATATATTATCTAATCTTTTATGCATTTGAGGAGTCCTAAGAGAAACATTGTAATTTCCCTGTTGAATCCCTCTTCTGCTGAATGTGATTTTGCTTTTATGGATACCTCACACAGTAACCCAGTCAGCTGATAATTTCATTTTCTAGTCACCTTCTGTAGAACAGCCTCATGAAGTCTGAGCCACAAGTTGCAGGGCAGAGGGATAGCTTGGATGTGTACTGCTCTCCACCGGCTGCAGGGGACTAATATGCAGGTCTCTTGACTACTAGCATACAGGACTAGCATCAGGGCTCCAGTTTTGTAGGTAATAGGAATAAATATCTTGACTATTCATTGTTTTAATGGCACTAATAAGAGGTGGGGAGTGCTGAATAGCCTCAGCTGCTACGCCCCAGAGCCGTTAGCTCTGGTGGACTCTCATACCTAGTTGGACACTTACTCAAGGGGAAAGGGGCTTTATGGCACTTGACAAGAAAGGGAAATGCCACAGCTATGTCAGGTAGAGTGGATTAGACAGTTGCAATGCAGTCAAACGTGGCATCTCGGCTCCTGATGCATCAACTTGCAAAGAGAGCTGTAGGAGCGATAGATTTTTCAGGCTCCTAGTTAAACTGAAAATATTGCAGGGGGTGGAAACACCAAATTCCTTCGTTGTTGAGGATTTAGTTCTTGACAAATGAAAAATTATTAGAAAAAAAAATAGGTGAAACTGTATATCCCATTTAGGAAATACTATCTTTGAGGGTTAAAAATTATTGTGCAAACGTAGTAGGCAATTATGAATATTGTCACAAAAATGAAGCTGAAGGTTTTGAGGTTTTTTAGAATACATGAGTATCTGAAAAAACTTTATGCTGGTTTATTTCAATGTATAGTTGCTGATCACAGCTAAGGTTACATCCACATGGCACAATCTTGTGCCCTGATAAATACTCCCACTTCTGAATGGGTTCATTTCTCAGGATAATTATCTGTGTGGGAAAGAGTTTATTAACTCAAGCAGTGTCATGCTAGCGTAGCTACACTGCTTCTGGTAGCTAGATTAGATTGGGTATTATGTGAAACTGGTTTTACCACACAGACATGTTAAATGCTCTGTCATGAAGATCCAGGTGGGCTAGACAAGATCTCCATGAGTATGTGTTGGCAAAAAATGCCTATATTTATGTATTTATTAGGCATTGAAAATTCATCAGGTTTTCTGGAATTCACAAATCAGTATTCTAACATCTCATTTGTATTAGTCTTTAAAAATACCATTGCCACTCTCTGCTTTACCAAAACCTTAAATAAAATAACTTTCATTGAATGAAAATCTTGGCTTAGAACAATGAGATATTTGCAGGTTTCAAAGTGTTGTTGATAAATGCAGTGCTAATGATCTGACAGATACAAGCTTATGGGTAAGCTTTTTCGCTAAATAGAACCATCTCTTGAATTTCTTTTGTTAATGTTAATTGGTATTTCATGTTCAGGGGAGGTTAAAATTGGCAGGCTGGGATCCCTCGCTTTCTTTCTGTTTGTGATCGTGGTGCTGATAGCCTAACTATGAACTTCCTTGTGCAGGGCTGCTAGTAACTTCCAGTCTGATAGATGAGTATTTCTAGAAATGGGAAGTAATTGAATCTCAGCGCTTACAAATGCCTTGTGTGCTTTTCGAAAAGAGACCACCAGCTGCGTCGTGTTGAATTAATTGTACTTATTTCAGTGATGTGTGTGCCTGTCCAGTGAGAACAGAAAATAACATTTTCATTTTGGGGATGTCTGTGGGTTGATTTTTAACTCATTGGAAGCAGGATAGTTAAAGCACTAAAACTCTACCTCTGTTCTTACTAGGTTTTCAGTCCACAATTGAACGCAGTATATTCATAATGTGTATATACCTCTCGCTGTAATGCTGCGCAGATTTTCCAGCTGAAATACCTCGGTCCTTAACTTGCAACCTATGTTCAAGTACACTGTGAGGAACTCTGCATTAAATAGGTTTGAGGTTGTGACGTTTCTGGTACCTTTTCCAGGACAAGTACAGTTTCTGCTGTTCTGTGAAGTGGTAAAAAAGTTCTTTCAGCTCAGCAGTACCTGTGGGTATTGTGGATCTCAGAAGGCTTTTGGGGATTATGCCAAAAAAAGTCCAACGGTATTGTTTGTTCAGTGACAGAACTGAGCATCACTGCTAAATTGTTATGTGTATCAGGGCCAAAATGAGCTGAAGCCTTTTAACTTTCTGGGCTAACATCTCCCAAATGTATTTCTTAAAAGATTGATAAAGGGACAAGGAGATGGTGGGGCTTTGGCCAGATGTGGACACAGCTGTGTGTGATCAAAGCAGGAAAGCTGCACAACTGTGCGCCTGAACCATTCGCATGCTGGGCCAACTCATTCTCATGGGGACTCAGGCTCCTTTATACCCCATGCTTCCCCTGCTGCCTCCTCAGCAGATAGACATTTAGACCAAGTACTTGAGTAATGTTCTGTGTCAAAAAATAGTACATTGACACAATCGAGTGATGGCTGTAAGTGTTGGGAGATTCAGCTGTCTCCTTTCATAGGATAAACCGTATAGTTTGCTTCTAGAAAGCTTGTCTTCTCTGTCAAAAGTTCATATGCAGTGAAGGCTGTGTACCGCAAATACTGTGCTTCTGTGAACAATCTAGACAACATACAGTTATTTTGATTTTGTTGCAGCTTCTTCAAAAGAATAGCCTCATTCTTAAGGCTAAATTTGAACTGAGATGTGAAACATCCATGCAGGGTGGCTGGAAGTAGAAAAGTGGAGCTATGCAGCATTCCCTTACAAAACTTGAATGAGTTCATATTGGGTACTTCACTGAAGAACCTATTTCTCCCCTTTGTGTGCATATTAAGATATCTATAATGCAATAATAAATTGTAATTTGCCATGCCCTGTATGCATACAAATATTGTGTATACACAGCTTAGCAGTCCATGACAGTGTTTTCTTAAAATTCTGTACAATTGGATTTTGTTTAATCTGTGCTGTTTCATGCCAGAACAAATGACTGCAGATGATTCCATTATACACAGTGGAAAATGGTTCAGAAGTGTCAGTTTGGAAGTTTTGGTAAAAATGCAGGTTTTTGAGGTGAAAAGTAATCTTTAGTACAACATACTTCATAGTTGTTTTGGGGATGTAAAGCTCAGCATTTTAACTACGTCTTTATTCAGATTAGATTTAGTATTTTTAGAGTAGTTTTAAAAATATTTGTAAACATACACAAACATTTGCAATGTCAAACTTGCCTGCTGATCCTAGATTATTTATTGCCCCTTATGGAAGTAACCTAAGCTTGTTCTTGACCTGCAGGCTGCTAATAGAATCATAATGCACTTCTAAACCGTGCAACTCTTAAATGGTCGTAACAAATTTTTCCCTGAATTATATCTGGATATATTTAATTTTCAGGCTTGCTTTATTGCACAGTGAATGTTATCTGACAGTATTCAGTGTTTTGAGGGTGAAAAAAGGGAGGCAGGTGTCTGTGTCATATAGGCTCTTACTGCATCTGTTATGTGAAGAGTGCCATTTTGAATAACTTGGATATGGTTAGTTGATACTGTGATATTTTTTCCCTTACTCCTTTTGCGCATAGTATTGTATTTTTCTTTAATATGATGTGTTACAGCAGCTGTCTTGCAATCCTTGTATTGTGGAAGTTACATGGGACGTAGCATATTTGAATGCTTAGTTATGCCTGACCCAGAACATGCAAAAATGGGGAAAAAATGAATTCTATCAAAGCAGTTAAAGATGATCGAATAGAATAGACTGTTTCAGTTGGAAGGGACCTGCAATGATCATATAGTCCAACTGCCTGACCACGTCATGGCTGACCAAAAGTGATCACGCTAAAGAGAAAGCAGATCTTTATTATGCAGAAACCATTGCAGGAAAACCACAATTAATATATGAAGTTTTGTATGTCTAGCTGCTGAAAAACCACCAAATATAATGTAAGCAGGTTAAAAAGCTGAACACCCTCCTTTTCTCCCAAAACCTGAACAGTTTTGACTTTGTCATTGTGACCATATTTGCTTTCTGGTGCAAAAAATAGCAAAAGATTTCCCCATGTTCAACAAGCTTTGCAGCTACTAATGGCTCTTCTCTACTCTCTTAAATATTTTTCAATGTCTCCACTTAATAAAATTAATTAAATGTAGGAAGGAAAAGGAAATCAATTGCACTGGAAGAATATAGTATTTGAAATATTATCACAAAAATCCCAAAATGAATCCTTGGTGCTGCATTTCTGTCTGGCACTTTTGTAGGTACTCTGTCTCCTTAACATGTGGTCCTTGAAATCATGTATGAGCCTGTTGTTTAGGAATAGATTTACTGTGGCCATAATCTTAAAAAATTACCTGTTACTGTGAATACACATCTTATAAGACTAAACCATTTGTTTCCAGAAGGATGAAACATCCTGAGGTCCAAAAGTAGTCAGCATAAATTACAGGTAATTCTCACCTATACAAACCAGACTTCTAGGTTTCAACCTGAACTTCAGCAATGCCAATCCAAATCTAAACTTTAGGAGCTTATATTTGAAATAGCGGAATGGAAAATCTTGAAGCTTTCTGTACTATTAACATATAAATAATTCTGTCTCTTGATTAGTATAGACTGAAAGCAGTTTGTGCCTTTGTTCTTAATATTTTTTTCAAATTTTCAGACCTTAGCTAAGTTAAATTCTGTATTTTTCCTCTTCTTTGAAATGTTTCTTTTTCTAAGGAAATATGTGTTTTTAAATAAGCTCTAAGGACATTATGTTTGGGCACAATTACTTAAAATTCTTTGAAGAGTTTTTTTAAGAACACACATTCCTTATATCTTTGCCTGATTGCAAAGCTGTGTAGTGGTTAATCACTTTGGTAGATGAAATTCAAAAGCATGACCTGTATAACATGAGATATATAGAAGCTACAGTTTGGAAAGAAAAATAATGTTAAAATGCTGGTTGCTCCAACTGGTCTTGTAATACCTCTTTGCTTGTTTTACAGAAGCAAACACTGTGACACTATATCCATTGACATACGGATATCTTTCAGTTTCATTGCAGCTGGAGTCAGTGACTTCATATTGAAAAAGGTTGGTTTTGAGACTACAGACCATGAGAGTTTTTAACAGTGAAGGAACATACATGTTTGTGTAAATACATAGCCATGTATACTTTTAAGTATACAGACGTGTTTGTATCTATGTATGCACAGGCTTAACCTGCAGCTGATGTGATAGGGTAAGCATTTAAGGAATTCTGTAAGCTTTGTGGAAAAGGAGTATTTCCTGAAAAATATACTAGCAGTTATGTCTGCTGGAAAATTAGAATAGTCTGTTTTTTTAATCTAAAAGCTCTATAATTGGACCAACAAAATAAAGTTTTGTGATAACTGGTTTTGGAGTCGTTGATGCCTTGAATCTTAGAACTGGGCAGTTTTCCCATAAACTTAGAGTCAATGTTCCCCTTTTAAGCCTGTTAATTTTACTAAATTACTTATGTTGTGAATTAACTGCATCACAGTATTTTAATTAAGTGTGTTTATAGTCATTTTAAAAATAGTTGACTGGGATAGGTCATTTAATTATATTTTATCTGTAAGAAAGCATTAGCTCTGCTGTGACTGATAGCTAGCAAGGCCATCTGCAATGCCTTTCAGTTCACTCACACTGAATTGTTCAGATAAGGACTGTCAAGTGCTGCCTAAATAAGGAAGGAGCCTTGGTAGAGTTAAGTGCCGTGGAGGACACAAATGAAGCATTGATTCCAGGCATGCTGTAGGGTCTGAGCTGTTTCCTGCAGCACTGAACCTTTTTAGAGTTTTCATTGTTGTTTTCCTCAAAGTATTAAAATGCGAGTATCTGTCATTCAGGATTTCAGGGAAGATGAAAATGAGGATGGGGAGGAAGAAGAAAAGGTGAGTTAAACCCCAATAGCTTTGAAAAGTACTTATTTCCTTCTATTGTTACCCTTTCAGGACAATAAACCTGGAATGATTGCCTTTCTCTTATAGGTCTTCCTCAAGCCTGTTATTGAGGACAGAAATATGGAACTGGCCCGAAAATGCAGTGAAATAATAAGTGATGTAAGTGACAGTGACTGTTTGCATCCTCACATTTGCATTTCTCTTTCCAGTGGCTTTATATTTATGATACATATTTTCTCAGATATGTACAGATATGTGCCCATCCAAGGCTCAAATATAAAAGCACACAAAATAATAGAAAAGCACAGCCTACTCTAGTACTTTAAATCATCAGCCACAGAAGGATGAGCTTTTCAGAACACTTGGACGGTACAAAGTATAGGCCCTAGGAAGGAGAATATTCCAAAAAGTGGGTTTCACGCGGAGGGTGTCTCCCATGAGATCACCTTGGCTGATTTCATCAGAAAAATGCAGTATTTTTTCTAGTTATAGCCTAATCCTATGAAGTTTGATTGGTTAGAACAGAACTGGGTGCCAGTATATCTAGCTGTAACGAGGAAGGATAAAAATAAAACCAATGAATTTTGAGTGTTATCTGTTGGTCTGTGGTGATAGTGCTCAAAACTGCTTGGCATATTGACTTACACTTAAAGGAAGAGTCCATTGAAATGCTAGAATATCTTTAAAAATTATTAGCTAGCAAATTCTTGACTTAGTTACTATATATTTTTAAAACTGTCAACCAAATATAGACATTATATAAACATCGTAGATTGGATGCAAGACATTTTAAATTGGAGTAGATCCAATTGCTTCAATGTAACACCATCAGATTTACCTTGGTGGAAGTTTATTTCTGTGTCCCTCTGGGAAAGTGTGTCTGAAGAGTAACTTTGTCCTTTCATGTGAATGGGAGTTAAGAGTGATATTTCTCCTGCGAGGATGGTGGCTGGCAGCAGAGGAGTCATTATTGAGGAGAGAGTGACTTGCTTTAACAAGTGCTCTAAAGAAACCAAAAAATGACATCTGGCTTGTGTTGTAATGTGATATTTAGATTTGGGGTGTTATTGTTCAAGGTGAATGAGTATGTTGATTTTAGGAGAAGAGAACATACAGAATCTACACTTAAGGTATAAATTATTAAGGGTTATGGATCAGAAAAGAATAGGTAACTCAGAAAAACAGTATCTGGGGTGTGTAGGTGTTACAGTGGTGGCTTGAAAGTGTGACTTGACAAGGTCAAAGTTTCCTCTTTGTCCATACATGATCTGGTAATACTTTAATTTTCACAGAAAGAGTGCTGACAATTGGATAGATCCTTAAGAGAAGGTACCAACATGGCTCCCTTGTAATTTCGAGCTACTTTAGGAAGTAGTAGAGATTGTTAATATTTTTACTGATGGTTATCTACATGCTTTATTTGGGAAAAGAATGGCATATGGTACAATAAGTGCCTGTCAACTCATGTAAAGGCCAAAATGAAAGTGGACCTGGAGCATTTATCTGACCCAAAATACAGTTTTTGCTTCCATGCAACTTGTTTCTAAACATGGTTGCTGTTCTTAAAGGCAAAAACTCCTTGAAAAATACTGAAGAAATATCTTCTTTAATTGAAAAGGATTTATTTCTGTGCTGTATACCCATTAGGAGTAGTGTTGGCTGTGGTTGTTAACTGATAAATGGAGCGGCTGTATTTTCTCTGATTTTCTGCAGGGGCTTGGGAGCTAAGGTGAATAACTAAGTCAAGCCAGGTTCCTGAAGGCTATAATGGATCAGGGATCTGGGCTTCTGCTGAAAGCTTGTGATATGTTTAGCTTGCAAGTGTGTTAGATTTTCTTTGAGATATGTAAAGTGTAATGGCAAAGTGTCATGAATGCTTTCAAAGCAGTAGTAATATGTAATGGTCCAGACCAATTTAATTTCAAAGAAGAGACTCTGCGTTTAAAAATGGCATCCAGTTTTGGGGCCTTATTCAGCCTCTGCTAAGTAGGTGTTTCTTCATTGGCCTGAATGGAATACGTGTATGTAGAGATTTTGTTTCCCAGAATTTTTGCTATAATTGGAATTTGTTATGACTAGTGTGCCGAGGGGTAAGTTCCTCACCCTGCACGCTTCATTGTGGAGACCAGTAAACTGCAAGGAGCTTGCATTCTTGCCTTTGATTTTTGACTCATTCTTGTTCAGAACTTTTTATATATTCTTTACCCTTTTTAGCATGAATCTTTGCACAAACTGCTGTTTGTGTGGATGTATTGTTAGTGTACATCGGTACATTTTATGTGTACAATGGTTTTATGGGGCTTGCAGTTTGGCCCTAAGATGACCTTGGGACAGCAGCCTGTGTCCTTGCTGACCATGAGACTGGGTGATTGTCTTTTTCTGCCGGTGGAGCTGTCAGCACAGTTCCTCCATCAGAACGCAGCACCAGGAGCGCTCATGACTGAGATACCGGGGTTGCATTATGCTCGCCCTGCATGCTTTGCAGACTGACTTTAATTTGGCAATATGGCTTTACAAAAGTGTTGCAATGGCAGTCCTTAGTTCATGTGTAACTGTCAGCCTCGAACTGTATGTAGGGGAAGTTGTGAAGTGTTTATGTGCTCCAGTTCTTGAGGAAATCCCCATTTTCATTTGAGGTTGGCAGATGTTTGTTCTGTGGCTGTGATACCCCCTGGATTGTTTCTCCCTCAAGCCATTTCATTTAATCTCCCTCCATTAAGCCGTTTTATTCCATGGATGTTTTCAAAAGTGTCATGTGTGTTTGATTTATATGAGTTACCTTCCTTTCCAGGCCTTTTCCATAGTGAAATTGAGCCTGTCCATTTGCTTGTATTACTTATATTTTGATATATTTTCGTCTCTTCTTGTTTTGATTATGTGGTGTTATGTAGTGAGCACTGTTATAAGCAGAGAGGGGAATTACTATATGAATAAAATTATCATTGACCGAACTATCATAATCTTTTTTGGTAGAGAGGCAGACACTGCTTCTGAAGATTCTGCTGAATTTTGGTAATGTATGGTCCCAGTGCTTCTTTTCCTCTATAGCAAAAAGTAGTACTACTTGGCATTTAACTGTCCTTCTACGGAGTCCAGATTTGCTTTAGCATGTCTCTTTGTTATAAAGCAAGGACCAAAGAGACCTAGAGTCAAGTGCAGAGACAGAGTGCCTTTCCACTCATACCAACAGGGTTGTGACCACCTAATTCAGGGTGGAGCTGTTCCTCTGGATGCACCATTACTGGTCACAGCCTCTGACTCAGGAGGACTTTGAGGTGCAAATTGCTGGAGACTAGTAAAATATTGTGGGACAATAATACTGTAAGCTTGCCCTGTTCTCATGCTTTTCTTTGGGTTTCTGTGGCCACAGAGAAAGGATTTTGTATTAGGTGGATCTGTGGTCTGACACAGCTCTTAGTCTTATGAGAGATTATAAATTAAGAAATGTAGGGTTGGAAAGGGAATCCTTAGTGGAAAAAAGTTCCCTTTTGGTCTAGCATAAGAGCTAGATAAGAAGGTTCAGACCTTTTTGTGGCTTTTCTAAGCTTAAATGGGTCTTTGAGAGATGACAGTTCTGTAATGGATCTTGGCATGGTGACTGTCAACATGGTTACATCATTGATGCTAAGATATTAAGAACAGTTTTTTGAGTATATTCATATTAAAGTTAGATTAATATGTGCCCCTGAATACAAAGGAAAGTGGCTGCTTGGATTAAGCTGTTACCATTGGAGCCTTTCCTTTAGCCCACAGTCTCCTCCTGTGTTTCCCCTGTGAAAAAGGCTGATGGAACAGCCCATGGGTGAGATGAATTGTCTTGGCGAGCCAGGAAGCTCCAGCCTAAAGGTTGGATGCCCTAGTTTTATAAAGTTGATCTTGCCATATAACATCCATTAAGAAAAAAAATGCAATTTGAAGCTTACTGTTTTGGTGGTTGTCTAGGAATTTTAATCCACTTTTACTGGATAGCCGTGCTGCTTATGATGAGTCAGGGAGAAGAAAGGGATCAGGAGAGAGCTATTAAAAATGGAGCCTTTAGTGAGCTATTGGACTTCAAAAGTATATCAAAAGAGCAGTGGTGGCTCCAGGCCATCATTTACAAATTTTTCCTATTATTTGTTTTTTTCACAAGGCTTACCAGATCTACTCAACCTAAGCAGCGTATTTTGTGGTGAAGGGTAAGTCACTCGCAGGCAAAATTTCCTGTTCAGTATTTTAGACATTTGAATTTGTAACCCCAAACTTTCCGAGAGGAGTATTAGCTTCTCTGCCTGTTCCTTCCAGCCATTGGTTATGTTCAGTCATAGCCAAACTCTTAAGCCTCCTGCTTATGTCGTTTACAATAAATATGCTTTTTAAGTGCAGATGTCATGACTTCATTATACTTCTCCCATTTCATCTTCCATCTTTCTGATTCCAAGTGATGCAGACATTTCTGTAGCAGAATGGAGTGTGTTGGATCAGAGTTCGACCACACATTTTGTTATATGTCCTCTTTAAATTGCTCATTTGAGCCTGTGTGCATTTTGTGGCCTCTATGGGTTTCTATAATAGATGTGAATAATAAAGGAATAAGGAGGTGGCATTAGTCCTTTACTGCTTTCGGTTATTTTGAAAGCATGACTTCTACAGCAGAATAGCTTTGATTGTTTCTTCTAGTCGTATTGTGTCATCCTCCCCAGTTAAGAGATACCTTAGGAAGCTTTCATGTTTGATTTTTGAATGTAATTATTGCTCTGCAATTAAAATGGATGTAATTACAGTCAGCTCTCAGATATCTGTGGGTGATTTATCTAAGTTCTGAGCAGCAAGACTCTCCATCTCCTCTACTAGAGTCTCAGCTTTACAGGAGTTTCTGCTGGGAACACCATCAAACATAACCAGTAGGTAGTCAGCTCTGTAGATTTCCCATGTCCCCTCTCAGCTGTGTCACTCTGAATGAACCTAATTCTATGAAGCCTTTTTTTTTAAGCTGTTCATGTGCACATACATACACACACTTGCAAGTACATGCATGCATGTGTGCCAGTTGAACAGTAAGTGCCTGCTCACGTTTACCGTAAAACTGCCCTTTTTGTGTATTGCTCTGTGATTACCCAGGAGTATGGTGTCACACACAGGTTACACGAACCATTGGATTTGTGAATCCCTGCGTAAAATGATGACACACAGTAATTTTACACCCGTTGTTCACCAAACAGTTTTTATTTAGAATACACTGTAATCCACAAAGGCAGACATTATGATTCAGTAATGAGTTGTAGATTCCTTCAGTAGTCTAAATGTGGATGAGCTCAATAGTAACCAAAATTATTTCCTGTGTGAGGATTATGTGGTCATTAGTTTGAGATTAATTTGGCATTATCTAATCCATTTTGTAGTGGACAAAAAGTTTGCATCAGAAAGTACAGGAGCTGATTCTGTGTAAGCTGCCATCCTTCCCATGAATTTTCCAAGTCCCTGTAGAGGAGCGTAGACTAGAACTTGTGATATCAGTTAAGGATTCAGAGAAAGAGGAAATTAAGACTGCATATTTCTGTAATGCTCAGATGCAGATCATATTGCTTCTGTCAGTGCTTGTCAGCAAGTCTAGAGTGCATAAATGCAAGCTTCTGTTGTGCAGAATGTGAAAATGAGGTTAGAGAAATGGTAGCAGATAATAACCATGAAAGCTTAATACTAAATAATTCAATTTGCATTGAACTAAACTATTCTATGTACAAAGAAAGAAATGTCACTAAAAACATTTAAGGCTATCTATGTAAAGTATCTATCTTTAAAACTTATTTAGTTCATCTCATCATAATTCACCATCTTTCTTCATGTAGTTCTTGCGTAGTAAAGGTCCCTACACATTCACCATGTCTGTAGATTTTATCCTTCTTGCAGTCTCACTAATACAAACAGTAACTCTGACCTCATCAACAGTCATATGATTATTATACCTGCCCATATTGTTTCCCCCATGGTAAGAAAACGGTTGGTTGTTTAAAAAGGAAAAAAAGATCTGTGTTTTGGTTTTTTTTGCGAAGTATGTCATGGTGTTTTGCTTCAAAAGTGGTTTCCTTTGTGCATAGATATGATTTTAAAAATGGCTCAATTTAAAATTTGTTTGCTCTTCAAGAAATTCTATTATTACTTGCATGTCATGACTGTTCGGATGCTTTGTAGGCAATGATTTGGCCATGGCCTTCTGAATTTATTCATGTAACTCTTAGATTCATAAAGGGGCATTTGATTATGCTATACAGATTCTGTGCTTGCTAGGCCTGAAGTTAGAAGTTAGTTTAACAACTTCATCTTTGAGATCAAGGATCAAGGATCAAGGAGATCAATTATTTGATTCTTCTTTCTTTAGAGATACTAGAACATCTACAACAGTGGTGAAAATGTGCTGTAGATGTAGAGAAAAATCATATCTTTTTTCATCTTTATTACTAAAGAGTTCTGTGACTTTTATGTAGCCCTGGTACTGTGTGTGAGAACTGGGTGTTTCCCTTTATGGCTTAATTTGATCCAGCCTGAGGTATTTGCAACCCACCCAGCATAGTATCTGTAAATAAAATAATAATAATAATAATAATAATAATGATGATAATAAATAAATAAACAAAAATAGCCCTTTTTTTTTTAAAGAAAACTAAACTTTTCTCCTCTTTGTAGATACACTATAAAGAAGAGTTTAAAAAATCTAAAGGCAAGTGCATATTTGTACCTGACACCCCGCAGCTAAAACATGTGAAAAGTCTCGGTGCTTTTATTTCTGAGGTAAGACCTAAAAGATTGAAGAATTCTCTTTGCTTCTTATCCTTCCTAAAAACTCTCTCATTTCAATATGGTGGTTTTTAGCAAGGGAAGAATGGCTTATTTCACATAACAATTCTGTTTAAAGCTGAAGTGACTTAAAGTGATGTAATTAGTGTATACTGTATATTTGAGTACAAATAATTTGGAATTATGCAACACTTTTATTTTGGGATTCCAAGATACTTTATTAATGATTCTGAGGCAGTCCTAGCTGTCCCATTTTATGGGTGGATAAACTGAGGAATAGGAATAGGATTTCTTGTTACTTATTCTGCAGCGATGGAGGTTTGCAAATTACACCCATGCATAGTTTCCCTGCTGTGGAAAATTCACAGCCTGATATCAAACAGAAGGAGACAAGGAAACTCTTACCGTGTCATCACCCCTGTCCTCCGTCAGCAAGGGGTCTGGGGCAGACATCAGGTCAATGCCATCTGCAGGTTGCCTGAGCACTTGCATGCATATATATGCATACCCATGTCAGAGTTTTTAGGTCTTCACGTACACACAGCCACAGCCACACAGCTGTAGTGGCAAAGAAAGAATGGCAGCTTCCACAATGCCAGAGCAGAGTGTACTGCCAGCTCTTCGTGTCCCAGGTACAATGTGTTACAGGATTGCATCTTTGATTATTTTCCACAGGTGAGAACAGCAGCAGGAGTTTTACCTGGCAGAGAGCTGCTTTTGTTAAGGAGCTGCTCATTCTGAGGGGTTTTTCTGTCACTGTGACCCTTGGAAGACTTACATTTTTGGTGCCTCGTTTTTTGTGCTACCTTTATGGTTAGGATAAAGAACATCCCAATATCCCTGTCTGGAGATATGTGATTTATATACTTTCTATATTCTGTTTCTGATATACATCAGTTTGCTGTGTGGCTATATTCAATATAAATGCATCTGATGAATATTTTTATTATATTTATCTTCGTATTTTCTGAGAAAGAGTGGCATGTCCCAAGGAGCATAAATATGATGAAATTATACTTTCTGAGAGAGAGACTATTGTAGTCTACAAAAGCACAATATAGAGAGTATTTATTGAATCCATCTGTCTGATTCCAAAGAAAAGATGCTAATTATTAGTCAAAGATTTAGAGATATAAAGATATTAAAAATTTTAAACCGCGTATGTTTTATGTTATCACACTGTTGAGCACTCTGTTTGCTTATTGCAGCGTTACCTGAAGCCAATTATGTGATGTATGGTTTATCTTGTAAATTACTGACCTCTAGTGTCCCATAACCTGTTTTTGCAAAACTTGAACACTGAAATTCTTAACAGCATGTCTACTGCAGTAAAAAAGAGCCCTCTGTTTTGGGAAACAGCAACAAACGTTACAGCAAATTATTGATATATATAATACATATGGGGAACTAGTCTCCAATGAACAGCTGTATATTGCACAGTAAATTAATGACATTAGACAGTATCATTTAAGATATCTTTGATATTTATTATTACTTTCACAGCAATACTTGACATTATTGTTGTATGAATTTGAAAAACTTATATCTGAAGCAAAAGCCTCGCAGATTTTTAACTGTTATACTGGCCTGTCTCATAAAACCCTTTTGTGAGGAATTACTAGTACTGAACACTAGAGAAAGTACAGGACGAATAAAAGTAATTTAAAAATGAGTCTGTAAGATGAAAAGATTAAGTAGAAATGATGGCAGGCATGCTGACTTCAATGTTCCTGTCCTTTCCCGTTACATGTGATTGCTACTACTTATTAATGAGTAAAATATTTTTTGTTGGCCTCTCATTTCTCCCCTTGTGCAAAACCTGGGAAAACGGAAAGAAAAAAAATGATTTGGTTTGCAGAAATGATTTAAAAAAGGATAGAAAAGTAACTGTCTTGCTTACCTTGTTTTATACTTTCCCACAAATTATCAAATTTAATTAGGAGATACTTTGCATTGCTTTGTGAATTAGACAGATCCACCTAAAGCATTTTAAAGTTATTATTTAAAGATCTGTTTTTGCTTGAAAGTTTGACAGCATTAGATTTTTCCAGTTCTAATGGTCTATGCCATCTTATTTAATAGAAAAAATAGGTAGTATGATTACTGTATCTTAATTTTTGCATTATATGTCACCTTTTTCTCCCCTCTAGGTGAAGTATAAAGGAGCTGCTAAGAAAGACCTTTCCAACTCTCTTTATCAGCAGATGCCAGCCACAATTGACAGTGTATTTGCAAAAGAATTAACACAACTTCAGAGCAAGGTACAATTTTAGAATCACAAAAATGATTTTTAAATGAATTGTGTGACAGAATAGGACCTATTTGAACAATATATTTGAACAGATACTTGATTGCCTGCTTGATTTATTTGGGTGAGTTTATCATCCAGAGTTTATCACTGTAACGTCTTAACTTCAAGAACTACTCACTTTTAAAATGTTGACAATCTTACTTGTTATGTTTATTAAATACAAATTTAAAAACTGCTAGTGCATTCATCAATCCAATGAAATCTATTAGAAATCCATGAATGTAATAAGGAATTATTGAATTCAGTGACATTGCACTGTGTTTGTAGAATAGACGGTCATGGCTTTCTGTCCACCCAGCATTTCCACATTTTTCTTGTTTTGCCTTTCTCCTCTCTTAACGATATTAACCACGTATAGTTTAATACAGCCAGTCTGTGAAGTGAACACACTCCTAAATCCATATTATTGATTGTATCTCAATATGCATTCTTCTAATGAGGTGGGTTTTATTCAAACCAAGGAAAATATTCATAACAAAAGAAAGCACTGAAATCTCAGGACAGCTTGTGGAGAAATGTTTTGATTTAAAACAATGTGTTAATCAAGGCTATATTAAGCAAATATAATAACATAAAGTATATTTTAGTTTTCATAGTTTGAAATGGAACACATACACTCAAGTTAAAGCAGCACACTAGCTGAAATGACATTAATGTGACTGGATTCATTCCAAATGAGCACATTCTACATTAGTGTACGCAAATGAGGTTAATTAACATTGGTGATGTGGCAGAAAAGATAAATAACTGAGACTAAAAATGAAACCATTTGATTCATCAAAAAAACCCTTTTAAGGAAAAGACTGATGTTTTCATGTGATATTTTTTGAAGGTTTTCTTCAATCATCCAACAGTCATAGAAAAACAAATATGCATATAGGATGAGTTATATTTAAGCAGAAACTTTTCCTGTAAAATTCATACCATCCCCTTAGGAATAGATGCATTATAAATCATAATCTACCATAACACTTAAAGATACGCTGACACATTTTTCCAACTTCTGGTTACTGTTGCAGTGGACCTGAATTTAATGCTACTTTGAGAGAGATCCTAGGGGATTTTCTCATGGAAAATCTTCTCTACACTATTCAAATCTAATCCATATTGTGCCTACCACTGCGGTACCTAAGTAGCTAATACAAGGATTTCAGATTTCAACTGGGTCAGGATATGGCACAGAGGATTTCTGCTGCATCTATCTCGCTGGGATTGTGAATTTACAGGTCGTCACTTCAGCAAGAGGAGACCAAGAGTATGCCATAGGAAGGAGAGAGAAAAGCACTGTCTGGCCATTGTTGCAAATCTGCAAAAAGGCTGTTGCAAGCACAGAACTGCAGTCTATTTCTCAGTTATAGTAAGTTGATTTTAAATAGGTGCTGATTTCCTGAGAGGTGGAAAATATGAGTACGCGTCCTCCTCCCCATCCACATTAGAACAAATTTACCTCTTTTACTCCCTTTTCATGCTTCTTGGATGCAAAGCTGGGCTTGAATGCTTTTGTAGCCAGATCAAGCAGGTGCTTTCTCGCTCTGTGATACCATGTTCTTGGCAGGATCTGTAGCCTCATCTGCCAAACAGGTGTGTTGGGACTAGGGGATCATGGTGTGGAAGAACGAGAGCCACTGACTCTCCCCGCTGCTGCCTGCTGGCACAGGACTGCCAAGGCTGGTATGCCTCTGCCGGGTGATCTCCTTACACAAGTGTGTCCTCGGCAAATGGTCTCTCCCATGATTTGATGTTTGATCCTGAAATGGTGCTGCTGCACTGCTGCTGGCCTGCAGCCCCATTTCCAGCCTACCTAGATCTAGCCCAATTTATTAATTTTATACACTGGTTCAGATCACACTCATGATTTAGGAACGTGGAGGCAACTAGGGGAAATGTCCTTTTTCTCACAAGAAATTATTCCCTACCTACAGCTGCCCTTCACTGACCTCTCCAGAGCAAAAAGGCTGCCATAGCACAATCTATCACTTTTGCATGCTCTAACTGATATGGCAATTGGGCAATTGTCATTGACTTCTGCAGAGCCAGGACTTTGTTCTGCAAGGTTCCAGCCATACAATGTCGGCACTGACAGGATCTTGCCATAATGGAGAGTGCAACACCCTGACACTTGTGGTTCTCCTGTGGAGCTTTCTCCCTGTATTGGCTTTATTGATTTATGCTCAGTTCCCTCTTCAAGATACTAAACCAAGACCACCTTTTCTGGCTTTTGCATGAAGCCCGCGTTTGCTGTTTTGTGGTTTATGTAGAACTGGCATGAAGATGGAAATAAATATCCATAGAGAAGGAAATCCACCTGAAATTTCAACAAAAAATCATGACACTATTTCTGGGAAAAAAGTGTTCCAGGAGAATGAAAAAGAAGTTTCATAGCCTCACATACTTGGGTGGCTTCTATAAATTTCATTTTTTCCTCTACACAGAAAATTTGACTGTCACCTTCTAAATAGTTTACTTGAGGGTAAGCAACCAGGTTTTCCTCTCTCTCTCTTTTGTCCTAGCTGTCCCCAGGGTAAGCTAGAGAGAGCAGGAGTAGTCCCTGTCCCCACTGCGTAACTTCACCCTCCTTGCCAGCCTACAAAGCTCTCACCAATTTCCCTGTTCTCTGCAGTGAGAAAATGAAGTTGATGAGAGCAGTCTAGGCAGGGAGCCCTCATTTTGATTTTCCTGAGAGAAAATGGACATTTCTGGAAAAATTGCAATTTTCCTGTGGAAAATATTTCTGAAGGAAAATTTCTGATCATTGCTAGCTCTGTGCCAAGTCTTTTTCTTGTCTGAAGACCAGTATACTGAATTCTTCCTTACGCAGAACTTTTTTTTTAATAAGGTGTCACAAACAGTGATAAAGGTATTTAAAATTGCTTGAGGGGGAAACAATGTTGAAAAAAAAGTATGTGTTTCATCACTTTTTTCATCACTTTATTTCTGCCATAAGAAGAGATTGCACTGTTTTTCTTCTTATCTGAAAGGAATAATCTAAAGCAAACTGAAGGCAGTTTAATTTTCTCCTTTGCACAGGGCAATATCTCAAATAGTAACTATATGTCAATGCTCAACACTATTTTCTGTTTGTTTTTAAAGATGATGAGCCAAGTGAATCTTAAGCAGTATTTTCAACTTCCAGAGAAAGTTTCAGAGTTTTTCTTACTTGTGGGCAGAATCCTCCTTTTACTTTTTTTTTTTTTTACTATGTTAATGTTATTTTTGTGGTTTACTGCATCATTTACAATCATATTACAATTTTCAGACTGTTTTTCGTTCTTCATAGTTTTTTATGGTATCAAATTTCATGTTCAAGATTTCCTCTTTTTTATGGTAGCAGGTATTAGTCTCCTGGACTTCGCTAGTTTTGTTTTATACAAATACATCAGATGATAATCTAATTTGCTGTCTAGAGATTAAAATGGCATTTTCTGTGTTCTTGAACATTTCCTCCTACAAAATCCTACATTGTGGATTTTAAGTTCAGAGCTCAGCTTACTGACTGTAACGGGGAATATAAAAATAAAAATTTAATAGTGTTTAAACTATTCCAAAACAGAGGGTCAGTCAGAGTTAAGTTAAAAGAGCACAAAGCCTGCCTTAATGCAGCTTCCTATTGACACACTGGTGTACAAGAGAGATAAGAAAAATAAAAAATGAGTACTTACAAATTAGTTCAATCTGAAGTCATACCTACTTAAATAATTGCCTTGTATTTCTGGAGTTAATAAATAGTGCCACTACAGAGTAGAGGTTACATCAGTGACCTTTAATACTTGATCTCTCTGTAGAGTAGTTTCATATGTAGATTTGATAAAGAAAATTCAGTTTAGCTAAAACTTGAAAATTAACATGAAATGAGAAATAAATGTACACATGCTAACATGGAAAATAATCGTTCTAAGAATATTGATGAAATAATAACATTTTTTTCATGCTTCCTTGGAACTGATTTACAGATCTGGGAATAGTTCTGCACTAAACTGTCCAAAACTAAACTAGACAGCTATTGAACTCCTCCTGGCCCGTGACTGCTTCAAGGTTACTTAAGTCAGTTAATAAGAATAATGTGAAAAGATAGGAAGAACACAGCTGTCAAATAGAAAGTCAAATATTCCTACATGAAGCTAAAGAAACAGTCATCTTTTCCCAGGAGAGTGGACACCTAATTGTAATTTCTGTTAGTTTTCTCATGTTGGGAGTTGATATGCTTCTGTTTTTTGATGTCTTGGTTACATAGCTCATTCACCAACAGAAAAACGTAGATGTTGAACCAGCAAAGTGGCAATGTAATAAAACATCTGTAAACCTGTAGATTTTGTAAGTAACTGTACCGGTCTGCTTCTCAGAATGGTATGAAGTGGGGAACATCTTAAAAGTGACAATGTGAAGCAGGAGAAGTAGCAAAATAGTTTTTGTGGCATATGTTTATATACTAATTACACTTTTGTGGGGGATCATTTGTTAGCAATGCTTCAGTCTTATTAAAGATTATTTGCTTTGCCAGTTGCAAGATGTAATCAGTATAGGGAGGTTGTAGACATTTTTTTGTTTCAGTTTAGGTTGTGTTTATTTCCCCAGAGGCCTGATCATGATGGATTTACACTGTATAAGGAGATGGCACATTTTGAGTTTCCTAATTTGATACTTCCATTCATATAGTAGCAGTGCAAAAAAGAAACCCCTTTTTGTCTTAATCTCTCAGCCTATATATCATTTTGTAATCTGAGATAGTCAGGGCAGATACTAATATATTGCCTTGGGCACCCTGATCTGTGACTCAGATGCAATCTTGCTGCCTTAAACACAAACAGATACAACATTTTCTCACAGTTCTAGTATCCTGTCCTAAAAGAGTCTGAATCGCCATAGTCAAGAGTTCCCATCTCAAAACTTTTACGGTATTCTTTTATTGCTATCAAGGGTTTTAGTTTCAAATCCTTCTCCTCCTGATCAGCTTTCAATCTTATTTAGTATTTGCTGTTTTCTTGGGGATTATTTTAATGCTTGCTCCTGAGAGCTATTAGAAAATGAATTTTCTTGATGCTTGCTGCTTCTTCAGGCATCAAAATCTGGTGAATTTTCTTGATGTAAGCCTAAAAGCTTCTGACAAGGATAAGTGCAAGATCAGCTTTTCAGGCAATTTTAATATGTGAGTGTGTGTATATGTAAGTATAACACAGTACAGTGAAAGCTAGATGAATATCCACCATTGAGCTCAGTTTCTATTATAAAAATAAATTTGTGTATAAACTCACAATCCAATTCCATTTTCCTTTACCATGATGACAATTGAATGTAAATATTATTTTTCTTTGTGAACCTGGGGGCTAGGCAAAATGTGTATTGTGCTAGTAATTTCCTAACAGTGGAAGAAATAGATGTTTGGGCTATAAGTATTTCATGTAAACCTATTTATTTATGAGGAATGCACAAAATCTTTTTTTTCTGAAAACAGAAAAAAAAAAAAAAAAGAAACCTGAGGAAATATTTACTTAGCTGATAGATTCAAGTGTGTTTTGAGCAAAAAAACCTTTCCCTTATGCTTTTCCCTGGGCTGTCTTCTCACCTTGTTAATTTTCTGTTTCTGTATATTTCTTCTTCTTCCTCCTATCCACGTGTACCTCTGCTGCAATAACAGACTCAGAGAAATCTCTCTGCTGACTGTGCCTCATATGTCTCTGTTTTGGGAAGAAGCTGTTCTTGTTTCAGGGTTCTGGTTCCATTAAGGAGCTTAATTATTTATTACATTTCTTTCTGAATACAAGCACACTACGATGCTAGGTTTAACCCAGCTCATATCATTATACCTGCTCTGCCGAGGTCACAGAAGTATAATGTTGCTCTTTTCAGGTTCTCTATAAACAAAAACACGATGCTGAGAAAGGAACTTCAGATTATGCACGTATGAAGGAGCCTCCAGATATTAAGCATGCCATGGAAGTCAATAAATACCAGAGTGATGTAAGTACTCCTCCACCTGAAATTAGTTCACTTGTTTTGGGTAGATACATCTGTTATAGCTAGCTGAACTGAACTGGGCATGGAATATTTTCGTATTTCATTAGTTGGTATTTTTTTACATTATTTCCTCTGCAGTAATTTGGGACACGATGTGTGTTTAAAATATGCTATGAGTAACGGTATGTGACTTTTATTCCAGACTTCAGTGGAAAGTGGTTGGTTTTGTTTATTAGTAGTAATTGTTATTAAGTGCGATCAGTTTGAAATAAAATTACAAAGACAGGTGTCTGAATTCATGTGTACCTACTTGTACTTTAAAAGTGTATAAAGCTCGCTGTTTACATGAACACCAGCACCGTTTCAGTGTCTTACAGTGTCAACATTTGGGAGTTCTTCTAGGGTTCTGCTTAGAGGGGAAAGGCGGGCTGTTTCTGCCCTGCTGTTGCACACTTTTATGCACACGAATAACTTTGTTCCCATCTCATGAGTACGTATCAAATGAGTTCCAAAGAACAATTTATGACTGACTTTACAGAAACTGAGCCGTAGCGTTCAATTTGATGCCTGGCAGTAGTTTATGCTGTTGTCCAAAGTATTTGTTCTTGTAGTTTTACTTAAATAATTTACAGATAAATTAGAGTATTTAACAATATTTTTAAAGTTGGTTGGGTTTTTTTTTGTTTTTGTTTTTTACAGCTGCTTGTTAACTTCTTGAAGTTCTTTAGGTTTTCACAATATAAAAAGCCTAATAATAGTATTTACATTTTTTATTAGTTTCAAGTCAGGTTTGATTTCATGGTTGAGCTAGCTTATACTAGCTCAATGCACCATTGCTAGGGGTGGAAATACTACCAAGATTAGTGTCTTGAATTATACAAAGACAACTTTGAAGAAAAATATCTTAGGTTTTGTAAAAACTTACTTATGAGAAAAGTAAATTTTAGGAGAATATTGGCTAAAATAGTGAGGTCATTTTAAAGGGTGCACAGAACCAGTAAGAGCAGCTGACATGTAAATACCTTTAAAGTTATGATCCATTTCCATTCTTCTTAGGTAAGCAAGTCAAGTCAGGTAGGTATGTGATTTTGTAACTCTCATTTCTCAGATAGATGGATATTTGTTTGTTGCTAACAATATAGAAAATGAAGCTTGGGTGTTCATTTTGAATTAACTTAAATTTACCCTATCTTCCCTACTGACAGTGTAACAAACACTCTTAGGTTATGTAGGCTGAAAGCTAAATGTCAATGTTAGATGTATGTCTGTGTGTGCAGAATCTTGACAGCTGGCCGCTGATTAAAAGGCTGCTGGAGAACTTCAGGGAAGCATTATGTTTGAAGAATAACTTTTTCTTCTGCTGGGAAATACCTGCGTTAGAAGTCCCAGCGGTAATTTGCAACCTGCCTTGATTACAGAATTCCCTCTTCCTGTCAAACTCCGGCCGTCTCTGCTGTTGGAAGCATCAGGATGTCAGATTGACGGAGAGTAGGAGCTGAGAACATGAACTTCTCTCCCTATAAGCAAGAGGTTTTTTTACCTAGCAGTAGGAATGATGGTGGACTACTAGGGAAGGAAATAATGTTGGGAAGAGAGATGGGAATCCCTCTCAGAGAAGGTGGTGGGACCAGGAGGAACATGAGACGAGTTTTTGAATCAAATTCATCACGATCTGAGGATTAGTATGCTAGTGCAAAACCCATTCCCCTTCTACAGCTGTACGTCACCTGCTAACAGAATTAAGGAGAGCAGAGTACAGATGTGAGAGTAAATGAAATTCAGTTGTTTCATCTTCTTTCACTCTTAAAGCAAGCAAAAAAAGGAAGGCAAACATAGGAGGGAAGGATGTTTTGATAAATGAGAACTTTTAACAGCATGTTAAAAATAATGAAAAAATACGAAGGAAATTATTTTCAGCCTGAGCAAACTTCAAAAAAATCAAACAAACACTCCGTATCCAACATAAAACTCTAACCAGTTAGTTTCATCTGTTTAAGAACAGATTCTTTCTGGTTGCTCATGGGGAGCTGCAGTGCAATGGGGGTGTATCTTTATCACACATAAAGGAGCAAGTTATGTAAGTCCAGTTATTGTTCAGCGGAGTTACACAGCTCCTGCGGGTAATTGTTTGGGCACCATGGTGAATAGCTGTGGATTTCTTGGTTTGTAAGTACAGAGCCGCGTGAGTCTTCATCTGTGAGTCAGAGTGTGGAATAGTGAGCATCCCAAATGTGGAGCATTTGTCTTTCCAAACTATTTCAGGCTATTTGTAGAATCACAGCTTTGGAAGTGCAAGGAAAAAGGAGGGAAACTACTGGGGGAATAGAAGGACAAAGCTCTTTTATCCACCACTTAGTACAGTATACCTATGGGAGCAGAATGCATGTTTACCTACAATGCTCTGCCAACTCGATTCAACCTTTACATGCAGGGTTTGCATCTAATAGGATTAGGATGTGTTTAAGACTATTTACTCAGCCTTAAAATAAGGCTGACATTTATACTCAACTCTGTGAAAAGTGCAATTTCCTTTAAAAATTAAGACTGTATTCAACTTACAATACATTTGTGCTGACATTTTGAAACTGTCATGTGCTGTAGGCCTTCACACCACTTTGAATATCATTAACACACTGTGTGAGTGTGGGCTGAAGCTGCATAATAGGGAAATACTGTAAAATCTCCCAAGCAATGTGATCATGTATAAGAAAAACATTTTTCACTTCTTCATACTTAGACTGAAGAAAATTGCTCTCAAAACAACAAAAGGTACTTTTTGATGATAGGGAATTTACTTGAAAAAATAATTTAAATACTATGCTTATCCAAACCAGAGTATTTTTCTCTATAAATTGTGTTTGTGTTTTGTGAAGTGAATGTTAATGATGTGACTTCAGCACACAAAGACATTTGGAGAAAAGTGAAGTCGGGACCATCAGCCTACTTTATGCCTGTCATTTAGCTGATGTCATTTAGCTTATCTAGAAGTTTCCGAACTTGGGACCAAAATTAGGTGGTGGCCCTTAGAAAACCATCAGGTCACAAAATAGTGGTTTGCCTTATGTGTATCTGAGGATCAAACGGATGGAAGAATAAAACTGAAGAGTGAAATGACATGACAATTAAGTCGAAGAAAACACTTGCCGCATTGTGTGTGGGTAGAAGCTGCACATAGCATTTCATGAAAGTACTCAAAGCTGTGGATCGCAGTTTTGTCTGTTCCATGACCTGGTCCATCACTGGGCATTATGAATAGCAAACCAACGTTAAGTATTTGTACAGCAATTTATATGTTCTGCTTGGTTAAAATTATTGATTCTCCTCACAACATTACATTGTATAAAATAAGGAAGCGGTGTTCTGATTTTACAAACAAGAAAACTGCAATAGGCTCATCTGTGGATGTTCAAAAGGCAGTTTGCAGATCTGAGGTTGGAGCCCTGGTATCTTTTCTCTTACACTTATGTGTGGAACAGTGCTGATTTTAAAATGTTAGTTGACAGTTGGGCAAACTTTTGATGCATATGTATTCTCTTTGCAGTCCATACAATGCCAGTAGTAGTAATTTCTAATGTTTCACTGACCATCTAAATTTGACTATTTAAGAAGTCTATATTGTCTTAGGAGTAAGCTTTTTTTCATGTTCAGGATATTGTGCAGTCACAATCCACACAAAAAAAATTTACATTGTTTCTGATAAGACCAAATCAGCAGATCTTAAACTTGATGTGCTTAAACACCATCAATAACATACCAAAATGTCGATGTTTGTTTTGATGCAGATCATGTTGAAGTCAAGCTTCTCCTGGCTCTCTGTTCAGCATCTGCATTAGAAAAATCACCTTTCACTGACTAACTTTCTGCTGACAGTGGTTGTCAACAGCAGGTCCCCCTGGACCACTTCCAACTGGTGCTGAAAATGATGTGTTTACTCCTGATGTAATTGGGACCAATCAGTTTTCAAGCCCATTACTGGAAAGGATGACTGCATCAATCTGTAATGGGTCAGAAATGTGTTTGTCTCTTCTACAGGAGCCGGGAAACAGTTTTCAACACCATTTGAGTGGGGATCAGAAAAGCTGTTGCCAATGATGATTGTCACCAGCTAGTCATTTTCTTAGTGTTGATGGACCCCAAAGTGCAGATGAGAGAAAAGGGGGCAGAGACACAGCTGACAGGCCATTAGTTAGTGGACTTGCAGCTCTTAGAAAATACTAAGCAGGGACTAACAGTAAGAGACAAATTCTCTTGCAGATAGGTGCGCCCAGCTCCTTGCTGACTTTGTGTGCATCTCAGAAGAGGGCAAAATGTGTTCATAGCTGCTTGTGCATATTTTAAAAATTTATTACCTATAGCTTGGAATAGTTTTGGAGTTGGAACAGGGGAGAAGACAAAAGACTGCAGGAAAGGTCTGAGTCCTTTAAACCTAGGTGTGCTTGGGTCACCATGTAGCAGCAGTTTCCATTTGTTGATTGACAACCTGAGATGTTTTCCAGCCTTGTTAGAAATCTGTTTACTTTGCAGCATTGTAGTGCATTCCAGTGCACTGGCACCTTCATGAAAGGTGAAGCATCTTCAGCACCCTCAGCTGGAGTAAATAGATGGGCATGTTTATCCTCAGTGGACCTTCTGCCTTTTTGTAAGAGCTGGAGGTTAGACCCTATTACAATTAGTCTACCAATTATGAGCAAGCTCTGAATGTTCTCCATGCTTTGCAAAAACTACTGGCAATTCAGAGTATGTAATCACATTTGGGATTAAAGACAAGAGATGGCTTTTGTTCAGGTTATCGTTATTTTTTAAAAATATTCAGCAATGTAACCTCTTTTTATTGTAATTTCAAATTGGGGTAGAAAACCACTTTAAATTTAGTTAGTATTTGCAGTTTACTATTTGCAACTTCAAAATTTGAGATGGTACAATTTTTTTCCCCTTTTTGTCCCAGCTTCTTTCTCACTTGCATTTCCCACTGGTCTACTGTTACTCTTCATTTAGGTCTGTCACTGCTGCTCTTAAGTTGTTGGTATCTCAGTTACTTTTTCCTATGCAGAGGCCAGTTTGTGCAGATGTTTTGTAGACCCGTGGTCCTCATGAAAAGGAGTAATTCTTGAGCCTTTGGTGATGTTTTTTGGTAGAGCCTGAGCAATCCTTTGAAGTGAAGATTGAGTGAGGGCGTCGTGTAATGCCTGGAGGTTCCAGTCAGGGTTTGAGCCTCTTGGTAGGGAGCTGAACCAACTCAGGAGAAGTCTCCTTCCCTGGGTGCTTCTGCTTTTTCCTTTCTTTTGTTGCTTGACCAGGCTTCATTTTCTCTTCTCCCCTTTTGTAGGCTTCTCCACTTCCATCTTCTTGGTGCCCATGGGTGCACACCCCAGGCTGGTTGCTTTGCCCTGTCTACATCTGTTTCCCTGCTCTCCTGGAATACCTCTGGTTTACTGTTCTAACATAGCACTATAAAAAAAAAAAAAAATCACTAGATGGAACAGAATAGCAGCTGTGTAATAGAGGCCAGCACATTGTCCCAATGGGAAAGGGTCAGCATCCAGGGATTGAGGTTATTCAGGAAATGGGAAACATATTTTTTCTTTCTTTGGCCTACCTCTGACAAACTACTGTTCTGCTGCATAACATTTTTATTCTCACCGGAGTATGACAAGCTGTGGAATGGAGCAAATATATATTGCAGACATTTGTAAAATGCTAGATGACTTTCCTTCAGACATAAGTAATAGGTATACTGGTTTAGGTGCAGGAAGAATAATAATTCACTCAGGGAAAGCTATAGCAATTGGCCTTGCATCTCATATAATTGAAAATGGTGAAATATAAAGGACTGTCACTGTCTTATTCCCCTCCCCTTTCCCCTGAAATTAACCACAATCCATTATTTCATGTACTATATGATCATGTCATTTGGGAGCAATAAGTGACCACATTTCCTCAACTTTATCACCACTATTCTTGATTCTCTGTTGTTAAATTCACTCCATTCCTGATTTCTATTTTGAGCACATATGCTGGCCTTTAATTTGCAATTTACATGGATGATAGGGTGCTATTCAGAAACCTGTTTCTGCTGCCTTTGTGGTTTTCACCTCACCTCATGTGGTCATTAGGATGAACAGCATATAATTAACTAAATTCATGTAAAGCCCTGAATTGCAAATGCTTGTCTGTACATCTAGTTTCTTAAAAAAATAGAGGAAATCTAAACGTAACCAAAACAAAACTTCCAGTGGTTTTAACAAGCTGTAAGAAGCAGTTTTTATTTTCTTGGTAGGTGATACTTTGGGCTGTATTCATCTAAGCTATTTATTTATTTATTTAGTCATTGATTACACTTGTGTGTCACTCAGTGTAGGTTAAAAATTATAAGATCTATTTGTGGGCAAGCAGCCAACAGTGAAACCTATTTAGCTTGTCTACTTAGCTGAAGCCATATGGACACAAAATTACTTTCCTGTTGCCTGTAAAATATTTGCCAAAAAGTAAGATTTTTTTTCTTTTCCTTTTACAATAACATTTCCACAAGTTATATTTGTTGTTGGGTGCTGTAGTTCATGAGTTTGTTGCATTGTACCCACAGTAAAACTTCACATTGGAAGTAGGAGCTAGATGCAGAGGTTTTAAGTGCAGCTTCAAGCTGAGGACTTTCTTGACGGTGAAATACAATCTTGAGAGGCTGATTAACTTTGTCAAACAACAGAAGAGAATCTAAAAGACTGTCCAGTAAAGCAGGAATTATTCTGATACTTTCTGTTTCCTGTAGACTTTATTTTATGTTTCCTAACTTTTGCCTGAAACTTCAATTTCTGAGACACTTTTGAATACCAGGGACGATTTTCTTAATCATTCAGAATAATTCAGTAAGACAGCTCTTGGAAACTGGCTTAGATTGGCACATGTGCTACAGCAAGGGAGAGGAAAAAGTCTACAGACCCTGGAGAGGGAGAAGAAGGATAGCTTGTGGTCTCGGAGCTCTGTAACGTCCCTGAGGTCTATGCTGTTCCTGTGATTGCTTTGCTAAATGGAGAATGTTTGGACTCTCCTACCTGTGGTTTAGCCTTCTGGCCAAAGTTTTCTGAGCCCATTCATTATAGTAGTGGCTTTTGCACAGACAGAAAGATTCAGTCTTGTACTCCGCATGCTGGAACACTCAGCCTTCTTGTTCCCATGATTGTGTAAAGGAGCGGATAAGTGGAGTTGTGGGGAGTGGGGGATGCTGGGGTGGAGCTGTGTCATTGAGTTACATACCAGCCACACAGCTGCCTATTACTGAGGAAGACATTCACCGTGGTAGAATTACAGTTTCTGTCCAGTGTAGCTGCAGCCTGCTAGGCTGCGGTGCTCAGTATCATAGGGGGGGTAGTTTATATTAAAAAAGGGTACAGCATAGAAAAAATGCGGTGCTCTTAGAAGTTCTCTGAAATTTAATGATAAAACCTAATATTTGGGTCTTTGCAGTGCTTTCATTTTCTTCTACGCTTCTAAGCAAAAGCATTTTTCATTTTAGGATTGTATTTTATGCTTCTGAATTTCTTCCTTATCCTGTTAACCTGTGTGTGTGTCTTACTAAATAATCCCTGTCAAGCAGGACTGTGTTAGAATAAATTAAGCAGAGTTCTATTGAATTTGATGGCTGAGTTGATAGGTCATTCAAAGATTATTTATAAACTTAAAATGTTTTTGTTTGTTTGTTTTAAACAAAACTGTTTTTTGTTTGACAGGTATCCTATAAGAAGGATGTGCAAGATACTCATAGATACACTGAAGTGCTGAACAGGCCAGACATAAAGATAGCGACTGAGATGACAAAGATAATAAGTGATGTATGTTTTCCTGTTACTCTATTTGTAATTTTTAGACATGTTATTTTATTTATTCCAATTTCAGTCAGATTGTTTAAAATGCTGCTGAAATTCTCAAATGTCACGAGCAGAAAACGTGCAACCCCAAACCTGATATGGAGGTTTGACTAAAAAAACCCAAAACCCAACAAGAAAAATATTGCCTGGTATGTTAGAAAGTTATGAGTTTCTTCTATTTTGAGGCTGACAGTATGACAATTGCAATTATTGGTCATTGATCTAAAGACAACGCTAAGCTTACTAAAGTTGGTTTTGTTTCAGCTTTATTCATGACAACCGTTCTCAAAATAAGTCATATGCTCGTATGCTATACTGCACTTCAGAAGACATACCAAGCCTTTTTTTACCTCAGTAGAAGAGAAGCTCGCATCTCAGGTCTCCCCTTCCTCCTCCCACCTCGGCCAGCAGCGACAGGGAAATGCAATTCCCCGCTGTCCTTCTGTGAGCTGTGCAAACACGCTGCCTCTTGCAAGGGGGCTCGCCTCCCTGAACTCCCCTCTCAAATTCTTTTCCCTCCCACCGTGACATCTGCTAATGGATAGGTCAAGGAGCAGTTTGAGAAGCAGCAACGTGTGATGCAGTTTAATATTTTATTGTAGACAACTCAAGCAATATATATATTAAAAGCCCTGAGCCAAGATTTTAAGTAACTACTAATGGTTTCATGTGAGACTGACTAGGCAGCTATAGAGAGACAGTTTTAAGAGACCTGAGATTCACCTTTTGGATATTCAGGATTTTCTGAAAACCAAGAACTTCTACTAAGTCTTATGTTCAACACCCAAATTTACTAATTGGTGTTCAAGCCCTCTTTGAGTTAGAGTGGCTTTGGGACTTTTATTTCTCTGTCTGTTGTTATGACGTGTCCTTGCTGATTCACAGTGCCTGAGTAATGCAAGAAGCCTATTTTAGGCAACGTGTAATTTAGTTTGTGATATCGCAAAGCACCTATTGTCGATTCATCTGTGCTGTTTTCTAATGCATTGTGGAAAAAAATTGCAGCAATTTGCATGGGAGGCAGTTCAGCTGGAAAGATCACGTAACACCAGCCCTGTGGGACTAATTCCGCTCTGTTACACCAATGCAACCTCACTGACATCCAGCAAGATTGCAGTGGTAAAACTGAGAGTGGAATTTGACCTTACATTTCAAAAAAGCTGCCCCTCAGCCTAGTTTTGTTTCCAGACTAGTTTCAGCTGCTACAAATAGTCTTGTGTAAATTGCAGACCCTGTCGTAAGAAATGCTGAGCCACTGTAACTCATTCTGCCTCGATGGGGAGAACAATATTTCTCAGGCTTAAGCTATGCATTTGGTTAAAGTTGAATTTTGTGAATGCTGTGCATTGTGTTTTACAGTAAATAAATATTACGTTGTTAAGGAGCTGAAGCCTGAGAAGGGCTTTTTTCAGAGCTGATTAGAACAGCTCTGAAAGCAGTGTCGATGCAGATCACTAAATGAGTCGTCTTCTACTAGCTTTAATGCTTACATTCCTCTTGATTAAAACAAAAGCAAACAATTTAAGTGATTCATATTCATTTTTTTAAGACTGAGTACAAGAAAGGAAGGGGAGAGATGAATAAGGAGCCTGCTGTACTTGGAAGACCAGATTATGAACATGCTAAAGGAGTTTCAAAACTGTTAAGCCAAGTAAGATTCTCTGTCATTTTACAATGACTTCATTCAGATATCTCATTCCTAGTAATGCAAGAAAATATTTAGATTTTTAGATCATTATCTCTAATTGCATGAAGATTATGTTCTCAAGCTCTTCATACAGTACTGCAATGATTGGTAAATTTAAGATTCTTAGGAAACAGAATATACATTTTTATGCAAAAATACAATTAACTTTGGCTGCTACAACTCATCTTTTGTGAAGATGGTGTATATTTATACAGACTATCTAGGTTTTCTAAAATATTAGCTGTACATAATTTAGAGGCAAATTGTGCTACTCATTCAGTTTGAGTGGAACCTTACCCTGTGATTAATCCCACTGAAGTAACTGGGGTCTTTTGTGTAACTGCTTGCTAATGTGAGTAATGGGATCTGAATTTGGCCTGACATGTAAACCATCCACCTTCCCTCCCCCAAAACTGAACCTTTTATGTACTACTTTCTGTTATATATTAACCTAAAAAAAAGAGAAAAAAAAAAAAGAAAAATGGAGGGATTGCTTTAGTCCATAACGAAAAAGAAAGCTGAAAACACAAATATTTCCTCTTTTCCTCTTACGAGTCTGCTACTCATAAGATTCTACTACAGATCATCCTGACATTGTGACAAGGGATTTTTGACTGCTGACCTGTTTTTGTTTTGTTTTTGTTTTTTTTTTTTTTTCCTTTTTTTTTTTCCTTTTTTCTGAAGTAGTTCTTTAACAGTGTCTTGCATAATCCTCACTAGTAATCCTGTCAGGCTACACTTAGAGCTTTTGTAAACCCAGGAACAAATTCTGCCCTCCTGTAGGAGGAGGAGAACTCCCTTTGATTGGAGAAGGCCGTGTCAGTCTTCCCAGAACTAGAAAAAAACCCTAAGTGTAGTAGTGTATACACTAGAACAGTCTGCAGATCAGTGTTGTGTAACAAATACTTGTGATTTGGCTAGATAGTAAACATCTTCCCTAGAACTAGGATAAAATGAGAATAATGTGTTACAAAGAACAAGCTGCAAAACAGTGCAATGTCCGCTTGCAAGAGGTTGAGCTCCTTTTGCTGTCACCAAACGTTGTCCTTAGGTACCTGGTACATGATCTCCTGTTTCACACTGGACCATTATTAACTTTGAAGCGTTAATACTGCACAAAGGGAAAAGGAAGAAAATGCATGTTTTTTATTGCTTTGTTAATGATGTGTTCAGAATCAAAATTAGTTTGTGTTTTCCAAATAGATTTCTTTCTTCCATTTTGTAATGGATCATGTGCTCATTCCTCTGCCGACGGGCAAGTCTGCTGAGATGCTTTTGTGTTTAGCATCGTGCAGGCTTTGAAGTCAACCTGTGCTTTCTAGGAAGAGCTAGTGCTATGCTGCTGTCACTTCTAAGAAAGGGAGCTGTCTGTCATTTAGCAAACCTCTTCAGTGGTTTTTAAAAGGGTTCATATCTAAATTTAGTGTGTGGTATCCTTTATATCTACTCAGCGGCTGTCTACACACTCCTTTCCTTGCAGCCTATTTCAGAATATAGTGGGGTTGCAGCTGCCTGTCGTCACAAATGGGACCAAAGCGTATCCCTTTCCAATAGCCCTCTCCATCTCACTAAGCCTGGTACCCCTGAGGTTGTGGCCAACAAGCACAACAATCAAAAAATACCAGCTGGATCAAGGGGTCCTGCAGGCTGGTGCTGAGCCACCTACATCACAGGCTTCATTAATGCACTTTTTATCTCATTTTTGTTAGGTGTGCTTTTCCTCTTGGACAATGCATGCTGCATCTGCAAAAGCTTTATAATAGAGTCTCTTCACTGCCAGGGACTGGGATGGCAGCAGTTCCAGTTGAGATGCTTCTGCAGAAGAGAGCATTTGCTGTGCAATTTTAACTTCTTTAGAGAGCCCAAATAGTTAGTGCAGGAGGTGTGGCAGGAAGAGAGGAGCAGTTGACAAAATGTAGCTTGCTTACAGTTTATTTGTAAAGAAGATTCTTACTAAACCTCGGTGGTCCAAACTCTGCAGCCACTGGACCTGGATCCAGGTTTTGGGATCCTTCCTTCTCTTATCCTCTCCTCAGTCTACACTGTTGTGGCTGCTTGTGGTGGGCCTTGTACTTTTAGAAAGGGAAGCAGTGCTTCAGCCTGACACTCCTCTGCCAGCCATCTGCACGCAGCAGCACGGAGGCTGTAAATACCAGGCTGCTTTCAGCAGTGGGGAGGTGCACTCAGCAATTCCCCACCTCCTCTGAAGGAAAGGCAGTGGCCATGAGTTGTCTAATGTTTTTATATATTATTTGAATCATCATAACACTTAGACACACTGATCATAAATCAAGAGCACAGAAAAATGAAGATGACCCCTGTGTCCAAAGAGCAGGGTGCTGGGGCAGGGTGAGGAATGCACCTGTGCTGTAGGAGAGGAAGAGCCCTAAATGTGGGTCAGTCATGTCAGTCCTCTTCATGCAAGGATCGTGAAGCAGGCTTGTAACAATTACAAAATTTAAAAAATAGTGAAGTTAATGATCTCTTTATTGTCTCCAGACTTTCTGGCTTTTAGGGTTTCCGTTTGTTTCTCAGCAAATGGAAGCATTATAAACTTTTTGTGCTGAAAGTTGATAATCTCCCTTAATAGCATGAATCTATAAGCTACGACATGCAGAGAAATATTAGTTATTTGACCCTCACAGCAAATTTGCAAAGTTGACAATTCTGATGGATGTAATGGGAAGAGAAGATGATAACATGTTTTAATGTGGTGCATATGGGTAGGTAATTTAGGGAGTATAGAGAACAGGAGCAAGAAGAGGTCAGGCAGCGTGGGTGTAACGAAGAGAGAAAGCAATCAAGGCAAGCAGGAAGGCAAACAAAGTGAAGAAAATAGTGTTAATGTTTGACTGGCACTCGAGGCTCTACAAAATCGGTGTACTCTCTTTCTCTCCCTCTTTTCTTTCTTTTTTTTTTTTTTATTTTAACAAAGCTTTTGACAACAGCAGCAGCAAAAATAATAGCTCCCAGGACTAGTATATTTACCCACAGCACGCGGTAACCTCTTTCTGTTGATTTTAAACCAAATTTAAAACAGAAACTGTGTTAGCCCTTGTGAAAACATGAAGCTTGTCAATGTGTCGAATTTACATTGTATAATTTGGGTTATTTTTTTTGTATTTTTTATAAAAGCAAGCTCTTTTTTATGTCTTCTTTATGTCTTCTAACACATTTTATTAGCTTTTTCAAAGAGCTGCTGATATGAAGTATTCCCCTCATGTTGTTCAATAATTGGTTTTATGATGAATAATTTGGGATATTTGTATTTTGTGCTGGATCTGGTGCTTATTGTTTCAGGGATAAAATTGTTAGAGGTAGACCGTTTTTCAAAATGTACCTTCTCTGAGATTATCAGTAACAACACAAAGAGCCTAGGATTTTCTCAGTCTTTCTTCGCTTTAAACTCTGCTACTGCTTTTAGCAACCAATATTTTAATTTAGCTCTTTGTTTATGTTTAATTTCCTTCAATATCTATGTGCTCTGACAGGTTTTCCATTTTTTTAATATGTTTTCATATGGTCATGAGGAAATGCTTTAGCTGCAAGTGTCTGCTTCATCCTGGGATCCCAGTGGTTGAATGATTCAATTTTTGTAGTTTCTTTGTAAATCTGAACAGTGGGTGATGTCATCCACTTCTGAAACTGAACACTCCCTGTGTGAACAGCTTTGAACTACAGATTTGATTTAGGAATGTTGCTGCAAAGCTTCAAAAGACACTGCTCTGTCCAGCTGCAATTCTGACTTTTATAGGTTTTGTGCAAGGCCAATGAGAAGTTTGTTTATCCAGGCCTTATTTAATTCCAGTTTGGGTTTTCAGGGATGTTGTTGTGTTAAAAGTCTGCAAAGTCTGCTCTTTCTTCAGCAACAATTAGAGAGCAACCTACACACATTTCTTTTAAATTAACCCCCACTATATACTCGCTAAAAAAATAAACAAATTTAAGACTTTAATTAGGATGGTAAATAAGTAGCCATCGTTTTAAACCCTCATTAAAATAAAGCTTTTGGTTAACGATGGAATTTATAGATAAGCTTCCACTAACAACTGTCATTTCTACTCCCACTTTTTGTTTGCTCTTCCACCATGTTATAGCATTGCTAAGACCTCCCACCTTCAGATGGTTTAGAAAACACTGATGAAGTATTTTTCTTCCTTGTTTTTAATCAGAACCCTTTCTCTCAGGCGTATTTTTCCCATTTAAACTGCATTCATAACTTTCTCCTGTTCAAAAGAAAGATAAATACCGTGTGCGTTACTTCACAGTGACTCATCCATGGGCTTGCTCTTCCCTCTTCTCCCTCTCCCACCCCATGCTTTCTTTCAAGAGGGAGAAGGAAACAGAAAAATACTGATAAAAGAGAAAGTGAATGGGTGTGTAGCTTTCAATGAGATGAATCCCCTATGACAAGTCAGAGTTAAATTACTGCTGGAAGGGCTCTTGAGATCCCACCAGGGTCATCTGATATTATTGTGGCACCTCCATTTTGCCCCGGAGCGACATGTGCAGTGGTGTTGGGGAGGAGAGTGAAGGCAATAAGAAGAGCAGCCAGATGAGGCAGTGGGGCCTAGAGGTACCGAGACATCCCTCACTGCAATGGGAACGTTTACAGTTGGATTGGTCTCCTTAAATTTGGGACCATCCTGCACATCGGCATCGGGACACACAGCCCTGTGAAGACTGGGTTCACTGGCTCTCCCTCTTTCCTTCAGTACCAGTGATGTGATCTGAAGTGACACTAATGAGGATTTATTACTGGAATCTCTAGATTGAAATGTATTGCTAAAAAAAATCTTTAAAAATTGCATGAAATGGCTGCAGCTGGAAGACGGCAAGCCAGTTGTGAGGAGAGGTCCCTTTGGCACTGGCATTTTCACACTTAAAAAGGATATCGAGGACCACGTTGTGCATTCAGTCCGTGTGCACGGTTTGAGGCCATTTGTTGGCTGGGCAGAAGACAGCCTGCAGTAGTCAGATATTTAAACTGTTGTGCACGATGTTGTTACGATGTGCCCTGGTGCCCAAGGAGTAAAAGACAATTTTGCTCACGATGCTGACTTGATCCGTGGTTTCGGAGGCTGTTTGAATCACATATTCCAGCACTGCCTGATTTTTATTAGAAGGCAAGTTTTTGATACACCTTTTAAAAGAGAAAAGCCCTCTGATTTATTCCTTCACTGCTCATACAGGACGTGGATTTGCCTTTGACAAAGGCAGTGACTTTGTATTCAGATATATGCTCTTGCACTTGATTCAAAGCCAAGGCAAATATCAAACAATATGAACCAGATGAATCTACCAGAAGGCAATAGATATTCTTTTCTAGAGTTAGTGTGAAAGATTATGAAGTTCATCATTTGTTCAGATAAAGTTTCTCTTTAAAAGTAACTATGTTTTAGAATTTCCTTCCTTTGAAAAATTAACGTAAGTGCTGGAATCATAATGTAGTTCTTGAACATATATGGTTAGTTTCTGTTTGGGTGGCTTAGTTTTGGTTTCTTGTTATCCTGATTAATGAAATATTGGGCATCGTGGCTAAACATAATGAGGTTGTGTAAGCTAAACCATGTTGAGAGTCTTTTGAGGCAAGGAAAAACTAAAAAAGGAAAAAGAAAATTCTTCCCACAACTAAAGCTGAGAAAAAAAATAACTTTTGAAGGAGATTGTTTGAGGTGGTTTAACCACTTTATCAGACATTCATGTGGGAATAGAGAAAAAAGGAGTAAGGAAAAAGCCGCGTATTTATTTAATGCAGAGCGTGGTAAATTATAATGGATGTTGCATCGGCTCAGATATCAGGTGTCTGACTAACATTCATGAAAGCAGCATAATTCAGACTGAACTTTATTCTCCTCCATTATGCCCAGCTGTTGCAAAGAAGCAAGGCGTGTGTCCAGAGTCTCCAGATGTTTGATGATCATGCACAACAAGGGGGGCAAAGGAGGGAGATTTACTATTTGTTCAATTTCATATTTTCAGATTCTGAATTCAGTTCTTCATCATGTTTTATAGAATTTTTGTGATTTATTTACTTCTAATGCCATTGCCTCAACATTTATGTATTGCTGATTTCTTCTTACGAGTCTTGTCATTCCCCCCTTTTTCTTTTCAACAAGAAGAGAGTGAAAGCGATGGTGGACAGTCATTTAATTATGCTTTCTAACACTGTAATGAGGTGGGCATTGTCCCCAAGAAGGGACTGTACTACAGATTTCGTGGGAAATTTCTGGCAGAATTAAAAATAGACCTGGGGGCTCTGGTGACAGCCTAGCACAGCATGAGTGACACATGGACCTGGAGGTGGGAAGACGGCCGAGTGGAAAGTTTGATTCTGACTTTCCACTTTCAAGTGGTTGAAAAACTTATGAGTGATTTATTTTGCAAGTTCTAAAATATATTCATCCTATAAATTAATTTTTTGTTAAAAACACATTTTTGATGTTAATTATGAATTGAATGATTCTCAGCAAGTAGATTATTGTTGCTAGTCAGACAGTTCTGGTTTATTTGATTACTCAGGTGAGTCACATGGTTTTGTTTCCTTTTTATAAATCCTTCAGCACCAGTAATTGCATATCACAATCTTAAAATTATTTTTTTTATTTTAGTAAAATTCAGATACATAGAAATTACTTTGAAACCAGCACAAGACAATCACAGGTGTGGCTAAACTGAGCTTCTTTAAATGTCTTCATTGTTTAAAGATCTAGGGATAAGGCAATTGCCTTTAATAATCTCCTTTGTAGTCTGAATTCTCTGTGCCTTCTTTAAGTGCTACATGTTAATATTACATATGTTTGTTCTGGTGGAAGGTGAAATACAAAGAGCAGTTCAGTAAGGAAATGAAGAGCCACCAGTACAATCCTCTTGACAGTGCTTCCTTCAAGCAAGCACAGATTGCATCCACCTTGGCAAGTGACGTAAGTGGATTTGCTTTGTATTTTACAAGCATTTACATCCTGAAAAACCTAACATTTGTTCTCAAGCAGAATTTCTTTTTCCATCTTACGAATTACTCTGAGTGGCAGTCTCTGGTATGCGGCGCGTCTGTATAGCAGGTACAGCGTATTATCCATTTCTTCCTCTGCTTCTGACAAAGCCCTTCTCCAAGGGCCTGCAGAGTTTTTCGTAACCATTTTAGATGAGATTCATCTCGCTTAGCTTTGTGTGTTGAAAGGTATGACTGTTTACTCTGAGCTAATCGCCTTGTATTTGGTTCCTTTGTATTCAGAAAAGAAATAAACAGGTCTAGGGGGCAGTTCTTCTGAGCTGTTGTAGATGCCTGTCTTTCTTTAGAGGAGTGAAGTGCTGGCATCTCTCCACTGGTTGTAGAAGGAGGTTGCATGAGCAGCTCAGATTTGGATGTCTGTCTTTTAGACTTCATTCTGCCTGTTGATCTCCTGAATGGTATTACAAAGTACAACAGTCACTAGATTCAGCAATGGGTGCCGGCTGCTGGAGCCAGATTGGAGAAAACATCTATATTGAGTGATAATGCTGTTGGGAAGATAGATTCAACAGTGTGTCTAATGCTAAAAGTGTGAGCTCTTCCTTGAGGCCGTGATCCCAGACAGCCAAGAGACGAGCCTTCATTCTGTAGCCCGGCATTTCCAAGGTGTGGGGCACCACCCAATGGGAACAGGAGAGGCCAGCTTTGGGAAGGGTCCAACAGAATATGTAATTGTTTCCAAAATCTAAATGTTTAGTAAAAAAATTAATTAAAGTAATTATTATTATGAGAGATATGCAAACTGAGTGTTGTTGATTTGAAGTCTGCCTAAATCAGTGAAGAACAGGATACGTATGTGGAGGTGACTAAAGGTAATAGTTTACAGTATTTGTTATCCAAGACAGGTAAGGTGGCTAGTCTTCTTCCTGTAAAGAAGGGCATCCAGGTATCAGAAGTATGGAAAATCCTACTGTAGGCTGATAGGAAGTTACCTTCTGCCACTTCATGAAGTGATTATCTTCTTCCTTAGGTGACTATATTGCTTATCTTTGCTGAAAGCAATCTGCATTAAATAAAATATCCAGGAGCACTTCCCTTTAACTGTTCTATATACAACTTTTTTATCTGGACAGTTAGTGTAATTCCTGAATCAAGAGAAAAAGAACAAGAATCAACAGTGTTGAAAACTAGTAAACTCAAAAGTATTGAAGAAGATACTCTTGATTTAAGTTTTCAGGGCGGCGGCAGGGCCGGGAAGAAATAGTAATAATTCCTTTCTAGTCTGAAAAGTGATACAAAGTGTGATTTTGTTGTAAGTGTCCTTTTTGAGGAAAAGTTTGAGTAGTTCCCAAATATTTGCTCAGTAGGATGAATCCTTTATTGATTTTGCCTTTTCCTCCAAATAATAGTAAATGACCACCATCTAGTGGCTGGTAGAGATTGTTCAGGCAAGCACTTAATGCTTTCTGTTTCTGGATGGCCACACTGTAATACAAAGCTGTAAATTATTTTGTTAATCTTTATTTTACATAACCTGAATTCTCTTTCCAGGTGAATTACAAGAAAGATTTGGAAAGCCTACATGATCCAGCCTCTGATCTACCAAACTTGCTATATTTAAACCATGCTTTAAATATCAGCAAAATGCGTAGTGATGTAAGTTGCCTTTATAAGAATGATCTGAAAAATATATATAGTAAGGAATGTAGTATGTATAGTCATTGTAGAATGCATAAATTTTTGGTCTCGTGTGTAGTAGACTGTAGTGTTGTAACCATGGTAGTTGGGGGATGTAGTGAAGAAAAAAGGGCTTTTAGGAAGATATAGTTCAGTTATTAGAACAACTGATATACTGGGTAAGAATCACACAGACTTCTGGTACTTAAGCATTTCTTCTTATATGTCTGAAATCTTGTCTGTCTTTTCCTTTGTTGATCTAAGATACTTCTTTCCTTGCAAATCTTGTTTTGCCTAAGATCTTATTGCTTTCATCTGCAAGTCTCTGTACAGAAGTGACCATTAGGCTAGTTTAATATTTGGACTTCTGCCATCGACAGCCTCTTGAGTGCTAGCTTCCCTTAGAGCTTCTCTGTCTAAGCCTTTTTTCCCCTCATCAGTGTCTGAGGCTTCCTACACTGGATGAGGTAAGAGGCACACATTCCATTCTGCTGCGTAACAAGACATGCCCGTTGATGGGGCTGATGGGCTGACATAGGATAGTGATGGGGGTTGAAATGGGGAGGAAGACGTAGGAAACCCCTGGCTTCCGTGCAATGCTGAAGCTTCTCTCCCACTCCATGAGCACCTATGCTACATGCGTAGTGCTTGTAGGCTGGTTAGCTGCATTTGCTGTCTTTACTCCAGAAACCACAGAAGGGCTGCAGAAGTGCTGTGGAAAGGCATGAGTGGGTGGTGTTGGGAAGGAAGATTGCTCATGGCCAGCAGGAGGTGAGCGCTTCACACACAAAGGGTTAGCCCTAATGACGAGTAGGAGCATACTGGGTCATCTTCTGAGTCAGTACCTGCTTATGGAAGCTTTTGTCTAAAATAATCAAAATAATCCAGCTTTCCTGTCTGTACTTGATTTTTGTGTTGCTCTTTGGTGAATTGAAGCTTGCTTTTTATCTGTCTCACTCCTGTATGTGAAGCTAACACTGACTCTCCCCTTTCGTATGGGTAATAAATGAGTTGATAGCTTTCACTTCCTGCATTCTTCACGTGCATTTTGGCCTAATTCTAGTTTCCTTCAGTGTAAGGTAAGATTGGCATTCTTTTTGCTGATTAAATGAACACCCTCAGAATGAACTTCATCAATTTGTCATCTTATCTCTAATGAGATAGAAACCTGGACTTTACCTTAAGGCAGCTCACTTCTTGCAAAATTTGTTTCTTTCTATTGCCCAGGAAGGGTTGATTCATATTGTCTGTGCCCTCTTCTGAGGACTCCATAAATACTAAGTCTCTGATTTTTGCATTGTCCAGATGCCGGTGGATATTTTTTCTTGCTATGAGCAGGAAGAAGAATGCTTTGTCAATCCCTAAGGTCTCCACTAGCTATTTGTCTTCTACAGAAATCCCATTTTCAAAATCCTTCTCAGATTTGACTTCCCCATGTAATCTCTTTGATTTTAACATGGCTTGTTGTCCTGCCTTTCTCCATGCTTTTCCAATACCTTCTTTGTGTTCTCCTCCTTGTCTCTCCACAGCTCATACCAAATCTTTCTTGAAGTCTGCTTCTACTGTATGAAACAGTCTTCTTGACTGTGCCATTAACTGATTCCCAAATACTGATGCATGGTCTGTTTTTCCCCTCTGAAACACAGAGCTTCTTGCTAATTGCCCAATTTTGCTGTTTCCCTGTAGTATACCTTTCTCCCTTGAACTTTATGCTTCTCTTTTGCATAACATAGCTACACCTGCCCCAGTGTGATAGATTGTAACCTGTATGGTTAATTAAACTCATAAACTAATATGGTTGATTGAACTGGTTTGCTGATCGACCTAGAGTGTAGAAGTGCGTGCAACTTTATAAAACACGTATGCTATAATACCAATGCAAAGCTATTGTACAAGTCAGCTTCCATGGGAATAAGTTGAAGCACTTAAGAGGAAAGCTTGATGGGCGTGTTTGGACACAAATAGACTGATTATGAGAGGTCGAACTCATCCTGTTTTCTTTATTTTGATGAGAAAGAGAGTTCACAAGGTGGAACTTTCCCCTCATATGGTATACATGTAATTCTCTTTGGCATGAACTATGGAGACATTAAATTTAAGACTTTGATATAGGTACAACAGCTAGTTTATTGTTTAGCACATTTTAAATCTGTTCCTATTGTAGAGACTTTGAGATGCTAATGAACTACAGGCTAAAAAAAAAAAAAAAAAAAGGAACTTCGATGTGTTTCATTTCATGGAGCAGGGTGAATAAATAGGACTTAAGAGACTGAGTCTGGTGCCTGTAGTTTAGTGTAGCAAAAGGTTGTGTGATTTACCTCATTTGATTTTATAGATTTTTTTTTTTTTATTTTTAATTTTGTTCCATTAGTTGAGGAATGGAGTAAAAGTATGAAGTCCGTATCTGTAGATGGAGGTAATTTTTGTTTCTACTACCAAAGTGATTTTGTTGTGTGACATTTATAATTCTTTCCACTAGGAGGCAAACCCAGACCATCGTATATGTTCTATTGCACTTCAGATGTAAATAATGGTTATTTTGTAGCAAACATAAACATTTGACTTTTGGATAAGCAGGACAAGCATTTTCTCTAGGAACGTAGAAAAGTTATTTTTTTTATCATATCCTTATTTTATCACAATATTTTACATTCAAATTTAGCAGTAGAACTTCTGAGTTGAGAGGCCTAAAATATAGTTTCTTTTATGCTGTTTCTCCCATAGTTATTTTAAATGGTATTTAAATTGTAAAATCTTCTGGATTTTGTTTGTGAAAACATTCTTGGATATTTTTTGTTTCAGTATGAATATAAGAAATCATTTAAGCAAAGCAAGGGCTTCTATCATTTCACTCCGGATACAGCTGAACAAATCCATCACAAAGAAAATGCAGTGCTTCAAAGTCAGGTATACGCAATTATAAATACATCTTGCAAAGAGAAAAATGCAGTATTCTAACAGTGATTACATCAGGCACAAAACTGTATGACAAATTACAGTGATGTACAGTGCATATTCCATCAGAAGCACCCTATGAGGAGAGAGGAGAGGGTTTTTGCAGGACCCAAACCTAGTGCAGAAGCCTGACAGGGAAAGAGATTAACACTTTTCTCAAATTCAGACATTACTAGTTTTGAAGAGGCAAATAAATTAAAGTATTACTCATTCTGAATATCATACTTTGATTTGTAGCTATTTGCTTTCCTTTATGGCTTGTGTAGAATATTCCACCATATCACAGGCTGATTGGTTGAGCTAAATAATATGTTTGCCCATCTTAATCAAAAGAGTGGGAATGAATGAGTTCAGAAGGCTTCTCCAGGTTTCCAAACAAAGTGTATTTGCTTTGCGAGTTAGCAAAAAGTTGTATGTTGGTGTCTTAACCCTGTGTCCTTCGATGTGATTTGGCTGCTAGCTTTAAGGTCATGGTCATTGGTAGCTGTGAGGGGAATGTTGGTGCAAGACCAGACTCTACTGAGGCAGTAGTTTTCCTTCCCACAGGTACAAACAAAAGCGCGTTTCACAATGGTGCTCCTGAGCCTGAAAGAGAGATCTGTGAGGCCTGGCTGTGAAACAGATTTTGTTGTTGTTACAGTAAATACCTTGTTTAATGGAAACATGACAGGGGATCCTATTGAAAAGTTGCCAACTGTTCAGATATAGGTCATTCAGCCAAAATCATGCAATTAGTTGAAGGATTGTGATTGATGCTCCTCACTCCTGCTGTCTTCAAAGTTCACCATTTTTAGGTCTCACATTTTGAAGAAAAGGAATAAAGGACTCCAGAAAAAATTTCCTTGTCTAGCTGCCCTGTTTCTCCAACAGGTTAAATTTGGGAGGGGTCTTCCAAGTCAAAACCTCTAAGGAGTATGGCTAAGAGAGGATTTGTTTGTCCACATAGCAAGCAGTCAGGTCTCACATTCTCTCAGCTGTTAACAGCATTTATTTTCAATTTACTAGGTCAAGTACAAAGAGAATTATGAAAAATCTAAAGGCAGATCAATGCTGGAGTTTGTGGATACACCAATGTATCAAGTTTCAAAGGAGGCTCAAAAGATGCAAAGTGAGGTTAGTAAAACTGTGTGCTTGAACTAGCAAAGTTTAGGTCAACAGAGAGGCTAACAGACGTCTTGTACTCAGGTTAAGGAAACAGATGAAGCAGATTGTAAAGGTTTTATAAATTTAGGATATGGTAGAATTAGTACTGAGTAGTACTAATTCTTATTTTAGAATTAATATTAGTACTCTTTGCTATTCTGTAGCTCAGTTCTTCCTTCAAATTTGTTTTTTCTCAAAAGGTCATTGGTGCTAACACTAGACAGAGATTGTATGTAGCATCATTTAATTGAGAAGCTCAAGAGGTCATCTAGATCAGCGACTACTAGCTTTTTTACTTTTTGCCTTTAATTCCATCTTTAATGAGGGAGGGTCCTCAGGTAGGAGTGAGTCAAGCTGCAAAGCCCAGTCCGACTCCATGCCTTAACTGAAACGTGCTGCTGCCTGTTCAGCCTGGGGAGCTCAGCAAGGGGGAAGGACTGTTCCTGGGCTCCAGAACACCAGTGGCTATCCTGTCAGGCACATTTTTCTAACTTTGTGTTAAAAACTTCTAATGGTGGAGGTTTCGTGACCTCCCAGACAATCTAGGCCAGTGCTTCACCATCCATCCTGAGAGAGAGAATTTCCCTATGTCTCCCTTGCTGCAGTTTGATTCCATTGTTTTTGATGTGTGTCATGGAAAACAGATGATTTCATCCTCTTGGTAGAAACGTCTATGTGCTTAAAACCCTTACTTGTGTGCCATTTGTCCTCTCTTTTCTCTACCAAGCAAATTGTTTCTTTCATAGATTAGGTTGAACATTCTCTTTGGAATTATCATACCTATGTATTTTTGTCTAAATTGTGTGTGTCCTGTATAGATAATCTAGGTAATAAAATGAGTAATAAAGTTGCTTGTTAATGTGATAATTAATTTATAGCATGGCTCATTTTTGGGTCTGTTTACAGTGTTCTTTCTGAAATATGCTTGGAAATGCACATGCATTCACCACTAATTGTTGCTTTTGCTTCAACAGAAAATGTATCGCAAAGATTTTGAAGAAGGGATCAAGGGAAGACCCTCAATGGATTTAGACAAGACCCCAGAGTTCTTGCATATAAAACAAGTCACTAGCCTTCTGAAAGAGGTAGAGGATTTTTTTTTTTTTTTTTTGTCATTAAGATGTAAAATAAGCAATAAGCAGCATGACTGCAAGCTACTTAGTGCTGAACAACTTACAGGTAACTTGGTAGGTAAATACAAAAGTGACTTCATGAGTAAAAATTGCAGACTGTCATTTTATATTCTGATTAGTCCTGTAAGAATTGATACTTTTTGAAATTTACTTATGAATAGAAGGAAATGATAAAGCTCAGCACATCTGAACCAGAAAAACAGAGTTAAATGAACAAATCAGAGGACTCCATAGAAAATGGATCGTTGGCAGGACATTCCTTCTGCGGGCCTCAATTTTGGAATTTGTTCCTCCCCTGGGCTCAAATAGCCCAAATTTGGTGACCTTCCAGGCATGCTGCAAAAGACATCTGTTTGATAGGGTTTTGGAGAGGGTCTGGAGTTTGCTTTCCAGATAGATGAAGGGATGGAAAGGAGGATTTCTGTTGCTGTCCAGATGGCAGCTTTTCCTTTTGAGTAATTATTTCAGGTTTATAGTAGTCTGTTGTGGTTATATGGATGCCTCGAGCTGTGTATAGTGACTTTTAACTAATTTAATTGAAATTATTATCTAGCATACATGTTATGGATGAAAATAAAGACCAAAATTCCATAGTATAGCTGTGATATTACATAATCTGCTTTAAGCAAATTTTGTTAGAAGGTGCAGGTTTTCTGTATGCCCACTGTTTCTTTAATATTTGTCCAATGTTCTTCAGTTGTATGTAGCATTATAAATTAAATCACTTTTTTTTTCCCATAACTGAGAATCCTTCTATCTTTAGTCTTTTTATATTGTTATTCAAAACTGTTTTCATGTTAGGTTTTGAGTATTAGTTGGTTCTATAGATTAGGCTTACTGTTTGACCAAATTTAGAAGTAAATGTATCAGCAAAATTCATAGTTAGAAATATCAGAGCTGCTAGATATCCTTCATTTGAATTTAGGAACCAAGAGTACCTTGTTTATATTTATCATATTAGGAATTGATGTTTTCGCTGTGGCCCAGATGAACAAATTGAAGATGCTAGAATTAATAACCCTTGAACCTTGTTCCTTTCCTTGTTCTTTAAACAACTTGTCCCAGTCTTTGCTAGATTTCATATGGGTAAAGAAAAGATTTTATTTTCAGATATTTCTTTATTATTCATCTGCTAATAAATAATTTATTCTGATAAGCTTGGCTGTTAGGTAGACAAGTCTCAAGCTAGGTCTAGTTTGTGCAGTACATTCTGTGCGTACATGTCTCATGTATGCCTGCTGACTGAGGAAAAATGCAAATGCTTGCATTTCATTGAGTTAGTCTTGCTGCATGCTGGGTGCCCACAGAAGTGATTAGTGCATGCATAGTTGCAGATGTACTGTAAATGTTCATCTTGGAAAATTTTGATGTAACTTCCCTCCATAGTGCTACATGCATTAAGATGTTCCCTAATTCTTACCTCCTCAAGTTTTATGACTCATTACTTAGGGAGTAAATCATGCTTGTAAGCCAGAGGGGAAGAATATGAGAAAATGGAAATGGTATTTTAATGCGTAAGTGCATGGATTTCAGATGATTTTATATCCGCAGTCAAAGAACAGCTTCCAAAACCAAAGATTACATAGGTCAAATTAATTATTGTCTTTCAAGATTCAGCAAAATGATGTATTTCTTCATAGTAGAGGATGTAGCTCAGTATTTTTGCGTGAAGGTTCATAATAAACTTTAGATAGATACTGCATGAAACAAGGAGAAGAACCTGGACTTATTAAAAAATGAATTATTTGTTCAATTACTTTTTTTTTTTTAGTGTCAGCTGTGTTCCAGCATTATATTGCCTTCCCACTGTAGAGATTTCTGCAAATATTTCACGTTTTGTAACAGTAAGAACTTTCTTCTCTGGAACGACATTCACAATTCCTTCAGAAGAGAGAGCTGAAATTAATAATTCTAAATTAAAGGAAGTTGTTTTCTGCTTGTTGTAGGACATGCTTCTGATGATAAAGAGAAGCTTCTTTAAAAATACTTGGTTTCCTTTAGTTTAAATAGTGAACTTATACAGAGACAAAGGTGCTCACTACTGCTTATGAAATTTAATACACAATTAGGAGTGTTAATTCATGTCTATATAAATCCTTCCGAAAAATATTTTCTTTAAATTTTTTCTAGTTTCCTTGCTTAAAAAAAACTAACCTAAACCTGGAGATGGGAACAGCAATTAAAAATCCTTACAAAACTTTAACTTCAGTGGGCTTACATCAGCTCTCTAGGAACTGGGAACCAAAAGAACCAAATGTCTATGGGCACATTCTAGTGTGCTTTTAATTTTATACTGAACATTTGAGTACTCTGGAGGCTGCAGTTGCTAAATGTTGATAGATCATATCAGTGCAGTGATATGAGGGGCACAGAAGTGATATGGTAGGAATATTGCTTCTACATTATAATTTATCAAGCAGTCATTTTAACAGGTCCTAGTGTAGTGTTCAGGGCATCCGTCCCGATTGTGCTTCCATTAGTGGAACAGAGGTAAAAACTGCAGCACAGCATATATTGGTCTGTAAAAGCAAATGCTACTGCAGTGAAAATGTCTGTAGAGAGGCAGCTGAGGCCCCTAAACAATGTGCTGGTGCTGGATAGGAGAGGACTATTTTTCAAGAGCACAACAGAAAAATACATGACTACATTAAAACCTTTTCACTTTTTCAACATTGTACCTTTTGATTTCATAATTTCCAATTCTATTTTAACTCTGAAATCTGTACTTCAGCTAATTCATATTTCATAGAAATTTCAAAGAGACCCTTCAGACATTTAATGAGTGGCATTTCTTTTTAAGATCTTGCACGCAATATTAAGTGGAGAAATCTCTCTTTTTTTTAAATCCTTAGAAAGAGTATAGAAAAGATTTGGAAGAATGGATGAAAGGAAAAGGAATGACAGTGTTTGAAGATACACCAGATTTGATTAGAGTGAAAAATGCAGCTCAGATACTAAATGAGGTATGTTATGCTAGTCAAGGTTATTGATGTCACAGAAAGTTCACCCTTTATGTTATACTCGACTGAAAATATCCCAATTTTTTTACATAATCTACAATGAAATACATAAGTATTAAAACTAAGGCTATTTCTGTTTTGCTTTAAGAATACAGAAAAGCCCTGGAAAAAAAAAAAAACAACTTATGACAAATATTTCAGATTTTCAGGCAACTAAAAGGTCAGTGGAAATTGTTAGTGGGGTCAGTAGACAGTGAAGGGCTGAGAGTGGAAGTGGAGAGTCCTTGATCTGTCTACTGTCTCTTGAAGACCACCCTGAGAAACTTGTGCTCAGCAAGCCTGTGTGCTCAGCAGAGCTGCAAGCTCCGAAGCTGGCATGGCTGCAGCTCCTGTGGGTGAGCTTGCACAGGCTGCCTGGGAAGCAGCAGTGGGGCTGGAGGGTGTGGGGAGGGAAGGCAAAGCTCGTGCTGCACTTCGCACCTTTGGGGAGTCATTCTTTCAGAGCAATATATATATATTTATTTTATATGTTTATATAGTTTATATTCATTTAATATGCATATATATGTTTATTTGCACACATATACATACATAGCCATAAGAACCAGAGGGAATGCCATGCACAGGGCCAACCTTACCACTGTAAACAAGTGTAGGAATATATAGCTGTAACTCCCAGGATTATCTTTTCCTTGGTGTTTTACGCAGAAGGAAGCTAGGAGGAAACATCTGCCATTCCACCTTTAGCAGAGAGGAAGAGAGAGATGATATCTTCTCACAGATTAACTTACACTTTTTGCAGAAAACGGTGGTTTGGGAAGTAGAGAGTTGTTTTATTCACATTTATTTCCACATCAGAGTGAGACAGAGTTGGAAGACTGAAAGTCTTTTTGCTCTTTTTCTTGTAACTTTATGCTATAAGTGATCAGACCATTGCATTGAATAGAAGGATTTTTTCCTTCTGCTTTCTAACTAATGTAAAACCTAAAAAATAGTTAACAAACAGGAAAAGTAAGAAGAAAATATTTTAATTATATGTATTTATTTTGAAAAAATAACCCTGTTTTCCACAGGCAGAGATAAACTATAATAGTAAAGCATAATTACTATTAGAAATAGCACTGCCTGAGAATCTTTTAATTTTTTATTGGGGAAAAAAAAGTACAACTATTGTATACAATATTTCAGTATTGCATTTTAATATCATTTGCTGATGAACAAGAAAGATATCCTTGCTAGGATAAGCTAAAGATGAAATATTCATTTTGTTTCCTGGTTATTGGGTTATTTATAATTTATGTTGTGGGAAAAAAGCAGCAATCATGGACGAGTACTGCCACTTGCCTAATGGCTGTGTTTCAGGAAAGACCTATTAAATGAATAAATTACAACTTCCTGCTCTGAAAGTTCACTGGAAACAATTCTGTATGGTATTAAATTTCTAACATGTAGTCTTTTCATAAATAAAATATTTTCTTAAAAGTGAAATGTGTTTCAATTAGGCTGGCACCAAGTACCAGTTTATTACACTATGTTCTGCAGAGCTACACTTCCCCTTTACTTTAGAGGATAATTGTAGCAAGCTGTATGGACTGATTTCCCCCCACCCTCTGCCAAATTAAAAATTCAGTGGTAGAGTTTTGTACATTCAGTGAATATCTCCTCCAGTTTTCCTCCTGTAGTTTGTTATGTGTTTTCCTGACAAAAGCTTGCCAAGACCCTTGAAAGTTGTGACTCTTGAGATTTTTGATTGACTCTAAATCTTAAATTGGATCTCTTGTGCAAAAATATACCTGTAACTCTCTGGCTATTGGGAATATAATGTATGAAGTTTTATCTTCACAGAAACAATATAAGAAAGACCTGGAAACTGAAATTAAAGGAAAGGGTATGCAAGTTGGTCCAGATACTCCTGAGATAAGAAGAGCCAAGAAAGCTTCTGAAATTGCAAGCACGGTCAGTACTGTACCTGGTGCAAGCTTTCCATTTGACAGAATGCAACAAATCATTGTCACTGAGAATTCTAGGTGGTGACCAATCTAGGCAGTAGCAATAGCACAAATTTCACCAAATACCTAATCCATTGAGCTGCATAGAGTCTAAAAGTTGCATAATCAGCGTATGGGGGAAAGTTAAGACTTCTTAGAACTTTGACCTTTCCATCATCTTTTGGAGGTGGCGCTTGTTCCTCTCGAACCACACCTGGCCTGGGATGTGTTCACTAGGTGTAGGCCCTACTGCTTTTAGGTCTAAATAGGTGCTTGTTTAGTTAGGGTCAAATGATAAACAGAGTTGGAGAGATGCTAAAGTTTTATGACCCCAGTCTTCCAAAGCACAGCTGAGGGAGAAAGTCTTATCTACATGTGTTTGTGATTGAGGCTGCCAAAGCTGCAAAGACAGGTAGATGTGAAAAGCTACGTCAGATTTGAAGTAAGCAGTCTGTTAAAAGAATTTTTTACCCGGTCAGCAGCTACAGCATAGGTGTCTTGTAGATAGAACCTATAAAGCTAATGCTGTTGAATCAAATGTTATTTGGTGTTTTAAGAATGCTTATTCAGTGGACTCTCTCAGTAGGAACAATTTAAGGATTTGGCTGTCAGACATGTGAGTAATTCCAATGCTATTCTTCTCAGAAAGAATACAAGAAAGACTTGGAGAATGAAATTAAAGGAAAGGGAATGGAGGTGGGCATGGATACCCCTGATATACAACGAGCCAAAAAAGCTTCTGAAATTGTAAGCCAGGTGAGTACAGAATGAATTTCTTAAGACTACTCTGGAAGTAAAACACAATGAGGTGTTAAAAATATAAAGTCTTTTTGAACATACTTGGGCTAAAAGGAACAGTGCACAATAAAAAATTAAATTAAAGAAATTGAAGAATTTATTTTAAAGTCTGACCAGTGCTATCAGAATAGCTTTGAAGACAGCATGTACAAATAACTGTAGAATTAGTTATGTTTTTTTTTTTCCTTCTTTTTTCTTCAGAAAGAATATAAAAAGGATCTGGAGACTGAAATTATAGGAAAAGGGATGCAAGTTGGCCCATATACTCCTGAAATACAACGGGTCAAAAAGGCTTCAGAAATAGCAAGCCAGGTAGGCATAGTTCAAAGGCTGAATGTTTTAATTCTGTGTAACAAGGAGTGCTTGACATACGTTGCTCAAAATACTTTTCTAGGTCTGTAGCGGCTTTCATACCCATATTAAATTAATTTACATGTAGTAAAAAATCTTACTGCCTGATTCTTATTATTATAATTGACTTCAATTGTTTCCATTTACTTGCAGGTATTTTTACATTACCTAATGAGAAGGAGATATATATCCTGACAATGAAGGGAAAATATATAATACATAGGAGAATATGTTTTTTATATATAAAATATATTTTCAGTGTGGGACACAGTGTCAGGTGTCCCACACAGACAATGATAACAATTATGGAGGAGAGAGGTTGAAATAAATACTGTACAAGGATGTTGAGGCTCATCATCAATAAGCATCTTTTGTTGCAGTTTGGATATTCCGAGCCCAAGAAAGCAGGAAATAAACATTTAAAAATTATTTTTCAGAAAATGTACAAAGATGAAGCAGAGAAGATGCTCTGTAACTATTCCTCTGTCCCAGACACTCCAGAGATGGAGAGGATAAAAAGTACTCAGAAAAACATCAGTTCAGTGAGTAATAGTGCTTCTCTCTTCGATTGAAACTTTTCAGATATTTTTCAGTTTAAATAGGCTCTGTTGTGCTGCAGCATGAAATAGGGAACTTATGAGTAAATGTCCTTTGAACCATTTGCATAATTTTCCTGGCAAAAGCTGTATCACTCATTTCTTTCAGTAAAAAAAAATACCCAGCTTTTCTAGGTGTGACGCTGTTATTTTGAATTGCTAAACCACTTACACCACGTTGCCCAGCCACAGTTATTTTTAAATGAAGATTTTTTTTCTTTTTCCATCAAGCCCCAGGAAGTACTTCATTTAAAAGGACAAAAAAAAAAATCTAAGGCTTGTTACTATGCATATAAGATTTTTCATCTGTTTCCTATCATATGTACAGAACATCAAGATTTGGGTATAAAATTAGAACAGATCAGGCTTCATAAATATATATGTCTAATGATTTTATGTTATACTGGATATATTTTTAAATTTTATGCTAGATTTAAGTTTCAGTTTATCCCTAAATATAAATTATGAGCTTAGATTTCTACAGTTGCCCAGTTTGGGATGCATTCAGTTCCATTTCCTTTTTGGGCTCATTAATTCTATTGTTTGTAATTCTGGTTTTGCTTGTAATATAACAGAGAAGACAAGAGGAGTAGATATAGCCTCTGGAACCAAAGGCTGTCCAGTTAGTGTCTGTTTTTTATGGCAGACTAAGTAATACTAATAAAGCCAATGATTTGAGAGAAAGGAATGTAAGTTACTTAAATATTGTAATATTATCTGACACAGATGTTGTTCTTAGAGAGATTCTCAGCTTCTCCAACTCCACATGAGTACAAGGTCGGGTAGTTTCTCTCAGAGGTGTTTACCTGCAGCTATCCCATATCACTGCAGCTTCACTAGGGGAGTAAGAGCCTACGGGCAGAGGAGAGAAGAAAAGTCTCTGAGGCTGCTCGAGGCAGTGGTCTCTCCTGTAACCTCTTCCAGCCATTACCTGCTCCTTTTCTTCCTTCAGATGAGAGCAGCTGAAAGCTCCATCTTTCCAATAGGAGCTGTCAACAGTTCCACTGGCCCCAATTTTGTTTCTTGTAATCTGTTGCCTCTTCGTTTTGAATGGTGCTCTGCTGCATGGTGTGACGGTGATTAGCACCGTATGTCATGTCACTGTCATCTGAACATGCTACGCCGAAACTCCACGTAACAGAGGGGATCCAAGCAGGCATCTACTGATCTGCTTTCCTCCCTGCTCCAGTCTTTGATAGCTTTTGATTGAGTCCTCAAATAGGTCAGCAGGTCTGGCAGTCTGGACTCACTAACAGTTAGATACCAGGCACATAATAACCTTCCACTACTTAATTAAGCCTTGACAAGCGTCTGACACATCTGAACCCCTTGCAGCCCTGTAGGCCAGTCTGAGCTTTCAGTGCCAAGGCTGACATTATTCTCTTTGTCAGTGTGCTAGGTAATATGAAATATTTTGTCTTTGAGGTGATTTGTGGTTGCTTTATTTTGTGATCATCCTTTTTCTGTTTCTGAACTGGATGCTCCAAATGTAGGAAAGGAGTTTATAACTGTGATTGAATTACCATTTTTTTCTTTCTCTACATTTTAATCTTTCAGCATTCTGTGCAATTTAGATTATAAAGGTAAGTTACTTTTTACTAAGTTAAGATATAGCTGGGAGCAGCCCCAATATAAAAAAATTAATGACCCCTAATAGGCTTCTGATTTTTGGATTTCGTCTCAAGTATTTTCCTGCCTTAAGGGACAAAAAAAGTGGCTAGCTCTGCAGATAAGATCAGTGCTACTTTTAGCTCACTAGCTCATTTGGCAGATGATTTACAATAGGATATTTACTGCACAGTCATCTCTTTCATAGAAAAATTCCCAGCTCCAACATTTTTTACCACTCCCTCCTCGGTAGAGGAGAAAAGTATATTTTAGTTCAGTCCACTACGTAAATCTTTCCACCTTGTACTGGCATGTTGGTGCAGAAGAATTTTCAAGTTCTTACTCATGAACTGTCTGTGTCCTCACATGGTGAAACAAAATTCTAAATTGTTAAAGGTTTTCTGAATGTTTAAAAAATGAGTTATGGACATAAATAATGCACTCTCCTCTAGAATATTTGGCAGTACCGGTCACCCTAGGTTACAGAGGGCTTTGGGAAATGCGTCAAGAATGATGTTTTATTGTTTAAGGTTTATTGATAGGAAAAAAAAAAAAAGTTAAATAAATCTTGGTTTAAGAAAGGCAGAAATACTAAATGGTAAAGATTCATTTTATGAACTCCAGGATCAGACTTGTTTTTACACTGCCAGCCTGGAAGTACTTACTGGAATGGCAACAGCTGTGACGCCAAATACTGAAATTCAAATACTTCTTTAGGAGTTCTGCTGCATGAACCGGTGCTCCATGGTTATTTAAATTATAGCCACATTTGGAATTTGTGGAGCAGTTATTTACTGTCTCTTTTGGTAACTTTGAATGATTGATTCTGCTGATGCGCTTTGTATTTTATCCTTTACTGAAACAATTGAAATAGAGAGGAGAATTAAATAAACAGCATGTGTATCTTTTCAGAAGTGAACTTTGGTTTTAGATGCAGTCCTCAGCCTTCTGGCTTGAACACAGAAATCAAAAAATTGCGTGACTTGGATTGTAGCTCTGGCTGTTCTGGTTATTTTGTCATGAATATGTCAATTTTCTAGTTTGCTAAATTAGAAATAATAATATCTGTTCACTTCTCAGAATATTTTAAGATCTGAAGATTAAAAAAACAATTCAAATCTTGCATGTACATGCACGTTCAAATACATTTAAATGAGTAAGATTACTCAAGCATAAAGTTGCATTTGTAAACGTTTATAGATTATGATCTAAATTTTAATATTGTTTCCAAAGTTAAAACTATAATTACAAATACTTACAAATGTTTGAGGTCAGTCTAAAGGATGATAATAGATTATCTGGGTTACAGTTGAAAACAAACAGAATGTTGTTATAGTTATTGATAATTGGTCTCATTTATGAAAAATTAAAGTATTTGCTTTCTTAGCAAAGATTTGTAGTCAGACCAATTTGGAACTTGGAAAATTGCCCAGCCCTTTTATGAGAACTTGAACTTGCATTGCTAACAGTCTCATAATTACTTTTTCTTTTGGGGAAATGAAGGTGTTTTATAAGAAGGAAGTAGGAGCTGGCACAGCTGTAAAAGAGACTCCAGAGATTGAAAGAGTAAAGAAAAATCAACAGAATATTAGTTCGGTAAGTGTTATTAACATTAATTATTCTTACATGAGTAAATGGTGGCCAAATTTTTTTTTCCATCTTGTTTACTAAAAATTCTACATTTTCATATCACTCATCTCATTCAAATACTACTCTACTGGATTTTGGATATAAAGCTCCATTCTCGTAGAGTTAGAGCTCCACTTTAGCGTAGTTCTTCTGTGTCCAAATGTAGAGTTACAAATTGAAGCATCATGAAAAACAGGAAAAACTTTTAACTAAATATTTGAGGCAAGAGTCTTGTCTTTCAAGAGCGAGGAACATGAAATGTATTTTCTGATATGACAGACTGAACAGCAGTTGCAATTTGCAATTTAGAAAAAAGCAATACCACAAAAAAGAAAATCTGTAAATTTCCTGTAGAGTCTGCATGTATTACATAGAGGTTGGTACAGTTTGCACTTCGAGAAGAGGAAAATTGTGTCCAGACTCGAGCTATGTGAAAAAGTGGGGGTTTGTTCCTCTTTACATGCTGACGACAAGTTGATCTGTGGATCTGATGAGACTGGTTCTGAATTGATGTTGTTTATCTATGGATGCTCAATGTCTTTACTCTTTAATGGGCAACTAAAAATAAAATATCAAAATGAGAGTTTTCTACAAGTAGAACATGCTCTTCTGATAAATATGTGGCAAAACTTAGAAAAAAATGGTGAAGTGACTGCCAAGCAAGAAAACACTTCTAGCTGCATTGTTCATTTGTTTGGAATTTTTGGTGTGGAGTCCTCTGGGGCCATTTTTATGTTTGTGACATGACTCTTCTGATGATTAGATGCTTTTTTAAAAAAAAAAAGTTTGAAAGTAACGTATAGACACGACACTAGATAGATGGTGTTTAAATATTAGTTGAAATCCAAATTAGGGACTCTGGGCACCTATTCTATTAGAATTTCCTTGTTTACCAAGTAATGTTAAATACTGCATTTCCCACCAAAGTAAGGTCAGGTAGGGAATTTCCATAAAATTTTGAAAAACTCCTATTTTCCTCAGAATCCTGCTCCATCCATCAGTTTTCATCTTGGCATTTTGAGTCATAGTGCAATTTGAAGATTCAGTGCAAGCTATCATGTGTCATAAATCCTGAAATAGTATTTCTGGTTGGGAAGCTGTAGGTTTTCTTGATTTGAGGGTGGGTTTTTTTGTTGTTGTTTTGTTTTTTTGGTTTGTTTTTTCCCACCACCCTGTGCAATTATGTTTGGGTGGTGTTTTTTTTTTTGTTTGTTTTGTTTGTTTTTGTTTTTGTTTTTTTTGTTTTTTTTTTAGCCAGATTTGTACTGGAAACAAAACCCTACTCTCCTGTTACCTATTTGATTTCCAATTACTGCAGACATTTATTTTGAGAGTAGTCACACACACAGACACACACAGAGGCTTATTAGGAGTAGTCTTACTCTAACACTTTTTCTCAATACCGTTCAAAGGTAAATGGAAAAATAGTGTACAGTGCTCTTGCTGTTTTAGAAGTCCTAAACAGTGGTGAAAAGGGGAAAATGAAAGGTGGATTTACCAGTATGCTGGTAAACACACTTGAACAAAAGCATATCGAGAAACACAAAATGCATTAGTGGTTTAGTGGTATGATGTAAGTAGTGTGGCCTTCACCTTGCTAGTCTGTGTGTAGAGTTAATATTTTACAAAAGGTATTTTATTACATGTAGTGTAGTTGAGATTACCTGTCTTGTATAATATTTATTAAAAGTGTAAAATGACAAATTTAAAGGCAACGTGCAAGAAAGTTTTGAATTATATGTCAGTAAGAGGGAAATTGTATTGTATAATTTACAGGAGTCCCAAAGGAAGGGTAAATTACACCCATTTTTATTCCATTATATTTAAACATTTTACACATATCTTTGAATTTAGCCAGAAGGACTTAGGACAGCTTTAAAACTATTTGCTGAGCTAAATTAAACTCTGGAATGTTAAGTGCATCTGCAGTACAAAAAAAAAAACAACAAAAAAACAGAACACCACACCAAAATGACACTCACTGTACAACCAAACCATGCAAAAAAGTCCATTGCATCATGTTCTGAAAGTGATCAGGTTCTTCCAGATGACATATATTGGAGACAAAGATCAGAACGGTCTGTTTTCAAATCCTAAAAAACAAGGTGGTGACAGCCAAGGGGGTTGAGCTGATCTCACCTGTTGTGATGATTGGTTTGGAAGAAGCAGCCTCCTAAATAGCTGGAGTCAAGATCTCACAGAACTTTAGACTGTAACTGCATCTGAACCAAGAAGCTACAAATAACTACGAATTTTTTAAAAACTTGTTTACGTTGAGGGGCAGGCAGGACTGGACACAGCACTGGGAAGGTGGCTTTTGCGGGAAGATTGTAATTGTGTTTTTGTTTGTGTGAAATCCCTGAGGAAACCCCTGTGATATGTCAGTCAACACCACAAAGCTGGGGTCTGATTAAAAGTCGAGCAACGGACATTTTGAAGCATTTTAAGGACTAGTAGCACTGCCAATTCTTCAGCTTACCTAATAGTCTCTATTAAAAGACCCTTTTTTTCCAGTGGTTTAGTACTTCTGCCAGTCCTAAACTGTCTGGACTGAAATTTTCCATTCCTGGTCTGTGCTTTGGGCTGGTTTGGTTTTATTTATTTATTTATAAATTTCAGCCAAAGCAGCTTCCAAGTATGAGCTTAGAGAAAAACAAGTTGTTTTGTCCATGTTAAAAAATTTAGCACTCTCCAGAAGTACCATGTCTTGGAGAAGAGAGTTGAAAATTATCTACTAAGTGACATTTGGTGCAGTGGATTTGGGAAAAAAGAGGCCAGGGGTGAGGAACTGAAAGCGTAGCAGGGCCTGGTCAAAGTGGACAGGCCAAATGTGGGGAAAGATGGGCAGAATGATGTGCTCCTGTGCATAGCTGCTTCCTTCCAGAAGAGCTGAAACGGAACCCAAGGTCGTTTAGACTCATTACTCCCTCACTTTCAGTGTGTAGCTGAGGTATCCTTGGTCAAATATTTTCCCATTTGTTAATGATGATGTCCGTGGAGGTAGCAAACTACGATTGTTCTCATGGGTTTGTGCAGTCAATCTAAACAAACCACAAGGGGCTTAAGATGAAGGCACATGAAGGAATGTACATTTGTAGTTTTTTAAATCATGAGAAATTGCCTCCCCAAGAGGTACCTTTAGGGAGTGTTATTAAGGTCACCAAGTCAATACTCAAAAGCAAGAACCTGAATTCAAGTCCCTGTGTCTAGACCTGATGATCCATTGCCAAAGTATATGATTTTATCCTTTGCCACAGAGGCAGACCTGCTCTGGTTTTCCGTTTTGCAAACTACAGTTCAATGGGAATTCTCATATGAATGCAGGTGCTGTATAATCCTTTTTTAAAACTATGTAGCCAGATTAGCTATTACTTATCTGTGCTCTCTAGTAAAAACAGTACTTTTCCTTGTCACAATTCCCTTTTTCCTCATTTCACAGCAAAATTAGTGAATTAATGTGGGTGAAAAACTCAGATGCTTTAGTGAGGAGCAACATAGAAAAGTTCCTGAAGAAATCAGTAATTCTGTCATCCAAGCAGGACCTTAGAGCAGTTAAAGAAAAAAATAAAACCCATCAGTCATGGTCCGCATGCAAACTACTCACTAAGTAAGGGTCATTGATTATGTGTAATGAATAAGGCAGAATTCTCTTGAGAAAAACAGCTTTTGGTAATAGATAAAGAAGATTATAAAGCACTTAGAGGAAAAGAATGAAGTAGTATAAAATATATTAAAAGCTGTATATGGAGCATATTTGTACAAGGGGCAAAACTAAGGTTACATTTAAGTTAATTATGTTATTTTCTGATTTTTGAGTCCCTGATTTTGCAGCCTTGAAATGTATTTAACAGAAGTTTTGTATGCCACATTAATATAAAACTGTACAAATTGATTCATTATGCTGTTCCCTTGTTCTTAAAGTACTTTTCCTTCCTTGAGTCTTGCTAATGAAAAATGTTTCCAACTATTATGTATCACTGCACACACAATTTTGAATGTTTTTGTGAATCTTGTTGCTTTATTACAATTGTAAAGAAAAAGAAAGCATGCCATATCACTGTAAAGGATGGCAGGGTCTACAAGGATTGTTTATTTTATGGTGGCATAAGAGATTTGAAGCTGAATGTGCTGAATACTGGACAGGTATTTAGTAACAGACAGTAAGACAAAGACAATGGGCAGATTTGTCCAAGATGACACTTTTGGATAGCATATGGAAAACCAGAAAATATGATGCCTTTCTTTTTAGTAGCACATCCACTTAACCTTACAATTCTTTCTCATTAAGTTGAATTCCAGTTTTGGTACATGTGGTGTATAATTGAAGAAATTCTAGTCCTGTGCATCTTTCAAATTATGGAGTCTATCATATTCAAACATACTGCTGTTTAGAAGAGATTAACTGTGGCAAAAGCAACAGTAAATATCTGACAGCATCTTCAAAGGCATCATCCATCCAAACATCTGCATTCCCCCTGATGTGTGTTTTTAGAGAACTTGAATGGGACTTTGAAGTCATGCACCCTTTTAAGAACACATCTGTGAAATGTTTGGTTTCTGAAATGGGCTGGTAGACTCCGTAGCAAGACCAAGTCATTGTCAGAGGGATGCAGATCTCCAAGTAGTATATGCAGCATCCCAATTATCATGAAGATAGCCACAATCCCACGTGATGTATATTTCCGCTGTAAGAGTTTTAGGATACTAGGCTTGTTATATGCACTCTCTGCTGCATTGTGTCAAACAAGATGCACTGGAGACCCTAGCAGCCTGTTTCAGAAATGAAATATAAGTGTTCCTTTTCAGGTCAATAGTCTTGATAAGTATGGCCTAGCTGTGCAGTATGTGTAAGGGAGAGATTACAAAATGTTTCTTGTGTTTTAGTGTTTGGCTGTGTCTTCTTTAAATTGCTAATATTTTGTAATATTTATTGTGCAGATTAAATACAAGGAAGAAATTCAGCACGCAACAACTATTTCTGATCCACCCGAACTAAAGAGAGTTAAGGAAAACCAGAAGAATATTAGCAATGTGTGCCCCATTTGCATTACTCGAACGCTTCTCTCTGCTGTATAAAATGTGTTTGTGCCTCAGTGAATATGCTAGTTTGTGCTAGTTCCTGTTTGTCCACAAAGACTAACTTAATCAATTAATGGTAAAATGATAACTCCTTAGCCTTGCACTTTGATTAACATCAATGAGAGTGAAGTATTCCTGTTGAAGTATCAATTGTATGTGTCTGAAATAGAAGAACTGCAGGAGGGTGAGTACTAAGTATCGCGTGGAAAGATGTGGGTGTTTATTAAGGAATGGTATTTTCCATCCACATGCAGTGTGCTTTTTAATGATGTCTAACACACTTGTATTTCTGTTACTTGGAAGTCTCTGTGTAATATCTTCTGCCATGTTTGCTAGGTTCAGTATAAGGAACAGCTCTGCAAAGCTACACCTGTGAGTGTCACCCCTGAGATCGAAAGAGTCAAGAGGAATCAAGAGAACGTCAGCATGGGAAGTTGCTCTTGTTTAATCCTTTGTATAATTTCTGGGTGCGGAGGATGAGTGCAAAGTTCTGCCTCCAGAAGCTGTGCCTTTTCTTTAGTTAGATACAGGCTCAGTAAGAGAATTACTTGAAAACCCTCTTTTAGGAAGCAATTGTGGAAAGCTATTGCTTGGTTTGGGAAATGGCATGTGAAGCATCACATATTTGATTAAAGAAATGGCTGCAATGTTTTGAAATGTTATTCTCTGTCTTGGATATTTGCAGGAAATCTTGACAGATTATTTTTTTAACAGGGTATCCTTTTCCAGCTTTTTTTTTTCCTTTGCTATGTAAAAAATTGGCTACAGTTGTACTCAAACGCCAGCTCTCTTACCTGTCTCCTTCTGGTTCCTCAGTAACTTTCCTATCAGAGTTTAGTATTTAATGCTGACATAACCATTAGAAAGTTATACTGTTTGCAAGAGTGCAGGGAAGAAGGCAAGGACTTTTGGAGCACACTGCTCCCTTCCTGCATTGTTGAAGTTGTACCCCATTAATGAGTCTTTGAGAGACCAGCCATTCTCCTCACTGGGAACTTCCATCAACAGCCATATTTCATGAGGCTACAAATAGCTACAGTGTTTCCCTGGGGTGTTTTCTGCCGCATTCCCCAAATTAATTTAGAATTACAATTTTCCAGAATACTGTCCCTCTAACTTAACTGTACGCTATTTACTCCTGGATTTATGTGGATAAGTCTAGCTCTCCTAAAATGCACGCTGTTCAAACAAACCTGTTTTCCCAAGTGATTCAAGCCAGTCTGTGTAGTTGTTCTACTTACATCATTGTTTACCTTTCACCAATTTTTGTGTTGTGCAAATTTCATTGGAAAGTTGAAATTCTCTTTCAGGTCACTGGAATAGCTTTGGGTGAAGATTCTTTAACTTCAGACGTTTCTAGAAACATTATGTATTGAATAATCATTTTACCTTTACAAGTGTCAGTTTGCAAGTTTCATCCATTTGATAGCTTACCATCGTTTTATAAGATGTTAGTTTTTCAATTGGCATATGTTGATGTGGACAGATCAAAACTGCATTGCGTGGGAAGATAATTGCTTGAACAATATGTACGTTACTGCTGCAGTGCACGGCAGAACTATGAGCATAATGTATCAGCACAGTTATCCTTATTACAGGAAACCACGAGGTTATTAAAAAAAAGGTTTGTATGGAAACATTTATTTTACATAAAACTATATGGATTGGCATTAATCATGCAAGAATCTCTAATTGTTTACTAAGTGTTTACCATATCTGACTTCCCAGTATTTGGGGCCGGGGTTAACATTAGACTGATTGGTCTGTCAATGCCACATCCTATCCTTTATCTGCTTTACATCCTGCCTTGAGTGTGCATTTGGTTAATGCATCATTGCTACAAGTGTATTTTGTTAAAAAGGGATAGAGGCGATATTCCTCCAGTACATTTAAATAAACACACGGTGAAATGTAGGCAGTTGGATTCAATTGGCAGTTGTCTGATGTATTGCACCCACTGTGTTTAATCACCTTTGAATATATAGAGTATAACAGAACATGGATGGTAACCTTATGGAATCTCTGTGTCTGGGCAAATATACATGTACAGTGGGCATTGCTGAATTCAGTTTTTCATGTACTCTGCTTGACATTACTGCATTATTTGTGGCTTACTCCATTCCAAATATTAGATATTTCTCTATACAGCCAAGGACCACTGTGGTAAATGTCAAGATGTTGTGTGCATATGTGTGTATATATCCACAGGAATGCATTAATAAGAAGACTATACAGAAAGAATTCAAGGTTATGCTTCAAAAATCAAGTTTTATAAGCTTTAATAAAATTCAGATGCATTTTTGCTTTTCAGTTGTTTCCTGGATGACCTTTTAAATCATACATTTTGATGTAAAACAATGTGATATTGCTTTAGCTGAAATAGTATGTACCACTTTATTCTGTTAAATAATAGGTTCACTACAGAGAGCAGCCTGGCAAAGCTACTGCTGTGAGTGTCACACCTGAGATAGAGAGAGTCAAGAAGAATCAAGACAATATCAGCTCGGCAAGTTGTTTGAATTTTTTTGTTGTTTAGATTTTCAGTCATTGTAGGAATATAACAAGGATATGCTTTTCCATTTAGATTTGATGTGTCAAATGAATCCAACTGCTTTTTTTATCCTTTGAGTACATGCACTGCACATATAGGCAACAAAAATATTCAGACTTGCCTGATTATTCTTGCAAGAAAAGTAAGTGGTTGTGTTGGCGCCAGTATTTTTCAAGGAGAGAGTCCATAGAGGTCAGTCATTCTTTCAAGAATCTTTGTCTCTTGTTTCCAAGTTTTAGTGGCTAAATTGCAGGAGTAAATTACAGTGAAGAACAAAGGAAATGAGAATTTAACTTTAGTGCAAATTTCATTTTTTTATGATTCGAAGCATGGAAGCATATAGTCATCCATTCCACTCTGCGGCATACCACCTATGTTAGAACTGAGTAGTCCTAGATAGATCCTATTACTAAACACTAAAGAGTAAAAGACTATATTTTTCTTGGCTTTTATAATACTTACATTTTTTTTTTTTCTTAATTGCCACTGCAGTGGTGTAAGAAGCAGCAGACAGTTCTAATAAGGAGCAAGGAAGAAGTCAAAAGAGCATGGTGAAGTAAAGGATCAGACTAGTTACACTGCGGTCTGTGTCCTCAACACTGAAACAACATCAGTGACAAAGCCCCTGCAGATGGTAAATAGAACAGGTTTCATGCGGAGCCACTGTTTCAAGGTGGCAGAAGAGAATTAATAGAAGTGAACACTTTAGAACTGAGTGTAGGAGTGAAAAGTAAAGTAGGTTGGATTTTTCAGAGGATTTGTCTAAGGACAAAGGAACAGAATCTGACCTTCTAACTACATATATCTTAAGTACGTTCTTAAAATGCTCATGCATATTTACCAAAGTCAATTAGTTTTGAGGAGCATAGTTAAAAATAAGAGGAAAACTTCCCAACAATTCTAGACTTTAAATATTTTTTTTATTTCTGAAAATTAAGCTTTCTTTTCGAAGTGTCTCCTTCACTTTGTTTCTCAAGATTTACAGGGATAAATACTCCTCTGTGTTAATGAGCAGTAGATGAAAACCAAAGTATGTTGGCTGTAATTATTCTGTCCAGAAAATACCTTGTATTCAAAAGCATATGTAGCTGAATATATTTGCTAACAAAATTTATTGTTTAATTAAGAAGGGTTTGAAGACTATGCAGTACCATATATTTCTCTTTCTCTGTACATTACTTCAAACCTACCCATGAAGCATAGACACCAAGACTCATATTTTCATAGGTATGTTGTGCTTAGCTAATATGTAATTTTAAGGAGGGTTAGACAATTTCAATACTTGGTTTCTCTCATCACAAATGCGTGTTGAAATAGATTTGCATAACTGATTTGAGAGGTAATACTTTGAGTGTGAATATATAGGTAAATCTGAAATATTTACTAACACTCAGTGCACAGGTCACAATGCAATGTAGGAGCTAAGAGTCCACCAGTAGAAGAATTCAACCAGCCAGAAGAAATAGTAAGAGTACCCATTCTAGAACCAACAAGTAGGACCAACTACTTTTACTGTTTTAGAATTATGAGTGTGGGGTTCTTTTGCCCCCCTTTTCTTTAAAAAACAGATAATTAACCTTGCATCTTTACATGTCTGTAAAATGCCACAAAAGAAGCTAATTAGGAGAAATGTGACATAGGAGGTTCTGTACTACTGAGGCACAAAACACAGAGCCCAAATGTTCTCTTTGAAAACAGCATATACAGATTTGTCCTGGACACGTTGCTTTTGTGCTGCTAGCAAAGGCTAGCTACCGAGCAGGAGTAAGAAGGCTGCCAAAGGACTAATCCACTTGTAAGAGTTGAATTCCCTGGGGACCCAGGGGTTCTCAGATAATCCCAACCTGGAAGCAGACTGAGAACAGAATCTGGGTCTGTCTGGGTAGTAAGAAGGTAGCTTATCATCAGCCATACAAATATGTTTTAAAGATGTCCAAGTCACAGTGGTGTTTTCTTATTATTTATCTTACTTTCCAGTTGATAAATGAATTATTTCACTTATGTCATTTAACAGTCAAGAGTTTCAGCTTTCAGGGAAATACTGGTTTTTTGAGTAAGTGATTGATGGAATAAACGTGCCCTTTGGCCTTACCAATATACTAGCTCATCTGTGTCCTCCCTCTGAAATAAGTTGCTAGAAAATGAGTGTAAAGAACAACACAAGAAAAACATAGGGCATTGTGATTTGGAAAGGATACCATTGCATGGTGTGATTCTCACTGTCCTTTCTACTGTAAACAAAAACTTCATGCATGCTGTTGTTGCTGTTTTGCAGGTCAAGTACAGCAGTGATCAGAGGCAGATGAAAGGTAGACGTAGTGTGCTTCTAGACACACCTGAGCTAAGGCATGTCAAAGAAACACAAAACAACATCTCAATGGTAGGGTACTTTTCTCCTATAATTAGAGTATACTAAGGAATGGCACTTGACTTCCACTGGAATTTGCCTTCCATTAATATAGGTAACTAATGAAACTCTCTGCTCAAGTATGGAAGGAATATTTTCTTCTTATGCCTGTTGAGGGAGTGTTTGCTAACTGCATATGACTGTAATGAACATTTTCAAAATACTAATAAACGGTTTTCTAACAGTTAAATGTCTGTTCATTTGTTTGGGTTTTTTTTTTTTGTCTTTAAAAATGTACACACCTCATTTGAGCATCACACAGTTTGACTGGATTAGGTGACACACTTCACCTTGTGCCTGTGCACGTTCCTGGTTTCTGCGTGACTTTTGTTCTTGGAATGAGTTGTTTTGTGTGCATTTGCTTGTGTGAGAATGTTTGTCAATTTAATTCTTTGATTATTAAGACTATTTAAAAAGTAAATATGCATAATGAGGGGTACTACCTTTATAACTCTTACTAATACTGGTTTTGTTCCAACACTTGGTTATTTATATAACACTTTCTATCCTAACAAACATCCTTGGTTTTGATTTTTTTTTTTTTTGAAAGCAGGCTGCTTAGAATAACTGCAGTTCTTTCTAAAAACCTGTGTTTAAAGCCAGCTGGCATATGGTAAAACAGAAGAGCAAAACAGTACCTTTTGTATGAAATTGTGTGCATAATCAGAATTCTCAGTGAATGAAAATACTTGAGTTCTAAAAACTATTACTCCTGGAACATTTTTTACTGACAGATGTAGTTGTCTACATCAGTAGAGAGCTATCCTATCTTAGAGAAGAAGGGAGTAGACCAGATGACCTCCTGAGGGCTTTTCCTGTCCTGTGTGACTGTAAGATGATGCTTTGCTGCTTGAGTTAATGCCTAATTCAGTGGCAATGGAAAACAAATGCAAAAGTAATAATGAAATATCAGGAAATCAAGTTAGGGAGATAGAAAAGACTTGGGTGGCCATCCAGCCTATGTCATGTGTGTAACAATTCTGTTATTGTGCAAAACTCAAAGAATATAAGTGCCTCATAAAACAAACATGTATGCATTCCTGCATAGAATAACCATTTGCTGTCAATTGCAGCTAGAGGAAAAATGTAATTCTTGTTTTCCTAGGTAAAATACCATGAAGATTTCGAGAAGACAAAGGGCAGAGGCTTCACCCCAGTGGTAGATGATCCTGTAACAGAGCGTGTGAGGAAAAACACCCAAATTGTGAGTGATGCAGCATATAAAGGTGTGCATCCACATATCGTTGAAATGGATAGAAGACCTGGAATAATTGTTGGTAAGTTGTTAAATACTGTCGCTATTGAAAACACTGTGGGGAGGATGAAAGCCTCTGCTGATGTTCTCCATTGTAATCAAGGAAAAGTACTCCCAGATTTCACTTTCACTCTTTTGTCAGCATGAAACTAGTGTTGAACTACTGGTTCAATGCCAGCTTCTAGTGAAGTAGCAATGGGAATGAATGGGAGATACATTATCATTTGCTCTCTAATTTTTTTTTTAAATACGGATAGTCGTTGCTATTTCTGTAAGTTTGAATTTTGACTCTTCAGGAAAGGCCAAAATATCTGCAATAATCTTCATTTTGCACAGAAGAGAAAAGATTAGAGCTGTGAGTCTCCAAGATTTCAATGTTTAAATGTTGCAGACCAGTTTGAGATTTCCCTTTCTGTCAGTCAGCAATTTCTCCAGAGCTGCATATGCTCCATTTACCTCTTGTTTTAGAATTTCACACAGCTTTCAAAATATCTCAAGCTGTAATTCATCAATTCATCAACCACCAGTGTTCAGAAGCGATATTCTAAAAGATGGTCCAAGATCAGACCAGGTGTTTAGGGGGTAGAATACAGATTGGTTTTGTATGTGGAGACGGAGTATTGCATTAAGATGTCATTTGGGGTATTTATAACAAACACTAATTCAAAATCAAAATGGATATTTGAAATCTCTTAGAAGTTAGCAAGTCTGCTCTGGCAAAGGAAATAGTAACCTGACATTTAAATTTTTTTCTCCTTTCTTTTTCTTTTGGTGTGTCTTTTTTCTGTTTTTCTGTGCTTTACAACAGTGTAGACCTCAGAGGGTCTACATACGGAAAAACATGCTGAGATAGCACTCTAAAATCCTTCATACATGGTAATAATAGCTAGGGTTGACTTTAAGTCTACCTTTCAAAAATCAGAGAAATTGCAGGTCAAATGGACTAATTGGTAGGTCAAATAGTCCATTCTCCTGCCTAAAGCAAGGTTAACTATATATATATATATATAAATATATATATATATATATATATAAAATTCCTGGCAGATGCTTCTTCAGTCTTTTCCTTAAAGTCTTCAAATGAGTCTCCGCCACATAAAGAAGTGTATTTTTTTTCCTGTTGTATAGCCACCTTTTACATGTCTGTAGCTATAGCCTTATGTCAGAAAGGATTTCTCAAAAGTGAGTAGAGAGCTCTGCCTGGGGAAGGTACTGATGCTTTTAAGACCATGCAAGTGTCAGAGGGTCACACATTCTGGATCTAGGGCAACAACTTGTTCAGAAAATCATTGTCTGTAGAGACCCAAGCACTTGAACTCATTTCCATAGCTAGAAGTGGTGCAGCCAAAGAGAGAGAAGCTCCTGCAAAATTGCAGGTTAATATACAGTTTGCAATATGCTGTTTAGTGTGCACTTCAAATCTCCTCCTCCGTACCGCATTGCACATGTGCTGCAGCCCTATGTAAGAATCATGTGTGCTATCCTGTGTTCAGTAACTGAAGGCTTGCTAGCACAAACAGATTAGAATTAAGAACATCCCTGAGATAAATTCTTGATCTGTAAGTAACTGAAATATTAGTACTGTTTATCACCTTAAAATACTCCAGTATCAAAACACACAGGAATTTTTAACTCCCCATGCCCGCCAAACAGCAAAAATAGTGCAACTATTTAAAGAAAAGAGGCCATGACAAACCTGTGAGCCTAATATCCAGTGATATTTCACCTAATGCTTTTTCAGAGTGAACTGCAATTATATCATCTGCTTGTTTAAAAAGATGCAGTGAGCTCCCTGCTCATGGAATGTCCTTGGCAGCTAGAAAAAAAAATTGCAGTCTGAAAAAAACAGCTATGGCTCTCTTGAGTTTTTTCCTAGCTGATAATTGTTCAGCCAGTTAGGAAAAGTACCTCTGTGTTAGAGTCCATCTGGTTGGTTTTTAAAGTATTATCAGTGAAGCTGTAACAACTTTTTCAAATGCCTGATTACTAAAATTAATGACTCTGCTTTGGAAAATAGGCACTAGTTTTAACCATGCTAAAGCCATTCTAAACCCATCAAGATAAATTAATCTAACTGAGCTTTGGATCTGTGACTAAGGAGTCTGCATGATTCTCACGTGAGTATAAGGATATTTTAAATTGGCAAAAGTTAGCAGAAGAATTGATTGGTGCTATGAATTGCCAAGATTCTGGTTCTATGTATGTTATTTCAGATTACAGAGATGGATAAAATCAATACAAATCAATGGCTGCTGTGCTGATGCTGCCATGAAGCCGTACTTACTATGTTTTTACTTACTAAGGCGTGATCAAACAGGAAAAGTTGGGCATTCACCAGTTCCCCCACCCCTCTCATGCCTGTCAGTGCTTTATGTAGTCGCATAATTTATCACCGTTAGGACTAACACATAGTTTATCAAAAGATTTTGCGTTGGCTTTTATTCGTCTTGTCAAGAGAAAGTTAGCACTATGTCTCACCTTATGGGAGTTGCAGTAGATAACACATAATGTACATACATTGAATGTATTCTAAAGCCATGGGATTTATTTTATTAGCTCTGTCTATTCTTTCCATTGCCTCTAGGCTATTAATCATTTGAAACATGATGTATTTGGGGTCCCCACAGTCCTGCTTTACCTACCAACCATTATTTAGCTTGGTACCACTCAAACCAGCAAAAGTTGGGAAGACAATTATTTTTCCCCCTTCCAATGCATTGAGTAAATCTTGCAGACAGGTCTGCCCAAGGAGAAAACCACTAGTAAAAAGGTGTGATCTGGTAGATTTGTGCTTTAACTGATTGTAGTGTACATCAAGGTTTTATTTTAAGCTGGTTTGGAGAGATTAAATGATTATTATATTTTTAGACATAGCAGATGTGAATTGTATATATTAGATTGATGTGAGTACATCAAGAATTTACACTGTAGCTGCTTGTGTATTTGTTATAAGCCTCCTCTTAACTTGTGCAACACTAATTATTTGTTAAAAGTTTATTAAAAATGTAGTTGAATCTGTATTCAGTTTTCTGCTGTGATTATAACAAACGCAGATATGAAATTAATTATTTCCTATGGATGCTTTTTTCTTTCAATATCTAGTTCAGACATGTGAACTCAAGAGATATTAATAACTTACTTGTATGAATTAAAGCTGAAGGTCTTACGATTACTACTGTTATTGAATCTGTATGCTGAATTCCAAAAATGCTTTTCGATAGTGGGGTAGTGGATCAACAGTAAGTCTGTGTCCCAGGAAACTTAGATATTTGGAAGACAAAGCTAATTACTAGTTAAGATCAAGAGTGGGCTTCATTTTACCCAACTATAGATGTCTACAATGTAGATTTCTACAGCTGAATTTGTCACCCTAGTCCATTTTTTGTATTAATTAAGGAAGATGGATACTTTTGAGCTTATATGAATTGAGCAACTAGAAGTTTATTTTGGATAAGATGAACTATGCTCCTAGTTCTGCTTACTAGGCTGACTTGATCTCTACTGTATGCAAAGGAGGGCCTGTAGTGCCTCTGTCAGCTGTAGAGATGTATACTGCCAACTGTCAGCTATAGGGATATATACTGCAGTATCTCCGTGGAGTAAGGATGCTGTTGGTGGACTGGGGCAATAATCTTGTAGCACTGATAATTTTGGTTCTTCCAGTGGAAAAGAGCTCTGGTATGTGATATTCAACTTGTTTCCATTTAGTTAGACTTAAGAAAATACTATGGTCATATTTAGAAAAGGAGAACAAAAATTGGGAGAAAAAGTCTCCTTAAAATGATGTCAGTGCTTAAAATGAATGCACTAAGTTCTTTTAAGCAGGAATTTAATGCTTTTCAGACCTTTCAGGTGAATATGTAGACCTTTTGGTTAATTTCTAGGTGAAGGAAATTGGTTGCTGATTGTTAAAACTCATTCCTTTCATGCTTTTACTTCCTTTGTTTGTCTGTCTTATAATTTCTGTGCTTTGGGAAAAGATCTTAAAGTTTGGCGCACAGATCCTGGCTCCATCTTCGACATTGATCCTCTGGAGGACAATATTCAGTCTAGGAGTCTGCATATGCTTTCTGGTATTGCTTATATCCTGACTTTTCCCCAACTCAGCTTTTTATGGTTATGAAACTAAGTTGGTACAGTAAATTTTCAAGTCAATGTGCCAGCCATACGTTTTATAAGTATGTTTTCATATATATGTAACTGTAGTATTTTAAAAGCAGTGTTTTATAGGAACTTCAGCTGTAATCACATGTGCAGATAAGAAATAGTGAAATAAATCTTATCCTAAACAAGAGTTATTCATACCACTTATAAGTAGTCACTTAAAAAGTATTGACCTACTTTGTCCTCACTTATTCTATTTATGTAGAATTTTCGACGAGTTGGACCTTACTAAAATTTCAGAGATACGGAAGGTGGCCTATTTATGAAATTGATTTATTTTCTATGCACATCTTGCTTATATGGCACATGATATTATGCCTTGTGCTATTCTTTGCAACTCCAAGGTGTTCATAATTTAAGGGCAGATGGAAAAGGAGAGAAGGTAATGTAATAGTAGGCAGCAATGTTTTGGCTCTACAAGTTTTTGGATTTTTTTTCCCCCAGAAGTGTTTATTTTGAATGTTTAATTTTGCAAATGTATTTTCTTTGCTACTAATAGTGGAACTTTAAATATTCTTTTGAATGTCATACAGCAGTATTTCCACATGCACTTGTATGCATGCTGGAATAAAGGAACATTTTGATTTTCCACTGGAAATTTTATTATGCTTCATCTTCATCCCTTTTTTTCCCCAGTATCTCAATCCTACCTTCCATTTCTGCTATTCTTTTAAAGCAGAGAACAAGCTTAGTTGTATCTGATTTTGAAGCAACCTTTTGAACTAACGGTGTTCAAAATGGATACAAAATCACGAACAATTTGCTTTCCTCTAATTTTAATACCATCAGTGTATGAATATCAATGTTAGCGGTGTTGGGGTTTTTGTTGTTGCTCGTCTTTGCACTTCTGTATTCCATTTACTGTGATATTCTTTCTTTCTACCTTTGTAGAAAGAGCAAGCCGTTACAGTAAGCAGTATTTACATTCTACCAGTTTGGGAGATCATAAATCAGATGGCTCTGACACGAACCCTACCTTTTCTTACTGCAGTGAGATAACAAGGCCATCTGACGAAGGAGGTACCCCTTATTCCCACCTTTTTCACTAATGACACTATCACAGTGTGTTGAGACCTCACAGGCCTATATTAACTCCATATCCTTGTATAGTTACAAATTGTTAGAAACTATGTAAGCTATTGCCTGATTGATTAAGGAAGCAAAGTAAAATCTCAAGACTGCACAGTTTCTTGCATGCCATATTGCTTTATCGTGTATTCTCTTTCACCATTTCGGTAGCGCTTTCTGTCCAAAAGCCTTGCTAACTCCCATTTACAGTGCTTAAGAGGAGGTGTGTTGTGTTTTTGCAAAACATACATGAATCTGTTTGGTTTTTTTTTTTTTTTTCTCTTGAAAGGCGCAATGTAACCCCCAAAAATACACCTCTGAACTGAACAAAATAAGTTTACTTTGTGCTTTTCGGTGGTTAAATTAAGCATATAATCGTATTTTAGTGACTGAAGTACTTCTTCCCATATTAAACTATGCAGGTGCTTGTGGGTCTTTGTTTCCATCCTAACAAAAAAAAAAAGTGTATCAACTGGCAAATTTCTCACATATGAAAGTTTTCTTATACTCTCAGCAGTTTGCGAACCAGGTTTAATATTCAGCTCTGAAGCTTATATAGTCTGATATTGTTTAACATGGATTAATATTAGAATACTTTGACGAACCTGCATTCCCAGGTACAAAATGACATCTTGCATCTGGTTGATGCCATAGATTAGAAAAAAATCTATGAAAATGATTAATAAGGGTCTAATCATCCTAGTGGCATTACAGTGTGTACGAGACTTGACTGGTGAATTGTAAATATTCCGAAACATTGCATTCTAAATATATATTTAAAAAAAATAGTGATTTCTACTTCTCAGTTGTGAAACAAGGTGCATTGAAAAGGTTATCCAAAGGGTTACTAATTTTTTTTTTGTTTTTAAGAAGGTGTTCGAGTAAAGATATTGCTACCATTTAGTTGCCTGGCATCCTTGAATTACCCATGCTTTTAGAAGATTTTAAGGCATCTTAATTGTAGATTGCACCTGTTTATGGTCTCCCGCTCACCAGAGTAATATGTTATTTTAGTGGCTAGTGTTTAGGGAGCCTGTATTGTGTTAGGTGCCATGTAAATACACGCAAGCAGCTCTGATTAAGAACGGGTGTTCAGACAGAAGAACTAACTCTGAACAAAGAAACACACACGTTTTTGGCAGAACTGTAATCCCTTCTATCATGTCTGTCCATCTTTATTTGATATTTTAACTATATTCCCAACTCTTTTAATAGATGACAGCAATAATGCATATCATGCTGGTTTTTATGTCTCTTCCTGTGATGATGCGAAGCGGGCTTCGCAGTCCAGTGCATGTTGTCTCTCTATATCTGTTCTGATCTTTTTTGGCTCTATTCCAAGCCATTTTAACATTGCTTTGGCAGCTTGATTTGATTGTTAACAGGTATTTTTTATTACTTGCCATGTTGAGAATAGGAAATTGGCTTTATTTTCCTGGTTGTTTTGGCACTAGCAAGCTTGCTTTTTGTGTCTCTATTTAAATCTATTGTTGTAGTGTGTGTTGAATAGATCCTTGCCAAGATCAGCATATTTTAGAAAGATATTATTTTTGCTTTTGACCCAGCTGGTTAGCCAGGGTTTGAGTACTTGCAGACAGTTCCCATTGCAGGGGAGAAGTAAACGCCAGAGCTAAGAAATTTGACATAATCCTAATGATTTACAAGAAAATGCTATTTCTGTGAACACACTCAGAAAAAAAACAGCAGAAGATAGCATCTTTGGTCAAAAATACCAAACTTTTTCATGGCAGCATCCCATCCAAAATGTTGTTTAGCACATAGCCACAAGGTGAGTTTGCCCTTGACCTTTTCACAGTATCTCTTATGGCATACTGCAGTAAATGAGAACAAAATCCATTTTGCCGAGCTTTCATGACTGTTTCTTATGGAGTTTGTACTTTTAGATCTAGCAGTGTTTCTCACTGGCAATTGTTCAATCTGATAGCGCCAACATGAAAGACAGTTGGAGACCTGTGACCAGTTTTACAGCCTCTAAGTGTCTTTGGCCTTGTCTCATCATCTTTCAGATATTTCTATGTTGTTCAATTGGTAATTTATTCCAGATACCTTTACTGATATTTGACCTGCAATTCAAGTTTTCCACTGCCACTGCTGATGGAATTGTTCCTTAACCACCTCTCCGAGCCCTTAGCTGGGTCCCTGGCTTTATACCAGATGTTAAAGGCTTATTCAGGTCTAAATAACTTTCTCTCTTGTCTCTGGGGAATTTCAGTAACAACATCACAGGGAGGCTACTAATGTTGTTCACTAGAATTACTTTTTCCTATTTGATTCCCTGACCATTATTTTAGATGATGAGGTTGAGCTGAGCCAAGTGTGCCTCCCAGGGAGCTTTCCGTACAAAATCAGTAGATTTTTGCATGATGTAAGTTCAGGAAAGTCCCTGTTCTCCCTTTTAGACTACTGCAGGTAAAACTGGATAGGAAACAATTGTTAATGCTTTCCAGCAAGCCTGATGCAGGTGATGGTCTTTCATTTTGGTATTCTTTTTGAAATGATTTTTCAGCTTTGTCTGTCCTTTTTGCAGCTTCTCTCTGTTAGTGTTTTTCAGGGTTGACTGTATTACTTCATGGTATCATTGAATTTTTTTTGCCATACTGGACAGAAGGTGTTGCACAAGAGCTTCTCAGTCTGCCTAAATGCTTTGTAATTAATTACTGCCCTAACAAAGATTTCCTTTTTACCTGCAAGCCATTCTGTAGCACTTCCCAGAAACAGTTGGGTGCCACATTAGTTATTGCAAAATTCTCAGCTGTTTTTCAAGTACTTACTTTCAGCTTGGCTAAAGAGGAACAAAAGCTAACGATTTCTCTCTTTCAGTCCTGCTTTTAACACTGGTGTTGCAACTTCTCAGACATAGAGCTATTCATTCATTTTTGGGAAGGTTTTTCAGATTATTTTCATCAGAAAGAGAAGTTGAGATATATGGATGTCAGATTTATTTTTGTTTATAAAGACAGACCAGACAGTTCCTTTTTCACAGAACACTAGAAAAAAAAAAAGCAACAGGAGACAGTGTCTTTGCTTTCAATTCAGGTCTTTCTAGACAGCATTGTGTCTGACAGATTTCTCAACTGTTTTGTTTGGAGTTTCTTTATAAAGTCTTTTCTGTCCTGATTTTCTGTGCGGTCTTACACACTGTTTTTCTCCCAGTTCTTTTCACACTCACTCTCTTGCTTCCCTTCCTCCCCTACAAGTAAGGTCTCATCCTGTTAGTTCGCATTCAGGCACCAGGAGAGGATGATCTGGTTCATATGGCTCAACGCCTGTTCCAGTCTTGCATTATTTTGGACAGTTGTATTTGTATTTCAACCATCTACTCTATGAAGGAGATCAATTGCTTTTACACGTAACTCCCATTTATGTATAATTACAGAGTTTTCGGTGTCTGATGACAGAAAGGAACATAGGTATCACCAAATTGGACTACTGGTATTCACGGTCTCTACAGTGTTTCTCAGAAGTTGTGCTAAAGCATGTATTTTTATAGATATATCTTCTCCTATTTTAAGGTCTCCATATAAAATTAATCTACTGTCTTTTGCTAGTAACTTACTTCAGTAATTGAAAATGGCATTTAGCTCACACCCTCGTGGCTCAGGACTGTTTTGTTTAGTTCCATTCCCCCAAAGGCAAGAGTAAAAATGCTTGAAAATAGCACAAGTTCACAATATTGGAGACTTTTTTTTAAAGGCTTGTTTTTTTAGAACACTTTCTATATATATTCTTCTCAGCAGTTCCATCTCCAGAGACTGAGGCAGGGAAAGGACTTTTTAACATGAGAGTGTTAATATGTGGTGCAATGTAAGATGTGGAAATGAATTCGTGGTGTATGATCCAGTGCCAGTCACAGAAATCAAGCTCAGTTGCTCAAAGCTGTGTGTGTGGAGGTATAGACAAAGAGTGGCAAGATAAAATGAAGGCTGCAAGTAAACCTTTAAGGTTAATTGATATTTTTCTTCAGGCCCATTGTTTGTAGTAAGCAAAGAAACAAAATACTGCAACCAGAGGGAATTCTGGTTTAGTACTGAAATGTACAACAACTTAAGTCTTGGAGAGCACAGAAACTTGTCCTTAAGGGAGTTGATCTAGTGTCTACAGGGGTCACTCAGCTACTACTGGAGCAAATTCCAGGCTTTGCCATGATGGCAGGGAAGTGACTGTGAACTTGTGTACTACTAGAACAGAGCGTCCTGATGGCTGGCCAGATGATAGCAGATGAGCCATGGCACTGCTACTAGGCCTACCGTTTTTGTCAGTTCTGTTTTGCATCAGTCTTTGACTCATTTTGAGGGGAAGAATTCCTCTTAGTGTGTTTGGAATAGGAAGACCTGTCTGTGCTGAAACAGTATCACTGTTATTCTCATTTCACTGCTATTTATTAATTCTCTCCCCCCCCTCGTCTTTTATTATCCAGCACTTTGTGTGCACATTTTGTTTTTCTTTTACTTCAGCGAAAGTGTTTTCCTTAGGGTTCCTCTTTTTGTTTTAGCTATCAAAGTCCGTTTATGCTGCTTTCCTTCAATCCTGTTTCAACTGCAGAATGTTTTTGTTTCACTTTCTAATATTCTTCCTTCTCTCAGTTTTTACTTCAATTATCTTTCAATTTATTGTGTCTCTGTGGGGCTTTCTGTTTAGCTCTCTCCTGTTTTTCTTTGATTTAAATCAGCAGGATTTTATTTAATATTACCAAGTTTTGCTTTCAGTCTGAAGGTTTCTACTTTAAAATGATCTTAATGTACATCCTGCAATAGATGAATTTAACCTTTTTTGTCTCTGATACAGCCTTTTTTTCTTTTTAGTTGAAACCTTTTAGGTTGGTTTTCTCCCCTTTTGCTTTTGACCTTCCCTTTTTTGTCTTCTGTTTCCTCTTAATTTCTAGTTTAATTGGTGTGCATCAGCATATAGATGTGATATATACATTTTTCCTTACCATATGTTCAGAATTTTTCAGTGTATTAAAGTATCCCTTTATTCTTATTTTAAATTATCTATGTGTATAGTCTGTAGATGGAGAAAAGTCAGAGGTGAATATCAGTTCCTTTCAGTCATGGATATATTGTTACTTTGCTGGGAAAAAACTTGATTTCTTGGTTATTTTCTAAGTCATCATCATATTATCTTAAAACCTGTATAGAAGTCAGTCTGCAGGAGGCAGAAATCAGGTTCGCTGTAGTCCCAAAAGCTCATGTTATGTAGGAAACCTTAGTGGATATTAGGACAGGATTTTCAAGTGCCTTTTGTTGCATTTTAAAAGTGAGTGCTAAAATTTCATGTATTTGATTGGAGCCAGTGTGTTACTGATTGGCTGCGTGTTCACTCTTTATACTTGTCTCCTTCATCCTGAGTTCTTCATGTTTGGTTCAGCAGCTGCCACCAGACAAGTAGTGAGAATTAACATAAAGAGGCCTTGATTTGAGGTTTAAGGTCTTGCTTGCTTTATTCTGATGAAAAAGGTCTGCCACTGACACTGATGTATCTCACTTTGCCTTTGCCTTGGAAGCTACCTTCTTTTACTTACACTGGCAATCCAAATACACAAATTTCAATAAAACCATGAAATTCCACTTATATCTTGTTAGTCTCTTAATTTTTGTTATCAACCTTAAAAGTAACCTGTAGGTTGCTATGAGAAAACTGAAAATTCGTATTAGATGCTTCGTTGATACTACATAACAATTGGTCAGATCCAGAAAAGATTAGTACAACCAACCTTTGAGGAATAAATATAGCAAATGGGCATGCTGGCAATTTGACTCCAAAGTCTATGGAGACTGCAGAACACAGCGTACCGCAGTGTCTTCCTGTGGGATATGGGTACTTAAGTTTTGAAGTCTTTATATAGCTTGGAGTGGAAGTTAAGTCAATGAGAAACAGTAAGTCCTTTCATCTCTCTCCCTAGTGGTGTGTCATCCTTGTGTGATATGAGCCTTGTGAAGAAGAAAGGCTCCAGAGTAGCTGAGCCTACTCCCCTCCCTTTCTCCAGACTCCAGGGGTTATCTTTCTCCTTTCCTCACTAAGGAAGGAATGTGTTATAGGGCATTAGAAGAAGTACTGTTTGAACTGCAGTGTGAACACAGTCCGGCAAAGAGCAAATGCAGACTTTATGTATTATTGTGCATCACTGGCAACAGCCTCGCACTGTGTACCAGCTCATGGAGAGGGCTTTTGTTCCTCAGCCCAACAGTGACATTTTAAACATGGATTTCAGGGATGCCTCCTTCTCTCCCCCTAGCACACACCAGTATCTGTGGCTCTGTATGTAAAGTGTTTATTTGTAGGATTTGCCTGAGGCTTTGACACCCACCCCATACGTACCACAGAAAATCCTAGAACAAGGAACTGTGCTGCTGCTTCTGCTCCTGGTTAGTCTGGTCAGAAGACAAACTAGTCAGATGAAATGGAGAAAAAACTCTTCATTTCGCATGCTGGAATTGCAGAGATGCTTCCTGGTATGTGGTCCAAGGAGTCCCCTCATGTTGGGACAGTGGTGGTACTCTTCTCTTGGGCCAATAGATTGAAGAAGGAGATGAAAGGAAACAGGATTTGGTTCCCTTCCTTGCTCTGTCTTTACCATCATTTTTTATAAAAAACGCTCTGTATTTAAGGATGGGAAAAATCACCATTAGTAAAAGACAAGTCAAAGAAAAAAAGAGGGAATAATACCTGACTGCTCTTTATATTGTAACATAGAGATCTGTTTTCCATCTTCAGGTGCAGCTGGCAGGAATACAGGACAGAAATCCTTCGCCCCTCTTTGTATTCATATTCAGTTGCTAAGCTCTGTCACTTTAAGGAGGTCAAGCAGAATGACACAGCACTTATATTTTCTTCTCTGGCAGCCAAGGAAGAATGGTTCTTTTATGCTAGGTAGCTGAACTCTGTTTCTGTAACGGTGTTCCCTAGAGTCCGGTAATCAAACATGGCATTCGGAGGGAGAGGAACTGTAGATTTCACAGGAAGAACTATAGGCTTTTGTGGGTTTCTTGTCCCCTTTCAAGTGCATCAGCAGGCTGCACTGCCACAGAAGGCTGAACACATCAAAACAATGCTCTGTGTACTCCCTCTTGGTGAGGGTCACATCCACACTTCTCTTACCCATCAGACTCTTACATCTGTTTCTGACTTTTTTTTATTTCAGACTAGATGGTGCTTTGGTTTTGTTGCTTTTACATGCAAGCCTCCAGCAGATTTGCCAACCTGAAAGCTAACATGTGGGAAAAAATAGTCGTCTTCCTCTCAACAGCGTTATGGTAAAACTCTGCTTTTCCATCTTGGTAATCAGATGATTTTCTGTTCTTCAGTGTATAATGTAGTACGAATGCTTGCAGTCAAAGAATAAATACCTCGCCCATAAACCTCTTGTGATATTTTTGAACTTGGCTAAATACTTTTCTCTGTATGTTAAATGGGCACAAGTGCATGCATATGTTTGATACCTATCTGATACCACAAATTATTTAGCATGAACAGTTTTCGTTGTTAGAGAGCTTACACTCACTCAGAATTGGTGACTCCTGGTCTCCCATTCTCAAATAGATTTTTTTTTTTTTTTCTAAAATGATATAGTTTCCTTTGTAAAGGTTTGCTGTAACCACGTTGTACCCGAAAAGGACAGTGCTTGTTCAGGCAGCAAGACAGAGCTCTCTCCCTCCTGAAAGTTGCACCTTTCATTTGAAGGAGGTGTGTTTTGCTTTTTCAGCTTCTGCCACCTGTTTTGCAGTGATTCCTAATGTTCAAAGGGCATTTTGTTTTCTGATTAAAAATAATGACATTACAGTTAGAGGGGTTTTTGAAAACAGTGGGAGGTTTCCTGGTGTTAGAAAGGTGATACCTTTTCAGTTCTACATTTGAGGTAAGAAGGAAAATTAAATGCAAGGTTAGTTGGGAGAGTTCAGATTTCAGTTAGAAACAGGTTGGGTGTGTTCCCTACACGTGCTAATTTCTGTGTAAGTTTCTGTGAAAATAAAGTTTCTGACTGCTTAATATATAATTTGGTCTTCTCTGAATAATCCATTTCAGCCTTTTAAGCCATGTAAGTGTAGGAATCCAGCATGGCAATGGGACTACATTTATGCACTGTCTTGAGCATTATCGAATCTCTCTGCCCTAGTCTGGACTACTGGACTTTTAGTGTTCTCTGCTGAGTGCTTTGTTAATGCAGAACATGGAGAAGTTAGTCCAGAAAATTAGATTTCATTCTTTTCCACTGCAAAGAGGTATGAAGTATCTGTAAAAGCTTATTTTTTAACGTCAAACTTGAAACTTTCTATAGCACTCCAAGTGAGGGCTTAGTTAAATTTTGATTAAGGTTTGATTTAGGGCTCTGGGAATAAAACTAAATATCCCACATTGGTTGTAATACATTAAGATATAAATTGTGATTCCTCTGAAAGCACATTTTCATTCAGTGTGTGTTCACTGAGGATGAGTTAATGTTCCAGGGAGAGCTTTACATTTCACACTTCCAAAATATTTTTGCTTAGATTCCCTCTGCCTATCTTTGATTCCCGTGCTTCTCTCCCACAACCTTGACATCTGGCGGCATCAAAAGGCAATTCCCACACATCCAGGTGGAGAAGAATCCAGAAGAGATCCCATTTTCCATTTCTGTAGCGTGGCAGCAGTTCAGGGGATCCTTCTGTTTGCCCTGCCAGCTGTCCGAGTTTGATGTTCCCTTTTTCTTTAAACAGTTAGTGAGCAGAAAGTAGAAGGGAAATTTCCAAGTGACTCAACAGTTGGAATTGTTAATGGCTCCCTTGGCAAGCAGTTGTTTCAGTTGTTCAATGTGGTCCCCTAGAGCAGCTTTTGATACACTTCAGAGGATTTTATATCCAGCAGACAATAAATATCATTAGTAAAATTATGTGCAGTCACGTACCTGATCCTGGTTGATGCTATCCTTCCACCGGTTCTACCCACTATGCAAATAAATAGCTGCACAGAAATCAAAGCACAGCTTCTGTGAGAAGAACTTGCAGGCTTCTCTCTTTAATGCAAATAGGCAACAGTTGATATTCAGTAAATGTGAGTTCAAATTGTAACTGAAGGCATGTGGGTAGTGTAACATGTTAACATAACCTTCATTTTACTAACTCTTTCCATTTGTGAGGGAGCCTAGAGCAAAAACCTGCCTATTCACAATTTAAGAAGGAATTGCAGCTTCCTGTGGTACACCATGGCCCCACTAGGACCAAGGATGCCTCGGGCTGGCTTTCAGACGTTTCGTGCCTTCATAAATAAAAGAATGTGGTGTGGGGTGTGAGGAAAGGAAAGGCATATTGTACTCTGTTTTCTCAGCTGAGACATGCTGCAGCTTAGGTGGACTGTCAGGCAAAAAAGTCAGCTGGCAGTAAGGTTTGTTTATCAGTGACACCAAATCCTGACTGCAATTCATATTCAGAGCTCCAGAGCAGAATGCCCTGTGATTTGGTTATGTCCCAGTTACAATACCAGAAGGGGAAAAGGGAATATGTACAAATATTATGATACACCAGCTGTTAATAGATACATAGGTTATACTCTTTGAACTGTACAGCTACCACTGAAGACTAATTCCAAAATAATATTCATAGCGGTTTCTGTTATAATCCATATAAAATGAATGGGGGTAGTCCTTTTATATTTGAACTGCTAGAACGATTTCTAAGACATAATATAATGTAGAACATATATGTGGAAATACATGCATTTGAGGTTGAAGAGGTGAGTTGAAGACCTCATCTTTTAGAAACTATAGTAAAAAAGAAATCATTTTCACAATCCACATAGGTCAGTGGGTCTGCCAAAGCAAAAACAACCAGCCAAGGCCCTCCCCACTCCCATAGCATCTGTATAAACTGTGTTCCAAGTATACAATCCGTTCTCCTCTACTCCCAGTTAGTAATTCTTTTGTCCTTAGGTTGCAATAGAGTATTTAATGTATTAAATCTGCTTTAGTGATGAAAATGAGTGAATTAAACATCTAGAAAGGATTTTGTGATTGAATATTCAAAACATAAGTTTTTGTCAGTTGCACTACATTTAGCTGATTTAGAATATTCTGTGTTCATCATAATAACCCTAAAACGACATTTTAGGATTCAAAACTGGGGACAAATACGACCCCAGTTTTAGGGTTAGAAGCCAAATTGTTGAAGTAGTTTTATTTTTAAAGTGCTGTAGTAAGAACTAGTCAGTGGGATCTGGAAAAGTAATAAATGGTTTGTATTTTAAGTGAATTAAATTGTAAGTGAAGTAGATTTCTGTAACTGCCCATAAAATTCTAAATGTCAGATATAGAATTCATACAGTTTTTAAAATCCCAAAAACAACTGTTCATAGAAGTTGGATGAAGACAATAATTGTTATCATTCATTCTAAATTGTAATTTCATGTTGTGTTCACTTCCGTTTTATCCTGTTCTTTAGCAAAACCCACAAAAACATGTCAGTGTGAGCAAACACTACAAACAGCCTCTTCTATATTTTTAAAGGCTAGTAACCTTTTGAAACATTTTACTTATTGAATTTACTGGGAGATCATTTACCACCCTATTTTATAACAAATGCCTTTAGCTTTTGTGTGAAAAACTTACGTTTTAAGGGGCTGCTATGGAATTACATTTATCAAATCTGTTGTTCTGAGTGTTTATGGTCTTACAGTCCTAAATAGCCTTTCCAAAGGCAGTCTGGGGAAGCTGATGGCATTTTCTGTTCATCAAAATTGTCTGCTCTGCCAGGACAGGACTAGCTCGTGCTCTTTGCAGGCTATGAGGCCGCCACTCACCACCTCACTGCTCCACAGTCAGACACAGTCGTAGGCAGGGACTCTATGGGTTGTTTGGGATCCGCCTGCTTCTCCTCTCCTGTTGGCAGAGCACAAGATTATGTGTATTTAATACTTTATAACTCTGTGATGCTTTACAGCGACAATAATGTGTTAATGATCACAAAGGCTTTTGAGCTGTGACTCAGTATCCTCCACCCCCTGTTCCTCAGTAGAAATGATACTCTAAGGAGAATCCACAAGCACCTCCTGGCAAAAATATTCCCTGTGTTACTGTCTTTTGATGAAGAGGGTGGATGTTCAGTTGACTGTCCTCTTTCTTTTAATGTTGACAGTAGAAAACAGGACATCCTGGGTTCCTTTCATTTTTCTCTAGACTATGACATTTAATACCTGCTTGCAGACGTGACTTCTGCAGACTGTGCTAGCCTGGGCTTTTTCTGAATATAGCCCTTTTGTGCAGTTCCTCTGAAGGGGAATGAAAGCTATACTACTTTTATTTAAAGGAAAAAATGTCTGTGAGAGTCTGGCTTTTTGCAGTACAGAGATTTAGACCGCTCACAGAGGCCAGAATGGACCTCAAGAAATAGATTGCCCTGAAAAAGAATATAATGGAATTGACTGATCCACCATTCCTCAAAATATGAAGAATTAAGGAGAAGGTCGGAATGACCAGACGCTTAGGCCATGATGTACTAGAGAGGCAGTTTGCCAACCGTTCTTCCACTGGACTAGCTAGTACTTCCTAAATTCCCACTTCATCTGCTATTGGATGTATGATGGACTTATACAACAAAGACCAGTGTAAGCAGTATTAATGACATTGGCTGTTCATACAAATCAGGAATTTTGTAACAGGTGAATTTTTTGTATGTTTGCTCTCAGGAGTAACTGAAATATGAGATAGTCGTGTGTGTTTCCCCCCCCCCCCCCCCCCCCCAGGGAAAAAAATTACTAATGAAATACAGGATTCCATGTGGCATGAGCATATTAGATGTTCTTTTTGTTGTTCCTTTCAAAATTTGTTTTCTTTGACATATGCTAAACAGCGATGTGTGATCTTCTGTTGTAATTTCATTCAAAATCAAATTTTGATTTCTTATATTGAAAGTGCTTTTAAGAGTTACAATTGTATGATTCTGCATTTCTCGTGATAATACACTTCAGTTTACATGGTGGGTACATATAGTTAGGCTTAATTATTGCTAGCTGATAAAACGGTGTTATAAAGTAATGGTGCTTAAAACAGTCTTAGTCTAATCATGACACTGAAGAAGTTTAGTTTAAAACATTTTATCCATTGTAGTATGTCAGTAAGTAGTCTTTAGAGACATTTGATTTTTTGCATCATGAATAATTAATGTTAGTTATTTTAAATAAAAGATTAATAATTTTGTTGACACCCCCCCCCCCGTTGTTTTTTTTTTCCAAGTATTTGAAGATTGCATAGTTTATTTCTTATATCTTTATAATTTAGGTTATGGAAACTTCCTACGCTTGTAATGTTCTGAATTTGCCACTGACTGCAAGTAGTTCAGAGCTTCAATTCTAATGAGGTCAGTGAGCATGGCAGATATTTATTAGCACCCTGTGTGAATTAGGCCATACTTTCAGGTTGTTATTTCAACAACCTAATTATATCTGGGTTTGATGTTCCAATTTACTAACTGATACTGACTCTTGTAATGGATAGTATGCAGACAAACTGCTGCTTCTGACAGCACCACTGAGAGCAACAAGCCTGGTAGCTCAGACATCCGTGAAAGCAGCCTAACTGACGAGTAAAGGGCAAGAAAAAGAGAAACAAAAAAAAGAAAGAAAAGAAATGAAGGGAAAGTTACTGTTACAAGAAAAAATGCCAAGATGCCTTACTGTGTTGTTTTCTGCTGTTCTAAAAACAGCACTGTTCTGTATCAGGTCTCACCATCTGCAGTCTTCAGGTTAGTGCTTTTTATATGCTTATACAATCTGACCTATTCCCAGTAAATTTGACTGTGCTGTGCTATTCTTTCTGACTAGAAAATAATAAAACTCTATAACAGATAAGAGTTATAATCAGTTTAGAGTGTGTGTTTCCATTTTCCAGCTTATTTGAAAAGTTAATGCTGAGCAATTTAACTTTAGAGATGGCTGGGAATTTTTCCATATGGTTCATCAGAAGATAGCAGTTTAATGCCAAACTTCTTTATAGGAATGGACCATTTGTGATGAATGTGCCAATGCCAAAAACCCCATTTTATTCAGTTTTGAGATTGTTAAGGTTATAGCTAGAAATTTTTGAAACAAAGAATCCAGCTTTATGTTGAAATATGTTTAATTTTGATAAATGATAATAAATATCGATAATTATCAAAATTAAACCTAGATATTTTGAAATGATTGGCATACAATTGTTTCTTTACCTGATTTAAAATTTCTTTTTGCATGAACCTCTGATGTTTTTTTCTTTTCTTCCCAATTTGGGACAGGAGCATTCTTGGCAATCAGTTCTGCACTGGAAAATTTTACTGAGGTTTTCCTAATGTTATCTGTATCTAACATATCTGTGCTCTTCTATTTGTTCTCTATACTCCTGTGACTGCTTTTTTATCATGTCCTTTAGAGAATGTCCCTTTGCTCTGTACCATGGGAATGCTGAAGAGTTCTATACCTCATCTCAACCTTTTCACCATCTCTATCTCTGGGCAGTCCTTGCAAACTCATTAAAGTCTTTAAGTTCTCTGATACCTGTTTTTACTGTCAAGTAAACAGCTCTTGCCAGCTGCATTAGGCTTAATCTTCTCTAAACTTCCACTATGACTTTTTTCAAGTATTGCGGAGACCTAGGATACAAGTAGTTGAGCAGTGCATGCCACATGCTAGCACACAGGAGCATTCTGCATTACATGGGGTGCATTGTTTGGAGCTGGATGCTGGGACATCTGAAGGGAAGCATCTGTGAGAGGCTCAGCTCTTTTGTGGTTTGCACTCAGAGGGAGTTTGCACAGAAGTGAGGTGCTTGCGGGGGCGCACCTTGGGACAGCTGAGTTGATCTAGCAGTTTGCTGCCTACTGCTGCCTGTGACCTTGGATACCTGGTCCTGCATCCTTCCTTGCACTGCATCTGTCGCTAGTCTGATCCCTTGCTGAGCTGACTTAGCTTACTAAGCCAGCAGAAAAACAACCCAGCTGAGAGGAAGAGAAAGGGTGGTAGGAGTGTTAGATTGCCTCAGCTGACTCGATATGCAGTGGGAATCGGGGATGGACTGCCTATAGCCTCTTTGAGAGGTATCACCTCATGACTCCTGCTGAGTTCTTCCAAAATTCAACTTTAACAGAGAATTATGTTTAGCACATCATGTTTAAAAGCCTGCTGAAAGCTCATCTCTCATAGCAATCAAGCAACTTTTCATCTCTTTTTGTGTCTTTCACATCCTATCCTCATGGTATCTATCCTGCCTTACTTGCTGCCAAAGTATCAAGATTCTTGTTTCTAATTAGCCTGTGATACGGGCCTTCTTTAAAACTCTAATTAAAATTCTTGGTTGACCACAGTTATATTCCCTTTATCCTGCTGTTCATGCTTGGGCAGGATGTAAACTTCTGCAAAATGAATGCATTAGCCTTCTTCAAATCTCTCCTTAGAACTTTCTCAAGATACTTGTAGGGTTAACACAGTGCTGGGCTGAGCTCTTCTTGGGAGCTTAAACAGGAATATACACAGCATGGGAAATAAACAGGAGGAATTAGAGGGTGTGTGTTTGCCCAAAGAGATGTACTGAAATCTCCATCCTGAAATCAAAATTGACTGGACAAGGCCCTAAGCAACGTAACTTAACTGCAAATTTGGCCCTGATGTTAAAAGGGAGACAAACTATATTACCTCTAGAGGTCTCTTCCAACCTTGTTGGAATATTGTTCTATCATGACCCTTCTTGCTTTTTTTATTGTGTGTTCTCTTGTACTCTGTTGTCTCCTGTTTTTCACTTTGTTTCTTTTCTTTGAAACTGTCTCTGTTACTTACATAAAGTACTTTAACATATTTTATATGTAAATATATTTAAAATATAACTTTAAATACATATAAAAAGAAATGTTCTTTTTCATATAGTCTATTTTTTGCCAGATCTGTTTGGCATTCATTTTTCCTGTCCTTACTCAGGTTGATCAGTACCTTTTCGTCAAAAGTCTTGGTGCAAATTTTCATGGGACAACTCCTGGAGGGGAAGTACTACTGCAGCACATAAGGATAGCTGAATCAGACCCTGAGTGATGTCAGATGCATTACTGTGGAAGTAATTTTGTTATTAGAAACACTGAATTCAGTTAGATTCAGGAAAGAGGTGAAAACTGCTGATAGTATTTTAGTGTGCCAGTCTTGGTTAGTGATGATAACATACCACTTTGTTCAAGGATGTGATTGGCAATACAGATTTTAACCCAAAGCACTTAAAAACATTTTAATGATGGGGAGCAGCAGCCAACATCTGGGGAAAGTGATAAAAACAAAACAAAACAAAAAAGTACCAATCCAGAGTTTGTAACCAAAGTTACCTCTGTGACACTTTGTGGAGAAGGCTTTAAAAAGGTATCAGTTGTTACTATCTACCAGCTTCAACACAGCAATGAAAGTTTACCCTAAGGCTCTATCTCCTTACCTATGTGGTCTTGTAACTTGGACTGGGAAGTGGTCAAGGGCGTTGTGCAGTTTGGGCAGTGACCCATCCACATGAACAACACATGGGGTGTACCTGAGTACCCCAGAAGTGTACTCTAGACCTACACTTCCCCATGTGTGATTGCATCACTACTTTGACAATGTTTTCTGCTGCACGGGACAAAGCTGAGTAATTTCTAAGGGAAGAGCAAAAGAAGGAAGGAACTGAAAGCTATGGGAGAGACTTTCTAAGACCATGGGGGCTGCTCTAGACGTTGCAACCTGTGGAAAGTAAGGCAGCAGCAAGGCAAAACAGGGGAAGGACTTCAATATCTGTGGAGCAACATGGTTCCCATAAGCATCTTCATCTGTTTTGGGGGAGCTAGTCGTAGTGTCAGTAACACAAAGACATATGATTCTGGCTCCGTTGCTACTTTTCTGCTCCTCAGAAAATCTACAGCTTGATCGTCCTCTTACAGACACTAGAATTAAGCACAATAATCATTGTCTTTCTTTTTACTTCCTGCTCTCTCATGTTGTTGTTGTTATTACAAAATGTTGCAATATTCTTAGTGAGTTCTCTGAAGTCTTAGTAGCCTAGTAGTGAAAACATAAGTTGAGATAACATCAACACGTAAGGTGAAATAAATGCTTAAAACTGCATGATGTCTGTAAGAGCAAATGAAGTGATTATTATTTTACATCTGGTGCAGTAAATGGCATGTATTGTAATAAATGGCAAAAATGCAGTATTTAGCAGTGAGGATTACATTGTTTTACCATGGATTATTGAGGTTCTGCTGTACAAAAGAATGAAAGAGAGTTTAAGTATGGTTTTGATAAATTATTATCTCTTGGAACCTAAAAAACCTTTTATCCTATTATAAACCTTTTATCCTATTTATCCTATTATCCTTTTCACCTATTATCTCTTGGAATCTAAAAAAAATATTTTTCTTTTCAGCATAAACTTTTTTTTACCTTGTAGTTATACAATGCTCTCTTTAATTATTCCTTGCCCGTTTCCACAGTGTGACCTTTTTCTTTCCCAGTCCTTCTCAAAGCATGTCCTGATCGGTACACACTCTGCAGACCCCATTTTCTGCTGCAGCAAGTTGATACCCGCTATCATTCTTACAGCTTCTTTTTCTTGGAGGCTTCCTCTCTGTTTGCCTTTTGCCATGTTCATTCGTTTTTCTCTTTCTTTTCTCTGGGGAAGCCTATAAAGATATAGTAAGAGAAATATGATAAATTCCTTCAAGTAGATAATTTAAAATGAATATCTGGCTTGCTTGGTAAGTGGGACAAGAAAAAAAGTAAGTTTTGATTCATCAGAATGCATCTGGTAAAATCTTAAAGCAACAAGAAAAAACATCCACCTGTACTTCTGGGAGCAATGGTCAGTCCTCAGCTCCCTCAGCAATAAATCTGGCTTCAGCTAAATGAATTTCATGTTCCACCACTGTGTTTTATTGTTCCCTTAGGTTAACTAAAACCATTGCTTTCGCTGCTGCTGCAGTCAATGATCTTATAGAACTTTATACTTTGGTCTGAGCCAAAAGATTGCAGTTAACTATGGGTGGTGATGATGAAGAAAAGTCAAACTCTTTTTCTGCATCATTTAATCTCACCTTGAATTATCTGTATGTCACCAGAAACACAGTTCAGATCTGTCGTCTCTTCACTAATCTGCTTATTTGTGAGATTCCCAAATTATCTTCCAAATAGACAACCATCTGGAGATTTTGTAATTATTTTTTGTAAAAAGTTGTTTAAAACAATTGATCCTTTTTTGCAGCCGTACTACAGTATTCTTTTAATGGAAAAAAAAGGGTGAAATTAGTCAATCAAGTGTCTTCAACACTGATATGTGCTGATATATATGCTCATATATATGATACCTAAATAAGTGACTGGAAGATAATTAGCAAAGCTAATCCTAGAAATTCCTTCTTTTTTTTTTTTTTTTTTTTGTATAGAATCTTTTTCTAATACTTCAGCTTCTAACACTTCCCAAAATTTCTCCTGATTTGGAAGAAATGCTTTATTTCCCTGGGCTTACGGTTTCCACCGTTGCAGGTAAATTAGCAAACAGGTTCAGTGAGACAGTTTGACAGAATTCTCTCACCTCGTGAGAAGCTGATTGCAAAAGAGGAAAGCACGTTTCAGACCTGCTGCTGACAGTTGCTGCAGAGGCGGGAGGTGTGGGTTATCCTCCCCAAAATAAGCCTGCTGATTTGGAGGCTATAATGAAGCTGACCGTCAGTAACAAGTAAGGCTTGCTGCCTTACACTGACAAGGGATCATTGGTAGGAATTGACAGATATCTGTTCTGGTGAGAAGGAATCAAGGTAAAAAGTTTTTACCAGCATCTTGACTTCTCGCAGGAAGAAGAAAGGGACTCTCAGGGTGTCTTCTGCCAGGGACTAGGGAAAAGCTACCAGCCCGTTGTCACTGTAGAGCAGGCAGGGTGCCGACTGATCAGTGGCCAGTGTCGGCTTAAGATACTACTTCCTATTAAGTTAAAAAGTTCAAGCTGTGCTCAGTTTTCAACCCACATGACCGATTTACTACTGATACAAGGAGATGGGACTCTGTTTGCTTCTATGGACTGACCTACATTTATGCTGGTGGTGAATTAGACAAAATATATTCATTCTGGCTTGATCGCAGAACCTTTGATTAAATTATGTTTTTCTCTATTTTTTTCATGAAGGGCTACATCTGGTCATGTAGGAATAGCTTGTAACAACACAAACATAAATTATTTGATGAACTACTTAGGACTATTCACTTAATGCACGATAATCCTGTGAACAAGCAATTCTCTGATGATGAAACTGCTTTAAAAATGTCTTTGTACTCATATGTCATTAGAATGAACTTGGCACTTCTAAAACATCCATTATTCATCATGTTCCAGTGTTGCATCTGACTGTGTATCACTTTAATTTCACTCACTTAACAAAGCAATCTATTTATTACAATAGCTTGAAACATGTTTTCTAAATCAGAAAACCCCCAGTTAAATATACAGCATTACTTATCTTTACAAGTATAGTAGAGCAAAAATAACATCCCAAGTTGTAATTATATACTTAGTGCATTTAAATATGCTAACTAAAACTAAATGGATGTTTTAAGAAAAAAACTTTGTTGAAATCAATGATATTGTTATTTGGGGAAGCAGGATAAGTAAAACACCTTGCTGAAAGCACAAGGTTGACCTTTCTTTCTGAAATAGTTCAGCAAACATTTTGTCAGTAATCCTTTTTCACATGCATTTATTGTCCTGATCACTCAAGAAGCAGAGATGGACAGAGTATTATTACTGCAAATATGAATACTACTTATATATCTTATTTTTTTAATGGATGTTTCCTGCTTCTCCTGTATCTTTTCATTTTACAAGTCCTGGGGCCTTCCATACATTGTGAACCCCATTAAATCCCACATTAGCTTTGCTCCTTTTTGAATCTGTGTGTGATGGCTGTTCCAGAAGTGGTTCTTCACTTCCTAGCAAGCCCATGAGATGTATCTCAAAGTATTGGACTGCTGCTTGACTCATTGACATGGGCTGCACGGGCTCCATCTCCTGTAAGCCAAAGACAGCTTTTGTCAGAGGAGTTAGAATTCCAGCTAAATGGACCCCTTGAAGAAGTATCAACAGAAATGCATTTTCTTTTCAGTGTAGCTAAATGAATTTCCAGTTGAACTAGTAAAATTTTGGTAAATAACAGTAGGAGATGGGCTAATAACCTCCATACAAGCCAGAAATTTTTATTGTCAGAGTGCAGAAGAGTCTTGCAAAGCATGCACAGATATGTGGCGACTAAACTTTTAATTGTTAGATTTTGAAAAACACTTCAGTCTCTTAATTTTGCTTTAAAAATACTTCTTGGGCTTGCTGGGAAAATAGTGGATAGTCACCTATGCGGTGCTTGTTTCCCACAAATTTTTGATCAAACATGTTTTTAACACATTCCAATTCGGTCTGTTGCCAAAGTAGGACGTTTGAATAGCTATGGAAGGTTTACAAATGCTTTCCTATCAAGCAATAGAGGGAGGGAGTCCTTGTTGATTGTATTCACTCTTTCAACAGCTCTTGGTACAATAAAAGTCAACGTATTAATGATTAGCCTACAGAATTGTTAAAATAATGTAATTGTTAAAATAATGTGAATAAAATATGTGTGAAAGAGATGAAACAATTTTGTGGTAAGAGGAAGATACTGAAAGAGGTGGACTCGGAAAGATTTCAGTAACCATTGATCTCTCTGTGTTTGGCTAAGAATGTTGATGGAATCAGAATAAACTAAGAAACCCAACTGTGGGCTCACTTTTTACATTTCTGTCTCTTTCTGTGAATCACAGTCCTTCTTGGCTCATAGCCCAATAAATAAGATTTAGTTTGCAATGAGTTAAGACTTAATTGCAGAGAATTTCTACTGAAACATTTCAAAACTGTATTAGTATATAGCTTTTTTCATCATTTTTTCCTTAAAAATGGCAGTTTATGGCATATGATATTTAGTGTGGCATCTATGGCAGCATCAAAATTGAGTTAGTGGTGTCTCAAGCTTTTGTACGCCTTTTTATGGTCAGACTTCTTAAGGTACGTTAAGCTTTTCCTTCCAACTAACCTTGATAGTGTTTGTGGATATATTGCTATATCTTTGGCTACATTTACGTGTAATTCAACATATGAAAACCCTTATGTTGTATATGGAAATAATTCTGAACTGTTTCATACTGACGAATTGTTATTTACAATGCAAATAATGTACAGTTTCTACAAAATGCTAAATAAGGACTTTTTTTTTTTAAGCTTAATTAATGTGTCTGTATTTCTTTAACACACAGCCCCTGTTCTCCCTGGGGCATATCAGCAAAGCCAGTCCCAAGGATATGGATACATGCACCAGACCAGTATGTCATCCATGAGGTCCATGCATTCACAGCCTCATTCAGCAGGTCTGGTGAGTATTGGATTTAAAGAATGATTTTATTTGGTAAGGAACATCATCAGCTGTTGTGAAATCTCTTAAATATGAGTGAATTGATCCCCTTGAGTTGTATAGTTAGACTATTTGACTGCCCTAGTCCTAAATGTAAATAATAATCCTCATGAATAAAAAAAGATTAAGTGAGTGAGGGCAGTGGCAAGAACTTTTATGTCAGAATGTATTCAAAAAAATCATTTATGATCTCCAGAAGGCAGAGAAATAACTGAATCTTCTACCTGCTAAAACAAATAGTAAATGCTTGGACAGTATTTCACAGGCTGAGCTTTGATGTTATGCACTGTGATGAATTCAGGCTTCTAGCGCTGGATGAAAACCACTGATCTCTTAAGATTACTCTGTTGGTTTAAATTTGTTCAAATTTTTTTGACTTGCTGATTTTTTGCTAGCAGGCTTTGTGCCTATCCATATTACTCACCGCTTTGTGTAAAGCTAGTTCAGACTCCATACTGGTGTGCCCTTTCTAATTCAACAAAATAGTCATGCACCCACTCGTGCCTGATCCAAATCGAGTTATACTGCTGGGCGACTGAGAAGAAGCTTTATCATGAAACCATGGCCACAGTCATGAAGTTCTTAATTGTGGTGCATGGGAATGTAAAGCTGGAGTGAATATTTCATTTTAGAAGTAACTGGTCATGGAAGGAGAGCTGAATGGGTATTCAGCTGGGGTTTTTAGGAAAATGAGCTTCTTTTTTCTTTTTGAACTCTTTATATATAAGGTTCAGTTTTAATGGTTATCATATTTTTTTTATCCTATCACTGCCTAGAGATTTCATAGTTCAGATTCAGTTACCTTTTACCTTAAAAATACTGACTTGTAATTGTGAATTTTAAACTGTTTAGAATGGATGTATGTTTGCTACCTCTGTCACCTTTTTTAGAGATGAAGAAGTATTTAATTATGAACCAAACTCAGAGCTTGCTGAGCTGAAAAAAACTGTTTTCAAGATTAGCTGAAACTTGTATTTTTCTTTAAGACTGAAACTCCGTGGCATTTTATGTTGTAACGATCATGACATTCTGGGAGGTTTGGGTGCTTTCAGGCTTGCCAGTTTCTCAGCTGCTTGGGGGCTGAGAGGGCTAACTTGCTGGGAAATCTGGGATTCATATACCTGCTTCTTTGGGTGAGCCAATAACCTGGGAAACTCTTTAGACACCTTCTTGACTGCTCTGAGGCAGCTGATACTGGAGTCAACCATTAATTTCCAAGGATATCGCAAGGCACTTAGGGAGCTGGCTGCTTTCCAAAAGGGCCAGAGTCCAAAACGTGGGAGACCTGGAAGTCTGGTCTTTGCCAGCAGATTTGCTAATCAGTGGGGAGCAAAGCAGCCTTCAAATCCAGCAGATAGAAAATGGAGATGCCTGCAAATCTCAAAATGCACTTGGCAGCCTTCACAGCTATCTGGGCAGGTAGATGGCTACTATTTCCCTGATACGTCTGTCTCCCAGTGACTTACCTGATGGGCTGCCTGTTGAAACAATATCATTTCAATCATCTTGAGAATTGTCATTTCCCTCTCCTTCCAGAACCGGGAATGCAAAGCTAATAGGAAAAGGAAGGGAGTGAAGTTAAAGCATTTAAAAAATAAAGGATTGACCGAGTGTCTCCTTTCAACAGGATTTCTTATCCCTTTTGTGAAATTGTTGTCATTTGACATTCTTTTAAGTGATACTAGCTGTTTATCATGGGGAAAAAGGAAACAGCAAACGTCGTAGTTTGAATGAATCTTGTTGCTATTAAAAACTGAGTGGGTTTCCTTGAAGACAATAAACCCCAAACATTTCCAGAGGGACAAAACCAAGGACTGCTGGCCTGATGCTGACTGCTAACTTACCAGTCTGGTGAGGAAGACAGAGTGATCTTATCACCCCCCAGGGTAATGATTCTACTCCAAAAGAGGCATCTCGGATGCAGCTAGAAACCTGGCATGCTCCCTTGTCTTTCCACCTTCACATCAAAAGGCTATCTTTTCTTTACCTTGTGCAGCTTATGCAGGTGTGCTGGGCATGTTACACTCAGCTGTTGGGATGGCACCCAGTGTGTGCTGCGGGAAACCTCTGGTTGGGGATGTGTTTAAGTGTAGCGATTTGCACAGACTAAAGATGGAAGGCAGCCTTGGAGTGCTTTTCAAATGCAGTGTGGACATGCCCTAGGAGACCTGACAAACTTACACAATGTTAGGTTCATTGCTTTCAGCTGCCTCCATTGCTTTGGAGCAGTACTGCCAGAGATGCAGCCTTGTCTGGCTAAGCCAGGCAGAGGGAAGAAAGAAGTGAGAAGAAAGTAAGAGGGGGAAGAGATGGGAAGAAAGAAATCCCAGCCTGAATACTGGTCTCAAAGCACAAGCAGTTTTTGAGACTTAACTAAAAGCAATGAAGGTGACAAAGTCACCCATCAGTGCCTGAGTTTGGCCAGGACATCTCTAGGGTGAGAGTGATTAAGATCCCATGGATTGTATCAGGGTGGGGATGATTGGAGAGTTAGCTGCTGTAGTAAGACCTATCCCTTTCAGCGGGTTTGTTGCACAGTTATCAAATCAGTGTCCCCAAAAGACATAAGTCCATTTTATAATCACATCCACCAATTTCCTATACTAAGAAATAGAAATTTTCAAGTTCTGGTTTATTTAATTTTGAGCATGATCCTAACACAGTCCCTGGGTAGATTTTTTTCATAGATAAATTGTGTTATTTTCTGATTCTTAACTTTTGCTCGCTTTTTGTGAGCAATTCTGCATAAAGGGCTGAATTAAATTGTTGCTCCGAGTACAGAATGTTTTATAACAGACCCCTGAAGGCTGTTTGCCTCTTTGGAAGATAACAGGGGTTGTTCTTATGTCTTCAGATAACTAAAAGTGGTAGGAAAACAAAACGTAGGTTGCAAATTGACTTTCCTTGATAGCTGTTCTATGTGAAGGGTGCTGCAACAGGTACTTTTCCTTGCAAGGAGCAATCCATACAATAAGTATAAACTGCTGGATGAAGTGGAAATATGCATCTGTCAGCTCACATCTGGCTGGGGAGCTGGGCTTCAGTACTTCATATGCACAAGACTTGCTGTTCTGTCTAAGCAGTAGGTGCAAGTTAGACCTTTGAGGAGGTGGGAGATAAGTGAGTATTTGACTGTTTTACAAAACCCCAACCTTTTCTTATACCCTCTTGTGCTCTCAGTACCTGCTAAACTCACTACTGACAGAGGAATAATTCACTAAAATACATTTTAAAAATCCCTGCTTTGAGTCCTTTAAGTGTTGTAATTCTCAATTATATAGCCCAGACTACACTCTGAAGTGATAATTAGGCATTAAATGGTAACAGGATTATTATGGAGATTTCTCCTGACAGCCATTTAGCACCTAATTAGGTGTTAAGGCCATAAATTTAGGTTTCTCAGCAGCATTTAGGGCCCTAATAAATTTTTTTAAAGTTTGAAATAACCAGCTTGTCTTCACAACTGTGCCACCACTGTGATGTACTCAAGCTGCCTTAAAGGAGACAGCAGTAGTATGTCCTATACCATGATGTTTTAAGGATGAGTGAGCATCCTTCTGGGTGAGCAAAAATTTCTCTGTTTTTTTCCAATGATATGTTAGTTTAATAAAACATTTAATCTCTTCCCCCAGTCTTTGCCCATTTAAGGGAGACATGTAAGCATGGCTCAGAGGAAAATCTGTTCTCTGCCTTATGCCAGATACGGACTTACTACCATTTTTCTTGAATGGACCTTTTTTTTAAATAAATTGTTTAAAGGACTAACTGCTGCTGAGCTTGTTGTAATAGCATATTTTTCACTGTTTTTTTTTTAGTTAGTTTCAAGGCTCAGTAGAGGGTTCAGTTGAAATAGTTGGAAAAAATAAGATTCTCAAAGGCAGAGACCATTCCTTAGGATCTTTGGACTGCTAGTTTTCTAGTTTGTGAATCTTTAAGGAATTTTTGGTGATGACAGAACCCTCCCAATTAGTTGCTTTGATGTAGTGAATAAACAATGATGCTTTTTTTCATCATCTTCCATGAACACTTGGAAGACATTACGGAACCACCAGGAAACCACATATCTCTGTTTGAAAATCACTCTTGATCACAGCCTGTAGGGCAGCAACAACATAAGGCACAGCAGAGAACAATTATACAGAGCAAGACTCAAATAGAGTTCAGAGTAGCCTTGTCAGGACAGGTAGTGGTCTCCAGTGTTTAACCAGGAGTTGATTTCTCTGTAGTGTTTAATCTGCTCTACCAATGCTAAAGGCAGAATGAAGACAAAAAGTGTATTTCTAGTGTGGGAACAGTAATAATGAGTTGCCCTATAGTGTTTGCATTAGATGATCCTGCGTTTCCAACATGTGACAAACGGCCTACTCACTATGTGTGGAGGAATCTGTTTTCTGAAAATAATTTCATTAAAAAACCTCAAAAACCCATATATGAGATCGACTAAAACTAATCCAGAGTTGTTTTCCTCAGCTGGGAAGCAGAACAAAGTTTGCTGTCTCTTAAAAGGTTCAGACAATAGTACTAGGCATTAACTCAAACATTGACTGTTTTTACCTTTTTTGTCTTTAAATCATTGTACCAGAAAAAATCAGCTAGATATGGTGACATATCAAAAATTGCTGGTAGGGAAATTGAATATTATTAGTGATGCTTGAACTGCTCTTGACTTCTGTCAAGAGACAGGGTAAGGAAAATAAAATACTCCTGGGAATTTACAAATGAGCTAGTTTTGTTCTGCTGTTAAGATATAAGGGGAGACCGTTCCCTCTGAGTTTGAAAATCCACTTTGAATTCCAGTAAATGATAGCATTTTATTGGTTATGAGTGGAAATAAATACTCTATTTAGAAAGAAAATGGAAATCTTGGCTTACAGTGGACAGAGGTGTAGAGAAATTTGGATTAGCTAATAACAGGACTTCATGCCTGTTTAGATCAATCTTTTATCTGAATATGCAAAAATGAGTATTCATAAAAATTATTTTTGCAGACTTTTTGAAATCTTGTTTGTCTTTTTTTTTTCATAACATAATATATTCCAAATTCTTAATTTGGGGTAAAATCCTAATGAAATGAAGGACATTCAGTGAGATGGCAAAGTTAAAGGCCTGGATGAAGACTGTGTTTCTTTTCTGTAGTGAAGACACAGGAGAAGCTATTTGGGAATCAAGCAAATAGGGAGCAGAAGCACAGCTAGCCATGGCTGGATGTAATGAACTGTTACTAGTGAATATATGAAACAACAGTTGGAATATTTCAAGAGGCAGTGAATGGCTTGAATCTGTTTATATGAGGACTTTGGACAGCGTAGGTTCACAAAAATAATTATTTTGGTACTCAGAGGGGCTGTATTCACTGTATATTTGACAGGGTGGAGGGTGTACTGTTTCTTTTCAACAGGTAACTTGTGATTTCTCTGTCTGCCTTGCTCCCTCTATTATTTTTCTGGCTCTTTTAATTTTCTTTGTGCAAAGAAGAGATGGAATCTGTCTCTGTTTAGGCGTGAGACTTTACAGCCTTGTTTTCTTTCCTTCAACAGAGAACATACAGAGCTATGTATGACTACAGTGCTCAAGATGAAGATGAAGTTTCCTTCAGGGATGGTGATTATATCATCAATGTGCAACCAATTGATGATGGCTGGATGTATGGTACTGTTCAGAGAACTGGGAAAACAGGAATGCTTCCAGCAAATTATATTGAGTTTGTTAACTAATTTTTGTCTCTAGTCCTTTGAGCTTTATTATGATTTACTCAGAATCTAACCTTTTAGAAAAAGTCAGAAGAATCTTTTAAGAGTACATGTTCATTACTTTATCACTGCTATAACAGTCTGCATTCTCACTCAGAATCCAATTTAGAGTCCTTTAAAGTAAAGATAAACAATCAACAAGAAGCTCAGAGCTTTGAAAACAGCATTGCTTTATAATAGTGCTCCCTCAAAATGAAAAACATACATGGAAGCCTGGTGCTGCCAATCCTATAAAGATTTCAGTCAATTAGCTGTAAAGGGGAAATACCTTTTCCCTACACTTCTCTTTATAATAACCATAAAATCGATTCACTTCTTATGGCACTCTGAAGTCACAGGAGGTTAACACACTAAGTTTGAACACATCTTCAAATTATTAGGGAGGTGTTTAATGTTTGAGCAGTTAGCATCCTAATAAAAAAAAAAAAGTTGAGTAGATAGTTCAATCATTTGAAATAATGACAAGTAATATGCTAGTAAAAAAACAAATAAAACCCCCTACTGCCCAGCAGCCTTACAGTAAACAGGTCTATTTTGACAGCAAAAATTTCCTGACTCTTGCATACCCACATTGATTCCTGGATTACCCATTTTCTCTTAATTCCAACAGTGACTTCTTCTATCAGCTTTGCTTGCATCCCAGTCCATCAGTTAGATCCATGCCTGGATTCATGGTTCTTTAGTATCTTTTCCACAGAAAATTCCTTGCAAAGACTGTCTAGAGTATGAAACCTGTCAACTCTTCTGTTTCCTTCTAATAATACTTAGCATTTAATAGAAACTTCCATTAGGGCAATGTACAACCAATACTTCATGTTAGTTCCTTTACCTTCACCTGTACTGCTGTAAATAAAAAGCCTGTATGAGGCCCCAGTGCTGTGCAGTCACACAAAGCCTGCAGTCACATCCCTCCTTCTTACCACAGGTAACTCGCTTAATGGCTGCTTTGCTGATGAGCTAATGTACCTACCCCCGCTGCAGAAATACTTGCACCTCCATTGAGGAGTGGAGGAGAGCTCTGGTTATTGTAGTGCATTTCAGCTCAATGGCCTGTTGCTTCAGTTTCCTCCAAAAATCTCGGTGATCCAACAGTGGATTATACGCTTGCCAAATGATTAATGATGGAGAAATATTATGTTTTCTTTTACTGATTTAATCTTTCTCATAACTGACACTGAAGGGAAACTAACCAAACAGAAGTCTAACATACTCTATGCCATCATGCTTCAGTTTAGCCATCTGCAGAAAACAGTAAAAATATTTTGCTGACAAACCTTCACGTACGCTCTTTGGTGTTCGTTAACTTATGATCAGAACTGAGACATCCAGGTGTCAGTCTGTGAGGCTGAGGAGAGGATCATATAGCTGGTGACATAACGGACCTGTAAGAGAGACTCTGTCAGCAGGCTTGGGTCACAGGGAAGTTGGTTTTGCTTTGTCTGGGTGCCAGGAGGGTGCCACGTTCCCTCCCAGGGAGAAATTCTGGGAGGAAGGACAGAAGAGTTAAAGATTCATGTGGGAACTTACTCATGTGGATGCATACATGTGTAAGGAAGAAAATGTTTTTGCTGCCAGTATCATGTGTGGTGTTCAGCCATGTGCTAGAGAAGTTAATTTTGGAGTAGCTCTCAGAATGTTGAGCCTGCACTGGCATTCTTCCATTTCTGAAATTTTTAAAGTAGAATTAAATATAGAGTTTATAGACAATTTTCTATTTCTTGTTTCACAAAGTAAGCGAGCCTGCAATATGTATTTAAAGAATAAAGAAGGAAGGCAGTATGCTTTTGTTATGTCAACTGAAAGTTGTCAATGCAAATAGCTGCTAGTTCTATTTTTGCATACAATTAGTGACTGGAAAGCTTATGCAATTTTTTTTAGGTGTTGCTAACACAGGGTTGCTCCCAGCTGCCAAACAGGGTGGAATGACTGCATTAAAAAATAAAAAGTAAAAATGCCCATGACTGTGGAATTGCCTGTGCTTTCTTGTCAGCTGCCTAATTTCAAGGCTAAAGCTGACCAGGAGTATGTAACTTCAAAAAATGTGGTTCAAAACCAGAGATGCAATACTGTAAATATGCAGTCTGTATGGGTGACACTGCTGTCATTTTAAATTCTTGAAAGTTTCGCATATAGAGCTGCTGCTGCAACAGACCCTTCTGCATTACTGGTGACTTCCACATTAAATTAGCAAGCTTTGCAAGTCAAATGGCTTTTTCAAAAGGCTGATGTGGTAAGCTGAGCTAGAAGCTCTGAAACAAGCAATCTGCTTCTGTGTTGATTTTCATCACCAGCCATCAACAGCAAGGAGAGGAATCCCATCTTACTATGGCTGGCAAATTTTTCTGATGATGCCTGAGGCAGAATTGGCTATCACTTGCTGCTGTGCTGCTCTATTAGTTGTGTAATGCTGGCAACAATAAAAACAAGTTGTCAGTTTGTTAACCAGATAGGAATAAAAAGAAATATGGGGAATAGATATATTGCATCAAGTTGCAATTTTTAGTGGCTTATAAAAAAGAAAGTCTCCACCTGTAAATACACTAGCATTCTTCCTAAGTGAGGAGATGGCTTGCAGTGTTGAACACTGTATGTATAGTGAAAAGCAAATCAGAAAATTAGCATTTGATGACATTACACGACTATGTTATGCTAAACAATGGAAATAAAATTTCCTTTTTGAATTTTGAATGTTCATTAGCCTGGCAGAGCAGCTAAAGCAATTTGCAAAATAAAAAAAGGTCAAGAAAACAAAACAGTATGTGAATTGTATTTCTCTTGACAATGGTATGTCAGCAGAATTATTAAGATCTGTTTTAAGTTATTCATGTAGTCAGGTTTTTATGTTGTATATGCTTAGAAATTTGTGTTCATATGGAATGGTTCCTGCTTTTTGATATAAAACAAACTTTAGTGTCATTATGCAGCTTTGTTCTAAGCAATGCTATTGAAGGCCCAAAATTATCAGAGTGGAATTATAAAAATGTTTTTTAAGATCTAAAATTCGTGAAGTAGGGAAAGTAAGTCAGCAACTAAATTGTGCCAGCACAGGTTTTACAAGGCATATGTTGGAGCCTGTTACATGCAGTGGGATATAGGGGTGAACAAATGTTACATGCTGTCTTGTCACCTTTAAAGTATATATTCCTTTTTAACACAGCATGGTCCCCCCACTGTACTTTCTTCCTGTAGACAACATTTTTCTGGGGAAGGGAAAAGACTTTTAAGGATCCAAATTTGTCAAGATGTTCCAAAGTTCAGGTTGGAAGTTCATACATTCAAATTTTAAGCGTTTTAGAAATAAAGAAGATACAATGTGCTGTAATTCTTGCTAACACGAGTATAAATGTAGAAAACAACATAGAGCATATTCATACATATATACAAGAACAAATGGGTGCCTTGCTTTTCATTACTCTCTCTTGCCTGGCTAATCTTCATTTTCTAAACAAAGCTACTTGCAGATACTGCAGTTGTAATTTTTCATTATGGAACATTAGCATTTAATCTTGATGAAACAGGGTTTTCTTGATTACATTTGACATACCATAAACCACTTCAGCAGATTGGGATTTGACAGAGAATCACCTCCCATGGATTATATTTTTGACAAATGTGTCCCCACTGAGTGTTCCTCGGGGATGTGGAAGGTCTCTAATACCTGGGAAAGGTAATAATTCTAGTTTTTATTGTACAGTGACTGCATGTCATTTTGTACAATGAAAAAGAAATGATAAGTACAGAAGTCTTTGGCAGAAAGTGGTACAGGGTATAAAATGTTAGATTTTAATTATGTTGATTAATACTCCATTTAAAATACAGAATACACTTTAGTTAGTAAATGTTTAAATAGTATACTGAAACAGACAAAAGATGCTGTTGAAAGAAGATCTCCAAACTGATGTGCTGGCAAATGCAAAGTACTGGTGAGCTGTAGAAGAATAAACCATTTTGCAATGCTTTAGTGATTTTCTCCAGCTTTATGCCATAGGAATCCCATCTCTCCTTTTGAAAGAAAACCTGAAAGCTATATTTCCTAAACTGCCTGCACTACAACAGTATATTCAAAGGAATTTCATATGCTTCTTGTGTCTGATAAGTAGAATTTGCATATTGTACTTAAGTTGTAATCCAGTTGTTGTTGACATTTGTTTAATTATTATTATTTTAGGGGGAAAATAAGCTATACTGTAGCATTTCAATCATGTGTATTTAATATTACTATTAGAAATTGCTAGACCATTGGAAGACAGCAATGACTGTATTGACATTGATTAGCATGGTGTGGAAACTCTCTCAGCTGTTGGTTTTTGCAGTGTGATATAAAAAGCAAAAATGAACCGCTGTGCAGTTTGGCTTATGTTTGCTTTAAAGTGTGTAAAGTTTTAGTTATTTTGCAAAACTGTACTGTATTTGGGAGTATACAGTTATGAAGGTAACAATTGTTTTTCAAAGGACAGATATACTTACTCTTGGATCATACGATGTATCATCTTAATTTGGCTTTTGTTATGCAGAAAGTTAACACCAGCTATTAAAATATATTTTAGTAGAAATGCTTTAATTCCTGTTTCTTCCTCTACACTGTGAATATTTAAGCCTTGGTGGACTAGAGCAACATCATGCTGCCCAAAGTACTAACCTATGCAAACTAGTTCACATTTTAGTTGATGTCACAGTGGTTGTAACATAACAATTTATTTTGCATAACATTAAACGTCATTAAAATAAAATATTAAACCCAGCACTATGTATGTATTATATTCATAAACAATACTCTGCAAAGCTACCATACCCATTAATATAAGCTATCAAAGATGTATATTGGTTTAACTAAGGAAGCTTTGAGTTTTCAAACTCAAGTGGAATATTTAGCACTATTATTCTTCAAGCTTGATCTCAGAAAATAGTTTCCTAACACACCATTTTATTTCAGAATTGCACTCTCCTCAGAGGGTTGATTTGCTTTTTCAGTCTGTATTTCTAACTCTTCAGTAGAACAGCAAGTTACATTCCATGTCCCTTGGTTCGTTTAAATAAGCAAAGATAGTAAGTGAAGGAGGTCCGCTGATTTGACCGATACCGGTTTGCCGGTCTTTGAATTGTGAAACACTCAGTGAAACACTAATGAAAACAAATTGGATTACTGGCCTCTTTAAGACAATTTCATATACAAATGTGGTTCCTGGGTTATGTTTATTCACTTACACAAGTAAATTATTTTTACAACATTGTAAGAAAGTTTAAGTTAAAATAAAAGCCAGAAGTATTTTGGAACTGCTCTGCCTGTAGTTGAAGAAGATTATTATGCTTAGGGACATGGTGTATTTATTTGAGTGTTAAGCATACAGTCCAATGGACTGCATTAGAATCTTTTAATTTTTATCAAGTGTTAGTTTGAAGAAGGCTGTTAACAATGAATGAGGACAAATGGCAGCTACAAATGGAGCTGGTTAGTTCATTCTAGGTAAGTGATGTACAGTTGCTACCACACTAATTTTCTCCTTAAGAAATACATGTTAGCACTTCCTATGAAGTTTAACTAGTTACAGAGCTTTGATTCCATGTTCTGTGGTGCTTTTATTTATTGAAATGCTGCCAGTATAGCAAAATCCAATCTTTATATATACTGTAGCAAACAGCAGTTTTCAATAATAAAAAGATTTAAGAGTTGCCAAAATGGACCTCAAGCACTCGGAATGTGTTTTATTTGTAAATCCCTCCATAATCTGCCAGAGCAACTGGAGTACTTTATTTTCTCTTTCTATCCTAAATATATATTTCAGGTGAAGGTTCTCCTCCTGAGAGCCGCTGATGTGAAGTTGGTAAGAGTCATGTGTTCGGCATCTGAAGGATTATGTCCTTGTTCAGTAGTCATGTCAAATCTAACAAATGGCTGAAATGAAAAAGGCTTTCCTGTCTTTACTGACCCCACAGAGTATCATGATCAAAAGGATCTATGTAGTGGCACTTGAAAGTCCTGTGGAAACCCTCCACACTGTATATTGGATAGGTTGAGAGTTTCTAGCTATCACTGGTTTTAGGATGCCCTCATTTCTGCTCTGTCACAGAAATGGGCTTTTGATTTTCTCTGTTGTGTTAATTAGCAAGAGTAAGCTAATTTTACATAGAGTTCTCTGTACTGAGAGGATAGTTGCCCAATGCATTGGCTGTGAGAAGTGCTGCCTGCCTTCCCTCCTCCCACTCAAACCACCAAGCCCAGCCATGTTTCCAATCCTGTCTTGCAGTGTACCTCTCTATTCTTTCCATGAAGCTACCTGTGGGACACACTGAAATGGTATCACCAAATGATCCAGATATGTTTTTTTCTTCCAAATGATTCCTTTTATCATTCTTTCAGTGATCCAGTTTATTGCACAACCTTAAAACCAGTAATATCAGCATAAAGAAAGAGGTAGCATGATATGGGTGGGAAGGCATGGCTGAAGTGAAAAGCCACAGATTTCTTACTCAGGTTTTGCTGCAGAGGTTAGTATAAGTCAACCATATGTCTGAGAGTGCCAGTTGAACAACTAACCTATAAGCTGAGCAATACTGTGTAGATGTGCCTGGCCTGTCTGTGCTTATGTCTGTGCTGTAGTGTCAGAAGTGACTATGGGGTAGTGTGCAGATACCTAGTCTAGCTTTTGAGCAATTACTCTGAATCCTAACGGCAGGGCAGCCATTGGCATATGGCATTCGTAAGGACAAATTTATCCTTCCAGAAAATGAGAAATGGGATAGTACAGAGGGAAGAAATTGTCAGTCAGTTAAAACTGCATGTTCTTGTGCCCTGCGGGAAGGAAGTCTCTTGTGTAGAGTCAGAAGATTGAGCCCCGTGGCACCGCAGCAAGTTCCTAACTCTGAACTGTGTAAGTACCAGGATGAGATGATGCGCCACAGAGCTCACCTGCTCCTCAGATTTGATACTCCATGATGCGCTGTGTGCTGGGCACATGTTTAACAATGACAGCAGAAACTGGAGATTCATATTTATGCACTATGTCCTAAACAGAGTCTAAGCAGTCCTTGATTTTATATATTTTAACTTTGGTTTCTTTCCCACCTGCCTGCTGTTGATAAAATCTGCATATGAATAGGCCTGTTCTCGTGCAAAAGACTACTGGCTTGTGGCTTTGACCACTCGTGGCTACAAAGAGAGATGTTCTTACGGTACTAACATCTGGCTCTTAAAATATTGCTTGGCTTATAAATATCCATTTTAAATGATTTCACAAACAGCTGGCAGCTTTTGTGGTTGTTCTTTGATTCAAGCCATAATTTTTCTGTGTTTTTCCTCCATCTTTCCTCTCTTGACATGCTTACAGCCTCTGGGACTGCGTTGCTTTGGACAGCAGCTTTGCCAGGACCCAGAGGCTTCTCAAGGCACTGAGAAGAATTTAAATTGCTTGAAAAATGCTCGTGCTGTCTCCCCATTAAGCTCTTCCCCTGCCAGCAGTTGTACACTAGCTTCAGTGTACATCTTCGCCTTTTGCCTTGTCTTCGTTCAGCCAGGCTCTGACATCTCTGTTACCGAACCCAATGGGCCTGGGCCCTCTCCAGTTGGGCCTTCAGACCACTTTCTGACCTCTATAGTTTGTACATTCAGGATTGGAACTTTAGCGTGGCTCACCTACCTGTTCTCCTGTCAAGACCTTTGAGCAGAACTCAAAGGATATTGCCATGTGCCCGTTTACCCCAAGGGATGTTACATTTCTGTTGGCTCAGCTGTGAACAATTCTCTGTGAAGAGTCCTCTTGACTGTGCTTTCACTCTCTCCCCTTCCATCTGGGTGCCTCCTTCCGGAAGGAGGATCTGGGGAACTACAGGCCTGTCAGCATGATCTCAGTGCTGGGGAAGGTTACGGAGCAGATCATCCTGAGTGCCATCATGCAGCACGTACAGGACAACGAGGGGATCAGGCCCAGTCAGCGTGGGTTCACGAAAGGCAGGTCCTGCTTGACTAACTTGATCTGCTTCTGTGACAAAGTGACCCACTTAGTGGATGAGAGAAAGGCTGTGGATGTTGTTTACCTGCACTTTAGTAAAGCCTTTGAGACCATTTCCCACAGCATTCTCCTGGAGAAACTGGCAGCTCATGGCTTGGACGGGGTACTTTTTGCTGGGTAAAAAACTGGCTGAATGACTGGGCCCAAAGAGTTGTGGTGAATGGAGTTAACTCCAGTCAGCAGCCAGTCATGAGTGCTGTTCCTCAGGGCTCAGTGTTGGGGCCAATTCTGTTTAATATCTTTATCAATTATCTGGATGAGGGGATTGAGTGCACCCTCAGTAAGTTTGCAGATGACACCAAGTTGGGTGAAAGTGTCGATCTGCTGGAGGGTAGGAAGGCTCTACAGAGGGATCTGGACAGGCTGGATCGTTGGGCCGGGGCCAGTTGTGTGAGATTCGACAAGGCTCAGTGCCGGGTCCTGCACTTGGGTCACAGCAACCCCATGCAACACTACAGGCTTGGGGAGGAGTGGCTGGAGAGCTGCCTGGTGGAAAAGCACCTGGGGGTGTTGGTTGACAGCCGCCTGAACATGAGCCAGCCGTGTGCTCAGGTGGCCAAGAGGGCCAATGGCATCCTGGCTTGTATCAGGAATAGTGTGGCCAGCAGGATGAGGGAAGTGATTGCTCCTCTGTACTCGGCACTGGTGAGGCCGCACCTTGAATACTGTGTTCAGTTTTGGGCCCTTCACTACAAGAAGGACATTGAGGTGCTGGAGTTTGTCCAAAGAAGGGCAATGAAACTGGTGAAGGGTCTAGAGCACAAGTCTTATGAGGAGCGTCTGAGGGAACTGGGGTTGTTTAGCCTGGAGAAGAGGAGGCTGAGGGGAGACCTTATCGCTCTCTACAACTACGTGAAAGATGGGTGTTGTTCTCTTTTTCCCAAGTGACAAGAGACAGAATGAGAGGAAACGGCCTCAAGTTGCACCAGGGGAAGTTTAGGTTGGATATTAGGAAAAATTTCTTCTCTGAAAGGGTAGTCAGGCATTGGAACAGGCTGCCCAGGAAAGTGGTTGAGTCCCCATCCCTGGAGGTATTTAAAAGATGTGTAGATGTGGTGCTTAGGGATGTGGTTTAGTGGTGGACTTGGCAGTGCTAGGTTTATGGTTGGACTCGATGATCTTAAGAGTCTTTTCCAACCTAAAGGATTCTAGAATTCTGTGATTCTGTTCTATGTTTCTGACTGCTTCTGAGCTCAGCTGCTGATTTCAGAAAAGAGGGAGTCCACATTTTTCTCTGTCTCATCAATACCCAAATAAGTTCTTGTTCATTCTCTTCTTCAGAGGATTAGCATCTTCGTTATTTTATCACTGATTTTGGGCTGAACTCTTAATTCAGGAGTCTTTCTCTCTCAATCAGTGTTAGAGCGAAGGTCTCATGCCACGTAGATGTAGTGTGTTGCTCACTGTGGAAGCTGTGTTGATAGGCACTATCCTGCTTACTGGAACCTTTCATTTCCTAGCACTGCTTATTCTGAATTCATCAGATATAGGATCTCTGTGAGACGTGATTATCTGTGCCAAAATCCAGCCTTTCTATAAATAAATATGTCATTATAAAATAAACAGTTTTTCCTGACTTGTATTTCCTCTGACTCAAGATGACACTGACATCTTCCAATTTTGTAGCTTGTACTGACCTTAGGAAGCATACATCTAAAATGAGTTAGATGAATTAGGCTCTAAGGGACTGTTTAGGCAGACCTTGATGACTGCAGCTATTACACAGTGTGGATATCTCAAGTTAGATGGGATAAAAGGCATATTAGGTCTTACTGGCAAGTGGTTCAATTGAGAACTGAGTTCATGTATTTATTTGAGAGACCCAGCTATTCAAGAGACTGTCATTTTTATTTCTACTCCAGCAGTTGAAAACAAATACAAGAATTAGATGGCAATTATTTATAATCGGCTAATTAGCTGTGCAGCTTAAATAATTCCTCTGTCAACACAGAAGTGGAGAAAGTGAATTGGATAGTTTTGGCAAACCATGTGCAAGGTGGAGCAAACAAGCAGGCTGAATGTCAGGCTAGGCATTTGGATTGACATGCAGTGTGCTTGCACGTCCAACCTTTATCTTTCCTTCTAACTTTTTCAAAAAAGTAATGGGAAAGCTCTGCTCATCACAGCATGACTTAGCGTGCTGTTAGACAAATTAATCTTTAATGGAAGAACAGGTTCAAGGGCAGGGGTGAGGTCTTGGAAGACAACATTTTACAGTTACACTTTCAAATCTTGACATTTCCAAGATCCTGTTACTTAAATGAACTTTTACTTTGGTCCTCTGCATTTTCTGTTGGCCCTCAAAACCCACTAAAATTATTTTATTCTGTTGTACTTTCAATGTTCCAGTCCTTGTGGCAGTTACCTTTGTGAGAAGGGAAAAAGACCAGAAATGTTGGAGTACTTCAAGTAACTTCCTTTTCATACAGTTTTTCATTGCTATGCTAAATAACATCTGTGAAATATCCTCCATTGCAAGGCCCTTTATTCTACCCTCAGGCAACATATCAAAACAAGTAATATATTCCCTGACCAAATGCCACTGGCCATGATGCTCTGTTGCGTAACTGTGATTGTTATGAGAGGGAGGACATGTGCTCCAATGACAATAGCTACAAGCTCGACATTAGAGCAAGCACCTAGCAAAGACTCCTGTGAGAGCTTTCTTAGCTCATCAGTCCTTTAAAAAAAGTAGCCATCACTGTAGTACCAGTGCTCTGTGAGATCAGTAAAGCTGCAATTTTGGAACTTGGTTTATTTTCTGGATGCTATCAAGTAAACACAGCTGCAGCTGCTTTTGGACAGATTGATTTTAAATATTGTTTTGACTAGTTGCTGCTTATGTTTCTGTTGGTGTTCTACTGCTTTCTTTTTCTGCTTCTCATGATATGATGGCCAAGCCAGAAGAATACATCAGACCTGCTCATGGGAGGGCCTTCTGCCAGTCTAGAGGTGTATGTTTTCTTATTTTAAGCCTTTCTTCTTTTTCCCAGCACTGCCAAACTGGTTCTCAAAGATAAAGGATATGCGCAGGAATGTACTCACCCTCCTACAAGAAGGCCAGAAGTGTAATCTGAGCTGGTACAAAATGACTCAAAACAAAGGCACGTTCGCTGGTCACAATCAAACTAATTTGCCCATTATGTTGAACACATGATCCATGAAGCACACACAGTCCTATGCTCCTAAAATATGTTCCTTCTCCAAATACTGCTGGTCTAGTGACTATATATTTTAGGGTTATGTGAATCCTGTCTGAGAAACACACTCTTTTTTTGGTAAAATAACAACAGGTTTTCATGTCTTATTGCAACATGCTTTAATCCTCATGACCTACAACTGGACCAGAACTTCACAGCTTAATAAGGTAGGTGGAACAAGTCTACTTAGTCTGTACATTAGTTTATTTTAAAAAGATGTTTCTCATTTTGATTCTGTCCAAATATGCAGTGAAGGGTTCTGTACAGGACTGAACAGTTTTACCTGGTTTTGGAAAGCAACGTTGGGAAACCATGGATCATACCAGAGTAACTGGACCTTGTTTCTTAGTCCAGACTAAGGTTTCTTAGTCTGCCGTGTTTCTTGTCTCTATCATGCTGTCTGTTTACCTGAGGCAAAAACAAGGTTGAAGGGGCAGATTTTTTAAATATATTTAGGTTCAAAACCGTGGAAATGAGAGACAAGTAGGATTTTCAAATCACATCTGAAATCGGCGGTGTTGGTAATAAAGTGAGGCTTGAAATGTCACTCAACATTTTAACACTCCAATGTGCTTTAAGAAATGAGTCATCATCCTTTAATGACTTAACTATAAATAGTGAAACGCTCACTGAATTAGGGATCATAAAAATTTTGTTCACCCTTGAATAAAGTATCTAACAACTAGGCTAGAGCTGTGTTGACTCTTTTTCCATCTCTTTAGTCTAAAAATGTTTAATTAGGCTATATGAAATGGGAAAGCATCAGTGAAATGGATGTCAGTTCTGAATTTTCCATGGTTTGGCAGTTGTTATTCTTGGACAAGATAATTATTCAAACCCCTTTGACAGTGAGAAGAACAAACAAATCCTGGATGAGGATTTGAATCACTAGATTAAAAGAGAGAGAAATATGTCCCTGGTCATGCTCTGAAAGACCATTTCTTCTTAGTTTTCATAATAGGGCTGAGATACACCCTCAGCAAAGTGTTCAGGGCTGTGAATTGTGAATAGGGAATGGATGAGTGCCTGTGCCATTCCAGGGGAGGTGCTTCAGCCTTGAAGATATTTGAGACCTGGTTTTGGTCTCAGCATTTCCCACCTGTTGTCAAGAAACTGTGAAGGGGCAATATATAGCACATAGCTCTGACTCAGTATGTCCTGTGTGGCTGGACACGTATCATGGGTCATTTTTAAATCATGTTGTGTGGAATGGGTACGAGAATGCTCATGTTGGCCTTCAACAGACAGGCAATCCTCAAGCAGAAATGGTCCACCTGGAAAAAGTGAGGGCCAAATCCTAATTTTGTGCCCTAGCTTTCCTAAAGGTATGGGTGCTCTTCACAAACCTCTGAGGAAGTAAGAGATTTTGCCCCTGCTGAACTGGTGGTGCCTCACCTCTGCTGGTGGCAGCGGCTGCTGAGCACAGACCTCCTTGGGGCAAGTTGCTTGAGTGGGTGGCATCGCAGGCACCTTTCTCAAAACCTGCAGCTCCTCAAGCTCAGCCGTGCCATTCAGCATTGACTAAGTACCAGCAGATTTATCAGCCCTCCTTTTCTTTTTTTAAAACATTTTTCTGTAAGTTGTTCTTTCTGCTTTGTTGCATATTTTTATCTCAGGCAGCAGAGCAGTAGCTGTGGCAGGAGGGACATGGGGATGTGTTGTCTGGAGGTGGGAGTGCAGCTATGGAGGTAGTGGAGCTGGTGTGCCAGGCGGGGATACAGACCTGGGGGAGGCAGGAGAAGCTGCGGAGCCAGAGGTACCCCAGTGTGCTGGAACAGACCGAGTCGCCCAGGAACTGAGCCCTACCACTCGCTCCTACTTGTGGAAGGCAGGAAAGGGTGGTGAATGTCAAAGGACCATTTCTCCTAAGTGGATATGTGAGCACTTGTGACAAATATTTTTCACGATCTCCAGGCTGTAGCTTACAACTACAAAACCTGGAGGAACAGAAGGAGCATTCCTGGAGAAAAATCTAATTTTTTTGCTTCAAGTTGAATTATCCTTGAAAGCACTCAATGCCTCCCTTGGCCTACCATTTTCCAAGCATGGTAGGGTTTACCATGAAAAGCAGCCTTCATAGTTTCTTATTTTCTTTCTTGCTGAAGTGTAGAGCAAGCTTCCTCTTGTTTCTGCTTTTATTTGGGCAGTTTCCTGCTCTGATGGGAGCAAAGTTCTCTTCACCTGGTGCAGCTGCAGTGATTGGTGAAGACATTCAGAAACTGCTACTCGCCACTGTCATTTGCTGTAATCCTCCTGATTGATACACATACCACTGACAGCTATGTATCTAGGTGCATTTTTCTAAATCTCTCTGCATTTTTAGGAAAAAAATGTCCAAGAGCTGAGATAGAGATGTACAACAATATCTCTTTTCCTCTTTTCTATTGTACACTGAAAGGGAAGCTGAGGAGAAAAATACCTGCATGTGAGATTTTAAAAAGGCCTTACAGGACTGGGTGAGCCATAGTTCATTAGTCCCCTTAGCAATAAAAAAGGCAGTCATGTAAAACTGGCACAAGGGGGCAGATGTGCACCATTAAAAAAGTCTTCGTAGTCGCCGATTGAAATTTTGTTTATGAATGATCAGAATTAGCAGCAGGACATAGTCTGGTAACTGTCTTCTTAGGTGCATAAATGGCTACATTAATTGTGTTAATTAGAATGAAAACTCACATTTCTACATAAAATCAAAAGGCCTTAGCAATACAAATTGATTACAAAATTTGATTTCCAGTGCAGATGAATAGCAGACATAACTAGGGAATAAAAATGTTTCATTAATATTTTTTTACTGGATCAGATGAGATGAGCCATTCAACTATCATAATTCAACACTTAAAATATGAGCTTATTGACACCAAATATTGTTGTGGTGCTCAAAGCTGTATTAGTACTTAAAAAAGCCTATGTGCTCCCTGAACAGCGATAATTACTTAGAAACCTGTGGTGGTGCCTATGGTGGTATCTTACGAGTTCGTAGAGTTACATGTGTGTAAAAAATGCTGTATATAACTACAAGAAGAAAGCCAGTGCAGGAGGCATGGTCAAGGAAAAGCTGCAGTAAGAAATGCTACAGCAGCAGAGGTTTCATTATGCTGTTAAGACAAATTAATCTGCTGTAGAGACAACTACTCATGCAGTGACAGGATTTTCCTCCCCAAACCTCTCCTTGCTGTGACGTACACTGCATCTTCATTACCTGATCTGTTCCACATTTAATCCAAAGCAAATTAATATTTTTTATACTTTTTTTTTTTAATTATAAGACAAAACTGAAGTGCTAGAGATAAAAGCAGTAATTTTATTTCACGTGATTCCATTAAAAATGAACTTTTATTGCTGGCTGGACTTGAAATTAACATAACATTTTGTTGCTCAAGCAATGCCAACTTTTAAATCATCTGTTTGGATTCATCTGAAATATTTCAATACGCAAGACACGAATGAAGCTTTGCAAGAACAGGGGTATTTAACGAGAACTTCACTGTGGCTGTGTTGAAATTAACGGAATTAATACAAGAGAATAGGCTATTTACACGTATGTATACAGGGTGAGTCTGCAATTCCATGTTCATTTGGGAGACTTTATTTTTCCGTGGAAGGAAAAGGCACTTAAGACTGTTTAAAATCTCACTGTTTTATTGTTACACCATTGTGCCAGCAGATGATTAAAACTTGCCTTGAAGCAGTGGAGGCTCAGTTCAGCTGGAGACAATGCAGAGGTGAGTCCCTGCTGGCTTTCATGTTTCTAAGCACATTTCTCAGCCTCACTTGGATTGTTCCAGGTCAAAAAAGAGGATGTTCCTTTCCAAACTGTTGATATCTGACTCAGGCTCATCCCTGACTCTGACATTCCCTAAATATTTGATTTCTTCTTTTTACCTGTTGACCTGTATTACTGACAGTTCCTTTGCCTTTTCTTTATATAGATGCTTTCTACATAAGCATAGCTTTTATCTGTCTTCCACGGTTGCCAAATGTATTATTTTCTTAAAAATTTCTTCATATGCCAGTTGCAAATAATTTCAGTTCTTCTCTGAATTTCCTCCACTTTCTCTTTGTTTCTCTCATTGCCTAAAATGAGTGCAAGGATTAAGAAAGCTTCAGCAGAAGCACAGAAAGGACAACTTCTACCTTCCTTTAAGAAGTGATGTAGTACAGTTATGTAGGGCCTAGCTGAGGTCTATGAGTGCGATGGAGAGAAAAACCTGGGCAACATCTCCTCCATCAGACACTGCTAAGACTTGGCATCTGCTCCTCTAGGGCCTCTGTAGGAAATGTGCTGTTTTATGGCTCCACTTGTTTCCTCATATTTATTAGCTCTGCAAAATTACATCTCCTTTATTGCTTTCTTGACCTTGGGTGCATGTGCCTGGGTCCTTTGTAGCTCTTCCCTACACTTGGGTATCCTGGCCTTGGAGATCCAGTTGATGTGCTCCAAACTAGAATTGGATAACGTGGCAATGTAAAAATAACATTGATGATCAGAGCATTTGGGATGAAAGTGAATTCAAACTCAGGCCAATGTGGAGGTCTAGATGTGGCTGTGTGTCTTCACCTCTCTGAGTAGAGCCAAAGACTGGCTCCAGCCCCTGGAAACGGGCCTCTGAAAGCTGTGCATTGGAGGCCGCCTCCTCCTAGCTTTCTGTGTGGCACCATACAGGATCCTCTCCTTTATTTGAGGGTGTAATAAAGTGGCTGCTAAGTGGTTAGTGGCCATGATTACTGTTTTCTGAGCTTTGAGTGTAGACGCTGCAGTTACTTTTAAGGAATCTCCATGGCCTTGAATTTTCAAAAGTAATTGCCCGTGGTTCATTAAATTCCTTAGTTATGTCCCTAGCTCCTTAGCCTGAATATCACTGGGATGCATCTTTAAAATTTTTTCTAGGCATTCTTTTTTCCAGTCATAATAACTGTCTATTTCTACATAATGTTACTAGCAAGAGTTCTAAAGCTGCTTTCAGCTTGTATTTTTGTTATGTGGTTTTTTTTTTTTCTCTACAGGCAGCAATTTACCTAATTAATTCTGACTATAGAATTGCTGGATTCCTCCACTGTGTTTTGTGAATGTAATAAAGAACAGAGCAGAAGATATGAGAGCTTGAGTTTAATTCCAGATTTTTTATTTTGTTTATAGCTAGGCCATTGCCAAGATGAGAGACACTTGGTTAAAATAAAAAAGTACGTTACTGAAAGCAGGAAGACTGGGTACTAAAGTAAAGCTATTTAGCATGTCAGAATCTTTTAAATTCCAGTTACCTGCTGTGTAAACCTGGGCTAAAAGTAGTTTCTTTGCAACGTGATCCAGTCCCACAGGAAACGTGTTAACATTGTAAAAGTAATTTTAAACTTTGTACATTATTTACACAATATGATCAAGGCCATTTCCAACTACTTTGATGAAGAGTTAATTTATGGTCTACGAAGAGGAAATGCCTGTCACTGAAATAATTCCCCTACTTCATCTTTCAACCTTAGTTTGTTTTCTTTCTCAAGTTTTAGTTGTTGGTACTTATTAACCTATGTTTGACAAGATTGTGTGTACTGCTAGAGAGCTAGTTTTAGCTAATCCATTCTTGTAGGCTGATCATCTTTGACCTGGCATATTGTACAAGTTGTTTCTGACCTCAGTCTTCCGAAAACATGGAAAACAGTATTTCCTAAATTTTAGTGGAAGATTTGTGATAAACATTACTGTATTTACTGAGTGTTTGTAAAGCACCAAATTATGTTCAGCTAATGACTGTTTAGTGCTGAAGTTCAGCACATCTCACAGCTGGACGTTAGCTAATGAACGCAAGCTGGTCTAAATGTAATAGCTGTTTATCCTTTCAAGAAGAAAAACAAGTTTTGTTCCAGAGAGCTTGGGTGAAGCTTTTAAACCAGACAGTTTTACAGACATGTTGTCATTCCTCAAATTAAGAATAATTCTCCACCGCCTGTCCATGCTGTAGGAGCTATGAATGATGACTCAGTAAAGGACCAACTTCTGTGGCTGGTTTGTTCAAAGGTCCTGACACAGAGTGCTGTAAAGCAATACTCTACATGCATAAAATCAAGTCATTAAAATTGTGCACATGCTCTTAAACTACATTTTAGAACAGGAGAAGTACTATTCCGAGTGTCCTGACCCAATTTGTGTTTGCATCATTATTTTCTGTTTTCATAATACTAATTATTTTCTATTGTCATAATAATTTATTGGTCTCGGTGGAGAGGACACTGATTTTGTTGGTATACAATTTTAGTATGCTAGGTAGGGTCCAGGCTTGCTGTACTGACAGCCTTTTTCTGGTACAGAGTTGGGCTGTCAAGTTCCTTATTACACTAGAATTGCTGCTGCTTCCCAAGATGGCTTGTTGGTACATTTTGTAAGCAACAAGTAATTCACAGAGAATTTTTTATGACTTTTGCTTAAATAGTTACCTCTGATGATGCTAGAAGTCATGCTATGAGGAGCTTATATATGCAATGACTAGAAAATAAGTCTGGATGAAACAATACTAGATTTTACAGTGAAAACTTGGACATTTATTTCCTAAAGATTTCAGTGACTATTTCTCCTGTTTTTATATCTGTGCTTTGAAAAGCTTTTCCTGAGCAAGCAGACAGGTGATCTGCTCAGTCAGCTCCAGCTTTTCACTTTGAGAGAAGTGACAGGCAGAAGAAAGGAGAGAAAACAGGACAATAGAACATGTATCTGTCTTACACAGTTGAGAAGTGCTTGTGGTGTGGTTTTTTTCTGTTTTTGCCAGATCTTCAAACATCATCTGTCAAATAATTCAGAGGAATTCATTCTGTAACCCTTGTTGACTCCGTGTGGCAGAATTCAATGAGGATGTGACAGGTGTTTTGAAGTTGCACCACCAAAGCTCGTGGTTTACCTCTTGCTTCCCTGGCTGAAAACATTGTCACTGCCAAAAAACTATATCAGAGATGGTAACTAATTTTCAGGACCAGAACTGAAAAGAATATTATGGCCTGTAGATATCTCCTCCAGTTCTTGACTCTAAATATTCAGTGCTTCATTTTGCGCATGGAGTGAATTTGTTGTGAAATGAATCATACATTTACATTTCTGCATTCTGACTGAGACCTTACTAGTAGCACTATACATCAGATGTTAAATACAATATCTACAATGGCATAAAAAGATAATTCATTGTATGTATTGAGGTTCATGAATCCTTAATTTCGGTCCTACATATAGCAAAGAAGGTGATCTATGTTGTCCAAAATTAAACCTAAAGTAATGCCAAAAAGTAAATCGCAATGCCAAAATAGTTTGGATACCTAAGATTGGGCTTGTCTTATTATGTCTTAGAAGTGTCTTATGTCAACTCTTCCTTGGAAGAAATACTGAGAATTTGGAGAAGAATCACAATTTATTAATAGCTTATTGGTTACCGAGTAGCTTTTCTTGGCAGTACATGTCATGGATGCAAAACAAATTCCTCCATGACTGATGTCTTTTAGCTCTCATTTAAAATTATCAAGTGGTTATTACATGATTGTCTGTTGGAAGAGCATTATGGGGGTGAAGTTTTGACCCTTTTACTTTCCTTAGGTTCTTGTTCCTACTAAGAGTTTGTATACAAGTTTGGCAAGTTGCTTATTTTTGTATAAACTAGCGGAGGATGGCTCTCAATATTTTCACTTTTAAACAAGTCGTGTAGTAAAGATGCTGCTTCAGTTGCTATTCAGAAGCTCTCACTTTGAAATGTATTGCGATATTTATGTGTGTGTTTATATATACCTACCTCTCACCATTATAACAGATAAATGAAAAGCATTTATCTTTGGGACTTTGCTGTTTAGAATTTTAGAATTTTGGTTGTGTAAGACAAAGTGGAAAGCAGACATAACTGCAGTTCAGTGCGTTGTTTTACCTGACATGATCTATGTCAGTGAGAAAAGGAACCAGCCCTGCCCAACCAGCCATTCATTCTGCCCTGTACCCTCCTCACTATTACACCAGCAGAAGTGTCTGTACAGCCATACAGTGAACCAAATCCAGCAACTGAGCACGACTACAGCTAACCCACAAACAAAAAAAGTTAGTTTTAACCTTGATCAATTCTCCATCCCAGGTCCTGGCATGGCTGATGAATGCAAGCCACTACTCAGTAGTAGAGGTCAGCCAGGAAAGAGCAAAAAACCTGTCAGAGCTTATTAGTAGAAGATAAATTCCTGGGTAGAGAATCTTTCTTCAGTGACATTATAGCATTGTTTTCACTGCTGCTTCCCAGAGTGTAGGACACCTTTCTTTTTTGAAAAAATAAAGAATCTAGTTAGATTTGTGTAGTTTTTTTGGGTTTTTTTGTTTTTTTTGTAAAATGTTTTTTCCCTTCTTTTAGGGTATTTACAATAAAGAGCAATGAAGTTTCAGTCTTGGTAAAGAACTGTAATAGAAACAAGAATAGTAAAAGCTAGACGTCCTACCTTGTTAACACCAGTTTAATTTCATCAGATGTAGACAGGAAGCTCTGGTGCGGTGTGGTGTTTCACTGGAGATCGTCATGGTGCTGTTGTGGTACATTTGTCCAATGCAGATGAGGTTTGCGATAAAGCATAGCTGCTGATCCACATAGTCCGATATCAATAAGAATTTTAAAGTCAATTTTGTGTAAAAGTAGAAACATAACAATTAGAATTTAAATTCTTCTGACAATGTTTTGAGCTTGTCCCTACTCCATAAACCAAGCAGCCTGCTGTTTGAAGGACATTTGCTAAGATTCTTAAGCTAAATATGGGATGTTTTGCTATGCAGCTTGAGTAAATGTATTTGAGGTATGTTAAGATAGCTAGCCTGGATCCCGCCAGCTGTGAATCCATGATGAGCGAAGTAAAATCCGATCAAGGAGCTAGGTGAGAGCTTCAGTGTTTTGCTGTGCTGAACTACCGTAGCTGTCAATACTGAATTAGCTACATCAAGGCTGACTTGGACATGTTTACCTGAAATGCAGGGACTCCAGCAGACATGCCTATTGTGTACTTCCAGCAAATATGAGAGAAACTATAATACAAAGTACTCACGAGAAGATAAACACCAATTCAGGTTCTGGCATCAGCAAAACTTAATGGGATTCATGGGGGTTAGGGAAAGCATTGCAATTTGAGATCACGCTGTGCTAGCCAAAGTAGAGACTGTGGGCGGGAAATTGTGCTTGGCTCTTTCCCTTCATTACATCCAAGGGGAAAAATAGAAACAAAGATCTAATAAGCCCCAAAAGCAAGGTAGTCCGGGGCTTGGTTTTACTTAAGCTATAGCAATGCCAAACACGTGAGAGTGAAATTCAGTCACTATAGAGCTCACTGAGGAACATTAATTTCTGCCTTTGATTTTCTGGTCAAAGATGTTGTCCTGTGTGCTTAGGAGAAGATGACTGAAGTTTTTGTGGGAAAAAAAAAAAAAAAAAGTCCACTTTGCTTTCTTAAAAGGGAGAAACTTCCTGGGCTGCCTGGAAAATCAGTGCCCTTTCAATTGGCAGTCTTCAGCTATATCTTGAGCAAACTTGTCAGGCTGTTACAGGAAACGGATGTATGTTTTATTAAGATCTGTCATTACGTATTTATCTATTCTGTATGTGTGGCCTTGAAGCAGAAAAATGTTCTGTACCAACAGTGTCTACATCTTGTTTTATATAATCCCTATAATATTAATGGGATAACATTAGGGATATATTTAAAAATAAGTAATGTATCATTTCATGTTCATGTTCATTGTTTTCAAGGTCTATATTTAGAAACAAGCACATAAACTGCTTCTGCTTGGGCCAGCAGAGATGAGAACACAAGAAAATTATAAATGTTGGGTTGCATGTGTCCTGATTTCCCGTGCAGACCTGAAATAATGCAAATTATAGAGCCAGCTCTGGTTATAGGTGTTGACAAACAGGTAGGGAGTTTCCTCTCTCTCTGATGAGAATTCTTTCCCTTCCTTGTTCCTAACGTGTGGGTATAAACTCATTAGCAATAATAGAGTCGTTACGGTCAGTATTTTATTTTCCTCCACAGGAATCTAAATATATTTTCTTCATAAAAGAAGAGATCATGAATGAGAGCGACTACTTTATAAAACAAGACATTATAAAAGGAAAGGAAACCGTGTTTGAATGCCTAAGCTTTCTGCAGGCAAGCCCAATTAGCAATAAAGGAGCTTTATGGGAAAACTATGATGGTAACTCTATTAGAATGAAAAAAGACAGACTATTTTCGGTCTTTATCCCTTTAAAAATCTTATGGCCATTTGCATTTTTTTACTATTGAATTTCTAACCTATTCATCAAGAGACAGACACTTTACACATTAAATTATGCTTTTGTGTGTGTATATTCAATAGGTCTTTTCACTCCTGTAAATCCACTATTAGTCCTATTACAATGTTTGCTTACGTCTTTTCTGTGTCAGGAAGCTTCTTTCTATTCAAGCCTGCATGAAGTAACAACATTTCCTAATTTCATACAGTCCTAGTATATCAGAGCAACCCACTGAGCAGTTGTTCAGCTGGTGAATTAGCTGTATGAATTCGTCGGTCCTTCGCCCATTGTACGTGCTCGGGCACTTGGTGCAGGACAAGTCCCAACTTTCCCATCACAGCAACCCTGTTAGGTGCTCCCCTCCCCCTTCTGCTCAGCAAATGGGCACATACCTAAAATGTCTTTGGTGATGATGAAGGCTCCCTGTCTTAATTTTAAACCTGACATACCCAGTGTAGTGGTGTAATTCAGGTTTTGTCTGTCACACAACCTGTGTCCTGGGATACAGGAAGGCAAGACTTTTTTAAAAAGTGTTGGATTTGTCTTCCTCTCCACTCGCCTCCACCATCCCAGCAAGTAAGTGCCGTGAACTCATGAATCATTTATGTATTTTTTTTTTCCAGTTAAGCTATGGCCACAAAAGCTTGGAAATGCATATATTTAAATATATTTAAAGAATTTTAAAATTAACATAACATACAAAGTCCCTTGAGAGGCTCTGAGTGAGGTTCTCTCTCTGAGAGAGACTGGAGTTTAATAAAAGCACCAAGACTCTGTAATAGATTTTATGTCTGGAATGTAAAGTTTCAAACTTATTGTGCATCTCTAGAACAACCATATGTCATCATTAAAACTGGGCAGATAGTGAGAAATTATTTGTAAACATGACCTAAATGGATGCACAGAGTCATTCTTTTCTTTTAAAGGTTTGGTGAGAAGCAGGCAGCAAAAAAGAGACTGAATGAGCTTTGAAGCCTTAATTCTGTCAGCCAGCCCTTTTCAAATGGAGAAAAAAGAATGAACAGCCTATACCTTTGCAAACTCAGAATATGTCATTGTACTTCCTCCAATTCATCAGTGTGATACTCACCTTATATATAGAAGGGGAGTCTGGCCAAAGTTAGCATCCCATGTCCTACTATCAGTAGCAGCATTTTGTGTTGTATTGGATGAAGTTTGTTCAATATAACTCTTCACTGGCCTTGGAGCTCAGGCAGCCGCTGGATATTCGAACAGCTATTGGGTGCAGCGTAAAGTTTACAGACTGTTCTAGAAGTGCAGCCTTGAGTCTTGTGCAGTTTGGAAGCCTGACATGAGGCATAGTATATGAATCACAAAAACCTCTAAACCCTTTTGCAGCAGAATGGAGCTTTTGAGAGATGTTTTAGGCAGCAGGGGGGAAATACTGGCCTGAATTTAAATTTTGTGAAGTCAAAATAATTTTAAATAGCTCTAGAAGGGCAGCATGCTTTAGTAAGATATTGGAACTATTATAATAACAATGCACTTTTAGAGACAACAGTAGGTAATAGAGTCTGCAGGGTAAACAAGGATAGGAGATATCCTAACAATCTGAGATTTGATGCTGCAGCTCGCTCCAGGGAAACAGAATTTACTTAAGTTCCAAGAGCTTCAGAACCAGGCACAATCGAATGTACAGAGCATTAAAAAAGAATAAACTCCAAATTCTGTTACAGTTTTCTTTATTCTGCTAGCCAGCACTTTCAACTTATGGCTAAAATGTTAATATTCCAGGAACAGAAGAGGAGGCCTTTTCTGGGCAGCTGTTTCTATAGCTTCTGCCTCATTGCATCCTCTTTTGATAATAAATGGAGATGGCTTTTGAAAGTGTGATAATTGCCACGCTAGCTTAAACATGATAAAATAAAAATAATGAATTTATTTTCAGGCAATTGGATAATTAAAGCAGTACTGTATGATGGTCAGGTATCACATTTCACAATGTGCTGTGAAATACAAAAGGACCAAGAGCGTTATAATGAAAACAGACAAAATTACTGTATTGGCTCCTGGAAAGTAAAATCATGCTGAGGATGTCATCTCAATGTTACAACTCTCTGACGCCAATGTTCTGCTTGATCAATGTGCACTAATAAACAAAGATCTGTTTTATGTTGCCACTCTGATCCATCAGGCAGTGGAGAAGCAAAGGTTTCTTTTCTCACAGGACTAGAATATAGTGGAAATAGCTGGGAGTACACTACAAAGTGTGTTAGTAGTGTTACTATTACAATTTTCTTTCTCATTCTTAATAATGGTTCTGTTATGTAAAATCAGTCACTCTAATAATAACACTTAGCATTTTTATATCTTCTTAGTGCTTCATATCTATCACTTAGTCAATACAACCTCCTTATGAGGTAGATGGGTAGGCTGTAGTACTCTTCTTTTACAACAGATAAAATGAGTCAAAAGGCAAATGACTGCCCAAGGCCATGCAATGAGAGAATTGCAGAACTGGGATTAAAGCTGTGAGGAATTTGTGAACATGCTGCTTCATCGGTGATACTTGTTCTGCATAGATGGCCAATAAACTAAGAGGAATGCAAAGTTCCCTGTTGATAGAGAGATGAACTGTAGATTTTTTTTAAGAGCAGAATATCTTCAGTGGAACTGTAAGTGCTTTATTTAAATAAATATTTCTAAAAAGCCACTCTCTAGACTACATGACTTTGCTGGCTCAGTGTAAAACAAAACAGATATAGAAGGAACAGTGTCTAGATCATGAACCAAAGTAAACATGTTAGTAAAAAAATTCAGCAAGGACTTTTGAAATATCTGAATCTGCATGATGACTTTTTGTCTGCTGCCTTGTGTGATGTATCTTTGAGATGATGTTGAATATGTATTTTTATTGACAAGATCAAAGCATACTTCTGAAAACTTTAATGGGGATTGTGACTTCTTCATCCTCTGCCTTTTATTGAAAAGAAGATGGAGCTGATAACAAAGCAGAGTACTTGATGGACAATGAGTGATACAGGTAGTAACTTGGTAAATGTCCTAAGAACTTTTTGATGATCCAGCCAATCTGCACCTGTAGGGTGCTGCATTTGTATACATTTTTATCTTGGTGCAATAAGGCATATCTGACTAATAGAACATCCCATAAATAAAGGGAAAGACAAAAGTCATGTGAGTAAAGGTATCTATTTGTTATAAGATATCTTAATATAATAATTTTATTAAATCAACAAATTTTTGCAGATTGGCCCCACAGAGTGCTTATGTATTGTGTCTAAAATGTTTCTAGTATCTGAATTAACTCATTTACAGCTAATTCAGGATTCTCCTTTGAACAGGAAAGATCTTGACCTTTTGGGTCAGATTGTGTTTTGCTTTCTTAAATTGAAAATTACATATGCTGGCTGGAAGAGGGAGGTAACGTTTTTCAAAGGGGCAAAGCAACTTGTCTGTGTCCCAGGCAGTGGCTCCGAGTACCTGTTGAATTCAAAGCACTTTACTAGCCAGGAAATAGAAGTTGATGCACAAATGCCTCTCCTAGTTGTGCTGGTTTTCATGCTTTGGCTTGCCCGCTCCTGCTGTACGCTGTTATGATCTGTAGTGAAAACATACCCTTACTTTCCCTCATTGAAAATACTTGATTCAGATAACTTTTTGAAAATGTCACTATAACTGGTTTTCTGCATACAGAGGGCATGCACATGCCATAGCACCTGTATGTTACAAAAACTACAATGAGCAACAGCTATAAAACCATTGGAAGCAGCAGTCCTGTTATCTTGCACCATGATCCTGTAAGTCCTTGTGAGGGTGGGAACTGCAGAGGTAAACATCTAGGTCCTGCGTGCCAAATTTGTATGGGGCATTCCCTGAGATTCAGGGAAGAAATATTGTTACTATTCTATTGTTACTATTACATACACAAATCGATGGTGCTGGATGGGATCCACCCAAGGGTACTGAGGGAGCTGACAAAAGTGCTCACCAAGCCACTTTCCATCACTTATCAGCAGACCTGGCTAACTGGGGAGGTCCCAGTTGACTGGAAGTTAGCAAATGTGATGCCCATCTACAAGAAAGGCTGGAAAGAGAACCTGGGGAACTACGGGCCTGTGCGTCTGACCTCAATGCTGGGGAAGGTTATGGAGCAGATCATTCTGAGTGCCATCATGCAGCACATACAGGACAACGAGGGGATCAGGCCCAGTCAGCACGGCTTTATGAAAGGCAGGTCCTGCTTGACTAACCTGATCTGCTTCTGTGACAAGGTGACCCACTTAGTGGATGAGAGAAAGGCTGTGGATGTTGTCTACCTGGATTTTAGTAAAGCCTTTGAGACCATTTCCCACAGCATTCTCCTGGAGAAACTGGCAGCTCATGGCTTGAATCGGTATACTCTTTGCTGGGTAAAAAACTGGCTGAATGGCTGGGCCCAAAAAGTTGTGGTGAATGGAGTTAACTCCAGTCAGCAGCCAGTCACAAGTGGTGTTCCTCAGGGCTCAGTGTTGGGGCCAATTCTGTTTAATATCTTTATCAATTATCTGGATGAGGGGATTGAGTGCACCCTCAGTAAGTTTGCAGATGACACTAAGTTGGGTGAAAGTGTCGATCTGCTGGAGGGTAGGAAGGCTCTAGGTAGGGTAGAGAGGGATCTGGACAGGCTGGATCGTTGGGCCGGGGCCAGTTGTGTGAGATTCGACAAGGCTCAGTGCCGGGTCCTGCACTTGGGCCACAACAACCCCATGCAACGCTACAGGCTAGGGGAGGAGTGGCTGGAGAGCTGCGTGGCAGAAAAGGACCTGGGGGTATTGGTTGACAGCTGGCTGAATATGAGCCAGCCGTGTGCTCAGGTGGCCAAGAGGGCCAATGGCATCCTGGCTTGTATCAGGAATAGTGTGGCCAGCAGGACGAGGGAAGTGATTGCCCCCCTGTACTCGGCACTGGCGAGACCACACCTCGAATACTGTGTTCCGTTTTGGGCCCTTCACTACAAGAAGGACATCAAGGTGCTGGAGTGTGTCCAGAGAAGGGCAACGAAGCTGGTGAAGGGTCTAGAGAACAAGTCTTATGAGGAGAGGCTGAGGGAACTGGGATTGTTTAGCCTGGAGAAAAGGAGGCTGAGGGGAGACCTTATTGCTCTCTACAACTACCTGAAAGGAGATTGTAGCGAGGTGGCTGTTGGTCTCTTTTCCCAAGTAACAAGTGATAGGATGAGAGGAAACAGCCTCAAGCTGCGCCTGGGGAGGTTTAGGTTGGATATTAGGAAAAATTTCTTCACTGAAAGGGTTATCAAGCATTGGAACAGGCTGCCCAGGAAAGTGGTTGAGTCCCCATCCCTGGAGGTATTTAAAAGATGTGTAGATGTGGTGCTTAGGGATGTGGTTTAGTGGTGGACTTGGCAGTGCTAGGTTTATGGTTGGACTCGATGATCTTAAGAGTCTTTTCCAACCTAAATGATTCTATGATTCTATGATTCTATTCCATGAATTGCTGCAAAACTGACTTAGGTAAGTTGGATGTGGCGTTCTGGTCTCTGTCCTTTCACAGGAGAGAAGGCAATAAGGTTCATTCTACTTCAGTTTAAGACTTGATTTGGGTGCTTACACACAGCCCACATGCCCTGGGGTTTCCCACCTGGTGTCCAGCTGCCACTGCAGCAGGGCATGAGTCTCTCTCAGATCCTCTGTCTTATCTATAGCCCTAAATAAATAAACTCTGCCCTAGGAATCAGCTATGCAGACATCAGCTTCAGCTGAGTTGATCACTGTAAGGCTCTCTTTATAGTCAATGCAAGGAGCAGAGTTGTGGGGTGAGATTCATCTGACCTATTTTAATTATCTACCTTAGGATGAGAAGAATTGCACCCTGGAGTTTATTGAGCATTAACTCATTCTCCATTGACTGAAGCAGGCTGGGAAGGCTAGCTCTGGTGTGTTTACACTGGAGACATGTGTTGTTAATCATATGAATCTTGTTGAGTGTGACTGAGCACAGAGCAGCCTGGAGCAGTTTGGGGCAGCTGATCTATCACTTTGTTACTGGCTTCTTGGGACACCACTTTGCATCATGTCTGAATTAAACTGCAGAATACCTTCTATGCGCAAGCTGGCGTGTGGGGAGGAGACTTGCCACAAGATTCCCCAGGTACAGTATATTCAGCTGCACTGTAGGAAATTTTGATTCCTTTTTGGCCATTGTAGAACCAGAGGAGTTTTTAAGCGTAGAATTCAGAATCAAGGTAGTTCTCTTGCATAAAGTTGGCAAGAACTTATAATCAGTTCAGCTGCTGTTTTCAGTCAGAATTTATCCATCTGTACCACTGATTAATGTGGCTGTTGACTTAACCAGTATTAACAGGCCTTGCTGAAGAGATATTATTACATTAGAAGTGATTAAAGACATATTCCAAGAAACAATGATTCTCGGAACGGTACTACTGAAATGTAGACAACATTGATATCAGGATTTTAATATCCTGCTTGATAATTAAACTTCTGCCTGGCAAAGATTTCCTCTGGGTCTGCTGTATGGGAACCAGATATTACTTCTGAGTTACTGAAGAGAATTATATTCATGTACTGGTCAGTGAAAGATTGCCACTAGTGCTTTTGTCTTGGTAATGTTTCACAAAGATGAGCCTAAAGTTACAAAGAGCAGCTGCCAGCTGAGGAGAAAAATTCAGGTTCTCTAGTCTTTAAATCTTCCAGCTTGTCTTCAGTTTCAGGCTAACATGCTTTAGGGTACGCTGTGCTGCCAGATTTTCATTTTACATGGCGGGGTGGTTAGGCTAAGGAAAAGAGAGAAGCTTTATATAAGAAAACAACATCAAAGAATGATGAACTCCTTGCAGATGTCAGTGTTGTACGGCACATTTTACATGAATTATTGGTGTTGTTGACTTTTGCTGGAGTGCAGAGAAGAATGGGTTCTGCTTCAGTTCACTGCTCAATTCTTGATTTCTCTTAAAACAAATTAAACAAAGACAGCTTATTAAAGAGGAGCCATTGTTTGGAGGCTGCCATAGAATGATAACTGCTATTTTGCTGTTTTTCTAATGGATTTCTTATTTTTCCAGACTTTTTAATTAAAATATCTTTAGTGTGGCTTCCTAGGGGAAGAAGGGTTGTAGTAACACATGGCATGTCTTTGCATAGTTTTCCAAATCCTCTTCTGAGTAAGTCTGTTCGCTAATATCAATCCAATGTAACAAAAAGGGGAAGTGCTCTGAAGAATTATAATTTCCTATATGGTTTAAGAAAATACACAGCCAGGCTGAAAAGGCAGGCCCTGCTATATCCTTATTGAGAGAAAGACTGCAGAGAGAATTCAAACACCAGGTAATCCACATGCAACAGAGAAAGCAGCAGCTATCCTTTTTTTTGAAAACACATCATTTGTTGCTCACCCTTTGTTAGGTATCAGTGGTGAAACCCATATAAGCTAACTTTACAGTGTGGACAGCTACACCTGAGGAGTTCACCCTGGAGTACCTTTACAATGGAGAAATATATGCAAATTGTGGCTTGTTTCGAATGGTGTTTTTAGGATAAGAAGAGTGATTTTTTAATATGGGTCTCATCAAGAGTTTCTAGGAAGCTGATGCCTCTAGCAGTCAGACTTGAAAGGACAAAGATATGCCACAGGCATTGTCATATCTGCCAGGGGTATCTCATTTATTCTAGTGCATGTCACATGGCACTAACTGCCTATGCTTGAGCATCTAAGTCAAGCCCTCCCAGTCCTAAACTCAGTTAGTGCTTCCTGGGATTGTATGCATCCTCTTATGCCGGTTTCCCAATGCTATGACTGAGCACAAAATGCTTCCCCTAAATTGCTGTTTTACTTCATGTGCTTTTGGGTGCTACGCAGAGTATCTTGGCTGAGCATTTCCCCTGCCTCCCACGCCACAGTACAGCCCTTCTTTTGGCAGCAGCAAAGGCCAAATTCAGTTATATAAAACTTTTAAAACATACTAACTTAAGTCCTATCCAGAATCCTTTTGAAGCACAATGAGAAAGGTATTGAATAACCGTCTCTAACAGACAGAACTTTATTGGAGAAGGGAGAGGAGGAAAATAAAATCAACTATATTTATGGTAATCTGAATGGCCGATGACAGGTACGATTACCAGAGTCTTTGCCCTTTTCCCTCACTGTGGTGGACAGCCATGCTGTTTGGTGTTCTCAGTGCTAACTGGGTTCATCCTTAATTGTGCCACCTAGTGTTGTTTCTCACCAGCTTCTCCTGCCTGGGTTCACCGTTAGCTGCTTGTGGAGTACTGCGCATCGCCAGCCCCATGGTTTGTCAGCAGTGGCAGAAAGGAACAACTCGCTGAACACAATCATTCTCTTCCCTTATATACCCTCCTATCTATATAACCTTCTAGCCGAGTGTTATTCACCTGGAGGTCAAGCTGCACCTTCCACCCCACAAGGGTACACTAATCACTAGTTAGGTGGATATTCCTTCCCTAACTTTATTGTAACTACTATATATACATATATATATATATATATATATATATATATATGAGCCAGCAAAATCCACCAGCATAGCTATTCTGCCACCAGGGAAGAGAAAAGAAGTCTTGTTTTCTGTCTCCCCAGTGAAACTTGCACAGGATATGAATGTTCTGTTCTTTCTCAAACATCAGTTGACACCCAGAAATGAGACTAGATACCTAATTCCTCTTGATTTCCAATTTTTTTCAGTGCAAGCTGGACACCCAGACAGAAATTAGATTCCCAAGTACCTTCATGAATGTGGATCTTACTTCCTATTCTCGCAAGACCAAGTTGAGGAGAAGAATGGAAAAGGAGAAAGAATAATAAGTTAACATTTTTTTTTTTTTTTTGTAACATAAACTTATTTCCTTAGCTGTTTTCCAGGTTATTTTGAAATTTATTTCGAGGCATTTCAGTCCCTGCATACAGAAAATGTCATTCTAAGTGGCTAGTGTGAATTGTATTATTCCAGTCACAGATGGGAAAGGCAGTATACAAAAAGCTATGCCTGTCATTATTTAAATCTTAATGTCATGTTTCTAGGGATTTATGAGTGGCTGGGTTTAATCTTGAAATAGGAAGTTCTAATGTTCTGTATGTAGATGTTATAGGTAATTTATAAAGATATATATTTTAATGGATTGCCAGATTGGGGCTTTATAGAAAAGTTTTGCCATTATTGTTCAGTGACATTGTATAATTATATAATTTTGAATTCAGAAGGACAAAGGCTTCTTTTTCCTTTGATAATAGCATATTTAACAGGTGTATTGTAGACTATTAATTCTTCCACAAAAAATGCCTTATAGCTTTATCTAGTAGTTTTTATGTTGGGCTGAAAATGAACAGGTAAAACTTGAAAGGGGTAAAGGAGAATGATCATAATTATGCAAATACAACTTTGCAATGAAAGGAGGAATTTTTGCTCTCTAGTGGAGTCTGGCAAGATTTTATGTAACAGAGGTTTGGAAGATTGTGTAGATAAATGATAATGATCTCCACACTTCAATATTTAAATCTGCAGCTCATCCATTTTAACAGGATTCTTTGGAGAGAGGACTCTTTTCAAACCTTTGTTTGAGTTCAGAAAGTTGAACATCTGATTGAGTCAAGGTGTCCCACTGAGCTGCAGAAAGGCCAGTCTTCTGTGGCTGACAGCACACAGAAACCAACATGGCTATCACCACATCCAGCTGCCTTTGATGCCTCAGGTCTATTACCTTGGTATTATTTATAGCTTCATAGAGCAGGAGTTTGCTTCATCATGAGTCTGAAAGCAGGTCTGAACTCATGCCTCTTGGTCTGTAATAAAAACAATTAAACTGTGTTGTCACAATATCTTCTTGCTCCGGGGTTAGTGTGTAAAGTATATGTGTGTTTTGTGTATGTAAAATTATCAGTGTACACACTGATAAATTTATGTATCACAGTCTTGCTTGAAGAGACCATGTGTCATGATGTAGGCAGCGTGGAAGATTTTGTGTTTACTATGTCATTATAAAATTAAAAATTATTGTTGTCAATGAGGGCAGATTTTAATTTTTAAGTTGTTGATCTATATGAATGTATATTATTGCAAAAAGTTCAATGGTCACTCACACAGAGGACACATCCAGTGTTTTGAGGGAAACTGACAGAAATAGTGTGTCTAGGGAAGAGTGAACTCAGTTTAAAGCGGTCAATGTATAAGATCCTCCCAGTGGCTTTCATTAAATATTTTGACAGGATTCAAAGTCGGGATTAACACTTCCACTTTGTTGCAAAAAGAACACAGAGGATCAGATTCCTTGGGCTGCTCTGGCAGCTTTGCACTGTGTCAGCAACACAAAGCAATAATAAAGCTAATTTAACTGGCCTGTTAAACCTGGTTTACAGCTGCTTCGCATCACTGGAGTGGTACAAAGCAGCCGGCATCCACCAGTGAGTCTGACTCTACATGCTTAGTAGTCTGCTGGTGCTGGTAGCAGCAAGACGGATGTGAATGACCCCAGTGTGAACTGTGTGAGTGATGTTTGGTAATGTTAGGGTTGGACTGCTGGCAAGGAAAAGTTGCTAAATTTTATTCTCTAACGAGTACATGGCTAAGAGCCCTTTCCGAATGGCTGTTTCTCATTTGTTTCCCTTTGAAGCAAAGAAAGGTATCAAAAGGCAGAGAAAAGCTTTTCTGGTGCTAGAGCTGAACTAACTTGCAGTGAAACTTAAGGTCACTTTTTCTCCTAATGTTTCTTATGTCCTGTCCAGTGTTTCTCTGCTTCACAGAGCTCTTTGCTAGGAATCCCTTTGGGCCAAGTTTCTCTTAAGATAGAGCATTTTTCAATAAAAGGGGAAAGCCTCTGTCTCTAGTGCCTCTGCTTTCTTTTCATGGCTCCTCTAGTCTGAAGTGGCTGACACAGCATCACTGTGTGCATCAACCCTTACCAAAGCACTGTTTTGTTCTTCTGTGGCATTTCCATGACCTGAAATCACAGGCACTCTGAAGCTGTGCATGACTCTGGGTAAACCCCTGGGTTCCACTTGTGACAAGGACAGGTCGCCTTGCATGCCTTCCCTGGAGACTTTTTCTGGAAATATTTGATTCTTAATACAAAACTACGTGATCTGTGTTTGTGAATTCTTGTGCAGTGAACATCTCCTTACAGGTACGGTTGTAGACAAAACCTTTAAGTTCACGATGCTGAACTTCTTTCATGCCTTTGTTAAATTGCTGCTTTGCGAGCTGAGGATACAATGTTAAATAGTGGTTTCAATAGGCTTTCTCAGGATGGAGGACGCTGACAGTTGGAGGCTGTGCCCCAGGCTGGAGGCTGGTAACACCTCCTTTGAAAATCTCTTGTAGGGATCTGCTATCCCAGAATATGCATGGGTTTGTTTAGAGACTGGATGAAATGCAATGAACTTAACATCCACAAATGCCATCGCCTTTCAGCTATTTGCGTATTCACTAATGAGGCAGCTAAAAAGTCACTTTAGCTCGAAGAAATCATCTTTTGGCTGAGCAGTGACTGCTTCAACTAAACTGAACTAAAATGGAGAGAGAAGGCACTGGAAAACTACCTGGGACTGAGGGAGCTGGCAGAGGATCTTGCCAAGCCACTCTCCATCATTTATCAGCAGTCCTGGTCAACCGGGGAGGTCCCAGATGACTGGAAGTTAGCAAATGTGATGCCCCTCTACAAGAAGGGTCGGAAGGAGGATCCGGGGAACTACAGGGCTGTCAGCCTGACCTTGGTGCTGGGAAAGGTAATGGAGCAGATCATCTTGAGTGTCATTATGCGGCAAGTGTGGGACAACCGGGGGATCAGGCTAAGCCACCATGGGTTGATGAAAGGCAGGTCCTGCTTCACTAACCTGGTCTCCTTCTATGACAAGGTGACCTGCTTAGTGGATGAGGGGAAGGCTGTGGATGTTGCCTACTTGGGCTTTAGTAAGGCCTTTGACACAGTCTCCCACAGCATTCTCCTGGAGAAGCTGGCTGCTCACGGCTTGGATAAGTGCACTCTGCACTGGGTTAAAAACTGGCTGGATGGCCGAGCCCAGAGAGTGGTGGTGAATGGAGTCAAATCCAGTTGGCAGCCGGTCACAAGTGGTGTTCCCAAGGGCTCAGTGTTGGGGCCGGTCCTGTTCAATATCTTCATTGATGATCTGGATGAGGGGATTGAGTGCACCCTCAGTAAGTTTGCAGATGACACCAAGTTGGGTGGAAGTGTTGATCTGCTGGAGGGTAGGAAGACTCTAGGTAGGGTAGAGAGGGATCTGGGCAGGCTGGATCATTGGGCCGGGGCCAGTTGTGTGAGATTCGACAAGGCTCAGTGCCGGGTCCTGCACTTGGGCCACAACAACCCCATGCAATGCTACAGGCTAGGGGAGGAGTGGCTGGAGAGCTGCGTGGCAGAAAAGGACCTGGGGGTATTGGTTGACAGCTGGCTGAATATGAGCCAGCCGTGTGCTCAGGTGGCCAAGAGGGCCAATGGCATCCTGGCTTGTATCAGGAATAGTGTGGCCAGCAGGACGAGGAAAGTGATTGCCCCCCTGTACTCGGCACTGGTGAGGCCGCACCTCAAGTACTGTGTTCAGTTTTGGGCCCTTCACTACAAGAAGGACATTGAGGTGCTGGAGTTTGTCCAAAGAAGGCCAATGAAGTTGGTGAAGGGTCTAGAGCACAAGTCTGGTGAGGAGCGTCTGAGGGAACTGGGGTTGTTTAGCTTGGAGAAGAGGAGGCTGAGGGGAGACCTTATTGCTCTCTACAACTACTTGAAAGGAGGTTGTAACAAGGTGGCTGTTGGTCTCTTCTCCCTAGTAACAAGCGATAGGATGAGATGAAACAGCCTCAAGCTGCACCAGGGGAAGTTTAGGTTGGATATTAAGAAAAATTTCTTCTCTGAAAGGGTAGTCAGGCATTGGAACAGGCTGCCCAGGGAAGTGGTTGAGTCCCCATCCCTGGAGGTATTTAAAAGAAGGGTAGACGTGATGCTTGAGGACATGGTTTAGTGGTGGACTTGGCAGTGCTAGGTTTATGGTTGGACTCGATGATCTTAAAGGTCTTTTCCAACCTAAATGATTCTGTGATTCTATGATTCTATGATTCTAAGTTCCCATTTGTCAAAGCACACAGCATCTTGCTGGCCTCCTCGCTAAGCTGGGGTAACTGGGAAAGGTCAGTGTTTAAAATTGCCTTTTCTCACCTCCAGCTTCTCAAGAAACAGCCCTTCTTTTTGAGCAAAGAGCTATCCACAGCAAACACTGAATGAGCACATTTGTCACAGCAAGCCATTTGTCAGCTCCAATTGGGATTACTGTATAATGCTGTTCCTGCTGGCACACAATATGGCTCAGGCTACCACATACTCCAGTTCCCATAGTGATTGCTGGGCTCCTGGTGGCTGTTTAGTGTCCTGGTTCACTCTTCAGAGCTATCAGTGCAGCAAACCTTTGTTATTTTGAAGGGTTTTTTCCATTTGATTTTTTTAACTGTCATAGCAGACCAAGAAATAAGGACAAGGTTTATAAGTACCTGGATCAAATTTTTCTCTGTTGAAAAAAAAAAAAAAATTAGCTATGAAACTAAATTTCAGAGGAGAACAGATGAATCAAGTGTCCTACTCTTCTCTAGAGGTGGCTGCATAATGTTCTTCTCTCTAACATGGTGAGAATGATGCTCTCAGCCTCTCAGCATTAGCAGCCCTTTTTAACCCAAATCCGCTCAAACAAGAGAGGAAAGAAAATACAGCAAACAAAAAAAACCCAACACCAAAAACAACCTACAACAGCATTTTGACAATGGAAACAGGAAAAGTGTGGAATACTGCACAAAGTCATCTGGATACCTAGACATAGATACAGAGTGTGAGATAATTAGATAGAGTGGTGATGGGCAGCAATACAACACACAGGTTAATAATTCTGATGTCTCTTTTGTAATTGTCCTGTAACGCTCTCTCCTGCCCGTTAGGTAGGATGTTTGTGTGGGTATATACATGTGTAAGAAAGAGAGAGAAACAGAGTAAGGTGGGGGACAGATCTCTCATGTTAAAACAAGTTTGCTGACAAGGCAAAGAAATGTGTGAAAAGCCCTGCAGCAAATGTTCAATATGCTCCAGTTTACACCAGAGGACAGCTGCTACGCAGATGGCCTGGGATCAGAGGAGTACAAAGCTGCTTTAAGCCATGCATGTGCACATCATAGCTGTGAGCAAAGTTTTCTCTTGCCACCCCAGCCCAGAGGGGTGGGACAAGGCAGATCGTGAGCAAGGGATTGTATTGTTGCCTAACATTCTTTTTAACCCTTTTGGTTAATTATATTAGGCTTTGGAATACGCTATCATCTTGGAAAGCTGGCTTGGGCTATCAGCATTTCAGAAGAGCTTTGTCTTCTGCATGCAGTGTTTTTGAAGTAGGTTGGAATGCAAATGATTCAGATTACTATATTTTTTTCTAAAAATCCAAAATGCAAAATGAATACTTCAGGTGAAGGGTCCTAGCTGAATAAAGCTGGCACCAGTCCGATTCTTCAAAAAGAAAAGGACTGTGCTTGTTTTCCTTGTCCATAAGTGTTGCACAGGAGTCTTTGTGTATTGAGATTCTCTGTAGAGACCACTAATCCTGAGAGACTGCAATGAAAGGGAGCAGATTTCCACATCCTACATATGTGCCAAGGATGGTTAAGGCAAAACAGTTCTCTCTGTGTCTTATGTTTTCCTGTGGGGACATAATTATCTGACATATAGTAAAATTTGTAGGGCAGTGTGTCCTGTTCAGTTCTAGCCTTACCTGAGAATGAATGGCCTGCCTGGTTCTTGACTCTGTGTTTTCTTGACATCACCTTTGCACATTTAGGGAATTTCTTTTCTTTTAATGATTAGAGGCAATAGTGGGTGGGAGGATGGACTGTCAGTAGTCAAAAGGGTGCCTCTGAGCAGGGATCATTGACTCAGTGTGGGAACAGGCTTTCAAAACCATGAGTTAAAAGGCTCATGAGTTTTACAGTGGAAAGATAGTAATGACCAGTGATGCAATCCAGATTCCCATCATAAAATGCCAAGCTCTGTGTTTCTGATTTCTCATAATCTGTTGCTTTCTACTGCCCTTTCTATTCCAAGAAATATGTACAGGCAATCCTGGCTCTAAATATAAAAATCCAGGCAATCCTGGCTCTAAATATAAAAAAGCTAAACTGTCTTTTTCCACATACTTAAAAAATATGAATGCAATGGCACTTGCAGTGGATAACTGCTGATTTTTATCAAATAATCTTGTATTATTGAACAGCATGTTGGTGACATATACAAGGAACCCTAAAAAACACCAACCTTCACCTGAAATTCATATTTTGTTCCAAAGCAGGTGCAGCTACTGCTGCGGAAAACAGATTATCTAGAGTATGTTTCACAGACTTATTAGCCAACAACAAATAACAATATTGCTGTTTGTTTTTTATTTTATTTTTTCCCAAAGATTTGTGATTTGTGCTTGCTAAGGAAAAAAGTCTCTCTCTCTGATCTTAATGCTGTTTGTTTGTAGTGAGTTGGGCATCACCGTGGAGAGTCACAATTATTTTGATGGAAAATTTGCAGAGAATGCTATCAGTTGCAGAATTAATTCAGTGCATCTCTTAATTCATGAAAATAAGAATAATCTCATATTTGTGTTCCTGTCTTTCATTTTAAATTGTTCAAGAATTTTGCTCATATTATTCCTAGATGCCAAAGCGTACTGGAGTGACAATTCACATTACGAGTGTCGCTTAGTGAGTGTACTGGAGCAGACTTTGGAGTGATTTGTATCAACTGCTGTGTGCTTTGGGGTAGCCTTTTGGTTCATACCTCTACAGGGTATCTCTAAGGTCATAAACCACTTCTTATTTAGACAGCTACGTACATATTTGCGTGTACTTTTATGACAATTCCGTGTGAAATTTCAGTAAATATAGTTGCCAATGTAGTCAGAAGTAGTATTTCATTCAAACAGAGCCCTAGTCATACCTGAAGTAATGTATCTGTGTAACATTACTTTGAATAATGTGTCTCTACAACATATACAGTTTTTACATTATATAGTACAACAGGAGCCTCTTGGCTGGTTAGAGTAGTTATGGTGATTGAAACATAAAGAAGTGAAAAATGCAGCAGCTATTCTTCTTACCTTGTAAAAAAATTTAACTAAAAAGAAAATCATCTGTCAGACTGCAGATTGAGAAGATGTGGCTATATATTATCAAAATCACAAGCTTCGTTTTTCTGTGGCTTGGAGGAAAACTGTAAATGGAGGTAGTTTATATCTTCATTTTGTGCCCTGAGAATTTTAAAGAGACTGCAGTTTTTAATTTATAGTTCACCTTCCTTTACTGAAGGCAGAAGCCTTTCTCTTACTTTGTTTTCTGCTTCTAAAGCTATAAAATCATCTGTGGACATGAGATATTAGAAATGTTCCTATCACTGATTAATTTAGTCACTTTCTCTCTGCCAGAATTTTGCCAATAAAAAGAGGAGTGTGAGTGTGAGGTTAGTTTAAAACAACACCAGGGAAACTGAAGTGTTAAACTTGAATTGCAATAAGAGTTTTAATGTTTAGAGTGGAATTGCTCTTGCCTAAGTTTAGACATCTATAGTAGAGATGTTTATTTGTGCTAGTGGTCAATGGAGAGTAATGAGCATTTCTGGGGTGTGGTTCAACTTATCTGTTTTAGATTTCTTAGGGTCTTACATGTTCGGGTGTGATGAATTTCAATCTAGATGTAGTTCTCCATTGACATGAAAAGGTGTCTGGCCTGCAGGTTCTGAAGTAAATACCAGACATTTGCATTGAACACATTTATGTTCGGGGTCAGGAGTCCCACTCTGTGCCTCACTCGTTTTCCGTCCATTCTGAATTCCCATCCTATTGCATACTTCTGTGTTATATCGCATGAACTATGACTTTTATCTTTAATCCAGCTAGGTAGTGGGAATACTTGTCTTGTTTTAGGTAAGGCTGAATATGAAGCTAAAATACTAGGGTTGATTGTCCAGAGTGGTGTACAGCCTTTTAAAAAATATTGTCATGGAAAAGATATTTCCTCAAAGAGATTCCTTCGGAAATATAGGTATATGTATAAAATTGGCATTTAAACATTTGAGAAGCAAAATGTAAAGCTGTGGTTGTTCATACCCATGGGCTATTAACCTTAGAATCAATAACATTGATTTCTCACAGGGTCTGCAAAACAAACTCATGGCAGCAGTTTCCAAAGAAGTGTGCATTAAAAAAAACCTTAGCCTGTAGGTTGCAACATAATAACTGACTTCCAAAGAGTGGTAATCAGATATGGACATTTTAATGTAGAATATTCCCTTCACTGTGGCATTGCTCAAGATGTTCACAATAGCTTCATTAAGCTCAGCAGACACTGTTGGCTCTAATGGTTTAATGAGCCAATGAGCATTTAATTGTGGTCTACTGTCAAAGCATGTGTGATGAAGTCCACACAAATTAATGGCAATATACGATCTCTGAATCAGTGCAGTAGAAAATATCTGTGATATTAAATATTAATGTCAAAGCTTTGGTAAGGGCAAATATGGCAAAACCTGACTTCATTTTTAGATGAGTCTGAAAGTGAAATTCCTTATGTGTTCCCTCCCTCATAAACAACGCGTTCTTTTAATTCCTCTGCCACATTTAAAAATGAACTGTTCGAAAAAAGTTACCTAGATGCGCCACTAATATCTTCCATTTCTGAAAACACTGAATCCTATGGAAACAATTCCTACATTCTTGTAACGTGTCTAGTATGTAAAAGTATTCAGCTGTCTTTTGTCAAGAAGAAACATATTATTCTTGCAAAAGTAATCTTTGAAGTTTTGCTTTCTCAAGAAAATTACAAAAGTTCTGTCCAACTAATTAGAAGGGCTGTTTACTTTTTTGTAGTTTCCTACTTGTAGTAGATAAGTGCTTCCTCAGCAGAAAAAAGAGGGATGTGCTGGATAAGCAAGACAAATGAAATGCATATTAGAATAAAAAGCAGAAAATCAAAATGTTAAACAATCTGTCTAGAAACCAAAGGGACAAAATAAGTATTTCAGCAAATATGAGAAAATGAGTAATGAATGTGAGCAAACTGGAAAAAAATTGTTACGTGAAAAATTACATGGCATAAAAATTTATTGACCGAGGTAAAGAAGGCTGCGCTGACATAAGAAACAAGTTCATAAGTGGCTGAACCACAGGTTTACAACATTAACCAGTCTATAGATTTCTTGTTCATATTCTTGAACATGAAACTGATGTCCAATTTAATGTTAAGTTATTCCAAGTTGTTTCAGTAATTGAGATGTGGCTCTGATAATGCTTACATCATTATAACTTCAAGTTGAATGTACAGATTTCCCAGGAAGGGTGACTTACTTTATTAAATTGCAGATTCTAGCAGAAAAAAAGGCAACTATTAAGCAACTGTTTATTAAATGATAACTTGAGCTGAGGAGAATAAATGTGATTGTGCATGTTTTTCTTAAGCCTGAGTCTCTGTTTTTATATTGCCTGTCACTAATGAATCCTGGTTTTGAAACACAGGTACTGCTTTTGATACGGGATGATAAATAATGAATGGTAAATTCTGTCATAAGGATAATCCAATTTATCTTGATTTTAATTCAGTGATAAGATTTAGTTGATAGAAGAATTTTGATTAATGTAAAAAAGTTCAGCTATAAAAATGTGGAATATAGATGATGACAAAGAAGCGGATTTCTGCAAGACATTTATGTTGTCAGAATCTAACAAAGTCCTATTGACCCTTTCTTTTCAGTGCCTGTATAAAAAATAGCATACAATAAAAGAACAATTTGGTTTGGAAGAATCCACTCGAGGTCATGAAGTTCACCCTTCTCTCAAAGCAGGGCTGACTTTAAATCTATATCAGAATGCTCAGGGCCTGGTCCAGTAGAGGTCTGAAAATCTCCAGGGATGGCAGTTCCACAGTCTCTCTGCGCATCCCATTCCAGCGGCTTAGCCACTCACATGGTAAAGAATATTTTCCTATGTATAATCAGAATTTCCCTTGTTGCAGCTTGTGATCATTGCCTCTTGTCCTTTGGCTGTGCATCTCTGTGGAAGCCTGGGTCTCTTCTCTGTAACACTCTTTCAGGTTGTACATAACTGCAACTAGATTCCTCTTTTAGCCTTCTCTTCACAAGGCTTAACAAAACCTGATTTTATAGAAGAGTTCCATTAATTTTGATCTAACATTTAGATACAAAACCAGGATTCAATACAGGACATTAAATGGAATTCAGTTTTATACCAACTACGTTCAGAAAAGTCTGAGTAGTGACCATCCAAGCCCATGGGAGTGTAGACTTGCAGTAGACATCCTCCTCTGGCCCCAGACCTGCGCATCTGTATTTGCCCCATGGTGCAGGTTGTGCCAGCTGCCTCGTTCCAGGAATCAGGTCATTCACTAAGTGCTCTCATGAAGGAGGATTTCTGGGGGAGGATGCAGTATCTGACTGGAGAGGCTGATAAAGGACTCCAATCCACCTGATGATCTCTAAGCACATGTAACATTCACTTATAGGTTAGTAACTCAGAGAAAATGTAGCTGTATCATAACATCACAGAGTAATCTAGGTTGGAAGGGACCTCTGGGGTCATCTGGTCCAGTGCCCTGCACAATGCAGGCCAAACCATCCTGTTAAAACTAGGCCTGATGAAGGCACATTGACTTTGCCTAACAGCCTTGGGAGCAGGACACTCTGGAGACTGGAGAGTCCATGTCTGTCCCCTCCTGCACCCACAGGGCTCTGACCCACAAATCTCCCCTGTAGACAGGTCTGTGATGGCCAGGCTATAGGCTAAAGAGGCACAGGGGCATCCTCTCATGTGGAAACTGTGCTGCTGGCAAAAAGGAATCAAGATGCATGTTCTGTATGAGTGAATTAAACAGTTTCAGGGAATGCTGCGAGGTGCTGTAAAATCAGTGTTTACTCTTAGATCCTCTACATGGGAAACTGTGTGGCTTTGGCCTCCTGTTTTTCCAAACAGTTCTCCTACCTGGTTTGGGAGCCAGTGCAGGCCAGGGACCTTTCCCAGCTGGCAGTTTGCATGTGACCATCTTGTTTTGGAAGTTAGGAAAGTTTGGAGGCATGGATGTGGGTTGTTCCATGCCACCTGACCTCAGGGCCAGGCGATGGTCATGAACACATCTAGGTTTACTTACAGAGACATCACTACTGGCTTAGAGAAAGATGGTGTGCATGAGAAGAAGCATGATTCTGTCCTGAGGCTCACTGTCGAGATTATCCTGGACTCTTGTCTTTCTCTCCTGAGTGGTTTCTGCATTTTACATTAAATGGTTGCTAAACTATAGCAGTAGAAGCTGTGACCACAAATATAGGTATGTCAGTCCTGACTAAATGACATCATAAACTCTGGGTTGACATCATAAACTCTGGGTTACAAAGTCAAACCCTTACTTGTCATTGCTTCCTCTTCCTCTGCCCCTGTAAATTTTCATTTTCAGCTCAGTGCACATACGCAATAGGATCTGCATTCCCATTCACAAATGTTCAGAACTGACAGTTTGGGTGCTTTCCTGGGAAGTGGTAATTGCCTAGACAATATGAAATGTAGGTTCTTATCTCTTTAGGCAGAGAAGCTTATTGAACCCTTGCTTCCCACTGCCAAGATGAGCACAGGAGCAAGTTAGAGCTTATATGAAAGCAACAAGTGGCGTATCCTTCTCTATGGCATTTTAAAGGAAAGTAGAGGACACTATTGAAGTTTTGTGATATTGGTTTCTTTTTGTGTGGAGGAGAAGTGCTCTGAAAATATCTGCTAGATCACTTATCAAAAGGACTTAAACAGGGAGATGACTGTCATCTGAATCAAACCAGGTTCAGACAATTAAGTTAGTTGCTGAACTCTACAGGCTTGCTGGTCTGCACAAAGTTACAAGTCCAGGCAGATGGCTGAGGGTCTATTTTGTCAGCTGAATGTGTTTTTTACGATGACAGTTTGGGCACAGACACTTATGACTTTCATGTCTCTGGCTCTCTGTTCTTAAGTACTTCCCCAAGCCACTCCTGCCAAAGAAAAAGCAGTAGCCCACATGTGTACCTTCTATGTCCAGGATACCATGGTCTCTGTCTTCCACATGACACAGCCTGCAGTGTCTAATGTCATGGCTGGAAGACCGCATGATAATGCTGTAAGCCATGAAAATAGCCAGGATTTGAAACATTAGGATCTTAAAAAGTAAGGTGGCTATATCCATATCTAGTAATTAACAGAATCAGTTAGATTTTAAAGCATTTGCTAGGCCCTTGCATATGGAAATGGTTGTGTAACTCTTTTTAGGATTTTACCTTCCAAAATCTTGGCTGGAGTCCCAAATACATGTGAAAGAACAAACTGAGCCTTCCAAACATGGCAATTGGCCATTACCAGTTGCTGAAAGCCCATGCAGCAAAAGCGGTGCCAAGAGCCAAGCTGTGAAACAGTTCAGCTCAGTAGCAGTCATCACCTGCAGCTGCTTGTCAACTTGTTGATTCTAATGTGATAATGAGAAATGCATTGGTCTTGACATTAAATACTTGTGCAGGCATCCAGAGAGAGGATGTTCAGGATGTTTTGGGATCAGAAAAACAGAGATGAGGGATGGAAGCTTGTGTTCTTTGTGCTCATGGCAAAGTTCAATGAAGTGTAAGGAACTGACAAGGTAACGATTGGGTAACAAATGATAATGAGTCTATTCGGCATTACTGAGCTGTACAGGCTAACAAAATTAACATTTTCTTTTGAGAGAGGGATGTGGCTTTAAAAGACTGTTGAAAAGTATCACTTTTTGGCATGCAGACTGAGTTGTACTGCTGAGACGGAAGTTTTTATAATCCAGCTCTAAGACACTGCCCCTAGAAAAACGTGAAGTGTGAGGGAACCTGTCTGGATCCTTTTGATTTAAACCACCATCTGATCAACTAAGATGCAATGATAGAGCAACCTGGACACAAGGTACCCCATTTAATTTTGCCCCCAAGAGGACATTTTTTGAATTTTGCATTTTTTGAAGTCACACCACTAGGTAGTTAAGTTTTCTTTGTGAATGAATAAAAGCATTTAAGTAGATTCTGTCAGTGTAGGGTGATCACAATGAAAATTCTACTTTTGGTCAGAAAGTTCTGATTTGTTATAGGATGATTATATCTCCAGATTTAAATTCACCTATTAACACTTCTGGGTTTAGTCTAAATGGATCTGGAAAATATAATAATTTTCCAAGTTTCATTTTTAATGTTATTACAGTCAAGCAAAACCAGCTGGTTCTGCACTATTTCTTCTCTTCAGGGTGGTGAAAATCTTTGAAAGTCTTTGTTGTAAGATTTCCAAAGATCATGCCACAAAGAGCAAGAAATCTTATAAGAATTACTAAAGAGATTTCAAGCACAGATATTATGGACTGGATTCACTCTCACACGCACAGAAAATGGCACACATGGCTAGAATTAACACACGCTTATCTCTGAACACACACCTATGTGGCTGATACCTACTTTTGATAAAACTCCTGGCAAGAAAGATTTCTGACATTTACATTCTAAAACTTTCCAAAATACTGTATCTCTAGACACCTCTATACACATGCTTTTAGTCTCTTTATTGCGTACCAAATAGCTTTCTTTTTCAAATCTTCAAGCCATTTCTCCTCCAAAGCCACAGCTGTAGCTTGTTAATAACATCATGAAAAGACATGGTTACCAAACACTATTTGCTCTGCCTAGTCTATCTTCATTGTACTGAATTTAATTCTTTGGGTTTATACTAGGCAACTAAGAAAGAATTAAAATGATTTAAAATTTTGTTCATTTTATGGATGTTCTGTCAGTTTGCAACACTATTAATAGGTGCTGCAGATACTGTAGATACTAGGTTTTAGATGTTTTGTAGCTGGATTATTAGTACCAATAACATAATTATTACTATTTTGTTTCTGGAGGTGTTCACAATATGTTGTTGGTTTGCAAGCAGAGTAAGAAATGCAGCAGTTTCAGCTACAGCCCTTGAAAATCTCTTGGGCTCAGGATGTTGCTAACAAGCTACAATCCTGGCTGGCTGAAAAAAAAAGCATCTTGATATTTGGTGTGGGAGAGAGAATACAAAGCTAACAGGAAATTTATTGCCTTCTGTTCACATAGGTTCATACTGCAGCATTTCTGAATGCACTTGGGATTTAAAAAAATCTCCACATGCAAACTAAAATTCCATTGGATCCATAGAGTTGTTTTTTTAAACGTGCTTTTAGGTCCTTGAAGCTTTTGATCTGCATTCATGGGAAATTTGAGCCAACTTTGACATGTGGCTTGCAAACTCTTGGATGAACCTGAGCTTACATTCTGGAACCAGATAGTAGAGCTGCAGCACTATAAAGATTGGTTTAGGACTATTCACAGCATGTAAAGTTAAGCATGGCTCGAAGCCAAAGTATGCTGCAGTTGATTTCATTAACAAATTCTTCTACATTTTTAATAGAATTTTTCTGTTTAGAAGTAGGAGAGGACTAAAACATTGGACTAAATGGCGTGTCTCAAAATAACCAAACTTATCAATTGTTTGAAACAGGAGTCAGTGTTTGATCTACACTGGGCTGGGACTGGATAATGTTTTTGTTCGTATGCACTGATTGCTACCGATAGACAAGAGAGAAAAAAAATGACATCACAGGAAAATAAAAGGGAGATTTAAATGTAAGAAAATGTGAAGGAAAGCAGTTTCTTAACTATACTGTAGATATTCAGTCTACCTTCAATCCCTGTTAATTCACCCTAAATCAAACACTAAACATATGGTATGTGCAGATGGCCCATGCAGCTGCTCATGCCTAGAATCCAGGTGGGTGTTTCTCTGCAGTTTTATCATATTTTCTTTCAAAATTGTGTTCCAATTTTTAATGAGGAAGTTTATGAGAATGCAGTAATAGAACGTGTCTCAGGTTAAGAGCGCTGGGCAATAGACAATATCCTCATTTGGGGCTAACTTTCATTATTATTAGGTGTCAGGCCCTTGATCTGAAATAGGGATCCTCAGGGCATTTTTCTCAATGGGTGTTTCAGTGTATTATTCAGGCTCTTACACATTTGCTTACTTACACATCCAGGTGGTGAGATTCCTGTACCAGCTCACCAGCACACAGTGTGTGTAAAGATGCATACACAAGGACCAATACCAGATTTATTTTCCTAGAAGAGGAGATACCAGTGATGAAGTTCTCCCAACAGGGCAGGTGGCCAGCGGGAGTTCTTTGAATCAGATAAAGTATTTAGAGATTTTGTAAATGCTAAGTGTTCATCCCAAGACTAACAGTGATGCCTCTGGACAGTGTTTTTTTCCCTTTGCAGGACAACTGACTGAATCAAATATGTCTTAAGAAACACATGATCTTACAGGATTATCTTGTCCTTCCTCTATTGATAGCTCTGTTCTATTCTCAGCCAGTAATTTACTTGATATAAATTGTGGCTATTTGTTAGGAGACTTTAGTACTGATGTTTCCTGCATCATCACCCTAACTTGATTCCTGCCTTTTCTGCAGCTCTCTCTTTCCTATTTAGAAGTGTAACCAAAGAGCATCTCTAACTGTTCTCTTTCCAGATACTTGTATCTTGCTCATTACATTGGTATTGTCTCTTCTATTACCCTTGCATGGGTTATGTGAAAGAGTCATTAGTGCCGCCCTGTCTGAACCATCAGAGTCTCACAGAGCTGGAACCAAGCCGTTCTGCTTATGGTGGGCTGCAATGGACCTGCCTGGAGGGATGCTGCGTCCCAGTTCACTGAGACACTGTGGTCTTAGAGTGGTGGCTAGCTAAAGGCCTCAGAAACACAATTAGATTAAATACAATGTCTGACATTATTGTCATTGCAACAAAGTTGTAACTTCTACTGACTATGAGACTATGTCTTGTTCCAATACTGCTCTTAAAATTAAAACACTGAAGTCCAAAATTTCAGTCCTCAGGATCTCACCGAGCAGCTGCCTAATCCTAGAACTGTCTGAAGTTTGGGGTCTGAATAAAATGCACAGTGAAAGTCTCTGGTCAAAATGTGTAACAGAACTAGCCAAACACCCATTTTCACCCCACTCTGTGGACTTGAGAGTTCAGGGCTTTGAATCTTTGAAAGGAATGTTTCTTCTTGAAGTTCAGAAAAAAGATGAGCCAAGCAGGGTTGATACAATAATTTGGTGCTGTAAAAGGGATCATCCTGCTTCTTCTTCACTCTCCTGCTCTATATGCACACTCCTGACCTGTACCTTGCACTAGTTCTGGAGTTTGTCAGAATGTTGATTCGTTTCACTGAATTTGGCAGAAAACTAACCAAGCAATAAAATGAGTATTTTACTGGGTTCAGCTGATCACTGGGGGACCAGGTAATTGTCAAAACTGGAAGAAGGGAGAGAAGAGGAAGGGGAGGCGGGGTTGGACCCTTATTCATGGGAGCAGTTGGCAATTAAATCTGAAATTGGCTGAGCTCTCTCACTAAAGCTCATCTTATGGAAATGTTGCCTCAGAGATGGTTGGGATTGAGGACTTGTGCCTTAGTTCAGTGTTTCTCTGTTGGCTAACCGGGATTACTTCATACTTTGTTTTTGAGGATTTAATTCTGAGGTGCTTTGCTTTTCTCCTTCTGCTCATTGATTGTGTATAGGACTGTGAATTCTACCATGTAAGTCAATGTTAGGCAATGTGTTGCTGACTATTGCAGTCCCTAACTCCATCCCAGATCTGTACCTACCTTGTCCATGGGATGGGCATTGAAATCTTCCTTGCTTTTCACTGAGGCAAAATTCATGTAGACTAAAATTCAATTCATGTTTTTCCTGGATCTGCAGGGGATTAGTACAAAGAGGACAAAAAAAAACAAAGAGAGAGGAGATTGCTTAGTATAAATCAAAAAACATTAGCTAAAAGCAATGGAGTTGCTGAGGATCTTCTCTTATTTCATCTTTGGCTCAAACCATTCAGATTTTGATTTTGTTTACCTGTGTTTAAATCGGCTCATCTCCACTGCAATTTTAAACATTTGTTTGATTGGAAACTAAAGAAGGACCTCAAGACCCGAGCTTTTGTTGATTTAATATAAGTCCTTTTAGATGAAATCGCTTCAAGATACAGTTCCTTTCTGCTCTTCAGTATAATTTAATTAAGTGGCTCAATCTAAAATACTGGATGTATTTCTTTCAGAGTAAACATTTTGTTTATCCCCTTCAAAATAAAACAATTCTCTAAGGAAAAGATGAAAAGATTACTTTCTGCTGATATGGCTACAGGGTAATAATAATTGAGATGATTCCTAGACCCTTTGTAATGCATGGCATTTTTCTGCCTGGAAGGTTTCATGTAAATACATTGTCATTGCCTGTAAAAGAGAGCCTCCCCAGGCTAACCTAGTTCAGTTCAGTCAGGAGCCAGGGGAATCCGCGGTACAGGAAATCTTCCAAACCTGGAGTCATAAGTTATGAAAGAAGTGAAAGGTACAGGGAAGCACTTTAGGTGAAATGGTTTGCTGCAGAATAATAGAATCCAGGTTCTGTTGAGAATATAAGACTACAGATCATAAGTGGTCTTGTTAAATTAGAAAACAGAAGGTTCGTTGATGATTTTTACAATAATGTTGTAATGTGCCATCGTGCAATATTAACCACAAAATTTTATCTCAAATAAATACTGTTGTTATTGGTTTACTTCTCTTTATACCATTTTTTTTTCCTTTAAGTCAAATCAACTGTTTTTCAGGAACTTGGCTATAAAAATACTCTGGACTTGCAAATGTGGTCCAGGCTAGGAATCTGCAATGTGTAGAAGGAGTTAGAGGCATGCATGTATTAAGCATTTATGTATCCATGGTGAGATGAAAGGATACTCAAAGTTATTTAGATGTTATAGCTCAAGAATTATTTTTGATTCTTGTTTGCTCAATTTCTAATTCACATTTTGGGATTATTAAAGAGGTGACTTTCAGTACAAGATTCATATATGCTTCAATGTCTAACATGGCATCTGAAATACATTCAGAGTTTTCATTGGCTCTATACAGATTTGAGGAGAAAAAACCATGAGTATTAGTTCAAAGGATCATAAATATATCCATGTGATAGTGCTTTAAGTGTGTGTTGATGAAGCACCTATGCATACTGAGTTTCAGGACAAAGTATCTCAAAACATACTAATACTGAACATGAGATAAAAGTCTTCATCTAGAAAGTAAAAGTTCAATTCTTTTTGAGCCTTTGAAAGAGCTTGGCTGACTTCTCCTCATTATATTTGCCCTTCTATATATCTGCTCTTGGGCTATTTCCAAACGACTGGAAGCATAAAATACAAGAATTTCTTCTCTCCCGAGATTTCCAGCCCAAATTTACTTGCTTCAGAGTATTGCAGGGCTCTGACTTCATTTTTAGGGTGAATAATAGTTTAGATAAGCAAACATATTTTTGTGTGCCTATACAAACTGAATTTCAGCTTAGTTTAGGGCTCTAAACACATTTATTCATATGGAGTATGGACAGAATATAAAGTGGTGATTGCACAAAAGCCTCAGGAATCAGTGATTCTAGGCATACCAGTGGATTTAGACTAGCTTTTTAATCTTTCATCTCTGATTTAAAAATGAAACAAAGAAACAATTATATATTAATTTTAAATTTTCTCTATATTACCATGTCATATTCTTTAAGTTAATGGTGGTTTAAAAACACTGCAAAGCTTTTGGATTTACTCCCCAGAAATCTTCAGTTATTGAGCTGAGGTGGCAGTGAATGGCTTAGTATTTTATTTTTTATGGTCAGTGAATGAAGTCTGATGAAAGTTTGCAAATAGGAGTACATGACAAGAGGGTGCAGAGGGACTATCAGCACCTCTGCCAAAGCTTGAATGCTGTCATATGCTTGCATAAAAGCAACACTTGCAAGTGCTGCTCGTGGCTACAGAGGAATTTCTAATCCTATCTGAAGTTCATTCCAGAACCTTCCAGCAGAATAACAAAGTAACCTTCTAGCAAAAGAGCTAATCACCCTGGGGACAACAAAATGTAAACAAAGAAATGATCTTAAAAATTATGATTGAAGCCTGTAACATTTTAATGACTTGGCAGATAGCACAGTATTGCTTTACAAACAAACAGAAACCAATACCAATGCATCTCTTGGGCTGGGAAGTAAATGTATAATCACTCAGATTAAGCCCTGTGCTTTTAATACAAATCTCAAGGCTTCATAATAAAGTATACTTAGACTCAAGCTGTAGTGGGAACTGGTGGAGCAATTTGTTGGGTCACTTTGCCATAGAGTTAATTAGCAGACAGGATGTCCTCCATGCAGAAAAACCTTTATGTTCTCTACCTCGCTAGCTACTTCAGATCCTTTGATGGCTGAAAAAGTATTAGGGAATGAGTAGAGGCATATTAAACAGCGGCACGCTCTGGAGTGAAAGGATAATACTGCTGAATTCCCTATTCCTGCCATGAGAGAGACATAAATTGGGTGATTCTATGAAATTTGAGGCTGCCTTCTATAAAATACACAAGCAAATAAGAATACTGTTTTATGAAGTAGACAATCAAATCTGATTACTTCATACACATGCCTGTTGGTTTCCCCAGTGGAGTTAGTTTTAGATCCTGTGACTGGGTGATGAAGGAAGAGGGAAAGATTTCCAGCTGAGTGCAGATGAAAGCGTTTATGCCTGGCATCAAATACCAAATCCCTCATCCTGGGTTCGAATCAGACATGCCGTGCACCAAGGCAGGAGCTGTAGCGTGGTAGGTTTCTAAGGACAACAGAGCTCAGGAAAGGACACTAAGGGTAAGAGGGAAGGGAAAACACAGAAAAGCTAGGTTAGCATGTGTATTAAAGGAGAAGAAAATAATTCTCTGGAGACATGTCCTGTGGCAAATTTGTATAGCATTGAAGATGCATGAGCCAATAGAATTTTCCAGAAACCTAATAAAGACCTTAAGGAATTACACAAAATACTTTACTGAATGATTTCTCTCTTCTACAGTCTTTCAAGCTTTTCATAAAACTTCTTAGCAGCAACATCAGACCAAGACCTATCAAGTATTAAGGTATGCTTATTTCTGAATCATGTGTAAAAGAATAATATGGCATGATGTCTGGCCACCTTTGATTCCTTAGCTCAGCAAGCCAGTGCACACTTACAGCTTGCTTGCCTGGAGGCAACCCTCAACAGAAATTCAGAGCAGGGCTTAGACCTGTGCTGTAGGTTCTTAGTGAGACCTCCTGACCATTCTACTCTGCCAATTACCTGGTTTTTGAACATATAAATATAGAAAATTATATAGAAATACATGGATTACAAAGATGCATGCATGTATGCACATATAATCATACCATGTGGATTTCACAGAGTTAATCCTTCCCCTCAAAATTCTAGAGGCTTTCTCTGTAAAAGGATAACTATTTCAAATTTGCTGTCACAGTGTGCTTCAGAAAGCAGCAAAACAAATGAAGGATGTACTGCATACAGGGTAATCTGGAGCTCTGCTGCATGGAAATACTAAGCATAACATGAGCAATTAGTTATTATTAAACTCCTGTCCAGTCTAATGATCAGGTTTGGAACAGAAAAATATGTGGCAGGGAACTGCTGCACTTGGGAGGGGAAAAGGCAATAGAGCAGCAGACAGCCTTCATTTTTCAGAATGCTGTAGAGAGGAACACTAAAACAATGTTCTGTATAAGTGACTTTGGAAAAATGCTTTTAAAGTCAAGTCATAAACATTTTTAATGCATGAAATAAGATGGGAGTCTGTGACCTGTTTCCAGAAGTGACTTAGATGTAATTTATACTAAGGAAATACAAGTTACATGCAGAGGTGTAAGATTTTTGATTTGTGTCATTAAGCAGGTAAAATTAGCAAGGGAGATGCTGTCATCATTAGGAGGGTATCAGTGTGACCAGTTTCATATGAGCATAGCTGCATTTCTGGGTGGGAAGTGTTGGGGTTGCTGATGTAATTATGGCAGTATAGATAAAGGAGAAGTTTTAGTGTAGGTGTGAGGATCTACTTTCACCCAATGGATGGATGCAATCACCCTCAAAAAGTTGAAGTGTGACATCTTGTTTTCAAAGGGTAATTTAGCTGAATCATCCTGGTACTTCCGATAATGTCCAGATGTGCTAGATGTCTAACAGAGGCACTACAGGTAAATGCCTAAACCAAGATAGGTTATGTCCAGACTCTCTTCACAGTAAGGTCCAGCCCTAGCATTTCTGTGTAGGTTTGCTAACTTTTTGGTTACCATTCTTCTGTAACCAGCTCCTCCTTATCACGAACCACCCTACCAGACTACAGAAAGACAGAAATATCATATAAATATTTGATAGAGAAGGTAAATGACACAGAGTCCCCTTAGAGCATGCAAAAATTTGAGTTCTATTACACTTATCTTGCTACAGCTGACACCAGCTACTGGTTCGTTGTATCCCCAGTGATTCTTTTCTGTCATGTTAGACTTTCAAGGATTGCTACAAAAGGTGAATTTTTAGAAAATGACCTATATTAAAAGGAAACCTAGACTTTATACATTTGCCGTGTCCTCAGTGGTTATATGTTGTGGAACTCAAAGCCCAACTCTGCCTATCTCAGCTGCCTGCACACCCAGCACTTTTAGAAACGAGGTGTTAGGTGGGACAAATCCTCTGTACTTAGAGCTGAGGAAGCCATTTGTTTAATTTTATTTAAGCTGGTGATTTCATAAAGGTTCTTAAAAGCTTTTCCACTTGAGGAAACTGACTGATAGATTAATAGTCTTTTATTTTTAACAAAGCTATTGTTTAATAAAATCAGTTTAATCTGGAATCATATCCACATGGAGTAGGTAAACTGGGATAGTTAAGGGGAGAAAGGAGAATACATTATTCTGTTAAATTACACTGTCATTATGCCAATCAATTTCCCTAAGTAGGCATGCTCTAATGGCCTGATTCTATGAGACTGGAGATGTATCCTGCAAATCTTATTTGCAGCAGTTCATATGGCTTTTTGTTATTTTTTTAATTGCTTTTCTAATTATTTACTTCATTGCCTGCCAGATGATAGACATTTCTGGACATGGACAGTAATGTTCTGTGCCCGCACCTCTAATTTATGTATTCTGCTCTCAATAGCAAATTGTCCAAATAATAAAATATGGTAGAAAAATTACTCTATCTGGGCTTAAATTTTTTAAGCTGAATTCAGTTTAGTTAAGTTATAAACCTTTCTAGATGTGCCATGATAATGGAAATGAAAGCATAGTCTTAAATTAGAAAGAACTTTCGTGACAGGTGTGATGGCAGTGAATTATGGATCCCTTTAGAAAGGCATGAAAAATCTTCATTTTCCTGTTACAATTAGCCGAGTGTGTGTCCCTTTGTTCTGACTGTTGCTGGATTTTTTCCCATTAAGAAGGAACAGGAGCATCTGCCTCAGTTCCTAATTAACCACAAGTCCAGAGGACATGTTGGGAAGGCAGCCATGTCCTCAGAGTTACTAGACCTGGTAGTTCCCTGTCGGTACCTCTTGTGTCAGCTGGAGGAGATCAGAGGCACTGAGAGATGCTGGCATTTGAAGCCACCCTTGTTCTGCCTCAGAAAGCTGATGTCAGATTACTTGGGAGATGGAATTGCCTTGTCCCAAACCATCGGGACTTACTATCTTCTGTCAAGTGCAGCTGGAATTCCCCACCATTTCAAAAGTTGTGGGAGGAGGATGAGGAGGATGGGGTCTGACAGACGGGCAGAGTGATTGACAGCTGCCCACACACAGCCTTCGTGCTCCCTTTTCACCTGAAAGCAGGATAATGAGTGTGTTCCCCCACTGATTGGGGATGGGCAGGAGGCACTTGGTGGGGTTAGCATGGAGGGAGGTAGTATATAACATTTAAAAGAAAGTCTTAAAGAGGAATAATGCCTTCTTTGTTGTGGGCTTGATGTCAGCCACTGAACTGTGCTGCTGGCTCAGATCCGTGGTACCTTCTGCCTCCTCTCCTGTCTCTGGCAGCAGTCAGCACGAGGTGCTTTGGACCCTAAGAGAAGGCAGGTATTAAATGTTAAATTTTGCGGGGACATCTAACAAGTTTTGACACAAAAATTTTTGTTTCCCCTGCAGTTTTCATTAAAATTAATTACGTGGCACCTTTTATTCACATCCATGTCCTGCCTGTCTCCGAATCTTGGCTAATAAACTGTTGGCTTCTCAGAAAAAGTCTTCTCAAACCTCTCTCTGAGATAGATTTTCACACTGTTTCTTGTCTCTGGAGTATCTGCTCAGCCTCCATGAAAAAATAATTATAGTAAAGTTAATTGGGTTACTATAGATTTATGCACTGGTATAGAAAATACCGTTGCCTTTTGTTTCCCAGGTTTCATTTTTTATATTCCAGTAGGGGATGATCTTGAATCTTAGTTGCTGATCCAGAGCACATTCATTCTGTCTCTGGCCTTGCTAGTATTAGGTGGTTTTCCTTAAAAGAAATCTTGTTTTGCTACCCGAACAAAGTCAATTCAACAAAGTGTGGGAATGAGATGTGAAAAAAGTCACAATCAGTAAAAAAAAAAAAAATTAAATATATTTTAAGTGGCATTGAAGTCACTAGTAGAAGCTTTGTTTGTTACTGTATTTGTCAAAGCATCTGTGTAAGTGGCTGCGATCCCCTAGCTCCTGATAGCTGGGCAGCTTGCAGAAAGGAGCTGTTTGAGATTATAAAGAGAATAGGTTTGTTCAGAGTTTTGTGGGGCTTTTTCCCCTTTTGTATCAGCCAACTTTATTGGGCCTTATTCTATGCCCAAGAATTTGAGCCTTTTCCCAGAACTCCTGAGTCTGTGATGTATAGAGAATCCTCAGTTTCTATAGAGTCTGATGGGAACTGAAGGTCTCTTCAGGCCAGCAACTATACCATGGGTTTATATCCTTTATTTCCATTTTCCCTCTCCCAGCAGCAGTGAATAAACCACCTGAAGTGGCCACGGGTTTGGTGTTGCAGGCAATATAATGTCTCTAGAAGCTTCTGAAAGCACAAGAGTAAACATGATAGCTTCTGGGCATGTTCCAAGACTGAAAAACAAACCCTTCTGCATCTCCTCAATCTCCTTCTGTTTGGAGACACGAACACTGTCAACAGTGCTTGCTTCACTCAGGGGAGCATATGCATTGCAATATGGCCTTTAATTACTCAGTTGTAAAGTATTCCTCAAGTAATTTGAAATTATATCCATATTGCTCTGCAACCTCAGATCACTGTTTGCTGCTCTGCATGTGCCAGGCAAACACAGGCCTGGAGCCCCTTGTGAAAGAGGTATGTAGAATTACATAGTAAAACATAATAACAATTTGCACGTTTGAGTACTGTCTGTAGACCATGTTAATTTTCAGCTAAAAAAAGGCTCACTGTTGCAAGGCTGCTGTTTGCAGTGTATTTTTCTACCCCAAAACTCAGTACAGCTTTGGTGTGTGTGGTTGGTCTTGGAAGACAGATCCTCACTGAGCTCTCAAGAGCTGCAGCAGGTACTGTGTGACCTGAGAAAGGTTCTGGGGAGCAGTAATGAATATGAATACCTTTTTCAGTCATGATGAACTTATGCCTTGTTGTGGGTTTATGTTGAGAAACTGCAAACATTAGCTTAAGGGTGACTCCTTCTGGGATTCCTGATGATTGAAATTTCTATTAGTCTGTGATTTTAGTGATATTATTTGAAACACAGGCCTTAATTCTTCCATCTAGACATGCTTGCACAGACATACTTATGTAGAATTCTGCAGGGCGCAAATCTTATGCTGCAATAGGCTGTGTTTTTTTTTCTTTTTTTTTTTTTTTTTTTTGCCTGCTCTGTAAGTTAAGAATGGACACATTTAAAATATTTGAGAATCAAATGCATGACCTAAGATGTCACATGCAGAGTGTCAAGCCATTGCAGCGTGTAATTTTAGGAATGGAAATGGGTATTGGTAAAAGGAAATGCTGATGTATCCAAAACACTGCAGTCCCAAAGGATGCCACTGTAATGTAATTTGCTAGAGATTAAAGCAAGAGGGGAAAGGTCTCTACTGCCTGTCATACTGCACTAACAACAAACACAGCAAATTTTAAGATGATTAACAGTGAGAGGATACAAAAAATAATAATTTTAACAGATGTTAATAAACAGTATTTAATGGGAAGGAGGCTGTACAGGAAGTCTGATATTTATTTATGTCTATTCAGGGGTACAAAAAGAAAAGAGCATAAATTATTCCTGACATCTCAATTCTCAACAGAATTATGTTGCATGTAGAAAAGCTATGCAATATCTTTAGTTTATTATAAGCTATGTGACCTATGCGTGCGGTTATGAAATAAAGTGTTGACAAATGCTTCCTCTAAGCAGAAACCAGTGCTGTCAGCCTGGAAATGTGGAATTGCTGTGCTTCAGCTAGCACTAAGTCTTAGGGTCTGTTCAGTCATTTTGAGGTGATGGCTGTAATGCAAAAAATGCAGACTTAAAGAGAGACAGTTTTATCAAACTTGGGAGTAGGGCACTGGAAATTGTGTGCACGGCTGAGGATAAAGAAAAGGGGTAAGAAAGGCAGGGAGGGTGTGGTCATGACTTTGTCTTTCCCTCAGAACCTTTGTGCTGGTATGGACAAGTTTAGAAGTGGTGTCCCAAGAGAAAAGACAGTTAAATATAAAAACTAAAAGCATCAGGACTCTAGATGGACACAAGGAGGAAAGCTGCAAATGAATTGTGGTGTGAAAAAATAGGAGAAACCAGATCCTTAGTGGTATAAGTCAACACAGCCCTGTCTGAATCAATGAATAAGTACTAAAGGGAAAATCTGGGGAGGAAGGTGCCTGGTTGCTCAGCATGCACCCAGAATCATGGGGCAGGAAAGATGCTGCATGTGCTGAGGGTGTGGGCATGGGTGTGGAAAGAAGGGACAGAACTAAACAAAAGCAGTTAACATGATGAAATCCCCTCTGTCCCCTGCCCTGCGTGTACAAGACACTGCTAGACCTTAGGAGCAGACCTGGCTGCAGAGCTGTGGGCTGGAGTCCAGCCTGTTGACTGCACAGAGCCAGGTACTACTTAGTGGGAATCTGGCACCAAATAGTTTAACTTTAGATGCTTCATTCTCGCTGCCCTCCATGGTTGCTACAGAAGGAAGCTTTGCTTTTCTTGGCTTGAGTATCTCTTGCCAGTTGACTTCCTTATGAATTGAATCTATTTGCAATAAATGTCCCACTCACAATAAATATCCAATCCTTGTCTAACAACTGCCAAGCTCTGTGTAAAGACATGACGCTTATATTCATGAAATGAAGAGAATAGCATGTTCAGCTGTATTATTAACACCAGAACTTGCCATGAGTAGCAATATATTTTAAATAGCAATATATTTTAAGTAGCAAAAGCAGGAAGAGATTGAGATGGAGATCAAAGGAGTCCTGAGTGTCTGGGGGAGGAGAAACCCTACGTAATACCAGAGGGGCTATTGAAAGTGTATTTCCCTACTACAAAACGGGTTCCTGGGCAGAAGCACCTAAGGAGGAAGATGTTCTTTGTTATTTCCCAGTCTTTGATTATAAAACCTTCAGCACTTCCTAGTGTAGACAAAGCCTCAAGTTGTCATCCTTGCTGTCTCAAAGATCAAGTCTAACTTCCACTACAGTCTCACCACCACAACTCTTACACAAGCCCCTCTCAAACTCCTGCTACTCTTTTCACTCCAGAACTACCCTCTTTTCTTCAATAATCTATTTCAGAGCACCTTGGCTCCTTCTGATCCTTCCCAGTTCTCCACAGTGCTCCCATTCCCCTCAAACATCCTCCTACTGAAGCTCTTCTGTCCTTTTTTCATCGGTCCTGAGTCACAGCCTTCTCATCTCAAGCACTCCATCACTGCCCATGCTGTTAACTGTACCCATTTTGGTGGCTGGCACCTCCTGCTGCCATGCCTGTAGCTGATTTTGTGTTTTCTGGGGAAAAGGAAGAAAAAAGGACTTAAACTCCCTCTCTCCCTCCAACCCAGAAGCAGCCAGCAATTATTAAAAAAAAATCCATATAGAAGAGACCTTGGGGATATGTCTAGGGAAGAGTAGACATATGGTAATCCCAGATGCAGCTGTGATGTCCCCAGGACTTGGCAAAGCATATTGAAGCCCCAGAACAAAACAGCTGTTGGAGAGAGAAGGGTGAGAGCAGGAAGGTAACTGATGTGGGACCACCTTCCTACCCACTTCTCATCTCTCACTGTTAGCAGCTAAGCTTGCTAGAGTGAATCACAGTCCTGTTACCAAATTGTTAAGAGTGTACATCTGTTAACACATTGGCTTGCTTATTTTTAATTGCATTTGTCAGGAAGGAGGAATCTTAGAGACCTTCTGAAGTCCAGCACTTATCCAAAGGAACACCACAGAACATTTCCTTTGGTCTGCTGGTGCAGTCTTACAAAGTTCATTTAAGTTCCAAAAGCAGCGATTTTTTTTTTTTTTCCCTTGTGTTCTCCTCTATCACAGGGCCAAGCCCAGGGAGCATATACAATGCAGTTGACCTATTGCATGACACAGTCAATCTTAGTTGTCCTTCAGTTGTCCCTCAGTTGTCCACAGGAAGTAAAATAGTTGGGACCAGACTGCAGCTGCCCCAAGTAGATAGCAGGCCAGCTCATCCTGATAGGCTGTAAGTCAGCCTCAGGCTAGATATAAAAGAAATTGATCAATATTTACATTTGTGTTTTATTTCCTGTGGTTTAGGTCTTCAGTCCTTGGTATTGTCTCAGCCACTTCAGCTTACAGCCTGGCTGGGTCTGTGCTGTCCCAGCACTTCATAGGACCTGGAGAGCATGACTGTATTGTTTTCAGATCCAGGCTGATGCATGTACGCAGCCTGATGCTCTGTTATACACACTTCCCAAAGCCAGGTTTGGAGACCTCTGTGCCAAGTTCCCTGGTACGGGTGCTCCTGAGGAATAATTGAAAGGTTCTAAGTTGAGTTCCGGGACAAGGCATAACCCATTAGTCATAAGCTACATTTGCACAGCAAAGTATTGTAAAATTCTCTGAGAATAGCAAGGAACAGGCAATCACTACTAGCCTGGGGTCAGAAAGAAACTTCCTCTCAAGGGTATGCCATTATATGTTTGTCTTGCATTTTCTTCTGAAGCAGGTGGTGCTACCATTGTTAGAGCAGGATATCAGGTTTGGCAGCCCCAGGGCAATGTGTGCTCCTTTATTCCCCTTCTTTCTGCCTCTGAGGCACCTGGAGGTGGAGTCAGTGTTTTCCATTCTCTCCTAGAGTCCAGGAAAGCTCTGCAGCATGTAGAATATTGCTTTTCACTGTAGTACGGTTCCTTATTTCTGTTGCACACCAGTCTTGAATTCTTTAGCGAAGTGTTGTAGGAGTTTGTAGTGCAAGGTGACCACCTAAACAGGGAGACTTTAAAGCTGTGTGACATTACTCTTCTCAATGCTTGTGTGTTGCAGCATGCAGGAAAGAGTGGCCATGCACATGAAAGTGGTTGAGACACAGAATGTTTGGGGAAGGGGGGAAACTGTTTTAATAGGGAGAGGAAAGGCACAGGGGTCTCCCAGGTGGGAAGGGTGGGCAGCAGTGAGGAAGGGACTGCACTTCTGCACAAAGTTTGACTTGCAGGCTTTCATCTTCACGCATGTCTGAACATGTGGATGGTCTTCCTCCCAAATACATGAACCTCCCATCTGCCAGAACTTGTGTGGCCATCCTTAGAAAGGCCAAGGCTGGGGTGCTGCGTGCCATGTCACCCAGGTCCTGTACAGAACAAGCCCATCAGACCTGAGGCCACACACAGGTTTTGTCCAGAATTCCCTCCAGGGTGCAAACCTGCATTACTGAGCCTTAATTCTATTTTCACTTATCATCCCCAGCTGTTTCAGCCTGCAGTACTAACTCTTTTATTAGTAACAGCTGCACCAAATTTCAAAGGCAATGCTCTGGTTAATTTTGCCTGAAGCAGATTCTGAATGGCTTGAAATGTCTCTAATGTATTTATGTGCATTTAATATTTGTGTTACCGTTAAATAGCAAAAGTGAGGACCAGAATTATACTGAAATACAGAGAAAGAAGAAAATATTATTAAGTAAGTGGGCTACCTTTAGCTTTTATCTTTCTGCTACTGTATTTGTTTTGGGGTTTATGAACATAATAAATTTTAGGGACTAAGTGGAGTCTATTCAGTCTATTAAGGTTCATTTTCTTTTAATACTCTAATCCCCTCAGGATGCCATTTGCCGTAATTGTTTCTTGAATGATCCTCCAGTGTTTAAGCTTTCGCCTCTGACTCATAAGCTATTCTGCATACACTTGTGGCTCTGTGCAAAGAAAAATGGGACACATGACATCTGTTTCAAATTTGTTTTTCTTTACTTTGCAATTATGCCCCTTGTCCTCTTATCTGTCTCCCAGCAAAAAAAGAGTAAGTGCATTTGGCATTAACTATACTGTTTAAGATTTTATATACCAAAATTAAATCTCCTCAGATTGCGTTTTTATAGTCTATAAATTCAGATTTTATGGTCTCTTCTCATACTTTTTTGTCCTTGGATCAATAGTACTGCCCTTCTTCTGAACTTTACAAACATTAGGCAGGCCCATGAAGTTGTGTTGGCCAGAACGATAGATTGCATTGCAAGGAAAGTGCAGCCAGACTGCACTTTTTCCACTCACAACTGGTTTTGACTTGTGGCTTAAATTCTACATATACTTTCACATTCAGCTCTTTTAAAATTCCTTCACATTGTTTAGATTAATCTAGTTCACTAGTAAGTATTTATTTTTAACTGTTCAATATTTTTAGGCTAATATCTGTTATTCTCAACACTGCAATTTTATTTCCATAGAAGTCTGACTGAAAAGTGACAAAAGACCTTTTAAAAGACCTTTTAAAAAAAGCCAGTCTGTGTTCCTGGTAAAGCAGTCTCCAAGTTTCTCAGATTTTTTTTTTTTTTTGGAAACTATTTTTTTCTTATAGAGCTTAATAGCAGGAAGGATATTTGTCTGACATTTGGTCTGAATTTCCCCTTCTTAAATTCATGTCATTGCTGATAGCTGTATCGTCATGTATCATACTAAAGGGTGCCTCACAACCCTTAGCAAGACCCCCTCCCCTTGCCCTTAATAGTACGCTTAGCCAAGCTACACACACTCAGATCTTTTAATTTCCTCATGATTCAGACCCACTGTGCCCTGAGCATTCCTGTTTCTGCTCTCTGAGCTTCCCCCAGACTCCCCTGGAGGTGACAAAGCACCCCAGCTGAGCGGAGCACTGCAGTGCAACAGTGCCAGAACCTGTCCTGCAGCTGTGCCAGCTGCCAGCAGCGAAAAAAGCAATGGAGCCAACATAATTTATACTAGCTACAGATTTGCTCCCATGCCTAATCTCATGCATCCCTGCTATTGTATTGCAATATGATGCCTTCATTTAGGCATTCTAACACTGCTCAAGTATTTTCTGTGGTTAATCTCCTTGCAAATATGTCTTACGTGTAATGCTCTATCACCCAAGCTTCTGTTACAGCATTGGCACTTCCCACATTTCTCACTTATATTGACTATTTCATGTGTAAGATTAAGTTCCTCTCAACAGCCGTACAAGAGCATGCGTTCATTTTAATGTATCTACTTGTGGGATTTTTCTAACATATTTCTATAATTTCCAGATCTGTTCTGCGTTATTTCGTTACCACAACTGGTTTTTGCTGCACTTTCCAAGCTACTATATGCAAATTTTATACTATAAAATTCTATGCTGTACTACATATACTAAATATATATAATATTTATACTTTACATTTATGTATAATACTATGTCTCAACCTTTACATTTCCTTAACTTACGTTTCTTTCCTGTTCTAGATGACTGATAAAAAATGGAAACATCAATATGTGCAGAATTTTATCAAAAGAGTACTTCACCTGGTTAGGAACTGTTGTTTTTATCCCTGTTTTGCATTTTTTTTTCCCAAAAATTTTTGCTTACGGTAGTGTTTTTATTCAAGCTGTTGATTTTCATGCAGATAAGCATGTATTTACAGTAGGCAAATACAGAATGCAAACTTTAAAATGTGATTCACACAAGACCATTTTTCTTATGCAACTTTTTAACAGGAACTTTTCTAAAATGATACAAAAATTCCTATGCTCTGTTTTTACACTCAGTTTTTTTTTCCACTGAAAGGAAAGAAGAGAGAGAGAAAGCATTAAGTGGTGAGTAGTGGGGAAAACAGTCTTTCTGTCATCAGTTTATGTTTTCTTACTTGGGAGAGATGAAAAAATAGGAAAAAGGGAAAGAATTTGGAAAACTTGTATCTCTTATCTTCTTTCCTCTTTTCCTCACTAAGAAATGAGAAAAGTCAGGAGAAGAAAAAGAGAACAGTTTAATTTTTCTTTTATTAAAAGAAAATGTGCTTCCAATTTTTCATATTAAAATAGAAGAATTTTAAAAGGGAGTTTGTTCTTACTGATGGTATTTTGAGGACAGTGTAAAAATACTCATGAATTTTCAGTAGGTCCTACTGAAGCCATATGGCAAATGCTATTTAAGATCTGGGAGTATTTATGTAAAGTATATCTCTATGGCTGAGGTGTCCCTTTCTCAGGCTCTTTTCTACTCCCCACCCTCCTCTTTTCCTAAAATGTTAGTGTGACTGTTGATGCCTGTAATTCTTCATTGACATGGTTACCAACAAATGAAAAGGAGCTGTGCCTGCTTGCACAGCGAGGGCTAGTCAAATGCGGTTTATCAGACTGCAAGTGGTGCAACAGTTGTGGATGTTTCATCAATGAAATACGCAGCAGAGACTTAAGTAGGGTGGAAAATATGGTGATAGGTTCTGGGAGACTGCTTTTGCAGCCGCACACGTTAGTCTTGAATTGTTCAGTTTGCAGAGTCTGTGGGGATGTTTCCAGTTTCTGGATGTATAATTTTCTCCCTGCTGCTTTCAGTTGACAAATTTCTCTGGTGGCAGGTGTATGAAACCTGATAGACTGATTGGCCTTAATGGGAATGCTCTGCTGCCTAGAGATCGCTCCTGGGCTTTCCAGCAACTGCAGCGGCATGCTTCAACTGGGCACCATACTTGGCTCTCTGTGCCTTGCTCTGCCAAAGTGCAGGATTCATCCAAAGCTTATGTCTCAGCATCCCTGAGCCTTTTTCTTTATTACTCTAGAGAAAATCGATTGTTGTAGCATAAAAATGTGGGTCATGAATGTATGTCTCCCTCGTTCTCCTTGAAATGACAAATTTAGATGATTAATCTCCATGCTATCTATTTCCAGCTTTGGCTTCCAAACAAAGAATGTCAGAGAAAGTGGTACATATATTCTTTAAACTAAGTGACATGAGGCAGCAGCCAGATAAATAAATGTCTTCCATGTTCAGAGCTCTAAGTAACAATTACAGTATTGCAATGAGAGCTCACGTGGATTAAACTATAGTCAGTAAATACAGAGCAACTGCTGGGAAAGCTTTGTGAATAACGGGAAGAGCTTGCCTGGCTAGCTCTACAAAGTGAACAGCAGCCCTTTGGGGAGTGTATGATACCGTTGTTACGGATGGCTGTGGGTGAACACAGATAAAGAAAATAAGGGTACACCTAAGTGATAGGGAAAGGTGGTTTGCAAGCACTATGCTGAAGGCAAACTGTGAAAAAAGACCAGAGAGCTGGAAAAGACCTTTTTTTTCTCATCAAAAGGCAGTGCTCAAGGAAGGAAAACAGCTGGTAAGGGGAAGGGAGAGCAATATCACTGGTGAGCAATTGTCTTTACAAAAGAGAGGTCAGCCGTCACATAGTGGGGTGTTTAGTACATGAGAGGAGGACAGCTGGTGGGTGAAAACACCTCATATATATCTGGCATTTTATCCCAGCTGGTGTATAGCTTAAAAAAAACCCCAAACCTTTGACTGTTGTTCAGTTATGCAGGGAACTTGAAACTCAGGTCCACTCAGGAATTTTCAGAACACTCTGAAATTCAATGAGAACATAAAAGTTTCTTTTCAGAAGCAGCTTTTCCAAGACACTAATGGGATTAAATGCTCATCTCCTATTGACTTTTAATGTGAGTTAGGCATCTGATTTCCCTTTACTCCTTTGAAAAACTCCTTGTTAATCTTCACAGTTTACAATTTGCCTTCTGAGACTGCTCTCTCAAATAAATTCTGGTCCTCCTGAGAGTTTGAAGGGCTGTACGCCTTGCAAAATCCCCTCAGGAATGCAGTATATATGGTAAGGGAGAATTCTTGTTCATTATTTTGCTCAGGATCTCTTATGCAGTTTCATACATAAATCAGAGAGCCTGAACATCCACCAGTTTAACTAATAACTGAAAGTAAAGGTGCAGAGCAAAGTATCTCAGTCTTGTGGTCCACTGTGGTAAGAGCAAAGCCAAATTGCTACAGTGGTATTTGATACATGATTAATAAATTCTGATGTTATTTAATGGTAATACCCAGATAGAAAATATCCACCAAGTCCCACAAACTGAACACCTGCTTGTGACTTCTGCTTAAAGAGAAGCTAAGCAGAGAGATACACTTACCCAAAGGTCACATGTTATGAAGAACCTCTTCTATTGCCTCTGTCCAGACTTATAAAACCACAAATGCCTCTATAGTTTTGAAATAAGCTGCACTACTTGAGCTAATGCCCTGAGAGTCTCATCTGCGAACATCTTTGCTGCTTCAATAATTCACGTTGTTTTATGTTCTCCAAGGTATATTACTCATGACTTGATTAGTGGCCACATCACATCCTGAACTACAATCATCCTTCACTAAACGATAAACAGATGTGTGTGCTCCACACCCACTTAATAGAGACTTCTCTGTTCACATTATAAATAAGCGCAAGAGCAGGTTAGGGAGGCAAGAAATGAATTCAAGTCCTCACATTTTATTTAAAAAATCAAATATTTATGTTTCTCTCTTTCTGAATTTAGAAACAGAAAATATTTTACAGACACTGGGATTGTATCAATCACATAGACTTATGCAAGCTTTGTGTGGGAAGGTAACTTTAGAGACAGTCCTCTTGCTGGTAGACCAGAACTGTCAGCCTCTCATAACCTGGAGTTTTTGTTGGCACCTGAGAAGTGAGTGATTCAGTGGAAGCCAAATTTAGATTTGTAAGTTGCTTTGATTTCCATGGAAATCTGGACTAAACTGATTTTGCACAATTTGCATAAAGATTTAGCAAGATTCCTTAACTGTGATTATTCTTCTGGATGTCATATCAAGGAAAATAACTTCACAAACACTGACCATTTAATATAATTATTTCTGTTTCTGAATAGTTTGTCCAGAACAAAGGCGAGGTTCTCTTTGCATACTTCTGAAGTTATGAATCTGTCTGAGCAGTCAGTACTGTTTTGTTTTCAAGTGTGCCACTGAGCCCCTGGGGTGATGGTTTCTGTCTTGTGTGTCTCCCAGCCTACCAACAAAAGCAATTGTCCTCAGAAGGCGAAGAAACTGTGCCTGTGCCATTTAGCTATATTTAGCACAACTATAACATTTTCACGCCTTTTCATTATTTATTAAATAACTATTCCTGTGTCACCACTCATACATTAAAGGCTGGTTTTGGCAAACCAGATTAAAAACATACAGCAATATGCAGAACAGTTTAGAAGCACAGCAATAAAAAAAAAACCATAGCTAATTTTACAAGTAGTGAAGATTCTCACTTGAAATGTATGTACATCTGCTGATCTATTTCATGCTAAACCAGAACAAAAAATTAGAGCAATAATTATACCTTTGCACTGATGGCAGAAAATGCTGGGAAGTCCCATTCCAGAACACTCGAGAAGTTAAGTAGGTACCTTATTAGACTTCTTTGGAATTAAAAGATAAAAACAACGAGCAGATGTTTAACGCTGCTGATTTGTAATTACCCTTTTTCTGGTTAGGTGACTGTGCATATATGCAGCACAGTGCCAAGATACTGAAGTTAGCTCTGAACTTGTTACCTGAGTACTACAAGTTGTGTAGGTACTTCAGAACTCGGCTTTGTGTGGGTTTCTCAGCAAATCTAGCTAGCCTGCAAGGTGTGCTCACAGCTATGCTGCTTCTAGCAGCACAGTAACTCTATGTGTACTGGATGAATAAGTATCCTTCTATTCCTGCAGAGTTCAAGTTGGTGAGATGAGTTTACTTGCAGCACTGGTATGGTAACATTTCTGAAACGAATGTAGTATTCTCAGTGGTACCTGGTTTCCACTACTGAAGCAACAATTGCTCTGCATGAGATCTGGAAATGGATCACGGATAACGGATCCTTTCTACAGTGGCTGCTGTCAAAAAATCATCATCTATTAGCAGCTGTCACAGAACAAGAAGACTTGGGTGCCTGACTTGCTGGGCTATAGCAATAGTGACTATAATAGTCACTGTACTGCATGGTTAATTTAATGTGATCTCAAGCACTGAATACATCTGAATAGCTGTAAAGTTGTAGCAAATTTTGCCAAAGTGAAGAAATAGAGGAGAGTGAAGAAATATTTTGCTGCAGTGGGATACAAAAGGACAATATATGTCAGTGGAACATCTTTGGACTAATTATTCTTACCCTTGCTAGTTCATTCTGGCTCTTCAAGAAAACTGTTACTGTTGTGTATATTTTTGCTTTAAAGGTTGCTAGGAAGTGTTAGGCTGGCTTCTCAGAGTGCCTACAGCTGCAGTTAGAACTGAGATTGAAAATCCTTTTGGTCAGAGAAGGGAAGGATCTTTCTTTTGCTTTCTGAGATATATGCTGAGTGTATGGTTACTAGCTCACTGCAATTTAGGTTTCATATAATAGCTGGAACCAGGTATTGTACTCTCTGCCAATAGCTGTTTTCATAGGGCCCGGGGTGGGGTTCAGATCACCACAGAGGCTTTATCGTACCTTTCCATTTGCACACTTAAAACCTCATTTTACTCCTTAGCAAGGAAGACTTTATTTTGGATTAGGGTCCCTTGTGACATATCAGAATAGTGTAAGGATGATTGACTCTATATTTATCTTCTCCTAGAAAATAAGTTTCAGCATTATAATGATTTTGCACCTCTCTTGCACCTGCATTGCTGCCTCCAAGCCTCAAGCTTGGGGTTCTGGGTTACACAAAGAACAAAAAATAATGCTGATGGGGAGTGGGAATGTACTGAAATTATCAAACATCCATTACTACACAATTCATATAAAACATATTTTACGAAAATGAAATGCTTTCCTCATTAAAACTATTCTCCTTAAATGGGACATATCTTTTATGGCTCTCTTGCAAACTTTTAAGAAAACGCAGGTACACTATTGGCCTCAGTCTAACTGCTTTGTTAACTTTTATAGAATCATAGAATCGTTAAGGTTGGAAAAGACCCTTAAGATCATCGAGTCCAACCATAAACCTAGCACTGCCAAGTCCACCACTAAACCATGTCCTCAAGAACCACATCTACCCTTCTTTTAAATACCTCCAGGGGTGGAGACTCAACCACTTCCCTGGGCAGCCTGTTGCAATGCCTGACTACCCTTTCAGTGAAGAAGTTTTTCCGAATATCCAACCTAAAATTCCCCTGGTGCAGCTTGAGGCCATTTCCTCTCGTCCTATCCCTTGTTACTTGTGAGAAGAGACCGACCCCCACCTGGCTACAATCTCCTTTCAGGTAGTTGTAGAGAGCAATAAGGTCTCCCCTCAGCCTCCTCTTCTCCAGACTAAACAACCCCAGCTCCCTCAGACATTCCTCGTAAGACTTGTTCTCTAGACCCTTCACCAGCTTTCTTGCCCTTCTTTGGACACGGTCCAGCACCTCCATGTCCTTCTTGTAGTGAGGGGCCCAAAACTGAACACAGTATTCGAGGTGTGGCCTCGCCAGTGCCGCATACAGGGGCACTATCACCTCCCTGGTCCTGCTGGCCACACTATTCCTGATACAAGCCAGGATGCCATTGGCCCTCTTGGCCACCTGAGCACACTGCTGGCTCATGTTCAGCCAGCTGTCAACCAACACCTCCGGGTCCTTTTCAGCCAGGCAGCTCTCCAGCCACTCCTCCTCAAGCCTGTTTATATTTTATTATGTAGTAATGGAACCAATGAGGACCATTGTATCTGTGTTTAAGGACAAGCAGAGTAAAACGATGAACTAAATTTTCATCAGAGGACATGTTATAATCTGTTTTACAAAATACCGTACTGAACCAGAAAATACTAGAAAACATAGTGTGGAGTGGAGTATCATAACTGCACTGACTGTAAGTGGTTTCCAGCAATATTTTTTGTGGAAAATCAATCTGATGGTGTATAAAGCTCCAGTATTTTCCGCAAATTGATTATAGCAGGGCTGGTGCCAAAAAATAGGACTCTTAAAAGAAAGATTGCCTGATGTAACTCAGAACTCAGCCTTTAATGGCTCTTCCATGAGCTGCAAGTAATATATCAGCACTTTCCATTATAATTTCGGTTTCAAGGCTGGTAGTCCAGAGACAGATGTTTCCCTATACAAAATACAAACTATTTCCTCCACTGGTGGGCACTTACAGAGACCAACGGGGCTGAAATTCTCATCATTCCCTTCAGCCAATCTACACTTCCATCTAAAACTTTCAGATTTTTTCAGATTTGTCTCAGAAACACTCAACCCAAGCATTCCATCAGAAGGAAAAGGCCAACAAAGAGTGAGTCCTTTCATATGCTCTGACAGTAATATATATGACAATGGGGTAATTCAGCAGGAAATACTATCACAAGCTGTTAAGGCACTGGTGTATCTACTGATTTCAATAAGACTGGCTCATAGAAAAATATACAATCCTAAGACAGAATTACTGCAAATCTTCAATCAAGATACTATTTCCACTTCAACATATGGATGTGAAAGTTGGAAATATAAAAGGGATAAACACTTGTCCAAATGGTTTGAAAGTGAACATCTCAGGGAAGAACTAAGTAGTAAATGGAAAGAATCTACAACAAATACTCAGAATTCGAAATTTCAGCAATCTTTTAACACTGTCTGCAAAGGAAAATGGAAATATTTAGAATATATTAAGGGTGAAGCCAATGGCAACCTATCATTAAGTATCTGAGAAACAGGGAGGATCCAATGCAAAGAATCTGCTAAAATTGCTCAGGAAGGAAAAACTTTTAGGAAGATAAGGAGAGAGAAACAGAGAGTACGCAGCGATAGGACAATATAAATTTGTACAATGTGAGCTTTGATGATGGGAAAAGGACTTGTTCAGGAATCTGATAAAAAGAAGAGAGCGTATCATAGACTCCAAAGTAGAACAGAAGTTCCTCAGCTCTGAATTAAAGCAGTTTGAATGAATAAGAGGAAAAAGTGACTTGTGTTTGTTATTTATATTATATACTTATATAGGTCTTCTTTAGAAGGTTCTGAGAAATATTTGGAATCTTCTTTACCCTGGAGCATACAGCAGAACTAAGGCTAAGGCAATATATTTTTTTTTTTAACTCTGTAGCTGGTGGGAGGTTTTCAAAGCTGGCATTCACAAGGGGTTTGTGCCTTTGTGCCAGTGCAGATGGTCCTGTCAAACTATGCCTAGAAATTCATACTCAATCAGCACAAACTGTCTGGTTAAGGGCTCGACAGGTAGTTTTAACCTGGTTAAATTTGATTCATATTTTTTTCCCAAACTTGATAAGAATGTCTAGATATCAATGTGGCATTGTACTTTTTGCTTATATACAATACACCTATGTCGAAGAAAAGTACCGCAACAACATCAAATTAAATTGCAAGTGTTGAAATAAAACCTTTTAAAAAGATATCTTTTCTTCTCTCTATGAATATGAAAAAGAAGTAACACAATGACCAGCAGCAGTTATATCCTCTGCAAGCAGTAATGCTTCTGACACTAATTATTATTTGCTGCATGCCGACACTTTAACCAGCACGACAGTGGACAAGCAGTGGGCAAGCCATCTGCCTTAGTAACAACAGTTTTGCTTACCACTGCCCTATTTGCATGTTTAAGTGCTTTAGAAATATAAAGTAAGCAAGCAAAACTATTTATCTGGATAGTGACTGTATGAAAATGAAACTTCAGAAGTGAATATGCCTGACTACTGGCTTTTAGCTGCCCGTTTGCCCTGTTCCTCAATACAGTCCTGCTTCTGGTTCTTCTTTTTCTTTTTTAAAGAACAGTAATATATAGCAAAATTATCTTCACAGCATCTTTGGAGATGACTTAGAATCACATATGGGAGTGTAAATATTTTTTTCTCTCAGCTAAATAGAGTGAATTGAGGGAAAACATCTCATATTATTGTTTGCATACAAGAGAAGAGAAAAAATCTGAATTTAATACTCTGAGAGATCTTGTCTCATTACTTAACAATCACGCCACAAACATGTTGTATACATGTCCTGGAAGGATCTCCCTAGACAGTGAATGACATTTTCAGGTTTTATATACTTGGAACACCTGATCCAAATTATTGAGGTGTACTTTTTCAATGATTTGAGTAAGCTTTGGATCCGGTGCTGTGTCTTTGGCCAGCCAATCCCATTTTCAGGGAGTAAGTCATATCCTTTTGTAATGTGAGCATGTAGAGTTGTAGTCATTTCTTCTGGCCTTGGAAGTCTGCAGTGTACTCATTTGTATGTGAACTTGCTCTCCTAAGGATCTATTTATAGTTGGTGAAGGGAAATAGGCACTTTTTGGGTGCAATTCCTCTTACCTGTTCTATGTATGTACTTAGTATAAGATGAATTATGTCTCTGCTACACTGACTAGACAGATTTCCATTGACTGTAGACAAAGCCTTGGTGATTAACTCATATGGATGTCTGCATTAGTCAGATGAATGACACCTTTTAGTGTTCAAAGCTGACCCTGATAATTTCAAACAAGCTGCCAAGTACAATAGATAATCATTGCTGATACAGGATTAAATTCAAATAATTACCTAAAGACTTGAAGATATTTATCTAATTTTCAGTAACTTGAATCAGTCAATATTCCTAATTGTTTGTTTTGGTGAGTACTTCAGAATCCTTCACTCTAAGCACATTACTCTACTTTAAACATCTCTTAGAATATTCTTAACTCTTTCATGGAGCACTTCAGTCCTGTTAATGACAAGTGGCTCTTCTTGTATGTAAAAATTGATTGCTGGCACGCTGTGTTTTATGACCTAATTTCTTTTTCTGTTTCTAGACCCTGAGCTGCTGACTGACTTCCTGGCTTGTCCTTGGACCTACCTCAGCGCTGGGGACATGCCTGGTGAGCGCTGGGCTGTGGCTGACCCTGCTCATGCATGCTGGTCTGGCTCTGCTCGCCCAGCTATGGGACCTTGCCAATGAGGCCCCTGCCCAGGGGGTGTGCGCCTCTCCATGCCTGTGGGGCAGACCCCAACTGCTGCACCCTGATGTTCAGGACAGAGCAGAAAAAGCCTTCTTTACAAGAAGACTTCTTTACTTGCTTCTTTACAAGTGAAGGTGAAGTGTCTGAAGGGAAAAAACTGCTGTATCAGAAACACTGTGTATGCAGTTCTCAACCCTCAACAAGAATACAACTAATGATTTCTTAGATAAGTAAAGGGATGCACGCTTTATTGCACTCATGCAGTATGTGTGCTTTCATTTCTCAGATGACACTGTCCTCACATCCCATTTCAGAACTTGCCTGCAGTCCTGTCCTCACCAAGGGCTATGTGTATACCTTGGTTTTCCTCTTCTTGTATAAAGTTTTCTCATCCTCTCTTCCTGAGAGAAGTTCTGTATACCAACTTTCCTTCCATGCCGAGCCTCTGATATCCCATAAGTCATCTATTTTTCACTTTTTGGCACTCCTTCTCTGACTCTCTCTTTTTGGGTATTTCAGGGCCCTGTGCCTCCCTGAGGCAGTTCTGTGTACTCTTCACAGCCCAGGGTTCATTTGCACTCCCCATTCCTACCATACTATTGCTTCTGTACAAGTCCCCAGATTATTATATCACTGAAAAAAATTATCATATTCTGAGAGGAGATTGCAAATTGATAATGGCAATACATAACAAAATACGGTAAACAGATACATGGCAAACAGATACATGTAAGTATTGATCATAGTGAACTGATTTGGAAATAGGGTACTCTCAGAGTTTTCACAATTACTATACTATAAGTATTTTCTCATCACTGAGGCCTGGCTCCCTTTAAAACACAGGTGACATATATTCCCTGTGCTGGAAGGAGGTGTTTGATGAGCGAATATCTGTTTCTAAACCTGTGCACAAACTGTATGTTGAAAACCTGCCTAAAATTAATGCACAAGTTCATCTTTCCCCAGGCAGGCTTAATTTACATGCTGGCATTTTATAAGAATAATTTGCTTCCCCTTTACAGTTAGTATGTTTTGCATGTTCACTTGGGGAACATCTCTTATCTTGCTCACTCTGCTTTGGCTGTGCTTTGTTCCTTCGTGGGCTTAGTTGTTATGAGTTGCCATGAGTTTGTTTCTGAGGAAGGAGAAAGGCTTAATGAAGTTCCAGCCTTTTTAGTATGTTTGTGACGTCTTGTTTGTGACAGAAAAAGAGATGAGATGGGAGAAAACCTCTGCTTTGGCAGATCTTACACTAACTCTCCAAGGTTTCAAGCAGTCAAATATGTTTTGCTTATGCAAGAATCATACGAAAGGGACGTCTGTGTTGACCTCTTATAAAGCAAGTACATTTGTATGAATATTTTGGTAGTTGATAGGAACTGAATGAATAAACTACTTGAAGAAAATATATCTCTTGACCTCTTCTTTGAATGCCTTACATCAACATCCTGTTTTATTTCTCATAAAGTTTTAAATACTGAGAGAATGTTTGTTAAAGCTTCATTTTTATATCGATGACGATTTTATTGCCCAGTGTGGCTGTGTCTGAGAGTTTGAGGTGCCTTTGAAGAAAAAGGAATAATAGCAATTTTGGTGAAGCTGCATCTCTAGAAGCAGAAGCAGAAGAGAGATTTGGGAGGAATATTTTTTTCCCTTCCCTAACTCTGACTGTGCATGGACTGTGAAACTAAGCCATGAGCTTTGGTTTTTTTTTTCATTCCCAAGTTCACTTTTTTCCCTTCTCTCTCTCTCTCTCTCTCTGTCTTTGTCAGCAGGAGTTTGACATCTGTCTAGACTGGGGGACTTGAGTTACACTCCACATCTTGTCTACTGAATTGCTATGCCAGCCTGAAGAACTATTATGAACTACTGCCACATGAGTACCGATTTTCTACTGATCTTTTCAGTGTATCATGTTCCATATATTCTGAGACTTTAACTGAAAAAAAATATTGCACTTTGCTATTGTTGTTATGGGGACTTGTCCCTCCCACAGATCAGTCTGAGATGCAGTTCCTCTCCCATGGTTACCTCAGCAAGCCTTAGCTCCTTGTGTGCGCTTTTGTCCCTTGCAGCAGTGGCAGCGGTAACCAAAGCCCAGGAGTCAGCATGGGGTAAAACAGAAGGAAGATATTCCAGCTCAGTGGGAGCTGGACTCTGAAGCTATCCTACACCTGAGCTCAGCAGGCTTTGGAAGTCACTCTGGCACTATGGCAATATCCCAAATCAGGAAGTGAGTCTAGATTAGTGTTTTAGTTTGGATAAAGAATGAACTTTTGAAATTAGTCTCCCACTGAGCCCTCTAAGGGTCCCATGGAAACTTAGCTTCCCATAGGCTATGAGATGGTGCAGCTGTGAGCGCATCGGCCCAATTCGTTCTGAGATGGTTGGAGGCTGGATGATTAGTTGATGCATGGAAGCAAGATTTTGTCCCCTTCTGGGTGTTTTGGCTTCTGTAAACTCAGAATTTCCACAGAAAAACTCACACCGGGTTCCAGCAAACATTTCTAATGGAGTCTTTATCCCTTGAAAGCCGATATGTGTCTGTCCTAAAGCAAACAAGAGAGCGAACAGACTAACAAAAAGAAAAAAGTAAAAACATAATATTCTTCTCTATGCTTTTGCACTTCAAGTGCTGCCAGTGACACACAGCCTTTTTAAAGCAAAGTATTGCTTATTTAGAACCAAAGACTGACTGAGAAATCATATAAGCCACTAATGTACCTATATGATTTCTGCCTCCTTCCAAGTCTCACTGTTTTTTCAGAGAAAGACTGTTCCTCACTGTTCTTCACTCCTGTCAGCCCCCAGTCTGTTTTATTCCACCCTCCCTCTCTTTTGAGCACACTTTTTGAGTATTTTTAATGTTTCTTTCTTTGTAAGATTGTCTCTAGGATTAGGAATGGGATAGGATGCTTATGGACAAGAACTTTAGCTATCATCTTTCAGGTTTGATCCTGATTATTTGTATCTGAGAAAGTATTGCATTACCTTCTTTTTTGCTCTTTCTAAAGCTGTCATTGAAATTAACAATACTAAGACATATAAGAAACGTTACACTATAAATAATGGCTAATCAGAATTTTTAATTTATTGAATAGTAAGTAGTCCTATCTGCTACAGCATTATCCTATGAAATATGAATTAAACATTTGAAAAAGGAAAAATAGCAGATGTATAATGTTTAGCTATGCTATTCCATTTTTAGCTTCTTTATTTAAAGATGTAGGAATCTCATTCCATAGTCAATTTGAAATGTGGATTTAATTAGTCGGTTTATAGTAATTGTAGACTGATAGTAATAGAATTTTTGTTGAATTTGCTGCAGCATAAAGCAGTGACAGCTGGGCACCGCATAGAAAACAGGATGTGCAGTATTCCATTATTGGGATCCATCATTTGTTTTCCTAACTGTATTTCCTGAGTTGATTGTACATAGTCTTTGTAGCATAATGCATTCTTTGTCCTGATCTTCCTTGTTTTTTTTATTGAAAAGTTTTGTATTTAGACATACTTTGAGGCCAAGTCTCTGTGACATGACGTTGGAGATGAGGCACCTGTTTCCTCACATTACGTTCCCAGAACGGGTGCATTTCACACAGGTGACATGCGGTATTTATACAGACTTGAGTCATTCCCAGGACCATGTAGCAGGCACATTCCAGGAAGAGACTTCCTCTTCTCTAAGATTTTTATTAAAAGCACATTTAGGAAAATGCAAACAATGTAATACAGAGGCATCCCTGTGAAATGACATTCTCTGAGTAAGATAACTCAGAAAAATTTGTAAGTACTCCCAGGATATCCAAACCTTATCCACTCTAAGTCTGCTTTCTGGAACCTAAACCTGTTGAGATATATTTAATGAGTCATTGAAAATTTTGAAATCTTTGCTGTGTAGTGTGTTTTAACTTATCTGCATGTATGCAAAGACCTGGTGTTTTATCATTGTCTGGAAATCTGGAGGTCTCAATTCAGTTGCTGAAACATAGGTGTCTCTAATGTGTCCTTGAGATGCCCTAGGGATCTGAAATCTCTGTTTGTGATGAGGAGGTACTATGCCTTTGGATGACTGTCAGTGCCTGTATTTGGGAAACAGGATTGAGTTTAGAGTTACTCTTGCTAAGCTGTCCGGTCTCAAATTGTAGCACTAGCAGTGTCTTCTCAAAACAGCACAAACGAGCCTGCGTGGAACTGCTTAAGAAATCTGAACGTTATAGATTAGACTAGACTACACTAATTTCAGTTGGAAGGGACCTATAATGATCATCTAGTCCAACTGCCTGACCAATTCAGGGCTGACCAAGTTAAAGCATGTTATTACGGGCATTGTCCAAATACCTCTTAAACAGTGACAGGCTTGGGGCATCGACCACCTCTCTAGGAAGCCTGTTCCAGTGTTTGACCACCCTCTAGATAAAGAAATGCTTCCTAATCTCCAGTCTAAACCTCCCCTGGCTCAGCTTTGAACCATTCCCATGCATCCTATCCTGTATACCAGGGAGAAGAACTCAGCAACTCCCTCTCCATGTCCCCTTCTCAGGAAGCTGTAGAGAGCAATCAGATCGCCCCTCAGCCTCCTTTTCTCCAAACTAGACAAACCCAAAGTCCTCAGCTGCTCCTCATAGGGCATTCCTTCCAGCCCTTTCACCAGCTTTGTTGTCCTCCTCTGGACACATTCAAAGACCTTCACATCCTTCTTCAATTGTGGGGCCCAGAACTGCACACAGTACTTGAGCTGAGGCTGCACCAATGCTGAATACAGTGAGATAATCACCTCTCTTGACCAGCTGGTTATACTGTGTTTGATGAACCCCAGCATGCAGTTTGCCCTCTTGGCTGCCAGGGCATGGCAATATAATCAAACTAACAATAAAGGAATAATCAATCACTTCCAAACAACTTCTCTCAAATTCTTAGCCTTAGAACAGAAGGCCAGAAATAGTGTCAATTGCATAAGGATAATGAAAATTTATTGTCCATTTAAATTCTTGCATCAACATTATGCTTTTTGACTTTTTCTTTCATTTAAGGAGGTGTATCTCAGCAGCTTGTCTAGCATAGAATCATAGAATCATAGAATCGTCAAGGTTGGAAAAGACCCTTAAGATCATTGAGTCCAACCATAAACCTAGCACTGCCAAGTCCACCACTAAACCACGTCCTCAAGCACCACGTCTACCCGTCTTTTAAATACCTCCAGGGATGGAGACTCAACCACTTCCCTGGGCAGCCTGTTGCAATGCCTGACTACCCTTTCAGTGAAGAAGTTTTTCCGAATATCCAACCTAAACTTCCCCTGGTGCATTTCCTCTCATCCTATCGCTTGTTACTAGGGAGAAGAGACCGACCCCCTCCTCGCTACAACCTCCTTTCAGGTAGTTGTAGAGAGCAATAAGGTCTCCCCTCAGCCTCCTCTTCTCCAGGCTAAACAAAACCAGCTCCCTCAGATGCTCGTCGTAAGACTTGTTCTCTAGACCCTTCACCAGCTTCGTTGCCCTTCTCTGGACACACTCCAGCACCTTGATGTCCTTCTTGTAGTGAGGGGCCCAAAACTGAACACAGTATTCGAGGTGTGGTCTCGCCAGTGCCGAGTACAGGGGGGCAATCACTTCCCTCGTCCTGCTGGCCACACTATTCCTGATACAAGCCAGGATGCCATTGGCTCTATTCATATCAAAAGGAACAGGGAATAATTCACAGAAAAAAACATATAATAAGGAACTTTGCAGATCTGTAGATTCCAGGTCATAATTCTATGTATTGATAAATTAAACAGGAGCAGGTAATGGTCTGGGGCACCAGGAATCTATTGTCTATACTAGTAAGCTGTTAGCATGGTCTCATGTATTATTGTGGTGATTCCCAAAGGTGGTTTGGATGAGAACACTCTTTTGTAGGATGGAGACGTTACCTATGTCTCCAAAGCCATTCTGTTTTGGCTGGCCTTGGTGCCAGAGAAAAAATTCTGGCTATGTCTAATTTACTAACATAGGCATAGCCTAAGAGTTGGCAAAACACCAAGTTACAGCCCATTTTTTTTGATATTATCTACAAGACAAAAAAGACTACCCAATGTTAAGTAGTAGAATTCTTTATAGAATTTAATAAAGCCTGTAACCTTAAAAACATCAGCAACAACATCCCTTTCCTCCAGGAAAAAAAATCTAGTAGAGTTTCACTTTGGAACTTTTTTGTTAAATCCCCAGTTTTTTGCAATGGCTGGTTTTGTTAGGTTTGTCCCACAAAAATTTACTGCATTAAGTTACATTTTCAATATGGAGAAAAACAAGAAAAGAGATCATGTTTATTGTTAATATAAAACTCAGTTGCAAAAAAATCAATCTTTTTCACTCCTGGAGTGCTGGAAATGAAATGAATGACAGGCCCTGTGGTATCACCTCATAGAAAGGCCCTGAAGGTTGTTTTTAATAACATTTTAATTTCAAATCAGCTTAATTATAGAGTCATCAATATGGTTCATTAAATACCTATAATATTCCTGACCCAACAATAAAGTTGGTATGCAATATTTCATTGGTTTACCTCCATTTGTGAAACATTACATTATAGGTTAAATCACAGCATTGTCTGTACTTAACCTTGTGTACACACACGTGTGTGCATGTGTACACACATGTGCGTGCACACGCACACACACATTTTGTTCAGTTAAAATAGTTTGTGTCATGAAATATAATTTATAACTATCAAAATTATTTTTCTTTTTAGTTAATAAAAATATACTCTGATTTTACCAAATTGATACATCACATAAATGTGAAAACCTAATTTATTAAAAAAGAGACACACTTCACATCGATGCTAAATTATGTTTCCCTCCAGTCATTATCAGCTTATGGTTCATTAGGCCGTTACATTTTTAAACCCCAGTCCTTCCGTTACTAGTTTCAATAAAGCCACTAGAATGAAATCTATATGAGTGCCACAGTTCCCCCCTTTGAGATCAGTAGTATAATTATGAACAGTCACTACCTGCTTATTTCTGTTACCTGGTTAATTTCCATTGCACAAAATCTTTGCATTTCATTAGTGGTCTAAGCTGTAAATTTAAAAATGTCTATTTTTAAAATTCAAGGGTAATTGCTTCAAGCAAAGCTTAGTAGTTAGGATGGCCTGTAATATTTAATTTTTAAAATCAGAAACAGGGAAAATATTTGTGTGACCAGTTATATTGGGTTTACAGGAAATAAAATAAAGTGGCCTAATTCCAGCCATAGTAAAATGTTACAATACTAATACCCACACAGTACTGAACATTTCTGCTGGCTATAACCCTGCTGTTGACGTTCCTGGTGACTGGAAAAAGGGAAACATTGCACCCATTTTTAAAAAGGGTAGAAAGGAGGACCCTGGGAACTACTGACCTGTCAGCATCACCTCTGTGCCTGAGAAGATCATGGACAGATCTTCCTGGAAGCTATGCTAAGGCACGTGGAGGACAGAGAAGTGATTCGAGACAGCCAGCATGGCTTCACCAAGGGCAAGTCCTACCTGACCAACCTAGTGGTCTTCTCTGATGGAGTGACTACATCAGTGGACAAGGGAAGAGCTACGGATGTTGTCTATCTGGACTTCTGTAGGGCCTTTGACACGGTCCCCCACAACATCCTTCTCCCTAAATTGGGTAGATATGGATTTGATGGGTTGACTGGTGAATGAGGAAGTGGTTGGATGGTCACATCCAGAGGGTAGTGGTCAATGGCTGTGTCCAGATGGAGATCGGTGACAAGCGGTTTCCCTCAGGGGTCCGTACTGAGACTGGGACTGTTTAATAATCTTCATCAATGACATAGACAGTGGGATCGAGTACACCATCAGCAAGTTTGCAGACGACACCAAGCTGAGTGGTGCGGTTGACACACCTGAGGGACAGGATACCATCCAGAGGGACCTGGACAAGCTCAAGAAGCGGGCCCATGTGAACCTCATGAAGTTCAACAAGGCCAAGTGCAGGGTTCTGCACTTGGGTTGGGGCAACCCCTGGTATCAGTACAGGCTGGGGGATGAAGGGATTGTGTGCAGCCCTGCCAAGGACTTGGGGGTACGGGTGGATGAAAAGCTGGACATGAGCCAACAATGTGCGCTCCCAGCCAAGCATATCCTGGGCTGCATCAAAAGAAGCGTGGCCAGCTGGTTGAGGGAGGTGATTCTGCCCCTCTACTCTGCTCTGGTGAGACCCTGGAGTACTGCATCCAGCTCTGGAGTCCTCAGCACAGGAAGGACATAGACCTGTTGGAGCGGGTCCAGTGGAGGGCCACAAAAATGATCAGAGGGATGGAACACCTCTTCTATGAGGAAAGGCTGAAAGAGCTGGGGTTGTTCAGGCTGGAGAAGAGAAAGCTCAGGGGAGACCTTATTGCAACCTTTCGATACTTAAGTGGGGCCTACAAGAAAGATGGGTATAGTCTTTTTAGCAAGGCCTGCTGAGACAGGACAAGGAGTAATGGTTTTAAACTAAAAGAGAGTAGTTTTCAACTAGATGTAAGGAAGAAATTTTTTTGCAATGAGGGTGGTGAAACACTGGAACAGGTTGCCCAGAGAGGTGGTAGATGCCCCATCCCTGGAAACATTCAAGGACAGGGCTCTGAGCAACCTGATCTAGTTGACGATGTCCCTGCTCATTGCAGGGGGTGTTGGACTAGATGACCTTTAAAGGTCCCTTCCAACACAAACCATTCTATGATTCTATGAAGTCTATTGAGCTACATAGTGACCTTCACTGCATGTTTTACAAGTCAAGGTGACCACAATTGTGGTTGGTGTCTCTGCAAAAATTTACATTTTACATGCGGGTATCATATTTGGCACCTTTAGCTCAAGCATCTTAGCAGTCTCACAGAAAGCAGGTATTGATGGAAAATCTTCAACATACATATTCAGAAGGGAAAGTTTAAAAAAAGAACAAGTCAACATGTAGGCAAGGAAAACCAAGCAAATACTTTCGTGCACTGTCACTTCAATACTTTCATAGGTTTTGTTCTTCAAAAATTGTTAAGTCACTTCCTGTCAGGGAAGAGACTTTCCTAGCTTTTAGCTAAATTATCATCTCAAGAAAAACAGCCTTTGTAGTGGATGTGCTGACAAACTTAACTACATTATTATGAAGCCTATGCATAGCTAATAAATGACACCACCTTTCCTAACAGTTTTTTTGCATGTTGCACATAATTATTAAAGCTCTCTGGTCTTATTCCAACCAGAAATTCCTGTATGCCTCTAGTGCTGGTTTCTTGTTGTGTCAAAGTACTGAACCATTTGCTGTGGTCATGAGAAGTATACCGTGTCCCAGGCTGATGGATTTCTGCCTGGGATTTTATAAAGGAGCCAGAAATGAAAGAGGTAACCAGCTCCCTGATTTAGCACCCATAGGCACCTCAGAATATAGAATCATAGAACCATAGAATCGTCAAGATTGGAAAAGACCCTTAAGATCATCGAGTCCAACCATTAACCTAACAATGCCAAGTCCATCTATACCATGTCCTCGAGCACTACATCTATCTGTTCTTTAAATACCTCCAGGGGTGGAGACTCAACCACTTCCCTGGGCAGCCTGTTCCAATGCTTGACCACCCTTTCGGTGAAGAAGTTTTTCCTAATGTCTAACCTAAACCTCCCCTGGCGCAGCTTGAGGCCGTTTCCTCTCGTCCTATCACTCGTTACTTGTGAGAAGAGACCGACCCCCACCTGGCTACAACCTCCTTTCAGGTAGTTGTAAAGAGCGATAAGGTCTCCCCTCAGCCTCCTCTTCTCCAAGCTAAACAACCCCAGTTCCCTCAGCTGCTCCTCATAAGACTTGTTCTCTAGACCCTTCACCAGCTTCGTTGCCCTTCTCTGGACACACTCCAGCACCTTGATGTCCTTCTTGTAGTGAGGGGCCCAAAACTGAACACAGTATTCGAGGTGTGGCCTCACCGATGCCGAATACAGGGGTGCTATCACCTCCCTGGTCCTGCTGGCCACACTATTCTTGATACAAGCCAGAATGCCATTGGCCCTCTTGGCCACCTGAGCACACTGCTGGCTCATGTTCAGCCAGCTGTCAACCAATACCCCCAGGTCCTTTTCTGCCACGCAGCTCTCCAACCACTCTTCCCCTAGCCTGTAGCGTTGCATGGGGTTGTTGTGACCGAAGTGCAGGACTCGGCATTTAGCCCTGTTGAACCTCATACAGTTGGCCCTGGCCCAACGATCTAGCCTGCCCAGGTCCCTCTGCAGGGCCTTCCTACCCTCCAGCAGATCGACACTTCCACCCAACTTGGTGTCATCTGCAAACTTACTGAGGGTGCACTCAATCCCCTCATCTAGATCATCAATGAAGATATTGGACAGGACTGGCCCCAGTACTGAGCCCTTGGGAACACCACTTGTGACCGGCTGCCAACTGGATTTGACTCCATTTACCACCACTCTCTGGGCTCGGCTGTCCAGCCAGTTTTTAACCCAGCGCAGAGTGCACTTATCCAAGCCATGAGCAGCCAGCTTCTCCAGGAGAATGCTGTGGGAGACTGTGTCAAAGGCCTTACTAAAGTCCAAGTAGACAACATCTACAGCCTTTCCCTCATCCACTAAGCAGGTCACCTTGTCATAGAAGGAGACCAGGTTAGTGAAACAGGATCTTTCTTTCATAAACCCATGCTGGCTGGGCCTGATATCACAGACACTGGGGATTGCCTGCAAGTGTGCTCAGATTAGTAAGCAGACTTCAGCAAGGATTTAGGCATGGGCTCAAGTCTGGCTTGAAGAAGTGGCAAAAGCAATGATTTATTGTCTATTACAAAAATCACCTGAAACATTATTGGGAAGAAACAGGAATAGTGTAAGGTTCTGTAAACTCCAGACTTTAGGAACACATTTGAAAATCATGTTTACTTACAACAATACAGTGTACTAGCAGCTACTGTTGTAACATAGCGACATGCATGTGCAGGGACATGTGTGTGATGAGCTCCAGGCAGTGTTCATACCCCGCAGCCAGAATCCTTTCACCTCTGTTGAGTAATTTCTCCCTATATGCTATATCAAATAAAGGTCTTTACAATGGTTGAAGAGTGACTAGTGGGGAGGGGGTGTTTTGTGGTGTCAAAAAAACATGTTTCTGTTACTAAAGAGGATGCGTTGGTCTAATGTCCATGACATACACAGAAATAGAACAGAGTTTCATACATTAGACCTTTGACAGTCAAAACTTGTACTACCATTGGGCAAGGATCATCCTGTGAATGCTAAAGAATGGGAAAGGTATAAGCAGAGGGCATATTATAAACCCACTTTATTACTAACCCATGCTACTACTGAACTTGCAGTCATGCTACATGTCGCTTTACCCTTAGGCTGTAAGGGTGAGTGAAGGAAAAGTTTCGTTGGCAGTAACTAGCAACAGGTATTGAGATGAGTATGATATGCATGGTTGCCCTTCTTAGCCACCAGATTTCAGTAACAAGTGTGTATTTAGCATCGTGTGTGCTGCAATATATAGAATGTATTCACTTCTTGCTTCGTTATCTATTTGAAGTGACGTACCTGGTGATAAGACCTTAATTAGGCAGTTATGCTCAGCTGAGCGTGTCTGCATGTTGCTGTCAGTATTCCTCTCAGCTTTGTTTCCTCTGATCAAATCTTGGGTGTGGAAAGCTGTTGTCTTTAGAGGCTCAGTCTTCTGTTGAACACTATTTCTGATTTAAAATCTCAGGCAATTAGGAGGGAACTTTTATGTGAATTTCTTTAACCAGGGAAGAAAAGCGTTGGCCTACCTGCTAAGTATAAATGGACCAGTCATCAAAATCTTTGCGATTCCTGGCAAAAGACAGAAGTACATTTTGTCATTATGCTTGTATGATACTCTTTCTACCTTTACTACGAAAAGGACAGGAAAAAAGGCAAATCACCTCTTATATTTATATTCATCTCTGTTTACATCGTACTTCATATCTAGCTTCAGAACACATGTTTTTCAGCAAAATAAAATGGATGAGCACAATGAAAAAGGTAATAAAAATCACATCTGTTTTTAATCCAATCTCACATTTGTTTTATTCTGTGCCCTCTTTCATTCCTTTATTTAGAACAAACATTAACAGGATAGTGGCTCTAATTCTCCTTTTCATTATGGATGGTTTGGAGGTACTGCCTCATCCCAGCCCAGAGCTTTGACCACCTGTACACAAAAATATGCTAGGCTGGGCCAGCTACCTGGAGTACAGCATTTGATTTTGTTCTGTTCTCCTTCTGTCCTCCCCCTGCATTACCAGGGAGGAGAAAACAGATACATGGTAGGCACAGTTTGACCAGGTGGCACAGGGAGACCTGGGATGTACCGACTGGCATTTCTTAGACAGGAGAGCATTTGGGCTCCGTGCCACAGAGGCATCATGTGGTCCAAAGGACACCAGGGAACATGTGAGGATGGTGTATACTCGAGTCTCATTCTAAAAGGCAGAGAGAATATGGTAGGACATGTGGCTAAGGACAAGGATGCCAATATGCCACAGTTCAGACACAACCCATATTTTTTATATACTCCCATGATATTCCCACTGCTAAAGAGCAATTACTGTACAGGTTAATGGGTTCTTCTGCTGTAGACTCTTAGATGACAGAAAAGAGTATCAAGTCCTCTATGCTCACAGCTGGAGAAGACTATATGATGTGGGTGGAAATAGGGAGGGAGGGAGTGAAGAAATAATTCAGAGAAGCAGGATTATTGGCACTGCGGAGAACCAGTGACTTGATCCTGCTGAACTTGAATCCTGGTGTTCCAGGTAGAGCAGGTCTCCCAAAGTGCATTAGGCAGTGCATGCCAGATAGTCTGTACTTATCTGTCTATCCAGCTTATGTTACTTAAAGGAGTACATCTAACGTGGTGAATCCTATTTCATTGATCATGCAGTATAAAATAATTCTGTTTCGGTGGACAAGTCTAACATTTTAGACTGACATGTGGGCTTAGGCAAAAACTATGTCCAGTGTGCCTAAAACCCTAAAAATAGCTCTAGATGGAATAAATTCCAGCTGCTTCATACCAACAGAAAACCAAACGACTGGACAGTCCACTTTCACCGAGCTACTGGGACATCTGGGAGTGTAATTGCCCACAGTCACTGGGAATGCTGATTCCCAGATGAAGGTGTAGAGCTCCAAACTATGTGCTACCCTGGCAGAGGAGAGGTGGGCAGCTGTTTTCCCAGACGGTCCAGGAGACAGAAGGCAACCAGAGGAGTAAAAGGGTAATTCTGAAGTGTACTGCCACCTTCTGCTGTCCTTACTCCTTCCTCGTTATAATGTAGTCTGTGAGTAAAGTTAGGCCCAGATAGTTGTGGGATTTTTTTGTAGCAACTAAAGTATAAGTAACTTGAAAAAGTGTGAGCCTGTGTTTTGTATGTTAGAAAATGTTGAGAAACTTGGTGACAAGGACATGCAAAACCAAATGGCTTAGGAAAGAGAAGAAGTGGTGAAAGACTACTTGTTATTAAAAAAGAATTACAATAGCAATAGTGGAAAGGAGATGTAAAAGCATGGAAGATTTTCAATGTAATGAGAATGGTAAGAATATGAAATGCAAGCTCAGGATGTGCAGTAGTATTTTTATACACGTGCTTTCAGAGATAGTAGTAAGGGAAGATCTTTGTCTGAATTCTAGTGGGAAAAGTGACATTTATGTTATGAAGAGATTTAAATTTTCAACAGACACTGCGTGAATTTCACTACGAAGATTTAGCAAAAACCTTATAGGTGGTTTTATTTACAGAGAGATCTGAGAGAAAAATGAGACTTTCTAGCCATCTTTAACAAATCCCAGGAGATTTTTTCTCTTTTGAACTGGTTTCTGTGGAAAAAGTGAGAAAATATTTTGCTTAATGATACAAGAGAGCCTGAGGGGAGAGAACTGGTCAACCAAGGAACAAGCTACACAATTTGAAAAGGAGCCCACCCTTCACATTTTAAAAAAGTTTAATTTAACTTTCAGTATGTAGGAAGAAAGACTCTGCCTCTAAGAAGAGATAATAATTAATAAATTGTGAAAGGTAAATGCTTCCATTATTTAGGGACTTTGTGTTTATATGCTCTTTAATAAGCTTCAGTCCAAAAATAATAACAAGAAGGTCTGTTGAATATAGTCACGCTGAGCAAAAAATACTACTTTAAACATGGAGATTAGACCACTTATTTCACTTTAAGGGAACCTTTCTCCATCTGAGAAAAACATGACAGGTGAACAGATTGTACCTTATATTTAAAGACTGTCTCTTAAAACAGCACATTATACTTTCTTCTCGTCATCATCTTAAGTGACAAAGGAGATTCTTTACTATGGTTACATGAATTTAAATATGAGAGATATGCATGTTAAGATGCTGGTTGAGTTAGAGGGAATACTTTGCACTTTGGAAACAAACAAAATAATCCTATATTTTTTTTCAACAAAATACTGACCATAGTGAATTGGCTGTATTTACAGAGATATCTTCACCATACTTGAATCAATTATTTAGAAGCCACCAGACAGGTTAGAGCCTGTTCTTTCTCACTTGTAACTGAATTGTATCCTGAAAAGTGTAGGTGACTGCCTAATTGGGTTTGGGGTGGCCAAACACAATCCACAAGATTAGTACTTCAGCTGCTGAGGTGAGCTGAGACATAGCCTTTTGCTGCTTATGGGTTACCTGAAGAGATTATTTCAGATAAAGGTCCTCAATCTGTTCCTGAAGAGTTTCAAATACTCTTAAGGAGAAATTCAGTAAAGTGCAATCTGTCTATTGCTTACCAGCTAACAGTATCAGACAGGTTAGCAGAACTCTTTTGCAGACACTAGGGGAAAAAAAAAAAAATCAATAGTCTGCCATACAGAAAATTTCAGCAAAGTTATTTCTCAAATGTCAGGTATGAATTAGGTTTGATTTACTGGATTGTGTTTTAGCAAAACAACTAAGAAAACAGTAGAGTAGATGTATTTTTAAAACCTGAGTACACATGCCTTGACTAAGGAGTAAGTACAGAGAAGGATATTTTGGGGGGGCAGTGTGGCAGTCCATGTTTTCTGTAGCAGGATTAAAATGACAGATAATGAAGAAACGGGATGATAATTTGCTCCAATGTAGAAACTTCCAGAAAGGGAACAGATTTGTCAGTACTTAGGATGTTTTTAGAAAGGGAAAAATGAGATACATATACTGCCACAGATACATGAAGGTAAATATTCACGTTTTGATCTGAGGGACAGTAAAGACACTTCTGGACCAGGCATCTATGGTCATAATGAAATATAATGTTTTATAAGTCCAGTTATGCAAACACTTAAAAAAATTAATTGTATATAGCTACTTCAGTGTTCTTCTAGTGTGATTATACAAAGTATATAGAATTCATATATACATAGTGGGTAAATATAGTATACATGAAATGTACAACCGCAATGCTTTTCATTTTCATGCATATCACCTCTATCTTTATAGGACGTCACTGTTGCAAAGGAGACATTCTGTGAGGAAACCTTGTTACAACGAACACCAGAGGAGAAACACCCTGCTGCCTCCAAGGGCCCTACATTTGTTCTTTCTTACCTGGCTGCTTCACTTAATCTGGAGTGAATGTTATTATGACTTATGGTCTATGACATTCCCTCTGTCTGTGAACTGTAGCCAGTCCCATTAGCAATCTTATAAGTTAACTACTCATTGCTTTGCTCCTGAGAACTTTCTGAACCTATAAAAACACTTCGCTTTGTGAAATAGCTGAGTTTTCATTTTTCATTAAAAGCCAGTCGCAAAGGAAACTAAAGGCATCAGTATGTCGTCTCCAATTTTTAAAACTGCTGAGTAGACAACATTTGATATTTATTAACCCTAGATAAAAAAAGCAGTATCTTAAACTGGACGCCTTAAATGTCATCCTTTTGTTTTTTTACCTTGAAGTGGTGAGAATTATATCTTCCAAAGACAACCAGCAGTCTGCAGCAGGCAAACGAGTGAGGTAGAGTGCAAGGGATCTTTTGTCATTGTTATTAATAGCACCTTACATTTTCTGCAACATCTTTTATCAGTCTCCAAGACTGATCCGTGCTATTACTGAACATGGTTTATTTTTTTAATCCTTTTTTTTCTGAAGTTTGCTTGAATATTAAGCCATGACAAACATAAATTACATTTAATAATTATGCTAAACATGCATTCAAATCTGTCACACAACAAGCAGAAGTGTCTAAGAAGCGTTTTAAAACACTATATTAATTTATTCTAAAATGTGATAATGTCTCACATTAGGATAAAAATGTTGTGTTCAGTGACCCTGAAAGATTTGCTGAACCAAAGGAGAAAGGTTTTTAAAATTATAAGAGTTAGAAAAAAAAGAAAATTACAGCTTTGCACACCAGATTGTTGTGTATGGGATCCTTTGTAAGTGAGAATTATGAACACCAAATCATTTGATGCACCCAGCTGAAGGAAATGAGCAGTGTGATCAAATTAAAGTCTGGAAAAGTAAATATGAATATTTATGAGCTATCTGGAGGTAGGAAATAGCCTTGTGATGAATAATATCATTACTTGCTACTTTAGTGGAGTGGGTTTTGTAGACTGCTGTCACTTTGGTGAATATCTACTTGCCTATTGAATGCACAGTTGTCTGGGCAGGACAGATCCTCCCTGGCACAAGAACAGGAGGATCTGATGTCTTTGCAGAGACATTTCTCACAGATGAACTCTGCAAAACCCACATTGGCATGTTTTATGGTCACAGCTCTAAGAAGCAGAGGAGATTTGCAGACTAACAAAAGAGGGGACTGGGGAGTAAAATGAAATGCTTTCTCTCTCATATGACACCATCAAAATTGTATCAGAAAGTAAGTAAAAATTATAGACAAAGAATTATTTCTATAAATAGTTCATCCTTAACAAGGGTAACTATATCCTGAGAGGATTTTTGTCTTTGTAGCATCATAGAAATCACTGCTGTGGAACTGGAGTCCTGCCTGCAAATATTCCTCTCTGTGACAGATCCCAGATCTGTTATTCTCTAAGACAACATTTCTCTAACCACTACTGTAGAGAATGATGTGTCTTGAAAGGATCTTGGAGGAGTATATTTTATCAAAATTTTCATGTGACCAATCTCCCTTTTGGCCTTTGACACAAGAGGCACAACGTGGCGCAGCAGAGGTCTGATGTGGTAGTGATAAGACTGATGGTAAGCAAGCAGGCAAACGGAATTTTTTTCTATATTTAGGCACATTATTTTGGTATTAACAGACATTATAAATGTTTCCATTTTAGTCTATCGGTGTATTAAACCAGGGACTGAGTTATCAAAAATATTGATCATTAGTACTGAAAATGAAATATTTTAAAATCATCTTGAATTAGGGAAACAAGCCTTGAGCGGTGAGGTATTCCAAAAAGTAGTGTTTACACTAGAAGTCTTGCATCTGAGATTTCCCCTCAAAGTTTGCAAGTACTCATTAGAACTATATGTAAGGTATTTGCTTTAGAAATCTGCTGTGGGATACCTGATGCTGACAGTAGCCTGAAGATGATAATTTAGATTGGAGAAGTGAAGAGCTCCACAGTCTTGACTGTGATTATGGTCTACTCTTAGCTTCATCTCAGGCCTTTCTCACCAGCCATTATACCATTGGCCCACAGTAGTGACCCATTGCTCTCCTGGAGGTGATAAATTACTGTCAACACCAGATGTTGCCTCACCTAAGAAGTATAAGTAACTCCAAAATTTCTGTGTATTTCTGTATTTTATGGCTTTATAAAGGTTAATCTGATTCTTGCACTAACAATAAGAAAATTTCTTCACTGACAAATTTTGCCTATCATGCCATTCATGTTTCATTTTTATAGCTGGGAGTTCAAGCCAATGCCACAAAATAAGAAACAGAAGTAGAACATTGTTTAAATTTCCTCTGGCTATTTAGATAGGTAGGTATGAGCAAAGGGTAATAGCACTTTATTTGCAACTCAAACGGAAAACTTAAGAGGATGATACAGAATTTCTAGATTAACAAATTGTGGCAGCAGGTTTAAGGCTTCACTGATAACTCATAGTGCCACTTTATAGATAGATTCACTGTAGGAATCCACATGGTTAGTCATAGGACTGAACTTGGTGTTAAGAAACTCCACTCCAGACTAGACTTTATTGCAGTCTGCGCTGTTGTGTTCAATTAGGGTTCCAGCTTGCACTTGTATCCACACGTCTGATTGTCTATACCGCCTGCTTATTGATTTATACTCCAACTAATGTCTGGAGCAAACCAGCCAATTTACCAGGTGGAGAAACATAGACACAGAAAATTGATTCCTGCCTTTTTAGGCTGGGGTGACTCCAATCTCTCAAGCCACAGGGAATAAACCTTGGGTTATTCTTTGTCATAATTAGCTCCTTAGTACAGATTAGAACAGCATAGCAAATCCCCACCAAGTGAGTCTGGTATTGTGATTTCTCCTGGGGCTGTATCTGAACAATATGCATTTTTCTTTTCATTCTTTCTCTCTGCACACCAGTGCTTCTGATTTTTACCAAGACAGAAAAGAGTGACAGACAGAAAAGACATCAGGCTGAAACATTGCCTTACTTAACTTCTGTAGAGTGTTCAGGATTATGCAGGAAGAGAAAAAACAGCCCGCAAGAACATTGAAACCAGTGTTGATTTCTTTCCAGATGTTTCTAAGTTCATAACATTTGATTCTGGACAGGGTCTGAGGTCAGCAGTGTTTTTTTCATTTCAGCTAATTTCCTGTATTCCAGTAATTTTGCTTCTGATTCCAGTTAGTGCCAGAAAATACAGTTATGCAATTTGCAAACATGAATTTAACTGTACTTTTTCTAACCCTACAATACAGTTTGTCAGTCAAGTCCATGAATTTTTAGTCACACAGATTGATGGGCCACCCAGACTATTTTGTCCATCTCTCACTGAAAACTTTCCTTTTATTTTTTTTTTATTTGTTGCTTTGCTGCCTGCTACTGCCAAAAGGTTTCTCAAAAAAATAGGTAATTTCTATGTAATCAGCCATCTATGCATTAGAACTTGCATCTCCAAAGTAATCAATGCCTTTAATTCCAGATTGCCGTGGAATTATTGAATTTCTGGTGCATTCCATCTTATTAAACTCATTATACCTTCACCCTTGAAAAACCACAGGGATTGAGAACTGCTTGAAGTGTAGTCCCATTTCCAAACAATTGCTCAGTTGGCGATGTTGTTAGCAATACAGGGTGGCAAATTGCTCAGTCTACCCAGGTTACGTATCATACTCCAAAAGAATTAAGGATTGAGCTGATTTCCATTTGCATAGTTAATAAAAATGTTTTCTACTAAGGCGTTTGTAAGAAATTATCTGTAGACCAACAATAAAAATATTTTCAGGCATTATTATTTATTTTTTGTCTATATGCTCTTTAATAAGGGACTGATTCTATCCCTGGATGCATGTAAAATGAAACAAGCTCTGTGCGTGTGTAAGGTGTGATTAGAGATTTCTGGTTTTTAATTTAAAGTCTGTTCTCCCTGACCTTTCAACAGAAACGAGTTACTCATAATACTTATGTGACTCCAGAGTCTAAAAATACACCTGTAATATAGAGCCGAATTGCAGAGTATATGGTGTCAAACAGGATAATATTGTCCCCTTAAGACTTCATTCTGTGAATTAAAACTGGGTAATAGTTCCTTAACTTGCTTGCTAGAAATCTCTGTCCTGATCAGAACTTTTTTTTCTATGAATAAGGTTTTCTCAGTGGAAAAAAGGGAGTATGATTCAGTGTTCTTTAAAAAAATCAGCACTTCTAAATATTTAAAAAGGGAGCGAATTCAGAAAAATCCTGATACATACTACTGGAAGTCAGATTTTTTTAGAAAATTAGATGTGAACACACCAAAAAAAAGTCAAATTGCTTGATTTTTTTTTGCAATGACATTATAATTTATTTGGACTAAAAAACTTTGGTGAATATTTTTGTATGGGAAATTGCCATATGTCATTCAACTTTTAAATGTGTATATTTACCCGATGACTTTAGAACTATTTTAGAAGTCACTGAACACACACAAAAAAATTCTTTCAAAATGACCAATGTATCTTCTGACAGCTGAAGGTTAGTGTCAGCCAGTATCAAGCACTAGGAATAAAACAAACACTTGTGTTGATATCAATTAGCTGATGTGGTTTTAAAAGTTTTTTTAAGTGAAGGGAGCAGGTGGTAACAATCTGGGTAAAATCACTCTTGGATCCGACTGGGAGAGTGAGTTTATCAAGGAAAAGAGGATCTGGCAATTTACTTTTATGTCATCAGGTAAAAAACTGATACTTTATTATTATAACAAAAAAGGATCACGTGGAGATCACATTTGAAGCTCCAAAAATTATTTTTATGACTTGAAAATTTTGGTTTTCTAGGGTTATATCTTTTCAGAATATTTTGAAAATTGGGTGTTTTCAAGTTTTTACTAGAGTTGAAAGTGCATCTAATGCTACTTTGAATTATATCTGGTTAAAAACTATAGGAATTAAAAATCTGCCTGTGCTCTGTGTAGTGAAATTTGAAGTCTATAATTTAAACTGAAGCAGTTAAACTGACTTCAAAGTAACAGAATCACAGAAGTGCTAAGGATAAGTAAAGCTCAGTTGTTCACCATGAAACCAAAAAGCACACCACATCAGGAGAGATAAGGTAGAAGCAGGAATAAATTAAAAAATTCTTTTTGTCTTTCAGTAAAAAAATACCTAGCTGGGTTTTTTTGTTTGCTTTGGTTTTTTTTTCCCCCAAAGACTCTTTTTTTTTCCCAAAGTTCTTAGAGTCTAGAAAACTAACTTTTTGGCACTTGCAGTTATCAGTAGATTTTGATTTTCATGTACCCCATGCACCAAAGCCACTGAAGTGCAAGCTGCAGAGTGCCAGGGGTGAGCAGAGTGGGAAGATCGTGCTGGTGCATGTGAATCCCAGCATGTGGCATAAAGGCAGTGCTGAGACTTCTCTCGGTATGTGCCTGGGTTTCATCTGGGTATTACATCTTTATTTTACTTTGCAGCATAGCCCACAGACAGCCTGGACTTCTCAGGCAAACAGGAAGGGATTGATAAAGATTAGGAGACTGGTATTTATGCAGGGGGTTACAGCTGGTAATCTTGGATGTGCCTTTTGAACTTTCCTTGTGCTTGCTCAATGCCCTGGTAGTGAAAAGTGCATGCTGAGATCAATGCTTGGCTCAAGGTGGAATGACCCAAAAATTGTTTTCATTGTTTAGGTAATTCTCTATCTACTAAACACTGCAAACAATAGTAGCTCTGAGCATTCAATAAAATTGCAGCTGGCAACATTAGTTCCTTGATTTTTGTATAATAGCCTCAAGTAGGCCTCCATGGAGACAGCCTAGACACGGAGGCATGAGCTGGGATGGAGGAGAGGAGCGTAGTACCCTGCCTCTTGCCCTGAAAGCCTCTCATCAATGTAGCAAACACATGGCAGCCAGGAGGCAAGTGAGAGCAGACCTGTAGTCTGAGCTGTGGTCCCTGTACCGAAGCTTTTTACGGCTATTACAGTTTGCTTCTTCCCCCAAGACTGTCTAGTCTCAATGCTTAGGTGAGATGAAATGTGTAAGTGGTGTTTCCTGTAGAAGCAACGTGGTCTCCTGAGCCAGCCCTGAGTTGGGTTTCGGAGCTCAGAAATGTCCTGCTGGGTAGCGCACTCGGTTTTGGGTATCCCTCGTGTAATACCTGTTTTTCCCTGGGAATCTCAGTTCCTGGCTTTGGGTTTTGGCTTCTCACCCCCAAACCCAGGTATAAAAAAAAAAAAGAAAAAATTATATACACTGCCTAAAGGCCAGACCGAGAGCTCGACAATCTCTTGGGCTTTGAGTTCAGGATATCTTGACTCGGTACTCAAACTGCCCAGTCTGTTGACATGGTGTAGCTAAGCTGTTAGATGGTTATACAGCAAATATAATTTTACTGTGAACTACTATGGATATAAATCACAATGTCAGAAACCATTTGTTTAAAAAAGAAATTGATGAAAAGGATAAAAGAAAACTTTGCAAAGAGTTGCTGATTTGATTAATATCTTTGGGGGGAGTAGAGAGAATCACTACCATGTCAGCACTAGAGAAGTCTACAAAGACAGCTTGATTAATAGAAAAAATATTACCTGAATGTATAAGTGCAGAGATAAGATGAATTTTTGTAAGTCTGAAGTTTTATATAATACCAGCTAGAAGATTAGAGATATTTTTTCTTTTAAAAAAATTCTCTACAAGGAAGATTCACAGTAAGTCAGTTCAGTTCTGAGTAAGAGTAAAAATAAGAGACAGTCATATAATATTGGATTTGGGAAAAAACATTTTTTAACATACATACACCACCTTAAACGTTGTATAAGTCTGTACATAATTCAGCAGGACTTACTGATAAATTACCTTGTTTGATCAAATATATCTTCTGTGACTATGATAAATTATTATTTTTGACTCATTACTTCCTGCTTAGAGAGACCACATTAAATAGCAAAAAATATAGAAAGCATAGCATATCAGGAACTTTTCTCATACATTTAAAGGGCAAAACCTTTCTGCTGGATTTCTTGGCATATCTGGGTTTGTTTCTTTGCTAAAGAATAAAAAAAAAATTAATTAGCTAAAATTGTAAGATTATGGGGCTCATCTGAATTTGTTTCTATGAACAACTGAGGAAATTGGAAATGAAATAATCCATGTTTTGAAGTGGATAATTTCTGTTCTAGGCATAAAAAGTTTTACAATAGCACAATTAATTTTGCTTATAGTTAAAGAAAATATAGTTACTTAGAAGCTAACTACTTTAAATATTGCCATATTCATAAAGCTGTGCAATATCAGTCTGTCTTCAGATAATGAATCATGACATGATCCTGAGTACTTAGCTCCCACATCTGTTCACTGGTACCATAGATTGCACACCACCTGCATACTTAGTGATTTCCAGCTCCTAAACATAGTTTCAGTATGAGATGAGGCACAAACAGACACATGTGCACTGTCAGCAGCAACTGAGACATGGAAAAGCTGCACATCAAATGCTGTGAAATGCATGCATAAGTTGGTGGCGAGTGTAACATTTTGGGGGAAAATGAATATGTTTATTAACTCTTTTGAGAAGCTCATCAATAAGCTGGTCAATGCACCTGGAGAAGATTAATTGGCTTGCACCTGCTCCTTCTGCTGATTATCTGAAATTATTCTGTTTATGGGAGTCCTACACCTATTAAAACTTTACCTGTCATGGATATGGCTTGACTCTTATAGCTGTCACTACAGATCTTGCGTTCCTGTCCCACAGCCACTGAGACTATTCCAGGCATGCGCCTGGTGTGACCAGAGGTTGCCTTTCTCAGTATCTTTCGTGGTAGTCTCTAATCCTGCTGTGACCTGGCATTTAGTACCAAGACCCTCCCCCCATCCCCCAGCCAGACACACATGGTCTATGCTTGAAAGGCTCTGCACAGATATTGCTATGATAGTACAAGCTCTTGAGGAATGCCAATAACTATTCAAATTTGGTTTTAGAAATTTAAGTTGTATATACCAAGACTAACCGCCTGGACAGTTTATGATGCATGCTGCGTAGCCAATACGTTTATTTACTTAGCACTCTATTTTTTTCTGGATTGTTTTGGCACAGGACAGACTGTGAGGTTTAATCACCTAGAAAATTTCAGGTAGGATGTTCAAGAATTTTAGGGTAATAATGTATGCAAAATAAGTGTCTTAAGCCGAAAGAATTTTTAGGCTTGCATACTGTGGCTAAAAATGGGTGGGTGGAATTAAGTTGTAGGATGCTCTGTTCAAAAGCCCAAATCTCCCAGTCCAAACCAGTCATAATTAATTGCAAGAAGAACACATATTTAAAGAATAAACTCTGTTTATGCTAATTTCACCCTCCTCAATCACTTTCATCTGCTGTGTGGTAGCTGGGGTAGGTGTTTTTTTTACCATGGACCTGCTTGCTTTTGACATAGCTATGAAAGGAATGACAGGTATTTCAGAAGTATGGTAGTATTTTTTTGATATAATTGAAAGCATTTTTGTGTACCTCTGATTTTGGGGAGGGCATATGATAGAGGGCTTAGCAGTGGTAAACAGCCTGTAAACGCAGTCAATGAGCGAAGTTCAGACTTAAGCCAACACAAGGTCCCTGGTGAAGAAAAGCAGGGCTGGAAAGCAAGTGAGAAACGCAACGCACTTGCAACCTCTCGCTTTTTTGGGATCTCTGCGTGCGTGTATCTGAAACCACAGTTTGGTCTGCTGTTAGAAAAGGTTGCTTGGGGTTAAGTTCTACCATAAGATTTTGGCATTTGTCTCTGACTGGAGTCAATGGGAGTCCTCTGAGTGCATCTGAGGGCACAGTATGACCCTTCCTGCTTGTTTTCACTCACTATATTTTTATGCTATGGCACCTCTGAGCAGGGACAATCTCAACTGCTCATTCACTTTAAAGGCCATCTGTAAGGAAAGCTATTCTTGTGTTTCGTTTCATTCTCTGAGCAGTCCTTAGCCTTCTTTCATGACTTCCTTTCTTGTTGATTTATTAAGCTACTAATGCTCAGATCACAGTCTATAAAAATTAAAACTTCAATCTGAAAGAAAAAATAACCAAGTAGATAATGTAAGTACAAGATAATAGCACAAGCAGCTACTGGCAGACATAGCATATTTCATTTTCAGCCATCTTCTCAAAGATAAAGAACAGTTCAATCAAATTAAAAATGTGGAGAGATTTTTCCTTCAAGCCACATTGAGCAATCAAGTCTAAAAAACAAGCCATACTGTGCTCCTGAAGCAGATAATAATATCAGTGATGAGGTATTACTGTTAGGAGTAAATGACTCCTGTAAAATAATAAACTGATTTAATGGGCCAAATAATGATAAGGTACTTTTCATGGATATGCCAGAGGCAGAAATTATTTTGTCAGAATTGGAGTCCTGGCTTGCCATTCCTACAGCAAAGCTCCAGAAGGCTTGAGGCTCATGGCAGTGTTGTGATTACTGTGATGGAAACTGAAGTGGGACCCTGAAAGCTGAATGCTCCACAGCCTGTTTAAGTATCCTTCAGGGTGGGCAATGCTTAAAGTTCTTACTGGCTCACAGCAAAACTGATCTAGTGCAGTGTCTTCTATTAAATGTGTTCAGTGCTTATGAATTAAGGCAGGAGAATGAGCATCCTTGTGAGGAAGGCTGCTTTCTGTCTAGGCTGTAAATTGGCACTGTTTCACTTCTTTTGGTCTTTGGGGGTTTGACTGCCCTGGGCATAGTTTCAAACTTTCTAAAATATATGAGAGTTGATGAAGTTTGCAGCTTTTTGTAGATTCCACCAGAGCTGCTGTATCTGGACTTTTGCAGCACTTAATCCTGGAGACAAATTCTGTACAATAAAAAGTGGCAATGTCTTAGTCAGGGCCTTCCCTTAGGATATCAAAGTTGCATGTTACTTGTAAGCATGTCCCTTGCTGTAATCTGTTCACTGTCCAATATGGACCTTCTTTTAGTAGCATGAAATATATATTTTAAAATGTAGAGTGTCTCCTCTGCTTCCATAGAAACGTTTGTTCTTTCAATCGCTGATTTTAAATTTGCTGTACTTTGAGTAAAATCTTTTCTGTTACTTCAAATTTTGCACCAGCTACACCGTATCTAATCTCTGCTCCTTTGCCAAACCTTTTTTTTTCTTTAATGCTCCATGCTTACCTTTATGTATAATACTGTAACTTTTGCAAACTGAAATGAATGCTGTTACCTGAAATTTACACATCTCTGCATTTTCTCATTCCCTTGACCTCTTGGAAACAGTGTTGAGACCATTTATCTTCTAGTATTCAGCTTGAAGTAACTTTTTTGTAGAATTTGTTTTAACCCTTTGATCTCTTGAACTGGTATCTTGCTTTTGTTTGGAATTCATGACCTTTTTCCTGTAGATATACAGAGCATAAGATCTTTTCTCCCTTCATTCCCAGAAAGCCAATTACCTTCTCTGGAGCCTGATTTGAAGGCAACTCCATCTTACAGCTTTGTCCAAGCCCTAGTTTTCCGTCTTGTTGCCTGAATTTGTTATTGTACATTTAAACTACCTTCTCTTGTTTTAAAGCTTTCTGAAGGGTCCCCAGTTTAATGAGCCATAGCCACTCAAAAATTAGATTACAGATCGCTCTGTAATATTAGTGATATAATATTTAAATGTGCTGTTGCTGTAACAGGATCCTAGTATGACACCAGGATTTGTTGCACAAGAGAGGAAGAATTAGGCACCTCAGAAAAGTTATCTATAGGGAGCATGTTGCTGCCTACAGGGAATGATAAACAGAAGGAGTATCTGCACATCTGCCTGCCTCTGGCATTGGAGCATGCATGAACAAGCTAAGGTGCCAAGGAAGGGCCTCCATACAGGAGGACAAAGAGCAAGAATAAGGTAACATTAATGGAGAAAGGTTTTTCTTCGTTCAAAATGCACTGCTGCCTTGTGGACTCAAGAAGCTGGCCTTGGTGAGCTGTGAACTCTTCTTTAGTCAAGTATCACTTGTTCCTATATGCACTGGATTTCTGATTCACTAGGAGGCAGGATTTTATCTGCTCTGAGTAATCAAACCCCCGTGTTGTCTCCAAAATCCTGTGATTTCCCCTCAATTCTACTGCTTGCAATCTGGAAACTGGTCTACAGACCTTCTCCCTGAAAAGCAGGTGTCACGTCAAAACGAGACACACAGTGCTCTTTTATCAAGATATTGCCAGATGATTTGTTGTGTCAATGACTGCTTGCAATGCAGATGTCCAGATGCTGATCCCTCACCCTGCATCATGGAGTGGCGAGGCAGAGCTGCTACAGGAATTTCTTGTCCTTTTTCCCAAATGGAAAATGCTCTAAATGATCTTACCTTTAACACTTTGTTGACCTGCTGGAGAGAGACATAGGAGGAAGACTCTGTAGAGGGAAGAGCTGAGTAACCTGGTCTGACCTTGTAGCTGATCTTGTTTTGAACAGGAGGTTAGGCTACAGACCTCCTGGGATCCATTCCAGCTTGAACTATCTGATGATCTTATGAGAACAGGACTCCAAATAACTCATCCAAAAAGCTCATCTAACTGAGCTTTTGGGCAGTTTGCAGGCAAAGTCAGTATGTGAATGTTTAGACACTTGCTTTTTCTAGAGAGCCCAGATTTTCATATATGTGAAAGTATTTTTTTGTAAAAATTCCAGTAAATAACCAGAAGAGTGTCATCTTTGCAGTGAGCTTTTTTATTATTGTAATTTACTATTATCTGTACGATACTACTGAACGGTTTTATTTCCTCTGTTTCCTTGGAAACATTCATCTCCATGACAGGTGGAAGTTCAGGCCAAGAACATGAAAAGAATCTGGGAGTTTCCTAAATTGTCTGGTGCCACCTTTGTTTATCTTGCTTTTTTTTTTATTCAGGCAAAAGAAGAAAGTGGTCACAATAAAAAAACTTTCTTAATAATACTTTAAAGAAGACTTAGCTCCCAGGATACAGCCTTCAAATTCTAGATGACACTAATGGCACTTTCTAATTTGTTGGGTCCCCAATGTAAATGAAACATGAAGTAGATTTTGGTTCCAAAATTACACAGTCCTCATGAGTTTCTCCTTTGCTTGGAATTCCCCAGTAGCTGGTGACTTGAATGTAACACTGATTTTAAATAAAAATATCACATCAAAACAATTCTGATCCTAGTCTAAGAAAAAGAAATTAAGCAATAAGTAAGTGTAAATACAGAATTTCCTATGGAGCATATTCTGGAAATTAGATTTTTTTTTTTTGTTACTTTCCAGTTGTGGAAAGACTTTAAAACAGTTGCTAGAGCTTTGATGAATATAGGAAAGAAAAAGGAACATGTTTCTTTGGAGGAAATGCAAATATTTTAGTTGTAAAATGTTTGGTTTATGCAGAGATGTCACCAAGTTCAGCTGTAATTCAAATAAAATGTTTTAGTGTCCTAGGAACTTTTATTGTGGGAACCAAAGATTTTTCTGAAACTTTTTTTTATTGCCTCATATATCTTTCTTACTATAAAAGTAATGAATTTACAGAAGAAAAGAAACAGATTAAAAAATATTGTGGAAGGCGTTTGGAGGGCTCAAAATAGATATGATGGATAAATCTGCCTTCCATGTATTGGTAAGACAGAGAGAAGAACAAACTGATTTACTCCCAGTTTTCAAAACATGAGACCCAGAGCACAACACCAGGAAGAACTTAAGGAAGTACCATCTCACCTTTTAATCATGAACTTTGTTTTCTCAGAATGACACTTCGTGACTAAAAAATTGCCTGCAAGATAGATAAAAAGTCATTCCTGACATGTATCTAACTATTTATCTCATGGAGGATGCACTATGCATTTGCTGTGAAGTTATCTTTCTCAGCTTCTCGTATGTTTTTTTTTTTTTTTGTTTAGGTATATATGTGTGAACTGGCTTCCTCAGTTTTGTGTTTTATATATTAAAAAATGCTCTGACATTTCTGGCTTTTTGTTTGGGAAAACCTGTCACAAAGATACGTATACTCCCACAAGAATAGGAAAAGTGTTGGCTGAAAAAAGCTTCATTATTAATAACATTCAAGGAGTATAGTGTCATCTGAGACTACATGATGAGTGCTTTTTTCGGGTTCACATTTCTGGTATGTTTCTGTTAAAATTTCTTGAATGTTTTATGAAGGTTTGTGCATTTTCTATGAGACTGGCCACGCACAATCTATTTTCCTTGCAAATCAGCTTCAAAAAACAATCTTATCACTGCTTAGCACTTTTGTGATGGGCTCAATTGTGTCTCGCTGGCAGTGTTAAGTGTGTGTAACATAATGTTATCATTTATCAGTAAAATCTATCTATTCAGGCAAAGGCACTAGGGAACCATCAAAAGAACCTTATTCTAACAAACAGATATCAGTCTATATGACTCATATCCCAACAGCTGTTGGTAGTGTTACATGGAGGGCTAGGGCACAGGAGGAGGATACAGCCTCTGCTTGGTTAGTCATTGCTTCGAGGAAAGGAGACATTTTTTCTTTGGAGATTGCAGCATCTGAAGGTTATGTTAATTGTTTAATCTGTTTTGACAAAAGTCTGATTAAGTGATGGAACAAGAGAGAAAATGCACATTTGGGGAATTTTCATTAAACTGAGTGTATGGTTTACTGGATCTCTAGCCTAGTAAAAACCCTCTGTCTGCTTTTCTCTGCATAGGTGAAATACTTGATCAGTGATTGTGTTGAGCTTTCAGTTCAGAGGCATGCAGGGCTTCTAGGAGAGAGCAGAAATATAGCATGTCTCCTTGGTGGAGAGAAACGTGTTCTACCTTTGAGGTTAATACTTTAGAAGAGTCCTTGGATTCAGCATGTTCACATATGGTTGTTGGTGATTTTTCTCCATATAATATGTCTGAGGTCTTCTGGGGGACTGATGAAGATGGTGAAAGCGCATAACAGATCATCTAAGTAGGTTTTGAATTTCTATAAAGGGCTTCCTTGCCCAGATTACCTCAAAAGAAAAAAGAGTGCCATCCTAATAATCTGTTTTCTCTAGACCCATTGCCAGCATTGCCACAACAGCAAGTATATGTTTCAGTGCTGTAAATGCTTTTCCATTGATCACTACATCTGACAGCATAACAATATAACTTCCTTTTCATGCTTGTGTTTTTCTTCTTGTTCCATTAGCACTGACAATAGTTATCTCTGCATAGATTAATGACATTCCATACCCCTAATTACATATTATTCATACAAATGGTATATATGTTTCTAACATTACTTGAGTTAAAACAAGACATTTATTGTTCAAAAATCTACTCAGACATCTTTCTGTGATAATTTTTTCCTATTGATTCATCTCTACTATGTATTTTGAATGATACAACTTGAAAGCTTGTATTTGAAAAGCATAACTGTATTGTGATGTCTGTAGCAAACTACTACAATTCATAAATGGAAATGACATTTTTAGATGCCAGTGCAAGGCAGGCAATCTGGATTCTGAACACAGTGGGTTTTTTAATCCCCCCCGCAGTGATTCTACAGTTAGAAAGTGTGCAATTATTTCATTGATTAAGAGATTCAGAAAAGGATCTATCTGACTTTTTCTGAAGACTAGCTCTTCAGTCCTAGCAGTGATACCATCTGTTTGTTCATCTAAATAAGAAAGGATGCAGTCTTACAACTCTACAAGAGTTTCATCCCAGCACATTGAAGTTAATGGGAACTCTTTCATGAACAGAAATGGGAGTAGCAGCAAAGTTGTACAACACTCACTGCATACAAATTACCTAACTTTTGTTTGAAAAAAGGCGAGGACAGGAAATTGTCAGAAGCAGAAATGGCAGTAAGGAACAAAATTTTTGCTATTTATAAAAGTTCCTTCCAGGTTCCTTTCTTGAATTTGGACATGGGGAAAAAAAGTTTCCTTGCACTCTGCTGTGTTCATGGCAGAGATGGAAGTACTGCTCTAACTGACATTGTCCAATTCCCTTTTATGAGACAGTTAACAAATACTTAGAAATTTTGCCAAAACATTACTCAGTTAGGTTGATATGTTCCATGTCAGATATCTGCCTAAGCCAAAACACCTCTGTGTCAAGCAGCAGGGCTGAGGAAGTACATTTTACCACATTCTTTGAAGTGCTCTAGGTCCCTATCCAAAACTGAACGGGAATCTAAATTCATTCTTTGTCATTACCTGCATACCTTTATACGGGAAGTAAGAAGAGGAATATATTTCTGCTATAGCTCATCCAAAGCAAATCGATACTTCCCCCCCCCCCCCCCGACCTAATGCACTGTAGGTTGATTGTGATTTTGTTTTTATTGATATAAATAGTGGATTTCTGTGCTTCAGCCAGTAACCTGATAATGTAGTAGTGTACTTTGCAGAAATATGAATTCCTTCAGGACAGGAAAAAAATTTTTCTTTCCTAAACTTTTTTTTTTTTTGATCATTGATCTGTCACTTCTTAAAAGTAAAGAAATGAAAATAAACCACAACAAAAAGCCACTCTGGGCCTATAAAAATTGCTGCAATAACTTCACCCTCTAGGAAAATATTAGATGAACCACTTATTGAAGGGATCCTGCAATTGAAAGGTGCAGACTTTTTTCTTCCAGTGATTGAAAACAATGAAACTCCTGTCACCAGTTTAACTCAGTGAGACTGGCTATGCAGGGAGGCTTCATCTCTGGGGCTGACAAGATAAAGAAGGGGCAGGATGTCAGGACCGTCATTTCCACAGTTCAAGGGCTTTGGCTCAATAGGTTGTCAGGAAGCTAAGTTGGTGGGCTGGTAGGAAACTATAGCAATTTCAAACAACCTTATCAAAAATCTGTCCAAACTGACATTCACCCCCCCCCCCCCCCCCCCGCTGTTTTCAACAAAAGAGCAAATTCTAAAGTAAAATGTTTTGTTGGATTTTTTTTTTCCCAACCAGCCCTAGAATGTGAAATTACATTATGAAGGTCAGATTCAAGATGATGCAATAATGATATGTTCTTATTTATGTCTTAGGGGAAAGAATTAAGCCTTAAATGTTGGAAATTATTTAAGACGTTGTTGGTGTTCTTCTGGTATGTAGAACCTAATTAGCACTGTCCAGAAAGTTAACTACTTATTCGGCCTCTTTAGATCCACAAACATGAATGAACTGATGTCATTGCTGCTCAATGGGTTTTACAAAATTAATATTAAGAAAATGTATTGCCTTCAGTATGATCGATGCTGTGGCATGAAGAAAGGATGAGGAATGTATGGAGTAATTTACTTTCACTTGCAGAAAAATAGAGCTGCATTGAAAATCTATCAGGAGAAAATTAAAGAAAGACTGAAATAAACAGCCACGTTAGTCTTCTTCAGTAGCAATGCTGAAACTGAAAAAATGAAGGCTTTGAAAATTTGAAATGCTAATGAATAATAGGAAAGAATAGCCAGTTTAATTTAATTTTGATGCTGTATATAAAATGATGTTCTATCATCTCAATTGAATAGACCACGTGACACAATTTCTCTTTTCATTTGTATTGCAAGATTGCTTCCTTCCATTTTACAAGAGAGTGCTGGTTTGTTACACCTTAGCAACCATCCTTACTGAGATGCAAACATTGATCTCTATCCTCTTTCGTATATATTTTAGTGAATGTCATAGATTCTGCATTCAGGTCTTAATTACATTCATATAAAATACTCTGCATACAAGAAGGGGGGAAATCCGAATCTATTTCCTCAGTGATTCTACTGCATAAATCTGCTACCATGGAAGATGTAAGTAGATTGTGTTTTTAATTTGCCATGAAGCAAAGATGAAAACTAAGTATGAAAATTATTTTTATGTATTTGGAGACTGATATTAAAAAATAAAGGCCTTCATTTCTCATGAAAAGGCAGTGATAGCTGTTTTCAGTATGAAAATGAATAGCAAATTGTTCTTCCATCAGTTTAATTATTTTTATTTAAAATTATATAAATTAACAGGCTTTATTGAGCATCTGGCAGTCTGCCTATTTCCATGCTAAAGAAAATGGATATTTAAATATGAGAGCACACTGCTAAATTTCTGAAAGAAATAGGGACTAGATCCAGTAAACCACTTGAACTGGATCTGCAGAGACTGCGGTGTGACAAGGCTGAGGCTGCTTAACCCACTCTTTAGGAAACAGCTCTGGAAGTGAAAATTGCATGCTGTTCCCAGGCTCCCTTTTACAACAGTTAGGAGAACATACTTACCTCAGAATAAAATGCAAACCCATCACCCTATTTGGATGAGAAGCTGTTGAAATCTGTGCTGAGGTGCTTCAAGCCAGCCAAATGGAAACACTGAGCACAGGCATGTTTCTGCAATGTCATCCCCTTCCATGATGTGGATGCCTCTGGTGCCTTCAAATCCAAAAGTCAGACCTCCACTTGAAGACAGGTGTTTATAATCTTTCTTCCAAAGGAGTAAGTTCTCTCTCCTTACAGGAAGGAAAATTAGTTATTTCTACAGCTGCATATTTCTTCTAGTCTAGGGTCTTAGTTAGAGCAGTCACTCTGGAAGTGCTTCAGGCTATGAAGATTCAAACCCACTGCTCTCTTTCCTAGGCTCTTTTGGCAGGTAAAGACAATTCAAGATGCCTTAGGAGAGGGAAAGAGAGAAGGAGAAAATAGCTATAGGTCTGTAGACTAACGCTTATCACACTCATCTCAGAGAATAGTGTCCAGGTTTTTAGAGTGTTATCTGACATTAATCACTCACGGTAAGGAAAAGTCCTGGGCTTAAGTGCTGTTAAGTGTTAGGATACTTGCAGGAGAGAAGTACATTTGGATCTTCATAGGCAAAACAAGGAACCATCCAGTGCCTCCGTGAGTGCTGCAATGACTAATTAGCTGCACGAAAGACAACAGCTACAAGCTGTAGGGAACCAGCCCTGATGGTATATCTTCTGTGTGTGTCTTGAGAACAACTATAGATCAAGCCTCCCGAAAGACGAAGGTGGAGGAGCACCTAGTCTATGCAGACATCAGACATGCCTAGTTCCAGTTCAGAAAATAAACTTTTGAAACTGAAAGTCCGTATTTTTCATGCTTTTTTCATTACAGGAAAACCTGTGAGCTTTGGGATTGGGCCATGGGGAGTTCCGGTACAAATTCTAGATAACGCTACAGCTGGTTTATCAATAAAATGTGTATTATACAAAATGTGAAAATAAAGAAGGATTAGATTAGGCCAAAAACTGGACAAGTATAGAATTTGTGTTATGGCCTTTTTACAAAGTATTTATTTATTCTTATACACATCCATATGGACACAGAGGCTAGCCCACTTAATTAATTGTATATACAGTCTTGGATTTACTGTAACACAATAATTCTTATAGAAGTTTCTGGATGTACTGACAGTATGAAATGTAAGGGAAAAAATAAGGAGAAACTGTACAAAAGTGTCTTTCAAATCAAGTTTGCTATAAGGAACACTACAATTTTGATCTTTGCTTCTTCATATTACAAAGAAGTTGCTAATGCTGCAAATAATTATCCTCAGAATTAACTTTGCATGAATGTGTTGTTCCATTGACATTAACGAGACAGCTTATGCACATAAAATCAAGCACAGGTATGAGTATGTGCAGAATCAGCACTCTACATAGTTGCCTTTGGCCATTTGATAATATTGATGAAAATTATTAATTCACATACAAGAGAGTTGGGTACAGCACAGCAGTGAAACTGCAGAACAAGTCTTTATTTCATGAATGTTGTGGTGTCCTGGTTTTGGCTGGGATAGAGTTAATTTTCTTAGTAGCTGGTATAGTGCTGTGTTTTGGATTTAGGATGAGAACAATGTTGATAACACACTGAGGTTTTGGTTGTTGCTGAGTAGTGTTCATACTAGTCAGGGACTTTTCAGCTTCCCATGGTCTGGCAGGTGCACAAGAAGCTGGGAGGGGGCACAGCCAGGACAGCTGACCCAGACTGGCCAAAGGGCTATTCCATACCATATGACATCATGCTCAGTATATAAGCTGGGGGAAGAAAAAAGAAGGGGAGGACGTTTGGCATTATGGCATTTGTCTTCCCAAGTAACCGTTATGCATGATTGGAGCCCTGCTCTCCTGGAGGTGGCTGAACACCTGCCTGCCGATGGGAAGTAGTGGATGAATTCCTTGTTTTGCTTTGCTTGTGCATACAGCTTTTGCTTTACTTATTAAACTGTCTTTATCTCAACCCATGAGTTTTCTTACTTTTACTCTGTGAGTGAGCGGCTGTGTGGTGCTTAGTTGCTGGCTGGGGTTAAACCATGACATGTGGCATTTACCCAAGGTGTGTCTCTATTAATTGTAGATTTATATGTGGTATGAATTGTTCTACTATTTCATATTCTCTGGTTTTCTAGCCTTATAGTGCTGTAAATTGTAGTGATGGATTTCCTTTTTTCTGCATTTGCCTTTTTTTTTTTTTTTTTTTTTTTTTTTTGGTGTGTATGAACTGAACACCTTGTGCTTTCACCATGTCCCTTAAGCAGTACAGCAGATATTTTGGAAAAAGCAGGGAAAAACTCTTAGAAAAAGTTCAATAATAGAATGCTTGGTAACCAAATAATAGAAATTCTTGTCCCCTGCCCATCACATCAAGGTATCTGCATAAAACAGATCAGACTTTGAAACAAAACTTACCTGGAATGAGCCCTTTCTTCTAATTACCTTATGGGCAGTGACACTTAGCTCGATGTTGTTCATTTCCAGTGTTTACCAAGCAAAGTTAACTGCACAGTTCTTGAAGATGCTGATCTAGACCTGTAGTGCCAATTGGCAAAGACCTCAGCTGTACCAATTTGTAAATGGACAGAAAAGAAACAATCCTACCTCTAGCAGAAGACTTGAAAAATTTTCTCAAAGATGCCATGTGTCAGTAAGAAACTCAAGGGTGTCTTCAACTCAAGGCATCCAGTGGAGAGGTGAGACGTGGCTTTCAAGACTTCTTGTATCCATGCTATTTTGTGAGCTGAGCAGTAATGTGTTTATGAGAGCCAGGGAAATTTCAGCAATGGACATACCAAAGATTTTGTGTGAATCAAAGTTTGCACAATCATCCAAATGACAGAGACCATTTGGTCCCAAAGGCTAACTGATATGGCACAGCTTACATCCATAGAGCTAAATTATTTTACCCTTAAATCACATATTTTTGTATTAACTTGGAGTTTGTGTCTGGGACTTCTTTTGAGAGAGTGCTAATTGGTAGGAGCTAGAAGTATAACAGGGACTATGCTAAAATTAAATGGTGAGGATGATGATAGGATGGTGGCTGTAGGTTTGCTTTGACACAGTTTATTTACTATAGAGCACAAAAGGTATCGAAGAGAAACCCGAAGCCTCAATTAAACACTACCCCATGGGCAAGTTTGTTTGGTTTTTTTGTCTCTGTTCTAATCTGATCCATGGTATAAAACAGAACAGTAGGTAGATAGATTGTGTAGGTCAGGCTGATTTATAACATTGTTAACCGCTCCTTTTCTGCTTAGCAAAGAAGTTTCTATCCAACTTGTGCAGTGAATTGTCTTGTAGTTGAGCAGATCCTGTGCAAGTGTGCTTGACTGGCATTTAATGGTTTGGAGGACTGTGTCCTAAATGCTGAAATCCTGAAATAACTGTTCTTTAATGCCTGGAGCTCTAAACTTTCACCCTCACTCAAGCTCAAACCCCAAAACTACCCTTGACCATTTCCAGTCTTACTCTCCAATAAAAACGAGGCATTTACCACTGCAAACACTGTCAGTCCTGTTAACTCACCGCATCTTGCAGAATTTAGCAATAAACTGAATTCCACAGCCAATTCTGTCCATAGCATTACTCTAATCCTAGCCATATCTTTTCTCTGATTAGTATTCATACCACTGTGTTAAATTTCCCCGTCCAAATCAGTTAATCAACCTGCCTGAGAGCTCATTATGAAGCCCTGTAGACCTTGCTGTCTAAACTAGTATAAAGAGATTTCTATCCAGGTTCAAGCAACATGTTCTGCCAGAGGTGAAAGTCATATATTAAGTTAGGCATGGGTCACAGTGATGGTGTAATGCTTAAGATTAGAGTTAGCTTAATCTTAGGGTATGGGGAAGAGTAACTACAACTTGGCTTACTGACATGTTCTTTAATGCTTGTTTAATCTAGGAAGACTAGTAATCAGTCAGGATAGCTGGGTATAAGATGAGAGGTAAAGGAGATGTTTGGCAGAGAAGGACTGTAAAACATTATTAATTCCTAAGTTCTTCAAATCTGATGACATCAGGAAAAGGGCTGTTGCTGCCAGAAGCTTAAGATCTCATTGTACCGATGGGATTGGAAAGTCCTACGTAACTAAAATGCGATGCTTACAGAAATCCATGAACAGAAATCTTCTGTTTAACTTCAGATAATGATGTTTTTGTAATGATTAAGACCAGCTTTAGCGTTGGCAAGAGAGTTAGGATTCAGAAATACAGCATCTGAGGAACTGGTTTGTTGCTGTTTTCTGCAGAGGTCACCAAGCTGAGGTAAGCGTGGCAAAGAGGCCAATGTTGTCCAGTGAACACGGTGGTGTATTGGGATCACTGGGTCATACTCAAACTGCAGGTTGATCAGGAAAATATGAGCATGGGGAATTTTTTTCTTTCCGGTTCAAGGATTCCACCCCTTGTGAAGTTGTCTGGCTTTGTCCTGAATGCATGTTGGCAGAGGAGATCTGTCACTTGGAAGTCCTCTGCAGGCTGCTACTCTTTGTAAACTCTCCCAAGAGGGAATACTCCTATGCAAAGTTTTGATGTTAAAAAGTTAACTGTGGCTTAATATGCGTTAATATATCAGGAAGTTTACTCCTAAGGTGGAAAGAGGCAAATAACTGTAGCATAAATTGTCCCGTTGCAAGATTATATTCCATTTCAGTGGGAACTGGAGGCATTCAGTGTCTTGCAGGATCAGTAGTTTAATATCTGTAAATGGGATAGATAGTGAGCCAAGTAAAGTGTATCCTGTTCATCAGGGGAATTTCAGCAACAATGAGCGCTCCTAGGCTGAGAACTGTGTTTTTCCAAGGGAATGAAGTCAGGCCCATTGCTGAGCCATTTTACACAAGGCTGGGCAAGACCTTCCTGAGAGCAAGAATCTTGCAATGAAGGAAATGGAAAAAAGTTTCTTAGCTTTTTCCTGCCTCCTGTGTCTGCTGGGTAAAGGACATATCTGTGACATTAGCGTATGGGATCAGTATAAGAAGGCAAGTATGGAAATGAAACTTGGCAAAGTTCCTTGGCCTGATCCTGCTGTTTGTGTGCAAGAAAGATTCTCCGAGTAGTATGAGCTCATGTTTTTTGACTGAAAACTCCACAGATCCATAAATTCCTCACACAGATTTACTATTAGGCTGCTTATTTAAATGGTTTTATTTGTAGGTCAAAAGTTGATAATACATTCATAAAGCGATTCATAATTTCATTTTTAATAAATGATTTGGGATGTTTTATTTTGGAAAAAACCTGTTTCACACGAGGTCCAGAGCATATTAAATGGGAGTTACAGTGTCACTAGGTTTGTACTCTTCCAAGCTGCATAATTCTGAAGTGTGAAAAGGCTAATCTGATATGCATTCTAGTTATTTTTAATGCATAAATCTTTTGATATTGGAGCATTACAAACCTCTCAGAGGGAAGCCATTATCCAATATTTATGCAAAGCTATGTGAATACTCTGTTATCCCTCTGCAAGCTTTGCTTCCTCTTGCTGGACATTATGCAGTGACAATAAGCAGGCAGTACTCACTTGTGGAATTTACAGAGAGATTATGTATTCCCTAAATTGAGTTGACCACAGGCAGGGCTAGGATGCTGCTAGGGAAATAAAGACAAAGAGTGCTTTCTTTTTTGTTCCCTCACTAGTTGTTTAATATAAAATGCATTACTTTTGGTATTTAAATAAATTAACTGGCAGCTGTAAGAGATCAGTTTTGTAACATTCAACAAGGTGTTTGATATTTGCAAACATAAAGGTCTTAGTAGAATATCCATTAAAAACCTGAAAAAATGAATGTGATACTTAGCAATCCGGGTTAAGCAAGGTTCGTGGGGAGATGTAAAACCTTTTACTAGACCAGCTGATATAATTAGAAAAAACAGGTAAGTTTTAAAGGCATGAAAACCTTTTGACATTTTTGAGATATAAGGTATCAACCTTCAAAGCTAAGTACTAGTGGAGAATAATTGCTTAGAATTTAACTTGCTTAAAGACTCAGAAAAAAGCTGGTTAGCATCAGTAGAGCAAGGTGCTCCAAGGGAATATCATAGCAAGGGAAGAGCCTAGGTGGTGCTGAGAGGGGGAGAAGAGGGAATTATTTTCTGATGAACACTTAGTGATTAGTTAGAAGTTGAAAAGAGAAAAAAGAAAATCACGGTCTGACATAAAAGTAGAATCTTTTTTGTATCTTTGATTTTTAATGTTCGGGACAGTAACAAATTTGAGTTTCTGTGCAGTACAACCACACTATAATACAGGTTACTCTTTATGTATTTTCCTGTGCAACAATATATATAGTGTTTGTATATAGCTAAAGAGGTATTTTTAAACAGAAAAAGTTGTGATCTTTGATACAGTTTAGAAAACAAGCTAAGTACATGTCATATTACGTACTCCCAGAGGCTATGCTCTTTTGGCATAAGCATTTCTACAGACTAGAAGAATCAATGAGACAGAGGATCACAGGGTTAAAAAAATAATTGTCCATCAGTTTTATTAAAGAGCTGTGCACTGGATGCGTGCCAGATAAAGTGTAGCTTTCCCTAGAGTCACTGAAGAAGAGTGTTTGCAAACTGTGGATACCATCTAAAAGAGTTAGAGACTCTTGGAAGGATTTTTTTTTTTTCTCCTCCGGGTAACTCATCAATGAACCATTCCATCAGGTTTTCTATGTGAAAAAAACAATAATTCGGTAAATAATAAAACCAAAAATGGTCTCTGTTTCCACCCAGAAGAATTTTTACCTGAACTGAACTTGTGAACTGTTCTGTGTGACACCAGGTAAAGAAACTAAGGCCTCAGACAGAGTCCTAAGTCAAAAAGGTACAATGACTAGATGTGGTTTATTATTTATTTTGTGTACCTACAGTTCTGTAGACCAACAAGAGAGTTTTACTGCCCATCCCTTCCCCCTCTTTTTTTTTTTTTCCCAAGTCTACAAATTAAACAAATTTTAGCTGATGGGTCATTGTCTATTGTAGTATTACAAAGCTGTTTGGTATCTGTGCATGCATGTAAGAAAAAGGAGAAGATGTTACTTCATGTGGGAGCAGGAGAGGGTTCAGCAGAAAGCTGTGTGTTTAAAGGAAGAAAGTGTCAGTCCTGAGGGACTGGCTTAGGGAGGAAGGATTTAAGCCTTAATCATGTCCACATTATCCTCCTACAGAACTAATATTTTGTCAGATGTATTAAAGTTAGAGTTTTCAGGAGGAAGGAGCAATAGCTGAGAACTGTCCGAATTTTCAGTTCAGCCTGAAAAATTCCCTCCAAGTGTCTAGGGAAGGAATGTTAAGTGCAGATGGAGTGGTGATATACTGGGCTGGGGGAGCTGTCCAGATTGTTTGTTGTTCTGAGTATTTGGTTTTGTGAATAGCAATAAAGCCTTTTTCATTGACCTCTGAAGGATTAATTTCTGAATTTAGCACTCAGTGGCAAAGAAGCCTGCAGAAAAAAAAATTGGATGTACATATAATGAATTGCAGTGTTTATAGTTTGTATAAGGCACAAAACCCATAATCTGCTGATTGCAGTTGAATTTGAAAAGTGCTAATTCATGAGCTTTGACATTCCAATTATTTTGTTATTAATACAGTCTGCATCCACCTGTACTGCTGTCTTAGCATCATTTCAATAGCCCTGCTAAACAATACTAAAGACAGACAATGGGAAATGCCATATCACTCTGCATTTTTCTAAAGGGTGTGGGAAATTTAATGAGACTTTTATTTGATTTAAGGTGGCTGCTTTTCAAAGCAGAAATACAGGGTGTAGTTAAATTGTGCTGACAAAGGAAGGTAGAAAGTGAACAAAAATTCAATTCCATTGAAATTTCAGACTTGTTCAACCAATAATTTTTGTGCTTGGCATATTTATTGGTGGCCTACTGCAAATGGCTTAATATTTCTTAAAAACGTTGCATTAATTTTTAGTTATATTCTTTTTTTCTTTTTCTCTCTGCTGGATGGATTTAGCCCCAAAGATAATTATCCAAGTCGTATTGCCCTATAATTAAAGCACATAAGAAGGGAAACAAATATAAAGGAATATAGATGATTACCTGAAAGTGCTTTTCAAGGAGTAAGATTTTCCTAGTTGCAGTGAAATTATTACAGAAATAAAACAGTGATATGACTTTAATGTTGTGACATGCAGACTGTATAATATCATAATTCCAGATCACCTTTCTTGGAGTGACTAAAAAAGCCAATGCATTTAAAACCAGACAGGTGTTAAGACCATGCAATGGCCTGGATTTGCATATGGTGGGGCTGTCAAACAGAATACCTAAATTGTCTTATGTGAAACTAAAAGCACTTTTGGTGATGTGATTCAGCCAATCTGCCTGTCTCACACTGGAGACCTGATGCTCCCAGGCCCTGGGATGCTGCTCTGTGGCACTGCATTGCACCAGGAGCAGGACTGCAACACATGACCCTCTTCTAATATGCCTGCAACCTCTTTGGGCAGGATTTATTTCAATCCTGAATATAATCCCATTAAATCTAGGTTTCGTTTTCTCTGCTAGACAAACCTAGGAAGAAGAAAGATGATTTTTAAACCACCCTTAGCTTGCCCTATTTCACCATCTGGCACATGAAGAAAGAAATGGGAAACCAATATTATAGAGCTTAATGGCAACACTGGAGACCCTGGAAATCCAACTTCTCCCCACTGACCAAAAGCTGTAAGATATGATCCTTTGACAACAAAGGATATGATTTTTAGTACTGCTAATAATTCCCCTTGGTGGCATTAAAGATGCACTATTTGTGGAAATTTCTATTCTGAACACATCAGAGTACATTCCTTCAAGGAAAATACAATAACTAGCCAAGTGATAATAAGCTAGAGCATGTACTTTTATTTTCTTCATAATCTTTTTAAGCAATTTGGTGCCATTTTTTTAGGTTGTTATAAGTAATGAACCTTGGTGCCTACTTTATTCCACGGACTTTTTCTTAGTGCATACAATGGTTATACAATGTTTCCTGGGGCTACCTCTAAAGGAAGTTATTTGTCTTTTCTTCCATGGTCCACATAATGAAAAGATCGTTGCTTTCTAGTGATGAAGGAATGTTCATATGGACAAATATTTTCATTAACAGGGGCTAAAAAATAGACTTTTTAAAGCCCATTGCAATGTGATTAGTGATTACTTCAGTAATTGTTCCCCCTGCCCTGAACAAACTAACTCCTTTTTGAGAACTTTGCTAGTTAGTTTTTAGTGCAAAGATAGATGTCTCACTTTAGTGGAAGGAAAGAACTTTTTGTCTCTGGGCATAATAATGCAGTAGGAATTAAATCATTAATATCAACATTCGTGCGTTTGTTAACAACCTACCCTGCCTGTGTGTGGGTGACTGTAATAACCTCTTTTCTGACATTTATGTGCATATTATGTCAGAACCACATTTCAGAATTCATTTGACTTCTTTCAAGAGCTGGAGATGGGGAAAGCAATTTCCATAGCTCTCTGAAAACCAACCTTTGTCTGCAGCTGCTCAGCTTAGGAATACTTTTCAAGTTAACAAAAATTTTAGCCCTAGTTTAAAAAAACTCAGAGCCTTACAATTATCCAGAACTAATACCTAATATAAAATATAGTGGAAAATGTCATTTACAGATATTTTCTAGTCACCAAAAATTTTATTTTCTTGAAATAGGTCTAATTATGAGTTTTGAGCTCCTGTGACATTTTAAAATAAATGAATATTTCCTATATTGAAATTACCTACTATTAAACACAAGGGATTAACAATTGTCTGCTCTCAATTTATGAAAACTACAACACAAATTATTATCAAGTTGTACCAATTTTGATAAACACCATCCAAAATGAAAAAAATAATGGAACCGCTCATGCCCCACCGAGCTTACAATCAATAGCAGAGGATAAGTTGATACAAATGATGATAAATAAACAGTAAAGAAATGTACTGATGATACACTTTAGAAAATTATTGACTGTCTTATGGTTTAGCCCGCCCAGTTACACAGCACTCTATTAGCCAACTTAAGTCTCCCATGCTCCCTATCAACTGCAAAGCACTCAGCAAGAGCACTTTTTACTGTGTAGCCTAGCCACACCACATTGCCCTGGGGTTTGATGCACTCACAGGTGGGAAAGGAGAATTGTGAATTCGCACTAGTGGTTCTCCAACACATGAAACTGAAGGCACTTGACATCGACCAGTGTTTCCTGGATGAGGATGTAGCTTCCTCCCTGGTCTTCTACTTCCATTCCCCCAGCACTTGAGAACAAAATGAGCCCTTTCTAAGAAGGTGGGGTTTCTTCCAGAGTTCCAGTGGGCTGCATCTTAGTTAAGTCTGGCACATTTTTGACATAGTAAAGTTAGGAGTGCGATCATTTTAAACTCTCGCTACAGTCATTTACAAGAAATAGATATGTCTCTGATGGCAATTTTCAACTTTGGGGGCTGAATTGTCTTCTCCATTGAATAGAAGAGCTTGACTTTAGAAAGACTGGGATAAATGGGAGCTAAAGTGTTTAGTTGGGTTTTATTCTGACTTTCCAGAAGGACAAATAAGTTTAGAATTCAAGACATAGAGAAATATTATTTGACAGATGGACATCAGTCCTTGTTGCTGTGTCTGTTACTTTGTGGCAGAATTGCACAAGTTAACTTGTTAGGGAAGTTTTTAGCTCTCTTGACTGGTATTCCTTTAGCTAAGCCTGGAAATAGACCTACGTACCTATTGGGATAGAGATGTGTCTGATTTCTGTTGTATGGCTATGTCTATGTGGATGTGCATTTGCAACTTTATACTTTCTTTGATTTGTGAGCAAAGTGCATGTTCCTCTCTTGATCCAGAGGGCTAGCAAATCCTGCTTAGGCACAGGGGAAAGATCACACTGGATAACAGTAATGTGGCCCTGAGTTGGAGGTGTTGCCACCAAGTTCCGAACATTGCTGGGCATGGGAGGACCTCCCCTCTTCATGTGGGAAGGGCTGCTGGTCCTTGCTTATCCTGGATGCTCAAGGGAAGTCAAGCAATACTGCTGCTTATGGAAAAAGGAAGACCAGGGATTTGTGGGTACTGCTCATGAAGAGGATTTACCCCTTGTAAGCTGGAGCAGCACTTGAAGCCAAAAGCGTGAAGTGAAGGAATACAGCAGCACAATGAAATGATTGGTGATAAGCTTGGAATATTTTTAATGCTATCACACGTATCTTTTTCAGCCATTCTAAATCAACAGAGGAAGCTAGATCTGATTATCATATTGGCAGAGTAAATCTATGTACTCTACATTATGGCTCTGAGACCATGCTGTCCATACAGAGCAGTCTCAGCTTCGTGGCAGAGAATCAGTAAAAGATCAACCAGACATTGCTGTCCATTCTGGACCTGACTATAAACTCTCAAAATAATTCAAAAGCTTAAGCATTTCTCAATGGGCTGCATGGAGCTTTGAATTACTCTGCATATAGAACCAGAAATGATAAAGAAGTAGCCTGGAGTATTGAGAAAATAAAAAAGAAGATATGTGTTTCATTAATGGGAGAAATAATAATAATAATAACAGGAAAAGACTCCAAAAATATGACTGCAAAAACTTTTTTGACAGAGGAGTTAAATAAACACTTTCTTACACATGGTAGAGAAGATGGTAGTACTTAGATGAGTTTCAAATCTCTGCTTATGGGTGAATAAAAAACTTAACTAAGGACTAGCACTGGAATTAAAATGCTTTAACTGAGGAGTAATTAAGAAAAACTCTTAATTCTGTTAGTTCTCAAGCCTGTTAAATGCAGCATAGAAGATGAAATAAAATTTTGGCTGTTAATGTTCAAATGCAAGCATGAAATCTTTTAAAAGAAAGACCTACAAAGCATTAAAATCACAGTAGAAAAGATAATAATGTTTTATACATTTAAAAAGATCATTTTTAAAGTATGTTGCCCATATTCCATTCAACCTAATTCTTAACTAGACCAAGATCTTGTGATGCATTTTTTTAATCATGAAAATTAAGGAATAGTGTTTTATGGAAATAAAATAATTTTAGAAAAACAAATATACATTTGTGTCAAATCAGTTTCCTCCATGGATTATGCTGTTAATTATGAATATGAGTCTCAAAGCAGCTAGATACAAAAATTCCTTTGCAAACTGGATTTACTATATACTTGGTAAACAGCAGGCCTACAGTCATCAAAAGGAAAAGATATTTTCTCAGAAAATTTTGTATTTCTTGAGTAGACTGAGACATGCAGCCTTAAGCCCATGAGCTTGGCTGATGTTCCCTGGGTCCCAGTTATTCAAACAGGTTTGCCCTGTAGGAAATTCCCCCGATGTCTGCAAGTCTCCTCACATGGTAAAAGCTGTACTTCAGCCTAGAGATACCCAGGATAAAGTCCTAGTTTTCTGAAAGTCATAGAATCATAAAGGTTGGAAAAGACCCTTAAGATCATCGAGTCCAACCATAAACCTAGCACTGCCAAGTCCACCACTAAACCACGTCCTCGAGTACCACATCTACCCTTCTTTTAAATACCTCCAGGGATGGAGACTCAACCACTTCCCTGGACAGCCTGTTCCTATGCCTGACTAACCTTCCGGTGAGGAAGTTTTTCCTAATATCCAACCTAAACTTCCCCTGGTACAGCTTGAGGCCGTTTCCTCTCATCCTATCCCTTGTTACTTGGGAGAAGAGACCAACCCCCACCTGGCTACAACCTCCTTTCAAGTAGTTGTAGAGAGCAATAAGGTCTCCCCTCAGCCTCCTCTTCTCCAGGCTAAACAATCCCAGCTCCCCCAGCCGCTCCTCATAAGACTGTTCTCTAGACCCTTCACCAGCTTCGCCCCCCTTCTTTGGACACGGTCCAGCACCTCAATGTCTTTCTTGTAGTGAGGGGCCCAAAACTGAACACAGTATTCGAGGTGTGGCCTTACCAGTGCTGAGTACAGGGGCACTATCACCTCCCTGGTCCTGCTGGCCACACTGTTCCTGATACAAGCCAGGATGCCATTGGCCTTCTTGGCCACCTGAGCACATGGCTGGCTCATGTTCAGGCGGCTGTAAGTGTCAGTGGCAAAGCTTCTACTGGCTATCACGTGGCCTGGACTTCACCCAAGTCTTATTAATAAATCCCATTTTCTTCATAAAACATCACCACTAAATATGTATGAAGAGTGGGAATTTTAGTAGAAAGCAAAGAATAGGAAGTTGTTGTCTCCAGGAGAATGAAAGAAGTTACCTACAACTTTAATATGGTTGGACAGAAGAACAGAACGTATTTCAAGCCAAAAGTAAGTAAGACCAAATTTTTCTCTGTATTTTGTTCTTGGAGGGGACAGGCAATTGGATTTTTACTTCTGATTTAATGGAATCAAGATCTTCTGCGCATTTGTATGTACTCTTCTCCCTACCAGAGTACCAATTAGAGGCCCATGAGATTCCTGTTGAGCTATCCACGATAGAAAAACAATCTCCTTGTTTGTTAACTTATTGAAAAGGGAGGTATCTGGTATGTAAAGGGTGGGCAGGAAAAAAAACAGAAGCATAAAGAAATGAAGAGACCACACATAACACAGCAGTTGTACCTCATCCCCTGAACTGACAGGTTTCTGCCCAGTAAGTTGCAGTTCTCTTCCAACAGGACTTTTTCCTTTTGGAAATGTAGTCCAGAGATGGCTACTGTGAATATGCTGATAACAATGAGAGCTTGAGGTACTGATTTCTTCTGTGACTTGAGATATATTTGGAGAGAACTTTTGCACAAAAAGCCCTTCGTTAGGTACCATGCTATCTTTTACTGAGACTCACAGACCGAGATAAATAAGGAAATGGAGATTGACAGCGTTTGCTACCAGCAGACTTGAGACAACTCCCAGTGTCTGGAATAGAAAATCAATCTGAGGATCTGGAAGAGAAAATGAAGCAATTAACAGGTAAATTGATTCCAACTGATCTACATGGAAAAGTGGCTATCTCTTCTCAGACCTGGGAAGAGCTTTGTTTTTGTTGCCCACAATTTACATTGTCTGATGCCATTTATTTACTATATTTACAAGTAATAAAAGTATGTAAATCTGATATGAAAGAAGCAGAAAGCAATTTTGGTTTTCTTATTTGTTATTTCTTGCATCTTTTTTAAATGATAGGTACAAGAAATTATCGCTATCAGTGCTGCAAAAATGTCTATGTACTTCCCCTAAAAAGAAGCTTGCTGCATTTGTATTCTACACTGATATTGAAACTCACAGAAACAGCATATGATCAGCTTGATAAGGAACAACTCAAAGTTGGGCCCCCCTTTTCAAGTAATTTTTAAAAAGACATATTTTTGACAATTTGGGATCTAATCTCAGATGCATTTAATCTTGGTGCCCCTCTGATAAAAAGGGTTTATTTTCTGTGCCAAACTGTTGTTTCACTAAAACAAATAAATAAGCCTGATGATTTCCTGCAACTCTGCTTATGTGGAATTTAAAAAGCTTTTATGGAAACTTACAATGGGTCTCAGCTGAAAATTCCACAGAAAAAAAAGAGTTTCTTGACAGCTTATGTTGGTTTGGGAATGTTAGTCTTGAGAATCAAATCAGGTCAAAACTGTCTGGAGTCCATAATTAAAATCAGACATAGCCTGATAATGCTTCAATAGTGCTAGATTATTCCCCATAGCTCATATGAGTTATGGTACCTTTGAATCTACATGTTCACAAAAAAGATCCTACTTCATCTGTAGGAAAAAATGAACAGGAAAGCCTTATGGCTGAAAGCCAATTCATTGATCTTCCCTGCCATATATAAAAATCTGCTGCATTTAGCAATGGTAGATTTAGAAGTAAAAGTGTAGAAAGCATGGCTATAATAATCATACATTTCATATCATGGTTAGTTATGAGTCCGCAATGTGGGAAAAGGATATCTTTACTGAGCCTGCTTATACCAGAAAAGCCTGTCAAATACGTTCCAAAGTGTGTGTTTTTTTTTTTTTTTATTGTGATGCAGAAGATCATTGTCTTTACATCTTTAATGTTGTAAGAATGACTGCTCTTTATGTATTCTGATAGCAGTCCTACAGTATGTACTAGACCCACTGAGAAAAGCTGTCATGTATGTATATGTACTTTTCTTTTTTTCCCTCCCCCCCCCCCCCCCCCCCCCTTTTCCTCTGGTCAGGAATTGTTGCAGTCATTCCAGCTGATGCCATCCTTGTTAAGGTAGGACTACATGCACCATGAGGGCATAGGATTACAGTTCTCACGAATCCTGTGAGATTACGGGTTGAGTTTGGTGCAGATAAGTGGTGTAAATTACAGAAATGACCAATTATGAGAAGGCAAGAGCCTGTCATGTCCATGGGTGTCCTGGTAATGTGATAAACAGAAGTACATGCTTGGCTGTGCAGCACACTAAGCACCTGCAGTGTGGATACAGATGGTGCTCCAGACTGGGATGCTCACACTGGAATGACCTAAGAAAGTAATGAAGAGGTGTGCAACCTTTTGAGTAAAGGACCTAGATTAAAACAAAAGGATCTGGGACCTGACAGAGCCCTGGAGAAGGGAGAAGTCACACCGTATACATTGAAGATGAGAAGGTGAGAAAATCGTTTTTTGGTGAAGAGCTGCATTTTTATGAGCCTTTTCAAGGCTGGAAAAGTAGAAATGGGAGGAACTTGTAAGAGATAATTTTTTTTTTTTTCCACCAAGATCATTTCATGAGCTTCTTTACTGTGTGACCTTTGCAAACCGCTCTGTTTGTCCATCTGTGAGGATGCAATAAATGTCAACAGAGGAGCAAAAGTTAGGGGAGTAGAAAGGCAAAAATCCCTTAAGAGCTCCTTAAGCCAGATTTGTTACCAAAGTCAGTAAGATTAATTTCATAATGTATATTGGTGTAAATATCTGTAAGTTAAAAACTAAGGGTTTTAACAATGTATAAATCGCATTTATAAACTGGGCCTGATTGATAAGCTGAATTATTTTCTTCTACTGATGGTAGGTCCAGAATATGGTGTCCTTGTCTGAAATGAGTCAAGTACTGGGAATGAAAGTTTGTTATACAGAGATGCATATCATCATCCTAGTTTGCAAGGTGCTGAGAGACTGCTATCAAAAGCTGTTTTGATGACTTTTCTGATATGTATTCACATGTTGTCTCTCATCCAGCAAAGGGGATCTGTTCTAGTTTCAAACAGGTGATAGAGGGTGCATGGTTGGAGTGTCTAAACTCAGTCAACATGCTTTTCACCTGCTTTAGGGAATACCTAAGGCTGCCAGTTGTCTGCCTGAACTTCAAACAGTAACAAAGATATTTTCACAAGGGAAAATATATCCAGACTTAATTTTGAAAGGGCAACAATTGTGGCAGAGCAAGAAAATGAGCTGACACTACATATGCTGACAATTACCCTTTTCAAAACCCATCTGTGAGAATGGGCCAGGTAACTTATGTCACAGGTTGAACTCAAGCCCATCTGCCTCAAGGGTTAAGGTGGGAAGGAACAAAATACACCCATAGCCATCCACATACCTGTCTTTGTGGATGAACAGCGGGTTTATGTGCCCTGGCTTCCATCAGCCCTGTTCCACATGCACTGCACAGAGTGATGACCAGGGTGATGATGACCTTTGCTTTAGCACGTGCATGGTAAGTCTGAGACATCGCACAATGATGAACTCGCTGTCTAGCTGTTCTACAGTTCTTGAGCACGCATTTCAGTCTCAGAAATCCCAGACAGAAATATGAACCTCCAGGGCTGTAAATCACCATTTTCTCACTGAACCCTAAGGCTGATGAAGCTCAGGTTGGCTTCCAGCCTGTACACCAACAATGGAGATGTTTGGGCTGTAGAAAGTCTGGAGGTTTTACACAAATCTCTGAAGTCTTCAGACTGGAGATTTCAGGTATGGAAAAGGGCATGACCAAAGAGAGCTGAACAGATGACAGATTTTTATATTTTTAAATATTTTTTTTTTTACATTCATGTTTCTTGAATCCAGTACCATTTGCCAGATCTCGGTGTGGAGATTAAATGCTGAACTGTTAGTATTGCTAGGTAGGCAATTCCTTTCCCATCTCATTTTAGCTTGGTAAATCAGGAGACATCTTTTTATTTCATCTCCAAATAACAAGCCTTCTTGATTAAGTTTTCTCAAGCAGAAAAATTTCCATCTCCACACTGGTGCGTTTCCAAATGTAGTGCCTTTTAGCCTACAGAAAAGAATGTCAACAATTCCTTTCCACCTCAGAGCACTTTACCTTTACTCAAATTGCTTATTGCATTCTTATACTGACTAAAGATGTTTAAAGGTGTTTGGGTTGGTCTGTTTTGTTTGCTGCGAAACAGCTGTACTGCCAAGAACTTGTTTTTCTAAACATTCTCTCCCTCCCCACCCCCGGGTGAATGTGTATTTTTCATTTTAAGGAAATAATTTTTGCTCACTATTCAGAAGCATCAGGACTAAATATAAAACTGTATGTCTACTTCCAGAAATGGCATGAAAATATATGCTGTATTAAATTTTCTTTTCTCTTTCATGCTTCTTGGAGAAACAGTTCATACCATTTGAAGGGGACCAAAGAAAAGAACCATAACTGGAATTTCACTAGAACAACTGTTCCGCAGAGAAGCCAAGTGGGGAAAAAACACAATGAAGTTCAATACCCAGGATGCTCTCCCTTCCACTGCAGCACCACTCACTGCCTCTGCCTGTGTGTGGTGTTTCCCTAACGATTATTAATATCATATGAGCAATTCTTCAAAACTGCTCTGCATGAACTAGAGCTGAGTGCTATCATGGAAGGGAATGATACTGGGAAAGCATTCACAAGCTTCAAAGTTATGGATCCAAAAAGAGTGTTTCAGTGCTGTCTTTTGCTCTACCCAAATTGCCACCCCTGCCCCACAGCTGAGGAAATCTGCATGGGAGTCCTCGCCACCAGAAAACGTTCGTTAGAAAAGGGTAAGAAAAAGCAGTAAGTAAAGTTCTTCATCTCAGCACATTTGAATACATTTCCAGTGATCATTGTATTCAGCTACCATGGCTCTTCGCCTTCTATCCATTAAGAGCTTTAGGACCACGCCTGACACATCCTAGCAGCTGCAAATCAAAGATGAGCTTTTCCTGCAATACTTTTATTTTCTGATTAAAGTTGCCATGTACTCTGAAAGAAGGGATTTTTCCTGATACTGAGAAGACAGTTACACAGGCTGATGCAGGTCAGCTCTACACTTAACCACTCACGTTCAGGACTTGGATGCCTTCCTGCAGAACAGAGACCAACAGGATGGGACATGTACAAAGGGAAGAGGAGCCCAAGCCATTGGACAGGCAGAGCAAAGCCTGTGCTGCCCCGTGCTCATAAAACCAGCTGGCTGTGACTTCCAGCCATTTGTCTTAATCAAGCTATGAGACTTTGTTTTTATTATGTGTAATGGGCTGACAGAACATATTGCTTAGTAATTTAAACCAGATATGTAACTAAGGTTTAAAGCTGTGGGGTGAGAGAATTGGCCTTTGTGTTGTTTACAAAGTGTCACAACCATCCATAGCTTTAAAAGGGAAATATTTATTCTTGTTCCTCTTGTTCAGCTCTAGCCATTGTGCCTGCTACAGATTGTGTGACACTCTCCAGAGTTACTTGTTCTGCCTTTAGTTAAGATTCACAATGTCACTTGCCATTGTAAGGTTTTGTTTTCAGTTATGCTTCTGTAAGTCTACACCCAGGGATATATCATATAGTCAGGTTTTCATTATAGTCTGAAAGATTAATCAAAAATAATCCAACCACTTTAGAAAAAAAAGATAGATGGAAAACACTGTTTGCTTATATTAAAAGTGTTTAAATGAGAAGCATTTATTATCTGTGTCCTTTGAGGTAGAAGCTGGAAGAGTGGTTCATGATTTGTTTCTCTGTTGCCAGGTGAAACTGCTTAAATATGCAAAATCTGAGTATTTTAATTTAAAATCTCCAGTAGAAACATTTGCCACATGTGAGACAAAAAGACCAGTATTTCTCAACTTGTGGTCTGTACCAGAAAGCTAGTCATTAAATGACTGCAACTCTTTTTTTATATGTACACATCCACTCACAGAAGCAAGAAAATAAACAAAATGGAAACAATGTCCACTGAAAGTTAGCTGCCCTTCCCACCCCGCCCTGCCCTGAAAGGGTGGCTCAGACTTGATTTTGTTTCAGAGTGGTTGTGGGGTTCTGGTCAAAAACAAACAAACAAACAAGCAAGCTTGGAAAACACTGCTATGGACAATAGTTGTATTCATGGCGTTTATTCCCAGGATGATGCTCCTCCTGTGCACAGAACAAGACAGAAAGCAGACATCCCTTGGAAGAAGAGCATGGAAGCTTGTATTTAAAGACAGAATTGTGTCTGAGGACTGAATCACAGCATACAAACACAAATGTGCTGTGACGAGCCATATGTTTCAATTCTGGATTTCTTCATTATAAGCAACTTGAGGAGGTAGTAAAACCAAGTATACTTCTATATACTGTCCATAATTCTACTTGGTATCCATTTCTGTAGTGTATGCTAAATTCTAGAAAATATAGAGTAAGTCACAGCATCATTTGCCCAGCTCATTTTAAATTTACGAATTTCCGTTAATATTGCATACACAGATGAGGCTGCTCCACTCCTGCTCCTCTTTTTTGTTCAGCTTGAAATCAGTGTAATTTTAAATATTCTACCTGTCAAATTAGATGTATTATATACTCATAAGACACATTCAAGCAGTTAAGCTTTTTTTATTGTTCCTTAAAAATAACCCAGCATAACAGTGAATTTAATAACATTAGGTTTGGGCAGGAAGGACTAAATAACAGGAAATAACCTATATTTCATAGCTCAAGTGTCAAGCAAATAATATATACTACTCAATTTCCCTATTGCCGATATGACTTTTTTAGGAATAACAAATTAGAAAATTAAAAATGTCCTCTTCTCTCATTTTAATATATTATACTGACATGAAATTTGATCATGTCGGATCAGTCTTTGGGAATGGAAAAAAGAAAGATAAGCTATAGCTTGGAGACAAGCAGGAAGAGCAAGTAAGCTATTTAGCATAGCAATACTTTGTCTCTTTAATGGTTTTCTGCTGATTGTACAACTTCATCTGGAGAACGTTAATGAAATAGCAGTGTGAAATATATGTCTGGTGAGACTAAGGCAATGTAATAAGTGACTTTGTAGGTAACATTTTGTGATTTTTTAAAGAGTATTTTTTGTTTCTTATTGCCTTAAGCTTGTTCAATGTGCTCAATTTACATTTTACTTTTTTCTCAGATGTGCCTTCTATGATATGGGTTCTTTCAAACAGAAAATAGTGAAGATGCCAAAGCTTATAATAAAGGAGGGTTTAGAAACAAGGTTTTAATCTGAGGCAGATAGGTTAAGGTCCTGACTTTTTCCAGCACTGAATACCAAACAGTTCTTGTTGATTTCAAGATTTAAGAATAACACTGACTTGTTCCTCTGCCACAGGGTAGCTACAGTTTTGATGCTATACCTGTCCTGCCTCTCCATACCTAACCTGGCACACTGGGAGGACAGCTGGACCGCAGGTGCTGGCAGTCCACTTACCTGGAGGGTGGTGTCACTACAAAAGGAGCAGACAACTGGCCAGTACTAAACACAAGATGTTTGCAAGGAGCTTTACTTTTGAATGCATTTGTTTTTCCTGCTACTCTTTAAAAACAGGTCTTTCCACTCCATTTCTATTGCTTCTCAGTTCTTCTCCTGTCCATGTAATGCTGTGCCCGGCAGGATGAGGGAAGGTTCAAGTATGCAGGGCTGGTGCCTGCCATGTCTTCATCAGCTGGCTCAGCACAGGGCTCCTGCTTTGCTCTGTTGGGGGACAAAGAGGGTGAAGAAATGGGGATAAGTTCCTTGCAGCACTCCTCCCCAGCAAGACCATGTAAGATACTCATACACATTATGTAGTCCCTAATGTGAGGGAAGGGGTATTCTCATTCGTAAAACTTTCCCCAGCTTCGTTCCAGGAAGCATCACGCCGCACAGTGGTAGGCAGAGCTCATTTGAGCAGCCTGTAATATATTTGCACTTAACATCTTGCCCATGTCCTTACAGCTCTATTCCACTGAACGCATTTCTTCCAGCAGGAAGACCCGTGGAATTTTGTTTGCATTTTGTCAGTGGGGAAATCACATGGGAGTCAAACATTCCTCACTTCTGGGCTTGAATTACACTGTTATCCTGCTGACTGCTGTGAAGAGCTTTTAAGTGGAGTGTTTGTCATTAGAGCCTCTCCATGTGAATTATTTACTATTGACAGTGGTAGCTAGTAGGGAACATTTCTCTGGGATATGGATTTATAATTACACTGTTAGCTTAAGGATTAAAGCTTTTTTTGATGGCTTGGAGAGAGGGTTTTTTGGTTTTGAAACCATAGGAGATGTATCAGAAATCTGACCTATCATGTTGTCTCTGGCTCAGGAGAGAGAATATGGAATGAATAATACTAATAATAAAAATAAAGCAAAGAATTATTTTCTCTAAAAGCACTTTAATCTGAGCCCATGGACAGATGGCCAAAGCAGAAATTGTCGTATTATTTTGAAAGGTTCATGTGGCTGCCTGAAAGCTATTGTCCCTGCAGCAGGGCAGGCAGACTGAGCTGAGCAAATTCTCCTGGTGAGCTTCTGTGAGAAGTCAGCCAGATTCAATCAGGAGGCAAAGAACAATAACTTTAAAGTATGGAAAAAATAATGTCAGCATGTACATTCCTGTGCCACCCTGGCTTTACTGCAGTATATGTATCGTATGGTATGTCTGCACATACTCTGGACCAGGAGTGGAAGGGCGGCTGCTGTACGAAAGGCACGGCTGTGCGGGGTCCGTGTGCAGCGTGTCTGTCGGACCTGGGCCAGAGTGAAAGGTGCCGCTGGGGCGGAGGTTTGGCTGCTTGGCTGGGGAGTGTTCCTGCCGTGATGCTGTGCTCAGCTTCTTCACCAGAGAAGATTTGCATTCAGCTCCCTCAGGGTATGGTCAGAGAAGCGTTTGCATAGAGTGCATGTCAATATGGATACGTCCCACATTAAACTTTTATAAAGAGCTTTGACTCTAACTTTGGGTGTTAGTATCTAAATGAAGACTATGAATAGGGAAGGTCTTATTTAGTGACCGTAGAAGGAAGATTTAAAATATACAACTTCATTAGGTCCTCATAACTTTATTCCCTCTATAAAGTGTAATACTTTTAAAATATAGTGGTTTTTTTTTTTATATTCGATTGATAAATTATGACAATATGACAAAGTTCAAAGTAACCTTAGAAAGACAGCCTAAGAATACCGTCCAGCACAAGGTGGATATGCTTCTTTAAACAACCAGTCTAGAAGTGATTGACTTCTAATAGTGAAAAAAATTGGCTATTCTCTGAATCAAAGTACCAATCTTAACTAAACTCTAGTTTGCTTCCTCACTGAAATAGCAAAGGATAATGAGTACAAACGTAGTTTTCCAATTAGACAGTTACAATTGTCCTTGGTTCTGGAAGCCAGTGCAACTGTCATATAAGGAATTTCAGAAAACCACAGTCCAGAAAGTGTAAAATTGCCTCAGGAGGAGGGCGGCATGCCGGAAATACATTACATTAACTTACAAACAAGTTGCTAGCGATTGTAATGAAAACCACTGATCATCTCTAGCCATGTTACAGAGGGGTGTAATGCAGCCGCTGATGATACAGCCTGGCAGTGACAGTGTGCTGCCACGAGTGAGGCACTGCTCATGGCTCAGGTGGAGCACCTGTTGGACCAGCTGCCACATGCCAATTGCTAACCCATAGCTAACCGGGCTGTTAACTTTTCCAGTATATAATATTTTTCCCAGCTATGGTAAAATTGTTCTGACAAATGCCAGACTGAAATCTCTGAAAAATTCTATTTTTCTGCAAGCCTTACTCTTCAAGGTGACATAAAATAATGGTGTTCCTCTGTCTTTGTATAAATGACTAAAGCATGTGTCATCTAACTGTTGAGTAGATTTTAAGTACATCCATTTTTAATATTATATTTATTTTACAATGGCTTTCACAGTGAGCTGACTGACAAAATCATATGAAATGTGTGTTTTTGTTTAAAAATTCAGATAAATCAAAAAGCCATTCTCCTAGGATGTTGTCTCAGGGCAGAAGAAATGTGGCAACCAAATTATAAACCCTTGACAGTCATTTACAGTAAGAACACTGATACAGCAGGAACTGTAATGCTGTGACCGATATTGCTATAAATATTCTACTTTCCTTTTTTATTTTGTTTTTTCTCTTCAACAGCTTGTTGTGAGCTTTAACTAATGCATTTGAAATAAGCCACAATCATCTCTTGCTCTTCCTCTTCCAGAAAGAGAATTCCACAGGCAGAATGAAAACTTACTAATCAAAACAAAGTTGTGAGCTGAGAAAATAATCTCAAATTGTCACAAATGCTGCTTAACTGTGTTCTGGTAAGGTTATGGCTGATTTTAAGCTTGAGCTTTTGTTGGGACTAAACCTTGTTTCATTGAGACCCTTACAGTCTAAAAGCCTGATTTTTTTCAGTATGACTTAATAACTATATCAATACATAGAATTATGTAAAATCTATAAGAGGTATGACTTCATAGAATTAAAATATAATGTTTAGAATAGTTATAGTTACATGGTAGTGAGAATCTATGTCCACAAGAAAAAACTCATAGGAGAGAGGACCAGATTTGGTAAATCCTAGTTTATAACAGTTATTATTGCATTGAGAAGGCCTCAAGGCATGCTAGATGTTCTAGAAATGGGGCTGGAAAGGACTCAGAATGGAGAGAGCCAGGTCCTGGGTGCAGGGAAGCAGAATAAGGAACCTAACAACTGGGTCTTAACGTGTGAGATTTGAAAGATGTGTACTAGTGGGGTGCAGAGACGTTACACTTACTTACTTATGACTAAATTAATACCTGGGATTTCATTTATGTATATTAGAAAGACGGAGTAGTTGTTTGTCATCCTGAAATAAATTAGTGTAATTACAGAAACAAGTCTTTCAGTTTCAAGATCACAGGAAAAGTTTTGTCTCACAAGAAATGTACTTGTTAGGTAGATGAGGCTGAAGTCACAAGGTGAACAAGAAATCACCCAAATACAACAGGTCTGGCTGTCTTAGAGGCCCTTGTGGCCTTTTGACTGGATTTACTGGGTATTCACAGCATGTTCCAACCTTAGGAAGAGTCTACTCATGAAGAGTAAAAAGATGTCCCAAAGGACACCAGTGAAAACAGGCTGATGAGCAAGTTTATGTTTATGCCATGAACGAGGAAGGCAGAGTTGATGCTGTTTGCTGGGTGAACATAATGAGGATTACAATATTTATCTACATAGTATATTGACAACATCAGACTAGAGCGCCCACCACCATTAAGCACAGTGTCTTTTCCTGTTGCAAATGCTAAGCTATGGAAAATGCTACAAGGGACAACTGCCTCTCTTGGAGAAAAAAATCAGAATGCTTTGATGTAGAAAGTACTTGAAATTTCTACAGCTTTTCTCAAAAAACCTGCAATCTAATACTCCAGGCTAGAAATCATTGCCAGCAGGACAGACAGCATTTTCTCAAAGGATGAGATAATACAGGTATTAGGATAAAGCGATGGAGAAAATTATGGGTGTGATGATGAAACTTGGAATAGTACAGTTCATCCAAACTGCCTCTGCAGAGACCTGGGGACCGTTAACAAGGATCTGCTGAGCCACTCACCAGGATGCTGGAGAGCCTGCCTATTCTACAGCTATTGGGGAAGTAAAGAGAGTAGAAAGTGCTGAGGGCTCCATGACTGCAGTACTAATCAGTGAAAATGGGGGATGTAGAGAAACTTCATCTTTGCATATAATTAGCTTGCATTCAAGTTACTGTCTCTATGGGATTAGTTTTAGACTCCATTGATGCAGCTGAGCTGGGCGTGTGCAGATAGTAGCTCTCAGATACTGGCTTGAGTCCTGAAAGCAGTATAACAGGGTTGGCTGTAAATAATACAGCAGGGAATATGCAGGCAATGCTGTTTTCAATACTCATGTTAATCTATTACAAGTTTGCTTTGGTATGTCTCCCTGACACATTGTTATGCTGCTTAGATTTACCCTTCATGTGCAAGCAGTGAAGCTCACTGATTTCCCTGTGCTTAGGCAATATGTAGCTCTATAGTCACAGCTGTACTCTGGAAGGGGGAAGAACAGATGGCCTGAAAGTCAGCATGCCATGTTCAAAATGTCAATTAAAGGAAGATTTTATGCTTCTTGTTGAGGGATAAAAACGCAAAGGAGAAAAGTTGTTAGTTTATTTTGGTCCAGATGATATAAAAATGTGGACTGAGGCATGGTTTCACTGAAAGACCATGGAATGAGAATGCTGGGAGCGGACAAGAGAGAGGAACAAGAGAACTTTCAAATACTGCATGAACTTTTTATCCTGATAGTAATGGAGAAAGAATGGCTAGTCTTTAGGTTACAGGCACACTGTGTTCATTCAGACATTTGCCTATGGACTGGAGGAGCCTTGCCTGTGCTTGGAGACATGAACTCTGCAGATAGGAGTCTTCTCACTCCAACAGCAGGTGAGACGTGAGTGACTGAACACAGGGCTAGCAAACACCTACACTGTGTCCCTTATAATTGCCGCAATAATAAAACCTTGCTACTGTTCTCAGATTTCTGATAAACTACAAACAAGAAGGTCACAGTGATGACGACAGGGAACATTGCTGAATATCTTTATTTTATTATCTGTTTTATATTATGTTGTGTCTGATTTGTGGAACTCAAAGTGAGGTAAGTCACAGGTAAGTACGTGCACACCTGTGTGCCCACATATATTGGAGTTTTTCTTTACAGCTTGTCAAGAAATCCTCTGGTTTCTGTAAATTAAGTATTATGATAAAATTAAAAAAAAAGGCAATGCCTTTGCCTAATTTTGTATGCAGTGCAAGAAGAGATTAAGGTGACAACAGTAATGTATAAGGAAGGATGAAGCTTGAAAGAATAAGACTGTAATAAAAATTAGTTTGATCAGCTACATGTATTTCACTAGAATTTTCAAATTAACTTTTTCCCTTCTTAGCCATGTGTTAAAAATCACTTATTTCTTCTCAGAAGTCTCTTTGCAGTCAATAACATCTTGTGTGAACTGCTGTACTGTCGGGGAAGTTTGACACTTGAAGAAAAGGGAGGGCAGAAGTAGACAGGTCTGCGGGTTTCCAGGCTGCCTATGAGCCTTGCTGGGAGCAGGGGGAATGTTCCACAGCTTGGAGGAAATCACAGGGTCATGTCCAAAGGCTATAGGGTCAGCAACTCTGTGTATGCCCCTTTCTTAATCCATCTGCATAATGAGATTTTCCTTTTTCGTATGAACGTTTTTGAAAGTGTTTCTGATCTATATTTGCATATGGATGCCAGATGATGATGCATTAAGTCTTCAAACGGAACTGAGCATAAAAACATGCTCAAATGAAGCAGGGAAATATTGCTGTGTCAAAGCCACAGATAATATTCCAGACACAAAATTTACCCAGCAAGTTGCTGGAAAAGACCCGTCTCTTGAGTCTTGCAGCAATAGGATTAGCATTTAACTAAACCAGCAACATTTTTCATTGACAAAGAGTACATAAGAAAGTAATAGGCTAGATCTTTAAAAGGACCTAAAATTTATCTAGCACTGTAAATCAGTTATGCAATGGATTTTGACTAAAAATAAGTTATGATTATAATCTGATAAGTCTATTTAGAAAAAAAATATGCTTGAACATGTAATTCACATTGCTTCTCGAGTCACCTGGAACTTAAAGATTAGGAGTATGTTATGCATGCCTTCTGATGATAATATAATACACGTGATGTGCCGCATTTGATTCTGTTTTATCTGGCCATGCTTGAAAAGCTGTTTCTAAAGTGTATTTTATCATTTTCAGTACACAGCATTGCTCTAAGCATTGGTGTGTGATGGCTGAGATGATGGTGTGCTACAAATGGAATTTCCATTACTACAGATGCTAAATAAGGTTTATCTGAAAAGTCTCTGCTTCCTGACTCTGCGAGGTTTTCTTTAATAATTGCAGTGAATAGATGTACAGTTTTTGGATTCTTCACAGAGAGGAATGAGAGTATGAGGGGCCTCTCTATTTTGAAAGAAAAAGTTTGAAATTTTCTCTGTTTTTGACATTTCATTCTGGGAACTCTGATTTAGTAATAGACAGCTTGACGTCTTGACAACTTGAATACTACAGACAGCATATTGATGGTGAGTTTCCGTAGGCACTTTTTTCCTTGTGAGGGACCAAACTTCTGTTTTAAGTATTAGTGAAACTACAGGATGTCAGTAAAATGTATGGAGTTGGGCTGCTCCTCAGATCTTGGCTCTGCAAGTGTACTCTCTTGCTTTCAATGCCTCTCCATTCCAAATTCAAAGCAGAAGACTTCAGGACATGGAAAAAGTCAAGCAGGCATAATTTTCGTATGTTCTTCCACTCATGACTCAGTATATTTTTTGCATAATGAAGTTTGCATTGGAATTTATTCTTCCCTTGGGCCTGCATCTTTCTCTTTTCTGTGTGAGATATTTTGCTTGGTAAATGTATACTTACTGGAGGTAAAATGTATTTAAATTGCTGCAATGTTGTAAGTGAACGAGACTTGCTTTCTACTAAATAACTTTTTCAGCCTTATATAAGAACCATCTGAAAGTCAGACAAAGTTGTGTCTTTTCCCAGGGACATAGTTTCAAATTTGCTAGCCAAAGTTGTCACCTGCAATTGTTATGCAAGGAAAGGAACTAATGAGCTAGATAGTGCTCATCATTTGATTTCATACCTGTTCTACAAGCTTTAAGCATGGGAAACCTATGTCAGACTTATTTCATTGCTCACTCAGATCTTTACTGCACAGGATAAAGATGAATGGCTACAAAGAGATCTTTGAATTCTTTCTTTTAATTTCCTGCACGAAAGGATACCGGAAAAGTTTGTAACACTTCATGTACTTCAATGCTGTCTATACCTGAGGGTGACTTCTGATCAAAGATGGATCTTCACCGGCCTTCTTTTTAAAATACTTTAAATAAATGCAAACTTTCTTGCCCAAGGGCTGGAAAGAAGCAAGAGTAAGTCTATAAAGAGGGAACTGGGCAGTTTTATTAGTAGAAGTGCACTACAGCCAAAAAAAATTATTCCAAAAAGGCCTGTTTCCTCAATGGAAAAGGACTCTGTTTCAGTAATCCAATACAGAGTTTAATAAAGCTTTGGGAAATGTCTTCATTTTTAGATATTGCTGTGACAAGCTTCACCAGCTAACATGGTTGTAGGTGAAGTTTTCTCTGTTCTGTTTTTTTAGCACACTGGCAAATTTTGTGTTTGCAGTGTCTCTACTGTGTTATTTCTTAAGGGAGCACCAGTGTCTGGGAACAGGAAGCTGGCCCTGAGCTAAGCTTCCTGGGAGCAGGAATTAACCTGTGTGCTGATTGGTTGTCTGATTTCATAATTCATGTGTGTTTATAATGCTGATATAATAAAATTATTTCCAAATTCAGTGTCATTAATATCCTCTTTCCTTCATGAGAAACCAATCCATTGCCACTTGGCAGGAGGTGGCCTGGTATGAGATAAGAAGAACACATACTGTGACAGAACTTGGCCTATATCAGTATCTTTCCTTTAATAATGTAGCCAAAGCTTCTCCTTGATAATAATTGTTCCTCATTTATTTCCTTGTAGTTTGAATTGTGTAGATACATATCTTAAGCCCTCTATTTATTGTCAGAAATTGCATGTGAATGGATTTAATTTAAATACTTTTCAACAGTCCTGATCCCTAAGAGTGGTGTCATTCAGCACTTAAGACAGCTGTAAAATGTGAGATATCCCAGAAGAACATACATCAGGCACATCTAGATAGTCGTGTTTTGCTTGAAAAGCAAAACATTACAAGAGCACTTTCTTCAAATACTATTTTAATTGAAACTTTATGTGAAGGTGGCCTTTGGAATAGACATTTGATTATTCAAATGAGTATTGAAACAAAGTTGCAGGTATGTCCGGAGCCTTGAGTTTTGCTCCTGTTTGCTTCATATACAACCCAGTTTTCTTCTACTTAGAAGAGCTCAGGAATCACCAACTCATCTCCTTGGAGTGGCACTAGGCATTGCCAGATAGAATAATGCTTTGAAGTGAACGTGGAAGCAGATTTCTCGATCATCTGTATAAACATGGTGTTACTCCTGTGGTCTTTTCCAGAGTTGGCCAACCAGCTAGCTTCCTCCAGAGCAAAGCCCAGGATGTCTGCAGGGACCCTTGCCTCTAAGCAGGATGAGTGATGCCGTACCAAGCTGGACTCAAAGGTACCTTGCACAGCTACCCAGTGCTAGCACAGCTAACTTTCCACCTTTGCATATGTGTCTTCACGCTACACAATGTGTCACGATCCAAAAAGGTGTTTAATATTTTACTATAGAACCATCATTCCTCCCTTGCAACATCACTCAGTAAATGCTAGTGACCATATCCTACCACCAAGGGGTTCTTCCCTCTGGTCTGAAAAAAACAGGACATTAGTCTCCGTATATACCGAAATGCCCCGAAGACAGAAATGTCTGTCTGGACCAGATGCCATCCAGTGCTTCTGACCCAATAGACTGTGAATGCCCACCCATCTGTCTTATAGTCTTCATAGAGACTATGTCTCTGTGGGATAGGCAAAAGAAAATGCGAGCTTTTCTCCCCCCCTCCCCCCCCAAGTTTTTCTATGACAGAAAGGCAGAGAGGATATAAAGCAGAATGGTTTTCTTTTTTCTTTGAATTCTGTGTTGGTGGTGCTAGTCTTAAAGCACTACAAATTTAATCTTGCCTGGATATCTTTTTAAAATGAAGTTTCTTATAACATGTGGGAATGTTGAAGCTGTTTCAATGTTTCAGTATGTATATCTCATGGAAACTTTTGAGTTATAGAGGACTGCAGAGACATCCAGAGGCTTCAATTTAGAAGAGCATTTAATGCATTCAGGAAGTCAACAGAGGAAGTGTTTTGGTTCCACTGAAGCTAGGGAACCTGAAATGTATCCTTAAATAAACTCTAGCTTTTAAAATAAAGAATACTTCAAATTACAGGTAAGAGCTGGTAAATTGTATTAATATATCTTCGGTCTCAGGAGATTATCCCAAAGAATTATTTAATGTTTTCCAGAAAAAACAGTCTCAAATTGAGCAATGCTTTAATGTAGTGTACATGCAAGGTTTTAGGGTGATATTATCTTTTAGTAGAAGAATTAGCATAGTTCAGAGCTTGATAGCCCCAAAACATAGCTGTTTTTTTTCCAACTTTATCAGTCAGGCTAATAAAAAACACCATTTCTTCCTCTAAACTCTGCCTGTTTCAGCATAATCGTTCTTGGGTAGGAAATGATAGTTTTTGTAACTTTCTCCTTTGCCATTTAGACAAGACACTGTCTGATATTACAGCAGATAAATATACAGAAAGAGACCTTGGCATTTACAGAAGCAGGAAAATTCTTAGATGGAGATAACATGAAGATCATCTGAATGTCCCTTAGCCCTCTTAAATACCTTGACAAGAAGAGGTGGAGCACCACAGAGCGATTATACAAAAGACTGGAGAAAAATGAATGAAGTATCTAACTGTATGAAAACGTGTTTGTTAGACAAACACTTCTAGTTTCTTGGCCGTTAGAGCCTATTTTCCGCGGCCTCTCATACCCTTAATCCTGGCCATGTCCTCTCACAGAGGCAGACTCCCTGTGGGCTGTATTTTAAGCATGATAGTGAACGGTACCTTTGCCTTGCTAAGGAGAGATGTTTAAGACCAGAAGTTATCCAAGCTGTCACCCAGATAAAGTCATCTTTAAAGTATATGGGCATACATTTTCATTGGTGGGAAGGGGGTGTAATGCAGCTATAGGCAATGGTAGAATAATATACCATAGAGAACAGATACTGTATTTATGCTGTTATCAGAAGACAAATGAAAAGTCAGGGAATATGTACAAGTTCTGTTGGCCTTGCTCCTCTCAGGATCATGAGATATATGATGGAAAAAGAAATATGAACTAAATGGAAAAACATTTCTGCAACAATTTATGCTGTCAGAATACCTTTTTCATTGTGTATTATTTTTTATTTCCTGTTACAGTTCCTAAATATCAGATATTGTGCTGCCTCCTTTTACAGTATGGAGATACTGTATCCAGACAATATATAAATTGGGAAGATTATAACTGTAGTTGGGAAGAAAAGGCTAAATAAGAGGTCTGTTATTCTTCCTCTTCCTTCAGACAGCAGTTGTATAGTGAAATACAGCTTACATGAAAAAATGCAAAGAAGTGTTTAAGAGGCAGGTTAATGATTGGTTAACAGGCAGTTAAAGAAACTGTAACAAGGTGCCTATGAACAAATTTCTTTAATTTTCCTGCTTTTTAACTAGAGTGTTTGATTTTCCAAATTTTCAAAAGACATTTTTAGCATCTTCTAATAACTCTAAAAAAATGCATCTCCTACTGCTTTAAAATTAAGTGGGAGAGCAGAAATTCTGTCTGTTGGAATGACACAGAACAAACCTTGTGTTTTTAGCTAGGGGAACTGATGGGAATAATAATGTTAGCCTTCATGTCACTTTATCTTTAGAAGGAAGGAAAAGAAATATTTTACTAGTGGATAATGCTGAATTTTACTAGAAAGAGAAGGGATGAGCCCTGGAAATGCTGAATCCAGTGGCACGCTCTGAAGGAAAGTATGCTGTCACCATCTGACTTCTTCACCTTTTTCTGCCTTGCTCTTCCAAATTATCTCATTACCTGTTTTTCCTCTCTGTTTTTTTTAACAATATGGTTTTGATGGTTGTTCACCTTTCTTTCTCTTCCTTCTACTAGAAAACTCTTTTTTTGGTCTCCTGTTCTTTTCCTACAGTCTTTTAAGTCTCATATTGATCTTTTTCCCTCTTACTATTTGCACTGGAGCTAGGACTACAGTGCTTGGGAGGGTAGGAGGAGGAAATAGGGAAGTGTGGATAGGGAAAAGAGGCAGGCAAGGCATTAGGGTTTCTAGGAGCTGAGTGAGGGAGGTATGGCAGGACTGCAGACTAAGGGTAAAAATCCTGGAGATCAGCTTTTGCTCCCAGCAGGGCAGAGGGATGGGGATGGAATGGAGAAAGCCTAAAAATCAGCATCTGTAGAAAACTGTGCAAAGGGAATCCACCGTCAGATTGATGTTTGCTGCTGTGGGATCTTTCTTCCTCTGCGTAGGCAAAGTGAGCAGCTTGCAGCCCTAGCAGCCAGCTGGTGACCCCAGGCAGGCTTTCCTTTGTCTAAAACTGTTCGTGCCACTCTTGGTCACATTTTCTTTCCCAGGAATTTCTGCTTCTTGCCTCTCTCCAGGGCTGGTGTTTTCATTTTCCCTGATACATGGGTGCTGGCTGAAGAGTCACTCAGCTCCCACAGCTGGGAGTCTGTGCCATTGCCCATTGCTCGACACCGGTGTGTGAGGAATTGAAGGGTGAGTGACCGCAGAACTAGAGATGCTCCACCAGTTTGTGAATGTTCAGGAGTGGTGGGATCTCCAGGCAATTTGGTGGGCAGCCAATATCTCCTTTTTGATTTACCACACATATATTTTTAGTGAGGTTTGGTTACACAGCGGTGAGTCATGTCCCTGAGATGAGGATAACCATACTCCTTGATCTGAAATCTCTGATCAAGAGCATTTCAATTATGCTACAAACTCCTCCAAATATACTCAAACATCAATGTTTTTTGATCTATAGTAATTTCTTCTTTTCCACTCCCATAGCAAATAATGTATCACTGTAAGTTTCATATCAACTTTTCACCTCTGTGAAAATTGAGTCCACAGCCTATTTCTTTCTTCTTGTTCGTTGTTGAACCATCTCCACTACTTCAGTTTTCCCAGAATGCCTGAAATATTTTATCTTTTTTCCTTTTGTATGAATTTTCTGTGTTGTCTAGTTTTTTGTTCATGTGTAGTTTTTAAAAATAGAGGCCTTGCTCAATATGTATATTAGACATATAGTGCCAGATATAATATAATGATTAAGTTATAAAAGCACCTTTAGTTTATGCTAGAAATAGATTTGCCTTTTTGAAACAGCATTGTGATCTACAATGTACTTCTAATCCTTTCCTGAAGTAGTTTTTAACTTTTTACTCCATATTTTGCATTTATGCATTCAATCTTTTCCCTTCCCATGCGATGTACTTCATATGTAACACATCATATATCAACTTCTTTCTTTCAGATGATTTCTTAAAGTTGTTAAGATCATTTTAAATTTTAAGTCTTTCTATTTGGTGTCATCTGTTAATTTTGCCAATGTATTCTCTGTATAATTTTTCACCTTAATGAAAATATTGAAGAATTTAAGTAGGACATACCTCTGTGAGAATCCATTTAATCTCCTTTCAGTAGAAAACAGACTTTGAACTATTCTTTATTCAACCTTCTGTACAGCAGTTTTATCTAGAATATATTTCTCTAGTTTGATTATGAGGATGCCATGTCGATCTGTGTCAAAAGCCATAATAAAGACAAGATATGTCACATTTCATGCTTCCCACTCATCCACTTAGCCAATTATTTTGTCAAAGAAGGAAACTGTATTGCGTGAGCACAATTTGTTTTTGACAAATACGTGTCAAATGGTTCTCATTACCCTCTTGGTGTTAATGAACTGATAGATTATTTGATAATTTATTCCATTCTCCTTTGGGGTACTGAAGTTAGGTTGAATAGTCACTAATTCCTTAGGTACACCTTTTTCCTCTTTGAGAAGGATTTTCTCTTTGCCCTTTTCTAGTCCTTTGGAATCTCACTGTCTTCTAAGCATCTTCAGAAATCAGTACTAAGAGTTCTGAGGCTGCTCTGGCTACTGCTGTGAGTAGTCAGTACTGCTGACTTCAGTATCTCTAACACCTAAATAATCTCCCCTCCCCTTGTTACTAATTACACAATAATTTTGGTATGATTTACTAAGTGCTTGCACCAGTAAGTACTTTGCTTTGAAATAGCTGCAGTTTACTGAGTGACTCCCTATAAAGCCTAAGTTTTTCACGAGGGATCCACATCTGTGGCCATGTGGCCAGGTTAGATCCATGTCATACTCTCCTTTGCTGTCCTGGCAAGAGAAGTGCCAAGCTTTCCTCTGGTGTCCACAGGCATCTGAGACTTCAGGAGCACTGAGCTCAGCACAAGGCCTGGTTGAAATCCAATCTGTCTTATCTCTCAGAAGAGTTGTGGATACTTTAGTTTTCCTTTAAAGCAAAATTAATCCAATAGCTGGCACCCAGAGGTGAAGTCCCAGTGCCTGTGTTCTCCCTGGCCCTGTGGCCCGTCACTCCCTTATCAGAGCCAGTGCCATGCTGGGGATGCACCGGGAGTGCACAGGAGGGAGACAGAAAGGAAGGGCCAGGACAAGAAGGAGCAAGCCTTGTGCTGCTCTACCTGTATATAGGAAGAGAAAAGGTTAAGCTATGGTCTCTGCTCCAAGGATTATTCCTGCCTCTTTTGAACAGTCAAAGTTTAGGAAATTCCTTGTGGTAGAAAACATTGGCAAATTTTATGAAAGACTCATTTTGCAAAGATGTGTTAAATTGTAAAATAATGTTTTAAATAAAATAATTTGGTTATCCAGTAACAAGTACTCGTTGTGTCATATTTGTCATGTCCTCTGGCATAACAAATTTAGCACTTACTGCAAGACACATTGGCTGCTGCCACAGGAGGTAACGAAAATGATTTAAAAGAGGGACAGAATATGGAAAAAATATCACTCTGGTAAAGGACATAATACTACAGTAATTAATAAAAGAAGAAAATAAACTTCTTGTATAGAGAAATCTAATACGTTTAAAGTATATCCCTGGAGCAGTTTGCTGTGCTTCCAAGACTAGGTGAATTCTCCTAGGTGCAGTAAACTTCCAGTGTAATTTACTTTATCAGAACTATGCCAAGAACGAACATGTAGCAGACATAGCATAGAATATATAGTAAGCTAGAACCTTCCCCTTCCTCTGAAGTCTGACATTTTGACTTGATGAACTTTTGCACAAAAGTCTTTCTTCCTTGAAAAAGAAAGCAGTATATATACTTGAGCTGGACTCAGACTTCTTCTTTGCTACTGCATCACAGTGAAATAAAATTTTTGATTTTAAGATTGGACTGAATCTGATGGCATGTGTTGAATCCTGAATTCTGGCTTGCTTAGAAGGAGAGCTGAAGTGGGGACGTCACTGAAAAATTATTGCTCTTTGATCAGGGAAGGGGAAAAAACCCCAGTGTACATGGATTCTATAAAAAAGTGGCTAAAACTTATGTCTCTAGAAGACCAGGTGGTTGTTGCAAGTCCACTTAGATGGTTATACTAAAAGTTATAGCAAATGAAAACACAAAGCAAAGACTCCTGAAGAGGTGTGCATTCCCTATTTTTCCAGAAGATATGGAGAAGTTAATTCAGTTCTAGAAGAGAAGGAAGTTGACCTGCTAGATCCTTGCAATTGCTTTTAAGGACTTTTACTTTCTAGAGAACAAGGAATGTGGGATAGGATAAGAGTGGATATTTCACTTCGTAAAGCTCTGAAAAGTGGGTTTGGCATATTGCAAACAAGTGAGAAGTACATCCCTGGAGCAGTTTTCTGGCAGGCAAGAGAGATCTCTCAGGCAGTAAATACAGTTTGTTAAAGTAAGTGGTTCAAATAGCCTAATCTGTGCTGATTTCCATGGACAAGCTGCAGTGAGTCCTTCAGAAACCCTTAGATCACATTGTTTGTGCAAGGTCATGTCATGCACACAACATCAGCTACAGGTGCACAGAACAAAATGCACCTATGAAGTCATACAGACTGAGGAGCATAGAAAAGGTCATATGGAAAAGCTATGTAAGTCATCTGTAGTTCCTCAGCTTCACACCAGGGATCCCTCTTGAGATTGTTCATAGGGCAAGGAAATGGAAGGTGATTAAAAAAAAACCCACAAACCAACCCAAAAAGCAACAAAAAAAAAAACCTTCTGAGAAGTTAACAACATGGTAAATGTTATAAAAAGGAAGGTACTATCTAAGGGATGTGATGTTTTACTGATATGGTCAGGCTACCTGTGGGTTTTATCCTAAAAAACCTGTTGAAATGAGGTGCACAGACCTGAGGAAAACTTATCTCTTCCTGACATAAATCTCCTCTTAGTTTTCCAAGGACTCAATTTTTCAACAATTTCTCTGAAATACTGATAAGCTTTTTAAGAAGAGATTGGGGGAGTGAAGAATGATAACTGTATGAAAATGTATTTTCTTTCTGCTTCATAGAAAATAGCATAAAGTAAGGTAAGAGAGAATTCTTGTTTATTAGACTGTAATAATAAGAATCTAGTCTCTGAGTTTATTATTAGTCGTGTTCCGGCCAGCCCGATAAATAGACTTCCAATATTTGCACTTTATGCATAGTACTCAGCCGAATTAAAATTTAATTTATTATCTTGTATAACATTCATACAAAAGATTATTTTTTGAGATTTGCAAAACTGTTAGAATTTTTAAGTGGTTTTATTTATAAACAGTTGTTTTACTTGTTTTCTACTTTGTAATAACAAAAAGAATAATGACTTCATCTTCCAAATAATATTTCTTTTAACCTAATCCTTTTTAGGAGCAGAGATCTCACAAAGCTTCTTGCAATAACAAATAAGCCATCAGGAGCTCAAGAGAACCTGGTTGTTTCTAGCTGCCCAGTACCACACCTTCAAAGCAAAATCCGCAGAGACAGCCCTGCTCTGCATAGTAAACAGTCAGTCTAGCAGGAATAACCACTATAATACATAAGAACACAGAGAAGGACCCAGTATAATGGGAATGAAGAGATTTTCATACATGTCTGCTAAAATACCCATATTGGTTTGTATCAATCACATCTTATTGACACCTGAAAGCACAAACTGGCAACAGAGAATGGAATCACGTTTGTAAAGATTTGGTATTTACATTGTCTTGCTTTTCAAGAGAGAGATGAAACATAGAGCTGGGCACAGACCAAAGAATGACTGAGCTCTTTTGCATATATTACCGCTAGTGCAGTAAGACAAATCTGGGTGAACTCTCATCAGAATGAAGACATCAAATCACTAGCAAGGAGCCTTAATAATAACGTATTTTTTTTTCATTATTAATAATTAATAATATTTTTTCCCCCAGAATCAAAAGCTCAGAATGAGAGACCACAGATGCTCCTTTAAGCATCCCTCAGTGTACCATTTCCATGTGGCTCAGTTGATGGATTCTGTTCAAGCGTACTGTACCTAGAGGCATGACAGTGTTACAGTTGAAAGCTGCTGGGAACCTCTATGCTTTGCTCCATGACTTCCCACTGCTACAAACTGCCAGAGCATCCAGGGCAAGGAGAAGATTGCTGAGAAGTTACCCTGGCCGTGTAGGAATATAGCTGAGCAGAACAGCATGAGACAGATCTTTGGTTTGATCCACAAACACTGCTCTTTTAGTAGGTATGTAATTTTGAGGGAGGGCAGTAAATAATGAAAAAGTATATTTCATAGAGGAACTCATTCACATAGCCATAGCTAATTTGCAGGCTTGAAGAGAACGGAAAAGAACACACTATTAAGAAGGGGTGAAAATAATGCATTTATTTTCTTTCCTTTGGCAGAGAATTCAGATTAATTTTTGTATCTGGGTTTGGATGAAATGTTCCTACCATTTGTGCAGGCCAGTGATAACTGCAAAGCATTCTGAGTATTTGGCTATGTACAGCAATATTTTGTGTCATAGATCATGGATCACATTAGCCAGGCAATCCATAAACTCAGTAAGTAATGTCAAAAGGAAAGCCAAATTGGGCTTTCCGTTGTGCTGGTGTAAATCTGTAGTAGCTTTGAAATCTACAGAACACTCAGTTTTAGAAGAAACTTTATTTTCAATGTTCCCAGAAGACCTGAAAATCAAAAGGCCACTTTCAGAGCACTAAGAGCAGCATATGTTTTAAAATAGAAGTTTAAGAAATCCAGAGATTTTGTGAAAAAGAAACTTGTTTTCTAAATTTGCATATTCCAATAAATGTTGTCATAGTTAAATAAATGGTAGCAAATGTTCTGGATAGCAAATCTTAAATCTGAAGAGGCCACAGAAGGCAATAAACTGAAGCAGCATAGGAATTGCATTGTTTTGGACACATTCTGAGATTAGTTTGTGTGGATGTACTGATACCTCCTTGTTCCTCTGCTCAGGGCTGGCAGGAAGGCTCTGGTTCATTTTTTAGCTGTGCTGCATCCAGTGAGCAGAAAGAAAGCCTTCCTGACCTCAGCTGGGAGGATGCTGTAGCTGATGCTCCAGACTCTACCTGAAGACCCAGTTCTGGGTAAGCATTTCTCCTTGCTTTGCTGTAGTAATAGGTCTAGTTGTTGCTCTTTAATTAATGGGGACCTGATTATTATGCTGCTAGTTGGCAGTTGTAGATGGTGGGGAGACTACGGGTAAATAAAATGAGATGGAGAAGAAGGTGGGATTGTTCTATGTAAACAGGAAAGAAAACAAGGCGAAGGCCTCCTTCATCCCTTGGTCCTGAGATGTCAGAATTATGGCAGTTTTTGCCAGTGTGCCCTGTGAGCAGGGCAGGACGGCCAGAACTCTCTGGTGTTTCTCCCGGTACAGGTCTAAGCTGACAGGATCTGAGGTTTTAAGAATTATGTCTTAGGCTATACCTCCATTGACAGGGGTTTCCTTGTGAGGGTCTGTACACATGGGTCTTGGAGGACTTTGTGCATGGAAAGACATATGCTCAGAGGAGTAATTTGGAGTGTCTTCTCATTTGAACGCACCAGAAGCACAGCTGGTAAGAAGGTAAGACACCAGTGGGACAGAAAAGGAGTAGCAGTTGGACACCGAATGTATCAGATGTTACCTTCATGTAAAACAAGTCTGTGCAGAGATATGTATGATGAGTTTGCAGTGCTTTGGGGATGAACGCAGAACCTGGATGTCTAAACTCCCTGCAAATGTGGATTAGTGTCCCTGTTGGCTAATTCATGGGTGACTGGCAATGTAAAGCTGCAGGTGCTCTTTGCTAAGAGGTCTACAAGGTCTGCTCTAATACTGAGCAGTTTTGAGTGAAAAGGAGACATTGGACTATCTTGGTTTAATACATCTTCTGAGCTCACGCACATGCTTCCTTTGGTGTGTGAATATCTATGAGAGGCAGTGCCTCCATATTGCTGTGTGCATCAGGTAGGGATGAAGTTGTCAAAATCCAGGTGTAAGCAGCAAAGCTGCTCTGCTTCAGGGATACTTGGCTCTGGAGCAGAGGAGAAGTGGAGAGGTATTTGAGTTATGCCTACTGCTAATCTGTATTAACAAAAAAACATTGCAAGCTATTTTCATTATCCTTTGCTTGCTTTTTGCTAATCCTTCACTAGTCAGAAAAAAAAGCAGCAGTATTTTGAAGGCTTAAATTTATTTGCATCTGTTCTGCAGATTCGCAGGTAGTGAGGAGCACATGCTTAGAATATTATCAGTCCAGGTGTTGTGTACATTCATCTAACTGAAGACCACCTGATTGCCTGAATGAGTTCTTATTGACTAGAGTTGGTTGAACTGTTACCTTAGTTTGTTTCCTCTCCTGCCACTAGATTATATGGAAAAAGAACAATTTCTCAGATAGTCGGTCAGCCAGAACTTTTTATATTGGAATTGAGCAGCAATGCAGCCTCTCACTTCTTGCCAAATTCCTTGTGTGAACTGGTAGCAATAATAAAAAAAAAGATACTTAACATTTACATCCTCATAACACTTGCACTCTGCAGAGCCCAAACCACCTATCATCTCCAGTTTGCTCAGCTGCAAATGAAAGATTAATGATTTGCTCAAGACAACATGAATAATCACATCGTTTTTTTCCCCTGCATTTTCAGCATTACAATTAATCATCTGACATATTGCCTTTTTTAGATGATATCAGAAGTCTATTCAATTTGATTCTAGCATAGTAATACAAAGTAATATTTGGCCAAAATTTTCGAGTTCAAAGAAAAAGCCACAAACTTTCAGACATATCTACATTGTGTATCTTGACTGTTAATAACAGGAACATCCCAGATGTTTTTGCTAATGTGTGGGAAGCAAACGGAGCAGGCATATTTAAGAGAAAAACTGGAAGACTTTATGAAGCTAAGAGAGTACATGAGATTTAGAAAACTTGTATTGGATCTCCACATTAGAACAAAATGTTTTGATTCTGCAGAATTTGAATTCTGCTGGCAGTACTCTGAGCTTCATAACAAAGCATATTGTCGTATCAGAAAAATATCTGACCCGAATACCTGAACTTATAGGTGTTTATTAAATCAGAACCAGAGAAACATTCTTACTGAACCACATGGTGACAGTTATTTGCAGCAGAAAAGGAAAATGAGTTGAAATACAAAGAAAAAGAGAAAGTTGAGCCAGAAAGGGGAATAAATGAATTAAATAATAGAACAATAATGGGTAACTGTGACACAGATGGGTTATAAGCTCAGCTTTGACTGGTCTTATAAGGTACAAAAAATGTCTTTTCCCCCAGCTTTCTCCTGTTCAAACCGATTCATCACACTATTTCTATTTTTCTGGTCTCAGATAAATTTCGTCTAAAGACTGCTTCAAAACATTTGGAGGAATCCCCTCTGGTGATTGGTCTTGAAATATGTATGTCTTTTTTTCCTGGAAAAGGCTATTCTGCCCTGCTGGCAGGCTTGCCTTCATTTCTCAGGCTCTATTTCTCTGATACAAGAACTTGTTTGCTAGAAATTATCAAGTTTCTGCAATGGCTAGGGTAGCCTGACCTGCTTTTAGCTGCCAAGAAAGACTTTTTACTCCATGGGCTAATGCAGGTCCATTCCAAAGGGACAGGCAATATATTAGGACATCCCTGTGTTGCGTATATTCTCTAGGAGCATCAAACCTGCATGTGAGCTTGTTCTAGTGTAACATATTTTCCATCTTTTTAATTAATTGAATCCTTCCTGCCATTACCTAGCTAAATACATCTCCTAGCTTCTCATATATGTATTTTGAATTGAGGGTACTAGTTTGTAAAGATTGTTAGCTGATGATCAGTGATTCTGTCCTTTTTTCCTGGTGTTTTCCAATTAAGTAATTTTCTCAGTCTTCTTTGAACTTCCTCTTCTGTGATCTGCACTTCACTTTGATTAATCACATCACTCCATTCACATGTTCTTTTTTCAATCTACTTTGCCAAAGGGTTATACAATGCCTTCTATTCCCATTGTTCTTTCCAGAAATCAGTCATGCTTAGTTCATTTGTCACTGTATTCTTCTCATCTTTCTGCCTGACAGTTTGAAAGATTTCCTCTGGTCATCTCCACTTCACTGGTAATGGTGTTGTTTGTGTGTGTATTCCTTTAGTTCTCTTGACTGTATCAATAAGTTCTCCTTCAACTCCACTTCAACTTCTGCAATGTTATGATATGAGATTAAGACTTTTTTCCCTGTGATTGCATTAGTATTGATCTACTTTTCAATTTCCCCTTATTCACGTCACCCCAAGTAAAGCTGCTGTCATTACAATGTTCTTGTAGGCACAGTGGGACAAGGACAGGGTGGATACAAAATGGACCCATGCCTATTAATCAGTAAGTGTCATTTTATACATGGAAAAGGTTTGAAAATGTAAACTATGTGACATCATGCCTATTTAGATCTGCTTATTATTATGCATGTCTTTTAAAGTAACACTGTACTGTAGGAATCTTTCATGATTCTTTACCAATTCCCTCAGGAATTGTCATCCCCCACCAGGTGAAATGCTTATTGCATAAATGTATATATAATGCTATATTTCACACTAAAAGTGAGCAACTAAGACACAAAATTCTGCAGTATGTTCTGTTTCTCTCTCTCTCTGTCTCTCCTTTGCTATCCCAATGGATGAAATAAGAAAGATACACAGCAGAATTCCTATGGCTTTCCATTCACAACCTCTGTGTCAGCTGGAAGCTGAGGTTTCTCAGAGTGAACATTATCATCCTGTTTGAAGAAAAGTTTTAGAATTCAAAGAATAAATGATGTAGTGTTTGGTTTTCCCCTCTTCTGGACATCAGGTTGTTTTTTTTTTTTTTTATTTGGAAAGATCAGTATTTTCATTGTACTTTGTTTCTGAACTATGTAATAAAATTTAGAACCTGTTACAGTGAGTGACAGACCATGTCGTTTAGGTCAGGATTGCCAACATTATGGTCTATTACATGTCAGGGAACCAGTTATACTAAATGTATTCATTTCTGGTAAATCAGTCAGAGAGAGAACTGTGTGTGTTCTTTTTACATTGTGAGTTTCTGTGCTTTTTGATAAGTGTTACCCCTATCTGCATGATGGTAAAGGACCTATTTTACTTTTAAGTAGTCACTCACAACTCATTGTAAGTAAAATGTATTTTCTGAGACCTGTGCCTTGATAGAAAGCATGGGAGTCTGTTCTTCCTGTGAAAGAAGTAGTTGACTTGCATACAACATAGAGACACTAATTTAAATTTTAAATCTGATTACTGGAGAGAGTAATGTGTTTTGAAGCTACAGTTTCATAATTTGGAACTAGCTAGAGCATCTGTTCTTTTGCAGATAAAGGGCAAGTGTAGTCTGAATCAAATTACATTAACCATTATTTTATCTCTGTGTTGTTGGTATCCTTGCACATATCCTCATCATTTCTGTCTAAACTTTTGAATATTGGAAGTGACTTGGTGAGAAATATTTTATTCCCACTTTAGGATTTAATTCGTTGCCTACCATTTGTTTTACATTCTTGCTTCTTCCCATTGTTATGCTACTTTGTCAGCTCTTTTGGAAGTGTATATTGTGAAACGCATAATTAAATAGAAATAATTCTACAAAGTCTGACTTCTACAAAGTACCAATACTTCAGAAGAAAATCCTGTTAACACACTCTTCCTTCCTTCTGCACTGCCTTCTTCCTCTCTGCATTAACTCTGTACATGGAGGTATACAAGTCATAGCAATTACTGTGTTGAAAAACTTCTAATTTACGCAACCTAAGAAGCACTGCATAAGAAAACAGCACATCCACATCACAGTAATTCTTTGATCTTGTAGGGTCAGTACAAGCGTCTCCTATGAATTCTTGTCCATTACAATTAAGGAGAGCCAAAATCTTTTTCCCCTGTGCTCTCTAAACACCCTTTCTCTTAGGCTAGGAATATTTGCTGCATAAATATAGTTTGGTTAGTGATGTCTAGACTAGCTTTAATACTGCACAGCTGCTAGCAATGAAGTAAAACTTTGGCAGCACCCTTGTCAGCCCCCTTAATAAGTTCTCTGGGTTTTTAACTACCATACTGCTGATTTCTGCATAGATAAAGTCACAGAATTTAGCTAAATCTTTTTTATAGTCCCTGAATATGCTCACTGGTTTCAAAGCCCTAGTACGAATAGTTCCACACCTAAAATATCAAGCTGAATAGCAGTCAGCCATGGGAAACAAACTACGGCTGGATAGTTTAGTGAATAAAATCCTTGAGAAGAGCTTAGAGCTAGTCTTGGCTGTGCAGTCATTTCTTAAATTTCTTTAAGAAATAAAGTAAACTCTCTCTGGCTCAGTTCTTTCAGCCATGTGTGTGTGTATATATATATATACACACACACATACACATACTCACATACACTCACATACACACACATGAGGCTGTGTCTATCATTGTCCTTACTGTTGTGAAGAGGCTGGTAAAGCTCTTAAATATTTACCACCCATGAATAAAAGTGGGATTCATCTCACTCAGTGACAGTCTTCTAAAAATTTAGGCATCTAGGATCTCCCAATAATGAAGAGAGTGAAAGTCTCAGTCTTGCCTGCCTTGGACACCTGTAAGCAGATGCAATAAATCACTGCTCTGAAGGTGGACGTGTCTCCCCAGGGATGACAGAGGTTACTGGATTAAACTATAATTCCTACTTTTAGAGGCTATATTTGATTGACGTTCATATTCTAAATGGAAATCTCTATTATGGCTGTAAGTAGAAAATACTGTTTGTTACCTTAGAATGAACCTGGCATCATCAGATATGATGATATACCAGGAAACATCCCTATCAGAAACTTCTAAATGCACAGATTTTCTAAACTTGGAGAGAAAAAAAAATGTCTTTAGGAACTGAAGTTAAAGAAAGTAGCTGAGTGAAGTTCATTTTTTCTTGTGTTCTTGGTCTTTCTGTGTTTTTGTGCTTTCTGGGATGTCATAGCATTCCAGAGAAATCTTGCCAAATATTTTATTATTGGCAGCATTTAAATTCAGGGTGATGAAATCTCCAAGTATCCTGCCAAATCTAGGAGAGGAGGCAAGTCTGTTCTCCACACCATTTTACTGTCTTTCCCCACTGAAGATTGAAGATCCTAAAGGGTTTCCAGCTACAAAAATTCCCAAGAGGTCTGCAACAGCCATGGTCAGCTACTGCTGGTGATAACTGGGGGACAAAAATGCTCAGACGGAGGAGCTTGAAACATAAAAAACTCCTATCCAGATTGGGTGTTGACTTCTCTTTACTACCTGAGACATTTGTTAACTTCTGTCTGCATTGTGTTTTATTACCAGTTCTACGCAGAATCCACAGGAAATCCTGACTGGGACGCTATGAGTCTGAGATTGCCATTAGTGAGTAGCTGTGAATGTACAATGAGTATCGGTCACATTATACCACTTTAAATACCTACCTCTATGCAACAGAGAGTATGGAGAAGCTGTGGCTCCATGTCAGATTACCACTTGAATCTTTAAGCACACATTTATTCAGCAAAAGCATGGTTAAAATTTTGCAAACCAAATGTGGCATGTAGACACTTGCCTTCCACTGAGATTAGAGCAGATCCATTGCATTACTAAGCAAGCATCAGCTTTTCGCTTCTTTACATGTTACTCTGGAGAGGTAAGAGCTATTAGGTGAATGGCTAGGGGCATATTTTGACCAAGATGTGCAAGAACAGAGCTTCACTTTTTTGAAAATCTTGTGTTGGTGTTCAGCACAGTCTCTGAACATACTTGGAAATCGGAATAAAATGCATAAACAATAGGTAATGAGAAAGAAAAAGGCTATGTGACTAACTTAAATGATCCCAAGTTGTGTCTGCAGTTGTGGCACTATTTGCCAACTTAAATAATGATGGTTTTGTCACTTAAAACTGAATGTATAGATAAAGCTACTTGGTTCAGTCCTGCATATTCTAAAGTCTTTGCTATGAAATAATTGAAAAATATTCTGCCCACATGTGCTGAAGTGTATCCTCTTTAGAAGTTTGCTTGCTTAAAGGTCATTCACTGCTGCCTGCGCTGGATAAATGACAGGACCTGAGGATCTATTTATCATAAGTTTATTGGGTTTGCGTGGCAAGGTTTTGGTAGCGGGGGGCGGGGGGGGGGCTACAGGGGTGGCTTCTGTGAGAAGCTGCTCAAAGCTTCCCCTGTGTCCGATAAAGCCAATGCCAGCCGGCTCCAAGATGGACCCACCACTGGCCAAGGCTGAGACCATCAGCGATGGTGGTAACACCTTCGGGATAACATATATAAGAAGGGGCAAAAAACCCCTATGCAACTGCAACTGGAGACAGGAGTGAGAATAAGTGAGAGGAATAATTCTGCAGACACCAAGGTCAGTGAAGAAGGAGGGGGATGAGGTGTTCCAGACGCTGGAGCAAAGATTCTCCTGCAGCCCCTGGTGAAGCAGGTTGTCCCCCTGTAGCCCATGGAGGTCCGCAATGGAGCAGATATCCACCTGCAGTCCCTGGAGGACTCCATGCTGGAGCAGGTGGATGCCTGAAGGAGGCTGTGACCCTACGGGAAGCCCCTGCTGGATCAGGCTCCTGGAAGGACCTGTGGACCCATGGAGAGAGGAGCCCATGCTGGAGCAGGTTTGCTGGCAGGACCTGTGACCCTGTGGGGGACCCATGCTGGAGCAGTCTGTTCCTGAAGGACTGCACCCCATGGAAGGGCCAAACGCTGGAGCAGCTTGTGGAGAACCATAGCCCGTGGAAGGGACTCACACTGGAGAAGTTCATGGAGGACTGTCTGCCACGTGAGGGACCCCATGCTGGAGCAGGGGAAGAGTGTCAGGAGTCCTCCTCCTGGGAAGGAAGGAGCGGCAGAGACAATGCGTGATGAACTGATCGCAACCCCCATTCCTGTCCCCCTGTGCCACTGAATGGGAGGAGGTAGAGAAATTGGGAGTAAAGTTAAGCCCGGGAAGAAGGGATGAGCGGGGGGAAGGTGTTTTAAGATTTAGTTTTTATTTTCTCATTACCTTACTCTGATTTGATGGGTAATAAATTAAGCTAATTTCCCCAAGTCGATTCTGCTGTGCCCGTGACAGTAATTGGTGAATGATCTTTCCTGTCCTTATCTTGACCCATGAGCTTTTTATTATATTTTCTCTCCCCTCTCCAGCTGAGGAGGGGGAGTGACAGAGAGGCTTTGGTGAGCACCTGGCATCCAGTCAGGGTCAACCTACCACAACAAGAAAAGGCATTGTATGAAAGAACAGGGTGGTAACATTCCCTTTCAAAACAGCTGTGCTGCAACACCGTATTCATTTCTGAACACCATGTTTCTATGTAAATTATTGGTGGGAGATCTGAGAAAAGAAAGTAAAATGATGAGAAAGCCAAAGAGACAAAGAGACTGACGTCCTAGAGAAGATGAAGAGCCACACATACATATGGTAGCTTGGACAAGTGACTAATGGCTACTGCAACTATGACAGAGGTCTTCCAATATTTAGATGGGCATGAACAGAGAGAAGTGACAGAACTTTTTAGGATAATGAAAGTGAAGAAAAGTATAAATCTTTTGGGATAGGAGACAGTTATGTAGGAGATAGTCTATTAGCTCTGTTGAAATAATCACTGTCAGTATAGCATTGTCCTAGTTTTGGTTTGTAATTTTTGCATGACGGCTAGAAATTTGCTTTAATACCAATAAGGAGAAATGCAGTCAAAGTAACAAAACAAAAGCTCCATTTTGAGAGGAAAATCTTCCTGACTGGTGACTTTGATGAGCTCTAGAACTTTCTGAAAAGTAGTAAAGCCCTATCTCTTGGGACCTTAGTGGGAGAATGGGAAAGAAGTAAGCAAATGCATAATAGCAAGCACTTTTAGATTGACAAAGAGCAGAACTAGATTTGCAAAGGTTTATCCATTTTAAATTGCAAAAATAATCAAAGCCTTTAACTTTTTAGAAACATATTACCCTTTGGTGCATCTATAATGCAGAAGACACTAGAAAAGCTGAGCAAAAGAAATAAGCAAAAGGTCCTCCTGTGTTGAGGCACCCCTCCTTCTCTTTCTTCTTCTTCTGAGAACTGTGCCCCAGAGGAAGCAATGCAGTGAGTATTGTTTAAGTTCATTCTGGACTATAACCATCTTCACCAGGACTGGCATGCACTTGCCTTGCTTTACCTACCAGCACATGACAAACTTCAGCAATTTTTATCAGCCACTTAAACATTTTCAGCATGACTGCAACCAGCGAGACATATGACACAGCGTCTCGGAAGCTCACTCCTAGAAAGTGTGGGACACTTGCTGATGCCACCAGGCCTAGGATGGGCACCCACAGGGTGATGCCAGGGTGTTTGTGTCATCCATACTGATACTCTCCTGTTTGCCTGGGGAAGAAATCTACCTCCCCAGCCTGTCCTCCTAACTGCAGAGACATGTTCGACTCCCGTCAGTTGTTCAGAATCATAGAATCATTAAGGTTGGAAAAGATGTCTGAGATCATTGAATCCAACAGTTAACCTAACTGCCAGGTCCACCTCTAAACCATGTCCCTAAGCACCACATCCACATGTTTTTTGAACACTTCCAGGGACTGTGATTGCACCACTTCCCTGGGCAGTCTGTTGCAATGTCTAACCACTCTCTCCATGAAGAAATTTTTCCTAATATCTAATCTAAGTCTCCCCTGGCACAACTCGAGGCCATTTCCTCTCATCTTGTTGCTTGCTACCTGGGAGAAGAAACCAACCCCTACCTTGCTACAGCCTCGCTACAACCTCCTTTCAGGTAGTTGTAGAGAGCAATACGGTCTCCCCTGAGCCTCCTCTTCTCCATACTATACAACCCCAGCTCCCTCAGCCACTCCTCACAGGACTCGTTCTCTACACCCTTCACCAGCTTCATTGCCCTTCTTTGGACACGCTCCAGCACCTCAATGTCTCTCTTGTAGTGAGGGGCCCAAACAGTGGGTTTGATTTATTTTCCTTCTCTGGCTGTGGTGATCAAGTTAAAGGCTGCTTGACAGGTACCCCTGGACAGCACTGGTTGTGTAATTTGCACACCTTATTACCCTTTTTTTTGTTCTTTCCTTTCTCCACTCTTGCACCTACATTTTTCTGCCCCGATCTTCTCCCAGATAAAAAATCAATCCTTAACTACTTTTTCCCCATTTGTGCCAGTTTTGGGACATTCATACCCATATTTGCTATTTCTGTTACCATTGCTTAGCTAATCTTAACCTTGTATGGTATTACTGATCTGGTCACCCAGGCACTGTTGACCTTGCAAGACTTGACTACCCTAGAGGTCCCCAGTACTCCTGTCTAGTTATCTGTGAAGTTTGGTCATTTCACACATAACTTCTCCTTAACCACCTGTGAAATTCAGACCTCTCCTACAGCATGCTCTGTAACTTTTGGTAGCATCTCACACCATTATCTGTCACACCCAAGGACTTCTCAGGTTGAGTTCATCCAGTGGGTTTTCATGCCCTGTCCAGCTTAGCCTCACCAGGGCTCAGTCCCTGCCTACAGCTCACTCAATCTGTGCTCTTTCTGTCTTTCTCTTATTTGACTCCATTTGGCATATTTTACTCTTTCTGAGGTTTATTTCCTTCCCAACTTTTCAGCTTCCTTCCACTTTGAAAAATAATCTTTCCATAAATAACCATAAATAAAACTTCAAAAAAGCAACGTGTTGTGGTCTTAACCTATATCTGGCTATAACCACTTAAAGAAAGAGTGAGTCAGAGTCTGGAGTGCCCTGCATGAGCTCTGATGTCATGTGTGATTTCATATTACAGTATGATAAAGGTAATTGGGTCACAGATTAAATTTCCTTTGCTTGGTGAAGAAATCTATGACCTGCTGAACTATTGCAGTTATTCTGACTCATCCAGCTAGAAGGGTCCCAGAAAGATGAAACATAGAACCAGATCCCTGATAAGTATAGAAAGATTGAGGGTTTGGGATCTTTGGATGAATAAAATTGCTAATATGAATATACCTTAGATCAGTGTGTTTAATACATTACCAGTGTCTTTATTATCTTACAGGTGTGCTTTAGAGTTGCCTTCTAGAGGACTCATGATAGGTTAGTCTACTCCCAAATAAGCCTGCAGCTCCTTAGGTCTCCCCAAATAAACGTTTCTAGCACTCTTAAAACCTGAGCCCAGTGCTTGAGTTCTTGCTCCTGAAAAACTGGGTGTGCACTCAGTCATAAGTTGTTGTTTCATAGAGCATTGTATACGTTAAAAAGTAGCCCGTTTTTTTTGACAGAAGAATCTCGAAGACTTTTTATGCTTGTAAGAAAATCATGGGCAGAGTTTTAAGTGCTTGCACATATCGCTCCCTTCCCCTTCCCTAGAGAAAAGGAAAGTCACAGTCAGTGAGAGTTAATGCTTGCAAAATTGCACTGTTTCATATAATTTCTATCAGTGTTACCAAATGTATTTTAAATTTTAAAGGTTTCTTTTATAAAATAACACCCCCCCTTGCTTTCTCCTATAAAAAAAAATAATTACCTAGTATACCTAGTATATGTGTGTGTGTGTATGTGTGTGTGCCCTCTTCTATTCAACAAGAAAAACCTGCCATCAGGACAACCTAGCCATTTACTGAGCAGACAGAAGATGGATTGTACTTTTAATACTAAGATATAATTTGCCACTTAGGTGTATTTAACACACAATATGAGTTTTGGACAAATTTGGCACATTTTTTTGGCCTTGACTGCAAAAAGACTTTCTACAATAGAGCTGACTTCCAGTTTACACAGTACTGATGTGTTATCCTTATAATAAAATCCCAGTGCACTAGAAATGACTGATGTTCCATTTCTGCTTTCCATCCACCATATTTTCTCCAATTCTTATCATTGCTGATTGCTGCTGCTCAATATTTTCTGTACTTTCAATGTGATGAGGACCTCTGCCTTTCTTTGCTATTGCCACATCTGGTCTTCTCACATATATTCCAATTCCATTAACAGTAACATTTGAAAAACTTGGTAATGCTTTTTCATTTCTTATTTTCTATATTTTTGTGTCTTATGAAGATAACATTCCTTTCTTATTTGATGCACATTACTGCCAACTTTCTAATGTAGTAATTTATACTCATCTCCAGACAGTTAGATGCATCGACTGAAATGTGATTTACAGTTAATGAGGCCAGGTCACACATTTTATTGTCTGAATTCACATTTTTCCTATCATCTGTCTTCTGTCTTTGTGCTAACATATCTTTTTCAAATGACCTATTTTGAGCAGTCATAGCTAAAACCTCAGGCTGTTCTGTCCTTCCTCCTTTGTCAGGTCACTTGTAATTTTCTATTTTATTCAGTGAGATTTTGTAAAAGATACTCCATATGGGTGTTTTTCATCTCTTTCTGCTTGGCCATCTCTTCCTGTTGTCTAATGACTTATTGTCAGAAGTAGTATATTCCTCAGATTGTTTGGTTTTGATCCAGTAAGTCCATCTCTCATGGTTTCCTGTCATTACTCATTGTATTCCCTGACATCTTTCACTGATCTCATCTTTTCTTCTGTACACTTCATGCCAACATAAAGTCGCTTCAGGTCAGAGTTCATACAGTGCTAACTTCCTCCTGCTGCTCCTGTCAGATTCCCTTAAATCCACTTTTCATCAAGTCACTAATCCCAGACATATGATCTAATTGGGTGGTATGTTGCAGCTCCTTAAGTAAGCATAAGCATTACTCAATTTCCCTTAAAAATGCCCTTTATTTTCTTTGTTTCCTTATCATAATTCTTTTCTCTTGAGCTCCTGTGTAAAGCTGTCTACACCTGCACTGTTGGACAGCCTGTACCTCTTTCCTGTGCCATTTGTGCAATCCCTTTCAGTATCACAAGACACTGTTAAATCTAAATACTAACCCTCAAATCTCAGGAAGTTTTCACTGAGGAATTAATAGCACGGAAAACCTGCATGTTTTCAATCCCTATAAAGCATATGGAAATTGTTCTTTTCTTTTAGTTTTCCAATAGCATTTCCTATACATTTCAATATTTGCTACTTAAAAAAAAAAAAAAAGAGATAAGCAAGAGGAAACTAAGCCTTTCCTGAGCTCTTTTCTTCCTGTTGTATCAATCCATTCTTTTCTCCATGTGGCCTACTTTAAATTCTAATAACAGATACCCTTAAAAGATTCAAACATATTATTGCAAATTTTTGTCAGTGTGATACTGTTGTATACTGCAGTGTATTTTACCCAACTAACCTGCAGGCTTTTCCTCATTTGTTTGGCAAAGTTTTCCTCTCCATATCATCTTTGTCTGCTATCTGTTCTATCTATCTAGCTATCTGTGCTATCTATTTTAGTGGGAATATTTTACTTTGTAACAATATTTTTCATTAACAAAATCTTTCTTAACACCATTCAGTTAAATGCATCTTTTCCTGATTGTTTGCATACATTTTCTGAGCAGAAGATTTGTCTTTGCAAAACCCTTAACTGATGATTTTAGATTTCCTTCATTCCAAGTTGCTTTCCAGTTAGGTAATTCTCTCTGAACATCCTCATCTGTGATCTGCACTTTATTTTGATTAATCATACCATGTTATTCACACTTTGTTTTTAATATCCACTTCTCAAAGAAGTCTTTGTTTCCCTTCAGTCAAGAAATCAAGCATACTTTTTCTTCAGTAGTTGTTGTATTCTTCTTATTTTTGTTTCAATCATCTGCCCAATCTCCTCTTTTCATTTACAAACAACTTTTTGGTGGAATCATCATCATTATAAGTGAAGTTAGCAATCTGGAAGGTTTTCCCACATTTAAGCTGCAATAAAAAATATAATATTACTGACTTTAAGTATGCCCTTCTTCAAAATAAATTCCGTTCTTTAAATTTGATTTTGAGATGAAAGCTCTGTGGTAAGAAAACCACACATCAGTTTTTAATTGGGAATGTTAAGGACTCCCCAAATTGCTTACCAAGTAATGATTTATTCAAGTTTATATGGAAACCACTTTCTGTCATTGTTCGTGAACACTGTAAATATACATCAAAGGTGATCTTTTCTATTGGTGTTGTTTAAAAGAAGACACACACACAAAATTAAAAGATTTCTTTCTTTAAGTAAAGGTACATGAGAGCCTTTCAGGGTCTGAGTGTTGGAAAGGTTTTCTCCTCTGCCAGCCTCACAACTGCCAAAGGAAAGGATGGGTCACCATCCTACTGTGTTAGTACACAAAAAGCCTACATGACCTGCTAGCATGCCTGACTGCCTTTGCTTACTGAAGAAAGTAGTCTGGCAAGAAGCCCTAGATAAAGTTACCATCTGCCGGGCCTTTGCATTTTCTTAACAAGGCTCCTGCCCTCCATAGCCAAGTCTCTATAGAGAAATCAGTGTTGGACAATGCCATGCTTTGGCTTTCTATGTCAGTGTCACAAAATGAGACCACTGACGACAAGGAAAGGAATTGGGATTTTGGCAACTACATAGGAGCGCATGATGCTTGGCACTGAAGGATGTGACGAGGAGTACATAATTCAACACAAAACCTCTTAGTAATGTAATAACTGGCCCAGAATTTGCTGACTGCTTGTTAATTATTGAACAATCCCAAACTGTCTGACCAAAACCCTACCCTATGTCTCCTCAGCTGCTTGTCCTAGATGACTAATAGCAACTGTTTTTGAAAGGGGTCCAGGAATGTCTTTGTAGTGCCTTTACTTTTCCACAGCTCTAGCCAAACGTTGATGTACCAAGAACCCTGAAACTCCAAGCCAAAACCTCTCCCTCCTGGTACTTCTTCCATAAACAAGTTCTCTGTTACTTTTCAAATACAGCTGACAGTGAAATATGCCAAAAAAGAAGCTTGAACAGAAGGATTCTTTGATTAGAAATTCTCTTAACATCTTAAAAAAAGATGGCTTCTTCGTTGTTACCATTAGTGCAAGTAACATAGGGAGGAAGGGAAAAATACAAAACTTTAACTCCTTTGACAAGCAACAAGAGGTAATAGTCTCTACATTCAGCTATGAATAACAGAGAGAAGTGTTTTGTACAGAAGGTGTCTGTTCTTGTATCTCTCTAAGTTTCCAGAGGAATTCAGGGAACAGAGACTAGATATTACCTCCTGACCTGAATTTTTAGAGGTGAATTTTTTAGGTGACACCTCTAAAAATTTCTTTTTCAAATGCTTTTCTTTAGAAACTTGAACTTAATTCTGACAAATAAGAAAAAGGTGGTTAGTTTTACAAAATCAGCTACAACTGAAACAGAAGCTACAGCAAAGGTTCATTTTCTGAACAGGTAGCTGTCATTTCTGTAATACTTTGCAAATGCTAATGTTGTGTGGTTTATAAAAGGAAAGCAAGATTATTCCTTAGTCAACAATGCCCTGATCCACCACTGTCTGAAGAACTTGTCAAATGAGACCCATGAGTAGTTCAATCAGAGCTTTATTCCTTAAATGTTGTTTGAGCGCTGGCTTTATTCATATTCTGAGTTTTAACAATACCATGTGCTAACCCTCCCAACACAATTCAGAAACTCTTTTCTCTTTAAGAAAAGCTTTCCTTTCTTCCTTCTATGATATGGTCACATCCACTACTTAAGCCAAAGGAAAAAGAAATACTTAAAATCTTCTTCTTCAGCATAATAGAAATTAATATATCTTGTCCCTTTTTAGTCCCTAAAGTCCCAGGAAGCTGTCCATAGAAGTGACTAAAAAGCACTGCAATAATCTTTCTTGCTGTACCCTACAGAATTATGCATCTATCCAGCTGGTAAAGCAATTTCATTTGCCTTTCCTCTCTCTCTCTGGAAATGTTGCTATTTCCCTTTTAACTCTATTGATTTGCTCTTTGCTTGGCAGTTTGACCTGTAAGTAGCTTAGACTTTTAACAAGCACTTTTTTTGCCACTGTATATCCACTTAGTCTCTCCAGATGGCTTAGTTAAAATCTTGACACCTTCAGGTGGAACATTGGAATATGTGGAAACTAGAATTTTTTTATATTTTATACATAGCAACATGTCTTTCTCATAATCCCTCTGTTCAGTTTGGTTACTTGCCATTTAAACATGTATTATTGTTCTGCCTGCTAAAATCTGTATGCTAATCTATCCTTTGTCTCCTTGGTCTTCATTTTTGTGCTAAATTAGAAACAGTGAGAGTCAGCAACAACCAAAAATAATGCTCCTTTCCATGTCTCACTCCAATCTCTTCTCTTAAATTGTCTACCTGGTACCATATCAGAGAGCATTTCTTCAAATGAGTTCCTAGGGAGGAATCCAGAACTGTGGGTTAGATGGGAAGGTGCCTCCTACAATTTAGAGAAAAATTATAGACATCAGGATGGGACTGAAAATGACCAATAGAGTGATCCATCTAGGGCAAGTCAATGTGAAATACTGAGGATGGGGAGTTCTCTGATTTTTTTCCTAGGCATTTTCAGGGCTGTGGCTTTAGATAGGGACTTACAATCACAGCCTTGGATCCCCTCCTGGTAACAGCCCTAAATAATGGTTCTTCCCACAAACTGAGCAGAAGAGGAATTCACTGTTTTGGGGGACATGATATACAAACAGACAACATGACAAAAATCAGTATTTTAAAAAACCTTTCTTACCAGTTTAAATCATAACTAAAAAAAGGTGTTAAATCTTTTGGCCTTAAAACAATTTACTACAATGATAACACATGATCAAAATAATAGTTTAGCTTTCCAAGCTACTGGACAACTTGAAAAGAGATGAAATGGAGCAGACACGATGTGGTAGAATTATTCACTTGTCCTTGATTCGAAGCAGGGTGTCAAAGGCATGAACTACATGACCATGTTTTAATAAGAATCTGTTGTGGGAAGAAAATATTTTTAAAAATGATCCACTAAAATCTGGGATCGTGTACAAGTATTCTGCACAACACCCGAACTTCCTGTGTACGTGTGTGTTAAGTCACTGCTCATTTTTAGGCTTGCTTTGATTTGATTCAATATTATGATTCAAAATGGTTTTCAACCACATTTCTTCATGTAGCACTTAGAAAAGAGCAAATATTGAGATACTTCCTCATTTTGGTTTACTGCAGCCAGTGCAAATGGGAGAGGTCTGATGGGAGAGGCCAATCATACAGGATTTATTACTTCTAGGTGCTAGAAACTGGGGCAGCTCAGAAAACTGTCCATATTTTTAGATGTTTACTCAGTCTCTCCAAATAAGCTGATAACTTTGTGAGGTTCATGTGTCCCTATGCATTTTAATGAGCAGGTAGTACAAATAATATTTCAGTTCCTATCATTGTAGATATATTTCAGAAATTGAATATGCAGATCTTGTGATGTCTAGACCTAAAAATGAAGACAACTGAAAGAGTTTCCCTTAAGGAAGGAAGATGGTTAACACACTCTGATAAAAGGAACTAAATATACAGGAAAAAGTAAGAGTTTAGCCATGTGTGCCATTGAAGTCAAGATTAAGTGTCCAAACAGAAGCTTATATAAAAATGGCAATAAAAATTATTTCACAAACTCCATATGGATTTGGCACACTGAATCCGTTCATAAGCTCTAACGATCCACCAGTAAAAAAGGATACTTCAAAATGCATAAAACCGGTGAACTGAATATTAATGCTTATGAAACTACATGCAAATATGACTAAGTAGATTGCAGACTGGAATGTATTTGGTCCAGTTTATACATGTAAAATCTACAGTTGTCACTTTTTCTTGGGCAATAGTTTTCTGCTATGTCACTTTCTCTACCCTTTGCCCAATTCTTTCTTTTAGTGAAGAACATGCAAAAGCAAACTTCCAGCTCTTCAAGGAGTTAGTCAATAGGACCCCCTGGGAAACAGCCCTCAGGGACAAAGGAGCAGAACATTGTTGGCAGATCTTTAAGCACACTTTCCATAGAATGCAAGAGCTCTTGATACCCAGGTGTAAGAAATCAGGAAAGGAAAGCAAGAGACTGGCATGGATGAGTCGAGACCTGCTGGTCAAACTAAAAGGCAAGAAGGAAATGCAGCGGCAGTGGAAGCAGGGGCAGGTATCCTAGGAAGAGTATACAGACGCTGCCCGATTGTGTAGGGATGGGGTCAGGAAGGCCAAGGCACAGCTGGAGCTGAATTTGGCAAGGGATGCAAAGAAAAATAAGAAGGGCTTCTACAGGTAGGTCAGCAGGAAAAGGAAGGTCAAAGAAAGCATACCCACCCTGATGAGCAAGACTAGCAAACTGGTAACAATGGACGAGGAGAAGGCTGATGTACTCAACAACTTCTTTGCCTGAGTCTTCACTGGCAACCTCTTACAACACCTCTCGAGTGGATGGACTGGAAGATGGGGACTAGGGGAGGAAAGTCCCTCCCACTGTAAGAGAAGATCAGGTTCATGACCACCTGAGGAACCTGAACATACATAAGTCTAGAGGACCTGATGAGATGCATCCCAGAGTCCTGAGGGAATTGGCTGATGTAGTTGCCAAGTCACTCTCCATGATATTTGAAAAGTCATGGCAGTCAGATGAAGTCCCTGGTGAATTGAAAAAGGGAAACATTTCACCCATTTTTAAAAAGGGTAGAAAGGAGGACCCTGGCAACTACCGACCTGTCAGCATCACCTCTGTGCCTGGGAAGATCATGGAACAGATCCTCCTAGAAGCTATGCTAAGGCAGATGGAGAACAGGGAGGTGATTTGAGACAGCCAGCATGGCTTCACCAAGGGCAAGTCCTGCCTGACCAACCTAGTGGTCTTCTCTGATGGAGCGACTGCATCAGTGGACAAGGGAAGAGCTACGGATGTTGTCTATCTGGACTTCTGTAGGGCCTTTGACATGGTCCCCCACAACATCCTTCTCCCTAAATTGGGGAGATATTTGATGGGTGGACTGTTTGGTGGATGAGGAACTGGTTGGATGGTCACATCCAGAGGGTAGTGGTCAATAGCTCGATGTCCAGATGGAGATTGGTGACAAGTGGTTTCCTTCAGGGTTCTGTATTGGGACCACTACTGTTTAATATCTTCATCAATGACATAGCGGGATCGAGTGAACCCTCAGCAGGTTTGCAGATGACATCAAGCTGAGTGATGTGGTTGACATGCCTGAGGGATGGGATGCCATCCAGAGGGACCTGGACAAGCTCAAGAAGTGGACCCACGTGAACCTCGTGAAATTCAACAAGGCCAAGTACAGGGTCCTGCGCTTGGGTTGGGGCAACCCCAGGTATCAGTACAGGCTGGGGGATGAAGGGATTGAGAGCAGCCCTGCCGAGAAGGACTTGGGGGTAGTGGCGGATGGAAAGCTGGACATGAACCAACAATGTGCGCTCCCAGCCAAGCATATCCTGGGCTGCATCAAAAGAAGCGTGGCCAGCTGGTTGAGGGAGGTGATTCTGCCCCTCTACTCTGCTCTGGTGAGGCGCCCCCTGGAGTACTGCATCCAGCTCTGGGGTCCTCAGCCCAGGAAAGACATGGAGCTGTTGGAGTGGGTCCAGAGGAGGGCCACAAAAATGATCAGAGGGGTGGAACACCTCTCCTATGAAGAAAGGCTGAGAGAGTTGGAGTTGTTCAGCCTGGAGAAGAGAAGGCTCTGGAGAGACCTTATTGCAGACTTTCGGTACTTAAAGGGGGCTTATAAGAAAGACGGGGACAAACATTTTAGCAGGGCCTGTTGCAATAGGGCAAGGGGTAATGGTTTTAAACGAAAAGAGGGTAGATTTAGACTAGATCTAAGGAAGAGATTTTTTACAGTGAGGGTGGTGAAACACTGGAACAGGTTGCCCAGAGAGGTGGTAGACACCCCATCCCTGGAAACATTCAAGGTCAGGTTGGATGCGGCTCTGAGCAGGATGTCCCTGCTCATTGCAGTGGGTGTTGGACTAGATGACCTTTAAAGGTCCCTTCCAACCCAGACTAGTCTATGATTCTATGATTCTATGCCTCTGATGGTAAAGTGCATGTTCCTTCTCGAGGTTGTTAAAGTTTAAGCACACAAGACACATTAAACATTAATCAGTGTCATCTAATTATGACATAGGCAGAGCTATGTTAGAAATTAAAGATTTCCAGTGTACACGTGGCTGTATATTTTACTCTGCTAATCTTTCCAGTATTCAGTGGGTTGGAGAGAAACTCCATTTGCTATTTCTTTCAAGATAACTGAAAAAGTAATGAATGAAAGAAATGCAATTAAGTGGCATTGACCTTTCCCCCTCCTTCTTTTTGGATCATTCCATAAATCTACTCACATAAATTCTTTTTGTTCTGATGTTTCAACTGTTGACTGCAATAAAAACAAAAACCTCATAGGTAGGGAATGAATCACTTGCATTTTCAGACTGAGAGCAACACTCTCCAAATAGGTGCTATTGAGCAATCTGAACAGCACAGGTTCTGAAAACATCACTCTTGCTCAGTTTACAAACAAGCCTTCAAAAAAGTGAGGTCACTTGTGAGGTAAAGATTAATATTGCAGCAATGAGCTGCATCGTTTACTTACATCATGGGCTTTAGACAGTGCTTTATGTGTCTAGTAATGCTATTTTCAACCCCACAGAACAGAGGAAAAAATACAGTGTCTGACAATATTTTGCATTTTTTCCTTAAAGAAACCTTTAGTACTTACTGGCTTCAGAAGAATATGCATGTTATTACATTTTGACATTAGTTTTTTGCCAAAAAAGAAGGGAATATTTTGAAGAACTTTGGTCATGGAGTAAAAAGCAAGTTATTTCCATTCCTTCATTTTAATGTTATTTTCTTCTTCACCACATCCATTACTGTCCTAGTAGAGTGGCAGTTTCTGAATCCTCTTTTGTAATATCACTACTCACTCTAAGAGAAAGAATTGTGTATAACTTCTGTTTAAAATAGCTGGTTGTGTCTTTTATGTCCACAGAAACGTGACAATAATAATAAATGGGATGCAATGCAGAATAAATTAACTAAATTATTTTAAAAAGCGTATGTTGGCTACACAATTTCAAAACATCCATTTCTGCCTGATTGCATTTCCTAAAACACTGCACATACAAAGAGGATTTGTAGCTCCTATCTGCTGTTCAGTAGGTGCTAAGCTCTCAGATCCAAACTCATCAGTATACCACTGATAAATAGTATGCAGACTGAAGAAATCCATATGCATGTTGTAGCCATTTAAACATATATTACCCCAAAGTTAATAAGTTATTCATAAGAGTATAAACCTTTTGCAAATATCCTTCTTTTCTCAAGGAAATTGTCACCTATGTTTATTTCCCTCTGTAAACCCACAACTCCTTCACGCAGACTGGGTTACCTTTTCACCATAAATGTAATGGCATCTGGTCTGCTGGAGGGAGTGTATTTATTCAATCCTTTTTCTTACTAAAATATTCAGCCACATTCTGATAAAGGTGATGTCTGAACTGAGAGAGACATGCAAGTTTCAAAAGCAACAAAAGTCTGAAACTAGGATCTCATTATAAGCAAAAAAATCAGTATCAGAAGTTACTATGATATTTAACCTGTGACTATCATAAATTGCAAGAAGGAAATGGGAAAGCTTTGCTTGCTGTTAGATTTCTTTTTAATGAATCACATTTCCTTTTTGTGAAAATGAAACCTTATACATCAATGCCCAGTTCATCATGAACAAAACAAATTGAAAATCTGAAATACGATCTCAAACTTAGAATAGCATGTAGTATCTTTTATGTTTATTTCAGAGCACAGAACAATGTAATTGAAAGAACACAGTATTTTAGAGTTTAAAAATATGCATTTTTTCTGTCCAATTGATAAGTTTCAAGCTATTTGTAGATGAGCTTCTGTGACTAAATGAAAGCTCTAACAGCACGTTTATGTCATCTTCTCAAATAATAATATGCTATATGATAGCATTATGCATTTGTCCTTGATGATAGAAATAGTCTTCAATTTGGGCACGTAACTATTTGCACAGTTAATTCAGGACATAGAATTCTCCCAGCAGGACTGCAGGCTGGCTTGAAACCACTTATTTTAAACAAACAAGTGTGTTCCTAGTAATATTCTCTACTGCCTTGGTTAAAGAACATGTCACATCTCTCCTCAGTAAACAGAAGTGATGAAGTCTGGAAAAGCCCTTCCTCTTCCCTTGTGTATATTTTATAGGTGACTTTTTCTGGACGTAAGTTTTTGGAAGTAATAAAACTCTCTCTCCCCCAGCCATTCAGTGGGATCTGTAGAAGCTCAGGACCCAGGCGTGTCAGTGTCCATAGCTACCCTCAGTTTACGCCTCTGTGTAAGCCAAAACTGTCATCTATCACAAGTTATTACAGCTGTCCCAGTGATCTTTAGCAATTGGTTTTCAACAACAGACCCTGCCAAAGCCGACAGCCAAGAGCAAGAAAAAAGAGCAGTTTAAAACTACACTTTTATCACATAATTTCCTCGATTAATCTCTTGCTTTCTTTTCGTTCTCTTCCTAAACTTTGCCTCCCAGAATGATGAGCTAGATGTCAAAGACACATAGACTTTGCACTGACCCTGCCAGGGGAGCAGGTCAGCAGGGCTCCTTCCTCAGCCAGCCCCAGTGTGGCTCCTGAGTGCTATCCACAAAGCTCTATCTGCAAGCTGAGGGCAGAGCAATGCTTTAGTAGCTGATTTTAAGCCATTGTTAAGATTTCAGATTTAAATTTAGCTTTGCAGTGAAATAAGGAAAAACAGAAGGGAATGGGTAGTGAAGAAGGAGTCTGACAGGCACACCACTCTAATGGAGAATCTCAAGGGTTTTGGTTACCTTTGCTCAGACTCAGAGGATGAGATCCTGGTGTGAATCAGCAGAATCACCTAGGTAAAAAGGATAATACTGACTTCTTCGGCTGAAAATATGCAATATATTTCCCATCTCCTTCCTCTCAGAGTATATTCAACTAAGCTCACTTAGATGAGAACTAGAGAAAAAGAACTAGAAACCTTCGCCGCCTCCACCTTTAATTTAACGGAACAAACCCTGGAGTTTTCTTCTTTATGGTGTTATGGTCCAACAGGTGTCCTACTGAGAGTCTGCCCTATAGCTTGATAGTACAAACTTTGCATAATTCCTTTCTAAAACCAGCTGGTGTATCGGGCCTTGCTACTGACCTATCTGTTTGAAGCATGTGCATATTAGCTGAGGCTAAACTTCTGTTTGCAGTGAATTAGCACAGCTCAGAGAGAAATCTCATGCTATCTTACCGGACTTACAGGACTGCATACTGATGAGAAAGAAGTTTCACCTTTTTAGTTTCCTGGAAGCTAACACCTGTCTTTCAGCTTATTATTATCATTGTTTGTATTGTTATTCTTGCAAAATAATGAATTGGTTTTTGCTTTCTTTTGTAGGATCTTTTACAGAGACTTATGAGCTCAACTACATCTTATTTAGATTTATAACACATTTTACTTAAATACCTTTTGATTCGTGACACTGGTTCATATTAACTATATAATTTGGAGTGTTTCTCATGCTCGTGAATATCTTTGTCACTTTCATCCATATAGCTGATGTCAGGCTAACTCTGCCTTAAATATAATGGACTGACACTGGTTCAGTGTGTTAAATCTGTTTGCTAAATTACTAAAATATTTTTTAAACTCAGCACTATTTACGAATATTCCTTAGAAGATATTTACAGATAATGATAGGGGCGGTGTAGTTTGTTCTTTCTTGGGGTTTGTTTTTTAAAAAACTAAAAAGATTAGAAAGCTGCTTGGAATTGCATTGGTTTGATTAATGTGGGGTTAGTGCATTTTCAAATTCACTGCCTTAATGTAGTGCTAAATAAAGAAAACTAAAGGTGTGCTCTCAGTAAACTGTTAGTATTGTGCTTCCAGCTATCACTGGCTTTGCTTGGGAGTATCAAAATGATCACACGTGTAAACATCCTGATAATAAAGGACCCCAAGGGAGCTAAAATTCTGAAGACTTTCATTTAGAGAAAACAACTCAAGGCTTGCGCTGGCCCTGTCAAAATCATTTGGCTGTGTGGTACTTTCATTTCTAAATGCATGTTTTTCTTCTGAGAAAAACAAGAGAAAATGCATTTAAGTTAATAAGATCCTAGTCATATAAGCACAATGAAGGAAAGGAAAATATATGTTTTAATTGGGAATGAACAACTCAAGGGTTTATTTCATGTGAAAGCTTTTGAAAATTTACAGAAATAATTCTGAAATTATTAGGAATATATATATATGGACTTAGTCAGAGGTTTTACAGTTATTCACCATAGTTCTAATGCTACACATAATCAAGACAGCAAGGTCACTGCTATTCCATCCAAAGGCACAGATGTGTTTCCATATCCTGTGATGAATTGTGTCTCAGCACTGCATTAATTTAGGCATACGTGCTCCTGAAGGAGATCCACCAAAGGATATAATATATATTGCTGGCAGTGTTTGTCAATTATCTTTCCCCATGAACTCTATCAGTTTTTGTTACAGGAAATAGCTCTCCTAGGAAAAATAAAAATGTTCATTGTCTGTAAAGGATGTGGTGAAAAATCCTATATTTTTGGCATCTTGGCCTTGGAATAACAACCTAGGTACCTGGCTTGGGGGACTTAGGGGTTGAGATAAAATACAAAAACACTGTGCTCCTAGTAGGGAATTGGATTAGTGTTAGCACATCTCCAAAGGGTAAGTGTCTTCTGTCCCTCAGGTAACCTAAGTACTTCTCTGATTTCTGTGTCTGAAGAGGGCACAGGAGTTTATAGGTTGGATAGTGAGATTGATGTGGTCACTGAAGCTGACTTCAAAGTGCAGTGAGCATCCTTGGGGTCACAAGTAAGCACCCAATGAATTTCTGACAGCTCCAGCATTAAATGTCAACTTAAGGTAATTGGATGTTTTCATGGTTGGGGAGGTAGGAGTTTCTACTTTAAATTTATGCACCTACAGGTTACTTAAAACCTCACTTACATAAGCACCTGATTTCTTTATAGAATAGACTCCATAGTGAATATCTAGAGGCCTTGGCTCTCCTTTGTAAAAGGAGGACTCTTTCAGGCACAACTGGAGGGATGGGCATTGGTGATTCCATCCTCAGCTGCTCTCAGACTTAACTGTCTGAGACCTGAGCATGGAATTTATTTAGCCATTACATGTAATAATATTTCAATAGTGAAAATAAAACAGTTCAAATCACATAAAACTTGACAGGGTAAGTGTGTTGCAGCCTCTGTAATCCATAATGTTTGAGCAGAAGCCTGTGATTCGCCATGCCATATACAACATGTACCCCTTGTAATCAAATCATAAGACCACATCGAATGTCTTGACAAACCCAGAAATTTATCTCTAACCATTATGAGCAAACACCCTGTGATATGTTAGAAGTTACACACCGCTGCTTTTGTTTATCATAAAAACCCAGGGGGCTGCTTCTTTGAAATAGTCTGGTTTTAACAAGAATTGTTTTTATTTTTCCATTTATGATGAATCTATTGGGATACTGCAGCATACATCCAATGCCATTGTCGTCTGAAGTCCTTCAGTGTTTTGGGTCTGTTTCTCTTGGAAGAGGATTGTCTTTGCATATTCCATTAGGGCTGTTGTGTGCAGGGAGCAGCCTACTGCTGAGCAGAGGAAGAGCAGTATGGACTGCCAGCCTGTCCTTGGAGGCAGCTGCCTTGTCAAAAAAAATCCTGGGGATTCAGAGCACGAAACTCCCACAAGGACCAAATGGGTTAGCAAATGGAATAATGAAATCTGCTTGGCATTATTTCAGCATTCACGAATGCTCTGGACCGAATGGCAGTGTTGAGCCACCTAACACCCAAGGAGAACTTCTGAGATCTTCCAGGGACTGACATTCCTTTTCTGCCTACCTCTGTGCTGTGTCCCTTCTGTATCCTCCTCTTCCCCATCCCACAGGGGCAACTCAGGAGCCAAACATTATCCTGAGAGAAAGAGACTTCTCAGTCTTGCAAATGATTGCATTCCTAGGTGCTGATTATGAAAAATCTGGCCCCCAAAATTACTGATTCTTTCAAATAAAGTATGTATTGAAGTTATAACCCACAGGAAGTTATCCTGAAATCCTGACACAGGAGTATGCTTTTAATGCTTTTCTTTGTTCCTTCAATAAATATTTATCAGATGCCAGATAGGGCAAGAGTTATCTTTGATAACATTCTCCATTGTTCTTAGTTTTCATATATTTAACACCATACTGTCTAAATACTGTTCCAACACTTTCCCCACAGACGAACTGGAGGTGCACATTTGACTGAAAGATTTCCATATTCATGAAAGACACTGAAAAGAATTTTCAACATTTATAGGGATCAGAAGAAAGAAATAACTTCAAGAGGTACTGTAAAACTGCAAACATTGGTTCATGAGACTAAAATATAAAGTGTAATCTCCAATGTTGTACTTCTGTAATTCCGTCAGAAAAAAAAAAATCAACTGAGGGTACTGAGTTTTCCAAGGAAAATATTTCATACTCCACGTACAGGCCAAAACTTAATCACTTCAGTCAGAAAACACACATTTTACTATGCAAAAGATAGTAGTTACCAGACATGTTTTTGCATTTTTTTTATTATACTTATAAGAATTTAATATCATCAGAGTACCAGTTATATGTTTTTAAGGACAGCCTTAAGTTTTTTTTCCTCCACATTAAGTGTCCTGAGGGCAGCAAGGTTATCTGGATAAGCTGGGTACTATTCATCCCACCTAAGTGGGAAAAGATGGTTTTCTAACTAGGCTAATAACCTCAGGTCCCTCTAGAGAAAGTGGGGAGAAACAGACGCCTCCAGAGTTCATTTCAACTTATTCTAAGATAGATGAGGAAAATCTTCCTCTGGAAGTGCCTGTTTCTATACAGTAGCTGTACTTTGGCCCTAAATAGCGAATCGAAAGAGATACTCCTGCAATTTCAGACAGCAAAAAGTGGTGTGAGGTAAATCCTGCCCTTTGTATCTAGCTTTTGCTTTTAGACATAGGTATGGTCATCCACTCATGAATGAGCTTTTTCATGTGTTTTAAGATCATCTGAAGTGGTAGCTTAGTGGGTACATGCCCTAATCCTTCTCCACTAACAGGAAAAGGAAATTAATTTAAGGCTCCTTCATGTTTTTGCAATATTGTAAAATACTAAAATTCAGTTTTTAATAGTTTGAAAAATCAGGCAAAAGGATTAAACTTACAGTAAGACCTTTTATGTGATTAAATCTACTGCGCCAGGAGGAATAGTACCTTATCTTGCTGAAGCAGATGACCTCCAGGACCTCTTACACTTCTGAGCTTGCTGCTGAGACCTGTGTGTTATACTGCTTGTAAAAATCCTGGGGAGGAACATTTCATTTCCCTTGCTGTCAAACTGTTAACTTATCTATTCATCCATTTCAAATTCCTCATGAACACAGGGAATTCATATGTGTTGGAGAAAACACACAGCCCACAATTTGAGTGATGCTCAGTGCTATTAAAAAGTGCCCAGTTTAGAGAGATTTGTCTTCATAAGCTACCCCCTCTTTATCTATACAGTTGCAATTCCTATATTGCCAATAGAAGACAAATCATAATGGCAAGAAAAAGGCAGTGCCTGTCAGGGCTATGAGATTTACTTTATGCTAAATTGCATATTTGAATATACTTATTTACTAAGAACACACTGTGATCATTTAACAAGTCCATGATTTTTTGACCTGTCTATGAATATACATTTTCAAGAGAGTTGCACTAGTATTTTTGCCAGCATGGTGATTTTCACCCAGGGGGACATGTTTTGAAATCAGCAGAAGAAAGACTGTCTGAATCCCACTGATAGAAAGAAAATAATGGTTCATCATTAGTTAGATTTGATTACTGTATACAGGGCACAAAGAAAAAATAACCTCTTTTCTGAACATTACAGAATTTTATCAGAGTTGACTACAGTGACTCTTAAATGTAGCATCTGGGCTTATTGCAGCTAAGCTTCATGCAGTCAGCTGGACCATTCACCAGCAAGGCTTAAATGGGCGTCCAACACTCCTTCTATAACTTTAAAAGAAATTGAATCTCTTTTACCCATGTGGCAGGTCTGGGATCTTATCCAAATTCTGTCTGAAAGGAATCATAATTGATACTACTAACTAATGAAGTAATGCTAATGTACGAGTGTGTCCCAGTGTGAGCCAGCTAGCCAGTAAACTGTGGAGCTGTGAAGCGTCTTTTTGGATTTTCTTCAAAGATGCCAAGGTTTTCTGCAGCTCAGAGAACAAGTTTAGGATCTATACTCCCTGCAATGAGCAGGGACATCTTCAACTAGATCAGGTTGCTCAGAGCCCTGTCAAACTTGACCTTGAATGTTTCCAGGGATGGGGCATCTACCATTTCTCTGGGCAACCTGTTCCAGTGTTTCACCACCCTCGTAAAAAATTTCTTCCCTATATCTGGTCTAAAACTACCTTCTTTTAGTTTAAAACCATTAACCATAAGTCCAATTACTTTGAAAAATAAATTCTTGAATGCTCTTTATACATGATAAATAAGCATTAAAGAATGGAAAATGAATCTCTTCTGCTTTGTAGGTCACCTTTAAGACTTCCAGCTCTTAAAGAGAATTTTGCCTAAAGATATCACAAATCTACTGCTTTTTAATGGCTTGTTTTCAGACAAAAGAATATTTTAATTTTGATACCAGTTGGAATACATTGGCAAATTTGTTACTGGACAAAGACAGCAAGAAGAAACAGTAGTTAGCAACATTACGTGCTGAAGGAAGATACTCAAAGGGTGGTTTATGTGTATGAGGGAAGACAAGAGGATTTAAATCTCTACATTTCTTTTTCCCATTAGGGGTGGGCCCAGAGCTGTATTGGGGTAATGCCAACATATGGTATTTCAAACACGCTCCTCTCCTCGACTTCCCAAGTGGGAAGTTTAAGCCTTAAGCAATCAGGGAATTGCATGGAAATCTCCCAGATCTGTAGTGGCCCCTAAATGTAGTTCTTGTTATCTGACTATTTTTATCAGCTATATGTGACTCTCCAGGGTGGAAACGACCATGTTAATCATGTTATCAGTGCTGAGAAAAGTAAAGGGTCACCTTCCAAACAATTCCTGCTCTTTTTAAAACAAAGATAACTCCCGCTTTCCCTTGTGCAAAAGAAGCTGATAAATATGTCTTTTTCTTCTCTTTCACTCTTATTCAGAAACATGTAGGCACTGAACTGACGTCTATCTGCAGTGTTTTAATACAACTGTTGAGGGCAAGGAGGAAAAAAAGAACAAGGACAAAAAAAGTGCTTCCTTCGGTCACTCATAACAGTGTCAATGGCAAGTTCTGCTTTAATAGCAAAAGGAATACTGCTGCTGCCTGTTGAAGCAGAAAGAATATATTGCTGAAGAAAAAAAAAATCAATGATGTAAATTATTTTACATGTCCTGAATTATATTACTCCAAGTCCGACAAAACAGATGAAAGCGATGCTGTATGTGATGCAGAAAGGCTGTAGCTAAATACAGAAAAGCAAGAATTATTTAAAGGCTAATGGATGATAGAAACAATTCAACACAGATGCAGATGACGTGATCTGAGAATTTGCCTTACAAGCTTGTGTAGCATAAAGAGAAGCAGTTGGGAACCAATTGCAGCAAGGTGATATGAAATGATAATGAATGAGAAGGAAAAGAAAAGCAAGTGAGAAACCAACATATGTATGCTGGCGTAAAGGCTGTGCCTTTAGCAAGTCACCTTTTTTCCCACAACCTTTTGAGCAGAAGGCACTAATAGGTCCCAAACTGTGGGCCTCTGAGGCGATACTACCTGAGCAATATATCACGTGGGGCTCTGTGGTCCAAGGTTGCCTACTTGACTGCCTGCTTTTCAACTGCAGTGTAGTGCTGGGCTCTCCCCATCCTGTGTGGCCTGCAGTCCTTCCTCATCACCCCTCTGGCCATGTGAGATGACATGGTCAAGTGGACAAAGTGGAGACACCTTTGTAATCAGCTGTAGCTTTGTTCTCTCAGGGAGGATGAGGGCCAGAGCTGCTTCACTCCGTAACACACAGAAATGTTATTGCTGTTGAATGACTTCTTAGCAGCCCTAAGCTACCTGGGACCATTTCTGCCAGGATGTTGCAGTCAGCACATTCAGCAGGTTGAGCGAACAGAAATAATTACTGCCGTAATAAAGTACCCATAAGGCTGCTGCAAAATCACTTACATAGCGGTATTTGGAAATGGGGAGCTCTGCCTTGCCAGGAGGTATGGGAGCTTCCCTATCACCCCCAAAACACACCATCAAAACTACATAAGCATTTCAGAGGGTTGTGGGGCAATGGAAATGTGTTAAACATTTAAAAAAAATTCCTTATATTTACCAACTTATAACTGACTGCAGTATAGCTGCTTAAACAACATGGAGTCTAACTAAGGATGCTGGCTTTATTATCTTTTAGTGTGCAAATAATCACTTATTCTTGAATAAATGGAAGTTTAAACAGTCATGTGTAAGTTAACATGAGTCTTGTTACAGCATAACAATTTTAAAGCTATCAGAATGCAGATTAACTAAAACAAATACCATCAGACAGAACAGAGGAGATTAATTAGAAAGGACTACCTGTGTCATATGTCTAACTAATGAAAGAAAGAGAAACCAAGAAATGTAAAAAAGACAATAAAATGGCCCAAGGTTGCCCTACCCAGCAAGCCTATCACCTGTGCAAGGGCTGTAAATAAGAATGAAACTTGCCTAGTAATATGCATTTGCATGCATGTATGTTTGATTTGATGGGTTTATTTGTCAAGTGAAATAGCCTGAGGAAAGCAGATGTAAAAAGTACACAAAGCAGGGCACTAACAAGATATATTTGTAATGATAAAAGCTAGTTTGAGTGTCAGTAGTACTCTACACTTTAAAAGAGTTACTAGACATAAGCAGCAGGAGAAACAGTCAGCTACACTCTGATTTTTTGTAATAAAAATAAAAAAGACATTCTTCTGGGTACCTTGTTATCAATGACATTCTCATATGCAGCAATGCCAACCTTGCCGTATCAAAGCTATACTTATTTCCAGGATGGCTTTCTATTACTGAAAATTTTTCTTTTTTCTTCCTGTACTAAGTAATGATCTTCCTGTCAGAACAGACAGCTATAGTATGGCCTTTTTAATGTGAAATTTTGCCATGCATTAAACTGCTGTTCAGTCTGGAATATTTAGCCTAGTTTATAGTAATTACAACCATCACTATTGTCCATTCTGTCTCCTAAGACTATGTTTTCTTTCTTGGTAGTCCTTTGCCAAAACTTTGATGAGAAATTTCCCTCTTTTATTTTTCTCTTTTGTTGATATATCCAGGTATTTTCTTTTTTTAACTTTTTACTTTTTTCCTGACAAATAATATCTGTGTGCAACACAAAATTGGTTTTCATTCAGCATGAAAGCTGCTCAGGCATCATTCTTTTGCCATTTAAGTATGGCCAGCCATGAAAAAATAAAATGAGAACACATAGTACTGAGGCTTATTAGTGTTTGAAGAGGTTTACTAATGGATTGCGTAATTTCACTACTACCTGAAGTCAGTATTGAAGTCTTTCTGAAAAGTAAGGTCTAACTCAACATGAAACCTTGTTTAAGATACAGTAATCAGTTGGTAAGCTACTTTCTCACTTGCTAGTCAACAGATCAGACTAGACTATCATAACAGCTTCTTGGCCATAAGTCTATGAACATATAAAATGTTGCAAACTCCTTCACAACAACAGCTTCTGAAACAGCATAAGTTATTAAGAAAGAAATGAAGCTGAAGAATGTATAGGCTGTGCCTAATTGCCTAGTCCAGACTTTAATTCATGGCACAGTTAATGTTTTTACTTGGAAAATTTCTTGGTGATCTTTAAACTCCACAGACAACATCTCAGTTTTGTGGTACAACACTTGCAGTTGGATGAATCTCTGACTGCAAGTGGTAAATATTAGTGTTTGACCTATGTGAACTCTCTGCTAAGGAACCAAAATGTCACGAGGAAAGAATACTTGAGAGAACAAAAATTTTACCTGCATTTCCTCCATGTGGATGGAGAATGGTACAAAAGGGAGAGGAACTAAAAATAAGCTTCCACTGCTTTGTGCTCACAGTGCCACACTTTCTGAACAAGTTCCCTACCTGCTAGACAGCTCTTGAAAAACTGTATAATCAGGCCTCTTTTCCCTAATGGAAAAGCTGTGGATTGGAGAAGTGAAAACTGGTGTATTTTTATCGAATAAAAAGGAAAATGAACATGAAATAGATGAGTTGGAGAACAAAAAGAAAAGTGTGCATATAGACACATGGCCCACATGTTCATAGGGAGAGTGGCATCTGAACTGTGAAGAAACATCCAAACTTGCTGAAATAATAATAATAATAAAAAAAAAAGTGGCTGGAAAACAATAGGAAGGACCAAACTGCAATTTTCATAAACTGCTGAAAGTATCGAGGAAGCTGCAGGGCTGCCAAAACTACAGGGAAGTTTGGGTTTTATTCTTGGACTTTCCACTGAAATTTGAGAGCTCACTGTATTATGTGCTTTTTTTAACACATAAATATCTGAGCTGATTCTCACTGCATGCAGTATTGACTCAGTCTCCAGAATTTATTGTTATCCTATGAGATAGATGGAGGTAAATGAAAAATAAAATAGCTCTTTGACAGAATAAATGAATGCCTAACAATTTATGACTTAACCTTAGATATAATGACATGATTCAGAATTTTAAAAAAAATTACATGTTCTGGTTTATGTTCTAAATTTTCCAAGGCAAATGCATCAGACCAAATTCATTCCCAGTTCAATCCACAGGCTTTCTCTGGCTTACAGCAGAGATGAATTAGCTTGGAGACAACTTAAAGTATTCCAGTTTCACAGACTAAAGAAAATTTCCTGTCTCAAGAATGAGTGATTTTCTTGTGTTCTCATCCTTAGAGTGGAAAACTCAATTTGGTGGTGGAAGTGGCATACAGGGAGTTAGGGACAGTGAGTTGTGAAAGGTGGAATTCTGGTAGGATGAGAAGGAGATGGGAATGGTCAATAGGGCCCTGTGGGATTGAGGGTGAGTTCCAGGTCAACTAGTGTTTTGGGGTGGTTAGGGCAAGGAAGTGCATTTCTTTCTTTTCCACAGCCAGCCTGCTCTTTGGACACGTGAGGAACCCTGCATATCAACTCGTCCTGCTTCTCCCCTTCTTGCCCCAGGTTGTGGTCCCCACCCACAGTCCACTTTCAGCCTGCAGCCTAATGCCTCCACTCCTTTACCAGTCTCCCTCAACCCTCTTTGTGGAAGCAGAACCCAGCTGTGTGTACATCACAGTTTGTTGTTGCACAAATGGGGTTGAGAAAGGCAGTGGGAAAGGGGTTGGGATGGAGATATGGCTGGGGCTGGTTTGAGACATGGCTGCTTCAGGAAGGAGAAGGTAGAAAAGGGAAACGTGGGGCTGGAGGGCTGGATGCTTCTTCAGATGCCATGGATTCTGCAGCTGGGGAAAGTCTACTTTCAGCAGTAGCTGCTGCTCCAGTCATCATAACTTCTCCTTGTGAGGCAACAACCCTGATACCTAGTTAGACCAAGGTGCTTGCTGCCCCAGCAGTCTACTGTGCTGCCTTTGAGAAGACTTAGGGATAATCTGGCTTTACAGAATCACAGAGTCTTTTAGGTTGGAAGGGACCTCTTGAGACTATCTAGTCCAACCACCCTGTTTAGGATCAGCTAGAGCAGATTCCCCAGGACTGTGTCCAGTCTGGTTTTGAAGATCTCCACTCATAAATTTAATTATGAAAGGAAGTTTCTCAAATTGACTTCATAATAATGAAAGAACATATCTGAGTTAAATTCTAGAGGAGATGGGACTCTGGAGAGCTGGTCAAACCTTAACCCTCCCACAGACCTTCTATCTGACTTCGGATTTTTCTTATGCATTTGTTTCCTAGTCATGAACAAAATGGGAGTTTGCTTTCATTAAAAAAAAAGATGTTATGTTGGTGGGGAAGGCAAGAGAGAAGTAAAAAATTTCATTTGTGGCCATCAGAGGCAAATAAGTATTCTTTAAATCAGCAATAAAATCTTAGTTTCAACTGTATGAGCTCATCTCTAGCACATACAGAACCTTTACCAACTACACTCCTACAGTTTATTATCTGTCAGAGTCATTCTTTAGTTTTGGAAGGAACTTCTCACACTATAATCAAGTGCCTGATAAAATTCTATGAATAGCAATTTAAATCTCAAGATACAAATTGCATCTGTACAAAAACCCCCGTTCAGTGTTCTTGAAAATCTTAAACTCACAAGCATGAAAGAATAATGGTATTTCAGAGAAAATGGATATCTTGCCTACCTTGATGTGTTCTCTTCTAAGTGAGTTTACTGAAAGTACAAAACTGACAGCTATGAGTAACAAATTCCCCTATTCCACCCAGACAGCCAGGCTAAGCACAGGCTAAACAAGTTATGCCTGGTGACATAACACAGCTCAAATGACCACTTCAAATGATAAAATGCACTTTGGTTATTAGGAAGTAAGACATGTAGGTCCTACCTATAACATCTCATAAGCAAATGTAACATACTGCATTAGAAATCTAGACCTTCTTGAAGGTCTCAGTTTCAGCTTTTCTCTCTTGAGCACCTGGAGCCTTTGCAAGCTCCCACCTTGGGTCTTGAGCAATGCATCTGGAGTAGTGGGTTTCAACTGCAAGAATATTTTGGCTGCTGTGAAATACAGAATCAGGAACAAAGAAAAGCATACTGGTTGGTGATGCTACAAGAGATTGAAGAAATATATTTCCCGTCTTTCTGCACAGCCTGTAAGAGAGGATGTTCTGTTGGTGGTTGCTCTGATTTTGAACTCAGTTTTAGACAAGGTGAGTTTTTGAATGCCTAAGTATGTGCCCTAGCAGTCCACTTGGTTACCTTTCTCTGCCTATTTGATTTGGTCTTTTGGAAAGCTAGGGCAGATGGGTCCTCTGCCATCTGCTGGCTTTCACAGATCAAGCACTGACACTGCTTGTTGCCAGTGCAATTTAAAGTCAACATCTCCCCCTGGACTTGAACAACGTGGCTCTCAGGTTTTACTCTGAGTGGCTTTGTGCAATGGTTGACATTTAACTTGTAAGTCTCCCAGTTTTGTGTTTTATAAGTAAATGGCCTGAGCAAGTAAATTCTTAACTAAGGCTCAGATCCAGAAGGCCTGGACCATTAAAATCCATCATCATTAAAATCCAGAGCGATATACCCATTGCCTCTAATACTGAAGAAACAGGGCCTTCTATGTAAGACGAGACTCAGAAGTTGTATTCAGGCTTCTAGGGGAGAGCTTCCCTTAACTATATGTAAAATATTTGGTTTTGAGTAACAGATATTTCAGATTTCCCTTTAAAGTAAGCAAGCATCAATAATCAGCTATAAGTAGGTATCAGTTTTTCTCTACCAGCCTTCATAATGTATCCATTAAAGAAATATTCTTTATTCCAGTAAGAAAGCCCATTGCCACCACTTTTTAGCAGGCAAACAACAGTACTCTGTGCAATATGTTCCTTTGGCTGAAATCAATGTTCAAATGAATTAAGTATTTAAGAGGAATAAAGGTTGAGTAGTAGAATAAAATATTTTGATTTAAATTTAAAGGCTTCTCAGGGATTTTAAATGCTGTTAATGCAATTTTATTGTGGGAGAAGAGAGGAAGAAAAGGGTCCCCAAATATTTTTTTTATTTGGCAAAACTGGAAGGCAAGTTTATGAATAGCAAAAAACCTTGTATGGAAGAATGCTGGAAAATACTACAGAGAAGCGGTTTAATGTGTAACAGGAGATATTGAAGTTTCACCTTGTTTTTTAATGCAGGCTCAAAGTCACTAATTCTAAAGAAAATGTGAGCTCTGACTGGCTCTAGACAATATACTGCTGTTTGTTAGAAAGATTTCCATTGCCTGTTAAGAAAAGTTTGTTGCTACAACTGTATCAAAACTAAGCACTTGGTATCACTTAGTTCACCCATGTACAAATCAGTTGAGGTCATACTATTTCTTGCAATTATTTTCTTCAAGATGCATTCAGGGCCTCTTTGGTTTTTAGGAGAGTATGAAAACTGTAGTTAAGGCAATATAAGTTTTTAGTTTACCCCCAAGTATGACTGAAATTGAAAAGATTTGGTTGATTTGTGTTTAAAGCAGTGGCCTTAATAGGGATGCATGTGTAATATGTAATGTATTGCTCAATGACTCAATGCATTTGCCACCATGACTCAGCTGTAAGAAGTTGCCCTTGTTATAGACCATTTTGATAGGGAGAACGTGATCGTGATGTTGCCTACTTCTGTCTGTCTACTCTAGATGGTTGCTGAGGGGCTACTAAAGGTGAGGGACGGCTAGCTTGAATATTACACTGATTTATATTTGCTGTTTTCTTCTTCTGAGATGTACACAGTTCTTAATTTCATCCTAAATCATCAAGCATTTGGCTGTAACAGACATTTATACCAAGCTATGCCTGTGCTATCAGCAATCTCATTAACTGGAACGTAATAGCAGTGTATAATCTGGACAGGCTATAAACAAGACTCCATGAGATAAGTGTGTGCACATTTCAGATCATTAACCACACACTCTGGTTTTGCTTTCTGTGCAAGAAGTGACTGACTGCACTTCCTGGACTTCTCTGGAAACTCAGCATACATCAGGATGTATGAATGTGCGGACGACCTGAGGGAGAAAAAGGAACACCACCATAGTGCAAAGAAAATCCCCTGGTGTTCTGGAAGAGTTATAAATATATGTGTGAAGGACATTTGGAAATAAAATAACCTTGGCTACCATTTTCACACTCATGTAGGTATTTGCAGAAGAAGAATAGTGATGAATATGGGAACAATGATGAGCTAGAATGACAAAGTGTCAATAAACCCCTCAAATTTAAAGGTCAAAAACTTTTTAACATTAGAACATTGAAGGACTGGAAAGTAGTATAGCACACGCTATAAATCTTCTAGCAGAAACCTGCAGAAAGCTATAAAAATATCAGTGTTACGACATACATATGATTGAATTTCAATGAATCATCATTTTATAGTGGCCATGACATGAAATCTCCATCATCCTCTGAAATTGAAGGTTAAGAGTGATACACTATTTTACATTGCCTTGATGTTTATATAAAATTCTGAAAACAGCATAAAGGAAAGCAGAAAAATAAAGAAGACATACTAAATACTATGTAAGATAACTGGGCAACCATTGTTCTGCTATACATACATAGTGAACTGGAAAAAAACCACCTTGCATTAGTACTATCCTTCATTCCATTAGTGTAACAATCAAAACTGCCTTGCTTTGGCAGCTGTAGCTTTATACATAACATACCTAAAGAACATATCCAATGTTTTTAGAGCTAGAAGAAATGTTGATTTAATTTTTTAAGTGATTAGCTCAAGCTTTGATTTCATCCTGCAATTGATTGGTTCAAAATATGGCACCAAGACTTTAAACACTGTTCTAGGGAACAGTATTCCAAAAAAACCATCATGAAGACTCTTATGGCTTTACGAGTTTTAACTTCTTCTGGCTGGATTTATAACTGGTCATCTAGCAATAGTGCTAAACTTTCTTACGCCAGGAAATTTCACATGCCAGTTGACTTCTATTTTTCCTGCGCTAAGTCAACAGTCATACATATTGCAATTAATAATACTCCCATGAGGCTAGTAACCAGCTCTTCACAAAATAGTGGATGTTGATCCTACTGTAAATAACAATAGTTACATGAAGTGTATGAGACATGTTATGTGTATTATAGACCTAATTTAGAAAGTTACTTTCCCTATTTTTTCTAACCAAATAAAAAGTTAATTGCACCACCCTATTGTGCCAGAAAAAAAGTTTAATAAATTTATGAAAGATAAAATCGTTACATTCACAAAGGAGAGTGAAGGGAGAAAGGATTATTGCATTACTGGCCTCTTAGAATGCGATTTAGGGAGTACGGTCCAGTTTCTGGTTTTATCACTGACTCTCGGTGTCACTTGGGACAACTTGTAATCTCGGTACCTAGCATCCTTGTCCCCCAAAGGCGTTTGTCATCAAGCAAAATTGACTCATATTTTTAGGGCCTCAGTTCTAACACTTTAAAGGTATTTTGTTGCTCAGGGTAACAAGAACTAGATAAGTACATACAGCAGGTAGAGTGAAAAAAAACAAAAACCCACTCAGTCCCCCCTCTCTTCCCCCCAGTGTCAGAAAATCTGCACTGCCTCCTCTTCATAACATATTCCAGGTGACAACAGATGATCTGGTATGTATGTGACTGTAAACCTTGTATGTTAATAGAATATCAAAACCTGTATGTTCTGAGAGGATGTTTGCCCCAAAACTGATAACACAAACAGGGAACTAAAAATGACAAAGTTTGCTTAAGGCTCCCTTACCCTGATTGAACAGTAACCTGGGCATTATGGAGAGATTGTCCAGAAAAAAAGGCGCCATCTTGAAAAGAAGCATGGACAGTACTGAGTACAAAAGGGAGGGACTCACACCTTGGGTATTAGCTATAGAACGGTGTTAGAAATTTGGTGTTCATTAGCATTTTGAGTATGTATGGCTGGTGTTGCTGTTTATCTGTTTCATTGCTGATACTGTGTCTTGAATGTGTAGTTCAGGATAACTACACATTTGCTGGGTATTTATGTGTCATTAGTAAATCAATAAACTGCTTCCATCCCACTTCCCACTGCATCCCTGTATCATACCCAGTGTTATTTATGGTCTTGTCCCTTACAACTAAAAAAATTGGAAAAGACACAGTAGGCTCAAATGAAAGAATAAAAAAGCTTAAAAATCAAAATGCAAGGGGCAAGATTTCTTCTGTAAGTTGTAATTAATTGCACTTGCATGGTTAAGATATGCTGTTGACAAAGATCACTGTAAAACTGCCTTTTGCTAGCTGAGATATTGCATCTGACGTGGAATTTTTATGCCAATTTGGTTTCTTATAGTATGAACCAGTGATAGAGGAAAATTAACGAAGTAGTAACTTTGTTATAATGTTTATATGGAACTTTTTGTCTGAAATAATTTTGTTCCGTTGTATTAGTTCTTCTATAAACACAAAAGCAAAAAGATACTTCCCTGAGCAAGAAGCTCTCTGCTGGGCTTTTTGTGCATGAATCACAGAACTTGCACATGCCTGGGGTGAAGAGTGCTGTGGTGGTTTAGCTTCTGCCCTGAGCCTGGTCTGCCCTCAGGTCTGAATATAATGTGAGTATGCATGCTGTGGCAGTCCCTCTGACATTCAGTGTAGGCCATGGCATGCCTGGAGTTCCTTATACAAGACCTCTGCTTTCCAACTGCAGTTGGAAACCTGTACATTTATGGTGACATTGGGGACAATACATGGGGTTGCTAAGGCACAGTTGCTCTGCTGTGGGGAAGCTTTCTCACCAGCAACAGGAGCTGACAGAGCTGTATAGCATTGGGCGTGTAGTTTCTCTATGCAATGCTTTTCCACATGATGGACATACCAGTTCAGAGGGATTTGTGCTGACAGTCTCTATCACCATACTCCTGAGGTGTGAAATGCCTTCAAAGTGCACTGTATCCTTCAATTACCAAAAAGAAAATTTCATGTTAAGATGGAATACCTAAGAGAATATATGTTTTATTGGTAACCATTACAGATTTTGTGCAGCACAACATGATTGAGCTCACTTGAGGGGTAAATGCTTGATTGTACATTAGCCACAAATACATAGGAGGCACACCATCTAGCTTTGGTCCTTTGGTCCTTTGTGGTTTCAGGTTTGATGAGATGGTGATAACACACAGAGTTAACATAAATCATAAATGTTTGCAAACTAATTCTCTGGTTTCATTGGGTGTAAACTTGAGTCAAAGCTGAAAACTCTGAGATTGTTGGTGGTTTTTTTTTTTTTCACTCTCAAGATTTAGCAAGAGCTTTTGAAAATTGTTCTGGAAAACAATAGCAGTGAGGGGCATTTCTATCATAGCAATTACAAATTTTGTCTTTTATGGACAAGCTGATGTTTTGTTTTTGTTTGGGGGAGCTGCAATGAGGGAAGGCCTATGGTAGGAAGAATAACTAAAAATCATCAGCATGTCTGCAATAGCTCAATCACAGTAACCATGAAATAACCTTGAGAGAAAAAACAAATTTCCTGAGATGAACAACCTATAGCAATCACAAAAAGGCCTGCTAGACCCCAAGCTTAATCACAGCCACTGGTAAGAGCAAGAAGGACTGAGTGTGTTTGTGTCCACTGACTGTGGCTAGAAAAATGCATTGCAGTAGAGCTGAAAGGTGTGCATGGGGGCAAATAGCATGCAGTACATTTACATTGTGTTTGCGTCCCTCTCACGCTCTTTCATATTGGAAGGAGAAGAACAGATGACAACTTTTGTTTTATACCAAGACCAAATTCTATATTGATACATGTGTATTTTATTTGGTACCTACCAGTGAACCCAATGCTGCAAAGGGCTTAGCACCTATTGGGCAGTATGTGTGGGAATCTGGGGTCTGGGCCTCATATTTTTTAACTAATAGGCCTTTTATTACAGGCTAGTTACAGCAAACCTGGCAGTTTTTTAAAGGCATGACACTAAAAGACCGACGACTTTCACCACCTGAGAACTGCAATATATCATCACCATGAAATGCTCAGCCTGAAATGTCTGCTTATAATGAACGTGAATAGATAAAAAAGGAGAAGTTCTAGTTCCACACATTTATTAGACTTTACAGATGCAAGTGGTGAATTTTATGAATCAGATCATCAGGACATTCCAGTTACTTCTACTTGTCTGAAAACCTTATTAACAGCGTATAATGCTTTTCTGGTCACTTTTATTGTTTTAAGTAAGGCTGGATCATGATAAGGTCTTGTGTAAAAATGACCTCTTCTTATACAATAGATTTAGTTCCCTGATTAGCTCATCTATGTATTAATATATATGGTTAAGTAGGATGAGTTTGTAATAATCAGTTTGCTCTGGGCAGCACGATTTGCTAAGGCAGTAAAAGTGAGGGAGCTGGATTGTACCCCTGCTCACACCTCATCAGCAGATTGTTTTCTGCAGCCCAGTTCCTGGACAAGTGTTAGATGTGAGCAAATCCACTGAGGACAATCAAAATGCTCAGGTATTACTCAAGGCAGAAAAGGAAAACCATCTGCCTGCCCAGACCTCTGACGTCAGCGTTTAGCTTTATGCAACCTGTATTACTGGAGCTGATGTACAGAGAGGAAAACAAACATATCTACCTTCAAGGCCCAGCAATGATTTTTCCAGGTCGATACTTACTCAAAGATACAATTAGATTCATATCCTGTAAACCAAAATAATTTTATTTGGCATTACCAGGGCTGAAAGATATGGATACTCACAATGACACTTTTACCAGACACTTTGTATTATGACTCTACATCAGTTCAGGATGATAATTTCTAAAGAGAATTTTATTGACATTTTTCTTGTCAGGTTACTGGTTCAGAGCCTCAGCTGTGTGGATTACCACATCTCATTTGAAGTTGGCAACATAACTGATGGTCATATTCATCCATGGTGTGAGCCTGTTAGGAATATGAATTTGACCTGGTATACTGCTGCCCTTTTTTAGCGAAATAGTTTAAGACATACCTCAAAGGTTTCCATTGGAAAGCCAAATAATGCCAGACTGGGGGTCCACAAAGTCTTATTCGAGGGTATTTTGGTGCTTTCTTCCACAAGAAACCAACTAGTAAGTGACAAAGAAATGGAGTTTTATGTATCATATATTTGTTTAATATAGCATTAAAAAAAAAAAGAGACTAATTCATAACACTTTTGGCAGCCTTGGGGAAAAAAAAAAAGAGAAATAAAAAGGTAAAAAAAGTCAGAAATTAAATGGACAGAAGAATATAAATGCAACTGCTTCATTCATATGCAGAGAAAAAAAAGACTTTTGGCGTGATGGCTGGCCCCTCTGTCGAAACATGAAAGGATTTGATTATAATACATAACAAAGTATGTATAATTTTTATTAATGTATTTTAAGTTAGTAGATTTACAAGTTCATTTTACTCTTTTTTTTTTTTTTTTTAACAGAAGCTTTTACAGAATTCAAGAGCTTACACTGAATTCCTCCCAGATAAATTTCTTCCCTTGTGTTCCATTTAACTAAAGTGAGAGATTCTATTTTATGGTAAACTAACTAATTCAGAAATTTACTTAGCTATCTGTAAGTCAATAAATGAATCCAGCATTTTCTTTGCCCTGTTTCTTATTAGTCTATATGCCAGATGCATTATCTCACTTCCAGTTCCATTGAAATGAGAAAGAGGATCACTTTTTTTAATTCACATTTGCCATCAGTGCAGCAGTCCTGGAGCATTACAAGCCTATCTCTCTATTTAGTTTTTTTGATTATTGCCCACTGTTTGGAAATAACTTCTGCAATACTCAGGGCTGCAAGATGGATCCCCATTCAAGTATTAACTAGCCTATCTCGTACCCAATTAACGTTTTGGACAAAATTAAAATGGCAACATTGAGTTTTGAATTTCATTTGCGAACAGCAGAAATAAAGTGACTTTTGCTGCTCAATACTAGGAAAATCTTACAAGGAAAGACGAGCTCTCTTTTTTTTGTGTTGCGATAAAAGACTAACCCTTGGATTACAATGTTTGGAAACAGAGTTGCTTGAGTTATTAACAATAAAATGCATTGCCAATGGGTCTTGAAAGCCTGGCTCTGTTTGCAGCCAATACTTCAGGATTCCTCCCAGGGTTGTTGTCCTGTACAGAGATCTCATTACTTTCTGGCATATCTGCAAGGATGGAAATGGAGAATGATCAGATTTGCTGTTGCTGTTCAAATTACACTTGGATATTTGAGTCTGATATTGAATCAGACACTGCTTTATCCTGGTGTTTCTACTCACATTTCTCTTGTGTCCATTTACCTGCCTGTACTCCCACTTTGACTTGCTCATCTCCTGCAAGGAAAATAAAACTTCTAAAGCCTGGGAGCACTTGTTAGCTCTCCAGAAATAAGGTTGCACTTTGCAGTTTGTAGTGTTGTCCCCATAAAAGCAGAGGAGAGAAGATCAACTTGAGAACTGGAAAGCTCAAGGCTTTGCAGTAGAAATCTTACACCTATAAAGGACTTAGTTACAGCTGCTCTGTGGTAACAGGTGAGCAGACAGGATCTTCCTTTGGCCATGTTTCAGTTCAGATAGACGTGAGCTAGCTCAGTTCATGATGCAGGGTATCTGTGATATTACCGGGCTGAGGCTGTGCTGACTTCATTTTAGGAGGTCGTTTGTGTAATATCTGTATAACGACAGAGTTTGACCTCTCCTTAAGAGGAGTTACAGAGCTCCCATTATAATTCCAGTTTAAGAGTAAGGATTTTTAAAATAAATAACTGTGGTTTCTTTTATGTGTGTATTTTAAAATGTTTTCTGGAGGTTTTGAAATACTTCAGGTATAGAAACAACTTGTAATTTTGGCTTCGCTTGTGCCATTGTCCACTCAGCCCTACTAAGAAGGCTAACGGTAGGTGCACTTTCACTTCAGGAATTTTTATTAAACTGAACGTTTCTGTGCTAGTTAGCACTGAAAACAAGAGTCACAGAAAAGAAACTGTAAGTAGGTAGAAAATTCACCTTCACCTCTTTCTACCGGAAAGGCCACATTTTGTTGTTTTTTTTCTTTCTGCACATTGCTCTGTTTCCTGCTGTTCTCTTTTTCCACTGCTATGCTAATAAGGTTGATACTGGAAACACACTTCAGGGATCTAAGTCTTGCCAAGGTCAATCCTGACTGTTAGCAACAGGAACTGGAGTTTGCATGGCCGTTTATCATTGAGTTTTTGAAGCCAATGATGAAGTGGGGAGTGCTTAATTTCTGCCAGTAAAACCACTACTACCACCACTAGAAATGATGGTGTGTGGGAAGAGCATATTTTGTGCCTTCTGGGTTTCTGCCTCTGTTACAACAAGAGCAGAGGTGGCTGATGGCCTCAGGGGTACTGTACCCTTGAGGCAGGCGAGCTGGTGGCATGCGTCCCCTCCTCCTGAAGCCCAGCTTCTTGCCTTTGCCCACGCCGACGACCAGCTGTCAGCTGCTTCCCCGGCTGGGCTCCCAGCAACCACTTCACCAACTGGCCGTCATTGCAAGGGTGTGCTCATTTCCACAGCAACCTGCTCCCTCATTGTCTGTGTGGGAAGGCATCAGACCAGAAAATTCCCTGTGTGAGCTGGATTTCTGTTTTCCCTTTCAATGCAATATCACATGTGTTTTGAAGCAAGGTTTTTTACTGGTTGCCAGCAATGTTTTCCTGTAAGGGACTGCGTCTCTGCCAAAGTCATATATGAGCATGACACAAATTACCATCCTGAGTAAAGTTGTGTATTGTGTTACATAACCCCTTAAAAGAAAAAAACCAAGAGCAACAGCTAAAGCAGTGCTTATAATTATGAGCAGTATTTCATGGCATTAGTTCCATTTAGGCTGTAATGTTTCTCTGACACAGATGCTTAATACACTCTTTATTTTCAAGAATGCCATGCTAATGTCATCCAATAATTCTCATTTCAAATCTACCAGCACACTCTCCCCCAGCCCTCTGGCTAATCACTGTGTTAGAGACTTTATAATAAATCTTTCCTTTCAAGTGCTGTAATGAATTAGCTGAGCTTTTTTTTGTTAGGTTTTGGTTGGGGTTTTTTTTGGAAGTGGTGGGCTACAAAGGGACTGGCTGCTGTGTAGAGGCAGAGGGGAAGTCATCCTGCAGATTACAATAGCTAGTGTATCTGCACTAAAGGAAGAAAGCAGGAAATAACACAGTGTCCAAGCTGATTTGGGTATTCACAAGTTTCAATATGGTGGCTGGGCATACCATTAATCACTCCTCTTTCTCTCCAGGTGTGCATCGCTTTGCCTTCCTAGGAGCTGTAAGTCAGCTGAAGCATCCTATTTTTGGGCACTTCAATAACTGATGATTCTTAATGGTTTCCCTATTCCAATTTAATGTCAGTAGGAGGGAACTAAAGCTTTGCCACAGAAATAGCCATTTTCAGATCTAGCTTTTCCAGTGTGCTCTTCATTCTGTCACTGATGTCAGTAGGATGGTTAATGAAGAAAAATGCTTGTCAGTGTATTTAAATATCACTCCTTTTTTTTTTCCCTCCACACTTTGGAGTTTTTTTGAGTAAAATGTGGAAAAACATATCTATATTTTGGATCTTTACCTGTAAGTTTTTATTAATATTTACATGGCACTGCTAAATGTTTGCTTATACTCCTTTCAATATTTGAAATATTTGCAGTAGTTTAAGATTGCCAAAGATTAAATTAATTAAATATAGAAAATTAATTTCAAAACATCTGAAATGCTTTTACTGATAATACACAGCACAACAGGCTGGCAGCCTACATGTAATCAGCAAGGAAAAAATCACTAATGCTGTCAATCCAGGCAGGCATTCATATTTTTAAACTTAATGAAAAAGGCTTGCCTTTTATTTATATTTTGGGCTGCTGATTATGATTATAACTTTGTGGAAAGTGAAAAACATCTTCCCTTTTAATCAGATCAAATGTACTGCTGCCTATTTAACACTCAGAATCATTCTATGGCAATTTTCATGAAAATATCTGAGTGTTAGTAGATATGGTGAGGAGTATTGTTTGTTTATGTGTGGTTTTGCTCATTCTTTTCCCATTACCATGTGTAGCAATTGACATTCATTTGTAGTACTTCAGCTGGGCTCTCTGCATGCCGTACAACTATTAATACCCACTGCAGAAAGGAGCAAAAACACAGGGCTCAGAGTTTCTCTCAAAGCCAGACTATCATTGCTTCTTCAATATAGGGACAGCTGATGATAGAACTTTTGTTAAAACAACTGTGTTGATAAATCTCAGTTTTGTGTATACACTATCTTGTAAGTAGAAAAGCTGACATATTCCAATTTCCAATGGGCAGTGGCTGGAGAGAAGACACAGATCAGACAATTAAAAGCTCCATACATCATTTAGTTCCCAAAGTACAAGGTGACGGTGCTAAACCATTAGAATAGATGGTGGCTAGACCAGCCTCCACACAGCACTTCACTTCTGCAGTGAAGGGTTCATCTGATTTCATTAGCGTCTTGCTCAGTTGGGCACTGACTAATCCCGTCCCACGCTCACTCACTCTTTTGGGGCCAAAGAATCTTGCATCTTTTCTATATTGTGGTGGGGAGCAGCTTCTGTAGAAAGGGATTGGGGAAGCTTAATGCATATGCCATTAGTTGGGGTGCTCTCCTAGATGAGGACACATCACATGCCTCCCAAGCTGAGAGCTGCATCTATCACCTCATGGTCAAATGATCTAATTGCTAGGCTTAGTCTCTGAGAGGGGTCAGAGATCACCATTAGCTCCAAGTATAGGTGGAGATGGTTGCTGAGCTCTCTGCTATGATCATTGCTCTTGGTGAGTATTAAAGATACGCCATGTGCTCCTCATTGCTCTGGCCCTTGAGGTCACTGCTGTGTACAATAACTCAGCCAGTGTTGGTCATACGTGTCAAACAACTTTACTTACCGAAGCCACTTCACTAAGGAAAATTTACATCCTTAGCTAAAATTTTAGATGTTAGGTCTTTTCTAAAAATTGATTGTCAGCTCCCACCAGGCTCCTTTTCATGCCTGGTTCCCTCTTGGCAGCAGCCTGCAGCCCAAGTCAAGATCCAAGCACTTGCCACCTTTCACTGACATGCTCATCTGCACCTCAGGTGAGGAGGACAAAGTACTGGGAGGAGATCTTCCAGGTCCTCACAGCAGGATGCACATTGGTGCTGCGGGAGATCCAGACTGAAACAAAGTGAAATGACTTTGTGTCACCTTTTATGGTAACAGAGGAGTGCCCTTGTTTTGTATTATCCACATTGTTCACTACTCTAGGCCCCACACTGAGACAACACTTGAAACCCAAAATGCATCATTGACAGCAGCTGGAAGAAGTGGGTGAGTGTGAGGGGGTTCAAATGTGCATATGCAAGGCTGCAGGGCACTGTCCTGCACAGAAACAAGGCTGTGCTCACGCTTCCCGTCTCACCCTGCCACAGTTTCCTCATGGGGCTGCTGAGGAGACCCTTTGCTCATGCTCAGCACTGACAAGGCAGGGGGTGGCATAAGGTCACCCTCATGTTCTGGAGAGTGGAAGTCTTAGCGAAGGTGCCTGCTGTCTCTTTGCTCTCTGGGCAGGAATGGCACCTGCAGTCCTCCAAGCACCTCCTGCCCTGCCTTCTCTCCGTCCCACAGCCCAAGTTGGAGAGGGGCTGTAGCTGGGCTGAGGCCTCAGCCCACAGACCGATGAGCACTGGAGGTAATTTCATCCACTGACACTACAGCTGCACATGGTTTATGTTTTACAGAGTTAGTTATTTTCAGTCACACTCCGTTTGTAACCTAGACTGCCAGACTCATCTCTCTAGGAACAGGATTCCTTCTGGAAACAAGCTGTTGTGAAAATACCCATGTCTATGAAAGGCACACCATTTCCTTCCTTTGGAAAGCTGCATTTTGTCACTAAAACAAGGATGCGTGGTGTGTGGTGTGATCCTGATGTCCTCACAGGCAAGGCAAAGCTGAAAAACTTTAAACTGAAAAGCTTAGGTAAAAGGATACCATTGCTGATGTGTAGTCAAACGGGACAATCAGATCACAGTATCATTTGCTATCTCCCAAAACAAAATTTAATGACTCTTATTGAAATTGAAAAAAAAATGACCTAGTAATAAAAACAGCAGTGCAAACAAAGCTAGATAGGCACAAGTGATATTTATTACTAACAGCTTCTAGGTGTCTGAGGAAACATTGTGCCACCCAGTCAATAGACTAAGTCTCTTTCAAACTAGCATTAGCAATTAATAAAACAGCCTTTTTGTTTTTTGAAGAAAAGCTACTCCAAATGAAAGAATGCAAACTGCATGGGAAGAGTTTAATTAATATCCCTAAACACTATCTTCCCAGAGAGACAACAGAGAACCAGGCTTCTATGTTAATTAATTGGGCAAAAATATCTGCTTAGTTAAATGGACGTAATTAAAAGTAATATCTTGATGCCTGCTTTTAAAGTCCTTTTGCTGCTTCAAAAAAAATATCTATCATCTGGGACAAGTTTTCCACTGAAGGGCCCAGTAGCTTGTTTGACCAAAATGTCTAAACAAAATGTTTCCAAGATATTCAGAATTTAGCTTGCTAACTCCCATGGACAGAATTCAGTCAATAACAGGAAAATCTACCTTCAGACAGTTGTATTAACCAGAACCCACACACGGAAGAAAAATCAAGTGGAGCTGTCTTCAGATTGAGGCTTATTTTGAGTGACACTGAAAGTGGTCATTTCAGCATGTAATTCAGGGCTTAGAGGAGTGCAAGAAAGCAAATTAGTGATAAAGCACAGTTAGATCAGAGGTGGAGAAGAACCAAAAATAAGAATAAAAAAGGGAGGCAGGAGATAGGTATTGAAAAATCTTGCAGGAGACAGAAAATTACATTGAAAAGCGTGAAATGTCCTGAGAAAGACCCTGGAGTCAGCACAAGACCTGTTGCAATGAGCTGTGCACAGGGGAGCACCTACTCTAGTCAGGAGAGAACTGTGTCAGGAGATGAGACTCTCTTCCTATCAGAAAGATACCTTAGTCCACTGAGCATCCTCAACTGTTTTCAGCTCCATAAAAAATTAAAAAGTCAAGAAACTCTCCTAAGATTTGACAATAAACTGATAGTTAAAGGACAGCTTTAGGATTATGATGTTGTCTAAATCAAGTCGAATCTGCCCACAGACTTGAATATTTTATCGATGCTCCATTCATAAAGATATTGGCTGCTCTGGATAAAATTAATCTCTCATTTGGCCCTTTCAGTTTTATGCAAGCTGCGTCATGCTTCGTCATATTTGGCTTCTGTTAAAGCACTACTGGCACACTGTTCCACCTCAAAATGCTGCCTGTGGTTCAAGCTTTTTTTCCCTAAGGAGTGACATAAACCCTCCATGAGGTGAAATATGGACTCCTGCAGATTTAGACAGAAGCTAGTGGTTCTGGTGATGTTTCTGATTTTTAAATGATGGAGCTGGACATGAAGCAAGACCTCATGTGTTCTCACTCAGTGCCACTGGGACATGGTAGTGATGCTCTCAAGGCTGTACATAAGGTTTCTTGTCCTGCCTCTAGAACATCTGGGAATACTGACACCCCTCCCCTCCCCTCCTGCATTTTTCTTTTCTCCTCGTCATACTCCAAAACCAACCCATACGCAAAAAAACAACACCCAAACCCAACTTACCATTACATCCATAAAGAAAAGTAGTTGCAGGTGTCAGTTCCTGAAGTCTTGGTCTAAAATGTGAGACTTAGGGTGACTGCTACATTATTGCTCAGTAGCATTTAATTCTGGTGTTTTTTAGGCTTCAAGCTTCAAATAGTTCTCTGCAAAAAGGCACACATATATATGGATTCAAGTGATCTTACTCTGGACAACAGTGCTTGCTGTTATTCTTTCTTTCTCCTCACTGGAAGCAATAAGTTCCGCGAAAGCAAAAATGTTGATCTGAGCTGAATTTGTGCTCTATTCCAGTTTTTCTCCAAAATGGCTAATACTATGGCTGTAGGCACTATGATTTTGCGCAGCTGAGATACCTTCTAGGTGGATGCCAAATCTTGTCTTTATACAAAGCTTCGTTGCTGGTATCAGAAGATAATAACATAGCCACTACTTCAGCCACTGTATGCACTCAAAGTGAAATTTTCCTTCGATGGTCTGTGAGCTGGAACATGAACCAACATGGTGTACTCTGCATGCTCTAGTCACTCACCTACTACGTGAAATACTGCCAGCTCATGACAACTGCTTGCAGAGTCTTGTTTAGAGATTCTCTACAAATAAAAAAGATGGATGTTGTCATTGACAGCTTCTTTTGCTTATCCAAGAAGTGCTCTAGTAGAATATAGAAATATTCTCATGTTTTCCTTGGAAGACTTATTACTCTTCTGTAAAGAAAATCTCTTCCTTGCTCACTGGCAAACTGGCTCACCACTTCCTTTTCCATTGCTGTCCACATTTGAATGGCAAACTAGTGATTCAACTACTCAGCTGGCTCACATACTGGTGTAGTGAGTTTTATGGTTTGAACTCTGTTGACCAAGGAAAAATGGTGAAGTTTGCAAAGCTAAATATTCTGTTCAGCTTGTGAAAATTTAACTTGGCTTCTACAACTTTTCAAAATACAGTGATGTATTATGTTCTTCCCCAGAATTCCATCACACACATTATTTGTAGAAAATGAACTTGATCTGAAGCCAAATTATAATGGCGCAATGAAGGAAGTTGTTACTTACAAGACATCTATATTATTTGCAGCAGAAGCTGTTGAGAACGAGGAAGGCAATTATAAGAAAAGGAAGAACAGTTTCACATTGGTCTTCTGTGGAAAATTTTCTCCCTTGACAGGAATGCTCAGAACACAAATAAATCAAGGTATATGTACCCCTCAAGTATAACAATGATGGGTAAGGAAGAAAAGTCCATGGAAAAAAAAAAGTCTTCCAAGCAGCGTTTGGACAGTACGTAACAAAGGGCAACAAAATTTGAGCAAGGAGGAGAAAAATATGGAATAGCTGCTTCTTATGAACAGCCTGCATTCTCTACGTCCAATGCATCATAGGGTGCACTGAGAAACACAGCGGGCAATTAAATAAGACCGCATCATTATATATATGCACATGGGAGTGAAATTACAATTCCACTTCTTCTGCAGTTCCAGAATTTCTTAATGTCTGAATACAATTTTGCAAATGTAAGGGTCTTTTTTCAACAATCTCTGTGTGTGATATATGTATCTGATTTATTGTTTCATCTTACTGAGATTTAAAGAGCTACTCAGTAATGTGCTTTGAATCCTTGTAGTTCAAATTTTCCTTTTTTCTGTGAAACAGGATGAGCTGAAACATAGCACTGACAGTGTTAGGTGTTATGGAACCTTTAACACTAAAATGGAAAATAATAAATGATAATTTTGGGAGATCTTGCAATCATTACATGCATTAGATACACAAATTTACAGGAAAGTTTAAGTGTTAAAATAACTGTTAGAATGAATGACTCTGTAAGTAAGCATTTAAACAAATGAAATATTCTGAAGTACTTTCAAATGAAGGACAAGTGGGAATGCTAGTGAAGCCACTGTTTCAGAGACCTGGATGGAAATTTCTTTATGAATTGTTGAATAACATTTCAGCTGGATCTCTGAGAGCGGGTTACGTGACACTTTTTTGGTCTGGATCAATTAAGCTGGTGCTTTATAAAATGATAAGAATAAGATTCTCAGCTAATTTCAATATTTCATCACACCTATAGATTAATATTTGTATAATTTTTAATGTGGCAATTTTAATTATTAAAAAATTAGAAAACCAGATGGAATTACAAAACAGCAACAGATTACTTAACTTTTGCCTACCGGGATAAATAGAACATATGACAGAGTATATCAAAGCAGACACCAATGAGACACTATACATCCATTAGTATGCAGAAGGTTTTCTCTTCAGATATCAGTTCTTATCAGACATAAGCATATGCCTATCAGTCTTATTAAATAAACCCAGCAACTCATCATGTTATAATCCATAGCATATAATATCATGGCAAAAATCAAAAGAAGTACACTGTGATGCTCCCCATAGACCAGTGAAATCTGCCACCAAATTATGAGAAGTGGACAGAGTGAAAAAAATAATTGCTATTATTTTGCGAAGGAGTATGAAATTTAAGCTAGTTTGCAAATACTAATAATCATCCTTCAGCTGTCCAAGAGGGCCTTAAAACAAAAGTAATCAAAATACCAATTTAAAAATTGTTATGATGTTTGTCTAATCATGTTACAAACATTCTGTCAGCTCCATTGCATGACGTGTATTACATACATGGGTAAAACCAGGAAAAACGTGAGTGAATCAGCTGAAGTGCAGACCTGTAAACCCATAATAATATAAATCTTCTTTACTTATATGAACTATCCCTTGAACTTATTGCAGCGCTGTGTAGATTTTTGTAAATTCCTTAGTATAATTTGCCAAGATGTGATCTGAAATAAAAAATATTTCAAACAGGATGCCAGCATGCTTCAAATGGAAGCTCTACAATTGCTTCATTTGGCCAATGGACCCTAGCTGATGACTTCCAAGATTCCTAGAAAAACTAATGATAAGTATTGCACACCAAATACGTGTCGAAATGATGTGCACTAATACCTTTTTATTTAATAAAACTGAGTGTCACCAGATATATATGTGCATACATTTGGTTATTGCTATTGGAGTTAACAGCCTGAAATTTAATCCCAGCCTATTAGAAACAGGGCTTAGCAGACCCACACAAATTGAAATGAATACTTGTCACAGGCTTTTCACCAGGCTTCAAGACAATGTGTTTGTTAGTACCTTCAGATTAATACCAGTTAGGTTTTGAACAGTTTCAATCTCACGCTAGATGATTTAAAACAGATGAAAATAAAAGTGTGTTACACAAAATAAAAGAATACAGAAAATACAGTATTGTATTATTTACTGAACAAAATAACAAGTAAAAATCATGTTGGTTTTTTTTTCAAAACAGCATTAAGTAATCAAATGTAGACCATACAATCATCAACAAGAAATGTAAATAACTGTACTATTAAAGTGGTATCTATAACTTTTTTTAACTGCTTGAGATCTGAAACTCCAAATGTTGTATACCTCATTTTAAAATGATTCAAGTGCCTTGTACAGTATGTTAAAAAATTGATAGTCAATGACTATGATCAAATGTACATACAATGCCTGAATTTAATATTTTAATAGCTCAGGCCCAGATCATCAAAGTATTCAGGTTCCCACTCCCCATGGAAGATCTGGGTCTCACTGTACATTAACCCCTTCCATGAAAGGAGTAACTGTTTTTGATGGTGTGAATTTATAGTCTTGTCTTTCCCTATACAGGGAGGGAAAGGGTCGATATTAAAGAAAGAGTGGTTCCAATAGGCAGAAAGGTTATGGCACTGCAACTACATGAACCACCTTCCCTACACAACATAAAAATATTCTAATATTAAGGATTATTTTACAACTCAGTGGAAATATGCAGTAACGCAATCCATTTCCTTTGTCTGGATGACAAAAATGCAGTCTTAACAGTCACAAGAGCCTGCCTTGTGTTAGCTATAAAAAAAAATATATTTATATATATATTTATGCAACTACTATGTGCATTAAACAAAATCACTGTATGAATCAGCAGGGTTCAATAACACTTGTATCTGAATCTCTGGAAGGGGTGCATTGAAGTCTGTGGTGCTTCTCAGTAAGGACTCGCAATGAAATGGCAAAGGATAGAAACCCATTTGTTTAAAATCTTATTTTTCATATCACCTTGCCTAAGAAATGGTCCATAAGATCTCTGGCAGCTAAAAGGATTTGTTGTCATTACTTCAGCCTACAGATAGGAAATGAAAGTTATCCCTTGAAAGAAACCTGATAACTAATTTTTAGTGAACATTGAAACTGAAAATTAGCCCAATTTCATTGTGAACTCCATGAAATAAAATAATTTCACCACTGTGAAAATCTTCTGTTGTCTTCATTTCTTACCAATTTGTATATCATGAGTTGTTTAGAAGGATAGTAATCAGCAATGTACCAGAAACATTGTACTACTCCTTGAAAGCATATACATTGTGACTTGCTCAGTTAGATGGGTAGGTTAATTTAGAATTGAAAAGTGAGTGTATTTCACATCCACTTCTAAAAGTATCAGAAAATTCCTTTTTTTTCTTCTTTATCTGCATTGAGAAACTTTTTTTCAATCATCTGTGAACACTGACCAGTGCTCAGTCTTTGAGATACCAGAGAAGAACACTTGAACCAAAGGGCAATACCCTTGTGCACCAAAGCTTTATTATATTTTTGATTACTGTGCATCCCCATACCTAAAGCCAATAACATGGCACTTGTGCCATAGTTCTGATACCGTAGGTGTCCACTGACAAGTGTTTTGCATGAACAATTGCGACTCAGTCCACTAACAAAAACTACTGTGCAGTGGTAATCTGGTATCTTAGATAGTTTTTCTTCTTGGACAAAGCTTATCCAAAATCTTCTTTCTATCAGGCTACAGCAGCTTAGGGCTCCTTTTCTTTAAAGAGAGGCAAAGTAAATGTCTTACACCTGTAGGCCAGTACTGGTGTTCTGTCCTAGAAATTTTAGCACTGCTCTGATACGATGAACCCTTCTTTTTCTCCAACTGGTTCCACTTCAGCATAGGCAGGATGTCCAGATCCTCTTCTGAATTTCATTGCTGGCCATCTGCTTGGACGTCGCTGTAACAGCAACAACAAGAAAATAAACTTTCAGAATATGAAGGGTACAACAATAAGTTAATAATAAAAAACTTTAACAATGCTCTGTAATTTTGGTCTCTCATGTTAAACGCCACTCTGTAGTTGTTACAGGAACAGAGAAGCACAGTTCAGCAGCAAAGTCAGAGGAATTAATCCCTCTTTTTAAATTTGTGGGTGATGGCTGTTCTCAAAGACCTAAATAATTGCCACCAGTCCTAGCAACGAAGACAATGAAATAGCTCCTGTATAAAACTGTTGATCAGTGGATCTGTGAATTTTGTCTTATAAAGACCTGCTGATCCACCACACCCTAAACTGCTCTTCCTTCCTAGTTCTGCATAGGAATTTGCTAACATATTCTACTCCATGGGAGAATGTGCAGCAGAGTCCACAGAAACTGTACTTTTAAAAATTATTGAGAACAAAATTCTGGCATCCTCATGCAGCGCTTCCAAAATAATGACTTTCCATTTCAACTGCCATAATTTCTACTTGAATAGTTTATTTTGATGGTTGAAGTAGAAGCAACCTTTCTGTTTGAACTCTTATGACCGTTGGGTACAAGGGTCTTAAGAGGTGCTAACCAATTTTCGCTAGGAACTTTGGTGCCTGCTTTAAAAACAGCTAGTAAACAGAGAAAAGACAGACATCTTTTCTAGGGCAGATAAAACAATTCCTGTGTGATTGTGATGCCTCTGGGAAGGAAAAGTGCTTTAAAAATCCTGTATTTTCAAACTAATTAATGTCTGGGAAGGCTCAGACTTTGGGTGACCAAGCTGAGACTCTGTCAAAAGGAATAGTTTTCAGGAAAGTAGGGAAACTCTTAAAGTCAGTTAGCAGAAAAAGCTCTCCTAAAATGATTATTCCCTGTTGAACATTTTATCTGCCAAATATGCTGATACATATTTCTTATTCTTTACTGACAACAGTTACAATCTGCTTGGAAGGAGGGCTGGAAGTTACAGCAACCTATATAGAAACATTGCAGGAAAACGAGAGGAGAAACAGTGAAGATAAGTTACAGCCTATAATTTCACTGACAGTTCAAAATCTAAACAATTTTACTTTATGATCTTTCTTCTGAAAATAAATATTGCATTTGATTTTCTGTCCCCATAATACCCCATTTTGATTGCCTTCTCATCACTAATGATATTTCATGCTGCTGAGGGGCAGTGTTGGGGACCACAGAACAGTCACAGCCATGACATGCTGGGACTCATGGTGCTGTTGGGCAGCAGCCACTAAAGAAATCTTGGCGGACCACTGAATCTTGTTACCTACAAATCACACAGCTGTCTGCGGGTACAGCACAAAGTCTTCCTCAGTGATCACCGTTAGGAAGATGCAATATAAAAGCAACTGATTTCTTTTTCTCCCATTCGAGGATCAGGTTACTTTTGAGGCATCCAGAGTTAAATTCTGTTTGGCAGGTAATTTAAAATCTCAGGCCTTTCAATGCAACACCTTTCCACCAAGCAGGAAGGCAGAACACTGTCCTCTTTAATGCATGTCTTTTCCTAACAGGAAAACAGTCTATTCAAACTTTGGAGACTTTTTTTCTACCTAAGCTTGATTCAACATGGTTTCAAAATGAAGAAGGACAGTTTGGTTACTGCTGAAGAAAAAGGGTCATATTCTGTTCTCAGACTCACTAAAGTAAATCAAGAATAATTCAATTAAATGCAAAGGACTTATTCCAGATTTATACTGGTATAAATGAGAAAAGAATTTGACCAAGAGGTCTCTAATGAAAAAAGAAAATGACAAACCATTGGAAAACTAGTAGGAAAAAATAATTAGAAACAGTGTCAAACGGCAGCATATAAGGATTAGTTGATTTTTAACCTATTAAGTTGCTCCCTAATTTCATTTTAAGATGTACCCACGATTAGTTACTACTTCCTTGCTATGTTGGTGTTAGAAACTAAATCTACCATTTTGAGACACTCTTTTTAATTGGCCTTTCCAGATGATGAAATATGTAACAGATGTGTATCAGTGCTAATGATACAATGTGATACAACATAAACATCAGCTGTTCCAGAAATAAACCAACAGACTTGAAGGTCATCTCCAAATAGTACAATTGCAGCTTTCTGTGGTTTGTCTTCATGCCTGATGGTGAGATTTTCCATTCTTAGTAACAGTCTGTTTAATTGCAACTTCTTTGTGTGCATGTGGGTAATGTAAGTGGTTGCCAGTCTTAAAAGAGAGCACTGACAAGCTATGAATTCATTGACTTGTGTATTGACTCCCAAAAAGCTGTAGAGACATTACAGTTTTAATTGATAAAACCAAAAGTAACTTAGTCGATTTCAGGAGATACAAAGCTCCTTGAGTTTCTGAAGCAGCTCAGGAAATGCCCAATGCATTCTTCCCCTTTATTCTCTGTGAAGCAGAGTAATAAGATATGAAAAACTTAACACACCTCCCAACCTCCAACCCACAAAAAACCCCAAACAAAACAAAACAAAACAGGGAAAAAGCAAGCTGAGTATTTGAACTAATTCCTTAGTTTTGTCATCCAATTTAATAGGTAAAAATATGCTCCTTCCTTTGGAATTAGAACTCTCAGAGGAAATTCTCTGAGCTGTGGCTGAAGAGTGGTAACTCCCGCTTCCTTTCAGTGTATTACAAAGCAGAAAAGCAGGAATAGGATTTTTCTCATAGGACTAAAGCTTCCTTGGGTTCATTACTTTAAGCAAATAAGGATGAGGGAAAAGCACTTGTGACCTTACATGACCAGGATGACAAAGATACATGTCAGGACGCAGAAGAATAACTTATGATACATGTTAAAAAAAATTAGTTCCTATTGAAGATCAATAAGATAAAATGAAAGAAACTAGCAGTTGGATAATCCATTGAAAGTGAGATCTACCTTTCATGTTTCTTCCACAGCACTGTTGGTGGCTGTGCAGTATATTTGACTTCCTACAGCAATGGTAAGGCTAGAATAAGTGTCTTTACATAAATCTTGCAGTAGAACCAGAATGGATACTATTTGTCTTACTTCTGAGAAGAAAAAGGAGAGGATTCCACCTATGAATCCTAAAGGATGGAGACTGGAGTATCTTCTCACTGTTGTTGCATGGAAAGGTCTCCAAGTGTATTCTCATGGTTGACCAGTTTCTTTTGACATCTTTCAACATGAGGGAATTTTGAGCCTTACAGCATCTCTTTTATCCATCAAAATGGTACGATCTCATTAATACATGATAAAAAAAAAATTACCTTGCCCATAATATGCGTTGGTGTGCTGAAAGTTATAATTTATGCATCAGTCTTTAATCTCTTCTAGAAACACCCAATTTATTTGGCAAATCACAGTCAGAAACGGATGAGACTTCAAATATCTGAAACTGTACTTCTGATATATATTTCTAGCAATAAGAAAGACTAATTGCCCGACATCATGTTAACTGAATATTTTGAAGAAACTGGTCTGAAATAAAGATTGTTTCAGACTTAAAATTCAGTAGGATCATTTACCAACTTAATCTATTTTTCTCCTTGATAGAAGTGCTTGTTTAAAGTATCTTTTTGTGATTTAAACCACTTCTTGTTATAACAATGTTTCTGCAGTTCATCTAAGTAGCTGTCTGCTGACGGACGAGAAACAGAATGCCTCCTTCCTCCCCACCTTTGACTTTTATTGTCAGTGTTGATTATTTATTTTAGTTCTTCTCCCTTGTGGCTGATTTAGGTTTCCCTTGTTGAGCTGCTGGTTCCTGCTAAGCTGGATAAGCTTTGGAAAAAATAACTTTACTATCAGTACAAGGCAATGACAGTGAGATCAATGACAATACCCCAAATGCCAGGACACTGCAGGACTTTGAAAGAAGAGAAAAATGATACTTGTTCTCTTCTTTTTAATCATCATCTTCATGAAACACAACTCAACTCAAACTTCTGGACAAAACCAAATTGATTACCATGTCAAGCCTTTTTCAAACTAAAAGCATAATCCCTGTAAAATGTGTATATATAATAAAAACAATGGGCCATATTCCAGAAGAAATCAGCAAAGCTCTCTGAGCTTCATCACCTGTCTGAGCCAGCTGAGGATCTGACTGTCTTTTTAAAATTCCTTCTTTCTTTTCTACTCTGTCTCCTATTCACTTCTCATTTTTTTGAAGACATACACTGCATCTGTGACATTAATGCAGAAATCTGGAAATGGTGCATGGAGGACTGGGCTGGCTGTTAAATGCGGGCTCTTATTTGTGAAGAGCGGGTATGAGCAGAAATGTATAACAGTGAGCCAGAAATGCCCATTAATTCCCTGAGCTCTGAAACAGCAAGAACCATCTCCGGCTTTTTTGACTATTTTCTCCTTCTGTGATGGGGATAAGCAGAGGGTCAAAATCTGAAGAAAATCTACTACTAGAGCTGCATGCCAGTGAATGTTTCCAGATACTGCAACACAATCCACTATACAGCTCAACTGTTAGAAAAATACCCAGCAGTTAGTGTTTTCTCAGACCACCCCAGCTAGGGCTCCGGATTTGGGGACCATCCTCAGTCCATGCTAATAGTCTGCATGCCATCACCTTACTGTGAGGCTGATAGAGTTAAATGATAGGAATGCAGATCCTTCCATGCTGGTTGGTCTCTATGCTAAAAAACAGTCCCAGGCTTATTTAATTTACCAGTAAAGACATAATTCAGGTTAAATCAGGAAGAGTCGAGGTGCATCCCCCAGGGTCTGATCACACACTATTATTTTATTTGCTGAAGATCTGCAGCTGCTCATTCCTTCCTCCCTCTCTTTCTCCCCAAGGTCACCCTCCTGGCTCCATAGCACCAGTTCAACTCTCTGTGTGGTCATTTGAAAAAACAGATTTGTGAAATTGTCCAGCTTAAACATCCAAAATGAAGTAAAACAAAGAACTAAAAAAGATATAGGTATGTGCATGTGTGTGTGTGAGTGTACATGCATGTTTCTAAGCAGCTGAATCAGCACAACAAAGCTCTGGAAAACCTCCAAGGGAGGGTGGGAACATGAAAGCAAAGGCTATGACCTTTAAAATGGGCTCCTAACTCAAAAGAATGATAACTTGTAACCACAAACAATCACACTTCTCTTCAGTGTGTGACATATTAACTACTATTAAGACATACACAGCCACTATTAAGAAACACACAGGCTCTGAATTCACTCATATCCCTACAGCTTCGGGGTCTACATGTGTTAATAAATTGGATTTGGTTTTGTACCTCTAAGCTGAATACAAGAGAAAGGCGCTTTGCCTGAGGTTAAGACGGTCCCAACTTGCAATGTTAGTTTAGACTCCTTAAAATCCCCTATCCATAGAGAACTGCCACAGAAAAATTTTATTCTGCTGTTGTCGAGCCTTACATAAGCACGTTTGGCAACAGTATCTCTGTGCCCAGCTGGGAAAAGACATCACAATGTCTGACTCCCTGTCTTCATATTGGCCAGCAATTCCTCTGCTGTCTTCTCAGCTGTGGCCAGATCATGTTGCCTTTGTTCTCCAAAGGCAGAGCACTGGGATGACAGCTGAGGTAAGCTGCAAACATTAAAAGGACTTTAGACCAGCATATAAATAAGAAAGGTAAGAAAAAAACACAAAAAAAGCAGGCACATGAAAACTTCTTGTGTCATATGCAATACTTCTGTCCACAGATAACTGTGTGCAAACAGGCAAAATACATCTGAGTAAAAGACAGTCTGCCTTATGCCTTGCTTTTCGATTTGCTAAATGTTCCCTGGACATTAATTGTTCTCAGTGCCAAAGTTCACACAAAAAATGCAAATCAATAAAGGTTAAAAATATAAGAAAAAAAGAACATGAAGAAAAAGAAGGGAAGAAGTAAAATCAAAAATATTACTAAAGCTGCTATTTGGCCCGCAACTCAATGAAATTTGTGCAAATCCATCTGACTCAGCTGGGCATTTCTTTACCCCTATTTACTTTGAGGTCCAGATAGTTATATCAATTTTGCTATGATCTATATCACAGGCATGCAATCCACTACAATCCAGGCATCATGCTTGGCTTCTTGGCCACCAAACCTCAAATCCTGAATGCAAGTATACTACATAGGTTAGTGAATAAACTAATTACTTTTAAATTGTGGTATAGCTAGTGTGCAGATATATGTGTTATAGCTAGATTTCTGACATAAGCTTCTGCTTTGTTGAAAAAGACACGAGTAGCACTATTTGACATGTTTGCTACTTTTCAAAAATCAGTGCAAATAAGTTCAAAGTATACTCAAGAGACACAAGATTCCTCAAGGTAACAGTAGATATGTAACTTGATTCAAAAGTGGAAATTATTGGCAACAAAATCAAATTCAGGGCATAGAAAATACCACAGGAATAACCATAAATAAATGAAAGACCAAAGCATACAACATCTCTTTTGTCACTCTGCAAGCTAATCTTTAGTCAACATTTACTCTCAGCTTTTAGAAAGAGCCTGCATTAATTGGAATTTTGATGGGAACTCCCTTAAATTTAAAAGTTGATAATTCATTCTGTCTTTAGGTCACCAGAAAAGTGTGCAATTTAAACAATGAAACACGTGTTGAATAGTGTGGGGGCTGGAAGAAACAGGAAACCATTGCATTTTGATTTGAATCTTCTACACACTTAACAAAAAGAGGAACTTTTTAAAAAAAGTATTTATTTGGATGGTATTCTTTTAAAATGATACACTATCACGGGCAAATTGAGTAGTATTGGCATTCAAGACTTCTCAAGCTGTTTGTTCAAAATAGCTATTTTTGTTCCAGGTGGGGCTGCACATACGCATTGTGCTCAACAGCTATGAACAAAAACACTAGAGGAAATGTTTTCTTCAGACTTTAGGGGTAAAAAAAATCATAGAATAATGTTACTCTGTTCTAAAACAATAGTTGTTTTTGGAATAAATGGCATTTTTCTTGGCTTTTGTGTATCACTTGGTTTAAACCAACTAGTGCACTCAGGATATCATTTAATGGTGTTCAGAGGCATCACAAGGGATTGCATTTATCAGTGCAAAGTTTAACAGTGCAGTCAAAGTGTGGGTGTATTTATCCTTATCTGGGGGAGCTCATTGAGAAAAGGGACTACATGACAAACACAAGGGGCATCACGAGTGGGATTTGAGATGAGCTATGTGAAAACCTGAGTGAGGTGGTAAGTGGATATTGGGTGATATCTGCAGAAAACACAAGGGAGAAAGAGACTTAAAACCTCAGATGTGGGATCAGTCTATTATACTTTTCTTTATTCAGTACCCAGTCAAGGCTATAAACCAAATCAACTCAAAATTCCTTATATAGCCCTTAAACTAAAAAACCCAACAGAATCTGACTGAAAATGATGCTTTACCTACAAAATTATGGCAGCATCCTAGAATCTTAGATGTAAAAAGAAGTTTCTCTCTTAGTTGTGTTACAGTTTTGAATGAATGTTATGTTTAACGTCCATATGATGCCTCTGTAAGGTATGCCTCTGTGAAGTAGCTTCTTTAAAAGTAAACACAAATGCAGCAGGTCCCCGTACTTTATTTTGCCCAGCCTTAGATTTGTATTAATTACTGATGATAGATAAACTGATGCAGATCTTGATTTGGCTAGAAGACTTGATGGTGGACTACAGTGTACTAGTAATTTTTCAGACAACTGCATGAGGGAGCTGCCTGTGCATCTGTCACATCTTGTTTTAACTGCGCAACTTGCCTTATTAATCAAGAGACTCATACAAAACAATATTATTTTCTGAAATATTTATGTGCTTGTTCTCATTTCATGACCAAGCCCATGGCAATCCTCTTGAGCTCTTTCCCCAGAATGGTAACTTCAAATCCACATTTCATTAATTTCCCCATAAATAATGCAGCTTGTCTGCTGTGGTATATGGGGTACCATGTTATCTGTAACAGCTTACTCAAATATTTTTAATTGCACAAATACAATAAGGAATGGTTTTTTGTAACAGTGACCTATTTATACCAGTTATGTCTTTTTTTTTTTTTTTTTTATTTTTCAGTTTCAGAATGCAAGTCTATTTTTTTTTCCTTTGGAAATTAAATGATTAAATTTCTTAAAAGCAATTTCCTTTCCAGAATGGATTACCTTATTCTGTTCTTCAATGCATATGATACCAATAATTTGGAATGTGTGGAAATGTTCTGAAATACAGAGTAATCCCTTTCTCCACCCCTTGTGGTTTTACCACTGCATAAGTGGTTTTACCAATCACAGAGAAAGGCCACCCCTTCATGGCTAGAACTTTTTATAATTCTTGCTAAATGGCTGATTCTCCACAAGTATCACAATTTTCCTAGTAACCAAAAGAGGATGTAGTTTATACCACATTTTGCATAAACTTGATTTTGACTAATTTACGTCCTCCTGTCCTTATCCAATTATTTCTCCTTTATTTTAAACAGAAGATTATGCTTTTCTATTTTTTTCTAAAAGCCTACGTTGCTTGCTAAAAGACATTTTAGCTTTGACTGCATGTATTGATTAATGCCACCTAAAAATTAAATTCAGCGGAATGGGTTTAACAAAACTGATTAAGGTACCACTGTTCGCATGATGAGTATGATATCAATGAATGAAATAAATTAACATGCCATTACTACACTGAGAACAAAAATAAATAAATAAATAAATGTGTATTTTAATTTGGTATTCTTCTCTCCTTAACAAATGCTGTTGTCATTTACTTAGCCTTTTCAGTCACATCATAACAGATAAGAAATTTGTTTTTACTAGTGTGAAAGAATAGCAATTCAACCTGTCTGAAAAAAAGAAAGGGACAAATCCTTCTTTTTTATACAAGGACTTCAGTGGAGTTTTTTTTTTTTTGTCTACATCAATGGAGAACTGGCTTGAAATGTCGCACAGACATGAAAGACGACTATTGATTTTACTACATGGATGCTGTTCCCTGATGGTTAACACAGTTACATCACTTGAGCCTGGAATACTGATAAACAATTCATTTTGATTTCTGTCACTACTATTGCATCTAAGCAGTATATTTATTATAATATGATTTTAAAGATTAATCATTCTGTTCATGTACATGTCTCACTTCAATTCACACTGCTGTCACTAAGAATGAATGTTTCTTCCCGGTCCAGGCTTTTACCTTTACCTAAGTAATCCCTAGGTACGTCCCTAGTGACACTTCCAGTGGTTCTGCATCTTCACTATTGCCCATTAGAAAGTGTCCAGGCTCTTAAAAGTAAGGGAGTACTGCAGGTGGGGGTTATGAACAATGAGCATTTTCTTTCATGTTTAACAACTATAGTTACCATAAGGTAGAGGAACATTGCTGTGTTGAAAAAACCACAAGTAAGTGTAGGTATTCATAGTTTTTTGTAGAATCAAACACCCATGGAAATTGTTCCTTTCTCATATTGTCATGTGCAGTGGAGTTGAGCTAACTAAATGTCAGCATCTGCAATGTAGATGGCTACACCTGAGGTAGCTATCTATATTTGAGGGAGAAAAATGTTAATTTATCTAATCCTAAAGGAGATGTCTCAAATAGGTCAGATGAATCATGGTCTAAAAGAGTTTGTTTCTCTCTACACTAATAAAAAGAGCAAAGGGAGATGATACTGGATTTAGATGTTAAAATTAGGCAAAAAGAATCTTTCCCACAGTCTGAGGTAAAGCGTTAAAAGATTTCTACAAATGAATGTATGGAACAGCTAACACATGTTTCCAGCTAAAAATCTACTTTAAGTCAGCTCTTCTGGAGAATTAATGAGTGCAAACATCTTATTTTTCCAGAGGAAAATAATTGAAAAAAATATACGTCCTGAAATAAAATGCTAGTGCACATGACAGCTAATGGAAAAATGCTATGGTGAGGACAATGAAGGATAGGAAAGAGAGGTGGAATGGTATCTGAGATGTACCTTTTAGATATATGTCCTGTGTAAAACCAAAAAAAAAGTAACAGCAATAGTAGTTAAAGAAGCAGCTGAATGACAAACATGCTAAGAACAAAACAGGATCACGGGCTAGGTGAGGTAGGTCCATTTCTTCAAAGCTTACACTACAAACACAAGAATACTTTCTAGATTTAGCTAAGAAAATTCTATTCTGGAGACCCCAATTACACTAGCTGAGTGACAAGACTAGTGACACATGTTACTTTTGTCTTACCTCTATAAAGAAGAGACTAGCCGCTGATGTTGGATGATGATACATATAGATGGTCACGAGGATGGCTGCAGCCACGATGAGGACCAGGACTAGAATGCCGACAATTAAACCGGCATGAAGCGTTCCACCTTTCTTCTCTGCTGCACTGTCATCTGTGGAAGCTGCACAAATGGCACACTTATTAGCACAGCAACTTATGTCTTATCCATTCCATTCCACAGCTAGCAATGGAGCATTCGCTTTCTCTGTGTTACATGCTCCTCGTTTTCCGCAGCCCAAGTTGGAAAAAGATGTTAGATGTCTCTTTCTCACAACCAAATACTCTCATAATCTTAATGAACAGACATTTCCAAATGTTTTACTGATTCTAACTCAATAAACAAAATTAGTATCCTTTCTTTTGAATGCAATCTGGACATTCTGAAGTTCTTAATTAGCTCCATAATGAATTTTGCTTTGATTTTCTCATAAAACTATTGCAGTTGCCCTACAGACAAAAAGTACTAACTGAATACATTTTGAATGATGGTGTTTTGTTTTTTTTTTAAAGCTTCAAGTTGAGATACAGCACAAACCCTTGTGAGGTCTAGCTAATAAGCACATTCTGAAAGCCTGATTCATTAGGTTGGAGAGGAGTTTTGAATCACCCTGTGCAACTGAATCAGACAGCCAAAAGTGTAACAGATGGATGTTAAATGACCCTGCAATATTTTAATCTTGGTCTGAATTGAACACTCATCATACCAAAGTATTACAGAAGACCATCCATTACTAAACCTGATACTGAGAGGCTGCTCATGCTATGCTCCCATCAGGAGAAAAGAAGGTTAGGTTAGTCTCTGTCACACAAGCAACTTGTCAGCAGTACTTCCAAATAAGTGACTGGAAGTCTTTTAACAACACTGTAACCTTTGTGGAAAACATCTCTCAATAAATTAGCCAACACCTGTAGAACTGCTTGTACTTGGGTATGATTTCTACTTTGGACAACCCTGAGTATCACAGCAAGTACAAACATGGTGATAAGCCATGATTCTTCAGCATCATCTTGCGTAAAAGGAGAGGTGCTGTTCTACCCACCACTGCAGGCAAAAGGGTGATTCAGAAGCCCTAGGTTTAAGAAACACCAGCAGAGCACTGGTCATTTGGCTTCACAAACTTATATAATTTTCCTAATATTCCCACTGCTTTCTGCCTTTCTGGCAATCCTTCAAATCATCTCCATGCCTTACTCCATACAAAACCTGGCTCTGGTCCTGCTTATGAGAAGTTTTCTTTCAATTCCACTTTTAAATTTCCTCTCACCATGCTTGTTTGCCAAGCTGACTATAATGAAAACTGTTCATTTCTGCAGTCATCCCTTTTGTTGTGCCATCCCCCTGAACTATTTGTTTGGTTGTCTAAGAGTGTCATGGTCTGTGAGGTCAGGGACTCTCCCTTTTATTCATTCTTGGAAAAGAGCTATTGAGTTACAGGGTATGACTTCAAACAAGTTACTGTTATTGTTAATAGTAACAACAACAACAACAACTGTACATGGTCTTTTACCATTCATCAGATCGTGACTAGAGAACTCCAAGCTAATTTTAAAAAAAGAGAACTGGAAAATAATAGAAGTGTCTATTGATCTAGGTCCTTATACAGCATTAAATGCCTTGTATGAGGGGCAATAAAAGAAAATAGGAATGGTTAACCTCAGTGTAACAGCTCATCCACATGTGGCAGCACTTTTTCTCATGAGACCAAGGAAGGCTGCATGGCCCAGCGGATTGTACGGCACCATTGTGACAACAGGGAGAAAAGGAAAACGAAGATGTATTATCTTAGCCAAGAGCTATTTCTAACTATAACATGGAAGTGAATCTATGGGAGAGTGAAGCAATTAATGTAAGTTTCCCCTGCTTTTGTCCATATTTCCTCAACCTTGAATCAAGACAGCTGAAACCCTGCAGTGTTGCTCTGCTCTTTCCCATGAAGTTGGTAAGACAGCTTAGGGAGTAAGGAGCTGAGTAACAGCATCAAAGGATAAAGAAAAAGAACCAAATAATTTGAGAGGCTAAAATAGGACATGGGAGGCATTAATAAACCTACTAAAAAATTGCAAGCATGGACTCCCACTCAGATACTGCGTAATCCTGAAGGTATCTTTCTTTTTACTGATAAGTTCATGAGTACCTGTTCACACCGGAACTTCAGTTTTAATTTTGCTGACTATGGACATCAAGTTTGAGCTTAGGCATGAATAGGATCCAAGAACCAGGCCTCTCTCTGCCTAAATCCTACAAAAAGTGATTTGCTTAACTTTCTTAAAGCTTAGTTCACACAGATGTATAGGAACTTTTAAAAAAGAAAAGCAGCGTCAGCCCTATTTGAGTTTTCTTTTTTTTTTCAACACTGTACATAGAGTGAAAATTTCCAGGCCATCCTTTACATTGCAGTGAAAGAAAGAAGATATTGCCTAGGATGTGGAAGATCTATTTTCAAATGTATTCCCACCCAAAGGGCACTTAAAACACTTCCTGGTAGTTGTAGCACTATGTAGCGAGGGATGCAAGATTCATGGTGGAGACAGGAAAGAAAGGTGACCCTAAAAATGGTTCCTCTAACTTTCAGAGTCTTTTACTTGACATAACCATTAACAATTTATTAAATAGCTGTTCGTTTTTAGCAGAGAATAGACAAATGTGTACAAGCTCCAGTTTTAATTTCTGTTCATGTACTGTAACAATATTTAGTACTTGCACATATATTTCAGATTGCCAAGCAAATGCAAATCGAGCAATTGAAAGGCCATCAGGAAAGGCCTGCTTTATTGTACATGCTCTGGGTTGGGCTATTAATTCCCAGTGATGAGCAGTTAGTTGTGTGAGTCACCCTACTGAGAAGTAACTGCTCCCCAGAAGGAGTAGGGTATTTATAGTTTGTCTGTCTCATAATTGTCTTTTTGACAGCTTCATACTCTTTGACTCTTCCCTTCAATGCCACATTGGTGCATCATAAACTACTTTATCACTTGTACCCATTTTCAGGCCAATTTGCACTAAATGAGTAATTTGTATTGTTACTATATTATGGTTAAAGGCAGAACATCATATTCTGTATATTAAAAAATGCTGAACTTCAGCAAAGGTCCTAACCACTCTGTAAAGGCCATCAAATTAATCCCCTGTGATTTGATATTTTCTCAGTGTTTAGCATCCAGCTTTGCAAACGAGAATGCTCTCTCTTCCAAATAACACAGGTGACAACTGCCTGCCCAGATTTCTACTGGTCTAGGGTGGAGCACTGCAAGGACATCAGTGCAGTGATCAGAATGCTAAACGCAAAAAATAATGAAATACAAGAAATGCTTTTCTTAAATGACAACAAGTGTGAGTAACTTGTAATTTCCATAATCGAAATTCAGTTCATTGACCCCAGGGCTCAAATACTCATGAGAAATTGATTTCACTCTCTTTGCACAGAGACAATAAACAGTGTTGTCAACTTTGAAAATACTCTCTCCTACAAAATCAACTGACTTTTTCTTTTAAAAAGCCACCAAGGGAAATAGCTGAAAAAACGGACACTGAAACTTTTTCAGGTGCAGAAATCTTATGAAGATTATCACAGCACATCTGCTGTTCCAGGCAAGGCTAAAGCCATGGGAGAATATTTGTCCTATGACCAATCGTTTCCCTAAATGAACTTTCTCAGTGGAACATTCACCAAACTTTCCTTTTCTTGTGCTCAAAAAAGCAATTGTTACGTACAATATGCTCTATTTATAACTGCTCCCAAAATTCTTACATGTATAAACCTTTTAAGCAGAAGGAGCATGTTAAGATATGCAAGGTTAGTCTGCTTCTCATTAGGTGCTGACTGACAGCATAGAAACAGCAAGTAACTTTTTTTCCCAAATACAAAAGCACACAGTACAAACATGAAATAACTGTTCTGATGGAATGCCATTTAAAAAATAAAGGTGAAAACACAATAACAATGTTCTTACTGCTTGCATGATAAACACATAAAGACTATCTCATCCTTGATTTTTATATTACTATGCTATGTCTCTAGTTAGAGTCAGGTTAGCTGCTTCTGGTGCAGGAAAAACAAAAAAACTCAAAGATTTAACATGAATGAAAATCTTGTCCTGGTTCATGGGGACTGTGATGCTGACTTTAACAGGAACAAAGACATGTTCAAATTGTGACTGTTATTTAGAGTGTTTGTAAACACATTGTGGATACTTTATCAATGTTGTTTATCCCACTATTGCATATTAACCATTGAGGTCTGCAAAATAATGAAATACAATGCTTTCTATTATCTAAATTTAAGGTTTACACAAAGATTCTATTGCGATAGCTTTATATATGAGAAAACAAAATTGTGGTACATAGATGTACACCTCTCATGATGTGAGATGAAAAAGAGTTTACTTACCAGAGATTAATGACTCTGTCTGTGAAAGCAGAGATACAAAAAAGTTTTATGGTAAAACGGAGGAAAAATAGGTGAAGTTCTGTTACCTCCTGGCTAAAAGCTTTCCTTTGTATAATGTGACATGGAACCATGGGCAAAAGACAGACAAAAAGTGGAATTCCATTGTGTGAACTTGGAAAATAAAGCTTTGCTTTTTCCCTCCAGGAGCCATGTCATTCCATTTTACTCTTGCATTTTGATCAGATGGTAAAAAGCTCCAATTCAAACTCACTTCTTATATGCATGTGCATCTTTAAGGGATAAAATACAATACCTTATTTCGCCCTCCTGACTGACACAGCTATACCAGCAAAGCCAGGGATATAGATGACCTAAATAGCAGCAATCAGCCTAAAGATGATAACTCAGTACTAAGCTTTGTTCTTTTCTCCCCTCTTTTCACCAGATGAATGAATTTTCATGGCAAGCCTCTGAACTTGTCAGAAAGAGATGGAGAATGAACCCTGCAATTTCTTCTTATATAGAAATGCTTCATGACAAAATGAGTGTTTGCTGTTAGGTCATGTGGCAGCAATTGGATGAATTCTTAATGTTCATCAAAACCCATGATTTTTTTAGCTGATTGGTCAGATGAATATGAAACTGTACTTGGCACTGGTGAGGCTGCACTTTGAGTACTGCGTTCAGTTTTGGACCGCTCATTACAAGAAGGACATGGAGGTGCTGGAGCGTGTCCAGAGAAGGGCAAGGAAATCGGTGATGGGTCTGGAGGACAAGTCTTGTGAGGAGCAGTTGAGGGACCTGGGGTTGTTTAGCCTGGAGAAAAGGAGACTGAGGGGAGACCTTATTGCTCTCTACAACTACCTGAAAGGAGGTTGTAGCGAGGTAGGTGTCATTCTCTTCTGCCAAGTTACAAGTGATAGGACAAGAGGAAATGGCCTCAAGTTGCATCAGGGGAGGTTTAGATTAGATATTAGGAAAAATTTCTTCACTAAAAGGATTATCAAGCATTGGAACAAGCTGCCCGGGGAAGTGGCTGAGTCTCCATCCCTGGAGGTATTTAAAAGATGTGTAGACGTGGTGCCTAGGGACATCGCTTATTGGTGGACTTGGCAGTGCTAGGTTAACGGTTGGACTTGATGATCTTAAAGGTCTTTTCCAACCTAAATGATTCCATGATTCTATGAAATAGCTATCAGACACCTTGGAGCTCCTGGATGAGAGGAACCAGACCAATAACAGTCCAAGGATGGCTATGGAAGAAGAACAGTTGTGGGTGTACGAATGGTTGAATGAGATTAACATAGGTACAGTAGTATATCAGAGAGATAACAGGGATAGCAGTGAGGAGAGATGGGTTTGACCTGCCAGATTCAGATGATATTCCCAAAATCAGAATGTTCCAGCACTGTCTCTGGCAGACAGCTTTATTACCCTGAAATAAACCTTGGAGAGGGATGAAAATTGCTTGATTACTTGCTTAGATCACTTTTGAAAAGCTAGGTTTATATTATCATAGATTTATTATACATCAAATAGCATGCAGTACATGCCTTTGTTTATATATCAAATGTATATGACTAGCAAAAGTAGTTCCCAGCACCAAATCAACAAGTAGAAATGGGCAGCTAAATAATCACCTTTCAGTATATCTCATTTTCCCTCACAGCTCAAGACTTCAGACAGATATTTTACACAGTGAATTACAAAACTTACAGTCTCTGATGGAGAATGACATCCCTGTTAACAATATAAAAAAAGTTGTTTTGTGTTGCCACAGCAAGTTTTAAGTGACCTAAATGTTACCTTCTTTAAGCATCATCAAGTTTCTGTGATTCTATAATAATTTTACAGTTGAAATGATGATGTAAAGAAGCTCTCCTTTGACATACTATCAGGACAGTTTTTACATAGTTCCAATCAAAAAAATGACTGTGAATAAAATGTGACTTTTCCATTAGAGGTCTACTCTTTATCTGTACTTAATTCCACCTAATTTTAGATTCTGTGGACAGGTATTGACAATTTGTTTGTAAGCTCTTTGAAAATATGAACTATCATGTTAAATATTTATATTAGAATATAAAGATATATAATTATAACAACAATAATGTATAAGCATGTCTTACTTTCCTAAGCTGGTATTTGAAGGATAGGTTTTTTTTATGTAAGAACAATAAGATACTTGTTTTGCATTAGTATTAATAGTATAGCACAATCTACTTTAATCAATAAATGTATTTTTACAAAGCTGGACGTGCTACAGCTTCAAGATCATGGTCAATACCAAAATAGTCATTACCTAACGTGTACGTTAAGGAATGCATGGGAAATTCTGCAGTTAACAAATAAACTATTAAAAAATGGCATGTTTGCATGGAGGCTCTGAAAATACTGTCACACATTCTGTTTCTGTAATGTTTAATCTATGTGGTGCATAATCGTAAGTAATAAAAGAGTATATAAGTCTCTATTGTAAATGTGGTTGTACCTGAACCTATACGTTTTTCTGGTCTGCTTCATCTGTAGGAGCTGTTTTCATGCGCTTGTATCCAGACCCATTTTGCCATAAAACTAAGACCATGCCAGAAACACTGTCAACTTAATAAACCAGCATTTCTGTACGAATAGTGCTGCACAGATGCCTTCATACCCATGTGATAGAATCATAGAATCGTTTAGGTTGGAAAAGACCTTTAAGATCATCAAGTCCAACCGTTAACCTAGCACTGCCAAGTCCACCTATGAACGATGTCCCTAGGCACCACGTCTACACGTCTTTTAAATACCTCCAGGGATGGGGACTCAACCGCTTCCCTGGGCAGTCTGTTCCAATGCTTGATAATCCTTTTAGTGAAGAAATTTTTCCTAATATCTAATCTAAACCTCCCCTGATGCAACTTGAGGCCATTTCCTCTTGTCCTATCACTTGTAACTTGGCAGAAGAGAATGACACCTACCTCGCTACAACCTCCTTTCAGGTAGTTGTAGAGAGAGATAACGTCTCCCCTCAGCTTCCTTTTCTCCAGGCTAAACAACTCCAGTTCCCTCAGCCACTCCTCATAAGATTCGTGCTCTAGACCCTTCACCAGCTTCATTGCTCTTCTTTGGACACTAATGAGAGACACGTTTCCACAGGAGAGATCTCTACAAGCCATTTGGCAACACCTCCTCTCCATGTGTTTGTTCTCCTCTTTGGGCAGCCAAAGAGCAGAAACCCTCTCTCGCTTCATGGTCTGGGGCTAACCCGCACCTCCAGATCCAAGTTCAATCCATCAGCCCTCCACGCTATTATGTATGTAATTTCTAGCCTGGAAGCTGTATAACCTTATTTGCATGACCATGGCTTTGAGTTAATATGCTCCTGTAAAGAGGGAGGACATAATGTTTAGGACAGCTGAGCACACAGGGTTACAGCCTACAATGAACTCAGCAGAGCCACTGGATTTTTCCCCTCTTTTGGGCCTCTGTTTACATCTGGAATGTGAGTCTACCAGGAGACTGCTTGTTTTATGGTGCAGGTATATGGTTCTCCAAACTTAAGCTTTTTTCCTGTACATAATGCAAATTCCTGAACAAATGATTAATGACCTACGTACAGTGACTGTGGGAGGGAATAAGGGAATGTACAGTTGGAAGGATTCTCCAGAGACTCAGAGGAATCTCCATAAAATGTTCTCTAACCTCTTTTAGGAACAGCCTGCTCTGGGCTTAGCTTCTTCACGGTAATGGAGTGCGATTTTCTTGCTTTTGTGGGTTCATTCCCTTAGCATTTGTTAACATTTTGAGGTTAAGCCATTGTTACACTTTACTTGGTTTCATGATGATTTATAAAGTTATGGCTCAGCTAATGCTTTAAAAATTGGTTTCCAATTACATGTAAGGGATGAAAGGTGGTCTTTGAGTGAGAATATTATGAACTGTAACCCACAAATACTGAATTCAATATCTGGCTTTGCTATCAATTTTCTGTAGGACCCAGGGCAACTCAATAAGTCTCTCCAAGACTGATGAACTGCTTAGTGCAGCAAATGAATAAGAGTGCACTAAAATCAAATCCCTCTGTTTATAGGATGACAGCACTCTGAATGTGTCAGCTAAGGACTTTCATTCTTCCGCTCTAAAATATCACCTAATGCTACAACAGTTGTGTGGTGGTTTGACCCTGGCTGGATGCCAGGTGCCCACCAAAGTCGCTCTATCACTCCCCTCCTGAGCTGGACAGGAGAGAGGAAATATAAGGAAAGGCTTGTGGGTCAAGAAAAGGACAAAGAGATCACTCACCAATTACCATCACGGGCATAACAGACTCGACTTGGGGAAATTAGCTTAATTTATTACTAACCAAATCAGAGTAGGATAATGAGAAATAAAACCAAATCTTAAAAACACCTTCCCCACACCCCTCCCTTCTTCTTAGGCTTAACTTTACTCTTGATTTCTCTACTTCCTCCCTTCCAGTGGTGCAGGGGGACAGGGAATGGGGGTTGCAGTCAGTTCATCACATACTGTCTCTGCTACACCTTCCTCCTCAGGGGGAGGACTCCTCACACTCTTCCCCTGCTCCAGCGTGGGGTCCCTCCCACAGGAGACAGTCCTCCACAAACTTCTCTGTCATGAGTTCCTCCCACGGGCTGCAGTTCTTCACGAACTGCTCCAGCGTGGGTCCCTTCCATGGGGTGCAGTCCTTTAGGAACAGACTGCTCCAGCGTGGGTCCCCTGCAGGGTCACAAGTCCTGCCAGCAAACCTGCTCCAGCCCAGGCTTCCCATGGGGTCACAGCCTCCTTCGGGCATCCACCCACTCTGGTGTGGGGTCCTCCATGGGCTGCAGGTGGATATCTGCTCCACTGTGAACCTCCATGGGCTGCAGGGGGACAGCCTGCCTCACCACGGTCTTCACCAGGGGCTGCAGGGGAATCTCTGCTCCGGCACCTGGAGCACCTCCTCCCCCTCCTTCTTCAGTGACCTTGGTGTCTGCAGATTTGTTTCTCTTACATATTCTCACTCCTCTCTCCAGCTGCAGTTGCACAGTTTTGGGTTTTTTTTCCCCCCCTTCTTAAATATGTTGTCCCAGAGGCACTACCACCGTTGCTGATGGGCTTGGCCTTGGCCAGTGGTGGGTCCATCTTGGAGCTGGCTGCCATTGCCTCTGCCAGACATAGGGGAAGCTTTGAGCAGCTTCTCACAGAAGCCACCCCTGTAGCCCCCCCGCTACCAAAACCTTGCCACGCAAACCCAATACAAGTTGTCACCAGTATTAATTTTAGTTTGAGTCACTGGAGGCCATTTAAGCCATTACAATACTCAGTAGCATCAAGCAATGGCCATCACATAGCTCAATATTGTACCATATTGTACCACGCCATCTGGCCTGGCAAGGCAGCTGACTGTTGCTAAATCTAGAAGAGTAGAAAGTTACTAGATTATGAGAATTTCAATTCAGTCAGCCCATTGACTCCTCTTAATCCTACTGAAAACAAACACAAGACCATCAGGTCAGGCAGGCTGTTGATCTGTAAAGCTGTGTCTATTGCTTCCAGAGTAACTTACCCTCACGCCTCCCCCACCTTGTGGAGAGAGAACAACTTCAGGTACTTCAACGCAAAATTTACAACTATACTAGTCTTCTTTCACTTCACCTCCATTTTCCCCATCCTTCACAGTGACCCGTGCACACTGATGTCAAAGATGAGCGAGCAATGTAGAGGAGATTGCAGGAGGCTACTGACTGGATCTACTGGGTTAACACCACATAGAATAGGTAGTTAAAAAGACAGAAGATCACAGGAGCTTTGTGTGCCCTAGCTGTCACACTGCCACAGCACTGTGACAGCAACAGGAGCAGATGATAAGATAAAACATTAAGTAATGCAGCCTTGTCTTAAAAGTTTATCCAGTCTATTACATTTAGCCCTCTGTAAGATCTCCATTTAGATCTACATGTGGTTTTCACATTAACCCTTTGAGCTGGTACAAAGTCCACAAATTATACGTGTTTAACAAAATCAGTTAAATGTGTCCCTTTACAGCAAAGTCATGACAACTGTAAGAGCAGATACTGTGTATCATTTTATATCTGGCTTAGAAAACCAAAGAAACTAAACTGGTATAGGTCAGACTTCAATATAAGTTGAAGTGTCTATACATAGTTGTTCTGATTTAGCTAAACTGTTTTGACATCATGCTTCTTTAACCTAATGTGGTATATAATGCCTAATATGATGTGTAAATGCCCTTTTGTGCTAGAGGCAGAAAGTGACATTTGCTTTCTAGGGGATACATTCCAGTGCCACTACTTTGGAAAACCTCTGCCATTACTTGACTGACTTTCTGCAGATTGGATTGGTGTTTTTTACATATTCTGTGATGGTAGCTGTAATAAGATGATCACAGCAAAGTTGGGATGCAGTGGAGATGCAAGAAATTCTGGGAAAGACAAATGTCTTGTTCTAAGTATTGTTTAAGTACAATCCAAAGCATCATGAAACAAACAGAAGATGACATAATTTATTAATGCTACCAATTTAAATGTCCTAAGAATAAAGATTATTAATCCGTGCTCATACTTTTTACCCAGAATGGATGAGTTCAGCACTTTTCATTTGTATTTGCTTTAAAAAAACACACATGTAGCCCACTAGCCATTGTGTATAATATGTAGAATGCATTTCTTCCTGCGTTTGATGCACATGGAAGATGGGAATATTTATATCAGAGGCTGTTGCTTTTCCAAGCTTACGTTCTTGGCTTTGGAAGGTTCCGTTTCAATTAGATATCTGCCAGCAGGCACTGGCGTAGTATCATACTGAACACCAGCAAGTCTGTATATGCTTTTCTTAAGTCACAAGATCTCCTGAGAAAGAAAAACTTGAATTACACCAGGGACATAATTTCATGTTTCTTACAGCAACATACTATGTTAGATCCTGCACTTTTTCCCAAGTATAATGCTTTCTTATTCTGAGTGCTACAGCTGAACTTGCAGAAAGCAGTAGCAGCATTTAGCAAATTGCTTGGGGTCTAAAGTTCAACTTTGATCATGCTTTCATCATGCTTTGATCATACTGAAGAAAACAAGAGAGATCTCTAATATTTCTTAAGACCTGTCTCTAACTAGTGTTGAGAATAGACTGCTGAGAAATGATAAAGGAGGAACAGCTTGAAAATGTTCAGGGAGAAGCAGAATAAAATGTGGAGATATATCAGCATTTCTTAGCTTGTAATCTATGGTGTGAAATACAATATATGGGAAGACTCGCTGACTTATTTGAGTTATATTTTATTTGTTCCCTTTGGAATTTTCCCCCTACCTAAATATAAGAAAAAGGACAAAAAATCCAATGAACTCTGTTTACAAGGCTCTTTCTGGTTTATTTGATAATCAAGGTGGCTAATTGTTCTTCTTGAATCTACTTTTCTTCATATTCTTATCCTATTAACACATTTCTATGCATCATCAACTATTTTGCTTATCTCTGTTTTCTCATACTTTTCTCTGTCTTCTTCTATTTCCATCACTACTGAAACCATTCCAAAGCTGCTCCTTGATAAGAATTTTTTTGTACGAGCACAGCATATAGTATAGCATAGATAAAGTAAACTTTATGACAAGTTGTCTCCAAGGAAATCCTTGCTTGCCTAAAATTGTATGAACCCTGCAATTTTAGAGGAACATCAGCAGTTTTGAGTAAGTGGAACATACAGAAGTAAACATATAATTACATAATCCATAACCCAATCTCAACAGGATTTTTGCAATAATGGTAAAAACCTTAAATCCTCCCTTTTTCAAGAGAGAAGAGTGGAAGAAGAGGTCTGAGTCTTGGCCTGCCAGGTTTCTGGACAGGAATGGAAACTGAACACATTAGCTAGGACACCCTGAAGAGAGTTAACGTAAGAAAACCTTGGGTACCTACAGGCAAGATGCTCACTCTTAGCATGTCATTTGGATTCTTTTCTGTAGCTGATAGAGCTAGGCACCTCTATATAGTAACTTATCCCACTTTGCATACTTCTTTTAGGATGACATGAATGACTTCCTCTTGCCTATTGCTTGCCACTGGCTATGCGAAAGGACCAGAAGAAGAGCTTGTGGCTTTCTGGCTAACATCAGATGAGATGAAGCCTCTGGAAGGTCATTTCCTGTGGCTAGGTCAAGATCTGATGATGAAACAAAGCCATATCCTGTGGACCTTATCCCATACAAGGTCCACTTTAAAACATTTTTAAACCACCATGAAGATTAGGTTTAGCATTGTTTAATTTAATGTTTTTTTCACTTTAAAATTGGAGAGGACTCAGCTAATCTGTAGTGACTTTTTAACCTGAGTTAGCTATTTTGGACTGTGTGGTCATAATAACTTTTGTTATGTCAAAAATATTTGTTTTCTCTAACAGGTTGGCTTGTCTCTTTGCTGAAATAGGTCTTATTTTCTGGATCATTTAGAAACAACATATTAGAAAGAAATAAGTTAGATGCTTATTAGCAGGCATGAACTAGTGTTCAACACATTGCAGCTGGAGTTCAGGGTACACAAGAAAAACAGGACTGAGTCTTCTCCATAATTTGTCAGGAATTCTTATGGTAGGAAAAGCTCAGACCGCAATTTTTAAGGGAAATTAAGAAGACAGATGACTAATGGGAGATAGTTTCCATGCATAGAGGACTATTAAAAAAAAAAAATAGCCTTGAGTAAATTTATCACTGTATATAAGGTATGTAAAAGTACTTTTTTTTTCAAAACTTGGGTCTGCATTTTGTTCATTTCTTACTGAGTATCCTAATCTTTCAAGCTGAAATTAAGCTCTGTATAGCACTAACGTTAATCCTGTACATCACTAATGTTCATAGCTAGACCATCTTTGAAAAAGTCCACCACAGAGTGTAAGCAGCAGGGCACAGACATTTCCTAGCACTACATATGCTGGGATAGACTTCTTCACAAATCAATAAAATAGCTTTATCTCTCAGGTAGATGTTTTTTGCATAGCTTTATTTTTTTGTAATAGTAATTTCTGTACATCGTGATGAATGAGAAGTGTAGCAGATTCTCTGACACTGTCAAACACACATGCACTTTTCTATTGAGTTATAAAGCTGAAGGATTGAGAGGGACTCACAACAATCAAATCATCACAACAAGGTGTCTAAAAAGGTCAAATAAAATGTCTAGATGTGCTGGCCAATCATCTAAATCATCCACCAAAGAGTTCTTAACAAGAAAATACTGCTTTACTGTATAGTCACAATCAATTGCTCACGATTTTTATGAAAAATTAGTTTTTTAAACTGTTTAGTCAGCTGTGCTGTAAGAAAAATGAAAAATACAACAGAATCTTTAATTAATAACAAAAATATACATTTGTAGTGCTGGACATATCCTAACACTTATAAAATGCTTGCTATTTTAAAGAGAATTAAGATTTAACAAAAACTTGATGGCATGTCATCTGTCTTTTAAAATGGTTCAGGCATATATGTATTAGGCATCTATCATGTGTCTATGAAGAAAGAAGGAAGACAGAAGAAACAGAAACAAGTAAATTTGAAATATATTTTAAAATATGCCACACAAGATTGTGGGTGAATTACAGCACTAACTTGCAAGTGATTTTCTCATATAATTAAAAGGTCAAAGCAGTTTGACCTGAACTCGAAATGTAATTTAAATTTAGTTGCTGCTTTGCAACATTTGGTTTCAAAAGTTCCAGGCAGAAGTGAGATGCAGAATTTCTATAGAATCCTTTTGTTGTACCTAACCAGATATTGACTGTCATCATCCAAGGACACATCAAGCTATAGGCCATCATTGATCCAATATAGCTTTGGTTTTCCATTATAAAAGGTTCCCTTTCATTAGAGTTTTAAAGGATCTAGTGTGAGAAAATAAAGACCCTGTATTCGTGACCTGAAATAATCTACTCTTTATGAAAGGCTGACAAATCACAGAGAATCAAAGAACGCGCCTGCGGCTGCAGAGGTTTTATCTCAGCCTAATCTAGGGGTCACTGGAAAATTCAATGCATAATTGAAGATTCATCAAAAAGAACTTCTCAGATTAAAAGCTACGTTTACTGTGTGAATGAGAAATCCTGGTGTGTTGCTTTGCTTCCATGTTGTTTGAAGTCAGTTTCTTTTTTTTTAAATTTCAAGAATAAAAGAAACAGCTCAAGGAAAATGAATAATCACATCAGGTGCTGGTTTGTCCTTCTAAAATGCAGCAGCTTCCTATGTGGAAACGGAATTTCTATATTTAAGGTAAGCGATGCCACAAACCCTACCACCTCACGCTACCAAGTAGGCCACAGCCATCCCTTGCTTGCTCTAGTATTCATCATTTTGTTTGCTTTCACAGGTTTTTTCTTTTCAGATCTTGACCAAAGAGTAGACAAGTGAAAAAATAAACCTGTTGCAATTCCCAAACCAAAAGAAACCTGGAATGTGTTTTCTAAAGCCCACTTTTTGAATTATTTTTTATATAACAGCATACTATTCTGAGCTGTTCATGAGATGCTCAAGATGGAGAGCTGTCTGGTCCCAGGCCAGCCGCCTGCCATGGAGCAATGGCTTGCAGGGCAGAGCATGGATATAGCTCAGCTGGGAACACGCCTCATGTACAGAGAAGACACAAAATGGGAGAGTGAAGTACTGACTGATTCACTCTGTTTATTGATCTTTAAGAGCACTGAAGCACTTCTCACAACAAAATAAAAAGCAATTTGATTTCAAGAAGAATAAGAAAGAAACGTTCAAGGACATTCCCGTAGACAAAATGCCTAAAAGTACCACCCTGAGTTTATAGATGACCTTATTCCAAGGGACCACTTATGTGTCAGAGCTGTGTCAAACAACCACATTGCCAACAAATGGACAATTCAATGCCCAGTACTGCATGTGACCAGCTATGCTGTGGTTAGTGACAACAAAATAACAGAGGACTGACTGGTGAGGAAGGGGATGGCAACTGCCTCTTGTGGAGTGAGCAGATCTCTAATTTGAGGGATGGAGAAAATAATGGCTGAATATTACTGAAAAACAAATGACAGGAAAACAGACCAAAATGCTAAGTGGCATCTCACACCGTGTTTTTTCAAAACTTGAACAATTCTCTGCAAGGGCCCTGAGAGACCACTATTTTTCAGCTGTCCTGACCCACTGCACCTGGGACTTATGCCCACGGGGTTGGGGACTGCATGTAAGCTCAAGCCCAAGCCTAAGCTATGCTGTAGGTGAGCTGGTAGTCAGCCCCATCTTTGATCTTGCCTTCTGGACCAACCTTGGATCTATGCTGAAGGTAGCCTGTCTCCAGTCCTGTCCCTGGCCTTGTCTCCTTGGATGGACCTTGGAACTGTGTTGTAGACTTATCTCTGGCCTCATCTCTTTTTGCTGCTGACCGGACTCCTTGTATGGACCTGCTTCATCACCTCACCTTCTCTGGGACTGCTGATGGGAGCTGTTTCCTTTGGTCCTTGCCTGAGCTGTGCTGCTGGCTGCTGTGCCTCGCCTGCTCCCTTGCTGCTCCCAGCCTTGCCTTGCCAACCTGGCTTCTTGCCTTGACCCCGGGCCTGGCTTGTCACTGCAGACTTGGCTGATGGTCACTACTCTGCGGCTGACCCTGGCTGCTGCCCCGAGATGCTGGACTCACCCTGCGCCCTGCCCATGCCTGCTGCCACGCTTGCTGTCGGTTCCCCTGCCCCTGGGGGAAGCTTGGTGCTCCCTGCCCAGAGGAAAGGCAATCAAAGCCAATAATATTCCCCTTTATATAAGTGGAAACATAATTCATTTCAATTTACTCAGCAAATCATCCTCTGCTTTGAAAGACCATTCTGAAGCCTGCAGAAATCAACCTAAATCTTTCCTTTCTCCTTGGCAAGCTCTACATCAGCAGTGAATACAGACGCAACCTATATCTAATTACCCAGTCCTATTCTAACTAATAACAAAATTCTCATCAGCTTCAAGGGAGAAGGAACAAACCCCAGGTCTCAGTCCTTGAACTGACAAAGGAGATGACAAAAGCAGTCCCCTGCAGAGCCTCATTTAACAGAGGCCTTTATCAGTAAGACAAGGTGATCTTATTAACTTGCACAGGGAATGTGCATGGAGAAATACAGGATCTCTGCTTGTACAGATATACAGATATAAAATGGATATGTTTATTAACAAAATGTCATGTAATAATTCACTACCATGAATGAGTTTATAACACAATATTATTATTTAGAAGTAGCATCATATCCTCTCTTAATACAGTTAAATGAATACTGTATTATTATAATATAGTTAACAACTGTATTAATACAGGTAAAATTTACTTAATATGTCCATATTTGGAAGTTAATTAAACCTGCTGTTTTATTAAAGAGTTATAAAGAGAGTTGTAAATGTTTAATTTACTAAGCAGTTGCTAAGCTTATTTGCCCTGCTGCTCTTCGACATAAATGTGGAAGGCTGAAGTCCTTTGAGCATCTAGTAAAAGTTATTTCTACAATCGGATTTTGATTAATGAAGTTCAGTGGTGTACAATTTGACAAACTACTGACATTATTTACAGAAAAATAATCATCTCTTACCTCCATTGTCTTTTAGGTGCAGCGCTATCTTGGTGTCATCTATAAAGGAAATTCAAAGTTAGTTGTAGGAAAATGCATTTTTCTAGGTCATGAGTCATTTCAGAAATGACTTTCTAATGTCAAAGAAATTTCACAATTAGAAAATTATTTGGTACACAACCCAATGAGAATTAAATTGTGGTATTCTTACTTATACTGAGCAATGCTTTAATTCCTTACTACGAAAACCACATTTATGAGACTGTTACAGTGTAAAGGAGGATTCAAAATACTGGTAAATAAGGGTCTGTCTCATAACACTTACAAATAATTCATTTATGTTACATGTTCATACATAGCTTGAGCATTCCATCATATTAAGGACTAGATGAATCAACATATGACAATAAAACAATGACTTAGTTCCTCTTCTAAGAAACATGAAAATGTATACTGGTTTTAAATCCTATTTATTTCCATATTTCTATTCTTGTTGTGAGCTTTAATGAACAAAATACCAGAGAATAACACTGCTAATGCAGTCCAAATCCTGCACTGACAGTTACTAAACTTCTCTTGCTGCAAACAAAACCAGCCTTTCTTATCAGTAGATTCCCACCTTGAAACACCTTCAGTTCAAATTTTCCTGTCACAGGCCACTTAAAAAATCTGCCTGTACCTGGTGCCTTTTCTTGTGTTAACATACAATTCCAACAGAAAACTCCCCTCCCCCCCCCCCCCCCCCCCCCTTTAATAGATGCTAAAATGCTATTCAGGTAATCTGGATTAGCTTCTCTACGCAGCTGAATTTTCCCCAGAAACAGAAAAGCAGAATATCTCAATCACAGAAAGGCAAGATTTAAGTAGCCAGTGGAACAAGGGTGAGAACTGACACACCATCACTTACCCAGTTAATTTGGTTCAGAAGCCTATAGAAACTATTTCACAACAGTGAGAACTACATGAAAAGAACAGTGTCAACTGACTGAAAAAAAAGTAAACAGGCAAATCTTAAAGAGGTTTTTAATTTGGGTTATCTCTAATTTTCACCTGGCTAAATAGAATACCCAAAGGGATTAAAAATTCATTACATTTGTGATGGGAGTTTCTCCACTAACTTTAGCAGGGCCCTCTCCACCTACTATTTCAACAGGGTTTGGACTATGGCCTCGTGGTTAAAGGAACACGAAAAACTCATTGTAACCACAAGTTCCCCAGAAGTCTGCCTGGCTTGTCTGTGCGCCCCCAGGACTGCCCCCTCCTCCAGTGCTCATCCCCTTTGCACCTTACTGTTGAAAGAGCAATTTAAAAGCAGTAGCAGATATTGCTTTGACTGCAATTCCCCACTCCTTCCTCTGCCCCAAAGAGAAAAGGTCAACATGAACACATACTTAAAGGAAATAAATTTCTTTTAGACTTGCAAATGACATGTTTGCACTATAGCTTAATGCAGTGTATACACTTCACCTTCTGTGGGCAGGCTAGTTGGCAGGTGGGATGTGGTGGATCCTCTGGTGGTTGTTAAAACTCTGAACTTTGTGGTGGTTGGCAGAAGGGCGGTGGTGGAGTGTGGAGGTGTTTCAGTTGTGTCTATATTCTTCTCACAAATCTTATCTTTTGACTGTTGGGAAACAATAAAAACAAAGAAGAGAAAATTAATTCTCAGTGGAGACTGTCACCGAATGAAGAATTTAGGCATGGACAAGCTGCCAGGATAAAAAGAATAAAAATGGAAACACTGAATCAAGGAATTTCAAGAGCTTTCTCTTTTCTTTTTTTTTTTTTTTTTCTTTGAAGTGCTCTACACAGCATTCAGCAACGTATATTTTTCATTTAGCTGCAAAACTTACAACACTCAATTGTTAATGACAAGGCTTCAAAGTCATTCCTGAATGTCAAACATGTTATTTCCCCCAACCAGATTTTAACATCTATGATTATAATTCAAATTTTCACTCTTCTGTTGTGAATGCTCACTGACATTGTTCTGAGTGCCATAACACGTTAAAAAAGATACGTGGGAATTAAATTGTAGCTCTTCATAGTGAGTAATGTGTAGTTAACTGGAGAATTCAATTAGGCTTCACATGCAGTTATCACAGAAGAATATGCATGTATGTGTAAAATGTGTGCATGTATTCAGCCTATACAATATTTATATATCACACTATAGAGTGACACATTCACTATTAATTCTATATAATATTAAATTTTCACATATTATATCTGTATATATTATATATTATAACAATTATTATATAAATTATAAGAATTATAAAATGCAAACTATAAAATATAAGAATCATACAAATGATTATATTATATTAGCATACTGTAAATAATATTCACCATCATATAATAATTTAACTTTTATTTTAATGGACAAATATTTAAATAAAAATCTTGAGTTTTTTTCTTTTTTGAAATTTCTGGACACTTTTAGAATTGTGCAGGTTTAATGAATATTTTCTTCTATGGATCACATGGTTTTGCAGGAAAATACATCCAATTAACTAGCAGCAAATATTGGAACTCCCTGTAACTCCTGCTGTCCCCATTCATCCTAAAGAGAAGTGGAATCCCGCAAAGCCTGTTCACTGTATTGAGATCTGGCTGTCAAAACCCAGTGGGTGTTGTCTTTCTTTTAATATGTATGGATATTTTATTTTCCTTTTTTTTTTACAAGAAACAATATATTACATTAAAAAAGGTATCAGTACCTGCAGTATAACTATTCTTCGAATTTCTCCAGTTTTTAGCTTGAAAACTACTGTTAATTTCACTGATGCAATTTAATAAAAATTTAGCTCAAAATCTATCTTACAAAGAAGGAAACATTACTATGAGAATCCTCATTATTCATCCTCTTGAATGAATGCATCTAAAATTAACCTCTGTGTGCTAATTATTGATCCTTCATTGAACTCCAGCAGTCGGCTCAGGCATCATTCTGGAAGATGTTAAGTAAGCTGTTGCTTCTGCTCCAGAGAGCCTGAAAGCTGGACTGTGAGCAGCAACCAAGTAGCCTGAAACTATGCCAATCAAACTATTAGTTTCTCAGATACACTTAGTGTATCAATAATTTCCTCTCAGATCATGTACTAAGCCTTGGAGCAATAGTTGGGTTGAAACAAGAAGGGAGAAGCAAAATGGGATGTACTGTCATGCAGAGAGCAGTTTGGATAACTTCATCTACAGGCAGAAGTGACTCCTAGCTAATTATTGTCTGGATTAAAGCAATACAAAGGTTGTGCACTATTACAACAAATATTCCCAGTAACTTTTATTTTATATTCTTGAAAAAGTTGTCCTCCACAGATGAAAAATCTCACAGAAATTCCAATCTTAAATCATCAGTTTACAAACTGCAAAGCTGAAGCTTCAAGCCCATGTAACAAAGCAGTATGTTTCTTGTAAATGAACTGCTCTCATCCAGGAATACCCTGAGTACCTGTTTTAGAGGAGGCCCATAGTCCCTGGTTGACAGTCCACCACTACCACAGTCAGATGTCTTTCTCGTTCTCTCACTACCTCTCCAGGAAAGGACATCCAAATGCCTTGTAGTTGGTTGGTTTTTTGTTTGTTTGTTTTTTGTTTTGTTTTTGTTTTTGTTTTTTAAATATCTTTGAATTAATCTATGTAATTTCTTTTGTACTAAATGATTTGTCCAGATTTCATAACCAAAATGCAAGACATGCAATGCCTGTTTTTCACTTGAGACTGCTCTGGCAGAGGGTTTTCTGAGATGAGGATCATCACAGTTTCTTCCCCTTTTCTGGCAAGAGTCAGAGATTTAAGAGAAAAACAGTGCAGGGACATTGTTTTGGGGCAGGCTTTCTGGTATTTTTATTTTTTATTTAAAGTATTTTCTCAGAGATAAAATTTTTATTTTATGTCCATTTTCTTCCCTGAAATGGGGAGTGAAATTGCTCAGCCCATTTTTCTTTATTATGCCTTACAGCATTTCCACTGAATGATAAAGATAAATACAGCAGGTCTTTGGCCTTGAAACCATGCTTCATAATATGAAGAATTTAATCAAAAGCATCATAAGTATATAAATGGCCTCTGATGGGCTGAGGATGTAAACTACTCACATACCTCTTCAGGGCAGCCACTGTCTACCCAATCTTGCCGGTGACGGTCAAATCCACTGGAGCATCTTTAAATGATGAAATACATAGAAGTTGTCCAGATTGAAATAGGATAAAAACAAGAACAAGAAAGGAAGGGAGAGGAAGAAAAGAGAATGACAGAGAGAATAAGTAAATGATGTGATTTATTTTAAAATCCATATGATTTATGTAGTATTACTTTTATTCAAGAGGCTGTTGCTTGCAATATGAGTCAATCATTTAATCCACTTCAGTAAAAGGCATTTCAATGAACGAGTTATTATTTTAGGTGTGGGGTTTTTTTTTTTTAATTTATAGTTTTTAAATAGGAATATCTCCCTTCCACTGGATAATTATTCTTAAGACTGCACTGAGCCATAGCATTTTTAAGTTTGATGTCAGCCCTATGGATATAAATTGGTTTAATTATTTCTGTCCAGACTTCTTAGCCAGGAAAATTTAATCCCACAAAGGATGTAGTGAACCAGTCACTGCTTTTATCAGGCAAGGTGATCTGAGGCATCAAGATATACATATAACGATGCGATCAATGTTCACAGATTTAGATAACAGCTCCTCTGAACAGCCTTCATGACAATTAGAGAATACTATACAGCTGCTCCTACCTCCTCACTAGCTGCAGAAAACTTAAGTTGCATGCACATTTCTTATCAAATTAGGTGAAGTTAATAACCTGCTTGCAATATCCTTTCTCATTCGCAATATGTAGTGAAAAATTTTAAAACAACTTGTAACACTTTAATATGATTCCCCTGGCAATCCCCATCTCGCAACAGTGTTATGAGTGTTTATACAGTAACTTAGGGCTTCCTAGACAACAGGTAGCATTAAAATCAGAAAGCATTGTTAAAATGGCAAGCAAATAACTAAACCATGATGTCTGACTTCGAAAGAGATACTCCCCAGTTAGGGCTTTTTATTTTTTTGTTTTGGTTTTTTGTTTTCTGTATTCATTTCCTGTAGTATTTTGTTATGAGACAGGATGATGTCATTTGGCATCCATGGTTATAATTTACCTGACTGTACAGCAAATAACTTTCTCGCTGTCTTTTAATAAGACTAGGCAAGCAAATAAGGCCACTGTTATGGTTAGCTGTATTTATGGGGTAATTTTTTTTCTCAATGAACTGAAAGATGCCAAGACATGCTAAATACTACCCTACTTCAATGGAGGTAAATAGGTACATTTAGAAGAATGTAAGTGTGGAATCATTTTTATAGTAGGAGAGGATGTTACAAGAGGATGTAAACAACATTAACAACACACTTGGGATAATAAAACTTCTCCATATAATTATTCCGAGCAGAATCTACGTCTTTGACAAAAGATTTTGAGAATTGATTTTCTTGTTAGTTGTACTTGCACTGATCCGCATTTTGTCATTTGCAATGTTACTAAAAAAAAATACCCCAGCCCTAACAGGTGTCAATTATCACTCACTCCATAGCAACTGACTTTTCCAAAAACCTGTTGCAGTGAAGAAAAAAAAATGCTCAAACCAGAAAAGTATTCCAGAGAAATACAGAGACCTCCTTCCCAATGCATGGGAATAAAGGCTACTGTAGAGAGTTTTTTCTTATTGCTGAAGGGTGAATGAATGAGTGCTATGCTGGAAGCTCAGTGCTGCCTCCCCATCTTTGGGGTGTTCTGTCTTCATGAATGTTTGAGAGAACAAGGAGGACCTTACTAAGCAGAAAGAAATGATGATGTGACATTCCAGGTATGAATAGAACATATTTTTTTTAGGTCTCAGTCTCTCCTACTTTTCTCTAAAGTTTGAAAAGCTTCATTAGCAACTTCTGTGCCCATCCTGAAGGAGAACTGGACTAATTTGCAGATGTACTGAATACTCACATTACATTTCAGTCATACTGCTCTGGCTAAAATCTAATGGGTTTGAGGATATTCTGTACATCTGAAAATCAAGCCCCATGTTTAGACATGACATTAAGCCACTCCATAAATTCCTAAATAGAGGCAATTACTGCAGTCATATATCCATGCTAAACCAAACCCAACTGTATTTAGACCTAGTAGGGACTAATGACCTTTTATCTTAGATTTTCTCTCGTATCTAAGTGGCGTCAAACTTAAGGCTCCAAAGATTAAAGGAATAAAAGCTTATTCCAGGCACACTCATTTACAGTTCTTAAGTCTTTTCTGACGAACTACTGAAATATGGTGGCAAGTAACATTGCTGGGGTTGATTTTTCCCCAGGAATTAACAAACCACCAAAAGTTGAATGAAAAATGCAAGGACACTTTCAAACATCTGAGACACTCTTCAGATGACCCTACCTTAAAGAAAAATACATCAAACCCTGGACACTGTTTATTTAACATTTTCTATTGATGCAATGGTGAGTCCAAACAATATTATCAGAAAGGAGCTTTATCAGGATCTAGATAGGCTCCAAGTAAACCTGTTTGTGAACTTCCTTTGAGGCATGTGTCAATGAGATGTCAGCTGTAGCAGATACTACCATTGCTCCACCGTTGAGTTAGAATTCTGGGAACTGTAATTTCAGTGCACCACTCGCTCTACCAACTGCATTTTTAAGACCTTCATCTAGTGGCATGGTGATAATTCCCTGTTTCCATTAAAACATTGAAGCAGATTTGAGTAGCTATGCCATTTATGCCATCTGTCACCATGGCCATTTTATAACAACTTAATTTTCAAATGATGACCGAAATCAGCTCCTAGCAAAGCAATAACAAAGATGTTCTAGTAAATGAGAACAGGGACATGCATGAAATATAAGGAATTCCAGGATTTGTGTGGAACTTGGGAGCACTGGTTCAGGGAGCAAAGGGAGAATTAAAGTCTCTGCATATATAGCAATGACGATTTGGCATAACTAATGCAGCTGAATCTGGGTAACAAGAAAGATGTCAGAATCCTTTCAGTGAACTGTACGTAGGCAAAAAGGAGATGCAGATGTCATCAGATCTACCAGATGCCATTTATCTCTATTTGGCAGAGAATATTCAAATCACAAGAAGTGTCCATTCACTACATGAGCTGAAATGCTTTGCTGCTTCTCTTTTAAGAGAGTTCAATGAAGATGAATAATAATAAGAAATCAGATACCCTGTATACAGAAAATTCATCAAGGTTTAACCTGTAAAAGCTAAAACCATAATGGAAAATTATCAGGAAGGAAAGGGACAAAGTCTGGATGGAAAAATCTTTTCACCAGGTTGAGCTGGTATAAAACAATCAAGAGCATTAAAATGCACAGCACATGTCCTTTAAACCAACTATTCCCTATTTTTTTTTTTTGCCAGGATATCTGTAACAGCATATGAAGAATGGATTTCTGGGAACTGAAGGGCATTCCAGAAATCTGAAATGATTTCTTAAATACCATGTAATTACTCAGTTCAGTTAAAATGTTTATTAACTCCTCCAAATAAAAGGTTAACCTGGAAAATTAAATAGAAAATTGAATAGACAGCACTCTTTTCTGCCTTTAACCACTAAGGAAGGCTCATAACATTAGGAAAAGATTAAGACACTTGCTGGGTTGTTTGAACTACAGAAAAAATAATTAGAACATTTTAAAGTGGAATTTCTTTCCAAGCTGAGGGAGACAGGAAGTAAAATATAAAAATAATTATATATATATATATATATAATATATTTAAAAAAATAAAAATACTGGAAGCCTGAAACTTTGTGTCTGTCCAACTGAAAAAAACCCTAATCATAGAGCGATTTTTGGAGGAAAAAAAGCACTACCTTTGTGCTTGGTCTGGCTTTACCTTCCTTTACTGCAGAACAGACTCCATTTTGGTTCCTCCATCCTTCAATTATCACTTTCTTGTCACACTGTGCTGTCTGGGAAAAGACTGTATTTTCCTCTCTTTGTTATTTTCCACTTTCCCTTGTCACAAATGCAGAACTTTATCACAGCTTGAAGTGCTTATGAAGTTCATGTGAAGTGTCACTGTCAGTGACTGTAGTATGAATTTGTAAGGTATTTGAATGGTATTTGTGCTTAGCATCTAGCTAAATACACCTAATCATAGATCTGAATTCAAGCATAGATGTGTTATCTGTTTTTATCCTTTACTTAAACATTGCTTAACTAAACTGTACTTCAGAATAGGATGACAATTTGAATTGTTAGAAGAGAATTTGCTCCCACCTTGATGTTGTAAGAATAGTGAAGATGATTTCTTAGTACAAGGACTTTAAACATACAGCACTACAAACAGCCTGCACTATTTTAATATTTATGAAAAATTCAAATTACTAAGGTATAGTTAAGACTTGATGCAGCATATCTGTGTCTGCAGCACTGAATTCCACCACTGTCTTAACATTGCGTGCCTCTCAAAATTTCCAGCATTCAGGTGATGATAAGGAGGATCAAAGAGTAGCACAAATTTCAGCAGGCAATCTTCAACCTGATGACGGTTCCACAATTTTATGGGACAGAAAGTTTGGGAAAATATAGCTACATGTTCTGTAAAGTACTCCTTCAATATCATGTAAATGGAGAAGGGAAAAGATGTTTTAAAAAGCTGTTATTTTACAGTAAAAGAGATTGAGCATCAGTAAGACTCGGTATTTGTAACTCTGACGCAACATGTGAATAGGCACTAGGAAATAAGGACTCCCACAGGGAATTCTTGCTGTTGGGAAAGCCTAAGAATAAAAGTGAGCTAAAAGAAGTAAGTTTTATTTCCAATTCAACTAGAAAGAAAGGAAAAAATCCTAGTTAAAGTGAGACTTGGCAGACTTCTGATTAAAGAAGAATGGGAGGATATTTTCTATAATGTTAATGTCAGTTACAACAACAAAGGAAACATGCTGAAAAGCAGATAAAGAATAAAAAAGAAGCTTTTACTAAAGGCTCTGCTTTGAATAACTAGAAGGAAAAAGAAAATGTAAAAGGAGGGCCCTAGAGTCAAATTTATGAGATTATGGTATCAGAATTTCCAACAGAATCAGCAGAAAATAATAACAATCAAACATGTTCTCTGGAAAGGAGCCACACTGAAATTAGTCTTTGATACTAGATTACATTCTCCATTGCCTTTGACTTTGTGCATTTATACCTGTATAAAGTGGGTATAAAGAGCTAACAGCAACAGAAGTTAGCAGCGAATTCTGATCTGTTGGCATTGCTACCTCTTTTGCACACAAGAATTTACTCAGGGTTCCAGGCAAAGAGCTCTGAAGTGCTGCTGGGTATACTTCACACTCTTGTTGATGATCCTGCCCAGCATAATTACCCCCCCTCCTTCTCACCTTTACATGATTGTCTGAACTATTTTCTATCTTTGAGTATTCAAAATGATCTCTTAAATTTTAGGGTGGCTGCTCCCATGATCTTACACTTTTTTCCCCAATATTACATGTTATATTCCCTTCTGGTTAAATAAATAAAAGTGAGTGGCCAGCTGTATTTTGAAAATTGCTTTATAATGCTTTACACTGACAACCTCAGAAGTACAGGTAGCCTCACATACCCATTGCTTTGTCTCTTGTTTTTAAAATAAAATATGAAGGTCACCTTTGGAGAAAATATTTCCTTTTCCGCTTTCGAGGTGAGAAAATAGAGCATAGGAGACATGAAATGATTCAGCTGAGATAACACAGAATTCCGTAACAGAACCTAGAGTTAAGCCCAGATTTTCTGAAAACCAGATGAGCGTACATTAATTCACTGTTCCTATGCTTCTCATATTACTCCCAGACATATGAATTGAGGAACTGGAATGATGTTGAAAAACATCAAGTCTTGAGTGACATGCACCAAGGCACAGATCTCATTCACACATTGGCCAAGCTCCCTTTTTTATTCATATATTTTTACTGGGATTTTGCTCCTTTATAAAAAAAACACTGATAACATTAACAAGTAGTAGAATCCTTGAGACAGGGTGAAAGTGACCTGGTGCCTAGATATAGTATGAAATAGGGCTGTTCACATTTCTGTTATCACACATGAACCCCCAGCAATTGTGCAACACTTAACATGGCTGTTTCAGTACTAGTGGGCATCAGCATCTAAGCTGCTAGAAAGAGAAGTGCAGAGATGTTTTGGTTAGGCTAGGTTACTGCTGCTGTTATATCTCATTCACAAATCTAAAAAGAGTAAGAAGTCAAAGGAAGCAGGAGCTATGACAGAAGACAGATGCATAATGTGTTAAACTGACTCTACATAAGCCAATATTTATATGCTTACAAGGGTATGCCAACAAAACAGTACAGCATTCTGCACAAAGAACATACACAGTTTTGAAACTGCATATTCATACTACTGCATTTGTGGAAAGTATGGATGAATTAGGATTAAGAAAAACACCTGCTGTAAAGGCTCAATGAATTCTTCAGCTGGAGAGCAAAAGAAAGGAAGGACATGAATCATCCTGTAACTGGTTATGTTCAAAGGACCTTAAAGTTCAGAAAGTTATTTGTTTCCCAAATTAGTATGCTACTTGCATCTCATTTTTTCTCAAAAAGTGAGTCAAATTCTGAAGCCAACATTCAGCAAGAACAGTCTGCAAAACAGATTACCAAAGAATTACAGAACAGTTGGGGCTCTTCAATTTCTTCATTAATTGTACATATTAATATTTGTTGTGATATCTGGTGGGAAGCAAGTGGTTTCATTAATGCTATATGATAATGCAGATATTGGAAGAGTTAATAGACCTGAATAGAGGGGGAACTAAAGATGTAATGGTGCACAAAAAAGCCTTAATATTTAGGAAGAATACTGAGAAAACTTCATTTATTTCCCTGAAATTTGGAATATCTCCTACAGGGAAACATTACAGAGTCCCCACTGTTTAGGTGACTGGAACGATTGATAAAATATATATGCTATAGAGAATCAGTAGACTATGTTGAGAAATTGAAGTTTGCCTTAGCAGGTTTTAGTCTAGATTATGCAAATTATATGAAGAGACATGCAGGTTTCAGATTTGTCTAAATAAAAATTTCTGGCAACATTACATAGAAGTATGTGTATAGCAACATGTAAAATTTAAAATATTATGCTAACAAAAGGAAACTTTTCATTTATGGACATTCCTTAAAGAGTAATATCTAGGAGGTTACGAGACAAATATCATTTCGGTGGTGGTCAAGTTATATTGAGGAGTACAACCATAAGAAGTTAGCACTTCTAGAAAGCAGTTAAGACTATTGTGATCATTCTGGCTGTTTTTATACTAGTAAAATAAACATGCCCAGAAATGTTCCTTGGCACTGAAGACTGCTGGCACAGAATGGCTTATGCCTGAACAAGCAACCTCTCTCAACCTTGAAAAGAAGGAGACTGTACATAAACTGCCAACTGGGAATAATCCCTGGAACAGTCCAACTCCTGCACCATGCCTGGGAACTGTTCTGGACAGCGCTCCTCGGCATAGACTGAAACCATGTCAGGGAACATTGTAACTATTTAATGGCACAGACAATTGTTTTCCAGCGCCCAGGAAGCTTCCCAGGCTCTGTTTTATTTGCAAGTAATTCTTTGTCAAAAAATATTTGGTATGGGAAGATGAACTACAGCTGTAGAAGTGACTGTTTTGTACAATCACTGAACTGACCATTAAAGAAATCTGACTGGGACTGCCATTCTGCATTATATTTCTGTGAAACAGAAAAAGTACAGAAAAAGAAAATTTGATATGGTGCAAAAACTTTCCATTAAAAAAATCTTGATTGATTTCATTAAAAAATACTTGATTTATTTAATTCCTGATTAATTTTTTTTCCCTTGTAATGACGGCAGAGGAAATGAAGAGTGAAAGTCACAAAATTGGTGGAAGACAGGTTTCTCCATATAATGCGGTAGGTTGGATGTTTATATGAAATGAAGAAAATTTATCCTTCCACAAAGGTATATTAACATTCATCCTATAAAGTATCCTAGAGTCAGGTGTGATAACCTGGGCTGCCTGTTTCCACAGACCTGTCCTGAATTTCTGTCCTGAACTTGGAGGTCTTCTGAAATGCTTTGTTCTCAGTTTCTGTTCTTTCACTTTTTATAAACACTTGGAATGAGGAAAGAAAGCGACAGTTGAGAAAATGATTGTCTAGCCCAACAATTTAGGATACAATGGGGAGGTGGTATCTGGGTTCTGTAATATAGTCTCATGAACATTCAAATAATTGATAAAAGATACACAGCAACTCATTTCTCAGAACATACAATTTTCTGATGGTCAAGGAAGGAGTCAGGAACTACAAATTAAATTCATCTATGACATGAAAGGGAAGAAATATGATACCTTGTTCCTCACTAAATTAGCATTCTGCCAAGAGAGCCTATTGGACAAAATGCACCTACTGGACAATCATTATTTTTGCTAATCCATTAATGAAGCTTTTTCTATAACTGAATTTATCTGACAAATTGTTCTGAAGTCATAAAGCTTGGGTTGGTCAAATTTGTATATTTTCTAATACACTATTGTTTGAAAAGAAAAGAATTCCCAAGTTGTCCAGCTGCTGTAAGCAGTAAAGTTGATTTATTTCAGTCCATTGGAAGAGAAGATAAACTACAAAATAACAGTAGCAGTGCTCTATGTACAGCAATGCATAAAAACATTACAAAATGAGGAACTACGGATAACCAAACTAACTGTTTTCAGTACTAGCCTACCTTTTATGATTAAGAATTCAGTTAGGACTACAAAAACTAATTCACTTCATTAGGACTACCTTGCTTATATATTTGGCTCATAAAGTGGGAAAACTGCTGCTGCAGGGCCTAACCGCTCTCTTTAGAAACTAAGCACCTACTTATGTTTTCTTTCTCTTTTTTTTTTTCCCTTGGCTTCCATATTAGAACTTTGAATGGTTTTTCTCTCTGAAGTTGAAATTACTTATATCCTGCCATTCTTTACTATCAGGAGTAGTGACCATGAGCTATTTAAAAATGGACTATTTTCATTAGGGAAAGAGACCAGTCAACTTAATTCTAACTCTGCTAGTAGCAAAGGAATAGTAGTTAGCATAAAATAATATAAAAAACTATGTATGATAGTCAACAGAGAGAAAAGTGGGTGAAAATATCAGTAGTTTAGCAAATAAAGGTAACTCTTCCAGGCAAATTAGTGTTAGTTAGGTTAAGGAAAAGTTAGCAAATTTCAGTGGTGTGAAAAAGAGATGAGTTGGGACTTTACACACGCAAGAAGTGGAAGAAACAGCCCGAGTGTCAAGAAGACAATCTAAGTAGGGCAAAAATTATGCTGTAGACAAGATGATACGTTGATATCTGATTATTTTAGGTTAAGATATATTACAGTGAGAAAACCAAAGAAGAGTTTGAGACCCTGACTGCATTCTTCTGTCCTTGAACCTGTGCTCATACAGAGGAGGTTCCTATCTGCAGATGTCAAAACCTTCTTGAAGCTCTGTCTCTGAGTCCAGGTAAAGTAGGTAAAATTTCTGTCTTACCTGGTAACTTCCCTCTCAGTGTTTTTGAAATGATCTTTACTCTTGTGTTTAAGTGACTTATTTTTTATATTTGTTCTCATTTCTGTTCTGTATTCACCTAACTGTCATCCACCTATATTTCACATTACCATACCATTCTAACAGTTTTGCATTATAGTTTCTTTACCAGTGTAAGGCATGAGCATATTGTTAAGTATAAATCTTTTAATTTGTTATTAGGAAAGCTTGTTTTCTTTGAGATGTGTTCCATGCACTCTTCTGATTATAGAATTAAAGTCTAATAGTTACATTATACCACCATTTGAGACACTTATTTGGGAATCAGCCAGGCTATAATGGCTGGTGTAGAAACTCAGTCCTGAGAAAGCCCATCACATGGCATATAATGATGACCAGAAGTTTGAGTCAAGTTTCTTAAAATGTCTAGGATACATATAAATTGCATTCTGAGGCATCTGTCAGTGGAGCCCTTTCACAGGCAAGTGTCACCCTTCACCACTGAAATAGGAACTTGTTTGAATCTAAACTTTCTGGTAGTAGCTATCAATGTAAGAAATGAACAGATAAAAATAAAACCAAACAGAAAAGAGTCTGAGGCTGCTGTGTGACTGAATGTAGTGCAGTTCTGCCAGCAAATGACTGTTTAATCCCAGAATGAATGCCTGTTTAATAGAGCAGGGCAATACCCACTATTATGGGTACAGCAGTCAGAATAAACAAACAATGCAGAATTAAGTGTGAATTCAACTCTGTTGGGATCTGAAAGATTTATGGCTGGCACAGAAGTTGCAGTTCTAGATATAAATGGTTCATCAAAGACTGAGTGGGGTTTTGTCTTAGTGTTCTAATACAGTAAATGAAGAATAAAAAGTTACTAGTATGTAAAAGAATTGCAAAAGAAGTTTCTACAGAAAAGAGCTGTGCTACCTACCTATTTATCTAGTGTTTTATCACTATGGTATCTTAGGTGCACCTGTGAAACTAAACATGGAAATGAAACACAGATTTTGTGATCTTCCTTCCAAATTAATCAGCAAAAGTAAATATTCTCAAAGGTATAAATAACAAATGGATGGCTACTTTCCCTTCTCTTAACAGGATTTAAGTGCTTAACTGTCCTCTGTATCTTTGATAACTACTTCCTTCATTTATAATAAAACACCTTAGGAATGTGATATATTCGATAGACCTACATGAGACAGACTTTGCATTAAGGTCTTAAAACAGTCCAGGCAGTGGTCCTTTTTGTATTGACTGTCATATCTATGTCTTAGCCAAGCTGTGTTGCAAAATTGGATACCACAGAAACCTGCAGAGTGGATAATGAACAGAGTTTCTAAGCTCCAGAAGACACAGCAACATCTCTGGCAAGGGAACCAATAGCTAGTGAAACCAATCTCAAATTCTGAAAGGCAAATGATATGGTAAGAAACACAAATATACAATATGAGTAGTGTGAGTGATGTGGCTTAAATAAATCACTGTGTTTATATCTAGATTAAGAATCTTCAAAATGCTTCCCAGTCTTCAGGTCCAGGATTTCATAGAAAATATTTCAACAGAAAGATTAGGATTTCGGAGTAATAAGAACTGTAGCAATCTTCTGCCCATTTTCTAGAAATAATTTAAGGTTTTGTAACCCAGCCTTGCATTTCTTAAAAATCTGCATCAGTTATGAGCATAACTGTTGTCCTCATGTTGTTCTGAGTTATTCAGGAAAACAAAGCAAGGCATACATATGTAAAAGTGTGTGACTAATACTGCAGCTGTAAGAAAACAGAAAACTTTTCTGTATGAAAGCAGGATTCAAATTCAGTTGGGTAGGTATCAAATCTATTAATGGTAGGATAGGGATAGTTTTGTTCTCTAGCCTGGGGCTGCTGAGAACATCAGTGAGCAGAAAGGAGGGCACTGCAGAAGAATATGTGGAGAAAGGAAACTTGAGGAACGAAGCTCATAAGACAAAGGTGTGCAGTAGTGCAGGAAAAAGCTCTGCCCTGAAAAAGTATGCCACATAGCTCTGAGGTGGTATGTATCCACTTAAGATATCAGCTTTGAACCAGGCAAGGGGATGGTTCTACTCTAGTGGGTCCCACACCCTATATAGTGAATTGGCTGGTCTTGCTCTGATGTGTCCTAGGACTCTGAGAGCTACTGCATCTTCACTAGAGCTCTGTTCAGACTGAACTTTTTAGGTTTATTTGTGTTAATCACAGGAATTGTACCAGACAATCTGTGCTCAAGGGGAGTTACAGAAATTCCACATTAATTCCACAGAATTCAGCTACTAACAAATCCCACAAACTTATAAAAAAATGTAGAAAGGCTATTTAGCTTCTATTTATCCATGTATCAATCTCAGCAAAAAGTTAGTTCATTGGGCTGCAGGCTAACTTTCAATAAAAGCATGTTAAGAGCTCAGGTTCATCTACAGTCCATAACAGTACTTTTAAATGTACTGTTATGTACATTTTGCTGATATGTACATCTTTACTGTTAGGTATTTTTAAATGTACCTTCAAGCTCACTGTAGCTTACACTGTCTTCTAAGCAGAACTGTCATCCCACTTGAGAAGATCTATTACTACGATCTTGTGAGTTCTTTCATCAAACAATACCATCACTGGGTTCACTCTGGTTTGAGAAAATGCTTTGTTCATTAAGTACTTCTGTGCCACTTCCTTTTCTTGCTTTACTCCCATCAGGCTTGCCATGCATACAAAATTCTCAATTATTGAATGCTAATTTTCTAACAGTTTCTTGCAGTTCATGCGTTCAAATTAGCTTGTCAAATTAAGAGTGAGCGGCTTGGAAAGGATTTGAAGAAGCTGGGTGTGGAGCAATTTTCTGCTCAATAAAGTATAGATCTAGTTATCGTATCATTCTTATCAGTAATGTATCAGGGTTGACAAATTTACACATTCATTCTTGATACATTTGTTGCACTTGATTAAAAAGCCAATTGCTGTCTCAACACAACTTTTAAAACAGAAGAAAAATATGTTGCATTTTAATCAGAGCAAACTCTGACAAAGGGCCAAAATTTCTACTTCTCAGATTTTCAGTATGATTGCTCCATAATTGGAGAGAAACATTATACAAGTTAGAAAGATAGCACTGACATTACTTTTAATTTATCACAGGGTAAATTTGACCTAATTCAACAATCTACTTGTTAAGACTCAGGTGTTAGGACTCTGCCATGTTTTCCTATAAAACCACTCCAGCATAAAGAACTGCTGTAGTGGAATACAGATTCTAAGACAGGCAGAATCTGGGCACATTTCTTTCACTTTGCCTGAAGCAGCAGTATGATCAGCAAATTCATGAAGTTATACACATTGATAGAACAGAATATATTTTACAGAATGCACTATATTTTAAACCTCTAGCCCTTCTAAAGCATTAAAAATGAGATTTTCCTTGTCATTTGTATATGAATCTATTACATTGATTGGATTATATATGCTCCCTCTGGTGGTTTACTTAATCCATACAAATGCCTCATTTTTTCTAATTTTGGAATTCAATGGCTAAGATACTGTGGCCAATTTTGTAATAACAGCACACTACTGTCAGTTAAATAGTGTTGGGGTATACACAGCCTGAGTATAAATCAGCAAGTCTTCCTCCCATCTTTTAATTTGGAATTGAAATAATAATATCCCTAAAGCAAACAAACAAGGAAAATTAAAATAGTTAAAACCGGGAAGTATGTGAAGGTGAGCATGTGAATAAAAATTGAGGTCTACAAATGGTTGCTTATGAAAGTAGGGACAGGAATAAAAGTATTTTCAGGCTCATAAGGTAAAACTCCCTTCCTTGCACTGTCCTGTTTCGCCATCTTGCACTGCAATACCCAAGCTTGTTACCTCACCCACCAAACGAACAATAACTTCAGTTCTGTGCCTTCATTGTAATTTCTTTGCATAAGAAGAACATCCAGAGCTTTTGAGGAGTGTATTTATAACATCTGAGTTAAAAACTCCTAGATTTCAAGATTTTTATTTTATTTTTTAAGAACGTCATAGTTTTGGTAAAATAACCTGAAGGTCTTAGACCAAAGCATGTCACAACAGATGTTCACAATGTATTCACTGGACAATTAAGCTAATGTATCTGTACTCTCAGCTGATGGGTACTTTTGGTCCTGATCTCATCCATTGCCTTTCCCTGCTCCATAATGGAATCTACAACCTCCGTTATAGTGTCAGCTATCAAATAAAAGCTGAGAGAAATGTAGATACCAAACAGAAAGCTATGTGTGGAGAAAGACCCTGTGCTTCTTATTTGGATTTAATTATTTTCTTTTGTAAATCAGGGGTTTTATGTAGTCAGATTGTATGATATTTATTTTTGTGCTTTTTATGTAATTCTGTATGGATGGTGCTTTGCTTAGCCAATAAATATTTTAGATCACATAAGATTGTTACTTATACTACAATATTTGATTCAACACAGTTTTTATGAAAATAGGTCTTGTCAGGTGAGACATACAGAACAACAAACAAACAAAAACCCTAACGCTTTTCCTCTTCCTGATATTAAAAATTTCCAGACATAAACTCAGATTTGAAAGTCAACTAAACATGTTTCCAATTTCTTTCTAAAAGAAGAATAAACAAACAAGACATTTCAAGCTTGCCCAGAAGTTCAGAAGAGAAATAATAGACAACTATTTTTTATCTCAATTACCATAAGGGCACCATGGAAAACTATCACTTTATATTTCAACTGTAAAATGTTTTCTTAAGAACTGCAAGTGCCTAAAGATTTTCCTTTCCCTGCTTTCCAGCTAATCAGCATGGAATGTAAAACAACTTGTTTCTTTACAAGAGTACAAGAAGCTTTGGGAGCTGTGCGCACACACATGGGCAGAACAACTCTGCCTAGAGCGCATGGAGTGTCCTGGCTCATCACTACACACAGAAAGTCCAACATGGGAATTTGTGCAGCCTGTTCCAGGGCACTTTTTAAACTGGGGGTTTGGACTCTGTGGGACAATACCATAAACTGGTATGATTTCAAACCAGATTATTCAATGCATAGTCTGGAAAACAGACTCTCAAGGATAGAAGTGCATTTAAGCACTTAACATGAGCAAGACCTTTTTGTGAACTGGGACTCCTAAAGCTGAATCTCTCTTCCCTTGCGGACCCAGGAAAGCCCCCAGCAGGGCTGCCTGGACAGCAGTGGCAGGAGCTGACCCTGAGTCTCCGGGCAGCCACTGCCTGAGGGTATTGGAGCTGCTCTGAGCAGGAGTCATGCAAGGGGGTATGAGTTTCAGTGCTCAGGCTTAAGCATCCGGACATCTAATGCGCCACCCTTCAGGGGTGACTTGAGTTCAGAGGATCCACTTCACTTACCTCCTGTGCCTCAGGGAATTCTCTGATCATTGTTAGACTGTTGTGTAAAGGGCAGTGTCACACCTAATGAGTAGAGGAGCTTCATGGGGCTCAGGGGCTTCACTGCTGAGCCTGCTTAGACTCAGGCAGCTGTAGGTATTTCCTCAGACAAAGTGGTTGAGCCCTAGAGACCTTTTGGTCTTAGATACTTAAGTCCAGAGTTCGGTGAAAAGGTATGCTATTCTGCATAATCTCCCTTGAAAACCTAAGTGAGTCAGCCAGCAAAACACCTTTGTGGATCTAGCCTTTAGGCTTTTGGGTACCCTTGGCATAAGGCAGCCAGTTTTGAGGATTTAAAATTTTAATATAGGTACCAACAGTGACAGCTGAATGAAACTATCATCTAAACCGTTTGCAGCTCTTGCCCTTAGTTCTTCAGTACTCCAGTTCCCTATCTGTTGTTGGGATGATAGTACCACGCTAAACCTGAGGGATGTTGCAAGGATTAGGAGATGCTTTTATCCTGTGTCAATGAAGTGAAACATGAGACACATTCAAAACCTGAGTCTCCAGCATGCACAGATTGCAAGAGTGTGCTCTTTGTCTGCTTATTTCTGAACTCACTGAAATGTCAATATCACTTCACTGTGGAAATCTGAGATTTTCCTGAATTTCATCAAAACAAAAACATCAATATCTACAGAATCTGAACATAAAATTTTCAAAACATTGTATAAAGGTGACTTTTAAAAATTCCTTGATCATTTAAACAAATTTCTATTCTATTTGAGCCCTAACTCTTTTAAAGTTGATAAACACAATTTATTTCTTGGGCAATTAACTTCAAATATTTCCAAGGGAACTCACTATTTCAGTAATGCAAGCAAGTTGTACAAATTGAACCTAAAGTATAACAGCAAAGTTGCCTTAAAGCTTCCAAAAACTTTCCTAGAAAATGACATCTCTAACACGCAGGCTAATCCAAATGCCTAGAGTATATAAACATTTTCAGAAGCATGAAAAGATGATATAAACAGATATAACATTAATGAATTCTCCCAGTTTTTACATGCTGGGAAGTCAGAGATAATGAAGAGCAAATAATCCAAGTTTCAGCCACAGGTGACTACTATGAGACAGATGCTAAGTGTTTCTGGCATTTTATAGACATAGATCCTTGTGTAGGAGAAAGCTATGATACTGTCTCAGCTTACATATTCATAGTTAGTATCTTTTACTTATGGAACAGTTTTACTTATGGAACAGTTATGGAACATACATAGTTAAAAAAAAAAAAAAAAGCTCCTAGGGGGATCCTCCATCTGCGGAAGACAGAAGAAAATAATCTGCCTTTGCTTTAGTTGTGATGAAACTGTATGACATACGTCATATTGGATTTCAGAGTGCATAGTTTGATGATCCCTTATGAAAATGGAAACTGTGATTTAAGCTTGTAGAAAGTGATGGGAATAGAGAATTTTGCTCTGAATCACCTACAAGAACCTGTCCTCCGAGGACTGCAGAGTTTGCACAGCAGCTGGGCTGAAGTTACAGGTAGGAAACAACCCGCGGTTGTAGAATAAAGTTATTTTCATTCCAACACAGATTGCCCACATGGGGGAGTACAGTTATTCTGCAATGGCTCTGCTGGTCAATTTTCTTGTGCAGTTACAGGTTTTATATAAACTTTCTGTTTTTCCAACAACTGTACTTTGTTGTGTGAATGATTCAATATATGGTTTAAATTTTATGAAAGGAAAAAAAAATACACAAGATGCTGTTCTTGGTAGTAATGTTGCTTTGGCTAAATGAGGTCATACCTTGTCGAGAAAAAAATGTTGTAGAATTGGTATAGAGTTTTTTTCTTCCCACTGGATACATGTTTACTTGTTACCCACATGGAAATCTGTCTGCTCTGGGAGATCTCACTTTAGAGTACCAAAGGGCTACTGCAGCTCCACAGGAGGAACACTACTGTCTGTTACAGCCATACCTGACCCTCATTGCTCCGTAACAGTCCCCTCACTAGCAAACAGGCATTCTCCTTCTCCAGAAATTGGAGCCCTAGATCAGTCAGTAGATTATTGCCACACTGGAAACCTGTCACTATCAAGTTCAAAGTCTTCTTCAGGCTTGTGCATCAAAGGCTAATTGCCTTCCCCACCCTGGGCTTTGCCTACAGCCAAGAGAGACAGCTTTTGGTTTCTCACCTCCCAGACCAGTGCGTCCAGTCAGCTTTGCAACCCAAAAGCACTACTCAGGTGTTACTCCTAAACATCTGTTTCTGCTTACTTCAAAAACCCCTATGAGCACTCATTTGAAAGTGGACCGTAAACATTAATTTTCTTTGTACTCTAGGCACTTTTGAAATGTCTAAGTTAATACTTCATGTAATGCTTTGCCCTTGTTTTTCCAAGTAGATTTTATTCTGCTGCAGCAGAGCAATGTATACCACAACAGGAGATAAAAGTGTGGGTTGATTTACAAGGCTGGTGACTGAAGAGCAGTGACACACAGAAAAAGCTGGAGCACTGTGGTGAAAGAACTCACAACTTTCCATCCTTTATGATTTTTAACCAGGACAGTTAGGTTTTCTTGTTGAGCAAGTGCTTCTTTATCACATGCAAAAAGAACATTTTAACACAGCGAATTTATTTTTGAGGGGAGAAAAACCACAATGTGGTACTGAAGTAAATGGTTCTGAGTACTCTCCTGTGATCCAGACATCTCCACTGAGAATGGAATAAGGCTTTTTTGTATCTCCCTAAAATGAATAAACACGTTAAGGAATAGCAAGGTAAAAGAAGAGATGCACTGGACTAGAAGGCAGGCAAGAGTATCCAGAACTGGTAGGGAGCAGAAGATTGTCAAAGCTGAGACAGGAAGGAGTCCTGATCACAATGATCCCTAACTAAATAAATGCTCAGTCTTCACATTTTGGAAAGCAAGTTGCCTCTTTTCACAAAATATGTATCCACTTATTATTTCAGATCTGTTTCTCCATAGAACTGAATTAGTTGAAATAAGCTGCTCATTTCAGAAGCTGAAGGAGAGTGGCCAAGAAAGGCAATGGGGCCTGAGGCAGACATCATCACCAAACCCATGTTTCCGGAGGAAATAACAATTTAAAAAATAAAGTGTAAAATCTAGTATAAAATTAAAATGTTCAGGGGACTCGACCATAGCCTCAGAGGTTTTCAAGACCCAGATGAACAAAGTCATGAACAAACTGGTCTGATCTCACAGCTGGCCTTGCTTTGGGCGGGAGGTTAGACTAGATGACCTCTAGTGAATCCTTCCATTCTGAACTATTTTATGATTCTATACACAATTTTCCATTTGCTTAAACCTGGCTGAATATCACTTATCTTTATAGATGCAAGCTGGATGGTATAACTGTTTTTAAACTACTGAAATTTCCATGTAGAGGCATAATCTTAGTTTGCTTTTCTGGATCCATCCTTTTTTTAAGGAATCATCACCAGTTCCTGCTTTCGCTGCTAATCAAACAATGTCCAAATAGAGCCTGCATGAAATGACAGTCTCAGTACTATCAGTAACGGGCTAATTAACAGCAATAAAACTGTGCAGTCTATCTGCTGCAGCTTGTCAAAGGCACAACTGTGCTGCAGCGTGGAGCCAGCTGTTTTTGGGAAACTGGGCAGGACTGCCTCACAGTAGGTTCACCTTTGATTGCAGTGTGATCTTCACAGGCAAAATGAAAAGCAAGATTTTTTTCATGCAAACTTTAATTGAATAGAAATAGGTACGTTGAGACTGTATATTTTTCAGCAGTAAATTACACCTTGGCAGTTGTGAAGGGGCAGCCACAAATTCACCTAAATATGTGGAAGGGAACACAGTGCGACTACATGCCTGATGTTGCTTCCCGCTAAAGTTGAAGGATAAAACTTTTAGTTCTCCACAGTGAATTTGTGCCTCCATGAGTGAAACAGATTTTTCAGCAATTCCAGAACTCAGGAAACTCATTTCTTCAGAAACTACAGAGCAAAAGAAAGGATCTCAAGGTTTGCCTGTTCTTCATAGGAGGTCCGAATTTTACCATCTCTTCAAATCTTACCTACTAGAATTGAGTTTACCCAAAGAGAAATGAGAACACTGGCCACAAAGCAACAGACCTTGCTCAAACCACAGCCAAAGATTCTCAGTGCTACAACATTTATTAATGGAAGAAGAATCAAGCAATGCTTGAAAGCAAGAAATTGGCTAAAGCAAACAAGATCTCTTCATGCTTGCTTGGAACAGTTTTCTACAAGTATCCTTACTCTTGAAGATGTTTGATATGTTTTCTGTGAAATGATTTAATCTAGCTCTAATTCCACTTGAGTTTTTTGCAAGACAAACTGACAAGAGTGACTTCTCAAATGACTTACTAAGGCAATAGAAGCTTAAGGAAACATAATAAAAGTGACCTGAAGTTCCTAATTCTGTACCACATTCATCAGCTCTTTATCAGTTCTTCTGCATGGTACCAAATTATTACACTGTTTTAAAATGCTAATAGCGTTTTCTGCTTTCATTATACATTCATTTTGTACATAACATTTCTGAACCTAATCACTAGGGTTGAAGACCATAACAATAATAAATATCCATTATGATACTGCATTTTGTGTCAGAGAACTGGTGTTAAATTCTTGCTATGAAGGTCAATGAAGGTCAGGAACTGAAGAACTTTTTGGAAAAGCTACAGCTGCAGAGTTTCCATTTTCCTGCCTGTGCTCCAGCTGCTCCACAGAGTCTAAATCACTCCTGCTACTGACTTGACTGTCCTCGTCAATGTGGCCACTAAGTATAATGAGAGGTTAAAAAAGAAAAGGCTCTGAGTCTTTGGATGTGTCTCTCTCTCTACTGTTAAGAGAACAAATATGTCTTTATAGTTACATTACTACCCCACATCTCCATGTGGTTAAATTATTTTTGAGGAAGCCAGAGATATAGGGAGAAAATACAAATTTTATTATGATTTCTACTTCTTGTTTTCCTTCAAAAGGATTTTAAAGTAGGGTTAAGGAAATAGGAACAAAGGCTTAAGTCCCAAAACAACTGTTTTGACTATTCTTGCCTAATTTCTTTGCTGAAATGAAATGGGACAGTGATGTGTTGCTAGTGATCGCAACTGAGGTGTATGTTCGTGTGAATGCATGTATATAAGACCTAAATATAACAACCCTTTGTGCTGAATAACCTATGGGCAATGTTTTTGGATATCCCTCGAGCACAGCCGCATACTCATGCAAAAAAGAAAAATCCTTTTCCTTACCTTTGGAGTTTACTGCACCAGCTGCAGTTGAAACCAATCTGGGCAGTGACACAGGGACCACAGCTGGTAAACTGGAGACAAGCTGGGCAGTAGATAAACAAACACAAATTATTACATTAGTCTCACAAATAATTCTCATAAAAAGCACAAAAGAAGGATACATCTTCTGATAATATATAATTAGGGACTCAAGACGTTCACAAATGTCCAAACTAAGACACTAAAACCAGCCTATTACAATGCATTGCACAACTGTATGCACAGAGGTACATTTTATCTGTAGAATTCCATTTGTATTCCATTTGTAAACGTATTCCCACTTCCACAGCTGTTCATTCAGCTTCATTGCTAAATTTTTGTCTTTCTGCTTAATATTAAGTATTTCCTTAAATTCTTTCCTCCCTGGCTCCAGTGTTGCTTGGTGTTGCTAGCATTCAGACGTAAGCAGATAATAAGACTGACAGGAAAGTGTACAACAACTATAATTGGATTAGGAAAAAGAAAAAGAGCCGTTTCTGTTTTTTTCACAGTAGTACAGCTGGCAGTTTAAACCCAGAGATTTCTAAACAACGTAGTTTTACCTTGGACAAAAGAGGCAGATGAACTGCAAAATGCATTTGGGGATATTCCTTTGCAATGTGATGCACAGTACACAGAAGAATTTGTATTTGCCTTGCAAACATGAAAACTGTTCTTTTTTTCTTGAGGAAACAAATTTAAAGGAAATATAATCATTCTTCTGAAAAAATGATTTGGCCCAGATTTCATTCAAAACCTACTGGGAGCCATATACCTATAAACTAACTTGAGATACATGAGGATGCACTGGATAATGCATCATCCATCTGGGAATAAATCTGAGAGAGGATAAATGAATCTGTCCATGATTCCAAGTCCACAGATAAAACAGAATATTTTAAGCTGTGTATGTGTTGCTGGGAGGGGAAAGGGGGGTCCTTCCCAGATCTGGCTCCTGCTCATGTTCCATTTTACTTACTTGGAAGAGGTATCATTTCAACAGCTGAGAGATTGGTAATCTTTGACATCTGTAGCTCCACCCTGTGGTACTCATAAATTGTTCTTCTACGGACATCTATCAGGAAAGAAAAATAAATATATTTTCACACTTTACTATTTTGTAGTCTGTAGATTGTGAAAAATAGTGGATGTAATGATTGCTCACTGTTTCTTAGGTGCACACATGACACCAATTTTCCTCAAGAATATATTTTTAAATTTAGACACCATGAAGGAACATGTAAAAGCTATAGACAGAGAATTTTTCACTTGAGAAACCATCAGAGCTGATAGAATGGGTACCTGTTCCCAGGAAAGGATTATGAAAACACTGAGTGTGCTCTCAAGCATCTTAGTCATTCATTTAGGCAGAAATTCTAAAGAGTATACTGTCAGACATTTTAGGGTATATTTCAGATGCCTGCTTTCCTAAGACATTTCTCAGCTTACAGACTTGAGAGTCTTTCTCAGCTTACAGACTTGCTTTATATGCTCACTTTGTCAGTTCTTGTCAAGATGTGCAAACAAAACTGATTTCATTGCTTAATCAAATTTGTTAGCTACAAGCTAGCTTACATCTAAATGCACCAGAACATTTTTTCATATAACATTATATTAAAGAAGACAAGACAAGTCTTCCTAAACAATGTTATGCATAATCTTTACACAAGCTGACTGCACCTAGGTTTCTCAAAGCAGAAATTCAATATAGTCAATGCACTGTTCTTATGGGCTTTGAACACACAGACGACTGTAAGACCCAAGCACAAGATAAGTGTGAAAAAAATCACATAATTGTTAATTTCCAGATCAATATCCTATAATGTATTCTGAATATTCCAGATTTTAAGTGCACGGCTGCAATGCGGATTGGTGAGCTTGTACATTTGCAAATTAAAAGTACAGCCTATACCACCAATCTGATACAATAATGATGGTTTCCTGGTGTGCTGGCTTCAAATTTATGTCCTTTTTGAAGGCCGCTAAACTAATTGAAATCAATGCTAAATACAATCACTGACCCTGTGGAATCATGCCAAAGAGGAATAAAGGGTTATATACGAAGGATTGACAGGTTACTGTGGCCAATGACTGGTCTGAGTCTACATGCAACAGAAGAAAAGGAATTGCAGACAGACACAAACTGGTGGTCTTCTGTGTTGCCAGCCCTGTATGGATTAGGGCACACCTTGTTGCTTGGTATATGGGCTGTGTTTCTGCAGCTTGAAATGAGCTCACGTGGGCTCCCCAGCTGTTAAGCAATCACATAGCACCAAATCCAAAGTGTTTTTCAGAGTCTCTTGTTAGGAGGGATGTTGTAGGCATTTTTCAGACAGAAAATAGAACCTCAACTAAAACCAATCAAGCACTAATTTTTAAGGGAAGAGAGAAAGTGCACTAAGGTGTCCTGTGGCTAAGGTACCTCTTGGCTCAAGCGGATGAGGCTTTCTAAGAAAAGAGGGATGGCCAACCTCTAAAGGCACAAGTGTGGGAACCCCCTTACACCACACAGAAAATAACAATCAAGCTGTTGGTGTCAGTTGGAATAAACAGGGGAATCTCTGGGAGAGATGGGGAGGCAGAAGCAGAGCTGTGCTGGGTGGGATAACTCTCTCCTACAGCAGCCAGGGTCGCTGTGGGTGAATCAGCTTCTCTGCCCTCTTTTACTGCATAAGCTCCAAGGCACAGGTAGGCAGTGTCTGGCTTTCAAACAAAAATATTTCTATATAGTTCCAAATCGGCACCTTTGCCAAGCAGTTCCTCTTGCCATTTATCTGAAGCTGACTTTGCTATGGCTTCACCCCTCCTGATAGCGGATTTCTCTTTCAGTATGAAATGCACCTATAATTGAGCTAGTTTTATGTTTTACCTGAAATGTCATTCTGACCAGTTAAAAGACAGATATGGGAATGTGCCAAATATTTACCCCAATAAATGACTTATCCATGTACTTCAAACCCACTGGACAGAAAGGGGTTTCAAGACAAAGCTAATCTTGTGCTGGGGTGGGGAAAATCTCTTGCCAGCAGTGAGAGGTTTATGCTCTCAGGATAATAAGTCCCATAAAAGCACCTGCCAAATCAGAGTGATCAGGAAATGTGTTTGAAATGAACTCCCTGTCAATGCTGAAGACTGTAATTTGTTTCCATGGAAATATTTATCCTTCTGTCCAAAAAAATAAGCAGATGAATACATATATTAAAATGGTGGGTGCCGACACTTTAATTGAACTCCATTTAATCTCATCAGTAGTACAGACTGGCATGCTATAATCCTGTTTACTCTAGCCTTTCCTAGCAGACTCCTCACAGGGCTTAGAAGAAATAAGGAGTTTCTGGCTTTCCAATAATCCAGTAAGAGTCAGTGACTCAGGTCACAGGCACTTTTATCTCACCCAGTGCATGAAATTTCTAAAACCCACTGATTTTAAGAGAATTAAGTTTGTTATTAAAAAAAATTATTTCTAATCATGCATAGTTCAGCATGACTGTTGATCCCATTGAACCCCACTTCCTGGTAGGCTCAGGTTTGATCTTCTTCAAGACGAAGACCGTGCCAGCCACAGGTGGTGAGTTTGCATACGAGGGATCTATCTACAGTAAGAAACCAAGCACAAAGAGGTATTTGCATAGTCACCTTCTAACAGCTTTGTATATACTTGCAGGCAGGTGGTTGGAAACATGAGTGTTCAAATTTATCTGCATGGCCATGTTGTAAAAAAATGCAGGTGTAGATTCTCTTGAAAGTCTGACTTGAAACACGCCATGCTTAGCTCCTCAAAATGCAGTTTTTCCTCCCTATTTAGAATTCTGAGCCTGTATCCCCTTAACAAAACAGGCTAGAAAAGCTAAACTCAACAGGATAAACAGAAAAATGAATACTCTCCCCTGACACTTGCCCCCTCAACCTCTCCACACACACTTCTGCTCCAACCCAAGACATGCACTGCCTTTCACTCAGGTGGAACTTGTTCTTCTTTGACTTATGCTGTCTATTTAGCTCTTTTACAAACAAGTACAAGTGCAGAATCACAAAGAGCTTATGAGCCCATGTACTTCAGCATGAGGTAGTAACAGACAGAAATTTAAGCACCATGTGCAGGTATTTTACTGAAAAGAAGGCATTACAGAGAAGGGAGAAAAGGAAAAGGGCTTTTTGCATGCATATATACTTTTGAAGTACCATTCCTGGTTCTGAATTTCAGAAAATATGTATATATTCTTCTAGTCACACAACTATTTTACTTTTCTGTAGGTCTGAGTATCTGAAACACCCTTTTTAACCAAATGATACAAACTATATATTTTTTTTTTCAACAACAGTGTCTATTTTTTTACATTTGGTTTAATTTACAGCATGGTCCAAATTACTCCTTGGTTTGTTTCTGTGGCATATACATGTACTATCTTTGAATACAAGGTCAAAGGTACAGTCCCAGCAGAAAAAGCTGAAGAAAACACCAGTACTTACTTGAGGTAAGTACATTGCTCAGTGACCTAGAGAGATAACGTGGTGGGTCAGAAAGGGCAATTGAAAGAATCCTTTCAAGGGATTAAGCAGTGGACTGGTAAAGTACAGATGTGCAAGATTCTGGTGTGACAAAACATTTCTATGTAGTTTTATCACAGCAGTTTTAAACTAAATAATGACATATAAATATTCTATGAAACAGAATTTCCAGAGTTAACTAAATGTACTAAATAGGGAGAGGGCTCTGGAGATGGAGTGGTGCCAGAAGAGCACCAATGACTTCCTAACATACCTGAAGGGTTAGTAGCTAGTAATAAACAATTCTAAATGGGTGTCCAACAGATGCACAGTCTCTCTGGTACTCTTCCATCACATAATCACTTTTCCTCATACAGCATTCCTCAGCTAAAACCTGCAATCCAGTGAAATGTGAAAATATTGGAGAAGTCAGTCTGATTTTTTAAGTTCTATGTTCACACAAATAAAAATCTTTGTCAGTGAAAGATTTCTAGGGAATTGAGATCGGCCATATACCCAGCAAAAACTGCTAAACAAGGCCATATGTATTCATACAGCTGCACTTCCATTTTTAAGTCTAACTGATAGAGAAAACACAAATGGTAAGAGAGTGCATTTGATTATGCAGAAGTCAATTTGAAGCAAACAACTTATGAAACATATCCAGCTTACACTGCAAGCAATTTGTGAAAAATGTAGGAGAGACAGAAGGGTGGGGCACAGCTGCCCTGCTATATAGCCACTGGTTTTGCTTGATAGGGACTTTGTTTAGCACCACTGGCTGAATAAAATCTTCATGCAAATATATATTTTGCCAGCCTGGTATGTCTGATTGCCATCACCAAAAAAGGTAAGGGAATCAGAATGTCAAAGCAATCTTTGTTCTTTGTTTTTAACAGCTTCATATTGCTAAACTTATCAATATTAACTAATTAATTCTTGGGGCACTGACACTGGGATCAAACATGCCTGTAATCAAACCACCACCACAATGGCTCTTGGTCATGGACTATTACACATATGTCTGAATCTAGATCAAAACTCAGATTCCCTAATTGTATTAATTTTATCATTCTCCTAAAAGTTATAAAAAAATCCTTTAAAACCTGGAAGCTGCACCTCAAAGACGTATAACCTGTGAATAAGCAAACCAGTGAAGTAGGCTCTGAAAACACCTGCTTTATGAACAATGTAGAAAACTGTTCTGCACCAACACTCTGTGCCTACCACACATCATTTACTTTGAAACTCTCCATGTCCTTTCAGATTTACCCCAACTCCTGATGCCAGCTGAGCTGCTCTTAGTACAGGATCTAGGTATGAAAAACATGCTTTATCCCCTTAAACCACCATGCACTCAACTGCCTAATTCTGAGATTGGTCGATGGCTAATTAAGGCTTTGGCTAACGTGAGAACATTTTAAACTTTGATCACCTTGTACCAGTCCCTGAACTGCTGTTATGCCACCAAAGACTGGCAGCATGCTCGTCTCTTTACCTCTCTGCTCCTGAATTGGATATGCAGTGCCAAGGAACCCAGCTGCCTGGCTAATCCCTTTTGGGTGAGCAGACAAACATGCAGGGCTGGAGGAGCTGGCACTCTGTGGAATTAGTTACACTAGTGGAAAGCAAGAATAAATACTGCGAATTTAGAGTGATAACTTTGGGGCCCACTTTGCACAGAGGTAAATGACAACATCACCAGCAAGGCAGCAGCAAATTAGACTTTGCAATTTCCCAGATTGTGCTGCACCTTTACGCAATAAATATCACAACATAAACTGCTAGTCTTCTTTTACCCTTCAGGAGGGTAATGCTAAGGTTCTTTCAGGGACCTCACTGCTGTGAACAAACTGGAGAGAAATCTTCAGCAAACAGTTATAACGTGCAGAGTTGTCACTTAATTATATGCTTGAGTTACACTACATATTGAATGGCACTAATTGCACTGAAACTGGAATATTACTAACACATAGCTCAGCTACAATTTCATTTGTGTACACAGTATTGTTGAGTAATTTCAGTGCCATTAAATATTGGGTTGTCAAGGTATGGATTTCCTAAAAGAGGTGTACCTAATACAGTAAAGGCCAAGATCATGGAGAAGTATGTCTCATCTTGGAGAAAAACCTAGCCATTATCTGTAAGCGCAAGACTAGTAACGCACTGTGTAGACTCCCTGAATCAGGCACGCTCTCATTTTACCAGTGTATTTCATACTCTCATGGAAAACAAAGCACAATCTGGGCAAGCTCACTGGTGGGCGTTTTCATTGCTAAAATAAAACTGTGGGTTGCAGGAAATGCTTTTTCATTTCTTCTTCATGCACAATAAAAAGCTAACTGAAAGACAAAAGGGAAGAGAGCACTGAAGCAAAGGAGAGAAATGTAGTAGCCCTGAAGGAAAGGAAAGATGTAGGGAAAGAAAGATGGTCATGAGATTAGAGAGAGATCTTGGGAGTCTGCAGAAGGGACAGCAAAGGACACTGCAGGTGACTGAAAGAAGGACCAAGAACAGAATCCGAAGGATGGTTGAGAAAAAACATGAAATAAGAGGGAACAGGGAAGAGAAGGTGGTTGCAATGGGACAGGGACAAGGTTCCTGATGCAGTGAAGATGCTGAGGAAAAGGAAGGAGAGAAGACTTGCTGGAGGAACATGTAAAGCTATCCCCCAGATTTGTCGTCACCAATCGTGTTGTCTAACTGGAAGACATCCATTAAACATTCTTAGTGTCATTGTTACAAAAGGAATAATAGTTAATGTACAAGTGTTCAGCCTGTCTGAAGAAGAAGAAATCAGGGTGGTTCCTCTAAATTATCGGACATATCAGAAGCAGAGGTCCAGAGCCTGGCTCACTTCACTTGAACTACCTGGAAGAAGCAGAAACTCTTCCTCTGAAATTAATCCATGGAACTAATTTGCTATTTTGCTGCCATATAAACCTCAGAATTTAGGGCTTTTCTTGTTAACCTTGGTTTCAAGCAAAAATTTGCTTCCCTTCACACATTACCATTCATTCCAAAGCACATCTAGAGTATATATGGGCGTATGTATCTATACATATATAGAAAAAAAATATAAAATAGCAGCCAATCTGCATCATTATAATAGTACCACATATAGGCTCAAAAATAAAGACATTATCTATATATAAGCATTAGCAGCAGATCAAGAAAAAAAATCAAACATAGAAAACAGGCAGAAAGCCACCTGCCAAAAGTCTCCCATCTCCGTGCTCTAACTCTTAAAAGATAAGGTCAAAAAATGTAGGTACCTGTATTCTTTTAGGAACAGATAAAAGGGGTATTACTGCAAAGCCTTTATATGTAGGAGTATATTAACAAAAATTGGTATGAAATGCTCAAGGTCCTCCATTTCGAAAAGTTCAGAAAATCCTTTCTTTTTGCTCTTGGCTCTTCAAGAGGATCCTTTTCAGCACTCATTAAAATGCACTTTTGAAATGAAATGGCTGATCAAAAAGCATGTTTTTTCTCTCCTCAGAATTACATAGGTTTGCCTGGCTTTAGAACTCACCTTTCAGAAGTATTAAAAAAGTTATTACTAATGTTTTGGACAGTATGTCTGAAAAAATCTGATAAACGGTTAGTTCTAAACCTTCCAAAATTCCTTCAGTAAACCTAGGACTATTATACTGAAATTTTAGAACACTGAGCATACAGAGTGCACCAAAGACATTCAGCACTTTTCAAAACTGAGAGGATAATTTTGTTCAAATAGGCTTGTGTTGCACTTAACCTTTCTTTCCTTTTCAAATGCAAGATGTATACAAAAATAACTGACAAAACTCAAACATGAAGCAGTAGAGTTGTATGGTTTTTTTTTTTTTTTGTTTGGTTTGGGTTTGTGGATTTTTTATAACTAGCCATGAACATAAAGGGAAACTGGGTTCTGTTGATGTAAAAGTCTTTGCTAAAGTGTTAAGCAAGAACTAATAGCTGTACTATCTTTACCTTCTTTTGGGACAAACAAACAGCAATTTATATTCTCCTGTTGTCTTAAGGAGCTAACAAATGAAGTAAAACAACAATTCTGTCATATCACTTTTTCAGTAATTGACTAGAGCCATGGGTGTTTTAACACTTCTGAAAAATCAGAATGCAAAACCATGCATATTTTAAGAGTATCAGACACTGGCTCTCTATGGGCCAACATTATTTACCAGTTCTGTCAGGGTGCTATTATGTTGCCTGTACATACTAATATAAACCTGTTTCATTGAAAGCACAATTTGGCTTCAGGAAAATCTACTGTGAACTGATGGTTCCCTTGATTAATACTAGCTCTAGTGTAAGCTGCAAACTAGCAAAAATAATAATGAATTACCATCATCCACAGAACCAGTTGTTAAGGAGAAAAGCAGTGCATTACACACAGTAATACAGAAATAATGCTATCAAGACGGTTGCTGCAGTGGCGTTTTAGACTCTTTACCCGCATTCTATTCTTGTCCGTCACTCCTTAACGTAACTTAATGAACAGAGTAAGTTTAAGTTGAAACACTAGACAGATTGTCTGGTAATTACAGTCACTTCACTTAGCTGAAAGTGTCATGTGACAAAAAGGTTTACAGAAATACTAAAACTAGAAGATTAGTAAGTAACTGCATTCATCAAAACCAACATTATGTAGTGGTAGTAAAACAAGGTGCATGTCTGAAATATTTCTACAGAAAGAAACATTAAAACTAGAATAAAGACTTACATATACCAAATATTTAACATACAAAATATGTAAATTTAAAATAAGTCCTTCAGTGTTGTTTGATGATGGAGGCCTGATGCCAAAAGACCTGCGCACTGCTTGCATCTCTTATATTGAATTTCTGTGTGACTATTCTCATAAAATATTTGCACAAGTCAATCAACCTAATTTCCACGTGAATCCATTTTAGGAGCTCTTACAAGCTGAAGACTCACAGAAATATTCAGATCATTCATTTACAAACATCACTCAAATTGCTAGAATTGATTGCCTAGAATCATTTGTTCCTAAGGACTCAAACGCAATCCATGCAACTGTAGGCACATCACAACTATCTATCATACTTCAGAAACAAATATCTTCCAAGACTTGATCTCTTAAGGAGCTCTGGGCATGCCAACCTCCTTCACACTACTCTGAGTTCACAACAAGCAACAGATGGTACTGAAATTTTCCATCTTCCCCATGGCAGGAAGTATAAGACTTAGGATTTATGTTCCCTTATTTCAAGGACTGTTTAAATATGATGGGGGGATAGGATGAGCTGAGAGGCAATGGTACCTGCAAATTCAGAGTCAGCCCCATCTGCAGACTGCCTTAAAGATGGGCTGGATGAGGTCAGTCCTTATGAGCTTTATCTGCACCACGCCTCTGTCAGTGTTCACTTTAGAATATGCCTGGACTCAGTCCTAGGAAGCTGCTTCAAGTGCAGCTCCTTCCATCTACACCCTGACGTTAGAGGATCGTAAAAAACTGAACTTAGTAAATTTTCTCCAAAGGTGTAAATAAAACCAGCACACTTGGAAAGCGAGCATACTCTCTAATGGCTAAACAACCTCAAAGGGTTCTGTTAACACAGTATGTTAAAACAAAGCATCGAGGAAACCACACTTGACTTCCTACTATTCATTTTCAGTCAAGCCATATGAAATATAATTAATGCCAGAGAAAAATAAATGTCATTTGCATTACTACTGCCACGACTATGTGAGCCCAAGATGTTATTTAATAACTACATCTCTTCTTCTTTTCGCTCACTAAAATGTATATATGAATTTGAAGTTCAGAATGTAAAGTATCAAGAACTTCCAGCCTGGATATTTTTCTCTTTTTGGATACAGATGATTTTTCTGAACAGGTTGCTTCTTCCCTACTATTGATATGGAGACATATTCTAGGTAAAATATCTTATGGAATACCAAGTTGTGCTGGTTGACAGTTTAATTTCACATTATTTGGCTGGCCATTTAGTTTTATTTACCCTATTTATCAGCTCAAAAGAAACAATGACAGAGAAAACCACACTGGGAATTATCAAGCAAATAAAATTACACTTGAATTAACAAGCTGAAATTAGCTAAGTGATTTGTTGTGCAGCTAATCATCCTTGATGAAATCAGCTTACACCTGTTTCTCAGCCTCCAAACCATTAGCACCACTACAATGCTACATACTGGGAATTTGCTGGATCCTGTGCACGACCACAAATGCATCTGAGAGTCCCACTTTCACTGGGTGGTTGGTTGAACTTATCTGTGTCACAGCAACAGGAATCTGGAAGACAAAACAGGAAGACATTCATGAAATATTGAAGTAAAAAAACTCAGACTAAAAATAATGAGTGGCACTGCCATAATGAGTATTTAATCAATGTAAATTAAAAGTCCTAAATATATATTTTATACAATACAGCATAATATGACTAAGGATTTATTGAAGATTGAAATTACCATTTTTAATTTTTATTTTATCCCAGTTTGCTTTGCTTCTTATATAACAATATTCACATCAAAACTTAGCAGTGGAACAATTGTTAATGATGACACAGAAAAGGGCAGTAATTTTCAGTAATTTATTTCCCCCAGTTGAAGATGAAGTGGGATGATGTGCTAGTATCAGACAAGGAGGAGGAAGCAATACCTCTTGTCTACTATTGAACACACAAACTGTGAAAGTTCAGCTTGGGATGAACATTTTAAAAGCTTATGGCTCAGTTAACTTGCACTGAAAACTGTTTGAAGAGTTATCTGAAAAGAGCTCTGGCCCAATGATATTTATGTTTAATATGTCTTGGAATAGCAGGGAAATTATCAATGGGGAAAATGCCAGATGCTCACTTGCCAATACCTAGAGGAAGAAATAAAAAGACTTAAATAGCCATAGACCACTCCAGCTTTACATAACAGAGATATTGATGCTGAGCAACATGGTTGTATGAAAATAGGTGTCAAGTTTGATTTCATTCTTTGGGCAAGATTGCAGCTTTGGTTGATACTTGTAGAGATAGATGTAATAGCTTCAGAATTTTGTAAGGTGTTTGACCTAGTGACATGTAGTATTTATACCATATTAACATAGTTAACTAGACTGACTAATCACTAACAGCAACCATCACTAAAGCAGCAGCTCAGACTGACAGTGTTCCTTTACAGTATATCTTCCTTCTCCAGATATCAGACCTAGTATTCAAAACTTTTATCGAAGACTGGGAAAGAAACATAAATTTACTGCCTAGCAGTTCAGCAGATGACGCTGGCATAGTAAAAATAATGAAATGCTGGAATCAATTAGCAAAGTTAGACCTTGCAAAAATTGTGAAGTTATAACTCAGAGAACAAAGACTGCATGGTAGAGGTTTGAGGACCGTGTTCTAGAAAGCAGCAGTTCTGGAAGGAATCTCAGTATTGTAGTGGATGAACAACTCCAGCTGGCAGATGGGACATCACAGCAAGAAAACTCAATTGATGTGATATTTTGTTACACAAACAGTGGAATATAGCCTAGGAGTGGGGTGGCCATTTTACTTGTACCGTCACATCAGATCATTACTGAAATGTTATACAAACTTTGGAAGGATCTATTTCTTTAAAAGATGCTGAAACTTAAGAGAAGGAACATTAAAGGAGTAATAAAAATATTTTGAAAACTTTTGCAGTTCTCAAATGCCATTAACAGAAGAGTTAAAGAGCTCTATCTATTTGGCTTCTCAAAGGGAATGGAAAGTTGGCTGGATTACCATAAACAAGTACTGCCATGCGGAGAAATTACCCAGGGGCTGAAGAGTTTTTTCATCTAGCACAGAAAGATATAACCAGAAGCTGGAAACTACAGACAGATACCTTCAAAGTAGAATAAGGCACGTTTCTATGATTGAGTGTTATTAACCACTGGGATAAACTACCAAGGGAAATGATGATTCTCTACCCATTGCTGCTTTCAAATCACAGTTGGATATCTTATTTTTCAAAGTTGGCCTTCAGTTAACCAGAAATTACTGGGCTGAAGACAGATGAAACTGCATCAAGTGTAAGAAACTGAGATACAAGGTGCTAGCTCAGCTAATCTAATAGTCTGTTCTGGTTTTATCTGTGTAAAACTACCAAAATTATACTGTTGGCCAGTATTTTTCACATAGCAGAAGAATGCCAAAGTAAAAAGCTGGTTACACATGCAGTGAATCAGGATTCGGTATTGTCTACATGTTAATTAATGGTATGACCTCTGGTATTTGAGTTGAGCATCAGTAGTTGTTTTTCTTGTTCCCAACATATCATTTAGCTGGTTTTTTTTTTCCCGATTACACTGATATCTGTGTAGGAAAAGTTAAATTTGAGAATATTAACAGAAAAAGTGAGTTCTAGTGAATTAAACAGTGTCACAAATTTACATTTCTTTTACTTGATTTAGTGAGAAGTTTGGCCGGTTTATTTAGGGGTTCTTGCATACATGATCTGCTTTGGTATAACAAAAGGAATGATGTTAAACCAGCGTGAAAACCCGAAGTGACTTTGAAATACTGCTAGTAATACATCAATTTAAATTTGGCTTATATCAGCTTAGCTCTGATGCAGTTATTGGAGAATATGACATAAAGAAGGCTGAAAGCCATATTTTCAAAGTCTTAAAAATAAAAGACTCACTGAATTCAGAAATAAATCTATAAAATTTCTCCCACGTGAAAGTATAAACAAAATAAGGGAATTATTCACAGTCTCAGAGTACTGTAGAGAAAAGCTTATATTAACTATCAAAGAAACTGTCTTAAAAGATTTTGAGGAGGATACTCTAGAGAAGCTACTGAAAATCAAGTTAGAAAAAAACACTGATGAGAAGGATGCAATGACTATTTCTCTTCCAAGTTAGAGAGGAAACATGGCAGATGAAGAAAGAAATCAGAGTTTTATGGACACAAAACGTAGTCGGAATTGGAATTATAAGTAGATGTGTGACCAACAACATATGCTGGCAAAATTGGTAGCTCAAGGCACAAATTGTGTCTCATACATGAAAAGAACTATACTCATTTTTATGTGTGAGTGCAAATGAGGAGAAGTTGCACTCAGGTCTCCTTGAATAAGCCTCCTTAATTTTAAGTCTAGTGCCATATCACACGTTTTTTCTGAATTTGAAAATAATTGAACAATTTGCATCTTCCCTTCAAAAATTATGCTAAGAGCAAACAAATTTCTCTCTCTTTCTTTTTTTCCCCCGGAAAGGAGCGATGGGTTCTTGCAGTACAAATGGTGCAAGTCGTTTGTTGTTTTTTCTGTTGTTGTTTTTTTTTTTTTTTAATAAATTTATTTTCATTACAACTTGGTTCAGAACTTGAAAGTCACTTTCAGCTTCATTATTTAATAAAAATTATGAATGACTCAGTGATATCTGGTACCAAAATAGGACACAGTAGCCAAGTTGAACAGAAAATGCAAACAAAATCTTCAGCAGAAATTAGAAAATTTTGGAGCAGAAATATCTCAGTAGATTTTGCCAAAATCCCTGCAGGTGTCCACACTCTTGTGCTGGGAATTCTAGTGAGAGTGAAGAACTCGCAGAATCATTTTCTAAAACTAATAAGAAAGTTGTAGTAGGGTTCAGTCTAACAGACTGGACGCTTTAAGAAGCAGTCAAAAGTTTGGATATATGTTTTAGAAACAGGGAAGAGTTTGTGTAAGGTGAGGAAATCATAAATTAAGTTAGTATAACCAGCTCTTCAAACTGAGGTACAGCCTGTGTCAAACAATTAGGCATACAAACAGAAAAGCAGTCAAACTAAAAGGGAATCCATGACCCAGGAAAACTCTGTTCTTCTCTTGAAAACGACAATGTTATTAAATCTGCATTTACAAATACATATGCTTATTTTTTAAGTGTGGGAAAATTAATCATTTTGCAGAACTGAATACTTCAGTCACTCACGTCAGTCACACTTCACACACACACGGTGATGAGTGTACTGGGTGCCATTTTATAGATGAAATCTTTTGAATGAGATGTGAAGATCAAATAGGCTTTTACCATATGATGGCCTATTAGGAAATATGCCCTTTTGACAGAGGCTTGTAGTAAATGATAAAATTATTTATCGAAAATTACAGTGAAACATAGGTAGCAAGCAGATAGCTAGTGTTCTGAATTCCTCACCTGAATGGCAATATATGTCATGAAATGCTGACATGTTAAACAGTTCAACAGTAAGCTAGGAAAGTGCAAGTGGTTGGTAATGGGTGCCAGGGGTTTTATGGTATTACATTCAGAGGATGGATTTTAACTAGAATAATTCCAAAATGTATGTTAGCTCTACCATAGACAATATGAACTCTTGTGTTGTACAAGTCACCAGTTTATGTGAATAAGCTTCCCAAATGCACACTAGCACTGAGGATGTTGACATCTATATTTTGGATTACATTGTTCAGCCACAGGGAGAAAGATATTTGCAATTTATGCTGAATTCTATTAATCATTGGGAACAGTAATCTAAACAGTATTTTCCATCAGAGAGTTCTCAAATTTTATTTTTTTCAACTTAGTCTGAGAACACGTCAGAATCTTACCCTTCAAAAAAATAAAATAATGGCCTCTGACCTTATTCTGAAGGAGATGGTAAGCAGGGTGCAATTACTACACCACTTCAAAACTGAGACAAAGATACGGGCCAGAGTATGCTGCAAAATAATAATGAGGAACACAATAGTACTTATATAGGGCTTTCATTGCCAGTATCCTAAATAGTTATTACTTACTCTACAGACCAAACTGCATGAAATCAGGAATTTTAAGTTGCATAAACTGATCACCCCATAAAATCAAAGATCGTGTTTCCATGCTAATATATTTGATAATAATAACAGAGGCAAAGAAGTGCCAGGAATGCATAATGTAGGCAGAATATCCATGAAGACTGTGCATTTTTTTTTATTTTTTTAGTTTCCAGGAAACAATCACAAGATTTGGGGTCTTGTTACTGAAAACAGATTATTTTCCATCATGCATAGCAGGAGCATCAGTTTCATCTAACTGCTAGTACTTAATCAGTTCCATTCAATTCTGCCTCCTTTCACAGTAGAAACAAATTCTACTACGGGTCTCTTTTAGAATTATTTTCCAACTTCACATATTGGGCCATTTGAACAAGCATTTCAACTTTAATAATGGTTTCTGGATGAGTACATAAATAGAGAGTCATTACTATTTAAATGAACAGAGAAAGCCTTCAAGCCAATGAAATTAAGAAAAATATCCTAAGCCATTAACAAAGCCTTTGGTACCTTTGCCTAATTTGTCCTGTATTAATCACAGACAGAAAAAGAAACCAAATGTTACACTAAGGAACATTAGCTATAAGCACTAATGGGAAAAGACTATATAGAATAGTTATTTTGTTCAAAAGAAGTAAAGCTCTTGAGAATTGAAGTTCTGTGAAATTTAGAACACGAGAAATGAGTATTCACTACTAGTACATAAAAAAGTATGCCTTTGCAGAAAATTTTCTTTATTACTATGTTCTGCTGGCTAGTTTGCACTGTAATGTATTTCATACGTAGTAGAGGTGCACCAGTAAAATTTTCCTGCCAGCTGATGTTTCTTGACGCTAACAGTTGGTATAAGCAAGGTGATATTTAAAATGGAAGGTGTATGCACTGTAAACAAACTAAATTGGTAAAGAAATAAATATTTGACTTGCTATAGGACCTTGCTATATTTAAAATTTTTACATTTTGAAAACTTGGCTGTACAGCTCCTTCTCCTACCCATTAACTCCTCTGAAAGATATTCTGATGTCTCCATATTTCACTATCCTGGTGGCTCAACTCCTTTTCTAAATTTTTATTTTTTCAGAATCTGTTCTGGATTTTGGATAACAATTGTGCATTTCAGACTGCTTCCTATTGGGCAAAAAACAGAATGGGAAAGAATGGGCAGAACAGCTCCTCTGATACTTGGCAAGCCCAGCCAAGATCCTGCCTTGGTGGTCAACACCAGGTTAATGAGGTAGCAAACCTGATGTGGGAGCAGGAAGGATATGAAAAAGGTAATCTCAAATGGTTTGAATAAATAGGAAATAAAAGGTAAAATTTACCTGAATTGCTTTAGACATAAAAGTCCCTATTTGTAGCTCCCTTAAATGTATAATCCAAGTTATTTTAAAAGTGGATTCTTCAAGATAAACTCCTGGTGTTGCTAATACAGAGCCCCTGTGGGACGCCTTATAAAGTTACTCACAACCTGTCTGCTGCATTTCTTACATGGTGTTACAGCTTGAAGACTTTCAATGACAACGCAATGAAGACCTCACAGATTTGCCATACATCACTGTCATTTTTGATGAACTAAAATGCTAAAAAGAACAGGCACCAAAAAGATGGTAGAAATCTTCTCATGCAACTTTTACTCATGCTAGTGAGCATTCACACAAGCAATCTTGCTGGCGTTAATGGGGCTCCTGACAACATGACTCACCAGCAAAATGGTTCCAGAAGGAAGGACTTCCTCAGAAAGCAATGGATTCAGCACTGGAAAGTAAATCAATTCCTAGCCAGACTTATAAGCACTCGAGTCAAGTTTAAACTTACAAATGTCTTAGTTTTTCTTTTCAGAACACTTGTGTCTGATCAATTATTGGAAATTTTATTCAATTTTCATCATTTAGGTGAAAAGCTGAGGTAGTTTTAATAGAGTAAGACAGGCTGCAAATAGAGAGTGTAGTCTTCTGGAAATCTCAGCCTCTAAATCCATTCCCCAAGCAATTACCAATGGAATACACTAGTTGTAACATTCTAAGATTTTACAAAAATCTTTTGTCAAAAGATTTACAGACCACTAGTGTGTTACTATTACCACTTTAAAAAGTCTCTTTCCTTAACTATGTGCAATAGTTTTAAAGTGATGTTTGGTAATTCCATTCAGGACAAGAATAACTCATGACAGAGGATTTCAAAGATTCAGCAGTGGAAAAAATGCAAATTATCCCATTTGTAAATTCCAATTTTTTCTCTCTCAGGATTAATGAAAAGAACGTTAATAACTCCTCCCCACAAAAGCACTGTGGTTCTGGAGGAAGCTTCCAGTGGTGCAGTGAGAGCAAGCAGCCTAAGCCATTGTAGCATAGAACTTGTTTATCCACGTACTAAATGACATAGTTGCATGCAATTCTAGGAAACCACAAGTGATTAATGAGATGGCTTATTTCATTCTGCCTTCCTAAATGAATAAACTTTTCCACTGCCTGGCACTCTGCATCATTGTTTACATTTATGCAAAATGAATGAAAGATATTATCAATTTAGAGCAACACCTTCTATCACCCATATTAGTTTCATTTTGCACAGGGCTGGACAGTAACAGACAGGGCAGAGCATCTTTTAACCAAGACTAGTAGTCTCCTGAAAATATCACCATTTCAATGTCAGAATGCATATATAGTTCTTGCCAAATTTATCTTAAAATGACAAATTGAAGTAGTGTCTGTCCCCACTTCTCTGTGTCTTGAAGGCAGGAACTTTTCTGTGGTCTTTAAAAAGATTGTTATTTCTTTAAAGAGGTTTCAACAACAGGAGATAAACAAAGCTTTGGTGCACATTCCTTTGATCAAGCACAGGTTCCATTGTGCTAAGCAGAGCAAAGCTTCATGAAGCTGGAGTCAAAATGCAAATAAACTGCATTTTCGTAGATTAAGACTACTAACCTGTACATAACATTCAGAAACAGAGCCAAAGCAGACCTTGCATCAGCACGTCTTTTATAAGGCAAGGAAAGCCAGGTACGTGGACATACCAGAAGCTTCTTGTGTCTACAAAACTATCCAGTAAGAGTATCCTGCAGCAATCCTGTTTGCAAGATGCAAAGACATCTATCTTAGGTGAAGATATGACTGCTGCTAGTAGAATAGCCCGGATCCTCACTAGCTTTCTAATGAAGGGGAAAGGAGTACTATGATTTCTGCTGCATGGCTTCAACACAGGCATGAAAAATGAGCCTGAAGGCTCACAACTGGTCTGTAGCAGAGAGAGAAGAGAACCCAGATTTCTCCAAGTCCGGACAATCAGTCATATCACTGATTACATTTTTTTAAATATAAAGATGATAACAGAAAAATGTACATCTAGAAGAGAAAGTCACACTTTGCATGCCAAACTGAGATTAAAATAACCAAAAAAAGAAATAAATTGTTCTTTACCCCCAGAGACTTGAGATTATCTCCATTCTGATTCTCATTTGCATGAAATTCAACTGGAGGTATAGCCTCTAGGCTATAGCCTTCAGGACTTTATCAACAATAGCAAGAAAAAAAAAACCCCACCAACATCTAAAGTGATGACTGAAATTCTGAAACACTTGGAGAATGCCAAAGAGTCCAACCAAGACAAGATATTGGTTCTATAAAGACAGACCAAATGGCCTCAATCTAACCAGTGTTACCACTGTTATCCAGATAGATAGAAAACATCACAGAGCTAGAGATAGAAACCAGTTATATCTTATTTGAAATAAATGAACTTTGAAGTATGTCAGTTGCCAAGAAATGATAGCTGCAGGAGAAAGGTGACCTTTTAGTTATAACCACTGATTATATTTTCACAGGCCCAAATTAGGTGAACTAATTGAGAAAATTAGACCCTACCTTTCAAAACCCAAGAGGAATTTACTAAACAATCAAGAATTTACTGAACATTCAGCACTTACAACCACCCAAAAAAGGCCAGTTGAAATCCAGGATTAGCACATTTGAGCCATGTTGATGGTTTTCAAGTCCATCACATGAATATCACTTTTACAATAAAATGTCATTTTCAGCAAAATAGTGATCTTATAAGCAATACAATGAAATGATCTTATATAGCTGAACTTTCAAATATCCCCCCCCGCCCTCCAAATGTAGGGAAATTTCTGGCAGGTATAAAGTAATTTGTCTGCTTAAATGACAATTTTCAGACCCAACTTACTTCTTTGTAGCCGAAAATGATACGCCCATCATTGAGAAGGGTGGCCTGAAAAGTGAAACTGCCCAGGTTGTAATTATCCTGCAGATGTACATGGTCCCACTGGACAACTAGTGCTGTGCCTGTGAACCCCAGAGTGGGGGTAGAGAGGCAAAGGGAAGAAAAAAATGTGAGAAAAATATTAACTGACTGTAGGAAAAGTACTTAACTGCAGTTGCTTGAAACAAGAACACTGATTTGTCTCTTTTTAGCAGCTTTCAGCTCAGTATCTTGAAATGCCAAAGATATTACAAATATAAGGTGCAACTGAAATCCTCTTAAAGGTAGACACCACAGTTCCACAAATAACTACCTCAGCTACTCGCACAAAAGTCTGGTCAAGCAAGAGTGGTCAAGTAACCTGTTTGGAATTGCACAAGGAGTCAACAATCACTAAAGGTAGGATCTAGCACTCAGAGTTCAGGTGTGCTGCCACAACCACTGCTCTGCAGTGGCTTTTTTTACACTATATATACATGTAACCTGATGACTTAGAAATGTGAAGTGCTAATAGCATTGCCTGTTTAGTAAAAGTTATTATTTGAGGAATTCAGATTCTTCCATTAACTATGCATTAATATAAATAGCATTAATTTTTTTCTGCATGGTGCAAGCCCTTGCTGAGGTTCTGCAAGTTGAAAAATATTAGGTGTTGGCAATAAATAAATGTATTTTAAATTAAAACCACTAAGAATTCATAGATGGGGTAAATATTGAGTCTGGTGTGCAGAGATTTAGTTGCAAGAGGCTTGTTAATATTCATGGGAGTTCTCTGGCTGAATATCCACTTATCACACTAAAAATGTACCCCAAGTGACTTGCATACCCTGTGAGCATGTTTTACAGATGTTGAGGGTTACAGGCACATTTCAAGCAGCTTGGCTGAAAGACCCTTACCACTACAACTGTGTTTACTGAAAATGACTTTTTCATCTTTATATGCCTTCCTCAACATACTCCTCTCTTTGGCACTAATGGGAGTTATGTGCTTTGATTCACAGCACTTTCATTTCATTTCTTCCTGGAGTGTTCAAGGTGGGTCAATATGCATTCAGCTCAATGCATTTCTGATACGTTGTTGAAACATTTTTTGTCACAGATCTTCTGTGCTGTAACTTTCATTAACACATTTTGGCAGGCGATGTCATGAAACTATGAGCATGCAAATTTTTGGTGTATACTGCACCACATTATTGTCCCATGTGTCTTTCATGAGTCTAGTACGTGCTCATTAATTGTGCACACAGTGCATTTTTCCTTCTGTGACCACATTCATTAACTGCTTTCTGAATATTTATTTGATTGTATTAAATTTCATTTAAAAGGAATTTAAAGTGACTTTTAAAATTATTGGTGCAAAAATAGCCAGAACTTATAGTGAGTCTTTGAGTACATCAGATCTATGTGCATCTCAGAACCTCAAGCTGAAGTGGAAATCAGCTGCCTCCAAAACAGTCTTCTCATTCCCAGGGCTTTTGTGTAGATTTGTGTGTATGTAAGTTCCTTGCAGTTAGCTCCATGAGTGAGACTTTGATGGGTCACCATACTCTGTGCTTGCTCACTACAGATGCCGCTCTAAAGCAGCACACTTACCCACAGGGATAAAGCAGGGATAAGACACAAGGAGCCTAAGATACAATTTGCTCAGTTCCTCTTTATTTGGGGTATGATAGCAAATTCTTTGTCCTAAAGCACACGGGGTCTGAAAGATCATCATGCCTTCACATGAAGAGGGATCCAAACTCTCAAAGAAATATTCAACCTTGTCATGAAAGCAATGTGATACAGCCTGATACACCTGGTATGAAGACTGGAAGTCAGGAATACAATGAGATTAGTAATGTCTCATGTAAGTCTATTTTATTGGATTTTTAACAAATAAGTGCTGTAAATAATGACTAGATTGAAACGAAAGGTTATGACTAGGTGTACAGGTTATAGGATACATTTTGATCCCTGATCTAAAGAATAAAAATTAACACACCTGGTTGGAAACGTGACATATTTTTTGGACGTGTTCATAATTTATGCTTAAATTCACTATGAATAACCATACATAGAATAGCACGGGCTTATCCAGGAAGATTTAAAACAATCATACATCTTATGATATTAAGTCATGATACTAAACTCTCTGAGTTTTAAATTCAGAATAGACAGTCACTGCCATCGTATTTGATCACTAAAGTAAAGCACCAGATGCCTTTTAATCACATAGGTTATGTTTTCAAAATATTGATTATAACTGACTTCATGAGACAAATATCCACGCATTCAAGGCCTTTGAAATATCTCACAGAGCTTCAAGTATAATGCTGCAGTTTGCCTTTTACCCTTTCAATCTTTTGTACAAGGGACTGTTGAGAACCTGTGGTGTAGATGAGTGTATTGGATTCCGATCCTGTGACTCCATGGACACTTAGTCTTTGACAGGTTTATTAACCTTATACCTGCCCTGCTTCTGTATTCATGCTATTGCATTCCACAAATGCTATTTTCATCTTAGCTAGTGAGTGGATGGTATTTACTATATATGTTTTGAAGTAACAGGAACTTTCACTTTTATACAAGACAGATTTTTCCTTTTAAAACTGATAAAATACATTGCTAGTTTGAGTTTATGTACTTTAACATCCAGGAGTTATCTGTCCAGTTAGGAAAAAGCATTCATGACTCTTTAACCAGGTTCTAAATTAAGAACTGTTTATGGATATCTAGCCACATGCTTTATACGGCCTGTAATTAAAAAAAAAAAAAAAGAAGAAAAAAAAATTAAAAAATCTTCAATTTTTCCTTCAAAAATAGTTATTTAGGAAAATATGAAGAGCCAAGGGACACAGACACATTCATTTATGAATGACTACTACATACCATTATCAAAGTATCTGACTGTTGAATTTCTTGACACACTGGGGTCAAAATTTGCCATTAAGGGTGCAATATATTGTGTAGCTGTTAGCATTCGATGCACAACTTCTCCAGTATATATGAAACCTACAATAAAAAAAAAAAAATATTGAGACCATTTCAGTAACTTCTGAAAAGACTTAATAGAATGGCAGGTTGAACCAGGCATTGCCAGAGCATTAAAGGGTCATCTGAGAGAAATTAATCCCATCACCAATTTTACAGTGAATTAAGTAAAAGCTAAAATTTAAGGAAAATGTCTGTGATGGCTGCCAGAAGAACAAGATCCAAGATGAACAATGGAACAATTATTTCAAGAAGCAAGTTTTCACACAGAAATAAAAACAGCAAACTCAAGGAAGAATAACTCCAGTTATGGACAAAATTCAGATATGTGGAATTATCAAAATGAGCCATTTACCACCATGCATATTCCATAGTGCTTTCTATCCCTTCCAAAAATCTGCAATTTGTTTTGCTTTTGCAAACTGTTACCTCTTCAAAAGTTAGTCTAACCCTTTTTCATATTTCTAGAGACACAGAGTAAGAGACTATTTCAGACAAGAAGAGGTGACAATGTTTAAAAAAAAAAGTCAGATGAAGAGTGGAACAGATAGGATTTTTTCATAATTATAAGACAAGCAGCATTTCTGCTACATTCTCTGCAGTGCCAGGTGTCACTAGTTTATCCTATTCATCCCTGAATCCACAGTACTCCTCAGATCAATAGTGGGCTTCTTCCATCAGAAGTGCTTGCCCAAAACCTCTTACTGGTTTGGAACTGGAGTTCTTCCTTCAAGGAAGAACAGTCATCTACGGTGAATACAGTAAAGATGCAGTTTTCTTCAAAGCAAAATTTTGTGTATTTTAATGGCAGGAAATCCCTGCCATTTAAAACAATAAATGGTCCACAAATAAACCTGTATTGTTTAGGTTTGACAACTCCACGTCAACTGACTAATGGGACTAACTTCTGTAGATGCCCCAACCTAAAGCCTGACTTAAAAACTCCCATTGCTCTAGAGTGAGTCTTTTCTTAAGTTTTCTGTTAAATTTTGCCTTGCTGGTCAAAACTGACAGACTTTACGTTGACTGCAGCTACAAATAGATCTTCAAAACTAAGGTTTGCATATTACCTCTCCTCTTAAAGTGTTTACCAGATGGTGCCTTATGCTGAAGTGTTTATTTTTTCCCCTTCTATTGATTTAATGAAGTATATTTCAACAGCAAACACCCAAATAACAACAAGAATATTAGAGTTGGCTGAAAATTCTCTAACAGAAAAAATTCTATTTGGAAGACGTCTCATAGAAATTCAGTTCTTTACTGGCAAATGGTAGTATCCACTGCAACAGTATTTATGCTGGTTTGTGCGTTCTTTTCCTTCTTCAGACATATTGAGAGTCTCTCTTCCTCCACAACCCCTTTTACTGTCAAGCCCAAGAGGTCCTTTCTTCTCGTATTTAGCATCATCACAATATAACACATGATGAAGGAGCATATAAATCTATCCTTAAAACATGATTGTGAAATTCCACTAAACTCAAACCTGAACAACGGGCATTACCCCCAAGGTAGAAATACCATTTTCCAGCCAACTCCAGCTAATATATGATATTAAAAACCTATTAGTGTACAACCCCACTTTCTTAACAATAGTATCTCCATCCTAACCACTGTGAGATGAGATAGGTTTGTTAAAAGGCTTGTTTGATATGATATAGGAAATCTCTGAGAGCATGAAAAAAATAACAAGTTTCTGGAGTGCTTTAGGCATCCTTCCACTCCTGTCCTCTCATGAAACATGTTGGTAAATGCTTGTGAACTGCTCAGGGAACTAGTTCTAGAAGTCATAAGATGCTATAAAGAAACAAATAAAAAAGGTGGTTCTTTGGAATAATTTTCCTGCATGGCTGCTAGCAATTAAGGTCAAGTACCATGAAGTCAACTCAAGTGGAGGTGATCGGAGACCTAAGAAAAAGCCAAGTGTGGAGAAAGTACAACAAAAAATTAAGTTGGAAACATTTGGCATTGACAAAGGGGTGAGCTAGGAACCCAGCTGCCTTTGCTTCATTTAAAACACACCTATATATTCAAATGATATTGTATTTCAATATCTGGACACCTCCTAACTACTAAATTAATTCTTAGGACTAAACTACAACTGTCTTTTGGGGGGTGTGTGTAGGGGGATATTCTTTCAGTTAAATATCTAAATACTACTTTTATCTGTTGCTAATTGATAGGGAGAGAGAGACACCAATTAAAAAAAATAAATCTGCCCACACATATTTACAAGTCATGTATAAACCTGAACTTTCAGAATACACAATTGTAGCTGTAATTTTACTCTATTAGTTATGATTTTAGGATAGTCAACAGTCTAGTCAGTATAGTCCCTGAAATGCATTTTCATTATTTCCTATTTATTGCTGTCTGCTTCTAAAATGTCATTGCCTTGAGAAGTATTCCATCATGCTGAAACATTTTAAATACTTACCATTTCATAGAATATTTGTGCCACTTACGATCCCTATGGTCATGTGCACACATATTTTAACACAGTCTTGGGTAGGTCTAGAACTTTGAAATCATTCCTCAAAAATATTTTGAAGACAATATAAACAAAACCTTTGAATCCATATTCATGTATTACAATTAGCCTTAATACTTCGGTACTTATTCATCCCTTGCACAATGGTCCTATCTTGACACACAGTTTCCCTTTCATGCTTTCATCCCATTTACAGTATAAATGTCACCATTATAACTAATAATGAGGCAGATACAATAGGAAAAGAAAGGACTTAATTGTGCTGGAACACATAACTAAGTAGATCAGTCCAGGTAATTAGCAACCACAGAGCGTATTTCCAAGTGTTTGCCGGATGCAACTTTACTTTAGACAAAAATCGAAAGCAGGAGGTGGATGATAGCTGGGAAGCAGGCAGGCCTTGCATGAAGATCATTCTAATGAGAAAGCCAGTCATGCATTGGAACAACTTGAAAAGAAATACAAAGTCATTTCAAATCATCCCAGAGATTCAAAGGCTGAAGCCACTGTTGAGCATGGACATTTTAGCATTGCCACTTTAACTTAAAGAAAGCAGAAAATGTAAAATTAACTTATTCCTGAACGGACTTCCGCAGAAAATTGGCTTATACTATCTGTGACCTAATTTTCTGACAGTGGTAAATGCCCATGGTTGATTCATTTAGTCAAGGAAGAATTTTCCAGACCTGCAATTTCCTGAACCACTTACTCTTTCCTTTGTGGGAGGGGTTGGTAGAGCTCTTTTCCAAAACTCTCCACAAGTACTATACCTAGAAGCGTAATATGCTCCTAAATACTGGAATGAAGAAAAATAGGGAAGAGTGCTCAGCATTTTGTAAGTTTTATATGTATACATAAATCTAACTAAATTAAGGATGAACTAATACTAAAGCCACTTGTAAATCAAGGAGGGTATGCTCCTAGTCCTCATAGCATAAAAATGCATACTCACACAAACAGACGGGAAAATATCTGTCTATATATAACCACTTAAATATGAAAGCACACTTCCACTTGATGCAGGACCCTGACTTGATTTAAAAATGCATTTTACATCTGAATTTATTAATTCCAAAATATGCTCCATATCTGTTGCATTTTAACATATTAGATTTACATATAAGATTTAACATACAAGATTACAACAATCCGCATATAAGCTTTCTGTGGTTTCTTTTTTCTACTCCTAGCTGTGCACAAACTCAGTACCACTTAGAAAATTTTTTGACAGTGTTTGCCAAGTGTGCAGAATAACAGAATACAGGTTCAAAGCAGCACAGGCAATGAGTCCTTTGAAGTTGCTATTGTGCGTCTATAAAGGTATGATAGGATATAGGATATGCAGACAACGTAAAAATGAAACATCTAGGTTCATAACTATCTTCTCCCTTCTAAGGCCCTGCATGAATGTTCAAGTTACATAAACCTGAGCCTGATTTTATATATGTGACATCATGATAAACTGTTTTTGCACTTTAGCATTTAGCTGAATTAGAACAAAACCTACTTTAGATTATCATTTCATGTGTGTGACTTATTTTTAAATATCTGAAACAACTGGTCATATCTTAAAAACATCATACTGAATACAAGGTATAAATGAATTATACTTCTGTGTGCTTGTGATGAGTAGGCTCCATTTTGAGAATATATATTTTAGGTGCTAAGTACTTCTTCAAAGCTATTATGACAGTTCAGCCTTTACCTACGTGGTGGGTTGACCTTTGCCAGCTGCCACATGCCCACCCAGCTTCTCTCTCACTCCCCTTCCTCAACAGGACAGGGGGACAAAATAAGACAAAAAAACTTGTGGGTCCAGATATAGACAGGGAGAACATCTGCTAATTACTGTCATGGGTAAAACAGAATTGACTTAGGGAAAATTAATTTAATTCATTGAGAGATAAAATAGGTTTGAATAGGGAGAAACAAAGACAAATTAAAACACCTTCCCCCCATCCCTCCCTTTTTCCCAGGCTCAACGTCATTCTTTCGTTCCTGACCCCTCTATCTCCTCCTCCCCACTGAGCAGCACAGGAGGATAGGGAATGTGGGTTGCAGTCAGTTCATAACACTTCATGTCTGTCGCTCCATCCTCCTCACATTTTTCCCTGCTCCAGTGTAGGTCCTTCCCACTGGCTGCAGTCCTTCAGGATAAACCTGCTCCAGCATGGGTCCTCCATGGGCCATGATTCCTTCAGGACATTTCCACATTTCCAGTGTGGGGTCCTCCACAAGATGCAGCGTGGGCTCTTCCATGGGCTGCAGGGAAATACCTGCTCCAGCCTGGTCTCCACGGGTGCTTTGGTGCCTGGACAACCTCCTCCCCCTCCTTCTCTCACCTTGGTGTTCACAGGGTTGTTTCTCACAGTTTTTCCCTCACTCTTGACACTGCTGTGTAACGTTTTTTACCCTTTCTTAAATATGTTTTCCCAGAGGTGCCATGAGCTTAGCTGATGGGCTTAGCTGTGTCCTGCAGTGGGTCCACTGGAGCCAGCTGGATCTGTCTCTGTCTGACACAGGGCAGGCCATTACCTCCTTCTATAGAGGCAGCCACCCCACTACCAAAACCTTGCCACAGACCCCTAATACAACCTAAGACTGATGTCTTATATATATATCAACTATTTTACCTAATATGCAACAATAACGTTATTTATCTGAATGACTGGAATTTCTAGTATCTTGTTAAGAGTATTTTCTATTTTTAGATTACTGATTTTCTAGTAGAAGATAGGTGGAAATTTGCAGCTGAAACAAAGCACTTAATGTGCCAATCTTACCCTCAGCAATTGCTAGCTCTTGCCCAGGTCAGGTCGCTCCCACTGTATAATACCTTTCATCTTCTAAAAAGGGAAAAATGTTCTGCAAAAAGAAAATTATCTAGAGAAAAAGAATCATTGTGTCTGCTGAAAAATAAAAAAAATTAATGGTGCTAAATAACATCAATGAAATAAGTTGACGTGGAATTACTCCTTCTAGTAGCCATGACATTGCTTTCATAAAAAGCATATAAAATTTTGCTCCTTCTCCAAAATGATCTTTATTGTAAATAAACACCTGAAACAATACTTCTTTAAACCTGAAATACCAAACAATGCATTTGACAAGAATAGGAATGCTCAAAACCACTTTGTATAGCTGCCAATAAGCAGTTTGACACAGGCCTCAAAAAAGCCCTATAATTATCTTCCCCTTCTTTTCATAGTTCTGAAGAATTTGAGAGCTTGACTGAATGGCAAGTAAGTTCACCGAAGCTCCATAAACCAACTCTATTTATCAGGTGTTTTTGCCATCATGGTACAAGTTGGCTCATGTACCTTTTGTACAGTAGCATTCATGTTTCAGGTACAGACATCAATATTGCTTTTCTAATCTACAAAGCCTGATGTGTTTTAAAGGTAACTAACTGCTCCCCTTCCACATCAGTTGACATTATCTGAAGTGTGTCAGGGAGTCCCCAGAGAAGGCTTTTTCTGCCATACAATGTGCCTGAAGATGTTGACTCATAGGGAAGCAAAAGACACATGACATACATTTTTCTTGAGACAGTTTCCAGATCAGAGAAGTGAAAAGATGATACTTGGAATCTAAGACCAAATGAAAAAGTATGCATTTTAAAAAAAAAAAACAAACAAAAAACAAACGAACAGAGTAGTACAAGAACCTGGAGCTCAAAACAAAGAACAAATCTAACCATATCATACAAAATACTAAATGTAGAAAAAAATAAGACTGCTTAAAAAAAAAAAAGTTCATTTTCTTATCAGGCAGCTAATGTTAAGTAAAACCATATGTTAAATCCCTTAGTAATACAACAAGCTGTGGTTACTTAGCTGGAAAAGGAACTGCCTGCCAGCAGTGGCTGAACAATGAAAGGTTTTGCATGAGAGAGACTGTCACTGGGCAAAGGCAGAGCTGCCATTCGAGTGCACAGTTCAGTGTGGGTTTACTCGAGCGCCCTTGCAGCATATAAACTAGAGGGGAAATAGCAGAGCAGCTTCCAAAAAACAGAACCAGAGGAAAGTGGTTTCCCTAAGAGGGTAGGCTCCAACCCAGATCACCCAAGGGAAAGCCTTGATTTCAGCTTCTATGTTCACATATGCAACAAGCTTTGTAAAGATGTAACAACACACCCCTACACACACCCTGAAATGTCTTGTTGCATAGAGGAATCATTTCTTTCATTTCTCCCTATTCATTTTCTGACTTAAGCAGGGTGAGAGTACATGACTTCTGCTGCTTGTTTTCCTCCAAAACACTCTGAAAACTGTTTGTGCAGCCAAGAGAGAAAACTGCAGAGGAACTGGCAGGAGCTTCCTGGCTCTCTGGCTGCTTCTCTTTTGGTCTCAGCATAATCAAAGCCTTCTGAAAGGATCTGCTCTGGGGCATTTGGTCCTATCTCATATGACCCCAAAGCTACTTCAATGGGTAGCAGTGCTTCTACTCCGTGTTTACCACCTTAGATGCAGCGCACTGCCCATTTTTGATGGAAACTAGAGTCAGCACGAGTACAGGACTGTACAGATTAAGATTTACTACAATTTTCACAACTTTACCACCAACCTAGCAATTTCAAAAATCTTGTTGAAAGACTGACATAAAATGGGATATGTTATCTACTTCATCTGAGGATCTACTTCCCATCCCTGATGAAGAAGATAGTAAGAGAGAAATGATAAGAGACTTACCTTGGGCTTGTTTAAAAAAACCCACCATAAGCAACTGTGGGGCCAAAAAAGTGTTTAATGCCTGGTTTCTGTCAAGCACAGTTCAGCACCACTGACCAAGACAAAGATAAGCTTCTTACCACTTAATGGGGGGTAAAAACCCCTCACATCCTAAAACTGATTCATATGCTATCCTGATGTCTCCAGCTGCCAGAGATACTGTCTTGCCAAAGAAAAAAATTTGGAAAGTGAATCAAAAATTCCTCCCCTGAGTTCTCCAACTCGCTATGATCACTGGTAACACAAAAAGCTGCATTCATTTCTCTTGTTAAATTACTATTTGCCACAACAGTAGGAAAAATAGACCAGAGATAGGGACTGAGAAGTAGGACATGAGAGTTTATATAAACATCCTTTAAGACTGAAGTTCTAATAGTAATTTCAAAAATTAAAATAATTCTCAGACTTAGCACGTTCTGAGACAAATATTATTGTATTTAATTCTACCCAGAAACATCTCAGCATATCTGCATGAGATTAGCCTTAAAGACCATTTCAGCAATTTCTGGATATTCCCGTTTGTAAATAGAAACCTGCAAATAAATTAAATAGGGAAATCAGAGTACAGTTTGTTGCTATTTGTAGCTAGGAAGCCCAGATTTAGACAGTGAAATAAGACCTAGTGAAACATATCTGCATCCTCTGTAAAGATTACTGGAGTATAGCAACGGCTTTGCCAAGGCAGGAATGGAACTGCAGCCTCTGCCCTCAGGGCCATCCCATGCTGTGTGCACTGTCTCATACGCTCCCTTGCTCAAATCACTCCAATACCTTGGTTTAGACCTATTAGTGAGCCCAGCTCAGTGGACCCAGCCCACAGACATCCCATCTAAGATCTTTTATTTGCCAGCCACATGCTAATATGCACCTACAAAAAGAAACCCCCAAACCAAAAATCAAACCATTAAAATCTTTCACAATGTGAACAGATATTCCTTAATGCACTTTTTCTGTAGTAAGATGGTGGACAACACAGCTACCATTTCTGAGAGCTATGGCCTTGTCTGCCTTCAGAATAAACAACCAAGCTTTTCCTGGTAGGAAGGACAGAAATTTTTAGGAGTGTTGTTACTTAGGCATGTATAACTATCAGCTGAGATCCATATAAGATAGAGAATATGAGCATAACTCAAGAAGATATGCGTTTGTGTTTTCAAAGTGTTAGAGAATTCCAAATTGTTCTACCACTGGAAAACGCCACCTTTTAAGCAACTGGTTCTCATGCAGTCATTGATTTCTAAAAGATTTTTGTAAACAAAGCTTTATTAAAAATTAGCGCCTAATAAAACCCTGACATCCCTTTATTCATTAGTCATTCAAGAAAACTGATTTCAATTGCAGCACACAAAACAACTCATTTACTAAAACCTCTGCTCTGTTCAAACAAAAGAATAAATTATGCTTTGTGCCACATATAAGTGAGGCTATAGAAACTAGACTCCTCCTATAAAAGACTCTTCCACACATGTTAACACCTCTTCCTGCTCATCTCTTTCTTTTTAATAAATATAATTATTCTAAGCATTAGGGAAAGATTCAGCCCTTTTGTTGCAGCTACTTTTCTCCAGGGTGATAAAACATTACTACTTCATATGCACCTTCTCATTAGAAGACATTTGTTTGGACTGACACCGTATAAACATATTCTTGAAATAGTTATTACATCAGTTTAATTCCACTCTTTTATTTAATTTACCTTAGTCCAATTATAACCGACATCATAGAAATGAATTAAGAATTCATTAAGCAGACCAGCTCCCTAACCAGGAAAACGGTATTTGAGCTTTATCAACTGGTAAAATTCTCTCCCTGTCTGTAAAGTTGTTGTATGTTTTTTCCATTTCAAAGTATATTTTCAAAATATTCTTCATCAATTTATGATCATATCTGATACTTCAGTTGGGAAAGATCAGAGCTGCAATTTTTCTCTTTGGTTTAAAGCCAGGTAGGATGCTATTTTTTTGTTATTACTTTAATTGGAGCTGCTGAAAAGAGCTTCAAAATTGGGACTTGCATTTTATTTTCAGCATGTTTCTTGTTCTCCATCTTGCTGTTTCTGATATACCACTGATTTTCATCTTACATTCTTTTTTTCTCTTCAGCAGTAACAGTAAAAACCTGATGAAGCTATTTTCATTTCTGGAATTAAACTACAAAAGGACTCAAAAGACACTTTTACATTCAATGGAAAAATGGCAAGATGTGTCATAGGGGAAATAAAATATATCGGGATTAGTGTTGCTCACATATTTGTTTGGTGAAGCTAACAAATATTGCATAGGTGTGTAAAGCATAGCCCACAAAACTCTGCACTGTATATTTTTCAACTATGCTAAAATGTGTTTTCCCTGTGCTTTTCCTGATGTTTCTCCACCAACCATTTCACGAGGAAGCAAATTCAAGAATATGTTATGCTATTAAGCTCCTAAAATATATTAGAATGCTGAATTCGAGAAACAGGTAACGTTATTTACTTTCAAACACTGTCCTATATAGCCATATTAATATTTCTTTGATACTGCACTGAAGTTAGCTTTAAGTAATGTCATTTATCCCCAGATGGCTAATTTATTGTTATGTCTGTGGAAGAATGTTATCATGACTGTAATTGCATGAAGATTACAGTGTAATTAAACAAAAGGATAACAGCAACTCCAGATCCCTCAGACAATCCATGAAAGTTAAATACCTTAATGGGCTTTCAAGATCAGTGTAAAAATGAACCAATCTCTCATGCTATTTTACAATTTTTTTCAGCCTTCTGGGGAAAATGAATTAGAGACAGATTATACGTATTTTTTGGCTTTGTTTTTGCTTGACTAGTTCGAATGCACCAACCCATTTCTTCTTTCGGCCTGAAAAGTGGGCTATCTGAAAGCTAAACTCCAGAAGGCATAACACCGTTTCAGAACTGTGTAACTTCGCGTGTGTCTGTGCATGAGAGAAAAAAGAAAAGCTAGCCAGAATCCTCATACTCTTGGCTGTACATCTATGTTATCGTATGTAGATATTTAAAGGCCAGAAGATCAGATTTTCACCATTATTTTTCACGCTGCTTTGTTAATACTGAAAGCATTATCTGGAAAGATTGAGAACGTGTAATGTATGTCATTGAGTAAATGACAATAAGTTTCCCAGCTTGGTGTAGTTTCCCCGCTACTTATGGCTGTTGTGAAAAGTATATGAGCTGGTGGAATGTAACCCATTCTGATGAATATCCTATTCAATTCAGCAAAAGTGTTTAGGGGATTATGTATCATGAAACTCTTCCAGTAGAGGTTTTTCTTCTGACGTGCCACAAGACATCCTGTGTAAGAAGGTTGTTAGATATCACTAAGAAGAGTACAGGAGCAAGAGAAGCACTTTTAAGTAAGGACACTGTCATGGACTGCAAACAGCTTGCAAATTTAATTGTAACTTTTAATGACTCCAAATTGTGAATGCTCTCAAGTTCAGGAGAAACAAACCCAAAGGTTATTTAGAGTCTAACGACTTGTATCAGTTCCTGTCTGATCAGGCACACACTTCCCAAGAGAAAATTCTTGGACAGAGGCACGAAATACAGTATCTACTCGGTGAGATACCGCCATGCGATAGCTCCCAAGTGCCTCTCAGATCCAGCCAAACAAAGACCAGCGCGGTTCCTAGACAGGCCGGAACCAGAGAAGAGAGGCTGGTGGGAGGATTATCTCGCTTGGGCCGAATATCTTAGCAGCTGTGTTATTGCAGTAACCTTGGCGCTGCTAAGTCCTAGGATGAGGCTTTTGAATAGAGCTGTTGGGCGGAAATCTAATTTTGCAGTCTATTTCTGATATAAATGTCTCTTCCACTGGTTGGGTAAAATAACCTCATGCCTGAACAGCTCTTGTCATCAGTAAAAAAGTTGGGATGGAACTGAGGAAAATGGTCTTTTAATGTTTGAAAACATTAAATAAAAAATGGTTCATCTTTGAATCAAACTGTTGTAATGTCAACGCAGATTTTTTTTTTCTTTTACTGCTGTGTCTCTCTCTTCCTATATTGCCACAGAGCCTAATAAAAATAACTATCGTAAGCTTTTCTGCTTGCCCTGTTTATTCTCCTCTTCTTTGTAACTTTTAAAGTTAGTTCTTACCTGAACAAATAACATGAAATGTGAATCACATGAATCATGTGAATTTAATAAAAAATGAAAGACTTTCAGTTTATGATGAAATCATTATTCTCCAAAGTTTCAAAAAATTCAGTAAGAATAATAGAGTTTAGAAAAGTGCTGAATGCCATCAAACTGGGTTGTCATTCATTTTATAGAATTTTGCAACAAAAAGAAAACAATGTTGCAGAAGAGGAAAATATTAGTTTTTAAATTTTAAAAAGTCTGCTTAAAGTTTATGCATAACAGAAGGAAACTTTGCTGAATGTCTGGTTTCTACTGTAGTAAATTAGTGCTATTTGAAATATAAATTTGGGATTATTAGGTATTAGATTAAATCCACACCCATTATATAGTGCTATTATATTACTTCTATTCATTCTTGCTAAACTACTAGAGCTAATCCTATGTATATATTATTCACATCTATCCATGTAAAACAACATCCAAGAGCATGTCAGGAAAGACTGAAGAGGCTAGCATGCATCATTAGAGAAGTTTCAGAGAAGCCATTAAATTACATTTCACCTATATACATAAAAACTAACACTGAAAAATCATGGCATGAAGAAGTTTTTTATGTTAGCAGGAAGTTTTTCAGAAGGGAATTTAGCTCTGTGTTCTTCTACTGCCAACATCCTGCCATAGCTACATGCTCTCCAGTTCCTTGTTTGCCCACCACATTTGTTTGTGCTGGACACAGAGTTCAGAGGGGCAGCAGCATGGGTTTGCCTCAAGCAGGACTAGTCAGCAGTGAACATACAGCTCAAAACAAGACAGAAGCTGGTAGGTGTTCATGTGCAACTTGGGCTTCAGGGAAGCAAGGTCATGTGTGTCTATTCAGAAAGAGGTTCTTGTTCGCATGTTTCTCAGTTAAAGGTTAGGCATACATAAGCATATTACCCCGGTTTCTAGTTCAACTCTGCATCCCCCCTGAGAGGGCCCCTCTAATGCAGCTATTGTAAGGGAAAAGCAGACGGTTCTGCCCCTTTCCGTGACTTCACCCTGATGAGCAGAACTGGATACACCATTCATCAGACCTCACTGGACAATTTATTTCCCTGCTTTGTGAACTACTGGGGGGTAACGCTTTGGATGAGGAATCTCTACCCTAGGTGAAAAACAAATAAAACTCAACCCAAACTAAAAAAACGTTTTTGACCAAGATCAATTTGCTGGTCTAACTCTTACTGCACTAGACAAAGACTGCATGGGCGGGATGGTGGGGAAGCGCTGGTGAGCTGAAGAGGAACAGACAGCAAGCAGGGAAACCAATACTGAACCAGAATTGTAACAGACACACCGTACACTGAAGTTGAAGCCACCAATATTGGGCTCGTCCTTTCTTTGCCTCCTTTCTCCACTCATTACTTCACTATCACTTTGGGCCACTCTCTTCAGTTGTGGAGTGGATCTATGAAACCATCTGGCTTAGAGCAACACAAGCAGAACAAAAGAGGGAACAGGCAAAAATCTAATGAGGAAAAACTAGAATATATTAATCTCAGTGTTTAGAGTTTGGGAATGAAGTCACATTAACTCTGGTATCATCAGTAATTCCCTTGTGTTTCCTCTCTTCTCCTGCATTAGTTTACGTTAAAGCAAATTACGTTACACGAAAGCACTGTATTCATCTATATTTCAAAGCACACAAACGAAACTTCTGCAAACAGGTGGGGAAATGGACTGATTTCCCTTTGATAAAGGCAAATATTGCCTGGATAAAGTGTCATTTTATTATATTTAAGTTTTTACAGAATTTCAATACAAAACACCTTCATGAGAAATATGGATATTCATATACAACTTAGTAATACGCAATGGGGATGGGAAGAGCAAAGGGTCTTTCTCAGTGTCAGTTAATACAGGAAGATATTCACTCAGAAGCAGAAAGATGAAATTTTCTCTCTAAGAAACTACCTTAACAAAGGTCCCATAAAGGTGTCAGGAAAATCTGTAGTGTCAAACTGGGTAATTATGCTCTCTCTTCAGATTAATTCTTTTAACCAGAGAAAAAGCTTTTCTGTATCTTCCTGTTAGGACAGGACCTGTGCTGTATCACAGTTCCAGCAAGAGTAAGGTTTTAATAATCTGATCAAAAAGAATGAATAGAAAAAAAAAAATATTCAATACCAGTTTGAACCAGTTGATGACAAACTTCTGCCCTGGGAAGCATACTAGCCTCTACTTTGAACACAAAGACTACAGTAGAAGTAACAGCAGTATGGTTGTAACTTTAAAAATAGCATTTGTGTGTGTGCATAAGGGCTCTAAATGGAAGAGTGAAATGATTTCTCTTATGGTCATAAAAAGAAAAAATCTTTGGTTCCAATTCAAATCATGTTTTTAAAGGGTGGGTTGCCCCTTAAAGAAAAAGAAACTCGGCAGGGGTGAGCCTGTGTTGAAGTTGTGCATGCAGAGGTTTAGGAGCACAAGGGAATTAATCCTTCCCTCTAAAGACTTCAGACCTGTAATAACCCATCTGTTCTATACAGTCAGAGTGTGGAAATGGGCCATGGCTGGGCAGTTGGTGGCGTGTAGCTGTGCTGTTCAGAGTTCATCTGTCATAGGCATAAAAAGTCACCAGTAGGAAGCTCATTTGCCTGCAATCACTGCAAACCCCTTTAGTAAATACAGTTCTGCCGAGTCTCATGGCTCTATTTGTTAATAAATTTTTAACAGGTAGAAGTGTAAAGTCACCAGTGGGATGCACATGCTGTGACAAGCAGCCTGTCTGTGGATCTCTGGACACTTTATTTTACACTAGCATTAGCCCTGCTAGGCAGATGCCTTTAATGAGTAAATTCTATTCCGATGCCTTGAAACATAAGAGAGTGTGTGCTAACACAAGCATAAACTGGGTTTGCGTTTCTATGCCTCAGTATAATATATATAAAAACACATGTGGTTCATGTCTTTCAGACATTTACAAATGACTGCAAGGGTCACCTTTCATAAATTCAGTATGTCATGCTACATGATCTGAAAAAAACTCTGATTGAATGACTCAGATTGCAAATGTTTTGTGTGAGTCTTCCAAAAATTACCTGATGAGCTTAAATATGAGGAAGAATCATAAGAAGTAAACAGAAAATGCCTTTAGACTAAGCTAGACCAAAAATTAACTTAAAAAGGACTGAGAACTTAAGTTACAATATTGTTCTACTTTATGGAAGATGTATCATGCAATACACACTTCACTCTGATGATAAATGTTGATCATTTAATCATATAGTGAGTTACAAGCAGCAATAGGGTATCTGTGGTAAATATCATGTAATTATAGGGTACATAAACAGTGATCCCTGCCTCCTAAACCAAAGGGTAGGTTACAACATAATTATGTTTAGACTTACTAAAAGTAATCATCACATGTGGCTGGATGGTATTTGCCAAGAAAAAGCCATTTAGGTTCTGCCCAAAGAAAACATTCCTTTCAGCATTAGGAGCTGGTGAAGCATAACTGTAGCCTCATGACTCATCACCCATCCAAAAGAAAAAAGTTATGGCAGGAAATCTAGAAGACTACTCTTAATGTATGAAGCCTTAGACAGACACTAGCTGTAATGAGGATAAGGCCATTTCATCATGCTGTGGTGGAAAATGTCTGTGTACTGCATGAGACACAATAGGCTGCTCTTCCCGTCAGATGACAGCCTGAGAAGACTGGTGACAGTTTTTTCCATGAGCATTTTACCCACTTCCTTTTGAACGAATAACAAAATGGAGAGCATGGATTAAACCACCAAGATGCAAGAAGAAAATCTTGCCTCCCATGAAATCTCAGAAGGCAAAATATAGTCTTGTTCACATTCTGTTATTTTTTTAAGAAATGAAGTTCCTGAAAGATTAAATTCAGGAAGCATGCACAGGCAGATGCAGGAACAAAACTGCTTTCAGCTACCACCTGCACTCACAGTTGTTTTCATTGTTGGAGGTCATGAATGGCAGCAGGGGAAAAATGGAGAACTTATGAATTTTTTTACTTCATTCAGCTTGTACAAAAAAAATGCAGGTTCTATTGATTTCCCTTGAAAGTGTATAGACATATGGCTTGGCATCCTTCTGGCTGCTGTCATGGCTGCCATATCTTCATTAGGGAACTCATTATTACTTTTACCCTTGTCCAAATTTTATACCCCAAAAGCTGCTACTTTCACAAGTTGTCATCAGTATGGCAACACATTCATGGCTATGGTGAAATGAATTTTCTTTCCTGCACGCAACACCAAGTCATAACAAGACAATCAGAAAATAAGCCAGTGTTTCAGTGAGTTGGAGATTGAGCAAGAGGGCTGTGGACTGGATTTAAAAGACTGTAGGCCAGGTAAGGAGGCAGATATGAATATCACCTCCAAGTGGCTCAAAACAACAGGGTGGTGCTGCACACATTGCAACACACTCAGCAATAATGAGCAGCAAAAAGCAACAGCTTGGAGGTGCAACCCCTGAAATTTACTCCCTCAGACTGATATTAGCAAAGCTTACAAGAAGAAAAAAAAAAATAGCAGGATAAGATCATGCTGATACTACAACAGACTAGCAGTTCCTCATGTTTCTTGAGCAAACTGCCTCTTGACTTCGCAATATCAGTTTCTGAAAATAATTTTTCCCACACAACCCATACTACTGGGTGTCGCCACTGCTCTCTCAGATGAAAGTTTAAAAGGTTTATTTGTAATATTGTTATTTATTTGTCCTGTGCACAGCAATATTGGAATATGTATTATATATACCTGTTTACAGTGATAGCTATTGTCATGATAGCAAGAACTGACTTATTGCATAAAATAGAGAATATTTTAAAAAGATCAATTTTGTCAAATCATATACAGAAATAGAAGCCATATTTACCGATACGTCAGATTTCAGTGATCAAACAAAATAGCGAACCAAGTGATAGAAAAAGCTAATTGAGTACATTCTAAAATATTCCTTCTTTGAGTAACATAATTATTTGCTTAGAGTACATGATCTCATTTGGTAAGGCGCATATACCGTTATTTCTTAACAGAGAAGAATAAATAATGTTTTTTCCCACCACAGGATCTGATGATCTTTGTCAAGAAATTAAGAACAAGGCAGCAGGAAAAGATTTCAAATGTCCACCCTGAGTATACTCTTTGGGGCACTTAGACAACAAAGAACATTCACAATGCTGAACATCAGTACTATTCATTCTTTGAAAATCTGCTCACACAACTGGGTGTCCATCCTCTTTGTTTTGGGGACTCAGTTGCAATGGTCAGTCCTCACCATTACATGACACCATGCTGTCCAGCAACACCTGGACTACCTGTGTTTAAAAGCTACAGACCGCTCCCCTTCGAGGTCATTGCAGAGCATTCAGCAATTCTCTCTTGGATGTTTTTGGTCTGATGGGACTGCAATGATTTCTTTAGCATGGGAAATTAATACATGAGAATTAAATACAAACATAGATAGGAACACCTAGAATGTTCTTATTTTGTGCTTGAATGCGATGGTGACAGAACAAGAAGAAAAGAGGAGTGGTTTGGGCATATGTAACTAACTTCTTCAGAGGAAACTAAAACCACAGTGTTGGCCTTTGGCTACAACTTCGAGCAGGAGTGGTTTGTAAAGTTGGTGTTCATTTGAATCCTTGTAAACACTTCTTGCTGGGATAGCTTAAAACACTGATACAGATTTCACTTCATCTGCTCTCTGCCTCTGCACAGGGTGTATTCAGTTGCTTCTTATCTGGAACTGTAATCGCTTTCAGAGCATGGACACTTTGCGGTAGTTTCTGAGAGAAGGCAGTTTGGCTCTTATCATAGGGTTGATAAACAATGCATGCGCTGAAGACAATAATAAGATTGGGAAAAGTAGATGTGACTGCAGGGGAGAGGCAGGCTCTCTATACAGATAAGCGAGTTGAGGAGCAGACTGAAGCCATGAGTAGCTGTATCAATCAACCTAAAGGACAGAGAGGCACAAAAGTTTTCTGCCTCTTGAAAGAAAAACCAGAGCTGTGAGAGTGGTGAGTAGTCTGGATATTACCAGGAGATATGCTGAAGTAAAAATTCTGCGGACAAATTTTCTGATCCCAGACCTCCAGATAGTGTTCTTACATCCTGGGGAAAAAACATGGAAGAAGCCCTGGTATATTAGGCAAAACTTTAGAGCAAAGACTTGAGAGTAGCTTAAAGAGGATTCAGCAGATGATGACTATCATGGGAAAGGAGTCACTAAGCAGAAGGTGGATGTTAACCAAGTACCCAGGGCCTCTTCCACACCTGGCTGTTCTGCAAAAGTCACAGGACTTAGTGGGCCACCACTGGACCAGGAGATTCTCCCCTCCAACGCCAGTTACACTGAGCCTCAGCTCCCTTGCCCCATCACGGACCAAAGAGTTTGTGCCTCTGCATCTGTCATGCCATGAGGGCTTTTATAAGAATTGTAGTGCATAACGTGACCTAGGTCTTTCCCCAGAAGAGTCCCTAGCCTGGGAACCTGCTCATCTGGATGTAGTTATTTTACATCTTCCCTGGATACTCTCTCTGGCTTATTGGGCCAATACTTGATGGTTACAATTTTTTTAAAATTCACTGTGGACATACAAATACATAAAAACAGTCATGATTTGTTCTGACCAGAAATACATTTGGTAAAATGAAGCAAGGAGGAACCAGCTTGTAGCCTCTATTACTAGTTATACCATGCATATATGCAGTGCAAGTCATAGCTAGGAGTAACCAAGATTTTGTAACTGAGTCTACGTAAAGTCCCCGCAGAGATTTGATTCATCTGGAAATGTAAATACAAAGGGTAGTGCAATCCTGGTACTATCTGTTCCCTTTTAATCATGCAAACATTATATAAGACACTTCAGAAAAACAGGATCCTGATAAGGGGTCAGGCCCAGGTTCATCTGTACTCTGCTGACATAGGTTAATCACTACAGCAGCAAGTAGTGAAGTTTTAGAGATTCCTGACATTGCCAGAGCACAGCTTTCTGAGCTCAGGGACTGCTGATGAGGAAGTCAACACCTCAAATGATCAAGAGCAGCACAGTGACTTTGTTGATCTTAACAGACCTAGCATCATGGGCATCCAGACTTTCTTGTACAGTATCAGTCAGGAAGGAGTTGTGGAAGATAAGGATGCCATGCAACTTCCTACATCAATCAAAGTGACAGAAGGAAAACTTTGAGTGTGATTTACACTGGCATACAATGTGATAAAATAATATTTTTTCTTGGCAGCACAGATAATGGTTAGGACATGTCTGATCAACAGGACCAACACACTGAGAAAGCAATCAAGTCAAATGCACTGTGATCACCTCCATATCTATTACTCAGTGATATTACTGGACTAGAGGGCTGACAGATATCATCTCCTGAACTACACTGGTGCTTGTGGCCTCTTTGGCAATAAGATATCTGGCTCAGGGAAAGGCAGTTTCCAAATGGTCACATCAACTCTCTTCTCCTGTCTCCTGAAACACTGCATAAGAGGCAAGTGCAACAGGGATTTTCAAGAACATTCATATTTCTGTCCCTAAATTCTCTCTTCACTGCTCATCTTCCTCTATTTGCAGATGAGCTTTAACTACAGCTTGTTACTCTTCTCACAAACTCTGGCATTATGCAGAATGGGCAACACTTCAAAAAAATCACCGCTGAAGATTTCTGCCAATTTTGTGATTGGTGTGACTTACATTGATTCTATCTGCGTGTGCTCAAGCAAATAATGTAAGATGACAACTAAGACCAGCGAAGCTCTCAATGCAAGAAAGCTTGGTACAGGTATACCACAATATGAGTGAAACTATGTACAGATCCATGATGTTGCTGCTGTTCTTCCTTCTGCAGCTGCCCGAGGGAAAGGCTGAAACAGGACTGCTCTGGCAGTGCCCAAATCCAAATAGCAGTCACCAGAGCACCATGGCTCATTGCTTTCTTTGAAGCTGTTTGCTGAAATGATGGTTGGTACCAGAAGTGAAAGTTTTCCCCTTCTTACTGTCTTGGGGAAACTGCCTTGAAATCCCCATCACAGAACAGGATTGCCTTCCCTTTGTGTACAGTATGGCTGGCTGGCACCAGACCCTTGGCTTACACCAAAATAAAAGCCCACTATGTGTTTATAACCTTGAAAGGGGTTGTCACCAATCTGACACTAATGATCTTCATGCCACAGTCTTTTTGCCTCCAAAGACTAGACTCGCACTTCCCCATTGAAATTCAACTTCTCAGTTCTTTAGCTTGTTTAATGAACACACCAAGGTGATGCAAAACCACATCCTCGTCCAACATACTGTCCCCAATCGTTTTACCTGCTTTCACATCCCTCCTACCAAGGGACTGAAAACTAAGCCAGCAGAAATAAGAAAAGAAAAGCTTCATTACTTCACTTCACTGTATTGCAGCACAAGCACTTCTGCTATCACAAGGACAGTGCCCTAAAAGTAGCAGGCAGGGTCAGCAGCAAGTGAAACTGTTTCTTTTGTTGGCTGTGCAGGCTTATGCCAATTCAAAGTCTTTATGAACTTCTAACCTTAGACAAGTCAGTATGATTAATGGCACTTTGAAAATCTCTTTGAGCTTTCAATTTCCACTTGAGACTTTAAGTGGGCTAATCCACTGCGCCTCAAACTTCTAAAATTTTTGGCCTAAATCACATCTAACAAAAATTTGTACTTCTGCAAGTGTAAAGGAAGTGTAAACCTGCTAGTTAGACTCTACCTTTTTCTTCAGTTCCAGGATGGAGATGACTGAATGGAACTCAACTGCCTGAACTGAAATCAGCCTGCAGGACTGCAACAGCTAAAAACCCTTTCTCAACAGTGACAGAAAGATGTTTCTGACAGTAGAAGAGACAAGCCTTAGAGATAGATCTTCTTCTCATTTGCAAATGCACAGATTCAGTGATAAGGCACGAGGAAGCAATCACTTGGTAAGAAAATTCTGGACCTGAATGTTTAGCACTAGATCAGCCACAAAATAAGCCAGTAAAATAAATAAATAAATAAATAAATAAATAAATAAATAAGGAATATTATGATTATAACAAGATACTTAAAAACACTCAACCAGAAAACTTAGGATCATAAATCTGTCTTTCAAGAGATATGTTTCTCTATGGCAGAAGATACATTGGTTCTTAAGAAATCATAGCCCCACATTTTATTTCAGCTTTTGAAAACTCATTAAACCCCACCATGTTGAAACCAATAGCTTATAAATTTGATTTAAATGAATGCGAAGCCATTTCTCAATAGAAAAAATGCAGGTATGCCTCTAATTCTAGTCACTTACATAAACTATAAAAATAGTAGAAGGACTAAGCTCCATTAAAAATACCCCTATTGAAATAAGACTGATGAATTCACAAGGCGGAATCACAAAAAAGAGGGAACTCAACTATTCAATTTATGTTAAGTATCAAAACTAAATTTTAATGCAGTTTTTAATATACTCATGAAAATAATAAAATAAATACACATTTACAGTGAAGCCTATAAGCAATCCATGCATTTTATGACTAAATGTAATGCTTCAGTTATTCACCAAAGGCTGGTAGCACAATCAAATGAAAAGCTCTAAAGGGCTGAATATTCTACCAGTTGCAGAGATGGCTTTTCATATTTAGCAAATATAAAAGTATTTAAGGGCTTGAGACTGCAAAGGCTTGAAGGACCATCAATACCTATTGAGTTCAGTCAATATTTAGGATGCTCACAGTGTATGAAAGGGCTAATTGTTTTGATAGCTAGTGTGTTTTTCCACCTACACATTTTTTCTGACAAAGGATAATGCCTATCTCTACAGCTCCTGCCAATATTACCATGGTATTCAGGAAAAGTCTACAGCTACCATTCAGCCATACATGGAATATAGTACTAGAAACTAGATTTAAGCTTCTACACACTGAAGTTACTACCTTAAAGGTCTGTGTTGATATCTAGGAGCACCGATTCAGGGTGGCCCTTCAGCCCTAATGAGACATTCACATGAAGTCCTCTTGGCAATCAAATATCTCCTGCAGCACAAGTGGCCAAATGCCATGGCCAGTCTTTCCCATTTTGTTAAACAGCCTCATAGAAAAGAATTCAGCCATGCCTAGGGACTTTCCTGCCTCAGGCTGCTTCCAGGCCTTCCATCCAACCACAAGAAAAAATTGTGTTTACACCTCTGGCAGATGGAAATCATACATTCGCCTAAGCACGGGAGAGGAAATCCTTGCACACTTGGCACTGGCTGCTCTCACAGCACATTTCCAGACTGCGGAGGGAGAAAGGGCCTACTCTGAGGAGGGAATCCTATTGCAGAGGTTAAGAGGCATCTAATGGACAAGGCTAAATTAGGTGCTCTGAATTGCCTTTTTCATTCCATTGACTATGTAAGTAAATATGTGTTTTAATTCAAAGAGTGCTCCATCTCTCCTGCTATGTCTCCTGTTCCATCTTTCCTTCCACCTCCAGAGAGAGAGGGAGAGTTTTTATTGCACAAAGGTTATCAATTCTTTAAGAATCACAATATCAAAAAGAATCTTTTGTCTGCTGTATTTAATCGAAGATCTATAAAGCTCAGATCATATATCGACATTTTAGGTAGAAAAGACATCTTGTAAAAACTTTTTCTTCAGTCATGTTTATACTATCGTTAGCTAGACAACAACTCTACAATGATACTGATATTTTCTTTCTTTCTCTCTAAGTATTGAAATGAGCAAGCAGAGACCATATTTAAAAGAATCAATACAGAAAAGCCAATAAGGCTGGCAAGCTAATTTGGGCAGAGGGATGGTGCTTCTTCTCTTTTTAGAATTAAAGATGACAAATGGTTTTCCTTATTTCACCTCACTTCCTAAAGTTGGCTATTTTTCATACAGACTGCACTAGTCAGTCAGTATGTTGGTGTTACAGGTTCATACATTTGCTTCTGTTACCATGGGTTTGATTTCTACTTCTGTTTCTCCCTTGTTAATTGTTTTTAAACATGGGTGCTTTTTGTGAAGATTAGTATACCAGAAGTCTACATGGACAGTAAACAGTGGAGCACCTTTTCCACTAAAACATGACTTATTTGCACAATTTCTCTTCAGTATAACAACTCACTTTCAAAGTGAGTAGAAATGTGCAGTCAAAAACATTTCTGCAGTGACAATTTTTTTTCAGCCACACTTAACCTTTTATTTGGGAATGTGTCATTTGCTTGGTTTTGCACATTTCATCCTCTTATACGATATGTGAGTTGTGCCCCTTTACTTGACCTGCAAATTAATAAGCTAGGAAAACTCATACATTGTAGAACAAGTACCAATATCAGCTAGTAGGAGCTCTTTTTGGATGAAGCTCAAATGAAACTCCTGCATGATGCTTTTTTTATTTTTAAGTGCCGAGGACAAAATGTAACTACCGCAAAACGCACATTAGCCAAACTCAGCAAACAACTTTAGACCTGGTGGGTATGTGCTTTAGAGAAGCATCTGTCTTGACAGAGTGCACACAACTCACACCCCGATATGGCTGGTTCCTATGGCTGAGCTCCCACTGAGTTAGCAACATAAAACGTAATGCACAAGTTCTCCCATAACATGTTCGCGAGAAAGCTCATAACGAAATCATGTGTGAAATCATATGGAATCATGCCATGAATTATAACCAGTGACAAATTTGCTTCCTGGATATCCCAGACATAGTTTTGCCAGGCCTCTAGCAAAAAAAAAGCTGGAATCTCACTGGCACTTACCATTGGGAAATGACATCTTTTGATCTAAACTAGCCCATTATGATATCAGTGCTTCATTTCCATGAGAATGCAGAGGAAAAAGGAGCCTTTTTCCATAACTCTGTCTAAATTTCACACATAAAACCAACTTGTTCATGCTGTGTTCATAGACCAGGACTCCCTGGGAAAATCTGCATATGCATCTACAATGTTTCTTATTCACAGTAGATAGTATCCACTTTTAGCAAAACTGACTGCACAGAAAGAACACAGGGCAAAAGTAATATGACTTATCTAATTCATGCAGTTCTTGGGTGCAACTCTTCACTAGATTCACACCCTTTTAATCTTACACATAGTCAGCCAAATGTTTTCTGAATGAGGTGCCAGGAAAGACAGAACTCAGCCCATCTTTTGATACCTTAATAAAAGTTGGCAGGATTTACCAAAGTACTTCCTGCTTTTCCTTCCTTTTAGTGCTGATGAAGAAAGGAATTTAAGATACAATGTTGCAGATTTAGCCCTTTGCAGGGTACTGCTCACTACTCAGTCGCATATATTGAATAGTTCATCTTGACTTTTCACTACTACTGATCTGTTTGTGCTCAGAGATAAATTTTCCCTTTACTGTCAGTTCTCAACAAGTCACAATTCAAAGTCTTTTGCTTTGCCATCCTCCTTAATCTGAGCAGGTCTTTCCTGAGGCACTTGCATTGGTCTTTCAAGTACTTAAACTCTGTAATCAAGTTCTCTCTTCTTTCTCAAGGCTGCATATTTTCAATACTTTGGGTCTTTCCCCATGAAACAGACTTTCTGATCTCCAGATTAGAATTGTACCCTTTTCTGCAACTGACTTTCTGCAAGAATTTTCATACCTTTTCTGAACTTCAGTGCTTAATTTTAACTACACATTTCTAACTGAGGGATTTTTTGCAAAAAGTGTAGGGGAAGGGATTCTGTACCTAACAGCGACTCTTTTGATTGTAACTAATTATCTGTGTTATGAAGCCTGCGTACTTCATAGAGATTTTGGCAGTATTAAAAAACACAGTGGATTTTTTAATTTAATTGTTTTCTACAACATTTAATACCTATTTCTCCTCTTGTATCAAGCATGCTACTGAAGTTAGCGAGAACAGCAGACTACAAGCTCACATAAACTGCTTTTAGCTGCTGCTCCAAACACATGTCCAATTGCTGTGCATTTTCCGTCCTGCTAAGTCTCCTGATGATGACATCTTCCATCTCACGTATTTTGACACTGCACTTCAACAAAGGACTTGCTCATTTTATTTATTGGCACATTTACAGCCTTTGCTACCAGAGATCTGAGAACCTTACAGGGTTGAGATAAATCATTTACCTTCAAGCAAGTGTAACTCACTCTTACCCCATTTCTTAGAGTGAAGGTCTGCTGGTAATATATTCCTTCAGCTCATCAGGTATGACCTGCTCTTGGTTTCTCATCAATAGCCTCTTAATGGGAGTGAATTCTTATACCAGGAGCAAAGTGAAAATGTGCTGTACTGCTACAATGCTCTGCTATGAAGATTTACTTCTGGCAGTGACCGTGACTTCTGAAACAGCATATAAATAAGAAGAAAAATTGTGTCCTGGTTGGTAAGATATTTGTTATCAAGCTGCATAAGAAACTTCCCCGCCATGTTATCATTTGACTTTCCAGGGAAGGGAGTTGATGGGACATTAAAATTAATACTCTCACATTCAGCACTACCTTATGTTTACCCTGTTATAAAGAGTCTCATAGAAAGCTCTCCTGGCTCTACATATTGCTTTTTGCTGTGTCAAGCTTTTCTTTCATTACATGGCTATGGAGAATCCAATTTTAAGTAACCTATTCCTGGAGCTTCAGTTTGTTTGGAAATGATCTTTGCTCAGTGTGACATATTATATCCTCATCTGAGACTAAATGTTAATCAGTTAAGTGCCTGCTAGCTCTGTACTCCTCTTTTTTTTTTTTCTTTTCTTTACAGTAGTGCTGCATAACAAAGCCTCTACTATATATAATAATGAAAGTGATACCTCCTTCCCAGTAGCAGGACCTCAGATGAGGAATACCTTTCCAAATGCAATCAAACGGAATCAAAACAAACTGTGTCGAGATACAGATATATTACAAAACTAAACTGTTTTGATAAAGTCAATCAACACCATTTGAAAATATTAAAAAAGTTGCCAACAAAAACCTTTTACAAGCACAAAGGAAAAATTTTTCTTTTGTGAAGAAAAAGAAAGGGCATTCTGAACTTTTGCAGGCTTTTTAATTCCATGGATTTTAATTTTTAATATTTCTAATTCTGGCATCATAAGAGCATGTGCTATGTACACAAAATCAGTGGAATGAGACCCATTGAAGTATATAGCTAGATATACTATAATATTCTACTGCCAGTTGTTTTTTGCTCTTTGTCTGTTTTCAGAAAATTAGGCGATGCAAGTCAGGTGAATGTACTACCTTTGATGATAGCAAGAAAGCTCCAACAGTTGAAGCAAAGCTTTGTGAGATGCCTCCCATCACTGCTGGATGCAGTCAGGTGTCTTTACTTCAAGTTCTAAAACAACAAGAGTCTGCAGCTAGATTTATAGCATACCATTTCCATTGAAATTTGATCTTACACATCAATTTTCATTGCTGCTTCAAAGTTACAGTTGGTATAACTCAAGTGGAGTAATTGATTTTGTCTATTTTATACTTTTATGAGCAAAAGTATAAGACCATACCATTAAATTAATACAGTTTGGCAAGCTATCATTTTAAGGTTTGATAACACCAACAGAGACACGTAACTCCAGCATTTATGAGCTATTGAGTAATCTGAATATTGGTTGAAGCTCAGAATTCATGTTTGGGATTTTTTTTTTTTTCTTTTTTAAGAGTATATAGTGGGGCGTGATCGGATGGAAAGGAGCTTTGCAGAAAAAGACCTGGGGGTTCTGGTGGACACCAAGTTGAACATGAGCCAGTAATGTTGGGACACATCCAAAGTGCTGTGTCTAGCTCTGGGGTCCCCAGCACAATAGAGATATGGAGCTACTGGTGAGAGTCCAGTGAAGGACTCTCCAGCAAGGACAGTCCAGCAAAGATGATTAAGGGACTGTTTAGCCTAGAGAACACAAGGTTCAGGGTGGATTTCATCAAGGTATATATATACTTGAAGGGAGGGTGCAAAGAAGATGGAGCCAGGCTCTTCTCAGTGGTGCCCAGTGACAGGGCAAGAGGCAATGGGCACAAACTGAAACACAGGAGGTTCTGTCTGAATATCAGAAGGCACTTTTTTACTGTGAGGGTGACACTGCACAGGTTGCCCAGAGAGGTTGTGGAGTCTTCATTCCTGGAGATACTCAAAAGCTGCCTGGACACTGTCCTGAGCAACTGGCTCTAGGTGGCCCTGCTTGAGCAGGGATTGGACCTGATGGCCTCTAGAGGTCCCTTCCAACCTCAACACCTTTGTGATTCTGTGATTCTTTTATGTTTAAAACTTACCTTCTCTATGACTGACTGAAGACAAATGCATGCAAGGCTATTATGCATATATTTTGTGATATATCCATTAATTTTCAGACTAATAAAAAATTCTGCCTGAAAAAGCATCATTCTGTAAATGAGCATTTCATGAATTATCTTTCCAACCTCAGCAGTTTAATGAGATCAAGCTGATATACTAGGAAACAGAATATTTAATGGAGATCAAAGCCATTAAAACACTAGCAGACCTGCTAAACTAATCCAGTCATGGTCCTTTGTATTTACTGCCTGACTATTGAAGTTGTTATCACCTGCCCCATGGGGCACAATAATTTCATTCTTAAATTGTACTGTTGGAGAAACTAGAGTTATAGAATAGGGCAATCTTACAGGATGAAGTTAGCGAGTCATCCATGAATAAAATTAAGCGGCCAGCTGAATTACACAAACTGTCTGCAGTTTGCTGATAACTATACTGTTTTCGTACTGCTTCAAACTTTAGCTGGAGGTGAGGCACTGTTTAGATCACACCACAACTCTTTTATCGATTTTCTGCTGTGTTACCATGGAAACTTTTCCCACAAAAAAATGCGCATCACATTACAAATTCATACATACACCGTGTTCATTTTGCTGATGGGTTAGAGGAGGGCCCAAATCTAAATGTTCCTTCATTTTAATCATCCAGTTAACTGATAACAATGCACTAAGTCCTATTCAGTAATTTTTCTTATGGCTATTTATTTTCTCTACCTTCTTACAAGGTTGAGAAGGTTTCCATGGATATCAATCAACTCTTCTAATGAGATTCTTCTACTCAATGTCTCCCTAAAGTTTCTCTGCTCACTTATTACAGAGGCAACATTTTATTTGTTTCTTCCTTGGGTTTATTGCCGTGAAACTGCTGGGCTAGAACCTGCTTATAGGTGTTGTGACACAAAATAGGCTTTTAGGCCAGTGCTTTCAATTCATTCATTTCTTTGAGCAGGTGAAAGGAAAAATGCTTCATGCAGTTATGCTTGCTTTCATGAAGTCAATCAGGGAAGCAGTCAGGCTTTAATTCTTTCTATGGTAAAGACCAGTCAATATATGCTCAGAAAAACGGGACTAAATGGCAGTAGTTAGTAGTTTTTAGAAAAATCAAAACAAATAACCTGAAAATTCCTGTGTTTATGAAAACAGCTTCATACAGCTATCCTCAGCTCTGTAATTTTATCCAAGGATCACATAACATCTGATTATGACAAAAAGAGTGAATCAGGCTAATAACATGAAGATGACTTTAACTGTTAAAGAAGTTCCTGCAATCTTATGGAAATTATGTGGAACAAACAGTAACAGAAACGTAATAGGTCCTTGTCTCATATGACTGTGATCTGCCTTGCTTCACTGAGTCTACAAGGGCTTTTACCCTCTGACTACAGCTGAACTGGAAGGTCAGATGAATATTTATGAAGCCCACAGTTTGCTCATTTCATGTTGCAAAATTCTTGTCTGCATATCAGTGTACTAGCGAGTTTTCCCTGGTCCTTGTTTTAAGTGTATTCTCTGGTTCTACCTCCCTAATATTACTGGAAATGCTTAAAGTAAAGTTTAAGTACCTAATTCCAAATTTTATTGCAACTCTAATATTGATTTTAAATTAAATATCTACCTCCCTGGTTTGTATATTTTAAATATATTGAAGGAATAAATATTTCAGGCAAGACTAATTTATTAGCCCTGTGCTTGGAGTGCAGGGCTGGACACAGTGATCTCTGAAAGTCCTTCTGAATCTGAAGTGTTCAACATTTCTATGATTATTTATATGGCTGTCCCATACAGAGTCCACAATCAGAGATTCAGACTTTTTTTTTTGTGAAGGCTTAGCATAAGCATTCCATAAACAGAATTGCCCTGCCATCCAACAGCTTTCAGTCTCAGTTAATGATGGAACACAATAGGAGGATGAGGCTAAACTGCATCACAGATTGACTCCCAATCTTGCCGAAGTCAATAACAAATCTCCTAAGGATTTTGAAGAGATAATGTTGAGGTTTCAGCTAAAAGGTTCTGTTTCAACCACTGTTTCAAAGCTTGAAAATACGCTGAAATATAGGCAGAAATGGGCTCCAGAATGGAAACATTGTTAAATAAAAACAATGTGCAGAAGAAGGTAAAATAACAGCAAGAAGACAATGAAGTGACTAGAGACAGGAAGTGAAGAGACAAATCAGGTTGGAGCTCTGAGACTGTCAACAGGACAAGACGACTTGATATAACCAGAGATGAATGAAATAAGATCAAGAATGTATTCATTGATTCATCTGTCCAAAACTGAAATCTGATGTTGTACATCATGAAGAAACTAATGGAGAGAAAGCAAGTACAACCCTGAGATACACATGTCACTAAATTCAACAGAGAAAAAACAGTAGTTTTTGAAAAGCTGATGACTTGATCAATGCCCTTTGCTCCTACTTTCAGACAGCAAAAAACACTAAACATCCATGATCATGCAGAAAAATTCTCCAGGAGAGGTCATGAAAGAACACAAACAGAATCAGAGGTGCAACTAAAATTCAGTATTATTGCTGGAAATGGAATAGGGGAAAAAAAAAAAACTTTCAACAGAAAACTCAGAAAATTTTCATCGTAGTTTTATGACATGCAACATTCTAGTAACATGACCCTTTATTCTGTCTAGTCATACATCTACAATTGTAATACTCAAAGATGGATTGATACAGCTGACTACCATGACTTTATAGCATTTTAAACAAGTAACTCACATTTTTCATAATCCTGATGTAATATAAAAAAAACCCATATATAAGAATATGCATAATCAGATGCATTTCCCCACATTCCCAGAAATGGTGGTGGTGCGTTTTTTTTTTTTTTCTTTTTTCTTTCCCTCTGCCAAAGAATTATCCAAATCAATGAAATTATTTGTTAATTTATAATCTTACTGTGGCCCCATAAGGACACATTTCAATACTGTGCTGAGTAGATAAATTCTCATAAGCTATGTCTGGACACAGGCTGTCTGCCTGAATCAGCTATTACCTCTTTCCCCACAAAAGGATAGCCATTCCATAATAGCCCAAGTAGACTTTTCAGGATACACTGAACCCACCTAGTTCATCACCTTTAGGAACTGTGAAGGAAGCTCCATTCTCTTGGTATCAACGCACAAGAGATGCTAGCTGAGCTGGTTGGGGCTTTTGTGCTGACTCGCCTGTGGGGATGGGGTTCCACCAAGTTGTGTGACTTTCTGTCATGCCAGGACTCATCTCATTACTCCAAAATATGAGACCAAAGAATGCATGGTAATACTTGCACAGAAACACGTGAGGACAAAATATTTGTCTTTTGGCTGACCTTTTGTTCTATGATTCAAAAGCACAATATTATTAGGTGTGCAGTTCCAGTTGCGTGGAAGCTAGGGACATTAGCTTAGAGAAAGGCAGTCACAAAACAAAACAAAACAAAAACTAAACAAACCCAAACCTGCCAAACATACTGAAGGAATGATGTTGGATTATTTGAAGTGAAAATATTAATAGGAGTGCTAGTCTACCCCAGAAAATAATGACGACATGACAAGATCTCTGTAAACCTATTCAAAATGAGCTCTCCTTTCTGCTACTCCTTACATTTTCTTCTAACTGAAGCTTCTCCTGGTACATTGTTATCTTTGGAGACCACCTGTTTCACATTGCTGTCCAATAAATATACTTTCAGTGCCTGCTGGCTTAAAGGACAAGTTGACTGCTTGCTAAACAGAATCTTTTTTCACACTGTCTCAATTTTACATTAATGTACTGAGGTAACAAAGTTATTTACTATATTATCAAAATGAATAGCTTAATTGTTGCAACACAACCATCATTCTCCTACAGAATTGCTGTTCAGTTGCAACACAATTAATGAGCACATCAGACAGTTATGCATTAGTGAAAAATGCGCCAGTAAGCTGCCTACCAACCCTGTGCTGGTGTTTGCTTTTGCAGTGGGCAAGATTCTGGCATGTCCAGGAAGACAAGTGATTACAGAGGGCAACACTGAAGCAGTGCTGAAGAACAGAAAAAGAGAAGTCAGTATGGTCCCAACAAAAAGCCACATATAGTACCCTCTGACCAGAGTCATACAGAGGGAATCATCAACAGGCAGAGAACTCATTTCAGAAGTTTTTCAAAGTTGAACCATGCCTTGTTAATGCCAAGCCTCTGGTAGCAGAGGACAGTAGCTCTGCATTTTGGAGCTGGAGGATGGGAGTCCTCAGTCCTCCCTTTTGCATCTTAAGAACTGCACTAGTTTTTCTAAAAGAAGCTTTTTTTATCTGTGTAAAAGAAGAACAATTTTAATATGGCTCATAGCCATCTGTAATTATTGGATTTGAAAGACCAAAAAGTGTCTCTATTAGATGGGCAATTTCATACAGATCATATCAACAAGACCAAACCTCCCAGACCACTATGGATGGGACAAAAGCTACCACGTGTCCTCATTTTCAGTGATCACTCATCTAAAGGAGCAAGGCTGAAAAGGCCTTTCCCAGCGAACTTTTTTCTATAAGCTGCACAATGGCAAACACAACAGAATCTGAGTGACCCAAAAGGAGCTGCAAATCAATAATGATACTTACATTTCATTTCAAAAAACATAATCCAGAAACAAAACCAGGAGAAACCTGACTGTCACGTCCTGATAGCATGACTACAAGGTAAAAACCCCAAACCATAAATGTATTAAAAAAAAAAAGACATCTAAATGGGAAACACTGAATAAAAACCGTGCCTTTATTAGTTTTCAAATATTTGATAAGTTTAAAGTGCTTTTGTGAGTGGAGCTGACCTTTAATAGCTATACTGGCTGCCAAAATGGCTAAATTTAAAAGAAAACAAAATGCCAACACTGCTATACTTCACAACAACTACATTTCAACCTCAGAAATATTTGAGAATCTTCTTGACTGCCTAGCCAGTACTGCATTTTTGCCTGAAAATACTTTCAACACCTGTGAAAGGAAAACATGTCATATGAGATTCATGAAAATTCTGATCCTTTCCATCTCTCTAGTCTTAACAAGACTATGTGATAGAAAGAGGTTAGGTTTCTGTCACTAAAGCATATACGTGAAACTCTGTCTCCAAACTAGAAACTGCCCATCACATGGATTTTAAAATGTAATTTTTTATGGAAAAGGAGTACTCCACAGATATTTTTCTACTGTTTTATTTTGCAGTAAACCAAATACATCATTTACTACAGAAAATCCTCATTTTACCGTTCTTTTCTGGTCTGCATGAAGTGTAATTAGACCTATAGGAATAATTGATAATTATACTGCTATAACGTGTCAGTGTCCCTCTTTTAAGATGTACATTTATGGATAGATATTACTTGTGCTCCATTTGCATTTCCAGCAAAATTCTGTTTTCTCAATAAACGAGAGTGATCATAGAATAAACCCCTCATAGCTAGCAGTGAAAACAGCATGTCTCATACAACGAAATGACCCCAACTACTCTTTCCAAATATCCAGAGTGCTTGATAAGAAATACTTGAGTTACACTTCATGTAGTATAAAACCAGATATATGCCTCAAACATCTGTCCCCTTCCCTCCCCCTGCAATGGAAATAGATGAAAAATGTATTTATAAAAATTGGAATAAATGCATTTTGCAGTTGGACATCTAGGTCTAGATTTTAAAGCACTTTGAGTTCTGAGAAGTACCAGAGGATGCAAGCCGCTCCACCAAACTTTTATGCTATTTGTTGAGTGAATACATATGAAGTAATGCCAAATATTATTCCTTGGACATTTTCACAGCTGAGCACACAACTTTCTCATCTTTGTGTTATCAGAAGCCCACGTTCATACTAGAAGTTGGAATTAACAAATAAAATAGTCATAAAAGCTACAGCTGCAGAAGCATGAAAAAAGTATTGTAAAAACTCAGGAACTCTCCTTAAAGAGAAATTTTTAGGTATCTAATCAAGCTGCTGGCTGGCGGTTTACAGGCAGTGCAAGCATGTGTCCTCCACAGTAAAAAATGTCTTCTCTTTCACATCACTATTTAAAAGAAGCCAATAATTTAGTAGGATGGCTAAGAACAAAACTTGTTTCAAAGAAGGCCTGAAGACTTTTTTTTCTTGAAAATGTGGACATAGATTTTTTATAACTGAGTTGAGTAATGCCATTGCTGTCCTAACTGCGCTCTGACACTTGAAACCACATACAGCTCAGAGCTGCTAAGGTGGAGAAAACGAAGCAGTAGTCACAGGCAGGAGGGTATGATTTAGACAGGGAAGCAGGTGTACAGTTCACATAATAATTGCTCTGATCATTAAGGAAGCCCAAAAGTCTCCAGGTCTAATGGCTTATAGAATACCCCTCAAGGAACAAATGCAGGCCATCGGTTAAAAAACAAAATTTTGCCCTTAAAATACTGGTTGTAATGCATTTTGTGAGAGAGGTAGAAATTAGGGGATGGGAATCTGAAAGTAAAATGTGTTAATGTGTATAATGCCTCCTAATCACAGTTCATAGAAATCTACTCAAAAGAAGGAAAATCTTTAGTGTGTAGCATTGAGAGGTGGAATTTAAGACTCTTAGTCAACACTCCATAGATGTTTTTATTCCTTTGTATTTCATGCCTCCCCCGCATAAGGCAAGGAATGAAAGCAGAACATAAACTGCAGTTAAAAAGAATAGGCTTATAGAAATTTACTTTTATTGCACTATTAAGCCATAGCCAAATGACACCTTGTTTTATCTGGCTTCACTGCAACTAACCAGTGAGATATATGAAATTACACATCTACTGCCATTCAGCTCAGGATATAACAATTATGCAGCTAGCTCACTCCAATTAAACTCTTAAATTAATAAGCATTTATTTGAAGAAACAATATAATACCACACTCATTTTTAGCAAGCCAGTTAAGTTCTTTGATTTGCAAAATAGCTACCATTCAAGTTCTCTTCAACAGCCTTTAGACTCTGCTCTCAGATGTGCAAGCACGTACCAGACTGCCACGTGCAGCAGCTTGAAATCAAAAGTCACCATTTCTACTCAAGTAAATAGCTACAAAAGGATTTTTCAAGGTAAGTGGCCCCAGGCATCAAGGGTCGTGATGCAGTTTTACAAGGTCTGGCTTTCTTTTTTCAGGTTGGTTAAAAGCAGAGTTATAGGCTATACTGCAGCTTGAACAGATTTTGTAGTACAGTAATGGGTGAAGTTAAAACACTTCTGACAGGAATTGCAGGGCAGACCCTGTCCACCAAGTTATACCAACATTGTCTCTGGCAGCACAAGGCAGCTTTGAACCCACTAACACTTGAAGGAGAAGCAGCATTTGCAGCGATGGCCCTAATCCCTTGCCTATTCATCCCCTGCTTTTTAAGAGTGAAGATCAGGACTGGTTGGTGAGGCAGAGTAAGAACTGCACACTAGTGATTCTGGCTACCTTATAATTTTCTGGAGACACACTAGAAAGAAAGGACAATAAGCTGCTTTTCCAGACTGAACTAGGAGCCTATCTGAATGCCACAATCAAAATGACACACATAACGTGAAATTATTCCTATACTATGGGGTAGGGGTAGCAGTTCTAAAATAAAAGCCCTGTCTAGAATAGTCACTGCAATGCGCTGAAACATGAAGCAACTGTTCAAAATAAATGGAACTAAACCACATTAAATCAAATATCTACTTTTAAGGTAAACTTTCCATGAAAACAACAAAACTTATTTTCTGTTTGTTCCATTTTTCATGGCACATAATTAAATCAATGCTTTGTCACAAAATAATCAGTTCAAGACGTAGTTAGGAAAAAAAACCCTCTGATGAATTCTTTCCTAAGATTTATTTGAAAAGCAAACTATTTAGTCCTAAATACTTCTTTTCCACCGCTCACACCTGGAACAAACATATGCATGAAAAAGCTTGAAGGTTGGGGATGTCACAGCCAAATGACAACACTGACAGAAGGAAAGGGAAAAGGTGTGAATGGAGCCAAGGCCAAAATTGTAAGGAGGAGCGGGAAGCGAGTGAAGAAATTTAGGTCCCAATTCAAAACCAACAAAGATCCATGGGAACCTGTTTATTTCAATGGCCATGGTTTCAGAAAACAGTCTGATATCAACATGAACAATTTGCAAGGGTAATGAATTTAGCAAGGACTGGCTTGAGACAAGGTTGTTGCCAAGGAAGGAATGATGTTATAATGAAGCAGCTTGCAACGGACAAGTGATTTCTCATAATGTGACTCAGACAACAGTTGCATGCACTCTGTTTTCCAACTGTTGAGCATGCAAACCACGTAGCAGCATTTCTTTTCTTAAAACTCTCCAAGAGTCAGAGGGGGACAGTCATCACATCTACATTGTAGCACAGTCGAGATATTAAGAAAATCTGTATTCCCTATACTGTCTGTTAGAGATGCTAACGAAGTTCCAGGTGCAGACATTTCCTCTGACATTGACAGATCCCAAATAGGGAAATTAGAATACTTTATCTGAAGTAATAAACATAAAAAGGCTTGCATAGCTTGCTTAATTCATGTGCTTTTCATACTCTCTAGCAGCCTTTCTTCAGACACACAGATAGGAAATGGAAATTATGGGTAATCAGTAGCTTTGGATACAACAAAGCAGACACTCTTAATAGCAAGAAGAGGAGGAATTATATTTATTTTTTAATAATGCTGCTGGTGACACGTAAAACTAAGTGACTAAATAGTCTCTTCTTAATGTGAGCCTGTGCCATCAGTAGGATGGTTCCAGTCTGTTTTGTTGCTGCCTTCTTTCAGCTCCCACAGGATATTTCTTGTTTTCTCATCAGTGAGGACTGGCACTGGGTCCCTGTGGGCTGATCTGGAACCAGTTTAGGATGCAATTTACTTTGTTAATTATATTTCTCCAGCAATAATTTCAGTGTTCACTTTTAAATCCTTCATTGATTTTAATTAAGCCTGCATAAGCTTCCAAACTTTTCTTTCAGATAACAACAAGCTGCTTATGCACAACAACCAAAAACCACACTCACTAAAGCAGCCGGAAACCAAAGCTACTGTCACTTGCTAAAATTGCTTTGGACATATTGCCAGTGGCCCAATGAATTAGTAAGCTTGAAGTGAAATAAAAGGGGAAGAAATAGGCTTCTCTTCCAAGATGTTACGAGTTGCAAGCTAGGACATTGTTTCAAGGCTTTAAATTTCTCTTTTTCTTACAATTTGTTTTCCTTATTAGTTTGTTCTTTGGATGATGGCTCTTTAGGGTTTTTTTTATTTATTTTTTAAATTGGGCCTTTATAAGCACATCTATACCATGTATCGCTGCATCATGCTAGAGATACTAAAGCTAACATAATGCAATGCAGAGGTATTAGATTAAGTTACAAAGGTAACAGCATAAATGCTTAACTATTGTGCTAACATTGCACTAGCTTAAACACTTTGCTATACATCATCATATGAGCTGTTGAAATACTGTTTAAGGCATTAAACTGCACAGCATAAAAGTCGAGAAAAACCCCTTCATTGCTAGAACAAAAAATTATTAACTGGATAGGACTGTCACCTAATCATAGCTTTAAAAACACCATTTAATTGAATTGACGTAGCAGTTTATGAGTTCTTCCAAATACAACATTTCTAAATATCCTTTCCTGACAGAATTAAAGGCACTTTATCTATACACGTGCAAAACCCTTTGCTGTATTATTCTCTTCTTGTACCTAATACTACCCATGTAAGTGGAAAAAAAAAAAAAAAGCCACAGACTTTGACACTTTACCCTTTGACTGTTGCTCTGCTACAACTTGTAAATATACTCATCTATTTCAGAGAGGAGCAGGGGTGAGTATCAGTGCTACCTGCCAAGGTAGAACATGGTTTTAACAATGCAGCTACCTTGGAGAGTTGCCCTGATATGAAATATAGGCAATTAAGGAAACATCCTGTGGCAATATGAGGAGCTTTACAGCCTATTTTGATAGCAGTAGGATCAGGATATTGTTTCTGTGATCAGTTATTTTAACAGTCATTTCTTTAGGAAGCCAAATGATCAATGCAGGAGTCTGTAGATTTCAGCAGAAACATGAAGAACACTATGAATTTCACAAGTATTTTAGGAATAAGAACATAAATTTATGACATTTACAGATATGGATGATGACACGTGAAGGAGATGAAGCCCTCAGTTTCCCTGTCTGTTACGAGTAATCAGCAACGGTACATGGTGCTATGGTACCAGACAGAAATAGCATCACGTAATGTACAGGATTTCACAATCAAGAATTTTAATACTGCATTTCCAGGAGCCTGATTTGAGGCCTAAAACAAGTTCCCCTGAAAGAGCCTTCACGAAGATGCACATGGGAGCAACTGACCAAAAAGCTTTTAATAGTCCTTTACATTTAAATTGATATCACTAGGAACTCAACACATTTAAAAAAAAAAAAAAACCACAGCAAAAACTTACTTAAGAGGACAGGGAACAGAGTTTTTGCCAAAGTTAGACATTAACTTTTTGGAAAAGGACAACTCTTAATTATATTTGGACAGAATTCAAACTCATAAGACCCCACCTCTTATTAGAAATACTGTAACTTACAGCAGTCCTTATATTTAATAATTAATACTGACTCTGAGCTGAATTTTCAACACATTTCCCAGCCTGATTGGTCTCTAAATGCTCTATCCATTGAAAGACTTCCTATTTTTTAAACTGTTTGTAACCAACTGCCAGCCTGTTTTTTATTCTGACTTTATGAAACAGATATATACAAGTACTCTTTTACAAATCTTCGAAGCTTTATGGACTGAGCACCTTTCATTAGGCCCAGGACTTCCACACTAACACATCATTTTTATGAAGTACTGCCTCACAGCAACAAAAAGCCTATTTTCCCACTCTTTATCAGGAATTTCCTCTTTTAATTAGAAACTCAATGTATTATCCATTGTTCTCATCATCTTCCAGTTGTCCGGTTTTCATTTGGGAATGATTTTTTGTTTTTCTCAGTAAATGACTTTTCAGCTGGGGTTTGCAGAGTTCAGTTATTCAATCTTTTACATTGAGAATAGGAGCTAAAATTGTGTTATAAGGTAGGAAAGACAAAATAAAACCACATAAAATTTTATGAGACTGGACATACATAGTAGCATTTACAAAGTCCTTGCTAAAATGGCAGAAACGGATTGAAGCTTATTTTTTAACTCATAAGCATGCAGCAAACAAAATAAACATTATATTTTGTAGGAGGTGCAGAAAATAAAGACTTGTCATGCATTAAAAAATCTTTACTACAGTGTAAAAGCACAATATTATTGAAACTTTGCAATGCTACTATAAAGGCTGAACATAAGATATATGCCTACAATAAAATTCTACAATAAAATTGATGGATCTGTCTTAGACATAGCTTATACCTAACAACTTCCCAGTGTTCAGTGAAGCAGTTGCTGGGTATCCTGAAGGCTCCTTGCCTTACCATTAAGCCACTTAATTTATTATTGTCTCATCTGCAAAATTATTTAAGTGCTTGTTTGGCCTTACATGTAGGCTAATGCTTTGGCTAGTTATCTGTTATTCTATGAAACAGAACCTTACAGACAAACACAAATGTGGTCATTTTAAGTCCTGTTACCAGTTCATTGCAACCACTGCCCGTAAGTCTCACAGCCAAAGTTGGCAAATGCCTTTCTATGTGAAGTTCAGAGTGATGTCAAGGCATATGGAATTATTCCCGCCCCAAGCTCATGATTCTTTTTGCCCCAGGTGTTTCTGAACCAATTTGTAAAGATAAAGCATAAGGGCAGGAGCCGAAAGAGTTGTAAGAGTTCACTCACGTAAAGCAAGACAAAGCAGAGTTTCAGGGGAAAGCTGATAGAAGGGCTACCCCCTTACAGAAGCAGGAGAGTAGTTCTAGAAGGGACACTTGACACAAGAATGACAGGTAAAGGAAGCTTTACAGGTAGAAAAGAATTTTAACAGCTGTGTGGCAACATAAGACATCAGAAACAGAGGATGTAAACAGAAAGCAGTTGCATGAGCTGATATTTGTCAGTCAACAGCCAGACCTCTATCGTCCTTACACAGTGAGTTGCCCACTGGTGATGACAGGTATAATCCCCTGCAACAGGCACAGGGTACCCCAAGGGACTGATTTTGGCCAGAAACACTGTGTATCACTCTGCTTTATTTCACCTTTGATATAAAGATGGAACACATTTCCTGCTGGCTCCTGTGCTGAAGGGGCCAGAGCAGAAGGAACAACCAAAAAAGCCTCACTGAGATTTCTGGCAGGCTCCAAGAAGACACTCCACTCAATACACTGATAACCCAGAGAGCCAGGCAAACTTCACTTCACCTATCCACCGTTTTTGCAAGTTTAAGAAAGTAAATGTATAAGATGCAGGGAAAATGCATGTGAGCCTAATTGTCCTCTGAGGACTGGAAATCTCCAGATAACAGTAGAGTAGCAGAGGCTTATTCCAGGCTGCAAATTCGCAAACATCCTCACCCTTAACAATCTCAGATCCTAACCCTGTGGATCCTTCTCCTTCCACAGCACCACCAAGCTAGGTGGACAGATTTCCTTCCTGTTCAGAGGTATTGCTCTGTGTGTCAACACAAAAAGATGGAGCTCAGACAGCACATCAGGCTTTATTCCTTTCCCCACAGCACAGTCTCTCCCGTTTCATTGATCCTCTTTCTCTGAAAGCCCTGGAAAACGCAATACAAAATTACATTAGGATTCTCTGTGCTTCAGTACTTATTTTTCATAATATTCCTCCTGATGTATTGAAAACAGTACAATTAAACATGAATATCATGACTGTTTACACACTCAACGTCCAAAAGGGAATTCAAAATGTTATCTCTGTATAGAACTTAAACTTTTAAGCAGCTAACCAGCTAGCTAGCTAACCCAAGATTTTTTGTCTCTGTTACTTTCCCACAAGTTATACACACACTTATAAACAGTTTGATACTGTAATGAGTGTGATTCTTTCTTGTGAGAATAAAATGACTTTGAATCAGCTGTACTGACTAATCAGTGTTCAGAAACTATGCTCAGGTACCTCACAGCTGTTCATCAGCACAGGTTCCAATAACATCAGGTTTCAGGGGAAAATTTATTTCAGTGCCTTCAATGCCTGTGATTTTATCTTGGGTCAATAGTGGGTAAAACAGCTGCAGTTTCGACAAAAAGCTGTGTGTATCTTATATGCACAAAGACCTCTCTCTTTAACAAGTACAAATGTTTTTAAGCATATGATCTGACCTTAGGAAGTAACATAATCACACACAGAGTTCTTGATTTAAGTTTTAGAAAATTACCAACTTTAGTTTGCTCACAGTGGAATTTAATAATGGGGTGCCTTTTTATTTCTTTGTTTGGTATTCTTTCCATTAACAGCGATAGAAATGCTCAGGCAGCATCTCTGCCATAAGAATTATTTCAAATAATTCCTCTGTCTGCTGCTCAGGAATGTTCCTCTACTGGATGGTTTTTCAAATATTATCTCATCATGCTTTAATACAGTCTTTACAAATTCAACTGCTTGCTCCAGCTTCAGCAGGGCTACATATGACTGAATCCCCATCCCCAGATAAATGCCAGAAACTTACTACAGGATGACTGGGAGTCATTGCTTCAAATGTCTCAGGCTGGAATAGCCTACTGCTCTGCTGAAATGTTTCAGTGCTTTGGGTCCATTGCTTGCTGCAGAAGTGTCTGGCAGGCTGTTTAGTTTCCAGATCTCTAAGCAGTAAGCTGCAGCAATGAGGTAATACGTAGCTTGATTTTTAAAGGCTCATCCCTACTCTGCTTCAAAACCTACTGCACATTTTTAATGGCTCCTGCTGCTGTTCTCCCCATACACTCCCATCAGCCCTCTAACACCCTTGGTTATATTTGGCCAATGCATGCTGTCTTTGGCATTCCAGGTTGTTTCAAACATCCAAAGTATTTTATTTTCAGTGCTATGATTTGATTGCCTACAAGATGCCATCTTAGCTACCTTTTGACTGGTTTAGCAGTTGCAAGCTTTCCTTATTGTAATTCTTATATAAGATGTCTACCTATGCAGAACATTTTTGATTCATGTTTTTTCTTTGTTAACAACTTTGAGTCCTTTGAGTTCCACTTTTTCCTGACTTGTATTTGTGTATTTGCTATTGCATGGGGTAGATGAACATTTCTGGAGCCTTCTTCATGCTAGCTGGTAAAATGTCTCAATAATTAATTCAGCTTTATAAATCTAAAAATGTAAACATCTATATATGAACTGATCACACCAGACTATCTTTGTAGCAATATATGTATATATACATTGACATATATAGAGAATTAGACACAGGATGCAATTTGTCCAACCTACTTTAAACGTCTGCTTTCAGTGTTCATAGACTCTGCTGACCGTATTGATTACATCTCTACTGACTCTATATAAGCTTAGGCTGACAAACATGGATATAGATGTTGGCACAGCTAGATGAATTGTACCCTTTGTATAGAATCTGTTTTACTTGCAAATTTGCCTGCAGGCTATACCCATGCCTGTAGCTCATAGCAGAGTTATTTCAGACTCTGTGCACTTTCATTGCACAGTGTCCCTTCCAGCACTACCAGTGACAAAACGATCATGAATTAGCTAAGCTTTCACAAAGCAATAACCACGTCACTCGGTCTCCTTTTGCTTTCCTTCACCAAACACTAATATCTTGTTTGTCTGTTACTTTTTACTTCTTTCTTCTTGACAGTATACATTTTATAAGTTGTACTTATAAAGACGTGTCTTTCAAATTGAATTTTTCATGGGATGTCCAGGCAGTTACTAACATGTTCAGAGGTTGCTGGAGTAGATAGTGATCTTTGACTACTAGAGGTCACCCAGTGGTTGCTCTTACCTTGTTCAATTTATAACCTATCCCCCTACAATTCTGTGGTTTTCCTAGTGTAACTTACCTACTATTAAGCATACTGATTTTCATATTTTTCCATATGGAAGCCTGCCACAATTATTTGCTTCGTATTTTTCTGTCATTTCTACAGTATTCTTGTTTCCAATTTTACATATCAGCAGAAATGCACTCATTTCCAACATAATAACCTGCACGATAGAGCATAGAGAGCACCAAAGACATGTGACATTGAAGTTTCATCTTTTCATTCACACCTGTTTTTCTCTCTTGTGCCACTCATCTGTGCTCCTCAACACCAATACAACAACTTCCCCACTGGGAGCTACTACTGAAATTGCCGATCTATTAAATGGCTATTACTTATCCTAATAGTAGCGATCTCCAGCTTGATTTCTCCCTCCATCTGTTTGTCCTGCAGTTTTTCTTCCCTCTAGCATTTCTGGGATGATACCATCTCCTTGCTACAATCCAGTGCTCCTGGCCAATTGAAACCACAGCCAGTTATACTCTACCTTCTCAGTGTATAAACTTCTTTCAGCTCTTTTACCTCACAGGGCTCCTGGCTCCTTAATACACCACTGTAACTCCAATAGCGAACCCCTTCCTCTCACTCATTCTGTCCCCCAGTCACCAGCACCCTCTTATCCTGGTACAGTCCATCTAATTGGGGTCCACATGTTCATGTCCCAGAGCAAACTAAGCTTCAACCTTCTACTGCCCTTCATCTCTTTCTCTCCTAGATTCAGATCTTATTTTCTGCCTTTGAACTTGGAAATCAGTAGTTACTCAGCTGAGTTAAGACTGAGTGAAAAATTAACCACAGACTTCAGGATTTAGCTCACAGACCTAATTTCTGGTTTTAGTTTGCTGAAAGTAATTACTCCTACATTTTGGGCACTGATGTTCAAGTACTAACAGTTTCTTTCAATTTTGAAATTTCATTTCAGTAATGATATCATAATTAACTGAAATGAATTTGCTAGTGAAACATTCAAGTGTACAGTCATAATCAGCATGTTAATACTTGCATTGACTTCTGTTTTGCAAAGCAGTCACTGGCTTTGGGAATAAAACATGATGGATGGTTCAAAGCAAACAACCTCAATATCAGAAAATTCTAGCCCTGACAGAATTTTCTGGATCAACCTAAAAACGTTCGCTAGAGGTAGAGAAAATTTAACAGAAACTGGCTTTGAAAAACCTTAGCAAAAACCACAGTAGAACCCAAGCTGATATTTTACAGTTTTCTGATAAGTAACTTCTTTGATGATGTACACATGGTTTTCTTTTTAATGACAATTCCTGAAAGACTGGCTAAATCAAAGGTTATATTGACTGGCAGGGTCATCTAATCTATTTTGGAGCTTCCAGATGTTGCTCTGCCAGAAAAAAGGGCTAAGGGGAAGTAAATAAACTGTCAAATAAAGGAAAGTTATTGCCACTATATACTTGCAGGTGCCTCTAGTAGGAATTAGCCCCAAATTAACCCCAAGTTTTACATGTGTATTTGAGGAAGACTTTTACTTTCTTTTCACCTGTAGAAAGACTTTGGTTGTATTCTAAACACTTTTTCTATGTATTCACTGCAATTTCCACTATTACATGCTTCCTGCTACAGACAAAACCATGAGAGGACAGAGGATAGAAAAAATCTTGTCTTAGCCCCAGTGAACAGATATTCAGCATGACTGTTGTGGAGTTCATGACCTGAATGGGGTCAGACAGACTGCGGCTGCAGCAAACAAAGTGGTAGTGGCTGGAAGGACAAAGGGCTTGGCTCTGGTTTGTTCCTTATCATAGAATCATAGAATGCTTTCGGATGGAAGGGACCTTTAAAGGTCATCTAGTCCATCCCCCAATATCAGGGGCTCATGATAGCGTGTTACACTACTGGTTTCCACAATGTAGTTTCTTACTGCAGTTTCCTGCACAAAGTCTGTTGAAATCTTTCCAGGCCTCTACGCCACCGTAAGTTACCAGTGCCTACAGGGATGGAGTTTCTCATTCTGTTGTCACCACTGTGTTTACAAAATGAGCTGGAGTAAGAGCCAGGATAGCATTAACCTCTATAAAAACCTAACTCACAGACTTCCACCCAGAAACCTACAATCTGTGTGTGAGTCAAGCAAGAAGTTTTCGGCTCCTGACTTCAATCCTGTTCACCTAGGATGCCTTGTGGAGCCACATTTTGCACAAATCCTCAAAATTTTCTGTGTCATCAGCCCCATACAATAACTTGATAACCAAATTTGTCTACAGTGGAAGCTCTTAGCTACATTTAAATGCTATTGTTATCCCTGAAAACTCTACTGGTGTACTCAATGCTAACTACAGCAGCTGTCATTACAGGCACACAATACCGGAAAGATAACTACAGTATGGATAGTAATAACTAAAATTGAAATAATGTTTAACATAGATATATTAGAAAAATAATGTATTATTTTTCTATCAACTCTAGATAAAAAAAAAAAAAACAAAAAAACCCTTGATCTTGATTGCCAAAGGGTAAATTCAGGAAGACTGCATAGGCTCATTAAAATCATTGTGAAGACGATAAAATTATAATGAAAGATGTACCAGCAAAAATGTTGCTGAACTCATCCTAGTTCAAAAGGCAACAACAAAAACCGTTACATCAAAATAGTGTAAACTTATGTCAGTTCAAGATCTGGCTCTGAATTCACCTTGCAATATTTATATATTACACTACCTATAAAAATATGATTGCTACTGAAATAGAGAAAAAAAAGTTACCTTCAAAGAGTCATCAAACAAAATACATTAAGGAAAAAAAAAAAAAAAAAAGACTTGAAGATACCTTGAAGGATTCCCTAATAAAATACCAGACGTGTACCCATGCTAAGTTTTCTGCACTGTCCAATAAAATCTGACAGACCTAAGGCATTCTTTTATAAACAACTGCTTAACTATTTACTTAATATCATTATTCTAGAGAAAAAGTTCCATGAGCAAAATATTGTTTTCCCAGTATATAATACAGAACTATTTTTTTATTTGCTGTTTCCCTTGCTGCTTCCAAATATCTATAGTTAAATGTGAAAATCAAATATGCTTTATGTTCCTAAGCAGTTTGGTTCTATTACATGTTCTTGATTTACAGATTATATACAATAATATTCAGTTATTCCATGGAAAGAACAGAGACTGAAACTACTTAAGATCCCTCATGACCTCTGATCATTCAAACCACCAGGAGAAATTCCAAAAGAGAAAACTAAAACTTTTATTAATCCCGGGCAACAATTATAAGGTTTAATGAAAATCCATAATAATCTGGGTTAGCTACCACTTTTCTCTGCAATGCTGTGACAGGCATAGCAATACCATAGAGAAATGTAATGTCAATGAGAGATGCCATACAAGGCAAAAATTCCTAAATAATTTACAGTATCGGATACAAGGCTGCACTAGAAAACATAGACTGATAAACAAAACAAAAAAAAAGCCACAGAGAATAAACAAGAGGGACTTGCTACCATGAGCATGGAAAATTAATACAACCAAGTATGAAGCACTGCTGTATGTTGAATAGGATGTGGGGCCACAGAGCTTCAAGAACTCCTGCAAGAAGGGCCATGCTACTGCCTGGAGAGCTGTAACATAGAGAGGGTTTTTCCACCTCTACAGCCACCAAGCTCTGTTAGGGGTACCAGTGACAGGCAACAAAACAGATTTCATGAGCTTAGCTCCCTGACATTCGCAACATGACTCACTAACTCACGAGTGGTTTATTACAGAAATAACTGCACTTGTGGCCTGTAGAGCATAAACTTTAGAAAGCTTCACAAAAAATAAAACTCAGCTGCTTCTTGTGTTATCTACTACTAATAAAGCTTTGAGAGCTCTCCAGAGGTTGCTTTAAAAATGCTCTCTAAAGGAATGTGGGGAGATAGATGCCCATCTCCCAAAGAACTGCATGTTACTACTTATGTTAATAATACTATGAGCTGTCTTACTGCCTAGTTATGAATTAAATAGCCTTGTCAAATACAAGCTAAGGACAAGTGAATAAAGCCCTCAAACTAGTTATTTTCACTCCTCCTCCTTTCCTTGGTCAAACACAATTGGCTCCACAAAACCATTTGGAAGAAGAAATAAATATTAGTCAAACCAAAGAAAAAGTTGAGTTTTACACCTCAGCAATTTCAAAGTCATCTTAAACAACTTGGAAGCCCTACTATGCCACAATAGAACCTCCATGAAGAATGGCAGAAACCATTTGGGTAGACGTTTTTATTGTGACAGGGATTTAATATGCCATTGTCCTCAACTTTCCTTTTAACAAGGTTATTTGATTTATGATTTGGAGGTAAAACCAGTTTGCAGTATTGTCATTAGCATAATTAATCATATCCTGCTCTCCAGGAAGTGGACATTTATCATGTGGGACTCCTGTACACATTAACTCTGTCATTCTTTTAATCTCAGAATAACCTCTGGAGGTGTTCCAGATCTCTAATAATAGTAATGCCATTGTAAAATCTTGGTTACTAAGAAATAGTAGACCATACAGTATAAAAAGCACTTGGAACCTGTCTTTACCCTTTGTTGCTAGGCTATAAACCACACTGCACTACCAATGACTTATGGTAACACGATTTGCAAATATAGCAAAAGCAAAACATTTATCAGAGAGTTAGGACAGAACTAGGTGGTTTTTTTTCCTGCTAAATGTGTTTAGGAGTCTTAAAGTTGTAGAAAAGGTTGCATCCTGTCTTGAATTGACAGGATGACTTACAGTTACTGGGCTTTATCAAGATAATAAGCGATTATTGACTAGATCTTACTTTTTAATGCTTAATTTTGAGATTGAAAATCATGGAAGTGTCACATGAAAGACAGAAGTATCTCTGTGCTAATATCAGTGGCCTATAGTAAAAGGACTAATGTTAAAGTCCTGTTTAGCTTGACAATAATCCATAGATCTATTCACGGTAATATTATTTTATTTATTATTGAAGAAAAAAAGAATTATAATTCAGTGTTGCATTAATAGCAAGAGAAAAGAGTGCTGCAGAGCTGCAGCGATTCTTATATGCTTACATGCTTTTTTCAAAAAAACAAAGCCAAACAACCAAAAAACAACAAAACCAAAACACCCAAATTCCCCAAATGCTCTACACCAAGAGAAAAAATGTTTCCCTCACAGATTGCTACTACACAGCTATCCTTGGGAGCTTAACTTTACTGCCGAGTCTTTGGGGGCAGATGGGGGAGACTGATGACAGCAGCATATTACGATGACAGCATTGATGGGGGAGACTGATGACAGCAGTGGTAAAGGTTCAGGGCTTCCATTAAAAGTGAAGGTTCAGCAGAGTGACCACACAAACAGAATTACTTGGAGAAAGAGTGAACTTTGTGAAGTTTTAAGGAACCAAGTTCAGCAGTAAGAATAAGGGGGCATTTACAGAACAAACACTGTCCCCACTGCTGCTGTTTTAGCTGTGCAGGATCCATCCCACTCCATTCTTTCATTCTACACAGATCACACACTTGCTTTTGGCACCTCATCAAATGCAACTCCTCTAATAAGAGAATACAGAACTAGGCATCGATGACCAAGCACCAAAATGAAACTAAGAGCAAAGCAGAATGGAAATCAGACAAGTTTCAAAATCCCAATCAGTAGTTCATAGCTCATCTGATCCAAATCAGCATCAAAATGTCATTGCTGATCAAGAAGAGCAAACCCTGGTACTGAAGTCACCCCATAATTTTGCATCCTTTATCATTCTGGCTGCAAATCAACCATTTAATATCAGCCTTTATTCACCCCTGTCCAAATCTCCAAAATGGAGATCCTGACAGAGAGCATGACAGAAACCTCTGTTCCAGATCCTACTCTTGTCAAGATACTGGCTGCAATTCTTCCCTAATCTTTTAGTCATACCTTCCCCATTCAGAGTTCCAGTGGGACATGGGCATCCCCTGATCCTGGCCAGCTGGCCACCCATAGCATGAGAAGGAGAAACCTTGACCAGGGGCAGGTTCCTGGTGATGTGACCCCTATTTCTGTTTGCTTGTCCTGTCACACCTCTAGGCAGAGCACCACCAGCCAGAGTCCATGAACTTGCTGGACACATTCAAGGACCAGAGGATGCTATGGGTGTGCTCTCTGTGATACTGCCCTCTGCCTCCCTATTTTCATTTTTTGACCATCACTCCTCCTCCTTCTTTTTCTCATTTGTTGTCTTCCATGTCATCTCATTTTCCTCTGGTCTCCTCTTTGTCTTTCAAGGAGGTGGAGCTGGAGGGGAGCAGAAGGGGTCAATGGCTGTTCCTAGTGCAGGAGATCAGCGCAAGCAGCAGCCAGCAGTGGTGGGAGGGAGAGCCCCAACCACGAGCCATCAGTGGTGCCCAGAGCTACAAGACCAGGACCTTGAGCTGTGCCATACGTCCCATCTTACCCCACAGGAGAGGAACACCATGGTACTGTTGCAGACACTGTACCACACCAAGGCAACACACTACAACGTGTTTGCCTTACAGGTGACAAGTTACGTACTTCTAGCAGCACTTCTTATCTTTGGATAGTAAATCCTCTGTCCTCACACAGGCAAAACCTAAGTTTCCCTCCTTGTTTTGGCTCCAGCACTAGCTCCACAAGTGCAACTGCTCCAGACACACACACAAAAGATTTCTGGCGGAAATACCTAAATAGAAAATGATTAATGCTATAAAGTCTTACACTGAGGGGGTTTTATAACAGTTCAACTTGAGCAGCTGGAGGTTTTTCATCATATTGATATTTTGTATTTTTGTGGAAAGCAAAATTTCCTAAATAAATGCTGCAGTTTATCTCCTGACTTATACGGGGGGAAAAGGTATTTTAAATAGCTGCAAGAAACTCTTCTGATATTACTCAAAGTAAATGGTTAGAAAGCCACTTACCCCCAGTTGCCACAGTAATTTCACGTAGAAAATGGCCATAAAATGGAAAATCAAAGGACAGGTTCACTCTCTGAAAGGAACAACACCAGAAAATAAAATCGATATTGTGCAGAAAGGTAAGAGAAAACAAAATGAACAGTCACCCACTTCAAACATCTGTTTCATTGCTTTTTATTTTTCACTGGAGCCTTGCTATTCTTAATTTGGAATTGCCAATAGCTAACTGGAAACAATTCTGTGTAGCACTTAAACACCTGAAAGCAGTGGATCTTCATAACTGAAGACATTAGAAAATAAAATGCATCACCAGACATTATAAATCTCTCAAAGAATGAAATTAATAAAGATTTGTAGAGTTTTTCCTAAAAAAAAAAAAAACAATGTTGCTTTAGCCTCTTTCTTAAGAGGAACCATCAATATTTATGGCCTTAGTGATACCTAAGTTTTACATGATGTCCACTCCCTTGGCTGCAGGTAGTTTGCTCCTCTGCCAGATGCTTCCTCAGATTCAAGTGCTTTCCCTGACATCCTACAGCTACCTGGGTCCTTATCTGATGAAGGCTGGTCACTGGAAGGCAATTCCTCCATCAGACCCATGTGACACTAGTTCCCAAACCTCCCTATACTGTTAACTAGGAGCTGAAATGATTTATAAAGAAATATTCAACAGAAGTATTAACAAACTCTATTTAAGGTACTTACTGCAAAATAAAGAGAGGAAGAAAAATCTTTTTTTCCCCTGTCAGCCTACAGGTGACTATCCTCTATCAGCTGAATTCAGAGCAGAGAACTGTAATTTGGAGAACAGATTCTTCTCCTCATCTAAGCTCTCCATAAAGCACCATTCAAATCCAAACTAATTTTCCCTCTCTGCCTATGGTGCTTTCCTTTCCCATCTATTCCACTCCTTCCCCAAAGCTCACTGATTATTGTGGCCAGCCATAATCATTGCCTGGTGTGCTACCTGGTTAAACTCTGAACAAACTGGTAGTCGTGACAGAAAGGAGTGCTGAAATCTCAGTAAGGTCTTTTCACTGTTTAAATGTAATATCCCATAAAAAACACATAACTTCCATAATGGCCCAAAGTCCACATAGGAACTGGGTATGCAGCCCATTATTATTTGTTATTTAGGAGGAGTTACTACAGTAAAAATTGGTGTGCAGATGGATTGTTGGTGACTGTCCCTCAACCCTAACCTTTGATGTCTCCACTTAAGAAAGGGCAACAGTCCGTACATTTAAAAAAAAGAAAATAAAAGGGGGGGGGGGGGGGGGAAGCGCATTTTGTCTCTATTTTCCCTGCCATTATTTCTATCCTGTGTTGATTATTTTCAAATTATATCTGAGTATTTCTTCTCTCAGGAAGAATTATATTTACATCCACCAGAAATGTTTAAAGAATTATTTAGCATTAAATTAACACCTGAAGATTTACAGCAACTTTAAATTAGACTTTCTTTCCACTTAAGTGGAAGACAGAATTTTGACAGGATTTATTAGCACTTTTTTGCTTATTTTTAATTAGAAAGCAGAATTCATTTGCATTGTGTTAATTGGACTGAGTAGGTTCTAATGACCTTTTCAGTATATACATAAATATGGATATACAACTGAACAACTCTAATCAAAATGGCATATGCAAAAGACAGCTCATGAATTAACTTAAACAAATGATTTTTTTTTCCCATGTTCTAAAGTTTTCACCGCTGAGGTGTATGCTATGTTTATGTATGTGTTCCATTTAAATTATGTCCTTGCTCTACCAAACACTGTTAAAAACATCAATTTTCTGACCAAACCTTCCCTCTTTCCTTTATAAAATATTGTTCATTTTACCTATTAGCATTAACATTCTGAATAACACAGTAAGTATTAAACTGCTTCAAAAGACAACTATGCCCCCTTAACAGTCTTCTAAATTGCTATAATTAAACATTAGTATAAAGATGTTTGCAATAAAGAAGTTTGAACCTATGCCCACTCAAGCCAAATATAGATCTCCCATTGACTTAAATCAATAAGTGATGCCTGTCTTTCTTACTTTTTCCTGCAGAAGCAAAACCAACTGACAGCTTTTGGGAAGTCTTAGGATTACACACTTCCAAATGAAGGAAAACACACAAATTCAGTGTAAAATTTTTAGCATTCAATGAATCCCTGATATTATTAGAAAAATTCATTAATACTTTGCATATAGTAATTTAACTCTTTGTTCTACTGTTAAATTGGAGAATAAATCTTTAGAAATTATCAGCATGTAAATCACCAAGTCACAGAAAGATGTGCAAAATGCACTTTTAAAAAGAGTAATGGCAAAGTTTATCTCTATGGAAGAGAAGGGAAGAGATTGCTGCTTAGTTATGTATGATCTCCTCAGAATATATGACTCTACAGTTGTTATATAGTTATAGAAAACACATCTCTCTTTTAAATAACATCGTTGTGTAGTACACACGGGTGTTGTTTGCTCGGACACATACAAGAAATCAATTATAGACCCGTAAATAAAATATAAAGCCTTACAGGATGAGTCACTGGTACTTTTTCATCCTTCAGGAGGGACATAAAACAAATATCTGAAAAAGAGGTCTTTAAAACACCATGTAAACATGGCTGCAGCCACTCGAGTTCACAGTCCAAGATATTTGGGTAAGTATGAAAAGAGGTGGATATCAGTGTGCTATACTGGGACCACAGTCTTCGCTAGAGCTGGCAGAAAGACAGAGTGGGCACCTGACATTCAGCAGAAAAGTCTTAAACCACTTGTTTTGGGGAGAAGCTATTGAAGCCTTCATGCTGCTAAGCTCCCCTGTGCCATGCTGAATGGTCCTCCACACTGATCCCACACCCAGACCAAAAGCATTTTTTTATTTTAAACCTCTGGTTCAATAACTTCAACAATGCCTCCCCCTTGGAATTGACATTTTTAGGTGTATAATCTCAGGGATCCAACTGAAAACAAAAGTGCTTAGAAAAAAGGTGTAGAAGGGTGTCATCTTCACTAATCATTAAACAACAGGTTAAAATTTCTCAAAGGAATTTCATTAATGTTTAGGTCCCAAGCCTCATAAATTACTTTTATTAGGGAAAGATATTTTACCTTATATAGGTATTTTTAATTCCTTTATTACATTTTTGTGTGTTTCCTTTCTCTCCCTCAACACTGAGCACCAGGATCCCAGATGAAGAAGGCAAGGCAGACAATACAGGTTCTCACTTCTAGGTACCCTTGAGGTTCTTTTCTAATTAGAAACAAATTGTGTTAAGAAAATAGCTGATACAGTGTTTTATTAAATCTACCCCAAAAGATATATAACTGCCTGAACCCTCTGCATTTCCTTGTCTCCTTACAGTCTTTTTGGCTATGAGGAATATATTTTATGTATTGGACTCTCTGTTAGTCACATGTGGTGGATTTATCACCCCACTCTGCTTTTTGTATTCTGAGCTAAATATCACAGTATTTCTTCTTGCTGCCTCTTACATTCCTCTGAGCCAGTCACCTGGCTAGTGCCAGGGAGATAACAGATAAACTGAGAGAAAAGATGAATTAAACTTGGCTTTTCTTTCAGCTTTAAAACTGTTAAACACACCTGCATCTTTAAAAACTGTACAACTTTTAAATAAGGTATTAACTAGATTTTGTTTTTAAACTGGCAAAACCCAAGGACTTTTTGTTGGAGCTAAGTTGGCGGATGGATGAAACAAGAATTTCATGAACCACAATTCCAAGTTGTAATTTTCTGTATTTAATTTGTGCCAGTATTGGCTCTTCTGTGTATGCAGTTTCCAGCCACAAGTGAGACCTGAGAATACAATCTATAAATCATGCAGCATTCAATTTCACTTCTAAGCATGTAAGCCCATTATTTTCATACCCATTTTACCAGGCAGCATGATCACAATAAGTTAAAAAAGACTGGTATTTACACTCTGTGATATTTATTTGTTGACACCCTGAAATTGTGATCCCATCTATCGCTTCTGTTACTATATGACATTCTCATGAGTTTTATCAGTTCTCCGAAAAGAAAAAAATAAGTGTGACACCTTGTACAAAATGGAAGTGCAAACACAGATATACTCCATGAGAGACTTAAACTTCAGCAACTTAATCGTGAAGTCAGTTCAGTTGCTATTGAAGTTAATGGTAAAATTCCCTCTGACTTCAGCAACAAAACTAGATTATTGTTTGATAGTTTGTGATCCTTAAAAACAGAGGTGCATTTTAAATATATCTGTAAAGGCATCTCTGAAGGACTGTTATAGCAGGTGCAAAAAGGCAACTTGGAATCCTTTGATAGGAACTCTGTACAGAATTTCATAGCTTAACTAAAATTCAAAGATAAAACTCTGAACAGTAATCACAATACTTCGTAATACTACTGTGTTGGTCACTGGTGAAAAATATCCATGTCAGTCAAAGAAGAAAAAAGGTATAATAACTTACTGCTGCTTGCCGATGGGTATTGGAAAGGATCCCATGAATCTTCACTTTGTCTTTCTCCATTTGGTCTATATTGACCCACAAATCCCGGCTGGTAGAATCATACGGACCATACGTCCTTGAAGTATAATAATTATGATCTGTATCCTCCTGAAAGGGGGAAAAAAACCACAGCAAATACAAATTAGAGTGGAAGTTGCACCTTAGTTTTATACAAAACTCACCCTTGAAATACTGAGTCCTGTTGCTCCTGGGAGCAGCAGCAAGGACTACACTGCAAGTCAAAAATGAAGGAAAAAAGCATGAATTGCAAATGTGTTGCAGAGGACAGCTCTGCTCCTAACCACAAGCAGTCAGCAAGGCAAACAGTTACCTTATGCAATCATCTTATATAGAATCATAGAATTGTTAAGGTTAGAAAAGACCCTTAAGATCGTCGAGTCCAACCGTTAACCTAACACTGCCAAGTCCACCACTAAACCATGTCCTCAAGCACCACGTCTACCCTTCTTTTAAATACCTCCAGGGATGGAGACTCAACCACTTTCCTGGGCAACCTGTTCCAGTGCCTGACTACCCTTTTGGTGAAGAAGTTTTTCCTAATATCTAACCTAAACCTCCCCTAGCACAACTTGAGGATGTTTCCTCTTGTCCTATCACTTGTTACTTGGGAGAAGAGACCGACCCCCCACCTCACTACAACCTCCTTTCAGGTAGTTGTAGAGAGCAATAAGGTCTCCCCTCAGCCTCCTCTTCTCCAGACTAAACAACCCCAGTTCCCTCAGCCTCTCCTCATAAGACTTGTGCTCTAGACACTTCACCAGCTTCATTGCCCTTCTTTGGACACACTCCAACACCTCCATGTCCTTCTTGTAGCGAGGGGCCCAAAACCGAACACAGTATTCGAGGTGCGGCCTCACCAGTGCCGAGTACAAGGGGCACTATCACCTTGTCGTGCTGGCCACACTATTCCTGATACAAGCCGGAAAGCCATTGGCCCTCTTGGCCACCTGAGAACACTGCTGACTCATGTTCAGCCAGCTGTCAACCAACACCCCCACGTCCTTTTCTGCCAAACAGCTCTCCAGCCACTCCTCCCCAAGCCTGTAGCGTTGCATGGGGTTGTTGTGACCCAAGTGCAGGAGCCAGCACTGAGCCTTGTCGAATCTGATACAACTGGCCTCAGCCCATCGATCCAGCCTGGCCAGATCCCTCTGTAGGGCCTTCCTACCCTCCAGCAGATCGACACTTCCACCCAACTTGGTGTCATCTGCAAACTTACTGAGGGTGCACTCAATCCCCTCATCTAGATCATCAATAAAGATATTAAACAGGACTGGCCCCAATACTGGGCCTTGGGGAACACCACTCATGATTGGCTGCCAACTGGATTTGACTCCATTCACCACCACTCTCTGGGCTTGGCCATTTAGCCAGTTTTTTACCCAGTGCAGAGTGCACTTATCCAAGCTGTGAACAGCCAGCTTCTCCAGGAGAATGCTGTGGGAGACAGTGTTAAAGGCCTTACTAAAGCCCAGGTAGACAACAACCACAGCCTTCCCCTCATCCACTAAGCGGGTCACCTTGTCATAGAAGGAGATCAGGTTGGTCAAGCAGGATCTTCCCTTCATGAACCCATGCTGGCTGGGCCTGATCCCCTGGTTGTCCCACATGTGCCGCATAATGGCACTCAAGATGATCTGCTCCATGACCTTCCCTGGCACTGAGGTCAGGCTGACAGGCCTGTAGTTCCCTAGATTCTCCTTCCAACCCTTCTTGCAGATATTATGATTATAATGTTCACTATCCCCAGATCCCAATCATACAGTCCCTGTAACCACATCAGTGAAATCTATGGCAAAATGTTTGATGGCTTTCAAGGCAAGAGTGCCAGTAAGTTCCTGTAAAAATGGCCAAGCTCTAACAAAGCGATGAGCAGTACTCACAGCTAACATCTTAAAAAAAAAAAAAAAAAAAGTAATTTTTAACATTTCTAAACATAATTTACCAGAATACCCTTTATAAGAACATAAAAACCATCCTAATAGCTATAGGCTTACAATGCTATTTCATTCTATATCTCCAAAAGATTGTTTTACTGTACATTTGCCACTCAGAGAGAGACAAATACATATATATTTGTGGAAGAAAGCTTCCTAGTTCTCGTGGTCTTTAAAATGACAGTAGTTGCTGTCATGCTTACGTCACAGCAAATTCAGAGATAAAATACATGAACCCTACATGCACCAGGGGAGATTGTGCTAGTGGGCCATCAAATCTGGCAGTTTGTAGATATCCAGTTCCACAAGCAAGCGTATGGTTCAGAAGACAAAGTCTTGGCAATATCTGCTTATTTCAATGACAAAGCTGAGACTGCAACACTCAAAATATTCTGTATGTCACTCAACCTCACTGAAATCAGTTTACAGTTAAAATCATATGCACTTAGCACAGTAAAGAAAGTAAAATTTTGAAATCTTATAGTGTGGTAAATGTTTAAAAACCTAAGTATAGGAAATTCCAAAATTTCTGTCAAGGTTGGTAGCTGTGGTGGTCTGTACCTTCCTAAAAGATATCTAAGACTGTGAAAGGGAAAAAAAAAAAGGTGCATGGTCTGAGGTGAGAGATGAAATGTATTCCTAGATTCCTAGTCTTCCTTAACTTATCCCAAGCTATTGTAACCATAAAATATTTAAATCAACAGCATTTCCAGCTTTCTGTTGAATAGCTACAAGTAATACTGTAAAAGTAGTACATGCTGGTATTTCTCAGTTCCTTCCTCCTTTCCTTCTCCTCTGTGCCAAAGCAAAATAAACAAAGCCTCAATGATAGTGTTTTAAAATTAGAATAAACCTAGAAAATAAACACTGGCATAGAAAATGGAAGAGGTGGACTTAGAATTTAGAATTAGCCCTGATGATGGAGAAGTTCCTCTCCTGCAGCACCTCCTATACCCAGCAAGCAGCGTGGAAGTACCCTCACATCACGTCATGCTGCCATGCAGACCTGACACCCCCTCCCCATGACCCACACCCCAGAAAATACACAACCCATTCCTACTGACGTGGTCCCGAGTTGAAGATATACTTGGCAAGGGCTTATATTCTAGATGAAACTGTTCATGTTCTAGGTTAAATGTATTGACGATAAATTCTGTTTCAGCTGGATTTCATCCTAGATTGATAACCATTACTGACGCATTTTACTGAAGCTATTGCACATATAATCAGGTTATTTTCTCCCTGACGTTTTCTCTATCTTTTGCTGTACTTTATGTGCCAGGATGTACTTGCCCAGTAAACCTCAGTGACGCTTTTGAAGCAACTTCTAACGACTTCAGCAGCTCTAGTTTAGTCACACAAGTAAACATAATTAAAACTATACTGTCAGGAAGATGACAAAAGCCAGCCATCTTACCCAATTCTTTTCTTCTTTAATGGTCAACAGAAACAGTTATTACTGTCATGTATGTAATGGAGATAGAGTAAATTAAAAGGTTTTGACAACAAAGATATAATTTCCCAGTCTAATTTATCATTCTGACAGAATTTCCATAGAAATTAAAAGTCAGTTAAGGCATCACAAAGCCTCAAGGAAAGAGCTCCGAGAGACAAAGAAGAAATAATGACCAAAACAGCTTGTTTCAGATAAACATGCAATACTTAAACTATAGTTAAAACCATGCAGAGTTTTTGCATTTCCAGTTTTTCATGACTAATAAAGCTATTCCAGTTAATTACTATTAGCTAAGCCACTACCTTCCCAACTAGAAGGCTTTAACACTGAGCCTAGCTGGTTGCTCTGTAAGAATGCTTTAAATGGTATCTTGATCCATGCTTAAAGCAGACTCATCATACATCTCATAAATCAAGCACTTAAATTTTAGCCTTCAGCTCAAGAATTTTGTCAGTGTGTGAGGAATTACTCATGTATAAACAACTCCCAAATTTTGTGTAAAAAAAAGTCTCATTTACTGTTTTAATGTAAGTTAAATAACCTTAGATTCTTCTGGAGGAAAACAAATTCATTTCTACTTGGATGATAGAAAGAAAACAGAACTCCTCTTGCTCTTGGAAAAGCTTCATAACTTTCATGCAGATGTATTTTATGAACGTACCATTAAATATTTCTCTCTCACATCCTAATTTTTTTAATCCCATCTGTAAATTTACAACATGACTACAAAAAGGAACACACAGCTAACTACTGAAGTTGGCTGAAGCAGCTCGGGACCTCTTAGTAAGGTTAGGATCCATGCATGTATTCCAAATCCCTGCCTTCATAGTTTTTAACGTGCATTACCATGGAAATGAAATTGTTGGAGTCTTCCATAAATTTCCCACCTGTAGAGAAACATTTTATTGGTAGAAATAGATACCTATGAGTTTTCATTCTGACAGAGCTCTTTATGGGCTTTGGTTGATTGCACCTGCTTCGTAATACATTCCATCCCCTACAGGTACTATATGCATAAGAAGATGGAAAAATGATTCAGAAATTATGCTGAATTTACATGTAAACTACTGAACTAAGAAAATAATTGTCATATGACACACAGATGTAGAGTTCTGCAGATAGGTACAACTTATACATAAATACAAGTATGAAGAGAAACAAACTTTACAGTATCTTTTAATGACGTAGAAACATGTTACCAAATGAAAGAACATGCAGAGAAATCAGAGGACATACCCATTACTACTTCAAGAAAATTTTACTTTTTTCTTTGTTTTCCAGGTATTTTGGGGATATGAGAGTTATTTCCCATTGCTTCTCTAGATGTACAGTCCTGTTCAAATACTGCATATATATGAAGTAGGAAGCACCTCTCTTCTATTGAGAAGTACAGCTTTTAAGCAAAGGATTTTTCCAGAGATTTTTTGCACCGGCTATGAGGATTACTGTTGGCAACCTCTGTGAGTATAAAGGCAATATTTATTAGAACCTTTCTCATAACTCTTCCCTTTTGGGGAAATAAGTTATTTTTTTACCCGAGGCAATCCTCGATGCCGAGTTGCCATCTTATCATAGATTGTAAAGAAAATGAATTTGTTACAGTTTTCATGAGGGATATTGTCTAATGACACCTTGAATATATTCCCATACTTCTCCAACTACACTGAATTTTCTCAGGAGTGCTAAACACATACACTATTCATGAAAGCTCAGCAGAACTGAAGATGAAGCCTTCTTTAAATTCTTGGTGTTTAGTATTTGTCAAATTCAATGACTGAACATCCATTCCATATGTTACATATACAGATACTCCCAAATACAACCCAAACATCACATACCCATTTCCTCAATAACTGCTGTCCCTTCACAGATTAAGGCTTCAGATGTGCAAGGCGAGCTGTTGCAATCAAGGTAGTATGATGTAACTAGGTGTGATATTTAAAAGTAACAACTACAATACGCCTCTGAAATACTTTCAAATTACTAACTGGGATTCTGGCAAAAGATGTACATGAAAATAGTACTGAAACAGACATGAAACAATCAAGTTCCCTCTCAATGAAATAAGGCATCACAATTCAACGATGATGCAATCCCATATGTAAGCATGAGACTTTACAGGTTTAATTCTCTTCCTGTCACATTTTTCCTTTAACAGAAATTGAAAGTTACTGTAAACCTCTAGGAGACAGATGATATTATTAAACAAGATTTAGGTTAAGAATAAGAGCCTCCGTTGAATCCAACTGCATTAATATTTTGCTTTTAAATACTGGATCCAACTGGATCCAAACCACAGAGGTTACTGAACAAAAAGTTTTGCCATATATAATGTATATCTATAAGGCTATAACTGAAACAAACTAGTTATGTCAACCAGAGAAAACGCAGCCGGCATCCAGGAATGAGCTCTACTGTTGCACAATAGTATGCTGTACAGAAACTTTTAGTTTCTCTGTAGTTGAAACAATAGAGAAAGACATTCACAAAGCAAATCATAGATCAGCCAGCCAGATGGCAGTTACATTTCGGTAGCTTAAGTTTTGGTTGCCTTCTCCCAGTCCTGGGAAACTGTGACATGACCAATTAAAACTAACTAACTAACTCAATCATCCAAGACTCCTTATCTTCAAATATCTGTGATTAAGTGTCATGAATTATTGCCAGCTGCCATAGAAGACAATTATACTGCAATGTAATTTGATAACTGCTGTCCCTTTAAATATTCTATTTATTGAAATTGCATTTTCAGACTTCCATTGAGACAACACCACAACGAACAAACTCTGAAGCCATAAAGGATATGAAGTTAGACCTTATAGATGCCTAATTTTATCACTGTAAAAGGAAGTTCTGGTATCCAATTTTTAATAAAACACATTAATAAATTACCTAAATATTTCTAAAATCACAGACTAGGCATATTTTAAATTAACTGAAAGTGCTGCTGGTATTTGCACCAAAAATTAGTGCTGAGGAAATTCATCACCAAATACTAAGTTCAGAAAGTCATCTTTAACTCTGAATATAATATGAGCATTTATAGACGAATAGCCTATGAAATTAATCAGACAATTATGCTTTCTAAAAGCTGCATTTGTAGAATAAAATGGAAACACTGGAAGAAGAAAACAGGCAATTATATATTTAAAAATAGACTACTTTATAGGGAGAAAGCAAAGGTAATAATAAAATACTTCTTGGGAAATTTAGAGGAAGAAAGTGAGCTAGCAATTAAAAATATTTCCCTAATGAACAGAAGCACTTCTGGGAATTAATTTTGCAGAGGAAAAAAGAACAGCCTTTCTATTAAAATAAGCTAGCAACAAGATGGCCCCCCACACATACAACAAAACCAGCTTTCTTGAAACTATTGGTGCTCTTACCCAATCTCACTTAATGTTTGTTACTTTCTTACTGTATCTCTGTCTACCCTGTCAGTAAAATACAGCCAAAATTGACTTCTGAATTGTTTCAGATTTTTGTTAGAAAATTGTTCTTATATTTCTGAACATTATTAGTATCCACCAGTTAAAAACAGCACAGGAGAGGAGAACAGAAACGACAATTCATGTAGGACTTGAGCTAGGCTCTGCATTGCAGCTGACAGAAAGCCTCTTCCAGCCAGCACGTTTGGACACTGAGAAGGGGTGGGAGAGACACACGGTCACAATCTGTGTTACCAGGGCAGAGGAAGCATGTGTGTATCGTGTTGCAATTAAATTTCCTAGCTTATTTACTTTTTCTTTAGGTAGGCGCTGAATGAGGCAGGGGTGGTTGGCAAGGATACATGGAGAATATCCCCAGTCTAACAGCCATTAGCAGAGGAGATGAGAGAGTATGAGAAAAGATCATCTATCCTGAGATGGGGTCCTCACGGGAAGATTAAGGCCACAGAAAATGGGAAAAGAGACACTTCACATGCTGCTGTTGTGTAACTGCATTTTAATACAGAGTACTGTAATTATAACCATAGCATAGCAGTGTAACAATGCAATTTTACAGTTTTCTAGGATCTGATAATCACAGAACCCTGAGGAATGTTTAATTTGAACTGGCCTCTCAAAATGTGAAAGCTCTAATTTCAGTAGATAAGCTACATGCGAACTACCACACGAAAGTCTTGCAGAGGATATATATATATAGTGGCTGCTACTTAGGAAGCCTGATTGTTATGAGTGGTTCTCTGATGCTCAGAAGTACGAATTTCCTAAGTGCTTTGTATCAAGGATAAACTCTCTGATGTTCAATTTCTTAACAAAAGCATTTGATCTGTATGAATCTCTACTGAGGAAACATACAATTTACAAAACTGCCTCACTGCTTTCACAATGACAAAGCTACGATCTGTTCTTTTGTTTTGTTTTTTTTTTTTTTTTTTTTGTTTTTGTTTTTGTTTTTTTAATATCTGATGTGGGAAGAATTTAGGAAATTATATATATTTATGGACATAACATACATATTCCACATCCACTTTCAGCAGTAACCTGAAGACAGCCTGCAAACATCACTGTTGATTATATAAACCTTAGCAAAATCCATTTTGAACAGCTAATATCATGCCTAATGAATGAGGGGAACCCAATCTAATAAAGAGGAAATCCTTTGTCTGCCTACACTGGGATTAAGAACTTCATCTCATGCTATATTCTCCAAGAAGAGGCTACACGAGTGCTCTGCAGAGTCCTAAAAGTCTGTTGTGTACATGCAGAAGTCCTCAAACTCAGGTTTTCGCTAGGGCCAGTATGGAAGTCACTTTGCCCAGAATCTCACAGATTTACATCTGGAGGTTGTTATTGTAAACACTAAATGATGTCACCAGCTGGGATGAAACAAAAGCATTTAGCTCACAGCTCTCACCCCTCTGTACAGGCAAGGCTTTATACAGCTCTACAACATCTTAAACTCCCAGGTTTTTAAACTGCACTTTTCTGGGCACTTGACAGCACCTATAATGGAGAGTCACACACGCTGACAGACACTCTGGCAGAGAAGGATGCCATAAACCTGTTATTAATCCAAAAAGCCGTTTAGTCTTTCCGGCTTTGTGAAAAGTCAATGTGAAGCCGCTGCCTTTTTCATGATATTCAGCTGCTTTTGAAAGGAAGCTTCCCTCTTGGGGACTGCTATAAAACTGTCAGCCTATTTAGGGGTCATTACAGCAGTCTTATAAAGCGTCTTGGACTGTCTTGTCATAAGAGGCAAGCTTCAAAAGAGCAAAAGTCTCTTCAATGCCTTACTTAAGAGAGGAAAAAAGCCAAATCACCAAGTCACTCCAAAACCAATTACAGTAGGGAAATATTTATTATGCAGTTTTGTTCCTGATTTGCTGGAGCGGGAGTTTGAGAAATGACATTCTCAAAATAAGCCTTTATTAACTGCTCTGTAGCTTCCTCTCCACTAAAAGAAAATAATAGGAACCATTGCAATAAAATGACCATGAAAACACCTAGCAGCAATTTGATTTTGATGTAATTACAAAACGTTATGGAGTTTATTTTCTTATTTTTGGATATGTATAAAGGACTAAAGTGTTCATAAAACCAAAACTCTAAAAATGATTGTAAACATAAAAAAACTAACTGCCAGGCCCAGACTACAGGGTATCAGTGGTTATGACCCCATGTCTGTTACCAGCCCCATTCTTGGGGGCTCATGGCTCCAGATAATGCCATGAATAATTACATTTTTGTCAAGTTAGCTTTTAAAGATTTAGTATTTTAGCCCTTTAAAGACTCACTTCTTGTGTGGAATATAACCAACAACATATTTCTGAAAGTATACACATTTATGTACTTAGAGCCACACTTGTGTAATTTTTTTGCCCTTGCCCCCAAGATAAATAATAAAGTTCAGTTTAATATTATTGCCTTTTTTTTTTTTTTTTTTTAAAATCCAGGTATTAGAGCAACTTTAAACTCTCCATGGCCTGTTTCTTCCTCTGGTGCATATTCAGAAGCTGGGATGGGTAATTCATCCTTGTTTCCCATTCTGTGGCCCTTCTCTATTGGAAGAGACAAGAAGAAAACAGCAACCAAGACCCAGCAGCCTGGAGGCCTCACATGAGGAGGGAAGATGGCAAATCTAAATCAGGATGAAAAGTGTTACAGATTTGGAGGACTGAATTAATATTAGCAGGTGTAGTTTCTAGCAGCCTCTGCACTCACTGGTATGTGCCATATAATTCCTGAGCAGTTAATATTGTGTCTTATGGATCCATCAGGGCTCACAGCTGAAATCGTAGGGCAGTCAGTTGTAAGAACACATACAACTGATATTAACTTGGTACAGGCAGGAACACAACTTTATTAATGCAGTAGCTTTTTACCTGTAGGGATAAAGCCTAATTTGAGGCTTTTAACAGTGTCCTGTGTTCACCTCGTTCAGCACCAGTCTTTGCCAAAGCTGTGCTGTTCAGCATATAGCCAGACAGCAGCATGCTCATCACAGAGCCTGAGCGTTAAAGGACAAACTGAATGAGCATGTCTTCTCTGGAGAACACTCAGTTTAAACAGATTGCAAACAAAACTGATAGTCTATTTAACCAGAGCACTTCCTAGTTTAGCTCTCATGTATAATATGCTTGAATCTTTAGTTACTAAAACATAGGACTGGCTGAAATCCACAATCAGTATGCAAAATTTCAAAATTACCATTCATGTCTTAGAGGGATAAGATAGTGATGATTAAAGTGGTTAAGCTGTAGCCCTGATTTCTACTGCTCTTTGGAAAGCTTGCTCTTTGCTTCGGAAAAAGTATGCATTTTGCTTAGTTCACATGTGTTTTTCTATATATGTAACAGCAATTCAGTCAGGATATTCTATACAAGAATATTGAAAAGAATGCTACGTACAATTTTAACAAACTGTCGTCACCAGCCCCATTTCTTAAGGACCTGTCACAGAAATGCTGCTTTACCTGATCTTGCAGCCACACTCAAAAAAAAAAAAAAAAAAAGAAGAATCCCTTGAGAGGTCTCTAGTGTAAGTGCCACAACTATAAGATATCATATTTAATCAAGATGCTCGATGATGTACCTGTTGGCTAGACAGGTGCTCCCAAGTCACTCCCTTAGCATAACGTCAGGCTCCAAACAAGCTTTCTGCAGGATCTGCACTCTTGCTCTTTTCAGGGGGATACTCTGAGCACTTTGCAATTACTCAGACAAGATCAAGATGCTAAATAATAACCTTCCTCTGCTGTCTCTGAAAAGCACTACTGCTTTCAAGTTAACCCAGCATCCAGTTGATCCAATATTCTCAAATATTTCAAAATTATACTAAACACATGATTTTCGTTTTGATAGATGTTATTTTTTTTGTGTATCATTTCCAACTCTATGTTGCTCTTTAAGAGTAGAGTGATTCAAAGTGGAAAAGTTTTATAAATTTTTATTTCCATTTTTGGCTTTCAGCTAAATACAGGACACTACAATATAAGACACAAGGTGCTACAGAATTACTTTTTATTTGAAGGGTGTCTTTTCACAATTTCAAGTAAAAAAAGTAATGGCAAACATGTATATCCCCTCTAAGCACTGAAAAACAGAGAAAGATAAAGACGTGAGATTTTATGTGCATTCCAAATCAATCTTCTTTTTTGTGGGGTTCTGGGGAGTGAGGAGGAAACTCAACATTTTGACCCTGACTAGAAACAAGCCATTTTTGTTTTGCTTGATATAATTTGGTTTTGGAATATCTGTTTAAAAAAAAAAAAATCTTAGCCTTTTCACTTCAGATTTAGATAAAAAAATAGGTAGCTGAGCAGGGTGGTACTCGGTTTGCAGGTTAGACACTTCAGTGCACCTGTCTGCATAAGAGCTAGGTCTCTAAGCTCTCATTATCAGAACCACAGACCTAGTAAATGATGTCAATGAAGGTTTGTCAGCTCAGCAAGCTTTCAGGTGCACTTTAGAGCAAACTGAATATCCTCCTTGACTACACTGCCTGTACTGACCATGGATGAGATGCCTAAGCATAGGAGGAACCTAGGGCCATTTGAGACTCGCAGATATGATCCAGGACCTACAGCAGACTCCTGTCCTACAGGAGGAGCAAGAGACCATTCAGTATAACCACAGCGCCTAAAACCTAGACCATTCAGTATAACCACAGTGCGTAAAATGATACCAGATACCTATAGCTAGGCAACTGAATTTCACCTTAAATTTTCATCATTTATGATAGGATAGTTTACCTTACATGCCAGAACTTGCACATAGTTCATCTACTTAGGTATCCAAACTGGGGAGCTGAATTTCACCTCCGATTTCAATATTAACTACAACTAAAAAAGAAAACCACCTCTACAGACTCCAGCCTTTCATAAATGTCACAGTAGCCAAGTATTTTAAATTAATTCATATATGTTATTAGAGCAGTATACAGATGCGTACCACCCTTAATTGAGCGTTTATGTAAGTAACAAACTTCTGCACTGTATTTAAGAAATTACTTTGATTTCCAAGGTGAAGGAGTAATATGCCTGACATGTATCATGAAGATAATACTACCACAAGGAAGTCAACATTTATACGCTGTTAATAACTGATAGCATCAAATGTTCTATTTCCATTTTTACTGTAGAAAAACCCCAAACAACCCCTTTTCTCACTCATGTTAATTAACTGTAGTCCAGCTGTATAGCACATGAATTACTTATTCCTGAGAATTTTCATTATGTTGAAAAAGTTGTTATTTCAGTCAACTACATAGTCATCAATTCTACAACTGTAAGAACTGGGGTTTCAATTTCAATAAGGATATTCAGGGCACTTGCTTATAACTATGGAAGGAAGATGTCACAAGCATTCTCACCAAACTTCCAATAAACCACTGTGCCAGCCAGTCAGCTATACCCACAAATGAGCGCCCACCAGGCTGCTAATGTGTGGAAGCCACATTCTTGGCCCAGTCCTGGATATGCCTAACTTCAGTGGCAGCACTTTGGAGCCACATTATGCTTGTTCTAGCACTGGAAGGCACTTTTCCTCTCATACACCAGGAAAGAGGCATCCACACTTTACCTGAGGCAGAAGAACCTGAGAAAGCTGCTTGTTTTGCTGTCAGTACTGGAGCAAAAGGGACCTCTGAGAGATCATGGCATTTTACTGCTCCACCTGTATGAGATCAGACAGATAGGATTTCCATCTGCAGTTTCTCCCCCTTTCTACTTCTTTTGTTGCTAAGGCTACAGAAAGAATACTCTGAGAGTTATGCTTTCATTTATTTAAAAATTTTAATAGGAATTCTTGAAAAGTCATGCAGCTTGATACAAACGCATGAAGAGGACCGCCAGTAACCCTGTCACATCTCTTTACTTCTGTTAAATCTTGTGCCGCTAAGAAGTCTGGTGAATTTGTGAAAGCTTGCTGTTCTTTTAGTTTTTCTCCTCGTTATTCACACTGCAATTTGTTGCAGACTGTCCATTGCCAATTTTGTGTTCTAGAAATAAATATACTGTTTTCTTACTGATGATTTGTGAAAAGCTAGACATGCTGCACATGAATGCATACCAGTGTTACAGAAGAAAGAAGACAACAACAAAAAATTTGTTATTTTCATTACTTATTGATTTTTGTTCTGTGTATGAAATACTACAGCTATTAAAAGTGTTTCATCAGCATTTTCTTCAGCAGTTGATAGCATTTAGCTGGCATTTTTGGTAGGACAAATGCACATTTTACAAATGGAACTTTCTTAACTCTGATCCCCCTTCTTGATATGAATTTCAAGCTTTGGCCCCATTTATTATTCTCTTTGAAAAGTCTGTGTAACTCACACAATCACAGTGAAGACAGGCCATTGACTTCCTGATAGATGCTGAAAGCTCTAAAGTTATAATTACTAAATTTACACACAGTCAAAGGAAGTGCCTGACCAAATCTGAAACGATGTACCCATCTGCTTACATGCCAAGTTGTTACTGTTTTGGGATAACAGATAATTGACTCTCCCATATTACAAAAACATGAAAGATTTTCAGAGTGGCACAGAGTAATCCATCAATGTCATCAGGATTCCTACAGCTTTGAAAATCTATCCCTAAGGATTGGTGTTGTCCAAACTGGAATTATGTGGCTTAGTGTAACAACTTTTTACTTACCTACCCAAATTCCCCTGCAGTAACAACTCAGTAACGTATTCACCCTCAGTCCCTGCTCCAAACCAGCTATGTACAACTTGCTGTGTGCTATTAAATTAGCTAGGGCTAATTTGTTTTGCACGGGTTTAAACGTGCATCATCCTCTGCTTTTTCATGACTGGATCAAGACAAGTCTCCTTCATGAGGACACTCCAGGGTGAACATGATGAAGAGGGTCAGAAAGAAAGTGGCTGGAAAGAAGAGACCTTCCCAGATTTCATGGCCACACTAATAGTCAGCTTTCACCAGCTGAATCTATTTTCAGCCAACTTCTGCAAGCAAGGGTTGAAGCATGTATGACTGAAATAATTAATTCAGAAAGTATGTACAAGGTCTGTTGTTGATACTGCTCATAGCTCTTTTCAGTCATGAGTTCAGCGATTCTGGAATAATTGTGATGGTCTTTAGGAACTTGGAGATGAAGAGGGATATGGAAATGTAAAATCATCAAGAAAATTCAAAGGCAAATTCCATTAAATTCTGAATCCCCTGTCTCCTTCCTTGCTATAAAAATTTATTATCATCATCATGATAAATTAAATGCCTTCTGTGCCAACATAGCTAAGCATGTGGAAATGAACTCGGGACTACCAGAGAGAACTGTGAATTCCCTTACTCAGGAGTGGGAAAACTTGTTTTTAATCCCCCCCCAAGTTTAAAAGACAGAGAATGAATCTCACCTCCAATCTTTGCCTTTTTCTTTTTCAGCTATATGTGAATTATTAGTAGAACCATCACCCCTTGAGTTTAGATTGAGAATAATGACAAGCTCATTGCTACAACACTTCTTGCAGAGCTGGTAATGAATTCAGTCCAGCTGAAGACTGTAGCAAGACCCAGTGCAAGTGTCAAGATTACCTTCATTTAAGTAAGCAATTAATAAATTCAATACAAAAAGATATATAAGGCTTTTGTCTAGTTTACCATTTTGCAACTGAAAACCTGAAAGAAAACAAGGCAGTGATATATTAGTCTGCTGGCCAGCTAGAAAGTATGACATCACTGGTGGAAAACTCAGCTGGACAAGTGGAAAAAAGTGAGTAAATTAATGATTGTCCCAGATTCTAATTCTAGTTGCAAGTGACATAGTGCTTCGTGTGATTTAGTAAGAATAGAGCACTAATGACTGGTGCTGCTTCCAAATCAATTCACTTTCTGGCTCTTTTTTATAGCTATTAAAAATAATCAGTTAAATACGGGATTTAGCAATAATTTACAGGAATTGTAATTTGACTTAGAATGTCATCTGAAGCAGCTTGTTTTTTGAGAAAGATCAAATACTTTCCCTAACATCACATGAAGAATTGAGGAACATTTTTTTTCCCTTTACTCCATTTGAAAAAAGGAGACTTGATTTTTCTGAAAATAAATTACATTCTCCATCTCTATCATCTCCAAAGTAACAAGGTAATTTTCTAAGCAAAAATCTTGAAAAGTGTGAATAAAAACATTTTAAAATAGCAGTAACAACCTTTTCAGAAAAGAGTGTAATAGAAGTTATGTAGGAACACTGCAAGAAAATCCTATACATCTTAGCCTTCAATTACTATATCATTTAACAGCAAATTTTAGCTCTCTTACAAAAAAAAAAATATCACATCTAAATATTATGCTATACAGAAAAGCAACAGATGTGTCCATGATGGTTCCAGTGCAACTCCAGCATATCCCAAGACAGTACATCCTAAATCTCTGTTGTAACTTTCAAGCTGCTAACTATGAAAACAATAATATGACATTTAAATTAATTTAGTGAGTGGATACCAATAAGAGCACAAGAACAGCTGTGCTCTCTTAGGCCAAACATCCTTTTAGTCTGGCCCCCAGAACTGACTGGGAATGATGCCTAGGAAGAGTAAAGGACCCAGGGCAAACAGTGGTAATTCCCCATTTTTTCTAGGTTCTAGTGATCTGCTCTTCAGGAACTCCCTTTGTGTTTAATAATCCTTCACAAATTTCTATTCCATGAATTTGTCTAATTTTGTAAATTTTGGCATCTGCAACGTTCAGTGTCAATGAGCTCCAGAGCTTTCACAGTTTAATGATGTGCAGTGGAGAGGAATCATATGGGATGCTTGTTTAATCCTCTAGAATGTTATGGAAACAACAGAGCTGTGAACAGCACACATCCAAACAGAGACTTCTGGGCTTAAGTTGCTGATTTTAAGCCAGTGTAAGACAACTTTGTTTTAAATACAACTGAACATGAAACAGTCTAAAGCAACATAAGATAAGGTCTGAAATGGCAGAGAACCTGATGTAATACCACCTTCAACCGTAAAAACACATTTTTTAGTCACAGTGGGTTTAGCCTTGGAAATGTCAGTTAAGCTTCATCTATACTTAATGACCAAAGGTTAATCAAAGATTGAGAAAAATATTTGCAAGCCTACAGGAGGAGCCCAAATTTTCCCTCCCTCTCTTGAATGAATCCTTTAAATACACCCCAAAAATCACATGATGCAGTAATTATTAACTGTGAACAAGAAACAACTATACTTCCCTAAAATTAAAAATAAGTATGAATGCAACTTTTGTTATAATAAAGATTTTGCAAGTAGACCGGGTAAGCTGCAGCCATGTAATTAAATCAGTTAAAGTGGATTTCTTCACTCAGAACTTAAAACGATCTTATAACAAAATTTGCCGTTTCCCTTGTTTTAGGCAAGAGCTCAATATTATTTCAGCTCAATAAGATAGCTTATGATCTGTCCCCAAAATGAAGCAACATTAAAAAGCAGGTATAAAAGATAGAACTGATTGTCTCTTTTTTAGGTTTTTTTTTCATGTCTTTTTGCAAATACAGATTTCAGAACCGAAGTACTGCTCTTTTGCTCTCTAACAAATCAGCCAACTCCAGTGAAAAATCTGTATTCTACAAAGCTTCATTCCTCCTCAGTTATATGTCAAATACTTCAATTCAAATAATAATTAAAAACCTAAAATCTGGTTAAACCTTTGTACTGAATATGCATTACTTTGACACTTTATACTCCACATTAAAATGTGACTATGTGTTAAAAAAGGATTTCATCGTGATGCAGAGATCAATAGCATTCCTGATTTTATTACACTGAATTAGTATATCAAAAATGTTGTCTATGGAATTCACTCTTGCATTGCTGAGGACCACCAAAAGGGAAAGGAAGATACAAACACTATTTAAACAAAATATTTGAACTATAAATTCAAGAGCTAAACAAGCTGGCAACTCTACACAGATAATTAAAGGTTCTAAGAGATGGCAAGTCAGAAAACGGAATTTAGAAATAAAACGTGTCTCTCTCATAGCTTGGGATGAGGAAAGAGAACAGAAATACTCATTAAACTTATATGATAATAAGGATTTTTTTCTTAAATGCAGAACATACTTAGTAACTTAGAGGGACTGTGGTTTCAGAATACAGTGTTAGTAACACTGCTTTTTATTTCTAAGTCCTTCAGATGCAACTGGCATTAAAGCATTGGGATGAGACGGCGAGGAAGAAAAAAAAAAAACCAAACAGAACAAAAGAGAGGCAGGCTTGGCCAAATTGACAGCTCAGTATGTGACTGATATTGTTTAGTTTTGAGGTTTCGATTATGCATGGACGAGTTTTTCCACTTTTAATACAGTGCATTAGAGCAGTAATCGCAGGACTGCCTTATCATTTGTCCAGCTGACTGAAATTTAATCTTAACCATTATGTTTTTCCCTTGCTCAGAGTTACAGTAAGAACACAGCAGTGGGCACACTGACACTGCTGTCAGCAGCTGAGAGCAATTGCTCTCAAGTCCCAAGGGCTGTAAAACTCAATCTCTACTGTTGTTTTTGCCAGTTAGAATCAGACATCTTCACTTCCATGAGTGACTGGGACTGATAAGGGAGAAGCCTTCTTCTGGGCAGAAACTCTGGGAGAAAATGCAAAATTCAGCAAAAGGTCGTTGCCAGTAGGAAATCCACCCATGGTGTTCTGATAGGGGCAAGACGCTTTCTGGATGTAAAGCACAGGAATTGCCAAAATTTACATTTCAAACAACATCTAGAGAAACTAAAGAAGGGAGAGAAAAAGAAAGAAGAGTGTCTTCAGTTAGCAATGACTCTATTTTGTTTAAAAGCAATATACAGCAGGAGATACCAGTGAGATCCACAGGAATAAATGAATCACTTCACTACCTAAAAAATAAATTTGGCTTGCACTGAAATAGCCACAATCTTCTATGCTCACAAGTACTATGTTGGGAGGAGCGGAGAAAGTAAGATACAGTCAAGTTTGATTTGACTTATCATGCTCGGCATGCTGTTTCTTACGTGGAACTGAATCTTTTCCTGTCATGCAGTTGCAATCGTACATTCTGTTCTAAGACTTCATATGAAAAATTATGCTTTTCTCACTCTTTTCATGGTGCAAAGCAATAAAACCTTACTGTTAGCATGGTTGCACTCAAGCTCAAGCCTGACTATGATTTGATCTATTATTTTATTGCTGGATTTCTTTTTGATATTGGAAGTTTGTGAAAGACTCTTGTGTTGATGTAGTATCTCTATACAGTGGCAACAAATTCAAAAGTAATTCACATGTTCCAAAGTTATTTTGTGAAGCTTCTCATCTTCTGTTAATGCCAATGCAAGCTATATATTAGGGACTGCACCATTTCAATTTCTCTGTATTTTACTTTTCAGTGTTGTACTGTTCACTGAGGGTTAAGCAGTCACAAGGACCAGGGACAGAGAATGGTGAAACAAAGGACCTAGCAAGTTGCCTAGAAATCTTCTACAAAGGCTGCAGCTGGAGCTACTTTACAGAAGATCTGGGATAAAGAGACAAAAATTATAAATACAAAAGGAGAATCACCTCTGTACAGAGCTCTACACAGCCATAATCACAGGATCTCATTTGAAAAATTACACAAATTTCAAACTATGGAAAAATTATTATGCAACATCTGTGTAATGCACAATTCTATATTAATGCATAATTAAGCCTTTTCCAGTGTTCAGTGGCCATGCCTACATTAGCAAGCACTGTGGCAGAACAGGAATGCATTTGTGGATACTGCAGTGGCAGATATGGGAGACCCAACATCCATACTAGGTGTGTTTTGAGGATCAGTTCCTTTTCCAGTAAATGCAAAAGAGCAACAGGCAACAAGAACGTCTGCTACCTGCCTTCATTACCTTTATGGCTACAGTGCTTTGGGGATCAACAGAAGGGTCGGTCATACCATGGCCATGAACCTGAGTTTATTTTAACAATATTAATACATGTAAAGTCATTTACTTAATAACAGTGAGTTATTATAGAGCATACATTTATTTTATGAGATTATGCGAAGAAAGGTAGTATATTTATCCTGTTTTTCTCCTTGCTTGAAAGAAGACATGCCAAACTAGATGCATTCATTAAGAAGTATTTTCACACCCATTGTTTTTTCAAGGACTTATAGTGTTTGCAGCAACAAATTTCACCCTACACATTGCATTTCCTAGTCTCTATTTATTCTAAATAAAAGGTACTTCTGAATGTCCTGACCACAATAAACATAAGCAGTAGATTAGTCAACAAACAAAAGACCAAAACCCAAACCTGACCCCCAAGACTGGAATGCAGAATCCCAAGAAAGATGGGAAGGAGGGGTAAAAAAAAAACAAAACAAAAAAAAAAACACCCAAAACCCCCCAAAACAACAGAGAGAGAGAGAGAGGGAAAAGGACAGCTAGACTTGAAATTATAAGATTGTGAAATCCCAGAAATTTAAGAAACAAACACTTTAGCAAGAAAAACTGTTGATATAAATGGCGCTTCAGTTTCGAATGTCCCCCCTTCTTTCTCAAATATGCCCCACAATAACCCCTGTCTTTGAGGTCCCTGTAACTATAGTGTGGTACACCTTTTCCCTCTCAGACTGGCACTCACAGGACCATGGAGGCTGCCTTTGCACTGGCCAGTCCTGAGCACTGGTTAGTGCATATGGGATGCAATTCTGATGCTTCCAAACTCCAAAAACTACTCCTCTAGCTTAGTGGGAAACACTTCAGCTTCTGACAACCCTGAAGTTATTCCATGTAGAAGACTTTAATGTTTGGCTTTGTGACCCTTGGGAAGAAAAACTTCAAATTCATTTGAGTTCTCCTTAAGCACTATGAACTGACCATCTTTTAGAACAAGCCCCCCCCACCCCAGGAAGGCAAAAGGTTAAATCCTTAATTACCAAATGGAAAGCCAATCTACCGAGAAAACCATGAAAAGAACATGAAAGTTAGACTATACCAATAATATGTCTTAAGAAAAAAAAAAAAAAAAGTCGTCACTTGACATTTCTCCAAGATATGCCTTAGCCATGGATGATCCTGTCTTCAAAGGCAGACTCTTTTATGCTTTCATTTGCCATGAAGCCAAGAAGCCAATTCAGTTGCACTGCATCACTGCTGTCTTTTTAGGGTTGACCTTGCAGTTAGTTTGGACTGCTGACAACCTGTCCCAAGGCTATGTGCTTTGGGAATTTCTCTAGGATGGTAAAATTTGTGCCCATCTGTACAAGATGGGATCTCACCCTTTTTACACCTGTGCCTCTTCAGACCTTGCTCACTCTCTCTGGCTATGTTATATACTGGGAATGAAACCATAAACCACTTAGGAAGTATGGCCCCAGAGACTTACATGTTCTCCCTCCTCTGTATTTGGGTTCTAAAGTACCAATTGCAAATAAAGCAAATGGGATCAGCCTCCACCCATGGGAGCATTTTTGTGTTTACAACATTCTAGTCCTTAACTGGCACATTATAATATCCCTACTAATCTAGGAGAAAAAAGGAGTATTTTCAAGATTCTCATACTGTTTTATGAAGTGTTTATGATAAGTATTTGTTATACGTTGATTTTACCCTATAGTCTCCAGCTTGCTATCAGCTCTCCAGAAAGACCACAAATGCTACATGCATAGAAGATCTGGCTTGCAGCAGAAACCTGTTCTTCCTGTCCTTTGCCTTTTGCTTGGCATCTCTAGTTTTGCGGGTTTGTCCTGCCACAACACCGCACCTGTGGACCACAAAATTCCTATTCTCCATCAACACAATGGGACTTGGAGGTCTTGCCTTCTCCTTCCCAAGGCCCTGCTCATTTCTGAAGGTGCTGCACATCAAATGGCTATAGCCACTGCTTCTGCTAGTCTCTGCAATGCAGTTCAACTTCCAGAAAGTCCAGTTCAAGAGAACATCTTTTTTTTAATAAAACACCTGAATGTGTCCATCGTCTTGCCCAAGTTCTGTCCTGAATCACAGGGCCAAACAAATGGAGGAAGCAAAACAGAGCTGTGAAGAGAGACAGCAAATGTCCTGGAGTCTCTAGTGGCTGCACTGCTCCAGCTCTTGGACCAGAGTGACATTATCTCTAAAGACAATCTGGCCATTATCATCTTTCTTACATATAAGAGCGGGTGCACCCTGGCTACTGTGAAGATGTGATACACTGATTTACAATGAACTTTCTACAGCTGTTTATGAAGGCCTGAACTTCAGGTTCCTCTCAAGTTGATCTTAAAACTGCCTATGGATGGCCGATGAGAGACCCAGGATGGTCCTGCTGTGAAGTTACAGAACAACTCCCAGTAACTCCAATGGAAAAACATGAATGAAAAGTCTCATATCTTAAAATATCAAGAAAAGCCAGTGGAACTAAGCTATGCTCCACACAGGTTGATTTTATTATTTTCCATATTAGGACTGTAGATTTAATAACACAGGAAACATTTAGAGTTATTTTTAAAGTGTGCAGAAATTTCTGCATACTGCTTTCCCTTTTGCCCTTGTTTTTGGTTTTTTTGTTTGTTTGGTTGGTTTTTTTTTTTTGGAGGGGGGTGTAGTTGTTTCTTTTGGTTTGTTTTTTTAAAGCTGGATAGAAAGCAAACTCATCATTATAATAAAGAACAGAAAACAATATCAAGTGAAAATTAAAGATACGTTCATCACTGTTAGCCTTCCAGTAAAATAAATCTTCCACATTTGCATGGCAAGCCCAAGCAAATACTTCAGAGAGAAACAGTATCTGTGATGGAGAGATGTTGTAATTCTGTATTGTCATTAAATATGAGTGGCAGGTAGTACTCATTCTCTGGATTTTCTTCAGCAAGAACTGCAACACACACAGAAGAAGGGTTTCAAAAATCAATATGCTCTCCCACACTACTGATAAGCTCCCAAGCTGCAGAAGATTTTGTGACATACAGATTCTTCTGCTGTGAATATCTGTTGTACTCTTTACCTCCTCTATAAAGCTGGGCAACAAGTTTTTTTTTTGTAAAATGCCTGTGTGTTGTAGTAGGGATTTACAACGGAATCCGATAATGTGTAAAACCACAACTCAGTTATCTTATTGTGCTGGGAAGACTTTAGAAAGAGGGCTGCAACAGAACACAAACCCTGAATTCAATAAGCTTAGTAAGGGTGATGTACTTTTGAGGTTAAGACACTATGATGCCATTAATCTGTCAGGAAAGATGGCCCTGGAAAAATATAATTCTACGTACGTCCATTTGCAAGCATTCATTTTTTTCCTGAATGTTTCCATATATGAATGTTAGAGCAGGAGCTCTGACCCATTTTGCTTCATAAGAGCTTGGAACTGAACTGAATGGAGACACTGCATGGGGATCTACTGGTAAGCCATGGAAAGATCAGCTACATGAACTTGCCTGTATTCGAGACATCTTCCACTTCACCTTCTAAAATAATTAGAAGAAGGATCCATCTGTGTCATGCCTAAGTGAATTGCTACAAGTATGGCCAGACAGGGATGACAGGGGGCAAAAAAACCAAATCATACAGTCAACGTGTAATTCAAAAAATGTAATGTACCAAAAAGTGACTTCCATGTTTATCCAAAAGGAAACATAATTAGTACTGTGCAAACTGGGAAGATTAAAAAACAACAAACACAAAACACACCTCTCAGAAAGCATTATTATTTTTTGACTCATGCTGTAGAGACACCATTGTCTCTACAGATGGGTTTTATATTGCTTTGCTTTTGCTATTGTCTAAGGTAACCCAAAATCTGAAAGCTGTTTTGTTTGTCTGAGAGTGAGCTTCTCAGAACTGAAAAATAAATAGCACTGTTGCTTTGGAAGCAGAATACGAAGACTGAAAATGTTAAGCATAGCTTATTTCAGTCTGTATTTTACTGAAAAATAGGACGCAAATTTTATTAATACAAAAAACCCCAAACCTAATACTTAAAAAAACCCAACAAAACACCATCAAAAACCCAGTAATTATAATATTAACACTTGCTATCTGTGTATAAAGACAAAAATCAGTTCAGCCAGTGTGTTTATGTAGAACCACTAAGATAAAATAGCAGAATTCCCACAAATCATGATAGCTGGAGACATTTTGCACCAATCAATCACAGCATAACATCATGGTCAATTTCTCCTCTCCCTACACGACTCAAAACTGAGAGCAGCTTTAAAGACAGAACTGATGCTCACTGGGATTTACATGATGTCCATATGAGGACAATCTTAAGTTTAAGCTCTTTAAATAAGCAATTAGAGGTTCACTGAAACCATAGAACAGAGAGAGAATGTCCCAAGATTTCATTTAGATAGATTTTATCCATGTTATTCTTCTTTGGAAGATCAACAATCAAATAGTATGGGAAAATTCTTTTAATGACCAACCTGGAATTTTTTCCAATTTCTTACTTCTCTAGGGCCTTTTCCCCTTCACGTCTGGATATCACTCTCCATAAAGACCAGGCAAAATCTCACAAATGGAGGTGTTTACTCAAACTTTTAAGAAATAATTAAATTTTATTTTATTCTTTTAATACTACTTCATTTTCCAGCTCTCCAGCAAGAAGTGCTACAACATGGGACTTCCTATAACTGTTTTCCAGCAGAGAGACAGACATCCTCAAGAGACTGTCTTCAAAAGTTAGACAGGACAGGCTCCAGCCCCAGGACAGAAAAAAAAAGTTGGCTTCCATGTGCTGACAGAGTCAGAAATACAAAGACCATGAGGGTCTCTTCCCCTATCCATGTTTGAGTCACTGAAGTAAATGTCTTCATTTTTTACTTACCCCAAAAGATAACAAATTGAATAAAAAAAAATAGATGGAATAAATTTCTACCTCAATCTGGGTGGTGTTGTCATGTCCCTCTTCAAGCAGCAGGTCTGTGAAACCCCCCGGCTCAGAGGAATCCTGCCCTATGCTAGCTCTGTTGGTGTCGACTGATTTGAGAGACTCTGAGTGTCTTCTCCACCTGTGGCTGTTTACATGTGAATCCACTTGCACATTTTCCTCCACTCGAGGGAAGCTCTGAACAACTTCATAAAACACACCTGTTTGACAAAAAAAAGGAACAAGATAACAAGTGAGTAGAACTTTGGTTTACTAATCGTAACTGAAAACCTAAGAATAATAATACTTTAACAAATGCTTTGAACCACTCTATAGCAGAGCCAATTATATCTCTGATAAAGCTTCTACAACAGCATAAGAGTTTAGAAGAAGAAATAGCATATTATATTTCTACAAAATTCAAGAAATTGGACTAAGCTTTGTAGACTGCTCTAAACATCCCAAATGTTTTATTTTTCTGCTTATTTTATGTCTGGGAAAAGTTTTTCCTGTAACATTTGTAACTTTGATACATGCCTATGCCTATCCATAGGTGTCACTTTTCAAAATAAAATAAGTCTAAGAAAAAAAAAATCAGTTAATCATCTAACAAAAAAATAAAGCAGAAGAGGCGGAGAAACACTGGTACAGACATAGCTTTTGCTATTGATTTTACATAGAAAGAGCCTGGAAGCTATGCTGAAAGGCAGCCAAATAAACATTGAGAGAGGCATGAAATTCCCATAAACATCTGTTCCAGTGTAAAAATAAAGCTGCCCCATTACATACATGATAAATGCAAATGATGTGTGAAGTCTTCAGACACCCACTATGTCCCCTGCAAAGGGTAAGCAGTTGGGTGGTGTGTTTTACATATTCCTTTTGGAGTTTATTCATGCTCATTCACAACTTTTTCATGCTAGTAAAACAATCATCAAGATAAAACCATAAATTCTTCAGTAGTTTCCAGTTTGCTCAATCCAAAAGCCAATCAAAGTATTTTTTGGCAATTTATTTCAGTTAACACCATCAAGAGGGGTTAGAGTAATTTTGCATACTTTGCACTAAAAATCAAATATGCTTTTCATACTGTCTTTGGGTCTAAAAGGAGAAGTAGAGGGGTGCTCTGTCCTTTACATGTGCCAGGAAGAAGGGGATCTTGTTCAAAAAACAGGACTGCGAGGTTCCAAATAAACTCTTAAGAGAAGTGGCAAAGTAAAAGGAAAATACTGAGAGAAAGGATAGACTGGTAAATAAATTATTTGTAGAAATATTTCCATTGCTTCTGTTTGGCAGAAGCTTCTGAGCAAAGGAAGGCACCACTTCTGAGGTCCTTACTAAACATCACATATGTTGTCTAGATACAGAAGCGATGGAAAAATAGAAAATTACCTATCAAAGGTTTAAATAAGAAGATTTTACTGCATCATAGCAGGAACAGGTATAGGAGTCATGGATATAGGAGAATCTGCCAGACGTTGTTCTTGACAGAGCAGAAAAAGTTACAGTACAGAAAGAGTATCTAATACAATTTAGGCTCTGTGTGATTCCATTTTTTGATCAAATTCCCCAAAATCTGCTAGACTTATTTCCTAAGCTATTTGATCACTCTCAACCACACTGAAATTAACATGAGCTGAAGGTGCTTTGTCACCTAGAGAAATCAGAATTTAATAGAGATGCAAAATAAGCAATCTCGGACCATAACTTTCCTCAGACCCCAAGTAATCAGACTTCTTTTAATTGGTGGCTTTTTGAAACCTGTTTCCTTGCATTTCTTAAAAGCCTTAGAACACTTGTCTTCAACAAATTGCCACTGTGCTCCCTGTTTTATCAGGCAATCAGCTGCCAGATGCAGAGGGACAGCTCAGCAGATGAACTGACTTATTCCTCTGTGGTCCTTATCAAAATCTATTCAAAGCTGCCCTCTCCGCTTCAGCTTGGAGGCACTCACCATGGTGTTATGGAGATAAGGGCATCAGAAAGCTGACAGACATGGCAAACTTCTCAGATACAATTGCAAATAGGCACTTTCTGTCTGTGATATGCAACGGCTGAGGCTGGATCTGTGGAGGCAATGCTTGCCCTCCTGCCCCAGCCGGGTCTGCAGCACTAAGACACATCGACATTTGCTGCGAGGCACAGGGAGCATTAGACACCTACAAATGGGGGTCACAGTGCAAAGCTACATGTCTGCAGGACCCCACTCCCTTCTTCTCAAGCATCTTCCCTGGCTGCCCTTGGTGGCTCAAAACCCACATTCAGAGAGGCAAAAAGCATATTTACTCTCATTTCGCACTCCCACTGCAGCCTACTCATTTTATGGTCAACAATCAAGATGTTGAGGCAATCACCAAAATTAGCAAACAGAAAATGCAAAAGTTGCGGGGGTGTGTGTGTGTGTGTGTCTTAAACGCTATTCACCTCAGGCTGAGCCTCATCTCTAAAGGAAAGAAATTATACTTTGCTCCCCAACATCTTGAACAGAAATGAATGTGGTTTCTAAGCTTTAAGGTGTTGTAACATAAACTGCCTCTTAAAATAATAATAACGTAGTGCTGGAGAGAAGAAGGAGATAAGCACGTTCAGCTATTTCCACTGGATTGGAAATTCTACATATTTTTCTCCATAATTTTCTTTTACAGTATAATTACATCATGGCATCTGCAAAATTTGGCATGGGCCATTCCCCATTAAAGAAATCTTTGATGTTGTCAGTGCACAACTTTTATCCTCTTTCAACTGTTTTAATTATGTGATTTTTCTGTTGAAACAGAAAATGTTCTAAACCATATCATTACTGCCATTACACTCATAAATAATATTTTACAGGTACAAGCTACACTGACATAAGGAAGCTTTATAATCATCTAACTGTATTCAGAATGCGTTATATCCTTCTAAATTTAATAGTAGCAAGAATTAAAGCATGAACTGATAATGTTTTCAGTTTAAAACTAGTCTTTGGGGGCTTTTTTCACTATTATCCGTGAAAGCTTCTACCAGTGTTACCACTAGACTAGTTAACTGTCCTGGACTGGCAGAGTGGGGATACTGAAGCTACAATGTGAGACAAAATCTGGATGTGTTTTCAGGGAATAAAGAAAGAAATTTATGGTGAACTTCCTCCTTCCCTAAACCTTTTCCTTAAGCTACTGGGGATGGAGAGAGAGAGAGAGACGATGGTCTTGGCCAGACCAGCTCTGACCCAGTGTGGTGTCTCTGGTTTATCCCAACAGATCTCTAATGCTGAGAAAGTGACAAACAAGATTTTTTTTTTTAAATGAGCTGAACAGGGTGTTTTCCTTTTATGTAAATATAACTGAAATATAGAAGTTCTCAGATAATGGTTAGATAAATTAATTTTCAAGTTCTAAACGCAGGCAGCTAATGAAGAAAAAGCATTCAGAGACCTAAAATTCCAATACTTTACAAGTTAGAACTATTTCATGTTTCTGGTTGAAATCTCTGTGTAGCTAATAAATCATATAAAAGGCATTTTAGAGGAAATGTGCCAAAGTATTATACTCTTATCTTTTAGATCTTGGAGCTCACACCTAATTAACACTGAAGGAGAACATGTCATTCAAATCAATTGGAAAGCAGCCAAATGCTGTAATATCTGATTAATAATAAAATCACAATATTGGCAAACATAGATGAGTTGCAACTTGTTCAACCTGTATGAACAGAGACTCAGAACTACAACAAGCCTTCAAATCAGTTAAAATTGGAACTACAGTTTCCAACTGATATTTTTATGTGCAAACCACAAGAGCGTTATATATAGTCCTGTCACTGGCATGCAAATACCTCAGTGTGAAGGTCTGTAGAGTGATATTGTACTGTAGTGTTTTGGAAGCAGTGAAAATACACTACCGGACTTTCCAATGAATATGTAATTAAGCTAGTGTTTTGGTCTGATCTTTCAGCTCTTGTCCTTGAAGTTTTCATAAAATTAGCAATGAAAATCATTATGTCTGCAGCTCCTTTCTCCTTTGGGTTAAGTTAAAATTTAAGATTTCAGCTCCCTGTTGAATAAAGCTAGAAAGGCAGTGGGGTGGGGGTGTGGGAAAAAAATCTATAAAAAGCTTTCACTGTTCTGAGATGATTTGGAGTTAATGATGGACTGTTGGCAAGTTCTGAAAATCTTGTCGCAGTTGGTCAGCCCTTCGTAGTTGCTGTGATTGATCAGAATTACCACCAAAGGCTTTCAGGGAATAGGGGCATCATTCACACAAACTGGAAGGACCTATGCAGAATATTTAGAGAGGAAACTGGGGAAGGGGAATGGGTGAAAATTACAGACAGGCTCACTTTTGCTCACATCTAAGATAGGTGCTTCAAATTTCCTTTTGTACAGGTTTACATGCTCACAGGAAAAAGACTTTTTAAAAGATTTTGGCATCTATTGCCTAAACAACCATGCACCCAGATAACAGCATTTTGTCTATTTTAGCTTGCATTTTAACAATTACTAAACAAGCTTTTAAACTGTATTAAGCTAACCTGATGGAGGATACATGACCGAAACCTGTATCTTCTTGTACATCAGGACCTGACTTTTGAGGTGGCTCTGTTGTTGGTGGACAACAACGGAATACATAGCGAAGTTTGTTTACTTCAATATTGTGAATTATGCAAGCAGCTCTTACAGATTGGGAGTGCGGATTTGGCTATATCTATAAGAAAGATTTGCAGAAAGGGGAGAGGCCACCTGACTACGGTGCGGGCACAAGTTCTCTGCTTTGCCAAGTCTGCCCACAAACCAAAAGGTAAAAATTCTAAGTAAATAAAACTAAAATGACACAGCAGAGCTTGAGAAGTAAGACAGCTCTCATTTAGTAGGGGAATCTGGTCTGCATAAAGCTTTATTTAGAATGAAGATCTAGCTCTCACTTTACAAGAAAAAGAAACATTCAAAATTTTATGGACAGCAATGCAATTAAAGAGGAAAGAAACCCTATTTTGAAACAAAAAAGCGAAATAGGTAAATCATCTACCACTCATCAACTGTTTTTGGTTTTTCCCCTTTTCCATGAGATCAAACAGAGATTTGTGGAATGTTTCAGCACATCAGAATTTCAGAATTGCATTTCTGAAAAACATGTGTTAATTACATTTCATGATTGCACATTTTTAGGCCAACTCTGAAATTTGACTAATGTCATAAATGCACCATAATCAACAAGACTTTATTTTGAAAGCGCAGAAATACTCACATATTTAAACCTCTATTCAACAGATTGCTTGTGAGATATAGCATCATCTTTCTAAATCTGCCACAGCCCAAATGCCAGCAAAATCAAATTTATTCCTCAAGGAACTGAAAATGCCATCATACTCCTTTAATTCAAGTAACTTTCTATAGCCTGTCTCATGAATCTTTATTTCTACTATGACCATTTTATTACTAAATATGAGAAACCAACAAATGTTGGTGGAAGATATGAATACTGGATCCATGAAGTGATAGACTCTTCAAAACATAAATGTTCCTTTAAAGGATTCTCCAAGTAGGGTGGTCATATACTGAATGCCCAATATCACAGCAAAATCAATCATACTTTTCATAAGAAGAAGAATTTCCAGTATAAATTATCTCTGCCTATGAACAGCTCAACACTATACAGACTGTACACTACTGTACCTGATTCATGGGACTAGGACCAATTCCATCTTTCTGACCTTAATTTAGGAAACAAGTAACAGATATGTTTGACTTTCAATATGTCCATGATAACAATAGGATAAATTTCTTAACAAACTTATAAATAACATGATTTGTAAAAACTATCCCGCAGTGACAATTAGCACACAAACAGCTGTGTCAATTTGGATCATGATTTAAAAACAGCAAAAGACCACACCCTGACATTTTCTTTTTAAAGCTTGGCTGAGACTGCTAAAAGAATTTTAATATTATCTGTGAGAATGATGCTTAGGATGATTCTATTTTCACCAAACAGAGGATGAGAATTTGTGTGGCCTGCAAAGGGAGTCAGAGGTTAACAATAATAACATACTGAATGATGGCAGATTATGATCACAGTACTGAAACTACTGATGTTGAATTGTATGCTCAGAACAACAAATAATGTCTGAAATAATAACACCATCTTGATGCATGTTTTTCTTGCAATTATACAATAAATAGCTACTAAGACTTGTGTCTAATAGAGTTAGTATCAATAATAATATGTACTATGGCAGGGAAATAACTGGTAATTTCCTTATACATGCATTTTTTCAACAATATGAATTCAGACTTTTTCCTTTGCAACCTCTTCGTATTCAGTAATTATTTTTCACTGCTAGAAGTGGTCCCAAAGAGCATGTTACACAAGGAAAAAATTTTTCATGAAGAGGGTGGTGAAACACTGGAACGGGTTGCCCAGAGAGATGGTAGATGCCCCATCCTTGGAAACATTCAAGGCCAGGCTGGATGGGGCTCTGAGCAACCTGATCGAGTTGAAGATGTCCCTGCCCATTGCAGTGGGGTTGGACTAGATGACCTTTAAAGGTCCCTTCCATCCCAAAGCATTCTATGATATTACCATACTTACAGAACTTTATCTTTGTCACAACTATAACTGCTGCAGGTTTGTTGTTGTTGTTTGTTTTTTTTTTTTTTTTTTTTAAATTGTATGATTTAGTTTCATTTTGCAATTATTTATGTAATCATACTGGTAAATTAAAGTGGTATTGGTAAAGTCAGGAGTCCGAGTCCACTGGTAACAATACTGTAACTTTGATTAGCTACCTCAACACTGAGGAAATATTGTCTAATTCCAGCCTCGCTCATACTCTCCAGATACATAAACACAATAATTTAAAATGCACATTGAATTTATAAGCAATCTGATTATAGCTTTATAATGTATTATGGAGTTGTTTTGCTACTCTTCCTGTCAGTTCCACTCGGGGACCAGGACCTAAGTTTAGTGCTAACTCGATACATGCAGAACAAAAAAAAAAAAAATACAACTCATGCCTCAAAGAAGGCTTGCAGTCTTGAAACTACTGGGTAATAAAAGAAGGGAGACAGTTTTGGTCAGTAAACAGTGATATCAGTCATCAAAAACCTATCCGGTATCAAGATTTTGAAGCCATTATAGTAAGAAGAAGATTTAAAAAGGAAAAAAAAGATGTGTTTTCATTTGATGTGCTTATTTTTTTTTATATACACAATTTCAATGGTTTTAAGTTGCTTTCACAACTGAGGTTTAAACAGTGACAAGAGTCTAGGGAATGCCAATGGTAACTGAAGTGGAAGGTGTGTAACATTTCACACCTACTAGGCTCTTGCATGTCTCATGCACATCTGCATCCCACAGGCGGAAACCTTTTGTATTACTTTTGGAACAGCAAAAACACAATTATGTTTATGCTAACAATGCAGAGTATAATCCTTTATTGCAACCCTCCACTTTCTGAGACAGGGAGACAAAATTGCTCTGAAAGTAAACCACAGAAAATGAAGATGGAATTGATTCTGGTTTAGCCTTTCCTTACAAAAAAAGAAGCTCTAATAGGCTTAGATACCCAGCCATGGCAAATTCAATTTGAGTACTACTCAGCATCCCTATTAACAAAAAAAACAGAAAAAACAGAATTGTGTAGTTCTGATTTAATTTAAAACTCCACAGATGTGCTGTTACTGATGTGATATTTTCCAGAGCTTTCAGGTGGATCAGGTGAGAGAGAGATGGACCTCATGGAACGCATGAAAAAATCCAAAACCTTGCTATTAGTACCTATCTAAACTCACTATACAATGCAAAACTGAAATAGTTTCTTCAACTGAAAAATGGGAAAGTAAAGAGTTTTATTTCTCCTTAAGTGTTGCTTGTCTCAGCTGTTGTAACTTCAGTACAGCTTCTCTTCACATAGGTTTGGTTTTTACTATACAAACAATCATTTATTAACACTGGCCTTCAACCTTTTTTTCAGCTGGAGATCCCTAAAAATTTCCTACCAGGGTTGTAAATTTAAGCCTTCCCAAAGGAATACTTCCTAGTTCTTGTTTTTCTCTCCTTCTTTCCAGCACACAATTTTGCATTTTAGAAGGGAAGCCTGACTCTCCTAATCTCACCTGACTAGCAGAAAAGAGGTGCTTCCTGATACATTGAACAGTGCTGGGATTCTTCCTTCTGGCCTTTTACTTTCAGCTGCCCATAATCAGCATGATTAACATCGCTTAATATTTGCACACCATACAAATAGGTTTCATGTCCACATTCCCAGTAGCACTTCCAATAATTATTAGCACTGCAGACACCCAAGTGTACCTCGGTCAATATTTATCACATACTAAGTTTCCATGGCAAGCAAAAGGAAGAATATCTGTAATGTTCTTACGCTGCTGGCACGCAACTCAAAATATTCATAATTGTATTTTCTTGTGGACTATCAAACTACAGCATAGAAAAGCAGGAAGCTAACATGTTTTAAATCACCTGAGGTTTTCTGATTAAGCATCGTAGCAATAGTGTCAAAATGTTCATTCATATGTAATTTATGCATCTTCTGTCCAAACTTCACTATATCACAAAGCCTCGCTAAGCCACAAAATTATTTGTGTAAAAAGCAGCAAAAAATAAAGAATTCAACAAAAAATTGTCCTGCTAAGAGAAATGGAGGTCTCTCTGTAATATTCTATTTATATGCAAATTCTTGCTTTTCCAACCTAGATTCAAAGGTTTCCCAGAGAATACTAATACCAACTGTACCTTATTTAAACACATTGGACAGAAGTTTATAAAGGTTTTTCCTAGTCAATAACTGGATTACAGTACAATTGCCAACATCGGACACTAGCATCTCCAATGTGTCCACCTCACAGTTCCAATTTGAAAGCATCTTTCTTTTTCCTGAAGGATCCAGCAAACCTCTGCACTAGAACAACCCAAAGATGCCAGCCCCATCACAGGTCAGCTTCTCCTCTAGATTCAGGCTTAACCAGAACCAGCAAGCAATCCATTCAGCTAGAAGACATGCACCAATGTGCACAGATATGTAGATGATAAAAATGGAGTTAAAAAGTTAGATGGACAATTTTGCAGTCACATCGTTAGGACTAACTTCTGTTTTGGGGCAGCGGAGAAAAGCATACAAAAATGAAATAGTCATTCATAATTTGAACTGCAGCGTAAGTTTGGAACTCCTTTTGCATGACCTGTCGAGGGAGAAGAGAGCAAATATCTGGGATGTGCCAAACTGTGTTAGCTTGGCTAATTTATGCCCTTTCCAGCAGTCAATGGCAAATGCAACTTTGGTAGAAGGGTTATCTTCATTTTCAGCCTGAGGAAAAGCCAGGGGCTAAGAGAGATGCAAGCCCATTGCTTGAAAAATGGATTAGCACAGACAGCACTAGACTTTTTGTAGTCTGCAGAGGCACAGAGCAGCAATTCCAGGGACACTGCTCTGGCCAAGACAACATCGGTTAGCTCTTCACAGGCCTGTCACTCACTGGTGCTGGAGCGGCATCAGAGGGTAATTGGCTTCCTGGGTAGCCCTGTCAGGCTGACTTCAAGTCAGGCACAGGGATCAATGTCAGCATTCACACCAAAGGCAACCACACTGGACTTGGTGGCTCAAGCAAAGAGATACAGACAGGAAAACAAAGCTCACATATCAACACAGTGGAGATACGCGTACATGCATGTATACGCAACACCACCTCGCAGGCACAGATTAAAATCTGAGCAACCCGGTGCAGTGGAAATAAGAGAAGAAAGGTGGCACAAAACCTCATTGGGTACAACAAACACTGACAGGCACACAGACCAAGGTTCTCCTCTCCTCCCTTGTCAGGAGTGCCCAACAGATTGTAATCACCTTTTAACAAGCTTGTCTGCAAATAGGGACAAACTCCTAAGTCCCTTACTCACTCCAAACTCATTTCTTACTGAGTCTGTGGCAGTGGGCGAAAATACAGCCTCCATAAAGAGTGACACCCCTCAGAACTCAAACCAACCTGAACACCTTCAAACAAGGCAGATCATGCAATGTAGCCCCGGTGTGACTGAAAACATGACACATTTTTCCTGCTGTGTCCTCAGTTCCCTCTGCCCCCCTCACAGGAGTAGAAGGAAGTGGTTTGCAGTATTAGATGTTTCACAGAGCTCAGGATTTGGAAAACTGGAAAATGAACAAGCAATTGCCGTTGCCCAGAAATGTGTAGTGGGGAATGTAATAGTATCTGACATTATAAACACTGAAGAAAAAAACTGCATGACTTTTCTTCCACTGTGCTGGTAAAGGAAAGTTTTCGAAGATGGGAAGGTTAAAATTTACAACTGTTTGTGGAGACATAACTTGGACTTTCCTTCAGTTCAATGCTAAAATGCACAAAGTGATTTCAGACAGAACTTAAAATTCAACCCCCTTCATTTTCATTATGGATTAAATAAGGAAATTTTATATCTTCTTTCATTTTTTGCATACGAAGGTTTCCTAGACCAACAGTGATTCAGGATTTAGAAAGATTATGCCAGCTACAAGTAAATAGATTGATCATTTGTGGAATTTACGAATTAATTTAATACAAAGTGAAGGCTTAGTGCCAGAACTCACTGTGGTGTCAAGACAGGGTTTTCATAAAACATCCTGCAAAAAGTAAAAGTAGTAAATTGGCATGTTCAAACATGGAGTTGCTCTAAGCGTCAGGAAAAATAAAGATGGTCTCACTGGGCTTATGTGGTGGGGTTACATGTTTAGGTCAGCAATGACTGAGAAATACATTTAATGTCAGTACTTCAAAATTCTCAAAATATTTTTGATCTAATTTTCTTGGCTTTACGGATACACTCAATTATGCTTACTGTGTTTTATTCTTGAGGCTTTTTCTGTAGAGATCGGATGGTCAAGACATGACAATGATAATTTTTTTAAAAGAATAGCTTAAAGCTTGTTTCAATGTCTTTTCGCCCTCAACCCACAATTGCTGTTCAACATAAATTTCTCTATATATTTACCCAGTTCCCCCATTTGTCTATCTTTTGTTCCAAAAAAATTGTACAAAACTTTAAAAAAGAAGATCTATTGCCTTCCATTTTCATCCATATGCATTAAGTAGGTGTTTTCAGGACTTTTGAAAACATAGTAGTGATTTTAAACAATAAGGGCTCCGATCTGGCCCGATGCAGTAAGTCAGTACCACAGGCCCTCTGTAAGACCAGCCACTAGAGAAGTCAGAACCTTTCAACTTTCCAGGAAGCACAAGAGAAAACTAAGTTACTATAGTAAATATATATGGTGTAGAGATTGATTCTATAAAAGGAACCAAAAATGTACTGTGAAAACCTGGGTTACTTAATTTTTGTAGTATTTTTGCATAATAGCTCAATGAATGCTTCACTTTTGCTATCTGTGAGATGCAGATAATGATACTGGCTTTTTCTGTTAAACATATTCTGTGTTACTGATAACAAGCGCTAGATAATAGCTATGTACTACTTTGTTACTGAAATGCCATTGTTTATTTCTTCCAGACTCTCTGTTACTGTACAGGGGCAAAATATTTTCTGCCTTATCAAATGAAGATTAAATTTGTCACTGAAATTAAAATGGGTCTAAATGCCTTCAGCTTCTTTTCAGGAAAAATTCTCGATTTAGCTTCATCAGGAGATCTGCTGGAGAAAAACATCATGTTTCTAGCACGCTAATGGGAGGAAATTAGAGCAGAGACTGTTCTTAAGCTCTGGGACAAAATCTGCATTGCTAGACTTGAAGTGGGAACAAAAAAATAAATAAATTGTACATTAAGGAGGAATTGTTGTAGATATGTATTTAGAGTCAAAGAACAGCTGTATTAAGCCTATGAAGAAACAGAGACATAAAAATAAGAATTAACCCAGTTAGAGATACGAATGATAGAAAGATATTCTTTGTTTGACAGAAAAGAAATAATCCATTTGAAAACTGGCAGAGATACTGGGGAAACAGAAAAGAAAATATTGCATCGATCTTGAAACTTGTCAAAGCAATGCAATTATCTAGCAAATGTGTAATTGGACTGCCCAATATATGGAGTATAGAATATTGCCTTTCTCTTCTCCCAAAAGGCAGACAAACTATACTGTGGACTGTACAGATATGGGGAGTAAAGTGCAGGAAGGGCATGTTTTCACAGTTTTTAACTAACCAACAGGACTGGAAGGACTCAACTCCTATAAAGGGGTTTTAGAATTTACAAATAAAGTATAGGTATTTTATATATATTACATTTGACACTGTTTACATGCTCTTCCATCATGCCTAAATAAAATGAAGGAACTGCATTGCTGGCATCCACTTTTAATATGTTGGAACTTACTTGGAACTTAGTTATTTGGATAGGCATGTTCTGGAAAAGATTGAATAAATGAGGGTTTTTTTCTTTATTATACACCTTCCAAGTCTACCCCAACATTCCCAATAATTCCCTAGCATGCCATGTACATACGTTTCATCTGTGCATTTTCTTAATGAGGAGGCAGAGATGGATACCGCCGCGCTGCAAAGCACATGGTGCTTTGGAAGCTGTGCAGGTATGAGCCAGCCGAAATGACATCACTCTACACTTACAAAAGGACAGATTTACAACTCTCTCTGCTGTGTCTTGTGCTTTTCTAAGTGGAAGATAGGACATTATGTAATGTGTGAAGATCATTACACATTGATCATCACATGAAGAGTATGTTATTTTACTTTTCAGAGGATAAAAAAGAATAGAGGCAACACACAGAACAAGGCATTTCAGTACATTTCTTAAAAAACCAAGTGTGCTTAAGTGCTTTGGAAGGGCTTATTTTGTAAACGAAGCTGAGCTTATAGGGCCTCAGACTTGGCAGACTCAGTGACTTAGATGCATGCAAACACTGTCCAGTGCACCAAGAGAGCTGAAGGGATGGCTCTATGAGGAAGAGACCTTCTTCACAAGAAGGTTTGTTTTCTTCTTGGGTAATCATGATGGTGCAGAGCATTTACACTTCTATTCAGTGGCTTGCTCAAGCTGTTGCTCAGGTTCTTTATTATCATTGGTTAGAAAGCAAATTCAAAGAAGAAAGAGGGAAAAATATCTGGAAATGAGTGAATATAGTGGGTTTTAAAAGGTTTTGGACACAATGACATTTGAATGTTTACCTCCTCCTGGCTTATTAATCAAAGACAGGATTACTCCATGTACAGAACTATTTGGGAAAATAAGTCAGTCAAAATGTGGCCTATTTTGTTAGGCAGAGACTCATATATCCGTAAAATAGACTTGAAATATCACCCCCATTTATTCTCATTCTACCCACTACAGATTTTATTCCTAACAAACACATATTAATGTAGTCTCAGCATTCTGTTTTTTTTCCTTTCCAAACAAAGCACAGTGCCAGCAGTCAGCTATGATTCCCCATACCCTGTCCTTGAGACTCAATGGCAGTAAAGCACTAGCCTGTTGCATGAAAAGACATCTTTTACAGCAGCCTTATGTTTCTATGTTAAAGCATCTTGCTGCCAAGGCTTTAACCCACAGACTGGCTGACAGCCCACCCAGACCCACAGCAGCCACAGTAAGGTTTGGAAACCAACTCTACATCTTGCAACAGGGAACTGATTCAACAACAGCTAGATTTCATTCAGTGTTGTAAGAGTACAGTGCAAAGATTTACCTGATTCCTGGACAGAATATGACCCTAGAAATCATATTTAAATTTCTCAAGAACATATTCATAGTCATTTTGGTTTTGTTCCTAATTAGCTCAATGCAGAGAAGTAGCAGGGCACAAACTCTGCCTCTGTACCACATATAGTCACACTGTCAAACCACTTACATCTCATTCAAGTCTCAACCTGGTGAACTTAAATGGGACTTTAACAGTTCCTAGAACAGCTCATCTTCCACAGGGCTGTCAGTTCCACTCCACTGAGGAGTTAACCTTAAATTAATCTGTTTTCTTGCTGAATGCTGACTGCCTTCCTCAACATGTACATCTCATTTACTCATGCAGAGAAACAGCTTCGTCACTACAGATATATCATTCCATATATGAATTATAGAGGGATAAATTACCAATTCCTGGATGTCTAGGTGTCCTGGACAAGCGACTGCTAAGCTTGCAGAGGCTGGCTCTCCTTGTGCGGTATGTCCCACAGACCCATCACTTCCAAACCCACTACAGTTAACAGGCCTGGTCTATGGTATTTTCTCTTCAGATAAATTTAAGGACTGGGCTATCTAGCAGTAAAGGATGCAGTCAGGCTCAGTCATTAAAAGACTCTGGCAGACTACATGTCCCCACCTTACTAAGAGCTGGCTTGGCCACCTTTCTTTCCTGCCAGAGCAGTTCACCTGCTCCTACTTTCCAGATTTGGAAAGCACGTGTGGTGGTGCATCCCCCTCCCCTCCTCTGGACCACTTTATGATCACAGGGATTCCTGTCAAGGCTTGGCCTTTGAGCAATGAGTCTGGCAGTTAAGCGTCCCTTGGTCGTACCAGGCACTCTTGCATGGCTGACCTGGGGAACAAGAATGCCTTGATCTCACCTGGCATAATCAGTCACCCCCTGACAGCATGGGAACATATCATTGTGGATCGTAACTCAGGTGGATCAGTACGGGAGGATCGTACCTGCCTTGCTGAGATTGATGAGAACTCAGCAATTACCAACTGGAGCTGTGGCCCGAATGGAAATTTACTGATGCCTAAAGTCAATCATCTCACAACCCTATAAATGGCGGTACCAAGGGAGACCCTTTGAGCTCTCCTGGACCACAGTGGGCTGCGTCAGAATCTCCCTCTGAGTGGGACCCCTCTCTTGCGAACTCTTAAGTGTGCATACGGAGGCCTGGCAACGGGACCTGGGCTGATCTCCACCGCCCTTCGCTCCTTGAGGCTCAACTTTTGCCTGTTGAGACAATCATTCGAAGTGAGTATTTCACTGAACTCGAGGGGAATTTTTACCTGCGCATATTGCATTTTCACTACACCCTAGGGAATTTTAATAAGTACCTTTATTAGGCCTATTGTGTGTGTGTGAATCGATTCAAATATCGTAGTAAACTTTATTTAATCACTTTGTAGATGCTAGAGTAACCAACGATTAATTACTGCTAAATTCTTGTGATTCTCTCCTTACTGTGAACAAACCTTAAGTTGCTGCTAAATACATATAATCCTTAGACATAAACCGTTGACCAAGTCTGAGACTAGGATTGGTTCCAGCTGTACCTAGGTTCCTCTCTGAGAAGGAGTTCAGAAAGCAAGGGGGTCCATTCTGAACCTCGTAACTCAACAGGAGGGCCTCCTTTACCCCCACCTTGTATTTTCTTCTATCTCAATCTTCCATTCTCTCTCTCTCTCCATATATTCAATTCATTTAATAAGTAATAGAGTGAACCTTTCCATCGAACTTTGTTAAATCACTCTTTCATAAATTTCTATTAAAATCCCTATTTGCAAATATCTTTGGTGGTAATTATTTAAGTGACTTAACCGCTCATTTGTGACAGCATGTGCTCACTGTGACAGAACTGTCTTTCAAAACGCAGAGTAAACACTTTTTTTCTTAAATCAGGGCTAGTGACAGTCCCCATGGATTTTCTAAACTGTCCATCCCACCCCCTCTCTTTTGTTCCAATTAGTCTTCAATATTTCCTGGAACAACTTGAAAAGCAGGACACCTTGCTAGGAGATAGAAGACCTCCTCCAGGGTAAAGGGAGCCTTGAACTCTCTGTCCCACTTCCTTGGAGAGTGCATAACCACTAGGACACTATGCAAATACAAGACACCAGTACTTGGGCTTAGAAGACAAACTGAGAGCTTTTCTCGTTTCTTGCAAAGACCAACTGCAGGTGCCAGTCTCAGAAGTGCATTCCACACGATGGATCCTGAGGCAATTAGGTCTCCTCTTGCAGCCCTTAACTGAGCAGCTAATCCCCAGAACGAAGCAGGATTTCAGACATAGGATGGACACTGCTTGTTTTTCTTTCTCATTTCCAGGTAACTCCCAGATCCACAAATGGGTGTTTGGAATTGCAATTTAGGTATTAACAGTAAGGAACTAACACAAGGCTTTAATTCTACTTGGGAATGATAAAGCTACATATTTGTCATGAAAACACTGAGTTTGCAGGTGCTCAAGCCCTTTATCACATTTGTAACCTTAAACAAATTTGGGAGGAAGAGTTTGTTAAACACTGATTAGCGTTGACAGCAAATACCCACTTGCTTCAAAGACTAAATCTGCTTCTGCAGCCCATGTATCACATCTAAGTTTTCTGGTTTCATGTCAGTCATGTGGAAGTTTCTCATAGTTTTGTACATTTGGGCACATTGTTTGGCTCTAAATGAGCCCCCAAAACCACTGACATTTCGATGAACCAGGGCCTTTCAAAGGCCTGTTATTTAACTGACCTCTATTGCATAACTCCTTGTGGCTATTTTCCTTCTTTTCCATTAATGGTAAACCAAAAACTCACAACTTCTTGTGCCCCAAATTAAACTCCACTTCTGCCTGGTTATGCCAAAAGCTGCAGATTTTCCGCACAGTGTATGCTCCTCTTCACGTGATTTAGCTAAGCTGTTTCTAAGCATCTGTCTAGTATCATCTGTTTGCAAAAAAGGATGAAGCATATATCACTTTTTACCTACTCCTGGAGGAGAAAAGTAATAAAAGACAGCACATTCAGCTTCCTCCTCTCACATAAATGCAGTAAGATGGGAAAAAGCAACAACTTACTTTATTACTCCCATCAGTTTTGCTGAAGTAAGGAGACTGAAAGCTGTGGGAGAAAACTTTCAGTGTCATTAATACAGCTTCTCCACAGGAAACATGGGCTCATCAGTAGATTGTTTTTCAGCTTAAGCTTTAAATATGAGTGATTTCACAAGCCCCAGCTCAAACAATTTCTTTTAGGTCTGTAATGCATTGGTACTCAAATATTTGCAAATTGAATCTCCCTTCACCTTTTCTTCTGTTTTGTTTTTTGGGGTTTTTTGTTTGTTTGTTTGTTTTTTGGTTTTTTGTATGTTTGTTTGGTTTTTCTTTTCTCCCCCTACCTGTGCATCTGCCCCCACTCCTCACTGTGTGCCCTGCCCTGGACAACCCCTCCCTCCCCACTGCAGGGTATAATAACCCAGACTGACTATTCCCTCCAATGTCTTTGGACTCCAAAGCAAGTCTCTCCCCATCCAACCTAAGTTATCCTTCCCATATCGTGAACACCAGCTTTTATTAGAGGCCCTACCACTCAGAACCCTGACAGCTCCATGCTACCAGCTACAGACCTACACAGGGAAATCCTCCTTTTAGGTGTTTCCTCAGGTTTCCTTCTGCCCCCAGTTCAGTAAATCAGCACTTTGCAGCCCTACTCTGATCATCTTGTCCCCTCCCTGAGCATCTCAGCTGCCTGGTCTCTCCAGATCAGCCTGTGCTCTCCCAGGAAGAGGCACAGTGTCAGAACTCATGTTGCATCCCTTTTGTTTAGCCTAGCTGCCAGGGAGGAGAAGGAGCAGAGCAGAAAGGAAAAGGTGATGTTGCATGCAGGGACTGTCTCATAGCCTCAGCCACAGGCTTTGGCCCCACTTGCCTGCTACCTCTTCCCAACCTTATTGTCTGAAATTAGATGTTATCCTCTTCAGTGGCCTGTCACAGGAAGATAAAACAGCAGAGGGGAGCTCTGCAAGAGTCAGAAAATCACTGCTCTGATAAGCAACATGACAAGCCTGAACACTATTTTGCTATCGTATATTTTCTCAGTATCACAAAAGGAATCTTATTTCTGGTTTTAAAACTGTAAAATTAGGACCTTTCATATCTGAACTTAATATCAGAAATGTGTTACATTATGAGGGCATAGCAACAGCACTGGGCTTATTTCACACTCTTCAAACCTGTGGACAATGAACTTACATGTTTTAATTTACAGAACAGTTTATATGCATGTTATAATTTGTTACTTACTGTTCCATGCATAAATGTGACATAAATCACTAGGAAAATCACTTAGTCAAGGCAATGGCAAAACAGTGAAGTGGTTTGCATGTACATAGGGACTGGAATAAAATGGCTGTGCACATTGAGTCCAGTGAGATGTCTAGATTCCAGGAAAAACAAGAAGGTACTTTACTGATGATATTTAACATACAGCAACACCATAAAACTGCTAGTCATGGAGTGGGCTTGTCTTGCCTCTCTTAGAAAACCCAGATGCTAGAAAACTCAGAAAAAGACAGAATTTTAGTATTCTTCTACTGCAAGAGGCACCATATATCCAAGAAATGGACATCTGCAAATCTTACAAAGTGATCTGGAAGCCATACATTGTGCATTACAGAGATTAGGAGTACTTGCTGGTGATCTGCAGAGAGCTGATTAGTCACAGCATGCTGCTTTATCTGTACTCAGCTATTAAACAACATTTAAAAAGTTAAACTCATATTAAATATTTGTCTGATATTTATTGTCCATGTAAGCAATTGTTGCAATTGCAACAGGAATATTATTCTGTTGCCAGAAAGAGGATAATGATCTATGCAATGACAAACAGGCTGGGAAGTAGGCCCATGAGGCAACATCTCTGTTGAAACATGAATTTGTGAACGATTTGTATTACCAAATCTTTTGGCCTGCATTGCTTGACATGACTGAGCATTTCACATTTTGCACATGCCTGATGGAAGCATCTTAAAGAGGTATAATTTTTGCAGGGTGACCTATTAGCACTTTCTAAACATCATGCCATCCAGAAACATGTCCCCACAGACATCCACCAACTCTTGATTTCTGGTTCTTCTCATTAGTAAGCTCAGTTTCTTCTTTATATTGGCACTATCCACACACAGTTCAAGACTTAGAATTCTAACCACTTCTTCTGGGATAGGTAAAAGCAAGTATGCAACCTCCTGAAGATCTAATGATTTCAGTGGAGTTGTGGATGCTCAGAGTCCCTTTGATGTCAAGCTGATTCCAGTATGGCATGGTGTCTGGAGGTAGGAGCCCCTCTGAAACATCCAGCCATGGATGAATTCAGCTGTAACAGACTCCCACATTTCTGGGAACAGGTACTGCTACCTTCTTACAAATCTATACGCCTCATACAACATCAGGTGGAGGAGATCATCGCCTCTACTTTTAAATCCTCCCGAATAATGCAGTTCTGAAGTCTGCTCTGGTTCTAATGTTACTGGATTATTTTTTTCCCCATGGATCAACCCTTTTTGTCCTAGCTAACTTGAAATCCTTTAAATCTTCAATATACTAGGTGATCAAAACCAAAGGTTTTTCCCCTCGTGTATGGAAGAAATTTCAGGTAGGCTGGCTGCCTATACAATAATAACTTCTGTTTAGATGTTCTGAAAGTGTTCTAAACTTCAATTTGGCATACAGGTAGCCTCATTTTTCTCAAACTAGCACCCACTAACACATTGCCTGTTCTGAAGTTCCCTGTCATTGCTAGGAAAATCACCATCAGGTCACTGTCAGGCATTGGCATTTTCAGTTAAATAACTACTGTTTGTGGGGAGAAGGAGGACTTGCCAGAAAGGACAAAGTTCAAGAACACAACATCCCCCATTAGCATAGTTCAGTTCTAGTCAAAATAGCTTCTTTATTTCCTTATATGAAATTAAACCCCCGCAAATCAAATCCAGATGTCCTGTGTTTATTTATTTATTTACATTTTTTAGAAGCAGAAAGTGATGTAGGAATGGTGAGAAACAGTTTGAAAGCTCTGAGAAAAAGCCTTGATCCCAGAAGCACTGCTAAAACTGTTGTAAAACATGTTTTTTTCTCAACCAAAATACTAGGGAGAAGAAAAAAATAGAAAAGAAAAAAAGCTAATGAACAGTTCATACTCAAACCAACCAAAAAAAATTAAGTGCTTCTAAACACTTTCTATATCTTTCTATCCTGTATTGTGATTCTAACCAAATACACCTGCTTTCTCCTTTACTTATTGAAAATGCAATCAGCAATGAAGTTAATTTGTGTCTGACCAAGGCTTTTACAGTAACTGATTATTTACAGATGCCAAGTCTCCAAGTGAAATTTTTGCCACCTGTTTTCAATTTCAGGATTGGCAGCTTTGTATTTCCACAGCTTACTGACCTCGTGCGGGGCTATACCAGCTGTTGCTGTATTCTCCATGCTCAATCACCAGTTTCCACAGGACATCAACAACATCAGAATAGCTTTATCAGGAGTTTTCTTCCTTTACACAAGGAGGCATACTAAATACTGCAGCCTGGAAATATCAAAACTGTCTTCCACATCCAAAAAGCTTCAAATGAAACACTGATTACTTTTCTTTAGTAAGTGGTTTCATTCAGGGTGTGAATATGGTTTATTTATATGTCAAATTAACCATATCAAGATGTTTCCCTGTATTGTGCAGGCCAACTTTCACTGCATTTTGATTTGGATATCCATTATCTACCATAAACATTTTGTATGGCCTTAAGTTCTTTGGGAGAGCTCATTTGATTCACAGAAACAGTGCTACCAACATTAAATCTATATGCTAAAAAAAATAACAGTTTAATCCATTTAAAAAGGGTAATAAATCCACTTGGGAAATAAACAGAGTTTGTTGGTGATAAAGCAATGAACAGAAATACAGAATAGCTCAATTTTTCCACCAATCTGGAAAGGATATGTTGCTAAATATTTTTGCAAAACATTTTTCTATTTCAGAGCGAGACTCGTTTTCCAAAATATATCACCAATATTGTTTAAGCCATGACTCATCTTACAAACGAGTTCCAACATGTATTCTTATTACAATGATTACTAGATGGTATCCACAAGAGAAACCAGTTATGGAAAAGGACTGTTCAATTATCCAGCCTGTAAGTTGCAGCACAAACCTCTAGGGGATGCTGTGTATATTAAATTCATACTACATTTTCACTTTTGGACTCTTTCCACTATGGAAATCCCCGCTGATACCAACCCACATGGCCTACAGTTGGTTGATGTTATTATTTTTTGCTTGTATGATCATAATGGCTAAGTTCCCTCACTGTTGACAAGACCCAGGATGGTAGATGCCCTGCAAACGCAGAACAAAAAGACTGTTGCTGCATAGAGTTAAGCACGTGCTAAAGGCTGTGCTCTGAGATAAGGAATCAGTCATCCTCTATAGCTTATAACATTTTAATCAGATTTAACAACAACCAGTACAAGACTGGAGTGATCTTGCCTGCAAACACAGTGTTTTCTGAACTGCTGGTCATCTTCCCTCTCCCCAGGTGGCCCAGCAGCAGAGGAGGCAGCAGGGCTCTGGGAGAGGGGAAGGTCTGCAACGGGCGCTCTTTCCACAGCTTTGGAGTGGGATATCAGGGGTGGAAGGGCGGCCGCAGGCACAAAAGGCAGAGTGGGCATGGACTGCAGACCATGGAAAATTCACTTGGGATGGGAAAAAGGGAGCCTGGCCTGAGACATATTGACCTAAGGCTGGGAATAAAGGGAAGGAGGAAAATGACGACTTTTTACTAAGACACCAAAGCCCTTAAAATGATTGTTTCCCCATTTCAGCACCAACCAGAGATTTAAATACAGTTTTCTCCTTGCTGCAGGAAATGATGGGTGTCCCCATCCCATCCCCCAGTTCACGAGGCAACTGAAGCTCTGTCCTCCTCTCCAAAAGAAGCTTCACAGCCGTTTCCCTCAGGTCCAGTATTTGACAGAGGCAAGAGACAGCATAAGACCTAAAGGCACACTCCAGCCAACTACTGCTCTTCCAAGCCCGTCAGAGTGCGGTTATGGCTCTCGTGCTGATGCTGATAGACACAGAACCCTTTATTCCTCATAACAATTTGATTAACTTTCTGCCATATCGTTTGCTCTCACTCTGTCGCTAGAAGAGTGAGGGTGACTTTGGCATCAGTCTGAAGCCACTATAGTTTTTATGTCTTTTGCTTAAAGAACTCCACCAGGCAAAAATTAGACAGGATTGTGGCCCACTCGCTGCAACGTCCTCTGACCTCAGTTAACACTGACATAAAACTAGAAGTATGCTGTTGACTGGAGTGCAGCTATTCCCATTGTACAGGAGTGCATCTGAGGTCAGAATCTGACTCAAACTGCTTGCCAAAGACTGCAAAATATTATGAAAGAACGGCTAACAGAAGCTACCCACACCCAGCGAGCTGTGGATGTTCAGCTGAGAAGCAGATGTTTTAAGGGTCAGTACTTCTGTAATAAGTAAACACATTTATTGCAATGTAGAACACTGAGCTAATAATATAAATACCAAGTAGGACACTTGAAATACCATGCAAACAACAACATACATCTGAGAAATAACTACAACAAATGCTTGTTTTTCACCAGAAAGATCACAGGATCAGCAGCTGTTTACTGCTTCAGCACATCAATTACGATGTAAGCTTAGCCAATGTTTCCAGTAAAGCCTGCTCCCATCCATCCCATTTCTAATAATCTATGACATTTTTTCCTGGGTCTGATATTCAGAGAGCTTGCTGTCCAAAACACTAGCTGAGTTACTCTCACAGCAAGGCCAAAAGATCACGTGCTCTGCTTTTCAAATGCAGTTAGCTAAAACTAATTCCCTTTTTTCTTTGCAAAGACCCCCTGTTTCTTACTCAGCAGTATAATTGTAGAACACAAATATGGAAGTTTCTGAACACTAAACATTTTAATTAAAAAAAAAAAATCCCCATCAGAAAAAGAAATCTTAGCATTTACTTTTGTTTCTGTGATTTGGCTAAATAAAACACACTGATAGCAGCTAAGCTTTCAGACAAGAAGACGACACCCACACAGATTCAAGAAAAAAACCAATATTTGGACTTCTGCTGACTTTGGTGGGCTCTGGGCCAGCCCTCAATAAGGCAAATACAGTCTCACTTTTACCAGGGCTCCTGCTTATCTGGATCCCTGTGCGAGCTCTCCGTAGGCTACCACCCTTTCAGAGGGAAGCCACAGAGCCTCGCTTGGCCTGTTAGCGGAAGCCTGAGCTGTGAGTCTGGAGCACCAAACCAGGGCAAGGAGAGGCTGTTGGTCACAGGGGGGCTGCCTGTGCCCATGTCCACCCCTGCCGTGGAGGTGCCTTGCTCCAGCTGCCTCCCACCTGCCCACTTCAGATGTCCACCAGCCCCATCTGGTGTACTGGGTACGCTTGAAGGTTAGAAATGGGTACAGAGCCCAGCATCACAATCAAGGAGAGAGACTCTTGCATTCACTGCATCTTTTCAGACACCTTCAAAACTGCAAAAATACATAAATGTGCTCAAATGTGGGAGCAACGTTCTTACCAGACCAGTCTAACTATTGCATCCACATGGACATTTTGTATTGTTTTACGCGCCAACTATTTTGTTTTTATTTTTCATTTTAGTCAACATGTTAAAGCAAAAGCATCATCCCTTCTTTTTTTTTACAGGAGAGAAAAAAGCTGAAAATCACGGTGAAAATGCAGATATACACGCACATTTTTGTTAGCATATCTGAAGTTTTGCAGATAGATCTCCTCCCTCCTATTTCCCTTTCTAGAAGAAAATTTGACATGTCCTTTATTGTTCAAAATTTTAAAACAAAAGCCCTACCTACTGTGCCACAGAACTCCCATTCACAAGTTAGGGCTTCCACACCAAGCAGTGCAGCTACTGCAGGAGAAGCAAGCAAACTAAGCAGCCCACTCACAACCATGCAAAGAACTCCTTATAATCCATTCCAATGTGCTTAAACCCCTCTTTTGATCTACAGCTTTTCACGTAGTAGCCTGGGGTGAAGGAAACTAGTTTGTTGGCTCCATTAACCAGACAAAACTTTGGAGCAACTAAGGAAGAACTTGCATGTAGAGCATCATCTAGAATTGTACTGGTTTATTTTCTTCTTTGAACAAAATTTCTGCCTATTTCTTTTTTTTTTTTTTTAAATCAAGAACATACTCTTCTGCTTGGATGAAAATAATTTCCGTCTTAAGCTTCTCTAGTCTATAAAGGTACACACGTGTTTCCGATAAATTAGGGGTTCTTCCTCTGTCCCTGAAGTAAGAAATGTGAATACAAATGTTGATACAGATAAACACAGATCAAGATTAGAAAACTCAGGAGCTGGACTGAGCCACCAAATTTAGAAAGTGAATTGGGTAATGTCAGATGCCAGGATGAAGGAAGAAGTTTTTCATAAGAGCATCAGCTAGCACCCTCCGGTAAATGGCACGTTGTGGGGGAAGAGCTCAGGTAAATATCTCATCACCAGCTCTGTATCTGGATTTTAAATCAGTTCTAAGTTATAAAACTACTTGCAGATTTTCACATTACTGACCTTCTCCAAAGATTTACTCCTGACGTATTCTAGCTCCGTAATGTGGTTTTATGTAGAGTTCCCTCTTTTGTCTACCAGTTGGATAAGTTTTCTCAAATAGAATTCAGAAAGCCATATTATTAATATAGATTTCAAACATGTTGGGTTTTCTGAGCTCAAGCTGTTAGGATTTATACAGTTTTGCACCTCCACGTTGCAGCTCTGGGTTAGAAAAACAGACAATGAAAAAGGCTATAACAAATAGATGTATGACTTGCTTATTTTCATTGGCCAAGTAGTGTCAAATGGAAAAAACAAGAGAGTTTTAAAAAACAAGTTAGGATTTAAAATACAGCTGGACTGAGATAGACACATAGTTTAAAAGTATAAATCATCTAACTGTGAGCTCTAATGCTCTCTATCAGAATGTGGAACAGAAAGGTGACCACACTGAAAACTGTACAGTCTGGTCTAACATGAAAGATTTAATTCATGAATATAGTCACTAATTGCAGTTGTATTTCCCTAATTTAGAGTGAGATTTATGCTATTTGCATAGCAGAGGCCTGCAGGACAAGACCAATGACTGTGACAGAGGGCTTTCACAAAACAGCTCTGTTCGTGCTCTGCTTCAAAAAAAGCAAAGGTACAAACAGAGCTGGAGGGCTAATTCCTTTCATATACAAACCACCCCTGCAAAAATTATACAGTGTAATAACCTCATAATATTCCTTTAAACTTTAGATTTAAGCAAATAAATAACTTAAAATAATACACATAAATCAAGCAGCTAACTTCAGCTTCTTAAGGATAAGGATATATATATATAGGATATATAAGGATATATATATAAGGATATAGTGAGGTACATATCTCTAAATGGAAAGCTTGTGAACTGGACAGAACAACAAATAAACAACTTAAGTCTTTTAGATTTTAGTTCAATATAAGGAAATTACAAACACATTAGAGTTATATAATAGGGCAACATAAACCCAGCTTTTTGTATATCTCTTCTTCATTATATTTAACTGCTTTTTATGTACATTTTCTTCCTTGTGAAAGGTAGAGGTTTGGTTGCCTTTTTAAAATATATTGAGAATATGGAATCTAATCATCATTCATGTCTGTTAGCTGAATTTTTATCAAGTAACCCTTTGCCTATTTTAAAATATTTTTGTCCTACTTTGGTAAAGCAATTAATCTAGATTAGTGTAAATTGACTGCCTGTTAAATTAGCTCAAGAATGCATGGGAAAATCTTTCAAGTTAATATCTAATTGCTCAGCTGTGTTTTAGAAAGTGTTTCAAACAATATTGTCCAGGATGCAAACCCTCTTCAGCAAGCTAAGCAAGTTTTACCAGTAATTATGTTATTAATCTTCAGTGTGACTTCATTGATTTTGTGAATTCTACAAGAGTCAAAAAGTAGAATTATATTTATACATTAGCCTCTTTAATGTTGTAAAATACTGAAGGAGAAACAAAGATCTGGAACAGCAGAGGGAAAACTCAGTGCATGCAGAGTGTCAACATAAGATTTACTCTCTACATTTCCAGAGGCAGAAGAGGATATTTAACATGGCATCTACCATTGCAGTCTTAAAACTCAAATGTATTCAAAATGCAGTCAGGCCATTAGGAGTAATATACCAAAAAGAGTGACAAATTAATACAGAGATTTTGATACTTTAAAAGCAGAGGCAGAGAAACTTCATGAACTCCACCAAGCACTTTGTTACCATTCCCAATTTTCAAGGAAATTGTTGCTATATACAGCTGTATATAATCCTAAAATTACTCTAAACTCATTTTCTATCTGTTCTCAATCATTTACTCTGCAGAGACAGACAAGTTACTCTGTGTTCTTCTTGTCTAATTTTGGGATGGATAACAGTCCCCTGATATGGATTAGTGCCTCTTGGCCTGGTGGAAGTGTGAAGCTGTTAGGAGGCATTTTATGCCGTGAAGAATAAGGATGAAGTATACTGAAAGTTTCTGAACTCAAGGTATTTCCATTTTCTTCCACACGGCATGAATTTGAACCAACAGTAGCACATGTACAAGTGTACGGTAATGAAGGTGAGGCTTCTTGGACATGTATTGAGACAAATAGCATCTGCCATAAACATTAATTAACTCTCACATCAGTGGGGAAAAAAAAAAGAGCAAAATTATTTTAGATAATATAAGGGAAGTATTTTACCTACACTTTGTCATTTTCTAGCTTTCAAAAAAGGCTTGTGCTTCAGCATATGAAAAATAGACAGGCAAAGCACCAAGTGCATAACCTTCACCCTCCCATGACACATCCATGAGACTGAATAATGAAAACACAAAGCAAATCTCTGGAAATTTATCAGCTCTACATGTGCTCACATGCACTCTATTCTACACAGCTACAACAAGAATGCAAACAGTGACAAGATACAGGGCCAAACTTGCCCAAGGGTAGAATCTCAACTGATTGGACCCTCCCTGCCGCCCCCCCCCCCCCAAAAAAAAAAAAAGGACAACACTCTGCAAAAGGAAACACAAACTGAAGACAAAGTTCTCATGAGCATGTGTCAACTTCCTTAACACTCCAGGGAATAAGTGGATAAGGTTTTCCTTCCCAATAAAATATTTGTAGAACTATAGGTGTAAAGATAAATAAACACAAAAAAAATCCAGTGGCCATATAAAATACTTTCCAGGTTTTATCACCCAGGTTTTATTATTTTTTCAGGATGTAAGCGCTGCGTTTTTCTTCCCAATTTTACCTGGAGATAGTATTTTTTAATATGTGTCAGACTGTGAAGCTCAGTCCTATAGGTAAACTGGCAGCGCTGTTAAGAGCTATACAAAAACTCTCTGCAAAGCACTGTAAATCTTAATTTCTAAATGCAACTGACTGAAGAGTGAATAAACATTGTGAGATCCAATACAGTGAATTGTTGTCGACAAACTACTTATCAGTGATGGTTTAATAGCACCAGTATTTTCTAAAGCATCTTAGTTCCTCTGATTCCTGAAATAATGGTCTTTATGCACTAGATTCTGAGTCAAGTAAATCCCTGGTGTGGCTCAGATGCAAGGCTACAGATTACAGATATTTCCCTACCTCTTCAAAATATCTCTACAATGGAAAATTAAGTAAATTTCTCACTCTAAAAGAAACCGTGCTATGCTCTCAAAACAAGAATGCAGCCTTGCAAGCAGATTGCTGCTTCTTTCATTCATGCCCAAAGGATATGTTATGTATAAGAACATGGGAAAACCTCTGCTGAGTTGCACTGCCAGCATTAATTGCTGTTTCATGAAGAAATATCAAAGAAGAAACTAGGGACCAATGGAGAGAGTGATTCACTGACAACTTCTTGGCAGGAAAAGTACTTCAAAGAAAGCCAGTGGAGTATTATCAGCTGGGACACAAAGGGGAAAAATGTACACTACCTCAATGAATGTAGTGCATTCACCATGGGCATGCTGACCACTGATGTAAATTCTAGTTTCAAATATCTGGAAATTTTTACATTAATAATGCCCAGATTTACCTGTAAAAAGTTTGCTCAGGATGGTAATAATTCTAAAATGTAAAATGGAAATGATACAAATGTCTCAGTATTTGTAAAATCAGGAAAGTTTCCTGTCACCCTATTTGATTTATGATTAATTTTAATGCATTTCTAAAGATAATATTTTTCTAAGTTCACCTAGAAAATAACATTAAAATAATGCAATCTTACAGCCCTATTGTTAATATTTTATTTTTCATCTGGTTGTCTTACTTGCATTTCTGCATCTTAGGAAGCAATTTTTTTGTCGTCTCCTACCTGCAAGAGTCTGACTTGACCATAACCTTTCACTCCTGTTGGAACAGACCATATTGTTGCTCAACCCGAAGGCATCTTTTAATAAATAAACTTTGAACTAATATATTTTAGATTTTTACATTGAAAAGCAGTGCATAGAATATAATAATACCAGTTGTTCAAGAAATTAAAAGAAAATAATTATCCTAATTCAAAAGTAATGGAGCCCTTTGAAAACAAATGTAGTCTATAACTAACTGTGAGAGCCTGTAATATTGGCTCATTAAATAGCAACTTGGCTCACAGCAACTTCTGGATTAGGCAGAAATAATAATCTACTGTAGCCACAGAAATTTCACACATTTACTAAAACCACCTCTAAGTATGTTTGCAACACTGTAATCCAGAAATTTTGCAGGCTGAGAGATGATGTTTTTACTGTACCACTTCATTTGAGATGAGAAGATCTTCTGCTGCCTTTAGCCCTGTCTTTCTCCTGCTCCCCTTCCTGCACCTGGCTGTGATCCAACCAGGGGCAGAGGTACAACTGCAACCAGGTCTTTATTTTGGTATTCACTTCTGCATGCAGGCAGAGAAGGGATTAGTACTATCCAGGAATATTCACACACACACACAAGAGACAACATATTTTTCCTTCCTTCTGGTATCAGCCCTAGGGCATTACCAGAAGCAATAGTTATTAGGCACTAAGACCATCGAGGCAGTCTTACGTCCAGAATACTCTTGGCCCTGAAGATCCTATCCTGCTGGGAGAGAAGAGGGGTGTGGGTTGCACAGACATCTGTAATGCTGGTATGCTGCAGCATTTTATTTTAACATCCTGTTTACCCTGGCCTTAATTTTAGCTCATTGCTGGATAATGATGCAAAAGATCATCTGATGAAGCAGGAACTCTGAACATGCAACCAAATTTCAAGGCAAAGCAGGTTTTCCATTTTCTCCTTGCAGCTCAAGAGCCCCTTCTGCTTTAATCTGGTAATCGCACACCACAAGATGAAGAACATCATGGCATAGACAGATGACCTTCCACTGCAGTCTTTACTCCAGGATCTCCCAGCAAGTCACCGTTTTCTATTGCCAACACAACCACAAATAATAGAAGACCTTGACTTCTTCAGGCTATATATCAAAGTACCTAATATTGCATCTTTATTGTATTGTTTTTTCTTCAGTATAAATCACATAGTGCATTTTTACTGACAAAAAAGTTGAGCAGAAAGAGGAAAAGAGCTGGAGAAAGTTATGGAATTCATGACTACAGGGGTAAAACTCACAGCTTCCTTTCAAGCAAGTCAGAGAGAAGACATTTCTCTCGTTTCCTCTCCTCTTTTCTCATACAGAAAAATAATGTATTTGCAGGATGTAAGTATCTCTTCTCTTTGCATAAAAATAAAGGTGGTTTGAGGAGTTGAAGGACTTTGCAAGTAAAAAGCACCAGAGGCTGCAACACAAACCATGCTTAACACACGAAAGATAATAACAGACTACCCTGAGCTGGATGGGGTGATAAAGGAGCAGAACTGCCATTGGCAATGTAAAGTCTGCAGACAGCTGTTTGCATGCAATGGCCAGGAGGCAGTGGGGGACAGCACTGCAGATGCTTGTCCTGGTCAAGACCCAGCTTGTTAGGATGGCTTTCCTTGCTGCTAGCAATCTTCACAGCCCTGGGACAACTGTGGTTCAGGGAGAGGCAGCCGGGGCAATCCCCCAAGCCCCGTTCTGCCACAGCTTGTGCGTAACTGCAGCGCCAGTGCAAGGTCACATATGAGGGCATTGCACTACAGGCTTCATGTTCTCTGAGCTGACTGTCATTTTGACTTTTAATAAAGTATTTTCCTGTTCAGTCTCTCAGAGGAGAAGTGTTCGAGAGAGAATAAAAAAATTTCAAACCAAAGGGTTTAATAAAGTCTCAAAATAAGAACATATAAACCTGCTTGTCTCAAATGCAAACTCATACAGCACACCAGGGCTGTGCTCCATATTCATGCTCACAACCACATTCTCAATACAGGTTTCTTCACACTAAAGATATAGGTATGCAACCCATTTTCAGATCTTCTGGACCATGCCTGAGTAACCAAAGGTGCACTTTCTGGTTATTTAAGCGTTTTATTTTCCTGCTTTTGCCCTTTATCATCACAGCATGTAACAATCCCAGAAAAGGCAATGTAATTGCTGGTGTCTAACAGGCTTTTTGGCTTCCAGACATGAAGTTTATGATTCTGCCATCATACTGTAACTTGCACATGTATGATTACAACTTTTCAGAGAGCAACTCATAGTATTAGTAAGACGCAGGAGATAACAGGCAGTGTTTCCCAAAAGAGCAGTCAACACTGATATTCACTTTACTGGTGGGAAGACAGGCTGTAAACAGAAATCTAGAGCATTGGAGACTGAAGGAATTGGCTTCAGTGCACTGATGGGTTAAGCTCACATCTGCTAGGGTATGGAAAGAGTAAAATACCTCTTCCACTTTATATTAGGAAGTAATTAAATTGAAGGCATGCAGTCAAATGCAGCTCCGAGAGCCACGGGATATATTCCCTTATACACCTCATTGTTTCACAAGAAAGAATGCAATGCCTATTTGAACAAAACAGGTCTAATACAGCTTTTTATACAGGAATTTCATACCCAGACTAGTCTAACCCAGGCACTAATTTGCCAGATTAACTCTGCTGTGAACAGCTTCTACTCTGTAAGTATATTCTAAATGCATCTGACTGAAACCAAAGGGACGCAGTATGATTTCTTCTTTCATCTCTACACAAGTAGACCATTCTCCAGGAGAAATTCTGCTTCTAAAACAGGCTCTGATGAAAGGCCAATGCCAAAAGCCGGCTCTAGCACTGGTCATATAACTTTCTCTCTAAGTACCATTATTTCTGCCAAGTCTAATGAAACAGAAGACAAATTCTGCAGCACGTACTTCCCAGGACTGTGCACTACATTGCACATGAAGGAAAAGAACTTGGAAGCACATGTGTAACTGCACCATGCAGTGACATCTGCCTTAACACTTATCTGTTGTCAATTATATAACATAATAAAACAGAGATAAAATAACATCTGTGACTGCTACAATAGGAATCCAGCATTTGGGAAGTCTTAAGGACTTTGTTTCACTTTCTATGAGGTCAGCAGTAATTTTGTTATTGACATTAGCAGACATACAACTGAGGACAAAAGTTTATTTCAAGCCTCAAAATAGCTGCTGACTGCGGTGGAAGAAAGATTGTTTGAAGAGGCCTCTATTGTAATGGTGAGGCATTTTTGGGGGGTGATTAACCGGAGTATAATAGGCATAAAGGGAGTAAGATAACACAGCTTGTAAAATGATTACATACACAGATGATTTAGTTTAGTGTGAAGTATTTTAGCTACACGACGTTGCTTTTCAATGTCAGAGCGTAAGGGGCTCTGCTGCTTCTTCAGTTAACCAGAACATTACCTGACTAGTATAGTGGGCTACCCAGTACCAATGCCCTTCCAGACTTTGAATGCTACAGTAGATATATCTATCCCCTTGGACTTTACAGGGATTCTTTAAATTAAAAACCAGATTCAAATCTATGTGCAATCTACAGACACAAATTTGGATCTGCAACTGCTGCTCAATTCACAATTTACTCTGAAGTGCCATACACTGGTTTCATTGAAGTTAATGAGAATTTTCAATTAAATTAAGACCTGAATTTGCCTTCCATGTGTTGTTCTAACCTAATGAAGCAAACATATTAACTACCTGCCTGTCCCAAGATATCACCTACTAAACATGTTTGGAAACATGAGGATGGACAGACATTTTGGGGACTAATTTGTGACTGCTTTGTATCACTTTGAGAAAATAGTGTAATAGTTCCTCTTGCTTCAAAGATGTTCTACTGAGCTGAATAGAAGATAAGTTTTTTGTTTTTTTTTTTTTTTGAAAAAAAGAAAAGAATGCTTTCACTTATTTCATGTTTACAGTCAGGCTTGTAATGCTGCTTAAACACCATCTGCAGAGCAACCAAAGTTTCAATTATCACTTTTTTTCTGAGCTGACTTACATTTGCACACAATTCCTAAGCCTTGCCTAAACACCACTTTATCCAGCAGATTCACAGAATTTCACATTGAAGGAAATGTGATAACCTGTCTGATTTTATTTTAGTCTACTTTTTAAAACCAGGAACCAGAAACTAAAGACTGAGAGGGAACCTCACCTCACATCTAGTGGATTTTTGTCTCTTGACACTTTTGACTTTTTTGACTGCATTCAATAATTTTCTACAAATTCCAGTGGAGGGGGCATTTCTAGTGTGACAGCATTAGCAGTTAATGTGCCCTTTATTTAAGGGAGGAGCAGCAGAAAAGCAAGTTTACCTACCAAAATATCTTGACTTAGAGATCACAGATTTAGAAGTAGAAGATAATTTAATTTACATCTATTTGATTTTTGGCAACTTAACAGAGTGAACAAAAAAAGGGTGACAATTGTTATCAGTTACAGTTTAAGTTTTGCCAAACCCAATCAAAACAACTGCAGTTATATCCACCATACACCAAATATAAAACCAATTAACGGACAGTTAATGAAACACTATCATTTCAGCTTATGCTGTTACTGGTCAGATTTAGACAAAATTATTCATATTTTAGAAAGAGAGCTAGCATTTTTTTCCACTCTGCTCCTCAGCTAATTTCATTCAATGAGTATTATATCTCCCTAGTGCTATCCAAATTACTGTTTTAAGTACCAGCACTTACTGTCTCTCTAAGTCTAAGCCTGCGTACTCCCAGAAGATATGCAGATGCCATTGCAGTTAGACATGCAGATGTCTTTGAGCTCGGGATGAAGCTGCTGCCAGCTGTACTAGTTAACTTTGAACATTACAGAGGAGTTAGCATCCTCCATGAAGCCTTGTACATTATTAAATCTTTATCATAATGGTGATTATTGCAGTTGACTAGTACCTGGATTTTTCCTACCACTACATCAGTTTGTTTCAACCTGCCTTTTAGACAGTTAAACCTAAGGCTGCTGTCCTAAACTACACATGACTGTGGAATATATGCCCAAAACGTACAGAAACCAGGAATGACAGTTTCAGTTGTGATAGTCTGAAACAGTGTGCTCACAATCAGTTTGCTCTTCTGATGTTTGTTTTTAAGTGTTGTCATTATCGTTTAAAAAAACTGGTTGATTCAGTGTGGAATTTAAGCATACACCTGACTCTTAATGTGCCACGTTTTTCTGAACTGCCTTCTGGAAGCCACACATCCTACCACTAATGCTGCTAAGGAGACTGTTATCTGTCTTGACAAATAAACTTTTGGACTCAGCAATACATGCATTTAGTATTTCTGCTTTACACAGCACTGCAACCCACAGAAACATGAAACTAAGCACTCCCAAGAGATTACAGCTGCTATGAACGGAAACATTGCATTTTCTCCACAATATGGGTTGCTGCAAACACCTTCCTTTAGAATACAGTTGCACCAACAGGCAATACTGAGCTAAGCTGTATGTAAATATATTATTTAAAAAACCTCAACCATTCAGAAGTTTACAAGCATTAATCCTTTCATGATGCTGATTCCTTATAAAATTTCATGTCAGACTGATTTTATTCTTTGTCTTTAAGGATCTCAGTAAGAAATTTGCCAAGTTAAGTACATATCGAATGAGGCAAATCACTGGCTCGATTTTTCAGTCCTCAATTCCAGCTGATTGAAATGAAAGGCTTACAAAAATGCTTCTGGAATTCCCAGTATGCCTGCTTGCATCCTTTGACACTTCTGCCTTTGAAAACATGACCCTTAATGATTGCTGGAGTGTCTAAAACCTTTCGTCAGGCATTGGTTTGAGGAATGCAGTCAGGATGCTCCACACTCCTCTCTCCTTGACAAGAATATGGGATGAAAGTCTGCTTAATCTGAGCACCTTGCCCACACATGCTATGAGAAAGTCCATTTTTTCAGCATGCCTTCCCATATATTTTTGTGTGCCTCTGCATGTGTGTGTCACAGCTCTTTTTCCTGAAGGCTATGAGAAAGAAAGAGAGAAAGAATAATTTGTATGACACATTAAAATCATATTATTCAACATGTTTCTGAAAGGCACTGGGTACAAGAAGAAGAGGTATGGAATAAAAACAGAAGGGTGGCTTTAAAGTGTACAACAGACTCACAGCATGAATAAAAGAGAGTTCAGTCCTCAAGCAAAGTAAAGCTGTGGTAATTTTGATAGAACAGCAAACTCTTATGGAAAACATCTCAAACCTAATATATCCAGTTGAGTACATAATAAAAATAAAGGTGGCCCAAAGATATAATTCTATCTTTTTATCTTGTTCACTAATGTAGAAAACTTAATACCTTCATGATTCACAAGCTCCTTCATAAATTGATCATATTGATAGTTGATCGGTAGCTTGGTCTTACTAACCTAGCAGAAAGCTATCAAAAAATGTTTTGTATATTTCTCCTAAATTCTGACTTCAATGTATTAATGAGTAGTATATATGTATCTGTTCTTGTGCCAATACTATTCTTTAGCTTAAACAGGTCTTCTCCTCCATGTTATTTACCCTGCTAATCATGCATGAAGATCAGCCACTCAGTCTTCATTTCAGAAGGCTAAACAAGCCAAGGCCTCTTAGTCTCCTCTCTTTTGACAGCTCTCTATTTAATTTTGCCTTTCCTTCAGTGCCTATTCCAGTTTTAGTTAATCCTTCCAGAAGACGGAAGACCAAAGCTCTGTGCAGCACTGCAGAAAAAAAAAGTCTTACCAGTTCTCTGCACAATGTAATTAGTTTTCACTTACCAGAAGTGCCTCAAATACCACACTTTATGATCACATCACCATCGGAGCATATTTATTTCTGTGACCCTTCTGAAATTTCCTTCATGAACCGTGGCAGATTAACTGAATCCCAAACCTAACATATGGCACTGGGTTTCTGTTCTGAGCTGCCTGGTTCACTCACAAACCAAACTGGCCTTTGTATCTCAGTGAGATGGTATTACCATGTTTTCAAGTCCAGTCAAGTAAAAAAAAAAAAAAGTCAAACAAGTGGGGTAAAACACAAAATAGATTTTTCCAAGGAACCCATATGTCAGGCTCTGAAAGGTCTGATAATCTGGCACTTACTAACTTTTTGCTCAGAATAGATAGGGAAAACCACGTCTTTGTTTAAATGCCATAAGACACTGTGGTGAACATCTGTCTTATAATGGCTCTGAACACAAGCTACCATCATTTCTCAAACTGTCCATTACATCTGCTTAAGACCATCTTAATTTTTCAGATATTCAAATAATCAATGATATATAACCTCAACTTCAGATCACAAGAAATTAAAAGCTTCAATACTACCTAGCAGACCTAGTCCTTTGAGCAATCCATCTGGCTAATTAGAAATAAATTTGCCTTTAATTTACCTGTACTAAAATGAGACAGGACATATCAGAATGTATTACAACCCTCAGTACTATCAGCCAGCATTGTTCAGTCCCAAAAGAACTGACGGTTTTGAGATGGGAGGATTATTCAAAGAGATTATACACTATATTCCTACATGTCGAATAATTCATCGGAATTAATTCTACATATATTAACAGCTTTTTTCTCCTTTGCACAAGTCCCAAAGATCAGTTTATAAGAATATGAAGTGATTCAGATATCCTTACCATATTTTTCAGCTGTTTTTTTTTAAACATCACCTTCAGAATGGCCGTAAAAAAGAGACAATGTATGACAAAACAAAAACCAAACAGTGGTAAGGGTTAATAGTCTACTTGAACAAGTGAAAGGGCCTCATGTTGGATAAATCCTGATTTCTTGGATGTCTGAAGTCCATCTTTTCAAAAAAAGGTCACAAATAATTTTTATAGCTGCCTTCTCCTCCGAGAAAACAAGCTATCAACATAATTCACTCCACAAGAATAGTTTAATACACTTAAAAGAGCAAAGCACTACATTTCTCAGATGGTTGGAACTAAGCCAAAGCAAAGAAAACACAAATTGTGCTTCCAGTGTTCAAAAGCCCTATTAGATTAGCAGGGCTGATACAGGAAACCAGCCGTGCCGCCAGGTTTGCCTTATCTAATATTTCCCAACCAAAGTGCAGTGCTCTTATTCTTTGATGATTCCTGAACACTATGCTTAAGCTATTAAAATAAGCTAAAAACCATTTGGGACAAAGAAGATCTTTAATATTTATGAACAGGCTTGTTCAACATGTTACATGTTGAACAGCTGAAATCAAGAGAGCTCAAGTGATGGGTTCTTCTAGTAAGTGCCACCTTATTTTGTGCCGTCTCTCTCAAGACACGACCTCTCTCCAGAGATACTGTCCATCTCTAGAAAGAGATGATGTGGGGAGTTGACCCTGGCTGGATGCCAGGTGCCCACCAAAGCCACTCTATCACTCCCTTCCTCAGCTGGACAGGGGAGAGAAAACACAACGAAAAGCTTGTGGGGTCAAGATAAGGACAAGGAGAGATCATTCACCAATTAGCATCATGGGCAAAACAGAGTTGACTTGGAGAAATTAGTTTAATTTAATTTAATTTATCAGAGTAGAGTAATAAATAAAAAACAAATCTTAAAACACCTTCCCCTCCCTCCCTTCTTCCCAGCCTAACTTTACTCCCAGTACCTCCGCCCCCTGAAAGGCACAGGGGGATAGGGAATGGGGGTTGCGGTCAGTTCATCACACGTTGTCTCTGCCGCTCCTTCCTCCTCAGGGGGAGGACTCCTCACACTCTTCCCCTGCTCCAGCGTGGGGTCCCTCCCACGGGAGACAGTCCTCCATGAACTTCTCCAACGCGAGTCCTTCCCACAGGCTACAGTTCTTCATGAACTGCTCCAGTGTGGGTCCCTTCCACAGGATGCAGTCCTTCAGGAACAGACTGCTCCAGCGTGGATCCCCCAAAGGGTCACAAGTCCTGCCAGCAAACCTGCTCCAGCGTGGGCTCCTCTCTCCATGGGGCCACAGGTCCTGCCAGCAAACCTGCTCCAGCATGGGCTTCCCATGGGGTCACAGCCTCCTTCGGGCATCCACCCACTCTGGTGTGGGGTCCTCCATGGGCTGCAGGTGGATATCTGCTCCACTGTGAACCTCCATGGGCTGCAGGGGGACAGCCTGCCTCACCACGGTCTTCACCAGGGGCTGCAGGGGAATCTCTGTTCTGGCACCTGGAGCGCCAACTCCCCCTCCTTCTTCACTGACCTTGGTGTCTGCAGAGTTGTTTCTCTTACATATTCTTACTCCTCTCTCTGGCTGCAGTTGAGCAGGCTTTTTTTTTCCTGCTTCTTAAATATGTTGTTCCAGAGGCACTACCACTGTCGCTGATGGGCTTGGCCTTGGCCAGTGGTGGGCCCATCTTGGAGCCGGCTGGCATTGGCTCTATCGGACACAGGGGAAGCTTCTAGCAGCTTCTCACAGAAGCCACTCCTGTAGCCCCCCCGCTACAAAAACCTTGCCATGCAAACCCAATGCAGATGATCAGCATGGTCCTTCTGCAGTTTACTCACATGTAAGTGACAACACACTTTGTTCACTATGTCACAACTTTAATTTAGATCCCTTCACTCTCTCCCTATCACATATCTAAGTTGGTAGGCCTAAACTCTTCCACCTTGCTCTGAGGTAAGATCCCTTAGGATCTGATGCTTCTCGTCCTGGATCAGGAAAAATTCCTGTTCCCTACTAAAAATAAGACAGGCCTCACAGATACTGTACTTGAAAAAAACCTTCTCTCTGGACACAAAGATTTTTAAAGATACTGAAGGTGTTTCACCAAAATAATATATTAGTTATTTGCTCAATGAAGATTAAAACAGTAAGTAGCCTATGCAGCTCGGTCCAGAACCTCAGAAATATTTAGAAGAGTCAGTGTTTAGCAACCCTAACTCCCACTGAAATGAGGAATGCGTTTAATGATTCAGGCTGCAAGTTCTTATTTAAATATTGTCTTTTTGTTGCAAGTATGGCTGAGATAAAGCCAGAGTCAAAGAATCACAACCCCACTGCAACAGTTTTTCAGCAATTTGTCAGAAAAACATTTCCAGAAGTTTTGTCTGGCTTTCTTTTCTCCTGGGTTAAGAGGCACTTTTAAGCTTTTTCTTTCAGTCCTAAGCCTTATGATCTTGTTAGCCCACCTGGATCGAGGTTGACATTTCCCCGTTATTGGCACTCCCACTACTCTCATGGGGCCTCCCGTTTCTCTTGGTGATATCGTCTTTGAAATGGTGCTGTGTCTTTCTTGTTTTCTTCCTAACAGCTTTGTCTGCAACTCCGACTGATCCTGCTGAATAATATCAAGCAGGTAAAGTAATACTAAATAGCAGTGACACAACAGTAACAAAAAGATATATTTTTTATTTAATACACATTGCTTAAAGCAAAGGTGAACACTGTCTCCTGTAAGTTCTGAGAGTGCAGCTGAGAAAGATGACAGTGTATCAAATGTAAGAACAGAAGAATGTGTTAAAAGTAGAGCTCCCAATTTTGATGTAAAATTAGGATAGAACCATTTATTTCAAACTCTTGGCAGGGTTGATCTCACTGTCCTTCTGTCACTTCATTCACTGAAAGTCCACGTGTCTATTCTGATTATTCCATTGCTGACTTGCTACATACAAATATAACTGATTTCTAAATTTTTCTTTTTGGTAAATTGAATTAATTTTAATAAAAAACATAATTAAAAATAATCATTCTTTGTTGGTAACATTATTTCTCAGATATTAGATATACTGCGAACATGCTCACGTGCACACACAGACACACACACACACACTGAGGAGTACCCCAGGCTGTGAAGAGGTGATGATGCTGTTTTTTTCTGCCATCATGAACTAAAGTAAATACCTGGTTAAAACAAATATCTGTAAAATGATCAACAAAATATAACAAGAACAGTAACCAGTTAAAAATACTTCTGTATTTTCTGAAGTGTTCAGAAAAACATGTGTTTCTTCTTAGACATGTCAGATGTAAAAAGTATTTTACATAACAGAATTTTTCAGATTTCAGCCATATATAAGGGCAGGAGAGAAACGGGGGGGGGGGGGGGGCGGGGAGAGAGGGTAGGAGGGAAAGGAAGAGCGAGGTGGAGAGACAAGGAGAGAGAATCTTTGCATCTAGATCAGCTCCAAAAGTAAAATGGTTTCATTCTGATTTTTGAAATAGGAGGAGTTTAACAGGGAACAGAAGCATCCTTTCCTTGAAATTTCCAGGACAAACTAATTAGCTAGATGTAGAAAATCAGGAAACATAAGTATACGTCCCACTGGCACAAAGGTTTCTTGTTACTACATCAGAGAATGTGAAAGTAGGATCTCTGTAAAGCTACCATGTTTAACAAGACTCACAGATCATCTGTGATTAGATGCAGGTCACATAAAATAACACCTGTAATGCTGCCAACTTCAGTGAGGCTCGAGCACGATAGTGTTTAAATGCTGGTCACATAAAATAACCTCTGGATTCTGAAAAACCACAAAATAGATTTGCATTTCAAGTGCACACACACAAATACATACACATATTCAGATTATAACTGCTGGAGATTAACTAGCAGGAAATTCTTATGTTTTTTAGCAGGGTTTAGAAGGTTGTGAAGTAGGCATAAATGTGAACAGAAATGTCTCACAAAATCAGGGCCTTTACTAACACACATGAGGGATGACGTTGCTCCACATGTGCAGGAGTGGTGCTGGAGGAAGCTCTGTAGTTCATCCCACAGCACTAGTACTCAAAGATATTCCCACACTTCAACAGCACGTGTTCTCTAAACACCATACTATCTTTATTGAACATTTGGGGGGTTTATAAGAAAATAAATAAGAGGACTATTTCCCTTGCCTCTCTTTCTTTCATTCACTTGAAGTGCTGTCAGTAAGTAAAAATAAGCAGGGCAGAGCACTGCTGCATGACCTGAACTCGCTGAGGGACAGTGAGGCAGGGGAATAACTGCTTCTGGCGGCACAAACAAAGCAGAGTTGGGTACCAAAAAATATAGCTACTCACAGCAGCTGCTGCTGCCTTTTGAACCAAGAGCTGAGAAAGACCCATTCATTCACATGGGTGGGCTAAGAATGAAACATTATCAACTTCTGTTAGTGCTGTTTTCAGAATAGTCACTCATGGTGTATCATAAAAAAGTGACAGTTTCAGAAATAGAATAAAATAAAATAAATAAAATGAAATAAAATGGAATCTCCATTACATTTCTTGCATTTTAAAAAATACTGCTTCAAAGTCCTGACAGCTCAAGCTGCTTTTTCTAACATTTAGAACTCCAGGTGCCACACCAAGATATCAGCAAGTTTGTAAAATCCTGTTTGTCTATAATGAAAACATCCCTTTTGTGTCAGTTTAAGAGCTAAAGGCGCTTTTTCTTTTTCCTGATAAAGTCATGCTGACATACTGAATACGCACATCCTACAGTCTTTCTCAGCCCAATAGTGGAAGCCTATTTAGCTGAACCTTACCTGATGCTTTTCATTTACTTTTTACATGTACACAAAACCACTGGTGTCTTTTCTTCTCTATTCTTCTCCTTTTCTGACCTACTGTGTAAACATGAGGCTTTGGGAATACTATTACACTTACATTTGCCTACCGGATGTCTGGACTTCTGCTAAAGTGATTTGTTCATTCCTACTACAGCATATGTGCCTATTTTCAGAGAAATAATAAACTAGCATGTTAGATTATTCACTGCCAGCATGAAAAATCTAACCTTAAATATTTCAGGACAGTGTCACAAATAAATGCATTTGTTGAGGGTTTCTTAAAAGTGCTGACATTTTCAGAAGATGAACTTTGACTTACAAGTTGAGCAGGTTTGCTAGGAGTACTAGCAAGCATATCGACAAAATATACAATTTCGTCAGCTGTCATCAATTTCGTCCTTTGACCTTTGAAATCCAGCGAGAAATCTAGCAAAATGCACTACATTACTGAGTTTATTTGAGTCAGAAATACAATACAAATAACCCGTCAATTAATTTGGCTTCCAGTCCTAGCTTGAACTTGAATTTCCACAGCCATTTGGTACTGGCACTTTGGGTACCAAAATGATAGATGTTAAAAAAAAAAAATCCCTCTCTTTCCCTGTTAACAGGCTTAGAAGTTGAAGAATTGGTTTTATAAATGCACAGATATTCTACTTCTTTATTCTCATCTTTCCTTAAGTTCTGTCTAGTTCACAGCCCAGCTGTTGAAGGAACTGAGCAAAATCTACTTGTGACTTCTTTTGTGAGAGAAGAAAGTCTTCAACAATCCCACTTCTGAGGCATAACTTGTAGATGAAGTGGTTAACACACGTATCATATCTTTAAAGAAAATGTGAAACTATAAATTAACACTAAAACTAGTTAATAATTAAAACAGAAACCTTATGCTCCAAGGACTACTCCCTGCAAAGACTTACATGGGTGCTTTGCTTTGAACATGAAATAGACTCATTAAAATGAATGGGACAATTCACTGTATGTCAGATTGTACAGATTTAAATCAAAATGATTGGAATCATCAAATTTAATCAGTAGTTAAATCAGTAAGCAGAAGAGCTTGACTTAAACATTCGATTTTAATCTTGTTTTTCATTTGTAGATTTTTTTCTTTAAAGAAAAGCTGAGTCTCTTTGGCTGGTATAATTTTTCATCTCTTTTTGCAACCAAGGAGCATTAGACACAATATACCCATAAACAGTGATCAATATAATTGTGTCACAGTACAAATTTATTCAAATTCTTAATTTTTACTTTTTATTAAGTATGAAAATAGTGAATAGATTATTTCTTACTAACTGGATAATGGTTAGATCTTACTCTTTTATTTGGGTCTATGCATATGGATAGAAAATTGTATTTCAGCTTAAGTAAACAGAAAAAAATATTAAACTACTTTAATCAGGGAGTAATCTCACTTAACTTCATCCATCTAAAAGTTAAGCACCGAGGCTCCGTTTGTAGTCAGTGGAGGTAAGAGGCAACTTCATGAGTGATTTCTCTTTCTAATGATGAGACGATTTGCCATCTCTAATGGCTATCTCGTCCCACTGACTATAAAGGGAAGGCAAACTTTTTGCTTAGAATTCAACAGCTAATGCTAGGTGTAACGATTCTCACTCATATTATTTAATCTAAACACTTAAGCGCACTAGAGAAAAAAAAATCTACCAAAACTTACACTATTAAATAAATAAAATAATTTCAAATGCAAAGGACGTACTATCTATATTTTGTAATTTAAATAGACTGATTTAGGTTAGCCCAGTCTTTAAAATTTTAGAACTAGTAAGCAGTACCCTCTCTCATACTGTAGTTTAACCATAGACTGAAAATGAAAAATAAGACCAACTTCCAGGCTTTTCTAATTTCAAATTGTTTCTTAGCTTTTAGGGAACAAACCACTGAATAGCACTCACTGAATAAACTGAAATAAAATACTTTCCATGAAGACTAGGATATTTCTGTCAGAAGCTGATTTTGCACTTCAGCAAACTTATGTTTCAGGTGATTGGCCAATGATTGCCAGTGGTTCACTCAGATACCTTTCTTAAAGAGGCTACCTCCAACACAGTATGCTTAAATATGTTTTTGTTGTTGTTGTTGTTTTTCTTACTTCTTTTTTTTTTTTTTTTGTGCTGGGAATTGGCTCTAGGCAAAACAAATGTTCAGAAAGTACTCATGCATAGGACCATATCACCTCATTATACTTTTATGGTTTGTCACTATAAGAATGTAAGCCAGAGTTAAAATAAACATTTTGCAACCTCCACTATACAACATTTCATCTAGGGAACAAGTATTTCTTCAAATTTTTACATGTTTCTCGGGGAAAAAAATATTTGAGACAAAAACAACAACAAAAAGTTAGTAGATTTCTTGTAGAATACCCAAAGAAAGAAAAAACACTAAAGCATGTCTTTCACCTCTATTTCAGAACTTTAAAATGAACAATTAAAGCAGTGTTTGTTAGTAATTGCTTATTACATTTTCTATGCCTAATGAAAACACTACAGGAGAAAAAAAAAAACAAAAAGAGATTGAGAATTCTGCCTGCTGGTGCTTCTATTGAGTAGAAAATCACATCTCCCCTGCCCCTGAGGTGTTCTGCTAACAATGTGCTGCTATAGACAATAAAGTGCTGTTTGGATGCTTGTTCTTTTCACAGCAAATTTACAGCTAAAAGGGAAACCAGACTTATTAAAAGCACACACCACCACCACTCACCAGAGACCTCTCTGTCTGTAACTGAGTTGTGCAAACACAGATACTTAAAAGCTCACAGTCTCAGAGGAAACCCTTTTTGTAAGCCCAATTAATAAAATGAAACTTTATGGTTGCAATATGCAAGGTTCTTAGAGACCCTCTACTCATAGATAAAAATCAAAAAGGAAGAATGTATCTTTCTTTAAGAAAAAGATGAAAAGAAACATCCTACTTGAGCAGGATAGGGCTGTGATAACGTGTTTAGGATAAAGCAAAATTGATGCACAGCACCTGAAATTGAAAATACTTCAGTTGAGAAGCTACTGCAGAAGTTATTTATTGTCAGCTCTATCTAGACAACACATGAAGAAGGATTCCTATCATAAAATTAATGTGTCACACCACCAGTTAGAAAATAACCTTTCTTGGCTTTGAGGTAGTCCATTTTGATCTATTATCCTGTTGTAGACACTATGATAACACTAGAAAATGAAAATATAATAACGAGCATAACAACCTTGGATTATCCTTGGTGCCTTTCTCTGAACTTCTTCCAGTTCTGCTACACCATTTTTGGGACAGGGAGACCAGGACAGCACACAGTATTCAATGTACAAGTACCTTGTGTAATTTTACAATCTCACAGTGATGCTGTCATGTTTAATTTTCTGTTACTTTCCCACATTTCTGTTTGGTTTTGGACCACTCCTGTACATTTTGAGGACATGGTTTAGTGGTGGACTTGGCAGTGACAGGTTAACGGTTGGACTTGATGATCTTAAGGGTCTTTTCCAACCTTAACGATTCTATGATTTATCTGAAGCTTTCATAGAACTACCCACCATAACACTTAGATCTTGCTCTTCAGCAGTAATGGTCAGCAGCTCGAGGCCTATCATTCCATTTGTTAAGTTAGCAATGTTTTTTTGTGCATAAGCATCACTTTACATTTATTTGTACTGAATTTCATCTACATCTTTGGTCTCTGCATGACCAGAGATATCAAACCTGTAGTTCCCTACATGTACCCAAGAGCCTGTTATAAAAAACAGCACTACACTTGCTTCCCTCCAGTCCTCAGATTCCAAGGCAGTTTTAAGCAAGAGGTTAAGTACTCCTATTTTACTCACCCAGGAGTTTTGTGAGAACTCTTTGCTGAACACTCATCGTTGAGATTTGCTACTTTTTGTCAATTTGTTCCATAACATCTTCTACGGTCTTTTTATTTTCATCAGATTCTCTACCATGTCCTCCACAAAGAAATCCACAGGATTTCATTCTTCTTCAATAACGAGATTTTCATCGTGAAAATCTCTACAGCTCCTGTTTTACAGTGAACATCAACACAAAGACGTCATTTAGCATTTCTGTTATGGTCTTACCTTCATCTCTTCCTCTATTCTAATTCTACTGGATCTGCAGGCACTCTTGTAGACTTGTTGCTTTTAGTGTGCTTGACAAAAGCTTCACTATAATTTAGACTTCCTTTACTAATTGCCCCCCAGAAATTACAGAAAACAATGTCTACCAGAAACTAATGCACCAATGTTTTCAAGAAGTCTAATGGAAAAAGCTTGTGAATGATTCACTACAGTATAAATAGGAATCATTTGACCTGACCAGAAACATGTCAGAGTTAAAATTCTAAGCATAAATTAGTCATCTAGACTTCTGCTAGAATCAGTGTGCGTGGCAAGGGAAACTCCACAAAGTTTATCCCAGCTGTTTTAGAATGGGGTACATTGCTTCTGGAGGTATCTCGATCTTTCTATTCATTATGGAATATGGGAAACTATATTTTACACAGAAAGTTGTGTAAAATGACCTACATATATAGTGTCATATCTAGAATATAAGAAATACTAATAAGCTCAAAGGAATGTTTAATTGCTCCCAGATAACCTGAATTCACTAGGTAGTTGAAGGTTACTGTTGGAGAGATGGTCAGTAAATTAAAATTTTAGAGCAGAATATGTTTGAGCAAAAAGGAAGCTCACATTTGTGAAAGCCTTACGATTAGTGCCCATATTTACCATGGCAGAAACCTTGGCTCCATATTGTTAAATTATGTGAAACCTTATTTCCAAAGTGATGCTCAAATGCCCCTCCATTGCAGTAGCTTATGAATCTTAAGTTTTATTCTAGTAGTACTGTCAGTTTTATGTACATATGTGAATGCTGTAAAGTCCAGCCATGGACGATCTTCAGTTAGAGCCATTTTGTTTTCAAATGCCATAATCTTTCTAACACTGAGGTAACAAAGACACATATCACTACATGTGCTATACAACTGCACTTGAGAGTAGTTACTGCAGTTACTCAGGCGATTTTAAGTACATTATTTAATTTCAAGGAGAGTTCTCCATCTAATGCCCGTGCAGCAGTGTACAAGAAAACAACAGAACACCATTAAATTGACTGAACTCACAGTGGCTTCAACTATGAAACTGTTTAAGTGTAAGAGTTGAACAGTCAATGGGTAACTTCATAAACTGAAATTGGTACACATGGATGTTATGGCCACTGTGTCTCTTCTAATTATCTGCACATGACAATTTCAGGAATCTTTCCAAAGGAAGAGAAAATAAAGCCCTTTGTGAAGAATGAAAACTGGATGGTGTCACGTGCAAGACATCTCATGTAAGAGGCAGTACTAACCCAGCAGTTCCTAGAAAATCACTAGATGAGGAGGAACCTCTTTGTTCCCTAATCCTCTTTAAGCAATCTCTGCAAGCTCTGAAATGCCTTTCTGCATGCTGCAGACTGCTCTGAAAAATGCAGCTCTCCCTCTGTAAATCAGTGAAGAGAAGTTGTGGGGCAGTGATACAGCAAAAAGAAGAGGGGCAACTCCATGGCTAGAGTCTCTTATCTACATTCCTACCTTTCCTGATCTATCAACGACATACATGCGTCTTAAAAATAATGTTTCCCCTTTCACTTTCAGGCAGGAACTGCTGCAGCAGACTGGGGAGTCATTTTCCCTAGCAAACAAATGACTCAATACTCCCTAAGACTACCAGGAACTTCTTTCCCATGCAAATCTAAAGCCCTCTCTGCTGCTGTTACAGAGCCATGCCTATTCCCTTCCTTTTCTTTTTTTTCCTAAAGAATTTATTCTTTGGAGGGAGCAAATAGCAAACTGTTTGCCTTTCATAAGGACTGCCTCCTTTTACAATTCAACCAGATTAGAGGATGTGAACGATTAGTGCCAGGTACGTGCAAAGTTTTGGATGTGGTTTCGAGCACTGAAGGTGACACTTCCATTAGGAAAGCATGTCTGGAAGCTGCAGGCTGGGTTCATCAAGTACCAGGTATGCCTGTCTGTCACTAGCTGGTGACTCATCCCATCCTAATGCAAGTATCTGAAGTAAGGGATGGCTCGGTCTCTCCCCATTAGCTTAAGACAGAGCCTCCCTCCTTAGTATAAACTTAAGCTGTGGTCAAATAAACACAGTAACCACTTTGCATTTTACTGTGCTTATTTCAAGAAACAGTCTCCACCAACAGAAGCAACCCAGATTTAAAAAAAAATCAGCCAAAAGATGAATCAATGTTTGAAGTGTGGAAAGTTAATAAGAATGTCGTAAAAACAACTTAAAAAAAAGTTAACAGAAGGAGAAATAGATCTATAGAAGAATCATAAACATGAAAATACTTGGGCATAGAAAGAGTAAAACAAAACTAAACTACATGGAAGGAAACAATGCAGCTTTCAGGTTTTCTAATCAGCTCTAATTATCAACAATAATTAGTCCCTATTCAGTGGCAGAAAACTAAGCCCGGCCTTGGTGAGGGGAACTGGAAAAGCTATTACCTGGCATCTGCAGTAAACCCAATCCTGAATCAAACACGCTAACTCCAGGGCTGACGTGAGAGCCTGCTTGGTCTTGAGTTCTCCAGCTTAAGACTTCACCATGACTCTTGAGCAAAGGATCCAGCCAAAGTGCTCAAGAGACATTTGTTCTCTTTTCAGGAAAAAACCCAACGTTTACAATGTGCAACTTGGAGTTCCCTTGGCAACAGCTCTGAGACCTTCACAACACAACATTCCCTGGCACCTCTCCACTGCACAGTGCTTTTAGCAACAGCAAGGCTGATAAGTCATCTCATTGTATTTTGTCTGTTTTCTTCACAGTGGAATTGTATTTTCCACTGACAGTAAGAGAACTAAATAGAAACATACATTTTATTAAAATGCTCATATTTTAAAAAATAAAAGTAAAGGGAAATAGTTTATAAGCCATTAATATTGCAGATCTCTGGGCATCAAAGTGAAAGAAACATGTTGCATAACTATAATTGATTACCTGAGATTACCTAAGATGATGAGCATCGCCAGGCCTCTTCCTACATTAGTATTTGCAGGAGCCCTGACCCAGCACTATGGACATCTAAAGGTCTGATCTTCATGACATGTGCAGGATACAAGCATCAAAAACTAGGGTATCCATTTCCCTGTTCTGGAGCCACATACTCTACTCTTTAGTTTGAAATGAAAATGCTACAATAAAACCCCTGTGCTTGATACTAATAAATAAATGGATAGATAAATAAATAAATAGCGGAACACAAGAGAAGGTTTCTGAGCTATTAATCTATACTGTTTGAGTACTCCTATATGCTGCCAAGGTTAACATCTGAATGGATTGTCTGCCACATACATCCCAGCACAGATACAGTATTTTTATAATACAAAGGTGATGTTTACATAAATGTGCCACCCTCATTCCTTTTCTCCCAGGCTCTGCTTTTTTCAGTTTGGGTACTGCAATCCAAACTATTAAAAAAATCTGTTTTCAGGAATATTACTTTGAGATTTATCAAGTAATAGCATGGCCCAGGCTATTTTTAAAAATGTGAAAAATATAATTGCCTTTATTAAGAACGTCCTAAAACCAGTCACATTTTTAAGGTCCAAATTTTATTAAACTTGAATTTAAAATCTAGAATCACAATGTTGATGCCTAGGGGTAAGCTCTGATTTCACTCACACATTGGTTTAAAAGTATTTTGTTCAAGATTCTATGTTATCTTCTTCATTTCTAGGTCTATTCTCAAAAAGGCTAGAAACTGTGTTTCTGGCACTGATTTGAATACTTGCACACTATTGTATAAATTGTATTAAGGATGAAAACCTATTTGGTGTCCAAAAATGCTTGTGAGCCAGGTGTATTAATGATAAAGATTGTTTTGTAAAAAAATCATGTAATAATAATAGTAGTTAATAATAATAATAGATAGGAAAACATTAGCATCTGAATGACTTTTTCTATGTATGGGTTAATGGTGCATGTGAGCTGATCTGGGTAAAATGTCTATCCAGAAAATAAATTCTGAGCATGAAGATTTTTGTCTTCAGTTGTGGAACATGATAGCTTTAATCTAGCCAGCCTGTTTGCCAAAGACAAGGTAGCTACAGAGGTGTGCTTGCAATCTATGTGTTCTTGGGTCAGAAAGCATTTGCTGCACTTGTGCTTCTGCTGGCATGGGAGCTAGTGAGATTAAACTAAAGTTGTGCGTGCCCATGCATAGGGCAGTCATCTTCATCTTCTGCATGGACATATCTAAAGCCTAATGCAGGGGGTTTAGGTGACGCATAATGTTAGGTAATTCATTTTAGCCACATGTAAACAACGTATCAGGAAGGATTCAAATACAAAAGATCAGTACAAGATATGTAACAGAAAGTATGTTAGAAAAACGTTGTGGAACTTACTATTTGCAAAGCAATGCAGAATACTCAGAGGAAATATTTATAGATGTTTGAGATTATTAATCATCACATACTTTGCTTCCTCAGGGAACAGAGTACATATTAACAAAATTCTTTTATTATTAAATCAGAACACAGATTTTGAACAGAACGTGCACATCATGAGGGACTCTGTGTTGACAAAGTGCTAAGAAAAATGGCCAGCAGGTCAGACGCTTAGCCTCTTCTCCTGCCACAGTGCAAAGCATCATCTATCAAAATATTTAAAAAGGTTGCAGTTTTATGAAGCGTACATTCTTGCTTACAATGCAATGTAAGCGGTAGCAAAAACTATAGCGTATTGCAAACAACAAACACACCACATGAGACTTAAAAATACAGCTACCTTGTGTCCTCCGACACTGTACAGAAAACCACAAATTATATTAAAAACATATTTATTTTAAAAATAAAGGAATAAAAAAAAGACAACCAATCAACAAATTGTTTTTCTGATAACAGAATACAAAGCTCACATTCAGACTTACTCATCTGAAGCATTAAGCTTTCATCAGGAAAGTAAATAATGTTCATATGACATATCCACCTCAGGATGAGACTGCAGACATCCAAGGGTAGCAATAAGACAAGAAATTACTTTTTTCCCTAAGAGTGAAAAGCGTCAGGGAAGTTGTTCTGAGTAGTCTGTTCAACTCTGTAACTCTGGCATTGCCCCTTTTGCAACAAGATCCTCATCAGGCTGAGCAAATAAGACAGCTCGAATCAGGTGTTCACAATTCTTTTAACAAGCATCTACATGCAAGATAATGTGGTTTTAACTATCTTATGCTAGTGAACAGAACTGACATGAGAACAGCAGTGCTTATCACTAGATACGCCTCTGCCTCCAGCACTGAACTTGGGGAACAGAAAAGCAAGACTTGGTTTCACAACCAACTGTTCTAGAAAAGCCAAAGCGTAAGAGCTCTACCTGAGTAAATATGCTTTAAATCAGGTAAAATTTTGGGAATTTTGTATTTTAGTCTGTGTTGTGAAGCAAACACAAAGAAGCTTCTCTATAGACCTAACATTCACATACAACACCCTATAAACATTTAAGAAGTCTTTAAAAAGTACAGAAAAATAAGATATTTTTGTACTTACACTAATTTTCTCTTCCAAACCCTTCTCCTGTACATTGCTTTTCTTCCCTAGATTAATTTTGCTAAGTGTCTTTGCTGTCTTCATAAATTTTTTAAATGCTGCCTTGATCGTCCCCATTGTTGACCTGTTATGACACAGGGTAGATCTGATGCTGAAGTAGGACTATACCTTACTAATTTATTTTTAGTGGCTTGCATTATTCCTTCCTGCAGAGGATTAAGTATAGTAGAGTACTTTCTAAATCATGTATCTTACCTTGGAAATAAAGAGTGTCCAGAGCTAAAGAAATGTAAATCAATAAATCAGTAAATCAATGTAGTGTAATTTCAGTGTCCAAAAATGCTTCTCTAAGGAGCAATTTGCCAGTAGGAATATCTGCTCTTTAAGTCTTCAGTCTTGTTCCACTGAAATTACCAACAAAATTCTTGGGTAATTCTGGAGTGCCAAACTGACCTAAAAATCTGCCCAATAAAACACGTGAATATGGCAGTATTTTAATTCCCCAATTGAGAAAATATTGCTTATATTGACAGAAGTAATATTTTTCCTTAAAATCGAGTGGCAAATCCAAGGAGAGGTTAAACCACATTTCCTCCACATCGCCTTTAATAAAGTTGCTTGGGAATAATCACAACCAAATTTCATGTTATCACAAGAAATTCTTGTATCAATTCACCTCGTCCTTCAATGACAGGCTTTTGAGGGAGGAATCCCAACATCAGGTGGGAAACCAGAAGAGCATGAAACAACAGACCAGCCATCTCATCACCCCCAAGAGCCCTATATGGGGAACCTTTTTCTTGTGAGGAAAAATAATTTTTTGAAGTATAAAACAGCTAAAAAAGAAAATAAGTAAATAAATAAAACTGTGTTGATGAGCCATGTTAAGTCACACCTTAGTACCACAGGCCAGTGAAATGCAGCTGCAGGCAATCTGCAGGCTACATTTAGCTCCAAGCTTGCAGGTTCTTTACTCTTGATCAGGATTGAACTTGAGATGAACATGAAAGCACCAACCAACGATGTGAAAGACCTAGGCTGATCTCCCCATAGCAGGTTATCTGGTATTAAACCTCTTGTTTCTGATCTTTCCAACTTGTAAAAACAAAGGTGTAACACCAGGGCTCCTGATAATTTAAAAAAAAGCACACTTGGAAGCATCCATTGTCATTCCACTTTACAATAAAACAAAATAAAATAACCAAAACAAATCAATTTTTGAAATAGCCACCTTCTCTGGTGGATTAATTGTCTAGCTTGCAAGCTCTTCAAGATAAATACTACATCTCACATGTTTGCACATTGGCTGAAGTAGCAAGATTGCCAGCTCATTTGAAGCCCCTGTATGTATTAATTTATATATTAAAATAACAGAAATGCATAAGATCTGTGATTGTTATAGTTAGGAGAATAAGAATGTCATTTTTAATGTTTTATAACTGTTCGCTTTCAAATATTTATCTGCTCTTCTATAACATATCCCATTTTTTGTTCTCATTTCTTTCTTTTTCCGTTTCTTATTTCTCTCTGGTATCATTCCTTATCTGTTCTCACAGTTGCTTTTAGAAATGGAACCTAGAGAAAACTCCTGCTGAAAGATAACAGCTCTGTTTGCAGATTAAATAGTCCATGAGGAGAGTTAGCACATGCAGGGGAGCCAATTCTGCTCGGTGCTAAGCACCATCAGTCACACTCTGAGCATCAACAATCACAGCTAGCTTCGGTTGGCTTAAAAGTGGCAGTGTTTTACTGGATTCAACACTCTCAAAGAAAAGAGAAATAGAAGCAAAAAGAAAAATAAAGCCATGGCTTAAACATGAGCAAAGGAAAATGTTGCAATCTAGATGTAATATAATGAAATTGTGTCAGGAATTTTTTGTATATCCCAAAGCCAGAATTACCAATGCCCTTTTAAATCAAGCATCAGATATAAAATACTATATGTACTGAAAAACCTCACTCTTGTACAGCTGACCTATTCTGCCAGCCTCTAGAACAGCACAAAAATCTAAAGACAGCTTAAGAGAGTTCCTGAAACTTAAGATAACTATATGTCATAATATAGTGACAGGCAATCATTAAGGAAAAATTTTGTGTGTTGTAATACTCTTCTCAAAGCCAAAGAAATTAATTACAGAGTATGTTTACAAAAATGCTGAAATTTTGAAGAAAAAAAAAAATTACTGGATTTTCTGTGATTCAGTCTCCCAAAATGTTCCCTGGTCTCTAAGAATGACATACAGCCTGAGGCATTAATCCAGCATTTCCCTATAGGATATCCTGCTTAGAATTACCTAAGACAAAACAAACAAACAAATAAACAAAACCCAAATGAGAACGGTTTTCTAACTAAGCTTTGGAAAATCAGGCAATACTGAATTACATGCATTAAGTGTGGTTAAAGCTGAACCAGCCTCAAGAAATCATCTTTTCTCCACCTTCTTAACACTCTGTGAGTATTTGTGCATGTCTAAAGCTAAGACAAACACGTGCTCAGACTTTACAGTGGTGGGAAATCTGAAAATAGCAGTAAGCCTCAGTCACTGATAGAAGCACTTCACAGGTTCTAGTGTTTTTATCTTCACAGTATCCATCTAGTATCCTCATCATAGAGGAGAACAAAAAGAGCTGGAGATTCATTTCACTTCAGCAACTCAAAATTACTAGTTGTATTTAGTCTGAATTAGATGCCTCAGCTCCTACAACATTGAAAGACAACACACCAGCACATCCAGAAGTTCACTTGTCCCAGCATTTCACACACCTACCTTAGACTGGGCTGAATCAAACCTGGTGGTACTTACCTCTTTCTACTGGTTACAAGGGGGTCCTAGATAATTAACCAATTAGAGTCAGGCTAACCCACCTCCATAGGCAGCTACAGTTCCTGAAACTATTTCCAAAAAGTAAGTCAGACTCATACCTAGCAATAAATTTATGCACCCAAGTTATTTGGACTTGCTGATCTTGACCCCAGTAATCTGGCAAACATCATACAGGCAAAAAACCAACAAAGCAAATCTCACAGTTATGCCAAGTCCTTGTTTAGTATTTCACTCAGTGGATCATCCTGCCTCTTGGAGCTGCACACATTTTTAAACCAGACATATGAGGATGCCTTCTTATTTTCACAGGACTAAAGGCATTTACACAGTAGGAGTGCAACTTACATGACTATCAAAGTGGAAATTAGTGAAATAACAAATTGGCTCTGCTCAGGAAGATTAACCCTACTTTTTTTTTTTCCCCTTAGTATTTTAAAAACACTTTTAAAGGCTGAAATCAAGTTCTGTTTTGTTTGTGTAGTAAAAATGGGACATGTATCTATAGCCAACATACAAGTAAACACTGGATTGGAACATAACTTTGGAGGTATGCAGAGACGTTCAGAAAGCGATGTTTAATTATTATTACCAACCCTCTTTACCTGCATGTCACATAAATTAAGGTTCTGTAAACTCACTTAGCACAAGATCCAGTGTTACTTTTGTTGAATGTGTACAAAAAGCTACCTTGCTAGGGATCCATCACAGCACCGAGACAGCCAGTTGTGCATCCTGATATGCAGTACAGATGACGCTAAATGGTAACTCTTCTTCTTCATGCCCACCTCTCCCCTCTGCCTCTTCTTACTCAGCAAAACAGTTCAGAGACAGCTTATTTTCATGAACTCCACAGGCTTAAACTTGGTTTTAAAATCATTGACATACTACTGTGCTGACTTAAAAAAAATCCAGCAGCCTTGGATTCAACAATATAGAAAAAAGAAGCAGGACAGATGACTATGGACACCTGGAAGTGTCCCAGGTTTGACTTTCAGGAGGCAGATGTGTCTGCATGTTTAAACCACTCATGCAGTTACAGCTATAGCATGAAGTTATTAATTTTTTTAATGAATACATGTTTCTGAATGCTGCAGTAAAGCTGGCAATTTCAAATACATTGATCAAGGGAGCATTATGCTGAATACATCCTCTACTTAAAATGCTGTTATAAATGTCATATATGCAAATGAATGCAGTCTATCCATCAGTGGCATTTTTTACTGTGTTTCAGGGCAAAGCACAGGCAATCAAACAATACCAAGGGGAGAAGTGCAAGTTCTGGTTTTCAGTCTGCAGTGCTTTCCAAGAGGGAATGAGAGCCTCACTATTCCTACTGAGCATATGCTGCAAGGAGGAGGCAGAATTCCTTTCATCAAATTTACAGGGAAATAAGAAAAGGCAATGGGGGTAGAATGAAGGAAAAAAGACAGAAACAACTCTAAAGAAGTCTTTTTGTTGTGCACAGTGTGTCTGACTGTTCATGAACAACAATTTGATTCATTAAATGGAGACTGCCAGTTTGTAAATATAGACTGCAGGCTATTGATTTAACTGAGTAAATTCCATCTATACTGGGATATTGTAGGGATGCACTAAGCTTTTTATATCACTCCAAGCAATTTGGCATATTTCTCTGTGTTGTACTTTTAGCTCTCATTAACAAGTGTTTATTTAATTTAATAGCACTTGTAGTGGGAGTATTGAATGTGTGCAAATTCTTATAACCTCTATTAATAGGCTTCCAGCTCAGGGATACAAGACACAGTTCTGATAAGCAAAAAAGATGGTCAGATGCCTTTAGCAAGGAGCAAGTCTGACAATGCTGGTCTTCATGTTTTGCTGTGGCAAGACTATAATTGGAAGCAATTTCTCGAAGCTAGGCCAGACCCCGAATCTATCAAAATATTCAATGGACTTGAGAACTGCAAGATATTGGTTACCGGAGCCTAAAATTAAAATGTTATGGTGTCCCAGCTTGGAACTAGCAGAAATTCAGTGCCTGAAACGGCATTTTACGTAATCATTTCCCCACAGAAGAGAGGAAGCCTGTAAGCAGAACAATACCAACACCTTTTTGGTTCCATCTAAATTAAGTATGAAATTTGGAAGAGCTGGTCTATTGCAGTCTTACAAATAGAGCAAAAAGGAACAAGCCAAGAGGAAAGAGAGGTTTCATTTAGTCCAGCTATTATCATTTTGGAGACCAATTCATACAAAGTCATGCTCCACTGAGTGCCTCACTTTCTGTATTTGGAAAAGCGTGTATTTCCATGGAGCTGCTTGCCTGCTTTTCATCATATTCCCAGAGACTGCTCAGCATTATAGTATGCCCTAGGAAAGTACACCTTACTTCTTGTCCCACAGAAGTTCTCATTCATCATCTCTTATTAAGTCTCAAGGTAAAAAATTTCATCTGTTTACTTCAATTGTTGAAACAAAGCCATCCATCACAGTCCATTCATTCTGCATGAATTACTGGCATCAGGCATAACAGATTTATTATGGTCGCTGCCCTATAGATCAAAAGGTAAAATCTTGAACAAATGTAAAAATTACTGAAAAATTCCAATGTAGAAACGATTTAGTGTAAATTCTCTCCTGTTTGCTAAATGTAAACTGACTTTCCTTGGTATTAGACTTTTCTTTTATGTTCTTTTTCTTTTTTTTCTTTTCCTTTTCCTTTTTTTTTTTTTTTTTTTTTTTTTTTGCCAGGGGCTTGAATGCATTCATAGTGAACCACTATGGAAAAAAAAGATTCAATGATGGTTAAAGTTGGTGCTTCTTATAGCACAGAAAAAAACCGCCTCACTATAATGTACCAGGAGAATGAGAAAAAACACAGGAATTTTGACACTGTAGAATTAGAATTTTGCAGCTTCCCTAAAGATTTTGCTTATGTCCTGTGAAGAATGAATAGAAAACTACAAATCATACAGACATGAAACAAATATTCTCAATTTTAGGAAAATGGAAGTGATACTCATGCAAATACCAATCTCCTAAGCATATATGACACTTTGAAAGCAATGGACAAGGGAATGGACCATGTTTAGGCATATGATTAGGGATAAATGAAAAAATCACATATATCGGTGCCTTGTTTTCTTCCCAAACGATGACCCAACTTTGTTTCTTGCCAGCTGGTCTACAACAGAGCAATCTGAGCAATCAACTGGCAAGAAACTCTAGGCCAAACATGATAGTGATCTTTGCTTCTACAGTGACAAACTTTAAAATGCCATCTCAACTTCCATGTGCTATTCCTTACAGCCAAGAAATCTAATGATCTCCTTCCATAACAAGATTGCTATAGCTACAGACAGAATCACAGAATCGTAGAATTGCTTAGGAAAAGAGTTTATCACAACTGAATAAAGCTCAGCTGTGCAGAAGACAATTTTCAGACAAGAACAAGCTTCTGTGGGAGCTAAAAACTTCACCATCTTGTTTTTTTTCCAAGTGCAATAGGCACTCCTTTGATTTTGATAATACAGTATTTTATAGCATACATACAGTGTGCACATAATTTACAAAACCGCCTTAAAAGTACAAGAATGTTATATAAAAAATCCCCCACCTGGAGAAAGGAAAAAAAGAATGAAATGCGTATGACGAACATTAGTCAAGCTGCTTAGCGTGTTTCTGCTAGGCAGTGAGAAACTCCCTGATAATGGGAGTAGTAAGAATATAAACAGAGCAGATGTGGAGCAAGGAGGCAGGGGGAGAGGATAAATTATTTAAAAGAAAATGTGGCAAACATGCCTATCTTTATAAAGGATTAATAGTGCTCATTACATAGGTACCTGCAAACAGGTTGTATAGAAAGTGATAAATATATATTACAGGACTGATTAAACAGAGTTCACAGTCATTTCCGAAAAGAAATAAGGTAATGCAGGCTATTAAAATTCAAATGAAAGACTTGTAAAAACCCAAGACATCAGCTTTTGGTGTCAGGTAAATGAAAGTACCCCCAGCAGTCACAAGAAGGTCACCCCCATTTAAACAAGACGAAAACTGCACTGTTGCAGTCAGTTGATTTGGACTTATTAAGAGAGCACTTGCCAGCTCATCAAAGTGCGGTCTTACTCCTGTTAAGCTCCTTCTCATCCAGCATCTTTCCTCTTGATTATTAACATCTTTATTCAGGTACAAATGCACTGCTGCTAAACCTACTGCAAGTCATCTGCTATAAATCTGTTTGGAAGTTTGATTGCATGGTCAGGGGACTCTGACAGTGTGTTTATGCATTAAACATACACATCACACATAAATTTCTTTTGCCTCTGGGTCTCCCCATGCATTTTATCCTTGTATGTCTCTCTGGACTATGGCTCTGTGAAACCAGAACTGGCTTGGTATTCATGTCTGACACAGTGCCAGAGTTTAACAAATAAGAATTAGTAACAATATTCTGGAGGGTGTTGTGCAGCACCAGAGGAAAGCTGTCGTGAGGTCACACATCAGCGGTGTCTGCTCACTGCCAGCGGGCTTTAAAGGGTTTCGAGGAGAACCCCTGCAGAATACTGAGCAGGAGAACCCCTGCGGAGTCATTCATCCAAACCCTGCATCCCACTACCAGAAGTGACACCCTGGTGAATCAGGTTGGGGAAAGCAAAAAAGGCAAGGAGCAATAAACTAGCCACACACCTACAGCTAAACTGCTTGGAAGTGAAAACTCAGCAGGGAGGTAAGTGTTGCTACATGACTCTGAGACTACATATGACACAGACAGTCTTGAAGACCCTCCAATTTCCATGCAGTTTAATTGAGAGCTCTTTCCTCCTTCAGGAATTAAATCAGTGAGAACCATATAAGTTAAAGGGCCTTGTTGTGGGCTCTATCTCCCACAATCAGCATCTAGTTTCATTTTTTATGAATGCTGTCTCTGTTGTTGCAAGTGTTATTTCTCTGCTCCTGTATAACCGGATTGCAGAAGAAAGTGTGTGGGAAATTTTAGATGGCAAAGTCTGTCGAATTTGAATGAGACAGCTCCACTCTCTCATTTCAAATCATGCCAAAGGGTAGATGCAGAGGCTGTAAATGACATGCAACTAAGGGGTCAACAAGGCATCCATAAAAAAGATTGAAATGCAAACTGAGTAGTCCAAATAAAAATGGCTGAACCTTGCCTTTTATTTTTTAATTAACAATCCACTGCATGAATGCCTTATTATAAGTTAAAAGGGGTAAATGAATGACCTTGACAATATTTGCAGAACAAAGCGGAACATTACATTTTTCTGTGACTGAAAGGGACATGGTGAAAGTCAATCAGAACCAAGATGCAGCCTTCTTTACTCTTCTTATGCCTTTATTAATTCAATTACTGAATTCTTTGAGACTCTCCTCCCCCACTGTTTCAACCCTGCCTCCAGAATGAAAAGTTTCACCTCGACACTACCTTTTAAACCAAAAACATTTCTGCATTCACAGCTGGTGTGGAATTAGCAGCCACAGAGAATTGCATTCACTCCCACTTCATTGCACAGGAAGAAGATGGACAGCAGAAAATTGCTTTGCAGAGGTCCTCCCAGCCTAGGTATGAAGATGGTAATTTTAATGCCAATTTGGGTGCATGTTGCTGCGACAGCCAGTGAGAATGCTAGTTGTGATTTACACATTCAAATAATAGTTACAGTACTTTGTTTTATGCTGGGAACTATCCAGGACCATCACGCTTGCTACCAACTCAAGTGAAGCATAAGATCAAACTGCACTGGGTTAAATTCACATTTCATTTGTACTCAGTGCTTTTTGGTATTTTCAGTGCTTGGTAATATCTATGTGCAGTTATCCCACCAGACCTTTTATTGTCACAGGAAAAAATTATACAACTCAAGATGACCTGCCATTACTTCAAAAAGTTTTAGACCAGAGTAGTTTTTGACATCACCTCTGGCAATTCCAGAAGGGTGAATATTTCCTGCACTAAGTCCTAGAAACGTACAAGGAAACACTGTGCTGAAGGAAAAAAAGTAGCTCCTTATTAAGGCAGCTATTCACCTTAAGAGTTGCATCTACAGCGTGCTTCCAAGCCACGTGCACACATTTCCAAGCTTTCTTCCTTCCACAGCCAGCCCTCCCTCCATGTTTCATGAAGGTTTCTACAGCAATGCTTACCATCAAGTGCCATGCACACACAACAGCAAAATGTCCTTTATGAATGAATGAGGATGAAAACGGCATTTGATGCTGCCTTGAACAGAATGCAATTAAAATGAAAACAGCACTGTGCTTCATTCATTTGTTCACTGATATTCTCTGACAATTAGTAGACATAATCCTTTACAGTATTTGCCAATAGTGAAGAGAATAAAAAGTGCTAGAAATCATCTTCTTGGAGCAAGATGCAGCTGTGATGTGGATGAGCAAAAGAACAAAAAGGAAAGGAAGGGGTTGCACAAGCAAATACCGTCTCATGCGCTGTGTGACCGGGGAGCTCCTGCCTCATTCAGTAGGTTATGAGAGCCGTGTGGTAGGGCATCCTCACCCACTGCTCACCTGCAATGGCAGCTCCCGTCTGGCCCTGGTGCAGGAAACTGCACAGCCTTGTCGATGCATCACATGAAACGGGACTGTGCATCATGCCCTCTGGTTTAACAGGGAGCTAATGCACTCTTAGAGCAGGCTGGGCCTGAGGTCACTTGTTCTGGAAGGCTGCAACGAACAGGTGAGAACCACTTTCTCCATAAATCACTTCTCAGATATCACTCACCACACAGGTATGCTCTCTCCATTTTTGCTGGCTGAAGATAACCCGCTCAGATTCACACTTAAGTAGATCCAGAAGTGCTCACTCAATTTAAAAAGCTGCTCTCAACCACTTCTCAGTGGGTAGTTTGTGCCTGTCACCAAGTTTCAGTATGGTTTGCCATCACCCCATCCTTGCGGCAAAGAGAACTTTATCTGAGAGGCCTTGATTTGCCCTGACCCTAAATTCTCCATAAGATTTCAAGCTACAAGAGGCACCCAGATTCAGGCATGGATGTTCTGGATGCTGGGAGAGAGTGGGCAGAGGCCCGGGTTTAGCTCAATGTACAGACACACATCTCTATCTCTGGATGAAGTCCATAACCTCCTGTTAGCTACAACATAGCTTTCAGAAAAACATGCAAAAAACTATATTTAAAGATTTTTGTGTGAAGGAGAATCTGCCAAATACCTGTGCAAGCTCTTTTCAGGGTTAATTATTCTAGCCATTTTAAAATTATGTCTCACTTCAAGTATTAATAGATTAGATTGAAGTCTTCAGGTATAAAGTCTTCACAGTTTATACCTTTCTGCTAAATTAGGTGGTTCTCTACTAGAATAAATGTTTTCTCCAGGATTTCTCTACAACGTGAAATGTTGATAAATTAAACAGCTCAAGCTTCTCACTGGGAGAAACATCACCTTCGTCAATCTTTTCAAGTTTCTCAGTATTATTTTTGAAGGGACAGGGTGATGGTCTCACTAATGATGCATAGTATTTCTAGTCTGTTTTAGCTGGTTCATGCATCTGCAGACAGTGTTTGGTCTCCCAGTCCCCTCACCACACTGGAAATCATGTTCTACTGGTCACCACCAAAGCTCTTAAACTGACCTAGAGTGACTGCTTTTGAAAACACCTCCTTTTCTAGAAAGGTTACTTTTGTGTAACCCTGTTTTTAGTGGAATTGGGTGTTTGGGTTTTTTTTTTTAAAGTTTATGTATTTCAGATTGAAATCCATCATAACGTCATGTTTTTCTTCTATGTATTCAGTGCTGAAGTTGAGGAGATTGAGGAGGAAAAACGTCTGTGCTTGGAAAAAAAAAAAAAAAGAAATAAAGCTTTATTTGCAAATGGGCAAAAATAACTTTCTGAATTGCCAGGAAATACCATTATAGTTAGCCCATATGTACCAGTATGTATTAGAATGTTATCCCTCATTTGAAATAATATAATGCAGTCTGTCACTTCGGTCATTTAATAATTTTTTTTAAAACACTACAAATATTCCCATTTGCTTTCAGCATAAGCATGATGTGAAATTTCTGATTTAAGTATCTCTGTTAAAAAATTCAGAAGAATGAAGATTAAGCTGAAACTCACTTTCATCATATATCGCCAGTCATGGCAGGGCATTGATCCTTTGAACAAGCATTTCCTACTTCAGACAGAAAAAAAATGAATAAAATGTTAAAAATAATCCGAAAAGGGCTGGCTATGGATGTTATAATGCACAATCCTGGTGCAATGGAAGAGTACAATTTAAAATGTAATAACTTGCAGCATTACATTCATTTCTGCAGTACTGCAACCAATTTACAAATAACAGGGACACCATCTGTTCTCTAAAGAACCACGGGGAAAAAATGCCTGCTAGCAATTAAGAGGTTGTACGTGAAGCACAATTTCTGCAGATTTCACTTTTTCTTTTTTTCTGTTTTATTTTGTTTGCTTGATCTGGAAACTATGTCATCACAAATACCAGTGGATGGTCTTACCAGTGTGGTTTTTTTTTTTTTCTGTTCTAGCCTACTTAGCTTACAGATGTACTTCTTTAATCAGTGTATTTGGTATTCATGACTAATGCGAATTTGTAGAGAAGAGATCTGAGAGAATTATGTGGATTTAGGTTTAGAGCTTTTCTCATCCTGCCAGACTGACATTAGTTGAACATATATTCTGTTCTGGTTAATGTATTCTCTCTTTCTGGCCTCTCAATTATTCTTAGTTTTCCCTTTTTAACAGTTATGGTACATTAGTGTAAGTACTGCTTCTTTCGGGTTATGCTATTACTGAGACTTTGCTAACATATGGACAGCAATGCTGTCACAACTGATTTCACTGTTACAGATTTCCACAGTCCTAGAGGGTTTAAATTTAAAAGAGACTATAGATTTGTTAATGCATGCTGCAATTTGATTGTGTTAATGCGTTCAGTAGTGTGCTTGGATCTTCAGAACACGTCTGTGGCCTTTGAATTGTATTTGAGAGTGATTCCTATGTACACAATACCATTCTGGCACATGATATAATTTCTATCCAAATAAGTCAATAAAGACATAGTGAAATGCAAAACAAAGTCATACAGGAGAAGTAAATGACACAGGCTGCAATATTGCTTGCTGTCGTAGATGTTCTCTTTGGCCAAAAAAAGCTCTCCCTGAAAAAAGTGGTTCCAGTTCACTATTACCATAATGCCTCGAATAGTTAGCTGAGCTTTGGCAGCAGAGTTGCAATGATTTTTTTGGTTTCCATTTACAAACTAGCTGCAGTAGGTCTAAACACCACCAAATACTTTCTTTTAATGTGTCCCCACCCTTAGAAGAGCACATAATCCTCCTATAGATAGAATAGTGTAAGGATTAGGATGAGTAGGAATTAATCTGTAATTTTAAGCTACACGAACACCTGAGCTCCTGCAAAAATCTATCCTTGTTGCAAAAAAAGCTTCCAGAGACACTGTGCTAAATCAATCCTCCGTGCCAACCCCCCCAAAAGCCTATATAAGCGTGACTAGTAAGATATGATTGCATTTGTCAGTCACACCAAAAAACAGGATTATCACTTTTCATAGTGAGGAAGGTCAGGACCAGTCCCTTAGGACAGAAGATAAACCAGACTAGCATCTTCAAAACACCTACACAGAACAATCCTGACTCACGAGACACAGAGGAAGCCGGGGCACTTTGGCCACACTGGCATTAAGAATATTTAATTAAGATATTAAGATATTATTAAGATATCATTAATTAAGATATTATTAAGATATTAAGAAATTGCAAGTTAGAAATAGAAACTTGCAATATCATTAGTTTCTCTTAGCTGCTGATAATTTCAAGATTGACAAAAACTGAGCATGTGTAAATTAAAAACTACACAGAGAACATATAAAGACACTTCACATTCATTTAATGAATGATTTTAACAGCAGAAAATTTAATGCCAGGATTTAAAACCAGAGCATTTTACAGCTGCCAGTAAAACTGCCCCAATACAACGGAGCACAGGCTTGGATTTCCTGGAACTGAACCTTAATTTTGAAGGAATCCTGCTCTTGCAGATGTCTGGTAACAGCCAGCATTACACTGCGGTAGGCAGAACTGGACTTTGATCAATGAGAAAAATTCAATGGTAAGCAGCAATTAAGTGGATCTGAGATGAATGCAATAGATGTATTTTCAGCATGGAGAAAATCAGCCACACCGATTGCACTAATGGGAGTTATGCTTTTAAATTTGATTTTTACTGTATGCTGGAAATCCTATTCTGTTCTACTGAGCTACAAGGTACATGATCACTATACCTAAAAATGGAAATTAAGAATGATTATCCTGTTTCACTTTTTTGCTAATGTGAGTGCCTCACAGTTTAAACACAAATGGCAAGTCCTGACTTACCACTTTACATAAGAGGAATCTCTGCTTATAGAAAATGGAGAGGAGTGGGCAAGCACACCTCTAGACCAGACCTCAGAGCACATCAGGGGCAAGGGAAAGCATGAGCCTGGTCTCCCCTGGCACAGCCAACAACACGGGGGATGTGAGGCGGCAGCAGGGACTGGCAGTGCTGATCTCCCTCAGCAGCGGGCAGGCAGTGTGTGTGAAGCGGGGGCACAGGACTGGACTCTCTGATCAGATGTTTTCTGCTACGGGTAAGAGCAGGGATGTACACAGGCAGCACCTGCTGCTCCCTCTGGGCTTCAGAAGGGTATTTCTAATTTTGTGAGCTAACAGAGCTTTCAGAGGCACCCACAGGCCAGAAATCATAGTATTTTTGTTTACATTTGAGATACAATTTGTAGCCTGTTTCTGAAAATGTGCATACAGACATACGGAATAAGAAAGCTCAAACATATCTGGTTGTTCAATTGCTTCACTTGTTCAGAAAAGGCTCAACAAGTAAAACTACTCCTTGTTTGTGTTTGTGGAATCAAACCTTAGTGATTACATCAGAGGAGAAATCACCTAATAGAAAAAACATAAGTACTCACTAATACTTTGCTTTAGGATGCTTTATGGCAGCAGGCTATTTACACTACTGTAGCTAGATTATATAGGCTAGGAAACCTAAGGCTAGCCACGCTGGCTGTATTTGGGTGGATGGTGCGTTCCGCATCTGTACATGGTCAAATATTTCTCTGTTCCACCTGTCTGTCTGGTTTATCTCAAAAGACATGGTGCTGAAATGACAAAAATCTTATTTTTCAAAACAATAGCTATGGCAGGACTACTGTGTATTTTAGTACCCTGCCTGCCCACAGGATCAGAAGGGCAGAATACCTCTATGAAGAATACCCTCGAAACACCACTCCGCTGCTGCTTGGTCTTTCATTCAGCAGAAGAGGCCATTTAATGATGTTCACTGAGTTTTGTCTTATCCCTCCTTCACTGCTCCCACCATAATTTCACTCTTAAGAAAGGAGAAGGGTGTATTTTTTATATGAAATAGATTAGGTTTTGAAACTGCCATCCGTGAGTAATCCCTGTAAGGTGGTATTGTTCTCACTTCCATTTAATTCCCCAGTTTCAGAAGTTTGTATATTTTTCAAAGTGAAAAAATTGTTCATTTTGGCACTCGACAATTTGGCCCAGAAGAAAAATAGTGACAGGACTGAAAAAATCATTCTTGCAGTGATCAAGCTGCAAAAATAAACAGATGCCTAGGTAAGGCAGAAAATACCTTTTCACAAATTGGTCTTTCTAACAGCAACTCATTTCTACCATCAATTTCAGTTTGGTAATACAGGCAAAGATTTTCATTTGCACCTGTGGCACTAACTTGAACCTCTGTTTTCTGTATCTCCATTTAATAACCCATGCCCTGCTCCTAAGGGAATAAACTAAACATGCAAGCACCAGGCTCAGTATGCCCAGTCTGCAGGTCAGACACTGACACAGCAAAGATAATGCATCTCTACTGTAAGGGTAAATGTGGTTTCTAGGCAAGAAACCTTCTGAGAGCCTGGTCCAAGGCAGCATGAACGACCATCACAATTCTCATTGCTACCTGCTGCATGCACAGGGAATGTTTCTGTGGCTTTGTCCTTTTTCCACATAGGGCTCTACAATCTGTTTAGAGAGGCAAGATGCTATCAGAACAAAATCTTCATAACAAAAAAGCCCTATGAAAACAAGGTAGCTCATTGCAGACACATTGGCACTTTCCCCTTGGAAGCTGATGAGAGGATAAACATATACAAAACCGTATTCTGTTTCATATGACCTGATAGCAATGGGATAAGAGCTTATGGAGTACAGGAAAGCTGTACTCAAAGTCCAAATACTGATGTAAACAGGAACCATTCTAACACTTACCCATTACCTGAAGCACTGCAGTAGCAGGTTCCTCCTATGACTAGACCCAGGTTCAGCCTCCAACCCCGCCCCACTTACTGCTCTGTTCTTCAGGCTCCAGCCCTCTACTTGTCTTTGGGACTCGGGCAGAATCCCAGGCCCTAGGCTACTGCTCTGGAGGACTAAGTAGCCAATGCAGACAGCAACATCTAATGTTGCATACAAGCATTAGGCAGTTCCCAGTGAATGGCAAGGAACATGGTCTGCTCTGGAGCCAGCTCAATTGCAATAAACCATCCATCACCTCTGCAAAAAACTCAGGAAAGGAATTTGGCATTTGCAACAGGTTCCAGACTGGTCCCATAGAAATCAAAGATGGTTTTACTATTGATTTGCTTGGAACACTTTACCTTCCATGCCTGGTTTCAATTAGGTTGTTGTCCTTTATGCTCCCTTCCTCCCTTGATGAAGGCACTCCTGATGGACTAATGGGAAAGAAAGAAGCAGCTACTCATTCCACAGCTAACGAATCTTGTTTCTTTCTGAAGTGTGTCATCCAAAACAGACACTTTTAATGAATGTCTATCGAATATTTATCACTCTGACTGCAGCCAAGATTTAATGTGAACTCTACTGACGATGATCTCAAGCAAAGCACTTAAAAAAAAAATAAATCACTAGAAGTCAGAAAAAGAGAAATCTGATTGTAACTCTCATTTTTAATATACCATGAAGCCATCATGATTTATCAAAGTATAGCAAAAACTAGTGAGCTTATTAACATACTACAAAAGTACTTCCCTACCACTCATGTAGCTGTTTGGTTGTAGTAGTAAATAATCTATATTTAAATCATGGATTCACTACAAACCAAAGCATGCAAATTTCAAAACAAGCTACATAGCTTTTTTGTTCTGTTTCATGAAAAAGAAAGAGAGGAAAAAGGAAAGGGAAGAAAGGAAAGAGTAAAAAAAAAGGAAAAGGGAAAAGGAAAACCAGAAAAGGAAACAAAGGAAAAGACAGTAAGAACTGACTTACTGGTTTACAGTTTAATTAATGGTCAAATAAGTTGTTGAACATCATCAAGGTTTTAACACTGCCCTGAAGGACTACCTGGAAGTTCAATATTGTGTTAAAGCTATAGCACGCTTCAGTGACCAAGATAAATCAACAGTCAACAGACCAGGGATCTGTATTTGAAAAATGGAAATCTGCTGTTTTCTTCTAAATGCTGGATTAATCAGTATCATCAACCAATATTTTTGCTGTTTTCCATACCACAAAAATAGTAGCCCATTACTCACTTGTTATTCCTTCCTTTTTTACTTTCAAAGCTGTTAACCCCCCCCAAAGACGCTAGTCAGTTGAGAAAACCAGGAAGGAACAAGAGCAAGTGGCACAAAAGATCACTTCATTAGCTTGACTAGGCACATTAATGAATTCCACTTAGACTGGAAAAATGCAGTGAGCACCACAGCATCATACATTGCTTTAGCTTGAGTGATTCGGAGTCCATGTCATTAAAATGTACAGTAAACTGTAATTAAGCAATTAAACATGAAAGAGCATAGGCTGGACTGAAATAACGTTAGACCCCAAATGCCTTGTTTGTCTTATGCCTTTAGCAGCTTCAGCTTTAACTCTGTTTCAAAATGACATATGCCCTGGCAGAGCTGTCTAACTGTGGTTATAAAAAGCTACCTCTTTTTCTTCCCTACCACAAAACAATTCTTTAATTATTTTGTTCTTACACTTTTGTGTAAGCCCTTTCAATTCCTGTTAACCCTTTTGCTGCTCATAGCAGCTGCCTTCCAGGCCAAGAGGCAGGAAATGAAGAGCAAAGACAGGCAGAATTTACTTAACATTAATAGAAATAATCATTTAGTCTACAGGATAGTTTTAGTATAACCTAAAAAGAGTGCCAACATGAAAAATTATTTTAATTAGGATTATAGGTAATTGTAAAACCTTATTGGAAGAGGCAGATTCTTTGCACCTCTCAGATCAGAATGCAAAATCAGGAAACTCAGATGGAGGACAAACACAGACAAGACAAGGTGATCTACACTGTAAAAGTTATGACTATATCTCATTTGTACAGTTTTTCCAATAATTTTGGTAGGCAAAAAAAAAAATCCAGGTCTCACAAAGACTCAGTGATGAAGTCTACCCTATATGCAGCAAAGTGAATAAAAGAATACATTTTAGTAAAAGAAAGTAGAAATCAGTACAGAAATATTACAACATAAGACTTCATATATTATAGCAGTGTTTGAAATGCTCTGGGACATGATGATATGCCATATCCACCTTTTAAACATATGTTTTGGTGATCTCAGATGACGCCTTAAGAATGAACTTGTTCCATGCCAGAACGTCAATGTTTTTGTATCAGAACTTGTAAATATTCATTCTGACCACTGGATGACCTCATTCTGATTCTCATAAAGCAGAGATGACAGTTGCTGAAAGCATTAGGAAAAGATTAGGAAAAATAACTATAATTATATAGCAAGTGTTTTGCTAAGGAGAGTTTAAAAACAAACCCAAAAAATCCTAGAGAGTTTAGGAAAAAACATAGCTATACTTAACCTATCATAGTGGGATCTTTAAGCACCAGGTTTCACATTTTCACATGTGTATTAACTTATTTTTAGGATGTTATGTTGCATCCCAAAGCATATTTCTTTCAGTACAAACAGGAAGCTAAAAATTATAAAAAATATTATTGTATAACAGCTACTAGCCAGCTAGGTATGCTTTCATTTTTCTTTCCAAGAGAACAAAGACATATAAGAGATCTATAGGGCTTATTTTTTCTCATTTCCTTTTTTTCAAGCAGATAATATGTATTTGTGCTGCAAATACAAGAGCCACTAAAATAAAATATTAAAAGTAAGCATAAAAGACTTATAGGTAACTTGTGAGATGTGTTTTAAAGGAAAAAACAAATAAACAAACCTCATCAACTTTTAGGATTAGAAAAAAACAGGTATGTAAGGCGCATTATAATGGTTTTCGCATCTTAGTGTGCAGCAGCTGGTACTGAACATCAAAGGGATCAACCTAGTGACATGGAACATTGGCCTGATTTAGTGCAACAAATTTTATTTTACAAGGCCTTTTCCCTGTTCTCAGCGCTGACTCTTGATCCCAGGCAGCATAAGATTTTCCTCCACGCTCAGACAACACAGGGAGCTCGTGTTCAGCAAAAGCAAACACTGTTTGTGAGGTATCAAAACCCTCCCTCCTCTCTGCATAGCAGGAAAAACATCTGTGCAGGGTCCAAGGCAGAACTTGGCTCCCAACAAAGGAACTGTCATGAAAAACACATGAATCTCAAAAAGACCTTTCTAGCCTTTTTCTGACACACACACACACTTATTTCTTCAAACAGCTTATTCATTAGTCTATGGGGAATCTTGCACAGCACTCCTAACCTCTGTGCAGAGTCATCTTCAAAAGAACGAAAGTGAAGAAATTAGAGACATTTGTGAGATCATGCCATATTTTGGAGACGGTGACCTCTCTTTTTTTTCTACCCCAGTGACTGTCTAGTCATGTTCCTGCCAAAAATTTGTTTTTCTCTTTCCATGTTTTCTGTTCTTCCTTTTTAAATTAAGATCACATTTGAGTCAAAGATTTAAAACAGCTGAGTTTTCAGGTCTGAATTGAGAATAGTCCTTTACCCATTTGAACTCTCAAAATCAATTTTACTTATTTCCTCCAAAACTTTTGTCAAAGCTTTTCCCAAATAATGTTGTGAACTGAGCCATACTGCAACTATATAATTAATCAGGCTGTGAATATTTAACAAAAAAATAAAATGACAGTGTTAAATACTTTATATTCTGAATTTGCACATATATAAGTCTGTCAGCAACAACACAAACTTCATTTTGCTGACGTCTTTCCAAAATAAATACGTGAAAATAAATTAATTTAAAGGTTATGAAAGGGCTTGGCTCGGCAGACTTGCAGACTCATGTCCTCTGTTTTTCAGAACAGGAGGAATGTGGATAGTGGCCAGGACATCTGTCAGACAAACTCCATCAACAGCCATAACTCAGTGAGCCGGACGTGTGCAATCTAATAATCCTGGCAAATCAATATTATGTAACATTGAAATTGGTGAACTTGCAGTAGAGAAGAATTTAGCTGTGACTAATTATTATGATCAATTTATAGTGTGAGAAGACAAAATTGGTACTGCAGGCCAAACCAAGCCTTTTTTTTTTTTTTGTTTCCTTTTTTTAAAGATAAATACAGATCACCAAAACCAGCAGAAGGGATAAGAGAGTAAAAAGAATTATAGGTCAAAAGCAAACAAAAAGGAGCCAGTGTGATTTATCAGAGAGATATGACATAACATATCAAAAACCCCTTAGAATCATTATTCAGAGATTAATTACCTCTGGGGGTCATGTGGTCTAATCCCTTACTCAAACCATGACCAATATTGTGATTTTTTTTCCCTAAAATCTAACTAGATTTCTTTTATTGCAACTTGTGTCCATTGCTACTTGTCCTACCACCTCCCATTTTTAGCTGCAGACAGCAGTGAGGTCCCCTTTCACCCTTTTTTCTTAGGGCTGAACAATCCCAGGCCCCTCAGCCTCTGCTCACCTTTTCCTTGTTCTCCTTTTTCTTCCAAAATATGCTCTGTGCCAATACGCCTTCACGAAGAACAGTTCTTGAAAGGTAGGAATAGCCAATGCAAACTTACTTAATCCCTGTGTATGCTTTATGGTAGCATTTCTGCTTACACAGTTACACTATTTTCTTCACAAAGCTTCCAAGTCATTCACAACATAACTCGTCTTCAGCGAGTGCATATAGCTGGTACATTATTCAGTGTAGGACCTCTCCTCCATTGCTTTCAGAGCTAGATGACAGGTTGAGACTGAGGCAGCAGATATTTCCACACCCAGAGCCTGACCTGACAAGACCACTGAGCAGAGCTGTCAGGTCACCGTCACCAGAGTGACCCTTCTCTCTCTCCTCCTCCTGGTCGCATTGTCCTGCCCCATCGCCCTTGTGTTGACTCTAACTTTAGCCTGGCCACTTGGTCAGCCAAATCACCTTACCAAGCTGTAAAGGATTTTTGTTGGATTTTTTTTCTGATTTAAAGAGTCAAATCAGCTGACATCAAGCCAATGCACAAAAGGGATTGTGGCCAGGCAGCCAGACTTGGGGGCAAGCAGTGGGGAGAAGGAAAGCACCATCCTTTTGGTGTGCCGCTACGTCAGCTCCTATGGCTCACCTAACCCCATGCTAAAACAGGTAACAGGTACTCAGGAGAGTTTGTTCTTCCCTCAGGCATATATTCCCCATACCAATGCTGGATGGTATTGTGTTAACAGAAATGCTCCTGAATGGAGGACTTCACTTTCTGACTACACAGTCACTGGCATTCATGTCCCAGTTTTCAGAAGCCCTAAATCTTCCCACGTTCCCATGCAGAATCTCGGTGGTGCTGGTCTGTGCTTTACACTGGAAAAAAACACATGGGAGCTTGCTCAGGACAGGCAGCAAGCAGAGGGTTTCTAGCTGCTGCCAAACTCAGCTGAGGACAAGACTCACCACCAGCAGGAAATTTTAACAACATGTAACTCAGCTAAATTCACACGGAGATGGGGAAAGGGGTAGGGAATTTCTGTAATACCGAACATATCACTGCAAGATTTTAAAATCAGACAGAAATCTAGAGACATCAGAATTTCTCAAAAACACAATCTGATATACTGCACATTTATAGGTAAACCAGGAAACTAAGTAATTGCTTTAATAGTAAGCCATTACTGCTCTCTGCATATTAAAAAAAAAAAAAAAAAGAACTCTCCCCAAATCCTGTTTTGACTGGAGAAATTGTCTTGCACGTAAAATTAACAGACTATATGTAAGCCTGTCTCCCATGGATCTCTAGTAATAGTGTGTATAATAAGTTCCCATATGATAGAGTCAAGTACAGCCTATGTTTTGCGCAGAGGATGAAGGACAAGAACGTGTGAGAGCCACAGAACCACGCTACCATGACTATGGCTAAAGAAGGAGAAACATCTCCCTTCCACTGGGGTCATAAGCTCTCTCTACAACCAGTGTCAGGATCTCAGTTTTACAGTGCACAGTGGAAGCAGTCAGTGTTGAGATCTGTGTACAAGGTAAGAAGATAAAACAATGGAAGAAAACAATGTTCAGCTACACATATGAATAAATATATCTCCAGAGGCATTCTGACCCCTAGAGTATGTTCAAAGCCAACTATTCTTCCTCTCCTTAAAGCCCAGTATGTATTTCCTAGAAACAAGGGAAAGGAAAAGATTAAGTTATAATTTTTTTAAAAGGCGTTACAGTAACCTGAGCTACATACTAATTGTAGGTTTGGTGCCACCCCCTCATGACAGTGTTCCCACAACAGGGTCAGGGATAGCCACAGGCTTCCTGGCAACAAAAGCAAAACTCAGCTTTGCCAAACCAGTAATAAAGAGCCTGTTGCTAGAGCCAAAGGGCTCAACTTGGATGCCTGGGAGAAAGGGCAACAACTGCAGGGAGCTGGACTTTCTGCTCGCACTGCCCATCACGTGGTGCAGCAGACCTCCAGATCCTCCTTGCCTGTGGGATGGGCAAAGCAGAAAGCATAGCCACGCTGCTTGGATGCCCCTGGCACTTAGCTGTCCTGGCTTTGTCCGTGCCCAGAGCAAGCCCTGGTATAATAAACTGCTCAGGTTTTCTCTCACTAGCATAGAAGATGCAATGATGTTCACCATTTTATCCCTTGAAACTACTACTTCCTCAGTATTAAATGATATTTTTGTATGTATTTTACCACATATTATACAATTCAGTTAAAGTGATAAGATCCATTTGTGCTGCCCTATGGCAGTCCCTGAACTGTACTATCACTCTGAGAAGCCTATGAACAGCATAAAATAGAGAAGCAACCTGCTCCAAACTTTAAATGCATTACCATATCCTGCTTGCTCATCTTAGGTAGAAAGAGAAAAAGGCACATACTCCTCAGTAAGCAAGCAGCGATACCTGCTATAAATCAAGTTACCCTTATATATGCAAAGAGCATGGGAATTTTACTGTTTGGTCTATTACAGAAGTGCTCATCCTTGCCTAGGTTTATTTCTTTAGCAATTTTTTAGCAATTACTTCCTAATGGCACTTATTAAACTGCTTTTTGTTTTAAAGAAAGGACTGGACAAACATTTAGGTGAGATTTTAATCTTTAAGTTGCATATATTGCTTGATAAGTGCGGATTGTCACATGAGCATAGAAGCATATAGCTGGTAAAAATTACATACAAATTTCTGAGTTTAAAATTACATTGTTCTGTAATAGGAACATTAAGCTTTAAAGCCATTTTGCATCCAGCAGTACCTACTCGACAATCCCAGATGAGAAGCACAGCTGAACTCCCCATGCCATGCTGTGTGTTGGGAGCAAAAGCAGCTTACTCCCTTACTGTGAGACAAAGGCAGTTCAGACTGAAAATATAAACTTCTTTTTAAAAAACCAAGAGATTACCACTGTGTTAAGAGCAAAATTCCAGCCAGTCCTGTTGCAAACTTTATGCCAGATTTTAATGTCTTAGCAGGTCAACAAACCACATTCTCTTTAGCTCAAAACCAATGTAATAAAATATTCTATCACTGCACCTTGCAAACTAGTAATGAATGTCTCTGAGAGAACATGAGAATGCTGATTATTCTCCTAAGATAACTACAAACTACACAAACAACGGGAGACTGCATATGAAAACATGGCCTTAAGCGATCTTAAATTATTCCAGAGAAAATCTGATAAGATTTACTATTATGTTATGATATTATACCATGTTGTCTTCTGTCTCCCATGAAAAAGCACTAAGGACCAAGCTCCATGTAAATAATTTATGTTAGTTCTGGCTCAGCTAATTAACTGAACTCACAGTTTTTAACTTGTGGTTTGTGGGTCTGAAGCTCCATGAACTCCATCCAAGTGATTCTCAATAGATAATTAACAAAAGTAAACCCATTTTCAGTAAAATAAGATTAGCTGCACAAGCAGTCAGCAGTCATTAGCAAAACATAGCAGCCCATAAATTTAGTGTTAAAATCTCTACCCTATTGGTTTTTAATTGTCTAGTGCATCAGGTAGGATGAGTAGGATTATTAAAAGAATAAAGGAGAAAAAGCTTTCGATATGGCAGAGAAAGGCAAGTTACCTGTCTTTACTGAATTGTTTTTTAATTCAAACTGATCTCCTCCTCACTGCCTCATAGTGCAATATGACAAGCCATCAAAGTTTTGACATTTGCTGCAATGCACAGTGGCATCTTCTGTAAGGACTTGAAGACATCCAAAGGGCAGCATTTTTACTTGCCTTTTCTCTCAGCACCTTCAAGAATTTGACTCCTCTTCAAATAAAAAAAAGTAAAAAAAAAAAATCAATGCTACTACAAATAAAGGGGAGGTAAAATCAAAGCAAGATCACTAAATTCGAGCAATTTCTTTTGTGAGTAATTCAGAGCCATGTCAGACTACTGATAATATAAAAACACAAACAAGCCTGAAATTAGAATGGAAGAAATACGACACTCCTTTCTTCCAGTGTAGACAAAAAACAACCTTCATTTATTAATGGGGCAGATTTCCCTACACTTATCACAAATGGAGCCATAAAATTTCTTACTGTGACCAATCACACACTCTATGTTCTTAATTATATTCGAAAGGTCTGAAGTTACTAGATTCTTTAATTAAATGTTCTCCTACTGGCTTTAACATATCACTGAACGGGTAGTATTCTGATAGCCCAAATAGATCTGAACTATCCCTACTCCTAAATGAGTCGTCATATAATTATAAAAGCCACAAGTAAGACTATCGATCATCCCATTTATTTACTGATGAACTGTGAGTGACAATTCCACAGAGAGCAATATTGAAAGAAGCTGAACAGCCAGCAGGCCAGACATGAGTGCAAACCAGAAACTTTCAGTTTGCATCTAGACAATAAATTTGTTATTGTCCACAGATTACACTCATTAAAAAGTTCCGTCCAGCCCAAGTGATCAGAGAATCGACAGGAAACGGAAAGGATGCAATAACATGACTGCTACATTATGCTGGAGAAAGCCAAAGGCCAGTTTTGCTTTTCCTCATTGATTAACATCTTGAAGCAATCCTTTAAATTTAGGGAAGGCTTCAACTAATATTTGTTAAGATTAAGCATCACTTTAGAAAACTCTACAAAGGTAAAAAGGTTAAATCAAGTCATGGAAGCCAGGATGTTGTCTCTCCCACTTGCAGTGGAGGAGTTTTACAGCGATGCTGAGGGCAAATGTCAGCATAACGTCATGCAGAACACGCTGTGCATTATTAACACTTGGCAACTGCAATACTGATTAAGAGCTCAACACTACAAATGCTTATTCACAGAAATAATTGCTGTTCAGATAAGAAAGCCTACTGAAAACAATGGGTCTACTAAGATGCTCACAAGTACTGAAGTCAGGGTAAGACTGTTCTACAAATGAGAAGCTAAAAACAATCTAAAGCAGCCTGGCCTATTCTCTGTGTTCCAGAAGAGCCACACACATTCTTGAAAAAAGAAAGTAGGGCCTTAGTTTTAGGTCAGGTGTTTCCTTGTTTAATCTTATTCTATGCTGTGTTGTGCAAGAAATACCCATGATTTAGCTAAGCTGTAGGTGGACAATGGTCCCCGACAGATTTAGCAATCTCTACCAGACACTTTGGCAAATTATACAATAATAAAATGCATTATTTTTGTCTTCTTTTCACACTGAAATTACTCTGATTGCAAAATGTGATAGTAACCTTTAAAAAACACTTTGCCCCGTTATATACAACACAATAACAAGAAATGAGATACAAAAATAAAGTACGCCATGGGATTATAATGCTACTGTCCTTTTACATTTTGCAATACTGGAAATGAGAATTCATATTCCAATGCTTCAATCCTATTACTCACTGTTATTTCAATAAGTGCTTTAACAGAGCACACAGCAAAGATGGTTAACTTGTGGCTTCCAAACCAAACATTTCTCTTGTGCTGATCAAGAAACTGGTATCTTCCTGGTATATGGTTGGCATTAGAAGTAATCCGGCACAAAAGCAACTGAGAATATCAAGAGGGAGCTGCTGAAACCAGGCTTGCTGGGTTACACAAAGCTCAGCTGCATGCCCAAACCAGCCTAGTCCCCAGTACACAATGATTCAGTATTAGCCTTGCCATATAACTGCTTCTTGCCTTTGAGATAGGTACATACTTTCCCCTCCTCTTGCTTTTCTGAATTACGTGCTGTGTGACTTGTGGCCACATAAAGATTCCCTTATGTATCGTAGGACCAGAAGCAATCTGAAGTGTATCTAACACTGGGATAGAGAAAGGACACTTGTAAAATTCTTTTACCATTAAAATTCCATTCATGGACATATATGTCTTGGTCTACAACTCAAGATGGGTGATGAGTGTTAACGTTAAAATGAGAAGTTTTCAAAAAGATAATTGGTTGCATAATTTAGCCAGTAAAGTTCTGGCATAGCCTTCCCCAGATCCACGAGCATAATTTCTATTAACGCTAATGGGAAAAAAGTATACACAGAAAGGTAAATGAAAAAAGCAATCATTTATTATATTCTTCTGAATATGTTAATGTAGATTTCACACAGCAGACATGGATTTTCATTTTCTATGAAAATGCCATGTTAATGGCATTTTTCTACGTCTATGCCATGTTAATATCCATATTTTTCTGCCTCTAGGTTTAGCACTTGGCAATAAGCCACTAGATAAATCATGAAGTACAAAGCAAAAGCAAAACAAAAGCATGCTCCAACATAGTCTCTACAATCAGCAGTGCAGACTGTGCCAGATGGAGCAGATGATGTGGTCAATGAAGGTGCAGAAGGTGAAAAAATTAATCTAAGGGAATTAAAGGATGCCTGACACCAGACTGCTCCCCAAAATCTCTTGTGTCAGCTTCAGCTGTCTGTGCAGAGTCAAGTGCACATGGTGGACATGCACTAATTGTGCGTGCCTCTCTCTGCTGTTACTGAATTTATTGATTGTTTTTACTGTGCTCCTCTAATTTCTTTTCCATTATTTAATTTGGCCAAGAAGTTTCCACTCCAAACAATTTGAACTGTAAATTATAGCTGCTAAAAAACTAATCTCTAACACTGTTTCTTGTGCATTTTCCACAATGTTGCCAAAGGTATCCAAAAAATGCCTTCTTGAGAACTCCTACCACATTCTTCCCATTTGCAGCATAGTGCTGCCTGGTGCATCTACAGTTATTTCTGGGTTTTCCATGCTTGTAGCCTTCTACTGTTCCCCATACACTACACTGTGGCTGCATCTTTTTGTATTCTTTCAAGATCTGTATTTTTTCAATTCAGCCTACTTAGCACACTGAAGATGCAAAGGAAGAAATACGTAGTCCAGGATGACAATAGGTTTTATCAATATAGACTTCAATGGCTCCCAAAATGTTTTATATTCGAGATGCAGCGTAACAATATTCAGTTACAAACATTGGAAGACTTGGATATAAAGGTCTGCTCCCTATAGGAAGGGCTGATTTTTGGGTGCCTTGTACTACAGTCTCAGATTTTTTTTTTCTGCACAAAATATAAAGCTAAGAAAGTATGTATCTTTGTGTGAAAAATTTAGAGGTAATACCTTTGAAATGATAGAAGTTAACTTCCATTCCCACAAGGTGTATATGTGTTTATGAGCAAGTGTATGAAGAGAAAAGGAAAGGCTTGTAACATTTTGCTATTTAGAGGGTTCACACTTGCTCCCTGCAGTTTCCTTTACTTGTTTTTAACTCTACTCCAAGTCCTTTCTCTTAACATTGCTGTATGCCCCTCAGAGAGCCTGTGACCACTGTGCAGAAGGGCACAGGTCAGAGAGACTGAGAAGCTCCCTGCCCGGGCACGTGTGCAACTGCAAGCAGTATTATTACATCAGTGTGATGTCACAGCTGACCTAACAAGGGCCATCTCTGAACTACCGGCTCAGGTTGCAACCACTGGTTGCAACTGCAGGGAGAGGTTAACAAGTCTTATTAACGGGTTTAATGATGCACTGCCATGACACCCAAAATACCTCTGCATACTGCTGTAGTGTGTAACCTAAAACGCCTGGGGGAACCAGCACGGCTTTCCATGGAATGAGGCAGCCTGTTCAGACAGCGCATCCTTTGGGACTCTCCCACACTCGTAACTTGTTCACTCTGTTGCTCCCAGAAGCACATTTCCAGGAACTTACCCTTCTTCTCCATATCTCTCCAAACTGGCCATGATCTCACCTAAACTGAAAAAAACTAGGAATCAGACTGTATTCAGAATTACCCTTCAAGGGACAAGCACAACGTAGTACCTCTCCTTTCTCAAATCCTCTGCAATAGAAAATCATTAATCTTTTCTTGCAAACATCCCAACAGTCCCATAAATGTGGCAGGATAGTTTTTTCAGCTTTTTTTCTAACTATTGGTGAGATGAGTTCAGTGAAAATGAAAAAAAATGAAGATATTGGGAATCTGTCTGATTCAACAGTTGACACTTTTATCCCTTTCCACAGCATCTAGATATTATTTGTACTTTTAATCTTGTGCTAAGACCTCTGCCTCACTGTCAGGAAGAAACCTACGAGCAAAATATATCCTTTAAATTTTGCTCTTTCCTTGTTGTCACATGCTGGCAACAGTTGATCAAGAAATCAGCGACAGCAACAAATTCTGCCTTCTGTAACATTTCCCATACTGCATATGGAAATGGCAAATGCATATGCAAAAAAATCTAAAGAAATTATCTTTTGCTTCATCTTCCCCTTTGTAGATTTGTTGGCCTACTGAATAGCCAAACTTTGCAGAGAAGCTGACTAATACACCTTGTGTTTACAATTCCTGCTTTCTTAACTAGCTTTAAGTCCAAAAGTAGCAATAACAATTATTTGTTGCCTGGAAACATATGAACTACACATTCATGCCTTTCTCAATGTATATAGGTTTTTTTCTATAATGTTATAACAGAGATCTACCAAAGCCTGCAATTTATCAGCTGGAATAAATGTCACCTTCTATGATTCAATTTTTTATCAACCACTGATGGCCAAATTTTACTTTAAACAAGATGCAGATGACTTGCCAAGTTCATCTCTAATCAGTGTCACTAAAATGTTTACCAAACAACATCTTTTTTTTTTCCCAGCAAAAATACAAAAGATAAAATTTGCCCTTTATTATAAAAGAAGACGTTTGCTAGCAGTTATTATTTATCCTTTTCATATCCAGAGTTTCTTTGACTTGGCAAACTAAGCCAACTGCTGGCTTTTAAAGATAGCATGTTGGAGGACATTCCTAAACCACCTCTTTATGCTTATTTCCATATACATTAAAAATCTTTGCATGCCCTACTGTATTTGGGAGTCTTTTAGCAAAAAGAAGTAAAATTTCTTTTACATTACTTCCACATTAATCATACCACAGTAACTACATAAATATCACTCAAAATCATTGGTGTCAGAACAGCCAAACCTCATAAGCACCTCATGTTATCAAACTACCCTTACTGTCCAGTCTAAATGCATTCCTACCCACCAAATTAGCACAGGGATGTATTTGTCTTATTAGCCAATTAATAACAAACAACTGTCTGTTTTCTGAGTTAGAGGCAAATGATTAAATGTACCAACTAAATCTCATTTCTATTACACTAACCAACAATGCTGCCAATAAGCAAGGCCCCTAAGCAAACTACCTTTGGTTTTGCTTTTTGCTTGCTCTGCTACAATAGCTAAAAATGGAAACGTAGCCAACACCATTTTCAAATGCCATTTTCAAAGGTGTGCTTACATTCCGCATTTTCTAAAAGGCAAACACCTAAGTTGCAGACAGCAAAGCCCTGCTCCACTGAGAGCTCAGGGAGAGATGCCAGCTGGAGCCGGGCAGCCTCAGGGCACCCGCTGCCACTGGCACCTGCGCAAAGAGAATCACACAAAAGGGGGTAGAAAGTTCCCTGCAAAGCACTTTGTGGAAATTGGGCCAAGATTTCAATAATACCTGGACCTCCCAGCAGGCATTATGTTGCTTAAAAATACGAAGATCCAAAGTCCTGATTAGATTTGTAACACTGTGTTCAGGCTTCCCAGGTACAAGCAACTAGCCAGGAACTTTATAACTAAGCTTGAAGAGCAATAGACTGCCATTTTACTACTGCTCCATGGCTGATTTCTCAGAACACAGTATTATACTAACAGCAGCAATACCTAAAGTTTCACAAAATCTTTTCTTTGTAATCACAATGTTTTTTATTAATGGTATTTATTACAGGAAGTGAAACATATGATCAAATAAAGACCTTGAAGAGTATGAAGGGTATGACTGAGATGTACCAATAGACCTAGAAGTCAGGCCTCAAGTTCATATACTAAGGAAAAAACCCAATATATTTATGATTTTATTAAGACGGAAAAAGCCTTGATATATGCACAATGTAAAATCCTCGATTTTCTTCCCTGCCCATTATTCATCTAGATTTTCAAAGGTACTTTATGGGAAATTATTCTAAACAGCAGGTGATTCTGTACCCTACACTGGGAAAGAAGAAGAAAGCAATTTCCCAACAATCCGCAACCATCAATCCTCTTGAAAAATAAGCTTGACCATAAGCTTAAGGCACCACCAGCCTGAGCTGGAAAATCCTCAAAGGGCATTCCAAGCTATGCTGGAGCAACTGACATTTCTTATGTGAAATGTGACTTCTAAAAACTTTCTAGTTGAAAAAGTTTTTTAATAAGGTAAGATTTACCAAATGTATACATAGTGAAAGGCAAAAAAAAAAAAAAAAGATACTTGCATTTTCATTAGCTAATGCTTCGCAGACTTTAATTAGAATGAACTTTCTCATTAGTTTCCTTATTTTCAGGAAAAAGTCTCACTCCTCTAAATGAGATCAATCATTTTTTTTCTATGCACTAGGAGTTTTTTGATGATCAGGTATGATGATCATTTATGTTGATGCGTGAAGAACTTGACAATATGGCAAAAAGATAAACCATTGACCTTTCAGAGATTACTATTGTATTGTGCTATATAGTTTCTGACGCATATTGATGACCTCCTTGCCTACTTCAATAGGAGAATATAATTAAATTTAAGTTGAGCAATGTACTAGCCATTCTTCACAGCTTGGGATTCTCTGTGGCAAACAGTGCCCACAGTTGACATGAACATTATTAATGTAAAAAGAAATAATCAGCAACAGACGCCAAGCACTGAAGGCCGTCCTCCAGTTTGATTCTGCCTTTCTTTCTGGACAAAACCTGCTGCTAACATCAGAGAATTCAAGAAAAAGTTAATGTTTAAGAATGCAAAACAGATTGGCGTCTTGAATGCCTAACCGTTTAGCCAGATAAATCTGTCCGTGAGCTGGATCTACAGAGGTACCATATTCCAGATAAAACAGTCTTATGATTTTTGCACAGATGTGCAACTCGTTATTATAGGCACCTCAGATAACTCGGAAACCTCCGCTTTCGTTCAGATCACATCACAGATCAGATAAACCTTGCCAGGGCATTTTAGGAGAACTCCAAAGACCTACCACTTAAGAAATAAGACAATAAAAAAATTCTGCCTGTCTCTTTGTGGTGGATTACTCAAACTGAGGAAGACTGATGGATGGATTATTCATAACGAAAAAAGGATCCTGGCTATGATTTCCTAAATTAAAGAAAAATGTCCAAGTCTTTAAGAGCAAAAATAATACCCAAACCTTGTCTTTCAGAGTTTTTGCTTAACCACTAAGAGTTGCTGAATTCATATTCCCCAGCTTTTGCCAAGGTAGTATTCACTAAAGAAGGTATTCTAGCCAGTAAAATCTCTCAAAAAAATCCTTACCTGCTTGTAATTATCTAGCTTGCTTCCTCCTATCATTTCTACTGCCCTCATTGCTGACTATTTTCTTCTAATGAAAATCAAGAGACACTTCAAGAAGAAGCATTTCCTTTACCTGTCAATTACTTTTTCCCTTCCCTTCCATTAGCCCTTGCTAATGCCTGCTGCTCCCACGCTCCTTCCAGCACAAGTATCTCAGAGCTCCTAGCTGACATTTCTGAAAAATGAAGTGTTTACCATCCTTACATTTTTCTGACTCGTTTAAAACTTCTACATGTAATTCATTATATTTTATTTATATATATTTTCATTATATATTTATTTAGCACCAAAATCTGAATTACTTGTCTGCTAAAACCTGCTTTTCAATAACTTTGTACGAACATATTTGCATATATACAAATAAATGGAAAACCCTTTGTGTTCCTTTGTGATTAGACAGCACCTATAGCAGCACAGTTTGATAACACACAAATCTGTTATTGCAAGAAAACAGACGAGCAGATGTTTGATGACTAACTTACTACAGATCAAGTCCTTAATATGTTAAACTAGACATTCCTGAAACATCTCACCCTTCTGGTTTGTCAATGAACTGTAGTGCACTGTCTTGGGAGAATCCAGCTCTACCTTTACCTGTTTCTGTGGCAGAGCCTGAAAATGCCACAAGAGACAGATAATGGTGCTGCTGTTCAAAGCAACACAAAATATCATTATCTACCATGATGATTGCAGAGCATTTTCTGGATATGGAGAGCTAACGTTATGAATAGTATACAGTGGGAACTGAGGTCTTCCTTGCAAAGCTAGGCTGATGTTTTTGTGCATGTGGGCGTGCATACACATGTCAGTGTGTGTGAAGGAAAGGTAAGTGTGCTGACAAGGTTCATCCAGAAACTGTACCTCAAACTCCTAATTACAACACAGCATCTTAAGTTTACCTGTTTATGGGAATGAATGTCACAATTCTAGTCCAGTACAGGTAGAATAATACATCTTAGGATATTGGTGTTCAGTAATATTACACTAGCATTTTCCCCAAGAAAGATGATAAAGTCATGATGAGTAACCTAATCTAGTTGAATTTGTCCCTACTCATTGCAGAGGGGGCTAGACTAGATGACCTTTAAAGGTCCCTTCCAACCCAAATTGTTCTATGATTCTATGATGATTCTATGATTTAAACAAGTAGACTTTCCATTGGCCCACTTTTAAAGCATATATCATAAATGTCTTGCTTCCATTTTTAATATATCAGGTTGTGGAGGAAGGAAGAGAATCCTGAAGTTATTCAATGTTCTGTCTTATACAGGCACCAGTTTCTAGGACATTGTCTTAGTTCAGCCTTGTTAGATAAGTCTTATTTAAATTAGCTGGATTAGATTTGAAGATTAGTGCTTATTATCAAGTCAGTAGATCAGCATGTAGGTTTGACAATATTTTCACCAACTTTTGAATTCACCAGTATTAATTGCACATTGCTAGCATTTGTAACTACCAATGTGCAGACTCAGAGCTTAAAGACATGATCCAGAACCAAATGTTGCTGAGTCAGATGCAGAGTCAGAAGTGCTTTAATGTGTTGCTGTCAGATATCTGACAGCATTGGCAGGTAAAGGGTACAAAGTCATACCATTAAACAACCATTATTGCTACTTTCTGAGCATTTAAACCCCAAGTTTCTTATTACCCCAAAGTTTTTTCATAAGGATCAAAAATGACTGAGAACAATGTTTTTAGAAGTCCATAAAGAACATAATAAAACCTTTAGGAGATTCTCCTGAAGGTGGTAGAGCAGAACACAAAACTTGTAGAGACTACTTTTGTTTTGTTTTGTGATAATTGCATTTCAGACCTAAGTGAAATGCACCATTCCGTTTTATTCTATTCACAAAGGTCAGTGTTATAATCTTATTGGTCAACGGCATACTTAGAGGGGGCTTATAAGAAAGACGGGAAGACTTTTTAGTAGGGCTTGTAGTGATAGGACAAGGGGTAATGGTTTTAAACTAAAGGAGGGTAGATTAAGACTAGATATAAACAAGAAATTTTTTACAATGAGGGCAGTGAAACACTGGAACGGGTTGCCCAGAGAGGTGGTAGATGCCCCATGCCTGGAAACGTTCAAGGTCAGGTTGGACGGGGCTCTGAGCAACCTGATCTAGTTGAAGATGTCCCTGCCAATTGCAGCGGGGTTGGACTAGATGACCTTTAAAGGTCCCCTCCAACCCAAACCATTCTATGATTCTATGCTGTGTAGCCTCTATAGCTTTTCCTCAGCTGTATTAGAATAATAGCTGTCCAGCAGTAGAGGCACACACAGTATATACTTGCAACATATTGTTACTTCACTAGCTCATTTTCTAAGGAAAAGGACAGCATGATTTAATTTTGCTTCAGTTGTTAAATACCTTCTCATAATTGAGACAAAAAGGATACATTCCTGAAAACTAGTCAACACTAGAATGTCGCTTGTTCTAGATGACTGGCATAAAGCTTTCGTTTGCTTTTAAATGAAACTAGATATTAGGAAGACTTCTTTACCAAGAAGGTGCTCAAACACTGGAACAGGTTTCCTAGAGAGGTGGTTGATGATGCCCCAAGCCCGTCAGCATTTAAGAAGCATTTCAACAATACCCTTAATCATATGCTTTAACTTTTGGTCAGCCCTGAAGTGGTCAGGCAGTTGGACTAGATGATCATTGTAGGTTCCTTCCAACTGGAACTATTTTATTCTATTCTAAATAAATTGTAAAATAAATAAATAAATAAATAGTTAGATTAATAAATCAATAAGAGACAGAAAAAGTCATAAACTGCCACTCCCAGGAAAGTGTAAGGTGCCAAGCAATGCACATCAGGGCTGCTACATTACTTGTGGGTAGATGGAAGGTGAGCATCAAAGCATCGGCTCATGTCTATTATCAGCCTAAGGAATTTCAAGCACAGCAAGTCTCTGTTGAGGTTGCATTTGGAGGAAGACTGCTTGATTGATAGTAATTAATGCCACAGTATTTTTTCTCTAGGTAATGAGTAACTCTTTCTCTCCCCTCTGAAGCATTGCTGTCACTTTACTGCCAAGGGTTCTTCCAAACTCTGCATTACACCACTCGTGTGGCAGTACAGCCATTAGAGCACTGACACCTAAAAGAGCGAGGAGACAGCTCTAAGAAAGGTCTGGAGTGGCTAAAATGTAATCTTGAATGGATCCTGAATGATTTTGTCAGTAAATGCTCTCACTGTGTCAAAAGATGGCAATGCTCAGCATTTTGTTGGTTATTACCTTGCTTCAAAATAACCAACAAACAAACTTAATTCAGTGAAGTAAGATCACTGTGAATGCTTTGATTTAGAGATCTATACAACATTTCATTATCAAACATTATCAGATAAAGCCCTGTTTTGGTTAGTGCACATTTTGGAAAGATAATTGCCTAGTTTTCAAGCCCATCACCTGTAAAACAAATATATCCTACAGCTATCTCTCACATTGTCTTTACATTGTCAAATTCAGACATGCAATATGATTTGTAAAAGCCAAAAAAACAAACCTAAAACGTGGCATGCATTTAGATGTTTAACTATGCATTTAAGAGCCAGATCTTTTACCCTACCTTGAATGAATGTACAAGTAAAAATAATCTTGACAGAATGATACATGCTTTATTGTTTCATCAAAAGTGCATCTGAAGAACTAATTTTTTAATATTTTTTACAATGTCATTCATGACAAAGACATACATAACCCTTAAATACATTACTATCTAACAGCTGTGTATCTCCTCTCATCATCCTGAGCTTTGACAACTGAACACAAACATATTGGCTTGTTATCCTTTAAAAGGCATTGATGGACACTCTCTCTCTCTCTTTCTTCCTCTGTTTCATCTGTCAAGCATTAATCACTGCCTTAGTTGCAAATGAAACTTTTATTGAGCAATTATCATCTAGGTCTATATAAAATCCTTGCCCTTCACTCCATGTATTAGGTAAAAATGCCATTGCCTGAGGAATACAGCAATAATACATTATAAAATATGAAATCTAATAAAACAGGTGCTGTATTTCTTGTACCATCAAATTCCTGGATTTAACTAGTGTATAGAGCAGAAATGCCTGATGTCTTTCCCCGACAACTCCCACCATTACATCAGCGAAAACAGAATGTTCTCCTGGCGTTGTAATACATGCACAAAACCCAAGCATAGCGAGCATAACGTTTCTTAATCTTTTTCAGTTAAGAGGAAAAAAAAAAAAAAAAAAAAAGATCTCCTTCCCTCTTTTTCTCCCCTCAAACCTATGGCCTCTGGTATCCCTTTACATACTTTTGGAAATTCAGAGTAAGGAGTAATGAAGCAATTATGAAAACATAGTATTATTGCTTTAAAAAACTGTCATTTTACCCTTATAATTGAAAGTGAAAAAAATATCAGTGATTAGTATGCTTCTGACTATGCCTGGTGATAGACTTTGACAAGACAGAACTTACACTAACATTGGACAATTATTGTATTACCTTTATTTTCCCCCATTGTTTGCTCATATGCTTATGGTGCTTCTACGCTTCTTTAAAATTTGTACAGATTCCTGATTTTTTTGGATGAAGAATGATCACAGTGAGTGAACAAACCCATGCTAAATAATTAATGAGGAGTCAGCAACACTCAGACTGTCTAGAGTATCTGGCCCAATCTTTCTCTCTTTACTACATGAAATGCAGTTTCTGGCCAGCTCAGCTGTCTATACACAACAGGCAGAAAGGGAAAAATATGAGGTGTATGCCAGCCTCTCCAGCCTCGCAGTAACAGGATGTCAACTGGCAGCTGTTTCTGTAACAACTCCCTCAACCAAGTATTCTTTTGAACTGGGATTTATGCAGATGTTTATGTCAATACAACTTCAGCACAAACATCTAATGGGATGAAGCAAGAATCTTCAAAATAAATAATTTAAGGTAGCCCCTGGGACAACGAATGGAAAGCCAAGGGAAAAAAAAAAAACCAACAAAAAAACCCAAACAAAAAACCAACAAACCAACAATTCCTTTAACAATTAAACTTCTGTATTTTTTTTTCCATTTTTTCCTCAGAGGCTATTGAAAACCTAAATGTAACATGGATATGAACCTATGCATTAGCTTAATCAATTTTAGCCACAGCTTCTCCTGCTAGCCTTTACAAAAGCAAGAATCCTCTGCACCCCAAAATGTTCTCTCTATGCCTGAAACAGGTAGCAGATGATGAGAAGCTTTTCACACGTTCAAATAAACAAAAAGCAAGTAGCAATACAGGTTAAGTAGCAACCCTTAGCAGTTGGTACAGGCATCAATTATGCAACGTGGTTCTAAACTTCTTTAATATCCAAAGCCCAAATGTGAAAAAAAGCATTGATTAAATAAAATCCAAAAGAAATGGCAGGAAGATTTTCAATGAAAACATAAGATATTTCAACTACATTATATTATTTTATTTTATTCTCTACACTCTCACTTCCATGAGCTTTATTTTTTTTTTCTCCCCATAAAGATTGCTTTCAAAGAATGAAATTGAAATAGTATCAAGTTTGGCATATAATGAGGTTGGGATTAATACTAGCAAAAACCTTCAGATGTCTAATGTTGAGATGCATAAATTTTCTTCATATTGAAAAAGCTAAATTGGTTCTCTCTTTTTTGATCTTTTGTTTTCTCTTATGATGGGTTTGCCACTTGCAAATTCAAGTGTAACAATAATGACCTAGATGAGTGGAGGCTTATGCAATTCTCCTATCTCTTTTTTAAAACCTGCTATTTGAGTTTCAATACAAATTGACCATTGGAGCTTTCCTAGAAGCAGACTTCCACTGCAGAAGACACACAAAACTTATCCACAAACAGCAGATTTGAACTGAGTGCGTAAAGGACACAGCAGGGTGCCAATATGTGAAAGTTTAACCTTATGTGATCCTCACTCTTGTCTTCACTCAAACACATCCAAAAAACCAGGAATTCTATACCAGGCCAAATGTAAGACAGATTACAATTTTAGTATAAGAAAAGTCTTTACTAAGTAGTAAATCAATACTGAGGGAAGGCAAAATTACAGGTAAGAAAATGAATTTTTCCTTTTTCTTGTGTTATATCCACTGTTGTGGACAGAAGTAATAATTCATGGGAAGTAGCAAAGAATGACCATCATCCATCAACTGCACAGAAATGGTAATGAAAGAGTAAAATACACTTGCCCAATGGAACTCCAAAACTCAAAAAACTGTGGGAATAAAGAGAAAACTGCAACAAAACCTCCAATCGAGTCAGTAAATATTTTAGAAAGTAGAATTAGCTGGAGATCTTTTTTTTTAATGAGTTAAAGACCATTCAATTATTTTAGAACACAAGGTTTCTGCTTCTACCCAGAACAGAGGAAAGAGAGGACAGGCAGCAATTCCTTGCTGCAAAGCAGCAATGGTCTCCAAAGCCTAAGCACAAGCTACAGTCTTTTTTTTGGTCTGTTTTCAAGATCTTTCACTAACTCAAATTTGCGAAAGGCATATTCTTTTTTCTATGCATAAAAAGTATATCTTCTCCAATTTATAGCATTTAATTTCTGAATAAATATTAAATATTCTAGGAAGAGGGAGATACAGAGAGAGGTGAATTTTAGACATCAGCTTTTCACACAGACAGACTTCCCTTTTCATTCACAAAGCAGACAAAATGTGTATATGCCCGTAGCTTGGTTTCTATTAGCAGTATGAATCTTCCTTCCAGAGGTGTTTCTGAGCAGACTGGATGATTTGCTATCTAAATAATATATTTAAACACAGTTCTGGAAGAAAACTGATGTTTCTCCATCCAGAAGCATCATACCTCATCATAATCATATCTCTGGCAAAACCGAAATCTGAAAGGATGTTCCCAGACTGCCAGCTTTTCCACCTGAAAAGAATGGAGTAATTTGACCTGGCAAATTAGGACACAGAATTATATATTTTTTTTCATGAAACTGCCATACACCACAGGAGATGCAAATAGGCATCTTCCACAGGTCAGAATGGTTCAGATACACATTATTGTCAAGACTATTCCCAAAAAGGTGGAATGCATTTCAAAGTTTTTGAAAAAAATTCATTCCACCAGAATGGTATAAAAAGGGTAAAAGAATTGGATGCTTTAGGTTGAAATCACCCATCTGCTGGAAAGGTCTAAGCATCTACATGCAGGATTTTTAATATATCAAACCAATAATACTGGTTAGTAAGTAAGAAAGATCTCTGTTAGTGCAATATACGTCAACACATGCTCCCTGTCTGGTCTGAAGAAATTATTTTAGGAACAGTGTAATGATAAGGAGAAGATATTGCAGCATGAGGGTGAAACACAGCTAGACATGCTGAAGTTCATTAACTCAGGCTTTCAGAAGCCACGTCCTATTCAAGCATTCTCATGCTCTCCTTCAAAAAAGAGTTTACTCCAAGTTCTCTCGCAAAGGCAATTCATATCCTGATATCTTCATTATGCGTCCCACTAAGTACTAGGCAAGACATTCCTTGGATGCTACAGATGCTGTGCATTAAGTTGCCAGACACATAACCACAGTGCAGAGATTTTGCTATATTCCTTATTCCTGCTGGCTTGAATAGTGATAGAGAAAAAAATCTGCCTAGATTTTAGTTTTGCTTGAAAAGCACTCAGATTCTGATTTATTTTCAAAAGATGAACATACTGACATAATTGGCAACCAGTCTCTGAGGGAGGGAAAATGGTTGGGTTTTTTGTGTTTAGTTTGGTTTCTTTTGTCTTGAGAAGGCCTCAATAAACTATAGAAAACAAAAAGAGTTCAAAGGAGGATTAAAGATGAAAAATGAAAAAATACATTTAGAAAAGACTTGGAAAAGCTTTAATGGAAGACTCTTTGTTGCCAAAGTGCAAACAAGAAAACTTGCACTATAACTAGTTGTTTGTGGAAGGAATAGTAATTAAGCAAATAAGCTAAATGTATCTGTAAAGAAAGATGTTTGCTTCATCTCTCTCAGCTTTGGGTGAGACCTACAAAATGCTGAATCAGTCAGCCCCTCAAAAATAAACAAACTTTAAATCTACTAATGCATGGGAGATTAGGGTTTTCTTAAATTCTCAGATAATCAAATACTACTGGATCTAGAAGACACACATGCAGTGATCTGCAGCTGCTCCATCCTGTTCCTTAGTCCCTGCAAACACTGGCTTTCTGAAGGAGGACATTTGCCAGGTAAAGGTTAGGAGCCAGGGCAGCTGCCTGGACTCAGAGCCAGAGGTGGTGCTGAATAATACAGCACAGAATGTGAATCCAACCAAAACCATTTTGGATTATACAAGGCACCACACTCGCTAAATAAAATATGAATTCAATTATTTTATTTGTTATTTAAAGTGCTTAATGCTTCAGGATTGGCCGAGCAACAAAAGCAACGAAATTCTTGTTCAACAAGACAAGAATTGTCCCAGAGGAGTAATTGCAATATGTGCTTTAATTCTCAAGCTTGAAGCTCAGGGTGATTACACAACCTGGAATTCAGAGCATCTGAAGGACACTCACAAACATATTCATTATTTACTATTCTGAGGAAAAGGCATGAACACATCTGGCAGCTTTGAACATTTGAGTTCCAGCGTCAGATCATATCACAAATAAGAACAAGGCATTTGCCACTAGTCTAGCCAGCTCTCAGAAGCCCATTCATACAACAGTGCTCCACTTCTGATTTATTTCTTTTTACTTTAAGAAAAATTCCCATGAGTCTCAGGTTTCGTAAAGTCCCTGGAGTTCCATCTACCATTCTGAAAGCAAGAATACAAATGAAGAAATTTCCCACTATTACATGAGGAGAAAAAGAAAAGACTGGAGACAAAGTCTTGACCTCATGCAAGACACTGGCAAACTTTATTGACTGAGAGGAACCCAAACTTTGTCCTCTGGCCCTTCTGTCAGCATATATGGACACAGACAGTCATAGCAGACATTTTAAAATGGAATGAAAGGCAAATACAGTGACAACTGAAGGGTAATAGCAATGAATCTACACAGGTTTTCCTAAACTGTTGCTGTGCTAATTTCTTCTGGAAGGAAATACTGTTATACTTTCCCCTGATTGTAGTAATTGTATTTCTGTCATTCAGTATTGATAGAATGACTGACATCTTGTCAACATTTTAGTATGTTAATCTTATAAAGCCTGTCCATAATAAACCAGTGATAAAACTTCCCAAAGATTTTTTTTTCTAAAACAGATAAAAACTGTTGCTGCATTTTGTCTCAAAAGATTCTACCACTGAAAGCCCATACTTCACTCCTAACTGTCAGGATATCAACACAAATGCAACTTTTCCAACTAATCTTTGGTCTTGTTCTGTTGAGATGATTTCCAGGTGAATATATGAATTCCTCTGCCTCAGTCACAGGGTCCATCTAAGCAACAACAGTCAAGATTTGGCCAGCAGTAGTTATTCAGCACTAGAATCAACCAAAATGCCTCAAACTAAAATGATCTGGGAAACACAAATGACTCTCTGGAGAAAGCCAAAGTGAGTATCTTTTTATGTATTTCACAGAAAGCATAGAAAATTGAGCAAGAAGAAATCTATCGCATCCCTCTGCATGGAAGCAGGCTCAATTATACCTCAGATATTTCTGCCAGACATTTGTCTAATACATTCTCAAGTATCTCTACCAGTGGAGATTTTCCATGTCATTAGGCAATTTACTGTAGAGCTTAATGGCTCATACAGTCACAAGGGTTTTCCTAACCCCCTACTCTAATTTGCTGCAATCTAAGCCCAGCACTGCTTATCCTATCCACAAAGGACGGGGAGAGCAAACTATTGCCTTTCTCTTTGCAACTACTTTTTAAGCACCTGAAAAATATTTTTGTCTTCCACTTCAATCTGTTGCCTGTTTCACTAACCAAGTCCCTTTAACGTTTCTCTACACTTTTCAGACATGTAGGTCACATTTGCGACATCTTCTTTGTCCTCTACATTGGTCTAGTTAACTGGCTTGCATTTTTCCCAAACTGCAATGTGCAAGCCTGGATGCAGCATTTCTGTTGAAGCTGTATGAGCTCAGAAGAGAATAAAGCGCCTTATGTTCTTCTTAGGATCCATTTTAGCCTTTAAACTTGTAATATGAATCCTCTGTCTTGCCCATCTTTTCCCATTCCTGTAATGGTGCAGACACTATTCTGAGGAACACTCTTGCACATTTTCACATAGAATTCGCTTCTATTTCTTTCAGAATGCTGTTCTCATTTGTCATGATCTTCCTGAATCCAACCCTCCAATGTACTTTTAATCCTCTCACCTTTGCTTCATCTGCAAATTTAGTAAGTATTTCTCAGTTGATTTTTCAAAGCTGACAGCCTATTACTAAATGTGTCTAGCATGTGCAATAGATTCTGAGTTCTCAGATGAGAGCACAGAATTGCTATTTCTTTAGTTTCTTTTCAATGTTATAGAATCCATAGCTACAGAACAAAATATACCTATTTCCTTTCCATTATATCCTGAACCCTTTTTTTCCCCCCAGGTATACTGCCTCCCAAGTAATTTTCCTGTTCTTTATAATTGTGTTATACAATCTGTACTAAGCCTCTCATTGCTGAAGGAATGTTAGGACAGCCAATGTATATAGTGTTTGTCCCTTCTACCTTTGCTATTGTGCAACTTAAGATAACAGTTACTTTTAAAAGCCTAAAATGTTTCTTATGTTGTATAAGCACAGCATTGTAGCTATTACTCTTTGCAGATAATCTGCTTGATGTCAATGCAGCTGTTCATATGAGTATACAAAACAGATTCAAAAAAAGCCTATTATTTGTTTGGTTTAGTATAGTTGGTATAGTCTAAAATTATTCATGACATACTTTTTGGGCAAAGCTATGCATATTTTTTGGATAAAGTCCCTAGTCTATAAGGCTGCACTGCCTAGTATCACAATATACATAGTACCCAACTCTCCATTTTCCATATGCCTGCGTTGAAGTCATGTCCCATTGAAGTCCACTGAATTTCAATCTTAACTTTCATGCAAACAAAACTCATTGCTTCAACTGATCTTTCTTGTAGCAAAGGCCTGGAGGATGGGCTCTGGTCAATAGCCACTAATTTCATGAACATATCCTACTCTCATGTGACTGCTTTTAATTGAAGTGTGGAGGGAACCTAAAGACATTTCAGATGGGAGCTTCTGTGTAATAAGGGATGTAGTTAGGGAATGTTTCAGAATGATGGAAAGGGTGTTTTCCACCAACACCATCTCTGCCATTTGAGAGCATCCACTGATCTTTGTAGAAAGGAGTTTCTGAAAAAGAGGAATGTGGGACACAGCAGTTATTACTGTCACTGAAGTATGACACATAGGTGAGAAACAAAAGCTATCCCTCCACCAGTTAGAAAATCACAGCTCTGGCTAATAAAAGCTCTACATTTCATCTCTGGTCTTTACTACAGAATTCTTTAAAACTATTAGCAGCATCTTCTGTTTTCTCAGAATGAAAGCTGATGAATTAGCAACAGAGAGAAGAGCTCCTAAGCTAGACAGTTCACTTGGAGTTGTTATATAAATGGCCTTTCTGAAATGTGTCCAAAACTTAAATTATTCTGATTAGTTGACGTCTGTGGAACTGGCAACAAGCCTTTTCACTGTTGCTCTCATGGCAATTATTATTCTTGTTTCACTGCATATTTTACTAGCATTTCTCAAGTGTCTAGTTATAAATCTCTTAAAAGCCTGAGGACGGTTGAATCAGTAGAGGTAAAAGAAGAACAGATTCAAACTGATATGATCCTTGTCTTTCCTGTACAACTATTTTTGAAGTTGAAAACAACTGTCTCCCTACATCCAACCTGGAACTGATCACAATGTACTTCAAAAAGGAACAGGGGTGCTCTTAAGCCTATCCTTTATATTTATATATCACAAAAGGATATATAATTCAGAACAACAAAGTAATGAGTTACTGCACACAGTTTCCTTCTTTTTGTTCAACCAACTTCTTAAAACAGGAAGCTAACTGTAAAAATAGGATTTCTAATATTCATCTCTACAACACATTTTTCCTTGTAGATAACAGCTTTCTTCAGATTCAAGAAAGCTCTAAAAGATCTCATTTATCTATGAGAACCAATTAATTTTACCAGAAAAATATTCTTCTCATATTCCCAAACATCAGACTTTTCGTGTTCCCATAATTCATCTCCCCAAAGTGCTATCAACTCTATAATTGGAGTTTGTGTCTTTTTGTTCCCACAGTTCTTTCAAACACCACTTCAAGTCCCATCACTTCTCATTAACTAGTAACTTCTGCAACTCTCTTTGATAGAAGAGTCAAATCCCCCAAGTCAAAACTTTGTAAATTAGCATTCATTATTCCATGTTTCACCCTGCTCTGTATTATATGTCACTGAATCAGGAACAGAAACTACTGTCTCAGTTCCTAACATGTTAAATAACTTTAGAAAACTGCTCTTTCATTGCCCTCTGTACAGATCATTCCTTTGACCCCTGTGCTGCCTAACAGTGATACAATGCACACGAAATTCCTCTAACAATATGGTGTGACATGCCATCGAAAATCAGCTGTGAAGTATTCTCTGACATATGTTGTAAGAAATTTTCCATGCTCTATGATGAAAGCAGATGCAAGCAACCTTTTAATTACTTGCATGACATTTCAGCTCTCTTCTCCAAATGGGTAAAGGGCTTCATCCTGGTATTTTTGAAAAATCCAGCCCAAGTAATCTTAAGTGAAATATATCTTTATACTGAAGTAAAAAAAGACTAAACATGTATCAGTACAGAAACAGTTTCCATTTCAATGGGTTCGATATGGAAATACAAGGCTGTCAATTGCCAATTTCCATACATATTAATACCATGAACGCCACCAAAAAGGCAAGGAAATAAGAAGGAAATTCTTCATTACCAAGAAGTTGGATTACTAATAAAAATTCTCTACATGAAATACAAGATGATAGCAAAGTTAAAAATCGGTGAGTGGACTTAGGCACTGAGGAAGCAAAGCCGAGAGCTATCAGTACAGACAGACTTTCCCTGGACAGAAGATGATAAATGTGCAGAGGAACTCTTTGTAAACTAAAAATTCATCCAGCTGATTAGGCAGAAACAATTTTTCCTTAGGATCTTAGCAGGGTTTTGTTTTGTTTTCTCATCTGACAGCACTTTCAATTATTGAGACAGAATGACAAAAGAGCATATGCACTCAGTGATCAGAGGACCTGCACCATCAAACCGGGCATCTGCCACTCATTTCTGAAGGATGCTGCAAGTGAGATTCGAGTGAAAACCAGAATACTGAATACTGCTGAGCCAGGCCAGCTGGAGCAGGACCAAGAAATGGGGCTATTTGCAGAAGAATTTAACACAAATGGTCTGTAGAAAGTAATTTGTACCTGGGAATGCACCCTGTAATTGTTTCGTTGTATTTGATCAGCTACATTACAGAGAGATGACTTAGGCATACATGCGGCCAATGACAGACCAAAGAGAGCTGCAAAGGTGATTCCATTTCAATAAAGTATCCTTGGCTTTGCTCCCAAAGAGAGTCAAAGTGCATTGCCATGACCCAGCCATTAATCCATGAAAATATAAATGGATCTGGAGGTACTGTATCCTTGAATAGGCTGCATCACAGAAATAATCACCTAATTTATGAAGCTGAAGAGTATCCTTTGACTTGATTTCATTCTAACGTGGCTTGCACCTGCTCCATGCTGTCCTGAATTGCTTACTCATTTTTGAAAATGTCATGGCTACCTACCGCATTCACCAGCTGTAACAGCAGCTGTTATTTCTGTTGCCCTTTTTTCCACCAAAAAAAAAAAAGGTCTTTTTCCTTCCATCTTTCCCTGTAAACTGACAGCCTGGTAAAACACATTTTACAAACAAAATTCTGAAGCATTTCAGAAATGGGGAGTCCAATCAATGCATTGAATAATAGTTGCTCAGTGACAGAATCTATAGGGGTAAATGTTACTTGTAACTTCTTTCTATTGACTGCACAGCATTTATAGGAGAGATGGACTTCAATTAATTTTTATTTCAATAAGTCTTACAAATACTTTTTTTCTTCTTGCATTGCTTCAGATAAATCCTTGAATCATCTGCTTAATAACTCAGTAAGGGCATAGTTTCTCAGGTTTTATGGAGACAGTAACTGTTTATAAATGTATGCTATATAACATCTTCTACTAGAAACCTTTATAATCTCTCTATGTTGTGGGAAGGGGAACTCCTTTTCACTGAAAGCACAGTTAGCAGTGAATTTCTTCAAAATGGTAAATGGAATCACAGAATAATTGAGGTCGGAAGGGACTTCCAGGATCATCTAGTGCAATCCCTGCTCAAAGGAGATCTGTTTAGATCAGGCTGCTCAAGACCATGTACAAATGAGTCTTGAGCACCTCCAAGGACAGAGACACCACAACCTCTCTGTGCAACCTGTTCCAGTGTTTGATCATGCTCATGGTAAAAAGAAAAATCTTAATATCTAATCAGAATATCCCACATTAATATAATTTTTTTACCCAAACTTTTAAAATGTATGACTGATTTAAAGTCACAGTAATTACGAAAACACCTCCGTATTCATAGCTTTTTGACTGCCACCCCCACTAATGCAAAGTTTGATTTGAATTTCTTTTATCTCTCCGTTCAATATCTGAGTGGTAAATGAAAATATGCAAATAGAATATGTACAGAAATTCTGTACAGATGTAGGGGAAAAAAAAGAACCAGAATAGAGAATGATGTGGCAGTACATCACCCCACAGCCAGAGCAAGCCTGACAGTTGTCCAATAAACCATTATTACAAAAAACCCTCTTTACATAGTCCCCTACTACTCCAATACATAGAACTGAAAATGTAAACAATGAGTGGTTTGCATTTCCTTAGGCAGACGCCACAACTTCCATTTGTTTTAATAGAAAGCCCTTTTCAAACTGGTAGCAAATGGAAAACAGATCAAACTCTTTAAGACTTTGAAGCTGTTTAACAGTTAGTGTTCCCCTGCAGAATACCCAGAAAGAAGGGATATTTATAGCCTCTGAGGAAAATTAAGTTCCTGTGAAATAACAGCATTTAAGAATTTTGTATAACAGCACTTAGAATGATACATACCCCTGGAGCACCTTTTTATTGCCTATGTTTGTGGATGTTCACATTATCCTTGTAAGTGACTTACCCTCTTTGAAATTCAGCAGAGCTCTCGGACTCCATAACTTTTGGCAGTGAGTTCTTACAAGTCATGTGACATGAGTCACACGAGAAACAAAACAAGACCAAAAAAAAATCACACCCTCTTGTTTTCTTCAGCTTTTTAGCTTGTTCCTTTCAGTTTTACTGGGTATGCCTTTCCAATAGTATGAGAAGATGAAAGCAAAGCATTTGGTTTCCATACTCCATCTTTGTTAGTTTTTCCATCTTTCCTCAGTTGGTGCCTTTCAGAACTAAGGAGTCCAAGACAAAAAGATGTCATTCATCTGGGCAGGTCTTTTAACCCCCAATTATTTTCTAGCTTTTTTCTGAACCCCCCATCTTTTGATTTCACATAGGATAACCTTAAACGAATCCAGCATTCAAGCAAAGGACAGTCACAGAGAACAGCAAAAGAAAAAAAGCACAGGGAATGCCATACCCAGAACAGATACAGTGAGGCAAGCCAGGTGCCTACCTGGGTTAAACAAAGACTAGAATGAGTTTTTCTAAAAATGGATAATATGCAACCTCAAAAACAATGAAAATGCAACAACATCAAAAGGCACCTTTACAGGAAACCCTAGAATGGCACACAATGAAATGCCATGTTATCCCGTTCTGATCATCAGGATGACTGGGAATAACATAGAAGGAGGAAATCAGATATTCAGTCTGCTTGCACCTCAAGGTAGTGATTTGTTTTCCATAACTACTGCAGCTAGGGATCTAGGAGGCCTGGTAAACATTTCCAATCTTGGGTACTGCTAATTCAGTAGTGCCCAAAGAATTTCAATGGCTGAAATGAGTATCCATAGCCATAAACAAAGATCGCTGCAGAGTTTATTGCATCTTTTCCCTAAAAAAGCTCTCATATATATGGGACTAAATGGAGCTATGATGGTAAGAACAAATAGCAAAATAATTTCTTAAGTCGTGTTAAATCACAATTTTGCTTGTTCTGTTTCCCATACTTTAAACAGAATTACTAGTGGTGGTAAAATTTGCCTTTTGCAGCAATAGCAACAGAGCCCCTGGCTACTGCCAGGAGCCTCGACTTTTACTTGGGAAATTAGAGAGGCAAAAGGCTATACTTCCCCTTAATAATTATATTTTATGTCTCAGCTCTTGTAAGGTGCTTCAGTTGTAGAGTCTAAGACTAAAGTGATTTAGTAGTTTATATTTTCAGAGGATACAGTCACTCTGAATGGAATTACTCTACTTCTACGGTAAATACAAGAACATGCTTCCACATCACCCATAGGAGACTTCTCCTGAAACACAGAAGGCAAGTTCTGTCCTCAGCTGGAGGAGGCTGAACATAGGTGAGTTTGTAAAATGTTATCTGGGTTATCCGGATCTATTTCAACATCCACCTGCACTTTGAATGATGGAAAAGTCAGGTGGCTGATTTGTGAGGTTATAAATCATCTCTTAACAAAAACTCTTAGGAATTCCTTAACGTCTCTCTTGGAGGCAGCACAACAACTTCAGTCTCTGGTGCTAGTTTCACTGCCTTATGTTAGCTGCTAATTGTAGAGCAGGTCACATTCAAGGCACTGGAAAAAAGCCCAGTTACTTTTATGGTACGTGACCAAGCCCTAAAAGAAAATAATAAAACCATTAATTAAACCCATTTAAAAGGAAAAACAACAACAAGCAAACACAACTCTGTGTTTAATAACTGTAGTTATTTAGAATTATGTGTTATTTTTCTAACCAGTTACTTTCCCTGGTAAACACGGTGGCCATTGTTTTGTTAAGCTTTATAAAAAACAAACCACAGAGCACGTCCTGTTGTCACAGACTGCCACACCTGACTTGGCCTTTGTAATCACAGTATTTGGGCTGTAATTTGCAGACATCTACTGGCACTTTCAGCTAACACCTTCTCTTATCCATCTCTTCTTTTCCCCAACAACATAGAAGACATCCATGAAACATCAGACCTGAGAACTGAAGCAATGCTTCCTCTGGGTGCCATGCAAAAAGTCCATTATCATCAGAAGGTGAACATGTCGCTTTTTTTCCATAAAAGGGTGAATTCAAAACACTAAATAATTATCACATTTCAGAGAAGGAGTGCACTCAAGCCAAAAATACTGGCTGCAGAATATAGCATCTTTATTTAACATCCGTGATAATGCAGAGACTCAAAACATTCCCTCCTTTACTTATTTATGTGCAACAACAATTAAGACCATTTTCCAGGCAGCAGCAGGCATACCAAAAAATAGAATTCAGTCTCCACTGCTGTTCTGTGGCTCAAGATTGAGAAGAGAGAAATCCCAGCAGCATGGCACAAGATAATTAAAACATAATAAACTATAGCTCAGCTTTGCAAGTAAAGTAATCTGTACCAGAGTGACAGGATGCCAAAACTTTGGCACCTACAATGCATAAACAGACAACATACCATGTCCAGACTGGGCAGAGCATGATATCTGCTGTTCACTAGGCTATGTGAAATGCTTACTGAGACCTTGGATTAAGTTTACCTAGTGCATTCCTTCTGTTCATCCACCATCAGGCTCAGTAAAGCGAACAGGCTGTGAAATCAAATGCTTCCCATTTGTTCATTTTTAGGAGAGGCACAACGCTGTTTCATATAAAAGCTCCTGAACTGCCAACATTTCAATGAATCTGAAAAGACTTATCAGCCACTGATCCCAAAAGATAATCAGCACACACCAGTGAGTGCTCAATGCTCCCCCACTAGAGAGACAGTCTAGTAATGGTGACATAACCTTTAACTTCTGGGTCATCAGATATAAAATATCATTACTGTCCAGTAACTATTCAGTGACCCAAAGGACACAAGAAGAGTTGGCAATCACAGTCTCTTTTTTGGTCTTATGATGAGCAATTTCTGGCTAGACAAGTAGTTCTCTACAGTGCCAGGCTAAAGAATGCCAAATCTATTCTGTTCCAGCCAAGGACTCACACAGGTATTTCAATGGGATTACCCAAGAGCTTGACAATTGGGTGCAAGTTTGAAGGTTATGTTGGACTGGGACCGAAGTGCTCAACATTAAGTCTCTCTTGATGAACTTCTCTGTATGCACATGTATTGCAATAAAAAAAAAAAAAAAAGAAAGAGAGAGAAAGACCTCAATCCTGAAAGATATTTAGACACCAAATCCCGTTGTTGTAACATGCTTAAGTATCTCTGAAGATATAAGCCAAAATCACCCTCTATACTCGCAGTTACTCTGTTTGTTGGGAGCCTTAGCAAAGAGGCCAGTGACAAAACAAGCATGCAGTCAGGAAAATCCCATGTGGCAACCCAATACGCTAGAGAGAGCCATCATGGTTCACTGTACCATAGCTCAGACTTTTTTGTAATCATACAAGTTTCTGCTTCTCTCATTTTGCTGTCATCCATCAGCACTAAAGACTCTTCAAAACAAAACAGAAAATGCTTCCAATTCTACAACAGTCCTACAAAAGTAGCCGTAGTTTAATCACAGTTACAAAACAACCAATACATTACACTGAGTCATACAGACCCGCTTCCCTAATCTGTATCAGGGAAGTATCTACTTTATTTATAGAGACTCATTTCAACAGGTTAACTAAAACTGTTACAGTTGGATGCTAAAGGAAAGAAGCCATACTGGTCCTTAAATGGATAGTCATGTAGCACATTCTGCTGTGGTGCATGTTTTCTCTGTAATTTCCCTTCTCTGAGTGTGCAGTCTTTGAGATGCAGAAGAATGGACAGCACTTGTCAAGCTATGATTACTCCAGAAATTGAAATACATAAAATAATAACTGATGCAATCAAATGCACATCCAACTCTCATTTGCTTGGAACATAGACAAGCAGATAGCAAATGATTCAATTTGTAATTAATTCACAGAAAGAATAAGGAGTTGAAAAAAAAACCCTATATAAATACATTCTTCAGGACTTGGCAGAAAATAATGACTGAACAAGCATCTCAAAAGGAAAATTAATGAATGACAACAGGAGCAGCACATGTGTAATGTGGAGATAGACTGCAAGAAAATTAAACAGATTGCTTATGGGAAAATAGGCATCTTCTCCATATTTTGCTCAGAAAAAACACATGGTTCCTAATTGAATTCAAGGCTATTACTCAATCAGAAGCTTCTCGTGAAGTCAGAAACTGTGAAAGTATGCTTCCGAAAGCAGAGCCCCAGGAGATAATTGAAGCCTTAGAATCACAGTGGTGATTTTCTTGAACACCCATCCCCAGGTTACCTAGAATAAAATCCATCAGAGGAGAAGATACAATGCAGCAACATAAAGATTACAGTGAGTGAGATGTAAATAAAGCAAGTGGAAGAAAATAAAATGTATAAACAATATTTTGGGAAAACTATGCTTGAGTACTTGCACATGTATGCATGCAAATTCAACTTCACTATGTCAAACATATACCTGAAAAAAGCTCATATTTTAAGAAATCCTAATTCCCCTTTGAAAGAGCTCTCCAGAATCTTCACATACCTTAGGAGTGTTTTAAAAGACTTGTGAAATCGGCAGTTTTCAGAACTTAACTACAGTTTTTCAAGATTGCACTCAAGCAGGTTTTCTAAAGGAAATACCAGATAAAAGGGACATGAGGTGTATAAATGCCCCAGATGTCATAGCAGTGCCATGTGAATAGCCACAATCCCTGGCTTTAAACTGATGGAGATTTAAATGGAAGCCAGACTCACAAAGCAGATCACAGCCTGACAATTCACACGTTACAACTGCCTCACTAACAGCAAGAAATATTTTTATGAAAGTCATAGGGGGGGAAAAAAAAAGGTATTATTGAATTAAAAATTCAGTTCATAAATCCTGTGATGCCATAGGATTGGAGAGAGAAGAAAACAGAACACCTTTTTTTTTTTTTCCCCCAGGATCAGTACTGAAATTAAATCTGTGGTCTTCTCAGCCACCCAGCCAGCTCTCAAGGACACTTAGTGCTAAAATAACAGTAATAAAAGAGCCTCATATTCCTCATATGAGGAGCAGACCCCACTCTGTGTTCCTGTTCCCGATGTTAGCAGATAATGGCTTGCTAACCCTATTGCTTGCCTTCAAAGTTCCCTCACCACCAAATGAACTTTGTCACTGCTGCTCTGAAGTTACGGTCAGAGGACAGCAGGGACAGAGATCTATTTGCACCATTTGCCATTTAGTGCTACATAAAACCAGTGCACTCATTAAAGTTAAATGTGAACTGTGTGAAAAAAACACTGGCCAAGTCCTGCAGCCAGGGAGGGTAAATGAGAAAATTTAGCCATTCTGCAGTCCCAAGCTAGACAGAAAGCACACCATACACCATACAGGGATGCAAAACCATCTCTCTCTGCAGCAAAGGGCAGCACTAGCAAGGAAAGCTTAGAGAAAGGATTATCAGCCTACGGTATGGCAATGCAAGCTGGCGCAGTTTAATTTATGGGCTAACAAGTGTGTAGAGAGACCTTCAAATAGAGAAGCAATACAAACTACTCAGAGTATCTAAGACCCAGTGGGCAAAGGTGGCCAAATAATGGCAAGAGATTAAATAGACTTAATATGCTACTGAGTTCTCATAGATAAGTGTCATTAGCTCACACATACTTCATTTTCTAAAAGATCAATTACAAAAGTCCTGCCACTGAATAAAGATTGTAGCTTTTACTCTTTTGCTTCTAGAGGGGAAAAAAAAATAATTAGTCTGGATAACTCAGAAATTATACAGCAAACAAACAAAAAATGCCAATAGATTATTTCTTAACAAATCCCACGATTTCTTGAGACTCATGGCATTTAGTTTTGGAGTCAGTAAAGCTAAAGACATCACCGCAATATGCAGGTGCATGGTAAAGCTTGATTCATGAAGGTGGGGGTAGAAGCCTGTCATCACCAGTACTGAAAAAGCCTGAACACTGCACCAGAGTGAATCTGTTGCTTGTTCGGTCTGTACACTGGATTAGGAAATATACACTCCAACATCACCAAAGAAAATCTAAAATTTCACATTGCTATTTTATCCAATTAGACTGATAAAAATAACTTTGAAGAGTATATAAAACTAGTGTCAGGCAAAACACTGCAGCACTTGCTCCTTACGAGGAAGAGGTTTCCAGCCAGAGCAAAATTTGGCTGCTGCATTCATGTCCTTACTATAATGTTTTTCTGACATCTGCTGCCCTATGATCACTGCTTGGATGCTAATAATGACATGGGATATGATACTGTACATCTAATCAGTGCTTCAGCAAACCAAAGAAAAAGACAGAGTCAGAAGCAAAAAAAAGAATTCAATATCAAACTAAAATGGAATGGAAGGTTGGGTTCTCAAGTATTCCCATTACCTGATACATTTGTGATATGCCGTAAAAAAAATGTTATTTATATTAAATGAGGTACTAACAAAAAATCAATTCCTAAATCATAACTCTTTTTCAAACAATTGCTGCAACATGCCTCTCCTGGAAGCTCTGAGGGCAGAGGTGGCTTAACCTCCTAGAGCTTCTCTTCACATGAGGCTGAAATGTGTGCAACTTTTTTTTTGCAGGGTATAAACCTCCCTTAGCCATCCCTCCCCTTCTTACTAAAGTCTTTGGAAATAAGTCCTTGTGTGGGGAGAGGCAGAGGCAACATAAACACCAGCTTGCTTGAACCCTGGAGTCCAAACAACACAGTTGTGATTTCACTCCGCCTGTGTTTGGAACGAGGGTGGAGGCTTTCTTGTTATAGAAATCATCCAGATGTATTAAAAATTGTCACCACCCTCAAAGACAAAAGGCAGAAAGAAGGAAACACTGTTCTCAAAACTGCTGAAGACCAAGCACAGAAACTGATTTTCAGTTAGGTCCTTTCACACAGACAATACTTGAAAGAACTGAGATTGGAACTGGATCTCCTGAAAATTGGTTTGCTGACTATCCTATAACTGTAGGATTAAACTATATGTTGGAGTCTTCATTATTGAAGTCTTCAAGTTAGATTTCTTTTAAAACACATGTATACTCGGGCCTTAACAATACAATATCGAAGTTGCAAACTCCCAGAGAACCCTAAGAACTGACACTCTGTTACTTAGTTGCCCACCACAGTGGTTTTTAGGTTAGTTTGATGATGGGTAGATGCTTCTTACACACAGATATTCCTAAATCTCTCTTCCAATTTTTAAACTAGCCTGTACAGCCCTGCTATCCCTTGGATATTCTGAACAAAGACACTGAGACACTGGGCAATGGAAGAGTGGTTTAGTGCTCTTGGTCCCCTGTAAATAGATTTGCAAGACTGAAACAAGCTCCAAGATGACAAAAGCAAGAGAACATACTATCAGTGCCTCCAACACCACAGTTACTTTGTTAGACTGACCAGCTAGCTTCTCAAGCTTACCACACCAGCAAGCTTTTGGAGCTACATTTGCTTGGTCTCTCTGAGACAGCTCTTCTGACCACCCGTTCCATCACTTTGTCAAGATTCTTTTTGCTACCAAACCTTATATTGAGTCTTTCTGGTTTCCTTTGCCTAAATGACATTTCGGAAAAGGGAGGAATGGTACAGAGTAAGGAGCTGGGATCTTCTCATTATGTTTCCCAACTTCAAATGCCAGACCTCAGCTCATTTGTCCTTTCAAAGGTTGCTTCCTCTTCCTGCCAGTGGGTGCTGGGACACACACACCTCCTCACTACTCTTCTTTTTTTTTTTTTTTTTTAAATACCTCTAGATTTTTCTTAATTACATTAAATTTCTGGCTTAGCTTTAAACTTCTTTTGCTAGTTAAAAGCCTAATACATAATGATAAAATTTTACTAATTGTTATCACAGCAACTTTGTAATGACACATGCATTAGTCACATAACTGAAAATACTTCACCTTCAGGAGCCAACAGGATCTAAACACAGTATTTGAGCATAACTTAATTATAGGATTAGGGAACGGGTTGTCTGATGTATGTGATATGCTTATATCCCTTCAGGGGGATGCTTGAAGAGCTCAGACACAGTGGTATGATGTTTCATTTTCAATCCTCCACTACACAGGACTCACAGTGGTTTTAAAAACTAATGACCAGCCATGCTCTCGGTATTTAAAACTGTGCTGCAAGGTTTGGACAGACTGCAAAGGAGTACAGCAGGGCCATGTAAGTACTTATCACAGTATCATTATAGAAAAACCTAGAGTGAAATCCGTAAACAGCCATGCCATAAAGGCTATGCAGAAGCCAGCAGGTTAGACACACAACTGTGATGGTAAGAAACCACTCTTGTTGGGACAGCTAGAGCAGAAATAGAAAAGTTATGATATAACCCATGCCCGCAGCACTGCTGGTGACGCTGGAAGCCAAGGCTCCTGGAGGAAGCCCCATGGGGATGCTCTCCAGGCAGCAGAAGCTGTGGAGTTCATTTTAAAGTCTCGCACACATGATTTAAATGTCTTGTTGGATCATGGCAGAAAGGGAATTGCAAGCCCAGAACATGACAAAAAACATGGATTGCCTGCAAACATGTCTACTTCTCTTACATCTCCAACCACAGACTTTGGGCAAAACCCTTCCCCTGCACTGCTCCTGCCGGTGTTTATCTGTGGAAGATTCACTGAGCAGTGTTGGAGGGCTCATTCGTCACCTCCCGAGATGGACAAAACACTTTTCTCCACAATATTGCACAACAGGACCTGAAAGGAACAGTTTAAGTTATGCAGTGGTTATACTGGAGTTAGGACTTCAGCACCCTACAGCCACATGCATCCACTATATAATGTTAGGACTTCAGCACCCTACAGCCACATGCATCCACTATATAATGTTTCATAAATTTTAGGTATGCACTCTTAAGAGAGAGCTCTTTGACTTTGAAAGGGAAGCACATTCAGAACCTCACTGCTTTATTAGTACTGATCTTTGTATTTACAACATAAATTCATGGCCAATATATAACTGTTTGTTCTTTACCTCAAATATCTCTTCTCTGTTTTTTCTCCCTAAATATATTTATGGAGAGCTATTATGTCTTCTTCTAGACTTCATTTTGTGAGACTAAAGAAATTTATCCTACCTCACAGAGGATAAATTGTCCCTTTTCATCCCAAATAGGCTTCATCTGCACCTCTTGCAATTTGAATGAATTTTTATTGCAAATGAACGATCAGAAATTTATGCAATATTTTATGCTGAGTTATACCAGTGTACTTCCTTCTCGCTGCTGAAAAAGCTGGTTCTCATATCTTTTAGCAGCACATTTGCTTTTTCTACATCTGTTGCACATTTTTAAGGTCCAGTCTTTCTGCAGTAAGGAGGCAGATGACAAGTTCTTTTCAGCTTAGAAGCAGAAATTTTGGCTATCAGTCACCAAATGTGTGAATTGTAACTTTGCATTATTTCATGCCTTTTTCATACTCAACCATCTCCTAATTATTTTCCACATGATTTTCTAGTCCTCCTCTGACACAAACTAAAGGGAATCATCAGTACACCACCAGAATTTACTGGCATACTCCCACTTTTTATGACAAATTTATTATGAAAATACTAAAAAAGACCAGTCCAAAAGCCAATTTACAAGAACTTCTATTTGCTTGGAGGGAAGCTACTCCTACTTTCTCTTTCACAGATTCTTGCCATGTCCATTGCAATTCTTCGGTTAGTAACGATTCTCCCTAGCTGAACTAACAACTTCCATGTGATACCGTACCAAATGCCTTTGGGAAGTAAAATAAGACCTATCACAAACTCCTTTCACTGAAGAGTAAAATAAGAATCTTCCCTTTCTCAAAAATTCCATCACCTAGATCTTAAAAAAATTCAATATTAAATCATTATGTCAGTATATAATTGAATTTCCAAAATTATTGTTTCAAAATATGTTCTAAAGCCTAAGAATATAATTGCCTGCATCACTGTTTTTCTCATTCTGAAAAATGAGATACATGACAAAATGTCATGTATTACCAAATAAAAAATCAGATTCTTTTTTCCTAGAGAAACACTGAAAATCAAAGGATGAAAAGGTGAAAGCTGTTTTTTTTCTCTTGAATGAATAAATTTTCCTGATTTAGTCAAGTCTTAAAAAAAAAAAAAAAAAAGATGAAGAAAAAGCATGTTTCTTACAAAACCATCTATAAAACAAACAATCCCCCCCTATTAAAATACAGATTAAGCCTGGACTGAGATTCAGTTGAGAAGAATGTTTTCGATTTGTATTATCATTATGGGGTGAAGAGGGTAGGGAATTTCTTTGCTAAAACTGTTGGATAAACTTATCAGAGATCTTTTTGAGTATCGATGTTTAAAAAGGCTTCTCTTTCAACAAAGGGCTTTGTATAATTTCCTTTAACATCTGTAGGCCTACTGAGTTCCTTCTTTATTCACATTTCACTAGACCTATAATTAAACCCTCTTCAAAAATGCATCACTTCAGGTGTCCTAATGAAGAATCCTGAGGAACCTGGTAATAGTTCACTGAGGGAGAGCAACAAAGCTGGTTCGCTACTTACAACTATTTCTTGCAAGATTCATTCTCTTCAGCAGATGGAGGGCTGCAGTAAAAGTCAGAGACTCAGGGCTGGAGAGGTCATAAAACTCTCAAGAGCAGGAAATTACATAGGCATATCTGCCAATACGGTCTATTTATGAAAAGTCATTAGGCGTTCCCAGTCTCTTCAGTTTCTGCTTCCCCAAACAGGAGAACAGTATTTTAAGAGCAGTAAACTCAAGTCATCTTGTTTTAATTTAAGCTTATTCTTGCTATTTGCTTTTATATGCTAAGCATATAACTCATGCCAAACACAAAAAGTATCCACCTGCTACAGAGAAACCAATTAGATGTATAAGTAAGTAGGGGATTTTCTCCCTTGAAACTTGATCCTACAGCCTAGGGAGAGTTTTGAAGCAGTAAATACCTACTACAGTATTGATACCACATGATTCGGCTTTTGTTTCAACACGAGTTTTAGCCCCTGATGCTAATGACCTTTGAAGGCCCTGTGTTGTTATGCCACAGCCATAAGACTCAGGGAGAAGTCTCACACGTAAGTCTATGGGACCTGATGAGTTGCATCCCAGAGTCCTGAGGGAATTGGCTGATGTAGTTGCCAAGCCTCTCGCCATGATATTTGAAAAGTCATGGCAGTCAGGTGAAGTCCCTGGGGACTGGAAAAAGGCAAACAGTGCACCCATTTTTAAAAAGGGTAGAAAGGAGGACCCTGGCAACTACCAACCTGTCAGCATCACCTCTGTGCCTGGGAAGATCATGGAACAGATCTTCCTGGAAGCTATGTTAAGGCCCATGGGAGACAGGGATGTGATTGAGACAGCCAGCACGGCTTCAGCCAGGGCAAGTCCTGCCTGACCAACCCAGTGGCCTTCTATGATGGAGTGACTACATCAGTGGACAAGGGAAGAGCTACGGGTGTTGTCTATCTGGACTTCTGTAGGGCCCTTGACATGGTCCCCCACAACATCCTTCTCCCTAAATTTGAGAGATGTGGATTTGATGGGTGGACTGTTCACTGGATGAGGAATTGGTTGGATGGTCACATCTAGAGGTCAGGTTGGACGGAGCTTTGAGCAACCAGATCTAGTTGAAGATGTCTTTGCTCATTGCAGGGAGGTTGGACAAGATGACCTTTAAAGGTCCCTTCCAGCTCAAACTATTCTATGATTCTATAAAGTCAGGTTGGACGGAGCTTTGAGCAACCAGATCTAGTTGAAGATGTCTTTGCTCATTGCAGGGAGGTTGGACAAGATGACCTTTAAAGGTCCCTTCCAGCCCAAACTATTCTATGATTCTATAAAGTCACCCGACTCCCAAGAACTGTGTCACACGTCAGTTGACCAGACTGCACTGTGGACCCTTCTTCCACCTTGGCTGAAGAGCTCCATGGGCCTCACGTGCCTTGTTCCTCTTGGGCTCCAGACAGCCACTGTGAGCAGCTGGACCTGGGCTGCTCCATCAGCGAAAGCTATAAACCTTAACAGGCAAATTGTTACTGGAGCCACTGGGATTTTTGCCAGAGTAAGGAAAGCAAATTTAGACTAACATCTGCAAGTACAGCAGCCCGAAATTGTCATCAATATGCAAAGTTGCTTGTATAAGGACTAGCAAAAAAAAGGTGATCAGAAGAACCCTGATATCCTCATTATCACTTTATTTAAATACATTATGAGGTAGTATTAGAAACAGTATGAGGTACTAATAGAAGTGAAAAGTGGAAAAGTAAAAATAAACTTCAAGAAAGGAGAATTACTAGATGCTGTTTGCAGTTTTCTATTGATTTATCACTTTGATTTGTACTGTGCATAAAAAAGATGATAAAATACTGAAAACAGTAATTAAGCTAGGATAAACAGGGTTGTGCTTTCCTGAATACATCAGATTGTATCAATAAAAGAAAGCAAAACTTGGAGTGGAATACACTCTTAGAACAGTAAAAGGAATGGTACCTCTGGGAAGTAAATGCACCAAGTGTTCAAAATAACATCCTTATTATAGAGATCATGAAAATCAATTGTAAATAAGCAAATAAAGGATGAAGACAAAGAAAATTTACTGTATAACTGATATGGGGCCTTGTCTTTAAATATGTCTATACATACACACAAGAACATATACATGTACCTACACACACCTCTTCTATCTGTACATTTATAGAAGAGGTTACACGCTGATGACAAAATGACTTGTAATTAGGCACCAGTCAAAATAGATTCATAAATATTATCAACATATAAATCCACAATGTCCCACAGCTCCTTCTAAATATTTCTAATTTATCTTGCATCCTTCCGATAGAGTTATGATATCTTACATTTCCTTAAATAATATTTAGCAGCAGGAAACAAAGACAACCAGGATCATAAGACCTGTCAGCCCCTTGTACACACTGCTCAGTGCTCCCCAGACCAGCAGCTTCCCCCAGGCCAGTGAGAGCTGCAGAGCTGAGCTCTTCATTAATTGATGGGAAATGTTCTTCAAAAAACACATATTCAAATGCCCTGTGAGCACATGGGACTACTGATCAGAAGTCATCATGTCCCAGGAGTGCCTATTATCTTTTCTATCTATTTTGATTTCAAGGACTAAATGGCTGGAATTCAATTTGCTCCCAAGTGAAAGGCTTACTAAGCTGTAAAACCTCCACATTACCTGGTATTATTAGAAGTGAATAGAAAATAAACTCACCCAAATTAAATGCAAAATATAACCTTGTATATTGCACATCTAGAAGTGCTTAAAGAGATTTTTGGTACTTAGCTCTCACTGACGTCAGTGCTAAATGCCCAAGATGATGTACTTAGGAAACTGTACAGTAACAGTCACAGAACTGCATGGTACAACTGTAAGTTAATTTCATCTTATTAACTAAATTCTCATGTTTTCAGTTTTGCTGAGAGGGCTCCAAATGCACTGTGGTCATTGTAAAGCCAGACCTTCCAAGCTAAATGGAGCACGTTTCATGGAAGTTATTAAGCAAAGGATTAGAAAACTTTTAATATATTTTTTCCTATAAATCTGCTCTATATATTCAGACAATTGCATATCTTTCAGAATTGAGACAATAATTTTACTTGATGACTTGATTAAATTTCCAAACCAGATAACTCTTCATTAGAAAAAAAAGAAAAACATCCAGCTGATGCATTTAATTTATAGCAGACCTTAAAATAACTCATACAGGTCATTAATTTTATATTGCAAAAGGCCTATAAATTAGATTAAATGCTCAGTTGCATATACTGCACAAGAAAATTAACAGTTCGCATTTGGCTGCCTTTTCTTGGTCATCATTTCTTTGGTAACAGCTCTTCAGCAACTTGGCATATCTTTTTCAAGGTAAACTGAGCTGATGAATGATTTATATATTTATTTCTAGGCTACACACTATACAATATTCAGATCAAGGAAAGAATCCAAAAAACTGTTGTGCAGGACTCCACATCCTCTACAATATGGGGTTCTTCTAGCACCAGAGCTTAAATTTTGGAGTACCTCTGCTGTTGGTAGGTCCCAAAGCAGAGCTCAGTCACAATATGAAGTCAGGTTTTTGCTACCTGTGAATATGTAGTGTAATTCAGTGCAAGACCAGGAACATTTTATGTGTAGGCCAGAAGAAATGTTAGGGAGTCACGTACCTTTTCTTTTGTTCTTGGACACTGAGGCAGAAAAACTTGCTCTTAGTGAAATGCATCTGAAGGGAGCATTTGGAAAAATGTCTGAGTAATCTAACTATCATTGGGCTATGACATTTCTCCAGATTTGTCCTCTTCTAAGGAGATTACTAGAGCCTTCATTATCTCCTTCACATAGACACAAGAGATGCTGAACATAAGCCTAGACCCTTCTAGGCCTCCACTGCTCTGACAAGTCGTTGCTCCAGGACAGTGTAGATCTCTGCTTGTTCCTTTGGCCTCACATAACTTCCACTTCTACTTCTTGCTCATAGCATTGAAGAAAAAATTAAAAAGTAAAGAGATGAGAAAGATGATAACAGAGCTGCAGAAAGGTTTTAAAAAAATCTACAATGACAAAGGAATACAATCTGTAACTGAATAACTTCACATGGAGGTGGGGGGGTTTTGGGTGTGTTTCGGTTTTTGGTGGGGATTTTTTTTTGTGTTAACATGTATATTAGTTCCCGTGGAAGCAAAGCAGATTCTGTAATTACTTGAAGAGAATGCAGCTTTACTCAGCAGTAAGCTTGAATGGCATCTTGCAGCAACAGAGAGAGGAAAAAACCAGTCTTGGATTGCCAAATATTTAAATGGAAGTTAAAGAGCTGTTGGCAAGATGGTGGAGTTCTGACAGAAATTGTAAAGAGGCTATTGGCTTGTGGTTTAGTGAGTAGTTCTTGTATATTCAATTTTAAGTCTGTAGTTCCATCACTATGAAGTATACACAGTGTCTGCTCTGAAGGTTAAACATGAAAACACAAATTAGAACTGTAAGATTTTTTTTCTTGTGCCTACACCAAATATGCTGTGTGTGATCTTGGCAAGTCATTCAATACTCCAGTGCTCCATTGGTAAAATGAAAATAAATAATAGCAGTTATTACACATGACAGCTTTGTGGCTAAATCCATCAGTCTTTACAAAGTACTTTAATATATGATGATGATGAAACCTATAGAAAAGCTTATAAATAGTTATTTCAAAATTCAAAGCCATCCATTCTAAATCCACAAATGCTAAGTAAAACATATTACAGCATAAATATTAAGAGGGATGGGAGGGAGAAAAAGCACACAACATGACTTTAAATCATGAAATGCACATGGGATTTCTCAGTGTATTTGTAGAATGATGGCTGTTATTCTTCAAATGCCATTTGGCTGAATAAATATGAACAGCAGGAATAGCTATAGTTCAATGAACTTTCTACTAATACCTGGGCAGGTGGGAATGAAAATCCCTAAGTGAATAAGAGCAGAGATGCCTTGTTACTGATAAAAAGAGCAAGTTGCGGGGGATGGGCATTTCTGAACCAGAAACATGTTTTAGGATTCCTGGGAAAGATGAAGACTGGAGCAATCTGCCTTGGCAAATGGAGATAAATGATCTACTATGTCAGTTAACAAGTTAAGGAAATACAACCCACAATTGCAGACGGATGCACAGTGAGAGCAGAACACATTTACGTTCAGCGTCCCCTTTATAATGAAGCCATTATTTTGGGTTATATCTTAGTGCTTTCTGCTGTGATTTGCAGTGCCGCAATGATGGTCAGAGGATACTCTGTCAAGCTACAAGATAAACCACTATTTCCACAGTACAGCTGTAAATATACAGAAAATTACCATAGGGCCAAATGAACTCAGCCTGTACTTATCTTTATCATTATTATTCTTTTTTTTCCTCTTTATATAGTATATATAAAGTTATATATATAAAGTGTATATATAATTTATATAGTAAGTAAAGCATAATATACTTTATATATACACTCTCTCTATATATACTTATATACTTAATATATATACTTTATATAAATAAAGTATAAATAAAGTATCTTTATAGGAGTGTATAAACAACTGGATCTTTGAAGAAGTGCTATGGACCCGAAGGGTACCACTCTGCCTTCCTGGCCTGTCCTCCCCCCATCCTGCGATGCCTTGCTAAAACAGGTGTTCAGGAATGAAAAAGGAAGCATTGCTCCTGAATGCCTAGAAGCATTGCCCAGCACAGACCCAGACAAAAACTCTTTTCATTCCTCAGATGTTTTTTACAAGGCAGCCATTGATAAGAGCAGTCACCTGGCAGGGAGATACAGATTGGGAACCTTCCTTTTCCAGTTTACCTGTCCTATATAATTAAGAAGTTTCTAACATTCCTTACCTCCTTTCTGTGATTTTCAGGAGTACAGAATCAGAAAAACTCTCTTTTGGGTTTTTTTTTACTTTTTTTTAAAGACTGAAAAAGAAACTGAATTGGAATAGAAAATGCAGTATTTTCCCCTAAAAGGACACTGCTTCCCTACAGAGCTTCTGAATATATCCTTTCCTAGCTCTGCTTTCTGGCTCCCTACAGATTTAAATTAAAGGAGCAGAATATTTGTCCTCAAAGTAACCTATTTTTTTTTAATCAACATGGATGTTTTGATCTCTCTCCTCTAGATTTCCAGGCTGAATAGACCCACAGAATTAATACAGCTGATGAAATGTATAGAGTGAACTGAATCAAGCCTTTCATTCCCACCCAGCAAATGTTCTGATAGCTCTCATGGTCAACCCATGGACTCTGCACTACTTGCTCCTCTTTCTCCCATTTCAAGAGCCTCAAGCACTCTGAAAGCCAATACATTTCCTTTACCCTTCCAATTAGACAAATTACATTATCATAAATTATAAGCAGATAATAAAAATATAAACATCAGCAACAGGCAACCAGAACCTTCCAGCCTCCAAATCCCAAATACCTTCAAAGAGTATAATGAACAACTTTGGGAAATGCAGTACATTTTCAGTACTAAGGTATAAAATCATTCTCATTCATTTGCTTCCTAGGATTGTACAAGCCATGCTTACTGCCCATGGGAAAGTCGTATCTAGCTGCATTGTGACCAAAGATCCCACACTGCAATATTTCACATACACTAAGGGTTGTTGAGCACAGTACAGAATTAGAGGGAAGGCTTTGTGGGCTCAAGACTCTTTTGAAATTGGCCCAAACTGCTTTTATAGGAGTAAACTGTGGCTGTGTTGAAGTATGTGAGGGCAGAATTTAACCTCTGTTTTCCTGAATTAAATTCTAGATACAAAAGGCCCTATAAACATTTTAGCAACACCTACCAGTGTGTTCTAGCACAAGTCAGTTTGGCAAAGACTTTACATATGCATTTCTCTTCAAGAACACACTTCAGTTGCATTTTTAAGTGCTGTGCCAAATTGAGACTTGCAAGGGTAGCAACTATTTTTCTTTTTATAAAGAATTAACATCTTTCCTCTCTTTGCCTACTCCTGCTTTATGGAAAACCTCAAAATGGATTTGAATTCTACTTAAAAGTTGAACAAACTTTCCCTAGATCTCCAAACAATAGATTGTTGAAAAAAGAGGGCCAACTGGCTGGCTCTATAACTGTACCAGCATCAGTCTCAAAGACTCTCAGATAATTAGAGAGATGAAGTTAAAACTGCAGTGGATTTATGATGATCAATAAAACATGATTGTGTTGGTGCAAGATATAACCAAACACTGGACAATGTCCCTGGCCAGAGTTTTTAAATTTCAGTCGGAATGCTGGCTTGGTATGCACCCTGACTAAGCTGTGCCATAAGACAGCAGAATAGGGATAAAATAAAGAAATTCAAATATAGGCATAGGAGGTCAAGGCTAAAGCTAAAAGAATTGTTTTTATTTTACAGCCTACACTAACTACAGCAAACTTCTGCAGATAAAGCTGGGCATAACTTCCTATCCTGAAGACCTCACCTTCAGATTATTATCTGTGCCTGCCTGGGGAAAATAAAAAGTGATTCATTAACATCTCAGGGTCATCCCTTCATGCTAACAGCAATTTTGTTTGTGTAAAGAGTAGAACAATAAACCATAAATTTGCATTCAACAAGCAGCATGTAATAAGTGTTTACACTTAAATTTGATGTGAGCTGTGTGTGTTTATTGCTTCTCAAGCTCAGGCCACATTTCAGTCCCTTGGAGACAGATCATAAAATCTAAGTGAATATTTAGTTCATGCATCTCCTAAATGTGTCTTGCACATCATCAAAAAAAAAAATTAAAATAAAATCCCAACGCCCAGCTCTTAAAGGGGAATGCAACATGCATGCATCAGAGGATAGATAGTCTCTGTAGTCCTCTGCTGTTATCCACTACAGTAATATGGGGAGGCGGCAGTCATTCTTTTCTGCAGGCTGAAAGACCCCTCTCTCCAGAAACTTTTTCAGGATCTGCAACAATGCTGCAAAACTTTTTGCCACTGCTGCAAATGTCTGGGACTTTTGGGCCAACTAAATTCCAAGCTCCAAGGTCAGAGAGAAATCTTAAACACCTACAACTTTTTCAGTCCACCCATCTGTAGGATAACACTTACAAGTAAATATTTACTTAACAGTAGTAATGTAAGTGCAGTACTAAATAAGAAAAGTTTTCCATAACTGGATCCTAGGGATGCAAGCCCAAATATTCCAAAGCATAAAGTCTGGTTTTGTTTTTTGGTGGTGATGGTTGTTTATTGTGTTGTTTTGGGTTGGTTTTTTTTTCACCCCACTGATGGCTTTATTAATTTGGAAAATATAATGTAAATTCCTTTTCAAATTAAGGGGGGAGCATTTATATATTTTGCAAGCTAAGAATAACAGCTTTTTTTAAAACCTATCACTATTTCTGCAGAACAAAAAAAAACCACCATCGGTGATAAAACAGCAGACGCTGAAAAGCAGTGATTGTATTAGAAGATCTATCAGTTCTGTTTTCAGCCAGATACTTACTCTACAGGAAACTTCAGCATGATTTATAGCATCAGAGGCACAGCATTGTACGTGAACTCTGTATAAATACATGTGTTATGCAGCATTTGTCAATAATCTTTCTGCTTAAAAGTTCACGAATATACACTCCCAGTAAAAGCTGCTGTCATACTTGTGCAGTAAAGTAATACTATTCTACCTCTTAAAATGCTCATTTTCTGAGGAGGATAAACTTTTTAAACAGTCAAAGAATTCAAGTTGGCAGTGCTGCAAACTGATTGCTTTGGAAATCTTTCTTCTGACTAGTAATTACTGAATCTGGATTATTATTCTCAAAGTTTAATTACAGGAAAAATAATTTTACCGTTTATGAAACACCATCGTTCTCTTCTCTCCAAGAGCTCAATGGCAAAACCAGAAAGACTGGGACATACTTGTTCCAAATTGTCAAAGTGCCAACCAGCAGAAATCTGACCCAGTATTTGTCTATCCTTCAGACACACTTGTATTTAGGAAAGAAACTTATTACATTAGGCTATAAAATGTGTCAGTTTGGGATCTGCTGTATAAACAGCTGAGACACACATCCTTCTCCCGTTGCAAGCCTGAGTGAAGAGAAGAACATCAGAAATGGCAAAATCTACAGCAGTCCCAAACTAAGCCTTGTTGTCTCTGGACTGACCAGAGCCCTTAGTCAACTGTAATCTGTTTTTTTTTTCCAGATAGACGCAGGTTATTTGATTAAAGATCTGACTGGGATTTAAAAACTTAGATTAGGGAAGTCAAGGATGAGAATGAAGAGAGAAATTACAGCCCTGAATTTGGTGAAGCAAGGGGATACTTGAAAGATAACAGGGCTATTGCAGAAAAAAGCAACTCACCCTCTGAGACACTAACAATGCATTTTTAACTTTGGCAAGGTTGTCAATTTTTCAAAACCACCTTCCTATTTATAAAATTAGGATATTACCTTACTTCTACAAGGTCTTCCAAGAATAAGAATACTAACGAATATAAAGTGCATAGCTATGATGATTATGGAAATAACTGAGAAAGCTGTAAAACAAGTGTGGCCTGCAAACAGTAATGGAGAAGTAGCACGCACAAACTGCATGCTGACGAGTGATGGCAATCAAAGTCTGGGGTTGAACCTCAGAGAGTACCTAAACAAAGTTAGGAACACAAGCTTGATTGAAGCTTGCATTAAGACACAACATTAAAGGATTAAAATTAGTCCAAGAAGCGGAAATAACACAAATACACATCCAGGGGAAAACAAAAACAAAAACACAAAACCCACAATTAAGTACAACGTTTGACCTTGCTATGGCAGAACTGCCAATCCTCAGGCATCTCAGCTGAGGCAGAGTATAAACCTGCCTCCTTTTAAACACTAGACCCCTTTTCAGGATGTATATACATGGCTAGCTCAAGAGACTGACAAAAGATAATGGTAGTTCCTTTTCTCCATTCAAACTGACAAGTTTACTATAGGAAGAGCCATTTTGCAGGTCATTTATGCTATTCTAGAAAATGGCTCCGAATTGAAACAAAACCAGTATTACCAACTCTGCAATAAATGTCCATGTAATCATGCATGAAATAAAACAGAGGAGGAAAAAGCCAAGTATATTAGGTCAAAAAACAAACAGAAAAACAGGCTAAGCAAAAACAGATAAAGACAGACAAGCTTTCCAACAAAGCGTACTAAAATTAAAAATTCTTTGCTATTGTAGAAACTAGTACTCTTGTCAATGCCCTCGTTATCTTTTGTAGCACATTCTACTTGTGGCTGCTGCTATTTTACCACGTGCCTGAAGACTGTTATGGGGAAGACCAATACTGATGACCTGCGGTGCATGGGGGCACGTGGAACAGACATCCATGACAGAATGGCTTCTCATCCCAGGGAAAGACTTTATGACCTAGGTGGTCCCTTCTAGCTATGCTATCCTAGGAAAGAAATTGTTAGGACAACTTACTACTATTATTATTATTATTTTATTTGTGCATTGGAAACATGGAAATGCCTCCAACAGTTTGCAGTATTAGAAGTGAAATGAGAAGGTTTGGGAAGGGTAAATGCACTAACAAAACTGGAAGCAATTATGGTTTTGCTTAGCTTGATGTTTAATAGGGGAAAGACCCCTTTAGTTTTCTGTGGTTGAATGCAAACATGAAAAGCTGTGTACTTACACAGTGTACAACTACACATTTCAATTATTAAGTCTTGCATAATTTGCATAATAAACTGAAAAGCATTGCATTACATATACTTTATTCATAAAAACTGTTTTTAAAGAATATGAAGAACAGATGTAATAAAGAGTAAATGGAAACCAGATCTGATGATAATCTATAATGGTGATTCACCCTATGCATTTTCTTTGTTTTGAGACTATAACTTAGATCAGTGTATATATATGTTTAAATAGGAAACAGTAATAAATTGTGTTGATATTGAGGTCAGGTTTCTGCAATACACCAAATGCTAAGCTTCTAGTCCATAAATGCCTTCACTGCAAATAAACCATAAATCTATTATCTTTACAGCAGCTGCAATCTGGAAAATGTGCTCTCTTTTAATTTAGTTGCCTCATGAATATCATATTAACCAAGAAGCAACCTGAATGAGAAATATGCTATAAAGTAAAAAAAAAAACCTAACTGGATGATCAAGATGACTGTTTTTTTCAGCCATTCCTCCCTTTCCTGTTATCAAATAAATGTAAGGTTTCTACAAGATAAAATGGTCAGTTCTTACAGGGCTTAAAGTACATAACCAAATTCTCAACAAAAATAAATCTCAATTAGAGATGACTAGAGAGTTAATTTCCCACCCTAAGTCAAAATTTTGATCTTGTTCTGATTAAAAATAAATAGTCAATGTTTGCTGTAGGATATGAAATGAAATATATATATATATGCACACACACATATACTCCAAAACAAAGTGCTTTTCAATTATGCTTATACATCCTAATATAATAATTTTAATCTAAAAGTCAAAAAGAAAAATTTGAAATGAGGCATTTTATCATCATCAAAATAAGAAACTCAAAATTACTCGTTTTGACACTTACTAGTTGAAATATTTGACAAGAGTATGTCAACTTTGACATAATTTTCCAATTGCAACTAGTTGTTTCTTTGAGCATTTTTTGACTAGGCCTATGTAACACCTGATAGCATTAAACTAAGAGGATTTATAATGCTCAGAGGTTTAAAAATACTACATTCATTCTCCTCATAATTTTGTTTTCACCTCCCCTACCTCTTCCAAAATATAGTTGTCTCTGTCTGTCTCCCCCCCTCCCCTTAAATCTCACTTGACTAAGGACAGCAGATCTGATCCATCTGACCTAGAGCACGACCACATGAACTACTGAAACACTGCAAGTCGGAAGGAAGCAATCTCTGAAGCAGGCAGGAAGGGCAACAAGGAGATGAAGGATGGGAGAGAAGAGCCTAGGAACTCTGAAACCAGTCTTGCCACAAAAGGATTCCTAACAGAGGGCCTTGGGTTTATATCCCAGGGTGACTGAGGCTGAATTGCAAATACATACTGCCTGGCTTGCAAATTCAAAAGGAGAGTCACATACACAGGAAAGCAGAAACATGCAGCTGGAAAATATAATGGAGCAACTATATTAATAAAGATTCATGCTGGCTCCCTATTCTCTATGGAGGCCAAGATAGCATTTTACAATGGATTTTTAGTTCAACTGCTGACTTGTCAAAAGAAGAACCTGCATAGTGATGAACTCCCCTCTCTTTAACACTTCACCCATCAGAAAACACTGAAGTTACAATGGATGATACTTGCCTTTTACAATCAGCCTAGTAATGACTCTTCTGAAGAGGAAAGCTATAATTATTCAGCCCAGACGCAGTATTGCCCATTTAATATTTGCAGGATTCACATTATGACCAAAGGTGTGGGGGGGGAAGATAATGCTTGAATAGAAGAAAAAATTAAATACGACTCAAAGTGCTTATTACTAGTTAACCACTGCATCCAATTCTGCTACTAAATGCAGATGAAACTTCCAACAGAATCTGCCCTACTAACTACACAGTTAAGTAAAGCTGCAGTAAAAACTCTAAATGGCATGGTATCCCTGTAACATAAGCAGCCCTTTGACACAGTTCAGTTATATCTATAAAGAAAATGACCAGAGCTCCTAGCATCAACTGTGAAACAACATATACTTGAAATGTTACCAGAGATAGGTTAAATGGAAAGGTTTATATATTCCACTTGTGGAACTCTCCCTATTCAAGTCAAGGATTTTTCACTCAATAAAATTACGTGGGTTAAGTGATGCCCGCCTAAAGTCCAAAACAGTCACTATGAGAATATCTTAAAAGAAAAAAAAAAAAATCTGCTTATAATGGAACCTAGGAAGTGTTCATATTAACAGATAAAAGTTCTAAACCAAGTAAGAACAAAATCTGATTTTAAAAGCCTTATTTCATGACATAAAAACTCTAAGTAAAGCAACATCTTAAATGTCTTTACCTTGTCTGCAGCCACAGAAAGTGTACGTTAAAATCACATTAAAGCCACATATATCATTGACAAATGAGAGACAGAGGCCTCGAGCTAAGAGAGCACTTGAATTCATGCTTGTATTTTATCTAGCTGTGGAGTTCAAGGTGAACCCTTGTGTACTTAAAGCTACCCACACAGAATGATTCAAGATAGCTGGATGAGACCTTGAAAGGTCACGTTGTCCAGCCATTTGCTCCAAGGCAGGAACAGCTGCCTTCCTGGACAGAATGACATTTTGGACATATGTTTATCTAGCCTGTTTCAGTGATGAAGACTACTCAGAGATAATCTGCCCCTCTAGTCTTAACATTTAGAAGTCTGCCTTGCTGCAATTTAAGTCACTACTTCTTGTTGCGGACAAGTTATTCCCTTCTTCTCTCTGGAAGCCTTTTACACACTTGAGGATTGTTACCATGTCACCTCTTGGTTTTATTCTCTCTAGCACTGTTCTTTCCTTTTTTTCTTCGTATTACACTCCTCAATTAGTCCACATATTTCTTAAAGTGCAGTGCTTGAAACTGAAGGGAATATTCCTGTTGGGATCTTACCATTGTCGAGTAGAGCAGATACATCACTCTTGTGATGTCTTGTCTTGTATCTATCTTCATCTTAATCCTTACATTTCTCTTGATGTATCATCCCATCAAGGTGTTTGCTACTTTTGAAACTGTGTGTTCGACTCAAGCCTGACCCTGGATCTGGCCTAAGAACCTGCTCCATTTGCCCGTTTCAGAAAAGAAAAAGGTTGAGCCAAATCCAACTTGAAAACACACTCCTACGCGCTGCCTTTTGGTTGAGGGAGATGAAAATGTTACGCAAGCTCTTTCAAACTCAGAATTTACAAGGACACTTAGCACAACAGCTTCCTCAATGTTGACAGAAAGAATTACTAATTGAAGCTATGTTTATTAGTTGGATGAGGAAAAAGAAAAGAGGAGGAAGCGGAGGAAGTGTTCCATGATGAGACACAGCACCCAGCACTCACAAACATTACCTCAGGGCAATGTTTTATGCTCATTTGTCAGAAGCCACAAACAAAAACAAAACCCATGTGCACTTAGCATGGCTTCTCTGCATATTTCTCCATGGAAAGTAATCTCCTGGGTTCTTCCAGTTCCTGCTGTGATTATGCAATTCTCCAGTTTAGTAAATATGACATCTGCCAATTGCACCACATTAACACTCCCAGCTCAGCCCTCATCAAACCTAATAGTTGGAAATAATTTCACACTTCACACTTCTGGTAAGCTTGCAACATTTCCCTGTATCAGATGAGAAATGCTCCCATCAAATTACCTTTTGTTCACTCTGTAGAGAGCCCCCAGCACACGCTTACCTTAACTACTGCCTTCTCAAATTGCTTTGGTATTCATTTTCCTTAGGAAGCATGAACCACACCAGGAATTCAAAATACCCCAGTTACCCCAGCTGTGTTCTCAGTCTAAGAGACTGTGGCCTCAATAAGTCTTGGAACTGGGACTGCTATAGAGCTTTCTTTTTGTCAGTGCTTTCAAGGCGACCAGCAGCAGAACTGCTCAGTACTTTGACAGTCCAACAAAACCACAGTGACTTTTATCAAAAACAGAGTCAAATGATTTTTTAATTTTTGCTTTTTTTAATAAGAAATATTTATTTCCTTTGTGGAGAAAAACAGTAGGATTCTTTTTCTTTTTTTTTATTTTAGGAGCATTTTTCTTGTGTGATAGCTGTCTTTAGCATAATTCAAAGCAAAGCAACTTTCTGGGCATCGCTGCACAGTAGTCCCGCAGGAAACACAAGCTTCAGGTCCAAACCTCCATCTCCTGAGGTCTGTGCAGGTGCAGGGACCTGCAGCACTGCTCCACCAAAAACGTGCCAAAAAGTCCTTAGCGAAAATGCTAACTCACCGTAGGTCTGTGACTATTTTACTCAGTGGGTCTCTCTCATCACTTGACATTATGAATTCCCTCATTTACCTCCTTCATGGTCTCAAGAGTCTCTTCCTTTAAAGGAAACAGCCTTCCTTAACGGCAAATGTTTTTAGAGGAATCTGGTATTCAGCAAGGCAGTAGGTGTTGTCCCAGCATTTTGCTTTACATGGCCTGTAAGTGTTGCTAATAAATTGTTGCCCAGAACAAAAGAACCTTTCAAACTATAAAGACTTCTTCATCATTTTCTACATTTGTTTACAGTGTAGAGAGCTGGTTTCCCTGTTATTTATCATCAACTCCAAGTTAAGTGTCAGAAAAAATCTATCCTCTGAGTCGAGTATTTGCCGGGTTTTAAGTGCCTGTGTGAAGATGTAAACTCTGAAGGGAAATATTTACAGCCAAACAAAAACATTGCTTTCCCCAAGGGATTTTTAAACGTTCAATGAACTATGAGTATTGATCTTACTCTAAATTTGTGGAAATGAGTTTCTGTGAAACGGAATTTAATACCTGTCAACCTTATCATAGTCTTAATTTACCCACTATTTATTAGCAATATTTCAAACCACTCTTTCAGAGGAAATGCCAATGACAAAAAGCACAAAAAATGGAAGTAAGAACCAGGATAAAAGTTTAAAAAGATTACTTCTTTAGAGGGAATTCTTAGTAAAATACATATGATACGTAGATAGAATTTACTCTTAAATGTCACTGGGATCCTGTAACCCAATCGTCCCCATTTACATATCATGTACAGAAAAAAAATATAATTTTGAATGCAAAGAGAAAAAAATGCCTGACACACGTGTTGTCTAATATTGCATTTCTTTTGATACTTCTAAGACAAAACCTGAAGGTTCGAATGTGTAATGACAAAAGTTTGATTTCAGTTGTTTTTGGTTGTTTTTTTTTTTTTTAAACAGAGTAAAGTTCAGGCAATACATAAAATGCGACTATTTCAGCAGTAGATAAATACTAGATAAACACTGCTTGATAGTAGTTTATCCCATAAAAATAATTCTACCCCTCTCTGAATGCTGATGCCTGGAGACAGCTGCAGTCCAATGAATATAAATTCTACCAGGATTCTGGGATATGCTTTCACAGAACAAAAATTACAATAACAGCCTCCTAATTCTGACTGATGGTGTTTGCAAAAGAACGTAACATTTTCAAGGCTTCTTGGGGCAACACTTCAACAAGCAGTGAGCCCTCACTTAAACAACTGGAAGCCTTAATTGTGCGAGCTTTCAAAAGACCATTTGCTTCCGTTTGTTAAACTGATGTCGTATTCAGTTTGGTTACTGGAAAACACACATGCACACCAACCTTATGTTTAAGAACCGTCATCCTTGATTTATAGCATTTTTGTCAGCACAGATGCAGCCCTGCCCAGGCACAGGGGAGGCTGGATGGGGCTCTCCCGAAGAGCCGCATCCTGCGCGGCTGCCGCTGTGCCCTCTAGCGGGGACAGCCCCGCTCCTGCCAGCGCAGCCTCGCAGGCTCACACCTTGGTCGCAAAAATCGGGATTTTAAAAACACCCAGAGGCAGCCAGACAAGTTCCGGTATGCCTAGAAAATGATTTGACTTGAATTGATCTGACCTGATTTTACTCAGCAAGGTAATTCTGAGGATCTGGCAAAAAATGCCTGTGCGTTTTTTTCCGTCTCTGTTGGAATCATGGCATATCCCTTTGGTAGCATCCTCAGAAACCCTCTCCTGGCTCCAGCTCTGCCACGGCATACTAAACGTTTGCATTGCTTGCTACTGTTATTTCATTCAGTTTCAATAAGGTGTTTTGCTACTGAGCATTCAAAGAATAAAACAGCCTCGCTTTAAGAATTTGCAGCTACTTCAAAGATTTTTCACTTTAACTCTTCAAAGGTTTCTATCTGAGCTATCTGAGGTATACAGTAGATACTAAATAGAGTAAAACTTTGAAACAGCACTTTTTATTTTGACTCACAGAGGCTGAAGTTGAATTTCCCTGGCTTTACATAGTAATTATCCTCCTCTTACTGATTAGACAGTCCCTGACTACATTTTTTCCAAAGAAGAGCAGTATTAAAAACAAAAAAAAGGAATGATGAAAACACGTTAAATACAACTCTGATTATGTTAATCGCATTTAATTATTGCTGTCATAATATAGTCTTTTTAACCAAGAGGGAAGGAAAAGATGCCAAGGTTATAAACATCCAGCTGTCAAAACTGACATCAGATTGTCCATCTTACTAGTTGAAGAACACAATCGCTTGGTATATTTTCTTCAGAATGTATCAAATATCAAAATAATATTTACCTGATTATAAACTCCTTGATAGTTCATATCACATTCAGGAAGATACAAGACATTAATAAATGATTTACGGATAAGCAAGCAGTTGGTATATCTTCTACTTATCACCTCCTGGTGCAGACATTGATGACCGTTACAACTTAATAGCCTAAATCATTGATGTGCAGTGATTATTTGCCCAGTGATAAGTTATATTTCATTTAGTCAGCACTGACATTTTCTTTTCCAGATACAATGGCTGGAAGATTAATAGCCTTTGTGAGCTCAGTCCACTGCCACACAACATAGTCATTTTCTTTTTCTAATCTCACCACCACACTTTATTTTTCCTTATAACTAACATTAACAAATACCAACATTTGCTGCCTAAAGCCCTGAGAGAAGCAGCATGAATTTTACAGCAGTACATGAAAAGTCTCCTCCTGGTTTTTCCCTTTGGCCCCAAGTGACATGTGAGCCCCAGCAACCTGCTGAGCTACCTTGTCATTTAGCAATTCCCAAACCCAGTGGTAGGCCCCTGCCTGGGAAAATCCCTGCTCTGTCTGGCACATTATCTCACCGGACATTTCAAATAACTCCCCAGTCTCTCTTGTTCGGGTCAGTTACGCTGTGACCACAAAACTCTTCACATTTGTATCAAACCTTTTAGAAAAGGAAGACGGGGCAATTCCGTTGCACCAGGGAGGCCAGTGGAGATGTTTCATCGGATAATAATCTGGCTGGTATTTCAAACATAAAGGCACAGCTTTTGAAAATATCTATAAGCTAGAGGCTGCTGCAGTAAGGTCCCCTGACACACAAAACCCACGACTTTCCTCACTTGGTCCTTAAATATCTAGCCACAAACACACCAAGCTTTCCTTTAGCAGCTTTCCCCTCCACAGCACAGGAATGCGGGATACAGAAGGCTTTAGTGATCAAAAGGGAACCCCACGCTGTGGGAAATAGTGGCCTGAGAGAAAGCACTACAGGTGCCGTGTGTCACGCATTAACAGGTGGCTCCGAGAAGGACTGACAAGAGGACCCTAATCACAAGCAAACTTAATCAACAGAGCGAGCCTCTCACTCGTAACGAACAGGTCCCATAGTCCTGTGGGGTTTTTTCCACTATCTTTCTCCTTCTCTCAACGCCTGGTTTCCAGGGAAGGCTGCAAGCTACTGACTTTCGCGGGGAAGGAGAGTGCCCGCTAGCTCTCCCAAGCAGGATCTGCAGGGAAACTTTGCCTCCCCTTCCACGGCTCGCTGCCGGGAGAGCAGCGGGGCCCCGCCGCGGGCAGGCGGGGGAGGCTGCCGGGGCGTCCCGGCCCGCCGCTCCGCGGGGCTCCCGGGGGAGCCGGTGTCTCCGTCCCTCCCGTCCCGGTGCTGGAGTGGGAGCCCTTCGCCTTCGGGAGCTTCTCATACGTGGCTGGGAAGGAGGCTCCGGGGACCCCACGAAGGGGCTGGGGAGGGGAACAGCAGCGGCTCCCAGTGATCGTGGGGCAGATTTATTAAAGGAGGAAAGTCCTGAATTCTCATTAAAATAAATAAATTAAGTAATGGAGAGCTCTTGCCGGAGAAGCCGGGGGAGGGAGGTGTGGAAAGCCGGGACCGCGGCCACCCCGGGGCCTCCCTCGGGAGCAGGGGGAGCCAACCCCCAAACGGCGTTTACCCTCTCCGGGTGCGCGGCCCGCGGAGCTGCCGGTGCTGCGGGCAGGCGGCACGGCCCCCTGACCCCGGCCCTCCCCGGCCCGGCTGCGCTGCCCCGGGCTCCGCGGCGCTGCCCGGGCCGGCCCCGCCCGGCAGGTACCGGCCTCGCTTACCGCGGCTCTGCCTCGGCGTCTCCCCGCCGGCGAGCTGGCAGCGCTCGCTCAGGCACTGGAAAAGTAATAGAAATCCAGCGGCTAGTTTGCTTCTCCGCAGCCTCGCCATAGCACGGAGCCTGCCGAAATAACTCTCCGGGGTGCAGGGTGCGCGCCGCTCCTCGTCGGAGGTGGGAAAGTCCGGGGGGGGCGGCGGAGAGCCGCCCTAGCAGGCGCCGAGTCGCCCTGTCCTCGGACCAGCTTTCATTGAGCGGGGCGGCAGGGACGAGCCACCGGGGCTGAAGGCGCTGGACCGGGTCTGGGGGGCGGCGAAGGGAGGGGGGGCTCCGTCCCCCCAACTTGCACGGCCGCGCCGCTCTCAGTCCAGCGGCATCACCGCTGGGGAAAACAAGCCCAGCCTCGCCTGCGAAGTGCCAAACTCTTCCCTCTTCGCCGCCTGCTGATAGATTTTAGGAGAGGCACTGAGATCCTCCCTTCCTGGCTTGCCCCCACCCAGCTCCCTTCCCCCGCAGGGTGAGGCAGGGTGCCTTAGGGACGGAGCCTCCCCTCGGTACACCGTTACCGACAAAACCCCTCCAAGGGAGAGGAGCGGGGAAATCTTCCAGCCGGAGCCGGCGGCCAGCCCGGAGCCCCGGGAGGAGCAGGACCCGGAGGGCGGGCAGATGAGCCGCGGGAGAGGATGTGCGAGCGGCGGGGAGGCAGGCGGAGACGAACAAGTTCTCCTTCTCTTTTGGGGCGGTTTCCGCGGCCGGCGGTGCTAGTGCGGGGCCGAGGGCAGCCGCGGGTGGCGGGCTCTCCCCCGGCCCGCAGCGCATCCCCCGCCGCCGTGCGCGCCCGCGCTGTCGCCGCCGCCCGCTGCGCAAGGGCGGGTGCGGAGCTGGCCTGGGGCCGCGTCCCAGCCGCCCCTCTCGCTCTGCCCCCCGACCCCCTCCGCAGGAGCGCGGTGGGACGCAGGCGCCGGGGTTGCACCGTCTCTCCCGCCGCTGACGGCGGTGGAGCGCTCCCGCAGCGGCGCTCCGCTCCGCGGGCTCCTACTCGGGCACGGCAGCGACCCACATGCGGGTCCCGGCAGGCGCTGCCTCCCCGGGCACCCGGCTACAGCGCGGAGCGGCTCGCTGGCCCGCAGCGCCGGGAGCCTACAGGGCACGGCGGGAGGCTGGGGCCGATGCTCGCCCCCTGCGCGGCCGCAGAGGGCACGGGGTGTGTGTGGAGCGGGGTGGCGGGCGGCACGGATAGCTCCGGGGGACGGAGAGAGCCCAGCCCGCGATAGCCCGGTTATTAAAAAGTTGCTTTGTAAAGATGCGTCCGGTTCGCGGAGTGATGAACTAAAGCAACCCCCAAATCCCCCTTCCCTGCCCCCCCCCCCCCCCCCCCCGAATTTCCCCTGTGCTTCCGCGGAAACCAACTTCCTTTCACTCCCTCCCCGCCCCCCCCCTTTTTTTTAATTATTTTTCTCTTCGCAAGTCAAAGAGTTGCTTATGTACACTCATGATTTCAAAAGTGCAAGGACTGGGGGCTCTCTCCTGCAAAAATTGATCTACATGCTTAATTTAACGCACCGTGAATAATCCCCTCCCCTACGTTAATCTGTGAACAACGGCGCGGAGACAGACACTAGCCGAGGGCACATCAGTCAAGCCCAGACAAGTGAAAGGGGCACCGGGGACCGGGCGGCGGCTTTTTACCAGTTCAACAAACTGTGGTGCTGGTAATCAGTTGAGCTCCATGTAGAGAACCATGAATGCACCAGCCTCTCAACCCTTGCTACAAAATAATTAAATTAATTAGGACGACAATTAAATTAATCAAATAAATAGGGCTATAGAATGTCAAACATAGCAGATAACTAATACTTAATCACAAAAGAACAACCAGTAATGAGACGGTGTTTTCCCTTAATTTACCACTGTTTCTGAGATTAAGAATTCATCAGCTCCATTGTAATTGTCTTGCTCTTTAATCTTTGATGTGCTTATATGTAAATCAAAGCAGAACACTTGTGGTTTTAAGAAGTATATTTGAAGTATAAGCAGAAATTTGCAAAATCTTTTCAACATATATTCAAATAGGATACTGGAGGATAATACCAGTAAGGTTTATCCATTTGAGTTTACAGTGGGCCCTTCTAGTTCAACTATTTCCACATCCCCTTGTAAAAAATAGAGATCCTTTTCAACCAGTCTAAGTATTGCTGAAAAATAACTGTAGAAATTCTTCCCTGAGAGGAGATGACACTGAAAATCTTATGCTAAGTAACAGCAGGAATGAAATCCTGGCCTCGCTGAAATCTGTGGGAATTTGGGGAGTGGGATCACCCTGTATACCAGGTGATCTGGATTATGCCACAGACTTTTGTGCAGATTTTGTCAAGTTGTTATTAAAGCTATTCCTGTTTCTTAAACAAAATCAGAGAGGGAGGTTTCTTCATGCTGTTTGAATACCATTTTTTTCCTTGACACTTGGTCAGATTGCCCAATTTCCCCCAAGTTTTGCTGGGGTTGCTGAGCAGGCTATTGAGCTTTTGGCCTTTACTGGAAGGGGTAGTGAGATAGTCTTAAAGAAGGACTGCCTCTGTCTCAGCTGTTTGTCAGCAGTATTGTTAGATGACAATAAGAACAGTAAGGTCTGGAGAACTTTCAAAATCTGTTTTCATCTGCTTTTCTACATTTTAATCATAAATTATCATACTATAAAGTTATAGTAAATCTTAAAATATGAAAGACTTGAATGATTTGAGGAAAAAAGTTTACGTGTTGTTAAAATGAATAATAATAAATCCTTCAAGCCCCCTGTGTATAGTATAGAAAAGCCTAAATGAGAGCAACTCATATTTTCTTTCATTTGCTGTCTGCTTCTCAGTCTTACAGAGGTTTATAGTTTCATATTTATATTCTTCACAGATATACTACAAAAACTTTGTATGCTGAAGAAAGGAAAGGATTAGCAATAGTCAGCTGAAGCACGCAGTTGCGGATAAAAGTACCAGCAACATACTAGGTCCCACAGTCCTAATTTGCAATGCTCTGTGCAGTTGTGTGGCAGTTTTGCAGTGTGCACACTGGGAGGTTAGCATACAGTCACTGCATTCAGTACTTCTTATGCTCCATGGTAAAAATCAAACTGTGCTCTCCAAGGAAGGCTGTATGCATTGTCCTTCTTGTATTAAAAAAGATATCAAGACATAGCTGTATCTTGGTATAATTGTGTGTAAAAGCACAGGCAAAACATTTTATTGCACTGAAAAAAAACCCTCAGATGAAAGCTAATAATGAATGCTATAATGATTAATGACAACCTGTCATTGCTGGAGAGGCATTCATAACAGAGAAGCATATGCATTCATTGTTATTTATAAAGTACAAGTAAAAGTGAAAGAAGAACTTCTTGAAGGCTTCCTGAGGTTATGAGCTGTGTTTACTTGGAACACAGTGCTTGTGATAAGTTTTCATTTCTCTTATGTGCTTTTATCTTCACCATCCTTGCACATTATCTCACCTCTCTTTGGGATATATCTTGCAGTGGTATAAACAGCAGTTGTTCCATAGAAATCAATGTGAATGCTTTCATTTTCACCAGTCAAGAATATGACCTTATATTTTTCTCTTCTTGTGTAGCTCCAGCATCCCTGATTATAACATCCATCATTCAGGAAAGAAGGGTGGGAAGATTCTCCCTGTTCATTGTATTCCACTGTAATACTGCTTGCAAGTGCTCACTCCCATTCACACATTCATTTAAGAATCTGCTTTTTTTTTTTTTTTCTTTCTTCTTTTCATATCAACATAGTCTTTTCAACCTACATGTCTTCTGGGCTTATTGCATCTGATTATGAAAAGCAGAATTTTTAACATTTCTTTTCTCTGTCTTTTTTAGCATGCTGTTATCTATTCTGCTCTGATAGGTACAGGTGAGGCACCCCTCAACTGCACTTCTGTAAGCATTCAGTGCTAGCCTGGAAGGATACCTGCTTTTGAATTTGAGAAGTCAGGGGAGGATCTCTGCTTCATTTGCAAAAAAGAAACTGATAGGTAATTGCAGCATCCATGTGAGTGGAGAGAATACCTCTGTGTTCTCTTCCAGGAACAAACCAAAGTGAGTTTTCTTGTTTACTGTACTTGCACTTGCTGTTTTTCTGCAGAGGATTGTGCCTGTGTATTAATAAATAGAATACAACCAGCAATATCTTCTTCTGTAACTGAGCAATGTCTAAAAACTACCTACTTTCCCAGCTGCAGAGATAAAAAGTTCTAGATAATTTTAGAGCCATGAATAATAGTTAATCTGCCAGGATTAGTCCCCACAGGGACAAAATTGAGTATGTGACCCTTATGGGGCAAGTAGTCCGCAGCTTGATGTATCACAGATCGGAGCTGCACATAGACTCACGCAGCTGCCCTGGCGTGAGTTTGCCACTGAGATTCACCTCCCTCCCTTTGGAGCTCTGCTGATAGCTGAATAGGGCTCAAGAAGGTGAATAGTGTTGCTATTGGGAATTTGGCTAAGGCATTAGGTTTAGTATTGTCAAAGCGAGGTGTTAGAGCTGTGAATGTAGAATGCTGCCCAGCTGGCAGCTGCCTTTGACTCTGCCAGTTCAAAGGAGGAGCACAGCATTTTAGCTGAATCACTAAGGGGCCATGCTACACTCAGATGTGAAGTATAAGGCAGAAAGGTAGCTTCCTTGTTAAACAGAGTAATACAGTAAATTTCCAGAGAAGTGGCACTGCACTCTTAAATGAGCCTTTGTTTCTTCCCCTGTTCCCCTGGCTGGGAGAGCCTCGAGTCTCACCACTCAGCTTGATTTCCTTGGGCAGGCGTTGAGATTCCTTTCCTGGCTGAGTCACATCCAGTAGACATCTGCCAAATTCCCTGTAACTCTGTGCAGTGCTATATGCAAATGCATGAGTTAGCGTAATTGTGATTAATTAGAATATGCCCGTACTCTGTCTCTAAGAGCTGTGTGGTTAATCCTAGTGCAGCTTTGTTCGGAGACGCTTCCTGCTTATTTCTAGGACAGCAGTATGACAAACCTCCCGCATGTACTGCCTTATGCCTGTGCCTCATCTATGGTTAGGGAGAGGTTCTGTGGGGGTAAACAGATAGTTCAGATTCATGGTGTGGTAGACACTTTGTGATGTGGAAACTGGAACTCAGTCTCATTATCTCATGTAGTGATGAAGTGGTTCACTGGCAATTTGGGGCGGGGGGTGAAATTAAAGAGAAACTTTCAGAAACCAAGGCAGCATGAAAAAATAATAAAGTTTTAGGTTAAACAAAAAGTTTAATCCAAACCAGTTTTGATTCCTATTTGAGCTTCTTCCAAAAGAATGGAATAGTTTTTGAAACGGAACATCCTTTCAAAATGAGAAACCAAAAAGTTCCAGCTAAAGTTCAATTATTTGAACTAGAGATGCTTCAAACATTCTTTCAATGAATCTGCCTTTGCAACAACATTGACACAGGCACCAGCAATGCTGCACCAAACAATGCCTTGCCTGCTTGTGATCAGGAGCTCTGAGGATGTTACTCAACTTTGAAAACCACAAGGCAGCAAAGCCCAAAGCAGGGCCTGGGAGTTCCAAGTCCCACATCCCATCCTTGCAACTCCAGCAAAGGCTGTGGTTGTGACCCTTATTCGACACATGTCCAGTACAGTGATAGGGACCCAGGAATGGAAGAAGAACCAGAAGTCTCCCTGAATGCTTGTGACAGGGCCAAGGTTAACAGAGAAGTTCATATTTCAGTATAGCACTGGTCAGCAGGCTAAGTTAAAGCCATAGGAGAACTGAAAGAGGCTAAAGGATGACACAGAAGAGAAAGCAAGCATGGAAATAAAAGTGAGAGAAGAAAAAAAAGCAATTTTGCCAGTGCCATTTCTCTGCTGCTGTGATGGAAACCTAAATATATATGGATACAAACTTTTGTGTGATGAAACATACGTGCACAGCACCCAGGCCTTTTATCATGGATGGCCACAGTGAAGGTAGGATGGGCTAAGGAGAGGAATGGGGGCCAGAGCAATCCAGTAGGTTTCATTTAGCCAGGACAACGGGGCTCAGCATAGGACGATAGTCAGAACAGACACATTTCTTGGTGGGTATCTTGGTACCAGTAGTCACTAAAGTAGTCAATTTAAAGAAAACTGAGGGAAGTTTTTAAGTAGAACAAAAAATTTCAGCTAAAATTAAAACCAAGTAAGTTTCAAACATAGCTTTTCAGTGGCCACATTTTCTAAGAAAGCAACCTTTATGAGGATCTGCAGAATTACAGCAGGCAATTCCACACTAAGACCTTTCTTACTCATGATCTGGAGCTGGTAGGAGAGCCTCAGTAATCACTGTGGCCCATACAGTTGTGAGTAGAGTTAACTTTTTTTTAATCAGTCAAGACCAAAGAACAAAATCTGCTGCTAGACACAGCAGGGGAAGCCAGGCAAGGGTTAGGACTGGTGTAACAAAAAGTAATTGGGTTGGGATTAGGTTTTAGGTCAGCAAGCCTGGGCAAACTTTAATGCTAGAATGATCTTAACAAGGGCTTAGCTGAGACAACTGACATAGGAGTAGCTGTGGCACAGACCTTCTGTAGAGGGTCAATGCCTGGTGTTAATGATGGTTGGGGGTAGGGTGGGGGAGCGGACAGCTGCAACCAGTAGCAAAAATTTGAGAGTTAAGTCTTGAAAACAACTAGCACATTTTTGTGCAGTGGCCACATCAGCATAACAGTCTGCTGCACATCCATCAGCTCATTGTCCATTTGCCTTTTCCCAACTTGCTTGCAGATGAAACCACACCACAGACTGCTCTAGCAGTTTGTGGCCGGGAGGACCTCCATTGCTTGGATTGCCACAGATTGGTCCATTACGGGCATCAAGATCGTGCAACGTTTAGGGTCCAGCTCATATGTTGCATTAACTAAGCTAAGTATGTACATGCTATATGGTGTTATTTCTTCAATTTAACACCTGGAAGAAATAATACTTTTGAATAACTGGCTCTGTTACAATATACAATACAGAATTTCGACTTCTGCCCTACCATAAGGACAGATGTCTCTTGGTGCAGCTGTCCTATCTGATGCGCCACAAACCAGTGATTATGCTGCATTGGGTCATGCAACAAGGAAGAGACATGTTTATCCTTCAACTTAGGTTGTCCCTCCTCACATGTGTTCAACCCTTTTTCCCTTCAGCTCGATTCTCCTGATCCTCTCTGTAGTTGAGCTACATATCTGAAATCCAAGATCCTGTGTTGAACTCCCTATTCTCATCCCCGTCTCCACAGTACAAACTTTGGTTTATGTTGACCTTTCCTCTTTCTGCAGCCTTTCCCCCTGCCCCCTCCCATATTAAACACATAAGTCCCGCTTTTGTTCTGGACCAATATATGTATATATCAACGTGGTATTTACATAGGTTAAACAAGCACAACAGTCCCATTAGGTAATATGTGCTTCTTTCTGAAAAAGAGTACAGTATTTTGCTGTATTAGGATTTTGCTGTATTAGGGCTCTGTGTTTTTCCCCTGTATCACTCATGTATCCACTCATATCTTTTCTGCAAAGCTGTTGAGTCTTTATCAGCCAACAAACTAATCAGCAAACCTCCCTAGCTGGCACAGTCTAGCTAAAGACTGTAAGTTTATGCTTAGGTCGATATCCTCTTCCTCTGCACAATTTTCACAAACGGAGAATTTAAAGGCCCAAATTAACACGGAATGCTTTGGAAGAGACTTTCTCAATTCTAAAAGAGGATAACTTTTCAGCTGTGAGGCAGTCCTGTTCCCGGGTCCTCTCTGATCTCCTGTTACTCTGCTCATACAATCTCTGCATGTGCTTCCCAATGATTGCCCCATCAGAACCTCATGTAGGAGCAGCATGTGAATCCCCTGAAACCTGCTTCAGAAGCATGCCAGCAGCCTGCATCCCCAGCATGAGCATTCCAGGACCATGCCAAGGTGGGCAAGCAGGGACCTGGCCAGTTAAACCAGTCAAAGAGTCCACAGCCTGTGCAGGCAGAGAATGGAATTTGCCAGAGACATTTTTTTTTTTAAACACTGGTTCCATTGAACTGAACTAAATCACCTTCACTACAGAGCTGATCTGGCTACAAAGAAATGAGAAATACAGTTACTTAGAACCTATGTTGTCTTAGATTTCACCTTAGCATGTTTCCCCTGTGTTGTGATGGAACATGTTAAGATGCATGATAAACATTTAGCCTGTAGGAATGCACAGCAGGTTTGCAAAATACTACTATGACTTGTGCTGATAGCAGGCTTAAGGAGGGAATATACCTTCAAAGAAGAGTATAACCTAGCGGTCTTTTTTCCTTCCAGTCATTGTGGCAATACTTCCTCTGCCAGAGAAGTCTTCAAGAAAGGGAGAACTCTCCTGGAGCAGTTGGAGGCTAAAGCAGATGATGTCTCCTTTTATCTTGTTTTGAATTGATCCCTACTTGGATACTGCAGATTGAAAAGGTTTCTGTAGTGGTTCCTATCTCTCAGAAACACAAGAACTATTTCTCCAAGGATAGATATACCCATCTGCCAGGCAATGGGCTCGCCCCAAGCAGTAACTCCTACTCTCTGACAGCTTCCACTCCTCTCCCCAGTAAGATTTCCCTTTGATTTGCCCCTGCTCATTGGTCTGATCTACCCTTGAACACCTCAGCCCCTATATAAACATCCAGATGCGATTCTTTGTGGCTTCCACGTACACCATGGAGCCTGGCTGTGTGCCTAGTGAGAGAAATGGTAAGCAAGAGTCCAGTGAAGGGTAGCACTTACTTGATGATTTTTCACGTCAGAAATCCCTCCCAGCTAAGTGTTTATCTTGAGACTTTGATCTCAAAGATTTAGCTTTCCCTGTGGAGCAAAAGCAGATGCTTGGTAAGCTGTAGCTGTAGTCCTGACAACCCTTTCAAATGTCTAGACAGTGGAAAGAGATGATTACATCCTCTTTTAAACTCAACTGCAACAATTCAACACGCTTAACGTTTACCTCAGGATGACCCTATTTACACTGCTTTGTTTTGTGGTACTGCAAGCATCTAATACTATTGAAAGATGGAGGATGATAAGGTGGTTCCAGATAACAGTCCACTTTCACTAACAATAATAAATCTGACAGATGTGCTAGGTCACATATGGTCCTTATGTAGATTTTAGCATGGATCTAGAGATTAAGGAGTTTGATAATATGCATTTACAGCTAATATTTCTCATTTAAGAGTCTTGAAAACATTAACACTTACAGAAAGGCTATTTAATTAATGCTAATTGAAGAACACATTTAATCCCAGAGATAAGCCCAGGAAATGTTCAACATTGCCGCATTTACTTTATGCAATGTATTGAACAGGGAAAGAGAAAACTAAGTTAGCTCTTCAACTGATGAAGAGCTATCTTAGCATAGTCTTACAAGATAATAGACTTAGGAAAAGAGACCTGAAGAGAAGGGAAGGAGATTCCAGCTTAAGCAGCATCCTCAAAATAAATATAAATTCAAAAGGTTCTCTGAGACAAGCCAGCCATGAAAACAGGAGATGCTAACATGCCGGGTCTGCCTCATGTCAACCAAGTCACTGGAGGAGGTGTGGAAGAAGTTTACAGGTAATATGGTTCAGGACTACATTAACTGTGTTCCAGTTTTGTAATTAAGAACCTAAATATTTTCCTTTTGGTAGAATAAAACTTGTGATTTTCTTATTAATCAGTTGTGGTGTTTAAAATGAGCACAGGCACTTCTGGTAATTCAGAAGTTCTCCCTCTGGGAACCAAAACAAACTGGTGTTGCTGAGAAATACTTTGGGTGCCTGAGAACTCAGAAAATTTGGGAATCTCAGAAAATTTGTCTAGTTCCATGCCAAATTGTGTCTGGATGTTACTTCCAAGACCCAGATTTTAAAACAAAGCTCTGAGTAAACATAAACTATTCTTACCTCTGGCAAAGGCTAGCAGCTGACATCTTCAGGAACACTCATATTATGGTATGCTGCTTTATTCTTGTTATGTAGTCAATTGTCCAGGTCAAAGTACGAGCTCATGCAAAAAAATTTGAGTTTACTGTTGTCAAAACGTGGTCTTCAGCTTGATTCAGAAATGTTTTGTGAACTTCTTTGTCAACTTCTCTTTCTCCTAACATTAATTTTGAACAATCGTATTTCATGTGATAATTAAAAATGATTTCACAGTAGTGTTTGTATAATGCCACTAAGTGAAGTCTCATTAAATCAAAAGGAGTTCTCATTTTTCAGGAGTGAAGTACAAAACTTCTGGATGTATTTTAATGCTTGGTTACAATTTCAGTTGGTTGCATCTATTCCATTCACATAATGCTGAAGAAATAAGTCTTCAAAGAAGTTGCTAGTATGGTCACATCACCAATTCAGATTGGATTTCCAAAAGAAGTGGGTAGTAAAAACATACAAGTGATATATACACACTCAGTAAATATAAGAATTTTCTGAGATTATGACTTCTCAGTTTTATGCTTCACAGTGAAGTCTGATCTGAGTTGCCCAGCTGCAACCATCAAAGTTTCTCCACTAACATCAAGAAGAATTAGGTCCTTTTATTTCTCGTGCACAATGAATATTGCATACAGAAGACAGACTGTGCATACACAGATTATAAAACAAAAGTTTTTTAAAATGAAAATAGCATCTTTAAACTGGCAGTGTTTGAATCCTAGTAAGCAAAAGGAAAAAGAGGCTAAATTTTATTAAGTTTGGAAGCACTTAGATAATTTTTAGGGACAGATGACACATGAAAATGTTGTCTGTTTAACTCATGAAGTCATAACTCACAGTTTCTCCTCAACTCACGCTGTTGTGTTGGCAACAAGTAGCTATTTAATAATACCAAGGAAGCAAATGATGCAAAAGAAACAATTCTTTTATGTTCCTTTCAGTAGTAAAATAAGAAGTCTATACAGATAATAACTTTGCACACAGTCTGAGGATTTTATCTTAAATTAATCTTATTAGGTATTTTGGCACCTACAAATTTCCACATTATGGAATGTGCCTCAAAGGTGCAGGTCAATCAGTGTCATAAGTCAAACTGTTCTGAAAAAGAAACTTCTCTGCTTTATAATCCATCACCCATTTCTTTCTGCCTTTATTTTTTTCTTTGCATATTCCCTTATCTATTTCTTTTTTTCCTCATGAAGAATGGTGCTTTGAAGCAAGAAAGTTATAAACTGTAGACTGTGCAAATAAGTCTACATCAAACATACTTCAAAGATTTACAATCTCTTTATCATTCAAGTGAATTGTTTTTTAGAGGTTTGACAGTAGAGTAGTTCTGCCCAAATGTTTTTCAAAACACGCTGTTTTTTTAATTATAATTTTTGAGTTTTGGATACATCTGTAATATTTTTGAATATTGCAGCAGAACAGCACATTTTTCTAAATTCAGTATTTTGTTCAACACTGTTACTCATACCAGTTCATATAGCTAATACTGTTTCTTTCAGTCATTGAAACACAATGAGGAAGAAGTCTTACATTCCCCATTTATCTACATTCCTTGTACAGTCAGTTACATTGGTCTGAACAAGAATTAAATGTGAAGGACCACAGGGAAAGGTTCTTGGCTAGCATCAGTCACATAGCACTGTGGTTTCAACACTGCTAAGGTAATGTAGCCAAGTTAGAAAACTGAGCCAGTGTGTATAAAATAATAGCCAGTTGCAGTCTAGGAAGGAAAAAAAAAAACCAAACCATATACAATTGACTTGGGCCTTCTGATTTTTTGTCTACTGTAGTTCACTACAACAATTGTAGAATATTTTCACTTTCTTCTATGGCTGGACAAAAACTCCTCCTGGAAATCAATGTTAGAGGTCCAGCCCGATCCCAGGCAAAACGTCTTATATGGTTAAGATATCAGAGCAATGTCTTCAGCTGGTGTGAACTGAAATACTTGGACATCCAAGAGAGTTATGTCAATTCAGACCATTTGAGGATCTGGAATATTGTGGAAGTACATGACTGCCCTTCACAGCCCTTCTCCAGACCACCTCCCCGAATGAGTTACAGACTTGCCTGCAGTCATTCAGCAAGTGAAATGATTATGCAGCTAACGATTAGAAAACAGCTGTTTCCTTAATGCTATCCAGCCTTTAAAAACATGTCATTTATATTTTCATGAAAATAAATAAGTCTAACGTGTTGCACTACCTTTACCTTTGTTCGATAACAATCAGATGAAACGTAATTATCAGCTAGCATGACTACACCTTGGAGAGTTTTACAAAACTGATTTGGGAGAGAAAAGGCAGGGTGAGGGTCTGGGTATGTACAATACACCTCTGCCTGCTGGAAAACGTAAGACCAGGCTTCTCTGATAGCAAGAGAGTTGAGAGTTAATTCTTTGTGATTTGAACTTGGGTCAAGTTTTATTTAGCATATGAGTATGTGATATTCTAAAGAGTCATTACATTATCACAGTTTTGGTTTGTGGTTTTTTTTTTTTTTTTTTTTTTTTTTTTTTTTTTTTTAATGTTATGAGGTAGCCACTGTGAAATACTATCAGCTCTTGGCAAGAGCTTAAAGACAGGTTCTGCTCTTGGTTATGTGGAAATACAGTGCTGCATGCTTATAACCTTCTTTCTTACTTTTTTTTTTTTTCATGTTTTCTTCAGTAGATTTTCTCCATGTCAGTAACTATAGTCCAGGTTTGTCAAATGATTATTCCTGTCTGGTTTGCTTCTCCAGTTACTCACCCTCTTGGGTGGAGTTCACTGTCTGCCTGGACAGACTCATTTAAATCCAATGCTTATTTCAGGAGTCACATGATAAAAGGCAAGAAAATTAAAAGCAGTCTGTAGAAAATACACATGGAAGCACAGATGTGATGTTTTTAAGTCTCTTTCCTGCTTTTTGACAGTTGTGCTTTGTGTGCAGATACTGATTTTCAAAGAGGAAGCTGTTCTAATATGCCACCTTTCCTTCTTTTCCCATCTGCTAAACTGCATTTTCAAGACATTAAATCTGCTTGAATCTTTCAAATTACAACAAAACAAAAAAAATGTTGAAATTTTATTCTTCTTTCTAAAATGGCAGCTATTTTCCAAGCTTCAAAGTTGGATTTTAGAAAGTTTTAGTGTATATATATATAGTCTTACTTTCCACTTCCCTATATAATTTTCCTTTGTCTTGCTTTCTACCTGTAACTCTAGAAAACATGTTTTCCCAATGCAAACATTCATGGTTTTTCTAGTGCCTGCAAATATGTGATGCAACTGTAATTGAAAGACAGTATAGCTCATATATGGGAAGGTAAGGGTAAATATGTTCCCCAAGATTAGTGGAAAGAGATATAGTTACAGGTGGTCTTATTAGCCTGGTTTATCAAGGTTCTCAAGCAGATGAGACTTCTTTGTAGGAGAGGAAACAGAGCCAGAAGTTACAGAATGAGCTTGTCATTCAGAAGAACTGGGCTCAGTTCCTGCTTTATCACTGGCTTTTTGTGAGCCACCAGGAAAGCAGATCCCTCCTCCTAAATTAAGAAAATACCCAGTCCTGTCCTTACCTTACAAAGCTGTTCTGAAGGCCACACAGGGGAGGCTATGAGGTCTGACACTGCGTTGGTAAGGGCAGCTGTGCAATAGATGGTGCTATTCCCACGCTTCAGAACCTGGGTGACCTGGTGTCTGTCAAACTGCAAGTCATGCACTGAGGATGTCTTGATATTTATTTTTTTTCTCCTGTGATGTTCGCACAAAGAGTAGGATTATTAAAACCTTTCCCACACTTTCCTCAAGTACTATTCAGCTTCTCTGCTTTGGGTTTTTTTATTTGTTCCCATAATATTTTCTCTCCCTACAGCAGTTTGCCTCTACTAAATCAGGTCATTATTCATCTCACTCTCCATACATTGCCCTCTCTCCCTAGAGCAAGTAGAAGAGGCTCATTCATTCCATTCAAGCATGGAAAAAACATTTTCAAAATGCTAGTCCTAACTGCTACGTCTTGGAATCAGCTTAATAATTTGAATCTAATGCTTTGTTCAGAAGACAAAAGAACCAGCAAAGAGGATAATGGATTATCCACTGTCATGTCTCATCTGGAAGTTATCTAAAGGCTGCTTTGATAAGTAGAGTGAGAATGGGTGGTGTGACTAATGCAGCATCATTATAATGCTATAACCTGTAAAACACAGAGATCCAAACTGGATAACAACAGTGAAGGAACCTGTCATCTCATCCATTATATATATTTTGCATCGATGTGAAAAATGATTTTTCTAGTAGGAGCAAGGTATTAGAATTCTTTACACAAAACAGCTTCCTGTTGATGAGGAGAGAGTTAGATGTCATAAGCATGGCATAAGAGATTAATTAAGTGAATATAGACATACACATATTCAGAAAGAAGTCTTATTACTTAGTTGTCTTGTCGTAACTATAAAAATATGTACACCTGTCAAAATATCCAGATACTGCCCTTTAACAACAGAGATAAGCCGGGTAATGTGCTGCCCTGAGCTCTGCTGATGGCTGCCTGTAAGGAAGCAAGTCCACTGGCCAACCATTTCCTGGACAGTTACAACAGGAGTCTTGGTTTGCCTTTAATGCTACTCTCCAATCCACTTCCAATACTTTTAAGTAGCTCTTAAAGACCTCCTTGTACTAAAAAAGTTTAATATTTCCAGTAATTTGTCAGACAAAGTGTCTGCCAAAAACTTAACAAGGATTTTGGCACCGTCCTTGTCTTCCTCCTCCTGGTTGAAGAAGCTGTGATGAACAGTAGCAGTTATTTAACTCAGAATTGCCCCAAAGGACAGAATAATATTTGTTAATGTGTCCTATTTGCTCTATGCACTGTATGTTTTATTTCCCCATTGTACATTGCCCCATCTGAAACATCCATATCTCTCACATCCCTCTCAAAATCCTTGCAATACAAAGAGAAGAACATGGGTATTCATAAGAAGCATCTCATGGATTTTGTACTACTGCATGTGGTAAATTGTTTTTGCCCTAAAATCAATCATTGTTCTTAAAGACTCTGATAGTGGTTACTTAAGAACAAGAAATGTAAGTTTATGCATAAAAATCCAGAAAATAGATTGCAGTAATAAACTCCAGGAAATATTCATGGGCAAGAGGGTCAACAGAAGTTAAGCAGTGACCCTGAAGTAATAGTACATTACGGTTTTCAACTCCAATATACTGAGTACAAAGAAACAAATTGATTTTTTTAAAGCGTTGAAAATTAAACCAACCACAGTAAAAGTGTTTTACTACACATCAGCAAAAAAAATGAAACCCTGCCATAAGAGCTATTCAAGTAAAAACAAATGTCACCGCAGACACAGAAGGGAAGATTCTGCTCTTCTTAATTCAGGTGATACCTCCCTAGGGCTGTCATTCCCTAATGGCTTCATTGCTACAACTGACAGCAGAATTAGGCCTAGCCCTGGGGACCCGTGCAGTGCGACAGTGCAGAATTAGCTTTTGGAAAAGAAGGAATTGAAGAAAGAATTCTGAGATGAAATAGAGGAAAAAAATGAATTGAACATTTTCTTCTCCAAAAAAGAAAATTAAAAGCCCCATTTCAATAGAATCACACTTTTTTTAATCTCAGGATAGGGTGCTGAAAGCCAACATCCACATCTAAGGCATGCCCCATAGCATCTGCTCAGCAGCCCCTTACCACCCCTAAATACAGCATGTATCACCCACCTCTGAGTAATATAAAATTGAGGATGGATTAGTCCTGCATTATCAGTCATTTAATCTCAGAGCCACCAGTTCCCCTTTTGCAGGGAAATCCAGACTCAAGTTCAACTTCTCTTGCAGGCTGTAACCTGTGTTAGCCTACTGGTGCCTGCTGCTATGCGCAAGGCTCTTCTTCCCGCTAGGCTGCTCTACCCACTCCAGAAGCACCTGCAGTATCTTCATCCATCACCTTTGCACAAGCTGATTTGCAGTCTTTTATAGCAGCTGCCCCTCATTAGCTGCTTGGTGGGGGAGTAAGGGGAAAGAAACTGCGGTGTGAACTGTATATTCTTCATCATTGCCTTTAGTAGTTCCAGCTGGTGTGACTGGGGGAAGAAGTTTCTAATTGTCAGATAAGAACAGGCTGAAAAGTTATACCATTTCAATTATAATCTGCATGAAGCCCTACCTGTGGCTGAAAATATTAAGGCAGCAGGAACAGAGATCTTAAAGAGACATCATGTGGTTGACCTGCATTGGTACTGGTCTCAGTAGTCATTTCTTGAAATCAGATGTAACCATCTTCCTACATTTGCAGCTCACAAAGAAATATGAGACTTTCAGGGAGAATGGTGTGGTAAAGTTATTTGTTGAAGAAAATCTCAACTATGAAATTTTTTTGACCATTGCCCAGAAATATCAATGATAAAAGATCTCATTCTACTTTTTGATTGATTGCTGTGTTTATGAAAACAAAGCAATTTCCCCAGATCTTGGCTCTGAATTGATCATGTATTAAAAAAGCTGTCAGGAAAGTAATTGCATTTTAAAATGTATAAAGCACATGCAAATTTGTGTTTATCTGTGTTAGTTCTTATGTGTGCCGTATTCTAAGTTTAGAAACAGAACAAGAAGAAAATACCTGTCAATGAGAAAAATCATCTTTATTCTGGGTGCATAGAGACATATTTTGGTTTTAATAAGGACCCAAAATGCACCATTTGGGGGGAACTATATAATAGAAAACCTATGCTGAACATTGTTCCTTATACAGTAACATGTAATTAGGTTCCAATCCCTTCCTTCCTCTTTATTAAATAATGTACAGCACAAGAATAAAAAAAATAATAAAATGCCTGCATGCTCAGGGCTGAAGGTGAATAAAGTTATCTTTTAGATACTGTAATAAAATCTTCTGTTAGAAATATTGCTAGCACAGTATCTCAAATTGCATTTTTAAAATATATATCCAGATGCCAAATATAGTCTTGTCTATTCTCAGGATTGACAGATCTTTAATCTCTGCAGACACAAATAAGCACTCCAGAATTTGGTGCATTTCATACAATAGGTTGAATTAACCCTGCATAGTCAGGCACTCTGCACATCCAGTCTTTGCTAATCTGAAAGGTTTAAACAAGTATATATTGTGTTGTCTGGATTTGCATTTCCAGATGGCAGCATCCATCCAGATGGTAGTACAGGCTACTTGTTATTTATTCTAGCAAGACAGACACCTGCACCTTTAAGTTTCAAAGCTTTTGGGGAAAAAAAATCCTTTGTCATGTATAACTACTAAGCTAAATCTTTATTCAGTTGTATCTGTTGATGATGTTAGCTGAGGCAGCAGATTTATAAACTGCGAGGACCAAGGGGAGTGGTCTTTTACTGGTTTGTGGCCTTCAGCAGGCGCTGGGCTCAAAGGAGCCAGAGAAAAGCACTGTGGTCACTGTTTCACCATGTAGCACGTAGAGCCCCTAGTGCATGGTTGGCTCCATCAGGACCTAAGATGACTTGAAAAGACTCTTTTTCCATGAGACAAAAAGCTTGTCAGTTACTAGCCTGGAAGATGGGGTGCCCTGATTCAGCTCCTTGACCCCAGTGTGTTTCTTCTGTGAGCTTGAGTAAACCCCTGTGGTCCAGACTCTTGAGCAGTGTCCCAGTGGAGCAGGGTATGCAATGAGTGAGGCACCACTCTGGGGAAGGTGTGGGGAAGTCACCAACCAAATTTCCCTATAAAGTAAACAAAGTGAGCTAGGTGCAGTGGAAGATGCTTCCCATCAGGCAGCACATTCAGGAGAAGTAATCAAGCCAGCTGCTGAGAAATCCTGAGGAGAAAGGGGCACCTCCCTTTTCAGAGCTCTCCAACACTTGGCCACATACTTATCCACAAACCCAAATGGTAAAATTGGGGTCATAGCATGAAAGACCTTCCTAGAGCTGATTTTGGATAACAAGTTCATTCCCTTCAAATCTGTCATGAGGACTGGGTCTTGGAGTCTGGTCGCGGCTCCTGAGAAGACATGCATTTTCTTTCAAGGAATTAGTAATGAAAATATACGAAGCATAAGAACCAGAAATCAAGGACCCTATGCAAGAATCTGGTTCTCTGGCAATGAATCTTGCATTCACTCAAAAAATGTGTGTTCCAAAGAGAATTTGTGGAGAGCATCTATAGCTTGCTCTTGCCTATGTACTTCTCTGAAAAAGTGTAGATATGGGTTTGAAAGCTATTTTATTTTCCCTCTCACTCTGTCTCACTAGCTAAATAACATAGTCTAGGAATCCATATCTCACTATTCTAAGTGCACTAACCACCAAGTAATTGTCCTGCCCATCTTTGTGAACACATGGATTACCGCATATTTGACCCTCATACGAGGGGATGTTTAGCGTGCTCTGGCCACCAGACTGGTGCAGGGAGACTTTGTGAATTAAGCAGGAGACTAAAGTTGTCTCAGGCAGGATATTTGACTTTGCTTGCTTGAATAAAGTCAACTGAAGCCTTATGTTGTACTGCATACATCTGAATCCTTGCAGCTGGAGGGGGGAGGGAGATCCAGACCTTGGACTCTGCCTCAGGTCAGACATTTAAACTGAAAGTCAGCTACTGACTGCCTACCAAACAGTTTCGTTAGAGATGGACCATTTAATAAGGATGAAGAAGCTTTTGGATATTCTGGTGATAGGGGCCATGAAAATCCTTTAAATGGTTACGACATGTTTGAAAGTTAACACAGAATATCTGATTTTTTTCACTGAACTCCCTGACTGAGAGCCTGTAGCAGAGTGCAGGGATTAAAGTATGTTAATCAGGGAAAATATCTGTATGGTTAGGACCAGTAATTATTAATTCTGATTTCCATCTCTAAAACTAAAAAGGCTTAGCACAAATGTAATATTGTTTTCAAAACTGAAGAAGATTTAGCTGCTTTGGTAGCTGGACATTTCTCTTCTTTGCTAGTTAAACAGTATCACATTTGCTTTTAGTGAGTAGGATGGGAGACAACCATGGATCATCTAGTGGCTGTAGCTGTTTGGAACCTGTTTTCATTTCCCTATCCACACTGGGCTTGGGCTGAGCAACAGCCCCATGTAAGCACCCTACTTCTTCCTCCTGCGGAAGCAGAGGCTCAATGGTTTGGCGGATGCAGCTCTGGGGATGTGTTGAGGGAAGAGATGTCTGTGCATGAGAGCAAGGGATGGTTATGGTGAAGGAAAAGAGGTGGAAGATCATTTCTGAGGCCAGGGAGGGTCCAAGAGAAGTCCTTTAAGGAAGCTGGAGAGCAGCATTTTTGTTGTTAGTTTTCATGAGGCATGCTAGGACACAACAATTCAGGCAGTCCATGCTGACTCCCACATGCAAGGCACACACCGAGGGCACACTAAGTGATAGGGAGCTACTGGCTGAAGTAAGAAGTTTAGATGTGCGAGATGTATGAAGGTGAGGGTAAGTATTACGGAAAAGAAAAAAACTAGTCAGTCTTGAAACATTTAAGAACTGCTGCTTTACCTGCTCAGGCCTTTAGTGCTTAAGGCAGTTAAGAAGTAAATCACAGCAATGAAATTTAAAGATGTATTCCAGTAAAGCTTAAGCAAGGACTTTCAGCAGATACTTAAAAGTTAAATGTGTGCTTAAAAACTTCACTCAGTTTTCCCCTTGAACAGAATTAGTCTGAATTGTGTCATTTACTGTAGTTATGTGTCTTGCTTCATAACTAAAACTTGTGCTTCCCACCATTTTAGGGATATTAAAGAGAAGCTGATAGGCACTCCAACTTTTAGGGGATTTATTTAGACTAGCCAATATTTATCTATTACTACTTGAAAAAGCTAATTTCACATAAGAACAGTTCAGAATTTTGTGTTTCTGAGAATATATGTTAGTATACATAACACCTTTTGATACAAAATTAGTCCCACCTAAGAGTATCCATGATCATCCATACCGTGTAATCATCAAGAAAGATATGATGTATTTTCTAAACAGAGTTTTTGACAACTTGTGGTGATCCTAATTACATGAAAAATTATGGCCATGCTTGTCTTTTAAACCGTTTGTATAACCTTGATTTTGATGGGACTGCTCTGGGATTACTGATATGTTTAAAATGAAGCATGAGCTATATACTTTGTTGGACTGTGATTGAGGGAAGGCTTGATAAGACAATTCATCGGTGTCTTCGTGTTAGTTTCAGAACTAGTATACCTATTCTTTTTTAATCCATCACAAATATGTTGTGCAGAAGTACACTACAAACTGGGCGATTGAATGTGTAATTACGCTTTGCACATAACTTCAGGATCTATTTCTATTGTTTTTTTAAGGGCTGCCATTAGTGTTTAACAGCAAAAATGTACAGTTTTACTTTCCATTGAAAAATGATACAGAAAATGTTACATCATAACAAAAAGATTAACAGAAATTAAATAAATATTAGTCAAACAATATTTCTTTTCATTAGGCTACCCCTTAAAATTACATTTAACACACACCCCTAAATATAATGGAAAATACATATTTTGTAAAATGTTTATGTATAATACATACAATGTATAAACATAATCAAAAACAGAAGATAGTTAGAAGTTAGAAGATATTATGTATGTATGAAAATTAAAATCAGCTCCTTTGCAATTTAGATTCTGAGGACATTGATAAAGGAAAGAATTTCACAGGGAGTTGTTAAACATATATGGATAGAAGACATCCTATAAAGCATCATTGCCTAAATTTTGCTACTTGACAAGGTGTCTTTAGCGGTAGTGGTTTTTTTCTCTCCTTTTTAAATTTAATCACGATTGTTAAGGTTAAAAGGTCCCAATGTGCAATACACAGTCCTTCAGCATAGCTCAGATCAGATATTTTGGGCATTTCCTTTGGGCAGTTTGCCATTGTTCTATTGGATTGGAAGTTACAGCAATTTGACTGGTATGCTTATTAACCTGTTTTTTCTCTTAGCTATTGAAAGCAAGTATTGTTGTGTCTGTGCTGCAGCTAAAGTGGTTTTGCAATTGAAAACTTGCACGTTTGCTTTCTGCTTACACAATGATCTATTTTGATACAGAGTTCTGTTGGCTGCTGCATAAAGTAGCAAGTGCTATCACCAAAAAAAGTACAGCTTTACTAGAATAGCAATACTTCTTTGTTAAATAGAAAAGGCTGTCTGTGTGATTTACAGTGCTGGCAGTGTATTAAATGTATCACGTGGGTGTCAGAGAAGGACAAAATATCTTCTGATATACAGGCTCCTCCTGTAAGTCTATTCTTGGTCCTACATAACATATTTACTATTTTAACATAATGTAAATGTAAAAGTGGTGTGATGTACTTTTGTGGTGCACTGCAGTTCTGTAGTTAATAATTTCATAATATAAAATAGACATACCAATATGCACTCAGTATTCACATACTGTTAAGGTCAGAATGTGCCATGAAACTTGAAGCCAAGTAGAGAAAAAAGGTTAAATGAAAAAGAATTTCTCTTAAGTAAGTGGACTATTTCTTCTCTTTACTCAAATGTTTCTCAAGGAATTTGAATTTACTTGTTAAAACACTCATTAAACAAATTTTTATGTAGTACAGTATTGTAGATCTCTGGAACACTGCTGGGCATACTTTCACATAGATTAGGCCACTTTAAAAGACTAAAACCAAAACCAAACCCAAAATAATCTGTCCCCATTCCTGTCTCTGCAAAACATGTCTCTCCCAACAGCAACCAAGCAACCAACCAGTCTTTTATTTTGCTGGCTACATTTCTCCACAAAGGCACCTGAGGCTCTCCAATGGCAACTCCACTTGAGATATACAGAGAGAGAGATATATATTTATATAAAAAATCTACCCCCAAAAGAGAGTGAATTGGGACATTTCTGATATTCAGAATGAGTAAACTACACACTGCAGAGATCCTTGTCGTTTTCATCCATGTGAACTAAGATGTTTTTATTCAGGAAAGAAGAATCTGCTAAGTATATACCATTTCTGACAGGGTACATCTTTTCTTCCTAAATTAAAATTTATGGAGGATTTGACTGTACCCAGTTAAAAAACAATCAATCAATCAAACAAACAAACCCTACGTCTTTTTTGGTTCTAATGAAGATACTACTTTAATATGCCAGGTTGATAGATTATTAACATGCTTGTAAGAAGCACTCAGAATTGCAAATTCTTCACTCTATTATGTTCTTACCATTGGACAAACAAAAGACCTATAGTCAATAATTATGGTACCTGAACACCAAACATGCATCCAGCTTTGTGGCATGATGATGTAAAAATGTCATCACTGCCAGTGCTTCTTAGCCTGTCACTTTGCCAGCACTTCCAGTACCGCTTGTTTTGCACCATTCTCCAAGTTTGTTCCTTTTTCCCCATGTTTTACCAGATGTTGTACTGCTGGTGGTACCAAGAGTCTTTCAATGGGAATCAAAGTCTTCAAACATCATCAAAATGACATTGAAGCCTAAGATTTTCTTTGACTAGAAGAGATAAAAATTATACCTAATCCTGTTAACTAGGCATGGCTGGTTTATAGGCAATTGTTCCTGGTCTCTGGGGCAGAGCAAATTGCTAAGGTAACCGGTAGAAATCAAAGTGATAGATGAGCTTCAGAACTGTGTCACTTGAAAGGGAAATTTAGTATATTGGTCATATTGCAAATTCAAAGTGGAACAACAAAAACTCCACAACAAACTTGTCTTTCTTATTGTTATACTGTTACTTTACTTTGTGGTGTGTCAGATGGAAGAACATTATTTGTTTGAAATGAACTCTCCCCTTCTGTCACATGCCTTGGGTTCCTTCCTGGGGCTGTACCCTCTCAAACATCAGGCAGTGCACAGCACTCATTGCACTCATGGTGTCACAAGATAGCATAGGATAATGGAGAAGATGTCTGTGATGGTATGTTTTAGGTACAGTTCCTACAACATGGTTTTAAACCATCTGAAAATTATTTGATCTAATGATGCAAGTCTGTTTTATGAGAAATGACAGTGGGACAAGGATAAAGCAAAATATAAGTGATTATTTAAAACATTGAAACCAAGGTGCCTGAAGTTAGGACTTTCAATCCAAATTTTGGCTGTTAAATAAGAGTTTCCTACTGTGTCTGGAATTTCTTGAGGTCCCAGGACTGCAGTTCCCATTGGCTTCAGTAAGATTTATAGGCAATTGAAACTCTTGAAAATCAGGTGACATTATTCATGATAATCAATGTAGTAGTGCCTGAGGACCGAGAAAGCCTTGAGGAATTTGCAATCCAATATATAAGTTAGAGACAGTATAGAGGATAAGTATAACTTAACCAGCATGACTGAAGCAAATGGCATATTTGTTCAAAAATCCATTTCCCTTTCATGTAAGAGAGAGAATAAGTGAAGGGTTGAATGATCAGTGAAAGAGGATAGGAAAGAAGAGGACAAAAAGGCAGATATGAAAGGCTGAAAAAGATGGAAAGATTGAAAGTTGAAATAAACAGCCCATTGGCACAGGAAAAGTCCAGCCAAAAGCATAGACAGTTCTCTGAAGGTGCAGAGGTCCAGAGATGTACGTGCGTTTCTTGCCTTTCCTCATGGCAGCTGGCGTATGTATATGTGTATGGATATATGACTAATTTGTGTCAGGTTAAAGAATATAATGCAAGCTTAACTTAATTTAAAGTAACACATGTGCAACTTGATTAATCAGTACCATGGTAAAAGAAATCAAAGCTATCCATGTGACCCCTTCAGTAACAAATTTTATATTTTTTCCTGTAAGACCCCATGTAAATAATCATATTTGCAACTTATCTTTTCAGTTTGCTATAAAAAGTTGTACATCAGTCTGAGATCTCTGTATGTTATGCACTGGGTACCACTTATATTTTAGTTTCATTTCCAGAGAGCTTTGAAGGAACGTATGAGGTGGTGAGTGAGCTAAATATAAGGAGTGAGCCCACATGTCCCTACTTATAGGCAACATTTTATGCAGCAACTTTCTATTGGAGATTTTTTCAAGAATTCCCACCACTGTTGCAAAACACAATTTTTGGTCTGAATTGTTTTGTGTTTTGTTGTTGTTGTTGTTTTTTCCTTTTTCCTCTTCCAGTTAGATGCTTTAAGAAATTTCTTAGGATAAGTTGCAGTGAACTTAAAGAGCATGTTAGTTTATTCTTTGATTTTTATCTGTAAGCAGGAAATGGGCCACAAACAGGATACAAATGTGAAAATAAAAAACTTGATCCCTAGATACTTTAGTGTGTTGAATATTTACTGATATTAATTCTCTCCCTTGCCTCTCGCCATTCTACCCCATACATATTCCAAGGCAGTTTTGTTGAAGTTGAACTGAATAAGGTTTCCCGTGTATCTGCTTTTCGGTAGAAAAGATAAAGTGAAATACAAAGCCATACAAACAAGAAAATAAAACAAGAGTAAATCCAAATGTATCAATGCTGCCTCTCAAAACTGTCACCTGTGAGAAACAGATCTTCAAGAGAAGGTCCACAAAGCTGGTAAAATAGGCAGATTTTAGAGTGGTTTGAAGCAGCAGTTGAAGTGTTGCTAGAATGCAGCAACAACAGTCCTTTAAAAGTCGCCTTCATTGGTTAACATATGCAAAGGAAGTTATTAAGAGTTATCAGAACTTTTCAATTTGAGCATCCTTTGGCCACTGAATTTTCTCAAGTGTGTCCAGAGAAACCACCTGCAGAATAAGACAGCTAAACAGAAACGGCAGAGCAATCTAATCCTTTTTATCTACCACATATTCTAGATTGGTGTAGGAGTAGATATCTAGGTGTATATTCCTAGGAGTATATTCTTTTATTCTTTTGATTTGGTTTGTGTCAGTAGTAATTTTGCGTATAAACTCAGGGCAGAGCATAACCCTGAGAGTCCTACTTACCTCCTTGAGTTAATTTATTACATGATTTATCATGTCGTTACAATGAATACAGCCCCTTTTTACAAAAAGAAGCAAATCATTATTAATTCCCTAACAACACTTTATGCGAGTCATGTTGAATACTTTAACTACTAAGGTAGCTGTAATACACAATTTCATTGGAGACCAACTGTAATGTAGTGCTTATTAATGTCCACTTCTGACTAACACGTCCACGTGAATACCAAATAAATTACTAATGTTAAGGCTCTTGACATAGCATGTTTCTAAAGTAACTGTATGTTAGTGCTCAGTCAATTGTATTATAAGCCTTAGATATCAAAACTGTAATAATGATGACTCAAGCTTTACAAATTCACATACCATATCTATTGTACAATACTTGTCATAGAATGATACTATTTTATGACCTGCATTAAGTGGTTGAAAAAAAGAAAAATGAGTGACTTGAAGAAGTAGGACTCGACTAAAATGAAGAACAAAATGAAAACAGCTTTCTTTTGAGGAAAAAAAAAAAGATAACTTATAATTACCTTTAAATTATTTAGACTTAGCATCCCAAAATTTCAAAATATGCAGAAAATATTAAAGCACTAGATTACCACTTTTTTTTTTTTTTTTTTTGTTCTCCATAGCTGTATGCTAATCGTGCTGAGTGCAAACTGACTTTTTCCTCCTGTTATGATCAATCAAAGTCTTTGTTCTGGGAATGATCACACAATTACACAGAAGATTAAAGAATTCCCATGAATAATTTGTGCTCATTTCTCCCTGTTAAATCCATTTAACCCAGTTGAGCTTGCCTTGCTGACTTGCCTCGGAGACTCGCATTTTCACTGGAAAAGTGGAATACCCACCCTCCCCTGTAGTTGACAACTTTTTCTGGCTCCATCCTGTTTCCTAAACATTTCCCTGAACTTGACCAGCTCTTCTCCAAAGCATAATAATTTGACATTGTTCATAAATAAAAGGACAAATGAACTCCTTTTATGAAGAAATGGTCAAAAGGAGAGCTATACATTTAAAAATTCATTGAACTATCAGAATGGAAATTTCCTTCTAGTAGTTGGAACCAATGTTGGAAGACATATTTTAGCTTGTGATCCATGGAGGGCCAGAGGACTGCAAGAAACTCATTGTCACATCACAAGCTACTCTAGTTTAGCTACTACACCCCATTCTCACCACCTGAACACTCAGGTCAAGCTTTATGTTCTTGGATCCTCTTCTAGGCTGAACACTATGCTGCCCTTTGGTCATATTAAAATGAGGGCAAAAAATGTGGTTTTATAATAGAATAGTAAATATGCTGTAAATTCCTGGTGTGATTAAGGTTATGTTTTGATTTATTCCCTTCCCCCCACCTTTAAAATTCACCTTGAGTATCCTCATAAAAGTAAAATGCAAACCCACCAAGACTAATATGCTCTACAGTTTACCATATCTTAGTTGTCACACATTAAATATCCCATAGAAAACCACACCTATTTTTTTGAGCGTGGAATATGTCCCTAGGAATGATTATAGCTGCAGATGGTGAATTAAAATCCAAATGTGAATATTAACTTGCTTGGCATTTTGGAAGATCTGTGGCTGGCGCTGCAGGAACATTACCATTATGGCCATCCTTCTGATCAGCTGCATACCTGCTTTCAAATAAAAAGGGTGTACAATATAAGAGCTGCAGACAATGAAGTGGTAACAGTGTAGGAACAGTTTGAAATGATGTTACTACACATGTTCTTAGTACTGACTTTTCTTCCTTTGCTGCATTTTTTACTTCTTCATCCCCACACAGTGAAGAACGATTTCCTATTCACAAGTCTTAGTAACTGACTTGTACCTCAGAAAATAAATGACTGTTTTTAAGTACTTAGCAGAGAAGAATCCTGTTGCATGTCAGGTGCCTGACTTCTCACATGCTGTAATCTACATCGAGCAATACAGCCCTCAATAGATTTTTCCACTTAGGTGTTTGTGAACTTCCATTTTTGTTAAGTTATATATGAATTCTGCCTGCCTACTTCTCTCTGTCTTCCCCCACACAAACTGAAAATGAAAGACAGAAGATGTCAGGTTTTGACAGATGATGACTGCATGTTATATGTACACATTAAGCTCTTTTTGTTGGATTTGTACAAACAGAGAGAGTTCTGGAAAACGCCTGTGTATAAGAGAGCAGCATTTGTATGTACACTTGTAAGGAGGATTATCTAGCGAGAATCTCCATATCACATACATACATTAATGAAATTTGGTGTTAATTAAGACAGTATGAATGAGATTAATATTAAATCTGGACACCTGCATTGCAGACATCATGTCTAGACTGTCTTTACAGTCAACAGAAAGAATTAGGAGCTGCTAGAATTCCATTTACTGCACTCTAGGGTAGGCATCTATCTGAGGAAATGGTTAATTGAACTCTTGCTAGCTTGGTGGCTACTAAGAGTGGGCATTTTTCAGGTGGCTCTGGTGTTCAGATATGGCAGCAAGTCCAATTAAGATGTAGCAGATCAGATCAAAGCTCTATCTAATCCAAGAGCCTATCTCAAGCTGTGTCAGATACAGGAACAGGTCATGAAAAAAGTCAGAAGCTGTGCCTGAGGCTTCAGCCACAGCTGGACAAATAACAAAGAAGGGGGAGCTGAGGATACCCTTGGCTTCTGAATGATCTCAGCAAACATATGCAAGCTGGTGACAGAACTAAATGAGGACAATGTTGTCAAGGAGGAACTGGGTGCCACCAACACCGTAGTATCATAGAATTACAAGAACATTTATGTCAGAAAAGACTTCTGGATGTCATCTAACCCATCCTCCAGCTCAAAGCCAGAATAACTTTAAAATTAGATCATGCGGTTATCAATTTTATCATCTTTGTGCTGATCAGGCTGTTGCTGGTGAAACAGGGCAAGGATGAAAGTCACCATTCGCAAGCACCTGGACTACATCCATGGGTATCTCAATCGTAACAGCCACCAGATGCAGGAATATATGGAGAAATGGGGCAGCAGTACAAAGCACTGGTACGGCTGCAAAAGTGCAACCAATGAGCCCAAAGGGAAACTCTGAGCAAGGCCTGAGCCCCCCAGTTTTGGCAAAGAGGAGGGAGAGCAGCCCTATGTTGTACATAAAGATTTTTAAACAGAAGATAAGATCCTTCTCCCCTTCCCCAGCTCTTCCAAAATCGCAGAGTAGTGGCCAATGGCAGATGTCGAGGCAAGTGTTAGAACAAACTGCAAACACAATGGCCCTTTCTAAGATAAGGATCTGGCTATCTGTGTGTGAAACGTTGTCGATAACATATTGTAACTATGTTTTGTTTTGAAAAACACATTAGCCAAAAGCAAGGGACTTGCTTGCTTGCACTCTTTATGATTGTGAGATTTTGGGAGCTGAACAACTATGAAAGAGGATATTGACCACACTGCAGGTGGTATTAGGTTTTGTTAAAAGTTTTGTCTTGTAATTTATTTCTGCTGTTATCTTGGATCATTAATGTACAAACATGTTTAAACTAGACTAAGTACAGTATTCATCATCTGTATAGAGTATCCATCTTCTAATTTATTCCCAGAAAACAGGCCACTTGGAAACAATTCCTTTTTACTACTTAGAATTTATGACAATAACAGCATGAGCTTACAGAAGGTATTTAGTCAAGGGCTATTATTAATTGGGAGAAGTAAGAAACCTATGTAGAAAGATTTAACAGTATTTTTTTCCTGACATGTTCTTTAGATTTTGAAATTGAAATTGTGGTAAGGATGATTGAAAATATGAATTCTACTGCTCTGATTCAAAGTACTGAAAAGTTTCAAAAAAATTAAATAAAAAATATAATTTTTATTTTAAACCTTTCAATCTGGGGCTATTGTTAGTCAGCTGTCAGGCAAGAGAAAATAACCACACAGTGAATGTAAGTGAATCTTTAGTTCTTGGTGAAATAAGAATAGTAAAAAATAATTGGAGTTCAGGAAGATGAAAAATCTGAATTTTAACACTGTCTTTAAAAATATTCTATCGATTATAAAAATGGAAAATTATTTTGATGAAAGGCCTACCTTGCTTCAAAGATAATCCAGAAGAGTCCCAGTTATCTCAGGAAATAGCTATGGATGAGAAATATGAAATTCTTTTAGTTCTCTTACAATAATTCTTTATAATCATACGCTTCTATTTAGGATGTTAAAATATGAGTACCATTAATAGTAAAATAAATATATTTTGTTTCATAAGGGAGACTGTGATAAAATTCTACCTTTACTAATTTTATCCTTTTTGTTATTGCAATTTTTGACAGATATACATAGTGTGACACAGCTCTTGGAGATTTAAGGACTATAGCATAACCAGCATTTTAGTGTTTAATGAAATTCTGAAAGCAGTGTCAGTCTACTGCAGAATAAATGAGAATTTGACTACATGGGCTTGACCTTGTAGGAATGTTCAATGCCTGTTTATAATGTGGAGATCAATCAGCTCACACAGATTTATCAAAATACCAGAGTTCAGAAGCTGGAGGCGCTTGGCACTTTGAGGGATCAAGCGTATTCTCTGTGTCTCAACTTAACAAGTACAAGTGTAGTAAGCAAATTCTATGTTTCTGTCTTACTAGTCTTGTTTCAGAAAGACAACAGCATGTGTGATCCTCTTGTCACAGTTCCTTATTTAAACACCTCCATGAATAACATTTGGTAGCTTCCAGCTAGACTCGGCATTAAGGCAGGTGTTTGTACAAAATACGTGAAGCTCCGAGCAGCTTCCTTCAACTAGCAGTGGGGCAGGAGACAGCTGTACAAATTCAGGGCACAGAGAAGTTGCAGTGTGAGTTTGTTACCTGTGCTGCCAACCGGCCAAACATGCAGCAGCTGTGTGTAGCTCTGGGCCAGACAGAGATTGATGCTTCTTTTTCGGTTTGTAGTTACGACACATGAGGGAAACCAGCACAAGAGACAAAGTTTTTGGGTGGGCTATGGAGGTTGGGGAAGAACTGGGGATACTACAGGGAATTACAGAAGAGAGGGGAAAGGAAAATAGGAGGTTTTACAATGTAGCAGAGAGGCACTTAATGAGCATATTGCCGGAAAGGTATGGAGAGAATGATGGACAAATATCTATGGGAATCATGCCTTGTTACTTCTGCTACCCATAAAACAACATGCCAGCCAGATAAGAAAACCTAAGTCAAAAGGTAGTTCTGTGGCCCCAGGTAGAGAGCTATGGACTACTGTTATGCTATTAAGAAAAAGTGAAAGAAAAATAAAATAAAAGAAAAGAAAACAAAACCCAAAACAAGCAGTCCCATGCATGATGGAATGAAGCCAGGCTTCAATGTGCTTTTTCTGTCTGGAGCCTCAAAAGTCTAATAAATGTCAAGCATTTCAGCTTTCTCTGAATGAAGATATTAACCGAGATACTGTCTACTATCCAGATGTCTGTTTTTATGAAATTTGAAGCAGTTTAGTATCTTTGAAACTTGCCAATGGGTTTAAAATTAAGTAGGCTGTAGAAATACAGTAAGGGAAGAAAACACAAGCACAGCAGGAACACTTAAGCCTTCAAGCTAAAAATGACCACCATATAATTCAAGTGGGCATTAGGGAAGATGACATATTGTCAGGTTATTTAAAGCGTAAACACTATTACAAGCTATGCCTGGTATTACAGAGGATGACACTCAAAATCAGGAGGCAATACAGAATTTCCCCCCAATATCTTTCTCATGTAGGCATGGGATGACATGTTTCAGCTGTGTGGGAGGCCAAACTATTCAGCAGAAATATGCTTTCCTGAACATGCTAGTTTCCACCCTCTGTCAACCACTAAGCTAAATATATCAGTAGTGCTGTGGTAAGTACCGTGGAGCTGACCAGAAGGGAATTTGGTCAGATATGGCTATCAAGGTTAATATAAACATATTTTTAAAAAATAAGTGTACATACCAGTATGCCACATTGATGAATCACACGCTGAGCTGATAGGCAAATCCATGATTCATGACCATCTTTGATTTAGCTCGATATGTTTCTAATTATACAAAGACTTTTCTTTTGCTTCTGCCCCTTGAGACACTAAAATAGCCATTTAAAATCCCTTTCTAATGCAAAATTACAGAAATTAAGTCATCATTTCTCAAATAATAGACATAAAATTATGATTCCCAAACCTCAAGAATCTGGATTTGATTAAACATTTTATTAACATACTGGAATTTGAACTGTACAAATGTAAAATAAATTCATAGTTATAGTTACCAATCTCTTTCTGCACCAACAGAAATGACAAAAGACTATATATATATATATATGTTTTACTTCTGTATGGATTCCATTTTTAATATAAAGTTACTTTCTGAACATAATTATTTTAATAAAAGAGTTATTCTGTGAAGTGTTATTCATTCATATTGCAAACCATACAGTATCATGACATACTTTCAGATTTTAGAAGAAATTTTCAGGCGAAGAGTTACAAGCAATATTGATCCTGTTTTATGTCTATTTTCAAGGAACTGCATAATTTCTCCATGTCTTCTGATGCTTCACCATAGAGAGGATTTGGAAAAGAAGTAGCATTCACATCTTCATTAAATGGATACTAAAAGAAAAAACATAGAATGAAATTTAAAAACCAAGTCATTCAATTCATTAGTTAGAATGGATATATGAATGGCTGTAGATTCATTACAGAAGTAATATATGATGTTACGTTCAAAGAAAATTATAAAATCTCTAAACTTTTTAGACCAGATTTTCAGCTGATAAAAATTAGCATAGCTCCACCAAAACCATTATCCACCTCATACACTTGATCAAGTCATTTAACCTTCTTCTACATTCATTCCCACCTTTGTTTTACTTGTCTCCAGAGCTCTTGCTCTAACACACACATAGTATTGTCTTGGGAGAATCTGTGTACAATACTGTAATTGCAATGGGTCACTAATTTTGGTGCATGGTATTGTAATTTAAATGACCAGTTCTAATTCTCTTGAATGAGGAATGTACAAGAAGATATAATATGGACTCTTCAGGTAAGGACTTCTGTAGTTCTAAACATTTTCTTCAGCATCTGCCTTACTGGAAAGTGCTGAACTACTGTATGGTATAACAGGTAGCTACGGTAAGCAACATTAATGAAATTGCTTTTATGAGGTCCTTGTCACCTAATCCAACCCTGGTCAACTTTCTCAGATTTCCAGAGGTGCTAACATTACGAGTAGCAGCACACCATTGATTTTAAGTGACTTTTTTTCCTTTCCTCTGTGAATGAATTTTATTTAATAGCTCAACACATATCCTACTTTAGAAAATAAATGTGTTATTACATACCTCATGCCATGGAGAAACACTGATTTGAACAGCGGGTGAGGTGGCATACCCAGGAGACTATCAAAAGAAAAAAACTGCTTTAGAATGTTTGTACTGAGCTGCAAATAATATTCCAAAAATATCCTTCCATGTGGCTGTCTGAGTAACACACTCTATGGATCCAAAACTACAAGGCAATATTATAGGCAAGTGTGTGGCAACGCTAGGCTGGTGTGGTTTCAGTGTTTAGAAAGGTCCGGGGAGATTTGTTCTTTCTTTATGAAACTTACAGATGCCGCAAATGCATAACTTGTGGGTATTCAGCTGGAGATAAGAGCTGTTGCTCGTGTTTTACCATATCTTTTGGTTGGTGAAACACCATTCAGATTTAGGGCTCATCAGACTTAGAGAAAACTCATAAATCTTGTTTTCCCTTTTAAAGGAAGAATTAGTGAAAACACGTATTTTCCCAATCTTAAAGAAAATAGAGGAAAATTTGGTACAGCACTGCACTTCAATCACAGTGCCTGGGGCCGTCTTCTATGAAAATGTCTCTCCTGACACTGTGCTTCTGTTTTTCAACTTGCTATTAAATGAAGCCTGTCAGGAATCTATTTTAACTAAAATAAAAATGTCCTGATAAATTGGACATGATTGTGATGGGAATGTTTCCAACTTGGAGCTCTCACAAACCCCAACCTGTAAGTGAATTAATTTGATCTAATGCCTCTACAATCAGGTGTAAGGAACCTTTCATAGAAAGTAAATGGCATGTCATAGTTAATCTTATTCAAAGCTGCAGTGGAATCTTATATTACTGATTGTGGAAAGGACAAAGAAGTTTTATTTTCTATTTCAAACCAAGTTTAGTTCTTTCAGTGCTAATAAGGGTAGTATCAAAACGAGGGCAGGAAGGATGTTTTAACATTTTTTTTTTGCTCCTTTTACCTCCAAGGTGCTTTATCTGTATTATTTTCAATGATAAATCAAATAGCAGAGATGATAGCTGCATTTGAAGTCAATCATACTTCTCTTGTTAAATGTAAAACAAAATTTAGCTACCACTGTAATTTGATAATTAAATCTTGCCTTGAAATCTTTTGTTGCAATATGTTCACTTTAAATATATATTTTATCCACAAACTTCTTTGTTACTCTAGCAGTCTCTTAACTATGATCAACAAATGGTATTAGGGAAATATATGATCAAGGGTTTGTTTAGTGTCAAGGTAAATTTTACAGTGATGGGAATAGTAATGCACATTTAAGGTATTGGGAAGTGTTATAAACCATTTTATTAAAGTTAAGCAAGTGTGCAAAGGCAACTTGGGTGCTGAATTATGCATTTTGTGTTTTTGTTGTTGGTGGTGTGTTTTTGTTGTTGGTGGAGTTTTTTTGTTGTTGGGTGTTTGCTTTGTATTTTTTTTCCAGAAGCAAAAGGAGACAAGTCCCAGTGAGAGTTTTCTTCTATATTTCTGACTAAATATTTCATCCAAAACTCTTTTTTCTCAGATTCAGCATCCCACAGTCAGTAGTAGTTATAAACATCAAGATGTTCTCAAAACTGAGTTGATTTCAAATTTGCCTATTTTTTGAAAATGCACTGGAACTGATCTGAGTGATGCAGCAATTAATTCTTACTTCTTTTATTAAATAGCATTCAGTGAGAGATTATACTGTTTGTTTTCATGGAAAACTTATTTGAGGACTACATCCTCACATTTTTCTGAATGTATAAAAGCAGCTATTGCTACTTACCTTTACTTTCCCAGATGAACTAAGGTCTTCGTACAACGGGTTGGCAAATGAGGCATTAGCGGTTTCCTCCAGTTTCCTTGAGAAGTCAAACAAACAGCAATAAAATCACCCACAATATCACACAGGTTGTCAAAGAACCAAACAGTTTCAGGTTGAAAAGACTTGAGTAATAAAGATGACTAAATATATTTCCAACTGAGCTCTACTGCATGAATGAAATTAAACCAATGCTCTGTGTAAGTCATGTGTAGGGTAAAATAATCATTTTTCATTTGTTGCTGCTAAAATATATACGCTTTTGGATATGCGCAGAGGTATTCAGTATTCATAAAATGCAGGTACAGTGCTATACATTAAATAAAACATGATATTAGCTAAAAAGTTTCATTGCTATAATCTGTTTGCATGTGATGAGATCATGTTCTTTCTGTGTTTTGTTACTATCACATTAGCAATTCAGTAATTAACATGGCCTTAGGCTTGGAGTTCAAGAACACACTAGTTATTTAATTGTTATAAGAACTCTTTTTTTCCAATGAATTAAGAAAGAACTTGCATTTTAGGTCAAAATAATCAGAATTAATTTTAAAGCTACAGAAGCTCCCCATAACTTTTTCTATGAAGTCAGAAATATTTAAAGAATCACTGAAGTTATTGGAATGCAAAGGTTTCATGAATGAAGACAATGCCTTAAGCAACTTATAACAGATGAGTAGGACAAATTGTACTAATTATGGGTCTCATGTCCATTACCTCAGCTAGAAGTTTAAAGATATGCTTTCCTGACAGGGGCCTTCACATATTCCTTTTTTGGAAGCACTTATGACCTGTGCAGTTAATCCCCTTAATTCTGCAAAAGCAAAAGATATTTGGGGGTGGAACTTTCTGCCTACATCTAAATTTTTTTTCCATATAGATGACTGGTTACTAATATTCCACAATGCTTGAAATCATCAAAACTGTTCCAGTGCCATATAAAAAGCAACAGCTGCATTAGTTAAAATTGCTGAAGAATGAAGCAGAAACACACTTTCTTTTTTTTAATCTTTGCTTTTGAAGAGATGCATTTAGTTGTTTTGGGTTTTTTTTCACTAATGCTTTTGTGAATAAGATCATATACATGCCTTTGTGTATACAGAAAGCTGTATTTGTACAGTATTCTAAAATAAATAGTTCCCTAAAGCTAATATTCAATCTCAATGACTGAGAGATGGCTTTTCTTGTATTAAAGTGTTTCTATTCCAAAGCTGCTCCTACAGATGGTTTAAGCAATGTCTCCCTAGGAACTGATAGACAGGCTCTGTGTTACTGTGGCAGGCAGGACTGAGGGGACAAAAGCAGTCACAGAGACACAGCCGATGGAGATGTTGGGAAGGGAAGTTGTTGTTCCTCAGTGAGAGCCACAGGCGAGACACACCGCATGATTTCTTTTGCAAAGAACTAAAACCAGAATGGATGCTTAGGAGGAAGGCACAAGCAGGCTACAGAAATATATCACCTTATGGGTTAAATCAAGTGCAAGAACCCAAGTTTGGGTTTTAGACTAAAACAGCTGTGTCTCCTTAAAATCTTTCACAAGATAACTGCCGGAAAGTAATTCCTTCTAATGCCAGTCTCATAATTCAGTTTGATTACCTGACACAGCAATGTGGAGAGCTGAATATTTGAACCTGTTGATTTGTTCATTTGATCTTAATCTTAACTGTAATAAATCATGATATTCTGATGCTTTTAGTTAGTTTAGTGAAGCTATAATATATTAGGTTATTTATATGCTTCCTAAGTGTATATTGGCATACTAATCCTCCTGAATAAACTCCACAAAATGTATACAGAATTGATTTTTTACTCTAAAATCATACCATGGCTCACAAAACCTGAGGCTGGAAGCAAACTCAGATAAGAATTTTTCAAGGAACTTGTCTCTGCTTCTAAACGAGTGCTCAAAGGGCCAGATTTGCATGCCTTTATTTTAATGTCTCATTTAGACATCACAAACCAACTGTATGGCCTAACAGCATGATATGGAATTAAGCACGTCGATTCTGCTTACAGTCAGTGGAGACACTTCCAAAGGGCAACGCAAGTCACACAATTCACAGTGGAAACCACCTTTAATGTGCAAATAGGAATTTATAAGTATAGGGATGGGTTTGATTCTCTTTTATCCCCCACTCCCCAATTGAACTTAAGCAATTTGTGCAATACATATATATTGCTCATTTGGGCAAGAACATACTGAGTACTTAGGTCTGTTCTGAGGGCAGGAAGGATGCTGAACACGGATCTCCAGCTTCCTCTGCAAGGAGCATAACTAACCAGCAGGATACTGCGCCAAACTGTGGGCACCAATAAGAGCACTGGCTGAGTTCTTCAACAGCATGTCTGTGGTCGCTGTGTTTAGTGCTAAAATTGGTCCTGACTCTGTGTGTGAGGTTTTCTCAAGCATGAAAATTGAGACTTGCTTAGGTTGTCCAGCAGATTTCAGGTGTCCCTCCACTTTAGGTCTGAATCATGAAAGAGCATATGTAGTTGGGCACCTAATCTTATGGTCTATGAGAATTTTATGGCCCAAAATATGGGCACTGGTTGAATTTATGAACTCCAGATTTAGGTGAAGTGGAGAATAAGCTTTCTTAAGTTCTCTTCTGTTCTTAGGAACATTTTTGCCAAAGCAGGGCTTCGGAAGTCACCTTGAATATATTACCTTACATGTAACATATATGTTACACATATTATACACATAGATGCATATATATGAATGTATTTATACAAGAATATGTATGATTACACCCTGTTTGTGAATGTAGCAAACAATTCTTTCTAAGGGACACCAGTAATTATCCTTAAAAATTTCTGAAATATTTTTGAATGACTTAAAAGACCTCAAAGAATATACAAGTGAAAATCTAATCACGTTTACACAAAAGTGCTATAATCCATCATTTGGATGAGGTGGTAACTGCCTGAAAAAGTCTGTGCTTGGGAACTTAGGTGACATATTCACATTTCTTTACATGTTGTGCATACATCCCTAGAATTAAACACAACACATTAGAATTTTAGTTAACTGGAAATATGAAGCTTTCCTTATTAGAGTAAAGCAATGGTATGCCCATTCCAGTACTCTGTCATGAATATATAGATACTGCTGAGGAAAGCATAAAAGTGCAATATTAGTCAGTGGGGTGAGTGTTGCCATCTGACCATCAGTTTACACCCTAGTTTTAAACCACTTGATTGGGCAGTTTAACTAAATGTATTGCAGTGTCTTGAGCTAAGCTCATTCTTGCAGTGCTTGCTGTTACTTGACATAAGTGAAACATTGCCCTGATAGAAAAGGATAGCTTATTGCTACAGTATAGAGCAATATGCCCATCACAAGGTCTCACGTTGGGAAGAAAGTTATGTATGTGTTACCACTGTACAGTAAGGGCAAGGGTAATGCATAGGTCACAAAAATTATGATCCAGAATAATTAATCAATGTGAACGTTTATAAATCTCATTTATGGATAAAACCTGTAAATACAAAGTTCAGAAGACTGTACTAAGCAGGAAATAATTAGGGTTAAAAATGCCAAGCATAGGATAGTTTAGAAAAAAAAAAAAAAAGACTCAAACATGTGGGTAAGGCAGCTCAGAGAGAACTGGGTTTTCTAACATAACCAGAAATACCACAGTAGGAAAGGAGAGGATTAATCGTCTTGGGATGAGGTCACATGGGTCACAGCTTTGCTATGCTCATCTGCATTCTTTAGTAGCAAAACCTACCGCCTTAGGTTTCTCCACTACAACTTCACAGAAATGGGAGAAAGTTGTATACTCCACAAAATACCTGCCTAGGAATATAATGGGACTGCTGAGTAACATCATGCTTTTTAACGGAAAATTAAAATATTGAGATTTCATTTGTTTGGATGCAATAGCACAGGATTTTGTATTTTTCAATGTACCTTTCAATGAAAAATCAAATATTTCTTTTAGACAGTACACAAATTTGTAGGAAATATGGTACTAGAAGAATGTTTATCACCACATCAATAAGAACAATGACAAAATCCTAGTGGGCCAAAGATTCAGTTACAATTAAGCTACTAATTAAAGTAATCCCTTAAAAGAATTATTTATAGATGTTCTAAAGCTTCTGTTCTAAACAGAAACTATAACTCAAGACCTCAATTTCCAAAACATTTATAAAACGTTTTAAACTAAATTTAGGTTTGCAGAAGCAGGCTATATTTTGCACATCCCACAGAAGAAATGGGAGGCGTGATGCAAGGAGGGCAGGCTTTCCAAAAGCTGCATTTAGAATTATCTACAAGTCACTTGGATGTGTGATTATGTTATGCTGTTAATATGCTGTCTGGGCTTCCTAGGTCTGAACTTTGTACCTTTTGAGTCACTTAAGGAAACGTAATTATTTATTTTTTAAAAAAATCGGTCCTTTGCATCTTTCATCTTGGTGATCTTGAAGGTTATAGACCGAGAGATTTGCTCTGTTCTTTCAGCATGTCTCCTCTTGTTTCTTCGCAACCTTTCCTATGTGTGGTGGTTGTGAGATGTACATTTCAGAAAAACTGAAGACTTCTGACTATAGCACTGGGTTTCATCCTTCAGAAAAAAATATTCTACAGAAGAAGCAATCGATTTGGATAGCAACATTAGACTAATAAAATAACTCCCAAACAACAGTCACAGCTGTTGCCTCCTAGTTTTGTTTTTCTTTTTCTCATGAAACTGCACCTCTTTCTTTCATTCTGCAAGAACAGTATCTATCTCCATTCCAGTTCACAAACTGAAAATGGTACAATAACTGTCATTCTAGTGTCATTCTCTTTATCACTTTGGGATATAGGAACAGAGGCATAGACAGCAACGACCTCTGGCAGTCCTTCAGATCCACTTGGAGAGCCTCCCCTGGAATATGCTATCCATTCCTCCACACCAGACCTCCAGAAGGGTATGGTCTAATTGGAGAAAGTCCTGGTGACAGCAACTGGGAATCATCATCATTGTAAGAAAACCTTAACCATGAAGAAAGGCTGAAAGCACTGAGCTTGTTTAGCCTAAAGAAAGCAGCCTGTAAGGAGGCATGACAACTGCCTTCAAGTACATAAAAAGCTTTCTACAAGGAGGAAGGGAATGATCTGTTCTTGTCCATGATGAATAGGAATGAACTTAAATTGTAAACAGACATATCAGCAGTTACAAAAAAAAAACTTTCTAACAGTAAACTTTCTTTCTGCCTAGGGTACCAAGATTGCCTGAGGATGCTATCAAATTCATGTTGCTTTAAGTCTTTAAGGTATTTAACTGCAAACTCAGAAGTGATATAATTGAGTCTGTCCTGTGGCAGGATGGAAAATGGCCTCTGTGTCCTGTTTTCCCATAATTTTCTATCATTTTAAAATATTTTCTCAGAGCACCTCAGTTTTTCACTCTGTTGCCTGTGTGGCAAGATACATTATTGATATGCTTTGGGAAGTTTAATGTTCTGTGTTCATTATGACTGACAGGACTGATAATCGCTGCAGTACATTAGCATTGCAGCTGATGGCACAGATCAAGAATAGGAAAGAAACAAGCTGAAAGGATCCAGGGACATTGACGGCTTTGGAGGCAAAAGCAAAGAAACATAGCTTAGCTGGGCATGAAGTGTTTGATTCTCACTTTTTAAAGTAAAATGAAGCACGAGAAGGCAGCTGCAATAAAATGGAAGCTAAAATGAAGCTTTGCTTCTATTTGGTCAACAAGGACAGATGCCACTGAACGAGTGGAGTAACTGGCAGCCTTCCCTTCTGGACTAGAAAACGTCATCTCTGGAGCATGAACAAGAATGTAAGAAACTTATAAGCTTCCTCTGATTTGGGGTTTCTGTACAAAAGTTTCACATATCCCCAGCTGGGAGCTGGGAAGTAGCTTGCATATCTGGATGCCATCGTGGTAATGAAGTACACTGCTGCCAAGCCATGTAGCGGGCTGCTTTTGTCCATTAGGAAATAAATGTATATGATGACTTCCAGTAACTCCTACTCAGGCACCAAAGAGTTTAAAGCCTGCAGATCATTGATTAAATTCTTGCTAAGGAAAGACAAGAAGGAGAGAGCAAAGAGGAAGCAGGGCATTCTTTCTGGGTTGAAAGGAGGGGTTAAGGCACTATCAATCTTTCCAGTGAAGAAAAAGAGGGACAAATGTAACTCTCAAATTCTCACCCCTGTTAGTGACAACTTCTTAGCCAGCAATTGTCTAAGGGGTCACCAGCCTACCCCTACTGCCTGCTACCTGGTTTTCTAGTGAAAAAAAATAGTTCTATTGGACTCTGAAACTTCTCCTTCAGCTCTTGTGCGCATTCCTATGCTGTTTCCATTGAGGCATAGATGGACCTGCGCTCCATTTTAAAATGTCCTGGGAGCTAGCACCTACAACAGTTAATATGCCTCTGGAGGACCATCTGTCAATGCCTGCATGTGTGGTTCTATACCAGTAAGGAAAAAGGAGACATTAATAGAAATTATTAAAACATAGCTAGCAAAAGAATTTATCAAAAAGCAGTAAATATGGGCTCAAGTATGTGAAAACTTCCCTGTGAAATAATGGCCAAGCAGGCACTCCTAGAGTGCTTCTATTGCCTAATGACTTTAAGAAAACAACAAGACCCAGGAAGGGTAAAAGCAGATACAAGCCTTTGAAGTGAAAATGAATTGTAAGAAAGTATCATTCATGTGCACAGTTAAATTCCTCCAGTTCATTAAATCCTGTTAAAAAAAAATCAGGAGTAAAATCTCATGCCTCTGTGTGGTGTTGTCACATTGCACATTTTACAGGCTTATGCAAACATAAGTCACTTCTTATTCTAAAGCTTTATCTTAAAGATCCATGTTTCAGTATGATAACATTGGCTGCATTTTGACTAGTCACTTCTGATTACTGATTAAGCAGTTAAGGAATAACTTGCCTTAATTTACTACTATGTTTCCAGCTGTGATTTTTGTATACCAAATCATGCTAGGCACTAGGTAGTTGAAGAGGGAGAGACAAAATACCTAGATGAGCTTATCTTCTCAAATTCAAAGTTTCAGATTTCATTGTTTTCACAATTTCAATCAAATTGCCATTTATTAGCTTGATTATGTCTTGATAAGCTGCCTATAAAATGCATTTCAACTTACATGTTAAGTCATCTGTGATTAAAAACAATTAAAATAAAAATTTTTATTCTGTACCATGGGCAAAATGATTTGACAGTCTTAGCCAGTTTCTAATAGGCAAAATGTGGAACCACAAAAATTTCCATCATCATAACTTACCTTTTTGGCAGCTCCAGTGAAAACAATCAAGACCAGAATGAGCTTTGTTGTATAAGCTATCTAATCCTCTATTTCACAGCTCTGCTTCTCTTCATGTCAGGGCTGTAATATTTTCTTAGTGCCATAGTAAGAAGATCCTCATTCATCTGTGTTTTATTACATACCTAATAGGACACTTAAGTGTTTTGCATCACGTTGCAACAGGGTACCTTTTCATGTACAAAAAAGACTCTCTATTTTTCTAGCATGTATAATTGGAAGAAAGGAAAAAAAATTCCTTGAATACAGATTGTGGGTAGAAGAGAAGTGGGTGGCAGTGCAGTAACCCTTAGGTAGACATTTATGAAAGAAAAAGGTAAAAGGGAGTGTTTAGAGCACAGGAGAAGTAGCATAAAAAAAAATAATCATTTGTTGATTAAACCACCATCAAATATGTTTTGAGAAAAAACATCAGACTGTTTTTTGCAAAAATATTAGTTGAAATTACAAAATCAAAAAATCAAGCAGCTCCTACAATACAACTTATCTTGCACTTCTGAGGTGCCTTTCCATATGTGTACCTTAGCAGGTTGTATAAATGTGAATGAATTAAGTCTTAAAGCCCCTGTGAAGTAAGATAAGGAAATGCTATTATTCCAACTTTACAGAAGAGGAAGCAGACATAAAGAAAGTAGGTGAAGCTATTCACTCAATTAACAGTAGCACAACCACTAAATGTTCCTGCTTCAACGTTTTGCTTCTGTGTCCATAGACAACTCTACCTGTCAGGGGTAGCATGCAGTGTTGGGAGACATGACAGTAGCAATAACATCAGGACAGGAGTCTGCACGGTTTAGTAGATAGTTTGGGAGATAACAACATCCCCAAAGAGAAAAAGGTCTATAGCAGAGCACAAGTTTAAAGGAAAAGAGACAGCTTTGAAGATGAATTCTGGAGAAGAAAATGAGGGATGAGGGAAATCTAATAACATTAAAATGGACAATGCAATGCACAACAGGAATTGCTGAAAGGGAGGAAGGGACAGTGGTAGGTACTTCCTGACAGAGAAGGATCTAGCAGAATAAGTCAAGAGATGGGCAGAGAAGAAATACAAGTGTTAGAGGAAAATAAGAAACAGCAAACATTTTTAAAAAATCTTAAATTTGGGAGGAGAGATAAAGCAGACATTATCAGAGGGATGACAGGAAGGGCTAGGAAATATATCTGTGAAATAATGAACTGTCAGTCTAAGGCATATCTTAAAAAACCCCTGACATAAAATAATTGGATGAAGAGATATCTCTAGTACTACTAGTACTGTTATTCAAAGCACTTGAAATAAATTTTGAAATAAACCACCACCAATTTTGCTGATTTTTTTTTCCTTTACTGAGGATGCACTTTATGCTGTAGGATGTCAGAAGATAATTTAGCTGCTATTTGCACAGTACTAATAGCAAGCATAGTACTGGAGGGAAGAAATATAGATTTTGAAAAAAAAAAACCAAAAATCACCATCTAAAGCACTCATTCACCATGAGTGAGACAGGTCGTTGCACCACAAGCCAAGAGGTCTGTGCTGGGGTGACCGTGGTGCAAGATGGCAGTATTGGGTAATGGGTGTGAGACGAAGTGGTAGGGGAAATGAGTTGAAGGAACAGATAAAGTGACATTGGTGAGACACAGCTAAAGAACCACTGATTAACATGACTAATAAAACATTAAAAAAGAAAGTCAGATTGTGAGTGTGTCTGTAGTAATTCAAGGAGAGGGGGCAAACACTATAATTTGTAAAAAAAGTTTGCATAATTCTGCAGTCTCACAGCTCACATTTTTTCCAATCTATTAAAGCTTTTTATGAAAAACCCTAATATTTTAAAGTAGAAAAAAACCCAGTTTTATTCCATCCAGTTAGCACAGGGAAAGTTCTGAGATGTGTGTAAATATTGAAATATTTAGGGCAAAGAGTTCCTCCAGGTGCATGTGGTACTCAGTAGCTTCAGGAAGAGCTGTGAATCTGCCTGTAAGAAACTAATTTGGCCTCAGAGATTTTGAGAAACCATAAAAACCTTCTATTTTTCACATTTAACTATCATGTATAAAAATCAGGGCTACTGCTGTTTATGTGGATAAATGGTGAATTTTATAATTTAGGAATAATCATACAACATTACAATCAAAACACTCTAAGCAGTCAAGCTGTAACTCATTGTTTCCAGACTGGGGTCCACTAAAGTCAGCTTCTGTTGCAAAGCTAAGTTTTATGCTTAGTGCTGCATAAGAAGGCAAACAGACTGTGGGGAGATTTAAAAGTTGAAACCAAAGAGACGGGCAGGTAGCCATTTTTTTTTGTGCCACATTTGTGTCTGCTTTACACAAAATAGAAGTTTCACTTACGTTTCTGGCACTTTCTTCTTCAAAAGGAAATACAAGGCAGCAGCTGTAATTTTAATCAGCAAGAATCCGATACCCAACCCAATCCAAATACCTGCAAAATCAGAGCAATCAAAGATAGAAATAAGTAAAAGGAAACACTCAAAGACTGAATTGAAAGATATTTCTCTCTTTTTACAGACCCACCATTTCGAAGGAGACTTGAAGTTGGAGGCTGAAGAGGGTTAGCACTTATGTGGCAACGGTTTCCTTTCCATTCTTTTCCACATCTGTGAATAACACAAAAATTTCGGAAAAAGGGAGAAGCAAGGATCATAAACAGTGCAAATACACAAGAAATGCAAATACTTTTGAGCACTTTTGCCAGTGACTGAAGTTCACCCATGAATCACAAAAAGCATAATCAAAGTTAATAGAATGAAATGTGAGAAATATGCAAAACAAACCTAAGAGAGAGAAAAATAAAACAAAACAAAGTTCAAAGATTAGAATTGGCTGCTTTGCCCATGTTGCCATCATATTGTTAACCCACAGCAAAAGAAATTTGACTAATTTCCCTGTAAGGGTTAAATACATTTCTGAGCTGAGGATCTGGGACCCTAATGTAGAGAAAGATATATGATTAGAGATGAGAAAGATGTTTTTCTCCCCCCACCTAATCTATCTCTTGTTTTTCCATTTTCTTGTAAAAATGATACCACTTCAACAAATGCCTCTTCAAAACCGAAGTGCTACATTTGAGCTAACAACTGCAGCCATGTCAAATTATTCTAAATTTGCTGTTTGGTTCAAATCCAGTCTTGATTTGAAGTAATCAAAATACAAATAATCTGACACAAGCTGTGATGTTTTACTTTACATTTGTTGCTTAACAGTTAATCACACTCACCAAAAAAGTGTGTACCATTTCTCACTTTAATTTGTCTGGGTCTAGGTTTTGGCTACATGTTTTTATTGTGGCCTTCTCCATCAGAGTGAAGGGACCTTGGAGACCCAGGTGAACGCCAACTGCCTCTGCTGATACAGGTGGCAATTGGGAGCACCCTATGCAGCCCTTCTGGGTACCCCAGGGAGTCTCAAAATGTCTGTAGGCACCTACATTTACAAACCTTAAATGATACCTAGCATAAAGGGTTGTTAGAGGGATAGCTACATATTGACATCTGAATTTCAGGCACCCCACTTGATGAGGTGAACCCCAGCCTGAGTGTCACACTGGAATGACTTCTACCAACTTTTCAATTATCTGCATGGCTGGTGGTTTATAAGCTTCATAAATTTTCAACTTCTTTTTTTTTTTTTTTAAAGGAGCATCAGAATGAAACTATGGTAGTAATCCAGTTTCAGTCCTACTAATGTCGCATGAATAGAAAATTAGTTTCACTTCTCATGATTTCTCTCTTTACAGTTTCACAAACTGTATTAATGTGGGGGGGACTGTATATTGAGTTGCTTTCTCAATGTAACACAAACAATTTTTCATAGTCACCAATTTTTATGAAGTAATTTCTATTTTGTAATTGTGGTTTCCTCTCCTGCCCTTAAATGTATAATACAAAATCTCACATATACACAATTAAATTTTTATATTAAGGCTATTTTATTTGAACATGTGACAGACAACTTTGTGGTTTTTGTCATGGTTTAGCACATGGTATTGCCTATGTGCCTTATCCTAGCGGTTGCACAATGAGTTAACTGAGGCACTCTGGAGGGAGAGGAATATTTAATTTTCCCAGAAAATGACTGAGCGTGGTGGATGTAGGGAGAGGAAGAGCAGGATGATAGGAGCAGCAAGCATCTCTCTGCAGCCTCAGTGAAATCTAAGAGAAACCTGAAAGGATCAGGGCATGTTGGAAATCATATCTATATCCCAGTCTCAGACATGACAGGAGGAAGGTGACTTCACTAAAGACCAAAAGAGGCTGATGAGGGATTTGTTGCAACTCAGAGGACCATTGAAAAATAGTGGGCAGAGAACATGCCGTGAGGAAAGTACCAGCTCTACTTGAACACAATGGGCAGAGAGAGATTTATTTAACCCATTTTACCCCACAGATATGAGTTTTCTCTGGTTAAAGGGTTACCTTGTTCAAGGCTAGTAATTGGTATACTAATGAATCCTAGCTTTAGAGACTGGAGCCAGTAGCATATACTGACATGCTAATTTTAAAGAAAAAGTGGCACAATGTCAGCTGGCAGCTCTGGCTAAGCTAGAGACCCATTGTATTCAGTGACTGAAAATACCCAGTCCCTTCAGTCCTCCTTCTTCTTCACCGTACTACAAAAAATCATGTCATTCATAAGCTGTTCTTTTATGCGGACTGATGATTTCATACAAATGTCAAATTGTAGTTGGGCTCATATCAAGCCCTGTGGATCCATGTAGAAACATTGCAATCTAATGGTAATCATCCATCAAAATAATTTTCTGATTGCTCTCGATTGTATAATTTCCTTTTTCCCCATTTGCCAGATTTTCTGTTGAGCTAGATATGCTTTTAACCAAAATTGCCCTCTTTCTTGTCACTGCAGAACTTACTTGGCTGTAAAAGAAAGAACGAAAAAACAGATATGCAGCTGTGCACAAGCACTAGTCAGACATGGCAAGAGAGGTGCCATCTGCTGCTCTGGAGCCACTGGGGCATGGCTCACCTCAGAGCTGCAAAGAGGTAGTTCTCATAAAGCAAGTGTGTGTTCTGGTAAGAGTATGAGAAAATCCTACTACCCAGCAATAACTAAATATATTTTCATATGCTATGTTTCCATTTATTGATGAAATATTTCCACATATTCATACTGTGTTTGAATTATGGATAAAAAAGTTAAGCACCTTTTAGTTGCATAGATAACTAGTTTATCTTCTTATACATACATACAGGTTTTATAATCAACTATTAACTACCTTAGGTGGGCCATTTATTCCCCTCCAAATCTCTGAATCCCAACAGTATTGTTTTATGTCGTGTGACACGTACCAGTTAGGAATCTGAAGTCAAACTATCAACGTGTGTAATTTTGGCCAGTGAAATAATTTTCTACTGTGTGGAACTAGGTTGCTACCAAAAGTGTCAACTTATAATACTGCCATTGCTTATTAAAAAAAATTGGGTAAAAAATGGATGAAGGTGGAGCAGAGATAGTATCTCTGAAACTTGGTAAGTGATTAGGACAAATTAAAAAACAAATAGATGTGAAAAATATTGTAAAGCATGAAGCATGGGGACTATTTATAGGGAGAATGAGGAGGAACGCAAAAAAGATGAAGAAAGTAAAGACAACATAGCTAATGCTCAAAGACCAGGATGGAAAAGGAGTGCTAAACAACAAAAAACTTAAGGAGTGAGTATATTGGTTAAGAATTCCCACTTTTATCTTCCCACATTAATTTATTTGTTCATTTTTATCTTTGGCAGGGGAACTTAGCAATCATCCCTGCTATGGATGTAAAATAAGACTATCAGAAAAATCCGGGTTATAATTTGGAGATTCATACAACTCTTCCTAAGGTTTGGCTGCTCATTACTTACAAAATGCTGTCTTCTCAAGCAAAAAAAAAAAAAAAAAAACAAAAACAAGAGAAAATAATAGTTACAGCTAGCTGAGAAGCCTGCAACTTTTAGTGAAGCTGCAAGAAAAAAAAGGGAAGATTGTTCATTAACATCTTTGGTTCTCAGCTGATAAAAGCATTACCTCTGGCTTTTACTGAAACCAAGCATTTCTGTACCCAGAATAGAGGGGAACTTGCCTTAAATATCCAAAACAATCTTGTTTTATAGATGTCTTACAAGATTTTTATCCTTTTATATCTATCCTCTGTAGAAACTCTAGCTGACTACAGTGATAGCTGTGGTGGAGAAATCGCTCTGTAACTTGAGAAGCAAGAATAGAATGTGATTTTTAACAGCACCAGTATCTGCCAATAACTCAGATTTGAGAAGATAACAGTTCTGGACCATAATTTAAAATACAATATAAATAATTCTAAACAAGCTACTCCAGTTATTTCACTCCATTGGAAAGCTGAGGGGTATTTTCAAAATGAATAATCATCATGGGCATGGTGTTATATAGGATAATAGGAAGTTTTGATAAGAAATGCAGAAGATTGAGACTTGATTGGTTTACAGATCTGAAAATTATATAGCTCTATATATCATTTTCTATTAAACAAAATCCAGAAACCGTTTCAGGCTGTAACCAACCAAACTATTTTGGAAGCTAACCAAAACTTACACAACAAAACACAGAACCTGTTGTCCTTAAGGAATGAGATACCTGTACCCACTTCTCTGAGTCTGACTCTTTGCAGCCTTCTGCCTGTGCAGCCCTTTGCAACTGTGTGAGGTGGGTGTTGAGATGGTGTTATTCTCATGTGGTGACATTTCCCGTAGATTTTACACTCGGTCCAATGCATGTAGGACTGCGCGGTTGATAAAAGAACAGAAGTCTCCCTCTTTTCATCAAGAAATAAAACAAAAATATCAGGAAAAAAGGTGGGAAAGGCAAGTTCCAAACCAAGCTTGGTATTAGTTCATAGTGCTTTTGTGGACATGGAAGAGGTTTCCTTAGCTGTTTCTACTGAAGGCACAGAATATATGTTCCTGTGTTTTTGCAATCACAATAATACAGTCTCAACCCCCAGACTTGGTCCTTTGGTTGTTACTGCAAAGCTGTATCAGTGAATAACAATAATCATATCAGGCATCTTTACAGGAAATGAAGTCAAACTTCAACTTTCTACTGTGCAGTCTTTGACACATGCAATCCTGAAGTGAACTTTAATGACTCTAACAGCTCCAGGTAGGTCAGAGCAGCCTGTGGTACACACTCAAGAGATGGCTTACTTGAAGTCCAGTTAATGAAGGAGAACACTCTTAATTACCTACCCACTGCTGTGCATGCACTGTACTTACAGTGCTTTACTTTCAGTTGGGAGGCAGATAAGTTGCTTCTTCAAAGTCACTATTAGCTTCCTCTCTGATGAGAGCAGTTGGGGATGCGCAAATGCTGATGTGGTGGAAGGACCTTACGAAGTGCAGATCAACCATGTCTTCTGGGCAATGTGTTAAATCTTCATTAACAGGCTAATGGGAATTTTGAAGACCTTCCGTAATAATCCTTTTCTGCTATTTTATTTTTAAGACAGACAACTCTGAAAAGGCTCTGAATTTATCTCGAGCCATGAAGCTGAAATTCCACATTATTTATGTACAATTAATTTCCTTGGACTAATTACATCTTGACTAATTAGCAGCAGCACATTTTACATGAGTCTTAAGCTTATCTGAAATACAGAGATAGCCATTGCAATCCATTCAGACAGGAAGCTCCTCAAAGTTGAAACAGGAGGAGCAAGAGAGAAAGACAAATGAAATAACACTTGAATACTTCCATCCCAGTGCACATCCTAATCTATCCTGCCTGACAAAATGTCTTCTGCTATTAGCAAGTTCTTACAGGAAAGTCACCCTGGAGGGGAGAATGTTAATCCTCCAAATTTGCTTCTAGGATTTCCAACTCATTATTTCCTAATATAGATATTGGTAATGCAGAGGAATGAACTTAGCACTGCCTGTGTTGCTGCATCCTGTGCCTGTGGTTATGGCTCATCTCACTCAGAATGAAAAATAAAAACTAGAGAAGATTTTTGTTGTTTTTGATGTTCATTCAGGGCAGATTTAATTTACAGGAACATGTCTGGCTGATACACTGCTGCAGCTCAGAATATCAAACTTTGTGCTGTATTAAAGGTAGCATATGCAAAACTCAAAATAAGTACAGATGTGTACTCGATTGCTCATTTTCCTCCTGGCATCTGATTCCTTACTTGTGCAATTATTTTCTCCAGCCTGAGACAGATAAACACTATCACTCTGATGCATCAGTATTACATATGGCTGTTGGGTAGAGGCAAATGACAAGAGAAGAGCCTTGCAGTAGGGAATCAAGTCCATGACCTCCAAGAACAAGCATGAACATAGCTCCTCGTTAACTTGGAAAGAAAAAGTTCCAACAAGCTGTATTTTCAAGGAAGACTTTGATGCATGTGGAATACTGAATGCTGAAATCTCTTGGGTTTGGGGTTTTTTTCTTTCCTTTTTTTCTTTTTTTTCCCCCCAACAACAGTAATTACTAATGTTTCATAATGGCTAAGGTTGTTCAGTATAAAGCAGCGTGCTGCATTTTCATTTTTGAAAGTTGTTAGCTTTTGTCAATATACTGTATCAGTTTCACTTTTTTCAAGAGCCCTCATATTTTATGTTGAACCTGATAAAAAGTTAAAAAAAATATTAAATCATACGTGATATTAATCTAGAAGCATTCAGCACATTAAATACTAAATATCTATTTGACATCTCCTCTGCACTTCTTCAGATTTAATAATTTAAGTGCCAATCTTGTTTATGTTACAAAGATTTGCATTAAAAGGCAGATTGAACATAAAAAAATGAAATGTTAATCATCTTTTATGATCATGGAAATGCCTACAGAATTCTTATTTTTACTTATTTATTTAAATCTACCCAGATGTGTAAAAGGAATTGCTCAACAAGTAATGAAGACAAAACAGAAAAATTAGCTGCTAGAAAAGCAACAGTGACCACAGCTGCTTCTGCCCACAGAAATTTCATAAGTAGTGGGAATGAGGTACAGTCATCGTGTGATAAATGTAAAACCAGCACTAATTTCTATTTTTGTCTGCAAGTGTCTGTAACATAGCTCACTCAGTTACCACGAGAAAACAATTAACATATGGGAAGTACAGAACTAACCAGTGCTACTTGCAGAATCTCTCTCTGCCATTCTCACCAATACCTCTTGGCCAAAGTACACCTCTGCTGTGAGACACATATTCTTTTCTTTTTTTTATTTGAAACATTTGTCATACAGAAAAAACTAATTTGCTATGTCATGTGTACATTCAGAATGACCAACAGTTAGTCAGCCTTTTGGTGTGCATTTACATACTACTAATGTAGTATGTAAATTAAGGAAGCAGTATGTGGCTGATTGTAGTTTTAGTCTTCTGTGCATTAAATAAGGAGTATGACTGTACACTTTGTAGTATTCTCTAGAGACTGTACTTATTAATCAGCCACAATGCACCAAGCTAATAACTTCTGTGTGAAGCCAAATTTGCCATTGCTATGTTTATAATACATTTGCTATGTTTATAATACCTTACATGGGGATCATTACACACAAGTGCTGACATTATTCAGGAACTGTGCCATACCTGTTGGAGCGCAGACTGCTCCAGGAGTGGTGACAAGAGGATACAGGGGGGGAAAAAACCAACCCACAACTTAGTTCTTTGCAGAGAACAGACTTTACATCCCTCTGCTATATCAGTGTAGAAGAAGTTTCTCTGCTCACTAGCCTTTGCAATCAGTGTTATGCAAAATAAGCTTCAATAGATGCTTATGAGTATGATGAAAACAGCAACTCTTCATTCCATTATGGGAAAAAAGTAACCACTACTTCAGCAAGTAGTTATCTGTTTGCGTTCTAGCTGTGATTAACAGTGTACTCAAAGAAAAAAAAAAATCATACTCTCTGATTAGTCTTTGTTACTGAATCAAAGTATACAAAATTCCGAGAGTGAATGTTGCATGAATGGCCTCAGAAGATATATTTATGGTGAATGTAACCTGTTACCTGCTGAGTGTAGCTGGAATGAGGAGTCACATTATTCTGTTCGTGTTTAAGCTGAGAGGAGATGTGGGACAAGGAGAAGCCTCCCTTGGAAAAGACAGGTGAAGCAGATGGTAACCTTGAATGTCAAGAGCTTCAGATCAAGCATTCAAACATCACAGCTAGCAAGGAATCCAGAGAATAACAAACTCAGGAATGAAAAGATGTACATACTTTGGTAGGCTGCTTCTTAAAATCATGGAAACATGGAGTGGAGATGGCAGAGAAAGTAAAATATCTGGATACATCACCAGGTGACTATGAGTTAGCAATATTATGTAACGTTAGGGGGAAAAAAACAAAGAAAAAGGAAACCTGAGTAGTACAAGAAGCTGTAGCATGTAGACAAGGGCACATTAACCCATTCGGAGAGAGTCTGATGTTCTCTGAAACATTGTGTGCAATTCTGGTCATTGCTGTTCAGAAAGATGAAGTCGGAGTGGGACAAGGCAGAGGCAGGCTACTAAGGTGAGCAGAAAAATAGAAAGTCTGTCTCACAAGAGGATTCCAAAAGAGTTCAGCTTGTTTAGTCTACTGAAAGAGGAGCCGAAAGGCATACAGCTGTTCTCTAGAAACACTTCGGAGGATGAACAACAGAGGTATTGAGGGGCTTTTAAGGTCAAGGGAGGATGCTGGCACAATTACAAATGGGTATAAACTAGCTATGAATAAATTTATGAGAAAATTATTAGAAAGTATCCAAACAGAAGAGCAAGGCTCTTATTCTTCCTGCATTTTCTTATGGTGTGTTGCTTCAGAAGAGTCTGCTGTTATCCTCTGTACCTGGTACCACATACTCTGAAGAACCTCAGGTGCTGGAAACTCCCAGTAACACAGCAAAGTAAAGAGGAATATGCGAGCCAAGAATTCCTCATAACTGGCCATAAAAGAAAGCTAACTAAAGTTCTGAATGGAATTATATGATGTGACTGTGTGTGATAACAAGGGTCTGGATTTGAGGGCACAGATATATGCTTCTATTCTGGAAAATGCTAAAATTCATAACTGGCAAATACAAAAGAATCAACACAAGGCAGAATAATATGAGCTATAAACAGATTCTAAATGAAGTGTAAGTACTCTGAGAAAAGATCTGGGCATCCTCATAGATTATTCAATGAAAGTAACTGCTCACTTTGTGTCATAAAATCATGCACTATGCATAAAGAGTAAGATAGAAGACATTAGAGATTGCAGTGATTAAAATCATGTGGCAGAGACTGAAAAGATCAGATTTAATTTATACAGAAGATGAGTGGGAGCAGATATGATGAAGGTAAACAAAATGATATATGGTAAATGGAAGAAAAACTGTGTGTTGCTGTCTATCCTCTAGAACGTTCAATCAAACTGAAAGGAAATACATCTTAAAGTAATAATAAGGAAGCTATTTGTCACACAGTGCTTAACTGACCTGGGGGAGTCCTTGCCATGGTAAACCTTAGAAGCCAAGAACTTAATGATATGTACTGGAGAGAGCTCCTTAAAGCAGAGAATAGAACCCTTTAGAGATTGCAGAGCTTAAAGTGCTAACTGATGGCAATTTGGAAGAAAATTTGTATATTGGCATAATAATTTTCTAACATGTATTTTCTGGTTTCTTTGCTCCCAGGGTGTGCTATCAGCGACTCCTAGGTCCCCAGCATGACACACTGTAATTACTCATTGCTCTTGTAGAGAGCATGAGAGGTTCTAATTACAGCCTGTGTTGAATAAGAAAAGGTAACTGTTAGAAGAAAGGACTCACTCTATCTAATTGCTTTCTATATAGATACACAATGAAACTACGGTGACCAATTTTAAAGTTTAGAGTGGGACTTAATTTTTCTAACATTAACCACCTGAAAAGGGAGGTACCTAGAGACAGTCCAGACAAGCTTAGACTATGTGAAATAAAGAGAGGAATCCTCATCTGGATCCTTTACCTTTGGTTATAACAGTGTCACGATGACTAGTTCAGATTAGATAGGTGCATTTAGCTGTTACACAGCTAGGCAAGAGGAACAACACCTTAATGCTTGCTGTTAAAACAGAAAATAAGCAACATCTGATCTTAGAGTAGGAGCATGAAGGTGAGCTTTTTATCACAGACAGCTTGTGAATGGCATCCCCTTAGGTCCAGGCAAACCATTTATTAAAGAGGAAAGGGTAAATACTATCTCCAGCTTCAGTCATTTTAAATAGAGATGTTTGGAAAATTTCAGAGCAGATATTTCTTCACTGAAATTATTTGACACATGAAAAAGCTCATGTTTCACAGAAAATCTGAATTTAAATTTTAAAGAAATTTTGTCAGTGTCTGAATCCTGCCTGATCTCCTGTCTGATTTTTTTGTCTGGTTCCTACTGTAAAAACCTCAGAATAAACCCAAACTTTGAAGTAACTCTGCTGAGAATTATACTGATTTAAAAAACAAATCACTTTATGGCTTCACTATAATTCTTCCTGATTCAAACTGGTGTGATAGTCTTGTACATGACAAATTTTTTTTCAGTGCATTTTATCCTATCAAAAGGAAATGCAGACCTATATGGAAATTATTTGCTGTGTCATTTGCTTTTGCGCCTTTACTCTTCAATGAAATAGGCCCCAGCAGAATTCACCAAGGATTAGTATGTAGCATGCACTCTATTTTATGGCACAGATTCATTCAGCTACAGCAATGAAGCAGAAGTATGTGTTTACAGCAGTCAGTCAAACCTGAAATTCACCATTTCAAACAATTATGCTCTTTTTAATGCTACCTTTTCATATCTTCTTAAATAATAGTTTTCTGGTAACAGATTTTCCACTATCATAAAATAACGCTGATGGTTAAAAGCCCCAGTGGGACAAATCATGAAGTTACTCCTGGTACTGAAGAAAGGATTTGGTGCTAGATTCAACAGGGAAATGACTATCCATTTAGCTAACCACTAAGCAAAATAAAAGGCTTAAGATTTCTTCCATTAAAAAAAAAAATATTAAAATGGAATTTTCTCTACGACAAAACCAGTATTTCAACCCAACTTTATTTAAAACCACCAGAAAGCATATTGTTTAATTCTAACTGATGCTGACATGAGACATTCACACAACAGAAAAGAAAGAGCTTGAAACAATGTATCAGGTACATTGATCACTGACCACCGGAGATCAAAGTTCAAATTATGACTGAGTCCTGAGTTTCAGCCCACTGCTTTTGAGTCTGGAGCTGTGCTTTGTAAAAAGTGATCATCAGAATAAATAACCTTGTCCATAAAAAACTCTTGCCATTTTAAACTTGCATAAAAGAGTGAAAATTAGTAATTTTGTGAACTAGAATTAAAAGACGGGATACTGGGAACACAGGACTGGCACCTTGAAGGAGGTTTGGTGCAGGTACTCCAAGTGATACACCTAGCACAGAGAGCATTTCACTAGTGAGAAAAGGGACTTATCTCCATTTTTTCTTACTCTAAAAAAAACTAGGAGATTGAACTAATTCAAATTACCATTTACAATATGAAGTGAACCTACTCAAGAAGTCTGCATCAGTACAGCAGTATCTGAATTGTCGAAGCAGAGCAAAAAAGCTCACTGAAGAGATACGCCTTGGCTTAAATCAGTTTACATTAAAGAACCAGTCCTTTATGCCAGTCTGCCTGTCCATCTTGTTTTCAATTCCTGTTTCCCAGTTATTTTTTCTTTTTTTATTTGGTCCAAACTTACATGCCTTTATTTCTTTGTCCCTCTTGTGTTTCTCTTTCTTCTATTCTTTCCCTCTCTCCCTTTTGTTATTTGTGGAACTTGCATTTGGAGGTGATGCTTGATTTGCTCGTGAAGAGCACTCCAGGAAGGGGAAGAGCATAGAGAGAAAGACAGCAAGGACAGAAAGAGACAGAAAAACATAAATCTCTAAAAAACACTTTTTACATGTTTGTGTCTCAGATATAGCCACTAGCTGCAACTTCTAGAGGACTGGATAAAGATTAAGGAATGACCTGACAGCAAGCCTGACCATGCAGTTGTATTGACAGCTGATAGCAAAATTCTTTTACTTTCAGAAATGGCACTGATTTCATATTTAGGTAAAATTGGGAGATAATGCAATAAAGTATAGAAGTGACATCTAGTTTTAAGACAGACCTGTTAATTTCACGGAAAATACGTTTTTGCTTAAATGATAGTTCTGTTGATAGAACAGATGGGGTTACATATCAGTAAAAAACCTAGTAAAAGATCTGAATATATTTACAGTGGCTGGATTTTTCCCTAGAGACCTTCCTTTTTTTTCTTTGTTTTTGTTAGATTGTGGGTTTGTTTTTTTGGGGGGTGGAAGTTGTTTGCTTGTTTGTTTTTTTAATATTTGCTCTTATTGCCTTTAGTCAGACTGTAACAATACTACATAGTCACTAGCTTATTATCTGCAATATAACTACTTAGGTGCAAAATAATAGGTATTTGTTGCAAAGTCAGTTCATATATCATATCTGCTTTTCACTGATGTTTACCCTCTGAAAAGCTTTCATATGGATTAACCTGAAATGTCCAGGTGAAATTAGTTATTTAAAAAACTTAAGCAATGGAAGTGTTTTGCCTGTATTAAACCACACATTTGGCACAAAAAAAAAAAAAAAATATTTTCTTTCCTTTCCCCTTGCCCCTTTCCAGCATTGGTCTAGTCTTTTTATCAGCTGAAATGGTCTGCTTTAACTAGAGCCTGCCAACACAGGGCAGTGCTCCTGGCAGCTGGATTGTAGTATATATTGGAGATTATAAATCATTTTGTCATTCTCAGACAGTCGTAAATTTATCTGCTTACATGGGAGACAACATTGTACAATAACATCTAATGCTGCTTCTTCTCAACATTGTACAAGCTAGTACAGGCTAAGATTACATCAACACAAATATATTCTTTAAAGCTTTTCACTTGTATTTTAAATGTATGTCTATAAGAAACAAACAAAAAAAAAAGCCACAAAACCTCTCTTTTGCTTACCCTCCATGTAATACAGAGACAGTGGTTTACACTCCATTTGAATCACTCATTCCCCAGAAAAGCCCAAGTTCTGCAATAAGTTCTACACACGCCAATGTGGTCCGTGGAAAAGAATAGTGCTGCGATGTTGACTCTGCATAAATTGAACAGTCCTCTTCTGATATTAGAGATGAATTTCACAGAAGCTTGGGGAATTAACTCTCTAGTTTCTTGCTAACAAGTTAAATTTATGAAATCTTCAGAGAAATGACCTTTAAACAATTTATGAGAACCTAAGACACTTTAGATGCAATAAAAATAATTTCATGACAACATTTCTCCCAGCTCCACATTCTGTTAGTGTTGTTATGGTTACAGAGTCAAGACTTGAGAATTTAGGAGAGGCTGGAATTAAGGATTCCCATGCAATTTCAGTTCAAACCCTCATGCATGCGTGTTCAGGCACAGTATTTATTTGGAAGATCACAAACTCCCCCTGCACCTCCCTCACAAATAAAAAACTTTAATTCTTGTATTAGTGTTTGGCTTTGCAAAAATATTATTACCATGGCATATAGCAGAGGTAATTTACTATACCTAATGCAAAACAGAAAAACCCCATTGTTATTGTGAGTAGCTAAATCACCTCTTCTGTCATCAGTGTTCAAACCTTCAAACTTCAGCACTTAATACTACTCTATTAGTTGACATGAAGAGAAATTTGAACAAGTACATTCTTGAAACTTTTATTGAGGAGAATAGATAGCTCTAAATCTGGCTTATTTGCCTAAATGCAATAGAAGGTGGAATGGCTTATTTCAACTGTTATGCTTGGCACTTTGATAAAGCAAAATCTTTCCCATGGTCTTTAGTGCGCCACATACTGTTAATGATATACGGTGAGCTATGGCTAATGACAGAAGAATTTCTAACAACATTCCAGCATCCATTCAATAAACTCTTTCCTTGGTTGCAGCCAAGGAATATGCAGTACAGATGAAGAATGGAGAACTATTTCCTTGATGTTAACGCTGCTGTGCAACAAATCACTGTACTTGTACAATTCAGAGCAGCCTTTGTGCTCCTTTAATATGTACCACCAAGCAGAACAAAAGCCGAGTTAACCTGCACTGCTGGTCAACAGACCTAACAGACAGAGGTAGCATCCAAAAATCTCTGAGGTCAAAGAATCCTTGCTATATTCTGTTTTTCTTCTGATGTTCATATGTCAACAGTTGGGATAAGGTGGCAGGGAGCCATGACAAACATTCTGTATTAATAAGGGACAGATTTACATTTTGTAAAGGCACAGTGTCAGTGGAGTAAGGCACAGGACCAAGACTTTTATATAAGCTAAAGTCAGCTTTTATATAGCTGAAAAACTGACTTAATTAACCCACTCTTCTCTGAATGCAAGGACATTGCAATTTTTCATCTATTTGGAATAAAAAGTGTAAATTACTTCTGTATGGTTCCTAGCAGATGATTTTTTTTACTACTCTTGAAACAGTCTGTTACAAAGCTGGTACAATGCTATGCCTTTAGTCTTCCACATCAAATAACTGAAAATCAAGAAAACATATCTTAATTTCACAAATCTTTTCAAATAATTAGAGTAAGAAATGTATCACATTACTGCACATGAATTACACTTTTACATTTACAGTAAATAAATTCATAATATATTATATTAAAGCAGGACATATTCTGAAATGTGTTCCCAAATATGGCCTGAGTTAGCCAATTCTGTAATGTGTAAAAGGAGACTGAACTTATTTGCACATGACAGATTTCCATCTTTTGAAAGACATTAAACATTGACGTTTTCTAATTTCTTTTCTATTTTTTTTTTTACCAGAAGGATTTTCTCATAGCAGTTCTTTTGAATCTGTTAATGTAAAAACAAGAATAACCCAAAGTTTTATCCTTGTTTTCATGATGTACCTGATCACCTGCTTTAGAGAGTTGCCTGTTTTGTCATCTAAAAATTTCCTGCCAATATTTTCTGTCCTTTTTCTTGTCTTAGGAAGTTCTTTTAATTTTAGAGCTTGGTTGCCTATTGTACCTTTTTTCTCTCTCCAGTACAGTATAACCTTTTTAGTTATATTGTGATATAAATCAAAACTCACTATCAGAACTGATGTTATGTCTGGACCTGGACTACTAAATCCAGGAGATATGGTGTGGGCACCAAGTACACCCACAAAGCCATGAAAGTAGTAACAGGCTAATGCAAGGCTAGCATGTTGGCCATTCTTGTCATTTTATCACAGGACGTGCAATGCTTGTTTTTCATATTGAATATTTGAAAATCTCAGCCTGTTACTTTCCAAATGTAAATTCATGGACAGAGTACATGTTTGTTTTCAGCTTTATGTTAAGTTTCTTTAATCAGCACGATTAGCTCTTGTTGAACCCTCTGATGGAGGAAGCAGATTGGTCTTTTCCTGGGAAACTACTGAGCATTCGGAGAAGAGGCGGGGAGGAGAAAGGAGACCACAGAACAAATCAGGCTCAGCAGGACAGGGAGACACAGCACAGAGCTGCCAGCCTGCAGCTCACGTAAAAAAGACTGAGAAACAACAGAAAGGAGAGAGAGAGAGAGAGACAGGCCCGCAGAGCCAAGGGGGTGCTTCCTCAAGGCCAGAGGAGAAGGAGCAGAGCTTATGGCCAGACAGAAAGAGTCCAAGTTAACTGCAACAAGCTGGGAAGTGAGGACACATCTATGAGGACAGGTAGGCAAGGGGACAGCTGTGAGTAAATCCTTTTATTTCTAATTTATTGTCCCTAGTCACACTGAGTTTTCTCAATTTAAATAACATTCTAATTCGGATTCCAGTAAAAGCTGGTTCTTAGTTTAAATGCTTTTTTGTGTTCAGTCTGGGCACATCCACTTCTATTATTAGAAAAAAAAAAAAAGGCAAATGTTTTTTTCTCGGCCTGGGTTTGACCTTAGGGTAGGTCATAAAATATTACAACCTCGGCGACCGCAGAACTAGAGCCTCCCTTTGGGGTCCCCATCTTGTGGGTGTGATGATATGGTAAAACTTCCAGTAAAAACCACTGGCCCAGGTAGCAACTGCATCTGTAGGTGTTTTCCCACACACAAGCACAAGAGGAGACATTCAGCTGCTGGGAACTGGCAGGAGCCTGAGCCTGCCTCTGCTCAGCTGAAAAGGGGGCAGGCCAGAGAAAAACATCCTGCATGGTGGGCTTTGTCTGTGAGCCAATGATTGGGACATACTTTTGTAAATGTTTTTTTAAAATATATAGACACTCTTCAGCTACAAATTATAGTACAAATGATAAAAATTTGCATTTTCTTTATTCTCTCATTATTCTTTACTGAAGATTTTACTATCTTGAAATATTAGATTGTATATAGTGCTGATTATTAACAATTTTAATAAAAAGATGTTTTGCTAACAGTGGATTTAATAATGCCTAGTTTCCTATGTGTTCACATCCATTCATACTCTCAATAAGTCACTTTTCTCATGTCCTCATGATTTCTTCCATCTTCAGCCTATTTCTTTCAGATCTTCTCTTCAGTACTCTCAACCCTCTCACATGAGCACATACTGCTGGACAAGAGTTAGCATGGTGCCACGAGACAAGTGTGTGCTGATTTGTTGGTTAATACACACAGGGCAAAGAGGGTAGATAACTATTGAGCTCCTACTGTCATTTTGCCTTATTTTGGAGAGAGCAGAGGACTACAAATTGGGCTTTCATGTCTTTCTATAGTAATCTTTTTTTCCAAAAAGTTCTAGTGATATCACATCTTGGACATCTCTATCTCCTTCATCAAGATTGGTCAAAAATTGACTGACCAGCTAAATATGGATTTGGGTGGAAAGAATCATGGACTGACAAATAGAATAGCAGTACTGCCTAGCATACACTGTGGCATGGACAACTAGCGCCCAGAATTTTTGGTGATTTCCTTCCTTCCTCCCTTCCTTCCTTCCTTCCTTCCTTCCTTCCTTTCCTTCCATTCCTTCCGTCCTTCCATTCCTTCCATTCCTTCCATTCCCTCCTTCCCTCCTCCCTTCCTGCCTTCCTCCCTTCCTCCCTTCCTTCCTCCCCTCTCTCCCTTCCCTGCAAATTAGTTGTGAAAAACCTTGTAGTCAGGCTCACCCCAGAGGAAATGGAAAGGAAAAACAATGCCTATTTTCTTAGCTCTTACATAGTAAAGAACAATACTAACCAGGCTGGGAGAAAACAGTATTTTACCAGTATTTACACCTCTGTCATCTTATTGTCCTTAGTGTGCTACCTTCAACTTAATTTTTAGCTCTTCAGGCAATCTACCTCCACCTGTTTGGAGGATCAATTATTTGGAATGGATCAGAGAACAACTTGTGGCTCAGGCCTCAAACATACACATGACTGAGGCCCCTGCAATGCCCCCCAGCTTTTTAATGAACTCTAAAATGACTTGAGGGAATAAAAAGCCAAAACCTAAACTCTAATCTTAACTACATTAAAATAAAAAATGTCTAATTATTTGTTTCTCACCTGCTTATAATAAGTAAGAATTTTAAGTGACATTACTTAAGGAACAGCATTTTGGGGTGCTGTACAGCAGTTCTCATACATTTGTAATATTTGATGGACATACAGATTTTCTCCTTTAATCAGTTCAAGTTATGGCAGACTTCTATTACAAGGATTTCAATTCAGGATCTTTTGCTCAAATATCCAGGAGAGAAAGGAATGTTTATAGTCCTCTTTTATGTTCAAAGACTTACTTTGAAGGTCAGCAGTTAGATGGGAATATAATCACAAACATTGGAGCAGTTAGAATTTCTGAAGATGGAAGAGTAATAGTGCTGTCCACCCATAACAGGCTGCAGATCATGATCTTTTCTGAGCCTCTTTGCTTGATTTAGTTTGGAATTCCAATGAAAAAGTAACTTTCCTGATATTTCGTATTTTGGACAGATGGTATATACCACATGACTACTTTGTAGGATATTTCTACAGAGGATCTTATTAAGAAAAAGAAGTGAGGAAGTAAAGCAAACTTACCAATAAAAAACAAAATAATGAGTTGTTCTCAATACAAATGAAAAATAATACCTGTGTAACTGGTTTCACATCATAGATGCTTGGTTGGTATTACTTTAGAAAAAAGACATTTCATGCTGGACCTGAAGAAACCTCAGTATCAATAAATTACAACTACAACAAAATAAGACTATAACAAAGAATAAAACCATATTGGTTACATTAAGTGTCTTGAGAAAAACCCTGGAATTTTAAATCTGGGAAATCCTTTCGTAATGACTATAAAAATTATTCTTTGAATATTCAAAAATTACAACTGCCAATCCAACACAGAAAGTGTACTTGAAGGACTGGGCTTTGTCACAAACTTCAAATCAGAGGATGAAAGAATTCAAGGTGAAGTCCTGTCTTTAAGTAGTTTATACAGTTCAATACCATGATGAAATGATTTCATTGTTCAGCAGACCAGCACCTTATTTTTGATCACTTAAAAGTTTAACTCTGTGAAGGACTGTTCAGCAACAAATTCAAAATTAAAAGGAAAAATTAAGTCCAGGGTTTCATTAAAAACAGTATCTTCGAGTCTAACACAAAACCAGTTAAAACAAAGTTCTATTTCAAAGTCATTCCTTTTGGCAAGACATGAACAAAAACCTGCCCAGTTTCCGGAGTTAACATTGGTGTAAGGCTGGCTGGCTTTTTCACTTTACACTTCCAGATGGAGATAAGAACATTTGCATCAGCTGAAGTATTGGTTCAGTTATTACTGTAGTGTTACTTACTACTATGAACTTCTTTTAGTACTCAAGAATGAAGCTAGAAATACAAAACCTATGGGGCCAAAGTACTGACAAGAGTGGAGACAAGATTTGTTGCAGGCATGTAAAAATTGTAGAACTTGTATGAACATCAGTGCAAACTGAAGGATCTACTCAGTTTTGTAAACTGAGTACTGAATTTTGGTTTTTATTTCACCATTGAAATGTTGCTAGTATCTCAGACTATCCTCAGTCTTTTCTTGAAGGGTTAAGGGTTAGCATGAGATCAGCGCTTGGTGTTCATGCACTTGGTGTTCTTGTGAATAACCCTTTATATGAATTTATTTACCTTTGATGCTAATTATTTTTTCCTGAGCATTTAATGCTGCTTCGGTGCTTGTCCCTAAGCAGTTCCGTTCCAGCTCTTCTTTTATTTCTTCCTGAAGAAAGAAACTTTGAGAATTTACTTTCCATGAGGATTCAATAAAAACAGCCTTCCTGTTGCTCTGGTCACCCACACAGCAAAAAGGAAGTTAAACTGTTTGCTGACATATCTCTTATGGTTTGGGTCTGAGCCCTTGCTCTTGAGCCTGCTGCCAGAAGTTTGACTTGCACAGACAATACTTTGTGGGTGGTGACTTCACTGGGAATCAAGAGCCAAGAATTGGAGAAATGTCCTGTGTGCCATATCTGTGGTGATTAGGAAAGCATTACTTGATCCACACTTTTAAAGTTACAGCAGATGTGCTTATTTTGTGGTAACCATGCAGTGGAAGAAAGCCGTTCTCTGGCCCCTAAACCCCAGCTTAGCTAATCATAAGGAAGGTTAGCAAATGCAGTATTTTTCTCATGACATTTCATAAACACAGGGTTTCAAGATGAATGTGGATGGAAAGGCCAATAATCCTTCCATCCCTTGTGATCTGCATAGAATTGTGGTTTGCCTGAACTGGCTGAAAGCTCAGGGTTATTATTTGGAAAGATCGGCACTGTTTAGAGAGCTAACATATCGGTATCAATTCCTATCTTACCCTTGAATTCTTTGGAAAATACAAATGAGTCTTGATACATTCATTGCTAGCAGATATGTAAAGTCTAGCCTAGATCCAGATGTGGAATTTCTATTAATATAATTGATATTCCCCGACAAGGAATTTAGCTCACAGTCAGCCCTAAGGGAGCAGAAATGGACACATAAACCAACATTTACATAGAAGAAGTGAGTAGAAATTAAAGATGTAGACATATCGATTGCTGTTTAGCCTAAGGATATCTGATTTACTCCTGCCTATATACCTGTTTTGCTTTAGTACATTACTGAAAATAATCTTTACTGAATATTCTTAACTAGAGTCTCGTACTTCATTACTAAAGTCCAGCAGAGTTTATTCATCAAACTGTTATGTACATCTATCATTGCCTTACTCTGACACTAATCTTTCAGAAGCCTCAATAACATTAAAAAATAAATAGCAAAAGTGTGCTGCTTATTAATTTTGTTTTCAGCTTTTTGAAATAAACACATATGAAAATCCAAGTCTTCTGCAAGAACTCATATTATGTTTCCACATTTTTACAACAGAATTTTTTTCAGAAACTGTTTTACTGGCTTCTCAGGGTACTCAGAAGTCTCAAAGAGCACGTAGAACCTTAACATTTGTTTATATACTTAAAATTTACTATTGCAGTTCCTGTGTTTGTTATTATATCTGGGTCCCATTTCATCAAGGCAAACAAAACTCCAAAGAGTCCCTCTCATGAAGAGCTTGAAACAAACACACAAAAAGGGCTGGAGGAGAGGGAGCACTGTTATAAACTCATTACTGATGAAGAAGTAAGTCACAGAGAGGAAAAGGGTGAACTTCATTAATACTTAAGCGATACTGTGTCAAAAAGCCTCTTGAAAGTAGATAAGATATGAGCTTTTAAATTGCTTGTGTGTTTTGGAAGACCTTATATTAGGGGAGCTGCACATGCTGAGCTCAGAAATCCTCAATTCCAGACTTGTACTTTATTCTCTGGACTAGTTTTATGCCTTCACAGAAGCAGAATGAATGGACATGAACAGTAAGTGCTCAGTTGCTCAAGTGCTTTTGTTTGTGGCCTTAGAATTTTTACTTCAAAAATTTGGTTTTTAAAGGTCCAGTCATCTTTCCTGCCAGGCTTCATAAATCTGTGCCTGAAACTACTGCTGGAAGTGCCCTAAAAATAACAACAGCAAAAAAAATTTCGATGTGGGTTCTTTGTTGCAGAAGAGTGAAATTAGTCATGAGGAATGCATACACTGGCTCTGCTCTGAATACTTATCTTCAATAACTTTTTAAACCACTAAAAAAATTGTGTTTTACAATTTTTATGTGCTTCCTGTTTCACTGATAATACACCAGAATATGGGCCACAGATAAAAGAGTCTTCTGACGCCTTCTGTATTTTGGTAACATTAGAAGAGCGAGTGTTTTGGGATACTGGGTGGAAATACTTTGTCATGAGGACACACTTCATTCACAAGAAGGAAAATTATTTTTCAGATGTTGAAAAAGTACTCCATCTCCTGAGAATCTCTTCCCTTCATCATGTAACATGTACATGTTCCCGATGTGTTTGTACGGTGATAGCCCAGGTTTGTACTGAGAACAGTGAATCTTGACTGGATATTTCCTTAAAATTTATACCCCCCAAAACCCAGAAAGGTACAATCTAAAAATGAAGACAAATATTCTTCCTTTCTAAATATTCCAGAGATTTTGGGTAGGTCAGATGGGATATTTTCCCTCAAAAATAACCTTGTAGACACTTTTCTGACTAGACAGCTTTTTGCAGAATATTTTGTTGAAATTCCTGCTTTTCAGCAGAAAACTTTAAAATGTTTGTTATTCTAGTGAAAAAAAGATTCCTTGTCTTGAGAACTTGAGCAAGAATAACACTATTCTCATTTTCATTAGCATGTCCTTGTGGGGGGAGGTGAAAGGAGAAAAAGAGACCATTCTTCTAACTAATTTTTAATTCCATCATGTAACATTTAGCAAAGTCTAAGCAAATTAGAATTTACAGAATTAGGGCAATTATTACAGGGTAATGCCTGTCTATTTAAGAAATAATATTATGTCCCTAGTATTCTATAAACTGTATACAAATTGTTTTTCTCCCAGTTACAAGTAAAAAGAAAAAAATAGAAATTAATGTCCTTAGCCCATGGAATTAACAAAGGTTTTGGCTGGGTTTTTTCTTTGTTTGTTTGTTGTTTTTGTTTTTTTTGGGGTTTTTTTTGTTTGGTTTTTTTTTTTTTTTCCCAAAGACCTTATGAACTATAAATTACTTTCCTGAGCCAGCCTGAAAAAAGAGAAAGTTTTAATTTTGATTATTATTGCAGCACATGTGTGCTTCTGAAATGTCATCAGCAGAGCTTTGACTGTTGCCGTCTAGCCTGCCTTTACAAAAGAATTATACAGTTCACTGCTGTGCATTTTTTGGGAATACTTGTACATTCTTCACAGTTATTTAAAAAAATATTCAAATAAAGATGGCCTTGAAAATTTACCAAAGTATTTGCTCCAGCTTTTGCATGCCAATATCAGCTGTGAGGACTTCATACTACTGGAACAAAACAGGTTATTAAAAAGGAAGGCTAGAGACTGAAGAAGAAAAAGTTGTAAAAGAAGCTCAAATGTCAAAGGCAAGATTATTGTACTATGCTTTGATTCTCTGGATTTATGGGGAAAGCATATGCCTAATTTCTTCTGGTGCTCAGTCCTTGTTTCATGCACATTTAGAATGAAGTTATTTTAAATAGAGATACCTGCTTTTTGTTCACTAAGTATAAAGGGTTTTGTCAAGTTGTGCTCTAAATTTTGACAAGGATGCAGAAACCTGTTAAAATATAGACAATCTATTGTTATGGTTGTACACTGGGTAGGGAACAAGTCATGCTGTCCATATTACACCTTGGATTAGCATCCAGTATTTGAAATGTATTCAAATTATACTTGCTAAATAAGGAATGATAGATGGAGTGGGAATAAATTATGAAGGCTTTGAAAGCAGGGTCAATAGTTAACATTTGATGCAATAAGAAAGAGGGAGCAGACACTCAAACCCAAGAACAATATGGTCAAAACAATGGTCAAAAGAATCCTCTCTGCAGCTGCTTTCTGAGGAACATCAGCCTAAAAACCTAGCAGTCATCCAAGCAAGGAGGGGAAATGCTGCAGTAACTGAGATGCATGATGATGGCAGCTTGGGCAAGAACTTTTGTTAGATGTGATGGGCAAGAACGCATCTTAAAAGGAAAAATAGAGAAAGAATGTGCAGGGTACAGATGCGACCTGCCTGTAGGTATTGGGGGAAGTGTAGAATTGTAGAGTAGCTCAGGATGACTAAGGAAAAGGTTTTCTGGAGGACTTCTTCACATGACTAAAACTCAAGTGACATTGATCTTGCAGTGGGTATAGACTGCATAGAGAAAGCTGATTAGATCTTCACCATCTTTTTCATATATACAATGGTTCTGCCACGTAAAACATATATATAGAAATAAAATGCCATAAGGTCCGTTGTCATGGTCATGTTATGACACCTATTAAAGTCTTACTTTGACCTCACTTTATAATATATTTTAATGACAATATAAATAAATATATAATTTTAGAAAGCTAACAAAGAGTAATTTGCTAATTTATCAACTTCTATATTATATTTAAATACACAGTTGTATTGTATATTACCATCTTGAAATGTGATGCTCATGGTTCTGTAGCAGTATGATTTTTGTAGGTCAGAATAAAGCATCAGGTATATCAACAACTTTTCTGTTTACAGTGACTTGTAGCTTGCTGTCGGTAGTAACAGCATGCTGAAAAATATTCTAAAGGCACAAAGTATTAGAAAGCTAGCTGTAGAAGCATTATATCTATCTATCTATCTATCTATCTAGATATAAAAGCTAAATGAAGTATACTTACTATACTAGTATAATCTAGTTTATGTTATTGGTTACACAGCTGTATGCACATTTTTAGCTTTCCTCTACTATCTTATGATCCATCAGAAAAAAAAAAATCTCTGTTACTTACATTAAGTAAAACATTCTCAGTCTGTGGCTTTTGCTGATCTTATTACAAAAAACACACTGATAGACTTTACTGATAGCATAAGGGAAGCTCGGACAAATGGAGAAAAATTTGATAAGGTACCTATTAAAACACTAGAACTATAATAATGAATAGCTGCTGTGTAGCCTCAAAATGTATTCGGCCAAATCATCTCACCTTCATCTCTAGAAGCAAAAGTGATGGGAAGATAATCTCTGTGGATTTCTGTGACTTTGTAAACACAATATTTTCCAAACACTAAAATATTAAACAAGTTTTAGGAGATCTTTCTCCCATTTTCCTAAGTCCCAGACATATTTCACATTAATAAAGTATTAATTTACAGAAAGGATAAAGAAAAGCAAAGCAAATAAAAGCTTTTTTTCCACCTATGGAAGGCTGTTAATAATGGATGGTTAAAAAACTCCTGCTGGCCTATTTTTAATTTTTTTTAAATAAACTACAATACAAATCAAACCGTGCACTTTAATTCACCTGATAAAAATCAGTGGTTTGCAAAAGGGTACCTAAAATCAGAAAATAAAGTTACCAGAGGAGAAATAACTATTTATAAACTAGAATTCTACCCTGTGAAAAACAAGCATTAGGATATTCAGCTCTGTGTAACACTGCTTAAAAAATATTTTGTTCAGCTCCTAGTCATGCAGAGCTGCACTATCAGTAGCTTGGGTAGGAAACTCAAGTATGCAAGGACTGCATAATACAGACTCAATTTAACTATAGGTAGTCATCTTGTTGTTAGCTTCATTTTAAAACCCTAAGCAAATTTTTTTTATTTGCACAACTTTTGCCACCAAACTCAGTTGAGCAGGCATTTCATCAGTGGAAAATACAATAGTTAATAAGGATGAATGGCAAAAGGATTAAAGTACAAAATTGAGAAGTTCTAAGTGGAAACAAGGAAACTCATGAAGCAACAAAAATAATTTTCTAATACACTAAGTTAATGACCCAGAGCTTAAACACATTTAATGTTAGAATTTAGACAATCCTTACTTTATAATCTCACCTAGCACTTACATTACAGAAGTCATCGTCACATATTGTTGGCTCCAATATTGTTTTCTTTTATTTTCCAACAAAGACACTTGTGGAGGATTAGCCTAGGTGCAAAGCATGTTTTTATACACAATTGATACCTGAAATCCATCCAAGGAATTTATACAGCTTCTAAGGTGCTCTAAGTACATACAGAACTAGAAATAAAAATGGAGAAGCCAGTTTGGGCTCATTGACAATCCTTTCTCACTGACCACAGAGAGAATCACCACAGTTTTGGCTTCCATGTGGCTGCACAGAGGGTGAGTTAAGACATGGTTTAGTTCAGCATAGCTAGGAAGCCATATGATAATTTGTTATCTAGTCTGCTGATACAAAAGCACACATACTGCAGATAAACGAAGACTAAGATAAAATATCATGTGTCCTGGCCAATTAGTTTTCTCATCCACAGGAAAATAATTCACTTAAATCCAAACCTTTCTCACCTCCGCCATTTAAAAACAAACAAGTAAAATCTCAGCCTCCTGAAGTTTACTGAATTCTGAAGCCTAGCTTGATGACAGATGTTTATTCCTGCAGTGACTCTGGTATTGAGATCCATACAGTAACTCTTGCACAAACCGCATTAACTTGAGACTTTAAAGAATGTTTCAAAGTTCAGATATATCTTACAATCCAATATATACTTTTAAAAGGAAAATATTTCTGTACATGGAAAATATGACTTGCAGACCAGATGCAGACAAAATTATTTTAGCTTAGATGTATATATGCACTTTTTCCCTAAAGGACTTACAAAAGTCTGTGTGGGAATAGCACATAGTTACTGCTTCCCACTTAGAGATGTAGCCTAGTAGCTGATTAGAGCAATAGCAAACATGAAAAGATCCTTCCAAGCACTGAGAAAAATCCTCTATGTTTGTATGTGTGTTTAAAATTAAAATGCATGGAGCTTTCCAGATCAGTCAACACTGCAAAAGCTGTCAAGAAAAGTTCAAAAGTTCTTAATTTAGTAGAATTTGCTGCTTTTAGGCAATCCCTTAGCCACCTAGCAACAGCACAAAGGGTACAATTCTTGGAGACGTAAATTCACACTGGCTGAACAAGAGGGAGAATTGCAAACATGCAAGATAGCTTGAGGACATTGTGACACCAGGGTGTCTAGTGGGTCAGGCTGAGTAGGCCACATATCAGGATGTAGTTAGTACAGAATAGAAGATGTATGTCTCTCCTACACAACTTATGCAATAACACAGATTCTCAAATACAAATCTCCACCATCCCCATCTTTCCTGCCATCCTCAGCACAGGCCTATCTGCATCACAGTCTTCCTCACTGTAGTGAAAGTTCAAAACTCTTATCAACATGCTTGATGGTATATATGGTTTCCAAAAGTCTCCCTTACAACTTTTATGATACATTTTGTATTGTATTAGATATGGCCAACCAGTAGCCTCCAGGTACCTCCTACAGAGAGGGCTCTAGTGGTGAGCTGATTCTAGGCAATGAAGTTTTGATATGCAGACATGCAGATGTAATCTCAGGGTATGAAAATACTGGTTTTCACACCAAGTGCTGTCTCTTACTTTCATTTAAATCCAAGAAGACTGAGTCTGAAAGAAGATTGTTACTCAAGATGAATAAGACAATCTGAACCTGGACTGTGTTCGTTATTGTTTGATTTCATATAATCCAAAAGATGCAGAGTAATTTATGTGCCTATAAATAGATATACCCAAAGACATTTTTAAATTTCTGTGGACAAAAGACAGCCACATGAACGTGAAGGAGAAGGGGCTTTAGCACAAGAATCTTTGCAACCCTTGTGTTTATATTTCTTTTATTGGTATGTAATTCTTCAGTTGTTCCCTATTTTTCTCTTTTTTGAAAAGTATTTATTATTTTACAGTTATTCTTTCCTGTTTTGAACAAAACAGAACAAAAAATGTTGTGATTTAAAGCTTTTCATCTATGTTTCCTGCTTCTCAGCATCTGGAGTTTGTAGGAGTAACCCTTCAGGGAACCCTCCATACTTTGGCAAACATCCAATATCCAACATTAATTAACATTCTCCCATATAAAAATATCTCTTATTATCATTCAACAAGCATCCTCTCCTACAGATACACTTCCCAGATCCTAAGCTTGTTCCTATTGTAGAAAAACCTATCTCCTGAATTTTAAATATATTAATGCTTATAGTACTGGGGTATAAGTAATTCTGAAGTAAAGGTGCACTGCTCTTAGTAATAATAAAAATCTCACTGTGGTTTTGTATACCTTGTAGTTACCTCATTTTGCTTTGACTCTTTTTAAAGAGTGAATTGAAAATCAAATTAGAAATATAGGATACTTATCAGGGAGGTTGAATGCTTTTAGCATCTTAAGCACCACTGATACTAAATTTTGTAGGGAGAGGAAATCCAACTGAGGAGAAAATTTTTCCCATAAGCATGCTTATGTTCCCAAGTAATTTTCACTGTATCTGCTAAATTATACTTATTTGCCTATACCTTTCTCAATAAGATTATAGTATCTTCATATTAAAACATCAATTATTTTGATCAGACTCTAAATATAATTCTTACTCTGATCTTGAGAGTTGCAGTGAGGCTGATAATGTACTAAATTCACCTTTTAAAAGGAAACATGCAGTTATTTTTATTCCAAAGCTGTGTTAGCTCCTCCCAAAGCTATGTGCGACTTTCTCTCAACTCCAAAATCTTGCAAGAAAAGGTTGTACATAATGTTCATCAGGCTCTTTGATTTATAAATTGTCCTAGAAATTCCTTGCTGATTTTCTGTACAAGTGAAAACCTCCCCACTCAGCAAACATATCATGAAGAGACAATTTGAGAATATCTAGGTCACAGTTTGCTTTCCAGCATGACCAAGGGGCTATATCTAAACTACGTCCTTCCATTATGAGTGCTATTCAGTTTCTAGCAATGGGTCATTCAAGAGAGACTTTTTCCATTTGTCAGAGTAATATTTCACCTCAGGAAGACAGAGAAAGACTATAAGCTACTTTGCTCGTTTCCAGTTTTACAGATACCTTGAGCTGTAGTTTTCCACGCAAAAAAAGACCAAAACCCAAGAGTTAAGTCAGAAAGTCTGATTTACATTTGAATCAGGTGCTAGAGATTTCTCAAAACATGGTCAGAAACATTTGTTGTGAAACCAAGCTTTGGGTCTGTTCAATCATATTTGTTTAATTGTGTAAAACATCTGACCTTCAATTATGTGCAGTCAAATTTGAAGTTACATAGAGACAACCTTGTTTTAGTTTTAGAATAAAAAAACTGAAAAAGACAGATTCCTTCTGAAATCAACTGATTCAGACCACTCATGAGTGAACATCACAGAATGCTGCTGCCTCACTGGAGATGGTGGCAAACTGCCCTATATGTTTGATTAGGTTTGACTGAGATAGATAAATGATATTTGGGTTTTTTTCATCATTTCTAGGAGTTGCAAACTGCATGAAGCAGCTGGCTCCAGTGTGATAAGGAGCTGACCTCAGGATTATACTATTATCTGCAAAGAGGAGGAAAAAGAGCAAAGGTCGAAGTAACTGCTTCTAAATAGACAAAGATAGGCAGTGTATGCATTTTTTCAATAGAAAGGTTCTCACTAGGTAAAGCTGATTTGGCCAAATGTATTTACTTTGAAGTCACTTGGTACAAGTGGGGAAAATATAAAAAAAAATTTGAAAAATGTTAGACAAATTTGGCGTATTTCTTTCCTTATGGAGGATCAGTATTTCCTGAATTCTCATATATGGAGAATTCAATGGATTTTACAATTCTGTGTCATGCTGCACATTGCACCATAATCCCTAGTGTTTGGGGGTGGAGGGAAAAACAAACAAAAATGCATGCAGGTCATATGAAATACACCATGACCTGAGGGGAAATCAGTACTCCGGTTCTCCACAACAGCAGTCTTCTAACATTATCATTTGGATATCCTGAAGATAAGGAGTCACCATCTGACTGGAGTAAATGCTACAGCCAGATTCAGTGGGAAACAAAATACCTCAATATGGAGATCTAGACTGTTGAACGAAATATGCAGTTTGGACAGAGAAGGTCCAGGGCTGGTACAGGGAACACTAAAAGACAAGGTACAAATTTCAGAAATACTTTAGGCTCTAAAGGAAGGGCATTATACCTAGATTATGTATATGATGATTCTTGTATGCTAGTTGTCTTCCTAATGCAGGGAAAAAGCATGAAAAACATTAATTAATAATACTTGAATATATACAATGCCACAAACCTCCAAGTGAGCTCCATTGACCATTTCATATGACTGCCAAAAGCCAACACAGAAGGCATGGACATGACAAATTTATTTTTAAATTAAAACCCTTGAGAAAAAAAAAAATCACTATTCAATTGTTTTACAAAAAAAGACTAGCATCAGCAAGCACGCATGAAATTTTATTGGGAGCCAGTTCTGTCTGGGTTGCGTATACTTGTGTTTATGTAGCTCTGATTACTGCTTTTTTACGAAATGGAATCAAAATGCTACTGAAGAGTTCAATTTCCTCTGATGCTCAGTGGTCTCTTATCTCGTACATATTCTTAATGACATCACATTTGCCTTTTTTGGAAAAGGCTATGATGTTAGAAACATGAAAAGTCAAAAAGCAACAATGTTATTGTATCAGAAACAGGCATGTTGATTTCATGAAACTTTTCTGAATAAGAAAGGATAAAGAGTAAACAAAATAATATATGAAATAGAAACTTCAGGAAAGAGTTTTCTGTAAGCAAATCTTTAAAGATGTATTTCCATCAATACACCGTATATTTTCTTTCACAGCAAGCTGTGTCTCATTTATTCTGGAGAACAGAGATATTAACTTTTTTCCCATTCTCAATTTTACCCAACTCAGGCAACCTGAATTTGTTATTTTATTTGCCTCAGCATCACTTTTCAGATGGCACTTGGGTAGTGGAAAGATATGAAGAAAACTTCTTTCTGCTAGCTATGTATGTTTGCATATATGTCTCCATATAAGAAAATGCCTTTGTCTTAATTTCCCAGAAACCAAATCTTAGCATAACACTCCTTTTCAATGTCTTGCCTTTTTGACTACTCATCATGGCTTTGTTTTTATAAATGGTTACATCCTTGTTCCATTCCCCCTCTACCTACAATTGCTTTTGCATGACTACCACTTTCTTGGGTAGGTATATGGGCTCTATATAGCTTTATCAATTTACTTATGTCACACTTGTTCAGTAAATCTAAAAGAAAATTCTTAGGAAGAAAGTGAAATCCGTACCAATTTGCTTTGCTTCAACAGTTAATAATCTGCAGTGATTCAGCAGCTGCTACATCAGCAATCCTCCCTGTAACCAAGGTGGGAATCTTTGAGCAGGACAAACAGCTGAAATGGAAACTGCCATCTTCTCCCATTGTAAACTCTCTTTACTCATGAATTGGATGTGCCTGTCTTGTCAGTCTCTAGGCTTTGTATTTCTATCAAATCACAGGCTAGATGCTTCCAAGTATTTTATTTTCTTAGGTGGAAATATTATTATCACTCCATTTTCATGACATAACGTGTATATTAAAACAATAACCCCACTTTTAGTTTTTAAAGACAGCTACCACCATGATTCCTCAAAAATCCAGTAAAACAGTACATGTAAGAGTACATCCAAAGGCAAACGTTTAGAAAAAAATCCCCTACATTCCTCATTGGAAGACATTGCCCAGAGAGGATGTGGAATTTCCATCCTTTGGCACACATGATACTTGACTGGAAAAGGTATTGAACGAGTCTACTGTGGCAATATTTAAATTTGCATGCCACCTTATAGGGTTTCTCCTCAAAAACGTATTGTGCTTACCAGAAGTTAGTATTTTGAAGACAAAACCAGATTGTGAGAAAATGTCTCAACTACCAAAAAAGTAATTTTTAAAAAAATTTTTGTAAAATACTATTTGTTATTTTATCTCTGGGGATAAAATACTTCATTTGCACATTAAAACAGACCTTTTCTGGTTATAATAATGAGCTCATTTTAAAAATGAGGAGAGAAGTAAAAAATAGAGGACCGAATAACCTGTAGCTTTTCTATGCAGAATAAGCAAAAATCCCCTCCTCTGAATGAATAAATATTCAAAAATACATTATTTTCTAAAACATAAAAGGGAAAGTAGTCTTTTACACTTTTATGACATAAAGCAGAAAACCAAAATAATTCAGTTTCTATACTTTGGGCCAAATCATCATTTAGATACACAACTACAAAGACAACCTTAATTAATTATATATGTATAATGACTCCTTGAAATCATAATCTCCACAGCTCAGTTAGCTAGATGGTACATATTCAATGTAATTTAAAAACTGTTTAATGAAGATGTATTTCTAACTTATAACACAATTGTTTAATTACAGGCCAGTGAATGTAAGTACATTTTTCTGCTTAAGGATATAGCCTTCTCACAGTTCAGACATTAATAAAAGCGCTCTCATTATGCTCCTCAGTATTAGTCAGTGTAACTGGTCTGAAGTTTGGTATATTACATAGAAAGTGTATGAAATAAAAGGAAAGACAAGCACTGTATTATGTTTATTATATGTGAGTTTTAGTATATTTTAAATGTGAATGTATTGTACTAATCTTGTCTAGCTGGTATGAGAGTTAAAATCATGTACTATTAGTCTGATAAAATATTTTTTTTCTGTTCTCAGGGTTTTTTTTCAGCACTAGTACAGTCTTTGAATCCTCACCCTTCCACTTCAGCGTGTTATGAACACACTTTTTCCAACTTGCTTGTTCTCATCAATATTGCTTTCCTATGTTTCCAGAGGCCTGTGGTATGACTTTAAAAAAAAAATAAACAAACACAAAAAAACACTGGACAAACAACTGGGGAAAGTACACATATAATCAAAGGAATAATTTTGAAATCAGAGTATTGAAATTGCAAAAATTCAAGCCATTATTGCTCAAATTATCATGATTTGCATGTGCAGCCACAGTAGCTGATTGCAAGCACTAGCCACCTGGCTGCATATCCACTACAGAAGGGAACTCAGTCAGGACACACAGGAGTAATGTTTTGTGAAATGAGACTGGCCATAGCATTTCAGACTAAAGCTCAGCTAGTCTGGCAGCCAAAGAGGATACCCAAGAAGTAGTAAGAACAAGATAAACATATTTGATATGCACCCCAAGTACTCTCTTGACCAAATAGGAGAAGCAAATGCAAATGGCTTTCAAACTTAACTCAGAACTCAAATACCACAGAGGATCAGGACAACCATCAAGCTGTGTTTCATTCAAGTAGGAAGCTAACCATCTTGAAAATCCCAAATGTCAACATCATGAAAAGAAAGAAAAGAATAAAAATGTACCTTAAATGATAAAAAAAAAAAAAGTAGAAGTATGCCAGTTTTCATTTCCTAGGAAAAAAAAATGAAAGCCCTAGAAATTAACATGGAAAAGACAATATATTTTTACCTGTTTGTTCTCAGTTCTTACCTTAAATTTTCTGAAAAAGGGATGATAGATTTAGGTGGAGATATCTTCTTCTCTTGCACCGTTGCTCTGCATTTACTCGCAAACTCTCTCTGAGAACATCCACCACCTGTCACAACTCTGTTAACCACTCCAAAATATACTGAAACTTTATCTAGACTTGTATCCACTGTTATCTTTTCCACTTAGTCTACAGATATCTCTTCATAGAGGAATGTCAGAGCTCACCTTCCACCTTCTACCGATCCCTCTTAGTTACATACTACTGAAATAAAGTCAGGTTGATGTCCTAAGTATTCATTTTATACATCTAAGCAACAACAGTGCACACATATAAAAACATACAGCGTCAAAGAAACCTGAGAAGTCCTAAGTGTATAAAATCTACTATCAACCTTCAGTCTCTTCAAATAGTGGATTTCTTTTGCCTAAGCAGCTACTGTAAATCTGCTTTGTTCCCATGCTGACATATTAAACTACTTGGAGGAGTCTATACAGTTAACTACTTCAAACACATTGCATTAAAACCACAGAAAAACTCATCCCTTATCACCAAGAAAAATGTTTTCCAGAGGCTGGATTCTTTTCTATCAATATACCTCAAACTAAGGTAAGATGAGCAGCAATTTCAGTTTTTATAGGAACGTGATGGAACCTTGAACCAAATGAAGCTTTGAGACCTGCCCAGACTTTTTTTTGTTAAACCAATGTTCTCAGAGAGGCCAAAGAGACTTTTAAACTCCAGGCTCAGGTTTTGTTTTATGGAAACTAGAACACAAGCATCTCAAGCAGAGGAAGATTGGAATCCATTGTGTAAGAAAAAATAGCAATAAAAGGATATGTTAACAAATTTTCCCCTTGTCCACTGTGTCACTGAAGAGTATTAGTAAACTCAGTGACTTTTAGGAACACTGCAATCTCCACACAATTACCTCTGAGTATCTAGGAAGACTCTCCTTCTCTGCCCTTTCTGTGACAGGGCAGTATCCATACTGTGCTCTTTTCAGGGGTCTCCTTGCTGTCCCACAGGCTTCCTGCATTCTTACACACTTCGCTGTTTCTCCTGACCTACCTTGCAGTCTAGAAGAGCAGTTTCTCTCAAGAGAAGAAGATACCTCCACCTAAATCTATCATCCCTTTTTCAGGAAATTTAAGGTAAGAACTGAGAACAAACAGGTAAAAATATACTGTCTTTTCCATGTTAATTTCTAGGGTTTTCATTTTTTTTCCTAGGAAATAAAAACTGGGATACTTCTACATTTTTTTATCATTTAAGGTACATTTTTATTCTTTTCTTTCTTTTCATGATGTTGACGTGGGATTTTCAAGTATCATGCAGAGGCTTATCTTAAAAATGGCTGACTCCCCTGTTATATGTATGAGTAGTTCCTTCAAAATATTATAAAGCCTTGAGTGCTATTGATATTGGACTGCTGATCTGGCTATTCCTTTTCTTCTCCAGTTGCTATTCTCCAGTCACATCCCTTAACAGCAGAGTTTTCAGAAAGCCTTCCACTACTGCAACATGCAGTACTTTCCTAGTATTCTTGAATAGAGGTGACCTATTTCCCCAACTCAAGCACATACAGCCCTTGGAGTTATGTTAGCCCATCAGTTAGGCCATTTTGATTTCTGTGCCTTTCCTCCAATTACCTATGCTTTGCTTTAGAATTCAGTATCACGTTTCTTACTGAATGCTGAGGGAAAGTATCCTATTTACTATTCCAACTATCTTTTACTTCTGCGGTCAAAGAACACTCGCTAATTTGGTTTCCTTTCATTTGAAAGTCCTAACATAAATCCAATTTTTATAATTCTCTTGCATCCCTAAAATCTCAATTACTCCCCCAGTGCCTTGTCCCTACAAGCAATTTTCTTGTTGTTCAATGGTTTAATCTACCAATTGCAAACTCCCTGGCTATTCCCAATCCTTTTATTTTCTGCTGGCTATCCATTCCATTTCATCTGCAACCTTCCCCTATGTTTTTAGTCCCCTTTCTCTCTTTCTGTATCCCAAGAAGTTTCGAAACAGACAGTTTAATGAAATTCTGAGCTTCTTGCAGAGGTCATTCTCTATTCTACAACAGAGGAGATTCTTTGGGAAATCTGCAGGTAATTAACACTGTTTTCTGAGAGCTAAATCAAAGTACTCTATATGAAAGTGCCTGTATTTACCGAGTATGTTATTTATCACATTTCCTCAGCCAGTAAAGGATAAACTTGTCTTGAAAGATACAAATTCTGCAATAACTGACATTTTGTCAACAGGCTTATTAAAGTGAGTTTCCTAGAGACTAGGAGACAAACCCTAATATCTGGTCTTGACTAAGATAGATACCCTGATAAAACAGTCACTTCCTCAGTAATTTGGCAAACTCCTTGGCAAGATCCACTGAAGTGCATGAAGGACAAAAGTATGATAATATATAACATTGCTTTCTTTGCACTTTAAAAAGTGTTCTGTAATTTCCCAGTGGGAAACAGAGTGATATCTTGTGTAAATGAATACCTTCAGATAGCCTGAGACACTTTCTAATGACTTGCACATTCCACATCAGAATTGTATTCATTATTTGTTTTTCAGTATAGAGTATTTCCAGAAAAATACAAGCATATGTTTAACCCTTTGTTTGGCATAAGTGGAAAAACATTACCCTCTTTCTCCAAATATATGCAAAAAATAACATTATAACAAAAATACATCCCAAGTTCAGGTAAAGATGAGAACATGGCCTGCTGCAAGTCTCATCTGAGGTACACAACACCTGCTGCATATAAGGCATCATTTTTCATAGAAGCATGTGTTGTTAAATGTTGATGTGAAACACGAGACACAGAAAACTTAAGGTGTCAGGCCAACAGGTTCTCTCATGTAATGATAGATGAAAGTTATAGAAAATTCTATCTGATAAATAATATTCTTCTCAAAAAGTGGTTTAACTCAGCAACTGTAAATAAAAATAGGGTAGACATACAAAGACTTTTAAAAACACACTTCTATTGAACATCACTTCAGTCCCTGGGGAACAAAACAGCTCTTTCAGCAGCACTTTTTCCCAACTTCAAGCACAAATCAATCCCCAATGAAACTTACTGACATAGTGGAATGTCATCTTTGATGATGCAGCTTCCTCCATTTTTGCAGTATTCTTCAGGACAAACTACAAACACAGAAGTAAAAATTATAATTTAAATTTCCCCCTCTTGTTATTATTTTTGTCATTGCCTGATTTTCAAAATGGCAGAATATTCACATCTGTCATTTTGGGTGCGTAACACTTCCAAAACCTCTTCCTTTAGACCTTGACTTGGTGATACGAGTGTCAAATCATAAATACATTATAGTCATTGGGGTCCTCTTGAGCTTATAGAAATCCTGGTGCTTCACTTGAACAGGCTTCTAATTTTTCTCAAGTCAGAGTTTCATTTGACTGCAGAAATGGAGCTTTTGCCACTTGCTTGATTTTCAAACAAATAGGAATATATAAAATAAGAGCCAAAAGAGCAGAACTTGTATTTAATTAGTACCTAAGTCTACTTTATTATTAATAGCTTTTATATAGAGATGATGAACAGACACTTACTTCTGTGTCACAAGCCTTCTTACTAAAGATGTCCAGAATTTTAACACTTAGAATGACATTTTCATAAGAACTAGAGAAATCAGTCTTGAAAAGACTAAAGGTGTTTAAGAAGAGGGGGATGTCAGTGATATACTATTATCACCTTTTGACATCCTTTAACATGGATTTCCACATCGTCAGATTTAGTTTTACTGAAGTTTAGTTTTACATCCCTAAAGCAAGAAAAACTCAAAATTAAAAATTAATCCCCTCAATCATCTTTAGTAAGAAAATAACTGGTAAAATGCAAATTAGACCTAAAGAATTTTGCGTATATGTCACATAAAATTGTTTGCTGAGGCGTATAAACAGTGCTATTCGGTGTGGACACCTCCAGTTTTAAGAAGAAATTTTGGAAAGTAGATTACTTACTTAAAAGATCTGCTTTCTGACAAAATAGTGGAAGATTTGTTATTTACTGTCATGCAAGTCTACTAGTTTATGTTTTATATTCTTCTACATTGAACTGATTTCTGAATATATTATTTTTTATACAAAATACTTCTTATAAATCAGATTTTCCAAGTATGTATTCTCTCTGCATTGTAAAATTGATAATTTTTGATGTTAAAGTATGATTTCTTCTCTCACATTAAAAAAAAAAAAGTATAACAAACATATGTAATGAACACAATACTTGTGGGCCAGTTTTGCTCGCAGAGAAACCAGTGAATGCCTCCTACCAAGGCATTGGTAGAACTTTTAGTTTGTGAATAAACATTTAACATACTATAATGAATTATATTATGACTATACATACTATATATTGTAAACTTTATCACATCATAACTCATACTAAGTTATAAAAACAGAGAGTTAAATTCTCAGCTAATGCAACTTCACTGAAGTCAGGGGAGCACTGTTAACACAGAACTGGCCCAGAGTTCGTAACTGGCTTGGGGAAGAATTGCAGTAACTTTGTGTCATTGAATGGGATGCTTTCAATCTAAATGTAATTATTTGTATCTTCATCTTTGTTTTTGTTAGTTTTTGCTAATAAAAATCTGATTCAGATTGGATGTGTGTTATTGCCCTGTTCTTATCTTTCTCCACCATTTCCCTATTGCAAACCAAACCTGAATATTGTGGGAAATGCACTGTGCTAAAATGTGATATATTTTGTTTTATTTTCCAACCTGGTTTTGTGTTACACTTAAAAAAAAACCAAACAAAAAAACTTATTAACTCCGAAATGTGAGTTAGCTTAAGTGCGTTATTCAACTGGCTAAAATCAAGAGAGTGCCTTAGTAGTATATTACAGAGGCATTTTTTTTTTTAAACAATGTGTTTATACCTTAAGAAATACCCCTTGTGAAGACGTTAACTGACCATGTTCCATCTTTTTCTCACTATTTTACCTGTGTCATACTTTCATCAGGAAAATTCATGCCTGATGTAATTTGATTAAGTCTTAGCAGAGGGAATTCAGTGAAATTTGAGGATTGCCTAAAGATTCAGTAGGAAATTACTATACTTTTTTGTTTCAAATGATATTTTTATGCAAAACTAAGTACCTGAACAGCTGGACTCATCAAGGCTGAAATCAATGCAGTCTGTAATGCCATCACAACGCTGGGAGATTGCTATACATTGATTAGTTGATGCACATAACAAAGAACCATTGAAACAATCTTTAACGGCTGAAACAAAAAGTAACATGACAGTTATTATCGGCTGTATTTCTTTTTCTCACTGTTAAAAACCTACCAGAAAACTTGATTCATACTATAGTATATAAACTTGCATCTGTGTGACCTCTACAAGCTTTCATCTTCAAAGACGTACAACTTACTATTGAGTAGATAAATAAGTAAACAAATACAGAGCACGGATGTTACAGAAGCTGGATTTTCCCATGTTATATTCATGAAGGAGAGCATATTTACTTAAAACGTTGACAGAGTAAGCTGCAAAACCCCAATGACAACCCATAAAAAGATATCACAAAACATAATCGACTCTCATTCATAACCTAGTTTTAAAAGCATGGAATTAATTTGTAAACAAAATAATTCACATTGTATAGTTTCCTTCTATTACAAGAAACCAAATACTAAGAGATAGCTAACATACAAAAAGTAGAGAAATACCATACTGAAAAATCTAAAATTGCACACCTTTTTTATTCTTGGGCATTCTATGTTTGTCCACAAGAATTATGAGGGGAAAATCTTGCTGCAATCACATAAGCCTTTGGGTACTGAATTATTCCTGAGTCACTGATCTACAGCATGTACCTGATGGTTCTGCAGACTCCTTTAGAGTATAACACCATTTTGTCGTTTTATCTCATACAATGTTCTCTTATTCTGCCTTAAACTGTTGTTTTTTAAGGTTTTTGTTTAGGTAATTTAAGCTGAACTCTGTCACCATGACACTAATGTAAATCAAAGGGAACTCTTCCAACTCCATCAGAGTTAGATATATTCACATTAGCCAGTGAGTTTACAGTGAGAGAAAGAATCTAGGAATATTAAAAATACCCCACTGCTGCATCTAGATTTCATAGGACTTTGATGCTCCTGGGTTCAAGATCCGGTGTACATGGCAATAAGCCTCCCAGGCTGGATGGCCAGGCTGCTGTAGGATATATCTGTTCCACCCTTAGATATAATTTAAATCACTGGCCTGCAAGAGTGTGCTAAATTTAAAATACTGCAATTCAATTTAGACCACAATAATGGAGGCAGATCTTGCCAGTTTTGATCTTGCCAGTCAACTCTTGCCAGTTTTGATATTCTTTCAGAACTACGAAATGATTCATGTGAGTAAGGGTTTGTGGGATCAAACCTTTTAATTACATGCACTGACCATTTACTAAAGTCTGCAGAAAAATCTGTACAAGAATACTAGCAACTATGAAGATGAGCTTGCTTTTGTTTCCAATTTCAATTCACCTTTATGAGAACTTAAAGGTTATGGCTGATTTTAAACTATCACTATACTGTTCTGCACATGTGTTTATATCAAAGTCTCTCCAATTGACTGGAGAAGTCTTATATTGAAGAGGGAATTTGCTGGTAGTAACAGCAGGATTAAACCAACAACAAGAAGAACAAAAAATTTCCTTTTCTGCTCTCCATTCCCTTGACCACACAGTCTGGTGGAACAGGTTGTGGCAGACTGAAAAAACCCAGCAAATTACAGCATCGCTCCACGTTTGTAGCATATCCTACCATCTCTCTCTTACAATTGTCAGCTTTTCAGAAAGTAACTGACAGTCCCATGCCCTCTGCTACACTTTCCTAACCAAATAATAATCTCATACTTATTTTGTGTGCAATCAGATCCAAATCCTGGACACCCTTTGCAATTTGGGGGATGATGTCCCAATGGTATTTGAACCAGTTTCATAAGTGGTCATTTGCACACAAATACCCAGTCTGTAAATGTAATTACATGTTCAGACTAGGACTTCAACAGAAACAAAGTTGGAAATTTGACATAAAACATACTCTTCTTATGTACTTTAGACCTTTTTTGCCTGCACATGTATTTTGAGGACTGTATTGTATTTTGAGATTGACTGTATTTTGAGATGTATTTTGTAAACTATGTGGATATAGAGTACGGCTTATGGTTTTTCATATATATTATGACTAATACAGAGATTCAGTTCCTGAGCTTTAAATTGCATTGAGGGTTATGGTAAGAAAAGAAAGTGTCATTTAGCCCTTTATTATTTCCCCTAGTCCTGAACTGGTTGCTGGACTCATACCTGAGGACAAAACAGAAGAACTGCTAATTATTTTTGGTCTATTTATATCTGTTGATCATCAAGGTGATTTTGACATGTCCTTTTACCTTGAACAAGCTTATTGCACTGAGATTTTTATACCACTTACAGAGGTAACAGTTGTAGCAATGGATCTGACTGCTGAATACTATGCACAAATCCAGCATTTAAGACAGAAAGGACGACACTAAATTATTGGTGCCAAGGTAAAGAATATTAAGAGCACGTTTTAAAAATAATATTATTTCTCTTATTGCATTGAAACTAAACTTAATATTACTTACTGTTAACACAGTTACAAGTAGCCTCAAGTTTCTCCAACTAGTTATTCTTTACTTTCATGTGAGGCCTTCAAGTGGTTTTGGGATAAAGATATTAAATGGAGGCATTAACAACAGTAAAGACATGAAAGTGAATATATCAGCTTTTTGACTATGTTTCATTTTCCAGGTCCAAATTAAATATGTAGAAATGACAAAAATATCACAGCCCTTTTGAAAGTATACTATCTTTAATATTTACTAGGTATTCAGAATTTACCAGGACAACAACAGATAGATACATTTTGGTGCACTACAGAGAAATGAGAAATAATTTTTTATTCATTGCTATTAACATTTCAGTCAGATGGTGTTGGGGCCTGTGGAAAAGTAATGCATATACCCCATTGGTGATAATATGTTTATTTTACAGCCTTACTTTTGTAATCAGGCAGTTGAAAAAAAAAAATTAGATTAAATCAATGAGATAAAGTACCCTTCACTAAAATCGACAGCAAGAAGAGGGCTGGCCAAGTAAAACATCTATAACTGGAAAACGATTCCAATATTTTCTTGTTAAAAGCAGCAAGTAATAAAATCCAACACATTATTAGGTATAAACCAGTATTAACATAATACTGTACAACCTAACTGCTGAGTGAACTCTACGGGAAATTCTGTCTGCCTAAATCTCTAAGTCATGCAGAAAAGCATTTCTGTGGTAGAGATTGTGGTTGTAGTAGAGATCTGACTAATGCATTTTTTTGTTTGTTTTTCTTTGTCCTGGCCTACTTTCAGGTTTTATGCTTAATCTCTGCAAGATGCATTTTGACAACTGCTCTTCATCCCAGAAGAAAACTTTCTCTGATGAATTCCTGAATTTAGAAGCCAGAACATTTTTAACCATCCATTGTTACACTTAATAAATGAAATTGCTAAGGGACATGGCACACACAAAATGGCAGGCACCAGTAATTCCTAAACTGAAATTTTCTAAATTCAGCAGGACGATTCGATCTGCACCAAGAAAAAAAAAACAAAACACAAAACTTACTTTGTTACTTAAATCCTGCTCTGTGTTCATAACTACTTGGAAAAATATTCAATTTCAATCTAAAATCTGTAAAAAAACTCCACTACCAATTTGTGTTATTATTACAGTACACATAGGCTGGAGTTACTAGCACAGCAATCAATTTTATAGATCATGCAAATATTTCCATAACATAAACAAAATTAGTGAGATATTTACTTTTTTCCTCTCTGAATTTTCTCTGTTGACAAATTTACATGGCATTTCACATGTTAAAAGTATACAGCTAGAGATGAAATGCTGCACTCTCATGGCATATACATTTCGATGGGAGAATGAACTGTGACAGTCATCAGCTTTTTACTGATTCCATTCCAAACTACCACTAAACGCTTACTTTTACTTTGCCCTGCAACCAATATCCTCTTCAGAGAAGAAACACAAGTTGCTGCTTCTGTATTCCTATCTTGTGTTGTAAAAACCTAAACGTTTATATAGTCAAAACTGAATTTTGGAGAAACAGTGTGATTACAGATTTGACTAAGTTTCTACCCAACTCAGAATCACAAGGTGTGGAATATCTATGGAGAATTTTTGTTCTTTGAATAGACCAGGACTTAATTTTGCCTCATTCCCTGGGCATTGCTTAGAAGTCAAAGGCACTGAAACAATATCTCAGTTCTTTGGGGAATACCGATACTCATGGATACCTTGTGGCCTTAGGATTTTGGGATTTTAGAACACATTAGCTGCTGTGATCATGGGTTGGGATATGGTCTCTAATGGAAGACAAATTAAGGAGGAGGCAGGACTGAATGAAGATTAATGAAGAGAGGTTTATTTGAACTTAGAGGCATCTAGAATTTAAGGTAAGAGATATCCCCCAAATCATGCCTTTTACAACAAAACCACAGAGCCCACTTCTAAACAAAAGTGCCTAGAAAGGCATGCACAGATAGTCTGTAAAGTCCATGCCAGTGTTATAGAGTCATTTGTTAAAAGAAATGGCATGTGCAGTGGCCTGCATGATATTCATTAGTTTTGATACAAATTATTAAAGAACTTGAATTTCTAGCCCACTGGAAACTGATATTCTACTAATTGTTTTGGTTATGATGAGGATGAAAAATAAAATGTTAAAAAACTTTTGCAGAATGAAAAGTGTAGGAAGAAATGTTTTAATATGTAAAAAGTCTCTTTTTCTACATAGCTAATTATTTTGACCTTCCAGGAATGAAATATTTGGTCTCAGTTCATCTACCGATAATGAGATATTTTGAAACGGACAGACACTCACTTTTGTGTCTATCTGAAACTTCATGGTATCTCATTGCAGTTACAGAGTTCAAAACCTGTTCTTGCGTTTTGCTTGTGAGCCCTTTACCTTGCTCAAGGCAGAGATTGGTGGTGAGCAATTGCATTGTGCATCACTTGTTTTGTATATTATTTTACTGTTGTTGTTACTATTATTATTATTAATTATTATTATGTTCTCTTCATCTGCTGTCCTATTAAACTGTCTTTATCTCAACCCATGGGTTTTACTTTTTTTTCCGATTCTCTCCCTCATCCCATCGTGGGGGAAGGAGAGAGGGTGAGCAAACGGCTGTGTGGTGCTTAGTTGCCGACTGGGGTTAAACCATGACATGCATGAACAGACTTGGTTTCAAAATCCTTGAAAGATCAGGACTGCCTTGAATGTTACTGAATTACAGAACTGTGCAAGTCTATCTGTCATACTGTAATCAGAGATGAGGCAATGCAAATGCAGCTGACTGATCTATGGAAAAAAGTGGAAACGCTTCCAATTATTAACAGAAATACAATACAAATGATTTGAAGCATTTATCAAAGTTGATAGCCAGGGAATAAGAATGCATAAGCAAAATGACTTGCAAATGTAGAGCGTCTCTCCATGTAACACATTATACGTGATACAAATAATATTTGTCTTGATGAGGAAATAGTGACTTTTACACTATACTTCATTATGTTGCTCTTTTTCACATCACTTTTCTGGGAAAGTAAGTTAGCATGGCCTTAACTATAGCAGTGAAAGTAACTTACGGCAGCCAACTTCATCTTCATTAAGGTGGCAGTCAGGAACACCATCGCATTTCAGGAGGGATGGGATGCAGCCTTTGGAAGGACACAGGAACTCTGTTTGCTTGCAGGAGCCCGGAGACATGGTGGTAGGCATCTCCGTGGAACAGTTCATTTCATCACTTCCATCCATGCAATCTTCATCCCCATTGCATTTTGCAGTGAGGGGCAAACACTGCTGCACATATGCACATGTGAACTGGTCACTACTGCAAGTTGGAGGGTATGGATCAGCTGATCCTACAAGAAAAAAAGGAATATTTATTGAATCTCTTCTTTCAGTAGTTATCTGTACTGCCTTCAAGATGTACATAGGGACTGCTGGGAAGGCAGCTGGTTTTGATTACTAAACTCTAAGAAATATTAAAACAAACTTATATAAAACCACAGCTCCTAAGTACAGAACACACTATAAAAACCACTTTGTCTCATTTTCAGCATTTGTTTTGATCTTATTGTTGCTTGTGCCATGTACGTATAGAATGGTTAATACTAAAGTATTAATAAAACTTACCTTTCAGGAAAGGGTTAAAAATATTCTTGACAGCCCTCAAGTTACAATCTTCCTCTACTTGCATATTGAATGGGTGAACAAAAATCAAAGAAAAACTATGTAAGTCTGGATCTGCAAGGAACTCATTTCATGAAAATCTATTACCCATGGTAAAGTCTGAACCCTCAGCAGAGTAAGAAAAAGACTTTGATAAAGTAACAACAAAGGTTTTTACTGACATGGTTTATTATCGCTCTGATTCTGTAGCTTAGTTTGATGTGATAGAGAATTAAATCAAAGCAAATACTAGATAAAAGTTTCCAGGGTGCAACTGAAAAAAAAAAAAGTATTTTTAAATTTCAGACTTCAACTAATTCAGACAGCTGACAAAAAATATCCCATGCTTACATGCTGGAAAAAATACTGGAAAAAAACTTTCTGTGATCACTTATACAAATAAATTTGTCTCAGACACTTAAGTCCCTCTTTCTTCCTATGAAAATCATTGCAACTGAATTCTACCAGCAGAAGCATCAGAACTATTTACGAAAACTGAATTCTAAGAAGCTGGCTATGCTAATGTTGTGTTCTTTACATGAACAGTGCCTGCCATGGGAGCAATGTGATGGATTCCTGTAGTTTTTGTTTTATGTGCAGGGAAAAGAGAAAAATCTCCAGAATTTAACTCTATGTATTTAATCTTTTCTAGGTAAATTTGCGGCAGGTGAGTAAAGAAAATAATATTATGATTGTTAAGACAAGGAAAGACAAATTAATGTCACCACCTCTGTAAAAGACAGGAGTTTTGCTGCTGACTTGGGCTGAAGCAGAGCAGATCAAGCACAGAAGTTCATGGGTGGGTTTTAGCTTGCTTTTTGAAATGGTGCAAGCATTGCTCTCTGACCCTAGAAGTCAAATGTTACTGCTGCATTAAGGTATGACACACTGTAAGGGAATACATGGATTTTGACATTATTTTACTACTTTTCATCCACTGGGCATAGCAGTATGTTTGTGTATTCTGTGATACCAGGCTGGGGGTTTACAGCAGGAGAGCTTTGCTGAAACATGCTCAGTTTCTAAAATACCTGCATCATGAATAACAATAGCATTTTGTACAAAAAATGAACTGCTAATGCATTCAGATAAACAGAATACTAGTATTATTTTACCATCTGGTTGCTTGTGAAACAGTGACAAGGAAAAAGAGCTCAAACTGCTGTTTAACACTGACCTTTGCCAGCTTAGCAATTTTTGATGTTCATGTTGACTTCATGTCAGAAAATCATAATAGAAAAGCTCCATACAATAGAATATTCCTGACATCATTTCATACTGCTAACGTTGTTAAATTCTATCATGCTACTAGAAAAATGTATTTCATAGAATCATAGAATCATAGAATCGTCAAGGTTGGAAAAGACCCTTAAGATCATCGAGTCCAACCGTTAACCTAGCACTGCCAAGTCCGTCTATACCATGTCCTCGAGCACCAGATCAATCCGTTCTTTAAATACCTCTAGGGATGGAGACTCAACCACTTCCCTGGGCAGCCTGTTCTAATGCTTGACCACCCTCTTGGTGAAAAAGTTTTTCCTAATATCTAACCTAAACCTCCCCTGGCACAACTTGAGGCCGTTTCCTCTCGTCCTATCACTTGTTACTAGGGAGAAGAGACCGACCCCCACCTCGCTACAACCTCCTTTCAGGTAGTTGTAGAGAGCAATAAGGTCTCCCCTCAGCCTCCTCTTCTCCAGACTAAACAATCCCAGCTCCTTCAGCTGCTCCTCATATGACTTGTTCTCTAGACCCTTCACCAGCTTCATTGCCCTTCTCTGGACACACTCCAGCACCTCAATGTCCTTCTTGTAGTGAAGGGCCCAAAACTGAACACAGTACTCGAGGTGCAGCCTCACCAATGCCGAGTACAGGGGCACTATTACCTTCCTGGTCCTGCTGGGCACACTATTCTTGATACAAGCCAGGATGCCATTTCATACACTGGACATAATCTAGACATAAAACAACAATAATGGATTTTAGCACAGTGAAAATAATAACCTACTGATCTTTTGGCTTGTTTGTATTCAGAATTACATCATAAATACCTCAAAGACATGTACTTTTAAACGGGACTGAAAAGATTGCATTTTCATGATATGTGTTTTATATATGTGTTAATCTCAAAAAATTATGTTCATTTATAGTACTTCAAAAAGCTTATGAAAGTTGTCTGTCGATGGTTGATTATAGACATTTAAATCAGATAGCAAATTTATTTTTGGACAAATTCAAAATATTTTAGATTTTGCATTTCTTTCTACTTCATTCCTGTATTTTATCAGATAATTAATCATAAGCACACAAAGATGTTAGAACTGAGTTCATCAGGAAGAATTTGTATATAAGGCCATGATTCTGCCAAGATACCAGTGAAATGTATGGAAAGCCTTTGGGAGAACATATTTCTCTCTTTATTGATATAAAACTGGTACCATTAAAAATATGCAATGGATTTTTTTAAAAAAAGGAATTATTTTATTTTTTAGTTTGCACTCGCTCTGGAATAAAAAGGTACGATTATACTAGATAGCATTTTTTTCCCTTCTGTTACTTCTGACTCTTTTCCTCACAGTGCCCTAGGGGGCATTAGGCAACAAAAATGACTTAAGCAGCAGTCAGTTCCACTTAGGCAGGCACTTTTGTCGTTGCATAGTCCAGTTTTAGTTTTTCTGTGTCTGTTCTGATACAGTGAAAATTAACCCCACACAGTTCCAATACATTTGACTTTACTATGGTCACTTCTTTATGTTGCAGGAAAGATTGCATTTATAGCACATTTGTGAGCATTTTTGACCCAGTTTAATTCTCTATACCTGTCATATTAATCATACGTTTGCTAACAGGTTTCTACCCAACTTTGTTCAGAAAAAAATAAATAAATTTGAAATCCACTCTTAAATTCAATAATGTTTGAATGTGTTGCTTGTTATGAATCTGGTCTTGAGTGTTAATCTTTGGGCTTTTGTAGCACTGATCAGTTTAGCCTTATGGTCCCAATCATATAAAGCGCTTATGCATGTAAATGTTCCTATACTATATTCAGTAGTTAGGCAAATGTTTGAATGCTTTATTGAATGGGGGATTTTTATTTTTTTTTAATCACGATTCCCTATTGTTATTAGAAAATAATGTGTAGAAGGAACTTCTCCTGACTTGCATGCCAACTATTTTAGAGTGTGCAATACTCATTGAGAGCACTGAAGATGTCTCTAATTTATACTAGAGGTTAAGCTAGGGGTAAGGTTAACCAGAGGTCTTGTTGAGGTCTGTTTTATGCTTTTAGTACATGAATAAAAATCCAAAGCGATACCCTGAAACCAGCAAAATAATTTTAGATCAGAACAATAAATAACATGAGAATATACCTCAAAGACCGTAAGAATATCACCTTGCTTATTAACTCACATTATGTATTAATTATTTCACATCTGTTTGGTTTCAGATGTAATAGGAAAATTGTGTTCTAGATGACACTGTATAAAACATTATGATTGCTGTGATCTGCCAAAACTGTACTCCCAAGTTCAATCTATTTACTTTACATAAAGTAGGTTATAGATGCTTTTCTTAATTATAAATTAAATGTGCCTGGTGAAATTTTTGAAAATTTATAAAACATTAATTTATATATAGCTAGCATTTAAAACTGACTAATTGGGAATATGCAAATCTAGAAAATCATTAACTAATTCCAACTGAAAAGAAATCTCAAGCAACGTATTAATGCAAAACTAATTGCTTGCATACAAAGCTACTATCTATGTAATTATTTATATTAAGCTCATCATTGCAGTATCTGCTACTGACATGTTTCATTCTAAAGACTGGCAATATTCATTCTGTTTCCTTGCCACTGGGAGGAATTAAACTAAAATGTTAACACTGCAATGTGGTTTGCAGTGAAAAATGTGCTGGCACTAATGAGAGACTCATCACAAATACCCTCCATTGTGCTGAGTTACACAGTGGTATACTCACCTGACAGCCGTAGAAACTAACTTTAAACTTATGCATATACATGAATCTTATATCCACTCTTGCAGATCTATATGAAGGTTATGTAAACAGCCGAAGCTGGAGCGTGGTTTTTCAATGCAAATTGGGCTATCCATTCGTGGCCCATGGGCCATTTCAGTCGCTTAAAATCATTAGATTCAACAATTGCCTAATACTGACAGGCCAAATAAACTGTTTCCCTCACCTTTTCCCAAATGCAGAAAAGATGTTCCCAACTCAGCACTCATCTCCTGAGTGTCGTGTGGCTCTCATTTTCACACCACATTCAGGAGTGGAGGAGATATTGTACAGATTACTTTTTTAAAAAGCAGTATCTATTTGAAGCTGTTTAAGGATTTGGGGATAAATCTACTGAAAATGATGTGTTCTAAGGAACACAGGATAAGAGCTTAACTTTCTGGATCCAGGCTGCATGATCACTGAAAAGCAGGACTGGAGATCCTCAGGAATACATTCAGTATTTGCACACAGATGAAAAGCAAACTAATCAAAAATAATTTCAGAGAAAATAACCTCTGCTCTGTGGAACACCGAGTCTGGATTTAGATCTGCAGGAAAAAACAGCAGCAAATTGTTGATGGTGCATTATACCTAAAGGAATAATGATTTTTTTAAGTAGCAAGCTGAGGACATGTCCTTATTTATTTTGCTTTGCACTCAGTGTTTCATTTTACATTTATTTTTGCCTTGCATATGGCAAATAACCAAAATTAAAAAAAGGGTTTAAAATATGCATATAACATCTACTTGTACATCATAAAAAGACATTTTAATTAGGTCCTAAAAATGACATTTTAATTCAGTCCTAAAATCCTTTATGAAACCTACTCATGCAGCTGTGCTGGGTGAGTTATGACCTAAGGACCAAGAAGTGCTCCTCTACAAGCATCCTCACGCTTTGAACAGAAATTGGGTGGTTGAGGTAGACAAAAAAGCAAAAATCAGACCAGTTTTTAAAGGAAACTAAATTTTGTATTTACTGCTTCATGAACTGCAATAACAACAGCTGAATATACCTGTATTTCATTGTTGTCAGTCAAAAGGTGTGCTTCTAGATACATTTTTATTTCAATGTGCTAACCATCAAAACATGTTACACCAAACAGAGCTCACGAGCTGATGATTTGTGAGTAAGGAGCTTTTACAGTATGAAAAGTGTTAAGTCAGTAAGTGCTCATTGTCAAGGGCATAATTACATATTTGTGGGACAGGGATTTATTAAATGCTTACTGTTGTTTGATGAACATTTTCTGTACACATATACTTTGTTGTACTATTGCCTTTGTCATCCATGGAGCATACTGGTCTTGTTTCCTGACTATGCCTAACTTCACAGGTCAGAACTGTAAACATTTTGCCCATGGACCACATGGATTCAGCCACAGGAAACCACAGAACTGCCATTACCCAAATGCTAATATAAAATAAATGTTTGTATTATACAGTCTTTACCACAGCCAGAAACACACAAACATGCTTCATTTGAATGAAACACCACCTTGATGCTATCCATGTCTTTTCTGCCTTTCTTGTTCAGATAGCAAGATCTCTGGTGCAGAGTAGGTCTCCATTTATATTTACATATCACCTGTAACAGCGAATTCTAATTAAGACTAGTTGACATTGGCATTAAATTCAACACCAGGAAACATGAAATAAAGTTACCACATGCTATTATGCAGCATTAACTCAGTTGTATCAGAGCTTCCTCTAAAGCCCATTTAGTTAAATGGGAAGACTCATTGATTTTAATGGGCCTTGCATCAGACCCTTGAAAACTAACAACCTGTCTGATATATTTGCATACGTAATTTGCCTAATAAATCTAATAAAAACACTGAACCTATTAACTGTAGCTAAAAGAGGCCAAAAATAACCCCCTCCAACAGTTTTCATTAGACAAGAGTATAAATTAATTACAGGTCCAATCCAATCCATAAATTAGGTTGAAATAAGTGGCAGTCCTCACTTTCACTTCAGTAAACATTGGATCAGGGCATGAAATCAGCCCATTCAAGGTGGCTGCAAGGAAATAACCTTATTAAAAAAAATTAACCGGACTGAAGTTGGTCAAATACTTTAACAATCTGTCTGTGAGTCTTTATCAGTGTCAATAAAGATTCTGCTAGAAAAGAAAATGTTAATTTCAAAGCTTGTAAAAAGACAAAAAAAAGGGAAATTGAGTCTGGCCAATTGAATCTTTAAATCTCTTTCCCTCATGAGAACACAGGAGTATGGGGCAGGCTGCTGAAAAGCATCTCAGAGACACTATTAGAAAGCCAGAATTAACAACAACAGAACTTGGCCCAATGACTTCAGAGTTTTATATGTCTGTGCAGAATTGTGCAGAGTTTCTTTAAAATGATCACAGTTTGCTAATATACAAACATAATGGAAAACAAACATGTTTACTGCCAGTAAAATCAAGCTATGATTTATAGGTTCCATTCAGAGAACTACTACTTCTGGCTACAACACACTGACTACCTGTGACAGAAATATGGCAATATTTGTCATATTTCTGTTAAGAGCAGTCCAGGAATTGCTAGTTATGCCTGCTATTGTGATGGATTTATTTATTTGTTTATTTATTAGGAACAATGAAAAACCGGAGAAGCTGTGAAGCTTTAGTTTCCAACAAAATGAGGTGGGCTGGACTACAGGACAGGTTTAGAGTAAAGAAAAGAGCAGTTTCTTGGAATCAGCACATTTTCATAGGTGGGGTGGGAGCACAACACTATGCTAAATCTTTTATTTCTCAACTTCTAAAGAAAGGCATCTTCTACAGGTTCAAATTTATCATCAGCTGAGAAGAGCCCTGAAGAAAACTATGGTAAGCTCCCTATAGTTTCTGAGATAAATCCGAGCTTGTGATTTACTCTTATTGAAGAGACAGCCAAGTTTTACATAAAGAAGAATCTGAGAATTTTCTTCTCTCATTAAACTATCTCATTCCAAAAATGATTTCTCTCTATCCCTCCAAGGTAATATGTTGATTTTTATAAACAAACTTAGCAAGGCAAAATATCATCTCTGTGATTTGAAGCTTGCCTGGGATTTTTGGTATAAACAGATGGGTTTTGGAGGTTCAATATTAATGAAACTATTTTAATACACTATTAACAAATCCAAAGATTTTTAATTTCCCAAAAGGCATCTAGCTTGAATCAGAAGATTTCAGTATTCTGTAGAGGTATAAGAAGGCACAGAGAAACTGAAAGATTTGGACCAAGGTATTATATTTATTTATTTAAACATACATGACATAATTGCATTCAGGACTTGTCACTAATTATGCTAGTTTATATATTGTAACTATTTTATCCTAAAATTATTCCCAATTTACCTTCCTGTGAAATCCACAAAAAATTGTGGCTTCACCACCAGCAAGTCCTGTGCACTGGAAGACACTGAAATAGGTTGAACAATCTCTCTAAGATACTATGCCCCAAATTATAATTTTTACTCTTCAAAAATGCAGAAATGCCCTATCTCTGCCAAGCAATGAGGATCTAAACTGTTTCCTGATTAGTTTCAGGGAGAAACTAATTAAGTAAAGAAACTATTCACAAATATCCCTGGTATCCCCAGTCCTCTATCACTACTAATCTTGCTTTCCTCTTCCCCTTCTTTGTTTTTACAGGCAGCCTCCCCCAGCAGCTCCCCCTTAATCACTTCTTGCCCTTGAGACAAGAAACTCCCTGAGATCTCAACCTGAGAGAGAGATTTCTGCTTCACTGCAAGCGTGAGCAGACAAGCTAACAGTGATTCCCCTGGCTCTGCAACTTAAAGAAATCAGAAGTTAAGTCTCCTCTACAGAGTTTTTGCCTGTGATCTAACACCTTACTAGCAGCAACTCAGGCAGTTAACCCTTCCAGTATCTCTGCGTTCAGGTTCTGGGAGTTTCAGAGATGGATCATTGACTTGGTCTAAGCATCTCTCAGATGAGTTCTGTTCCGATGCAGAATTTTCTCACTATTGCTTCACGTGCACGCACGCATGCACACACACCCTTCAGCAAGACTGTCTGCACCACGGGGCTATTTTTCTCATAAGCAACACACAAACACCCACTTTACTTTTTGGGTTGGTATCTCTTAATTAGATACAGGTGTCAGTCATGCTTTTCTTGTAAGATCTAGTGAAATGGCCTACTAGAAATATCAGAGAGCATACAAAATTATCTGCAAATGGATGGTTTCTAGGCTGTCTGGCTATTTGGCTAGTTTGCCCATAATGTTTTTGCTGATCTGCCAGTTTAGGGTCTGTACAGGAGAAACATTTTTGCTATTTCATATTTTGCTTTTTGTTTTAATTCAGGTTTCTTTATTTTTATGACTCTGAAAAGAAAAATATTTTTGACATTTCCAACCTGATACCCAAAATTATACAGGTTATTTTATTTCATTCTCTTTTTCGTTGGCAGGAAGATAACATTATGCTATAAGAAGTAATTATGGAGGTAGTTATCAAATATTTTTGAAATAGTTGGACACTGTAGCTGTATGCTGTATAAAAAACCTGTTCATGAAGAGAAGTAATTCTATATTCAGAGTTGTATCTGAATAAAGTGGACAGAAAAAAAAATATTAAATTATCTCTCATTAGGGACTTCTCTGTACTCTGCTCTGGGTAAAATAGTATTCAATAATGTGATTAAAGATTATGTCACTGTACATAAACACACAGATTCTGTTGCGAAGCAAATGGAAGTCTGTGGCAGTAAGAGCCGGGAAGGTTTATAGACAGCCAGGATTCAAAAAGTGTGTTCCATGATGCAGAGATAAAAAAGGGAGAAAAAGTCCTCAATATATGTTATAAGAGAAACAAATAAATAATAACTAGCCAAGATTTTATGAAATTAGAATTTCCAGGCATATTACCTTTGCTCTGTGGTTTCTAATCCAAAGTCACAAGGGGATTGACTTCTGAAGAATGGCTACTCACCATTTTCTGAAAATTAGATACCTTTAAGATACCCAAAGAGAGTACCTAAAATTATAGTAGCTTAGTCACTAGTCACTTGACCATTCGCTCATTACGCACCTAGATATTTTTTTGTTACTCTTTATGCTATCTATGCTATATGGAAATATTCTTTATAGTCACTATTCTGTTACTAAGTTACTTCAATGAAAAAGTCTTATGAACAATCTTCATTCTGCTATGTTTTAATTATAAACACTTATCTGAGACAGTTTGTGTTAGAAGATGTCAGTGATAAAGTCAATTTCCTTCGACCTTGAACAAAGAGAGAGTTCTGGCCCTTTGGGACACTATCCTTCTTCTCAGCTTCGTGCCTGACTTGGTATCTTTCATACCTTTTTGATATGGTATTGCATATTGATATTACACAAAGCCTAATTCTGCTCTTGTTTGGAGATCAATGGAAACTGTTTTGCTCTGAAAGAAATTCAGGATTGGTTCTGTCAGGCACACATCTTTTGTGAGATCTGAAACTGCAATATGAAGAAGTCTTGAAGAAATCCTACCCACCAGACAGAAGAGTGAATCACCAAGATTTAAATAAAATGTTTATGCTTTTCAAGACCTAAATGAGAAAACACTGAACAACTTTTGTGTTCATGAAGGTAAGCTTAGATTCATACAAGCACCAGCATATAATTTAATTCCTGAATATTAAAAATCTACCTGATGTTAAAAGGGCAACTGACACATTCAAGGGAAAAAACCCCTGAGGATCACTATGCTGAGACTACATACCGCTCAGGAAGACTGAATTACAAAAGGCTGGCAGTGGGGAAAGTATTGGGGGAAAACAGTATGTGTAACTCCCCTTTTCTTACGCTCTTTCCCAGGCATCCATAACTGTTGGGGACAGGTTATATTGCTAGCTGGACCTTTTCCTTACTTACTATGGCTGACCTGAAGTTCTGAGTATATCTACCCTAAATTTTGTGGTTGATATATCATTTCCTTTGTCTCAGCATTTCTTTGCAATATCAGCTCTTCTAGAAAGTTAGGAAAGATGGTCTATAGGAATGGCTCTGGCTATCTCTCATTACTGCCTTATGATGGCTTAAAGAAATTGAAGATTCAATTTCTGGAGTATATTAGTAGTAGGTAGTGGGAAGCCTTTGTGTGCATTTTTAAAAAAACCTTTAAAGTACTAGGTGGCTTGGGCTTGAATGTAGAGCCAAATCCAGTCTTGTAATCCACAGATTCTGATTTGCTTCTTCTATTTGTTTCTTCATGACAAGTGAAAGCTTGCTCAACATAAGGATTATTTAAAACCTTTACAGCACGTCTAGTTTGTGTTTTGCTACAGAGCAACAGGAAGACTTAGATGAGTTACGGCACGTCAAAGCAAAGTTTTCACCTAAGTGGAAGCCATCAACAACCACTGAAAAATTTACTGTACTTCAGTACCTAAATGGCAAATCTGACACTTTCATTGGTAACCTGTGCAGTGAAGTCAAGAACTATGACAACATTAGAAAAAAAACAACTCACAGCAGCCCGCGAAATAGCATTGGTTTTTGCACAATTCCACCATGATCAGATGACACAGTGTTAAAGACAACATGTCCTGTCTGTGCTGAGTGTTTTGCATTATTTAATTTGCCCTTTTATCTCCAATGTATCCTTACATAATGATATTTTCTACTGCAGACAAATCTTCCAGGTGAAAGTGAATTTGCCGTAGAGTGTGTGGGGAAATACATAACATTGTGTTAAGTTGGAAGGCTAAAAAGACTTTTTAAAAAAATATTTTGTAAAGAAAGAAGAAAGGAATGGATGAAAAAGAGAAGCACAAGAGTAGAAAAAGCATTTGAATAAAATGATGAAGGATGATAAAAAGTAGTTCACAAAACAGAAGAAAAGAAGGAAAATACTTCAGATAGCACTGAGCAGCTGTGGAAAGTAATATATGAAAGCAAACATAGACTAAAAAAAACCAAATGAAAAAATATAGAATGATAAAGAAAGGTAGAGTAGAAGATTATTTTCTTTGAATTGTCAACTATTTTACTAAGCAATGTTAATATTGAACTGGTGATAAATACTGAACGCGTCACTGATGGTCAAAAAGCATATACTAGTTTCTTAAACACTCTAGAGCCTAGGGTGCTGCCTGATGCTTGCACTCCTGTTAATACCCAAGATGCAGCCCAAATATTCATCTTAAAGTGTCAACACTATTCTTTTTGAATAAACCAAAACATAAAGCAATTACTTAAAGCAGTACTATTCAGAAGTGTAAGTTCAGAAAGAGCTGTTGTTTAAGAGGGGCTAGAAATAACTTCACTGCATGAAAGGGCTGGAGTAGCAGTCAGTGCTGACTTTGTACTGAGATTTACTTTCTTCCAGCAGAAGGTCTCCATAAGAACAAATATTTTGCTTGTGTGATCTCTGGAAGAGATCACAAAATATATTTACTACTTATTTGTTTCTTGACAATACTCTCTCAATACATGAAAGCGCTATGTAACTAATGCCTCACTATTTAAATTACACAGCCTTTGTCCATCCAGTTTATTTCTTCAGTAATGACTAAGTGATGAAACATAGCATTCTGATTTATACAAACAGAATAAAGTTTGGGTGTTAGGCATCTTTGGGTTAATGCTGGGATTTAAATTAAGTAGAAGCAGAAATTTTAAGAATTTCTGTGATGCCTCCTATTTCAGCTGAACTAGAAAATACTATGAGACAGGTATTAGTGAATACAAAATCTAATTCAATACTTTGGTATTCTTGGTCCATCTAAAACTAGAAATGGAAACTATTTTTAACTTTTATTTTTTAAAAATAAGATATTAAATAAAAATAAAGTCATTTAAAAAAATCAAGTTATTACTTAGAAGTTTAAAGCAGGTGGTAAGAACTGAGTAACAATTAAATTCTTTGGTCCCTAAGATGCACTAATTCCTATAATATAAGATCTTCACACACTTTTATCAGCATAAAATAAAGGACCTTGAAGAGCGGCAAGAGTGCATCCCGTTTAGCAGTTGATTCTGAACTAAGCTAGATCCTGTGCCACTGACAGCTGGCACTGAAGCTCTGTCCATGCATGGGCATCAGCTAGAAAGTATTTTTGCAGTAGGCCAGGGAGTACCTTGACCACACTTTGTTTAAAAGTTCACAAATATCCTTGGATACTCTCATGGCTAATGAGGGCTGACTACTTAAAAACAAATAAAAACCTCAGCTGAATTAGAGCTGCTGGTAATACTTTATTGCTTAGAGCTCCCAACCAGCTAAATTGTGATTGCTTCTATTTAGAACATGTTGCCTCAGGAAACCCAAAGTAATTAAAGACAAGCTGAAAAATAATAATACCGAGAGAGGAAAAAGATCTGCAGCAGCAAAGCTATCTTCTGAAAGTGAGAACATTACACAAAACCTGTACTGCAGGTAATACACTTTTCTTTCAGCTAAAAGTCTTTGAATAAACATGAACAGTAAAAATCAAAGCAGGACTGGCAGTGAAGTGGGTAAACTTTCCCACCGTTTTTGTTAAAGGAAAACGTTCTTGCTCAAATATCTACAGGGCAGCGATTTTATACTATTTGCAAATGATATCTTCAAATTTTACCATCTGAATTTTTAAGCGGTGACACAGAAACAATTATTAGTAAAAAAAAAGCATCTCCTCCTAAGTAGCTGCTCTTTGTCAGGAACAATATTAAAAAGTCAGAGATATGTTCTTCATCCTAAACTGCTGTGACTTATTTTATTATATGCATTTTGTATAGTTCTCTCGCCTCTTCACCAGCACAGACTGGGCCAACCTGGCCAGCAAGGATTATTAGGATAGGACTCTTCCCAGGACAGTATAAAACCATGAAAAAACATAAAGTCAGTGCACATTTAAGTAGCAGCATCTAGATGTCATTTTTTGTCTGGAGAGGAGATCATAGATCAAGTCACAAACTCATTAGGAGGTTGCCTTCCATTAGACAATTTTGTTTTCTCTGAGAAATACACACCTGGGACAACAGTAAGAGTGACTAGAAAAATGGGGGAGGGGGATGGATGATAGAAGAAACTGGCAGAATTATCAGGTGCACATACAACTGTGAAGTGGTTGGTGGAGGCAAAAAAATGCATAGGGAATATAAAAGTAGGATGCCTGCAATCAGATGCCTAATTAAGTGAGGAACAAGAGGTGGATTAGTAAAATTTGGAACTGTGGAAGCATCAGGACTGAGGAGGATAGATCTAGGATGGCACATTGAATGCAAGCTAAAGGTTATCAATGGAGGTATAAAGAAAAAAGAGTGGTAAAGAGAGAATACTCTGTACTGAAACTCCAAGTAATGGATTTAAATGAGTGGAAGATGATCTACACCAAAGCATGGGAGAGGAATGCAATGTGACAGGAATAAAAAACATGAAAAAGACTTTCTGCAACCAAGGTTTGCCAATTGATGTTTTCCCAAAAACAACTAAATGAAAAATGATTTTCCAATAATAACTAAAATTTTGTGTATGTTCAGAAAGAACTAGCTAATTCATAGAAGAAAAATCAGCCGAGAGCTATCAGAAAGCATGACCTTCAGAGCTTCAGAAAGTCTCTGAAGCAGATTAACATGGATTGGGAAAGACTGGGAGAGGGCGGAATTTATTGTGTTCTTCTTTCATTCTAATACTTTTCTTTGGGTATCCATTATTGGCCATACCAGAAGACTTGCCTAGGCTGCTTTTAGGGTAATATAATTTATGCCAGTCTTGCAAGGGCATAAAGAATAGACTTATAAAGAACAAAGTTTCGTAAAGAACTCATGTGCAGACCCTTCCTACACCTCTAGAAATCACCATAAAAAATATGTAGAAGTTTTCTGGAGTGAATACAAAGACAAGTATCCTGCATTTAAGTTAAACATGTCAACTGCCCAAGGAAAAGTCTGTTTCTTTTTCAGATGAGACAATAATGATATAATACAGACTAGAGCAAGATAAACTACTATTTCCATCATGTAAGTATTGCAGCTTGTAAGAACTAATTCCAGGCTGATTGCCAGCTTACCATACAAAGGAATATAAGTTGACTCCTGAAGATGTCTGCCTCTTCTGCAGCTGAGCAAAGAGCCTAGATGACTAACTAAGACTGTCTGATTAATCTTTAGGTAGTTGCATGTAAATAAGGTATGAGTTTTTGACTTATCCAACAAACCGTAAGTAACCAATATAACTCTAATAATTTTTCTCAAGGGTTTCCTTATGATATACCATATTTTTAAGATGGACAGAGTGTGTTAGAAGTTAGATACTTTGAAGTATTCTACAACTGAAAAATCTCTGGAGAAAAATAAGGTGATTAGAAAAATGTTACTCCATAAAAATTACCTTATTTCTATTTCTATTTCTTATTTCTATATATGATTATTTCAGGATACCTTAACATACACTTTCCATTAAACATTTTTTCCTTTCTCTGAATTCATGCTTGTTCATAATAAATTACCAAAGTATAAGTTCCATTAAAAGTAAAAAACTGATTTATATACATTGTTGGAATATAGACCTAGGTCTTCCATTTAATTACAAGTACTTAAAATATATAATTTGAAAATTTCCCATTCCATTATGGCATATTATGCATGAAACTGCCTAAGTAATTATTCAGGTATGGTTAACAAAGGTGATTAATGTAATAAGGGTAGAACAAGCACTTGTTTATGTACATGGTCTACAGCTCATTGAAGAACATTCCAAAATAGTATTTGCCTGAGCCTATTAGTGGTATTATTCAGAGAAAATAAACAAAACTTTTATTCAGCTTGAGACTGAGCAAATGCCACCTGTGTGAACATATATTTCATTTTAAGCCTTAATCAGCATGTGGTTAATTCTCCAAGGAGCTGCTTACTCATCACAATTAAAAAAAAGCAAACAGCTTCTTGAACAGCATGACAACTAATTCATACACAGGCTATCCTGTCTGAACAATAAGAGCTGTATAAATATAAAGAAATGTTATTCAAGAACATTTTTGTAACATCCATATTGGTATTTATTTAACCATAATCATTCCTAGTTGGTCCTTATGAATGAAGATCTACACAAAGAGTTTTCTTTTTCTTTGGTTTTCTTCCCCTCTTGACTCTTTAAAATAAGGAATGGGCAATATTCCTCTCAGAATCTGTATTTGTACACATACTTAATTTTTTCTTCTGTTACTGTATCATATGCTATACTTCTTTTGCAGAGTAAACCACTGGCTTTCTCACAGAATAAACGTGGCATTATAAGGCATTAGAATTTAACTTTTTTTTTTTTTTTTTTACACAGTTCAAATCACTTAGCTTGTGTAGCAGAAGTGAGATTGTAAATTATCACAGAACCTGGCAGTAAGGTAAGTTTGCTATACTGCTGAGATATTTTATGAAGAGACTAAAGATAAAAGAACTAACCATTTTCTTTTTTAAATAATTGGAGCCACGTTGATACTCATAAAACTCTTCTATCCCAAACTAAGGCCTTCTTTGACTGTTTTCATAGAGGAGAAAACCAATACAGTTCAGTGATGGCAGATCACTCTCAAGCATGGTTCATAAAAACACTAACAGACCTTCAACGACAGTAATATTCTGAGTTCCTATAATTACTCATATGTTCAACTGTCAGCTATAACACAAATATGTCTTCCAGAATCCATCGGCAAATATCTTTGTTCAGATACTACACTCAGCCAACAAATAGATAGGAATCCCTCTGATAGGTATAATGGCTCCTTTCCTTTAGGGAAAAATGTGCTGGTTAAAAATTTGCCAGGTGGGCCATACGTGATAAATTTGATCTTTCTTTCCCTTACATATTTTTCTTTCCCTTGAAAAATATATACTTCTTTGCATTATTGTGCTGTACCCATTTATTTTCTACATTTTTTGGAATGAAGTAAAACCATAGCAGTATTGCAATAATTTCAAAAGAAAAAATTCCAGATTTTCTAACTGTGATATACATTGACATATGAAATGTTACAATTTTCCTCTGCCCTATGAAAAGAAAACACGTATTGTAAATATTTATGTAATAGCATACCTCCATGAATGCATTCTGGGGTGAAAGAAATATCATCAAGAGCAAATTCTGTGGGTTCGCTCCACCCCACTTCAGCTTCGAAGGCAACTCTGAAAGGGCTGTTACTGGAGAGGACCACATTTGCATACATCCATTTGTTTTCTTCGTTTCTACTAGAAGACCACATAAGAATATCCATTCCATGTTCTTCAGCTGTGTATACCTGTTGACAATGAAACCCAAGAGATGCAACTGAATTAGCGTTAAGCAACAGAGGAGCGCAGCTAGCTGGAGTAACATAGGCCAAGCCCCGTAGTGCAGCTACCTGCCTGGGTAGTACTGGCCCTCTTAGATATGGTTCAAACTCACATCTTATTGGTGATGACCAAATGTTATTGAATACTTTTTCTAATGCTAGTCCAGCTGCAAATAAAAAGCTACTATGAAAACAAAATAAAATAAAATAAAAAGAACTGCTAGTCAACCACTAAACCGTGTCCTCGAGCACCACCTCTACCCTTCTTTTAAATACCTCAAGGGATGGAGACTCAACCACTTCCCTGGGCAGCCTGTTCCAATGCCTGACTACCCTTTTGGTGAAGAAGTTTTTCCTAATATCCAACCTAAACCTCCCCTAGCACAACTTGAGGCCCTTTCCTCTCGTCCTATCGCTTGTTACTTGGGAGAAGAGACCAACCCCCACCTTGCTACAACCTCCTTTCAGGTAGTTGTAGAGAGCGACAAGGTCTCCCCTCAGCCTCCTCTTCTCCAGACTAAACAACCCCAGCTCCTTCAGCTGCTCCTCGTATGACTTGTTCTCTAGACCCTTCACCAACTTTGTTGTCCTTCTTTGGACATGCTCCAGCACCTCAATGTCCTTCTTGTAGTGAGGGGCACAAAACTGAACACAGTACTCGAGGTGTGGCCTCACCAGTGCCGAGTACAGGGGCACTATCACCTCCCTAGTCCTGCTGGCCACACTATTCCTGATACAAGCCAGGATGCCATTGGCCTTCCTGGCCACCTGAGAACACGGCTGGCTCATGTTCAGTCAGCTGTCAACCAACACCCCCAGCTCCTTTTCCACTAGGCAGCTCTCCAGCCACTCTTCCCCAAGCCTGTAGCGTTGCATGGGGTTGTTGTGACCCAAGTGCAGGACCCAGCACTGAGCCTTGTTGAATCTCATACAGTTGGCCCCAGCCCAACGATCCAGCCTGTCCAGGTCCCTCTGTAGGGCCTTCCTACCCTCCAGCAGATCGACACTTCCACCCAACTTGGTGTCATCTGCTAACTTACTGAGGGTGCACTCAATCCCCTCATCCAGATCATCAGTGAAGATATTGAACAGGACTGGCCCCAACACTGAGCCCTGGGGAACACCACTCATGACCGGCTGCCAACTGGATTTGACTCCGTTAACCACGACTCCCTGGGCTTGGCCATTTAGCCAGTTTTTTACCCAGTGCAGAGTGCACTTATCCAAGCCGTGAGCAGCCAGCTTCTCCAGGAGAATGCTGTGGGAGACTGTGTCAAAGGCCTTCTTAAATTCCAAGTAGACAACATCCACAGCCTTCCCCTCATCCACTAAGTGGGTCACCTTGTCATAGAAGGAGACCAAGTTAGTGAAGCAGGACCTCCCTTTCATAAACCCATGCTGGCTGAGCCTGATTCCCCGGTTGTCCCGCACGTGCCGTGTAATGGCACTCAAGATAATCTGTTCCATGACCTTTCCTGGCACCGAGGTCAGGCTGACAGGCCTGTAGCTCCCCTGATCCTCCTTTCAACCCTTCTTGTAGAGGGGCATCACATCTGCTAACTTCCAGTCATCTGGGACCTCCCTGGTTCACCAGGACTGCTGATAAATGATGGATGATGGATTAGGTCTTAGGAAGACCTAACCCCTAATTCATCTAAATATTGAAGAAGAGACTGAGAAGGATCTTGAGCTATCCTTTCATCTCTAAAAGGTGACCTGTTTATAGCTGAGAGACTAGGTGAAGATTTTAGAGATATAAATAAAAGGCTTAGCATCTAGGGATTTAAGTCTGTCATCCGGTACAAGCAATTTATAATATAATGTTTCAGGCAGTCATGGTAAATTAATTCAAGCATATTTAGCAACACCATAGATAAAAAATAAATAAAATCATCAAATAGTGAAAGCAATAATGACAATGAATGAATTCACAATTAACCAACAACTGATGAATTAATGCCAACTACAGGAAAGTCTGGAGATTATGCAGGTAGTTGCCTTTTGCACTCAGGTGTCCAAAATCCTTATACAATCTAAACCAGGTCGGAAATAATGAGAAAGAACTGGAGTAATGAAAGTAAGCATATCTTAGCCATTCCAGATGATAATTAGTTCTTTAAGGGACTGAATATTTTAATCATTATCCTCTGCTCATCACTTTCAACACCATCTTTCTCTTAAGACTTTAGACTAATTTTCCAGTGACCTATGGGTTCATGTTCCTACTTGAATGCCCCGGTTTAATGATGGAATACAAAACCTGAGACCCAAGAAACTTATAAACTTAAACGCGTACTAATGATCTGTGTAACTACATACTTTTTCCTCTCCCAGCCAACTTGGTGGGACAAATAAGCTAAAAACCCAAATGGCACTGTGAACCACATACTTTACAGAAGTTGATGTATTGATTAAAATATCTTTGATGCTTGAACGCTCTTGCAAGTTATTTCATTTTTGGAGAAGAGGACAATCAAGAAGACTGACATACAATAATCCAAATCAGGACCTAATTTATTCGAGCATGATGTTTGGCTACATGACTGTGTAACAGCACTATTGTCTTCTTGAAAGCATGCATCTTGCAGGCTAAAAGGACAGGTGTTGAGAAGAAATAGCTGATTCAACCCATAAAAAATGAAAAACTGAGTGTAATCACATTATCAGGCTCTAAGGCCTTAAGAAGTTGAAACTCTTAATTAAAATAACTCTACATGTGAGGTCAGGACTATGTTACAACACCTGTATGTGTCACTGGAACCATCCACTATTTTACCAATCATGAAATACAAGTCTCAGTGATCTCGAATTTTACAGCACAGAATAATGGTCGTGTGGTTTTAGCTATTACTGTATCATGCAGTGATATTTTCTACTTTTTGAAGGTTAATATTGAGATATCGCTTTCAATATATCTCATTGAATAGTCTCACAGCTGCACAAGTAACTCTGTTGGAGAAGAGGGAAGAATCAAAAACATTTGAAGTCAATACTAGAGTCTCTTTTAACAGGACACTTAAAGACTGGCCCATTGTTTAAAATCAGATGTTTTTTTCGATTCCTTTTTGGCGGGTTGGTAGGAGAAGTTTTTCATGGTAAAAATTTCAAAGCACGCTGCCTACTTGAGCAGTTCTGTCTACGTGCAGAGAAACTGCATCATGTCCATAGTAAACCTGGTCTCAGATGGAGCATGGAGTCATTCTGTGTACATATAGATCAACCCTGCAGCTCAGGCTCAGTAAAAACAATAAATACGTCGTGAAACCTGCTGTATGTACACTGGCCAATGGGTCTGGGGGGGCAGCAAGTCAAACTGGGTCCAAAATGCAACATTTTGATGACAACAGTTTCTGTTCTTATAGATGTAAGGTAATTTTATATGTCTTGTCTTTTTTTTTTCTTTGAGATTTAACTCATTTACCACAGAGTAAGGGCATGCAGATATGTAATTATTATGGATTAGTTAATATGTTGTGTTAATTTATGTGGCTGTGTCCTCAGTTAGGTTTGACCAAAGTTTAAACCTGGTGTATGGTTTCTCATAACAAGCACATAGGTAACCTCTGGAAACTGATAGCATTTAGTGTAAATCTCTAAACTGGTACATAGAAAATCTCAGGTGAGCTCCCAGCTGCTCCATTTCTCATGTACACTCCTGGGGAAATCCTTTAGTCCCACTTTCTCCCAGTACTCCTGAATACTTTCATTCACTTCTCTATGTCTTTATCTATCCATAACTAAGTCAGGAAAGGGTCTGTGTTCTTATGCATCTTAAAAAATTTTAGCTGAAATTTCTAAAAGAATAATACATAATTTAAAATACATGCTAAATTAAATGAGATTACAATGGAGTTCAGAAAAATGGGAAGTGCAGGGAATCTGTTCCTTTAGCTGGGGATACAGATCTTATTCTCTCAGAAATTGTGCCCACAGAAAGTGAAGAAACAATTGTAAGATGTAATACTGTATTCTTCGCTGAGGTTACCCATGCAACTGAGAGTTCAAAGCATCTTCTTGGTCAGCAAGTACGTTTAACGTGTACAAAATTTTTGCTGGCCTGTGTAAACATTCACAACACATGAAAGGTAGAGAGAATTCTCATGGATATGAGCTCCCTAGAGCCCTGGAGAGCTACAGTTGTGTGGTGCTTAGTGCCTCCAGAGACTCCAACACCTCCCTATACAGCATCCTATGAATTGTGTACAAGCTAGCCTGGTAATGTAAACAATTTAACATGTGAAAGAGGAAAAAGCTAGCAAGATGAATCCCACTATATAGCACGTAATGAAAAAAAAAAACCTGTAGCAAAGTTCCATTGGACAGCTCTGTATCTATCAGTCTGGGGAGATTGTGCTCCAGGTAATACCAATCTAGTTGTGGGCTAAATCCCATCATTTTAATTTAAAAGTAGTAAGCATGTATTCTACTAACTAGTCACTATATCTATCTATTCCTCATTCTGTGCTGACACCGTTTCCAGATTGCACACACAATCACAATCACAAAGAATGGGAACCAACAGAAACAGAGCTATCACTTCATTCACTGCAGAGTGAAAAGCTCAGAAGTGAAAATACCCAATACACACTTCATGGCGATGTTAAGAAGAATTTAGCGTGATAATCTGCATAAGACGAATGTGTGAGTGAAGCTTTTATACTTGCTTCTTGGTCTTTCTCCAAGGTGCCTTTGCCAACTGGTTCATTTGTAGTCCATATGTGAACAGCATTCTTTAGCAAATCCCATTTCCCTGCCTTAAAATCATGACTCAGTTCTAATTCTTCACAGCATGTCCTCTGCGTTAGAAACTCTTGAATCCTTTTTTCAACCTCTATTTCATTCTGAGGATGGAGAAAGTGCATGTACTTTTGAAGTTCATGAAATATAAACTGCTATTTTCTACTTAGTCATCAGCAGTTACAACTCATGTGGCTATCCTGTACCCTCATGCTGACTTTTCAAGATAACATATCATCTTCCTGATCTTGCCTGACTCTAGCAGTTGGCATGCTAGAAGGTACTATGTTCCATCTGAAAGGTTAATTAACTAAGAAGCCAATGCAGATCTGAAGGGTGCATAATAAGATGTGTACTCTCCCATCATTCCCAACATTACAGTCTTTAATCACCAGCCAAGGGAGCAGGAATATCTTGTGAAAGACAACCTGTATTTTCACTTCCCTAGGCACCAGAGACTTGTGTCAGCTGAGGAAACCTCCCACTGACTCCAGTGAATAATGATACTATGTTTTCTGCTCTACATCCTTAAGATTGTACCTTTGAACTCCTCATGTTCCTTGACAGTCATCATTGCACATCTTCCTTGGGCTGAAGCTACACCAGAGGCAGACTGAAATTGTTCCTCTAAAGCCCACAAATCAGATTAGCAAAACTGTATCACAATTCACTGTCACAATAGAGAAGCACTTTAAAAAAGTTTTCTACCTGTTTTCTCTTTATTTCTTTAAACATGAGACTGAAGTAATAAAAAATGTAGTCATTTTTAGTAAAATTCACCTGTCCTATACCAAAACTTACTATACCTGTTGTTAATATCAACAAATACCAAGGCAGAAAACTGATATATTAGAATGATACTATCACATCAGGAATTAATTTTGGTTTTAATTCTCAATTGTATGACAAACCTCTGAAGTAAATGGACAGAGACAGAATGCTGAAGCTTAATGAAAGCTGCATGTTTTCTGTCTCTCTGACAGATGACCAACAAGATCCCCATTGGAATGAAACAGATGTGAAAATCACTTCCATTTCTTGCTGAAACTTCTCTCCTGTTTCATTAAATGCAACTAAATAGTCATAAAAATATAAAGAGAAATGCATTTTTTAAATTTACATTTGCAGCATAATGCCGTAAAAATTGTTTATATTAAGAGCTAGTCTTGTTCAGAGCATATTAATTGATATATTAGACCAGCCATGTATTTAGTGCTGACTAACTCACCACTCAAAGGCTGTTACTGTTTACTCCTAAGGAAAGCTAGTGGTTTTGTACTTAACCATTATGAAGCAACTTTTTTCTCCTGTTGGCTAGTAGCTGACTGATGTCCTGAAGCATCAGTATTCAGATCTCTTTTAAATAGGATCCATTCTATGTTAATGCAAGAGTTGCTGTAAACATTGTGCCCTTTTTAAAGATAATAATAGCCTATGCTTTTGGTTTCCCTATGAACATAATACAGAGTTTATTACAATAGAATTCTGCAGTTGAAATGTGCATTGTGAATACAGAAGAGAGGCACTTCTAATTCCTTTTTCTCTATTCTCAGTGAATAGTTCCTTTTCTGGGTAAAAATAAGATTATACCCATAACTTCACATTATTTTGTATAGTTCTACCACACCTGCTTGTTATACCAAGACATCCTTCATTTTTATCTTTCTTTTTTACAGATTCCCTGTATATCGTTTTAGTCACACCTTATCAGTATGTTCTATCTCTGCAGTCCTTTTTTTATAATTCAGACTTGACCAGATAGCTGTATTTCCGATAATAGCTATAACATCAGCTTTTGTACTGATGTTATTGTATTCTAACATTATTCAGACTGTTATAGCTTGACTTTTTTCACCTCCAGTGCAACTTGAACAAAAATCTTCACTGAGCTGTTGCTTTTGAAGTTTTGAACTGTTGGTTTTGTTGTTTTTCTTTTTTGTTCTTTCAGGGTTTTTTTCACTTAAATGGTTACAGTTCATTTATATATTTGATGTAATAACGGCAACAGTTGATGTTGAAATAGATGATTTTTTTGACAGAAAAAAGCAAAACGTCCATAAGGGTAAAGTGGGTCTGCGATAGGATGATAATTCTTTGCTGAGTATTTCAGTCTGTTATGATTATTGTTGTATGTTTCTACATAAAGATTACATGTTGCAAAGCCATCAAAAGAGAACCTTATTTGTATGTGGGAGTAAGACATTTCTTTATGGATATCTTTATGAAATGGAAGGTAATAAGAGGTAATTAAACTAGTCTGTTTGAAATGCAAAAAGAAAATTATAAAGCAGGCTCTGTTTGGCTGTCTGTCTACTAACTCACACATAGGCCACACTCACCTACTTATTCGCTAATTCTAAGTGTTCTGTGATGCTTGAAAAACTTCAGGAGCTGCTTCAAAAAAACCCATTGTCTGCACTCTTGCATGCTGTAGCATCCAAGGTACTTGAATTTAAACACGTAGATAATCTCACAGTATTTCAGTTACCAACAGATCCAAAAAGCAATTGCTGCTTGCTTTTTACTTCAATTTAATCTGGAACTGCTCTCAACCTTTACTTACTGTTTTGTTTTCTTAACCTTAATGTGCAAAGTTTGTGTATGTGGGAAGATAAATAATGTAACCAGGAAAGAATGGACTTGAAGACATGGTGGAGTATTTTGAAAGCTATATCCAGATAATAAAATTACAAGGTTGCAATATAAACACTTCTTAAAAATTCATCTTAAATAACTGAAGTATCCTTGGGAAGAATACATTTTGAGCATTTTTACTGACTGAATAGAAAGAAATGTTAAAATAATGTAATTTGAAACTCATTTAAAGTAACTTTGAAAAGCAGAATTTTCTGCTGCTTATAATAAGCTCATGTAATACAGCTTTTTTCTTTGTTATTATTAATTAAGTTTATAGCAATACTCAGGGTATTCATGAACTAGGTGCTAGAGCTAAAATTGAGATACAAACCCCATCCTGAAAAAAATTACTTAAAAAAAGTTAGACAAAAGGTGGAATGAAAGGTAACCTTATTCTTTGGCTGGATATAAGGAGAAGCTTTTCCGTGCTGGATAGTTAAGCAGTGGCAGAGGTTGCCCAGAGAGGCTGAGCAGTCTCCATTTATGGAAGCTTTCAAGACTGGGTAAATTCCTGAGCCGCCTAGTGTGGTCTTGTAGCTGACCCTGCTTGGAGCAGGAGGTTGGACTAGAGACCTCCTGAGGCCCTTACAGCCTGAATTGCACTATAATCCCATGGAATTGGCCTATGATTGTCCTTTACAATGGAGAACCAGACCAAAGACAAACAGAGTAAGAACAAAAACAGTGGTCCAAACTTCCTGACTTGATTCCAGGTCCAAGACCACAAAAATATTCTTGCTCACTTTTAACGTAGACTAATTTAGTTCAGGAGTTTGATAGTATATGCAAATTTTTATATTCTGTCACACATAATAAAACTGACATAAGCTGTATTTTCAAAATTTAACAAACTGCCACAGATAGGAGTCTTGCTCAGACCTCTAAAAAAGGCACTAAAATATTTATTCAGTGAGCCACATGAAATGAGTTGTTTGCCGAGGGTTCACATCACTGCTTGGACTTTTACTAGGGTACTTAACAACTAAAAGTGTGCCCATTAAGGATGCTTGGCAAACAGCAAGAAGACATTTTCATGGAAGCTTGAGCTATAATTGTTAATACGGTTAAATGCTTTATTTCCAGTTATTTTAATCAAACCCCCTCCATACATGGTGACATTAATATGTTTAAAACATATTAATAAAGCAAATATTACTATGTCATGATGTAGTAGAAGTGGTTTTTCTCTTACCTTTAAGACTCCTGTTTGCCTAGAAGCAAACATCCAGAACCAGAACCGAACCCTACAGACCCCGAGGCTAGCTGGGAAGAGTTTGGTGGTAATTATCCTCGCTCTGTTTCCTTCCTTCTGGGCAGATGAGTTTACATACAAAAAATGTTGTCCTTTACCTTATTAAAAAGATAAAAACCATTTATAGTTTTTCAATACTACTTCATGCTTCAGAGCATAAGCATTTTTACACACGCAGATACTAGTATCTTTTACCACACACATGTATACCCTACCTTGGTTGTACAGGAATCTTGAATGTTAATACTTCGTGTATTTCTGGTTTTTACATACAATATTAATATAACCTTCCTCAGAGCTCACTCTGCTTTTTTTATCCTTGTGTAAATACTTGATTTGTATTTGAATAACAAATTTAAAACATATTGCAAACACAAACACTCACTCACAGATTCTAAGGATCAGTTTGAAGGTTGACATTGCAGGAGTCAGGAGCACCTTTGCTGATAGCTCTTACGCAGGAAAATTCCCTGTCGTGCAGCATGGCAGTAGGGAACACATTGAACCCCTGAGGCTTGTTAATGGGCCAAGATATCCATATTTCCTATCATTCAGCTGCTGCTGAAGAACCACAAGGTATCATAAAAGAGAATTCATTGTTCAGTTCCAAGCAGAAAAAGATGCCACCCTCTTACACCCCAAAAGGAGCCTATCACCTAAAATGAACACATACCACCAAAAGCAAGTGGTTGAATAGGCACATCATGCAGCTGACTTTTTTTTTTTAAATTAACTAGCAGTAGGCCCTTCTTTGTCATCACTTTAATTCCATGTGCTATGGTAAAAGCAAAGTTTGGTCCTGCATGGAGAAAAGAGTATGACAAAACCCTCTGTGGCAAAGAGAAGAGATTTTTCACAAAGAGGAGGTCACCTGTTGGGGCTGTCCTGAGCAGCAATACACAGAAGATCTTAGCAGATATCTTACTCCTAAGTCCAAAAGAAGCAACACCCAAAGATCAGAGCTCAGTTAGTAGATGTTTTGGAGTAGCTGAACTACTCCAAAGAAAGACTCAACCCCATGGCTCAATTCTTGTTCCTGATGTAAAAGACTGCATTCCACTTCATTATAACCAAATCAAATTTTTGTCTTTGTGTTCTAGCGCTTTCTTCAGTTTTCATTGGGAATGGGGTTCTGACATCTTTCCAGATTTGGTCTCCCTGTAACTTCACTGACAGCGTGCTATGGTAGCAGGAAAAGCATAGTGCACTCTTTCTAATCTAGTATGGAAGGAATGCCTTAGCTGCAGCCAGAATAGCTGTAGAATGGTTAACTATCTCAAAGGGGCTTCTTCTGGGGAATAAAAAAAAAAACCAAACCAAAAAAACCCCAAAACAAAATCAAACCAAACCAAAAAAATCACATTCTTCTACCTCAAGACCATAACCAGGCTCAAAACCAAAGTTTTAGCTTAACTTTACAGTCCTTTACAAACAGAAGGCTTCAGAGTGACTGAGACTTTCGTCAAGCTAGACTGGGATTGGGAGGGGCTAGAAAGGTATGTCAAGATCCAGGTAGCATATTTTATCTCAGGTAAATTCATTCCTGTCCAAATCCCCTTCGTTTTTGTAACTGTGGCTTGGTTTTTCACCCCTGGTAGGCTGAGGGTGGCATTAAGATATGCTTAAGAGGGGGTACAGCTGGCTGGACACATGCTACTATGTAGTGAGGGTCAAGTAGAGAGTAGCTGCAACAGTGTTCCAGTCATCAGTATAGCTTATATTTGTAAGTCAGGCATGGACTGTTATAAGATCATAATGAATTGTAATTGTATTGTTTGACGGACTGTAAATAAACTGATTTCTTCTATCTAAGGCGGGAGCTGGACCCCACTGGAGAGTGCCAAAGGCGACAAAAGCTTAGGCAAAAGCGTGACACATTAGGGTGTGATAGTATGTAGGGACAATAATGGGCTTGGAATCACGATGTGTCATCTAAATTCCTGCCAAAAGACATTAACTACTGGTCTTTACCAAGGTGGAAAGGCCACCTTTACTTAACCTGGAAAAGGAACATGTATAATTTTATATATGTTCTATAAATAAACATCAATGGATGAAATGCACAAGTTGTCTTCACCCACACCACCTGGCAACGGCCACTGCAAGCGGCTGCTGAAGCTCTGAGCTCACAGAGAGCATGTCTGGGCAGCCTGGTAAGGCTTTTTAATATAGTTTTACTGACCAAACAGCTTTGCTGTCAAAACAGGAGGGTAGAGACACATTTTTTATCTAAGCTAAGGGACATAGAGGGCACTACAATCAAGCTGTCCCCTTCAAACGGTTCTCCTGTGGTGGGATGTGCTCCAGTCATGGCCATACAGATAGTCTGTACTCCGAAATGCAGAAGAACAGCCTTCCTGGTAAGAATCCTTGCATTAGTCTTCTGGGAGGGACATTCCAGCTCATGAGAGGCATGAGCTCTATTGTAGAGTTAATGTAGAGCTGTAGCTTGGTGTGCTTGTGTATTGTTCTCTGCAGAGGGCACACATGCCACACCTTTGAGTCATCTGGGAAGCTGATCTCAAGGACACCATGAAATACAAATCTAAACTAGAAAAACTGTGTATGTGCAAACATACCTTCAGTCCCTGTCTGTAAACCAGACAAAACAGTGTCTTTTAAACTGTGGTCTCTCCACTATACCACACCTCCAACTCTTGCAGAAGTCAACAGGTAGGAACTTCTGCATACAAACTCCAAACATTACTGTCCTAAACCACTCAACTCTTCTTTAATAGTATTCAGAAAGTCAGCCAGTCAGTCCTATCTGTCTTTTACTTACATAAATGTATGAAATGATGGAAGACATTGGTAAGGTACACATAACAAAATTAGTTAGGCTGCTTACTAAGCTTTATTTCAGCAAGAACTTTTTAAGTAAGCTCTCTCAAAACTTTATTTTCAAACTTCTAAAATACCTCAGTCATTCAGAGAAAAGAAACTTTTTTTTTCTGTTGACACTGTTGGAGGTCACGCTTAGCCTTCTCAGGAGAAAAAAGTTCAGAATTTTTAATCTAAGGAATGTATCCTAACTTTTCTTTTAAGGGACACAAGACATATGAAACATGATCAGAATCATAATAGTAGTCCAGCCAGCCCCATGTGAGCTCTTCTAAACCTCTCTGTAAACAGCTGATTATCAAGTGATATATCTGAAAAGATTGATTCCAATTAGGATGATTTTTTGCTTTTTTTTATTAAGAAATATTAATGAATCTACAGTGCATCTACACTATACCATCTTCTCTTTCTTATAGCAATAAATTGTCAGATCCTTAAAAATAAACTTGGTGCCTTCATACCCACTCTGTATACCTACCCCTCATATATGAGTTCATGTATTCTGCAGCTAAATCTATGAGTGTAGTTTCATATGCTTTGCAATTTAAAGTTTCTCATTCTGCATTAAAGTAAAATAATTCAAGAATGCAGATTTGTGAAGAATATGGTATATGATTTATATATCTATGTGGGACATAACTTTTAAGCAGGTATGATTATAAAGAGAGAAGCAATTGTGATGGTCTTGAGGCAGATGCAGAGAAGAAATGTTCAATGAACTACTTGCTATTTTAGAAAGGAAAGAAATATTTGTAAAACAAACTGAATAGTGATGGACCCAATTTAATTTCTAGCTTTTCCCTCTACTGACAAATTCTTAAAATAGCATAAGCATCATATGCTAAGGAATGATCGCTGAATTTTCTGGCAGACTGAAGACAGCCTGCAAGCTGGAAACCTCATTGTAAGACCTAGAAGGCAAATGATTTCCTTCTCCTACAACTTTTCCGTTACTAAAAAAAAATTGTGTTAGAACAAAAATAAGAAGTTTTTTTTCAGCTGTAAGATCAATATGAGATACAATCTACCACTTCTTATTAGTAAGGTGGCAAATACAGATTTCAAGAAAGCAACACCAGGAAGCTGCTCATTGCTGTGTTACTTCAAGAGTCAGACCCACTTGGACTGCAGTGAAAATATAAAAAATTATTTCCCATCTGAAGTGAGCTGCAGTTATTTCGACCTAAAATTGATTGCAATTTTAGGCCTTTCGCTCATAAAATGAAGCTATGTAATGGGCTTTCAAACTGCTATCCAACATGTCATTCTTACAGACCTGCAAATAATCTTTTGTTCAGAGTAAGAATTATTCAGTATGGATCTCAGTCAAAGGAAACCCAGAATTTAGACTATTTGTAAATTGTAATGGCTATCAAGGAAATGTTCTGAGTTTCTAATGCTGTCTTGGAAGCAATCTTATTTGAGATGATGTTTTCAGGTGAGGTTATCTGGGTATCATGTTATGCCTCAAGCTTTTTCAAGAAACATGTACATTTTCTCATGAGAGAAAAAACTATTTGAAAGATTGTAATGACATGGATATACAGTATTCTTCACAAATAGAATGGTCCCATATAGTTGCATACTGACCAGCAAACTGGAAGACCAAGGTGCTCGTCTCCTTGGTACATAGAATCATAGAATGGTTTGGGTTGGAAGGGACCTTAAAGATCATCTATTTTCAACCCCCCTACTGTAGGCAGAGACACCTCTCACCAGATCAGGTTGCTCAAAGCCCCATCCAGCCTGGCCTTGAATATTTCTGGGGAGGGGGCATCCACAACTTCTCTGGGCAACCTGTTCCAGAGCCTCACTGCCCTCATAGTAAAGAACTTCTTCCTTATATCTAATTTAAGTCTACCTTCTTTCAGTTTATAACCATTACCCCTTGTCCTGTCACTATGCTCCAGAGGTGCTCACAGAGGTGAGGCTGGCTGGCCTGTAATTCCCCGGGTCTTCCTTTTTTCCCTTTTTAAAAATGGGGTTATGTTTCCCCTTTTCCAGTCAACGGGAACTTCACCAGACTGCCATGACTTCTCAGATATGATGGATAGTGGTTTACCAACTTCATCTGTCAGTTCCTTCAGGACCCGTGGCTGCATCTCATCAGGTCCCATGGACTTGTGCACCTTCAGGTTCCTTAGATGGTCTTGAACATGATCTTCTCCTACAGTGGGCAGTTCTTCATGCTCCCAGTCCCTGCCTTGACATTCTGCGACTTGGGTGGTGTGATTTGAGCACTTGCCAGTGAAGACTGAGGAAAAAAAGTCATTGAGTACCTCAGCCTTCTCCATATCCCACGTAACCAGGTCTCCTATTTCCTTCTGGAGAGGACCCACATTTTCCCTAGTTTTCCTTTTATCACTGACATACTTATACGAGCTTTTCTTGTTGCCCTTGACATCCCTGTCCAGCTTTATTTCTATCAGGGCTTTAGCTTTCCTAACCTGATCCCTGGCTACTCGGACAATTTCTCTGTATTCCTCCCAGCCTACCTGTCCTTGCTTCTACTCTCTGTAGGCTTCCTTTTTGAGTTTGAGTTTGTCCAGGAGCTCCTTGTTCATCCACACAGGCTTCCTGGTGTTTTTGCCTGACTTCCTCTTTGTTGGGATGCATTGCTCCTGAGCTTGGAGGAGGTGATCCTTGAATATTAACCAGCTCTATTCCCTCCAGGGCTTTATCCCATGGTACTCTACTGAGCAGATTACTGAAGAGGCCAAAGTCTGCTCTCCTGAAGTCCAGGGCAGTGAGCTTGCTGTGCACCCTCCTCGGTGCCTGAAGAATCTTGAACTCCACCATTTCATGGTCTCTGCAGCTAAGGCTGCCCTTGAGCTTCACATTCCCCACCAGCCCCTCCTTGTTGGTGAGAACAAGGTCCAGCGTAGCACCTCTCCTTGTTGGCTTCTCTATCACTTGGAGAAGGAAGTTTTCATCAACATATTTCAGGAACCTCCTGGATTGCTTATGCCCTGCTGTGTTGTCCCTCCAAGGGATGTCAGGGTGGTTGAACTCCCCCATGAGCACCAGGGCTCATGAATGTGAGGCTGCTCCTATCTGTCTATAGAGGGCCTTATTCGCATGGTCTTCCTCGTTGGGTGACCTGTAGCAGACCCCCACTATAATGTCACCTGTTCCTGCCCTCCCTTTAATCCTGACCCATAAGCTCTCCGTTGGCTCCGTATCCATCCCCAGGCACAGCTCCATGCACTCCAGATGGTCATTGACATAGAGGGTGACAACCCTTCCTCATCTCCCCTGCCTGTCCTTCCTAAAGAGCCTGTACCCTTCCATTCCAACATTCCAGTCGTAGGAGCCATCCCACCATGTCTCCATGATGCCTATGAGATCATAGCCCTGCAGGCATGCACATGTCTCTAACTCCTCTTGTTTATTCTCCATGCTGCGTGCATTTGTATAGAGACATTTAAGTTGGGCCCCCAATGAAGCCAACTTACTGGCTGGAATTTCTTTGTGCTGCTCTTCAGGTGCACTCTTGCTGACCTGTGATCCTTCTCCAGGCTCTGGGCATCTATTCCTGGCACAGGCATCCAGCTGGTAGGAGTGGGATGGATTGAGGTTCCCCTCCCCAGCAACTTTATTTTAAAGCCTTTTTCACCAGCTTGGGAAGCCTATGACTAAAAATGCTCTTCCCCTTCTCTGACAGATGGACCCCATCAGCCCCCAGTAGACCAGGTTTCTCAAAGCGAGTCCCATGGTCTAAGTAGCCGAAACCCCGGCTGTGGCACCAGTCCTGTAACCACTTGTTGATTTGCCAGATTCAACTGGCCCTTTCAAACCCCTTCCCTTTCACCAGGAGGATTGATGAAAAAACTACCCGTGCTCCAGACTCCCTTAACACTGCTCCTAGGGCTCTGTAATTCTACTTGATACTCTTCAGACTGCTCCTGGCTGTCTCGTTGGTGCTCACATGAAACAACAGCAGTGGATAATAGTCAGTGGACTGTACGAGGCTTGGTAGTCTCTTGGTGACATCCCTGATATGAGCCCACAGTAAGCAGCACACCTCTCTAGAGAGTGCGTCAGGTATGACATAAGACATGCTATAAGATATATTGCAAAATGATATAAGATATATAACAAAAGTTAAACAAGTTTGTTTTTGCATTTGGCTGAAGTTTTTGAGGTTGAAGTGTTCTGCACTTGGTCAACTACATCCTCTGAATATTTAAATAGCTCATGGATGCAGTGGAAAAGGTTGAAAGTGCCCTGTTTTTGAGCAAGAAAGAACCATATGAGAAGGAAATGTATGGAAAGGAATGTTTTTAAATTTGAGACCTGCATAAGCTACACACTGATCAGATTGCACAATGTTAAACAGGTGAAACATAGTTATTTATCACTAAAAGTCCTTGTTTTCAAATCACAGGGCTTAAGTTCTCCCAGAGACTGTACCAATGCAGTAAGTGAATTTCGTTAAACTAATGAAAAATTTTTTCATATAAACACTTCTATCCACCTGAAATCTGTAATGTCAATTTAAGTTGTGCTAGATGAAGCAATATAAGACACATTTAAACCAATATGAGATTCCTCTACACAAAGTTGTGCCAATACACTTAATACAGAGTTGGTATAATATCACAGGCTTTGTTATATTTCTATAATGGCATGCATGCTCTGTACAATGAATTTATATGCTCAGTAACTAGAGGAAATGAGTTTAGAACAAGAAGGAATTGGATTTAGGTCAGGAATGGGCTGATAGATACTTCTGGACATAACAGGTCATCAGTATCTAGGCTGTTGGCAATTCTGACAAGTGATATCTCTATAGCTAATGTGAATATTTCTTGCCCTGTTAATTACAAATAAATTACAAATCTGGGTAATTTTGCAAACACGTTTGCTTTAATTTTGTTTTCTTTTTGCTTCGGTTTTTATTAACTTTGTTTTTCTTACAATTGCTGGCTAATTTCACAGAAGCAAAGAAGAACCAATTAAATGAGAGAAACTGAAATAGAAAAGCAACAAAATCTCCTTGAAGAGCCAAGCGCTACTGTTTTTTTTGTGTCATCACACTGCATCAAAGGAACAGCAAGAAAGAAAGTCAGACTACTGATTTGTGAGGAATAGCTTGCCCAGGACAGCTGCAATAGTTTCTACCTCTACCTGTCTGTTCTGTCCCTTTCCAAGGGCATTGAACTTCCACATTTACAGGCTGCAATAGCAACACAAACTAATATGGATGTCTGGTTTCTCTAAAATGAAAAACTGTGATTTGTGGCAGATATGCAGTTCCTCATGATCAGGTGAGACATTCCTGCAGCAGGTGCAGAATCCTCTAAAGGAAAAGGGAAGATAAGTGAGTAGGACAGAAATGGTTACAGCCACCCGCTGCTAAGATGTCTCTGTTGATTTTGGAAACGTAAAACACCAAAAGAGTCAAAGCCTGGAAATCATGTTGCTTACAAATTCAAGAGAAAAACAGTAGAGATTGTGATACTTCCACATTGAATACTAACTATTCTTTGCTGATTAGATGGAAATTAAAATAGGGTTTCTAACCATTAAAACTTCTGGAAAGAAAAGCTAAGCATTTCTCAAATAGAGATTGGTGCATTTATGATGGAAATCAATATTCCATCCATATTTATTATATTATATAATCTATATAATATATTACATGATTTTATATTTATATAATACAATATATACTTATAGCTTGCTGTCTACATCACACAGATAATTGTAATTGCCTATAATACTTTTCATTCTTCCAGCAATCAATAGGCATTCTGGTAGTAGTCTATCAGCAACATCTTGTAGGGGCATCTAGTAAAACTTTTCTATATTAAGATTTTTGGCAAGTCAATGTCATGGAGGTAAATTAAACAAGGATCTTAGGTAGGAACCTTAAGCATTTCACACGCATCCACACACACTGCTCCTCAGCCATTCTTTAAGGACGAGTGTATGATTGCATATGTTTCTAGAATTCATTGGGATGGTATCACACTCCAGGAAAAGTAGGTTATTCAAAATGTTGACAAGGAGAAGAGTACTACTGTAGCCAGTTACAGTTTCAGAGAATTAAACTTTTAAAGTCGGACTCTGTATAGCAGAAATTTGTTATTAGACTAGACTAGACTAGACTATTTCAGTTGGAAGGGACCTATAACGGTCATCTAGTCCAACTGCCTGACCAACTCAGGGCTGACCAAGTTAAAGCATGGTATTAAGGGCGTTGTCCAAATGCCTCTTAAACACTGACAGGCTTGAGGCATCGACCACCTCTCTAGGAAGCCTGTTCCAGTGTTTGATCACCCTCTAGATAAAGAAATGCTTCCTAATCTCCAGTCTAGACCTCCGCTGGCTCAGCTTTGAACCATTCCCACGCATCCTATCACCGGATACCAGGGAGAAGACCTCAGCACCTCCCTCTCCACTTCCCCTCCTCAGGAAGCTGTAGGGAGCAATGAGGTTGACCCTCAGCCTCCTTTTCTCCAAACTAGACAAGTTCAAAGTCCTTAGCCGCTCCTCATAGGACATTCCTTCCAGCCTTTTCACCAGCTTTGTTGTCCTCCTCTGGATGCATCACATCCTTCTTCAATGGTGGGGCCCAGAACTGCACACAGTACTCAAGGTGAGGCTGCACCAATGCTGAATACAGTGGGATAATCACCTCTTTTGACCAGCTGGTTATACTGGGTTTGATGCACCCGAGGATGCGGTTTGCCCTTTTGGCTGCCAGGGCACACTGCTGACTCATATCGAGCCTGCTGTTGACCAGCACTCCCAGATCTCTTTCTGCAGGGCTGATCTCCAGCCACTCCTTTCCCAATTTATACTTGTGTCTGGCATTACTCCGCCCTAGGTGCAGATTCTGTCATTTTGATTTGTTAAATTTCATCCTATTAATCATAGCCCAATGCTCCAACCTATCCAGATCCCTCTGCAGGGCCTCCTGTCCCTCAAGAGAGTCAACAGCACCTCCCAGTTTGGTATCATCAGCAAACTTGCTAATGGTGCATTCAAATCCTGCATCCAGATCGTTGATAAATATATTGAACAGAACTGGCCCTAGAAGTGAGCCCTGAGGAACACTGCTGGTGACCAGTCACCAGCCAGATGTAGCCCCATTCACTACAACGCTTTGAGCAATGTCCTTCAGCCAGTTCTTCACCCAGCACACCCAGAACCTGCTCATCCCACAGCTGGACAACTTGTCCAGAAGGTTGCTATGAGGGACAGTGTATAAAGCCTTACTAAAATCCAGAAAAACTACATCCACCACCTTCCCTTCGTCCACTAGGTGGGTGACCTTATCATAGAAGGATATCAAATTAGTTAAACAGGACTTTCCTTTTGTGAACCCATGTTGACTGTGCCTGATGATTGCATTATTCTCTAAATGCTTTTCAGTAGTGCACAGTATAATCTTCTCCATAATTTTTACAGGAATGTAGGCTAGACTAACATATCTGTAGTTCCCTGGGTCTTCCCTCATGCCCTTTTTGTAGATTGGAATAACATTGGCTAGCTTCCAGTCAGCAGGGATCTCCCCAGACTCCCAAGACCTTTGGTAGATAATCAAGAGAGGTCCTGCCATAACACCCGCTAGCTCCTTCAGTACTCTGGGATGAACACTACCAGGCCCCATGGACTTTTGGACATTCAGCTGATACAACTGGTCCCTTACAATTTCAGTGACCACATATGGAAAGTCGCTGTTCCCACACACTCATGGTCCTCCAACTCAGAGAACCAGGCAGCCCAAGGTCTATCAGTATTATTAAAGACTGAGGCAAAAAACACATTGAATGCCTCTGCTTTTTCTTCATCCCTATTAGTAAGATAACCATCTTCAACAAGTATCAGGCCAATGGTTTCTATTCATACTGCAGTTACACTTACAGAAACCACACTAGGGCCTGACACACAACATTTCATACAGAGATTTCATTTGAATACAGTGACTTCTACAAGGAATGAACAAAATACTAGTGATTGGTGAGAAAAATGCAGAGCTGGTGATTGAGAGAGGGAAAGATGACAGATTAAGCTGAGTTCTCAGAAAAACATGAGTTAGGTAGAGGTTAGCAAGATGTCCTAATGTTGTTTTGTCCAGGTGCAAGCTGATATTGGAAACACAAAGCTGATACTTTCATGGAGCTGCCTATAAAAATGCCTACAATGCCAACAAAGTTTTCCAGAGACTGACTACAGCACAATCAAGGTCATTGGATGGTCTCTTAATATAAGGTGCTACTTAATATAAGCTCTACATGTAGTGCTCTGGTGACCTGAGAGAAACAGATGGCTGGACTACTATTTGCACCTTTGTTTATCCAAAGGTTTCCAGCCATTCAGCAGTGCATGGATTCACTGTCACAGCATTTCTGAGTAAGACCTGACGGAGTATCATAGTGACCCATGATTATTGCCAAATCTATCGTCTTTTATTGTATTAAAATTTTCATATCTGTCATTCTTTAAAAGTTTTCAAATAGACCCTTAATTAATAATGTCATAACAGACTTGGAGAGAGTTACTGCATTTGTACAGGCATGCTGTACTGTTTTAGAAAGAGGTCTGTTGTGTCCCAGATGTGATGGTTAATTAGTATCTTCACATAATATTTAGCAGCTCATTTTCTAAGAAATCACTAAACAAATGCATCAAGCTGAAGTGGAGTATAAAGAATTATATAATCAGGACCACTCTGAAAAGAGCAATCTGTAAAATTGCAGTGCTGCTGAAGCAATGATTAAAAAGGTTGATAATAGGCTACTATGTCAGGCTGTTTGGTTTTGTGTTCAGGCAGAACTAGAAGTTACCAGATAGTATAAATGACAAGATTCAATATGTTAAAACATTTAATATATTTTTGCATGGGTTTTTTGGATACATATCCTCTATTGTAATTTTAATATAAGGGTGAACATTTTCAATGCTTGTTGGAACCGCTTTGTGAACTGGGCTAATTGCTCACTACAATTTGTCTGCATATACAATAAGCTCAGCTGATCACACTGAGATTTGCTGTTATTTTGACACTAATCAATCGTTTGTTTTTTTTTTTTAAATTCAGTGAATACTTCATTTTCCCAAAAGTGATGTTAGACACATGCCAGTACCTGGTGTATGGTCGGTATCAGGACCCGTTTGTCCTGTGACAGCACTGTTGCTAATATTCCAGTCAAAATCATCACTAAGGTCTTGTGTTAATCCACATACAGTGGTCCATTCTTGATCTTGTGTTTCAAAGTTACAGCTTCCAGGAATACTTGTGTAGTAACCTGAAAATATAGCAAGAAGTAAATTATCATCCCACGTCTCATGTGTAAAAGGTTATAATAAACATACCGTACATGGTAATGGAAAGGATTCTGTTTGGCTAATGCTATGATTCCTTGTGTTCCATGTACTAACATAAATAATACGTGGTAGTTAGTGAGAAAAGAAAAAAATTACCTTTTGCTTCCCAAGCAGGTATAAACAGCCTTAAACTTTATTACAGAGATATGCTCATGTAAGTCTTGAGAACAAACCGATGACTTCACCAACTTTAGTTATTATTCAAGGTGAAAGGACAGAATGATTCCCAGCCAATTAGCTAGCAAAACTGGACTCCACTTCCACAGTGGTGTTTTTCATGAACATATGTTGGCTGATCCTTGTGAGTGTTACGCATGAAGGCAGTTTTATGATGAAAGAGAAGTTTTAGTGATTAGGACACTGACTGAATTCAGGAGATCTTTGTTAAACTTCCCATTTCTAGATCTGCCTCTGATGTTTCAGGTGGCTTTGGAAAAGTAATTAATCAACAAAATTATACAAATGCTGTGGTAGAGATGAATCAAATAGCATCACAAACTCTTCTTTGGCTTGTAAAGGTCATTTCCTGAGCTGTAAAGCAGAGGCAGCTACACAATTGCTGAGTGAGAGAGGACTACCCCTGTGAGAGGACTCTGGGAAAAGGTTCCAAACTATTAAACATCACAGTCAGTTGTGCATTTTAGAAACATGTCTGACTGTGACTATTTCAGAACCTCAAATGTATTTGAGGATTTAGAGTGTGTTTCTTGATCTAGAAGTATTCTGCAACATTAAAATACAACTGTTTATGTATCATTGTCTAGGTATAAAGGCTACAGATAAACAGAATAGATTTAATTACCTTTTAGTAGCCTGTTTTTTTTTTTTTTTTTTCCTATTTTCTACTTGGATGCTACAAGAACAACTGATGCCATTCTTTGTAAAAATAACTTATCATTATCATAAACCTGTTTTGTATGACCAAGATCTGCACACACACTGTAACCCTGTGGACTTGCTTTTCTGTAAAAATGTGTCACCTTAGTTAAACATATAGGACAAGTATCTTAAAAGAAGAATAATTTTGATCCAGTGAGTAACCCATATCCCACTGAATGCTAGGAGAAGGATCTGTATTGCTCTGTAATGTACTGTACTCTTACTGTACTGCAAGAGACTGAAGCATCTCTCATGCTGAGAGGCTGAGAGAGCTGGGACTGTTCAGCCTGGGGAAGAGAAGGCTTAGTGGGATTTTATCAGTGTGTATAAATACTTACTGGGAGGGTGTAAAGAAGACAAAACCAGACTCTTCTCAGTGGTGCCCAGTGTCAGGACAAGAAGCAATGGACACAAATACAGGAAGCAATTTTTAAGATTAAGGAAAAGCTGCTTTTTTTTACTGTCAGGCTGGTCAAACACAGGCACAGGTTGCCCAGAGAAGTTGTGGAGTCTCCATTCTTGGAGATATTCGAAACCTGACTGGCACAGCCCTGGGCAACCTATTGCAGTGGACCCTGTTTTGAGCAGGAGGTTGGACTATATGATCTCCAGAAGTGTCTTCCCACCTCAACTGTTCTGTGCTTGTGTTAGTGTTATTCACAGCATGGCCTTCAGGAATCATGAAAGGAATACACAAATGCACTCAGCATCCACATTGACAGTGCATTACAAGCATCATGTAAGCCTAATAAAGCCTAACTCCAACACCAAACACCCTCACATGCAGGTAGGGCAAAGAAGGGAACCCATTAATCGAAAAAACAAGTACAGTTTTCTTGCACAGTTCTAACAAGATCAAAGTCCAAATGCATTTGGAATTTATACTATACATAATAGATTGCCTGACTTCAGGAATTTTACCCTAATATCTTAACAGTGCATTCAGAAGACAATTATTAATAAATATTTATGAATAGTATTTACAGGGTTGATGAAGTCACCCGACATATCTGAATTTGCTGGGTACTTTTTATTTTATGGGTAAACACAGCCTATTTAGAAGCCATCAGAAGAGGATCATTCAATTTATCCAAAAAATTGCTTTTCTGTCAATAATTCCAGCACTCCTCTAGCTGGACTTAGCAACACTAAGCTTTGTTATTAATCAAATCTGGGTGTATAATTGGCTGCAATTCATGAAAATTGAAACTGCTTTCATGTGTGCTTATTTCACCTCAGTACTTCCAGCAAGTTACTGAAAGAGAACGAAAATTTTGCAAGATTGCCTGACTGGATTGAATGAAGCATAGAATAAGTAATTTCCATGAGTTTATTTTAAAAAAAAGTCCACCAGCTTACGTGGATACAATTCATTTCATCCAGATTCTGTTTTAAATCCTGCACAGAGGAACTGCTGCTCAGTAGATTATGGTCCATTTACTTCTTTGGAGTAACTGGTATAAAACCATAGAATGTGAAATAACCTCGGACCTTGAGCTCAGAGAAAAGGAGAAAATTGCAGACAAATGGGGCCATAACCACTTGTGATGGGGCAGGGTAGACTATGAAGGGCTTTCTCTGTGCCTGTTCTGCTCTCTTTTCTGATTAAGCAGCTTCTGTTGCCTTTTCATTAAAAATGTGGTTTCCATGTCTAGAAGGTATTATGTGCCCATTAATGTTGTTTATTCCCATCTGTAAACTATACATTCAGGGAAAAAGTGTGTTTATCCAAATGTAAGGCCTCATTTGTTGGAACTAAGATATAGCAGACAGGGAAATATTATACCTGAGGCTTATCTGGGTATTCTGTATGCCAGATTACAGTATCTCTCCTCTATTGTTAACTTGATATTTTGTTAGTTCTGCAGCAACAGCAAGACTAAAGACTGATGAAAACATTTTGATGTAACTACAGCCTTTCCATCTACAATAAAAGGATATTGAGCACTGTTTATTTAAAGTGAATATCAGTATTTTTTTTTTCTTCCCTTGGAAAAACTCTTCTGCAGTATAGCAAAGACTGTGTTGCTTTACTGTGATTCAAGATCATTTATGGCCTGAAATGTTTCCATCTATTATCTGACTAAGAAAAGAGAGTTGATGCTATCACAGTCCTTCCAGACAACACAGGACCTCCCCCAATGAAGCTACTATATCGTGTAACAATATTTACAGAATAAATCAAGCGCCTCCATAGTTTTCTGAATATCTTTACAGAGCAGTTTACCTTGGACAGCAATTTAGACTTACTGTGTCTCTGTTAGGACTGTAAAATGTTACAAGGGTGCGTTTACAGGGTATTTTTCTGCACTTACGTCATCTAACTCCTGAAAAAATATGAATATTATATACAAGAAATACCTATTATTTGTTTAAAATCTATCTTTTCTTGGAATCTACTTGAAAAAAAGCTAGTCTTTTAAAGTTATTGTTCAATGTAGATTCATTTCCATGAATATGACTCACAAAGTTCACTGGAACGCAAAGCACTGCAGGAGGAAGAAACCAGAAATAGACACTAGCTTCAGCATATGTACTTCAGAACTGCTATTTACTTTTATAAAAACAATAAAGAGGGAGAAACTCCACGTTAAATATCCTACAGTGACATCTTCATGTGTATTCTGGGTTGTAAGTGCTGTCTAGCTAAAACAATATAATTTACATCACCTAATAAAGGGTCATTATTTTTGTAACCCTGTCCAGTCAAAGCATTTAGCAACCCCATGCAAGAGAAAATGCCTTTTATTTTCAAGGAATCACCAAGTGCTGGTTGATTTCAATGGCATACTTGGACTTCAACATAATGTGAATATTGAATGAATGCATGTGACGCGTTTACTTTAACTACCAAGGTTACTTTTGATCATATCTGCATTATGGCTCTCCAGCTTGAAGATTAAGAATTAGACTGATTACTGAACTGTATATATGGACTGCCTAAGCTTCCTGCTCCAAAAGTCTAGTCTGGACAGTGATAGTAAATAAACAAAGACATGGAGCAGGAACAAAAGGCACAATGTTTTACTGCTTTTGAGTTTCAAGACTGAACTGGAAAGCCTGTTAACTTGATCCAGATTTTCAAAATTGAGCTGTGTCCTTCCATCTCAAACAGCATTAGTGAAGAGTACCTACACACAGATTTTGTCTCAGTATTCACTAGGACTGCAAAAATATAAACAGACTGGATTTTGTCCAACTGTTCTGTAATAGAGTAATAGCAAGAAAATATTTTCATAGCTTTGCAGTAGCAGCAAGAACAAAGAACAATGAACATGTAGCGACACAACTCAAATCATAAAGACAGGATTAGTCAGAAAGGAAAGACAGGCCTGTTTTTAAATAATCACTTTTTATAGCAGAATCATGTCTAAATGTTATTGTGCATTAATTTGCTTACTTAGCTTTTTCATTCAACATTGACAGCTCAACATGCTTTCAACTTAATAAATGAGTTTACATTTCTTCTTGGAGTTAATTTGTGTTGTAAGCCATGGATTTTAGTCCTTAAATATGTTTTTAGTCCTTAAGCTGTTTTTTGGATTTTTTTTATATTTAATCTTTGGTTTGAGCAAGTTACACTTTTGCAACTAAATCACACTTAAATGCTTTTTGCAACAAATGTCTCTGAGGATCTGAAAATTTCAGAACTTCTCTGTTAGTGGAGCAGGCAACCTGCTTGTAATTATCTTCTGAGCAGCTGTGTGAATTCACGTAAGCGATGCTACAGAATTTAAAGTTATAATTTTAACTGGAGATTACGTTAATACACAAAGAGATACTTACTACAGTCAGCTTCATCTGATAGGTCTTCACAGTCTGGTTTATAGTCGCAGACGAACTGAGACTCTATGCAATTCTCATTCCCACACACAAAATCAGTGAGGGCAGGGCATTCCCTGGGATTCTCTCCAGCTGAAACCAACAGGATATTTAAGTCAATACTGTAATTAAATCAAAGGACTTTTTTTTTTTTTTATTTGTTTAGCCATTATACACCATGACTTCAGTGATTTACTGCTTCCAACAGATGTTACTTGGTCTCACTCTTTTAATGGGACATTACGTGTGTCTAGACTACTGTATTGGCCTTGCCCAAAGTTTCCAGGGTAGGATGTTTTGCCTGGAAGAAAATTCAGTTCAGCATCAACATGACTGTTTCCCCAGTGTATTTGTTGTGCACGTTCCATAAAAAAGGGTTCTGTGGGCTGTTGAAAAGTAGACAGGCTAAAGGCTTTATTCTGCTCATTTTTACAGGACATCATTTGGAAAATAACATTTTAAACTGAGAGTCACTGTTTTACAACATTTGTGTAACGCATAAACTTTTAAAGCCTTTATAAGATGTTTAACTTTTTTTGAAGAGTTTAGAGAAACTTCTCTGAGTGTGTGAACAGCCCAGAAATTGCTCTTATGGTATTTGATATGAGGATCTGTTTTACAACAACAATTTTTGATCATCTCTGAGAGTGAGTGAAAATCGTGTCATAAAGTGAGAGTAACTAGTAACTTGCACATAAAGCGCTAGGGCCAAAGCCAAAGAGTGCTGAGATACAGCCATCTCTGAACTGTCAGACTATAAAGAAACTTATCTAAATTACTTTTTAGTTCAGTGCCCAGGGTCCATAATTTCAATTAGCACTAATTGAAACTGTTCTGATAATCCCAAATGCAGCATTTAAGATGCACTCCTGTTAACCTAAGATTGTTTTGCTGTCTAGAGCTCCAAGTTGTGCAATAAGACATTTAGAAGAATGTATTTTGATTCTATTCATTGTAATGTTTCATTTTTTCCTTCAAACATGACTAAAATGTGACACATCACTAAACACAGTCTGGACAGAACACCTTGATATTTACCTTTATGCAGGTCCATATTTCCAGAAGGGGAAGTTATTGTTGTCAGGGTATTAATGTCCTCAAATAGAGGTACTTACTGAATTTTACAGACTGAGAAACTACATTCTTTTTGGGGCAAAATAGGAAAGGAGAACTAAATTTTTTGTTTAGTTTAGACATGTATGCAAGGTAATATTAAATAGAGCAACAACACAGCATTAAAATGTGATTCAAATATTTAGAATGGATAGTTCAAAAAAAATTCAGTCATAAGGTTAGTTACCTGCAGGACCTGTCTTAAATTTTAAGTTTTGAAATGCATATGTCCCTGAGCATTGGTATAAATAAAATCTGGTTTCAAATTGATATCTGTCTTGTTGGTTTGGTTTTTAATTTTACACTGTCAATTTGATCTGATTAGGTGTCAGGGAATCCACAAACAACAGGGTTGCTATGAATGCCTTAAATACAGGAAAACCTATGGCTGCTTTTTACAGAGAATCCACGTGGCAGAGAGCCCTTAGCAGAGGAGTGGTTTCTTGAGAAAAAATTGACTGAAACATTTGTGATGGTTAAGACAGTTTTCACATCTCTCCCAAATGACGTGATAAAACTTGATTGAAAATACTACAAAAAATTCATTAATATGGCTTATTCTAAATTCTGGAAAACCACAGAATTGCAGAATAGTTGAGGTTAGCAGAGACCTCTCAAGATCATCTAGTCCAACCCCCTGCTCAAGCAGCCTCTACTACTACAGGTTGTGCAGGACTATGTCCAGTTGGGTTTTGAATATATCCACAGATGGAGACTCAACAACGTCTCTGGACAACCTGTGCTTGTGTTTGACCACCCTCACAGTAAAAAAAAGTGTTTTCTTGTGTTCAGATGAAACTTCCCATTTTTTTAATTTGTGCCCATTGCCTTCTGTCTTGTCGGTGGACACTTACGAGAAGAGTCTGACTCCCTAATCTCCATTCCCTCCCATGCACTGGAAATGATGCACTGGAAAATTAAGTAACTTCCTTAAGTCACTCAATGGCTTAAATAATGACAGAAATTATTTATTAGCAGAGCCATTAGGGTACAATAATTTTCACATCTTATTTAACTGTGTATGAAAGAGGTACATTATCACCATACAGGGGAATGACATTTGAAAATCCATGGTTTTGTGACTGATCATATTCCTCACCTTTACCTCCTTTCACCTTTAATCAAGACAATGTTATGTTACTCTACCATTTATATTTAGCACTTAATATTAACTAGTTGTTCTTTTTTTAATAAGCTACTTTATAGTACTTCAAGCATAGCAGAAACCAGCATTTAAGAATATTATTAATTTCTTAGCTTATTCTAAAATAAAACTTGTGATCCATACACAGTCATAATGAAAACTTGTATCTCAACAGATGTGAACACCATAAAGTCCAAACACAGAGTCATGTATCTGTGAAGTTTATCCTTTTGGAGTAAGACCTTGTTTATATGTCATTTTTAGGGATACCAGGCTACATTTATGATAATGATGGAGATTTTGCCACAGCTTTTGGCAGAGATAAAAATAAAATCCCTCTCAGAATTAAATGTACCATCATTAGCATAGCATAGTCAAACTAAATATTCTAAACTCTTATTCAGAACTGTGGCATTAAAAATCAACTTTCCAGAGTACACACCCATTCTGACTAAAACTCCTACACCAGCTAAAAACTAAATCAAACCAAGAAATATGGTGGGTTTTAACCATAAAATACAACTTGAGCATCAACAACCCAAATAACCATAGTTTCACACAGAAGTTGCCACTTCATTTTTAGCAGACATTCTTTAAATATAATATAAAAATTCTATTTAATCAGAAAAATGTATTGAAGGACATATTGGAAAATATGTTCTCAATTCTGAGGGTTGAGCTGCAACTTAACAAAGAGCTATGTTAGAAACCACTTTGAACAAAGAAAAAGAGAGGACATTCAAAAGGTTATCTTGCCCATTTCTAATTTTTTCATCAAAATTACAGGGTTGCCAAAATCTGAGTTTGAGTCTATCAGTACTGAATTTGGAGAAGGATGTTTCCAAGAACAGTATTCAAACCTTCCTCTAGGGAATTGCAGTATAAAACAAAATGATGTCTTCTAATGAACAGCTTAAGCTATGTTTAAAGGTGATATTTCAGATAAAATGAGAAATTTTCATTACCTCTTATTTCATTGCATATGTTGGTTTTGTGGACTGAATGTAAAAATATACAGCTTTTTGACTATCATATTTCTCCGTTGTATTTTGATCACCAGTAGGTATAAAGATAACATATATTGGATGATGGTTGATTGTATATAGCATGTAATATTAAATATATATTTCCCCAATAGTCTAACTCACAACATTCCATGAAAATCCAAACATACTAACAAACTATTCTAAGCAGAAAAAACATGAGAAAATATGGCAAATTTTCTTTCTTGCCTCTTTCTTCTAACAACAGCTCAAGAAACCTATAAGGAAAAATATTAACATACTGCTGAATACACTCCAAACAAATTAGGACATAAATTATAATAAAAAAAAAAATTATCAGTTGTACTTTGCTCACTGTGTTAATCTGAAGTTATTGTCGAGAAGCTACAACATTAAAATGGATCAGTGAGCCACAGCAAGCAAAAGAATGAGCTAATTCCATGCATGAAAATGTCAGAGGTGGAAAAGAGTGAAATATTTGATACACAAATGTGGATTTGTCACACAATGGGAATGAGAGGAATTACAAGGAGTTGAAGTGCTTTTGATAACTACTAAGCTTATTTCTGAGTATGCTATGAAAAATTTGAAGAGAGCAAAAGAAAACAAAAAAAAATCCAAAACCAAAAGAAAACATTTCATTTTAATTTAAGAAAACCGTTGACCAGAAAGAAACTTGCACTTAATGAAAAAGCCATAAGTGTTCTTTTTTGACCTGACTTTCTTCCAAATCTTTGGTTTAGCCACTAAACTGAACAATCTATTGTTTGCTCAGTTCTACACATAATTTTACATCATGGAAAATATCCATACAGATACGGAGTGTTGGTCTACAGGCATAGCACGAGTGATAAAGGAACAGCATAGAGCCATAAAAATTGGGAGTGGGGTTTGGGGGGTGTTTGGTTTTTTTTAATGAGAACAGAAGCTCCAACAATGTTTATTAATTTCCAGCACTCTTGCACATTTCTTGGGCAAGTTACTTTTGTTTTTCATTATGCTTTGCTCTCTCTTCTCCTACAATTATTCTGTCCATAAACTTGTGGAGTCTGAAGACTATACAGATATGCTGCAAGTCAAAAGATCACGATCCATTCCTTTCCCACAAATAGAGAATACAGGCAACAAAAAAACCTACCCCAAAACAAAACAAAATAATATAGAACATAAGCCACAAAAACACAAAGAAGAATTTCATAGCTTATGATAACAACCGAACTTTACATCAGCATAGAAATAACTAGATTAACAAGAATCAATGGAGCAATTAAACCATTGATTTTTCTCCTAGATCAAAGTTGACAGGCCACAACACATATCCTTGTAAACCAACTTTATTTTGCTTACAGTAAATACTTGGGGATTAGTTTCTCATAAATTAAAAAAAAAGAAAACACTTATTACGGCATAGCCAAATGCTAATGGTTTATCATACCCATTTATTTGGTTTCCCCTTGGAACTGCAGCATTTCCTGAAAATCAGGACACCACAAGAAACTAGCACAGTACATATTTTAGATGAAGTAGTAACAATTGACTACACGTTATGCAAATCCCTACGCCAAATGAAATGGCAGTACTTGAAAAGGAAAAAACATACACAGGATATCACTTTTCAATTAAGTACAATTTGGATTGATGCAGCAAAGAGCCATATAATCTTCTAAGTAGTTTTTAAGAGACCAATAGAACTGGCTTGGCTTTTGGATCACTAAACCCTACAAGAGAAGCACATTAATGACAGTTGCCATAGAACTTGTGTTTACATACAGTCACTTTCATTTCCACATATTTTGTTCTGCACAACGTAATTCTCAGAATACCAGCAAAGATAAGACCTTCCCTAATAAGAATACACGTATGTGTTTGTATATACATAGAAAACAAGCAAGACACAGATGCACATCATGCATATCACAAATAAATTGTGACTCTACTGTGGATACATCACAAGCTACATATTTGTATGTATCTCCAGGATATGTTATCTATGGAAGACTAGCCCATGTGGTACTCACACAATTTATAGACGTTACAAGATTCATTTGGAAATAGCTGATAAATACAACACTGTTAACCAAGACACTTGGCTTCAGTTACCAGGAAAAGATTGGCTATGAAAGAACTCATGAAAACGATCGTCTTTGCTTTAAGTTTGCTACTACAGGACAGCACCGAGCCAGTGACTGTTATCTCTGAGTCTGTGAGTATGAGAGCTGTCTTTTACCAATGCTTTTTAAGATGAAAATATTCCTGTGATATCCATTACATCTAAAACCATGGAAAGAACCAGACAGACCAAATATCAGCTCTATGAGCTATAGGTCTTGATTGTCTGAAACAAAATGGATAACTGAAAAAAATTTTTTTGGTTTGATAGATACCAGTAAGTTTCATAGATTGGGTGTTAGGCTGACACAATGAATGTTCTCCTATTTAAAATATTTATCATGAAAGAACTGATTGCTCACACAGCCAAAAAGAAGAGATGCTCTTGCCGTATTGCATTACAACACTTAAGACTTACATAGGTTGTCAGAGGTTATGTTTGGCCAGTGCTATGGGCTTGTGAAAGGCATAGGGTGAATCCTAAGTTATTATGGTTGCTAAAGGCTGCAGCTAACCAGACCTTGAGCTGCTTTGAAAAGCAACATGTAACTCAAGGTCAAGTACACTGAGCTGCTGCTTACTGAGAGTCTCATCTTCTCTGCTCTCGAAGAGGAATGCATGCACTCAACAGTACACCACCACCATGTCTACAGTATGAAATGAAACATTATGTATATTCAAGGATATGAGACTTTTTTTCCCCCCTATTTGTCTTTTTAGAAATTAAGGTCCTTTCTGAGTAGAAATGTTTTCTAATTACAGCTGAAAATTCACCTCATTCTATTATTTGTTGTTTAAATTGTGTTGTCTAGTAAGTATACTTGTATCACTTTCCTCCCGTCTTCCACAATACTCAAGATATAGGAATAACCAAAGACTAAAAAAAAAAAAAGTTTTGTTGAAAATATTATTCAGTGAAAGGAACATTACTTTCCAAGTTTCACCCTTTGTTTAAATGAAAATGTACAAAATACAAGCTCCTAGAAGGTTTCATTAGGACTGGAACTCAACTGTACTCAGTACTCTGAAGTTGAGAAATTATGAAGCGCAATTTGCATCAAGCTTTTAACTTGCTTACCCCAATTATTCAGTACCCTTTGCTACCTGACTTTTAATAGAACATTAAAACTCTATTAGCAAATTCATCAATAATGTTTCTGTCTATGGGTGACCTTGGCAAACTTTTGCAGGGAAAACTAGACGAAAAGTTTTTACTCATGCAAGCTAGATATAATATCAAATAAGATTCTTTTGTAATTCAAAAACCATAGGGGATTCTTCTCACAGAATGTGTCATTTAAAAGGCCAGATTTAATTCAAATATATGCATTGGCTCTGACATAAACAGCAGATCTAAAAATTTATATTGACTCTTAGGAGAGAATTTCACCTGTAGATACAAAATCTGCCAATGGACTTCCTAAAGACTCTCAAAGCAAGTAGTATTATAGTGCCTAAGGCCACCAACTAAACTAGAAGAATAAAAAATTCATCCATAGTTCTGGAAATGTACAACTGGCTCTGGCTCAAGCAATACAAAAGATAAGAAAAAAATTCTTTTCAACTTCTAGTGCTGGTATCATGGAGTATATAAACCCAAAACAGAAAAGGACAGAAGTTTTTATATTTGATTAAGACTGAAAGACCAGCCTTGGCATAGAGTACATCAGCAGGATAAGGAGCTCATGCTCACGGTACCCTCATGCAGGAAGCTGCCATATTTTGCTCAATACTAAAGCAGACACTAGGGAGAAACAGTGAGGACTGAGCAATGAGTGAGGGTCTGGTGTTCTAGGGTTGCTCTCTTTGGAGCCTGCAAGTGGTAAAAGAAAGAGAGAAGAGGAGATAAAGTAAAAAAACAAGTGATGCTTTTGCAGAAATTTCTATTTCCCAGTAATTATGAACATGTTCAACCAGAGAAAAATATCTCCTGAAGCAATGTGACATGTGGTCTCTACTGCTTGGTCCTTTTTCCCGCACCATCTCCCCTCCATCCTGATTCCAGTGCAGAGCTACATTACACCTCAGAAAGTTCAGCTGAATAGATTAGTTTTAGAGCTTTTCAATGATATTTACCCTATAAAATTATTGTCAAACTGTTGTTTCCACCGTGATGCAGAATCAATCCAAACCACTCAATCACAGCACTCTCTCCCCTTATCACAGATTTCTTAGAAGCATCTCATACAAATATTTTATTTTTTTTTATAGAGGGACTTGTCCTAATGTGGTGCACAAGGGCTGTTGTGACAGACCAATGGAGTACAGCACACAGGTACAAGTTGCAATTATCTGCAACAAGGAGGCACTTCCTCAGCTGAATGCTCTCCCTGACTCTGCAGAATTGTCATTAGATGAGAAATTCCTCTTGGGTGTCATATTGCATCTAGGTGTATGATGGGTTACAGAAGATCAACTGTTATATGCAGTATATTTGTACTGGAAGGGTGCCTACTTTCTACAGTAATTTCATATGAAAATGAACTCAGGCTGGGGCAGTGTTCATTCTTCTAGTGCCACCTTTATAGGCAATGATTGTGTGGTTAAAAAAAATTAAAATCCAGCCATCTCTACCCTGTATATTCTACTAGCCATGAAAAGTCTTCTCTTGTGGCCCGTTCAAAATATGTGGAGTCAAGGAATCTACCATCTGATATGAAGAGTAAGCAATATGTGAAGTGAATGTCAGAATGATGAGATTTTAATTTTATACTGAAAAGACGCTTTTGCAGCCACCTACTACCAAACCAAAGTATCTTTGAAGTCAGCAACTTTTCTTCAAAAGTTTCACATGAAATAAACAGAAACTGAAAAAGCCACTGAGGTCTCTCCATGAAAAGTGAGGTAAAAACTAAAACTTGTTTCTCATATTCAAAATATGTGGCAAATGACCTCAAGTGTTTTCCTAATAACAATCTGAGAGTTGCAAAAAGAAGGAAAGATGGCAAAAAAATCTTTTGGTTAAGCTCTCATGCATTTTTTACATAATCTCAAACAGAAATAGCAATCCTGGAGTATTACAGGTGTGTAAATTACTTCTGTACAGTGCAATAAAAAGTAGAGAATACTATGATTTTCAAGCTGGTGCCATATTTCTCTTCTTTCCATTCTTTTAATCTTTTCAAAGAAGAATGTCAAATGCAATATTATTCATTCCCTGAAGCCAGGCTATGTAATACTTGCTTCTTCAGTAAAAATGAATTTATATTTTTTCATATGTTTCTAGAAAGTATTAATATGCAACGCCTTTTAAGCAATCACCTTGTGCATAACATGACTTGTGCAGGAATTCAAGTCTTCCCCCAGTGTAACTCTAGCAGCCCAGGTAAGCTGAGCTGAGGGAGCTTGTATTTCCTCTGCACCTCCCCTGAGCACATTGCCTTCCTGACTCAGTCCTTTGTACAAGGGCATTCGGGAAGTGCTGTGGAAGGCAGCTGTGGTTGACTTTCACATTTCCAGAAGGGCGATTATTTCTTGCCTAGAACCAAATCGTGCATCATCTGTACCCTGTGCTGAGTGTAATGAGATCTGAGTTCAGTAAGATTTTCTCTCAAAAAGGATAAAGTACATTCATGTTAATACAGTAACACAAATTAAGTTAAAGCTACCAAAATTACTAGACTTCTCAAAATGAGCTTTTGTCCTCTACAATGAAGCAGATTCAATAGATATCAGCAATTTGCAAATTGACAGCTCACCATGAAATCAAATAATTTCCTTCTAAAGGCAAAATCCAAACATTAGACTAATAAATAAGAATTTTACCATCAATTTCAGCACTTTTACCCAGAAGTTTTAGTCAGGTGATGTAATTCCAGTGCCCCATGTCAAAATACCCTGACATTGACCTATTTATAAAAACTGGTAAAAATATCATAAAACATTAAAATATTTTGAAGAGGAAAAAAAAGAAAAAGACAAAGATCAAAAAAAACCCAGGTAACTGGACATACATTCTGGCTGAATACAAATGTATATCTTGATTGACTAAATCAGCTCCAGCAGCTTTCTCTGCCTGGATTCCCTTTCCTCTCACTTCAGGGCCGGGTTTGTACTGAATATTTCTGTTATAAGCGTTTGAACTTTTCTCAAGTGTCTGAGCAGAAGGAACTAAACTCTCTACTAAGTGTAAATCTTTGCATGATACATAGCTGAGGATTCAAAGAAAACACTGGCTTATTTTAAAAATAAAAAAGTTGGCCTACACACACAAACACTAGGATGTTTTAGTTGTTTTCTCTCTGATCTGCAAACTTAGGATGGAATTCTGATGAGAAAGGCTTTCTCTGTTGAGACTTTCAAAGCTTCTTGTTTATGGGAGCATGGAAGCAAAGTTGTTCAAAGGATTGCAGTACCTTCACCTATGGTCTTTGCCATAAACAGTAGATGAGGAGGAATACAAATATGTGAGGAGAAAGGGAAAGAAAAAGTTTACAGTAATAGACATTGAAGTTCTTCCTGGACATTTATCGCACTGAATTGTCGGATCATGAAAAAATATATAAATCAACTAAATAATCAACTATTTGAGGAATTTCTGTTTAATTTGAATTTAGAGTATAATTCACTTATTTTCATTTATCTTTCACTGTTGGTTTTTCAGGTGGTGCCCTGGGATGCCAAAACCAGTATGTATGATATGGTTGAGTAAGGTATATGTCCATGCTTATATTCTGTGTTTTGTATCTGGAGTACAAGATTCCTTTAAAATTACAGATGTACAAAATTCAGACTACTGGCAACAGCATGTCTGATGAGTTGCGTTCTCGATTCACTATTATATGACAGTGAACCATCAGCTGGAAAAGTAAATCGATAATGCTTGAAGTGCTCTTTAAGGTTACCAGACCACAGCTTCTTAGCGACAGGATTTTTAGAAGATGTTATCATGAAGATAAGTGTCAGAAGTCTCAAAAATAAAATTATCATTAGGGATTATTCTGTACACTACTCATAGGTATTTTAGCTTTTTATTAAGGCAAAATTGCAGGCATTTTTTTCTAGCCTGCAAATAACTTCATGCATGGTCAAAGTCAATTATTAAAAAGCACAAGAGGTGACCACTCTAAACTCCATTCAGGTCACATAGGATCATCTGTCACTAAAGTTGAATAAAGAATTATTGTACAAGAAGGTGAAACAAATTCAAACATAATTAATCAATAAATTAATTTAATATTGAGAACAATCTTTCTCTGGCTGTGGTGTGACTCCACTATTTTTCACATTTTTCAATTAAACCTGCAAAATAAAAAGATATTAGATTTTGAATTTAAATTATTTTTTCTATCAAAACATAACTCACCGTCTCACAACCAACTGATAAGACTTTTATACCTTTTTTTTTTTAATCTCTGACAATATTTTCAAGACCTCTCACATTTCCAATAAATCCACAGCTGCTTCTTGACCTTCACTTCCATAGAAATTAGTGAGACCTGAGGGAAGTGAACCTTGCAGGATAGGGTCCCAGAAGCTCAGATCATAATAAATAGTTATCTGTAGTATTCTACTGATACAGAAGCTTTTAACCAATTAATTTTTAAAAGGAAATAGTGAAAAAATTCTCTTTTGTTGGTTGAAAATCCTCATATAACATGAGCTATGTAAATCACAGCTATGTAATGGAAAAGCAAAGAAGTCTGCAAAGCTAATCCACCTCCACACAGATTCCCTTATGATGTGTACAGTTTCTTTCTGTAACACACTGTATGAAAGCCAGCTGAAGGAATACACATGTACAATAAACCAAATCTTTGGATTTATTAAACTCTGCTATAACCGTTGAATATTACCATACTGCATAAAAGCAGTTCTAATATTCATATGTCAAAAATGCTCACACAGACTGCCTCTCTCTTCCCTCTTCACTCTCTCCACTTCAGTACATTATTTCTGCAAAGAGGCAATTATTTTATTGTGTTGACTGTAAACCATGATCCAGGAAAGCTATTCAGCAGCTTCCAAAATGACAGTCTGTGAGGAGGAGGCTATCCCAAAATATCTGAAAGCTCCAGAATTGCTCGAACATTCATCTCCACCACTACATGCCATCTGCTGGGAAGCAGCTAATCATTCAATTTTTTTCCCATGCAATTTAAGACTTTCTCATTTCCATTCCTTTCTGTTTATTTCAAACCTCTTATTCAAGTTTTAATTATTTTCAATTATCTTCGAGGTTTTTCTGTGCATGGTCTATTCCTCTGCTTACGTTATTACCATGGGCAGAATATCCATAATGTTATATAAGATTTTACTTTAATCTTTTAAGTCCCAGTGGAAAATACAGATGCGGCCTTCAGTTTCCCTAGAGGACCTTGGCCATGTGCCTAGCTCAGCAATTCTACGGCTACAAACACAGTGCATGAATAAGTGTCATAAATCAAGTCATTTTGTGGAGAAGAAACCCCTGACCCCTTCTGGTTTCTATCTTACTCTTCTCCTTGAGTTTGGCTGCAGTAAGATTGTATTTGCTGTCTTTTAGCTTCGTTACAACAGACACAATAAAACTGTGAACCCTGAGCTGCAAAAAAACAATTTAGACATGACATGCTTTCTCTGTTCTGAATGCCCCAGGCTTGGGTCAGATGGGAAATGTTATTTTTGAGAATCTGGCAAAATGTATTTTGTTTGTTTGTCTTACAAAGGTAAAGAATCAATAACAACAAGAATGAAAAAGGTCAGACCAGGCTCCTTCATGTCATCATGCCAACAGGAAGGTCAGCATACCAAAAGTCTCAAGAAAATTAAGCAAGTAAATCTCAACTTTTGGAGTAGAAGGCAAAAAAACCATACACAGAGCTGATGTGAAGGGTGCTAAAGACAATGCAATGATTCCTTCTTGACTTTGGTTTGAGCCTAAATATCATTGTAGAGACAGAAAAATCTGGGGGTGGGTGGTGGGGTGGGTGTTGGTGTGTTGTTTTTTGGGTTTTTGTTTGTTTTATTTTGTTTTTTTTACAAATATGCATTTGCACACATGCACATACATACAGTTAAAAAGCAAATATATGACAGACCTCTGATCCTGCTGAAAAGCAAAGACATAAGCATAAACACACTTCCATAGGATACATACATCTAAACTTTAATGAAAATCCTGCTGTACCTAACAAACACTACCGGAGATGCTGTAAGTGAATGTTTCCTGATTGTATAAAGACTGTACCTTATTACAGTTCAAAAACATACCATGCAAGTGGCAGCTCTATAAAGGGTTAACATCTTGGGTTTCCAAATTTTCTAATTGAATCTTTAAAAAATTTGTATTTGTATTGTATACTGAGTTTCAACTCTGTATTTCAAACTTTTATGAGAAAAGCCTTCTCTGGATCATCCATCTTCATAAACAATAATTTTCTGCAAAATACACAGGAATATTGCTATGCCAAAGGTGTAAGTATGTGAAAGCAGTCTGAGCAACTGCTTTCCCAACAGAACTTCCTGCTGAAGCAGCACTGTAAACCAGATAGTTGCCATATAGTAATAAATCCATGTTACTTTCTGAACTGTTTCACTGCAAAGGTATTTTAATGCAAGACTGGTTATAAAACACTATTAACATTCAGATTTGTAGGGTCATAGACTAAAACCAATGTAAATTTCAGCAATCTTAACATTTTAAGAGATTTAAGATCCTTCATATGACAGCTTTCCAACTCCCTATCGAAACAATTTCCTTCCTTGCAATGACAACTCTGTGGAATATTTCCAGTTATGTTTATATAACGTCTATTTTCAGGTTATTATAAAATATGTGGACTTAAGAGTAAGAGGAAATATTTTTACATTATATGAAGATATGTTGATACTATCTTTTTGAAGTTAACAAGGAGTTTTCTTCTTCCTTAAAAAAATAAATCCTGCTATTTTTATTTGCTGAATATCTTCATGAATCTGACTATGAAATGAAGTGTCTAAATTGTTGTAGCCCCAAAATGGGAAAGAATCCCAGAAATGTGTTTTAACTAGACCCCACCGTATGAATTAATACATCTGAGCACACCTTGGCAACAAATTGCAAGCGAAATCAGCATCCTCTTTGTTATTCAAGATGATAGGTGACTAGTGTTCACGTGCCTGGAAGAGCTTTTAAGCGTACATCTGCCTTAGAGTTTTACTAAAGTGCAGTTCTAAAGTAGGTCCTAAGTTCTACCCAGTTTCCATTCTTTGATTTACACCACGAGCAATTTCTGAATGCAAAACCTGCATTTTTCAGATGAAACTAGATCAAGAGATGCTATCCAGAAATGCACTTTCCATGCTCCAACTGATAATGGGCATTCAGACCACGTCAGGAGATTAAAGCTTGCCCAAATAACTTCCTGAAAACTCATACAGTGTTGATATGTGACGTTGGTAATGATCACCTCACTCAACATATCCACTTATATTGTGTCACACTGTTTCTTACAAGGGATAAGGACCATTTCCTTTCTTGATTTTTTTATCTTACCCAGTTTTTATCTTTTTTTTTTTTTTTTTTTAAAGGTAAACTCTGGTCCTATTTTAGCTTACGTCCACAAAAAGATGAATTAAATAGACTGAGTAACCTGTGAAGGAGCAAAAGGTTTTCTTTATTTTGCTGGCCTTAACACTTGAACTGAACTGGGAAAACGAATAGTGACAGTGGTTCATTTGTAGTCTCAACTCATTTTTAGGCAAGAGCCTTTATGATACAACAGAGAGACCACAGGCTTCACTTGATGTAATCTGACATAATTTATATAAAATTATTATATACAATGTCAGAGACTCAATAACTTATCAATGAATTAAAGAAGGAAATTTCTTACTCAAACCCAAATAAATTAAGGAAACAAAAACTCAAGCATTTCTTAAATTTACTTGCAATAATTTAGCGAGAGAACGCTGCATTAATACAAGATTCCTGTATGAGCAGAAAATGGTATTGAAGTTATAAGAGTGAAAACAATGTGCTCATAACTGATTTTATGGACAGTGACATTATGATGAAAACAGTGAAACCATGTCGTATTTAAAAACAAGCAAGAACATCCTGCATCTCCTTCAGCATCCCTCTAGAAACTTCCCTCTTGAACTTACTTGTGGTGCAGTTGTTGAACTCTATGTCATCTATTGCTGCTCCTCCTCCTAGGTCTCTGGTACGAATGCCTTCAAAGATAACTTCAAAATTCCTCAGTTTCCCCAAGTGTAACTCGACTTTGTTCCACTCATCTCCATGATTTCCTGATTCACTCCATATTTTCACAATCCCATCATCAGTCTGAAGTTTGAATAAAATATATATAGTAAGATACATGTAAGTATGGGTTATCAAATACTAGTTTTTGGAAAGCAAAACAAACAGAGAGAAGACTGGAAGGCACCCCTTCAGTTTTGTCAAGAAATGGTAAACGTGTGCTTTGCTAGGATAATAGGAAAAGTAGTGAAATGAGATGATTACCATGTAAATCACATAAATATCAATAGCAGATGGAGTCTCGGTACAGAAATTACTATGTGTATGATTGAACTCCAAAACAGTCCATTTTGGTAGAGTTGTATTTAACTTTATGTAGTACTGAGATCCGTTCTTTGTGTTTAGAATATATTACTGCATGCAAGGTTAGTCTACCATTTTAAAATTAGGGTATCAGATAGCTAGAATCTTTAAAAAGTTGTGACAATGGTAATACAAGGGAGGAAAAACTAAGAAATATAAGATAATCATAGGTTTAGTATAATTTATTTGAAGGTAAATAAGAGTATTCTGACTTTAAAAGATGCTAATATATTTTAAAGCTTTTCTTTAAATATCCAATCATATCACCTAACTGGCAAGTCAGCAGCAAACAACATGCTTCATTTTTTAATAGTAGTATTAGAATGCAGATGCACCAGTTTCAATTGCTGTGAATGGATGATGCATATACATGATGCCACTGAAAGTAAAGATTTGCAAAAGTTTTGTATATGTCCAAATTTATTTTTCTTTATGACTGTGCGACTAATCATCCAAATTCTAAATGAGAAATTTTTTTGCTAGTCTTTTCTGATCAAAACCCATTAGTACTCCAGCTCGGGTTAATAAAAACACTGTGCAATGCATCAAACAGCTACATGTAATGCATAACAAAGGTTCTAAGAAAGTAGTACATGAACAAGCAAAACCTAAGGAAAATAGAGACAACAGTAAAAATAGGCAGGAAAGGAAATTAATTACATTTCTTTATACACGGTGAACCTGTTAGATCAGATTTATATTAATAAGATTGTCTTATGCATATTTACGATAAGAAAATGAATCTTGGTGCTTTAGATATTGTATTCTGAATAGGAAAGTGCAGAAAAGCATGCACAATAATATTATATTAGTGGTTTCTGAATCAGGGAACTCACAGAATTGTTGATATCTTTTAGAAAGCAGTCCTCAGACCTACCAAAAGATAGAGATACTGAAGTGTAGCTTGACGATGGTGTTCTGGAGAACCATCGTTAATTGTAAAGGAGTTAGTTGATAACAATGGCAACTTTACTGTAAATTGCTAAATACGAAAGAAAACACAGGGAAGGGTCTCCATAACTGCATGTAAAGTCATAGGTATTCAGCTGAACAACTCTATTGCTGCACACTAGTAATGGTGTTGGACCAGTGGTGATAGCAGCCCTTTATAAGTCACGATGACTGAGCACACAAGCACCTACAGAGACAAGTGTAGGCATTACTTCTTCAGTTATGTCTCATTGGTTTAAAGCCAATAACACAGTCCATTAAAGAGAAAATAATATAACAGGATCTCACTGGCGTTTTGCACTGCTAATTCCACAGTCGATGACAACTGGTTATGATTTTCTCAACCTGTCTCTCCCAGCGAGACTCCTGAGTCTATGTGCCATCATGTCAGAGATCCATTCATTTAATAGAATCATAGAATGACAGGATATTTTGAGTTGGAAGGGACCCATGAGGATCATGGAATCCATCTCCCTGCTCCTTGCAGAACTATCTAAAACTAAACCATATGATTAAGAGCATTGTCCAGATGCTCCTTGAACTCTGACAGGCTTGGTGCCCTGACCACTTCGCTGGGGAGTCTGTTACAGCGACCAATCACCCTCCCAGTGAAAAAGCTGCTTTCAGTCCTATATTCAATGCAATTAAGGGGGACTGGAATCAGAATGAATGCTAGTGTTTCTAAAACTTCCACTTACATTTCAACCTGGAAACACAACAGAGAGGACTCCATACTAAAACTGAGCTCAAAAAGAGTAGATATGGTAATTGAAGCTGATTTTAACAGTGGTAAAACAGTTTGGCAAATCTATCTTAACTTTATTCATATTATATCTGTTCATCAAATATGTAGTCAACAATTTAACATAATTATTTCAGTAACTCAACAATATCTATTCCATTGATTCTGATATTTTTCAATAGCCTCCAAAAGAGTATTACATATTATTGGGGTAACATGTTTAGTCTGCAAATATCTTGCATCTATCCATGACATGAATAAAATGGATGGTTATGATGAATTACATTTGGCTTTAAGGTCTTCAACATGGAATACAAAAATAAAACTCAGAAAAGAAGCACTTTTTAACATTTAATCCCTTTGTTGTATCTGGAACCTCTTCTGTCTGCCCTTGAGAACTGTCTGGAATGGGAAAATTTCCCAAACATTGTTTATAAGAAATTACTGTTTAATTTTACAAAAGTAGCTCAGTGTTGTGTATTTGTGGTGAATTTGTGAGACTTACAATGAAGTGGATAATAATAATACTAAATGATACGGGAATTCCTTTACTTTCATGCATTTAAGCGAGATAGATAGAAAAATTAAAAAATTGTATCTATCCCAACATTAAGCCCCAAATCTATAAAAAAATTACATGTGTTAAAGTTTGGATGTAGGGAAGTCAGTGGAGCTTCTTAAAATATACAGAGAAAAATATTTACATAAAATCTGGAAATGTTAAATCTAGCACAGTTAACCAGAATATAAGCCTCACCTCTGTTGTTAGCCTGATTTTCATGGATTTCACATTACATTATATGACATTCTGCTCAGACTTATGTTACATTTATCATGTTGATTTTTGAGTAAAGGATGCCGCAAGTAACAAGTAATACTGATCACATATTTCTTTAAAAATATCCACCTAAAAATGTTGTAGCAGTCAATTTGTATATGGTATCATAGATAAAGTATCAAATTTTTATGCAGTTACAGGAACTGGGGCATTTTTTTTCCACAGTTGAGACACTGGAGTTCAGTTTTGGGATCCTCACTAGAAGAAAGATATTGAGGTGCTAGAGCATGTCCAAAGAAGGGCAATGAAGCTGGTGAAGGGTCTAGAGCGCAAGTCTTATGAGGAGAAGTTGAGGGAACTGGGGTTGTTTAGCCTGGAGAAAAGGAAGCTGAGGGGAGACCTTATCACTCTCTACAACTACCTGAAAGGAGGTTGTAGCAAGGTGGGGGTTGGTCTCTTCTCCCAGGTAACAAGTGATAGGACAAGAGGAAATGGCCTCAAGTTGTGCCAGGGGAGGTTTAGATTGGATATTAGGAAAAACTTCATCACTGAAAGGGTAGTCAGGCATTGGAACAGGCTGCCCAGGGAGGTGGTTAAGTCCCCATGCGTGGAGATATTTAAAAGAAGGGTAGAGGTGGTGCTCGAGGACATGATTTAGTGGTGGACTTGGCAGTGTTGGGTTAACGGTTGGACTTGGTGATCTTATGGGTCTTTTCCAACCTAAATGATTCTATGATTCTGTGAAATACTTTTTGCTAGGAAGAAATTTTTTTCAGGTAGAAACTTTACAACAGAAATGGCAGTCTCCTTGCACTTCACAAATTCTTGTACACAAATAAAATGCAGGAGAGACATTTCTTTTCCTGTCTGGGTTCAAGAGCAGCAGTTCCTATACAAGAGCAGCACTTCATAAAGCATGAGAGGCTGATTTTTCACTTGCTCAGCTACAGCTCTACATAACAAGACAAAAAGCAACCTGATCTCCTGCATAACTGCATGAAGGCTGTTCTAATCTGGAGTGAAAAAGCCCTTCAAAAACACAAGTCCTGCACGTTGTCTGCATGAAACAGCCAAGGAAGAGGTGGGAAAGGGAGAGACAAGCAGGAAGCTTGGCTCTCCTCCTCTTCCCAGGCCCAGACAGTGGAGCTGGCTTGGCTAAGGCATGTAAGCTATACACTTCTTCTGGATACATACTTGGCATGAGAGGATCATCGTTTATAAGCTTTGCAGATTCCATTTCATGAATTATTGTTTTGTTTTCTGCATTCTCCAGCCATTTAATCTGTCTGGTGCCTTGGCATTTCTTTCATATCTTTGGAATATGTTTGCTTCTAAAACAAACACAAATATGGCCTAAGGGAGAAAAAAAGGAGTCTGTGCTTTGACCTGCCCATTGCATCCAGAAACCTTTTGATCTTTTTCACTCCCATATACATGTATTAATGTAAAAGAGAGATATGTAAAAGAGAGAAATAGCAATCAGAAGAAATGTGTCTCAGCGTAGAGGAGACTGGAGGCCACAGTGTCACCTTTCTTTCTGTTTTTGTGAGGCTGTTCTTCTACTGATGCATTCATACTGAATGTCTAGATTGCTCTTCAACCTGCGCTGGTGGTAAAAGGCCCAGTCTAACTCTATGCTCCAACAGACTGATAAAAGATGGTTAAGATCTGTGGCTTTGGTGGATAGTATCACTGCTGCCTGTGTGTCTGTAGGTTGATTATGCTGGCTGTTGGTCAGGGTGGAAATGCCATTTTCCAGTTACTCTGTAGGAGTCTAGCTGCATGTGATCCTTTACCAAAAAAACCCCCCAATATGCAGCCCTCTTCTGCATTGTAAGCCTCATACCCTAGGCTCCACATATCCTTCTTTGCTACAGTTACTTGCACGTAATCCCAGTCTCTCTTTTCCTTACACCAACACTTTTGTATCAAAGCCACATTATTATCTTCATTATGTCTCATTACATTTGCCTTAGCCTTCCTTCCAGTTCAGATGTGTTCACCTCAAACTCTACCTTACATTCTTAAAGCAATGTCATCATCCAGTTTCCCATTTGCATCCTCTTATTGCCCACATTTCTACTCCAGCTAAGCAGAGTGATAGACAAGATTCTTGCTTCACTTAAATCACCAGCCTACCATCCTCAGCGAAAGACGGTATTCCAAAGTAACGTGAAAAAATAGCATCCAGAAACCAGCGTGTGTGAAAGGAAAAACCCCGTTCTTTTCAAACAAAAGGCTAAATTGCAGTTCTGAACTATGAGACGATTATAATTTTTGTCTACTACATATATGCAAATCTTTGAAAAAGGAGAGAAGAGAGGGTCTCAGATCTCACTGACACAGAAAGCACAAGCGAAATATTTTTCCCCTAAAACCTTGGTCAAAGTATTTTTTTTAGCAAGACATCTCATTTGACAGCAAAATGCTAACAATAACACATCACTGCTAACACATGACAACCACCAGATTTTCTTCTGTTCAGACTAAAATCTCATACTCTCTCTTCAATATCTTTCTGTGGATGTCTCCCTCAGTTGAGGGGAAATGTGGTTAAAATAACTTAATCTTTCTTTCTTCCTTATGTTTCCTTTTTATGAATTGTGAACAGCCCCACAATCTGCATGCCACTCAAGTTTGTAATTTTATGAGTGCTAAAATCCTTCTAATTTCTTATGCGGTCTATATTAATATTTTGTAAACTCTTTCTGCATAACATCTCAAAGAACATCATAAGTTAAAATTCAGAAGTTCTCATCATCTTATAGGTTGAGGACTACTAAAGCCTTCATCAAACTCTTGCTTTGTGATCTATACAGCCCATTCTTTAGACTATTTTGCCTCTTCATGAACTGATTTCACATTCTCTAGCTGAATTCTATCTATAATACCAAAACAAACAATTTTAAGGTGTCTTCTATACCATAGTCCCAGCTTTACCTTTTATTCATTATCAAGAAGCTCCTTCCTATGCTGGTCTAACTCACGATACAAGAATTCACTGCCCATTTATTATCTATTCAAATGTACAAATCCATGTTTCCTCCTGAGCTCCATCCCTCTTCTGGGAAAAGGACTCTGGAAATATTTCTCCTTCCTTTGCAAGTGAAGTCTAGAAAAAAATCTTGCCAACAGTTAAGATGTGGATGCACTTCTGTGACTCTCAGCCAGGACCTATAGCATTCATAGCTTCTTTGAAAACCCAGTGGATCAGTGTGTCCTTTCAAAAGTCCATCTTTGTATGTGTATATACCTATCAATATTTCCATTACAATACCCAACACTTAATTAGCACTTAAATAATGAGTATTTCAGGAGGCAACAGTACAGCACTGAAGTATCAATAAAAACTCCAAGTATTATAATAATTCTTGTTCTTGGAATCTCAAATATTTTCCTTATGCAAATACATAGGGAACCACTAGAACTTCCTAGAAGGAAAAGAATTGCAGAACGTCATCACAAGAACAGGCAGAAGTTTCACTATGCAAACACAATCATAGCAGCCAACATAGTCTAAAGGTTTCTGTGGATCAAAAATGAAACAGCCATGTTGCCCAGTTATAGCTCCTGACAGACAAAAAGTTATTTTGGTATCAAACAAGCTAACCTGGTAGCATATATCTCTACCTATAGCAGAAAAGAGAGAAATTTATTCCTATTTATCAAGTGTCCTCATCGTAGGTCCAATAAGCTTATTTGTTGCATCCCAAAACAGTGGGAAGAGAGGAACACAGCAGTATCAATAGCCTTAATGATCACCTAATCTTGTTGCAGACAAAAACAGCTAAAGAGGATTATTTGTTGGTCATACCCATAAGCTTTACAAGACAAGTGGACCATGGGCTACAACAGAAGAACACCTGCTTGTTTATCACGTGTATTTCTACTTTGGACTTATTTCTTCATGGCATGTGGTCCACAGACTGCTGCCGGGCAACACCTCTGGAAAGTTCCTCAGAACATAATTTTAACAACTTATTTTGTAATTCTGTGCTTTATAATCCCCTAAACTCAATCCGAGAAATTCTGGAAGTCCAATGTTATTAACAGATCAGCTAACAAAATGTCATTTCTTCCCAGAAACACATACCAAGACCACTGAAAACAGATGTGAAAGAGAGTGTTTTCATTTAAGGCTCTGAAAAGTTATTATTAATTGCATGTCACTGCCCTCTATGGGTTGAACTTAGTCGAAGGTCAAGCTGAGGTGATGAGCCATCATTAAGGAAAACTTAACATTAAAAGGCATATTCTTCCATTGACTTGTAGCAGTGGGTTCTGGTCTTCCACTGTCTCATCACACTGAGCAATACACACTCTCAGAAAATGGCAGAATTACTTCTAGGAAGATGATAACCTTTTTAGATCTGTAGGTCTATATGCCTAGCCATATTGGAAAATTCCTATTCGTATTCAGAGGATTTTTTTACCTACTTTCTGATAGTCTGAGGGGAATTATTTCTTAATGATTTCATTACATTGCAATTCAGAATCTTCTTCATGCTTGTCTTCATCTGAAGAATGATCTAAAGTGCTTATAACCTCTCTTCTGAGAACTTCAGGGGGAAAGTATATCTTACTGGGCTCAATATCCTCATTAATTCAGCTGGGGATACTAAGAATAAAGGAGAGGAAAAGATTTCTTTCTGTCTTAGAATTCCTTTTATTTTATGGCCGAGTTTAATATTTTTCTTACGCAGCAGAGACCACCATTATTCTCAAAGCTACATTTCTAACACAGTCAGAACAATATTAGGAGCTGAATCCAAAGCATGCAAGAGGAGTATGTAATTTTCCGTTACAAGATGTTGCAAAGAAACTTCTTATGAATACACTCTCTGTCAGAGGAATACACTGAGTATTTCAGATGGAATTATAAAGGTTTCGCTATGAGGCAATCTGCTTTGTTACATCTGCAGTGAAATAGCAATGAAACCCAGACTTTGTTCTTGATCTGCACCTCTCCTTATATTCATGTTCCGAGCAGGGTTCAAAATAGTTCCCTGGTTCATTTGCATCTGATATTTATTTCAGCAGAGCCACAGGAAATGAAGCTGAGCTTACCAAATGGATGGAGGCAATAAAAACATTTACTAAATATTCCTGGACTCTTCAAACCAAATATACTTGAGGACTTTTTAATCAGAGACAGAATATTTTCAAATGATTCATCAAAAAACATTAACTGTCCAGTATTAATACCATAAAAAGACTTTCAAGATTCACTGTATCAAAAGGCTTCTCTTTCTGCAGCACCCTTGAGACTTTTAAGAGAAGTCAAACTCTTTTTACAGTTTTTTAAACTGTTAGGAAAAAGCTTTACTCCTCTGCTTTCAAATTCCTTGAAAATTAGAAAGGAGAAAATTAGAAAGGCCAAAGCCCAACTGGAACTTAATCTAGCTACTGCCATAAAAGACAATAAAAAATGTTTCTATAAGTATGCTAGCAACAAAAGGAGGGCTAAGGAGAATCTCCATCCTTTATTGGAATCAAGGGGAAACATAGTGACAAAGGATGATGAAAAGCCTGAGGTACTTAATGCCTTCTTTGCCTCAGTCTTTAATAGTCAGACCAGTTGTTCTTGGGGTACCCAGCCCCCTGAGCTGGAAAACAGGGACGGGGAGCAGAATGAAGCCCCCATAATCCAAGGGGAAATGGTTAGCCACCTGCTACACCACGTAGACACACACAAGTCTATGGGACTGGGTGGGATCCACCCAAGGGTATGGGGGAAGCTGACAGAAGTGCTCAGCAAGCCACTTTCCATCACTTATCAGCAGACCTGGCTAACCGGGGAGGTCCCAGTTGACTGGAAGTTAGGAAATGTGATGCCCATCTACAAGAAGGGCTGGAAGGAGGATCTGGGGAACTACAGGCCTGTCTGTCTGGACCTCGGTGCTGGGCAAGGTTATGGAGCAGATCATCCTGAGTGCCCTCACGCGGCATGTACAGGACGAGGGGATTAGGCCCAGTCAGCATGGGTTTATGAAACTTGGGTCCTGCTTGACTAACCTGATCTCCTTCTATGACAAGGTGACCTGCTTAGTGGCTAAGGGAAAGGCTGTGGATGTTGTTTACCTGCACTTTAGTAAAGCCTTTGACACTCTCTCCCACAGCATTCTCCTGGAGAAGCTTGCTGCTCATGGCTTGGATGGGCATACTCTTATCTGGGTAAAAAACTGGCTGGATGGCCAGGCCCAAAGAGTTGTGGTGAATGGAGTTAAATCCACGTGGCGGCTGGTCACAAGTGGTGTTCCCCAGGGCCCAGTATTGGGGTCAGTCCTGTTTAATATCTTTATCAATAATCTGGATAAGGGGATCGAGTGCACTCTCAGTAAGTTTACAGATGGCACCAAGTTGGAGAGGAGTGTTGGTTGCTGGAAGGTACGAAGGCTCTACAGAGGGATCTGGCCAGGATGGATCGATGGGCTGAGGCCAACTGCATGAGGTTCAACAAGGGTCAGTTCTGGGTCCTGCACTTGGGTCACAACAACCCCATACAGCGCTACAGGCCTGGGGAAGAGTGGCTGGAAAGCTGCCTGGTGGAAAAGGACCTGGGGATGCTGATCAACAGCTGACTGAATGTGAGCCAGCAGTGTGCTCAGGTGGCCAAGAAGGCCAATGGCATCCTGGCTTGTATCAGAAATAGTGGGGCCAGCAGGACTCGGGAGGTGATAGTGCCCCTGTACTCGGCACTGGTGAGGCCGCGCCTTGGGTACTGTGTTCAGTTTTGGGCCCCTCACTACAAGAAAGACATTGAGGTGCTGGAGCGTGTCCAGAGAAGGGCAATGAAGCTAGTGAAGGGTCTAGAGCGCAAGTCTTATGAGGAGCGGCTGAAGGAGCTGGGGTTGTTTAGTGTGGAGAAAAGGAAACTGAGGGGAGACCTTATCACTGTCAACAACTACCTGAAAAGAGGTTGTAGCAAGGTGGGGGTTGGTCTCTTCTCCCAAGTGGCAAGTGATATGACAAGAGGAAATGGCCTCAAGTTGTGCCAGGGGAGGTTTAGATTGGATATTAGGAAAAACTTCATCACTGAAAGGGTAGTCAGGCACTGGAACAGGCTGCCCAGGGAAGTGGTTGAGTCCCCATCCCTGGAGGTATTTAAAAGAAGGGTAGAAGTGGTGCTTAGGGACATGGTTTAGCAGTGGACTTGGCAGTGCTAGGTTAATGGTCGGACCTGGTGATCTTAAAGGTCTCTTCCAACCTTAACGATTCTAAGATTCTATGAAAACAGTATCTTCCTGGCAAGTTTGAACCATGCAGAATTTTTAAAACAGGATATGTGTTGTGCAAAGCACAGAAATATAGTCTAGATGGAGCATAATGTGACTTTAACTGTCACTGCTCATTTCTCTGGCTTTTGATGCATGGTAATCCCTCTGTTTTACAAGAGTATTTCAGGAGGCCAACTTACTTTTCAGGCTATTTCTTCTTGGTTTAGAATCAAGCGTATTGTCATGATGTGCAAATGAAGTTAACCAATAAATCTGTTTTTAACGAAATTTTACTTTCCTTGATGTAGTATCATCATTAAAGCCTTTTGATGGCTGAACAAGTAGTTTAAAAATGAGGTATCACATGATGAGGTATGTTCCTTCCCTGCTTCCTCCTTTTACTCAGCATGGAGTGGAGTGCAGTCCTGCACTTTTACGTGTACATCAAAGAAACAGGAGGTGGAAGGAGGAAAAATCACAGCTTTTCTTAATTTGCCCATGTTTTAAAGACCTTTTCTGTGAAGCTGTATTTCTCCAAATCACAGAACAGTGAATATCTTTTCTGACATTTCTAATATCATCTATCTACTTATTTAGGTTTCATTGCTTGAGAGTGAGTCCTATTTTCAGAAGGTTCTGAGCACCTTGCTTATAGATTTGGGCTGTTGCTACCTCAACACTGCAGTAAACAGAATACTTGCTTATTTTTAAAGATCTCGATTCCTTGGATTCAGTCTTTCATAGGTAGCTTGGAAAAAAAAAATAAAAAAGCACATTAAAATGCAATAAAGCTGAAGACTGATGCTGTGTAGCAGAATCTCTTATCTTAAAACAAAAAGATGTGATTATTGTGTCTTCTTCACCTAAAGTTATTTCCAAAGCACATGACAGATTCTGTCTCTTTTTTCATTTCTCACTGATTTTATCTTAAAACTTAACTTCCTAAAAGAATATTGCTTAGATTATTTGAAAACAGTAACTTAACCCTACAGAGTTTGACCTTATATTTCATTCAAGCAAAAAAACCTCTACATCAGATAAATCCGCATACAGTATCAAATTATTAAAATTATTTAAATGAGTCAAAGAATGAACTGAAGTCAAGATTTGTTCACTCAAGATTTGAATTTTAAGTTCACTTTTTCTTTCCTTTCATCTTTCTTTTTTTTTTTTTCTTCTGTTGTCTCTTCTCTGTTTTCTTCATGGTGACGTGAAGAAAAAAGAGAGCAGACAATAAGGTCATGAAGATGTGAGTTATGAATGAGCATGTGTGTCCTCTGGCACACTGTCAATCACCAGGCTGATAACAATTCAATACAAACAGTTCAGTGGCACTTTATAACAGGACTAATTATAATAACTCATCTCAGCTTTGACAGGCTACTTTATTTTAGAGAAAGACACATACTCCGTACGTTAAGTGTAAGGTTGGTAAGCGTATGCAAACAAACCAAATAAAACATCTGTACATGTTGTTAATCATGTAGGAAAATCTGGGCAAAGCAGTAGTTGTTTACTACTCTGCCCTTAGCTACTGCTTTGAAAATTTGTCTCTCCTATTAAATAACCCACAGAGACTTGTGGTTAAGATTATCATTACATTTAGAAAATTACTGCTAATTATCTGAATGTTGAAGCTCTGCATTAAACATATAATTCCAAAACTATTAAGTCCACCTAGAATAGCTCTGAGAGAGACAAATAGAAACAATTTCAATGTAGGGAGAGATTTTAAACTTGAAATTCACACTTTCCGTCACTAAACTGAGGGATGCATGCTACAGGATTCTGAAATATTCAGCAAATGGAGGCAGCAAAAAAAGAAGAAAAAACAACAATAAAAAAGGCAGATAACAGAACTGCAACAATCTACAGAGTAATGGTCCCAAAAGACAGGAAAATGTTAGTGATGAATATGCAACAGGGTGAGTTTTACTTTAGGGATATGCCGCTGAAACTGATGAGCTTACTCAAGTTCCAATGACTGCAATGAAGATTCATGATTCTTAGCACTGAAGAGAATACATTAAAAATAAGTTTCTCTCTAATTTTTCAGAGTTATATTTTGACAGGAACCAGAAATGCTATTTAGTATGTCTCTGCCTTGTATAAAAACACTTGAAAAAAAATATCAAGCTGATCAAATAGTACCTTTAAGAAATTATTTGATCCAGACGAAATGTATACTGGCTAAGTACATTAATATGCATGAAAAATTGGCTTCACTTTTAAGGATAACTTACAAAATCACATAATTGCATTTTCACAGTGCATTATAGAAAGAAGGAAAACAGCAAGATAAAACACTGATTTTTCAGCCTTCAAGCCTTTTATTAGACAGTCTGCATGTATTAGTCTCGGTGGGTTTTCATAATAAGAGTTAATGACAAAGCCCATCCATCCGTCCCTTTCATTTCCTCCTTTGTGCAAAGCATTAATATGATTTTCATTCTCTGAAATATCTTTCCCCCAATTTTCATTTCTGAAATTGACATCGCTGTAATAAAGGAATATGCATTTCAGCAAGGAACATGCATTCTAATAAACAAATTCGATAAATAAACTTATACAACTGTTGAAAATCCTTTTTTAAAATGCACCAGTTTGGGAATTCCAGAATCTCATAGTGAGTTGCTTCAGAGCATCAGAAGGCATTAACAGCTCACTCTGTCGTGAGTGCCAGCACTTGCAATATTTCTAGGAGCTAAATGGTAAGACTCTTGGTTCTTAATTGCTCTAAGTGCTGAGTTGAGAAAAGGCAGTTTCAAAAACACTTTGATAAAAAGCAACTGGTAATTCATCTGGAGACAGGATTTTGTTTCAAGCAGGTAGGCATTTCAAGGAATGACAAACAAGTTGCTCATTAGCAAAGATGAAGTTATATTTTAAAAGATGAAGTTATACTTTAAAAACTCTTACTTTGGAAAAGAAATCTATACTGAGAAGGCAAGAATAATTTATTGATTTTCTTTGAATTATTCTGTGAGCATCACCTTCTTAAAACTTTGATTTACCCTGTCACAACTATTAAATCTACTAGATTTCATTATAGCCAGCTTTCATTTATAACCAAGCAAACTCTTCTGTTTCTTGTTTGCATCTTTCTACATTCCCGTGATACTCTTTCCACCAAATATACTTTTATGTGCTTACGCTCTTAAAATACATCTTCATTCTGTATGTTATCCTTACCGATCAGAACAGAAAAATAAAACAACTCCTCTTTGTAAAAGATGATTCATTAGGTACCTTGTCCTACTTCATCCTGTCTTCATTTCCTAGCCCTCCCAGCCCTCCTTTCTCCTCAAATGCAAAAATACCTTCTTCATTTCCTAGCATAATCCGCCTTCGTTTGATTTTGATTTTTAGGTAGCTTAAGGGATACAATAGTGATTGCTTGGAATTTTTTTTTTCCTTCAGTTCTACCACTAAGACCAAGTAACAATAAGCATGAAAGCCATTTTATAAGACCATTAGCATTTCAAGCAACTTAGTTCTATTTTGTCTCAAACCTTGTCACACCTTTGTTTTAATCATATTTTACAGGTCTCCTCAGATTGTTCCCATCTTAGAGTTGAGGCAACATTAATTCTCTGGAAAACCAAAGTTGAAAGAGAAATAATCACAATTACAAAAACTCTAGGAAGACTCTGGACAACTGTTACAACCCTCCATAGTGCCAAACATAAGGACAGTGTGCTAAACATTGTGCAATACTAGATTCCTTGGATATAAGATAAAGTAAAGTAAACCTTTACTTATACTGACTGCCTAAACAAATGCAGAATATATACAGTAAGAGATGTAACAAAACAGTTTATGAATCATAAAGATCATAAAAAGACATTTGCAGAAATGAGATAACCTCAAATCTGCCATGTTCTTCCTCCTATAGAGAATACTCTGAATACCATATTTGAAGATGTGAGGGACAAAATCACAGTTTTTTATTACGGAGCTTTAATTCTTTAACTCATCGTCTACACATCTTAAGTGTAAAATCAAGGAATTTCAAAATAGTGTTGATAATTCTTACCACTTTGTGTCCTTTAAGAACCATACTTTAGATCATAATTTTTATTTTTTCTTTTCTTTTTTTTTCCCCCCATTAACGTTCTCCTTTAGCAGCTGGGTTATGGAATGAGAGAAGGAATACAAACTTGTTGTCCAAATAGGATGTGCATGCCCCTAATAACTCCAGAACCAGTGGTGACATCCATGTTGCATCCTGACCTCAGAGCACCCACTGGGGAGGGAGCTGGCTAGGCACAAGCCCCTGCGTGCCTTGGAAAGTCTATGCACACGACCAGCCGTGGTAAAACTGGGACATGGGCAAAACTTGCATCTTAGGACCACAGATCACACCAGATATTGCCAATGTGTATTTGTTCAGGATGTCTTTTAGGAGGGTGGTGAAGCACCTTTCTTTCCGTGTATGTCTGTGCCCATCTATTTATGTACACTGTCTGAAATAAGTCAGATGGTCTAGAGTTGTTTGGCATTTTCATTGCCTTTACTGAATGTTGATTAAAACTTTCAGCTAGGACAGAAAGTATTGCTGACCTGCATCAAAAAAGTGACTTTGTCAGTTTTCTCTGCGGCCACTGAAACAGAAAGAAAATGCATCTCTCTCTCCTAAAAATGAATCTCGTCTAGATGTTCTCACACTGAATCGGTGTTTAATACAAACTAAATGGAAAGACTGATAAATTGCTCAACTCAGATAAGTATCTACCAGTTTGTATACTTATTCAATATTTAATTGAATTTAAAACTTTTCAGGCAGTGGGACCAAACTTTGCTTACTCATTGGCATGTCTTATCTTGGAAAAATTTATCACTGCATGTGGCCAATCCTGGGCAAAGATGTGCTTGGAAGTGGAGCACCTTACTCTAGTCAACCACATGGCTCAAAGTACTGTTTGAGTGACACAGTGGGCAGGCAGAAGCTGTGCTGGTGGGACTAACTTTTCTTTTCTAAAACTTTGACAGTTAGTGGCTAAGGTCAGAAGCATTTTTCTATTCACAGTGTCACAGCATTTACAAAATCAGTTCCACGAGGAGGGAATCATGGAATCAGTATATGTGGAAGTCCTCTCAGCTCCTCAAAATGTGAAGATTTGTTCATGAAGAATTAAAGCGTTATCATTACTGCTGCTTTGAAAAATAAAAGCCTCAAGGCAAAGCCAATTTGGCTGAACAAAACATCTGGAATCTTTCAGAGATTTTATTTGTTTTAATCAATATTTCAATTTAGCAATTCACTTCTAATACCACCTTGATTCTGTATATAAAACTGAATATAAGGAGTGGGAAAACATATCTTTACAGGAATTATGCTGAGACGAAAATAAAAAATTTGGAAAAAAAGGGAAAACAAGTACACATATCTTCTGTAAAAGAAGCATACTTTTTTTTTAAAAAAAGTAATATTCTTTTAGGGCAGTACGATAAAATCAAAAGACTAGTAATAATTCTTAAGACTAGCAATAGTAATTCTTAATTCTTGTACAATGACACTAAAACTTTCAAGGTTTTACTAAATATTTAATCTGTCACTTCTTCAAAGTGACAAGTCTGCAGGACAAGGATTGACATGAATATTCCCTACTAATTGTCAAAGAGTATCTTATGCTTTTTCAGAAGTATAAGAGAGTGATTACTGTCTGTCAGGTGTCATCCCTACTTTGATGTAGTGGGAGGTTCACTGGCATATAACTGTACTTCTTTCTTTGTGACATTTACTTTTACAGCCTATTTGTATTCTATTACAATATTATTTTCAATTGGATTGTAGCTTTTGGGCTTGTAGAAATATAGAACAGATCCTCTGGGATATTAGATGAACTGGACAGGCTCAGGGGAACCAAAACACTAAGGCTGAAAAAAACAGTAAGCTCTTTATACAGTCAAAGCTCGATTAAGTACCTTTAAGCTTCACTGAATTATCCTGAGCAAAGAGACATCTTTAAGAGCAATGCCCAAGTCCTGTCTCTATAATATCTGATGGATATAACTATTTATTTCGTAGAGAATGCCAAGGAACTAGGTATCTGATTTAATTTTTTTATCTGTAGTTATGAAATTTATTCTCTACAAATTGAGGGCTCTCATAACTGACAGATCTTATTATATTAAAACACTGCAGTGAGATTCCCTCTCTTTCTCTACTTCTCTCTTCAGTGGTCACCACCTTATATGTTCAAGGACAAATAAAGTTATAAACATATAAATATATGTATAGTATGGTAGGGATGTAGAAGATAAAAGTTTGCAAACAGATTCATGAGGTCTTGGTGTTTGCATTGCCAGCATAGATATGAAATATCTACATAAGTATCCAAAAATATTTACTGAAATATCAAGAACTCAAATATTTACCCAGTGACATTCCTGAATGTACCCAGTATTGCTTATTGAATGTTACTATATACAGTTACATGTCTATAGGAAGCTATATGGAAAACAATCACCACCTTTCCTCTTATAGGTGCCTACTTTAGAATGAGATAAATCATACTCAAGAGTCCCTTTGACATAGTGAGTAAAACCCCACCATCAACAAAGAGAGGCTAGGTTTACTGCTGCACTGGCTGCACTGGAAGCATCTATAACCTTAAGCAACAGGAATCCCACGCACGCTGGGACAAATTGCAATTTAACAGCAGGTCCTGCGATCTTAACATATTTCTTAGAAAACAAATCTACATGCTGGAGAAAGCGCAGAGATCTCTTTTTAAGATGTCTTTCCTGTGGTAACATAGAAATAATTTGCCTACGTAAAGGCAAAATGATAGGTCTGAAAACAAGCATGAGAACAAGCATCAGCCACACTTCAAACATGTAAAAGAGAATTTGTAACAACTTGCAACCTGTCAAAAAAATAAAACTAAGATAGACCAGGAAATTCAGTGGCAGTTTTTCTCTTACATTAATTTTTTGCTTCTCAATGAAAGTCCCTCAGTTATCCTTTCATTTTTTCCCAGTGCAGCATCTGTTACATAATCCACTTCTGGTTTATGGTTTCAGTAGTTGTGATAACCTTGATTCCCCCTTTCCACTTCTTCAGTTTTTCTCTAGATGTTGCAGACAGTGCAGAAGTTCTGTCTGCATTTTCTAAATGGATTTATTCCCTACAGCCAATAAGCACAGAGCTAATTATCAGAAGAATATAAATCTTTTTGTGTGAACTAACATTAAAAAAAGCAAATCAAAGGAAAAATATAACCACTGAGTGACAAAACAACCAAAAATAAGAGAACTCTAAGGGATTTATGGAAGAACGGACCTTCCCCACCCCTCCTACAGCAGAAATTCAGTCTGATCATATCTGTAAGGAAAGGGACATTTTAAGATGAAGTCTACGAAGTTTCTACAGCAATGGCATCCTATATACACCACTGTAAGATTTGTAGCCATTAGATTGGCATACTCAGAAAATATGAACTAGATTGTATGCTTTAAGGTGTTTTAGTATCATTTACCACGATGTGCCTTCGTTTGTCTTGCTACGTGGTCTCCTGTACCTTTCTTTCTCATATGACCACACCTTCTCTGGGTATTATTTGAAAGACCATTCAGGTTCTTCAGCTACACACAGTAAAATTTTCTTTTCAAACTGAAAAGATTGACTCTTCAAGATTGGTCTTTTCAAGACAGCTGGTCTCTTTAGAATGGTCTTACTGCATCACTATCATCAAGAGATTTCAAATCCTACCTAAAGAAACATTTCATTTCTCTGTACAACAAATCTTGGTACAACTTGGAAGGAGGAGACTGCAATTTGTATAGAGATTAAATTCCAGATGTACTGACTTAAACAGACTATACTATTGACTAAGGCAAAGTCTAAGGTTAAAAATGTGCAGCTAGGGAGTCAGGTGAGGATTTTCATTAGTTGTTACTTCCTTTCCATAGCTCATATACACCTAAACCAGCCAGGATGGAAAAAAAAGGAGAACTATTATTCTTTTAGAAACATTTGAAGAACACAGCTGGTATATAACATGTTAAAGGTATGGAAATCCACCTAAATCATTTTGTGACTGCTAATAAACTTTTTGAAAACATACTCCCTTTGAACTCACATTGCACACAATTCTGAGCTGAATCACACTGTCAAAATGCTCAGAATAATGTTGTGCACAGCAGAATCCTTCAAATCTAATGAGTATTTCCATGTCATAAATAACAAGACTCTTCTTCTGTTCGCTGATCAATGAAATTAATAAGATGGTTCATGTATCAAAATTTAAATACTACCTCTTCTGGATCACATTAAAAACTCTTATTTAAAGAACCTTTTCTCCCATACAGATCAAACTAAATTAAACTAGAAAATAGTAAGATACAAAGTTGTGCTATTCAGCAGAAGGAGTGGAAGGCAACAGTGAGCAGCTGAGGCGAAGACCAAATAACATCTAAATATACGATGCAGATTTTTATTGGATAAATGGCAGAGTAGCTTTATCATACCAACACTTAAAAGAACAAGTAGTATTTTTAGCAGCCTAAATGAGATGGTATAAATGTACAGAAAAAAAGCCTAAACAAATTATTTAAAAGCTGAAAGATGCTTCGCGTTTTTGCCTTGATTTATTGATTCAGCCAAATATAAATTGAGTGCCTGGTCCATTTCACTGTAATTTCAAAGAACAAAACACAGTTTTCAACAAACTGAGAAGTTAGCTGTATAAAATGTATGGTGTTGTACTAGCCTAAGTTTCCACTGTGGTTTCATATGACCTTTCCACAACAGCTGTCTCTTCTTACATTTCAATGAGAAGAGCAATCCAAAAAAATGTTCATAATTGTTAATCACAAAATATCACCTGTGGTATCAAACTTTTCTCTATCACTATAATGAGAAACGTGTGGTGACATTAAAAGGTTTATAGAAAAGAGACGATTTTGCAAGGAAATAAAAATAAGGTTATTTGCACTCTTTTGTTGTCCATGCTTTTGTTTTCCTGTTATTGTGAGTGTTACAATTAAAATTACTTTAAAATATTTCACTGTATTTTTATTCAATGACTGCTATCCAACAAACAAAATTTTCACTAGAATGTTTTCGATTATATGAATTTTATTTTTTTCACTTCTATGATTTTGAAAGTTAAGTAAAAAAATTGGTCTTATAGTTTTCATTTATTACAAAAATCTGAAAAGCATCCACATGATTTTTTGATAGATATAGTCTCAAGGTGTTTTTTTGTGGTTTGATAGGTTGTGGGTTTTTTTGGTGTCCTCACTCTCTTTAGAAAACAAGACCCCAGTTCTTCTAAGAAAATCCTTATATTTTGACCACACCCAATTATTCCTGGTCCATATTAGAGCCCAGCATTACAGCTAAAGATTAAATAACTTTCCCTATTTGTCAGTTCCATAAGATCCACACTTACAATAAAGGTAATTTTTTTTTTCATTTGCATTAGCCTTTGAAAGCTCTCCATGTTATCTAAAGCTCCTAGAGCTAAAGAAAAATTAGTACCATGGATAGATTAAGAGCCTGAACTAATCTGATATGTGGGAGATAAGAAATGTAATTTTTAGTGTTCATTTCCTTCTTTTAGTGTTCCTGCTGAAGGCAAAATCAAATATACTCTGCAGACCATAGAGTTACGCCCACACATTCCAGGGACTTAATGCAAATGGTCTTTTTAATTCCTGATTTTAGTAGTACTACAGTTTCCTCTCTCATTACTTCATTAGTTCAAACAGAAAATCACATTAGCATGGTTTCTTCAGTCTTAAGAGTAGTACTAAAATTCCTTATATGAGCTCCTTGGTTTTTTAATTTTGTAGATATGGCCTCGCAAAAGTTGCAGGAACAAGTTACAAAAGAATGAGGCAAGGTGGGAAGTGCTGAGGGTAGCTGGACAACCTGAGGTGTGTGACTAAACATAAAGGCCTGTCAAAAGAATTTTAGTCTAAAAATCTAGATAAGAAACTCCTATGAATGGGCAATGGGGTTTCCATGAGTCTGCAGGCAATTCATCTCTGAGCTGCAATGACACTCTCATAGGCAAGCAACACAAAGTTACCAGGTTATCGAAAGGTTTGTCTCCGTGGTAAGTAAGATAGTGGGAAGAAACTGGCATCTCTCAAAGCTCCCATAACATTGACACTGCTAGTCTCTGCTGCAAATGATAATTGTTCTCTACCACCATGTTGGATGTCAGTGCATGCAATGATAAGACAATTCTACTTAAAGCAGCCTTTCATCTTTCATTTAATTTACCATTGCATAATGCAATGGGATCAACCTACAAACAAATACACATACAGATTATTACAGTCATAAATGTAGGTACTCAAAAATACCTAGTCTGACTCTTGCATAAAATGAATTGGAATCAAATACTTCCATTTTTGTGAAATAAATTACAGCAAATACAGAAACACAACTGCTTTTTTTTTTCTTTTTTTTTTTTTTTTTCTGAAGCTACTGTAGGTTCAAAGCTGAAGGACAGAAACTGAAAAAAATTCTGGAAGCATAAAAATTAGACTCTTCTTGCTAAGACCATTTATTGATTCATCAAAGTAATTTTAAGCACACTACAGCTTGATACTGCAAGCCTGGCAAAGATCAAAGACTATGAGAAACTAGAACATTGCCAAGACACTAAAAGTGAACTGTGAATTAAAAATAAAAGTTGCATTAAAGAAGGATAAAACTGGAGACAAATTAATGTTCTACAATGAGCACTAGTGCTACATCAGTTCTTGCTGAAGTTTTGCTAGTATAACATCTCTTTAGTTCAGTCTGTATTTGACAAAAGGAAGATACTTTTCTCAGTGGAAGACCAAGGGGCCTTAGGGTGTAAAAAGAGTTGAGAAAGGAAAAAGGAAAAAAAAAGGTCTTCCACATTTTCTGAGGTTAAATAGAACTCCTAGAAAAGTTCAGTGTGTTTTTTTCAAGTGGAGTTGTTGATTGAGAAAATTAGATACTGTCTTGGGATTTCAGGTCTGCTATGTGTAGAAAACAATGCTATATGTTTTCTAAAAGATATCAGCAGGCACCAGGTTACGTGTTGCATTATTTATTTTTCTTTTAAAAAAAGATATATTAATTAAATTTCTAAATTTACCTATTTAGAAGAACAGCTATGAAAAACTAATAAAAATTCTCAAAGCTCAAGGTTACACCTCTATCATTTAGACAAAATCCTTTTGTCTTCATAAAAATAAGTCTTTTTCACAGGTGCTATATTAAAAAGACCTCATTTTGATGTCTGCTGCTTCAGTAAAAATCATTAAACAGCAGCTGTCCCGGTTTCGGCTGGGACAGAGTTAATTTTCTTCCTAGTAGCTGGCATAGTTCTGTGTTTTGGAGTTAGCAGGAGAATAATGTTGATAACACACTGATGTTTTAGTTGTTGCTAAGTAGTGCTTACACTAGTCAAGGACTTTTCAGCTTCTCATGCTCTGCCAGGTGCACCAGAAGCTGGGAGGGAGCACAGCCAGGACAGCTGACCCAAACTGGCCAAAGGGCTATTCCATACCGTATGATGTTATGCTCAGTGTATAAACTGGGGGGAGTTAGCCGGAACACAGTGATCACTCCTCAGGGATGGGATGGGCGTCGATAAGCGGGTGGTGAGCAATTGCTTCGTGCATCACTTGTTTTGCGTATTCTTTTTGGTTGTTGTTGTTGTTATTATTATTATTATTATTTTACTTTATTTTAATTATTAAACTGTTCTTATCTCAACCCACCAGTTTTCTCACTTTTACTCTTGCGATTCTCTCCCCCATCCCACTGTAGGCGGGGAAATGAGTGAGAGGCTGTGTGGTGCTTAGTTGCTGGCTAGGGTTAGACCACGACAGCAGCTCTATGATCCTTAAAAGAACTCTGCCTTGAGACACACTTAAATCACAACTTTCACTGTTAAATGTCAACACTGAAAAGAGTTCAAAAAGAACAAAAGAAGTCTGACCTGCAAAGATCCCAGAGATGTTTCAAAACCTCATATGCTAAAAAGCAGCAATGTAACCACCATCACTCTGTGAGATTATGAGCCAACAAGTCAATAAAGTAAATTCCTCCCAGAGATCTCTGTTTTGGGGAATGAGTTCAGTGAAACACATCTAGAGAACTGTGCAGTATGGAGGAGACCAAAAGTGCATTTTTCATCTGCCTCATATTCTGCAATATAGTGCCAGGCTGGGATAGAAAATAGGATAGTGGTATTAGCCCTGAGAAGCAGTCGTTCTGAATATCATTATGTCTTTGCTCATTTGTAACTGGATGGAATTAATTAAATGCCTGAGTAAGGTTCACTGGAACTTCTTAATGAGATCCTGTGTATATTGGCCTTGTCACAGTCAGCAGAGGTAGTTACTAATGGCAGGTTTCACCTCCCTTATACATCTGCAAATTTATTTTTAGAGGCTTGTTTCAAATTCCTTGAAAGAGGCCCCCTCTAGCTGTATCACATCCTAAATTATGTTTTTTAATGACGATGTCTATATGCAGGGCAATTAACATTGATCCCACAAAAATTATCTTCAACAAATGGTTTTATCCTTCAATTGTTGTTCCTTTCCCCCTGTGATACCTAAGATTTGGTTCTTTTTTATGACAGAAACAACTTAAGCAGCAGTAAGAAACTTATGTCCAGGTCAGCAGAACAATAAAATGTATCATTCCTTTCACCTAAGAAGTCTTGCTTGCCTCTTTAGAAGCATGTTTAAAAATAACAGTTTCTTCTGACTCATAAAATAAACCAATATTGAGTGTCGATGAGGAACCCCACCATCACCACTAAAACAGGCATCGTGAATATGCTGCACTTCAACTTCAGACTATCTCCTACAATGGATTGTATTCTCTTACAACTGCCACAGAGAAAATTAGAAGTATCTCAAAATCTCACTACAGCAGCAAAGTTTTGACTAGTTACATCCAGATCTCTTCCGGTAATATTCTGTTTGCCCTGTGAGATTTTGCACTGCTATTATACACTTTGTAATTTCAATTTAGATGGATGGTGAGTTGGATATTGCAGTCTCCATAAATAGCTGTAATGCCAACATCTTTCATTTGCATAAACGTTGAGGGGGGTGATTTCAACAATACTGTATTTTTGCAACTAGTTCAACAGCCCATCATTTTGATTGGATTATTATTCCATATACATAGAGGTTTATATGAAGAATATGTAGTACAATTTGAGGAGAAAAAACCACAGTAACTGCAGAGAAATTCCCTTAGAAAATGAATTTGTTTTCTCTAACTGCAAACCTTAACATAAAAATTCATGCTTGGCTGTAGTATCCCTTTTATGATCCTGTAGTTTTATTGGTTATATCATAATCTTAGATACTACTTTAATAGTATGATAGATAATATTCTTAAGCTTCCTGAATGTGGACAAGCAATGCAAATATTAAGAGAAGACACCAATACATACTATGAACTATGATTTAAAAAAAATGGCTTTTTACTCTTGATTACCATTTTTCTTCCACTGTGATATTCAGAAGGAGGATAAATGTCTTCCTCATTCTGCCTCCATACAATATTTCCTCATCATATTGTTCATTACCGTGCCATTGGTGTGTACAGTGTTCACACACAGTTCAATTTTTAATGGATGTGATGACTTTAGCTAGAGACAGTTTTCTAAGTTGTCAAACTTGAGATAGTAAATTCCTTCCCGCGTCTTCTCTTGTTCCTTGCATTTTCAACTAATCAATCCACTGATCTGCTTTCACTGACATTAACTTTAAATCAAGAGATACTCAAACTGGATGGGAATATATTGGTATTGCAGTTTGAACTAACAGGAGAAGCTTCAGTATGACTTCCCATGACTATGTGTTGTTTAATTAGATTTTATTCATACAGACACTGCTAAATAGAAACTCTATTATAATATTGACTTACGAATCCTTATAAGCAACATAACGGGTAAACTAGGCTTATCTGCAAAACAATCCTGGATACAATAATGAGAATCATTTTTCCTACCTCCATGTAGAATTCTTGCCTTCATTAAAAAAAATTGAATAAGAATAATAAGTCGTTACTCAAATGTCTTCTATTTACACTTCCTTTAGGAATCTCTTTAAGCTCACTGGAGACAAGGATTTAAAATAATATAAAAATAATGTCTTAAAAGTTTATTAGGATAGTAAAATTAGGTGAAAATAAGAAGAGGGAAATGTCTCACTCTAATAAGAATAAATGAAAGAGAAAACATAATGAATATTCCCAAAACGTAGAGAAAGGAAATATTACCGATTGTGATCTAGAAAATTCCATAAAAGTCATATATTTGAACATTATATTTCAAACAAATATTAAAAAGTACAGTAGAAAAGAATCTTTACAGGCTCTTATCAATGGGAACAACTATCTAGTAAAACTCTGCTCAGGTCAATTTTGAAAAAAACTGAAAAAAAAATTAAATTCTTTTGTCCATCCTGAGGGTAGAAAAAATAATTAAGAATTTTAACTACTGGACTTGAACCCTTCAGAGACAATATCCCAACAGAGAATAAATGTCTGTTTTAAACTCATTTTAGGAGGTGTGGCTTGTTTGATTTTCTTGTATTTCACTTCTTTTGTCTCCTGTTTAACAGAAGTACTTGCATGTGTATTATTAATTTCACTGCATGTAATAAAATGAGATATAATTATTTTTCTGTTTTTAAGGCAACTGTCCATGCTGCAACATCCTTAATGTGACAATTACTGTACACAATCAACAGTGATAATTTCAGTGCAAACTACTCACACATACCTAATGCAGCTCCTATTTATTTTCCACCAAAGTTAGTTTGCAAGTTAGTTTACAATTAAAATTAAGCAATCCTAAAATGCTCATAATTATAATATTTGGGTGCTACAAAATACACCTTTGAGTAATGCAATGAGAACATAATTTGAACTTTGAGTTAAAATAGATGTTTATTTTTTCACCTTATTCATTTTAAGTATGGGGATCTATTTTTTAATATATTACCAAATAAAAGTTATTTTCAAACAACATTTTTTTTTTAATCTACTTGCCTCCTGTATGGATTTGAGCTTTTCTAGGAAAAATAGTTGTATAAATATCTCTCATTAACTATACAGCTACTTGATGAGTGGCCTGTTGTCATTTGCAGGTGTTTGGACTAATTCATGAAAAAATCTCCTAATGGCTGTCAAAGGGCTCATTGTTTTTATATTTCAGACTGACTTAGCCTAGGTTGTGTCTTTAGATGCTAAAGACTATTGAAGTGTTTTATCTTCCAGGCTTTTAAATTATTCTTAAAGTATGCAGAATATTTGAGAAACAATTTTTAGCAATTTATTTTCAAGGACTAAATATAATTTATCACTAAAAGTTAAGGCAGTCAACATATGCATTGGAAATAAAACAGAAATTTTAATGCAGTTCACCAAAATGATTTCTACCCCAAGATTTTATTAGAGATATTGAAGAAAGAGAAGTTAACAGACATGTGGCAAATAAATTGCACCATGATTTATAGTTGAATAGCCAGAACTCCCTGCAAAGACACAGGTAAGTACAAACACACAAAGTCTCATTTGCAAAAGTTTCTACTACCTCTAGAAATAGTATATTTGGTCATTGTGTTGGAACACCATTAAAATGCCCAATGGCATTAAAATGCATACCATACACAGGTAGGTGAAATATATGCTTTTGCTACACCGATCATTAATTTCTACATTTTACTCAGAATCATATTATGATTTAAAACTTGCTTTTACAAGCATTGAATCTTTTTTCTTTTTAACAAACAACAAATGGAACAGCCAATTTTCAAGGAACATGTCAGTTTTCACTTGTAACTGAATAACTAGTTCTTTCTTTTTTTTATGATTTTTTGGTCATTCCACATTTAGTGAAGAAAATGACATTTCTGAAGAAAATTTATTATATATTCTGCACACGTCTACATAAAAAGATAAATAATTTAATACAGTCATATTTTTGCATTTTATTCTCACTTTGTGCAGGTTGCTAATTCTTTTTTTTTGGTGGATGTGATTCCATTAGAATGATAGAGTTGTGTACTGATAGCTACCAATAGGGATGGTAGCAAAATATGAAAATAGCTCTCACATGGAGAATACCAAAGAGAAAGGTACTGTATGTGAAGAGTGAAAATGGAAAGTGGTTTTAAAAAGATTTTCTGTGACTTTTCAGAGAAACTTCTTTTGGAAGAGAAATGGTAAAAGCATTTCTAAGACCCTAGAATAATAAAAACCAGGAATGAATTGGGTGGTGTGTGGGAGCTCTTCCAGTCCACAAGCCAAACAACAGAATATCAGTGTCGAAGCACTTTACTGGAACACGTATACCCTTACATATATCAAATATTCAAAAGAAAAAAGTTTTTTTATTACCTTAATCATAACCTGAATATGTCCCATGGCTTTTGATGACCTGAAGTACCAGAAGCTCATCACACAAGTCCCACTTGATTCTTTCCATCTGGAACTCTTCACATGGGCTTTTTCATTTTTTAGGCCTATTGCATTGGCCTCAAGATACAGGAATTGTCCTGAAAATTAAATGATGTATTACTGAAAAATTGTTTTGGACTTTCAAATTAGACTCCAAAACTCAGCAAAGTAAATGCGGGGACATATGAAGTATACTTCCCATATAGGTCCTATACTAGTGAACATCAGCTTAGGGTAAAAAAATACCAGATCACATTGCTTGCATACTTGTTATATCAGGAATAAACTGGGAGCAGCTTAAGATTTGGATGGGCCTCTGTAGAAGCGTGAGAATACTTCCATGGTTCACAGCTACTCTGATTACACATCCTTGCCCAACAGCATTAGTTGCTATTTTGACAGTACATCATACAATGGCCACACCATGATAAATTTTACAGTGAAGTTTTCTGAAAGATAACCTTCAAAAAAGCAACTCACACTATACAAAAACTTGTAAAACAGGCAAAAAACCTTCATACATTTATAAATCATTAGGTATCCCTAATGATTCATATTACCTTTGGCCATCTGTACTCTTTAATGTATGAATATTAACTTACATTTAAATTATTTAGTCAGAGGAAATTGCAAAAATAGATGCCTACAGTTAATATTTTCCAACACTGATATGGTCCTTGAGTTTTCCACTTTTATTTTTAATCAGAAGTGTAACAAATTCTGCAAGTTTTCAAATTCAATTTTTTCCTTTGTACAAAAAACAAATGTGTAGTCCATATCAACATAAATGTAGTATAAATAACACACTGTTAAATTATAATTGCACATCTACTAAAGTTTGTATATGAACTAGAGAAAAAAAAATTGCTTCAATAGAGATGCAGTAAAATGGATTCATTCTCACTTTGACACTTCTCTGTCTAATTTACAAGCATAGTTGTTTGCCATAATATTATGGGATGAGAAATTTGGTTTTTCCCTGAGGTCAAGTATATATTTAACAAGTGTAGCGACATATTCATGATAATATTTAAATATATATCTATATATATAACTAGAAAATGCAAATGAACTTATTTTTTCTACATCTGCTATTTTGTGTGTTAAAAAAGCCATGTGCATAAACACTACGAGATATCAAAAGCATGCCATATCATGGCATCAGTGTCTGCTAGGAAGTTGTGGCTAGACTGGGTTGAATGCTGGGCATGTTGACGTTTGTTAACGTCTGTTTAATATTAAGCAAATGACTTCTGTTTGGAGGAAACCAAACCAAAGCAACATAACCCAAAAAACATTCACAGTCTTCTTTGGAAGGAAACTTGACTGACTGAGGTGGCAGACAAGGGACGCTGAAAGGCCCCTTGATCTGAATGACTGGGACCAGGACTGTGGGACAGTGGACTAATCACAGCTAGTCAAGCTTGACTAGGAGATAACAGGACAAATTACTTAATTCCAACCAGAATGATATAATTCTAGTCATAAGCAAATTTTCAACATTTTAATGTTGAAAACAGAGGTGCTAATAGTGGAGTCAGAATTAAGAAATTGCTAGATGTAAGCTCAAGAGCTGTGGTTTTGAAGTACTGAAATTCATCTTTGTAGAAGGACTGATCACTGAATACTGCAGTATTCTCTACCACATATGACGAATTTTAACAGCTGAGCTGAATTTTGTTTTTGTTCTCTCATGATGAACACAATTATTAAGTGCTATCAGTTCTAACAACATGGCCAGATACCACCTTCACCTTTAAAAATTTGACCACATTAAAATTGTGAAAAGTGAAATTAATTCTAAATATATTTATTTGAAAACAAAATTTCAAAACTGTAGAGCAGCTCTTGAGTAAGAAATGAAGAATTTGACCTGTTTGATCACTCACCACAACAAAACCACTAAAGTTTCAGATTATAGGGCAAATTTCCAGGCTTGAGAATTAGATCAGTAATTTTATTCATATGTGGGGCAGATTCAACATATATACCATGGACATACATAAATATGTGCTCTAATAGAACTGGCTATTTTAAAAGCAAATGAAAGACAGGGACACATTGGAGGGCAGTTCTCTTGTACTGCATCTTACTTTGAGATCAGTAAAATGCAGCCAGGCTGGACTGCCTCAGAATTTAAAAACGTATGAGCACGTAATCTTTGTGATTATTTGTGTCTGTTTCAGCCTCAGGCACCTTGTCAAGCTTTCAGTAGCCCCTGAATTCCTACATATCTTCAAGCAAACTTTGGTTTTATTGTTTTTTTTCTTTCAGCAGTTCATGTAAACATTCAACAACTACTAAATATAAGTCTTTGTGCAACTCTGTTGTGGAATATTTCAATTTAAGATCAGTGCTGAGCCCAGCTTTGGTAACATCTTTGCCTGAGCTGTGGGACCTTCAAAGGCAGAGGATGAAGACATGGATCTTGCAGCAAGAACAAGAACAGATAACTGGGTGCTTTGGCCAAAACAAACCAGGAGCTGCACTGCCACTAACAAAGGAGACTTATTTATTTAAATTTATTTATTTAAAATTACCTAAAATTAAACTGTGAATAGTCACTATGGGTAAATTTAAGCTTCCTGGAAATGAGCTCAAGCTCTGGAGGAGTGAGACCCAGTGGATCTCAGACCTGAGCTAACTCACCCTTGTAAGCTGCAGCCAAATCACATGCCTCTCTCCCGACAAGTAACAAATTACCTTGCGTGACTCATACAACAATACTTAAAGGAGAAACAACTAAGAATCAATTTTTCCTAATTTAAAGTCATTTTACAACAGTAATTAATATTTTGATATTGTTACACATTTAATTCATTAAAAATGACACCCTGCTTCGACATGTTAGAACCTCCCTGCTTCCTGTGAAGGGAGGTATGAGAAGCTCCATGAAGACAATTACATCTTGTTTGTGAACTGACAACATACCAGTTCTATTGCAAAGCGTGTGGTCCCCGGGAGGTCTGAGACTTTGAGGCAAGCTGACCCCTAGCACCCAGTTAAAATTGTCCGCCAGGGAATTTTGCCAGCCACATCTGCCGTTCTCAAAGGTGCAGGAAGTTCCACATTCACTCTCATCTGTATTATCCCCACAGTTGTCTTCAAAATCACAGCTTTGTTCTGGTCTGTAACACTTGCCGTTCTGACATTGCCAATAGCCATGTGAACAGGAGCCTGAAAAGAGAAGAATGGGGGTGTCCCGGTGAATCACACTGCCATGCATCCTAGCAAGGTTACTGGAAGGTTACATTTCAGAGAGTTTGATATTTAGGAGGAGGAGGGTGGCCCAGAACAGTTTTATTAAAAGCCTTTGGTTCCCCCGAAGTGCCAATCCATTATCAGTTTATTTCTTTTGTATTTTGTCAAGAGATTGCCTAAATAAATGACTGTTTCCCTTGTAAAGCCTTTGAGGGCAAGTTCCAGCCAGGCATTCCTTCACTAACAAAGCTTTCTAGTCTGACTTAATTGCTGACATTCTCCTTTCATGTGGTGTAGGATTAAACCATTTCATTTTAGCTGCAAAGTTGAGCTCAGTTTAGCAGCCTCAATTCGGAAGAAAAAGCTTTTCTATTTTAACTACAGAGGTTTGCCTTTTAATGGGTTGCTTTTTTTTTCTTTGCAGACGAGTTCAGTGGGGTGATGCTGTCCTTTTTGTGCAGTATTCCTGGCATTATTGAGGGATAATTCTGCTATTGTACAGCCTAAAAGTTGTAGGACTTATTTCACAGGATCCATTTCCAAGCTTCATGTTTTCACTTCAGATAAGTTTCTGCAGGGCTCTGGATAAAAAGCAGCCCCATCGATACATTCTTTAATCAGGAAGGGAGACACAAAATTCTGAAATGGACTCCCCCTTATTTCCTTCTTCCATTCTGCTCTACCAGAAATAAATGCACAAGCATAATTTTATTTAAAGTAGGAGTATCACTATATTAGCTCATCAGACAAAAAAATAAAATATGTGCACATAAGAAAGTTGTACAAGTATGGGAAGAATTTGAAAATGACATGGTACTAAAAACATGTTTCCATTACCACTACCTTAATTTAAAGAAGGACTTGATGGAGCTAAATGAAATTCACTGGAAATTCACAAGGCTGGATTTTACTAAGAGGTCAGAATAACAGATTTATTAACAAAAAGAAAATAAGAGATGGGGTATTCAGTTGGTGTGTTGGCAACCTCCATCCCTAGGACTTTGTTTATGCCAGACTCTAAATTACAAATGCCCCAAACTAAGTGAAAAAGCGTTGCTGTAGGCTTTGGATAAAGTGAAAACCAGCCTTGAATCACTAAAGCTAAAGAAAACAAACATTAACCCCTCTTTTTAAGTAAAAAGTCCTCCTAACACATACTTATTAAAAATAAATAAATAAATAAAAATATTGGAATACCATAGAGATATCTAGCAAGCTTTCCAGGGAAATTATTCATTTCTAATTTCTGACTGCTTAGTAACAAAAGTATGTATCATGTTTGCTCTAGAAGACTGTGTATGATTTGGCTTTTAGCAGTTGCTCAGAGAAAGGAGGAAGAAGTCCTGAACAGAAAGAAGCAAGTCAGAACAAAAGTCTGATAATGACTTAGAAAGTCAAGAACATCAGGCAAAGTTCTCCAGAGCTGGAGACAAGGAAAATGGGTAAGCTCTGACTAGAAGAAAAAGACCTGCTTGAAGTTCACAGTCACAAGTTTATGAAAGCATCAGTGTGATTTTTATTAGTACACACTCTCTGAAAATGGTCCTGGTCAAAAGAATGGAGTAATTGTATCAATGTATCAGTCAGTATCTATTTATTACAACCTGCGAGACAGCTGGAGTCCATCAGAAACTTCTCTATCAATCTGCTTCAGAATTTCAATCATCTGTGTTGTTTCCCAAAGGGCAACAGAGATTTATTAGAAAATTGCTGCCAAATTTAAATGGCATCTATTCATAGGAGCTAGTTATAACCCTACATTCCTTTTATGTGATTGCACTAAGAATTTAAGGGAAAAAAATATTTTGTCAGCAAACTAGGAATTTAAATTTCAGGATGAAGTCTGTGCTTGGGAATACTTTTCCTTGCTGTTCATCACGATCAATAATTGCAATAACTATTGCATTTTGAGGTTGAAAAAAAGTGGAGTTGAAAAGTGGTAGTCTTTGTTTTCTGAGGAAAAACAAAAAAATCCATCTTGAATCCTGGCATGAATGAATCTTTTCAACCATGTGTAATGAATGATATTACACTGTCTAATTGAGTCTGTAACGTGACTTGTTTCTGGATGTACTTCCATAGTATGCCTTCTCTCTAAATGACATATTTCTAAGGCTTTATAACTGCAAAAAACCCCTCTAAACCTATAAGAGGTTTTTTGAGCTCTCTTTTTTTCCTCTCTACTTTTTCTCAATCCTAACAATCCAAACACTTGGTTATATAGATGCTTGTGGGTATAATACGGATATTTAATTGAAAGGAACTCCTCCTTAGCAAGGTTCAGTTTTTTTTTCCTCCAAGCAGCGTTTCTTAAAGATTATTAGGATGTAGACATTTTGCCCTATGTGGTAACTGCATCAACACACTAAGCTGCAGTGGACCCAAAGGAGCTGTTAGTGTCTTTCAGATCAATAATCTCTGAATTGAGGAGGATTTACACAACAGAGGAAAACAGCTGCACCAGTTAATAATCCCCTTGTTCTATATACCCTGAGCAAAATCAACAGATGGAACATTTATATTTTAAAATATGTAATTAGGACAAGGACTAATCACCTTTATTTTATAAAGGTATTTCTCTTAAATATATTTTGAAAAAAAACCACACTCCTGCAAACATCAAGAGAGAAAATAATCTTACGAGCAGAACTGAAATGTAACTTATCTTCTACATCAATGAACTTTGAATAGTAATAAAGATAACATGTTATATAGGTGCCAGCATTGAGACAGAACAGCAATAAATTACAGAAAAGACATTCATATTAAGAAACAGCATCTACATGTGTTATTCATGTAAACTTCAAACTCTGTCAAGAATGGTTGTGTTCTCAAAGAAGCAATTCCAGAGGGGAAAAAATTATTCCTTAATCTTGGAAACCATAGCCTGTGTCACAACAAGACTTTTCTATGAAGTAGCTAATATTTATATTACTCTATATCATAGTAATAGCTTTATTGCTTGTTTAGCTTCTCTCTGGAAAGAAATTAAAATAAAATTTTAAATCCTCTAAAATAAATGAATTTCATTAATGTATGATAAACTGATGCACAAACACCATTTTATTTATTCTTTTCTTTTACTTTAGCAGATGGAGCTATTTGAGAAGGACTTGTTTTTTTCTGCTATCACTTAAAAGGTCTTAATATCTTCAGATGATCTTCCTACATCTCTGTTCAGGAACACCTTATACTTAAAGTTAATTTTTTTATCACCCAAATTCTTTATCAATTGTTTGCTTCCTCCACAATATTTAGGTTGCCTTTTATTTCAGAATGTTTTTATCCCTCATCCTTCCTTTTATGCAGGTAATAGCTATTCTTTTTTTTTTTTTTTTTAAGGCCACTCATTACTTTACCATTAAAATCCATTACAAGTTCTCACAAGGTGTTTGCACTCATATCTGAGTATGCGATCATTTCATTTTCACTCAGTATTGATGAAAACAAATTGTGTCATATTTGCTTGGAATGACCATGAAAGATTCCTAAAGGAATTGTCTGATTACACATTTACATTGAGTGACCAAATGGAGCTCAATTAATGTAATTTATCAGAGAGAAGCTTAAGAAAGAGCTGGATCATGTTCTGTAATTACCTGTAAGAAGACAAACACTGATAGCAGTAAGCTCTAATCTAGTAGAAAAAACTCCAACATTGCAAGATCCATTGCTAGAAAATTGAAGTTTGAATTAAAATAAAATGATTGAGTAATTAAGCATTGAACAGGTAACCAAGGACTGTGATAAATCCTCCATCACCTAAGGGCTTTAAATAAAGACTGATTTTTTTCCCGAGAGATATGCTTTAGTTTAACTAAAAATTATTTGATAAATCAAGGAAGACTATAGATGAAAACCTGGTTAGTATTATACAGGAGGTTAAATTACATGTTAATAGTAGTGCCTTTTGGTTTTAAAAATCAAAATGCAGTTGGGGACCTTAATTTGCTCATATAATCATGAGAATTTATAATAGATAAACTAAATATTTATCCATGCCTATAGTAGCTACAAAATAGAGATGAAAATTTCAGATTTTTCTGTGAGATTCTGATCTTCTTGAAGTTGGTCCTTTAAATTTCTTTGTTTTTTGGAAATAAATTAAGTATGACAATTTAACTGATAAAAAAGATCAGAACTCCTAGAAAATTGCAAAACTATGGTTGTATATGGGATTACACTATTTATGACTCTACTCACAAGCATTTAACATCTAATTCTCATAATTTAAACTTTTTTTTTTTTTTTTAGTTCTTATTTTATATCAGCATTGCTTTAAAACCACCAGCAAGCTAACTTGTGTTTTAGAACCACAGGAAACAGATCGGTGATAAGGATATTCCAAAAGTTGTTAAACTTGTGCTTCTTAAACTTCTTGTATTTAATGGTATCATCTATGCTTTCCAAACCAAAATCCAAATTCAAAGAATGGGATAGTTTACAATTCTCAGAAGCATCAGAATAACACACCAGTAGGCTTGAAAAGCTAGATCTGCTTCCAAATATGTTCAAAAGATTTTATTTACATTCACATAGCTAGAAGTATACCTGTTCCTAAATCAAATCTAGAGTTCCTGTCGAACCATAATCTGGTATAGAGGTCAGAGTAATTAATCAGCAGACTGAGTTTGACATCCCAGGGATAGGGACTTTCTAGATAATTTAGATCTCTGAGTTTTTCCCTGAAAGAATTACTCCATTATCATTCTTCCTCTGAGTTGACATTACTGTATGACTGAATTGTATGTGTCCTAAAAAAAAAAAAAAATTGTTAACAAGAACATCTTTCCTCTAATATCTCACCAGTATAACCCAAGGACACAGAGTAAAGTGCTTTCATCACAGTTGATGATGCATAGTAATAATGACTTGTCAGTATAGGAACATGAAAAATGCATCTCATTTCAAAAGCAAAGCTTTGGAAATTACAAGATTTTTTAAAGACTTTCGAAGTTGAAGCACTGGAAAAAAAAGACGACTTAAAAACTGCTATACATTATCAGCTCTTTCTTTGTAAATAGTCTGTTTTTTCTACGATCGAGTGCAAACATTTGAATTTTTGGTTTTGTAAGCCTCTCAAGAACCTTGACATATTGATTTGCATTCTGAGCAACCCAAAGTGTAAAAACAACAGCTTGAGTTCATTTTCAAAAGGGACTTTGAGAAGAAACTCTTAACCTTCTAAGTTTCTGCCATGAGAAAGAGCTTTCCACTAATTCCTTTCCAGAAATTCCATTCCAGTAATCAGATCCAGTAATATTCATCCTCAGAACCATTAAGAATCAAAAACATAAACAGCAAGGTAGCCTACCACTGTTCAACATTATTGTCTCTATTTGTGACAGAGCATTGAAGTATCTTCTTTTTTCAGTTTGCTGGCACTTTATTATTTCTCATTAGAAAAGGATGGTCATTTATCAGTCATTCAATACACTTTAAGACATATCCAATCTGTGACTCATTCAGTGTGCCCTAATGTTCTGCTTTGCTGTATTTAAGGTTACAGAAATTCTCAAGAATAAGAAGAGCTGAAGGCAAGATGGGTACTCAGTGCCCCTCCATACTGAGTTTATTGGATATACTATAGACAGGACAGGGGAACTCTAAAAAAAAAATTATAAAGAATAAAAGCTTCAGTCTCAAGTGCTTAGGTGCATGTGAATGTGCATTCACTCAAAAGAAATGAAACAGCAGGTTTTGACTAAAGAAGGTCTTTCTAGGTCTTTTTAACTCCTCCACTGTTACAGTACTGGTATACTAATACTGTCAATAATAGAAATAGTGCATACTTTCCAGTGTTGCTTGAGTAATTCTACACCTATTCTATAAAACTTGCTAGCAGGTCAGCTTAAAAGGAAATTTTCAGTTAATCTCTTCAGCTGGGAAATCCCCATGCTGAATAAGAGACCTAGACCTGGATTCATTGACAGATACTCCTTCTATTGCAATAGTCTTAAGACTGTTTTGTTCCCTGCCAGAAAACTGAAAGAAGATACAACACATATTATAACGATTATTTCAGTGCTAATCAGATGGTTTAAGTCTCCAATCTAAAGAAATGGACAGACAAGCAAAACTGCTGTAACAGGACATATGGATAATGGGAACAGGGATTTATGAATTGTTATATACAATCTTCCCTTTCCAAACCCAAGTTGAAATTTAGAACCTGTCTTCTTGAGGGTGGACAAAGAAATACTAAGACAAAAAGGAATCCACATCTAGTTTTTAAGCAAAGCTTTTTCAGAAACAATGGTTTAAATTAGATTAAATACTAACTAAACTGAAAAGCTTAACTCACTCACGTGAGTTTACTCTTAGTAAATAAAATAAAATGAAATGAAATAAAATTTTGGTTTGCCTTGCTCCAGCTCAAAAAAAAACCAAACAAAAAACCACCTGAATATTCACTGCCTGAACTCCTTAGCAAAGACACAGAAAGAAAAAATGTTTCTTAGTTATGAAATCAACAATCCTAAAAATATGCCAAATATTTTTAAAAATCTTTTTTTTTCTTTCATTTGTCACTTTTAGTAGTAGTGGTATGCAATTTTAGGTCAAAAGGTTTAAACCTTTAAAAGGTTTAAGTCTTGCACCTCCAGCTTTCTCCACCATAGGAGGCAGTCATACAGACCCTGTGCCATGTGAGAATATCTTGGTGCAGCAGATCTGGAAGGAAGCCAGTCAAGCTGCCTTCTGAAGATCTCCAGGCTTGATTCCAAATTGTACCATGCCCTTTAGAGGTACAATTCAACAGCTCAACTAAAATGCATTGTATAACTGTACATTGAAATGTTGCCTGAGCAGCTAAATGTTACAGTGTTTTTATCAAAGCCTGGACTGATGCATAGCTGATGACATCTCTACCTTAGAGCCCAAAGTCATTTAGTTGTGATGTCCAGTTTAATGATCCAGTTGCTATCTGATTGTTTGAAGGGTGAAAGAAGGTATGGCATTTGCATTTCCTGGTGCCTAGTGCAAACTCTGGTCAGCGGTTTCACTGCCTGAGTTTCTGATGGGAGAAAAATCTGCAGATTGAATCTAAAAGATGGCTTGAAGTAAAGCAGAAACCCATAAATCAGAACAGTTTGAGCAAGAGAAATGGGGTGCATGAACTCTGAATAGCTGAAGTACATCAGAAGAGATTTTCTATAAGGACACCAAAGGAAAGCTGGGTAGACAATGAACTAAAAGCATTTGATCATGTTATAACTCAGGCTGAAGGAGGAGAGATCTTCACTGGCTGCACTGGAATATATGTTCCTTTCACATTCTCCACCACACTCTTAAGTTGTTGCCCGAAGCACACAGTGGAAGGGCAAGCTGCAGTGCAGTTTTAAATCCCCTTTGTACAACTTGCCAGAGCTGCCAGACTGTGCTCAGTAAATGTGACAGGTGGAAAATGCTTCCCTCAAATCCCACTCAAAGCCTGACCAACCAGCTCTCATTTACAGTCACAGCCCTGATGCTGAGATCAGAGGGCAGAACACCCTCCTGGCCAGATCTAACCTAGGTGAGGGAAGGCAGTAGACATGGAGGCCAAGAACTTGAGAAATGCTGGTTCCACAGCTGGAAGTATAAACCAAAATACTTCTAGAAACCCTTTCTCTGGCAAATAAAGGCATGAAAAAAGACATGGCTTAAGCAGTAAAAGTACAAAATAGTCACTGAGTGATTGTATTATATGTTCATAAGACCTCAGATATCTCTTCCAGCATCTGGCATTTTCTTTGACAAGTTAGACACTATGACGTGGTCCAGGAATGGTTTTAAATTGGCATAAGATTGTCCACTATTCAAAGGCGAAGATAACAAATGATGTATATCTGTTATCAGTTGGGGAACTCTACCATTTATGAATGTCAATCTATTCCCTTAAATCAGTATTAATATTCAACAATACAAATGTAAATTACAAAGGAAACTGCTCTGGAGTATTCTCAGTTATGTACAGAGGGGATGAAAGTGTGAAAGAGCTGCAAGAAACATAGTTTGTGCAGAATTTCTATAAACAATCACAGCATTTAAACACAGCTATATTTAAACTCTTTAGCAATACTTGAGTAAGAGTCAGGCGTAGGAGAAACTAAAAAAGTCCAAAACTGATTAAATTGAATCTCATGACTCCTATGAATCCTTCATCTCTCATTGCTCAGAAGGAATTCTTCACTATGAGGATGGTGAGGTGCTGGAACAGGTTGCCCAGAGAAGTTGTGGATGCCCCATCCCTGGAAGTGTTCAAGGCCAGGTTGGATGGGGCTTTGAGCAGTCTGGTCTAGTGGAAGGTGTCCCTGACCATGGCAGGGGTTTGGAACAAGATGATCTTTAATGTGCCTTCCAACCCAAACCATTCTATGATTCGTGATTCTATAAATAAGTTTCAGGATTACTGTATTTACCATACAATATTACAAAACTTTTTATCTATATTAGACAGAATGCTATAGTGAGCTGAAGAGGACATGATGATTGAAAGATTTTATTGATGTCTTGAACAGCCTTCCACACACCTTTGAGCCTCCACTGGAAAGATCAATAGGAAAATGAAAAATGCGTTATGCTTGATGGAAGAGAAAGATACCAACAAACTCTTTAATCACTCAGTATCTCAAAGAAACATAGCTTCTAATATAGTCAGCTTTTCCCTTTCCTCTGTGTTACAGTCATGTTTTTTCTCAGACAATGAAAGAAAAAGGTAAAAATATACCTATAAAGTTAGCATAAGTGGTTTGGGGTGAAATTCTGCAAGTAACAACAATTGCATTTGGAACCTGTATGCTCTAATGTCACTTCTACTGTTAATATTTCCTAATGTGATCAAGTAGTTCTGTTCCTTTTTTTTTTCCAGCCAGTATGAACAATTAAGACAAAAGCATTTTTTATTGATTATCCTCATTTAATGTTAGCCCAATCCAGCACAATCATTTATTCCCCAAAGCAATAATAACTTTATTAACTGTACGTCAGGTCAGTATGTGTTCATGTTTAGCAGCAGTCTTTGAGGTAAAAAAATAGTAGCACATAAGCTTAGCAAGTGACTGAACAAGGAAACAGCAGAAAATTTTATGGTTAGAAAGAGAGCCCTGATGAAATTGTTTTATCCCACTTCACATGAACTTGAGTTTTACAAGAAATTGCTCAAATCACTATGTCTAGTTCACTTTTATGAAAGGCAGCAACCTCAAGCAATTCCTCTGCCTTCAATATAATCAGTAACTTTCTCCATTGCTGCTACCAAAAGGCTATTTTTCATTTTTCAGATAAGGGACCCTTTTAGCATCTAGCCTAAATTTATTCATGACCAGTTCAGATACACTGATTTGTATGCAAGCTCTGCCATTCAGCTTTCCTCCACTCGGAAAGGAAGGTAAGGGAAACACAGAAGAAAGTACAAACAGATCTGAAACCCAAACCCCAATACTACTCAAAACCTCACATTTACCTGGCCCAAACCTTCATCTGAAAGCCCAACAGAAGCTGAATACTTTCTTACACCAGTCTTCTTTTGAAGCCTAGCTGCATAACACTAGACAACTTCAAAATGCAGAAGAATAATTTTATATCTATGGCTGTGATAAAACCATGAGAAAGACTTTTCTGTGGCATTTCTGCTTTGTGACAAAGTAGGTCTCACTAATATGAAGCTGGGCATCCAAATTAAAGATTTTTTTAAAATCTAAAATACATCTCTGAGTCTTTCCAAGTTCATGAATCAGTAGATCATGTTTTGTATGCACTAGAATACTAAATACTGGCCTGGATAGCAAAACTCTCAAATTAACAATTTCAGCTCTTAGAGCTCTTTATCTCCACTAAGAGGCAAAGCTTCTCTCAAACCTCAGAGTCTCAATCCTGGATTATTCTTCAGGGACAGAAGGAAGGAATTGTAGTAAGGCTGGGTTATAGCAGCCTTACTACTTTAGCTTCACGACTGGAATATCTTTTTGACCAATGTATAGCATCTACTTGGAAGTCAGCCTCTTGGGCATTTACATTTGGATGCATCTGTACATTTCCTAAAAGTCACTACACAGAATCACATAAGCATCCTTCACAGAAATTGATTCCAAAGGGAGTAAGTTGTAGGATGTGTTTGAATCCATCTCTGTCCCTGCCTGGCACAACAGAACAACAATAGCTCTGCTATAGAAAGGATCTTTTCCTCTTTGTATGAAAAGGGAGGCAAGATTTTCACTTAGAGATAGTATTTATTGAGGATTTGTTGTCCTATTGGAAAAAAGTTAAGAATAACAATAAAGTTTCTCTCTTGGATAGTGAATCTTGATTTGCTATGTCACCTACTGTTTATTCCTGATCACTAGACAAAGTAACTTGTTATCTGTTATCCTAATTAGGTTTTATATAACCCACTAAAATGTAGTAGGCTTAAAAGTATATGATCAAAATTATGCCTGAGTTTATCATCATGGAATAATTACAGCTTCCTATTGATATTGTCAGTTGAAAGGGGACCAGTGTAGCTGTTATGCATTTTCTCAGTAGGGAAATATTTTCTTTAGAACAGACGTTCTGCTTGCACAGAGGCTTTAGGTGTGTGCTGTTTTTTTGCAGAAGCATGAAAAATGTCAAAATATCACAGGAAGAGATATTTCAGCCATGCTTCCCAAGTTTATAGTCTCAGACAGTTTGAGAATTAGAAGTCATTATTTGCTTTAGGACTGTGCAAGTGATTGTATATATAGAATCATAGAATCATCTAGGTTGGAAAAGACCTTCAAGATCATCAAGTCCAACCATTAACCTAACACTGCCAAGTTCACCACTAAACCATGTCCCTAAGCACCACATCTACAAGTCTTTTAAATACCTCAAGGGATGGAGACTCAACCACTTCCCTGGGCAGCCTGTTCCAGTGCCTGACTACTCTTTTAGTGAAGAAATTTTTCCTAATATCCAACTTAAACCTCCCTTGGTGCAACTTGAGGTAATTTCCTCTTGTCCTATTGTTTATTATTTGGGAGAAGAGACCAACCCCCACCTCGCTATAACCTCTTTTCAGGTAGTTGTAGTGAGTGATAAGGTCTCCCCTCAGCCTCCTCTTCTCCAGACTATACAACCCCAGCTCCCTCAGCAGCTCCTCATAAAACTTGTTCTCTAGACCCTTTACCTGCTTCATTGCCCTTCTTTGGACATGCCTCAGCACCTCAATGTCCTTCTTGTAGTGAGAGGCCCAAAACTGAACACAGTACTCGAGGTGAGGCCTCACCAGTGCCGAGTACAGAAGGACGATCATGTCCCTAGTCCTGCTGGCCATACTATTTCTGATATAAGTCAGGATGCTATTGGCCTTCTTGACCACCTGGGCACACTGCTGGCTCATATTCAGCCATCTGTCAACCAGCACCCCCAGGTCCTTTTCTGCCAAGCAGCTCTCCAGCCACTCTTCCCCAAGCCTGTAGCGTTGCATGGGGTTGTTGTGACCCAAGTGCAGGACCCAGAACTGACCCTTGTTGAACCTCATACAGTTGGCCTCAGCCCATCAATCCAGCCTGTCCAGATCCCTCTGTAGAGCCTTAATAGATATGCAGGGGAGAAGCAAAAGTATGTGCTCCACTGGGAGGGACAGAGTAGATATAACTCCTGATCTGGTGGACTGGCTGTGTTCCTTTTAACTTCAAGAAATAGATAGCTAATTTTTCCTTGATAATTGGCTATTAAATAGCCACAGTTCATTTCTGTTGATGAATGCCACATTTCTGTTTTTAAATAATTAAAATAGAAATTTGGTAAATGAAAACTATTCCATCAAATTTAGACACAAAGAGTTGTTCTAGCTAAACATTTGTTTTGCATGACCTTCTTTCATGTAAAACTGAAGAATATAACATTTTAAAGATGATGTTTTTTCACCCTGTCTCTCTGCTGTCCTTCCCCCTAGGATAACATATCTTGTTATTTCCATTATGAACTTCAGTACACATGAAAAGAAAAACAACTAGTGCTTACAATTAAACTGTTTTAATTAACTAGTTAATTATATGAAGTATGCATAGTAACAATAATTGTGTGTCTCAAAATATTTTAGTTAAACAACCTGGATTAATTAATACAGAGATTCAGATACTAATCTTTCAATCAGTATTGGTCATTATTCTATGATCATTTATCACAGTATAAAACCAGTGTTTCAGCTTCCAGTTTCACTCAGTTCTCTAGCTAGCTATTACATACTTAACATGAAAATATGTTATAAGAACTTTTCAGAAAACTAGGATTACTCTTATGAAAAAAAATACATTGATATTCTGTGTCTCATTCACTGAAATTGGTATCAATTTTCTTCCGATGTAACACCTTGTTTTACCACATCATCCCCAAATTGACCGCACACAATATGTTGTTTTTTGTAGAAAATAATTTCCCAAGTCAGTTTTCATCATGCTAATAAAAGAATTTTTGATATCACATCTTTAAATGCTTGTGCATTCTCTATCTAGTTACACAAAGTGCTCCAAATGATGTTCAACAAACTATGTGCCCATAAACTATATTGTTCTACAAATGTAAGCACACATTCAACTAGTGAAAAGATCTGGAATAAAAAAAAAATGTAGAATCTGAGCAGTAGAATTATGGAAACTACTTCATCTATTTGGAAAACAATTCAGGTTTTTCTTACAATGCCATATAATTGCAAATAGCTCCATAAAACAGATGAGAAACAGAAAACTGGAAAATATCATATCCTACGCAACTGCAAAGGCATCTGTTAGAAGACAGACATTTGGCTATTGTTGTGCTAGCAGCAGACCTTGTAACTTAATTAGACCATATGGAATGACATTTAATACAAATATTAGTTTGGAAACCTTCCTGTCAAACAAGGCACATTCTAGTCTTTGACAAAATATGTAAATGATGCTTTACATATCCTCAAGCTGAGCTGTAACAGCATCAAAGTAAAGATGTCATATATAAAGCTTTATGCAGCCAATTCTTAAACACTTTTATCAAGATAAAAATCTTTTACTAGGTGTCTGTAAAAAATGGCAGTACCAGATAAAACACACAGAATAATAAAGTCTATCATTAGTTCAATCACACTAAAGTCCTTAAAAAAATAAAAGATCTTCAAAGTAAACACAGACTAAACAAGAAAGCATATTTGAAGGCCTTCTGCCATAACAGATATGAATTATTTCTAATCTCTTAATTTCTAGTATTTTGAAGGCAATATTCTGACCTTTTAAATTTTCCTCTGATGCTGACCTGGTATCAGCCATCATCTTCAATCTCTGCTGTGAAACCTTTGCACAGTAATACTGGAGGCATTAGTTTCCATAGTATTACCTGTCAGAGACCATTCAGTGTGAGTCCAATGTCTTGAATGTAAATTAGTGTCTCCTTAATGCCTCCGTCTTGAATACCTCCAGTATGCAGGTTTGTGATAGTTTTACTGCAGTTCCATATGCAAAAATGGCAATGACCTGGTCTGAGTAGAGACTACAAAAGGAGAGGCTGAGGGCTTGAGGTGACACCTTGTGAAAGCAGATGAAAGAAGCAAGAAGATTTCAAAGGGAGAAGATTTAGAACAGAACAGAATGATCTAATGAAGACAAACTCTCATCTCTGTAAGGTGTACGCAAAAGGGAAATGCTAATAGAGCCACCCAGAGTGGCAGGTTGCAGCCACTGAACATGACCAGAAGCAGACGTCATAGGGAGAGGACATCATGCACTGCCATCCCATAACTGCTTAGCCTACTGTTAAAGGAATGAGTGTCACATCCCATAGATGAGATACTGCACCTGTATTATGGGAAACACTCCATATCTTCCAGCACTCTGAGGCTGTCAACCTAAATGCTCATCACTTGACAGTCATTTCTGCTTAAGCTAGCAGCAGGGCAACTCAAAAAAACATTTCTGATAAAGCAAATCTACACCAACCTAGGAAAAGAAAGAGACCTGTAAGAGATGATAAAAATAAAACTATGTCAAAAAGAGTTCTAAAATAAAAACTTAGATGGCATTTACCTCACAGAGAGACCTTTATGTTTACATGTAGGCAAGGTAAGTGTCTTAAATTGCCATTAAAACTGATGGGGATCTGGTTGGTATAATTGTTGGACTTCAAAGAATGATCAGATCATGCTAAAATAGAACGTAGAGTTTTATTTGGTTGCCCACACACAGAGCATCTCAAAATGTGTAAGACATCCTTCTTTGTCACCAGCTGCTACCCCTGAAGGGAGTATAATTTCCATACATCCTGTGTTATATACATGTGAACACTGGGGATTTCTTAGATACCCTACTGCATCACAGACAACAATAGATGCCTTTATGTGTACAAATCAGTTGTGTCAAGTGACTGGGCAGCAAAAGAGCGATATAATACATTGACTGTAATTGGAATTTAGATACCTGACACATCTTGAGTACACCTACATTCACATGACATCTGATTTCAGTCTTAACTTGAAGCTGAAGGAGAAAAGAATCTTTGCTCTCTCCAGTTCACCAACATATTCCCTCTCTGGTCTAGTGAAAGAGGAAAATCTGGTAGGTTTTTTTTCCCCTACGCTTGGTGAAGACCATGCAGCCTTAGTCAATAACGTCCATCATTTTTTCTTGAGGACAAATTCTGTGATTATTGGTGACATGGTGACACAACCTTTGCTTGTATTCTGGATAGTTGGAAGTTTCCAGAGATCAAAAAAGCCCTTTTTTGAATTTCCATTTCCTCAGTTTTTTCTCCCTGTGTGAGGCATGTGAGGTGATCTGACTTTTGAGCATAAACCAAGCGTGGTCCTTCCACACTCAGGAAGGCTTTATACTGTTTAGACAGTTAACAGTCTTTTCACCATTTATTTGTTTATTAACTTGTTTATCTTATGACTAAATAGGAATTCAGACACATCTTCTGATAGTTAGGTATCTTGTGAGAACTACAATATCATTCTACTTGGGAGGCATATTCTGTTGAAAAGTTTGAGAACAAAATAAATCACAGAATGAAAATGAGGCTGTGCAGTGAATTGCTTCAAACCTTCCTTGATAGAAAGCATAAAATATAAACTGAGCTTTCAAATAAAATTTACAAATATCTTATGCAAAATAATGTTTTTCTTTGTCTAATGTATACCATATTGAAAGTGTAAACACTGTAACTAGGAGAGTAAAATACAGTCCAAAGTGACTATTGATAAGTATGTGCTGAAAAGCCACTTCAAGTTCAGCTTGTTTCCTACAGTTAGAGAGGGAGAGAAAAGAAGCACACACATGCCTGCAGTCTTAATCACACATGGAAATTTTGTTCCAGGATATCTAGATAATTCAAATGCCCAGCAAAGGTGTACTGCACTAAAGGTAAAATAGGGCTAGATACTGTGAAATATAACTTTTTTTCAGACCACCTTTGCTGGTGCAAGACTTGACTTAATAGAAATATCAAGTGTTTTTAATTTACTAAGAATGCCCTGTACTGTAGCATTATTTCTCTACTTTCAGATGTGTGTGAGAAAAGTCATAAATACACTCAAGTAAGAGTAATTTGTTAGCTAGTTCTTGGAATGCGAAGTAAGGTTAGAGCTTTCATGTTCTCAATTCACCGAGGCAGGCTCTGTGTATGGAATATGTAACACATAGGGAAAGGTCTGAGCTAATAATGCCAGTATCACTGATAGTCCTGGGAAAGCTTAGATTTGGTAAAAGTCTTCTTAGTTCTCCCAGTAGGGAGAAAATAAAAGAATATGGCTCTTTAACAGAGTTCTCCTTTATAAATCTGGTATCAGGAATTCCTTTTGCACTTTTAGGAACAGCTTGCCTTTGGTTAGAAAAGCTGTTCCCATACCCCAGCTACCCATTGCCAAAAGGAATCACCAGTTCATACCATGAATGTAGAGATAAATACCTGCCCTCACCAGCTGCTCAGAGACTCACTTCAAACTGCCAGCACTGAAAATTCATTCCTCCTTACCTAATACTTATTTGGATGTCTGCTCTGTGACTTGTTTCTCAGAAAACTGTCTGGGGAGGCCCAAGAGCTAATGTTGAATTTGAAAAGATGTTATTTTTAACTCCAATGTATCTTTAAAATTACAACTGATTCTAAATTTTTGTAATTGTTTTACAAATTAGACTAATATAAGTAAATGGGAAAATTTTGTAGTTTAGCATATGGGCACATTGTTTTAATCTTTAAAACTATCATACAATCTGGTAAGGCTAGAATTCAACAACAAAGGAGATAATTCAGAGTCCGGGCTACCGAAAACCAAAAAGAAGAAACTGTAGAATGAAATAAGTAGACCAAGGGCAGATATTTCAAATTGAATTGATAAAGTATGGTGATTATAATTACACTGACTTGGAATTTAGATGGTGAAAGCTTCATAGGATCAGAAAATACAACATGAAAATCCAGGCAATATATTTTGTCTCCTTCACTGCCAATAAAAAGATAATTTTCTTCATAACAGCTGGACAATGTATGTAGAAATTGTATTCAAGTCACCTGTATGCATGACCACTATTACCTTTGTGTCCAGCTACTAAATCAATCTACTTATTCTACAGTATTTCTATGATTTTCCTGAAAAGTATGGAGAAACTATATCTTGTTCCAGAAAGGACAGAGAAAAAACAAACATGTCAGTTTATTATTTTTAAAAGTCTAGACTATAACCATGAACTTTTCTTTTCATACTGTTGTATAGGTGAAAATGACAATTACCACTTGCATGGAATTTCATTCTAGACAGATATGAGAGTCTGTTTCTGTTCATGTACTAATTAAGAAAAAAAGAAAGTTTCACAACCTGCTTTATGCGATTAAGGCAATTAAACAGGTATATTCTATCTTCCAAAAGTTCAGGGGCATGCCAGAAATTATGAGTGCTTTTTATAGGCTTGTTTGTTTGTTCACGTTTTTGGGGTTTGGGTTTTTTTTTTTTTTTTGGATGGTTGGTTGGTTGTTTTTTTTCCCAGAACTGGTTTTAAACTGCTTTAGAAATACTACTTTATTTGTTTCACATATTGTTCCCTCAGACAATGGTCAATGCTGGTTGCTTCAAAGGAAGATGTAAACGCTTTGTTATTCAATTAGTTGTACATAAGGAGATATTTTTTCCTCTTTTCAGTAGGAGACCACATTATGCACTGAAACATAAAACGTGATTGTTCTTGTAATTATATATTAGTTAGAATAACTGCCAAGGTTATTTCTATTTATGTGTCTGTAAATTTTTATAAATCTAATTACATCTGCGAAAGAGTGATATAAGCAATATCCTTCGGCCTTTAGAGTACACTCTAAAGTTTTGGGTAATATTTAAAATGAAAAGATTTTGGCAAATCTGGTTTCCTGACTATTCTCTTCCTTTATCTTTATTTATTTTAATTATAGCTATGTTGCTGAATTCTACAAGTTTTTGTTTGTTTGTTTGTTTGTCCCAAGCAAGTGTGTCAGGTATCTTATAGAACTACAATGGATCTTAACAACCACAGTTAGGCAAATGAATTGCATCCTGAGTGACTGAAAATGAAATGCAATGTTAATTGATTTACACAGAGGACAACCCATCTTCAGATATGGGTCATGAGCTACAATCACTGCCCCTGCTAAGGAGTGACACAGCAGAGTACTGCAGATAGCTCCAGGAACACATCAGCCCAATGCTCAAAAAGGGCAAAACAAATAAAGTGTTAGGATTTATCAGGAAAGAGAACAAAGAGAAAAATAATCCTTTTGCTACAGTATCATTCCACTGTTCACTCATTTCCTAAATACTCTACACAGACCTGATCTTATAACTTCAAAAGATTATAGCAGATTTTTTAAAAACTCAGAGAAAGGAAAACATATGGAATAGTTTCCATGTAAGAAATAAGTTGGACCTCCTTCAGTGTCTAATGTTCCTTAAGGATGACTGCATAGAGATCAATATGGAGTAGGTGGGTTTGTCTGTTGTTCAGCACTATTGTCAGTAAAAGACATTATCAAACAGGAGACAGGGTGAAAACGGAGTCACTTTCTCAGCAAGTGGCAGACCTGTACAACTTGCTGCCAAAAATAAGGAGGGGCTAAACTTTCGAACGTGTTCCCAGGGAAACTAGACTCTTTACAGAAGGCAAATACATTAAGGTTTACTACATATGCAAAACTACATTTGGTTCAAAAGGTCTCCTAAAAAGGAAATATTAGGAACATTAGGAGGAAGTATCATATATGCTTGTCCTTTTTTGGTTCTTGCTCAACATCTCATTGACAGTGTTGGGGACAGGATATAAAGTGAAATGGACCTTGATGCGATCTCCTGTGAATATTCCTGTGTTCTTAAAGACACATGTAACACTTCAGTAAATCTCTTTTAATTTGTCGGAAATAACAACTGTCTTCTCTACAAAACTGAAGTCAACAGCCACCAGTTCTCTTGTCTCTGGGAATAACTTTTCTCCATTGTAACCTGCTAATCTGATCAGGCAGCCCTTGGCAGCTGTTGTATTCCCAGATAAGTGGTACGGAGACATGAGCAGAAACTCTGATGGACGGATCTGCTATTTTTATAGCCAGTAACAATTCAGGAGGGAAGGGAGGGAAAGGAGAGAGAGGGGATGAGCAAATTTGGAGATCATGGAAGTTGTTGTCAAATCCATGATGTCTCCTTTGTAAAAAAATATAAGTACAAAATATGACTCATGCCCAAGGTCTCACATTTTGTGGGCATAGTCAGACAGTATCTTAATCTGTGAACATTCTTAGGGAGATCATATAACTCCTTTTGAAATTATGGTTGCTGCATCAAGAAGAAGAAGGTGTGAATGCCTCCTGGAAAGGCCATGACTTTGAGAACTATTAATTCCCTTCTATTGGGAAAAGCATATAGAAAATAGCTGTCACTGCATTTTTGAAATGTAATGGGGAGAAAGAGTGATTAACTGTTGGGAAAATATGCTTCCTGACCTATGCAATCCTGCCAGCTTGCCAGGTCCATAGGGAAGGTCTAACTTACTTCAGAGGAAACAAGGCTGGAATTGCAACTTTTCAAGGTTCAGTGTGGCCAAGGGCTGTTCCTGGGCTGATGTGGATACAGGCAGCTCCTTACAGGGGGCAGAGTCTAACTTGACAATCTGGCCACACTGCAGAGACACAGCAACAGGCATAAATAGCACTGTTAGAACAAAACTGCAATAGCACTGTCAGAACAAAACTGCCTTTGTATTTTTCTACATACAGTACCATTGCAGGACATGAACAAAACCCGATATTCCCCCATACATCACTATTCATACAGTGAAGACTTGATAAGCGCCAGCCTAAAATGACGTCTATTCATTCTCAGGCACAGCATTTTAAGCAGCTCTCAGTGACTTTCCATTTCAGCATCGTTGTTGCTAAACAGCATCAGGAAGACAGTCTACAGTATGCTGTCAGTCTACAGAAAGTGACAATGCTAACTTTCAAAATTATTTTTTCCAGTTGTCCAGTGCTCGCTTTCAGCCTTTAAGTATTACAGCATGTTTGTCTGGAAAAAAACCAACTCCCCTAGAATGTATTTTTTAATGTTTAGGACTTCAAAGACTTTACAAAGAGTCAAGGAACAATCTTTCTGAACAGATTGTGTTCTACACAGTGAGACTGGTCATAAGACTCAGAAGGATCTCCCTTGATGTGTGCCTTACAGTGAATTCTGATTTTAAAAGAAGACATTAAAAAGGAGTTGTATCAGACTTTTTTTTAATGTGGTTTGTTCAGTTTACAGAATACCAATTGTAAATTGGTATGTCATAAAAATTACAAAGTAAGCTCTTCAAACTGTGAGAAAGAACACTGAATAACAAAACTTCATTTGGGTGAAGAGAAGGGGAGGAAAACATTATGACAGTTGCTATTCATTGTACTATTTTGAGTACCTAAAATGAAGGAGACATTCCTTGTAAGTCCTGAGAAAAGGAAACACCTGTCCACATATAGTAGAGGAAGCATATTAACCAGCTAGAAAAATCTGCATCAATTCTGCATTGTCATGTTATGAGAATAGACCTCAAAAGCTATGAATCTCTTTTTTAGAGAGAAAGCATTTCAACTTTCTTAGCAAATATTCTGTCTAGCTGGAGAGAAGAAAGGAGTAAATCTCTGCTGCATGATGTTCTTCAACCTCAGAAACTTTAAAAAAATTGAGCAATGGATATAAGTGTTTCAGTTTTGGTTAAACTCTCCTTTGTCTCTGCACATAAGCAGAGAAGTCTAGGAATCCAGATTTTTGCAGCTGATCATCACGGTCATCATTAGCTGGGTCTAATTTATAAAGTTCCACCACTGAGCACTTTTCACAGCCTCCAGCATGCATTTTGCCACTGTTCAGAACATTTCTGTGGGCAGGAGTCGACTTCATACTCAGGTTTCTAAGCCCACTTTTTAAGCAATGATCCAAACAGATATCACTGCTAAACAGTAGCTGTAAGTTGGAGCCCTCAGTGGCTAATGTAAACTCTTATTCGGGACAAGTGAAAATTGTTGATACAGAAAAGATGGTTCACTATAAGGATGAATTTAGACCATTATCTCAAAGTGTTGTGAATCTACAAAGTTCACAAAGTACATCTTAGATGAGCTACACTAAGAAATCAGTCCCTAGTGGCTTTGTCCTGAGATTTTAGTAGCTTTTTTATTATACAGATCATAAAAGTGTTTTGGAACATCCTTTACTATCAAAACCAAAGCTTTTAAAGTTTCTAACATTGCCACAGGGACTTGCATCTACCATTAAGAGGATAGAGTCTGAAAACATCAAAAATAAAGAATCAGAAATCTCAGCTAGTGTTCCTCTTGGGGTAACATTCATATAAAGCTGAACTTTAAAATACCAATCTAATTTGCAATAAATTTCCGTGATTGTTTTGACAGAAGTAGGAAGCCAATACTACATACTGTAACTGGCAACTTATCAGAGATATATCTGGAAAATACTGCCCATATCTTTCCTGCTTATCTTGTGCACAAAGTACAGTGTAATTTCTTAGGTTTGATGTACTCTCATCAGTGTTATTTCCCAGTTCCTGAGCAGTGCTTAATGATATCCTAAAGGGGAAGGCTACTCATTAGCAGCAGTAACAAAGCAAAGCAGCTCACATAAATTAATGATCCATTCTGCCGGTAGTCCTTGACATTGGGAAATATTAACTTTGTTTTATTGATCAGAAAGACAGAGAAGTGAGATAAAATGACTTGCTGCAGCCATGCAGGAAATTTGTAGTAGGCCCAGGAACAAAATGCATCTCCTAAATTCTACTTTGGGGGTTTACATTTCAGTAGCTCTGGTGATAAATATGGAAGGAGGAAAGAGATTTTTCCTGTTCTGTCAGAAACAGTTTCTCCTTCATCATTTGTGTCCAAGCAAATATTAGTAATGAAAAACATCAGGGCTTTCAGGAGCAGCTCTTGCCTTGGGGTTATTGGGATCCATCCCCATCAGAACTTCATTATGTTTGGTAAAATTTTTTTGAGTCTTATTTCCCTTGTGCAGTAAGTGAGGGTGGTGCAAATAATTGCACCAATGCTAGCACCACACCACACAGGAAGAAGGTGGATATGGTGCCCAAACAGTATCAGTAGGAATTCCCACTAGCCAAAAAGCATTGAAGCCTGCTGGCCTTATTGCAATCTATCCATATTGGCTCTGTCCCACTCCTAATTCTTTATTTTACAATAACTATATTTTACAACAACTATATTTTACAACTATTGATAAATAAATCCCACTGAATTAAGCAGGATATTGTCTAAGTATACATGGCTGGACAATAAGTCTTGCAGATTCACAAGTGTTGACTCAGTACTCAAACAATTATTTCATAAAATAATTTTTTTAGAATTTCAAAGAGCTACTTAAAAGCATGTTAGTTTCAACATGTGTTTAGCAAGTTATGTGTTCTATTTCTCTTTTGAAGGAGAAACAAAGAAATGAAAGTAATGCTGCTATTCATTCTTTCCAGACTTACATAGACTGTTTGTCCATACCAGGAACATACCTGTTGGAGGCAGTGTTGTGAGTTCTGCTGGTAAAAACTCCTGGGATGGTAAGCACTCCCTGGAAAACGTGAGGTCATCAAGTGCTATGCCATCTTTGGGACCTTTTCCAGCTATTCCTTCAAAGACAACTTGGAAATCTTCATCTCCATCTCCAGTCAGGATCAGTGCCTTGCGCTGCCAAAAATTTCCCTGGTTTCCAGTAAGATTAAGGAGAACTTTTTCATGTTTCGCCATAGTCCTCTGGTAGACAATCAATGATCCAATGTGAGCTCCATACATATGGTAATAGAAAAGTATCTGTAAGCAAGAACAATAGCATCAAGTATACAATAGGTGACTTCAGACACATTCTGCTATTATATTTACCCTGATTATTAAACTGAGCATCATTAGTAGCATTCAGAATAACCCTTAATTTTACTGATTCAAAAAAAAACTAATTAAAAAGTACACAAAAAGACTAACTAGTGAAAATTTTTGAACTATTACATAAGCCAAACTTTGAAGCCAGCATTACAGTACTGTGGCAGCTGATCTTGCATGCCTTTTAATAACTCTTGCATGTAAATGTAAAAGAATGAAAATACTTGATAAGGAAACAGAGGAATGGAGCAGTGCCATTTCCAATATGGGAAGTAACTTCAGTTTACTGAACACTTTCTGGTTATAAATGTGTTTGTGCTAGATTATAGAGTGTGTAATTAGAAAACAATTTAATCTAATATGGGAGCAAGACTTCTACATGAACTGCAGAAATGCAAAACAATAACTAAAATAAAACATAAGAGGTCCTAGGATTAGAAAACAGTTATTTTTATTTTTTAGTAAAAATGAGGAAAACAAATTATGAAGTACAAAAGTAAGATCAAGTACATACAGAACATAAAAAAAATCACTGTGAAGAGTTGTCACCATTAACTGCTCTCTCAGTTATTTTCAATTCAAGAGCAACAAAGGAATACTTCTATTTAATCAAATTAATACTCAATTTAGTTCAATACCTTGTTTCTGACAAAGATCAGAATATTTCCAAGAATATGTAGGACCCTGAAAGAAGGCAATTCATGCTATAATAGGCGAGAACACGTCTATAGTTCAAATTTCTTCCTAGTCTAATGCATAACACGAGCCCTAAAGAATGAAAACTTTATCTTATTTATTATAGCTATAAAAACGTAATAGCGAATATGATACCCATGTAAATGTAAAGTCACGTCCCTTTGTGTTACTGGATGTTATAGGATTTTGTAGGTTTCTGCAGTCTACTGCATTGCATAAATATATCATTTCTTTTAAAAAACCCACATTTCTATTTAATTGATTTTCTCTAATTATTGATTAGTAAAGCCACCAAGGGCTTTGTGTTATAATTTTTTTGAAAGTGCTATGTGTTCACTTTCAGAATGTCTCCTGTGCAATGAAGTAGTCAAATATAATTTTTATAAGACAGTTTTCTTGTATGGAAATATTTCTATTCACTTGCCCATTTCCTGTCCTGAAACTACTTTGTTTCTCTTAAAATTCTTCTTTAAATGAGGTTTGTCTATTAAATATATGTGTATATCTTTAAACTATATAATGATTTTCACATTTTTAGGATTAATCTCTATTTCTTTTTACTACTGCTGAGTTTTGTTTGATTTTCTGACTGTCATTAAATTCTGAGAAGATAGATATTTTCACAGAACTGCCCACCACACTACTTCTGATCGGCTACAGTTCTTTTCAAAACTACCAGACTGTATTTTGTATGTTTGCCTTTCTCTTATGACCATTGAATTCTTATCCCCTCCAGCCCTGGCCCCCAACATTACTTTCTGGACTTCACATTTATTTACAATACCCTTATCTCAATTACACTGCATCATTTTATATATTGGAGTCAACATACTGGTCTTCCGTTCTATTACATAATTTCTAGATATATCACATAGTAGTAACGTCATCTTGATAACAGCTATGTACAAATTTAACTTCAGGCATGTATCCAAGTCCTTTCAGGGCTGGGACCCCACATTACCGAGGCTTGAATTATAAAGCATGTGAAATATTCATTCCCATACTTAATTTGCTTTGCATCAGAACATAGGCTAGCTTTCTAGTCTTCATTCTCCAAGATTCCCTGGATATTGTCATTCATCAGTTGGCTACTTAATCTTTTCAGGCCTATCCTGAAGAATTTATCATAGATTTTTGAAACTAAAAGATTTAGAACAAGTGGTTCTGTTTGTAACCAAGTTTTTGATACTGAAGTAAAATTGGAAAAGTTACAATGCAAAAGTATACAGAAAATACAATACTTGCAAAAACAAACAAGCAGCACCCCCACCCTTTTCTACTGTGCATACCATAAAGGAATTGCTGATATTAATGACATCTTTCATATTTTGTATTAAAATTCTTTGACTTCATTCTTAAATTCCCTCAGAATCACAGTGTATGCCATATGCTTTGTGTTACTTATTACAACTAAATTTAAGACTTTGTTCCAACACCATCTCTTTTGGCATGATAGTCAGCAACAATGCTGGTTCAATCATAGAATCATAGAATACCAGGTTGGAAGGGATCTCAAGGATCGTCTAGTCCAACCTTTCTAGTATAATCTAGACGAGATGGCCCAGCACCATGTCCAGTTGAGTCTTAAACATGTTCAGCGTAGCGGAGTCAACCACTTCCCTGGGGAGATTATTCCAATGATTGACTGTTCTCATTGTGAAAAATTTTCCTCTCGTGTCCAATCGGAATCTCCCTGGGAGTAACTTGTACCCATTACCCCTTGTCCTCAGGAGCAGCTCTCAGGCTGGTATCTCTACATAACATCCTGTAGTCAATAATAATCCAAAGAAGGTATTTAAGGTTTTTTAAAGCGTTTTCAACACAATTCGTTTATTATTCCACAATACTATAAAATAAATTTCCTGGTTTGCTTATGGGTTAACATTTCCAGATAGTATATTTATCACTGACGCCTATCATAGTCTCACTTTCTTTCTACTTAATTTCCCTTGGATTTCTATTAATTTTGAAGATGAACCTTGGTTTGCGAAAGTCTTGCATACAAAAAAACCTTTTTTTTCATGTATGTCCCTTTATACTTGCTGATATATAATTGTTTTCTCTGCATAAAACTCTTGTCCCACTGATGTAAATGTACATTTTCCATTGATCTGAATGGGCCTAAGATCCCAAACTAAGTCTGTTGCAATATATGATGTAGCATTTTCTTCTCTAATAACTCACAGAAAGGAGTAGAATACTTAAAGGGACTGTCTAATCTGCTAAGATTAGATTAGAAGCTCTGGGTCTTGAAATAATTTTTTCATTCATACAATTTCCTTTACCAGAAATTCTACTTCCCTTGGTCAGTTGCCTAAATGAAAGTTTCAGAACTGGTCAGAACCTTCAAAAAGTACTATAAAATGTCATAAATATGACTGTTTCAGGCCATATCTTGGATGTAGAATTTTTTCTGTAGAAGGTGCGTAGACCCACTGGTTTTTGTAAATAATTTTCAGTATGACAAAAGTAATAGTTTCCAATAGTTACGCTGCAAGCTTTTCATTGCATTTAATGTGTGATACATCATAAATATGCAGAAGTGAACCTGTCGTTCTCAGTTAGTCTGCATTGCTTTGCATATATGTTTTACTCTTCATAGACAGAAATTAAATAGCGGAAAAGTTATTTTTAAAGCATAAAACCAGGTAAGATTGAGAAAGAGATGTTTTCAAATATAATGCTAGAGAAAGAAGCAAACATCTCCAAGCTCATGTGAACAGAATTTTTTTTAATATATATATTTTAGGCAATACAGAAAATTAACTTAGAAAATATGAGATCAAGGCTCAAATTTTGAACATATTTTATAATGACTAGATTAAGTTTTGCTGCTGACACACTGAAATTAGTCAAGTTTTGTGTGGATCATAAAATCAAGCCATTTATGTTTAATACTTTCTGACTTTCTTATCTATAAAGAGAAGAATTTCAATCAAATGAACTACTTAGAAGTCTCAAGTATAAGCAGAACTCTTTCCAAGTTTCAGACAAACTCTTTACAGGTTTTGATCTTCCTCATGAATAGTGAGTATGAGATAAATGGAACTAGAGGCAAATGACGGGACATTTTGAACAGAGGTGTCTTCTGCATATACAGTAAAACTGTTTAGGACTATTTCAGTCTAAGACAACCTTCATTTGATGGGCATGGTGCGGTTACCACACAATCAGTTCATTTCAAAGGCTTTTTAAGAAATCACTCCTCTTCACCAAGATTATCTTCTTGAGAGAGCTAGTTATTAAACACATGTATAAATATGAACTTGCAAAATGAGACCACTGAGGACAAAAATCTAATGTAAAATGATTGCATATACTACTTTACAGGCAGAAACTCAATAAAATTTTACATCTTCCATAAATATAAAGGCACTGATATAATCTCTTAGGCAAGTTACTAGATCAGTATCTCCAACAAACGGATGGAGTAAGAATTCCAAGTGTGGCATCAGTACTGGAGATGCTCCAAATGCTGGAGAGCAAAGTGGCCATTTTATGCCCAGATCATTAGAGAGCTCTTGGACTTATTTACCTGGGTAAAGTTAGATAGCCAACAAACATTCCTGTTGCCAAGTTAGACAGACCTTCCTGAGTTAATAGCAAAATAATTAACGAAATAATAGCCTGAATGTTGTTTTTACACACAGTAATTCCAAAATTCGTTACCCTAGATTCGAGGCTGGCATACAACTTAGACCACTCTGCATTTTTTCACACTTCCTTTCAACTCCATTAACTCACAGAATGGAATAAAATAGTTTTAGGGACTTTCTGATCTGTTAGACCCCAATTGAAAAAAGGGATATTCCACACTGTAGGATGCCATGCTCGGCAATAAAAGCTGGTGAAAAGAGGAGGAAGAAGGGGGGACATTCAGAGTTATGGCATTTACCTTCCTAAGTAACCATTATGGGTGATGGAGCCCTGCTTTCCTGGGGATGAATGAACACCTGCCTGACAATGGGAAATAGTGAATGAATTCCTTGTTTTGGTTTGCTCGCGTGTGCAGATTTTGCTTTACTTATTAAACTGTATTTATTTCAAGCCATGAGTTTTCTCATTTCTACTATTCTGATTCGCTCCCCCATCCCATGGAGTGGTGTAGTGAGCAAGCTGCTCTGTGGTGCTTAGTTGCCAGCTAGGGTTAAACCACAACACTTGATCGCAAATCAAATGTTGAAATAACTTTATATACTAATACCTCCTTTTTCTGTTCACTAGGCCTTTCCCCCCCCAGATCAGTTCTTCAATTCTGGAAATCCATTCCCAAATTTACTCTGAAAATGTTAAGCCATTCCTGCCTTGATAATTTTCTAAAGTCTTTATAAATTTTCCTTTGCTAATTTTCCAAAGGCTAAAAGTACCACTTTACCTCCCACGACACCTCCATTTATGCACAATATCCCTCTCCATGTAAATAATGTATATAGATATTTTGTTAGCTCTATTTCTAACTACTCTTTTAAAATTATTACTAATTTTATTAGTAATTAGAATTATTGGCAACTATTAATGTTTAAACATCCATTTTGTGTTTGACACGGATGTTAGAAACTGAGATAACACTCATTTTTGCCTTAACACTTAAAGACTATGAAAATTGGAAAAATACCATTTCAAAGTAATGCATGGTTCAACTTTCTGGAAAATCCACTTTTTCAGCATGTTGTTCCTGTAGCAGATATACCATTTCAAAGTAATGCATGGTTCAACTTTCTGGAAAATCCACTTTTTCAACATGTTGTTCCTGTAGCAGATTCTGATAGATGTGTTCTGAAAGATGTCTTATGAAACTACAAGTTACCATTTTAGCAAAGACTATAAAAGATGTATCAAAACTAGAAAACTTTTTAATCCAGGTTTGCAGAGAAATGTTCAAACTCAAATCACTACAATGTGCTGTAGTGTTTTGGAAAATAAAGGCTTACTTTTCTCCATTCTCTAGTCAGTGACAAAGCCTTCTGTCACACATCCTTCCGTTTGCAGTACTTTGAAAGCCAATTGTTACTGTATTTATACACATTTTCTCCATAAAATCACAAACCATTACATAATTGTATGCTACTTAGGGTGAATATCACATAAGACATATTCTAAATCAGACACTACATTCACTGTCAACTTCATCCGAATCTCCCAGAGTACTTATTTACTTACAGAAATCATTTTTTTCCCACAACAAGATACCTGTTTTCTTATGATTTCAAGGAAATAAGATAGGCCCTGACTCTTCTACAACATGCTTGTTTTTTCTCAGGAAATATTTGTGATCATCTTTATTCATTGTAGGAGTATTATCTTGGTGCTACCTAGAAATAAAATTCTGCATTCCTGCTAATAACACACCTCCACATACCTTGCAGTTTTTATTCCTTCTGCTTAGGACAGGACTAGAAATCCTAGCTTTCTGTCCTGGCAGCTGAAGAAATGAACTCTTTATAAAAATATAATGACCAGATGGCTCTTGCAATGTATGATCAGTAGCTGGTCCAGTGCCCATTTTTGTAGTACTGCTAGTTCTGAGGTTCCAGTCAAAATCATCATTTTTATCTTGCTTCCATCCACAAAGATCAAACTCAAAATTACAATGCCCAATAGATGTACCTGAAAGACAATTGCACACACACAAAGAGATTTTTTTTCAAGAAGTTGATTAGGTACATATACTACAACCTAGTACTCAAATCCATAAAAAAAAAAATGCTTCAATATAAAAAATAATATCCAGGTATCTCATTAAACAGAGCATTTTTAATCTTCTAAGATATAATAATAGGATAGGATAAAACTGCATACATATGAGGTAGGTCTCTGTAGTCTTGTTATTACAGTCAACAGAGTCTTTGGTATAAAAGTAACCAAATATAGCAATCTATTTTAGGTCAAGCTGAATAGCTCTTTAGGGTTTTACAAGCAGAGGTCAACTGGTGCCCTCCATAGGGCATCCAAGACATCTACAGAAAACTAGCCTCTTTTTGGAAGAGCATGTTAAGGTCAGGTGAAAACAATAACAGATGCCTATATTTAGGGAACAGAAACCCTTTCAAATGAATGTATGGAGCACCATAATGACACAGCCTCTGTACAGACACATACAGGTAAAACGTAAATGTAGATGTGCTAACTTTGAGCTGAATCACACCCATAGTTAGTTTATTTTTGCATGTTTACAGAAGATTTCACACATGTATTTTCTCAGCCAATATGCAAACATAGATGATTATCTACATTTCTCCTTCAACTGTATTTAATGCCTAGAGAAAGAGACAGATTTCATAATTTTGGTTGATTTTTTTATGAAACAACATGCATGCACTTTACTGATTTTCCAATCCTGAACTTCAAAATAGCCAACAAGGCGAGTCAACTGTCCATGTAAATTAAGGTTAAGTCAATCACACCACTCCAGAAGTTTAAGCTGTGTATATTTTTTCCTCTATGCATCTGTAATTTTATTCTAATGATTACCAAGTAAGAATAAACTTGCTGAAATAAGCTGGAATTTCGGCAGAGCCTTCAAGAGACTTTTGGCTGTGTCCTGAATATTCTTACTATTATTGTTGGAAAGGAAAGTGCTTTGAAGATAGATTTGGAAACCATATGGATCATTTCATCTGACAATATAAGAAGTGACAAAAGCTCTCTTGTAAAAAATAAACAGAACCTGAGCCTCTTCTGGGGTCTGATAAAGTTCAGCCATTTAAAAGTAGCTTTATTTAATTGGCAGCTGGTCAGAAGCCTCAGTAATGAGGCCAAGGAGCTAAAATCCATGGAGTCTACAGATGGACCAAAACACTACAGACAGCTACCTCTAAAATTTCAGGCTGAAATCAGATGAAAGATTTCTTCCTTTTGTTCTTCTTTGTGGAGGTCGTAAGAGTGAAAAGGAAGTTAGAAACTTTTTCTTAAAAATATGGATTATTCAGCCAGAATAGCTTCACTGTCTTTTACCTTTGTCTGCAAATATGATGCCATCTAAAATAACAATTAAAAAAACCCCAAACCCGATGTGCCAAATGATATGACTATCATTTATGCAAAAAACAGATTGTAGTTTACCTCAACTGGATGTAACTGCCCATAGAATTTGTCACTCCTCATCTTTTGCAATACAATCATTTAGTTACTTAATATTTCAGGATCCTAGTTAAAGAAATTCCTTCAATTACTTACAAATGCCTTCTCTAGTCAATAAAATCCATGCATGCAACTGACCATTTTATTTTAAAGGAATGTTTTCAAGAATGAAGACCTTAAGGCATGAGCATTGAACATCCCTGCTAACACTGTATATATTGCATGTTACCTAATTTAGATGTCCTTGTAGGATCTCTATAGTCAACGAAGAAAAATACTCATATCTATAGGACAATTTATCTAATCTAACTTGAACAATCAATTTTAAATAACATGAACTTCAGTCTGGAAGTGAGTCATTCCACTGATGAAAAAGAGAACTTAGGCAGCCTGCTTGGAAGCTCAAGTTACAACAGATGACTGCGCAGTTGCATATTAAATCTTTGGTAGTAGACACTTCTATGAAGAACTGTGAACTCTTAGCAATGAAGTACAAAAGCAAAGCTAATCCTTTTGTCTGTGGAACAGTGACACAGGGCTGCTGAATTAGTCTACTGGATGAGAGCTTAATAATTTAAGAAAAACACTTAACAGTAGGTATATGAATCGTATTATATTGATCACAAAAGATCTAATGGATCTTTGTAATAAAGTAATTAAATGGAGCAAAATTTAAACTATTTTAAGTCATATTATTCCCAACAGCTATGCCTAGATGAACAAGAATACAGAGCCTGATCCTGCAGGCTGAATAACCACTAGTGGTTAGAATACATTTGATGCCCTCCTGGAGCTCATCTTTCAATTTATTTTTTAATGAAAGGAGCCTAGTTCATATGCTTGAGCACACTCTACAATGCAAACCAAATCACAAGAAATAGGAATAACTGAGAGTTTTGCTTCAGAAGCACACTGATGAGCTAAACCAAACATTAACCAAGCTCAGACAAAACCAAACATCTACCAAGTAGAGCCACCTGCACTAGCACTAATCCATATTTCAGACTGGAAAAACACTACTGTCCCACAGCCTTTTTCACAAAATTTAATTTACTAGATCTCATAAAACACCATTTCTACCTCAAGGAGGCATGCCCAACTCAATTTAACCAGAGCTGCCTCAGAGACCTTCCTCTGATACACTGATAACCTCAAGCAGAATAAGGTAAACCCCGGCAGTTTCTGAACAAGGTTGAAGGAGTGCTACCACCCGTTACCTCTCCAGCACTGTTGTGGTTTATTTTGTTCTCATATACTTGTAGTAAGAAAATAGCACTAGTGACATTATACTTAAAAAAACCTCTAAGCATGGATGATTCATTTAGTATCTAACAGAATAATTTCTAAAGATTTGACAAATCAGTATTCCTGTTAAAACGTGTACTTGACTTATTTTATGACACTGACATCACACAGCTAGCTAAAAAGAGCCCTCTACAAAGCAAACAAAACCAAGGCACAGATCTCGCAATAGTAATTTAACAGCTTTATGAGGCATAGTTTATATCTCAGCAGCACTGGCTTTGTCTAGACATTGCTAATTAGACTTGGTGAGTATCATCGTGTGATATAGTCCTGTTAACATTCTGGAGTTTCAGGAATATAACAGAGACTAGGGACTAGTTTCTTTCAACATGGTGCAGAAAGATTTCATTAACTAAGATATGATGACTCTTCGTGCACATAGCAGACCACATGTACAGTTAAAACTAGCGATCCAGGAAGGCCTACTGCTAAAAGGTACTTTGAAGATGTCTGGAAGCTGCACAGTTTTCATGTTTTTTAAACACAATTGCCATGCCTCGGCAAAACTGCCCATTTTTTGTTTCCTGTACTTAGATCTATCGTGCTTTGCCCTGCTAAAGCCTTCCCCAGGCTTCTGAGCTTGAGGTTTTCAAGCTACCATTCTATGGTTCAGCAGTGAGGAAACAACTCTTCTCTGATGGCTGCAAGGAATGAAAAAAAAATTCACAAAGAGTGGAAATATGTGTTTCCTATCATTACGTTCTCTTTGAAGGCAGCGGGCCTCATGAAAAAGCTGGGAAAACAGAACTAGCATTTTTCTGTTAGGTATATTTTCAGCAAGTTATGTATTTCTACTTTATTAAATATACTATATTATAATATAATATAATATAATATAATATAATATAATATAATATAATAATATATTAAATATATAAGGGAGAGGCAGCACCAATAAAAGAAACCCCAAATTCTCTAGCACAGAGTGGAAATTTAAGGCAGCATACCTATTTCAAAACTGAAAAAATAAAAGGAAAAAAAGGAAAGCAAAAATTAGTCTAAGTCCTGATATTGTTATTGAAAATGTTATTGAATAAAGCACTCCCAGACCTAGCAAAGAAAGTCATATTGGTCACCAAGCATTTTACAGCAAAATTAGAGACTGTGAAATGGGATTAATTTTTTATCTGAGGTAAAATCCATGTTGATATAGAAGTTTCACCTCAGTAATGACCCCTGTGCTCTTAAGGCTCCATAATACTTCATTGTAAAGTTTCCTGTTAAAATGCAGTCAGGAAAGTTCTTTTTTTTTTTTTTTTACTTATTTTTAACTTAAAGTAATAAGTAAAAAAAGCACTTTACAGGAAAGCATTTTCTTTGCGGACTGTTTCAGTTCATCTCTTTTCTAATGGGGAATCAGAATTAAATACTTACTTTAGGGGGTTGCACAACTAAATCCCATCAGCCTGTTTGAACCATTTTGCCCCTAATGCTTCAGTCTTTACTTGTCTGATGGTGTTTTGTGGGAAATACAGACAATCCAGAAAACTCAAAAAAGTCACAGAAAACCAGCTTCTAAATATTTCAGAAAATAAAAGCCAAAATATAAGAATATTTTTCAACAGAGTAATTCCAACTTGATATACTCCTCATTTTTAGTTGCAGAAGATCGGAACGGTTTCCCATATAGCTTAGTGACATGCTATTCCTGGTTTGGAAATCACTGCAAAGTTTAATAGCATGAAAATAATTTGCAAAACACAGTCCCTTTGCTGTGTACTTTAGCTTCATAGGATCAGCATACCTTTGCTTCATAGGATTGTATTCACTGAGAATTTGAGAAACCGTATTCATAATCTCAATAAAAATGAGGCAATGGTTCATATGGTACCAAACAATGCAGATTTGATTGTGTGAGCATTTGCCATAATTCTACTAGAAAAAAGAAAATGTTAGTACTATATATGGCGATCCATTTCTCCAGAGGAGAACCTATTTGATACGAAACATCATTCTTTGAATCCGATACTACAGATGCTGTATCTTGATACCTCTTGTAAAACCAAAATTGTACAGTATTCAGATTAAAATGATTTGCTAAGAGACCTGACAATCCTTGAAATACCAAAAGAGATAGGTCCCTCGTATACCAAAGGTATTACACTTGAAGTATTTTTTTCAGCCTTAATACATTCTTTTCATATGGAAAGCAGGAGATTTTTATTCTGCTTTTAAAGACAGCTGCTTTCCTGAGAAATTCACTAACAGCTCTTTTTATTTTCTATCATATGATTTCAAATTAAATAGTAGTAATTTAAAATTCTTAAAAGCCAAGGAATAGAATTAAATTAATACCTTCTTGTTTGCTTTCTTAGCTGATGAGCTATCAAAAGTATTCAAGTAATAACAATTCACAGCTGGCACAGTTATTTATGATAATTATATAAAAAAACCTACCATACTTACTGCAAATAGTAGGGCTCTCATCTGAGTTATCTGCACAGTCATTCACAAAATCACACAGATTATCCTTTGGGATGCAGTACTTGTTGGCACATGTGAATTCCTCTGATGTGCAAGGTCTGCCTGGGATGAGCAAAGGGGAACAATCTTCAAAGGTAATATCATCCACTGCCACATCTCCCATGTAACTGACACCACGTTTTGCCCTGAAAACAACCTAATAAAAATTACAGAGATATTACAGTAAGACACTGTTAAGATATATAAAACTTATACATGCAACATGAATAGAACAGAGACTATGATGGTCCTTGAAAATCTTGGAATATGAAGTGGTCCGTTCTTACTGTCGAAGCAGTCCTATGAAAGCTTGTACTACTGCTTGTACAGATCTGTCACTATAGTTATTGAAGGACTATCTTCTAACAATAACCAAGTACAAAAAAAAAGGGAAAGAAAATGAGCAACACAGATATTAGTCCCCACTTGTCCTGAATTAATAGCAAGGGTTCCACCTACTTCTGCAAAGTAAGCATGAAACTGAGTCATTCATCAGTTATTCCCATGAATGTAAAAAGAATGTTAGTTTCATAAAAAGCCATCCAAGACAGAATTACCAGGGAATGTAACATATTTTTAAATATGTTCCTGGTTGTCTCTGTTTTTTTAATAAGGATACAACGAAGCATGGTGTACCCATGACTAAGTATCTCTAAGAGGTTTAGGAATCAGCTCATATTTCAAAGCAAACATCATGCTCAACACTCTTTTTTGTCAAAAATCAGATGTAATACTACTACACACTAAGGAGAAGGAAGTGGAATAGTTTCACCTGAGTTGGATTCAAGGGTAGAAAGGATTCTCTGTCTTAAAAATGGATATCCATCTGAGATTGAAGCAGAGTGAGAAATCTCCAAAAACTTCTGTCCAGCTCAGGTAACCAATTACATAGCCAAAAAAGATTACTTTTGCTATTCAGAATGGGAGGTACAGTATGTGTATGGGGCGAAAAGGGAAATGAGAAAGTGAAGAATGCATAATATAAAAAAGTACCTAAGGCCAGCTGTCTAGGAAGCATATAATATAGGAATACACACCTGAAAATTTGAACGAATTCCTAAGAACACTTCTGCTCTGTTCCACTGGGGACCTTGGCTGCCACTTTGAGTCCACAGTCTAGAAGTCCTGTTACCGGTTTTACAGAGTACCTAAAAAGGAAATAATTCTAGGTCACAAAAAAATCTTTTCATTACCAACTCACTTTAGGTCCCTTAAGGTACAACTTATCTCTATACCACCATTAAATATCATAGAATCACAGAATCATACAGTATCTGGAGTTGGAAGGCACTCAAAAGGATCATCAAGTCCAAGTCCCTGCTCCTCGCAGGACTACCTAAAACTAAACCATATGACTAAGAGTGTCATCCAGATGCTCCTTGAACTCTGACAGGCTTGGTGCCATGATCAATTCCCTGGGGAGTCTGTTCCAGTGACCGACCATCCTCTCAGTGAAGAACCTTTCCTAATGTCCTATCTGACCCAAAGGGATTTGCCAGTGTAAATGACTATTCTAAGAAAATAATGCTTTAAGATTTTCTGATCTCCTCATAAACATACTCAGTCCAGAGCCTTACCTGGACTAACTTATCCCATTAATTTATTAAGAGTGGCTAGCCACAAATAAAAATTGTTCATTAATGAGTTGGGATCCATTTGTAAAACATGGAGATAGCATTAACAGCAAGAGTTACTGAAAAACATATTAGTTCATGGGATAGATTTTCTTGTCCTGATTCTTATGAAACATTTTTTCTTCTACAAATAAAAACTTGTTGTTTTCTTCTAAAGACCAAAATTTCATCTGTTTGGGCAATGGAAGATTCATAAATACCCTTACCCCTGTAAATAGTCTTTGAATTGGGGAAAGCTGACACTTTTTGACATGAGAACAAAGTCCTAAATACGCTTTGCTCCAACCTCTTGGGCATCCAGCTTCAACTGAGGTAACAATAACAACAAGATGTGTGTTCGATGAAGTGCATCAAGCTGTGTCTCTAGCCAGTACTTGCAGAGCTAAGCATCAGTTCACCAGTTGCCTGAACCACTACTGCTTTCAAGGATTTATTGCTACTGTGTGTAATCTTCTTAGGGCAGCCCAGGCATTTTTCATCTTAATGAAAAAAAAAGGTTTTTTTTGAAAATTTATGCAGTCCCATGAGTGTCTATGATATTCCATAACAGGTAAGTTCTGCCAAGCAAACAGCAGATCCTCACACGGAAGAGCTTTGGTTCCAGGGGAACAAAAGAAACAGGCATAATATATTAAATTGAATAGAAAAACAAAGTGACACCTGGCTTTATAGACAAGCACTGCCCCCAGAAGACATGAATTTTAAGGGGGAAAAAAATTGGAGAGTAAAAGAGATTACAGATATTATTTGAGAGAATAAAGGGTGCTGAATAAGAAAAGGTTTTTCTTACACTCAAGTACAAACTATATCTTTATATGAATATTGATATGTATGTGACTATATAGGTACATACACACATGTTTTTACGCACACTGTAAATTACTTACTAAATTATAAAACCAAGTCCTTCATCAGAAATTAATATTTTCTATTATATCATGCTAAAGGTTATAATTTTAGAGTTAAATATAGCCATAAATTTATGTGCTATTGAAATCCAAGGCTTCCCTGTACCCTAATGCACTTTGAAGCCCTATGCATTTTGACTACATTGCAAGTTATTGAAAAAGCACATTTAATACTTCGGTAGAGTTACCCATGCCAAGTCAGAGGACAGAAACCAGACAAAAATGGTTCCAACAAATATTCAAACTGAGGTTCCACAATAAAGAGACAGCTAATAAATGTTTAAGAAAGTCATAGAAACACAGGAAGACAGTCATTCATGCAAACAGCAGGAAAGTCTTCAGCATGTCCTACATGACTTGATGGCATGGATGCAGACTAACATGCAAAAATCCAAACTTGTGAATTAAATAAAAATGTGGTAGTCTTGGAGGAAGAGATGGATAAAAGGCCTTTAGTGATTTTTAAGCACAGAAAAGATTCACATTCATATAATACTTAGAACCTTTAGAAGAAAATAATGAGAAATTACCTAAATAATTTTGTATTCTGAGTTATTCCTACATTTATTATTAATTGCTTAATCAAGCAATTGAAACCAGGTAATTATTTACAATGTTTAAAATGCAAAGGTTTTGTGATTTTGCTTTGGTACATCTTATAATCAATTACGTTATAGAGGGGTGGAAAAATCAGTTAAGGATTAGAGGGAAATTGTAGTCTCCTGTGTTGAAACTGAGAAAAAAAAAATCTATATACATTTGTCTTTTGTCGTGGTAATACTGGGCATGGCTCCATAGAATTTGCTGTTAATTTCTACAAAACACTGTGTGGACCTGATTCCAACTAATGTGGGTTCTTACACTGTAAAGAAGTCCTGGAATCCTGAGTAAATACAAAGAAGTTTCAAAGCAAATTGATCTGTTCTGAGTCTTAAAACTGAGGACAAACCTAGCAAGATCTTTATGTACTTGGGAGAAATTCAGCAATATTTTAAAAATTTGATACTGAGTCCACAGGTGACTGGGTAACTTATCCTGAGTATTTTTTTCAGTCCATTTCTGATGCTGCAGTTATTGGTAATATTAATGGGAAATCCCATTATAGTTACTCAGATGTGCCGCAAAAAAATTGTTGAGAACAATGTTGCTGTTTTATTCATTCACTTTGCAGTGACTCATTTGATCTACAAGCTGCTGAACTAGTTATATTTCCTTTACAGAAGTGCTTTTATTTTAAATGGAGTGAAGAAAAGCATATGGGTAATAAAATTTGTTACTGTTATGTCCTAGAAATAGTGCAATGCTGCTTACATTAATATAATTAGCCTCTGAAAGATACATGTTAAACTTTCTGAGGAATAAGCTGTTTCTACAAAATTTTACAGCAAATTTTAATACAATTACTTCATTTTTTCATGCTCCCACATTTGGCCAAAGACTTTGATGTCCAAATATCTACTGATGCTTTTCAGTGTCAAAGAGTATTGTGCAGTACAAGGCTTTTTCTTGTATGGAAGTTCCAACCACGGTATGTCTATAAAGGCCATAATTTTTGATTGTTGTAGAAAGTTACATTTTCCCCAGCTTACCTGAGTTAATGGTTCCTTCAGATTATAATATATTGAGAGCAGTGAAGTGTTAGTAATTGTTCATTTTCATTTATTAGCAGCCCAGGCTTTAACAAAACTAAATGACAAGGAATGAATTTTCTCACAGCAATTTTGGGCAGTAAAAAAAAAAAAAAAATCCCAAACAAAGAACATCTCCGTACCTCCAGAGAACCTATTGTTGAACCATTCATGTGGTTCCAGAATACGATTTTGCATTTGGGCCCCGTAAGGGAGATGACTGGGGTGGCAATGTCAACTGTGTGACCAAATTCTCCATTCGAGCTGTCTGCAAAGAGATACCAGCCTTCTTCAGTATGCCTGATCAGAGAGAAAGGTTTTTCTTTATTAAAACAAAACATTTAATCATAATTAAGTTCTAGTTAAAGTTAAAATGGTAATATTTCCTTATACAGATATAGTATCTTCTGTCTGGCTATCTGGATGCCTTTTAGTTTAAGAGTGTGTAGCCAGAATCCCAAAAAGCCCTTGAAAAGGCAGCTAGTATTTTTATGTCAGAGATTGGCAAAACAAGATACAGAGCTGAAGTCAGCCTTTACCCACAGGGTTATATAGATGAGGCCTCTGTGTTTTCCCCCCACCCTCTTTCCTCAGGGAAATCAAAGAGCTTGATCCTAGCTTGAAGTCAAGAAAATCCAACATACTGGGTGAAATTCTTTCTCCTGAGCTGCTGGGAAAGATGAGGCTGGCTTTCAGTAAGCATCAGACTCTGAGTGTACAGAGAGACAAGAAGTGTAGTTTTAGCATTTTGGGTATCTAAGATTTGGCTCCTAAACCCCTTGTTTTTCAAATTAAAAACCAGCTGTTGACCAAAGATAAGATTCTGTTCTCTTCAGTGGAGCTGCTACATGCTCAGTGCTTCTCAAAAGAAAGAACTTCTCCAACAAGGGCTTACAAACCTGATGATGGGACCTACATTTTTTAAAAAGGTCCTGGTATTAGGTTTTCCTTGCTTTTCAGTTTTCCTCTTTGGCCAACCTCTGAGCAACTGCTCTGTAAAACTGTACCACTGTAACTGTGAGAAGGCAGCATGCTCAGCAAGCACTGCTGAGAGAAATATGGGGTGCCAGACTGAAAGCCCTGCCAAATGGGAAGAGTCAGGAATTCGATGGTACAAATTCAAGAACTTTTTTTTTTTCACCAGACATCTCTAAGTTTTTATACTTAGAGAAGTCCAAAGGACTAAAAGACTTTGGTGCCTATGGTAAGAACTCAGTTTGATGTGATCTTTGCTGCAGTAGCCCTGCAGTATTAAACAAATATTATAAAAGCTACTTTTTCCATAATCTCATGAAGTTTCTTTGAAATCTTGTAAGAAAAATGTTTCTTTAAAACATGTTATAAAATTAAAAAAAAAATCTTGACTATTTGTCTAGACACAATTTACCTCAGATTGCAATGCCTATATTGAACTCAACAAGCACTGTGTGATAAAATAACTATGAATTTAGCACATACAGGTTTATGACTGCAAAGTTACAACAAAACTAATAGATTACATTTACTGTATAGAACAATTTACACTCAATAATTACAAAATACTTCAACATATATTAATTAAGGCTTGTCATGTACTCTGGAGGTCAAGGAGAGACTGAATTCCACTTTATATTCAGTCACTTTGGGAACAGCACGTTCTATCTACTATAGTACATAATATAAAGTAGGCTAGAAACAGGCAAATTTTATCTCTGTACTCAGACAGCAATTTCCTCTGAGGATCTGAAGTCCTTTAATTAATTGACTCATCTTTAAAATCACGTATGCAGTAACTTGTTTCTAATATGACCAGTGACAAATTGATAGACTGCAAATAGCCTGATCTTCCTTTTGCCCAGGGCAAAGAATTTTATGGAATATCTCCTTATCCTTCCTGTAACCTGTGGTTGATCTTAAGGCTATATTTAAATGAAAATAATTTTCCATCTCTTTCTCTTTCTTGATGTTTAAGACCATTAAATTTTTGCTTCATAGGAAAATTAAAACCTAGTAATAGCCCTTGACACAAAATAGCCCTTCAAAAATCCTTGCAAATTAGTGGCTGGTTCATTGCTTATTACGCAGAGTACTGGTTCTGCCTCCCCTGATGTCACATCAGAAAAAAAAAGATTAAAAAGGCAACTGCTATAGCCATGGGAAACTACAGACAATATTTTGGTAGATGAAAATAAGAGACAATTCTGATAGTTATGAAAAATTTTGGTACCGAAATCCCAGGCTGTTTCCTTCAGCAGGGCAAAGTGCAAGTCTAACACTTTCATGGGTCAGAAGTGCGGGGAGCACTTTTACTAGTTAATCAGCCACAGTTCAATCCTGTAATCATTACACACTTCTGAAAGGTTTCCCAAAATCTTATCTAGCATGCAAGAATGAGAGAATCATTGTATTTGTAGATATTGGTAAGGACTTGTATGTAAAATATCTGCAAATGTCAAAAGGCATGGAAGTGAATTATTCCCATAATTTCTCTTTAGCTAGGAAAGATGATTCTCAGCTCTAAACTATTAATACATTTGTTTTATTTAAAGTGAAGTACTAAAAGATCCTGCAAAATGAAGGAACTTGTGCAGGAAAAGATAACATTTTGCAGACCATTTCTTACATGTTAATTGGGGAACACGAAGTAGATATAATTCACAATTGAAAAATGAAGACTTTTACATAAAAAATCAGTAGTGTGTGGGATGGGTTGCCTATGCACATAGTTTTAGGTAGAAATCAAATACATGCAGGAAAGTAGTGGTCATGATCAGAGTTAACATTTCTACTGCCACCCATAAAATAGAAATAACTACTCAGCAGAATTATAATCTTTGTTTTTTATAAAAGAAATGTTCAGTAGTTTATGGTGAAATTTTCTCTTTCTAAGCGACATACAAGTAGATATTTTTTAAGAAGGAGCAATATGTTTTAAAAATACATCTTAAAATGTGGGATAGACCTTCATTTGGTGTAGGTCAGAGATGTTACAGGTGAAATCACTGAGGACTGCTGGTAAAGCCAACAGGGACCAAAGTCAGTCCGGTGGGATTCTAGGGGGAAGAATAATGGTCTGGGAAAATCTGGATCTTCTCCACAATCTTATTTTTCTTTTCATTCAGAAGCAGATGAGATAAGTGTCACTGAAGCTGTATCCTGGCAATTCAGACATCTTTATAACTATTGCATGCATTTATATCATCCTTGACACAGTAGCATAAATATTTGTAAGCGAACTTTTGCAGAAAATAAGTGCAAAATAGAGTAAGGTATATGCAAGCCTGAGGGCAATTAGGTAAAAATAATACCAAAATAAAAACTAATAGAGCATTTTTGTTAAAACAGCTTCTCCTAATAAACTGCATGTACTATAAGTGATACTTGAAAACTACATAGTTACAGATCTTTCAAGCAAGTCTACATTTGGAATATTCATTTAGTTTCCTCTTTTCTGCTGAAGAAAGCTGTTATTGCAATATAGCAATTTTTGGTTTCTTTTTTTCCTTGGCACTGAGTATTCTAACAGAGTTTTGCCTGGATGTAAACGAATATCCAGTTCTCTTAAGGTTTGCAAAACCATTTAAGAATTCAGAATTTACTCTGCTACTGGGAACTCGTGCCTTCAGTGGTCCAAGAGTGTCAGCATTGTATTCATTGTATTACAATAGCATTCAAGAGGGCTGTGAGAAACAGAATGATAAAAAGCTATGAAAAGCAATAGCACTTCCAGCCCCCATACTTCCTAGAGTATTCAGTATTATGTTCAGGCTTCTCAGTGAGATTAGTTTGAAACAGTGGTAGGGTACAATCAATACTATGATTAAATTCAAATATCCATCTCTTATTTGGTGTGTTCTGTCAGATATGTCTTTGCCTTGAAGGTAGACCAAAATCACATCTCTGCGTAGATGCTACTGGTCCCATAGCACATCCAAGGCAGGTGTCATTGCAATCTTTTTGCCCTTGTTTCAAGTGTTTGCTATAATGTTACATGTAAAACTAGTAAACCAGATGAAAATCCCCTATGTGATACACTTCACGGAGTGCTAGCCATTAAACATGGTGGCAGTATGTGATTATATGGATATTATGGATGTGTGGGAAAGTAAGGGAAAATGGAAGGATCAGAAAGGGCTGTATAAGTGTGTGTAGAACATCCTTGTTCACTCCTATAATGGAAATTTTTACACTTAGGACTACAGGACTGATATACTTGTGACCTGTCCATGTTGTTGTTTAAAAGGAAAGCTTTCTTCTAGTCTCTGTAGCTGACATTAACTTGCACCATGTCTGCTCACAGAGCAAAGCAATCTCTCTGTCTTGAATTCTTTAAGCTGTCTGGTATAGGAACATGTTTGGAATTTACAGGGAGATGCACATTCTATAGGGGGAAGAGTTTGAAGAAAGTAATAAGAAACCATTCTGTTTGCATATAGTTTACATGCTAGAGGACCTCCACTTTCTATGAATACATCTTATGTAGCAGAGCCAGTTAACGTACATGAAATCATCTGTTCAGTTTGTTGAGCTGTGACATTTAAAGTAAAAGACTCTTAGCTGGCCTACGTGTATTTTAAACCAGTAAGTAATATACTGTCACAAAGTATTCCAAAACTTTCCATAAACCTAAGTTATCAGTCTCTCTTACTCTGCTCAGAAGTTGTTCTCCTCCTCACCCCCCAGCTTTGTTCTTTGAGTCATCTTCAGCCAAGGTAGTAGTTTCTTCATTATGCAATTTAATCATCTGGCCCCTCCTTAAATTCCTTTCTTTCCTATTCTATAAAAGTATTCCCATTCTTTTTTAAAATTATTTTTCCTTTTTTTTTTTTTTTCAAATGAGACCTCAAGAAGTTGATGGTAAAAAGTGTAAAACAAGATATTGTTCAATATGTATAAATTTGGCTTTCCATGTAGATCTTATGTAAGTGCTGAAATTCAGCAGAATATACACAAGCTCCCCTGCCAGTAGCTGCAAGATCTCAGGCTCATTTAGAAAATTATCCCATGGAAAACCTCTTAATTGGCAGCTACAATATGTGTCATTAAAATCTTGATATTTACCCTTTGAAAATAATTAATTTTACCTCTGTACTGCTAGCATTCCCTACATAGAGATATTTCCATGCCAGTGCAACAATCCTAATTAATTTCAGAGGGAAATTCACAACATTTTAATGGATATAAAAAATTCAACATAAGCAACTGAACTACATTTTCGTACTTGACTTTGTTAATAGCTTAATATTTCAAGTATCTTTTAAAATGTAGTTAGCAAAGAATGGGTGTACATAAAAGAATCTTCACTGCATTTCCCCCTTCAAAGCATTCAGAAGAACACAGGGAACTGAACATACTAAATGGGAATTAGTACTGAGGGAAAGATTAGGTGTGTTAAAAAAAAGTTGGAGGCCTATCCAAAAAAGTAGGCCCAGCTTAATCTGGTAGTGTTATCAAGTAAAGTCTCTTGCTGTGAATTACTCATTTCACAGTAGTAATTTTCTGTTGTTGCAATGTCTGAACGAGGATAAAAAATTAATCAGCTGAACTTTCCTGTACAGAAAGTTCAAGCTCTGATTTAATTAATTGTTGGACATCTCTCAGTTTTTAAAGTGTTAATTCATCTACATATCTTCTACAAATTGTTTGAGAATCCCTGATTAAGCACTTAAATGGACTTATAAAATACCCTTTGCTCTTTATTTTTCATTTAGAGTGAAAACTAAATGTGGTTAGAAAACAAACAACTTCATTTCATTAACGAGTTCTGATTTGCTTCCAAATCTCAGCAATAATGAGAAAAACAAACAAACAAAAAAGGTAAACCAGAGAAGGAAATTTCAGTTTCCTCAAAGGGATAAGCATCCCAATGATCAACACACCATACTAAAACTTGAAATTCAAAAAGCAGCAGCTCCCACATTCCTTTCCATTTTTCCTGAATATATATGTCCACAAACACTGTGCAGCATCTATATAGCAAATCAGAGCCCCTTAGACATGTTGGACCTGTTACACATTTAAAGCATTCTTCAGCTCTCCAACACCATCTGTCCAGGATCTACCAAGTCAGTGACCTGCTATTAGTCCAGATGGGTTTCTGTACAGAGAGAAACCCCAAACCAGTGGTCAAAAAAACGGTAGGGCACTAGATGACACCCAAAAGAAGCATTCTCTTGACCAAAGTGGAAGCATTGTGGGATACTAGACATATCAGGAAAATGTGGGCCATTAAAGCTCAAGTTGATGGTTTGAATCAGACAAGGCAGTGGCTTCAGTTTGGATGTATCACATCCCATGCATCCTTTATCAGGGTAATGGGGGCGGGGGAGATTAGTCTCTTCTCTATCTATTCCCTTTCCTCCAAGAGCATAGGTAACCAGCTGCCAAAAGTTTTTGCCAAAGTTAAGACACTTGCAGGAGAATTTTAGTTTTAGATTAGCTAGGATTTCCTAGTGAGAAAACATTTAATCAAAAGATTTCTGAGAAAATTTTTAGGTTATTGTTTCATTAGCTAAGATGGAGTTAAAGTCTCCCCTTTTTCTTCCTAACAACCATATTTATGAGAAAAGATTTATATTGGTGTCATTTATTTCTTGTACTATGTCATCAGAGTATAGTATTGTTATTTTAACGCCTTATATATTTGACAGAAGATGGTTGTAAATTGTGATACTTTGACCTTTCCATTACATTAGTTTCATTTTATGTTGATTCCTATTATTTCTTGTTTATAGTGTCAGAAACCAGATGATATGAAATTTCTGGTAAAATTTTAAGTAGGTATAAAAATAAAGGTCTATATTAAAAATCTTTAAAAAGATGCTAACATTTCATATTTTCTAGCATTGGCAACAAAGGTTGCAACAGAAATATAAGGCATCCAAAAGTCATTATTATTACAGTATTCCTAAGGAAACAGGCAAAGATACAAGGAAGGCTTAATCTTTATCTTTGCATGTGTCCATATAGAGTCCAATGTGACTTCAATATATTAGCTGTAAAACAGGAAAGTCGTGTACACATTGTGCCTCTAGCACTGTTTACTTGAAATTTGGCTTTAAGGTGGGAAACTGCTGAAAGGGTAGAAGCAATATAGAAATATTACAGAAAATATTATAGAAATATACGGAAGATTAAGCCTTCTGTAAAAAAAAAAAAAGCAAACCCTAAGAGTTCTCACAACATTGTGTCTGCCTGTAGAAATCACAAAAAGATGCTAAAAAATTTCAGAAGTGAAAGAGACCTTAATATTCAAGCGCTCATTCAAGAAGAAATTTATCACCTCCTTTACACTCTGGGTAACAGCTACTCAATGAACTGCCCATTATGCCCATTATTTCAGCCAGAAGGCAGCATGTGATGTAGGAAGCAGAGGCTAGTCTGTGGACAGTGGCCAAGGTTTTACTCAAGATGCATAATGACCATGAATCTGAAAGAAATATGGCAGAGCACACTTCTGTAGGAAGTATGTGAAGTTTTATGAGGAGAAGGAAGGAGAATGAGAAAAAATTACTTTGTTTCCTTAGTATCTGTATTTGCTAGATATTCAGTGGCTGCACCAGAAATAGTTTGACTACTTATCCTTCTGTAGATAATATAGGATGGCCTATTATAGACCATAACATATGAACAGATATTTTACAGCCCCTCTCTTGCAGTGACTTACACTTAACATATTCATTGGCTTCAACAGGATTCTTTCCTGAATAAAGGATTGCAGCTGTGAGGATATTATTGCAGAAAAAGAATCTATATGCAAAATTAAAATGTCATTAAATGTGTAACTTTCAGTAATCTTAAAGGACAATAAGAACTCAAATAACCTGATTAATTCTACTACGTATCAGAGAAAGATTTTCTCCACTGAACACTTATAACCACTTAAGAATCAAAAGGTTTTAGTCAGTAACTCAACTCTGTATTTAACAACTAGAAAGAGAAAAAAAAAAAAAGGCTTTTCTTCAATTAAATTTAAGCATTTCTGTAAACATTTCAAAAAACTAAAAAGGAATTGAAAGCAAACAGCAGTCAGAAATGCAGATCTTCACTTACAGCAATATGTGAGAAATTTAATTTCAAACAGTGGTAATTCTGAAAAGAGTAAGTTCTTTTACCATGATTTGAAACATAGTAACCTCCCAAATCCATTAACATTTAACATTAATGCATAATAAACTCAGAATCAAAAAAGTAATATGATTGTCATGCCATAACAAAGTAGATGTAAATTTTTTGGAAGACTGCTTTCTGAAAGGAAATAATAGAGCTATTTCCTATTGCAGAAGCCATCCTCTAGCTGTGTTTACAGAAAACTGTCTGTAAGTTGCTGGATGTCAACAGACCTAGTTCTTTGCACAGTGCTAGAGACAAAATGTTCTATCTTGAACATCTAAACTTTGGCACACGAATACAGGATTGAGCTTCAATGGTTAATTCATACTGAACAGAAACAAAGGTGCTTAACACACCAAAGCACTAGCCGCATACTGAGACCTGTAATTGGACACTGAGATTAGAAAGGTGCTCCAAAGAAAGTCACCACAAATGTGAGGAATTTTTGCACTAAATCAAAGTGTGTTGTATTTATTATCAGACTCTAAGAGTTAAAATTCCAAAAGAAACTTGCTATCTTTGACCATGATACAAGCGTACCACATAAAGCTTTGAGTACAACTTTGATGCCCTGTTTTACATAACAGATATTAATTCCAGAAAGAAAATGTGCTGGTAAAGTTTTACCCACACACAATGATTAAATTCTTCACAGTTTAATCTGTTTTCATTATGAGATTAATCCCATGCTCTGGCATCCTATTATACAGAGCTAAAAAATACTTTGAGTACATTCTCTTTTTTTGTACAAAATTAGTTTTGATTAAATTACAATTATTTGAAGTGGAGTAGTTATTTGATATCATCCTGTGAATAAATTCTGACCATTAGTTTGTTCTTAAAAGTAATTAGTATTTTACCACTACATATTTAAGTTGGGCACACAAGTAATATGAATGCTTTTGCTTCCCAGGTAGATGGTGCAAAACTTAGAATCACTTTTTCAGCACTTTTCAACCCCATACTTTTTGTTTCCTAAAAAAGAATTATTACGTTTGCTTTAGTTTCATTAAACACACAGTACAGAGATTTCTCTTACAAAAATATTAAATGTACAGTCTTTAGTGTTTAGTTTTTAATCAACATATTGCTTCAGGTGATACCAATGTGTATTATCTATATTACTGTGACAGCTGTGTGCACTTCCAGACTATTTTTCCACACACATTCATCTGAACTTTGCCACTAACGATGTAAGCAGACAATAACAAATGGATTATGACAAAGTCAAAAGATAATATTAACCTGAAGTCTGATAAGACTCCAGACTTCATTACTGAAGGTGGCTCATTTCTTATAAGCATTGGTGGAGTCACCTGATATTCAAAGTTGAATTTATGGTCCTAGTTCTAAAGGGACAAGAGGAGGGTGGAGAAACCTTATGCAAAATGTTACAGTGGGATTCTTCTCAGACTGTACTGCAACCACATGTAACCTTCACTTTTTTTACTGAGGGTAACAAGAGGAAATATTAGATATTCTCAGAAAGTGCTTTTAAAGTTGGGGCGGGGGTTAAAGTATGTGAATTCATACTTCTATAAATATATAAAAATTAAATCGGTTATTATTTATTGTTACCTTATTTCTCTAGATACCATCAAGTCTTTATACTGATGAAGTCTATACCTTTTCAACTCAAGAATCACAAGAATTGCACATATAGAAACACAATTCTGCAAATTTTGCAGATCTCTAGACCTCTGAGCTGTAGGTATGTCTTTTGAAAGTACACAGATGTGTCTTTAGAACTGCTGAAAGTGCAGAGTCCTTTAAGAGCAGAAACTGTATCATTGGTTTGAGGCTACCTTAAAATAGCAAAAGGCTAAAATAACAGAACAGCTGATATCAAAAACTAAAGCCTAATAAACTTAACTGAAAAGAAATAAACCTTTATAGTTGAACAGTAGAGCACAGATTAGATGTTTTTAACCAGTCTAATCCCCTTTTCTTTTTTTTTTCTCTGTTCTGTCAGCACCATTGTTCTCAGAGGATCTCTGTTCAAACTCTCTCAAGATTTACCAATGGCGTTTAAAAGCATTGCAGCACACCAACTACCACACAAAGCAAATGGCATCAGAGATGAAAGATTCCATGTTTTGATCATAACACAACAGTCAGTGGCTGTTAGTTGGATTTTCTCCATTGGAGATTTTAGTCTGATGGCTTCTGACTGACACAGGGCTGAGATTAATTCATAATGTTCCCATGGCTCATCTGAACCTGCCACATCTCATTAGCATTCTATCATATCTCTGTAAATTCTGTGAGGTTGAAGGCAAAAGGAAACAAGAAGAATGAGTTTCCTTCTCAAATAACCAAGCTCAAGGTGAAAAAGCCACCAAAATTTCTCATCACAATGGGCATTAGTTTTAATTAGCAATTTTCTGCATTACAGTTTAGTATAAAATTGTATGTTACTGTAGAAAACTCCTCAGTAACTACATTTTTACTTATCATCAAATGTCTAATATCTATGGTCTCATTTCTTGCCTTATCATCACCCTGGATATTTATTAGCACACAGAGTAAAGTATTTGATTACCTGTTAGGATTTGTTAATACTTTAATGAAGCACTAACACAAATTAGTCCATCTTTCAGAACCACTTAGAGAACAAGCATACACTAAACTGCAACTTCTTCAAAAAAGACTGTAGAGGAAAACCTGTTTTCTGAACCTTGATTATCTGAATTCTTGTTCTCTGAAAAATTCCTAATTAAGCAAAAAAAAAAGATTATAGAATAAATTGTCATAGACTTTTTTTTTTAATGACCTAGTCAAGACTTTCAACAAGTCTTTAATTATTTGTAGTAATATAAATATAATAATAAATATAAAAACAACAATACATTACTTTGATCTTCCTGGGTAGACAGAAAGGTTAAATTTCTGTATTTAGGAAAATATTAGGCTGAGTCACTTTTATAAGAGAGTATGTGTTTTAAATATCTGCTGGGCTAACTATAAGCATCCTCCTGTGACTTCTGCATCACAAGTCACTCAGGAAAAGATATTGTCTCCACATGAGAGTACATGCACTTTTAAGACACGTGTAGGATAATTCAAGTGAAGAAGTCATCTTCTAGCCTTTGAATGAGATGTCTGCATATAGCATATAAGTGTCTCAAGGGCTATATCTAAATATCACATGGACAAAGCTATCCCAATATCAGAAAAGGATTTTAAAATGTTTGCTTTTGGATATAAAGCACTCCACGAATCAAGAAGGTGGCTGGAATGAAGAATGAAGTACTAGCATGAAGCTAGTGGGAAGACAAGGCAACTTCAAAAAAGATCTCCTACAACTGTAGGAAGGAAGTAGCTGCCTGTGCTGAGAGTGTCGGAGGACTGAGAGCTCCAGCTGTCTTTTTGGTAGCACAGGGCAGCTACCACAGTGACTGGAGGAGAGGTGGCCTTGGCTCCTCCCATCCTTCCATTTGCAACTCTACACTTTGCCTTTGACTTCCAACTTTGCACCCTTCCACCTAGACACTAGGAGGCTGCTGCAGCAATGATTTTCCCTTTGTTGTTCTCATGGGTTGTTTCATGTCCTTGCACCTCACAAATCCTGAGAGAGTTCGGTCCTGATGAAAACTATATAGCTGCTATGGAAAAAGAGTTATAGGGGGAAACATGCTGTACTGGAGAGGATCCTCATCTGTGAAACACCCTGTTGCTTCTCTTCCTGTCTGGCCACTGCAGACAGTTTTCCATCTATCTCCTTTGTTTTTTTACAAAGAGAAAATCTTAACTTTAGAGTCAGTGTATCCAGCTATGGATGCTCCAAATAAAACTTTATGCATATAAGGCTGTCTTAACATTCCTTGCACAACACTTTCCGGGTCGTAATTGATCAGGTCTATTCTAAGCTATTCCTTAACTCGACTTAACTATTTTGCAGACTACCTAGTGCTTACCATGTACTCAAAAATGCATTTCAATGTAGATTTCAATGCTCCTTTTATTATCTCTTCTCTGTCAGGCTCAATGGCACAGAATAAGGGTGATTTGTACATGCAATAGAATAGAAATGTTTCTGGGGTTTGGTTATACCATCTAAGTGAAATACAGTATGAAAAAAAAGAAGTGCCTTCAAGTGGTTAAATTTAGCTTTCTCCTTTCCAATGTTTCATGAGTAGTGTCCTGTGGGATTATATTTATTTTTTTTTTCACCTGTTTTGAAGTTCTTAGACTCTCAACTTTAAAACTTTTCTTGACTGCTGAAAAAACTACTGGGCTTAAATATATTACTTAAAGCCTTTAATTTTTCCTAATTTTTCCTGTGCTAAGTTCTGATGATGATTGTCTGAAAAGCAGACACAAAAGCAAGACAGATGTGTTAAACATATGGTTATCAAGGGAGTTATTTACACAGCAATAATTATCATGTGAGCTTAGAATTTTAGTTCCACATCCTTTTTTGTTTTGATTCATTAGTTTTGATGACAGATTTGGGTATGAATTTTCATATCAATTAGGTGCCTACAGGTTTTCAAATAACAGTTTTACCCAAATATCATTAATAATGCCAAGGAATTAGTTACATCACTAACCAGTTTCTCTAAAATGGAAATAAATTTATGGAGTTATCCGTTTGCTGGTGTCTATTCTATATACTTGTTTAAGCCTACACAAATTGATACTTCCATAATTATTGCATTTAGAAACCTAACTGCAATAGACAATTCCAATTTGCTAAGTGTAGAAACATGCCATAAGAGCTCTACATGCTTATACCTGTAATGGTTTTCCAGTGCACAATGCCAATGTCACCTAGTTCTTTGCAAAACACGTGCCAGCTTTTCTCCAGCTCAAGCCAAGCACTGTCAAGCTGCCATACCAGACTCCCATAACGGCTTCTATTCCTCCAGCCTTGGGCTTATATAGACACATACAAGCTGTTCTGTCCTCCATTTCCGAAGTCATTGCTTTCACCTAATTAATGTAATTACAGCTTCAAAGACTCACACCTCCACCTTACAATTCATCAGCCTGCATGTGGCTAGCCCAAATACATATTGTATGGGAAGCAGATAGTTTGAATCTCCAACTATTCACAGGTATTTCTGATGAAAGAACTCATTGTAAGCTGCACTGTCACCTGCTCTTGCATCAGGATGAATCTAAACATTTCTATACATTATCCTGCATATTTTATTTTAATAAGAAAACACACAGGATTACAGGATTACAGGATTACAGCTTCTCTCATCATCTTCCTTCACGGAAATTTGGGGAAAACGGATGAGAAAATAAAACAAAACGTTGCAGGGTTTTAATTCAACAAAACTACTGCTCTGCATCTCCTGCTGTAATTTGGAAGCATCATGCTCCTGTTCTCTTCTATAGGCCAATAAACAAAGGGAATGGGGAAACAGTACAACCAAATTACATCTCATGTGAAACATCACAACAGCAATACATTTCAGTGTTGCCTGAAAACTGCAATCTCTATGGATCATTTACTATCTCTTTTCATCAGTCCTTTTCAATATACTGTTGCATTAAACCCTGAAAATATGTTGAAAAAACTAATACAATTTCATGTATCGCTGTGCCAATGCAAATCTGTAGTGGAAAGGCTGTTAGAAGATTTACTAAGTACACATACAGTGTTGGTATTGGCTAATATATCACAATTAAATAGCAGTGAGTGAAAGATTTGGCAACCAATTTATCATAAATAGTTTCCCTTTTTTATGGAATACACTTCTTTTAGGTATATATAATGTAAAGACCTTGAAACAATTAGCTAGCACTGTAATTCTTTTTTTGCTATTGCTGAATGAGGATTTTTTGTGTCTTTTTTTTTTTTTTTTAATATACAGTGATTTTAATGAAGTACACAGTGAAACTAATATATTAAGCTGATTCTTTTATAGTGATAGAAATACTCTCAGGCTGAGTAAATTCAATATAATCTCATTTTAAACTAGGAGCAATATAGCAAAGAGTCTGTTGGCGTGGTTTTAACTTAAAGTCCATTTTTGCATTCTGCGGATTATTGTCACAGAAAGTAAACATGCCAGTCCCTAGAACTAGGCAAGTGTTTTTCTGTTTAGAAGAATGTACAGAAATTTCCTTACTAGATGAGTTAAAGTTGTATGACATTGAAAGTTGTTTGTACTTAATGCATTTGCTAGTCACCTGTAGGGATTTTGTTTCAAGAAATCTTAACTGTTACTTTTAACTGGAATATAAATTGCATTAATGCATTTTTTTAATCACATTTCTTACTTTAAAAAAAGTCAGATAAAGCTAAATCTCCATGTAAAAAAGCTAATTTTTGCTCCTTGAGACAAATCAAAGGAATGTCTTTGGGAAGAATTAGTAATTATCATAAACAATCTACCTAGAATCCAAAATGAATTTAAAAATCTTCACTGAGAGAACAGAAATATTTTTCATTTTACTATGAAGTGATATAATTTATCAGAAAAATGGTAAAATATCAATTAAGCTGAATTTAACTCTAACTACAGTAGTTTTGAACTGCATTAGTTCATTATTAAATGACAGCAGAATTCACAAGACCCATTGTTGGAGTAACTTGTACTGCCCACCCTTGGGCAAAACTTCGGGGATAGCAATAGCTAAGTGAGCGTACACTGTCTGTGTGAGTAAAGACCATCTGAGAAGGTATTCACCCAAAACTGATCAAGATGATGACCACCATCAACTAAATTAAACAGTAGCCAGTGAATTGCAAAGACGGCTTTCAAACAAAGGAGAAGTCAGCTTGAAAAGAAGTATAAAAGTAGGATGAAAATTTGTAATAGTGGGGAGAGATTATGGAGTGGAAACAGTGGCCAAAACCTGTTTTTGCCATGCTAGAGGTCATCTTGCTGCTGCCACAACCCCTGCATAGACCAGACAGAGCATTGTCCCCACTGGATGCTGCAAATAGCCTGCATCCAGCTGGTGAGCTGACAGTTTGGGGTGCTACAAGGAGGGCTGATTTCTCATGGCATATGTATTAACAGATTGTAGGCAGTGGCATGTGTACACATAAAGCTGGAGCAGCCATGTCTCCAAACTTGCTTTCCTGTAAGGGGAAACATGCTTGTACCCCACATGTCCTCTGGGAGAGGGAGTACACACATGTTTCTCTGGATGGGGAGGTACTGACTGAAACTTTTGGGAATTACTTCTAGACGGGTGTTTAGAAATTTGTACCTGTTTGTTAACATTCTGTATTTCGGTTCATCTGTTGTATTGATGCTATTGATCCTGCATATCTACTTCACTGATTGTCAGTTAATTACATGCCACTAATAAATCAGTAAACTGCTTCAATATTGTGAACTGAGCAGTTTCCCCCCCGACAATCCATACGTGCTAAACTCACACAGTCCAAGAAAGATTCAAGTACCTGAAAAATTGTACTCACGTAGTATGATCAATTAATGGGCAGTGTTTTTCTTGCTCAGGGTAGAGATTCGCCCCTCTTCCAAGTTCCCACTTGAATATGTTTTTGGTGTGGATGGAATAATTTCCTGACATCTGTTCCAAGTCTGGTTGATACCATCCACACTGGTTTTTATCTTCAAAGTTGCAGACTTCAAAAACTTTAGAGATGAATAGTGAACACTTCATGTTTATATAAAAATTGGAAATCATTAATTGATGTTATGATAAACAACATAGCAACAAAAAGGATTCAATTTATAGTATCCATGAATACTTACACAGTACTAACATGCATAATTTTTCCTCTATAGATAAAATATCAATTATATTTTCTATGTTCTTTTCTATTAGGCCGGTATTACTGCATCCAGCTCTGGGGGTCCTCAGTACAAGAAGGACACGGACCTGTTGGAGAGGGTCCAGAGAAGGACCACAAAAATGATCAGAGGGATGGAGCACCTCTCTTATGAGGAAAGGCTGAAAGAGCTGGGGTTGTTCAGCCTGAAGAAGAGAAGGCTGCGAGGTGACCTTATTGAGGCCTTTCAGTACTTAAAGGGGGTTTATAAGAAAGATGGGGACAGACTTTTTAGCAGGGCCAGTAGCAATAGGACAAGGGGTAATGGTTTTAAACTGAAGGACTGGATATAAGGAAGAAATTTTTCATGATGAGGGTGGTGAAACACTGGAACGGGTTGCCCACAGAGGTGGTAGATGCCCCATCCTTGGAAACATTCAAGGCCAGGCTGGATGGGGCTCTGAGAAACCTGATATAGTTGTAGATGTCCCAGCCAATTGCAGGGGGGATGGACTAGATGACCTTTAAAGGTCCCTTCCATCCCAAAGCATTCTGTGATTCTATGATTAATTTTGGGAATATGCCAATTCTTTTTCACCTCAGTATCTACTTTCATATCTGTTCTGACCAGCTTTCAGGCCATTCTAACAATCCACCATGTGGTACACGCCGATATGCATGTAAAATTCATCAGCTATGAATCTGCCATCTGCTGCGTGGTTCTTTCTTCAGTCTGGTAGACTGATGACATTAGCAACTCATTGCGCATTGTGTACAAAGTCCATGACCAAAACTCTAAAAAGCCAAATCAATATTTCAAGCAGCCCCCACAATACCTGAAAGCCACATAATAATGCAGCTATTTGATATTTGTGTCAAATACTGAACTGTTATCTTACTAACTAAATATGCAGCTGCCTGTGCCTCAGTTTTTAATTCCTGAGCAACTGAACAAGAAAAGTGAGCTCACTACCATCCCTCCCTCACAATGCATCCCCCTGTAAGAATATTTAGGGGAAAGAAACCCACTTGTTTTCCATTTCTGCTATGAATATTTATTCTCCAGTACATCTTCCTGAATATTTTGCAGAAACATTGCCTAGGTGAGTCTTGTCACTCTCCAGAACTTTGAAACAGATTATTATACTCAAGTCTAAGTGATTGCTGTGAGAATTGTACAGGGAAATAAAAATTTATTTTAACTCACAAAGCCCAAATGCTACTGTAGCTGAGGTAACTTCTACATCAAGAAATCAGTGGCATGGTATTAAGCAGTGGTATTTATTCCCCCTTTTTAACATGTTTTATACATATTATGTTTCAAATGCCTCTGAGAAAGACAACATTTTCCTGAGAACATATTTCTGCCCTCAATCAGGACATACTTAACTCCTATTCCAGCATTGTCATTCAAGTGAGAAATTGCCATCATTGCTGTAGTGATGGGAGACTTCAGACAGAGCAAATATGTGAAGGTGTATTCTCCACAGTATTTATCTGTCTCAGAAGGAAAGGATGTTTCATAGATGAATGTAAATTTCAGAGGGGAAAAAAAAGAGTTCTATTCAAAGGGTTGTGCATCTATTTTTCAGGGCAGAATTTCAATGGTTTGTGTTTCTTCACACTATAGGAAATTACACAGTGATATTTATATATCACATTAATCTCTTCCAGAGTTATTCCCACATAAGAAATAGACAGAGGGAGTCTAATGTTACTTTTCCTCACTGAGCCCTCAGCCCTAAGAGAGGTGATTGAGTTCCCTACACAATGTGTAATGAATGCAGAGTTTTGATCTTCAGCGAGAAGATCAAAGGCTGATGAGGTCATTGTCTCTCAATGTCTGTCCCCCTCATTAATCAGCTTCAGTACAGCAGTATTTTCAAGTACTGTGCTTTAAGGCAAAACAAATCCTTGACAAATTCTTCTAAAATGCAGTGTGAACTGCTGCAACTCAGAAGCAATCAACAAATGTCTTAGACCTCTATGGACAACATGTGGTGACCCTGTCCATTGTTCCAGTCCCAGTCTTCCCATCTGACTATCAGAGCTTTAGGAACTTACAGGCTAGAACTTACATCTGTGTGGAGTAGGCTGAATTTCACAATCATTGCTGCTGCTGAAAATACTTTGTATAAAAAAAATCCCAAATCCCATATTCACCGAAGTAGGTAAGAAGTGGATCCAAGTCTCCCAGATGTGCACCATAAACATGAGACAAAAGTTATTCTCTTGTCCAGTCTGGACTAGTAAACATTTGAAAAATTTAAATATGTCATAGGTCATTTAATTTGAGAAACTATGTTCACTAAAAAAAAATTGTTGTATATAGCTACCAATCATTAGGGAACCAAGGGTTCCTCCCCCTGCCTCCCCCCTCCCCCCCCATTTCAGTAGTATGTTGAATTGGAATGTAAAGTCTGAATCAGCCCATTGAAGGCAGAACGCGCATAACATCTCAGATTCTCACATTAGGAGCAAAATGCTATTATTTTTCTGGGGAAAATCACATTAAAAATAGCATCTAGGTTCTGATACCAAATTGCAAAGGTAAATACGGAGTAGTTAAAGCAACGTGTTTAACAGCTGCAAACTAATAAGGTAGCAAAGTACAAGATTTAGTACACTCACCACAAGCTGATTCATCAGACTTATCAGAACAGTCAGGTCTAAAATCACACTTCTGGATCATCTGGATGCAATGACCAGAGGCTCTACAGACAAACTCCTTCTCTGTGCAGTTGTTCATGGGGAGCGTGGCAGGAACTGAAGTTCCTGCAGTAGTTGTAGAGATTGTTGGCAAGTTCCCTTTGAAAAACAAACCGACAAAATGTTGAGCGATGGGACCAAGGCATTCTAGTTTTGTAATGATTTCTCCCCTTGCCACTTCCACCCTCTGTCAAGGGTGTAGCTTTACTGGAAACATGCCTAGGTGGCCGAGGTGAATGACTTAAATGCTGCCCAGCAGGAACTGAATTGAACATTTCCTCAGTGGAAAGCACTAGGTTCCTCATTCTAGCCAACCACCATTCATACAATCTTTGACACTTACAGGAATTTATTTATACCTCTTACCTGTCTTTCAAATTCGGATTAAGTCAGTGAGTCATTTTTAAAAAATTAATGCCATAGAGACTGACAGAACAGTCACAAAAACTTAATTTCCCTGTGAACCAAGGCTAACAGATTATTCCCATGATAATGGATTTTTTTAAAAAAGGTCGATTACTGCAAGTGACTGTGGAAATTACTATGTAACCTTCTTACCTTGTAATTTCATCACTGAAAAAAATATTTTTTTCTCATTAGAAAAATTATTCTGAGGTCATCATCTTGTTCCACCACTTCCTTTATGCTTCATGCAAACTCATTATCACTTCTTTCAAATCAATTGTCTTTACCTCTCCTCCTATTCTTTATTATGCACCTTTCTTCAGGCTTACTCTCATTTCTTGAAAACCCTTGCTATTACTGTCCATAAAAGGAATTTCCATTATATAACTCATTCTTTAAATGTAATCATTAATGAAATTATTAGCTGTAGTGCACAATGCACCTGAGCAGTACACCTGAGTTAATTAAAAAGTACACGTGAAGACTTTTTATATAAGATGTGTCTGGATTTTTTTTTTTCCCTGAGGCCTGGAGCACTAAGACTGACAATAAATTCCCCACGAGCAGGAGGCATTTCTATTTCATAAGGCAGAAAGCACATCTATGACATAAAATGAATTATACTCCAATCAAATGAACGATACTGCCATAATATCCTAAGACTCAAACAAAAGATTTAGGGGAAGGAACATTTTGAGGGAATAATTGCATGATATAATAAATGTATCTACAACTTGTAATAATAGCAAGGACCTTATTGGTCAGAAATTTTTAAATATAAATGCCACATTGAAGTCTCTGCTCCTAATCCACTGGAACAGGAGAAGAAATTTTGAAGTACTATAACCTTCACGACACCTGAAAAGAAAGGAGAATCCTGTGTCTCTTTTGAAATAATTCATTTTCTGTAATTTATGAAATACCATTTTGTCCAGAGCAAGCATCATTCAATAGCCTTTGGTTAGGGCATTCAAATGATGCATCAAAGCAGTATGCTTAAGTTTCGACATCTTTAATATTACTTACGAGGGACTTTACCACCAAGCTATCAAACCCATCTCTCCCTGGTCAGTATTTGGTTATTTGAAATGGAACAAGAGCAACTGGGCAGCTAGCGCTTAATTCTAGGGTGCAGGAGTTTTTTTCCCTGATCCAACTTGCGTTAAATATGGTGGAATATGTCATAGCTATTGACTATTTTGCAGATTATTTCCACAGTCTCTTTGACTCTTTTTTGGTTGTTGGGATTTTTTTATGATGTGGAGGAAGTAAAATAGATGCAGGATCCTGGAGTGTCTCAAAAATTGCTCTCAATACTAAAAACATTTTAAAAATGTACAGAACACAAAAATTGTTTGCTACTCGGCTCCATCCATAGTTATACTTGAGTATTTTTGTTTTGTCTTTCCACACAAAATGAGCTGCTTTTTTTTTTTCTTATTTATGAACTTTGAAACTCTGACCCTCCGTACTTTCCAACTTTCTTCTTATTTATTTTTAAAACTTTTTTTTCATACCTCATTTGAAAACATGTAGGGGTTTTCTGACTAGCTCTTTTGAGGTTTTCTTCCTTGAATATAAGACGTTGTACATTAACTGAGCATTTACAAAAAAACTTTATTTTCAAAGTGTTATAATAAATGTTGTACACTATATAAACTTGGTAAGATGTGAGATAATTATCTTCAGAAGAAACATGCCACATACACTTGATATTCCTAGTAGACCTAATTATATCTACAAGAAATTTTTGGAGTAGCAGAATAAAATGTATCTGTACTAGGGTGTTTTAGAGTTAGTGCTAGGATACTAATATTCAGGCACTGTTCTAAATTGTTTGCTGTTCTACAGCCCTATTATGACTGTACATCAACTGTCACACCATATAACACTGTAATGCCTGCTGCAGCTAACACTAGTCCTCTTAAAATCCCTTCTGTGATGAAGTGACAGGTCTGGAATCTGGTGTCTTAAAGTACATGTATTTTGGTATATAATATTTTACAATTCTGTAGACATTGTACTACCCTAGGTAGCAATGACTTCTGAGGACAGGCTGCTCTATCATCTGAACTCTTTGTATGCTGTAACATAAGAGCAATTGGCACAGTAAAAATATTAAGAGTTACTGGGGGGAAGAGGAAGGCTGTATCAAACTGAGTTTGCTGCATGAAAAGTCACTTTGTTTATACACAGTTAAGTTTCTTTTTCCTTCTAAAAATTAAGATGTCAGAGAGTTTGGAAGCTGCACACTTCTTACTGAGGGTCTCTTTTGGACCTTATGCACACAGCAGAAACTATTTTGTGCTGATGCCTGGATATGAGGGTTTGAGAAGCGGGGAAACAAGTCTGGATTTCCTTGTCAAGCATGAGTCACAGTTTGATCTGGTTTTCGCTTTTCCAGTACAGTATTTACAAATGACAGCAGAGAATCAGCTCACAGCTAGGAGATGTACACTTTAACTCTGTTCTTACCGTTGTAAAGAGTACAGCCTAGAAAAGACATGTCATCAAGTCCAATGTCTCCAGTGAAACCATCTCCTACGGTACCTTTCACCAAGATCTAGGGAAACAAGAATTACAAAAACATTTTTCAGTGTATAGTAGATTTCCGCTTCTCATTCAATATTTCATACCAATTGATAGAGGAGTCACCATGTTTCACACTTAAAATGAGATTAAATTTGTTCTAGGGGATATATTCTATTTAGTGACACTTTACAAAAAAGACTAATTATTATCAGCTTTCACTGGTGGTCACATTAATCACAGTGAACCATAACAGAATGGTTGGCTTCACAATCATGTAAATCCACTGAAACATCATTGTGATATAAAATGATGGCAAGACATTATCATAAGTGGCACATTATGATTAGCTCCTTTGGTACTTATTGTAATAACATTAATCACAATTAATTATAATAACATTCATGTGAATAAATTATATACCCTTATACAAATCCCACTGTGATGAAAACAGTTAAGCAGGTTAGAGATGTGCTATGGAATCTTTTAAAGAAAAATATTCTACTGTCTCATTAGAGTTGCCAATGCTGTGTACGCTTACTTTCTCATTATTGTCTACTGCCAAGGAATGGGAGAGGTTAGTATTTGTGAAATACTCTCTGGATGACTGAATAAGCCTCTTTTCTTCTGACTGTTGCTGAATGGTAAAAATCCAAGCAGGTGATTAGAGAAAGATTTGGTAAGAATTTTCTTAATCTAACTAATTGATAAATCCCTATTCATAAAAAAAATAAAGCCACCGCAAACCATACATTATAAAAAAAGATAAATAAATGTTTTTGTTGATCCAATGGAGTTCAAATGTTAAAGTTATTCCTTTGCCATCTTTTTTAAATACTTAAGTCACATCTTAAACACACACACACTCAAGCTTCCAGCTTCTTCGGGAATGCTGCATAAAATTTCAAATACATTTTTCACTGTTTGTTCCTCAGTTCAAAAGACAATTCCTACAAAGGAATGAAGTATAAATAGCAGCAAAAATACTGCAATACTGCTTCACAGTACTGTTAGTTATAATATTTTTGTTGTACTTATTTACAGTTTTATTTGCAAAGAAAGCTTATTTTCAACAAGTAACAAAGCACTGCTCAATGATGCAAGGCACTTCTGTGTAGACAGGTGTCTCAATTATTTTGATCAAATATAACTGATATTTTGTAAACATCCTCACATCAAATATAATTTCAAAAATATATGCTTGAACTTTACATTTCAGTATTTCTTTTGTCCTATAGTAAATGAAGTCCTGTAAAGGATTTCCAGTTTCAGAAATCAGCACACTATATTAAAGAAGCTTCTCAGTAACTTGAGGGAAATAAGAGAATTCATCTACACACGAAGAATCAGTGTTCACCTGGTACATATGCAGAGCTTTTATAAGTCACACTTCAAACTTATTAGCATGTAACAGGAGGAAAAAAATATCTAAAAGGTGCAAGGAATGGCCCTAACACTGTAAAAGTAAAAGAATAATATCAGTCTTAATATGTTAACACTGACAAATTTATTTTTGCTATTCTGAAGTTTCATGTGAATAGCAAATTTATTACTGATGCTGACATCACCAGAGTAAATAAAAATGGTTACATTTCATTTTTTAGATTATGTCCACCAGACAAAATAAATGAGTATGCTAAAAGAAGATGGATATATGTCCCTTACTATGGATATGCAGAAGATGGGTTATTTTAGCATACAATGTATCTCATATGAATGACAACAGTAAATGACAGCATTGTTTCTTACTGCTCTCATCTCAGTATGGGATTCTTATTTTTCCCTCAGAATATTCACAAATATTTTTACAATATTATCCCAGTCTTTTGTTTCCTGGTTAGGTTAAAATGGGGGCAATGCTACGGTATCAGTACCAGTAGCATAAAAATGCTTAGAAACAGGACAAATCAAGGCATCTATTATTTGGAAATGCGATGCAAGAAAATTTATTATTCCAAAATGACAAAATTCCTTTCACTGTAGTTATGACTGGCAAATGCACAGCAGTTTAAATAAAATTTTTATTTTATTTTCAAAGCATGAATGATTAACTACTCATAATTAATTACTCATAAATGAGCTAAAATTCAGACAAAGAGGCAGAGGGTTTGTTATCTCTACTTACACCGTTATCACTAAGACAAACCCAAGCCACCTCAAAACTATACTATTTTTCTGTGGGATTGTGCTGTACTCTGACAGATGTTAACCAGTAGGCTGAGGGGCTTCTCTCCCCATAGCTCCCTGTGCCCATCTCCCCAGCCACGATGTTCACACGGTCTGAGGCCATCCTTATGTATCAGCTTCCACCAACCTTTCCCTGGAGAAGGTTGCACTCCTGCACCTTAAGAAGGAATACTTTTATTAATGGCATACAAATACCCAAAGATTGAAGTGGCAGGACACAGTTCTGCAGGGGTCATTCAATTTAGAATACCTCTTTATTGTTATGATGATGATTATGATTGTATTACTTAAAATCTCCCCATGCAAATTTTTTTGTTGTTGTTTGTTTATTTATGTACTTACTTGGGGAGTCTGACACTTTGGCATATAGCATGAACTTAGTAAGTTACACAGAAAATGTAACAAGGTGTAGGTATATGTTCTGATAGACTTAAAACTGAAAAAAGGACCAATTTATGAGTTAGTGCTGCAGTATAAAACTTAGTCTCTCTGCAGCTGTGCTTAAGCATTGACCACTTTAATTAATTTGCCAGCTGAAATTCTGCAAACTTCATAAGATATTATTAAACAACCTCCAGGGAACTCATCTACCATGAAGCTCATTTCACATCTCATTTATTATTTGAATGAGGATAAATAGTTCCCAATTTCTCCAGTTTTCAGAACTCTAGAGATCCAGTCTTAATGAAATCTATAACGGTAGCAAAAGGTATGCCACATAAAAAAGGGGGGAAAAAACACTGTGAAAAGCAAAATGTATTAGAATTACACTCTATATAGACAAAAGGATTGATCTCTTAAGATTTTGAACAAAATAGGTTTTTGAAGGGTGAAGGAACGTTATGACAAACGTTAATAGAGGAATTACAATGGGTAATACTGTTCTGTACAAATGTTCCATTTTTACAGTAATGCTCATTTCTGTCAGTAGCCAATTCCCACTGAAGATTAGCAAAATAAAATCTTAATTTTGATACAAGCATAGTCTAAACTAGAATGGAATTAATTCCAAAAACTGTGAGGTATTCAAAATTCTGAAGATTTCTGAATGTCTAGGAAATATTAGTTCTAATGTATTTACCTAGTAATATAGCCAAACAATATCTCAGGTTTGTCACAAGAAGTGTCAACCATGTTACTTAGTGATTTTAGTAGTAGTTAGAGCATGCTAATTTTGACTATGTTTGCTACGATTATTTCTGGCAAGAAACCATATGATTTGGTTTGAGGAGGAAAGAACAACCACGCAAGTGGATAATAGTAACTGACAAAACACTTTGTCATCAAAAATTGTTGTCATAACTTACTGAAAGCAAATGCAGGATTGAAAGTCATATACATTTCACTGCATATCTCTGAAGTAAACTACTCTTATGTTTTAATGTTATGTAGAAATAAAGGAAAATGTCTCATAACTTTTCATCAAGAAAAGTAACCAATTTCTATCAGATGATGGAACCTTTGTAATTACAGATTAAGGGCAAGCCATAGAACCATGAATAGCGTGAAATCTGTATCACAATTTCTTGATTCAAAACTCCTTTTTATCAAGATAACTTCATGCAACAATCATGTCATGGTAAGTCTTCATTGTAAGATGATTTTTTTTCAAGAACACATGAACATATTCTTATAATGATACCTCAAGAAGTACCTAAAAAAGCAAAACTATTTACCAAGCAAACACAACTTTTTTTCAGAAAAATTGTGATTTAAAAACATCTGAGAAATTTAGATTTAATTTTGACTTCTTGAGTTATTAGTTCATGTCAAATAAGACTTAGTGGCTTCTTTGATAAGTGAGTCCAAACATGGTAATTTACTCCTCCCTGATTTTTTTTCTCTGCTTCCTCAGTTGCCATGAAAGGAGTAGGCACTGTGGGACCTGCAACCATTTCCCAAATCTCTCGTCTAGGCATCCAGTAGTTGCATCCTGACTACACGGCACTGAACTTTTCCTCTGTAGCTTCTACACTGTGGTTTCTCTTGGTGAAAAAAAAACTGGGTGCACTGGCAGAAGGGGTGCCACAGCATGTTCCAGCTTTCCTCCTCATGGGGGCAATGACTAGGCAACCAGGGCTACTATGCATAGTGTGGAGCCCTTCCACCCCCAAAAGCAAGCACAAGTGGAGACAGCCCATCAGCTGCTAGAAAGATTATCAACATTAGATCACCACAACATTTTAATGATACATATAGAACAGCTCAAGATTCCACTGCCCATCTTCAAAGCCCATCTGCCCCTTCCTTTCGTGTCCATCAAAAATGCGTTAGAAGTTAATGACTCAATGATTCAAAAGTTAAAATAAAGTGCTTTTACACGTGTCCAAATGAATTGTTACCAATGATTGTAAGGATATACACATCAAATATGAAAAAAATTGTGTGAAATATTTGATGTTTTACAGTGCTTGGTTTTACAAGATACTGAAAAACACTAGTTCTGGTTCGGTAAAGCACTTGATCACACTTCACTATAAGTTTGTGAACCCTCATGCTGATTTATGATGTTTTTCCAAGCATTTCTCTAAAGTGCAGGGAAGAGTCACATTGCTATCCTGTTTCAGACTCTTCATTGATGTCGGTGGGACTGCTGACAAGCATAATATTAATAACTGTTTACGCATTCTGGGAGTCAGTACTTTGCTGTATTAAGGCCACAGAACTTCACTCAAGAGAAAAGATCCTGTTTTCACTCTGTAACATTAACGTTGGAAGAATTATTGCAGAAGTAGTATATAGTCAGTGCCTAAAAATTTCTGAGATTCTAGCTTTATAAAACAACATAATTAGCCGGCCAACTTGGGAAACATCTATCTAGTAATTATAATGATAAAGCCATATTTAATCCAATTTAAGTTCATGGTTAGTTTGAAGTTCATCTACAAAGATTTACAGAAGCCTCCTCTAATTCACAAGTTTATAGTAGAATGAGATTATTTTCAAAAGCAACCCAGATTGTAAATATGAAATGTTAAAAAAAACCAAACACACCCAAGACCACAAAAAACCATAGAAAAATGGACAAAACACCCTTTAAATCTGAAGATATTTTTCAGTCTCAAAATTAATTTAATTTCTATTCAGTTGGCTACAGGGGCCCAAAAATGCATATATGTCCTTTAGCAATTCTACTTTTTGTAATATTAGAAATGTAAATGTTTTCTTTCCCTAAAGAGGATGGATGATGATATTTTTTTTAGTTACTTAAAAATCACTAAGTAATGAAAATATTTGACAGATAAGGATATACTCACAGACAATATTAAAACATCCATAGTTAACTGGCCAAGGCCGAATCTAGTCCAATAAACCCCCCAAAAGATATTGTAAATTTTCTCCCACATCTAAGGTACAAGTCCCTTTAGTGTTCCTGTATAAATTTAGAAGTTTTTTTTAGAGCATCAGTCATTTCTGATAGCCTTGTGGTTAATTATACAGACAGTTTAAGGATCCAAAGGCTGGATCTAACTGATAGGTTGTTTTAACAAGGATATATACAAGTGAAAGTGGGTGAGTCGTCGCATGGGAATAACAAAGCAATGGCAAGGCTGATGGTGTTCTTTCATGATCAGCCTTTACTGACTGTAATCATATTATGGTACCCTGAACTACTTTCAGATGGAATCTCATCACCACTCCTTTACAGTAAGTGTGTTTTTTCTGCTAGGGTGATCTTCCATGACAGGTGTATGCAGGTTCAGGAGCTTACACACATATTCACTTATACACTGCATAGATTCTTTCTTTCTCCCAACCACTGTTTTCCCAGATTTTAAAAATAAATAAATAAGTAAATAAATAATAAAATTACAGGATTCTAGCTGAGTTACTACATCAAATTCCTGGGATTTATGGTCTTAAAAGATATGTCCCACATTGACCAGGATGGCTTGTTATGACCTGAGTACTTTTGTCCCTCCCTTTTGTACCCTGGAGCATGTCAAGATGTCAAGGGCTGCAGAAACACATCTCCACATCTCTATCCAGAGAAGCCTGAACAGGGCCTTCATGGACAGACTTGTATCTGATCTATGCAATGCTTACTGCTAAGGCAATTCTCCCATGCTGGCTAAGGAGTATCCTGAGAGAAGACATGCATCATTTTCTTTTCAATGCTTATGAAAACATTTGTGCCAACAACAGAGTCAATTACCTGTGTAGCAGCAAATGCTAGTGAGCAAGGGAATCACTATTACATTGTTTGCCTAAAGGTGTGGACCTGGATTTTGCCTCACTGAGATAGTGAGTTGTACAGAACTGCTGCTCCTACATCCGTGCATATGGTTTTAGCCTCCCAAAGTAAGAAAATAATAACATAGGGATATCAGCAGAACATATGACTTGCCATGAAATCCTGTCTTCATTAAAAATAATGAGAGTTTTGCTATATACTTCAGTGGGAGTAGAATTTCTACATTGTTTCTTAATTCTGCTATAAGCCTACTCAATAAACATAGAAAGATTATAAAAAATAATATAAAAAACCCCTGTGTTTGATGTAAAGCATAGAACTATGGAAGGAGACTGAATTAAAGCTTCAGTGAAATACTGCTTTCTTGTGATCTTCTTGTTACCTTTCAAAAAATGGATTCTATATGCAGTAAAGGAATGAGAAAAAAGTCACTAAAATTTTCCTTCTCTTTGCAAAGTTGTCCAAGTCTCATTTTCCTGTTCAGCAATTCCTGATAAGTAATACAGCAATATCAACAGCAAATTTAAGACACCACTCTTAATTTTCAGGAAAGCAAAATTCCTGCTTTACACAATTCCTCTCAAATTCAACCAACTTGCAGAGTCTCTCAGTGGGTTGTGGGTTGTGAAATGTAGTGAAAACTTCTCATTCCTTCAGGTTTTACATATTTAAAATGTGAGCAGTGCTTGACAGTTCATTGGCATTTGGAAAGGTTATTTTTACCTTATGTGATTTCCTTTGCATTTCCTGCATGTAAATAGGGAACAAAGGTAAAACACACCCATCCCAACCCCCTTTGTTGCTCCCCCTCCTCCCAAAAAAATTGCAAGGAAATGACAGATGTGAAATTAAGAATACAACTTTGACTGAAAAAGGCATTGTTAAGATAGCTTAGAAATTCTTATTCTTGGTCCTTTTTGTGCCTACGTTGTGACTTTGTGACATCATGACAAGTCTTCCACTGCAAAGAATAAATTATTTCAATTGCCACAGAGTGGGCTATAGTTTCATAATATTAAGTATTGTACTAGCACTGAACAAAAGGGCAATTTCTTTTCCAAAGAACTGAACTAAAACCATGCAATTATCCCTGAAGGTTTGTTCAATGGACAATATATTTCCCTGGCTTTTCATGTGATTTCCTTGTTTTCTGTGCTCTGAAATCCACTTGTCAAAAATGTCAATAGTGATGTTCAGAAATGACTTTTTAAAAAAAACACACTACTTTTTGCTTTCAAACATGTTGTATTGCACCACACACATTTTCAAGACGTAAGTTGTCTGTATTTCACTGAATAGACTTCACTATCAACACAAAGTTCACCAGAAACCACAAAGTCTTATGATTGTTTTTCACACGTTCCCACAAGTGTCCCAGTTCCCTCATTGTCCATTCTATGTGTATATTTTTTCTCACCTAGGTTGTGGACTGGTGAAAAAAGCTGAGCATGAATTGTCCAAACTAGAGTCTACGCAAGATCTGCATGAACTATGCACATGAGATGGACATGATGTGCCACCTTTTGTTCCTGGCCCACTATAGTCTTTCAAGGCAGGCCTTGATCCTGGTCATGAGGTCAGGACATGGTGGAGAAGCCTAGGTCATACAAGTGCAGGTATTAAAGCTATCATACCAAAAGGCATTGATACCTCAACAGTACAGACATGAAGTAATTCACATGATTTGGCCTGACATCAGCATCCTCTGGCACAGCTCCCAAATACCCTGTAAGCCTCTCTGCACATCACACCCTTCCAGGATACATTCTGACAAGACCTGAGAGTTAAATATCAGTAACACAACTACTCTTTTGGTTTTGGTGGGTTTTTTTAGCTAGCCTACACATATATGTAGGTTATACCCTGGGCTGCATGGTCAGCAGGTTGAGGGAGTTGATTCTCCTCCTCTACTCTGCTCTCATGTGACCCCACCTGGAGTACTGCATCTGGCTGTGGAGTCCCCAGCATAAGAAATACATGGACCTACTAGAGCAGGTCCAGAGGAGGGTCACAAAAATGATCCAAGTGCTGGAACACCTCTCCTATGAAGAAACACCGAGAGAGTTATGGTTGTTTAGCCTGGAGGTTTAAATTGAAAGAGGATAGATTTAGACTGGACATAAGGAAGAAACTTTCTATGATGAGGGTGGTAAGACATTGCAACAGGTTGCTCAGAGAAGTTGTGGATACCCCATTATTGGAAGTGTTCAAGGTCAGGCTGGATAGGGCTTTAAACCTGTCCTAGTGAAAGACGTCCCTGCCCGCGGCAGGGGGGGTGGACTGGATGATCTTTAAAGGTCTCTTCCAATCCAAACCATTCTGTGATTCTATGATCACTGAAGAATTAAAAAATTTGGGAAGCACTTCCCTGCCAAAATTAATCTAGTAGCCAATTAATAAACAAATGCTCCAGAGGCAACTACATACCTATACATAACTGTATAGGGCAGCCAGCAGCCACAGGCTTTACATTACCACTGTGAAAATAAAACTGAAAATGATGACTATAAACAAATTAGAAATGAAATGCTCAATGTAAATCTGAAAACCAAAAAGTAGCATGCAACATGCAAACAGGTATCAGGTATGAAAGAAGCCAACACACAGATCAGAGATGAAAAATAGTGCCCAGAAAGAGAAATACCAAGCTGCAGCAAGTATGGCTGGATATCTATGTATTTGGAGCAGAATTGGAGGAGCAAGATGCAACAGAAGCATGTGGTAACCTTTATAGGGAAAAAAAAAAAAAAATCCCTGAATACTGATCTCAGCAGACTGTCGGGGAAAGTGCAAAGGAGAAGAGTAGGAGAAGAAAGGTGAGGAATGACAACTTGAAAGCTGAAATTGAAGATGTTGCTAGAGTGGAAATCCATGATGGCTAAATCCTTGTGTGAAAATCACTGCCATGGAATGAATCAAAAGCAATAATGGAAAAATGATCACAGGTAGGTATTAGAGGTGTAATATACATCTTAGAGAAGTCCTTGATAAATTCAGAGCTGCTTTCGACACCAGGTTTTAATGAAAGATATATATCTGACCAACTAAACACTAACAAACTCCTACTGGTATGTCAGCACACACTGAAAATGAGGCCCTGAACAAGGAAGCAAGCGGACAATCAAATCAAGGCAGAAGGCTAACAACACTTTACAACAATAAACCTGGTTCAATAAGGGCAAAAGCAATTGCAGAAAATCTGGAATCATAGTTAGAATATCAAAAAGCGTGAGCCTCTTGATGCACTGAAAGCTGTCTGCAACACAATGCCTCACAGCCTGAGGACAGATGTACCAGAGGTTAGGTCAGCTGTCCAGCTAACTGCAGTGTGTGTCTCCCAGTGGATTGCTGCAACATTCAAAATGAGAATAAACCAAGCATGCAGTAGTAGCTCCCAAACCCTTGGCAGTGTATCACAGGTGAGAGGTTATAGCCTCATTGCTGTACTAGTAGCCTTTAAGAGACTTTTCTTTCAATAATTTGTCAAGTTACTTATTGATCCTATTCATACTCCCTTGTACCTAAAACATCCCTTGGCAATTAATTGTACAACAGACCATCCTAAAATAGTATTTTCTTTTGTTTTGACTGTGTTGCCTAATAATTTGACAGAGTACCTCTCATTCTCTGTATCCAGAGAAATCACTAATGATCATTCTCTATGCAACTTCTCTATGACCCTGTTGATTTGATGTTTCTCTGTTACATCTCAACCATCTGTCTTTCCAAGGGGAACACTCTTTATCCAAGTAACTTTCTTACTTTTTTTTTTTTTTTTCCCCAGGTTAATGTTCCTAACGTAAGGGCAAATACGCAACTACCTTGTTTTGTTTTCTTGGGACATATAGAAGAAAGAACACAAACTGTTCAGAACCAGTTTCCTTCTAACAACACCGTGAGTAGTCAGGATAAGTCCTAGCTGCATGTACTGATATGCAACTGTAACAGGCTGAAACATGGTCTCCTCACACTGCTTTTCACACTAGGCAATAGTGCTTCTCCTTGGGACAATAAAAAGTTATGCGCATTCTTCCAGCGAAGATGCATGCAAGAACCTCACAATTTGCCATAGCACAGGCTTTTTGTTTTAAACAGAACTAAAAATTACTTTAAAAATAGTTTGTAAAGTAGAATTATGCCAAGAAGTCCATTTTCCACTAGGACCCCGAGTTTTTCATTACAGAAATGGCTGGGGAGTAGGGGTGTTGATCAATCTGCTTTCTTCTCAGAAAAATAATTGCAAGAAACAGCTAGAATTGCAGAAATACCTGAAGAATGAGCTTTGTGATCCTGTTTCACTTACTACAGAGCAGATCATCAGAATCCCCAAAGAAGAATTGCTATCTCATCTCACTGAGGAATGAAAAGGGAGGGAGTAGGGGATGAGAAAGTAGATACTGCCTATGTGATTGTGACCAGCTACCTGGTCGTACCTTAAATACATTTTTTAGCCCTTCCTGTCTCTCTTTTTACAAGAATGGTAAAAGCCCGGATGCAAATAATGTATGTTTACTACACGTGTACTTGACGCCAAACTTATCTTATGTCAAGGGCATACCAAAACCATAATACAAGAAGTAGCTGAGTATAATTAAGGAAAACCTAACACAACCCTACAATCAAGGTTAAAAACTCAACTGTAACTAGGTGTCTCCATAAGTAATTCTATGGCTAAAAGATAAGAGTAACCAAAAATAAAATGTGTTCGGAGATAATTTGCCTTTGAATTTGAAAATCTGTGTAAGAAAAGGTATAATATGTCCTATATCTCCATAACAGAAATGAAAAGGTGAAAAATTAAGATTTAAATGAATGTATTAAAAGACAAAACAATCACCTTAATCTAGTGTCTCAGAAATGAAGAAAACTTCCTTTAGATTCTTATCTGTCTTTAGACAAATTCTGCTGCTAAAAAATGAAGTTGGTTCTTGATTTATCACCATTCAAGAAGTACACTTGAGGATTTATGTATTGGAACTAATCAAAACTAACACTTTACCCTTCCCATTCGACCCGCCATACAACTGATATTATATTTGATGATACTGTCACAGATCACAAACGATACATTATTAGGGCTGTGAGTAACTTAGAAAATAATTTCAGAACTAATTTTCTCTTTCATCCAAAGTGTTGTGAAATATATTAATTCTATTAAAGATTTCTTAGGCAGTGACCCAAGGCGGCTTCTTCAACAGACAACTAACAGCTGCTACGGGTAAAACTTCCAAGGTGGCTGTCTGTCTAAGTCAGGACTGATGACGCTTGTAATCCTTCACTTTGTGAATATCCTGCTATAGCAAAGTAAAACAAAGCCTTCCTGAAGGCTGGCTTTCATTGCTTCATGTCTGCAAGGGTAAGGGGACCCTAGTGATTCTCAAAGATGTTTCCTGCTATCTGCTCTAGAAATGATGCTTAGTAATTGCAACAGGGAATGTCTCCCAATTCAGCACCAGGTGGCTACAACATCAGATCCTATGACCTGAGGAATTTACAAGGAAGATGACATGTGGGAATCCCTAGGGGTTTTAGGATTTACAACAAAGAAAAAAAAAAAATCTGTAACTACAGTCATATTGAATGTTTCTTCCTTGCAGATAATGCAAGTGACAACTCACATCATACTATGTAACACCAAATGAGACAAAAGGATTTTACAAGACAACTAAGTTAATTCCTTTTGATACATTTACAACCCACGGTAAAACGCCAACATCAAAGTCCTTTATGTCAGAACATCTGAAATAGGACTGGTCAGTGCTTATGCTTTGATAGCTCAGCCTAAATAAGAGACAGGGGTATTCAGAAGATCAGAAGAATGCAACGATACAAGACACATTTTGCTTTAACACAACAGAGGTCTGTTTCAGGACAGAAACTATTTTTTCCCCAAACTAACAAAACTTTGAATATAGAAAATTGCCTTGTTTTAAATCATGAATGGTGCAACCACTATACCCAAAAACGGCATGTTAGAGCGTTAAATGTACAAATAGTAATGTACAAAAAAAAAGGGGGGAAAAGGTTCCACTGTGCTTCAACTATCTGTCTTCCCATGTTTGGTCATGTTCCAAACCATTCTATCTAGTTTAAAATGCTGCTCAGGAGCTTGAGAAATCTAATTTGCACCATTATCAATATACTCGGGCATACGTGTTTCAGAATTAGGCCCTTAAAATACAGTTTGGATTCTACACTGAGAAGAACATAAAAATAGCACAACAGGTACTGAAAATAGTAGCTGGAGAAAGAAGGTTGGCTTGTATTTGTGTTTGTAGAACACAGTACTATTCTATACCATAGCAAATGTATCATTCTAATTTTCAATCAATATTCCATTACTTTCTAAGCTAATACCTAATTGATAATAAGAGTAAAATTATTACAGTGGATTTGGTTGTTTACTTTTCTTAATCACTTGTAAAATAGGAAAATACCAGATACATTTTATATCTACTTAATTGCAATTTTATTTTGCATATAAACTTCCATTAGCTAGTATTTTTCAATAAATTTTCCTTATTTATTTTCTCCTGATTTTGGTCCTTGTTTTTCACACTTAAAGGAAGAAAGTTTTATATTTGAAGGGAGAAGTAAGGTTTTATATATGATACTCAAAATACTAAAATTTTTAGTAATTATACTCAATATAGCGTTAATAATTAATCATATACTTAAACACTGTATTTGCATTTTCAAGTTTCATAACAGCCAACTTAAAAAAACTAGACTGATCATTATAAAATCATCACAGAATATGAGACTCCTTTATGCATTACTTGTGTTTTGCAGTATCAAAGATCTATAACCATCTTTCTTTACAGAGATAAGCATACATATTGCAGATGAGCAAAAAGTGAAATGGATTGGGGTAAAGGTAATTCTTTCTTTTTTTTAATAATATGTTTTGCAATATAGCAAAGTTGCCCTAGATATCTGATGACGGACGTGGTAGATATGTGTTTTATGTCATGACTAAGAGGAGACTATACTGCCCAAAAGGATTGAGATATAGAATTTTGCCATTGTTCACATAATATCACCATTTCCTTTTTCTGTATCCACAGAAATTTCAATGAATAGAGCAGGTTAAGACAGCTACATTTGTCTAAAATGTTAAAATAGAATCTTTGCACTTTCTTCTGAGCAGAAACTATTTCAGACATTATGACTATTCAAGGAAGATAAAGGCAAACATTATTCATCATCAATATAAGTAGGTTACCATGGAGAGATTCTTATTTTACTACCTTTTCAAACATACTTTTAAGGGAAAGGAATGCAAGTAAACTTCTCAAGGAGATTAAAATAAATGTAGATCAAGTAAAGAGACAAATACACTCAACAGCGTATTCTTTTTCATGTTGAAATAGTCCATATAATAAAAAGGAATATCTTGAAAAGGAATATATTTTTAACTTAAAATTAAAAAAAAAATTATATATATAATTTCTTCCAGATTATTAAATCCTTTCCAGATTTCTGTGTCATGCCAGTTCTGAATTCAAAGGGAAACTCTAGATCACTAAAGCTGCAAAACTGAGTTTTATAAGCGTGTGTATTTTGGACCGGTTTTGTTATTTGTCAGTCTTAGTATTTGAGAGAGATGCTTAATTTTGGCTCAGAAAACTGCCTTCCTTTCATTTAAATAAGTTACCTCTAAATTTCCCTTTTCACTCCTTTTCTCCTCACTGTTGTCACATTTAACACTCTCATGTGAAACATCTGATGAAACAGCAACAAACTGCAGCCACAGTTTGATGGCAGCTAGAACAAAGGTTTCCTGAGAAATTTAAGATTCTGAGGTTTAGTGGGAGCTGGTATGAGCAAAGGAAGTCTTCATGAGCTGTTCCCTTTGGGTTTGTGCCAGAGCATTCAATTAAAGGACCTACAGTTTCATATCTATAGAGTTCCAAACCTTCAAAAGGGGATCTGGCTTTCCAGAGGTCCTCAAGTATCTTTCTTTGCTGCTTTGAATTTTTGGCTGAGAAGTCCTCCTTTTCCTAACAGTTAGTATATAGGCACAATTGTTTATATGCTCCCAAAGTTGGCTTCCCATGCTAGTAAATAAACTGAAAATGTGAACTTGAGGGATTTACTATTCATAGTGATTCTTGCTTGGAATGTGTTAAGCAAATGACAGACTTACATAAGGAGGGAAGATGAAGAGGTGGTAACAGCTATCTCGGATATACGATCATCTCTTACACTTAGAAGAGAAAAAGCAAAATGAAGGTCTGTGTTACAAAGACTTAGGCCATCTTTGGTCCTAGAGTCTAACATTTTCTGTTCACTAGGAATCTCTGAAAATCCTAAAACAGCTGACAAGATGCTTTGGCTAGAGACAGAGAAGATTAGGAAGTCAAGACATGTATTTTGACCAGAAAATTATTAAAAAGTTCTATCTTATTTTTAGACTTTCAAGAAAGAAATACCATTCTCAAGAGAATCTAAACATTTCCTTTGAAGCATGAAGTGACCTACAAGACTTTAAGTATGTGATATGAAAACATTGAACCCCTAACTTTATAGGGTGTGGGGAACACAACATAGTAAACATAGAGGCTACAACTTTAATACTGTTAACCAGACAGTAGACAGCTCAAAACTAACTGAGAGGCTGTTCAAGTACACATCTCAGTAGAAATACTTCAGAGAAAAAGTAGTAACAGGGTGTGAAGACCTTCCCCCCTGCCCCATCTTTAGCCCTGGAAGTATCCAAACTCTATGCACTTAAAAGGAAAATTGGAAAGAAATCAGCATTTGGCAACTTATTAGAAACAGAATAACAACTTGTTCTCTTCAAACTTTCTGAGTTTTGAAGGGTCATAGGTTGTGACACAGCAAGCTCCATCATAAGAAACACAATACACAATAATGAACACCAGATCTTGATCTCTTTCTTCAGAACAAACTATCAAATTACACCTTACACCTCATGCCCCTCAAAAATTACTATGGAAAACAAAACTACATCAAAAGAATATAGGACCTTTGCATTGTCTGCACAGAACTGGGCAAGTACAACAGAAATACCTACAACACTAATGCATTAAAAATATTGTCAGTTACTAAACAGACCTTCCTAACCCTTAGGAGGTCAAATATAGGACATGTGGGTTTATAGTTCTTTAGACAAACTACCAGGCATGGGATATGTTTCATTACTTTAAAAAAAAAAAAAAAAAAAAAAAAAAGGCCTTGTTAGCATTATGTTGATATTCCTTTACATTTCTGCAGAGTCTTGACAAAAACTAAACACTCTCCTTCCAGGTGCCTCTGTGCAACCACAGTAATATTAAGGCCTTTTCCTCCAAAGACGATAGAACTTCTCTCCACCTAAAAATCATCTTTTGGGAAATAAATGTGGGACAATCTAAAGAAAATATTGCATTATATCAGATTTAAAAGCAAAGTGTTTCTTTTTATAATACGTTTTGGGGTTTTTGTAAGTTCATTTTATGACCAGTTGGCCATCAAGTGAACTAATGTCTCCTCTAATAAAACTGAAGGTTCATTAACCCAACCAGAATAAACAGATCACACATAGTGAATACATACACATAGTATACAATTTTAAAAAGATGAGAAAATAAATGAAGATTTGTAGCTGTAACTTACTATAATAATATCTTTCTCTAAATGCTATTTGATTGTTGACGTAGCCTTGCACCCAAATATTTTGAACTGATATTTTTTCTGGCATTATATAATTAAAGATTAACATGTAACTCTGGACGAGTAAGGCAGAGAAGAGGATATTCTTTTTAACAGTCCTTTTTTCATGAATGAAGCAAAATTTTTGCCAAGTTGTTCTGTAGCAGATTCAGATAAGTTTGTTTCACCAAATGCTTGAAAAACAAAAATAACATCTACTTTAAATACCACATGTTCCTGTTCAAAACATTAAAATCAAGAGTTTTAGGGGGTAAAGTAACTTCAACAAAAAATAAGTATTTCAGACATATTTCATCAAAAAAACCTACAAATGTATTTCAAAGTAAATTTGATCAGACAGTTACAAATAGCTTTGAGATTGCACAGTCATTTTTATACTTGCAGTGTTTTACGATGCAGCAAATAAGCACTTCACCACCTAGAAGGATCATACCTGAAATGGCCTAGAGGTGCTGATGTAGAGTGTCTGTCTGATCCATCTGTTTCCTTGATTTCCAAACTTGTACCACAACAGCCGTCCCTTAGCATTACTCACAGTTCTCTGGAAGACTGACAGCTTGTAAACTTGCTTTCCAAACATATGATAATGAAAGCGGAAAATGCAGGTTCTGTTGCCAGAAGGGTTGAAGAGAGGACTAAGCAAAACTGCTTTATCTTGGAATTGGCGTGGCTCGGAGGATTCCATGAAGAGGTAGTGTCCCCTGGCTGTGCCTGTCGTGTGATCCTTTAATGGGCCTGTATTAACCGTGGGGGTTGGACCTTGTATTCTAACCCAGTCAAAGTCATCCTCAACATCCTGTTCCCAATTGCACAGCCCATTTTCAAAGTTACACTGCAGGTCAGGGTCTGAAATGTAAACAGAACAGAAAGTCAAGTGAAAGCAGTATCAAAAGGAGATCATGCTTTAATAACTTTTTCTCCTTGCAAAAATTTCTTTCTAATATAGAGAAAAACACATTTCTTCTTCTTGGGAAAAATCCCCTCTGAAGAATAAATATATACTTGCCTGGACAAAAAAAGAAAAATAAATCGTTACTTAATTACCTCCTCTTTCAATATATACTGGCAAACTGTGCATAATTAATTTATTGAATTAACAGAACTGTGTATAACATTTTATTATTCATATTACTAAATTTACATTGTTTTATAATTAAAGCACACAAAGTTTTAAACTGAAATTTAATTGAGTAAAGGAGTTAAAACTGAGGTTAATTGGATGAAATAAAGCACAGGATACAGTTTTGTCGGTATGTGTAATAAGTGACCTAATATGTTTTTGCATGGCAGAAGTAATCCTAAAAATGGGTTGTGTTTTAGATCCTTATTATCCTCAATAACAGTAGTGTGACAGCTTTATCAAAGCTGAATTCAAGAGAGGCATTTATAATATAGCTGCACTTTATTATTTGACACAAAGGCAAAATACATTGATTAGACTAAATATTTCTAATGTAAAAAAATAAAATATGTATCAGAGATGGAGAACTTGCATTTCATTTCTGCATATGCCCTTCATAAACAGTAACTGACATAATAGCTAAATCTTTTTTTTTAATTAAGCTGGTTTTTTTTTTATCATGTTTAAAACTGCAAGTCATATAGTACTTTCTTACTATAGATCTCAAAATGGGCTATAAAGAAGATAGACATTTTGCAAGTGGGAAAACTGAGATAGGCTGGAAAGCTTTCATTTTCTTTTAAATTCAGGTCATTTTTAAGTTGATATTCAGCAAATATCAGTGCAGGCTGGCATCCCTTCAAGCACGTAAGGTGTCCCCTGTTTCTCAAACTCATTGTGATTTGCATAATTTAGTTACCTCAGGATGTGATAAAGCAACTGTTAGTTAATTTTACTTTATATTAATGTTCTTGAGTTCTTAAAATTTATGAATTCATGCTTTGGGGAGAAAATCATCAACAGCACCCCTCAGCACTGCAAGGTGAATGTCAAAAATGTGAGTGACCCGTAGCTTTCCTCAGTGCTTACAAGTTCTTTCTTTGAAAGGGACATTTATGCTCAGCAAGAATAGTATCTTCTAGTACAGATATTTTAAGGTTTTCTGGGTAGAAAGCGTATAGGTCATAAAAAGAGATGGGACATACACTCCTCTCAGTCCATATACATCTTCCATTGTATTTCCATCAGTATAATCAAAGACAGCATGTTAATCCAAATCAACTGGCAGACTGTGAATCCTCTCTTTTAAAATAAACTTGTAATGCATGTGTGTGTTTTACAAAAGTTAAAGAAATATGGCTGATTTGGATAAAGGAGATTTAATTCCATTTACCCTCAGTTGTAACTCATCATATGCATTTAAGTAAAAAATTTTCGGAGTCTGTTTCATCAGTAACTATATTCAGTTGAATCATCACTGACTGTGACATTGATAGGCTGTAACAATACTGTGCTTTTTTTACTCCAGGGATGAATTTGGAAAGCAAATTTTGGTTTGATATAAAGTAAGCAACAATGGAAAGTACTTACTACAGTTGTCTTCATCCGATCCATCCCCACAGTCATCCACAAGATCACAGACCAATAAACTGTCAATACATGCTTTTGTGTCTCTGCACCAGAAACGATTAGGACCTTCACAACTTAATGCTGGAGATGGAAGAGCACAATTTTCAAATGTAATATCATCAATTGCTGAGACGCCATCGTAAAAACCCAGACTGATTTTATCAAGTGATAATTGGAAAGGAAGTGGAAGGCGTCCAAGCTCAATAACTGCCTTCAACCATTGATTTCCCTCATTGTAATATGCCCTCCAAAGGACGGTAGGCTGTTTCAGCCCATCCACAAGCAATTGCATCTCTGCTGCTCCAACTGACTGTCCATAATTGTAATACCTAAAACGATAAAAAAAAAAAAAAAGTTAAGGGTGCAAATGATGAGAATGGACCGCATCTCATATAATGGCCAGTACCTTTTCTGTCATAGCTCCATGAAATATAGGAAGTCCACTGTGCCTATTTCCAGTTTACCTGTAATTCAATTCACTTTCTGTATGATGATAGGGTAGGCTGCTCTACCAGTCCAGGGCTCATTTCAAGAATTGAAGATTGTGAGAGAAGAAGCATACTTCATTAAATTAAAACCCATAACTGAAGAGACACATTTGTTTTCATATTAAGCAATGAACACTGCTCACTCAGATGCTTAATATGTTTTTTTATAAATTTAATTCATTACATAGTTGTAAAGTTTCAAGAAGGAAAAGCAGAATACTTATTGAATGCAAAAGTACGCCGTCTATCTATGTTAGTTATTGTTAACTTTTACAATTTACAGCATTTTTGGAGGATCTCAAAACATTTAAAAATCATAAATACTTAGATGAGCAATCGTAAAACAAAACTGGGAACAGAACCAACAACTTGTAATTTCCAGATCTATATTCCAACTTCAAGTCTTGAGTCTTTGATAAAAAGATGGTTCCTCTTCCTATGGCAAGTGTATTTGACATTACTGAGAAAAACTGCACTTAATAATATCAAAGTCAGGCCAAATATTTATTTAAACAGTAGGACCACTTTTGACCTTAGTAAACAAATTATCACAGTTTACTTTTCCTGTCCCTCTTTGACAAGATTGCACAAAGACTGAGACAAGACAATAACTGAAAGGGTTTTTTTTCCTATGTAAAGAAAGGATTGGAAGCAAAACTCCAATTCTTGCACTGGAGCTTTTGCTAAAAGATGATACAATCTGATTTTGGATACTGTAGGTGACTCAAGGAGCTACTGTTCGAGAACAGGAAACCATCCAAAATCTAGTAGCTTTCCCCCCCCCCCCTTGAAAATTCCACAACATTTAAAAATTTACTTAACCAAAGTAGAAATGTTAGCAAAATGGCTGTGGTATTTCTCTATGTATATGCAGACAGAATCCTTTAATATCATTTTTCTCAAAGCCTGACAACAAAGTCATCCTATGTTTCAGTTCTGTTCTCCAAGTGCTTCAGCTTATTTCTGCATATTGTTCACAATGAAGACTATATGATTCGAGAATAAAAAGAAACAAATAATGAGGAACAAGGTGTGTCTACTGCAAACTATAACCTCAATTTCAGTCCAAGAGAAGCAATTTGAGATGATCCATGAATTTTAAATCTAAATTATTTCATACCAAAAGGACAATGTGCAATTTGATCCAGTTTGCCTGAACAGTGGGCTTCGTAGCCGAGCTATTTGTGAAATGCTGCTGCTGTTTTTCAGAATGAACATAAAATGACCTATCAAAATAAAACAGAAAACAACTTTTCAGGCTGAAGAAAGAAAGTGTTTCTAAAGTTTTTAAAGCATTCATGGCATCCGCTTAAAATCTGATTAAAGAGCAGGTATATCTATTCCACTTCTCTGTTTCTAGGCCTGGCTTGTCTTACCTTCAGATTTGTTGCTGGTGTGATCCTGCAGAGGAGCTTGCTTCTTTAAAACAGGTGTAAGAGCACTACTGGAACTTCTTACCCAGTCAAATTCATCTGCAGTTGCAGTTTCAATCCAACCACAGCTCTCTCTTTCAAAGTCACATACAGCAGCTGAAAGGAAGAAAGAAACATTTTACTTTATCTGTACATGACATTACTAAACAAGCTTTGCAGTATGAAAAGGAAATAAAATGTTTCTAATACATCATGGATATTCTAGAAAGAAGTCTAGGAAAGGGGCGTGGGGAGGAAGAGTACAAGATGGGGCATTTGTTTTATAACAGTTGGGTAAAACAGCAGTCTCACAGGAACAGCCAAGCCATAGTTATATGCAATGTATTCAGTAAAACAAGTCTTCCCCTCTAAAAGCCAAAACACTCAAAGCAGGTGAGGAGGTGCTGAAAACAAACCTCACGATCCTCATGTTACAGAGCAAGAACACAGAGCACACAAAGCAGTAACAAGCATTCTGCAAGATCTTTTAGGGAATTGATGTTGGAGCCAGAAAACAAATCCCTTACTTTCTGAATCTCAGCAAGTATGCTAATGATAACAAAACCCTTCCTCTAGTTATAATAGGAATTAAGTTAAATATCAGTCATTACTGAGACACTATGATATTGGTAAGAGGAGGAAATCTCTGAAATGCAAACTACTGCAGTGAAAAAGATTTGAAAAACATATTCAGCTGCATTCTTCAATTCTTCATTTAAAAGAACGGTGATATTTTAGAAAATGTGTATAATACAAAATAAAGTAAGGCGTGGAAGGGTGTCATGTATGAATGAATGTAAATTAACAAATATTTATCATGTTAAAATGAAGAAACATCAGATTTTCCTCTTCTGCACTTTAAAAAAAATCCTCATTAAATCACAAAATTATATTTTTGAGTCTTGTAATTATAACAGGCTTTTAATGGAAAACATTAAGAAAATTATTTCAAGACTTTTTTTAAACAATAATTTATTAATTATATACATAGAATAAGTAAAAAAATATTCAGACATGACTGTCAGAATTCTACCATTATTTTATAACGTCTTATCACAACTTCCAGTGGCCATATCATTATGGCATAGAAAATGCACCTTTCAGAATCAAATGAAGTCTCTTGGAGAATAGGATTACATAAATGTTTATTTATTGAAGATATGGGAGATTTTTGGATTTGTTGGGTTTTTTCTTCTTCTTCTTTAAGAACTGTGTCACATAAAGTTATACATCATTTGTTAGAAAGAATGGAAAAATGACTAACCAGGCAAGCTAGTATTATTGCTGGTTAGGGCTTTTAAAAAGACAAGACTTTGTGGATTATTAAGCAAAGCACATAGAAATCCACAGTTATTAATGCTGCTTCAAAAAAAAAAAAATCATTCCACAAACATGAAAGACCAAATAACATTTAAGAGATCAAAGAAAATATGAGTTGGCTATACATACGGTGTATGTGAGTCAGAAATGTCAATGATAAAATGATGTAGATCAAATATGACAAAAGAAGCAGAAGGAAAAAACTTTTTGAACAATGTTTTGATAGAATAAAATGAAGACAAAAGATATTTTCAAATATTCAAGGACCTAGACATGATGGAAATGACTGAAAAACCACCAACAGAACATAACGATAAGGGAATATGGAGAGCTATTTCTGATTTTTTTTTGCTTGATAGAAGAAATTGTCCCATATTCCCAGGAGAACAAAAAAGCATATGACAAACCTTGGATACAGATGGTTACATCAAAAAAAGACAAATAAACAAGATAAAATTGTTAAGTCTGAGCCCAGACTTTCATCTGTAACTTGTAATAGAGATAAAACATAAAAGAAAGAATGCACGAGACCATACATTTAACTTAAGCATGGATGAATACATTGAGACAAAATAACCCTGAAACCTTCAGCTAAATCTCAAACCAACTATTTAACACCTAGAGAAGATACATGAATAGAGCAAGCTGGTAGAGCCTGGGTGAAATGCACTTGGTTCTTGATGCTTGGTAACACTTCAATTAGGTAATTGTCCCATAACCTCTTTGACTGGCACTTCCGTTTCGGACAGATTATCCAGAAAGAAAGGCTGTTGCTTGGGTACCACTGTAATTTCTTTCACAGTGAACACACACAAACTAATCTGCCTTCTCTCCTAGTACTTTATTTTCTGCCTTTCTCCTATTTCTTATTTTCTTACATGCTCTCTTTATACTTTAACCACCAAGTGGCCCGACAGACTCTGACAGGCTGTCTTCTCCTAATGTGTTTGAGGAATTTATTGCTAGTTTTTCTTAAACTTTTTTTGCCATCCTTACTGTGTTTTGACATTTAACCCACCAAAATTTGTCATCGTTTCTACCTTTTTCATTTGGACATTACTCCAACTATTTGTTTGATGCTTTTTTACTTCTAATAATATCCATGCCACCTGTATGGATATATTTTTCTTTGCTGCCCCTTTTAGCATCTTTTTTAACAAGTTCCCTCAATAATCATGAAGGAAGCAGAGTTATACTATAAGCACAACATTTAAGAGTGGTTGGTTTTATTAATGTTTTGGGAAAACTGCCTTTACATCTTCAGCAGATTTAGTTTTCTCTGAGCTGACTGTTTACCACAAAACTCTAGATTTCTTTCTGATTCTTATGCAAAGTGCTTTATCCTTTTCTGTTTTGAGGAGCTTCACTCAAAGGCCATCACAAATCAGATGTGCAGCTTCTCTGTAAGCTAGACAATGTCTAACAAGAATTTAAGAAAAAGTCCTGCTGAAAATGATATTTAAAAACAAATGTTTAAGACATTAGCATTTCTGCAAGGCTGCAAATTCATCAATCTCTACATCCTCCCAAAATCTCTCCCTGTCTCTCGGCTCATGTATGTTTATGCAGAATGCACCATAAAAAAAACCCAGGTGAAGAGATATCATCATCATTACCAGCTTACAACTTTTTCTTTTACTTAACAGCTGTTAGAAAAGGCTCTAACATGTGCACAGACTTTAAACTTTTTCTTTTAATGAGTAATTTTAAGATGAATTTAGAAACTTATAACTAAATGTCACAAAGAAGACAATCTACAAATCTAGGAACCAAAACCAGTTTAGCTCTGGACGTACTCGTCCTAATAAGTTATTTTAACTGCCTTTATAATATGAACACATTGAGAAGTGTTACATCTGCTTTCCCACATTTACGTTTTCTGTCACAGCTACTATTTGCTAATGTCATGATATATACGTGCTCAAATAACACTGTACTTTGTAGGTGCACTGGCCTAGTTTCTACAGTAAAAAAATGAATAGAGGTCAGTTAAAAAAAATATTGCAAAAGTTCATCAGTAATAAGCAATGCTAACTGGAAAAAAAGACAAAACCCAAGTCGCTAGTTGAAGATTAAACAAGTTTGATCTTTACAAAATCCCAGTTAGAGTTCCCCTTTCCCTCACTTTTCATCCCCAAATATCATCTGCTACAGGTCTGGAAAAAAAAAAAAAAAAGAAACTATTTCCACATAAAGGTTTAGAGTAAAATGAATGCTAACCTAATTTGCATGATGATATTCTCATATATATAAAATCATAGTTTAAATCTAACAATTGTTTAGGACAGACAGATATGGTAGTCTCCTCTACGGATGGCTACAGGAAACAAAGTACTCCAGAACATTTTCTTCTGCTAATTTCTGTGGGGAAATCCATTTCAATAGCCATGAAATTGCAACAGATCTCCTTTCAGTCATGTGGGCTTTTTAGTAATAGACAAACATGACTTGTACATAACACATAGTTGTATATCTCTTGTGAAATGAGGAATAGTTTTCCATATAAGACAGGCAAAATATGCAGAGGCAAAAAAATTTCTTATAAATATATCTACTGATTTCACTGTGCACCTACCTTTTTAACAAGCTAACTGCACTACGTATCTGCTAACACTAACTTAGCTGTAGGACTTGCAAAGACTGAGATTTTTACAGGGGGAAGATAAAATTCTGTGGGTGAACACACAACACTAATCAACCCTGCATCTAACCTAAATATTGCCTGCAAAAAATAACTGTACTGTCACATGTAATTGTTACAATTTCGTTTTCTAAATAATGATATGAAAATAATCTTCACTACACAACTCTGATTTTGATGGCAGTCCATTTTGTGTAGTGAGGCAGATATGCAATCATCTAACTAAAGGCAGTTTCATAACAGCATTTTTAAGCGAAATAGTGTCCAAAAATACTGGTTTATTAAATCTGACATTTTCTGGAAATCTCTCGGTTCATATGATACTGTCATTTGCAAATGCTTCTCAGGTTATGAATGTGAGTGATTACAGTGTATTGATATGGGAAATAGTCCTAAAATAATAAAAGCCTCCAAAATAATCAAATTACATTTGATTGACATTTTCACTGGAAATACGGCAAATTAGGTCCAAATGCCTCCTTTCTTCAAAAATGTTAATGAAGTCTGAAGTGAATTAAATTTCTTAAACAACAGAATAACTGGGTGATTTAGGCTGTTGGTTACACAGGTCCAGGTGAAATAAGAGAAATTTATGTATTTTTTAACAATCAAGTGCTTGGCTTTCTACATGTATTAGAATGCTCCTTCTATATAAGTGAAGTGGAAAATTCCTGTTTTTATTGAACTAAACAAAAATAAGATCTGATGGTCATTATTCAGGCCATCTTGTTATTTACTCTGTGTTCTCTCCCACTGAAGTTCATGCAATATTTGTTGTCACAGTGCATAATTTTCAAGAAACTAGATAGGAGTAACTATACAATGAGATATACTTTTTGCCCTAAAATATTACATAGATATTTGCTGACAGAAGTAGAAAAGTTAGATTCATGACTTCTGGGTTCTACAGAAGTTCTGAAAGTGTGTGTGGTCTCCCGCAGAAAAATACCCTTGCTCTTTCCTCAATGCTCTTCCTTTTACAGCCTATTTCCCCTTTTACCTATTCCACAACTGCTCTTCTCTAACCCCTTATCTCAGTTCTAGTCTCACTGGAAAGCTGGAAATCCTCACTGTCTTTCCTCATTTCCCCACACAGCTCCTTGTTCCAGGTCCTCTCCTGTGGTCTCAGTTCTCTGCCGCTTACTGCCACACTTTATACCGATCCTTCCTAAAACACCACTGCTCCACATCTGTGCTCTTCAATTTACAAGCTGACAATCTTTTCACTCCTTGAACTTAATCCCACCCTTATGAGCTGGCTGTTGTTCCTGGCCTCACCTTTAAAAACAACTGATTTGTCTGGCTGAAATGAGAGAGTAGCAAGCATATGAGACAGACATTTTGGCCTGCAAGATTTTTGACTCTGAAAATGAGATTTTGGAAGAGTTATCTTTCAACCACTGCAGAATTTTTACGCTTTGGTAAGATTAGTAATGGGTAATATGGGGAATGTTTCTTATAATACTAAGGAAATTTTTATTACTTATACAAAGGTAACCATTAGAAACCCTATAATACTTATAGAACAATTATTCCACAAAAGTAGTTTTTAAGAAACAACACATACATCATTCTCTTTATTTGCCTTCTAAGTCAAATTAAGCTACATAAAACTCTGTATTAACATGTAGATTATGTCCAGTTTATGAATTACTTAATTTAAGACTAGCCTTAGCATGCTTATGCTGCCCTAGATTGTACACCATAGAAATAACTACTACTAAATGCATATTTCATTTATAAAGACATAAATACAAAACAATATTATGTATATATATTGTATTTTACTAAAATGTAAATTATTTCATATTTATTTTATGTATACAACCATATCACTATTCCTGATAATCCGCAGTATAAGCAGACAGAGAAAAAACCACAAAAGGCAGAGCATGAGGGATGAATTGCCAAAGGTCAGACAGAATACCAGGAACATGTTCATGTTACCAGATTACTCTCCAATCTGATCTTATTCCCTATTCCATCATCATCATTTTTAGGTTGGAAAAGTAAGCATTTAGACTCCACCAAATGCATAGGATGTAGACCTTAGAAATTATACTGTACATTCATCTTCCAGAGCACAAACACTCAATGTGATAGGTATGTTAGGTCACTGCTGTAAATCTGCAGCTTGAAAAAGGCAGTCGCTTTTCTCTTCTGCTTTAATGCATGGAAGTCAGGTATAATAGCTTTATAGCTGTAGTAAATTCTTTGGCTGTAGAAGAAAAGCTGTGAGCTAATAGTCAGGAGTAGCAGCACTCAAGAAAGAGAAGATTTAATAGCTTTTTTTTTTTTTTTTTTTTACTTTTTTTTTTTACTTTTCTGAACTAATCAGAATAAATTTGAACGATCTTTTCAGTCCAGGACATGTATTTTTGTAAAATGCAACTAGAAACCTGGAAGAAAGAATAATCTCATCGTGCGTCAGTATCGAGAACATGAACATGGTTCTAAGACCAAAGTGGAGCAAACAAATTCACTGACAGTTTTGTATATAAAGCAAAGCAACAAGGATAGTTTCTTGAAGGAACTGGGAACTCAGAAATCTACACTGAGATAAGAAAGACAGTCCGAGAAGTGAAGATCTTCAACTGAATTCTTCCAGTCCTGAGAGAAAGAAATTATTTGAGAGGTAATGAAAATCAAGAGATGACTCAAGGATTGACGCTGGGAGATGAGAAAATTGCATAGAGATCCTGCTTGTTCAGTGGACCCAAACATCTAAGGAAATCATCTTGCTTGAATTTAATATAAAAAGATTTAAATGAAAAATATTTCAAAAGACATTTTAAGCCCTTGTAATATCCTTGCCTGGTTCTCATACCAAGAGGAAAAACATACAAGGTTAAGGAGCATACAATCACCAGCAGATTGAACATCACAGAAAAAAATGTTACTGTTGATGAAAGGAACAATATAGTTGTAGATGGTGAAGTCAAAAATCTGTGCTTAGCCAAGCTAAGAAATTAGGAAAAGTGACTAAGAAAAATGAAATGCTTACATCCAATTGCAAGAATATACATAACAAAATGTAGAAAGTAATGGTGTACTACATAAGCATGTAGACTACATAAGCATGGTGAAATACTATTTAAGAAGGATTATAAGAGCTATTCTAGTGCTGTAGACTACGAGACTAACAGACTAATGTACTGAAAGACAAGTTTATTGCTTGTAAACAGTCAACTTGCTAAACTGCTTGCAGAGATATTTGTGTACCTACATTCTGCTTCCCACATTACAAGCTGCAGTGCTAGCACACGCTGAGCCAACTCAGCAATACAACAATGATTTATAATTGAACAACATATTTAGAGCAAAGATCACCATAAACATACTTATAATGGCTCCATGGTTTAACCTTTATCATGGCATTGTTAATGTATCACCTGGGCAAGTGAGACTTGCATATAATAAAAGTTTCTTCAGTCATATAATTAGAGAAAAAAGAAAGAGAAAATCAGTTGCCATATAGGAAGCTTGTGATTAAGGATAATCTAGGACTGGTTAAACACCTAGCTGGGCATTTGTCTTCACTTTTAGGTATAATGTTGAAATGGAAACACAGGCTGAATAGCTAAAAGGAAGGGTGTTTTGAAAAATAAATGACCTTATTTGAAGTGAAAACAGTAGATTTTAGTTTTCTTGATTAAAAGCTACCAATTAACTGCTATCCCAAGCAGTGAAAGAGATGTTGCATGCAACTAAATCTATTTAGAATGTTTTTAATTAAACTATCGATATGGAAGTGTTATTATTTGGTCAGAGAACAAAATCCCTGTACCAGAGGTTAAGAAAGGTAATGGGAGAGCAATCCAGACTATCATAACCCAATAATACATAGGATGTGTAAGCACATTTTGAAGAAAAGTACAAGAACCATGAAATAAATCAAAAAGCAATAGAGTGTAATAAGAGTTTTAATATGAGTAATAAGGACAGGGAGGGAGCAAAGAAGTAAAAATTCTTCTCAGTTTTGCCCAGTGAAATGAGCAGAAGCAATAGACACTTGTACTGTAACAGTGATCAAACACTGGAACAGCTTGACTTGAGCAGCTGTGTAGTTTCCATTCTCAGAGATATTCAGAACCCAACTGTGTAAGGTTCTGGGCATCCTGCTCTGGTAGACCCTGGTTTGAGCAGGGGGGGTTTAACTGAATGATCTTCAGAGATTCCTTCCAACCTCAACTATTCTATGGTAACAGCAGAACTTTTTCCCCATCTTCACTCTGGCCTGCAAGAGGAAAGATATTCTGCCTAGTGAACATTTAATAGTTATTTCTGGTTTTAGCTAATCAAACAGTTACCTAATAAAACAGAATGCAGTTTCCTAACTTCAAGCTCTGTATATTTTGGATACAAATCTTTCTAAACAACTAAAACACTGGATGCCAGTGCTCTAGCCAAGAAAGGCCGGACACTAAAATTGTAGAGAATGTGCATGAATAAAAGGAGAAGCTATAATTATTTCTTTTATCTGCTAAAAGTCAAATAGATTTTTGTTTATCTGAGTAACACATCTCAAATTTCCTAATTAAAACTATAAAGTATAAGCATGGATTTTGGATTGTATTAGCACCTGTGAAGAACTTTATGCTTTGTGATGCATAACAGCACTGTCAGAAAACACTATAAGGATCTTGTCTACAATGTTGCTGTTATTTGTGGGAATGCTAGAAACCATCATGCTCTATTTAAAAAAAAAAACCACTGCATTAAATATTGCTCATGGCAACTCCCTTTGAGAATGCATCACAACTTTTATAGCATGGTTGATATAGTTCAATGCAGAAGCAAGAGACTCATTTTCAAAGACAGAAAGTATAACCATGACTTCTTATGCAGAACAGGTAATTGAATGAATCAAAAAGACTTTTGAAGCTACATATTAGAGGCCTTGAAACATTTCCAAGCTCCCTTCTGACTGTACAGTGGAGAGGGACTCTGAAACGCATCACCTCCCTTTACTTTCCCACGTGTTAGTTTCCATGCAGAGAAAACCCAGGCACATAGCCCAGACAAGAGTTACAACACATCTGAACAGAAAATGTTGACACGCCTAAATCATATCTGTGACCATGTCTGTGTACAGATGCTTTATTTATCAGTCCAGCTGTGGTATCTTCACATCAAAATTAAGTACACAAAACATACAATTTGAATGCATTTCTGTGACCACTGCATTTTTCATGTTTCCTATCTCACTGTTTCTCAGGTCTAATTGCAGGATCATCTACCCTTTAAGAAGAGGCATCTCACACAGTGGTGCCACAGAATTTCCAAATTTGTACAAGTGCAACATGTTTTCCTCACATTTTTTTAGTGTAATTTTGTATGTGTGAGAGCATGTGTGCAAAAGTGCTTGCACAAGTTCTGTTTGGTTTATTTTACAATGGCTTCCTGAATCAGCTTCCAATATCTTACAGATTAAGATTTTATTCAATATAACACTCTACCTGATATTTATCATCTTAAGAGTTATAAAATAAAATACGGTATTTTAAGCTACACTTTCCACTAAATAATTAATCAAAGACCTTTTTTCTGGTTTTCATGCTAAAAGGGAAGTAGTTGCTACAGAAAATAAAAGGAGAAAAATTCAGAATACAATCAAAACGAAGTAACTATTTCTCAAAAGCTTCTACTTTTAATTAAATTACAACATTTATGAAGTAATGAAAGCCTAGCAAATAGGAAAACCAAACATAGTCACAGGAGCCTAACAACCTAGATTTTAAAATTTTTTACTTACGGCACTTGGCTTCGTCACGGCTATTTGAACAGTCAGGTGTAAAATCACAAAATTTGTCAGATGATATACACTGTCCATCCCCACACGAAAAAAGTCCCGGTGGACAGTAAAAAGATGAAGAATTAGCATCTGCAAATTCTGTTTTCCCTTAAAAATCAGAAAATAAAGTATAAGTAAAAACATACATATATATAAAATTCTAAGTGCTTTTTATTGTCTTGGAATATAGTAATGTACTCAGCATAAGGAACATAGCATCACCTATGAAGTGAGCTAGATTATATCACAACTGATAAGAAACACAGCTGATATTAATGTCTGATGCTCTTAAACTATATATTATTCTCCACAATATTCAAACTTTTGTGTAAAAAATTATCAAAAACACCTTAAAGTTACATGGCCAGGCTCCAGTTCAGAGATGAGGTGCTGTCTACCTGCCTGCTGTTCCCCCCACAGCTGGGAACAGGTCTTTCACAAAAGCTTTCAGCTGTAGCAGTAGTTTCTCTGCGTTCAGCTTGCCATCAAAGTTCCAAGAAGCCAAAAGTCTGATGTTGCACCACTACTAGCTTGCACCTCAATCTTCACATTAGAAAACACCCCAAATTTCAGTGAATGAGAAAATAAAAAAACAAGGACTACTGGTTTTACTTCAGTAGATTTCTGGAAAGAGAGCAAGTGAGAGGGATGACATGCAGCTTTTCATATTTTTGTTTAACTTAACTTTTTTAGATACTCATATTGCTATCCAGACAGAGCTTTTTTTAAAAGCACTCCCTTCTAAAAATAATATCTTTGTGACTGATGGATAAATAGGGGAGTTGTAGGGAAAATAATTAATGTTTCTTCAAATAACTAGCTACCATCAATCAGACTGTATATAGGGATCAGAGAAGCCTTAAAAACACAACACTGAAGTTTTCTATTACGCCTTTAAATTTTCCAAGAAGAAATTCAGATATCTGCTGCGTATAATCCATCAGCATTACCACTGACTGCATATGTGCCCATGCCATTTTAGAAAAATAGTCATTAATAGTCAAGAGGACCAGAAACAGCAGTCTGACAGAAGGTTACATTATTTTATATTTCCATCCATTGGCACTTCAAAATTACAGAGTGTGAGTACACAGGCAAGTTTGGTGGGCACTTACTGTATGTTAGGTGTTTAACAGTAATGATGGGAGAACCCTCCTTCCTTAAAGATAATGCAGTGGAATTTGCTGTTCAATGGAAGACATAAGATGCTTTGCTTCTGTTTCTGCATCCAAGCGTGAATGTGGGCAGGTACTATGCAGTAAGTGGTATCTGGAATTTCCCACCACAGCTCACTTCGGAAAACTAGTGCAAACTACTTATAGCAGCTAGTGTGTACCACAGGATGAGAGACTTCGTCATACATGATTGTTTACAGCACATGGACTTTTTCATCAGATCCTCCCTACTTTCTTAAAGGTATCTTGAAGTTGTCAGTCAAATCACAGTTATACATAACAGACATTGGGGAAAATTGAAAACCACAGAACTTGCCTTCACTTTCTTGGCTGACACCTGGGATTGATTTATTCACAACTCCACATTCTTCTGTTATACTGATGTCATCAACAGCAACAGTAGCATTTGTTGTTAGAATAGTAGCTCGTAGAATAATCTGTAAAGACAAATAAATAAGTTAGCTCATTAAAGCTGACATGATAAAAAGACATATATATATTCCTTTATAATTTACGACATCTGCACAGGAAGTAAATACCACCTACAACTAACTCCGAATACCAGCTAGCAAAAACTATGATTGAGATTTGACCAAAGTCAGAAATTTACTCCTCAACTGTCAAAGCCATAATTACCCTTACTTATGGGAAGTTATGCTACCCAGATGATCTCACTTCAATCTAAACTGGTAAAAGCCAGTTGAATGAACTGTCTTCCTGCTGGAACCATTAGAAGTTATACATCTTTTTAAATGAGCTATTCAGGTTTAGAAAATATGATGGTTTACAACTCCATTTAATTGTGTTTATCTATACTATGTCTGCTGAAGTCAAAAACGTGGTACAGTAAATGTAGGGATTGTAAGGATGAATTTGTAAATACAAGGAAATATTCAGGAGATCATAAAAGGAGGTAAAGTTCAGTCATAACTTACCAATAATGAGAATTAAGAGCCCTTAGTTTTAGGTCATTTTATAGATGAGACATAAAACAAAGAGACCAAAACTGGAATTTTGATTTGCTAAATCCTTCTACTTGAGTTGCTGATTCCCCTAACAATTCCTTTCTAAGTTTTAGTAAAGTGTAGCAGCCTGAGATTATGTAAAAATAAAATTAAACTCAAAAACTGCTAATTTTTTCTGTGATCAGCGCTGCAAATTGAAGTATCTGTGCTTCTCCTGCCTTTAGCTAACATAATTAGACCCTCACTCTGACCAGCAGTTTTTATAGCACGTTCATCTTTTAAAAGCTACTGCGCTATTGCTACTTGATTTTTATTACAAAAAGGTGATTCTAATGCATACAATACTGAAACAATGGTGATGTTCTTTAATAGCTACCTCTATTGAAAGAGCTGAATGGAACTCTTCTTTATATGAACATTAAAGAATAGAAATTCTCTTTTTATATTCCATTATAAAAACAAATTAATTCTAAAGGCCAAATTAGAGTAACTTTTTGAAAGCAATGTAAATGTAATTTCTAATTACCTGAAAAGGTGAGTCCTCAGCTGCACTTTCTACAGGTATAGTCACTTTTGTCCACTGACTCTCAGGCAATCCTGAAATGTCATGCAATTTTTCCAAACTTCCATCCAATGCAATTCTCTTAAAGACAGAAAGCTGGGAATCCTGAGATAACCAGTACCAAAATCTTACCTGTTGAAAGAGTTTTTAATGAAACTCTAAAAATTATATCATCAATCTGCAATAAATTCAGTACCAACTCATACATGTACATTATAACACAGAATGACATGACAGGTCTAAATACAGCCTTGGCATAAAAGAAAGAGATGTATAAAACTATGGCATGCTGAGGAGCAGTATTATGTCTAAAGATAAAACCATAATTAAAAGTAAAGCTTATTTTTAAAACTTACTTTCAACTTGTATCTATCAACTGATGCAGACTGACTGATAAGACCTCCCTTAACTCTTTTTAGCTTAGTAAGGCCTTGGAAACTTCTCAAAGATTATTTTTCTTTGCAAATGCTGAATATAGGACAACTTCATAAGTATGTTAAACTCAGAAGTGCAATAGCTGAGGTACTTATATGAAAGAAACCTTATGATCTTCTATTTTCACGATCAAAACAAATGAAAATTATCTGAAGACAGATGTTTAAAATAATCTATTGATCTCCTGAAACAAGTGGATTGACCATTACATGGGAAGAAAAAATGACTGTAGGTGGATGAGGCTACAAAAAACTGCTTGCCAAGCAGAAAGGATCAGAAAACAGTGAGAATCCTAGTTCACTGTGCCTCTCCTGCAATACAGAGTAAACCTGATGAATTTTTTTTTTTTTTTGAATACTACCCAGACAAAAATTCAGCTGAGAACTGCAGAGAAGAAATAAGATTTTCAAAGACTAAATTTTTTTCCTTCCCCCTGAGTCCTTCCTGCTTCTTTACCTAGTGAAAGACTAAAATTTCTTCAGCTGCAGACTCTCTACTTCCCTGCAAAAGCCTCGATAATACTTGAATCTTCATGAAGGTAAAACACGAGCTGTAAAAATAGCTCTTCCCATCCAGTTCTCTGCCCATCTTCATATGATCTTACACTGTGAATCTTGGATCATCACACTACAGAGAGAAAGTTTCCTGTTATTTTTTCATGTTATATCAACTTTTAAACAGTTAAAGAATACAGACCATTTTGGGCTAATAGTCAAATGAAACTTATGTATTTTTTTGCAAGACAATAACAAATACGAGAAAATCCATCTTTAGCCTCAGGACAAACACAGATTCATGTGTTAACCAGCTTTCAGTTAGACATGAGACAATTAAAGTCTTTTATTTGAGCAAGACCGCTGACATAATAGGCTGTACAGGTCATGGAAAGTCATATTAGGGACTGTAACAAGCAAAACAGCCTTAGGGTAGTGGTGTCATTTTTACTTAATTTAATTTATTGTGAATGAATGCAAATTTCTAATCACTGGTTAAGGTACTGAGAAAAAAGAAAAAAGAAAACAAACACTTAAATATAAACTTGAGCAAACACCTTTCCTCCCCCTTTCCCAGGCCAGTTTAAGTCAAACACTTAGCCTGCCCCTTTCCTAGTCTTAATTTCCCTAATTTTTGCTGCAGGTTACACTCAGTCTGGCCCAATTCATTCACTCAGGCAACAGGTGGAGCAGGAGGTTGGTCATGTGAGTAATGGTTTCTTTCTGGTACTCCCTATGTGTTGCCCTCCTCTGCTCATTGCTTCTTATTCTTCTTCCGCTGCTTCAGCTCAGGGCTTTGACAGGTCACAGTCCCTTGGAGATATCCCTGTCCCAGCATGGGTCACCCACAGCTGCAGTCCTCTCTGAGCCATACCTTCTCAGCATGGACTACCTCCTTTTGTGGGTACGTCTCCAGCTGTGTCCCCAACAATGTCCCCTTCCACAACTTTCCTCCTTGTTTGTCCCCAAGAAATCTTTTTCTTTTTTCTTTTTTCTTTTTTTTTTTTTTTTTTTTTTTAAGGGAAGTAGTAGTTTAAGAGTAACCAGACTCTCAGAGGAGTCTTTTCTTCAATAAATTATCACATTAGCATTCCCGTTAAAACTGTAGACCCTTAGTGTGCCAAGGAAGTTGAAGAACAGGACTGATGAATTTGAGAACTCCTTACATTCAAATCATTGACTAGTAATCTGAAAATCATCATTCATGTGAATTCACTACCTTTCACTTCTGAATTTAATCCATAAAATTGGCAAATACACCAAAGACAACATCTGCTATGTATGAAGGGAGAGTTTCTTTTTGCTTGTGTTACATAGTACAAGGTAGATCAATGGTTAGGAAATATTCTCGTTACAACACATTGTTACTTTTTAATACCTTCTCGCTACACAGCTGGTGGACTTGGTCTCTTAATTTCCCATAGTGCTTCTTTTCTACCCACTCAGGAAAATCATGTATTATATAAAGTAATCTGAAGATTTATTAATAAATTGAAATACTTTTATGTAACTGTTTCCCCCCACCCCCCCAGAAAGCTTAAGGAATACAAAGCAGCAGGTATATAAACACTTTTCAAAATGAGCTGTTTGAAGATCTCCACCCTAAACAATCTAGATGTAAGGTTTATGTTTATCAAACAACTTTCAAACAAATCTGTGCTTTCATTACATAAGAAATAAAATTACCCTCCCTCTCTATGTCTACATGTTCTACTTTATAATGACTACTGTGTCCATTAAAGAACTATTAACAGAGAGCTAGGACTAGAAATTTGCTTCTACAACTCCAAAACCTCGAGCTAAATGAAGATGTTTCTTAGCTGACATCTACAGAAAGACTCAGCTACAAGAAGCTGCAGAAAGAAGTTACTTCTAAGCTTCAATTAGCCAGTAAGGCACAATACAAAACTGTTATCCCTCAACTCCAATTTTCTCTCTCTCTTTCTTTTTTTTTTTTTAAAAAAAAAACAAAACCAAAAAAAAAAAACCCTGAAGCCAAAGAACTTGTAAAGCTATTAATAAACATAGATCTCTTTATGCAGATCCTTTTATCCTCTCAGTGGGACATCCAACAGAGGGCAACATCTCACATTTATACGCAGAGAGCATAACACACCAATACACATCCTAATGAGCAACCCCTGCTCCTTGCTCTTTCCCAGAAATAAAAGTCTGCAGGGAAAATGTGGCAGAAAGCCAGGCTTCCAGTCTTCAAAACCACTCTCTTTTCAGACATGTATAGCTGGTAAGAACTTGCCCTAGTTTTTGTTGCATCTGGGAACTTTAAATCCATTCAATACGTGCATACTCAAAATTAAAATTGGTTTCTTTTCTGACATTGAACTAGAGAAAAGTATGTGCATCCCCACTGCAATTGTATTTATTTTGAATGCAGACCAAACTCTGCAATAGATCTAACCAGAACGATTCGTTGATTCACATATCAGTTGTGTCCAGTTTGCCTTAATGTGTTGTAAGATAAATTAACCTGAACCTGAAAGGTGCTTATCTACTCAGTACTAAAGTCTGCAAAAGAGACAGGAAACTGCCTGAATGAGTGCACTGTGAGTACAAAGGCTGTTGGTATCCCAGGAGTAATGAAACACGCCGTGTTCCAATGGGATGCTCCGAGGCCTTCTGTGTTTCCTACAGCAGCATTCTGCTTGCTTTCATTCTGCATCTATTTAATTTCTGATTCTTTACAACACTAAGAAGCCATGTGAAGATTAAGAACTGAGAGAGTCCATTAAATGACAGCAAGGCACTATTCTTAAATTGTTTAAGAGGCTTCTACTCGTCAGCTGCAACTTGCAACTACCCAGCTGAGATCTGGTAACTCATTGATGTGCATAGTCCAAGTCAGCTACACTTTCAAGTAAAACAGGTTTATCTAAGCCAACACTTGTTTCAGGTCCCTTACACTAGAAAGAACCTAAGAAGCCTAGGTTCTGCTGGAATAAAAATCTGCTATTTGTTAGGCCTTCTAAGTGTAGCTCCTCCACACATTGTTTTCTGACATTTTTACATTTGAAAAAAGTTTTCCTAAGTGAAATTACAGTTTCTGTTCTACATTCAGTCTGAAAAATTAAGCAACAAGTCTAAATTTTATTTTGTTTGTCTAAAGCCTCTTTTTGCCACTGAACACAATGAAATTATTTTGGCAAGCTTTCCCTATCTTTTCTTTTTCTTCCCTGTGACTTCTTAAATCAGGAGGCATTACGCAGTAGCAGAAAAAACATAACGTCATAACTACACAACTTAGCTTTTCCCCAATATGGCATAAGCTTTGAAAAGTTATGGAATAGAAAACAAAAAAAGCCTCAGAAAAAACAAACAAACAAACAAACTTATAAACCTGTACAGTATCTATTCACTTTATTCAGTGGCCAAAAGGATAAACAAAAATACAGTTGGGAATGTTTTCTTGTATGCATATTTCTTTAATAATATAATTATATATATTTAACATATTTCTTCAAGTTCTTTTTTTAAAATATATATATTTTGTTGACAATTCCAGCATTCTAGTTGTAAAACTGTATTTTCATTTTTCATTTAAGACTTTTCTATTTTTTAGCCTTCTTGACCCAATTTTCCAGGTAGCTTTCTAGTTTCTCAGATCATCCACCATCCTGGCTAGTTGCTTTTGCATTCCTCCGCAGAGCCACAAGACATTTGACAGAAAAAGCATTTCAGGGTAAACTCTCAAGTACTGCACTGATCAGCTTAAAAAGCATCCTTCTCAAACCATCAATTAAAATTTAGTATGTGTCTGGAGCATGGTAGCTAATTCTCTCTGGTCGCACCAACATAGTTTATATAACGACTTCAAACCACAGGTCTCCTGTTATGGGACATTGGATATGTGAAACTTTCCTGCCTACAGACGACAGCGTGACTCTGTCAGCTTTTGCTCAAAAGGCAGGCTGCTTTGACTGTGAGTTGATATGGCCCTTATATTGTTGTCCAGCTAGGTTTGTCACAGCATACAACAACCTGAAGCATAGCCTTAAATCTGAGTCACCTGGTGGATGCTTTAGAAAGAATAATAATCAGATATAAAGATTTGGCAACACAGCAGTAAAAAGCCTGCTGCAACTCCCTCTTCCCAAAGAATTAGTCTAACTCCTTCCACTGATATTGAAATGGAGCCAGAATTTCAGCAACAACATGTGCAGCATGAAGAATACCATATCTGCACATCAGATGAGTGATAGCTTACAAAGGTGGGGATAGTTAATATCAAACTAGTACCTGACAGCAAGAAAGTTCAGGGGACAGCTTGACAAGGAAAGGGCTCCCCAGGTGAGACATGGCCATCTTTGTGTTCATCTGATGTGATCCACTGAAGTAAATGAATGATCCTGTAAACAAAAATCAAATAAATATGAGAAATATGTCATGCTCCAATGGCAAATATCTACCTCAGAGAGCTAACTAAGTGCTCCATGAGGAACCTAAAGCTTATTCATGAATGTAAACAGATGAAACATCTTTGCCATCAGTTCAATCTCTGTGGATAATGAGGAGGGTCTTGTAACAGGCTGTGACGACCAGTTTCTGTGTAGGCAAGGATAAAATAGAATTGCTAAATGCTCCTGCCTCTTTTCTTTGCAGTAAAATTAACATGACTGAGTCCAAACATGAGGAAAGAGAGAGAAGGAAAAAATGGTATTTGGGCAGCCATTGTTAAGGCTACCCTGTCGTGGTGCTGCAAGCACTTAAACCTGAGGAAGTAAATACAGAGTCCTGCAAAGGGAGCTCAGATGTTGCTTCTGTGAGGCTTTACTGTGCAGACCCACTGGATACATTTTTTTATCTGCCCTCTTCAGGCAAAAACCTTAAGACCTCCATCCTCCAAACACTACAACTACTTCCCATCACCTTTGCATGGTGCCCTTCTGCTCTCTGCACAGGCTGGGGAGAGTGAAGGGATCGCAGGAGCTGCAACACAGAGCACCCTGGAGATCAAATAGCATAGACTTCAGCTGGGATCCCTAAAGGACATGTTTTAATTGGCTTAAATAATGTTTCAAACAGAATTTAGAACAAAAATTAATTTCTTTTAGGGTACAGTATTCACTCTCAGCACAGTCCAGCCAGTTTTAAGCATGCTAGCAATGTTGCAGACCATGGGAGCCAATGGAATAAGCTATATTTTCTCATGGGGTCCACAGACTTGACATTGTTGTCTGTGCTAGTGGGGATGAAAGCTTAATTAAAGATCTAATCTGAACTCTGGCAAATGAACTGCCTTTGGATTTGAACTACAGCAGATGTGCTTCAGACAAAGGTAGGGAAGGATAAACATCTTCAAGGGGCCCTAAAGCAGCATATTTTGAATGCCGCCAGTGCTGCCTTTACTGAATACTGAGACTTTTTCATGAAAGTCTATGCAAAACAACACCAAAGGCTCAGTCTTGTTTGAGCATTGATATTACACATATTGCCTTACATCTTGGAAAATCAGCTATTGTGCTGCCACAATCGTACTCCTCAGCCATTTATTTCCCATGGATATGTAATGAAGCAGAGGGTTAAGTCCAGCCCCACGTGAATAATCGTATCACTTTAGCAAGGCTGGCACAAAGAGGTGATGGTTACAGCTCCCTGTACAAATAGGCGTGCTGCGCTCTGCAGCGCAAGGGAAGCTCCCCTCATTGGAATGCAAGAGTACTTAAAAGGACCCTCTTTTAATTTGCAGCTGAGGCTCTACAGTAGCCTTGTTAAGATCTTCATTAATCAAAATTTGCTGCTGCCCTCCCCAGGAGAGAAGAGAGATGAACACTCTGCAGTATCACAAGCAACTGTTGCAACCTGAAGGACCTTGATTTAATATTGGCAAAAACTTTCTTGAATTCTGGAAGCCTAATTCTAAAGCCATGATGTGGCTGAAGCAGGCACAGTGATAGATAGGTATAAAACCACCTCAGAAAGACCTTTGCATTAACTTATATGGGGAATGCATCATTACTAGGCTTCAGAGGTGCTGCATGGTAACCTCAAAATCTGCTTGAGGCTTCAACCTGCAGCAACAAATAAAGATGTGAACCTAACTTGTAATGATTCAGGTATCGAAGCAGCTTAAGTGCAGTGGCACATAGTTCCATATGGGCTAATTTAACATGCTGCTTAGGCTGCAGAGCAGATGTTTCTACCAGAAGCCTTCATTATGACCACATTACACCTCAGATCTCACCAGCACCTACAATAACCCACATGGGAAAGACACAGGCGTACCAGTGCCCTTGTCTGGAGCTGTGAGAGTTCGGAAGCTGTGACACGGTAATGTTTGCAGACAATGCAGTAATGCAGATCCAGTACCACTCTAGAGAGACAATAAAATAAAATATCAAACAGCTGAAAGCGATGAGCAACTTTGGTGCACTTCATCACTTGTGGACCAATGGAAAAAAAGGCATATGATTGTGCAGTTACAGTTATTATATAGCATGCACACATATACTCGCACCCCACCAGGGTTTGCTCAGGTGAATTTTAATCCTGGAATTCCTCTACCTTTGAATGCTCAAGGTGGAATACTTAATATTTCACATTCCTTTAACATGAACATGGGGGAGAAGTGTGGAGGTCTGGCTGTAAGGTGGTATACATTGTTAAAAAAATTTAACTTAAAGGGGCATTGGACTGTAGTCCAGATTTTAAAGTAATCCAATCTCCACTGGAAGCAGTGTAATAGATACATTTTAATAAAATTAAACAGAATATTTGCCAATATTATTTGACAATGACAAACATGCTAGGCAGTTTTAGTTTTATACAGTACGCTGTAATAACATTTTAATTTTGGAAAAATACTTTAGAACAGCCCTCTACTGGAATGAACTTTTTCCAGCTGAATGCATTGTATATCTACTATGGGCTGAAGAAAGAACTGTTCAAAGGATATTACACTCACTCCATTTTTCCCAGACAAAATTGATTAATTTACCTGCACCCTACAAAAAGCTACGGTGATATTTTGTCCAAATAATATTTTCAAGAATGGCCCCTGTGTGAACATTGGGTACAAAGATGCTTGTGATATGCATGAACGAAGTCAGTTCAAAGGTCAGTATCTCAAAAAACTGAAGGCTGGATCAAGTCTCATACCTCATTGATTGTCCCAGCAGAAAATGAATGTTACAAAGGCATAGTAACCAATTCACATTCAAGAAAGAGAATCCCCAAAAGACTAGCCTATGTTATACACATACTACGTAGCATCCATCTCAAATCAGTTTTTATTATCAGCCTGTCACTGTTTTCAAGTACAAATACTCATCACAGAAGGAGGAAAATAATAATAATAATAATAAAAGAAATCTCACCATGTCCAGTATTAGTTGTATGACCAGGGATTCTCCTGTCAAGGGGAGCCTGTTCTTTCATTATGTTCCAGTCAGCATCACCTATGCTTAATGGCTTCCATCCGCAGAGGTCAGTCTCAAAATCACATACAGTGTAATTAGCTGTTGTAAGAACAGCAATGAGAGATCATTAAGTTGAATTTACTGCAACAGTTTAACACCAGAACTATGACTATTTTATATTTGGTTGCACAAGGAGTCTCAAAGAAGCACTGGTATGTTTCACTGAGATCCAGATTATTCAGGTGGACAAAAAGTTCTAGAATACAGGTAACAGATCAGGCAGGCCCTTCTCTTCTTAATCAAACTCAGAACCATGAAGGAAACCACCTATAAGAGAATAAACTATATCATATTAAAGATGTGACCTGTACATAGCTTGCTGATAGATTATGAAACTAATATTATATATTTTTGAAAGATTAATTCTACTGGAAAATTACTTACGAATGTGTGGAAAAAATCAAATATACTTAGTGCTTTAAATACACTGAAAGTAAAGATGAACTAAGCTTCCACTTAATTTATTTTTGAAAATGAGATTTAAATTTATGAATTATTTAGGTCTCCTAGAAATTTTTATTGCAAATTAAAAGACCATTTTTTCAGTTGGTATAGATTAGACCAACTTAAACTGTATAACAATCTCACACACTCTTTCATTTCTTGAGCAAAATTAATTATTTTGATAAAAATTAGTGCAATCTAGGAGTTTTCTTTCCTAGTCCAGAACAGCTTTACAAAGTGCTACACTTAATTCTTTGGGTCACTTTTCGTAATTGTAAAAATTGATTTGGAACTTTTTCCAGATGTCACGGCAGATTTATCCTATCATATCAGCCTCAGACATGATCATACATATTACTCCAATTTTCAGATTGTACAAAACCAAAATGAAATGCATCTTTGTTGAAGCACCATGACAGTAAAGCTCCATAGTAAAGGTCTTCCTGGTATAAAGAGGTTATTTGAGCAATTAAATCTTAAGGTAATAAATTACAAATATGAGTATCTCTCATCTGGCTTCACTATATACATTAAAATTCAATGGAGCATGCTTTTCTGCTTAGTGCAGTATATTAGTTAAACATGAAACTTGGTTAACTTATTTAATTACAGAATTCTCATGCTTTTGACAAGGTACCTTTTTAATTAGACTTCAATTGCTAATACATTAAAGTAGAATATGCAAATTGATATCTAAGACCAAGCTGTTTTGCTGTATGGTAATTAATACTATGTCTAGGCATTGTGCTTTCCTTAGCTAAGCAGTCTTGAGAGAACCAATGCGACACAAAAAAGCACACATTCTTTGCTTAAACATCTCTTTCCTCTGGCCTCCCTAAATCCTGCAAAAGGTCTTCTGTGTAAGAAGCTGACTGCAGTGGCTGCACAGTAATATCCAAAAAGACATCAATAAATGACCACGTAGACACAAAGAACTTACTCTTTTGTATACTAAGCAACCAAAAACCTGCTCCTGGAAGGAAAATGCCAGGCCAAAGTTAAAATAATGGTTTCAATATGAAAAAGAAATCAAGATGGTACTAATGATTAATATTTTACAGCTCAATAAGGTATTTAGCATGGGATTTTTTTTTTTTAATTATTACTTTCTTTTAACTAGAGGTACTTAGGACCATGAGAAGAGTTGTCATCGCAATGTGAAGAACAACATCTTTCTTGTGCTGATGACACCGCATCTGTTGTCATTTAATTTGGTTCAATACCAGGCCCAGTGTTTTTCACTGGCTCATAGCAAAAAGCTGACTGTTGAAGCAACATTTGGAAATACTAAAATAACTGGCGAAGCAGCAAGACTGTGAGCAGATGGAGCCCATCACTGCCCTTGATGGTCAACAGGAAGAGAGAAATCTGATGAAATCATCATTTGTGGCTGCAGTTCACTAAATGTGATAATGTTGACCATGTTTTAGATGCTACTATTTCATTTTTTTTTCATTGCACCTGTCATTTAAAATGACAAGCTTTATACAACCATCCAGTTGTGCAGAGAGACTGGGACAGAGGCACTTACCGAGCCAAGTGTTCCACCATATGTAGTTTCTGGAAGTGATACTTCATTTTTAAAAATATTAATATGTTAGGGAACAGCTAGGCTACAAATGTGAGTGAAACCCAATTGTCTGAGTTAAGAGTTTGACTTAAATTTTATCCCTACTTAATTCTAAAAACTTAAGGGGTGCTTGTAAATGTTTAATCAAGCTTGAAAAAAAAGTTCTGTGCTTTGGCTGAAACCCAAATTCAAGTGAGACAGTTTCTCAGTGTATTTTTTCATTGCTCAAACATTAATAAACTTTGAGAAATGCTCCTTTCCAATAAAAACAGTGCATAATTTTTATTATTCACAGCCTTTTCCTACATTTTTATTTGAACCTTCAAGTGATTATAGGGGATGTCTCACTATCCATAGTTGGAAAATAAGTGACTGCACAACCTATATTTTTTGAGGAATGATACTGCAGTTATATAAGTTAAACAGACATAAAGCATATTTCTGGTATATTATGTCCTTTCCTACTACACCTCTTACCATCAGAGCTTATGTTTTTTATTTCACTGGGAAGATGTCACTGGATTCAAACTGCAGAAAGATTTTCCACATTCTGAAAGCAAGACCAGTTAATTCTCATTTTTGGACATTCATCTATTTATAATTCAGCAAAACAGAAAGGAAATTCGAAAGGAAACAACAACCTGCATTCATTTTAATAACAAGCCAAATTTGAAAATTTTTTTTTTTTTTTCATGTGGGTATATCAGTATATCTCAACTAGTCAAGGAGTAAATTGTTACACCAGTTCTGCAAAAACAATGACTCCAGGGTGTAACCAGGAGAAAAAAATCTCCTTGAATTTCAAGAAATAAGTGGACCTTACTAAAGCCATAAAATACACCGGAAAGATTTTTCAATTAATATGAACCATTTTTCCACAGTTTTTTTTTTTTTTTTTTAAAGAAACAGGAAACAAAGCACATATTCCAAGAACACTGGGAGGTTAAATGGAAATGTTTTTTCTTTGACTAGCTTACTTTACCTATCCCAGCCCCTCTTCATCCTCCTGGGGGAAAAACAGAGCAGTCTTGTTAGCTAGGCTGGGTTACCAGCCAATTAATATTGTTTCAAATTTGCTAGCCTGCAGCTGGATGAAGCTTTTCTACCCTACTCTGGCAGCTCAGTCAAATGAACAAAACTGAGGACACACAGCCTGTCTCTCTATCAGGTTGGTGTTTCCCTGCCTAATAGTATTTGAATGAGGAGGGCTGCTACCCTCGCTCAGTGTGGCAGCACCCAAGCTCCTGTGGAATTTGGAGTATAAACTATGTGTATGATCAGTGACCAAAGCACCTCTGTGTGATTACTTTGTCATTAATATTTTGTCATTTCTGGCTAACATTTAATGTCATTTTAGGAAAGGGAAGGGTTACACATCTACCTTCTTACTGACTATCCGTGCACATTCCCTACCAGTTTGTGATTAGTTTTATTTATCTAGAATTTGTTAAAGGATTCATGCAGAAAGATCGTAGGTCATCCTGCCTGAACTTCCATATGTCATAAGTCATTAGACAGATCTCTCATAACACCCTAGTCCCTTAGGTGAGATGGTCTCATCTCCTTCTGAAACTACTCAGTTACCTTGCTTAGAGTTAAGAGACTGGTGGTGTTAAGAGAATCTCATGTCGACCCTGGGTCTGCAGAGGGTACACTTACTTTGAGTTAACTGTTCTGGTGAAGCACACAGGCAATGTTTTACAGTGTTCATAAGCAATGAAGAAGTCTGTGAAAATAATATAGGTGTAGCTTCTTTTTCTCCACATGTACATACACGATTGATGGACAGATACTAACAATTTCAGACAATTAATGTGTCACAGGAAACACATAAAAGTGTAGTAATAAATGTTTCAGACTAAAAAATGCTCTTTATGCTTTAAAGTTGAAAGGCAATAAAAGGATCTGCATATGTGTTCATTTGCTGTAGAAGGTTTCAAGGATTTGCAATTGTAAATTGCTATACTGTAAATGAAATGCAGTAAAAGGTACAAGGCTTTAAAATTATACAAGTTTCCTTCATTCTACATATTTTCTATTCATAAATTATACAGATCCTATGACAGGCTGAGACTATTTAAGCTAACACTAGAGATGCAAAATTAAAACCAGAAGAGTTAGACAGGTGTTTTAAGGAAACTTCTAATTAGGCTAAATGGAAGGTGATGTTCTTTCAGAAACAGCTGTAGGATATCCCACCCCACAATCATTTTGAATCGGCATGAATGCCGATGAGTAGGTAATTTGCAGAAACACTACTGTATCAAAGTGTGATATCACTTGAAAATAGCAAGCGCTTCTTAGACTTCTTGCCAAGTTGCTAGGATTCCTAGCTACTGATTCATTTGTGATGTTTTTATATGTATTGTGTACATTACTTATAAATAATGTATAATAATAGTAAGTATAGTGCTTGAAATATTTGTTATTTGGCATAGCATTTAGTGCAAAACTTCCTTTATATTAGGTAGGAAATAAAGATAAGGCATCAGCATGAAAAGGGTCTTTTTAATCCTTCAAATGATCTAAGTACTGTATCTCACTTTCTTTGTTTTGAATATATTAACTAGGTTTTGATCATTTATTATCAGTCACTGTGAAATAAGAAATTTAGAAGTGATCTCAAATAAGTGGTGTCAAATAAGACATAATGAAAATGTAGAATTTAGTACTAAAAATCTTAATTTCATAATTTGTCACTTCATTAGATTCATTGATTTCAATAAAACTACACAAATAAAGGTGGTTACTCATGTGCATAAGTGTTTCCTAGACAAGTTCCTAATTTTTTGAGACTTTTAAGTCTCATATACTTAAATATATATTTATATAATGGGCAGAGATTAAACAGAAAGTTTAAGAGGCTTTGTAAAACATATATTTGTTCTTGTAATAAATTGTGTTATTATAAGACCATTCATGCCAAGTTAACATGAGCAAAGAGAAATATTATTTTTCCTTCCCCATTATAATGAAGCAAAGAAAATCCTCAAAGAACAGGGAAATCCTTCACATTGCTAAATAACAGCTGTCTGCCTTTGTTTTCATTCAGCATGGAGATCTGTCAGCTCTTTCAGTACATGAGAGTACTTCATCAAAGGAAACTGCTGAGGATGTGTCCAAGGATAGATGCTAAAATACCTATAAGAATGAAAGCTAAAATATGCACTATTGTACCAGATAGGAATTTTTACTTAATATTAATGTGAATAAATGTAGTGCACTCTAAATAACATGGAGGACAATTTCAAGATCATGTGGAAAATGTACATAATGGGAGGAAAAGAACAAAGGACAGAAATAAAGGATGATTTTTCTGTTAGGTCTCTTTTGTTCAAGACTGCAGAAAGTGTCAGAAAGATGAATTTTTTAAGCCAACCAAACTGCTGAAGAGCTAAATTCCATGTTTAGGGTCCTCTTTCCTGAAAACAAGTGTGTGAAGTATCCAAGACAATATTAGCCATTAAAATGGTCCAACTTTAAAAACAGTTATGGCTATTTTAAAGATGGCTATTTTTTTCTTTTCTTTCTTCTCAGTAGTCAGAGCAACATGCAACTGTTATGTTACTTATATTTTCGAAGAGCACTTTTTTTCACCCTTTTTTGAGAGGATGAGTATATGTTTGTGTACTGCTCCCACAAAATGGTACACCTTTAACCTGCAAATGCCTCAACACAAAGTGACGCACACAATCCCTATGTCTCAGGTTCAACTGAGTGTGATATTTTCTTTAATTTAAAACACACTAGGAGTTAGTGGAGAATCAGTGCCTCGTGGTAAACCAAAGGTAACTGTAGAGGCAGCAGCAGACAGTGGTGCACTAGGCAGAGCTACTGAAGAGGGTTTTGCACTGGTTGAGCCTCCTGTCAGTCCTTGCCCCAGCACCCTAATTCTGGAGGTGCCACAAAGAACAGTGTTGAGATCTCCAGGCCATTCTGACTTTTTTTCTTCCGCCCACTGTCTAGTTTTTCTGACCGATCCACATGAGCATGATGGAAACAATATTCTCAACAGTGAGTCCCACTGTGATCTTTCTTTAACTCTAAAATACTGACTATATCTAGGTTATTTCATCTTTCAGTTACACAATACCAATGTCCAATGTCTGAGGCACAGGGGTAAAAATAAAATAAGAAAGTGTAATGCATTGCATGCAAAATATAATTGCCTGTAAGTCTTTAGAGTTGTCTTTATGTTCACTTTGTGTAGTACTATTAAAAGCTACCCTTCAACTGGGACAATTATTTTTCATCCTCCTTTTAAATCTTAAAATTATTCTTCTATATTCTCAGTCATTATTCACCACAGTTCTCTCACATTGTTACTAAAATGGGAACACTAAATAGCTGAGAAATAAAGTGAAATTTATAAAATACTATTCACTTTCATTCCATCCCTCTTCCTAATGAGAGGACTCTCTGCACTCCTACCAGCACACACACAGAACTAGCAGCATAGCATCAAGTCTTATAAAAAAGGAAAACAGATGTCAAAGAGGAATCCCCTATAGACTTTAATGTCGGCTTAGACTCCACCCAGAGATACAACAGTATAAACCTTCCTATTTAAAATATAATTTCAACATTTGTGCATATTACTCATTTCAGAGATGGCTCCTGCATGACTGTTTAAGTGATGGAGAAGGTTAAAGGTTCAGACTGTGAGTTAAAAAAACCTCGTAGTCACAAATAGTTCATAAAGTTTTCTCATGAAATTTGAAAATAAAACATTATGAGTGTCCTTCATCCTGCGATCCTGAGTGACACTAAAAGTTTTAATTTCTACCTCCCAGCAGCAATATATACCATTACCAATATCTGAAATATGTGCACAGTTTTCATCTATAACACCCACTTAAGTGTTACTACCACAGGCAAACATACATAGATGCATGCTGTATAGTATTAATTTTAGAATGAATAGATTCTCTAAAGCTACTTTCACACGGAACTCTAAAATGTTCAGAATTATTAGAGACATCTTCCAGTAACTTTAATTATTTTTTTTCTCTTGATTGTACAGTAGAAACAGTGGCTTCTAAGCAAAATTACCTTCAATTGAAAATATCATGACAAAGACACAGCTCCTGAACTGTAGCTGATTTGTATGGTGATTTGAATCACCATGCAAATACCATGTCACCTAATGAATTTTCTCACAATAACTCATAGACAATCTAAATTAGAAAGGTCTTCAAACAACAAACCCCAAGGCAGATTTCAGTCCCTCTCAAATTAGGGAAATAGAGGTTATAAATGTTGTATGTAGGGAATACATTTAAGAAAAAATATGCAAAATGTTGCATTTCTGCAGACACTTGAAGAATTATTATCTGGATCCAAAACATATTGATGAGGCCAGGCAGACAAATAGAAAGCAACAGGAAGGAGAAAAATGCATGACAGAAAATGTAATGAACACTGTCACTAACCTGTACATCATTAAATATTCTGGGAGAAAGAAACTATATAAATAATAAATAAGTTTTTTAGCCATTTCTTGGATAGACCTGTTTAGGTTTCACAATGCTCTTCAGCACAATGTCCTTCTAAAGCGAGGCAATTCACTTACAGCAGGCTGCTGGATCTTCATCACTGCCGTCAGAACAATCTGGGTGAGAGTCACAGGCTGAGCCAGGCTCCGTGGACTGCCCATCAGTGCAGATGAATTCTTCTAAGGAGCAGAAACCTGGTGGCTCTGATGGTGTAGTGTCCAAGAGCTGGATGTTATTCAGACAGATGAAACCTGCCTTGCTCTGGACTGTTCCTTTAAACATAAGCTGTGGATTGTTACAGTTAAAGTATTTGCATTAAGAGACAACAGAGAGAAACTGATTTTTATTTTCATAAAACAGTAATGACCTATGTGTAAAAAGCACTGGGTACTTTCCATTAAAAACCATGACAAATTTCAAATCAGAAGCTGAAATTTTGTATGACTAACTCAGGTTGAATTTTCTGAAAATTTTCAGCTAAAATAGTTTGACAAATTCCAAGAATGAAGTTAAGTAGAAGCCTGTTTTACAGAAAAGCTCCTAATCTTATAGCCATTTGACTAAAAAGTTGCAATGCCTTTGTGCTTTAGAAGAGTGACCTGAAATGTAACATCCTAAAGACTCTTCTGCTCTGAAGTCTCTTCAGAACTTCATTTTGCAGATGCCCAAGAGAAAAAATTCCGGTTACACTCAGAGGTGAATAAAATGGGTTAGGGACTGTCCTTGAACACCAATTGAAACAGCACAGCTTAACAACCGATATCTTTTTCACTACTTAAGATAAGATGGCTGCATCCAGTCTATGCAGTAAGATTGGTCCCTGCCTGCTGGTAACCCTTGAATTGTTTCAGGCATTGTCTGGGACACGGCCAATTTGCTTGAGTCAAAACCTTGCTAGGGACCATGCTAATGTTTTAATTATATGGCTTATCACATGGCAATCCTTGGGCCTGTGCCCTGGCCCTGTTTATTTTACTGCTATTGGCATAGACATAGAGATTCAAGGAGCATTTCTCTCTCGTACAGAGTTCCCTTGTGCTGACCAGATTTTACACAAGTTGATTTAGAGCAAGGAAGTTTCAGAAGAACATCTTGCTCCTGGCCACTGTGGAGCCCACTCTACTGGGTCTTGAAGCGAGGAGATTACCCCACTTGTGCTCTCCAAGTTTCTTTTACCTGAGCTAAAGGAGCAGACAGGAGGAAGCAAGCTTGGATTCGTCAGAAATATGAAGATGGCAATGACAGAAAGCACTGAGACAAGAGCAGGAGTTGGAGGCACAAATAAAAAACGGAGTTGTGGGTTTTGACAGCCTGGGACATGGCCAGAGTGTGAGAAAGTAGTCATGTGCAAGAGGCAGAAAGCACAGTGGAAGAAAAGCTGGACAGGAGTTTCAGACAAAACAGAAGGAAACTAGAACAGATGTGATTTGGGGCATAAACAGAAGGCCCTGACATGCTCCCCGAAGCCTGGGAATTAGTTTGGAGTGAAATCTCAAGAGGCATTTTTCTTTCTAAGAAATAAGAATGATATATGTCATTATCTTCCACTATCTTCCATTTTCTTCAAATGTCAAAAGCCTTCTAATACTAGCCATTCTCTACCAGTTCAAACAGCAGAATGCTATGCTAAAAACATTACATAGTCACATAATTAAAGATAGTATCTTTCCTTCCCTAAGCACAAGTGACCCTTGCTGTCTTTGTACAAAGAATGCATAGGGTTTGCTTTCTACATGTATGCATACAACTTCAGCAGCCTTTTGTTTATTTATTTTTAGATACTATAGATAGTCTTATTACACATCTGGTTGTTTATTCACACTTGTCCTTGTGGGAAAAGGAGAGACAGGCAACAACAGGTACCTATAATCTACTAGCTTGTTGAAATGCATTCATTCTAATAGATGTCAAAACGTCATTGCCTGCAGCGGGCTTAGTCTTTGTCCTTTCACAGAGATTACATTTTCAGGTGATTGTTGAGACAGTAAAATATGATGGTTATTTACAGAATTATGAAAAATAATTGTAAATGTAAAATTAATTAAAATAGAAACTTGTAAATTAATTTAAGAATTAAGTAGATGCAAATTTGCATTCTTCTCTATGCCTGCAAATTCAAGGAGAAGATATTCTCTCACAATTACTGGTTTACATCATTCCACTGAAATCCCACAAACATTGTTTACATCATCTCACTTAAATGAGTTGGTAATACCTGAGATGGACTCAGATATCTGACTACCTAAAATATGGTGAGAATTGTATTCCTTTTCTTGCATGTTATTAATGTCCAGCTGCTTCAACAAATGATGTTTGTGTAGATGTTTTGTTGAGCTATAACCAGTTTTATCCACATTGAAACAACAAAAAACAGCAAGCCACTCAGGATACAAATCATTTTAACAAATTTTTAAGTTTCGTAGAATTTTTATAAACAATAAGGTAAAGCATTTTCAAAAATTGAGCACACGCTTTTTTCATTCATACCTTTAATTTGTCTAGCCCTGTTGGTAGCTGTATATCCACTTTGACCCATTCCTTCTTAGTCATGGTGTTGGTTTCCCACAAGATATGTTCCCCCTGTAAAATGTAGAATACGATGTTATAAAGCTAATTTTTGTTCCTTTGTAAAGTATCAAAGCCAATTTTTGTCCTCAATCTTTTCATATCCTAGCCAAACAACCACTATATACAAACTTGCTCTATGTGAGGAAATACACCTTCACATATTCATTTGCAATCTTTGCACTGAGCTCTATGGGAGAGAGGTAAAACAAGACATGTTTACTGTGATTAAACAGGCTAATCATATAATTTTCAGGAGTCAGTTTGGCAGAATTAAAGTGAATTAATATGTAAATTAAGCCATATTATTGCTAAATTTAACAATATGTTTCCATGGTGGTCTCTACATTAGTTGCTTTTTCATAAATAACTGTTTATACTATGTTGTGTTATAATTAGAATTAGTTTTCTTAGAACTAAATTTAGGGTCTGTCAAAATTACCCTATCAACTCTGCTAAAAACTTTTTTTTTTTTTTAAATCCATAAAGCAGGCAGGCATAGTAGTACCTAACAAGTCCTAGTCATGTTTTGAGTTACCTCAATCCCCATTTTCACTCCACTTCCTAAGGATAACAGTGAGAGTACCAAATATGGTAATCATAGAATTATAGAATCATAGAATACCAGGTTGGAAGGGACCTCAAGGATCATCTGGTGCAACCTTTCTAGCACAATCTAGACAAGATGGCCCAGCACCATGTCCAGCTGAGTCTTAAACATGTTCAGCGTAGCAGAGTCAACCACTTCCCTGGGGAGATTATTCCAATGATTGACTGTTCTCATTGTGAAAAATTTTCCTCTCGTGTCCAATTGGAATCTCCCTGGGAGTAACTTGTACCCGTTACCCCTTGTAAAAAGGGAGTCACCATCTTCTTTGTAGCTCCCCTTTAAGTACTGGTACATAGTGATGAGATCACCTCTAAGCCTTCTTTTCCCAAGGCCGAACAAACCCAGCTCTCTCTGCCTATCCTCGTACGACAGGCCCCCCAGACCCTTGAGCATCTTGGTGGCCCTTCTCTGCACCCCCTCCAGCCTGTCCACATCTTTTTTTGTGTAACGGAGACCAGAACTGTACACAGTATTCCAGGTGTGGCCTGACAAGCGCTGAGTAGAGTGGGATAATGACTTCTTTATCTCTGCTGGTGATGCCCTTTTTGATGCAACCCAGCATCCTATTGGCCTTCTTGGCCACAGCAGGACACTGTTCACTCACGTTGAGCTTCCTGTCCACCAGGACCCCCAGGTCCCTTTCCACGGAGCTGCTCTCTAGCCAGGCGGACCCCCGTCTGAGCTGCACTCCTGGATTATGTTTTCCCAGGTGCAAGACCTTACACTTGTCCTTGTTAAACTTCATAAGGTTCTTGTTAGCCCACTCTTCCAGCCTATCCAGATCTTCCTGAAGGGTGGCTCTCCCTTCCAGAGTGTCTACTTCCCCCACTCAATATGGTGTTATCTGCGAACTTCACCAGGCTACACTTGATCCCCTTATCCAGATGACTTATGAAGATACTGAATCGCATTAGGCCCAATATCGATCCCTGGGGGACCCCACTTGTGACGGGTTGCCAGTTTGAAAAAGAGCCATTTACCACCCCCCTTTGGGTGCGGCCTGTCAGCCAATTCCTCACCCACTGCACAGACACTTGCCCAGGCCATAACGCATCAGTTTCTCCAGGAGGAGGCCGTGGAGAACCGTATTGAAGGCCTTGGAGAAGTCCAAGTAGACAACATCGACTGCTCGTCCCATGTCAACCGAGCAGGTCACTTTATCATAGAAGGCCACCAGATTTGTCAGGCATGATCTGCCCTTGGAGAAGCCGTGTTGGCTTTTCCCAGGCACGTGCTTCATTTGACTTGTGATGGCCCCCAGGAGAATCTATTCTATGACTTTCCCGGGGACTGAAGTAAGAGTGATGGGCCTATAATTACCTGGATCCTCCCTTGAGCCCTTCTTGTAGATAGGGGTAACATTCACCTTCCTCCAGTCCTCTGGGACATCCCCTGATCTCCACAACTTCTTGAAGATTACACAGAGTGGCCCCGCAATGACATCAGCCAGCTCTCTTGACACCCTCAGGTGGATGGTGTCAGGGCCCATCGATTTGTAGGGGTCAAGCTCCTGTAATAATTCGCATACTAACTCCTTCATCACTGATGGTGGGTCTATGTTTAGATCCTCCTGGATTTTCGTTCCCAATGCCTGGGATCCAACAGTGCTGATAAAGACAGAGGTGAAGAAGGTGTTGAGAACCTCTGCCTTTTCAGCATTGTTGGTGACTGATTCACTTCTACTGTTTAACAGTGGGACTATGCTTTCCTTTTGTTTCTGCTTGCAACTTACATATCGGAAGAACCCTTTCTTGTTATTTTTGACGTCTCTGGCCAGTTCCAATTCAAGTTGAGCTTTTGCCTTTTTAACTGCATCTCTGCACACTCTGGCAATGCCCTTGTAGTTCTCCATCTCTGGTACACATCTCTTTTGGTTTTAAGCAGACCCAGGAGCTTCTGGTTGAGCCAAGGGGGCCTCTTGCTCCGCTTACTTCCTTTTCTTTTATAGGGGATAAACTGGTTTTGTGCTTCCAAGAGAGCATTCTTGAAGAACTCCAAGCACTCACTGGCTCCTTTATCCTCCATGGAAGCTTCCCATGGAATCCCTCCCAGCTGAGCTCTGAGCGAGCTGAAGTTTGCTCTTCTAAAATCTAGAACCTTTGTCTTGGTGCTACCCTTCAGCATACTCAGCCGGATCCCGAACTCCACAATATTGTGATCACTGCAGCCAAGGTTGTTACTGACTGAGATATTACAGAGCAGATTTTCTTGGTTTGTGAACAGCAGGTCCAGTAGTGCCTCCTTCCTGGTTGGCACATCTAACATTCGTAAGAGGAACAGTCCTCTACGCATTCCAGGAACTTGATGGATGACATGCGAGCTGCTGTATTGTTCTTCCAGCAAATGTCTGGGTAGTTGAAGTCACCCATGAGAATCAGGTTCTGTTGACCAGAAGCTTCCCTTAGTGTCCCAAGTATTGCTTCATAGGCTTTATCTTTGTGGTTTGGGGGTCAGTAGCAGATGCCCACTCTAAGGTCCTGCTTGGAGACAAACCCTCTGATTTTAACCCAGAGGCATTCAATAGAGCACTCACAATCACCGTAGTTGACTTCAATACATTTGAGATTTTCCTTAATATAGAGTGCGACTCGTCCACCTCTTTTTCCCTGCCTGTCTTTGTGAAACAGCCTGTAACTGTCCATTGCGATTCCCCAGTCATGTGAGTTGTCCCACCATGTCTCACTTACTCCTATGATATCATAATCTTCTGAATGGGCACGGAGCTCCAGTTCCTCCTGTTTGTTTCCCAGACTGTGTGCATTTGTATATATACACTTGAGGTGGTTGCTCCTCTGGTACACATCTTGGGAGACAGCTAAGGAACACCCATCACCGCTCTGGTTGGCCTGACTTACTTCCCAGTTGGATGTGGTGGCATGAGCATTTCTGTTTTGGACCTCACCCCCCGAGTCCTTCAGTTTAAAGCCCGCCTCACCAAGTTAGCCAGCCTATTGCTGAAGATTCCCTTGCCCCTTCTAGACAGGTGGATTCCATCCCTCCCTAGCATGTTACAGTCATTGAAGAATGCCTCATTGTCGTAAAAGCCAAAACCCTCACGATGGCACCAGCCACGTAGCCAGGAGTTGATATGCATTATGCGCCTATTTCTGGCTACCCCCTTCCCTCGAACTGGCAAAATGGAGGAAAAGATAACCTGGGCACCAATGTTTTTCACTTGCACCCCCAGGGCTTGAAAGTCTTCCTTAATTTTACCCAGGTTTCGGCTTTCAGTGTTGTTCATGCCTACATGAAATAGTAACAATGGATAATAATCTGTTTTCTTGATGAGTTGTGGTACCCTCTTGGCCACGTCTCGAACCTTAGCTCCTGGAAGGCAGCATACCTCTCGTAACTCCCTGTCAGGTCGGCAGATAGGTGCCTCAGTACCCTTCAATAGAGTACTCGTTGTTTCTTTTTACGGTGTCCACTGTGTGTCACTGGTAGTTTCCCCTTGGAGGGGGCTTTGCAGGCCTTGCTCATGGGTGTCCTCAGCTGTTAAGGCTTCATATCTGTTTTTGATTTTGATGGTGGAGGGTGCAGGTTGATGTGGAGTCCTACTTTTGTGAGTCACGAGGGTCCAAGGTGCCTCATTCTTAGTGGCGTCTGCCACAGGAACATGGCTCTGAAGCCACCTATCTGTCTCTGTCTCGGCTCCTCTAATACTGCACAGCCTTTTGACTGTTTCCTGCAGTTTGGCCACCTGACATAACAGATCATCGACCTGTGCGCACCTTATGCAGGTACTTACCTCTTCATCAGGGGAAGGGTTTGGGCACTTGCTGCAACCTACTGCCTGTACTGATGTTTCTTTTCTTACCAGATCTGTCTGGGTGGATGTGTCAGATGAAGGTAAGGCTCCCTTTATGCAAGCACTCCAAGCCCTTTTCATTCAATAATCTGACAAAAACAGCTCATGCTCATTCTGCTTCTGGCCATGATCCTAACTGGAACATGCCGGGGCCAGTATAAAGAAAAGAAATGTAGCAATGTGAACTTTATATTCCTAAATAAAATCTTTTCAAGAATCAATGCCAAAATAGAGCAAAACCAGAAAGACAGAAAAAAAAAATGTAGGAAAAGTTAATATAGGCTATACATACAAACAGACTTACCATTACAAGAATCAATAGTGAGACTCCTTTTAGGATACTGTGCAAAGTACTTGTCATACCTTTTCCACAAAGGATATTACAGAATTAGAGGCAGTTCAGAAAAAGATGTGAAGCAGGATAAGAGAAATGGAAAGTCTCTTGTATGGAGAGAAATTGAAAGGTTATGAAAAGTTCACCTTACAGGAGACGAATAAAAGGGGATATGATAGGTATGTGAAATGTTATCAATACTATAGACAAGGACAGTTGTCTTTTTTCCTGTCTTGCAATACAAAAAAGATGAGCAAGATGCTGTCTACTGCGTGATAGACAGAGAGGCTGAGCCAACAGAACAATACTGATATGATTTGTGGTGAGTAGCCAATTACTTATGCTCTTTTCCTACCAAGGCTTCAAGTGTTATGACACATTAACAAAGTTAGAAGACTAAATCTCTATTGACTATGTGTTCAAAGATCAGTTTTGGAAAACTGCAAGACAGGGCAAAGCCAATACCCTAATTCCAAACACTAAATGACGTAACAGTTCAAATTTGCATAAACCACATGACATACACTTAATTTCAGAAATAAAAGTCATCTGTGAGTTTCCACATCAGTATAGGATATAAGTATTGGTCAACTTGTTCATGTGATAGATATTCAGCAAAAGTCTTTCAATGTAAAGGACACTTCATCCTGCATAAAACTTGCTTCATTTTGCTAAAAAATTCAGCTCCCAAAGAAAATCTGTTAACGTTATTAGCCTACAATAGCCACATATGACACAGAAAAGGATGATGTACTAAGAACCATACTGCATGGCAGATTAAAAGCATAGCCTGCAGTTAAGTGTCTGCTTTGAGAAATGTTTTAGTTAATGTATCTGGGCATGCGCATATTCCCCCACATGTACATATACAAACCCTCCAAACACATTTGTATTCCCTGTGGGAACACTCTACATTTGCTGATTATTTGATTGAATGTATCTGGATGCTATAATTTTGTTAACATTCACTTAACAGCTTAGATACCCATTCCCATGACCATCTTTCTCCCCAATTCATTTTAATAAAAACAGCTTGTAGCAGTAAACTTGAGTTTTCTGTGCATGTGCCAATATCCAGACTTTCTAGGGCTGTTTTTTACACTGAAAGCTGTACATCACCTCAGATGTAACAACTTTTTAAACTGGCTATTGTTCAGTGCAACAGACATTACCCTCTGATTTTATACAGCTCTAATAAGCCAATAATATTATTTCCGTTCCTCGCGATGTTTTCTCTGTAGTATTCATCCTGCTTGTCAGATTCTTCCACCTCTTTGGTACAAATGAGTTAACCCCTCTAGCACATTCCTTGAATCTCTAGCCTTCTTTAAAATGTTGAATGTATTGCTTTTCCAGTACTTTCCCTCAAGATTTATTTTGGTGATGCAAGGGAGCAGTTGCTCAAAATACCTTCACTCTACTCCCCTTATTGTGATACATTACTATCTACAAACAATTTTTTCTAAAGCTAAAATGGGCAAGAATTGTTTTGTTCCCCTGCAATGTTTTTTTGAGATAACGCTACTCAGATTTGAAGGATGGAAGAGACAATCATGACTTTTTCTTATCAACTCCATTTATAAAATACATTTTTTTTTTTATTTTTGACATTTGTCTACAGATACATTCACTGCTGTGCAACAGCACTGATCATTTTGTCCCTTCTTCTTTCATTTCAGAGAGTAATTTGGAAGAAAAGCTTATTTGTTCCCCCACAATGATTAATGGATCACCTTTAACTTCTGCAGAGGAGTGTACTTGCGTTGTTTTTGCAAGTGTTGCTGAACACTTACAGAAATGCTAGTGCATTACGGTACAAATATGCTTGTACATGTAAACATCAGTTGAAATTCTCTTTTATTATTATTTCCATCTGTTTTGTAAGTCATACAAGATGTAAAGATTAAGAAGATAAAAGGAAGACATATAAGCCCACTACTTAATGGAAGGAATGAGCTAGTAGTGCATGGCAAATGGTAGACTAAACTCAACATTATCATCTTTGGTTTCAGTTTTCACAGAAAAGTTTAAAATTTATCAGACAATCAATAGACATTTAATATTGTTAATATTTTGTTAGTAAAGATATTTAATATTGCCAAATGTGAAGGCAAACACGGACAAGAATAGAACAATATTACAAATATATATAAGCCAGAAGTACTGAAACTGGAAGGGAATCAAGAAGTTTTAACTAAAGGTTACATAATGGAAGGAATATCTTACTATCAACAACTAAATCCGAGAACCTGAGGAGAACATGTGGAAAACTAGAGAACTTAGAGAACAAAGGATATATATTACTGTTAAGGGAAAAATAAAGACTATGCAATTATAGCCAACCAGCTGAAAGTTGACAACTCGTAAGGCACTGGAACAAATTGCTAACGATAATCTTGTAAGCAGCTAGAGAATTAGAAAGTGAGAAACCTACATTAGCTGCTTCTGATGAGAAGCAAGTCACATTCAGTCAATGTAATTTTTTTTTTTCCATAGTAAACAACCTTGAAAAAGTAGAAATTACTTTATTAAGGCTTCTAACATAATCTCGTAGGACATTCTTTAGGCAGATTGAGGAGATTTGGTGCAGATGGAATTACTGGAAAATGGGTGTACAAATAGGAGTGCAACCTTATTTAAAAGAGGAGCTGTCAACAGTTTTCTATCAAACTAAAAGAAAATGATAATAGGGCTCTGCATATGTCTGCTCCAGGGCCTGACATAATTATAGTGCTGACTACCTGTTTGGATAGTGGAATGAAATATAAACTCTAAATAGAGTGGATAACTCTAAATTGGGAGGAATTACAAGCACTCTGAAGGACATAATTAGAATTTAAAATCATCTGTATATAAAACCCAGTTTCAAACCAATAACACAAAGTTCAAAGACACATGAATCACAGTTAGGAAAGAAAACTCAAATGATCAAATGCAGTAGTGTTGAATGAAGAGCAACTTTGCTAAGTCAGCAATAAAACAGGAGAAGCTGCAGATCATCATGTACTGCAAGTTAAATATAAGTCAACAACAGGTCACTGTTGACAAAAAGAGTCCATTTTCCCTATCCTTCTTCATATCCAAGAACAATTTAAATTCCCTGTCTTCCAATTGATGTCATAATGTCTATATTAGAAAATACGTTCACTCATCTTTGGCCTCTCTGTTGAAAAGGTGAGGAAGGCTAGGGATACATTTGCAACATCTGTGGTGCTTGTCCTCTAAGAACAGTACTGAAACTGTACATTAAATGTAATCCAGTTTCCATTTGCATCAGGCCTGTTAGTGCTGGGACATAGCAAGAGTTATTCAGAGATAAGATAAAAGTAGTAAAAGGGGGTGCAAGGAAACCACATGGTACTGGCCCGTGTGATTGAGAGGTTATTTTGAATGACAGCTTCCAGGATATCACCTCTGTTGTCTTCCAGGGTCAGAACCAGCACTTGGCTCTCGCTTCTGTTTCTCAGTATTTAGCTAGTTTTGAAGAGTCATTTGTTTTTCATAAACAACCTAACGATTCAGTAGCAAAATATGTAAAAGCTACCCGTCCCTTCATTTCAGTTTAAGAAGTCTTAAATATTAGTCTGTAGCATTTTGTTTTTGAAGCTACCAGCAGAAGCTTATATTTCTGAAGTTTCTTGTTGTAAATTTTGCAGTACGAGTAACTCATAGCAGCTTTAAATAAGTCTATATGCAATAAATACACTTCTGACTGAAGGAGAAATTCAGTTACTAAAACATCAAAGCGCTAAGAAAAGTTGTGGAAACAGAGTTGACTGAACTGATGTAATAACTGCCAAAAATGTTCTTCCAATGCATATGTAAGAAACTGTTTATCAATTAATTCAGTTTAAGCTCCCAGTTCTATGGGAACTCAAATGCCAGTTCTCTCATGTTTTTGGCTCACATCATTTGCTCTATTTGCAGGGAAAGAAAACTCTTAAATCGAGTCCATTGATGCTACTTAGGTGAACCATTGAAATCACCATTCCTTTTCTGTCTCAAAGTTGCCACAGGCATCATACCTGGGAATTTATTGGCAAGTATAATGGCACAAATCTCCATGCATTTATACCAGAACATTGATTATGTTACAATTCCCTGATACAGTAATGGGTCATAGAAAAATACAACTATTCCCTTTTATAAATGAAAAATGAGCAAGAGCCTGGAGTTGTTTTCATGAATACTTGAAGACACAGTGGGAAAGAAATAAGGTATTTCCATTACCTGTTCCTATATTTAGACCCCTTGGTAGTGTTACACTTCAGGTTTTTTTGCATCTTATCTTTGTGAATGAATTGGATTTGTCTTTTTAAATACTTGTATTGTTGGGTGATAATAATTCAACTCCAACATCAAGATATGAGAACCATTAACTTAATGAGACCAGCTGTATTGCTCTTGCTTTCATTAAGTAGCAGTACAATAGCATCAATATTAAGTTATTAAACAAGACTTTCAAAAGGGAACATTCTAATAGCGGAAAGACTTCACAAGGCAAGGGAGGTAAGAAAGATGGAAATAGTTATCATTGCTCAACTGGCATTTGTGTTTCAGTTTGACATAGCTATTTTATCTACTAATAGGTAGAAGAATAGGAAAATTACTGCTCTAAAACATGGGCAAAGCAAATCAGGTGGCTAAGCGAGAGCTTTCCAGATATCCTGAGCCAGGACCTTTCCTTTTTTCTGTGTCTCCACAGAGAAAAGCACTTATTTGCCAATTTCCAGAATGTGAAGGCTAGAAAACCTGTTACTATAGATTTTTCCTCTGAAATCCCCAAATTATTTAATTCTGTAATAGCTGGGGTTTGTCCTTGAACTCTTATTGCAGAACATTCACCCATCAAATTAGTTTATAGCTGAGATGGCAAATACCCAGGTTTTACAATTGCGTAGATCAGTGGAACTATACCAAATTACTGTTTTGCACAAAATAACTTAGGGGCAGGCATGTGTTAGCAGGCATATTTGCTTGCGTTTTGGCTGGTAACACCTGCACTGCCATATCTTTATCCTTTGAAAATGAATGCATGCTGCTGCTTCTTACCTGATTAGTAAACAGTACCACCTTGAGAACACTGCTATCTGCCATGGAGTAATGAAACTGAAAATGGCAATTCTTGCTGGAGCAATGACACATGGAGCTGTTAAGATAAGCGCTTTCATATAATGCGTTGTCATTAGCTTCTAACCACTCAAAATGGCCTGAAAAATAAAAAAAAAAGGCGTACTTTTTCACGAAACATTTTTTTTTCTCAGTCTATGAAAATAAGGGCTGCTTTCCTGTAATTAAACCATGGATCCATTCCAGCAAAAATGGAATCTGATCGTCATGCTGATGATGTGACTTGGATACCATGTAAGTGCTTCTTATTAAAAAGACAGATATATATCTTCATTTGACTCACAGATAGCCCCAGCAACCAAGAATTACATCAGTTGATAGTATCTTGAAGTTGTTACTTTACATGTTAAAAGCTGTAAGCAGTCCCACAGTCAGCTAAACCTCCTTACATTTACAACCACTCAATACCTAATTGCAAATATATTTGGAAACTGGGCTTTCTTCCTTCTTCCACTATTGTTTCCTGGAAAATATGCTTTTTACAGTAATATTTCTGTAGACTCGTCAAAAATTAAAAAAAAAAAAAAAAAAAAAGGAAGGTGGCGGGGGGAAGTATTCTGCCTTACTGCTACAGGAGGCAGTAGCGTCTCCACCATATAATCAAGGTTTTCTCAGCCAGAATTTCTGTAACAAAATGTTGAAAGCATATTGTCTTTCCATCTGAAACAGAAAAGCAATTTGTGCTCTTCTTGACCTACTGCCCCTTATAAAAGCATTCCTACAGAGATCTAAGAGTACTCCATTCCCTCAACAGTGTCTTTTATTTGTCAGAAATAAAAAGGCTAAATACTTTTTACCAAATATATCAGGTCTTTTTTACCCCTCCTGAGTCACTGAATATTTTGCTGCCTTCTGAAGCAGCTATTAAAATAATAAACAAGGACTGATTAAAGGTCTTAAGTCTGCTGTTTCTGTGTTCATGTCTCTAAATACAACTTATCTCAAATGCAGATGTTACACAGTTTATTTCAAGCTGAAGGGAGGAAGTACCATTTCACAAGGAAAATGTTCGTTTTTATAAGGGACCACATTCTTTTCTTTTTATTCCTACTACTTTATGTTAGGCAATGTTTTACACTGAAATACGTGGTTGCAGTTTCATTGGAATTAGGTTTGTGATTTCATGCCACAGCGGCTAACCTTGGTATAAGGAAACATTATAGATTTAACCCAGCATTCTGTTTGACAAAGATCAACAAAGCATCTACACTTCTATGACTATTGCCTTGTGCAGAAGAGAAATATGCATCAACATCAAAATTTACACTACTGGTTCTTTACCTAACTTCAGAATTCTCTAATGCCATTATAAAACCAACCAATTTTATTTTCTGAGCCTAATGATAATTAACATTCTTTTCCCTCTTTCAGTTTAAGTTTCTGAATCTTTAAACAGGGCAAAGTGGAGGTGACATGATTTTTAGATGAGAAAGCAAGTGAACAGCTCTAGATAAACAAAAGTTCTATGAGACATCCAGAATGATCGTGTCTCCACAAGGGATACTGACTGTTTTTCAGGGAATATGTTTTATGCAAGTATTGTGAATGCTTCTGAGGCAAATTGAGGCCTACTTTCAGAAATGAAAACTCCAGAAACTCCTGTCCTGAAAATACTGATTTTTTTAATTATTCTTTTTCCCTGTTCTCTATACCCTGTAAAAGCAGAACCATGTCAGTTTAACTGGACAGGCAATAAACAATGCTAAAGTATATTTTTTTCCCCTCTTTCAGGCATTTTTTTTTTATTACCTTTAGCTAAGATTCTGAAGATTAACGGTATTGGGAACATTTTTTTTTTTTTCATTTGTTACAAACTTCGCAGCTTTTCTCTAAGGTCTGAATTTCCCTCAGTCCAATACACTGCATAGCATATCATTGCATTTATGCTCTGACCTTCTTTATGTCTTATTGTCTTGAATTTTCACAACTTTCTGTTTCTGAAGTGCCAATCTGCCTCATGTTTTTAGAAGTAGAACAGGAATCCCAGAAAAGCCACTTCATTCCTGCCAATGTGGTAGCAGGTCTATTGAGTCAGAGAGATGTGTGTGTTTCTGGCAAGAGATGCTGGGATGGTTGCCAGGATAAAGAGTGTAGACTTTCATATCTTTCCATAAAGCCTTTTATTTTCCCTACGTGGCTGCTTAATCAGGTTGCAGACAGACGGTCTTGTTTCTTTCAGTTTTGAAGAAAAACTTTGTCTGTCATAAGCAAAATCTTGGAGTCCTGTGGAAAGATCAGCCACTGACTGCAATGGAGCCCAACTAAAAGCAGAGCTTACAACTTACTGCTGAGGTGGTCCAGTACTTCTTAGAGCTGGGCTGGGCTAGTGAACCTGCCTGTATCCTGCTATGCTGAAAACTCAAAACCTATAAATATTTAGCTTCTTGGCTGCATCTTAACCATTTTCTTACTCAAATCTTTTGTCACTCCTTCTGCTTTTATCCATGGTTTTTTATTTCACAAACTACATGACTTTGAATCTATACTACTAGTTTTAGAGTAACAATTGAGCCTTCAGTTAAGACTGAGCCACAGGGTGGGACCTTTACTTTTCTGGCAAGTTCTCTTCCCCAACAGAGAACTGTTCAGTCTGTGAACCAATCCCCTGCAACCTTCCCACTCAAACCTTTTGAGGAAAGAAGAAGTCAAATCTGAACTGCCATTGTTTCTACTCTTTGAAGGTGAATTTTCATGAACTCACAAGTCATGGATGAAATTTTGGGAAGAAAAAAAAAAAAAGAAGAGACAAAAGAGTAATGTAATAGAATCACATACTCTAATTATTTGGCTGTTTTTTCATGTTTAAACTTCAGGGATTTTTATCATTAGTTATTTGAAATGTTGGGTTTAAAAGCCATGGCACTTCCCTTGATTTCTTTTTGCATCTCATAATCTTTATTTTTATTATGCAGGGTATTGGTTTCATTAGTTTCTTACTAAAGAAGTGTTACCCCAGATGTAGGAAACTAGATTAATCCAATGTGAGAAGAATGCACTATGGAAACTACATAGCATGCTGGAAATGTCAATAAAGAAAACACCACCACCACAAAAGTATTTTCTGAACAGTATTGCAGGGGAATATAAAACCTCTGTAAGAACTTTTGACACTAGAGAAATTAAGAGGAAAAGTTATAGAGAAAGTGCCTAAAATACAACACTGGAGAAAAGAAACAATAAAAGAGCAAAGAAATAAAGTCTGCCAAGGACAGAAAGTATTTTATTAAATCTAAGAATACCAGGAAAGGAGGATTATTCAAAGCCTATAAGCAATCCTTTCTTTATAAATATAATTGTCTAGACTTCTGCTTTATAATTTAGTTTCTTACCTCTCTTCTATTTATAGTAGTGAAAGCTTTGATCAAAATCAGAAACTAAAGCTTAGTCAAGCTCTATTTGCATTGCAAGCTTGAGCCCTCAAGCATGGCATTTTTGCAGTTTGCATACCATTTCTTTAGTTTTTAGAATTTTAGTTGTGTTCAACCTCTTCATTTATGCCTCAACAAACCTGCATGAATAGAAACACTGAATATATGGAGAGGTGAGAAATCATAGTTCAGACTTTTCAATACTTTCCAATGTTAATGATGAATTAATTCTGTATGTTGTTTTGACACTTATTTCTTCTCACATTTTCTTTTTTCCTTTATGATATGGAAACACAGGGAATGTCCTCAAACAGTTGTTCGTGTTACATATTCAGCCTACTCAGCTACCTGTGCATATTTATACAATAATGCCCTAGCACCTATACAACAGACATTTCAAAACGTCTTCTGTTTCAACAGACATTGCTTGTGACCTGGTCCTGTAAAAGCCACTTACAGAATTTCAGTATCTTTTCTGTTAGCACAATATTGCCATAAAAGGGAAATCCATACCCATCACTAGCCCCTGAGGTATCGTGTTAAGGTACTGATACAACACCTTTCAGGGAGGTGTTTAAAATAAAATCAGATTAAAAGTCTCATTTTTGTTGGATATCCCAGTGGAAATTGAAAGGTGGTGTGACTTCTTTTCTTTCCTTTTTTTTTTTTTTTTTAAAGATGAGTAAAAAATCTGCTTTACTAGTCTATATGCTCTGTTGTACATAAATGTTAACATGCAAAAATTTGTCTTATCAGAATATATATGCTCAAGCACTTTTGCTTGCTGTTCCATTATAATTTGACTTATAGTTACTAGAGTGTGTTGAAATGCATGCTAAAATTTATTTTAAAAATCTTTCTACAATGAAAACAGTATCTAAGCATTCATTCTGCTTCTGTCAATGAGATGTACTCCATTTCTGTGGGCTTAAAGGTCAAGCAGTAATCACGCTCTCAGTTCTTCAAAACTACATCACAAATTATACTATTACAACTACTGTTACTTAACCCCTTTGAAGGCAGTCTCAGTAGACAAACCAAACACTTAGCTGGCAAGGCAATTCCATTTCACATTACAACACTTAGACATTTATATCCATTAAGGTTTCAAAAACCTTTCAGTAAACCCATAGACAAGCACTACACAGTGACTTCAAAAACAAGTGCTTCTCTTTACTCTTTAAAACTGCAACTGGATAAATTTTATTGTGTTTAAGAGTAATAAACTATTTTGTATAGTAAATGTTTCTTTACAGCTCCTCTAATTAAAGGTTTAAAGTAAAATTCCTGATTGTATGCTCAAACATAGTAGTACTACTCAAGTAGAACCGCCAAGTGTCAAAACCAAAACAAAACAGAAAAAACACACACAAGGGCTGTGGGCTTAGATGGATATAATTTAATTTCACCAAATTGTTGAATAGATCTCATACAAAGAATTAACAGGAGAATAAATCAATCATTAGTTTATATGGGAATTCTTACATTAAAATCTTTCATGTTTTACCAGAACATGTGTTCACAGCGCCCTTACTAAAAGGTCAAAGCAAAAGCTAATTTAAGTACAAAATACATACAATTACTTTTTTTGGTTTTGTTTTGTTTCTACACTGGGTCACCACCTTGTCCTAAAAAGTACCATATTCTTCATGACAGCTAGTAATTCTGCATTAACTTAAATTTCCCACCTTCAGTATTGTGGCTCCAATCTTTCAGGAAGGGACAGAAGGCAATCTTGTGCCCAGCTTGCAGTCGTGCCCACATAGCAGGCTCAGATGGCTGATCTGAATGCCACTTGCACATGCCAAGCTCAAAACTGGAAGTCTGTGGTGCTAAAAGACACAGAAAAACAATCACTTAACTTCTTAAGAAGTCATTATTTATGAGACTACTTCCCATTAGCAACATATGCTTATTAAACTACACGACAACATTTCTGCCCCAGGTTACTTCAAAAGCGTTGTGTACCATTGAGTGCTGTCTAGTATTTCAGGCTGACATCTTTAATGATACCATTTTAAAAAAATCATTCCCTAAAGATGGATGCTTCTTTCAGAGCAATGGAGTGCTATTTATGTTAGCCAGTCTTTGCAACCTTCATGAAGTCACTTCTGCAGAGAGAGTTGCCAGGAAACATAAAAAAATAACGTCATAACAAGAAATACCTATATACTTTTCTAGATGATAGCTACAAAAAATAATTCAGAGAGGTTAAACTCAGCAGCATCTCCATAATACTTGCAACAGAATGCTTCTTTTTAGAACCAAAAAGTTTCTGAATACATTACCACATATTTTCAAGAACTTTTTAAGGGCAAATCATGGCTGACTAATCTAGTGGCTCAGAGTGACTCCATCAGTGGACAATGAAAGAGATATGGATATCATCTACCTAGACTTCTAGAAGACCTTTGATACAGTCCACCACAACATTCTTACCTCTAAATTGGAGAGATATGGATTTCATAGATGGACTGTGACATGGATAAGGAGTTGGCTGGATGGCTGTGTCTGAAGAGTTACAGTCAATGGCTTAATGTCCATTTGGAAACCAGTAACAAGTGGTATCCCTCAAGGATCCATGCGGGGACCAATACTATTAAATATCTTCATTATGACGTAGATAGTGGGATTGAGCGTACCCTCAGCAAGTCTGCAGACGACACCAAGCTGAGTGGTGCAGTTGATACGCTAGAGGGAAGGGATGCCATCCAGAGGGACCTTGACAGGCTTGAGGAGTGGGCCCATGTAAACCTCATGAAGTTCAACAAGGCCAAGTTCAAGATCTTGCACCTGGGTCAGGGTGACCACCACTATCAGTACAGACTGGGGGACTGATCGAGAACAGCCCTGCAGAGAAGGACTTGGGGATGCTGGCAGATGAAAAATTGGACATGAGCTGGCAATGTGCACTTGCAGCCCAGAAAGCCAATCACATCCTGGGCTGCATAAAAAGAAGTGTGGCCAGCAGGCTGACAGCAATGATTCTTCCCCTCTACTCTGCTCTCATGAGACCCCACCTGGACTTCTGCATCCAGCTCTGGGGTCCCTGGAATAAGAAAGACATGGATGTATTAGAGCCGGTCCAGAGGAGGGCCACAAAAATGATCAGAGGACTGGAACATCTCTTCTGTGAAGAAAGACTGAGAGAGCTGGAGTTGTTCAGCCTGGAGAAGAGAAGGCTCTGGGGAGCCTTGTGGCTTTTCAATACTTAAAAAGGGCTTATAAGAAAGATGGAGAGAGACTTTTTACCAAGGTCTGTAGTGACAGGACAAGGGGCAATGGTTTTAAACTGCAAGAGAGTAGATTTAAATTGCATATAAGGAAGACATTTTTTATGATACTGGTGGTGAGACACAGGAACAGGCTGCCCAGAGAAGTTGTGGATGCCCCATCACCAGAAGTATTCAAGGTCAGGTTGGACAGGGCTTTGAGCAACATGATCTAGTGCAAGATGTCCCTGCCCTTGTCAGTGGGGTTGGACTGGATGACCTTTAAATGTCCCTTCCAACCCAAACCATTCTATGATTCTATGAAGTTTGAGATGCCAGATTGTAGCTGCAAAATTTTTTGCAATTAATAATGGCTACAGAAAGTCATGATTTTAAGCAGGATTGCACTATGATAATGGAAGTTCCATTTCTTAATATTATTGCAGAGGAAAGACAATCTTCCGGTTAAGACAGACTTTTAAATAGCAGTCAGAGTATCTCAGAGAAAACACGGAGATTCCTAGCTGTACAAAGGAAACAATTTTATGTCGGTATACATAGACATGACTGTCTACTGCGTCTCAGAGTTATTGTGTTATTCACATTACTGACAACTCAGTGAAATGTCCTATCCAGCTGATGCTACAAACCTCTCATTTCTTCCTTGTTCCAGTGTTGCATAAACGTGCACTTTTTTCAAACCATGTGTATTAAGAGAGAATGCTTGTGGAAAACTTATTTCCCATGGAAAATTTAAAATTCTAGAACAGTCTAGAAAAGGATTGATTTTGTGAAATTTCAACATTTGAAAAAAAGTTGCAAATACACTCTTCTTTAAACACTTTTTAATTATTAAAACAAAACATTTTGTTTCATTCTCCATTTTTTAAATTTAGTTGTAAATGTTTCTGAGGTTGTTTGTTTATTTTGACAATACTCTCAAGTCTCTTGGGACAAAATACCCATTTTCCAGCTCTTAATTCTATAACACATCAGGGTTTACACTGGGACTGAAAATCATGAAGGGTACAATGAGAATGCAAATTCTAACTACAAATTTCATGCAATTCAAGTGGTCTTCATTTAAAGTCTTCTTATCCGGACATTCCATAAGGACTAGAGAAAAGATGATTTCAAATTCAAACAACCATTAATCTGACCTTTTGTTTTAATTACTGGAAAATGTTCAGTAGTAAAATTCCTCTTTCAGGAAGAAAATTAAGATCCTTTTACCCTGTTTTCAGCTGCTGTGAGCAATTTAGATGTCGCCTAATGAAGCTGACTTTTCCTAACGGGGAAGCACAGGATAAGAACTGGCTGTTACTAGAATATACCTGAGGTACTTAATAGTGCGGCAGCTCAATCTGTATGCCACACTATATACTTCAACAGCTGCCATGTAAGGTAAGTTTAACACCTAGATTTCTAAGTTCTGGTAAGAACACCCTGTTTCTGTTTCAATTTTTTATTTTTTCATCTCTCTGAGGCAGTATTTCATCTCTATAACTGATTTTTTTTTTCATTTTTATTTGCTTTGGAAGCACTTTGTTTATGAAGAAAGTCAATATATTTGTACAGAGAGATTTATATCCTCCTGTGGGAACTGGTTAAGCAATTATATAGGTTGCTAGAATCTAAAAATGCATTTTTTTCCATTTTAAACTTGCCGTTTCATCTGCAGAAACCCTCCAAGGAACAGAAAGAAGTTGGGAGAATCACACATCTGTTCTCTTTCCATTGTCAGTTTCAAATTCATTTTTTCAAAGAAAGCACATTTTAAACTTACCTGAGTTCATAGACAAGTATGCCCCAAGTTTTAAATTAGCATCCATGCTCATTTAAGTAGTACTGATAGAAAACCTCTACAAACAGAAAAGCAAGATGGGCCCTGGCATGAAAATATTTATGTAACATTTGCTTCTATATTTCTCCATTGTAAGAAAGTTCGAACATGGAGAGACTTATATGATCAAGTTTAGTTACCTGAAACTTCATTTCCCCAATATAAATCCCTTTGAAACAAATACGTATGCCTGTCTGAATCATTACACTAGGATTTGTATCTTGCTCTTACAGTGATCTGCCTACAATTGCTCAGCACTCTAATATGTTAATAACCATGTGCATCTATTTTCAATAGTTTTTCCTACTGGGAAATCTAGAGAGCTTTATTTTAGACCACAGTACACAAAACCAATCATGTAACCTAGCGTGTTCTGTTCACTGCATTCCATACCTCAAGTTAAATTTAAAGGCTGAACCCTCAGTGCCTGTGCTATGACTCAGAGGCAGGAAAACAAAGGACGTGCTTTGAATCAGGACTGTGCTCACCTGACAATGTGATATAGGTGCCACGGTGCAATCTTCTTGTGTAATACAGAGCAGCAAGCAATCTAATTCACGCTAGGATTGGTAGTATTCCTTTCCCATGAAAATACATTGGATTGAAAACAGAAATGGGAAACGTTTTGCTAAAGAATCCCAACAGGCAGGGATGGTCTGGCTGCAGAGCTGACTAGCCTGACATTACAGCTCTTGGATGTAGCAGAGTGGAACAAAATAGCCCCACTACACAGCTGAAGATCAGGACCTTCACACATTTAAAAATATGCATAAGTGCCTTGGGAATCTCCCTAAAGTCAGCTCAAAAGCTTTTCCTGAGCTGACTGAACAAATCAATTCTTTGGCCAAAAACAGTAGATCTTTTCTGCCGACTGAGGCCTTAGTGCTCTCCTGGCTGCAGGAAGCTACATTTATACTGTGCCAGATTTGTTAAGGTATTTATTGTCACTCTTTGTAACTGTGTTTAGATGTGATAAGACAGATGATGGTTTAGAGGAATGACAATGAGCCAGATGAAAACACAGAGTTAAGAAAGCCTGTGAATACCAAAAGGCTTCCCTTTGTGTTTTGTCTTCTAATCCAAGGGAAAGACTAAAATGACCTGTCTCCTGAAAAACAGGTATTCTTACCACATGCCAGAGAACATCCTTCACTAAAAGTAATATCATCAATGGCAACAGTTTCATCTTGTCTTTGGGTCTCGACCATCCCCCAAAAGATAACCTGCAAGATAATCAACAAGAAATGGCATTCACCAGTGTCACAGACAAGAGAAAATGCTTCCAAGATATGCCAGTCTAGTCCATAGACTTTCTATTAGAAATACGAGAACTCAAATTATACACTTAACAGTTTTGGAGGATTACTATCCTGGCTTTTTCACATATCTGTGGCTTGTCAGCGCAGATATATAGTCTAATCATCTAACTCAAGAGTGAAGTAGCATTTAACAGGAAGGATCTGAAAACCACAATAAAATACATTAAAATCTAAGCAAGGATCATGACAGTTAAGCAATACAAAGGATTCTGTGTTTTATCAAGCCATTATTCCACCAGAGACTAGAACTGCGCACATTTTCTGGTTGTTTTCAGAATTTATCAGAGACCAGGAGCAAAGTCAGAGCAACAAACACAGTCAGAAGCATTTCATCAAGTTTTTAGCCAAAACAAACCTTGAGGAGTACTTGGTTAACTGTTATTCTGCTCTAATTTTACAATAGTGATTTTTTTTTTTTCCCTAACAAAGCCTTCTATACACAAGAAGCTACAAATATTTTACATTTCCATCTTAAGGGCAGATTTCAATCTACATTTGTAAATGTAGACAACCACAGTTTTTCTGCAGTGATGTAGAAGGGGACTGATCAACCACAGTCCTTGGGAAAACCCAACAAAACCCACACAAATCAGAACAACCCAACAAATCAATTGTAAGAATAACTTTCCTTAAATTATTCCCTAGCCTTATCTTGGAATGTTGCAGCTCCAGGTTTTTCCAGAGTCCTGAAAGCACAGTCTACCTAGAGGTACATTCTGGCTCTTAATAGTGAATGTACAGTGTTAGCTAGATAATAAGTTTTCAAATATTAGCTTTAGGGTTCAGGGACAAATTTGTGCATAGTTTATGAGATTGTAGCAGAAAACCTACATTTATCCCATAAATTATCATCAAGAGTACAGTATTCCACTGTACAAGATGACACAACTCAGCCAAGGATATGACCATTATGTTACGAGTTGGGGTTTCTTGCAGCATGGAGTTTTTGGGGGTTTGTTTGTTTATTTGTTTTTCTTAAACTGTAGTTGACGTGCACAAGAAGTATGGCAGCCTGTAAAGTCAAATTATCCTGGCATTATACAACCAGAGAGAGGTGTAATGTTATCTGCCATATCACCAGTGAGAAATCCATGTCTAGTTTATTTATATATATATATATATAATATTTTATATATTATGTTAATAATAAATTATTATATTTATTAAATAATATATTTTTATATATGTTATATTTTTTTAACACAGCAAAGAGAAGGATGGCCAGTAATCACTTTCTCTGGCAATTATGAAGACCACTGTTAGCAGACACATGGACAACTGCATTTTCTAATATAGTATTGTTAAGAAATAATGTCACCCTGCGTGTTCATACTTCTTTGATCAGCTGTAGCACAATGGAAAGAATACAGTTCATTGAAATCCAGAAGTTTTGAAGGAACAGGGTTAATCCTGGTATAAGTTTTTGTTTGAAATTATTTTGATATAATGATGTTTATTTCATTTCATGTTGATGTCTACTTGAAAAGAATAACTATGTCACGCTAAATATTAATGGTATCATATCACATTCAATAATATGTTTATATGACTGAAATACAGTATCTTGGAAATTTGTTCATTTGATTTGTTTCAGAAAACAATATTTTGAATTGTTGAATGTTGCTGCAACAACATGTATAGTTAATGTGTACATTGGTGACATCACCAGTAGAAGGACAAATAGTATATTCATGTCCATTTCTATGATTACATGGTTTCAGATAAGGTTCTAAAACAATCCAGTGCACTGTTTTGTAAATAAAAACACAAGTAATATTACTTAATATCAGGGATGTGACAAATATTTGACCTTTTCACAGTGATTTTTCATTGTGAAGTCAAAATCTAGTTAGTAATAACTTCATTTATAATATGTATTTATACATAGCTTGCAGTTAGGGCTTCATAATCAGATTTTATTTTTAAGTGAGACAAAGTGATTTAGACAATGCTAAAGAGGTGCTATCTCATTTTGCTGGTGCAAAATCAGAGGTGGCTTCAAGTTCATATTCCATTGGAGCACACAAAGTATTTAACAACTTGCATTTCCTCAAAACTCATGAACAGTTTGTTTACTTGGTCAATATAACAAAAAGTATGGATTTAAGAGGCTTGCTTTAAATGTATATGTTATTGATGTCTCTACAAAGAGCTCCCTGCTGACTGATGTAGACATTCATTACATCCTGGTATTCTGAACACCTGGGGAAGTTTCTCCAATGATAAAAGAAAACAGCTATTTCTACTTAAAAGTGTTTGACTACAGGAGGGGAGTCAGCTTCCCTGAAGTCTATGAAAGGTTTACTACTGACTGAACTAGGAGCAGAGTCAGTCAGAGTGCAACTCTGAACCCATCTCTCTAGAAAAGTGTCAGTTCTATCTTTTTCTTCATTGTGTCTTAACTTCCCCACTTCCAGATGCCAGAAAATCATGCCAGATGCCTCCAGCTGCTCTCAGGTCCAAAAAAAAATTATCTGGGCTTTATGCGGCACAGATACCCATCTGCCCTCCCCTGAGGAGTTCAGTCTAATAATAACCAAACTGACTCCCATCCACATCTATTTGAGCAAGAAATTGTTCAGTTTTCCCTCTCACACAAAGTCTAGAGCCGCTTCAGTCCAAAAAATCTGTAATGAAAATGTCTACTTAATGGCACTATTTGCTCATAACTGTAATTAACAAGTGTTGCCTAAATATGTAATATCTATGGCTGTCAGAATAAATTAACATTGCAGCTCCATTAGTGGCAAAGAAAGCTGTAGTGGGAATGTAGGTGGGATCTAACAGAGGCTGGGATTCCCCTACAAGTGCAGCCATGGGGACAGATTCCCAGTGCAGCAGCAAAGCCCAAAGTAAAACACAGGAATCAAGCATGAAGACAAAAGTGAACCCCAATCCCAGAATCATTTTCCTCAATGAAGTCTGGGAGACAGAAATTTTTTCTCAATAGAACAGGGGGAAAGTAGTTTAGGAGAGCAAACCATGATATGGTTCTCCAAAACCCAGCCAAAACAGACATACTGAGCTTGTGGTGTGTTGAGTAATTAAAGCAGTGGTAATTTTTGTATTTCAAAATTCCCTACAGGTGGAGATTTTTGAAAGCCAAAACCAAATCTCCTATCCCATAAAGATATTCAAGACTTTTTCTTTTTTTAGTAGGAAGAGACAAAAGTATTAAATAGTCAACATCAAAATGAGCAAAGAAAATAAGCAGCGGATGTTGATTTTAAATGAAATCTCACTTCAAGCGTGCTTGTAAAATTGACAAAAATACCTAAATACCCTATTTCAAAGAGATTTCTACACCCACAAACAAGGGGGGTTTTCCTATCCATTTTTTTTTCATAGAAACTTTAATCATCAAAACTTTATCTTGAAAAATGCCACAGATAGCCCTGTAGGCTAAAGATCTTGTCATATCAAAAGAACAAGTGCAAAAGGGCAAGTGAATTGCATTCGCTCATATGACCAGCATCTTGCAAGTTGTCTCTGGAGGAAAAACATGCAACCAAAGAAGAAAGTTTGCTCAGCTTCAGCTCTAGGTTTGGTGAGGTGCCCAGCTACATGTCTTTAGCCAATTGTAATGATTACTGCAGTAAGTTTGACACATGCCTCTTTAAAGCTGGACTGTGCCCATCAGTTCACTTTATAGAGGCCAAAGGATAACAAGGTGTGCAAGCAATAATCTACTTAGGATTTGATCCGACAATTTAGAGGAAGAAGATGCCATATTATATTCCCAGACTTGCTCAATTTTCTAAACAGTACAAAGGATGAAAAAGTAAATCTAGAAGTAAACCCTTCCGGTACAGTCTCAGGTTGCTATAGATACACTCATATCAGGTAGAGGTAAGTTATTGACAAGTAACAACACTGATACTTGTGTTGAGTTAGGTAGAGGTATTCCGTAACATACATTCTCAGTCAGGGTTGAGCAGGCAAGTATTACTTCAAAAATCCAGATCTTGCTGGGTGCTTTAGCACAACGTTACCTCTGCCAGTCAAGTAATTATGTTACTCGTATGGTTTAGTGAAATGAGCTTGTGCTCTCATGCCTTCAGGTTTGTTTGCTAACCAACTCTTCACAGTAACTACTGTAAGAAGAAATGCCTCTGATTTTCTTCTGTGCTTCCCACTTTCATTACAGTATTATGCATAACAGTGAGTATACATCATCCACAATATTATAGCCCTAAGTTACGTTTCCTGTGCTAATGTTTTGTGTAAATGCACATGCAAAAACATTTAAATAGCCTGTGAGACTTGCATTGTTTTTCAACAGCTTTGAGCAAAATAAAACCATATGCATGTGTTCTGTGAGAAAGGCTCAAAGCTACAATGGATAGTTAAGTACAGTATTTCTCACGTGAAGCATCCTTATAGAACAGTATCTCATAGTATGGAATGGTATTTCCTATATAAATTAAAACTTGACTTTATCGGTACAGTTAGGTTGAGGCTAAGGGAACACTATGTTGAAAGTTAAGATCCTGAGTATATCACCTCTATGGCCAGGTAGAAAATTTATGATGCAATGAGACTGATTGTTTTATTTAAGACACACGCACAGTTTAAGTAAGGTTTGGCATTAGTTTTAACACCACCAAGAGATAAGAACAAGCAGTATTTGTTAATGCCAACTATGAACTTCCAAATGACTTCTCTCTCTTTTACTTCATGATAATGCTTTCCATTTACAAAATATTTAGTTTTGACTTATTAAAATCCCCACAACTTATAAATCATTTTTAACAAGTGCAATTTACAGTCACCTCAATTTACCAACCTCATACTTTTCAGTGCTGTTGATTGTGATGGTATTTGTTTTCCACTGATTTTGCAGTTCTCCTGAAACTTGCCAGATGTTTGTAATAGTATCTTCAGAGTGCTTTTGAAGCCCCACCATCAATGTTCCACTCATTTGACTGATCCAATAATGAAATGTCATCTAGGACAAAAAAGGTCTGATTACTCCAGGCAAGTACTATGACAAACAATGAAATACAAGGACTAAGCATCAAGATACCTGGCAAACATGTTCTTCATCAGTTGGAAGGAAAACATTGGTCCTTAAAGTTGCAGAAGAGGATCGCATGTCAGAGGACAAAGAGAGGAAATAACCTATCAAAGGAAATAAAAAAGAAGTCTTAGAAGCTTGGAGAAAAGTTATCTAAAATATAACAGTAAAACAAGAAGAGGCATACGTACAGGTATGAATTAATAACTAAAAAGCCAACTAGAAGTTTTTCCCCGGAAAATATTCATATCACACTTGTAGCCATTGTGTGCTAAGCTTCTGTTCGTATTAAATATTGACAGTATTGCCCCGTGTTCCTGCTAAAATTTCAAGTAGGGTTGCGAAGTGTTTCATGTGCTGATGGCCTGAATACTCAAGGAGTGCAAAATTTTGGGACAAAGTAAGACTTACTGAGATGATCAAAGAGCTTAAACTCCAATTATTGAATAGATCACATCTTTCATGCCTTAACAGCAATCTCTTGTGACCAACAATACAGATTTATTACCACAGTTCGAGTCTTTCAGGAGGTGGTGGAAGATGGGAGAGGAGGCTATGGTGTTCCTCTGTTCCACAGGACACGGATCTGTTTTTTGGCTGCTCAGAAAATTGCCTCACTGCAAAGAGGAAGTTGTGGTATCCCTGTGCACACTCGCAGTATCAAGGGTTGTCTTCAGAATCTCCACACTACCATTAAAGATGCCATTATCTTTCCATTTACAAAACAAGTCCAAATTAAAGCTTTGCTTTACTTGGAAGTGTGACAGCTCAACAAGAGTCAGTGAAATATGGTTGTTGCTATGCCTTTTGACTGATTGTGTCTCTTCCTGATGATATTGTTTCAGATCTTCTAAAAGATGGAAGACAACTACCCTATTTTAGGATATCAACTACTGCTAGTGAAAATTTGGCTCTTCCAGAACCTGAAGATTTCAGAGATGTTAAAGGATGCAAGGGACACACACACACCCAACCTCAACCTATTTTTATTATTTTTTACTTCCTTTCCCTTCTCTCCTTCCCAAACTACAAGCAATGTCAGGTGAACTGTTGCCCTCTGACATTAACATGCAAATGAAAGGAGAAAGATGAAGGAAAAGAAAGCCAAGTGGGACTGAAAGAATAAAAAAAAAGTCCCCAAAATAAAGATCGTTCCAGAAACAAAATATCAGAGGATATGTAGGAAAATCTAAATACTTTATTTCTAAAATTACCCACCCTGACCTCTCATCCTTGTGTACAACTGGGAAGTCACTAAGGACCATAAGACTAGCTCAGTGCTGGAGCCAGCTGAGCAATCCCCCACAGAGAAGCATTTTGCAGCCTGCCACTATAGCAGTGGCCATGCTCCCCCTAGGTTTTAGGTCTTTCATGACTGCTCAGGCAGCACTTTCAGAGCCTGCCAGATGCAGGGATATTCTTCCTACCCACAACAGATGGCTTGGTGCCTCAGCAGAGCCCTATCCCTGACTCCAATCTGTTTCATTGGTTTTTAACTTCCATAAAATTTTGAATTTTTTTCTTTTAGTTCCCTAAAGATAAATGTATCTAAGACTCATAAACAAGGTCAGATTTCACCTGCCACAGGAATTTTAAGTCTTAAACAGATGGGGCAGAGATAATAATTTTAAGAAATTCTTTGAACAGTGATTTTACAGTAAATGTCTGCATAGATAACAGGTTTCAATTAGTCAAAACAGGTTGTGGGTTTTTTTGTGGTTTTTTTTTTTTTTTTAAAGTGGTTGTCACTAGTCTGTTCAACAACATTTTCAGTTAAAATAAGGACCATAAGAAGAGACAGAGCTAAAAAAACCGTGTTGGGTTCTAGTAAATGATTACATAAATCTTCAAAGGAATTACATCTACCAAGTGATCTTTGCTCTTCTGCTAATGTGTGCAATTACTTATCCTGATGGCAGGAACTCTTCCCTTTAATACCCTGCCATAGAGCATGCTCTGCTCAATTGTCACCATACCATATAATTTCTGGGTTTTAAGCAGGAACCAACATAAAACTGATTACACAGTCAGTTGAGTCACCAGCAGTGGGAAAACTTGAATAGCTGCCATAAGGAGATAAATATTTTCTAGGCGATTAGAACCAGCATTCAGAAAATGAACGTACAGTTTAGCCGTTCTCCAGGTAGAAAACTGAAATAACCAAATACATTTAAATCGCCTTAGCCATTCAGTTCTCAGATCTGAGTACACAGCCTTTCAGAAAGCTGTATAGGTACAAGTATTCAAGCTTTCTGTTATCTGATCAAAATAACTCAGATTAATATGGTTACCGCACAATTCAGTCCTGGCAGATACAATGGTGACTGAGCACCCAAAACAAGTCAATGGGAATATACAGGTGACCAAACAGTTTGTTTCCTCTGTAACAAACACTTGAAGCTGATGGTTCTCAATTTTTTGCTGGCTTTGGGTGTCTGCATAAATTAAATTTTCCCCTCCCCACCAGTTCTTCACAACATAAGGGTAACCTTTTTTATTGGTTATAAGCAAGAATATCTTTCAGGTCTCTGCTACATCCTGATGCAGTGTATACTACCAATTAAGCACAAATTCTGGAAACTTCAAACAGCAAGACTGTTGCCTGGTTAATTAATTTTGATTCTAGCCAAGAGTTTGCTATATGTTTATTCCATAGTATTTGTCTTTCATCTGCTTCTCAATGAAAAGAGCTGTTATTGTTTTAAAGTGTTTCAGAACTTACTTACTTGAAATAAAACTTGTGTTTATGAAAAAGGTTTGTTAGTTACTCAAATTTTTGTGCTGACGTCAGTTTAAATCAACATTTATTTAAGAGCAGCCTTATTTTCAGAAGCATAGTGCATACAACAGTATGTGCTTGTATGTTATAAACAAGCAAAAAATGAAGTTGTTAGAAGCACATCACATGGATAAAGTTTCCTAATTACAGAGCATCATGAAAATTGTCAGTTATGGAATGAGAACTTGCAGGAAAATATAGAGTGGGATTTTTTGTTGATGTTTTTTCTATGAAAAATTTTTTAACTTCTGTGCCATTTTCATTTTGCTGATTTCTAAGTAAGTTTTCCATGCATTCACCTTTAAACCACCAATTCACATTAATCATTATATGGAGTTTCTACCTGTTTGGTAGCTTACGCAATGTGTAGGAGGTGCTGCTTGCTTCAGAACAGTACCAATTTCCACACTCCCAGACAATCACAGTTTGAGAACGAGGCGAAAAACACCGAGGCTAATTAGGCTCAGAACAACACTTTAGTCCCACATAAAGTTATATCCTTGTACACTATCTGACGCTGCATTCCTGCCTTCAGGCGCTTGCTCTGAGGGTTGCTGCAGCACTGCTTGTGCACACTAGAGGTGAGAGGGGGTGGATGGAGAGAAAGGGAAAGAGAATAATGGAAGATATGGAGAAGAGAATTAAACCGTTTGGGGTGATTACTTCAACCAGCTCACATCCTTACTGTGACATTAGAAGTCCCCATTAAATTCTTTCTCTCTTTCCTTGCTTTCTTAGAAACAAGGCATCTAACATCTTTGGAAAACTGGAGAAGGCTTGCTGTGGCTAAAAAAGTTGGCTTAAGGTAGCTAAAAAGGTATGAAGAAAATCATGTATTACAGAAGGAAAAAGCCAGGCTTTGGAAAGCAGGGTTAACTTGACAATTAGAAAAGTATAAAGGACATAGTTTGTCTGAGGACAGGGGCAACGAATTACTTGTTTGAGGGACAGTCTTTGATGCAAAGTGGAATTGTGACAAGATTTATAGAGGAGCTGGCTCAATCAGGCTATCAAAGCTCTTTCCATCCCCAGATCCAAAGTTATCTTCTCTCAGAATATTTGGAGCAATAATATTAGCTGCATATAACAGTACACACACTCTGGCCATTTACCAATATAAGAAGAGATAAAAATACATCTCAAAATGAGGGACCCAATACTCATTTCTAAACTTTGCAACCGTCAAGACTGAAATTATCACCTGATATCTCCAAAACAGGTAAAGGTCACTCAGGTGGGTAAACATGACTCTTGATGACTGATTACTTGTTCCTCTATAACAAAAATTGTTTTCTGGAGTATTGCCTTTTTTTCTGAAATTCTGGGTTATTGTAATTACAATCACCTAAAAACCTGGATACAAGAGGTCAGAAAACATATGGCAGAATACAACTGAACTATCAAGAAATTAGTAAAATTAAGCAAATAAAATAGAGAACTACCTAATTTGTAAGAGCCCATGGTTCATGAAGATTCTTACCACATGAAGATTCTTACCACTGTCATTCCCATTGTGGTCAAAGTACGGTGGTCCCATGCCAGATCGACCATTTCTTCTTATCCATCCAGGCTGTAAATTCAATTCATGAAGAGCTTTGCATAGATCAGTTTCAAAATCACACTTTTCACGGGAGGAACCTGAATTGAAGTAAACAAACAAAAAATTAAGACCTCAAAAACAGAAGCAAAGGGATATGTTCTCACCATCACTTGCTGTTTAATTAGCACACAGAAACACTATGAATGGCCTCCTAAAAAAAGTAAGAAACACCAGAATTTTTAAATCATGAACAAAAGGAAACAAGGCAGTGGAAGAGAGACAAGAGAGAATGAATATTGGAAAAAAAAAACCAAAACAAACCACCAAGGCCTCCCCCTGCCAAACCAAACCCAAACCAGTCCATTTATATTATGTCACTATAACTTATGCTTTTTTCTTCACAAATATCTGTGTAGCTACCTACTTGTAGGTAGCTAAGCTAGCATAGCTTATATGCAGAGGCTGTTCTGAAAATATACTGCAGCTATTGGCTGAAGAATTTCAGTATATCCACTGTTTATCCAGGGCTCTTGAACAGAAAAACAAAGACTTAACACCAGGAAATAACTAGATAGCAAAAATATTGTATGAGGTTCAGCAAGGCTAAGTGCTTGGTCCTGCACTTCGCTCACAACAAACCCATGCAATGCTACAGGCTTGGGGAAGAGTGGCTGGAAAGCTGCCTGGTGGAAAAGGACCTGGGGATGCTGGTCAACAGCCACCTGAACATGAGCCAGCCATGTGCTCAAGTGGCCAAGAAGGCCAATGGCATCCTGGCTTGTATCAGGAATAGTACGGCCAGCAGGACCAGGGAGGTGGTAGTGCCCCTGTACTCGGCACTGGTGAGGCTGCACCTCAAGTACTGTGTTCAGTTTTGGGCCCCTCACTACAAGAAGGACATTGAGGTGCTGGAGCGTGTCCAGAGAAGGGCAATGAAGCTGGTGAAGGGTCTGGAGCACAAGTCATATGAGGAGCGGCTGAGGGAGCTGGGGTTGTTTAGTCTAGAGAAGAGGAGGCTGAGGGGAGACCTTATTGCTCTCTACAACTACCTGAAAGGAGGTTGTAGTGAGGAGGCTGTTGGTCTCTTCTCCCTAGTAACAAGTGATAGGACAAGAGAAAATGGCCTCAAGTTGTGCCAGGGGAGGTTTAGATTGGATATTAGGAAAAATCTCTAAACTCAAAGGATAGTCAGGCACTGGAACAGGCTGCCCAGGGAAGTGGTTGAGTCTCCATCCCTGGAGGTATTTAAGAGACATGTAGGTGTGGTGCTTACGGACATGGTTTAGTAATGGACTTGGCAGTGTTAGGTTAGTGATTGGACTCGATGATCTTAAAGGTCTTTTCCAACCTAAATGATTCTATGTTTCTATGATTCCACTGCTGTTTATTTCACCATTTTGCAACCTGCATTTTGCAGGAATTTGGAGTATAAGCACATTCTCAGAAAGCCCCCATGACCTAATAACAGAAAGGTGAGGCTCTCATCATCTGACATACTCCAAAGTTTACCAGTGCTCATCATCTTTACTAAGCTGCTGTATTAAAGCAAAAACCACATTGTTCAGAGAAGAGCTGAAACAAGTCCTCAGAATGACATAGTCTCTCCCTTTGCCTTTCCTCTCACCTTATTTCTTCCAGTGCACATAGCAACATAGTGGGGAAGGACTACTTCTCCCCTTGCGACATTCCCCTGTAGGGCAGCATAGGTTAGAAAAGGGAGGCAGAACATGTCTTTCTGGCACAGGACCCAGTTTGGTGTACCAGTTCGTTCACAGAATTTGAGGTGGGTATGCAACCAGATAAATAATTGCTTACTGTGAGGGAGGGATGGGTGTTTATTTCTGCTCTGGTGTCAGACAGCCCTTTTTGCATCACATCCAAGCTGGATGAAAGAGCTTGCACGTGCCTGACAGGCTGGACAGCCCTGTTCCTTGAACCACTTATTATAGTGGTGGAAGGATTTAAAAAAAAAAAAAAAAAAAGAAAAAAAAGGTCTGATCAGATGCATCTGTATAGAGCAACTTATTGCAACTTCACCCCAAGCAGAATGGCCAGTATGTGGGACTGTATCCAGATTTCATGCACTGTGTGGAAACTTTCAGTTCACCTGCATTTTCTCTTACAGAGCAGAGGAGGATCAGTTAAGACTCTGCCTTCTAATCAGCATTCCGGTTAAACACGAGAGCTACAATGCCTTCACGCTCCCTCTCAAATTGATGCTCACTCCAGGGCCCTGCTAATGTTTTTGGTCTATTCTATCTTATCACAGTTCACTAATCATTTTAAATAAAGTTGCAGCTGCAGCATTTATAGTCACACTATGATGTCCAATATCATGGCTCTCATATTCATATCAGATATAATTCATGTAAGCATTCCAGACTCAAGTTAATATGCAGATTGGCTGATTCATCAATCAACTTTTTATTGCTGCTTTTATTCCTTAGCTCTTTAAGTGGCTGAAAAGCATGTCAGTGGTTCTTCAAAAGCACAAACACTGTTAAGGTGTATCTGCTTCACATTACATGAAATGCACCAAATCATATTCAATATTTCCTCAGGAATTTTCTCATAGCTGAAAAAACAATTTAAAAATCAATATGTACAAAATAATAAGAACAGTACCGTCTTAAATTTAAAAAAAAAAATAAATCCTTGATCATTCATTATTATTTTCCAAGGCAATATTCATTTTCACAGAAAATATAACTTGAAAGCAAACCAGTGTAAATTTGCTGGAAGATAGATTTACAAAGATAAAGTCACTGCTTAAAGAGGAAAAGGCTAGAAGGAAGAAGTGTGTGGGATGTTCTAGGTATTTTTTGCAGAATTTCCTGTGAACAAAACAAATATTTGAAATAACTTCTAAGGAAAAATTCCAAGTCTCACAGAAACACACTACAGTTTAAGGTTCTATTTCAAGTGTGTATGTGTATAAAATATCAGTTTGGGATTTTCTGGGAGCAAAAATATTTTTAAGAGTAGTTAGCATTCATCTGCTAGTGAATATTTTGCAATAGTATTTCAGAGATAAAAAATGACTGTAGGGTTTATTCTGCTCCTTTTCCAGTGCTGTGGCAAAGCACAAACCAACAACATATGAAGTTCAAAATGACAATAAAAATACATCATCTGAAATTCCAACTTTGATATATTTTCAGGGCAGAAACATCCTTAAACCAGAGAAAACAGCAGGGACCTGTCATGAACATGAGATCGAAGAGCTGAAACAGAAATAGAAAAATAATTTTGCAATAATCCCAAATCAGAAGAGTGGGTGGCAGCAGGATGAATCTTCAATTTGACACCCTGATCTGTATGTCTCACAGCTAACTTCTCTCCTGGAGTGATCCAGAGCATTATCTAAGCAGCCCCAGCATCTACAGCCTGTCACTCAGAGCCTAGTTCCACACCTCTTGCTTACCCATACTTAAAATACAACATTATTTGGTATTGAGGTCTTTTCACAGAACCCATAGACTCATTTTTCTAAACTAGTCTTTGGAGCAATCTTTAATTTCTCTACTTTCATATAAGCATTTCTCTATAGCAGTATTCCCTCAACAGCAAGTATAAATAGCCTCCATAAAAATTAATGGAAGAATGCATCTCTTGCTGCATGTTCTGCAATCATAATAGAAAGTGCTGCCTGGAGGAAATGCTCTTTCTACGGAAACCAAGACCAAGCACAATGAGGATTTCAAGGCTATGCTGTGAAACGTAGCATAACCATCTCTTGTGCAAGTGATACAAAAAAATACTAACCTGTGATATGTTAGTCACACATCAGGGGATTCAACAGGCATAATTTCCAGCCATTGGCATTTAATACATTGTAGTACAGCACAATAAAGTTACAAAATGTATTGATATCCAGTACAGTCTTAACAATTGTCTTATTTGCAGAGGAAAAAAAAAATCAAGTATCCTAGAGTTGATTCTAGACTCCTGTTCCAAACAGATATCTGCATTGTATTTGGATAAAACAGGGAGTCATACTGGAAGAAGAAAAACAACATGTATCTGGGCACAAAATGGTAATTTGAGGAATCTGGATTTAAGTTACTGCTCTTTCTCACAGATTTCAGCTGAATTCAATGATCGTTAACATGCTGTAATTATAATTTTTCAGTGTGCACAGAAACACACAGGCTCATCTAAAGACAATCTACTTTAAAGCTAAACCTTAAAAACCCAACAAATATAGTAGCTTCCTTTGTTGCACAGTGAGTGGAAGAACTTAGATAAGCTTTTAGTTAAAATTAGAATTTTTGATAAATCCAAGCTCTTCTTTGCACTCCAGAACAAAGATCCTCAAAGAGCAGGACTGTGTTATATATTGTATGAAATCATTTGCAGCATCATTTTGTGTTACAGTATTCTGGAAATAGTAGATTTCTGATGCAAATTTACTCAGACACTAGGAGTTAAAATTCATTTTCACTGCTTAGATCTTTCATTTAAAGGAAACAGCAGCAACTGTATTCATAGCCTCTAAATGTGACAAACATTTAAGTTAGGATTATCAGTTCATGAATTCAAGAAAATTCCCCCCCCCCCCCCCCCCCCCCTTCTAGACTGAAAAAAAAATGCAGTTGTTGCTTATATCTTGATCTAGGTATTCAGGATGAAACTCGGATTTCAGCAAACAATTTTACCACAAATTAAGGAAAAAAAAAAAAAGTAACACTTGTTACATCTCCATTGAATTTATGTGGATGAGGAAACACTTTCTTTGCTACATAATATCCATATAAAGATTTAGGAAAGAGTTGCACTGTATAGAGGTTGAAAATTAAGCAAGAAAAATGAAACTGAAGCAGGAAGAAAGTGTCTTAGAAAATCAAATGAAGAAGAGCGTGGAAAGAAAAAATTCCCAAACATTTTTGTAACATAAAAAAACCTCCCTGCCTAGTTGTCTCTGCTACCACATTCAGTTATCAAACCGTATCACACTTACAATGAAGCCCACAGAGACTTACCTTGTTTCTCATCACTGTTGTCTCCACACTGGTTGGTGAAAATGCACAGTTCCCCAGATGGAGTAGAGGAGCCATCACCACGTTGGCATTCAATTCCTGTAGATGACTGAGTATCTACCGGAGCAAAGCAATATAATGCACAGAAGAATATGAATCTCTTCATGGGCTATGTTACTGTCCAAGCTTTCACTCGGACAAGAATTACTTTAACTGTCTAGTATTGGTCATGAAGCATCTCTGAAAAAGCTGTGTTTACACACATCTCTCTGGAAGATGTTTTTAGAACCTCACTTTCTGAATCTGCAGCTTAAGGGAAATATGGCTTCTGCAAAGCAGTGACTTTCAACCAGGTGTGTCTTTGGATAATATTTAACTGAGTTATAACATTGGTTTATGACTAAAAAATTTTGGTGCATGCTGTGCAAGTCAAGTGTATACCATTAACTTACTGATTGGATTTATTGCCCGATAGTTTGCAAATGTATTAGATAAGAAAATAACAGGACAACAGAGTAGAATTACTAAGTGGCCAACATTCATCAAGATCTCTCTTTTCTCACAGGGAGTTGGCAAATGCTTACAAAACTTTACGAAGAGCTTGTACATCAAATGTAGAAAACTGTTCAGGAATTCAAAGTTGATTTTGCATCAAAGGGATTATAAGTGACTGATCTAGGGAAAGAATTAGAATTTTCAGAGCCTGTAGACATATGATGCTGACAGTTGAAAGTGGTATCTATTTATTATTTACTTGGGCTACAACTGTAGATAATGACTGAATTACTTGAGAGTACCTGGTTGTTAATGGAATCATATCTGCAACCACAATTTGCATAAATGCATGAATGGACTGGCTATTAATGAATACTTTCCAAATTACTAGATTCCTGTATTTACTGGAAAAAAAACGTATTTTGTGTGATACTACTAGTGTTTCCCAAGGTTAGGAAAAAATTAGAGATACCTAGGATCCCGAATCTGAATTCTTATTAGCAGCGAACAATATGATCATAGAAACAAGCACAGTCAGAATTTGTTAAAATAAATAATAATAATAATAATAATAATAATAATAATAATAATAATAATAATAATAATAATAATAATGAAGAAGAAGAAGAATTTGTCACCCATTGCAGGAATCCATTGTTAGGGGAAACTACCATCAATACCAACCCCAAATATATTACCCTGCTAACATATTCAGTCTTTGTCCAGGGTTATTTAGTTATAGATATAATCCTCCCCCCGCCCCCCAATTTACATAATTACTAGTTCTGAAATAGTGCACTTAAAAGAAAAAGTGTATAGTCAGAGGCGACACAACAGTTCCCTATTAGGCTGCCAAGAAGAGTATTTGCATTGTGTAAATAGATTTACAGTGCATTATATGGAAAACCAATCAGGGCTCACCCAGCAGACATAGGCATTACTAAAACATCCTCATACAAAAGGACTCCGCCAGTACAAGAGATGGAAGTCAGTGTGTTGATTTATAATCCCTTTGATGCAAAATCAGCTTTGAATTTCTCAACTGTGTTTCACTGAAACACACCAGTTCTGACAGAGCTTTTACATGGATGAATCAAGGATCTTCAAATTGAGGAGGGGGAGTGGAGAGAGATATCCAGCCAGTCCAAAAAGCCAACTTTGTGAGAGAAGATTGAATCAACTTGTTTTGTTCAGCCTAGCAACACAAGAAAACAGGGAAATTATATTAATGAAGTACCTTAACCACTTCAGATGACCCAAATCCAGGGGAAGGAGAGATAATAGGAAAAGCAGATGATGATTGCAAACGTTAAAGAGCAGTATCAGCCCAAGGCAAATGAATCTGAAAACTAGACAAAATTAGGCTGACAATCATGTAAACCTGGCACTCCTTTAATAGGAATAGTGGGATGAAAAAAAAAAAACCCCAAACACTAACTATTTTTATGACAGAGCTGTATTACTGTACTGAAAGGATCATACAATTGCCCAAGTGGCAACCTGTAATAAGTAACTGATGCCAGCAGCTCTGGAGATTTCTTCACCTGTAAATTCCCGAGATCAAATAATTGGCATGCACATACCACTGTGCATGCTTCCGATTTGCCTGTTAGCCCTGGTGAGCAGAATTAAGGTATATCTCTGCAACTAAAGTATGCTGATTAGGAAGCATAAGTGCTACAGTAGCTACAAATAGAAACAGACAACCTATATCTGGAAGTATATCCATCATTACAGATCCATATTTTCATAATGTAAGAAATTTCTTGTCAGGGTATAATGACTACTCCTCCAACATTGCCTTAAGGCTATCAGTCCAAGGGCTGATGCCACTTCCTGTTATCTCCAAAACCAGAGGCAGACATATGTTTATCGTAATAAAGGTTTCACTTCTGCCTAGAAAGCATTTTCCAGCTGATTTGGTTCAACTCCACCCTTTTCATCACTACCCTTCTGTGGACATCATTTTATGTGCTTCATTTCAACGTTTTTTCCTCAGGCCATAGAGCTGATTGGAAAACTTCCTGAAGAAAAGCAGGGCTACTAATAAATGAATTAAGAGTCCGTTGATATATATATCAGAGTTCATCAAGAATGTGCTTGCTTCCCTTCCATAAGTACAGCTTAGATTAGAAGCTTATATAAAAAAAAAACCACTATTCCATATAATATGTCATATTACTACATTCGTAAAGGCTCAAATGTTTTATGCTATTCAGCTGCTTTGTTTTCCAATCTGTTTTCTCCAACATACAATATTTCATCTTATTCTTTCTTTTCCCCTACATCTTCTAAAACTCCTCTTTGCACTGTTGTACTTCACAGTGACAGGATTTCCCAGTCTTTCAGCTTTTTCCCATTTTATTAAAACTTCTGCTGCAATATTCTAAGCTGTTCTCCTGCTCTGCCTGTAGCATAAAATCTGCATACAAGCTCTTTGAGTAAGAGGGTAATTTTTCGCAGAAACTGGTATCCACTTCCATTTTTATTATGCTCTAAAACATTAATAAGAAGCAAAATTGCATAACCCAAACAAGTCAGAATCACCTTAAGATCTGTTATGAGTGGAAATAAATGAAAAATGCATCAAATATTCAGAAAGAACTTAGGGTGTTATCCAAGGATTTTTAATGAAGGAAAAAAAAAGGTATTTCAGTGAAGATGTAACAAAAAGTGCAAAACCAAAGAAAAGGTGTCTTTTCTGCAAGTGTGTGGCTATGTACAAGTAAGGAGAGTTTCTTGAGAAGTGCAACAAGTCAGCCCTCTTGTCAACTAACAAGAAGAACACCACAGTTTTTTCTAAGCTCTGAGAAACATATGAAAAGGGACAAAAAGATGAATCAGAAGCAAAAGACTTACAGGGAAAGTCAAAAGGACAAACACTTCAAGTACTGAACTGCAAGCACCCTGAAAACAGAAAGAAGAACGACGATCTAGAAAAAAAGGAGGAGCAGACAGAGAACGAAGATGTATAAACCAGTAAAAATATACACGATGTCAGGAAAGTAGAAGGATGGGCAATAATCAAAGGGTTTTTTTGAAAGCAGTAGAGAAATTTTTCAGAGACACTAAAGACTAAAAGGAGAGCAAGCAGAGCCAGGCACTATCTCTATTTTCAAAGTTACTTTAGCAAACAAGCAGTTCTTAAAAAGGAAAAAAAAAGTTAAAATAAAAAACTGCTTGAATTTACTTCAAAGCTGGATTTATCTGGCTTAGCTTAATTCATTTCATTTGCTGTAAGTGAAAAAAAGATTGCCCTCTCAGCCTTTCCACTTGTTTAAGTAAATCTGTTGAAAAAGTTATAGATATTTAATCTAGGATTTTTAAAAGATAAGTCTTATAAAGAAGTCCAAACAGGCTCTGAAACAGGGCCAGAAAAGTTTTGCATTTTTAAGTCTATTTTTCATGTCAACAGAAAGTTATCTGCTTAAGCAGAAAATGGATTGCAGTTAGTAATTCTCCATTAAGTTTTTGTAGAGACAGTTATTAGCAACACATGAAACAGAGGAAAGAACTCAAAAAACGGGGTATTAGTTTCACCATCGGAAAACAGTGTTCAAATTTTGCTGTTACTACTAACTTTCTTTCACAGAAAAGTCTTACAGAATAGAAACCGTGGTCACATCTTCAGAGAAATCAAAATTTCATTAAATGTAATGTAACCTTTTAATGGCAAGTTTGTAACATTTTTATATGTGACCAGAGTACGGAGCATTACATCAGTGTATGTACCTTTAACATATATCTCATTTTCTCCTAATGTACAGTTTAGTAAACATCATTAATTTTAATACAAAGTCCTTCAAATCCATTTATGCAAGAACCATTTTATTCAATCATTAAGAAAACCGCCAAAATCATATTTTTTAAATAATTCACAACTACTCAGCCAAGTCTTCGTTTTGAGAACCCCCTCCCAAAAATATGCTATTCATATTATCATACAACAGCTCTAGCTTTTAATTGTCAAATTGGACCCGAATGACATCTGCAAAGTAGAAGAAAGCCAAGCAACCACAGTAACACCAAACTGATCAGTTTTTAACAAGAACTGACAGAATTCTTTACTTTGATGTGAAGGACAATAATTGCATACCATCTGCTTCCAGTTAAGTGGCATTAATTCAATAGTTAACTTGAAAGAGGACTAAGATATTAATACATTTGATTAAAAAGGATTCTGGATAAGTGTTCTTACCACCCATCTCCATTTGCTAAAAGAAATTAGTAAAAGCAATTAGGAAGTTAAAACCAGACTTAATATATTGATCAGTGTACAACATGAACACCACAGTTACAACTAGTGAAGGAAAAAGCCCATAATATTAATGCAAAGTGTGATGAACTAGATAAAATCGAGTCAAAGTCCTAGATCATTACAGATTGAAATAAGGTAACACTTCAGGAAAATTTTTGTTGAAGTAAAGAAGTACTTTTGGAAAGTAAATAAAATAGTCAACGGGAGACACAAAAGACTAATCTGATCCCTGTGTGTACCACATGCTAAAATTTGTCTCGGCACCTAGAGTTTGGAGCAAGAAATATTTCAATTCTGAACTGTCAAGAGCTCAGTAGAACTGCCCTTCTCTCTCTCAACCCCAAAGTAAGAGGGGAAAAAAAAAATTATCAAAAGTGCTTCTAATCCATAAAGCAATACACTATTGGAAGACAAAACTATGAATTGGCATAAAGTAACTCTGATCAGGCAAAATACATTTCTACCTCCTACCTACTATCTGCCTCTTCAGAGAAATTGGAGCAAAAGCAGAATAATGATTTTCTCAGCATTTGCTTTTCAGTCCAAAAACTTCCAATAGATTTCAGCACATACTGCTCCCACACAGTCTTCTCCAAGTCAATAGGAAAGTCTTTCTTCCATCACATCATTCTACCAAGCATTTTGGTTCTATTCTTTGTTGTAAGCAGCTCCCTAGTCCTCTAAGCCCTCTTCAGCTGTAACTAATTGATCAAGCAGCACTGTCTCACAGGAGCAGAGCTGTAGAGTGAAACCCATGGGGCTGAGGACCTGACGCGTTATGTAACATGAACTATTACATCACACGACTAAATGCATTTCGCAAGGTGCTTAACTCAAACTAGCTCCAGTCTGGTCCCATAGACCAAACACCCATCAGTGGCCAAGGTGTATTAGGTGTGGTCCTGGAGCTCATCCTCTGCTCTAGTCTCATGCAGAGGTATTCATTTCATGCTCTCCATGGCTGCTCTGCTTTAGGTCACACAGTGTGCAAGAATAGTTGGGATATATCTTTCAGTAATACACCCCTCATTGGAACCAAAATGCTAATGTGCTAAGCATGCTTAATGGCTCTCAGAACAAGAGCTGGCCTTCCCCTCACCCCAAGAAATATAAATAGATCTAGCTTTCTTCCAAAGTTTGGAGAGAAAATATATTATAAAAATTAAACTGGAACCAAATTAAACAGCTCTTCTATCCATCTCAACTGTGTACATTGGAGAATTCATCTGTCCTAACCTTGGTTGCTAGAGACTGAGCCAACAACCAAAGGCTTTGCAGGTAGCAGAGGCAAACACCTTCCCAGGGCAAATCACCCAATGATTTCTATCTCTGAATGAAATAACTCCTTTAGAAATGTCTGGTGTTTTCCATCAACAATAAAACAAGCTTACTCTTTGGCATCACTTCTAGGTATGCAAGACAGGGCAAACAAATCCTTCCCATGGTCTATCTGCCTGTTTCTGTCTGTTAACATGTAACATTAGCTAGAAAAACCAGCAAGATCAGGGAGAAATCTGGAAGAAAGAAATCTCCCTGGGCTCATCACCCATAACTGGGGCAGAATCAGCACAGTCCAGAGTTGTGACTACAGTAATATTCATCTTTAGTCCTGAAACACATCTGTGTGCCCAACAGCTGGAAATTAGGCTGTTAAGACCTAGAGGGAGTCTCAAGAGAGTATATACTTTAGTAACCAGATTAAAAATAAATAAATGTATCCACCAGGCTTTTCCACATTATTGATTTTGGGCTTTAAGACATCTCTAGCAAGACACTGCTCCTGAGGGTTTCTCAGCAGTCATGCTTGCTCCACACGTTTCTAAATGTTATCCCCCCAAAAAGATACACAAAGTACGTTATTACAAATCTTTTTTAATCAAAACTCCCATATATCTCAGTTTTCTCATCTTTAAACAGATAAGTGGTCTGAAAATTTCTGAATTGCTCTGATACATCCTGATAAATATAACTAAATAAAAACTAATAGTCCCAAGTAACTTTTCTCCACCAACTGTATGTCGACCTTCAATATAAGGGGAATATCTTGATATCCAAAGAAATAATATTTCACTAAAAACAACAGAGAGATACTTTCAGCTCTGATTTTCAGAGAGATTAAATGAAAAGGTGACATTCTCAACAGAGAATAGCTCCTTCAAAAACATACTTTCAGTGCAATTAATACAAAGTTGAACTTTATGCAGTAGAGGCACATGCATGGTTTGGGAAGAGTCCTAGGAATTAAAGCACTTGGGAGATTAATGATAGAAGCTTAACACTTACACAGTGAAATTGCGTAAAATTCAGAGTACGTGCTTCATTTGGAAAAAAAATTAATTAAAATAAACCACAGGGTCACTGTGGGCTGTCTCAATAAAGCAGCTTTATCCTAAGTCCAAAATGCTTAGTTATGCTTCTTAAATTAACACAGACAACTCTAGAAATTGTATTTAGAGTAACCACTTTTCAATTGGAGCTATGTAATACTTAGAGCAATGACGAATTTCACACTTTAAGGAACTGTAGGAAATATTATGTCACTGTTATTAATTTTTTTATTATTTCATATTCTACCACCACCACAAAAAAAACCCACACTTTTTTTTAAAGAAAAAATATTGTTTAGATCTAGTGATTCATTTAATCCTAAAATCTAAGCTAAATGAATATGAATCTCAGTCTAGATACACTAGTGAGTTAATGTAAAATGTAATACATTCTCATAGATCACCAGAAGCTTAGAACTTTCCTTACTGGTTCTAACCTCTTGTTAATGTTGCTTTGTACTTCGAGTGACTTTGCTTACAGTGAGACATCATCAACAGGCTAAGACGTGAAAAAGCAAAATAAACAAACAAACAAGCAAAAAATCCTTCCTATGCTTTTCCTAAGTGGGCTGCCACTAAGACGTAGTAATTTTTCCACTACTATAAAAACTCTCATAGAGCAGCAGCTGTAGGTATAGCTCAGAGGGACCTTGAAGCTGCCCCAAATGTTATTTCTAGAGCCACCCCAAGTAGCAAATGAATCAGAAACACCCCCGTGCCACTATTCCCATCTCCCAATCACACAAAGCACCCCAGACCTCCTGACTACTTCTAGGAAAGGGTGTGGAGTTGGCAGGCTGGACCAGCCCCAAACAGCTAAAGGAAACACATTATTCTCCCCAGTCAGAGGAAAAAGAACTAAATCCCATTCACAGCCTAAAATTCCCAAATACCTTAGTCTAGCGTGCAGCCTCCAGATCTTCTTGATTTCCTACCCTTCCTCTACAATCCTTACCCAGCCCGCTGCTTCTCCCCAGGTAATTCATCAGGTAGTGATCCACTACACCTGTGTTAAAGCAAACAGCTTTCAGCTGCTTTCTTAGAAAAACCATTATGGTTTTATCTACAATCAGCCTAGAGAATTGTTAGATTTTCTTTTCTTGCAAAAGCTTGAAGTCTCAGAGTACCAATGACAGAGAAGCTGCTATGGTAAGGGTCTGCATGGGGGTGGTCCTCCTGCAGCAAGCAAAACTAGTTCCAGAGTTGCTTTGAATGCAGTTGCAGTGTATCAAAAACACATAAAAAGAAATGTTTTCTCATCTCATCCGCTGCTCTATGAGATGCAGCACACATTGTCAGACTGCAGCTGACAAAGGTGTGATTGAGATTTTACATCACCCAGTGACTGTTTCCAAAGTTTAGCATGGTTGCTGTTTTGCACGGTTACGTATTACCTACCATCAGCAGCAATAGTTTTCGGTCCTTATCAGACTTATTGGATGTTTCAATTGAACTACAAAGTTTAAAATGAATGTAATGGTTATATATAATGGCAGGTTATTTCAAGTATGGCAACAAACTTTTATTGCTTTTGCTGACTGATTTAAAATTCTAGACAGCTGATATGAATTAAGTATTTACCACATGAAAAAGACAACTCATCTGAGTGAACAAATTCCTACATGTATTTTTTTCAACTATATAAGCAGCAGCTCCATTAAACAACTCTAATGAAGATTTTAGCTGAATGATATCAAAACATTCAGGAAAAATTTGAGTTTTGAGAAGTTCTAGGTTAGGCCAAAAATTTCCCCAAACTGATAAATGCTTAGAGGTCCACCACACTAATGAGAGGCAGAATCGTTCCATCCACTCCAGTGGCTGTATTTTGGTATCAAATAACTTTAATCTGAAATACACAAAACTGTTACACTCAAAATCTTGCAAGAATAATAGGGAAACACATAAATATGGAGCCAGGAATTTTAAAAAGTCCAATTTCTATTTTAATAGTCCAAAGTTTCTAAGAAAATCCTCATTAATCCAGTTGATGAGCATGACCTTCCAAGTATCTAACCCTTGTCTTCCTGCCATGCTCATCTCTGCCATGGTCCTCTGGGTCCTCACATCAGCAGTTTCAATCTCCCTCAAGAAGAATGGGGGAGTATTGAGCCAAGTCATCAGCAACCTGAAGTGTTCACCAGGAGGGCAATTATGCCCTTTTTGGGCATAATTCAGAGAGTCGTCATCTTTGGTCTAGGGTACGTTTGGGTCTAATTTAGCATGTTTTCTTGCAAGAGCTTTCTTCCTTCTCCTTGGTTCCTAGATGCAGTTTGAAAGTCACCCAATGCCTCCCTCATCCTCAGCTGAAAAAAGGGCTGTCGTTTGGTCAGAGACTACATACATTTCTCAGACCTTTGCAGTAGATAGTTATCATAGAGCTTACACTAAAATGGGCTAGGCTACAGCAAATTGGCCACTAGAAAATTGTTAAAACAAGTTCAAACAGGACAAGACAAGCCCCAATGAGTCCTGAGACCCTGTGCTGTCCAATTGACATGAAAGCCATGGCCTGTGACAAGTAATAGCAAATATCTTGTATACTGGGCTATACAAAAGGGTGAAGAACAATACAATATTTTGACATTTTTATCCTTGATCACTTCCATATAAGTCATCCAGACCTATTCTGTGAGCCCTTTCAACATAAGGTGAGTGGTGCTTTCCACCAGCATTATATAATTTCAAATCTACAATTTCAAAGTCTTCAAGGTGCAGTACCTAACACTGAAACTCAGCACATTCCTATTCCCAGTAAAATCCTGCCTTCTGCTTGTCTTTATAAGGCCAAAAGCCACACTGACTGCAATTAAGGAAATCTGAGGACTCTGGATAATACTAAAGCAATTTCAGCATAACTTTCGTAGGAGACAAAGTCAGAAATCAGGTAGTCATCAACATCAAAAGATGGTTTCTTGACGGTAGTCAGAGCTCTGCCCTAAACAGTTAATGTTCAAAGATTGGTAAATGGATATTAATTGATTTAATGCCTATTAAAATTCTATTTTGGAAAGCAAATTCCCAAGACAAAATAAATAAGTGATTGGACATCCATCACCGCAAGAAAATTACATTTTTAGCATGAATTATATAGAAATGAGGTAACTCATCAAAGGATACTTACATAACTTAATATCAGGTAAAGTTACAGTTATGGAGGAGGTAGAATCCCAGTGTAATGTTTCACAAGCAGGTAGAAATTACTTTATAACAAGCAGTTAATTATTTTCTATATACATGGTAAATACAGACCACACATTAGAGTCCATCTTCAATATTCTACTAAGATTAGAAGAAACAACTATTAATGACAATTCAATTTTTTAAAAAAATCTAATGACAAGATCATAGAAGAAAACAAAATTTGAGATGAAATGACTAGTAAATTCAGACTGGTCTGTAAGGTCCAGTTGTGTAGGTCTTGTACCTACATAAGCTTCCTTTAAAATTAATAATGGAAGTTTTCAATTAACAAAAGGAGTTAGAAAAAAGTATCACCACCTTTCCAAAGAAACAGAATATACCCAGGTACCATGATGAACATTTACCTTACCGATTGCCACTTCACACATGGGAACAAGAAGTTAGCAATGTCCCTGAAACAGATTCTCAAGAGATTTAAAATGTCAGAGCTCGATTAGATTTTTGTGAATTTGCTTCAGACTTTATCGCTCTTCAGTTCCTTTGTTCTTCTGCTGAGACTTTTGCCAGCAAGTTGCCAGTTTTGGCTGCAGTCATTTCTGAGGCATAAACCATGGACAGCTTTGACATAGCTGACCCATTTCATGGAAGACAAGCAAACAGCAACTGACACATACTAATGAATTTCAGCCCCTCATGGCACAAATGAAATGTTCACAGCAATGGGTGAAGATATGTATTGAGAAAGCAGGTAGCATGAAAGTTTGCAGTACAAACCTACCAGTGCAGATCGGCAGCATGGCTGGCTGAAAAGTAGGTAATAACATCAACCAATGACTCTAGGTAAAATTAGGTCCTTCATTTCTACTTGAAACGCGAAGAAGTTTTGAATAAATAACTCCAAATCAAAGAGGTCAACTCAAAACCTGATGCAGAATGACTGGCAGGAAATAAGAACAAATGTCTGGACAAAGCCAGCTCCTGCAGCTGGCGGGAGGCAGGTGCTGGAAGTACTGACAGAGATTAGATGTCTCTTTTAGGTTGTCCCTTGCACGCAACCCTCTAGCAAATGGATCACTGGCAGGATAACTACAATGTCAGTGTTATAACCCTTCCCAGGAGGAAAACCAGGCCATGCTGAGGGAATAATACCTACCAAGTCTAGAAAGACAGTTTGGAGGCAGACAACAAACCGCAGTTACCCAGCTGTCTTTTAACACTGTATCAGAAGGCCCTGTGCTCTGACATCTCCTTCCCTACAACACACTGTGTGAAACGCATGGTCTCAACTTTTTTATACTGGAAAAGAGCAGTTCTGACAAGCAGTAAAGAAACTCCTTATTTTTCTCAGATTTCTTTTTGCCATTATGACATCATAGTGGCAAAGGCTTTCCAATGAAAACTCAGGGAGATCATGGCAATGATTAGTGTTTGCCCGGAGGTGTCCAGCCTGGTGGATATAGGTGCAGGCGCATCTGGACAAACAAGCACAGAGACATTTCACAGCAGCTTGTCATCGCACTTATGCCTGCAGGGAGGACAATGCCTTCCTAACTGAGAAAACTGCTGGCAGGATACATGGAACCGCAGGGCTCTGGCCGCAGCTGGCATGCAGCTGATTACACAGGCACCCTTCAAACGAGCGAGACCAGTATGGGGACAAGAGGCTACCAGAGTCGCTTGTGCTCTGGGGCCTGTTCGCTCCATATCAGCCTGGGAAATCTCAGCCTTTTTCTGACCACCTCAGGCCTTGAGCACTGAGAAAAGCTCGGGCAGAAGGGGAAGCCAATCTGACAAACCGCTCACTAATCCTTCTTGCCCTGCCAGCATGGTGAAAGGGATGAAGGGAAGTGCTGAGCTCCCTGGTAGACACAAGCTCCTCACCAGCCGGCCCAGAGCTGGTGCTCAGCCACTGGCGCACCTGAGCTTTGAGCCAATTTCCCTTAATAATCTCTGTAACCTCCACAGAGAAATGCACAAGAAACTGGTCAACAGAGGTTTCATTTGGTCATGCATTCACTTTTCCAGAAGACACAAGTTTTTTTAAATTGGATCACATCTCCCTCCTAAATAATTTCAATGGAAATTATGGACTTACAAAAAAATGCTTGTGAACATTAGTGAAGCCTTTGAAATTCTGAAGATTGTATAATAAATGTTATTTCACTACTCAGATGCCTATGCTGCTGACATGGTGAGACTGCATTTGAATTATGCATTAAAAAAAATAAATCTTAATACTCTGTTAGTAAAAACTCACAGATATTTGTTACTTATGAGAAAATGTGGGGTTTTATGTGTTTTCTTGTTTCTGCCTATTTCACATCAAAATAAGTAGTAGCTAGTTTTCTTGTTCTTCGCCATTTTGGACTTTGGTTAGCAGACACTACACCAAAGTGTCTGATTTTGTGCATTTTTATCTTTACCTACACTCTTTCTACAACAGTTGCAGGGGATCATCTGAACCAGAAATCAGGGGTAAAAGGAGTCAGCAGTGCACAACATGGAGAAAAGCCATGGACATTCAAAATATGAAACCCCCTGAAAAGTGAAAGGAACAAAGCATCGCTATGGAGTGCAAGCCTAAGTGAGACAGACATTAGATTTTCAATGAATAGCTGAAACAGGCTTTATTTTGAAATTTTATGTCCTAGCAAGATAAAAAACAGTGAGCCAAAAACTATTCACCCTAACGGAAGCTAAAAATTGTGGTGGTTTGCATCAAATACAGTATGACACCTCCTACTCCAGCATATGAACTCTGAGGAGGTTTTAAAGATGTGAATTTAAGTGAAAACTTTCCTCTTGCTCTCTGGTGATAAATTATGTTCTGACAGTGCAATCAACAGCTGTAGAAACAAATTTTCTCTGTAATTTTTAAGAATAAAACAAAGTCAAAACCTGCTGGCAACATCAAACTAGGCCCCAGTTTAGAGCTTAATTTTGTATTTAGTTTTATTTGATGGAATTGGTTTCCCAGGGCTTAATAGACATGGATTTTTTTGTGAGAAAACACGCTTTGTTGGTTAGGAGAAGGAGGCTGGAATCTCAGCTGTATGTTTCTAACGCTTAATTTGTGACTTATAGGAAATGGAAATCCTTAGTATCCCCATAGGGGGGGATATTTGCTTATATTTATATTTGTTTCCCAAAAGGAACATAATTATATTTACTACTGATGCACAACTGCTGAAGGAAATTATTGAGGACAGTCAGACCAGATGATTAGAACAATCTGCTTTTATCATAAATTTCGTTCTCCCTTAAGTTACTGCTGTCATACAAGGCTAGATTTATTAATGTTTTGATGTATGTTTAAGACTTTTGGAAAGGCACTATTAACACTCATTTGAGTCATGACTTTCTTTTTTTTTAATCAAACGTAAATGAAAGAATATTTCTGATGACATGTGACCATATTTCTGGCAAAGACACAAGGATACAAGAACAGAAAGTATTTTAAAAAGGAAGGGAGAGGGGATTTTAAAAATCAGAATGTGTTATAGAAAATAAAGCTAAGACTAGAAAGACAGTCTTAGAACAAAACCTCACGTAACAAACAATAAAATGGACCAGAAATGTGCCAGGATGGACAAGACAGATTTGGTAAGAGTTGCTACATTTGAGTTCCATACAAATGTCCAAACAAGTAAATTAAAACTAGTTATTTAGGCAACAGAAGAAAACACATATCTGCTAGCAGATCTACCACTAAAGGGCGCAATGTCAGAATTCTCAGCGCTGCAATCTGCAGTTAATTTAATTTGTTAGCAGAATTACTTTCTGAAATTTTAAATAATACTGTTACATGCCTCCCACAGTCACTCACAGCTAAAAGCACTTACAAAATGAAAGTGCTGTGCAGCAAAACAAAAACAAATCTGTCACCCACACAGAAGTATACACATCTCCAAACTGATAGAAACAGACCTTTATCCAAATAGTTTGCTAGCACCACAATACTAAGTTAATCTTTGGCTCAGTTCACTTTTGAAAAAAATAACTGGGATTATTGTTGAGCTGGACTTTCTTAAATATAAATCCCATTGGGTTTTGGAGGGAGAAAAGCAGGGACAGCAAGTTGTTGCACAGCTGCCTCTGCTAGGAAAAGCAATCCTTTCTCTTTGTTTTCCTAAATCTGCATGAAGGAGGGTAGCCAAGAAAGTGTAACATTCTTTCTTCATACCTTGCCAACAAAGCGAGTCTCCAGGATTTTCACCTTCTCTTCACAGACTGGCATCTATTTTAAAGACTGTACTTTCTCCGAGTTTTTGTCCAGGTCTGGTACCAGAACACCCAAAAAGAGAATGCAAGGGAAAACATGAAAAGAGAACTTCGTAACTCATAGCTGCAGCTCCTATGCCACCTTGAGCACAAACAGGGATATCAATAGGAATACACAGTATATGCAAGTACATAAAAATTACGCGCAGGAGGTAAGATTTGGCAAACATCAGGCTTGTGGAGGATGGAGTGGATGCTAGCTAGCAATAATGTGTCTGTGCTTATGCATGGTTGTATATGTTCACACAGTGTAACAGTGGGAACACTTAGATTCACAGATTTGCTCCTGAATATGAACTTTATTTGAAGTTAAGCCTGCTAGTGGAACAAGTCCTACCACATGGACAGGCTTTCAGATCAAAAGAGAAGATTTGGATGAAATACACACAGTTAAAGAACCTTTCTCACGATTCGGTAGAAAATGAAGGTCTTGCAGTTCTGTCCCAGTATAATGCTGAGAAGGGTGAACCAACTCCTCTCCCATCTGCAGAACTAAAATTCCAATAAAATTAAGTGGAATTAAGATATAAACTTAGTTATGACATTAAAAATTAAGCTTTAAAGCCAAAAGAAGTGTTCTTTTAATTACTGACAGTAAGTAAAATATGAATGAACGTGGCATAAATTGGAAAACCATTCACTGTATAATAGAAGCTCCAAATAGGCTTATGGATGGAAAGCAAATGAGCTGGAAAAGAGAACAAATGCACTGGGAATGCTGTTTTTCATATTATGCATTGTGTGAATCTGAAGAGGTCCCACTGTACTGGCCTTTTCACTTCAGTTTAGGCGGAAATGTACTGGCTTAACAGAGAAACACGTTTGCATTTCATTTCTTAACCTTTCTAAGCATTTAAGAATATTAAATCCATTTCTTTGCCAGAAGTACTAGCAAAATACATATTTCATTGTCAAAATCATATACCCAGCATTATAATAATAATTTTTCCCAGGCTCATTAATCTCTATGTACAGAAGATATATTTGTTTTAAATATTAAATAACTTGCTTTATTTTACTGAGAACTGAAGTGAAAGTATAAACATGAAAAAGAAATTAAATCTTGGTTGGATGTGACTTCAAGAACATATTAAATTTTAACTTTCTATAAAATAAAGCATTTTTAAGAGTAACAAGAAACCCAAAATGAATACATGTGGCAGAATGCAGATAGCATCCTTTACCTCCTCAGCCAATACTTAGGACAGGCTTTAAAGCCCGTGCAGCCAAAGGAAATCCTGTCATTGATTTCAAAAAGCTTTGGATCAAATCCTTCAGAAGTCACAAGGACTATTCATGAGTATAATATTAACGTGTAGTTCTATGCTTAACTGCCTTGTTAAGCCAGTGTACCATTCTGCTACTGATTGTAAATCCTAAGCTTGCTTTTGCCATAGTGTAAAAATATTGATGATCAGCTCACACCTCCTTAGTATAGTATTTAACTGGGGTGAAAAATGCTTTATCTTTCCTATTTTTCTTCCTCTGTTTATCGTTCTCCTTCAGGCACCCAGTTCCAATATTTTCTTCTCAATTTATATAAATTATATTGTTTCTTTTTCTTTGAGTATCTGTCACTACTGTTTTCTTCCTATAATGCAAATGTAACTGGGTAACTAGTGCAGGAATATGTGTCTGAGCATGCTCTCTCCAGTCTCTCTAAAGGTTTTCATTATATGACCTGATGATGTTTTCAGATTGACATGCTTAAGATAAATGAGATTTTTATTATGATCAGTGAAGACAGTTAAGACTCTTCTCCCTTCCAGACCCTCAATGAGTAAATTAAGATTGTGCAATGCCCATTTTTATCATACTCATAATTACCATTCCTTTACCACCATCCTCAGATTTTCTACCCAAGTGAACATTGGATGAACCTAGAACATAGATAAAAATAGAAAGGCAAAAATGAAGAAGTTGTCAAATAACAGTGTTTCCTGAAACATTACAAAATAATTACAGATTAGGCAGCTTAACTTCATGTGTCTATTTTTTTTTAACTTAATTTGGTTCTACTTCTTAGTATCAGGCCTTTTAAATAAAATTCATAGAAGTAAATCAAATAAAGTCTGATGGGTTGCCCTATGGGGCCCAAATGGTACCAGTCAAATTACAGTGATAACCATTATTTTTGATCCAATTCTTCCTATTTCTAAAAGAAAGAGAAATCTTGTTTCTCTGAATGCACCCAAGTACTGAAGGATGGTTTGTTGACACCCAATGTAAGACTCCTTCACCCAGGACTTTGTATAAAACTTCTCTACAGGTTTCTCTCAGGCCTATGTTCCCAATATTTGTTCTTGCTGTGGCTTTGATTTTCAGTGCTATATCCTCAATTTTTCTCCCCTTTCTCTCAGATACAGTCACATTCACCCACCAAGAGAGGGACAGCCAGTTGCTTTCTTGGTGCATATGTGGTTTAGTTTGTCTGAGTTTTGGATAGTGCCAAGTACCAGCACTTTAGGTGAAGGTTTTTGGTTTAGCTACCTGATTACATGAAATATCTAATGTCTTGTTTCATTTACCATAATGAAGAGCTATTTCATTCACAGTGTGAACAAGTTTTAACCCAACACCTACAATTCATAAAATTCATATGAGTAGAAGAGCTAACTGGCTTTAAATTGCTCTGCCTACCTGCTTTGACTGCCAGTGGTGGTGGTAGAGCTTAACCACGTTAAGTATGGCTTATGTCATTGTGTCCATTCCAGGCATAATATAGACAGTTGGGTGTTTGTAGGTTTAATACAGGTGATTTCAGACTTTTGAGGTTTTCCTGAGTGCATTTATTATTAGGATTTTGGCAGGTATACAAGGATTTGTAAAATAAAAGAAAGTCTTGATTGATCTCCTTAGGCTTTGTGCTAAACAAAGTGCTAAACTTTGAATTGCAGAAATTATTTTTTTATTTTAGTTATTCAAACTGACATTTTATCTAGTCATCTGCTCCTGTCAAAGAAAAATCCTTTATTATACCTCATTTTTTTTGATAACTCCCTTTTGTCAAATATGTTGAATGTACAATATTATTTTCTTGAGTTTTTAAGAGAGCTTTTTACTTCATACATTGTTTTCTTTAATGAAATATAAAGATGGGGGAAACAATTCATGTGTGTGTTTGTGTGTGTGTGACACAAAGTAGACAGGCTGTCATTTGTATGGATATTTTTACAGCATTGCCTTATCATTTTTGACCTAGAATTTCCATGTGCTTAATTCAGGATGAACACAGCACGAAAAAATGCCTGTTAGTTTCTTGGTTACTTGTTTCAATGAATGAATTTGTCTCATGCAAGCAGATTACTGAGGAACAGCTAAGACACAGGAATGGATCTGAGGTTTGGTCCTGAAAATGGTTAAATCTCTGCTCAACTTTCTTCACACATTTCTTCTGAAAGACATGAAATAATTTTCTGAGCAGAACTGAAAAATTCACTCACCTATTCAAAACTTTCACACTTTGTGGTTAGTGATTTTACTGCTATCGAGTATATGGAAAGTCAGCTCACATTCACTTGGTCCCTTCATTATCAGGGTACAGGAGCACACTGGCCCAAGGGAATTTTATTCTGATGCACTGTTGCAGTCTTATGCTTTATAATAACAATGAGCAAGTTATAGAAAAAGAAGCTGATTTTCAAAAAAAAAAAAAAAAAAAGAAAAAAGCAGCAGCCATGGAGTAAGGTAGTTTTTTTAATTGATGGATATCAAATTATACTGACAAAACATAATTTATGCCTTCCATACCCATAAACATTAAACCATAAGCATTAAACCTGCAGAGTCAAAACAATAGTATGTCCTCAAATACATCAAATTCTGAAGAGCAGTTTCCCTAATAGTTGTACATACTCCAGCTATGAATCCCCCTCCAGGAACTGCGACATGCAAAAAGGGAGGAGACCAAATCTTGGCCTAATTTACAATAAAATTAAGCAAAGGCAGGCAGTATAGCAAGACAAATCAGATGTCACCACCATTAATTAGTAAATTAGATTTACTATTTTGTTACATAATGTGACAAACTTGCCACTGACTGTAAAGTAATTGTGGGTATCTATTTAGGATATATACCAAAGAAGAATACATTTTTCCACTTCTTTATTGGAACCAAAAATTCTGTTCTACTTCCATCCCACTAAGTAAATAGATTTGCAGAATTTTCAGAACTGAAGGAATGAGCCCCTAACGCCAGGTTATACACTAGTTGAACTATTAACATAATTATAATCACCAAAGTAACACTGCAGATGGTCTTGCTAATTTTGTTTAACTCAACAAGCAGCAAGATATTATTATGAATTTTGTTGGAATTCTTTTTTGTCGGTAAAAACTGTATTTGCTGCCTTTGTCTCTATAACGATCAATTATGGGAGCATTTGCCATTAGTCTACAGCACGCACAAACATTATATTACATTAAAATCAATAAAGTTCTTCTGGGGAACTGATTGCCATTCTTATTGGTATACTTTAGGTAGAAAAACAATATTGTAGGAAGTGCATATCTATTAGTCATTGTATCTTTGTTGGGTGCTTAGTTATGATTTCTTTATGTGACATGGGAACATGAACAAAATCTGTGAAAGAGAAAACTTGTTGTCATGGCCGTTTCCAGCTAAAACAGCTTATTTCTTAGGTCTTAAGTTGGTGTGTGCATATGCTCTTAGTGAAAAGTTCATAAGCTATAGGGCATAGAACAAATTTCAAATCATCATACATTACATATGAATAATATTTTATGCAGTGGAAGGCTATTCAATTAAATTATGAAAAAATGAAAATTTGTTTTATTAGCAAAGAAAATATTACTAGCACTATGTTTTACTGTTCAACCCTACAAAGTAGGTTTGCAATTAAATATCTGACGACATAACATTTTCTTCTTGCATGTGGGTAAAACCAATTAATTAAAAAGCACAAAACAAAGCACTTGCAATAATTTAACTAAGATACAATGAAAAATAGAGCAGATATTTCTGTTTAAATTTTGATTATGGTTTATTCATTCTACTTACAATAATGCTCTTTTCCCTTTGTGTTAAGTTACCATGTTTAAAATGACAGGGTCTTTAAAGATGATGCCATCTCCAGCAGCTTGGATTCAGTATGTGACGTTCATGGACAGAAAGAAGACTCCAAATGCAGTGTTGAAAACCATAAATATATCTCATCAGCAAGTCAAACTCAGATACAGAAGTAATTAGCTGTGGCAGAAGAATGAACATTCAGCCTTCAAGGAAATAACAAAAGTTGCATAGAATTTGCATACAGTATATGAAATATGGTAATTTCTCTGTAAACAGATGTGTTTTCAGCTTTGATTTACTGTCATCACTAAATGATGAGGATGTGCATGAATACTAATATGATGGTATTAAATTATTCATTTCCTAGAGAAAGGTAGAAGAGACATAGAGAAAGAAAATGGTCTTACATTCATTAAAAGAACTCTTCTATTTGATGAGGGATTAAGTAGAGAAACAACTTAATCAACTTGAAGCTGAAAAAGAAGGTAGGAAGATCATACAGAAAATTTTAAAATATTGTGGGCATGAGTGCTGGAAACAAAGAAGGGATGATACTGATTGACTGGAAACTGGGGGGAAGGCTATTGATGGTTTCAGAAGTGATGTACAGAGAACTCACCTTCTTTTTACAGCCTTATTTAATATGCATTTTATTGCTAACAAATTTTCAAACACTTCTACTATACCTAAGAATGTTATTACATGAGCAAGTAAAACTATTGTACATTCCTTATATCTTAGGCTCAGAGAGGTTTAAGGAAGAATTTCAAATCTGAGCAAACCTTTGTACCTAAATCCATGGACAGACACGCAAGTCATAGCAGATTGATTTTCATGAATGCTGATCACCCTCACATTCATTACAGTTATCCAGAATTGGAAGTATTTAGGACTTCTGATATCAAATTATTTGTATTTCTGTACCTAAATGCAGAATATATGCCTTATATCCAAAATACCAAAGTTAATAAATTCCCTGTGATGCAAAACAGGTGCAAATGGATGAATTAATTTGAAGAGCTCATGGTGAGTGTACTGGTCTGGAGGTCCATCTTAAAAATTTTATTCTCTTATGTTCTTTAGTTACTTCATGAGATATAAGGAATGTGTTTACAGAACCCAGGGGCTCTGCCTTGTAATGTTCTCCCTGACATATTTTTTAAAATTACTTCCTGTTACAGTTGTTTGTATTGGATAACGCCGACTCCACTGAAGTTGGAGACAAATTTCCCATAGAGTTCACCAAAGTACAGGGTTTCATCCTTTTGATTAAGAAAATTGTTTCTGGAAGGGAAGAGGGAGTCATTTGTGATTTTAAAATTATTCAGTTATAAAAGTGAGTAAGTTTAAAGTTCTAATATGAACTTTTTCTCATAACTCTTAACAATTATTTTTTAGTCCTAGAAACATGCTTATGTAGTCAGCTCTGGACATGAAAAACCTGCCAATCTATAAAAAAAGAAGCTAAGTTTGAATTTTTAAAACCATAAAAAATATAATTAATTCCAAGGGGAGTTAAGGAAAAACTTCAGAGAAAAAATGACACTGTGTTTTACATTTGACATTTTTGTATACAGCCATAACCACTGAAATAGGAAGGGTCTTGCTCTCCATCAACATAAATTTTGGTATTGGATTAATAATCATGTTAGCTGAATTTCAATATTGAAGGTTTTATGGTTTATTGTTACAAAATAACATATTTTTACTATATGGCTGAAATTTGAAGAACAAAAAATTGATATCTATGCACTCAAAAGATCTGTTCTCATTCTGTGACAGATGTTTTCATATGTTCTGATCAAATCTTCTCAAGAAATGGCAATGGGAAATAATCTGAACCTATCTGAGTTTAATTTTATCCAGCCTGGCTGAACAGTTTGAATTTTAAGAGACATTTGAATGCCTACTTTTCTCTTTAACCTGTGAAAGTAAATGTCAAGATGCTACTTAAATGAACAGTGTGAAATTCTAAGCAGTGTTGATAACGTCAGCTAAACCAATTGCAAAAAGCAATCAGAAAATAAAATATGAATGGAGAATTGTAAGAGAATAAAGATATATGGAGGGTCTTAAAATATTTTTACATGGGATTACTTAAATAGGTATGCTACAAAGTTATGATCATTTACACTGCATATGTTTTATTCCATTTTCCTATTTTGCTAGATTTTTATAATGGCCAAAGGCATTACTGTGCAGTCATTTTTATAGCCTTCTTGCATCCCCTATGTATTCTTTCAATGAAAGTACAAGTGCACTTCAGGCAAGATTAAGGAGAAAAATCTTAATAGTATCATGATATAGGGGTGTAGTTTTGTATCCTGGAAACCTAAACACTATTGGAAGATAATCTTGTGCATATGCTGATTACATAGAGAGCAGACTTGTCTTGATCAACAATAAAAATAAAATATTCACCTCATACTAATCAACTTTTAACTCAATCCCCTGAACAAATCCTGTTTATCTGAGTTTTGTACAGTTAACCAGAATGTAACACTGTAAGAATGCTCAAACTCTTCCCCACATAAGGAGATTTGGATGTGCAAAAAATCTGTCTCAGGATCTTTTGCATAGATTAATTTGTTTTTCAGTTCTCAAGTGCAATAAACTATGATTGTGATTTTCAACCCAGATATGGGGATATGTATATATTTCTTTGTCATCAAATCCAGAACCTTTTCTATCCTTTCTCTGAAATACTTCTATTCCAAACACTCTTTTCCCACCTGCATTAAATTATATCATGTGATTATTCAAATAGACATATTTCTATTGAATATTAACAACATTTAAAAATTACTATAACATAAACAAATCATATAAGTCTCCACATATAGGAGTCTTTTTGGAAGAGTTATACTAACTGATTTTAAAACAGACTGTGGAAAAGTCAAAAAAGGTACTTGAGAACATATTGAATATAAATTGGTGACCACTTAATACAGTATTTTAAATATCTTTTATTGGAAATAAATTAGATATCATTGTTGGTGATTCTTTGGTAATGAACTAACAGACTGTATAGAACATTACAGATCTATCCGTTCAAAGATTTGTTTTTAACTAAGGTATTGATAAGAAATTATGGAATTTCATTAGCAGTATTAATGACAATTAAACTGTTAGATAGAAATCAAACTCCTATTCTCTAATTACTCATTTTGGCATTTCTGTTTTATAAGGATCATTTTATTTACATATGTGTACCAAAATGTTGGGCTAATACCGCTGGACTTTTAGTTTTGTTCTATCTCAGCAGTGTACACAGAGGCACTTAACTTCTCTCCTACAGAGACCTGCAGAAAGGTTGGATCAGATAATTTTGGAGTATGCATCACATTAGTTTTGTGACAGTTAAATCACTCATATTTTAATCCCAGACTCATTAAGAAAATAATGCCTCCTTCAAAAAAACAATGCATAAAATAATCAGTCTTCAATTATTGTTTGAGTAATGCTGAAGTTTCTTTACATGCCATTAAAATTCAATATTTGAAAGCAGTACAACAATAGCAATAAAGGCTCATATTGGAATGACAAATGCTGTATGCATCACCAAGTGAGATTTTGCCTTGAGTGATTTCATCAGCTCATTTTGAAGTTTCTATCTGACATTTAAGTTAGCTATTAAATATAACTATGAGAACCATCTGGAGAGCTACTGTAGACAGAATAGACTATTAAATGTGATCTGCCATGATGGCATGCCTTTAGATTATTTATCTTCCATTTGATTGCAGTCTGAACTAGTAATTTCTTTCCTAATTTTAGAAAATTCAGATTTAAAGCCTTGCACTATTGCTTACATATGATTTCATTTGACTACAATTATCTCTGGAGATCTGACTTTAGAACTTGGACTCATTTCTTAGCTGAATAGGAGACTAGTGACTCAAGTTTGTTTACAAAATGAGCAGTGCCCTAGTGAGGACAAGTTACTGTTACTTGGTAGCTTCACTGTAAAACATGTAAAATTCACAGTGCAAAAGCCAAAATGCTGAATTGAGAAAGGAACTGTGGAAAGAACTCTCACACCTTTTTGCAGATATGAAATGAAACATTCTCTCTGGAATCAACAAAATAAATTAAGCCAGGGATTTCATGCTTAATGGGACGTGATCAGCCATGTCAATATTCATAACACCCTACTATGCACTAATAACAGCATAGTGAAAAATTAAGGAATAATTCCTGATTATTTCTTGGACCAAACCCAGCAATGATTTTACAAATGCACTGAATTCATTATGTGAAATGCTTTGAGAGAAGGAAGAAATTTCCATTATCTTTCCACATCTGCTAATTTCTCTGTTAAGCAATAAATTATACTTTCTTGATATACCTATATTAATCCTGTGAACTCAGCCTCCCAGCAATTCTGATCTCACATTAGCCCCTAATCACCACCAGAGTTCTGCATATTACTCCTTCCTGCGGGTTCCAATACCTTCAATAATTCCTCTAGAAACTCTAATTGGCCTCTCTTCCCACTAGGTTGGGGGAAGCAATAAATCAGAAAGCCTGACTTTCCCATAAGTATTAAACATGTGCTGTTCCACTGATCTTGCATTTCAAAAATTATTTTTCTAGGTCTATGATCCACTGTGACTCGTTAGTTTACATTCCAGTTAAAATTCCATGAATTTTGGCTCAATAGTCTTTAAGTATCTTGGCTTCATATTCCTAGAGCAATTTAAAATTCTTAAACATGTCACGAAAAGTTATTCTAAACAGTGCTATTTTCATTTTCATTTAGCTATGCATGTGATGTTTGACCTTGTCAGCCCTGACCCAGCAAGTAAAACAAGAAAATCAGAGCCTCTATCTTGGCCCTATTCCAGATTTCAGCTGATGGCTTACATTTCATTAGACTTAGATAATTCCATAATATTTCATTAGACTTAGACTCTCAAACAAATCTAGCCACCATTGGTTTATGAATCATCAGACATAGCCTGGGCATTTCAAAGCAAGCTACACATGCTTACTAACAAAAATAGTTAGGTGCTCTAAGAAGCAGCCTGAAGAACCCAAGGATGACAATCAATAATGGAAGACGATCACCAGAGACAGGTGGTATGCAGTTAATTTAAATCAAGTAATATTTAAAAAATGGTTTGGTTGCTGACTCTGTTTACCTCTGAAGTCCATTCTGACTTATAGTTAGGTTTTCAGAAAGCATTCAAAATATACGTCTTGTACATAAGAGAATATCACTGGTGCATCATTGCTAGGTATTCTTTGACCACACACTTGTTTTCTTTCTTCCAAAAGCCCTGAAGGAACAAAACCATGCATATTAAAAGGAAGAAGAAACTGTAACCCAGAAAGCCCTAATATACTGTAGTCTTTTCAATTAATAATGTCACAGGCAGTTGAGCACCATGGAATTAGAAACTTCACAATGCGCCACTCCACATTTTGCAAGCAAAAAAGTATGACATATAGAGTCTTAGAAGAACAGCAGAGCTTGAAGCCCATGCATTAAGTTTGAGCAGCCTTGGTGAAAATGAGATGTCGTTCCCTCATTATGCAATCCGACATCCTTCATCTAAAACCAAATGAGATAATAAAGTAAGAGAGATGAGATATATTTTCTGCATAAAGAACCATATAATCCTTTATCTCATTTAAATAATAGATTCATAAAATCTTTTTTTTAACATCCAGCTAAATGATGTAGTGAAATATTAATAAATCTGCATATTTAATAAAACTAATACCACATGCTAAATGATATCCAGATTAATTGATATCCCTGGAGATATATGAAACAACACCAACATGATTGTGATTGGCTGTTGGATCTGAAGTTTGTAAAGCATTGTATGTAGCAACAGGTTTCAGTATTGTGCAAATTCTGCCAGGTGCTGTGTATCAGCACAGTATTAAACTACTGGATTTATTTTATGCTTGCATATATTTTCATTGACGGCAGGATTGTGCTGATGTTTGAAACTGAGTACCAAGAGACAACATCCTTAGTGCTTTACATGGCAATTTCTTAACTTCTTGTTGAGAATCAATGTGGTGGGGTGTTTTCAGGCATATTGAAGACGTTTGCTTCACACTTGTATCGGGAGTGGGGCCTAAATAGGTCCTTTTCTCTTCTCTGACTTCTTTTTAGCTGTGTCAAACATAAATTTCTGGTGAGAAATAAAATGTCAGATAAGAATATTGATTAGGAAGCAATGCACCATTAAAGGCAAATCAAAATTATCCTGGAGAGGACTAAGCAAAAGGGAAATGAAGAACCAAATCCACTGCTGGGAAAATGCCTGACAGACTGAGTGTTCAGAAATAACAGGGACAGCAAACAAAATGTTTCCTGTTTGCTTCTGGCTATAAAGCATTTTGCACGTCTTCTATCATTTCCAAGTACTGCATAGCTCGGAATTAATTTCTCTCCATAACAACTATGCTATGTAAAGGAGGGTCTTCAGGTTTTTAAGAATGGAGAACTAAGGCGTAGAATTTAAGGCCCAAATCTAAAATAGACTATATCAAGATATCTATAGTGAAAATTAAGCAGAATATAGGCCTGTAGTTTCAAATTTGAAATCCTTAAACCCCAGGTCATTCACTACCTTTTTCTGGAGACCTCTAAAGCTCTAAGTGTTTCATTCATCAATATTAATGGCTCCTGTTTGTTCAAAGAATTTGTACTCTCTCTGAAGTACCTTAGAGTTGACAGTGCAAAGCAATCTGATTAGTTTATTAGTCCCTAATCCCAGTCATGGCCTTTACCTATCTTCCTCCTATTTACTGGGAGTGGCAAGGGGAGTGTCATCTAATAGGTCATTGGGCTGTCTGCAGAATTTAACAGCAGATACCACATGCTTCAAAAAGGGCAGTGGAAGATACAGCTAAAATACATAGACACTCTTTGGAAGAAGGACTTGACTGAGGAGTCTCCATGTTAACACCTAGGGTAATGCCTAGCAAAATGTATTTTTAGCTTCCCATTCCAGAAAATAATAAACACTAGACTCTGAAAAGAGGTGTATTAGAATAGGGTAAAATACAATAGCGCAAAGCACAGGGTCATATGAGTTTCACCGATGTCTAAAATGTGAATTTAGTGGAGATGAGAGAGACTCATCAGCTATCGCTTAACAATGTCATGTAGCCACGAAAGAGGTCCGGTGAACAAAGCTAAGGAAGTGTCACTCCGTTGTCCAAAGCACTGGTGACAGCGCACAACAAATAATTTGCAGAGCATTAGTCCTTCATTAACAAAGAAGTTTAATTACAGCAATAAGCATAAATTACCTAGACTGAGAAGAGGCATGAAGAGATAACCTTACAAAAAGAGGCTAAAATAAGCTGAAGTAGCAAACCAAGGCAAGCTGCGATATAATTGCTTTCAAAGAGTACATCAGCAGGCAGGAGGGTAAACACATCTCATTGAAACAACATACTTGAAATAAAGGGGTGTTGGGAGAAAAAAAAAAACAGGCGTAAACTATCCATGACTAATAAAGAAGATCTCTAACCTACAGAGCAGTGTAACTCTGGAATACAAACTGGGGACAAAATTTGACTTTTGATCAGCTGAAGAAAGATGTTATGGTGCACAGTTGTCTGAAACCACAGGGGACTGGGCATCAGCAGCTCAAAAGGTCACTTTTCATCCCATTTTCCAAGATACAAGTGGAGAATTTTCAAAGTGAAGTGAAGAGTTTTCCAAGATTTCTAAGTGAACAACAAGGGAAAGTTGCTTGGTTAAAAATCATACTGTTAGTGAAAGATGAACCTGAAGAGAACAATAATGTATATTACAATGCTTACAATTAATAATATAGGGAATGTAAATCAAAATACTGACTAGACAGAATGCTGTCCAAAGAAATTAGTCTAACATTCCTGAAGTCTGTAAATATGCAAAAACTAGTAAATACATACTGATTTTTCACTGCTGATATTTACGTGCTGTACATTTCATAATGTATTTCCAATTTCAGAAAATAATGTGTATTTAATGATTAATTTTCAAAGATCTAAGGTTAGAAATTAATCCAGTTATCCAAGCAGAAAAGGCAAAAGATGATGAACTTCCCACTATTGTGGTCTGATTCATACCAACCACTGCTGGAGATCTTCATGTCATAAATTCATACACACTCCAGACTATGTTGCCAAATGGTTAATGGCTCTATTTACAAGCCAGGGCTACCATTTTTGCCCTCGTCTTTGCCACTAATTCAAAACCGAATCTGGTCCAATCACCTGATTAATAAAAATGCCAAAGTAATCTAACAGACTAATTTTGAGTTAGCACTCTCTATAGATGTAGATAAAAGAAATTACATAATCCTTTTGAAAATATTCCTTTTCTAAGGGAAAAAAAAAAGTGTTATCTCATTGAACAAACATAGACTACCCTAAGATTTCTCAGTGTGTACTTTACAATAGACTTATTTATCTGCCCAAGAAAATAGAAACAGAAAAAAGAATCATGTTAAATAAGAGCATGCCAAAATGATAATGAGAAGAATTAAGTAAACATAAAGTCAAAATATACCTTGTAATTTCAGTGTAGGTTTACTTCCAGTGGTTGCCTTTTAGCCTCTCCTTTTTGCTTTCTGGTATCTCAAATAGAAACACATTTGTGATTATCCAAGGTAAAATTGGAGCTTTTTTAATGAGACATCACAGTCTGATGGGTCCTAATTGGATTTGTTATCTATGCAGGAAGATAAATGATTTGATTTTAATGCCTACAGTGAGTTTACAGGTGTGGCAGTTCTAAAGGTTTCTTTTTAATGGGGAAGTAAGCTGATTTATTACATTGTCGGTGACAAACCAGGATCTTCCAAGTGTCAGCGTTGCTGTTGCTTTTTCAAAATCTAAACGCACTTCTATCTAACCCCTTACACTTTACATTACTACAAAACACAGGGATGTTTTATTAATGTATATTGTAATTATTTAATGGCTCTCCTTCCCTCTAGCAATATATTCTTTCAAAGATGTGTTCCAAATTGTGTATGGCATGCCAAGGAGTGACAGAACAGCTTTTTTAATCAGAAAGAATTGCTTCCTTTTGGTTAAAGATGATACACGTCCATGTATGTAGCCACCTAACACATTCTGTGGTATAACAACTTATTTATATAGGGATGATAGTTACACTAGATAATATTAAATGAAACAATGTAATTGAATACAGGGTGAGCAATGGCTAAAGCATTAATTGGTTCTGTATTGCCTGCTTTTCTTTTGCTGGCATTTGTTCTGTCCTATACAGTGAAAATGCCAAGATGTTTGAGCTCATAATGAGACTCAAAGTGATGTCGTGTCCTGCAAGCCAAAGATATGTGTGTCTGTAGGTATGTACATATATATGTATACATGGACTTTATATATTTGTATATCCATATATACTTAAGTGTACACACATATGCACATACATATATATTATTCTTGGTGAATATACAGAACATAATTTTATGTTTGCATATTACACATATAATACATGCAACAGCATATACAGGAAGCATATAAAAAGTGATTATCCAGTCATGACCTCAACTTTTAATTTATCAGATATTAAGAACAAAACTATGTGATGTCTGGGAAATACAAAAGCTGAGATCTGTACCCCTTTTCCTGTTCTTTATATCACTTAGAGCAAGGAAATCAGAAAGGTCCTAACATCAGAGACCTTCCTGGAATCAGGCACGGATGCAATTCGAGTTGCTAGAAGGTAGGGTTTTTTAAAAGAATAAATGCTTGTCATTAACTGTTAATGAATCCATTAACATTGTTCCTGATGAAAAATCCAAATTTTAAACAAAGCTAAAAAATTTCAAACACTAGTTAACTGATTCACATAAGTAATCATCAAACAACATTAAAAACCAAGACTTGTCTGTATGTAAAAATAGTAGATGAACTGTAGTAAATTTTTGCCTACCAAGAACTGCTCCCACAATCATTTGTAGTATCAAGTCAAAGTATTTTTACCCTCGCTAGTCACAATGAAATACTGATACAATAGTGCATATTTATTTTCAGTAGATGGAATGATTCTAAAGGTATGAAATGATTCATACTTGTCAAGACGCATACATTTTCTGTAGAATATTTCCCATGAACAAAACCCATCCTGTTTCTAAAAGATGTAATGATTATCTTATTTTCATTCTGTCACACACTTCACCTAAAACAAATGCCATTTGCTTTCATCTCATAATATCATTATGAAGATTTATCTTCATATTTTCAAATCAGATAGTCACCGTAATAGCAACTTGATTGCATGAAGAATAGTGGCTATCAGGATATATTATCATTATACAACGTGCACCTAAAATGAAGCAAATTTAAAGAAATGTTCTACAATTTCATTATAATGACAAATGAAGACTAAGTCATTTTATCCTGACATTCTCTTTTATAACTTCCAAAAGGGCTCAAAGTGTACAGCAATTAGTACCACTTTAGAAAGATTCTTTTTCTTTAGTAGTGCATTATGGATGGAATCAACTTGAGGAAAGTATTGCCTGGCTGAATTGCACCCTTCTTGGTTATGCTTTAAGAGCAGCATATCTTCATTTTCAGTAGATCAAATTACATGACAGTGCAAGCAATAATACACATGCTGGCTGAATTAGCATTCCTTGTCTTCTGTTTTTAATACCAAGGTGCACTAATGTGATGGCATTATTATTGTTGTCATGATTAGCAGATAATAGCTTTCAACACAATTCAGGAAGGATCTAGTTTGAAATATGCTGCACTCTGAAACTAGAAATTGATCCAAGGTGTAACAAAATGTTGCTGATGTAAAGAATAAGAAACAAACTGAATTACTGAGCTATATATTCTAGTGATAGGTTTTGATGTAAAATACTTAGAAAATGTTTGGGTGTTTCAGCCTTTTTAAAAATTAAATACCAGAAAAGGTTATGGGAGTCTTTATCAAAGCCTAAACACTAAACAGAAAATTGTTTTCAACCCATTTGTTATAATAGATCCTATTTCCGGAGAAAAAACCTTTTTTATACAAACCCTAGACACAATTCTGCCATGGAAAAAAAAGGCTTGTGCCTTTATATCTGTATGAAGTTTGGCTGATGGCACTGTGCTTCAGACAGAGGTGTAACTTTAGTAGTGATGGTTACTTCACTGAAGATGGACCCATGCCGAAGCAATTGAATGACAGGCATTTCTTCCCCCCACTGCTGTGAGCTTCAGATCCTCAGCACCGCTTGAATAGGTCTGGTGGGAACTAGCGCAGTAAGGTTAAAACACATAGTAGCAACATATTACTAAATTTGACCTTTTTAATCTGTACAACATAAGTAATAACTTATTTCTGTTGTTTATTTTACACCAAAAGGAACAAACCAAATCACTAACTGAAAGTGGTAGGTAAGTGAAAATAATAATCACAGCAGTCACATTAGAGAATGAACTTGTTTCAACAGTTTTGGTTGGATTGGTAGAGACATTCTCCAAGCAAAATTTTATTCAAATACATTCTTGTGGAAATCAACTTTAAAATCATTCCCTTGCATATTCACATGATAAATGCTATCTCTCTTCTTTATCAGGCAGGATGTAGTGAACAGAAAGCACTTCACTACAGCTCCAGGAATTAAACTTAAATCTGTATCTTGCTGCAAATGGAGGACCTGAGCAGGTAAAGGTGACTGAGACAAGATTAGTCACATGAGGCATTTTGCGCCACTGGCTACAGAAATTGCCAGCCATGCTGGCCACTTTCACCAGATCTTCCCTTCTTCCAAGAGCACAGACCATTTTCTGGTGGAGGAAAGACAATGTTTACAGACCTCTCCTCTGGGACTCTGACATAAGATGGCAGAAGAGAATCTGACTGCATCCCTCCCAGCTCTACAGAGATTGGAAAATACACCATTTCAATCATGAGAATATAGTTTGAGAAAATTCATCATAAACTGAGATCAAGCCGGAAATGTATCCATAGACATAAGTTTTTGGAATAAAATAAAATTCTAATTGCAATGGTTCCCAAATTCTCTCCCTGTAACTGTTCACCAGCTGTTTCTGATGCTATTTCTCCACGAAATAGTGAAAGTCTTAGCAACTTATCCTAGACTTCTTCTTCAGGTAACAAGATATGAAATAACAATATCACATGTCCACTCACCCACCCAGTTCCAGTTTCTAAAACCAGGTGGAGAATGGACCTGGCCAACTTCTTCTCAGTAAAGCAGTGAAAGAAAGTCAATAGCGGTTGTTTATTTGAACCCACAAATCCATATTCTTACCCTATCTTCTCTCCACCTTCTTTTTTATTTATGATCTCCATTGCAAGCACAGCTTCAGCCATCGCCTCTTTGCTAGGATGTGCAGATCCATTTCTGTCATCAGCTTTGTCTCATTTTACTCAGACTGAAATCTCTGCCAGACCTTCTGACACTTTTTGTCTCCCCATCTGTGTAAGTTAAACATGACTAAGCAAAGCTGCTTGTTTTCCTCAGGAATCACCTCTTCAGCCTATATTACTCTGGCAAACTTCCATTTTATATCCACTACCTACTGAGGCCCAATGACCTAGGTGTTATCTTAACATCTGTCCTCAAATCCAGATAATCTGCAACACTCCCAATTTGTCCTGAAAAGTGTCTTTAAGGCATAGGCTTTCTTCATGATTCATACACACAAGTCTCCCTTTCAGGCCTTCGTGTTTTTCCAATCTTGACAAACTCAGCTTCACTCTATTTCAAACTATTCAAAGTGGTTTTCTACAGATGACACTCCTGAATTTAACTGAATCATGCCAGTTTTCTTCTGAGTCTCTAAGATGCCCTAATTTTTTCACTGCATGTATAACTATGCATCTTTATCTAAAAGTCCATTCTGCTTTCAGTGGAAAACTTCAGGCAGCAATTGGAAATAAGAAAGCAATTAGAAATAAAAGACTGAGGAAAAGCGAAAATGGAAACGAAAGTAAATTAGAAGTTATGAGGCAGATAGAAGTGACAAGGGATAATGAATACATTGGGGAAAACCAATTGTTGGCAGAGCAAAAGACCAAAAAAGATTTTAAGCATATTGAAAAGAAATAAATCTAGCAATATTTTATATCCATTATCAAATGGAGATGGTAATGATTATAACAACAGCAACAAGTAATGAACAGACTGAAGTTCTCAATAAATATTTCTATTTTACATGTGGGAAGAAGCAGGATAATGTACAAATCCACAAACATGGAAGGCTTCACAACTAGCAATAACTAAAGAGGCTGTTAATCAACAGTTAGTAGTGCTAGTTACTTTCAAACCAGTGGTGATCTCTAGTCTATGTATACTCCTTCAAATAAACCTGGGACTCTAAGGAAATGTTAAAATATTGCTCGAGAATTAACATTGGGCTAAAGTCACAAAAGACAAAGAGGATGACAGGAATAACTATTGACATTAAACGAGACAAACTCTTGGAAAACCTGTTACAGGAATCAAATAATTTCATTTTTAATTGTTTTACAGGAAATTTATCTTGTCAAGGAAAATTGACTTAATTATTGGATGAAATGGCAAATTTGTTTAAGTATCACTACTGTAGAAGTATAAGACTCTAGGAATAATAAAGGCATCTGAATTAGCACTTCCAGTATGTAATGAGAAGATTACAAATTGGCCTGTTAGCCAAGCTTGAGAGGAGTGTCTGTGAGACTCACCAACAAATGGGGATTTTCTAATAGCATCTAGATTTAATAGTATTCAACTATCAGTGGTCAGACAGGAATATAAAGGTATTGCTAATAAGATAACATACAAAATAATACAGATTTCTTGGTTAAAGAGGTCTTTACAAAACCTTTGTTTTAATACAGCTAAATGTAAGCATTTACAGCAAGAAACAAGGAATGTAGGCCTCACTTGGAAACAAAAACTACAGAAATTGTGTAGGAGTTATAATAAATAGTCAGTTGCCAAGTAACCACCGTGAGGCAAAAAGGGTTTAACACAATTGTTACTTGCAAAAACAAGGACTAACAAAAAGGGAACAGAGGTGATTTTACTTCTGTTTAGTAAGACCAAAGCTGGAATATTCTGAAAGGAGCCTACCTGGGAATAAAAATCCTTCTCAGCTAAAATATCAGTATTTTCAGAATTGAATTAAGATGAAAATAAAAAAAAAATAAAAAAGGCAAACCACATCATAAAAAGAAATGTCTGCACAAATCTCTCTCACAAAACAGAAAACAAACCAAAATAAAAATATGACAAAACAACTTCTCACCTGGTGGACACATGACAAATACTGTCTGAGGCTCTACGTCAGCAGTCTATCAGCTACCATATTGTTTTTTTCTGTACAGTCTGATACATTTTATTTGGAAATGTTTTTGTGGGAAGTTTTAGTCTTACAAAAAGAGATATTTTTCCATTAGAGATTTTTCATCTATATCTGATGTTTTAGAATAAATGTTTTAAAACTGCAGAAATTTTAAAATAATAAAGCTCCATAAAAATATTCAAGTACTTAACACCGCACCTTACTTGAGAGAAAGAACCAGATATGAAGGGGTCACTTAGGTTAGTGAAAGAAGCTGATGACTGCAGCTAAACATGAGTGAAACAAGGAATAAAGATTTTTTATAATCAGGGTGATTAAACTTTGGAGTGTATTTCCCCAAAACAGCAGCAGACACTGCAGTTCAGTTTTTGGTATCTTCTAATCAGAAGTGTTGACTTTTCTGAGAGATAAGTTTTAACAAATACTTCAGTGTCAGGTGATTCCTTGTTCAGCATCTGCGAATCCTGTGATCTCTTTTCAGTTAGCCTTCCTTGAAGGGCAGCCTTTGTCATTTCTGTACTAGATTAAGGCAAAAAGAAAATGAAGAAAAGTACGTTCCATGCTCAGATTAGAGTTTGCAGTCCTATACGTGATGCATACTTAAGCATATGGTCACATGAGATTTGCCACCTCAGAGAAGGATTCTGGAACTACAGATCAAAAATGTCCAAGCAAGGCAGATACTGGCTCAATAAAGGTATCATGGTATGAAATGCAACACCACATGGTATAAATTTGGTCTCACTGGATGGTCTACTTTAGCCTAGTAATCTATTCCAGCCTTAAATTTTCAGACACTCTGCAGCCATTCTCCCATACTGGTCATTTCTGCACACAATTTTAATTGCCAAGGTTATTTCAATAGCTGCAGAAGCCAGCATAATATGAATAGAGAGGGTTATATATTGACATTTGAATTCAACAGATTTCTCCCCTTACCCGAAAACATGATAATTACAGCAAAGATCATTATCCATAGGAGAACTGTAGCAAAGAATTATGTATACTAGTTCAACACAAGGAGACAAATTCCCTTCCTTATATCTAAAAAATATTATTAATGGATTTGCTCTGAATAAGGAAGGTAAGTTATTCTATGTGGGATATGTCCAAAGACTTTTACTATCCTTTGCTGGAGCACAGAGAAGTTCATAACTCAACAAGAAAGAAATTGTTCCCTTGCTGTTATATTTGATTAGCATTCCACTAAAGCAAATTCTACACTGCATCCAAAGAAAACATCTTTATTTTGGTTGAACAAGTTAATCAATTTGATCAAGAGGGCCTAACAACAGCAAAATTGTCATTCTGTCATGCAACTGTATGTTTCACACCGTGTCTCAGAAAAGGAAAGGAAATTGCACTTAGTTTAGTTATCTTACTTTATGTACAACCCTCATTTCCTCTTTCTTCCTTCTGTCATGTACATTCACTTGATCATCTCCTATTTCTGCCTCATGGAGCAAGGCAACTCTTCTACCACCAGGAAACAGAAGAAATAGGACTGATTTACATCTGATTTACAATTCTCATCAGATTACCATACTTAGTAGACATCTTCTCACATTTAAAAAAGTTATACTATTTTATACATCTTTTATCAAAGTATCAAAACCATTGAAATAACAAAGAAAACAATGCTTTGTCCAATGCTTACTACAATTGCTCCTACAGTGCTTTAAAAACATTAAATTAAGAATCAACATTCCCTTGGGAAATAAATGAAGAAGAGCCTATGTAAGTAGATCCCTCACCCACCACAGCATTGCCTCTAGACAGCAATTGCTCACAACAGCTAAGAGCAGATAGTGAGAAAAGAATCTCATATCCAGCTGAAATGGCACAGGGAATTTGGGAAGGCAGAACGCAATTATCTGAGATGGAATTTCATCAGAATGCTGAGGTTATACCAAAGGAACATTAATGATCACTTTAGAGCCCCCTTTGAAGTAGAAAAGCAGGACTAGCGTATAATAAATACACTCAAAGAGTTCAGGGTGTAGGACACAGAGAGATTTCAGTTTTCCTACATCCCCTAGTTTGCACACTGGAATACAGCTTGTCCCTTTCGAGGAATTTTTTTCCCTCCTAGTGATCATCATTATAGTACCTGAGGGCCAGACCTAAAAGAGGACTGACATGCCAAGAGGGACATAAGCAGAATTTAGACACAAAATGAAGCTAGAACTGCAAGCCCAAAAGCCTCCTGACTAATCTCAGCAGAAAGCACAGCCAAAATCCAGATGGGTCTTGAGAACATTCAGGGGAATATGTGCTGTGGAGTGTATATTGCCCTCTTATGTCACATAGACCTTGCAACAGACAACATTACAAACTCTTTTCAAGACTCTCCTTCTTTATCCTTCCGCAACTCTGAACAGCCGTGAAGGAGGCAGTTGCCACACAGCCCCAAGAACCTAAAGAAGCTCTTAATTATAAGATAGCTTTCAATACCTCTGATAAAGATAATAGGACTACATTCTTAACTATGGATTATTCCTGTTGCAAAAGTTTGATCTAATGTCTTGTCAGATGTAATAAAAAAGAAGTTGCAGCAAAGCACATCACCAACTCACTAAGGTGTTAAGAGGCAGATAAACTGTTTCAATACATTATTTCCTTGACATCTTAGATTACAATGTAATTTTTTCTTGGCCCTTTTAGGAACTGGAATATAATGAAGTTTTGATGAACTGGAATACGGTCTGTTGCTTCTAACAAATCACTGTGACCAAAGCTGACCTCATTAGAAGACTATTTTTTATACAAAGGACTAACCATTGGTGAAATTCAGTCTGGATTTTTTAAGCTTTCATAATGAAATTAAACAGCAGTTTCTATGTAAAGACAAACATAACCTTGACTGAAGAGGTGGAAGTAAAAAGCTGGTTTATTACAGATTAAATTCTGTTCTGAGAACAGCTTGCCAAACAAGCAGAAAATACACTCTCTATATCCTCCAAAAATATACAACTATCAATCATGTTCAGTCAATAATAAAGCTGCAAATTACCTCTGCTAATTTTGATCCTTTCCATAATTCCAGAATTCCAGGTATATCAGGAATTTTGTATACCCCTTCTCACTTCTGTTCAGCTGGAGTTTTTCTGTTTTCATTGGCTTATTTGATTCTAACACCATTTGCTGGTTTATAGACAAGACAGTTGTCCATATACCTATTCAAATTAACCCAGATTTGAGTAGCAGTGCATAATGAATGAGAGCAGTGCTGATCTTAAGTCTAGTATACAGAGGGATCAATGCTGGATCCTTAGAGTTACCGTCCCAAAGTAATGTGGACGAAAACCTTCATAATACACTCTGCTTAGTGTGATATGTTGTCACGAACATATTTCAGTTCTTTGTCTGTGTAGTTACCTCTGGTCTCTTTAGGATTCAGTGTATTGGTTCTAACCTGTAAAGGTCTGTACATTTAAGAGCCATGTTTTGTGGAACTCATTTCCCATATACTAATGCAGGGGGACAACATAGCCATCCTCTGAACAGTTTCCTATTTCAGGACTCATTCCCATTCTTAGGAATAAAATAAATGGATTTTAGATTTTAATATTAAACTTTATTTCAGTCAAAATTCTGTATGAACAATGTAGCATAATGTGAAATTGGCCTACTTCTCTGAGACAAAATGCCTGCTTTACCCAACTTCAAAGTTCTTGCTGTCTGACAAAAAGGTGGAGCTACATCTGGATATTGCTCCATAAACTCTTCCATGGCAAAGATATTGGCAGTAGTTCGCAGTGACTCTCTGCATTTATCCTAGAATAGATAAATAGAAGTTCTAAAGCAGACATGGTGTTCAGCCACTTACATGACTCCACATCATTTTCCAAACAGTACTTTTTCCACAGCCCTTGATTTTGGCTAGCATATGGAGCTACTTGGAGAACAAAACCTTCTCTGTCTTGGATACCAAAACCTTTTCTCAGTGGCAGATTTATCTTATGCACATTAATACAAGCAATGAATCTGAATTCACATAGTATATTATCTATATTTCACATGAAACTAAATAAATTAAACAAAATATGCTCCTTTAAATCAGATAATATCCCAAGGAATTAACATCCCCATCTTTGAACTGAAGAAAAAAATACACCAATGTTTATGAACTAATGAACTTCTGGGAAACACTATCCAAAGAAATACTGATGTTGTCAATACATGTGGTCTGTAAATATGCTTCTAGTAGACTATCTCTTTATTTAGTACTCACAGAAATTAATTTATAAGTGCCAAACCGTTCTCCATCCAGGTCATTTTGCACTCCATTTGTGGGCAGTTTGGTCCATTAATGACTAAAAATGTGCTGTCTTTCATTATTTCAAATTTTCTTATTCCTTTCTTGGTCACTGTATTGAAGGAAAAATGCATTTTAAAAAATGTCAAAATTCAATTTCTTAATGAAATATTGATTGAGGGGGCTCAGTTTTGAAATATGCTTATCATAATTGTTCCAATAAGTAATGCCTATAAGTATATAAATATAAATGCATCCAATAATGCAAACAAACATATTCAGAAACAAATATGTATGCATATAAAAATAAGTTATTTTTCAAAGAATGAGACTCTGCTGAAGTGACATTGACCAGTTACTAAAAATAATAGTGTGCACAAAGAAGTCCTAATGACCTAAAGACCATAATTCATAGCTATAAGCTAGGAAAGGGACCATCCAACAAATGCAGCTGTATTCATTAAAATTCAGTATCACTGCACTGCTGTCTAGCGATGTCCTTAAAAATCTTTAGCTTTATCCCCTAAAGACCTTTTGGAAATTGAACTTTGTGACCCCACACAGTCTTCTTCAGGCATACACATCATTCTGGCCATCTATTACCTGAAAAGGTCCTGGTGGGGTCAAAGTCATTATCTATAAATTCTGAACACTATAGAGATTGAAAAAAATGGTACAACTTTTTCATATCCCTAAAACATAGTTTTGGATAAAGAGTATTTTTTTCCAAGTATGAATAAATATGATGCACAGCTGATATATACTTTTAAACACAAAGTAGTCTATGGATTGCTGTACCTAATTGAACACATAAGAGCTAATGACATAAGGGCTAATAATAAATGTGTAATATGTATTCCAAAATCACAGATGAACAGTCTGTGTGTCCAGAAAATGAAAGTATAAAAGGAGTTCTTAAAGAAGAGAGGTCTTCAAATCATTTGTACCTGTAGTCACTGTAGAGATATTAGAAAAGTTCTCACAACTGCATCTTTCCTTACTTGGAATAGACTGAAGAATCTGTCTCTGATAAAAGTATCAGTAAAAGAGGCTTTAGAAAAATACAGAAAATGAAAAGACGGAATTCTAAGATCAGAAAAAGTTCTGAAAAATTGAAAAATAAAATCTCAAGATTATTAACTGTGCTGCTAAACTATATTCCTTAGAACTGTATTAGTACCAGGTGACTGAAACATAGCAAAAAAGCAATCCATTTTTGAAAGGTTCTGATGGTAAAACATTAACAACTGTTGTTAACATCTGCACTGGGGAAACTGGTAGAAACTATAACAATCACAGAAACATGGAAACACAGAATCACTGAGGTTGGAGGGAATCTCTGGAGATCGTCCAGAGGTAGTCCAACTCCCTGCTCAAAGCAGGACAACAGAAGTTGCTTACGGCAATGTCCACTGAAATTTTGAATGTCTCCAAGGATGGAGACTCCATACCTCTCTGGGCAATCTCTTCCTTGTTCAATCACTCTCACAGTAAAAACTTTTACTTTTTTTATGTGAACTCCAGTGTGTCCACATCTTGCTTGTCCGGGGGAGCCCAGCAGTGGACATAGCACTCTCTCCAGATGTGTCTCACCAGGGCTGAGCAGAGGGGAAGGATCACCTCCCTCGACCTGTTGGCAATGTTCTTCCTAACACAGCCCAGGAAGCTGACAGCCACCTTTGCTGCAAGGGTGCATTGCTGACTCATGCCCAACTTCTTGTCCACCAGCATCCCTAGGGCCTTCCCTGCAAAGCTGCTTTCCCGATGGTTGGCCCCAGCCTATAGTAGTGCATGGGGTTATTCCTCCCCAGGTACAGGACTTGGCATTTCCATTTGTTAAGCTTCATGAGTTTCCTGTTTATCCCTTTCTCCAGCCTGTAAAGGTCCCTTTAAATGGCAGTGCAACATTCTGGAGTATGAGACACCCCTCCCAGTTATGTATTGTTGTTGTGGTTTAACCCCATCTGGCAACTGAGCACCACACAGCAGCTTGCTCACTACCCCACCCCCTGGGATGGGGGAGAGAATCGGAAGAGTAAAAGTGAGAAAACTCGTGGCTTGAGATAAGGACAGTTTAATAGGTAAAGAAAAAGCTGTGCACACAAGCAAAGCAAAACAAGGAATTCATTCACTACTTCCCATCATCAGGCAGGTGTTCAGCCACCTCCAGGAAAGCAGGGCTTCATCACCCGTAATGGTTACTTGGGAAGACAAAATGCCATAATGCCGAATGTTCCCCCTTCCTCCTCCTCCTTTCACCAGATTTTATTGCCGAGCATGGCATCCTACAGTGTGGAATATCCCTTTATTCAGTTGAGGTCAGCTGTCTCAGCTGTGACCCCTCCCAGCTTCTTGTGCACCCCCAGCCTACTTGCTGGCGGGGTGGTGTGAGAAGCAGAAAAGGCGTTGACTCTGTGTAAGCACTGCTCAGCAATAATGAAAATGTCCCTGTGTTATCAACACTTTTCAGAACAAATCCAAAACATAGCCCCATACTAGCTACTATGAAGAAAATTGACTCTATCCCTGTCAAAACCAGCACAATCATCAGCAAACTTGCCGAGGGTGCTTTCTTCCAGTCCTCAGAAAATTTCCCCAGTCACCATGACCTTTCAAAGATGATCAAGAGTGGCCTCACAATGACATCAGCCAGGTCCCTCAGTACTTGGGCGTGCATCCCATCAGGTCCCATGGACTGGAGTGTGCCCAGTTTGTTTAAACATCTCCTAACCTGATCCTCCCCTACCAAAGGTAAAACTTCCTTTCTCTGAACTTTCCCACTTGTCTCAGGGACTTGGGATTCCTGAAGGCCTTACTAGTAAAGACGGAGGTGAAAGAGGTGAGCCTTTTCTGTGTCCTTTGTCACCAGGTCCCCTGACCTATTCAGCAGTAAGTCCACATTTTCCCTAGTCTTCCTTTTGCAGATGATATACCTGCAGAAGCCCTTTTTTTAAAGTCCTCCATGCCCCTCACCAGGCTCAGCGTCAGATATGGCTTAGCTTCCCTAACCCCATTCCTGCATGCTCAGAGAGCATGCTCTTCCCAGGACACCTGTCCCTGCTTCCAACTCTTGTATACTTCCTTTTCACATCTGATTTTAGTCAGGAGCTCTTTGTTCATCCTTACAGGCCTTCTGCTGCCTTTTTCTGGCTTCCTGCACATTAGTATGGGTCAATCTTGAGCCTGGAGGTCATCCTTAAAAATCAGGCAGCTCTCCTGGATTCCTCTCCAGGGCCATATCCCATGGGATTCTTCCAAGTAAGCCCCTGAACAGGCCAAAGTCTGCTCTCCAGAGGTCAAGGGTTGTGATCCTGCTTTTTGCCTTGTACTCTGCTCTCAGGATCCTGAACTCCACCATCACTGCAGCCAAGGCTGTCTCTAGCCTTCACATCTGTAGTGATCCTGACTGGAGGATGGTTAAAGTCTCCTATGAGGACCAGAGTCTGCAAATACAAGGTTTCTTCTAGTTGTCTGAAGAAGGCCTCATCGATTTCTTCTTTCTGCTCAGGCAGTCTGTAGCAGATGTCCACCACAACATCCCATATTGGGCTGCCTGCTAATCATGACCCAATAAGAAAATAGATCAGTAGGGACATAAATAAATAAGTAATCTTGTGGAAGAACCAATGTAGATTCTGTAGAGGGAGGTCATGGCCTCATGTTCCATTGGAACTCCCAGAAGAAATCAAAATGAGTTTGTAGACTAGAGTCATTCAGTTAATACATCACTTACTTAGGGTTTTCTGTGGATTTTTTAACAAAGTCCCTGTCAAAGTGCTAGAATACATATGTCATGGGATAAGAAAGAAAGTCCTCTTGTGGGTTCTTAGATGCAAAATAGGAAGCAGAATGTGAAGAAGCTCAAAAGGTGAGAGAGAGACCCATCTGCATGCCAGAGGAATCTTAGCTGAATCTGATACTCTTCAACATACTCATAAATGGTAAACTATGGCAAGTTCTCATAAATTTGTAGAAGGTAATAAAAGTAAGATGACAACATCTTATCATGATTATAAGTTCAGGGCAGTAAATACAAAAGCCAGAAGCAAATAACTGAGGAAGGACATGCTGGAGGTAAGTCACTGAGCAATGCACTGGAAGGTAAATTACTTATAAAGATAAGGTAAGGCACATAGGAAAAACAACGCTGACTGGATGCATACACACTGATGCATTCTGAACTAGCTATTATCCCTCATGGAAAAGATATGAGAGTTTTTTAATAAGTTAAATATGATACTTTCAGAAAAGCAACTATGATGTTAGTAACTTTTAGGAAAGGAATATTGAACACAGCAAAAAATATCCCTATACCACAGAATAAATCCACAGTACATCTTAAATGGATGTTCCATTTCTGTCACCAAAAGGCTAGAGTAGAACTAGAATAGCTGCAAAGAAAGGCAATAGAAGTATAAAATAGCTCACATTGAAAAGGTAACCCAATACATTCGGACTCTGAAGCCTGGAAAACAATTGTTTGTTGGGAAATAAGACAAAACTTTATAAAAGCATGACTGAAGGGAAACAGGGAACAGTAATTCATCATTTCTCATTATACAGAAAGCAGAAGACATCAAATGCAAGTAGCAGGTGGCAATTCAGAATAAAAAATAGAATACTTTTTCCTCATAAATCAGAGGTAAACTGTGCAAGTCATTGTCCCAAGATGCTGAGAATGCTAAAAGTTTACTTGAATTCAGCAGTGACTAGACCCATTCATTGAACAGAAATCCATCAAGGACTACTAAACACAAAGTAATGACAACAAGATTAATCTCTGAGCTGTAGGTTGCTGGAAGCTGGGACAGTGTATTTGGGAACTACCTCCTCAACCTTGCCTTGTTCCTAACCACATTCTTATATTGCTCCTTAGCTGTGTGCTATGAGCCATTGTCTGCCTCAGTGGAAATAGTCCTCTGCTGAAAGAGAGAACACCTGAAAAGCATGGACTGGAAAATTATGGATATAAATGAAAGAAAAATCTCAAATTTGTCTGACCTGGGAATTAAAGGAAATTAAATACGCATTCACAATATCAAAAGATGAAAGCGAAAAATATTTCTGAAGACCTACCATTTTTTTTTTCCATACCCTAAATTTTCAGAAAGCTGTACAAAATCATATGTTTTCCCTGTCTATTCAGGAAGCATTACGATCAACCAGTTCTCAAAAGTTTTAGTACCCTTGGAAAGTAGAGAACTGCATATAGGTGTTCAATGTGTTTGAACCATCTCTCTCATTGGTTGATTTTCTATCAGTAGATCTGAAACAATTTTCTGTGCATTTTTTAAGGTGAAGAGTATATATTCTGAAGAAAATAGCACAAGGTAAGCCAGTTCCCATACTTTTTTTTTTTTTTTTTTAGGGTAGCCTAGCAAAAAGCACAATGTTTTGTAACTTTGAATAGCTCCATAGTTCACAATATAGCATCCTGTTATTGCCTCATTTCGCAGCATTTACTACCTTATTCACACCAAATCTGATTTAAATCACATCAGGGACATTCACTTTACCTAATATGAGGAATCTAATTTAGACACTCTAGTAAGGAAGGTAGTCAATATGAAGTCACAGGACACATAGGCTCCTTCAGAGCGCAGTTAAGATCCCCTTATATTCTCCCCAGTGATTTTTTAGGAGTCAAAGAAAAATAGCTCCCTTTAATTAGATGCCTCAAGCTAGGTGGGATGAACAGACCTTTGCAATGACAGGCATCAGTTCAGCTGGATGAATGTGCATCTTGCCCTGAGCTTCTAAAAAGGCAAACAAATTATGAGTATGATGCTTTTATTATTGCTGCCTGTTTTACTGTGAAAACAAAGAACATGTATTCCTGTCTGAGCAGGATAGGAAAGGATCAACCACTGACTATCTCCGCCCCCCAGTGCTGGCGTTCAAATTTAAAAGTGCCATCATTGTAATGCCCTTCCTACAAAAAAAATTATTGAAATGAGGACAATGAGAATATGCTCACCTGACTTTCCAAGCTTTGAAAGAATTTATTTTTATGTTGTTGTTTCAATTATTTTCGTTAAAAAAAAATAACAAACAGAGAATATTTCTTTGCCTAAGTAATTTTTCAGAGATGAGTCGAAATGAGACGGTCTGAGCATACTGCACAGAAGATGCACAGATTTAACTCAGGAACAGTTTAAAGAAAGGAGTAGTAGCACATATGGAATAACCCAACATCCAAATGCCCTGTATTCTCTGTTTCACCAGGTATTTCACATGTCTGTGGGAGCAAAGGAGATACAGGGAGAAGTAAAGAGACAAGACTAAAGGACAGACATAACATAAGGTATTGTGTTTGAGGACAGTGCATTCATTGTTTGACCTTGGAAGGCAGGTATTAACCTATGATGAACAGAGAAATGGGGAAAGGCCACTTTCTGTAGTAGAAATATACCTTGAAAATGAGTAATGAAGATGCAGATATTGAAGTAAAGATACTGGTAGACATTATATAGATATTTTACAAGTTGGATTTTTTTTTTTCCTCCAAAAGAATGCCAAAGCTATTTTTGATTTTTTTTTTCAAATGCCTGGTTTAAAGTTCCGTGTGTACATCTTGCTTCTGGTCTCCCTCGTACCACTGAATCTGAAGGGATCTTTTGAGGAAGTCTGAGGTGTCCTCAAACAGCACTGAATGACAGGACTATGCACCTTTTCTCCTTATTTCTCTCTTATATTTTTCAGCTTTGAAGATCAGAGTACCTCTTCATCTCCACCAGTAAGTAAATGAAAATCACATGTCTCTGTCTTACAGAAGGCGGCATAATCTTTGCCTTTTGCACTCTTCTGCCAGCGTGGACTGTTCTATAGTCCAGGAAGACATTTTTGTCTTCACAGAGGGAAGAGCTCAAAAAGGCAGGAAAAGCTAAACAGCTTCACAAAGCTGTTGGAAACACGCCTTGCAGGTGGAATGCATGTTCTTTTGTGGCACATGGGAAAGAGCACTGCAATTCACAGGATATCATGGACTCCTACAAACCAGCTATTTTAACAGATCAGGCTGAGCCCAAGAAATATGACCTTTGCCTTTCTTGACCTTGTTCCATTATTTCCCAGAACACTTACATTTCAGGATAGTATGCTCTCTGTGCAAGTATGCAAACCAGAGTGTCCTTAAATGTTCAAAGCATAAGCTTACCAGGAGAGCTAAAGAGGCTGGACTCCATTGTCTCTGCAGCATGGGACAGTCACAGAGATGGCTGTAGCCCTGCTGCTTTTGGCTGGGTCTGCTGCAGGCACAGCGGTTCCTGATCAGACATGTTTTAGATTATGAGAGATTCAAATCGGCAAACTATTCAAATCCAGAATGGTCACACAGGGAGCACAAAAGTGTTTCGAGTGAAGGCACAGAATACCATCCCTAGATGATAAATCCAAATGGAAGAGAGAAACTATAAAGCAAGTGACACACAAGTATTATTATCTTTACTACTCAAATCTCCTCCATTTAACAAAGTCTAAGTACAGATAGAACAAGCTTTTCTAGTTCCTCTCTCACTTCTCTTCCTTCGATTTGGAGGAAGCTGTTTTGCTACTTTCTAGGGTTTAGAGCTCTCTCAGATGTGCATATACACATAAGCAGAAACTAGAAAATGAAGCAATGAAAAAACACTATTTTCTTTGCTTGGTTACCAGACAGTTACATCACTGTATATTTGCTGGAGCAGAAATGGCTAATTTTGCTTGGGTCACCTTCTTATTCACACACTTATTTTAGTGCTGACAGTACAGATGCTGCCATTGGTTATGACAGAGCTGCTGCAGGAACAGGGCTCAGTAGCTCATGCTTGCTTCATCTTCTGCCTGACAACCTGTTTCAGTCCCAGTGGTAGAAAATCACACACTCTATACAACTTCTGGCTCTATAAAGCTCAGACATGCTTGGCTTTGAAATTAACAGCTCTTGATACTTCTTAGTTTTTTTCATTTCTTGATTAGAGTTGTAGAGATTTTTTTTTTTAAAAAGAAAGGAAGATTTTCAGTCAGGATGATATTGTCTCATCCTGAGACTCTCACAGTTTCCACCCTGGATCTAGTAAAGCATGTGCTTAACTCAAAGGACACAAGTAATGCCACTGAGTTCTCAGATTCTGGACTGACACTACTATAGCCCACTTTTACCCAGCTATATAATTCTCTATAAGCAGGAAATGCAAGACATAGCAATGTACAATATAATAGTCAGAGCACAACTTCAGAGCACCAAATCCTGCTTATCTTGTACTCACCAGCAATGTCACTGATGTCAGAGAAAATGCTCAAGTGAGATATCACTTCTTATCTTTCCAAACTAGCATACACACTTTCAGTGGATGAATAATACACCTTCCTGTACCCACACAGCATTATGTTTTTAAAACTGCAAGCTTTATACAAGACCTGTATAGGTAACATTAACAGCAATAGGTTTCCTCTTTTAATATATGAATCACATGCAAAAAACGCAACCCTTGTTTTTGTTAAGGTTTTTTCATCTTTATTACCAAAAAGAAGACATTTCAAAGGCATTTAAAAAATCATGATTCCCTGCATGTGAAAGTGTACTTTGTTTATCTTTTGCTACATTTTAAAACTTCAGGAGGATGCTGGCTCTCATCCAAGATTATGACTACTCTGTCATAGGTAAGGACCTATGCATGGCAATAAGAAATCTTTAGGATTTCTAGGTGTCTGTTTTAAACAAACAAACACAACTCTTTTTTTTCTTCTTTTTCGTTCTGAAACAAAAAGATTATCAGTAATGAAGTGGAATTTGCCCACTTTTCATTATTAAAGCAGTTCTGCAAAATGCAGTCTTAATCGTTGTTCACTTTGTCAATCATATTAGGGTACGATAAATTAGCTTCTAGACTTCTTAAATGACACTGGACTACATCTGCCCTACTTGTACTTAAAATTAGGTATTGTGTAGATGCTCACAAAGCATGCCCAGGAACAAGCATTAATGGGCAACGTTAGATGGTTCAATTGTGCGAGTTAAACGTGATAACTTATTGACTATCCATTAGTTCAAGCTGCTGCAAATTTCTAACATAGCCACATACTTTGAGTAAGTACAGGATTTCAGGGCTTCTTTACACTCATTTATTTGTTGCCTAAGGCCAGGCCAGGTATCCTTTGTAGATCTAGATGTGCAATGAAGACATTACGATTCTTAGCTGCTTGTCACTGACAGCTGGATGGGTGTTGCTGTCTTCATCTCTCTTTGTGTGGAGGGGACTTCCCCCAGTAACTCCAGTCTACTTAAACCTGCCTTTGCCTGGTCTATAGGGGAAACTGACCATATGGTCCCTTCTATTAGGTCAGCTGTGGGGTGGTAACCCCTAGCAGAGAGCAGGGAATAAAGAGGACACCAGTGTCTTCCACCAGCACAGCTGTTTGCAAAGCTGGTTCCCCTGCCCTAGTAAGAAAGTTGTGCTGGTATAATTAAAGGTCTTATTTGATACGAAAACGGTTAAACTGGCACAAAAAGTTTTGTTGACATATTTTTTACTTTAAATTCTAAAAAGTACAATTTTTGAAAAAGGAGTATCCACAAGGAGAAATTGATTTATATAAAGTTGTACAACTTTCCCTTGGACAAGCTCCATTTCTAACTGTCAAGCTGACATTTTTCACAGATGTTACATGTTTTAAATCATTCTCTCCTCTTCTAGAAAAGCAGGTCTGTTGGAATAAATATCAGTGATGAATACGTTTCTGAGGTTGGTTGGTTGTTTTGGTTTAGTTTTGGTTTAGTTTTGGTTTAGGGTGTTCAGCCTTAAAATTCTGTCTACAAGGGTTAAAACCAAACACATTCCCCACCTCATGCCCAGTTATTTCTGATTCACCCAACCTGCCTGACTTTGGTGTGACAAATTTGATTCTACTAGCCATGCTCCCCAGTGTTATCCAGAACACACCCCACAGGAGATGGGCAGTGCTCCTAAAGGAGCAGCATAAGAACCAAAAAAACCTCTCAAATCATTATTCTCCTCTCACCCATTCTTTTCTCATGATTTTGCTCATGATTTTCCTCTTACATGCTATTGCTCACAAGCTGGTCCTTCCCTCCATAATTTTTTAAAAAGATCTGATCAAAGTACTTCCTGATTTTGCTATGCTTTGACAGATTTCCCACATTGAAATCACAGAGTTAAGGAGGTGATCTGACCCAAATGAAACTAAATTGAACCCCCAGAATGGTCCAAATGATAAAAACCTACCAACAGGAATCTTCTCAGAAAACTGGAGACAAGGAGACTTTTCCAGTTTCGCAAAGGGTCCTGATCCCCATAAGAACCCTTTAGATGTGCTGAAAACTATAAATTGATAATTACTCAATCTGTAAGAAAAAAGCAGTGACTAGATAGGTTTCCAATGCTAGTGCAATACTGCGCAGCTCTGGTTCCCAACATTGTCCAGAGCTGAGGGTCTGTACTATGGTTCCTTTCTGGCTTGTGTGCCCAAAATACCTTCCCACTGGTACAAAGATATGGGGAAGAGAGCTGATAAGCACTTGGATATCAAGAGATACAGTCAGCTCACAGGGAAGGCCCTCTGTGCTCAGCAGACAGGCAGTGCTCTTGAGGAACCAGCACAGACTTAACTAACAGGTTGTGCTTTCTCCCTTAAGAAATATTGAACAGAAGAGTGTGACAGCAAGGAAAGGAAATGCATACCCTTTTATTAGATGAAGCCCAGCTGCACACCACATTACAATGACCTTCTCGGGTTTTCTGTGTTTTGATTGCCTCCTGTCCCATCCTCATCATTCCTCAAAGGTTAATGAGGCTAAACAAGAGAGAAACAAAAAGGTCAGGCAATGAAATGCTGATCTATTGACAAAGCCTAAGGAACGCAAAAGTAAAGCAGAACTCCAATACTGTTGTTCCTGCATTACTGATACCATGCTAGAGCAAACTCATACACATAAATCCTTCAGAAAGTGTTGCTGTGCATGAAGTAGAGAAGTGACCCTCTCTCTCAAGTCTAAAAAGCTGAAGCTTTAATGAACCAATGCTGTTACACTCTGAAGGCTGAAGTTTCTATTTCATTGTAACAGTGACATGGTGAAGAATGACAAAGAGGGAACGAGGGATGAAGTCAGGACAATTACTCTACCTCTCTAAATAATTGCCCACTCATTGGAGCAAGTACATGTGAGAGAAGACTAAGGTTTGCCTCCCAGCTGACCATGTCACCTCTGCTCCTCACCTCCAGGCTCAGCTCATTCACCAAAGTTGTGTAAGTGCCGGTTGTCACAGAGACTCTGCTGCTCAGAGGTGGTACAAGCAAGTGTATTACAGCTGGAGACTTTTCTCTTCCTGTCACCAAGGCTGAGAGTAGAAAAGGGCAGAGAATCTGTCTTTCAATCCAAGTGACAACCAAGAACAATGTCTAAAGAGCAATTTATGATGAGAATATTTTTCCATTGTAAAAATTTGATCACTCAGGACTGCAACTTTTCATTGGAATGGCACTTCAGTCAACAGGAAGAAATGTCTGGTCAAAATGAGCAAGGAAAAAACCATCCGTTCCTTCCCATCACTCTGTCTGAGCAGAGACTTAAAGCTGTTATTTTTAATAGGAGGAGGGAGGATGTGTTTCAGATTCAGAACTCAAGATTCCCGGAATTCTGATTTGTTTCAGAAAAATGCAAATTTTTAACTTTCACAAAATTTTTAAAAATCTATTCCTAGTGTTGGAAGCGGAGTGAATACTGTTTTTAAATAATCTTTGTTTACCTAACACAGATCTCCATCTATTTAAAAATGTAATTTGTTTCTTTAGTTATATTTCTTTGAGAAGCAACAGTTTAACAGAAAGCAATAGTTTGCAAAGCCCATCCTGAATTCCTTCTCTATTTAACAATGATGCTGAAGAAACTACTACTACTGAAAAGTACCAGCAAGTTGTAGGACTATAGAATTAAATCAAAAAGGCTAGAGCATTGGATTTGAAAGAATAGTCTATAAACAATCACCTTACTGCAAGAATAATGTGGGCAGCTGATGTGGAAAACACATTGTACCTTTATGCTTGCAAAACTGCCCTTTACAGTTAAAGAATTTTAAAAGTTGTCTCAGCAGACATCTTCAGCAGTAAAGCTAAACAGTGAAAATGTGATTGAAAATGTGTTTTCTCAGCAAAGTGAACCTCCTTATTCTTTGACGAAATTAAAGGATAAATTTCATTATCCAGACCATGTTACATAGTTGATTCCAGTAATTACAAAGCATAAAATCATACTGAAGATTTCAAAACACTATCTGATGTTTTATAGCTCTCACAATCCCTTTCTGTTTTGTTGCCTTTTGTAATGGTAAGTGAGGCACCCGCACCTGTCACTAGACTGCTAAACAAATAATGTGTCTTCCCTTTGCATGGACCACTGGAAGGAAATTGCTGCCTGGTGCTCCTATTACTTCTCCCTTGACGTAAATTATGAGCCACTTACAATGATGTAAAAGGATAGATTTTTTTTCTTTGACTGGAAACTTACCTGCTGAATACTCTGGAGCTTTGATTAATGTTTCTGCCCCATTTTGTGTGAGAGCTAGGAAACTAAATGTAGTTGGTGCTCAGTAACCGCATCAGTATAGTGGACAATAATGAGCCGTGGCTGGGAAGAACTGAAGGTTTGAAATTGCTAATGGCATAAATGAGACCTGTTAAGATCTGGATGCTGAATTAGAATGGGAACTCCTACATCCTCAGTCATGATGGTGATGAAACAAGCTACTATATACTGAGAAATTTTGAGTGTGGAATACTAAATACAGCACTTCATCAGTAGTTGTGGGATCTGTCTCCTACCACTGGGAAGTACATTACTGAGGTATTTCTTCTGTGCTAAATTATTAATGGCCGTTACATTGCCTTGGAAAAAATGGAGACAGATGAGGCAGTCAGTGCTCCGGAGGCTCTAGCCAATAGTGATCCTCATGTTCAGGGACCCTAGGCAGTACAAATGTGGCCAGCATCCACATGAAAGTTTAAGCTTAAGGAATTTCTTGCACTAGTTTGCACAATTATGCAGGCACATCAGTTTCCATAAAGAAGCTGGATATGACAGCAGAAGGAACACAGCACAGGAAAGGGAGGGTAATCTCCTATTGTTTTGACCAATTGTAAACACAAAGGCTAAGTTCAGAGTCAATTACTACAATTGCAAATTCCTCTTTGTGAAGAAAAAGTTGGAAACTACTCATTTTTAATATCTGTTCAACTACAGTAATATTACTGGCACATTATTAAACCTGTTGGAAGTAAATTCGCTTGCCTTTCTCCAAGCTTTCACCCTGCAATCTAAGTGATATTTCAAAGTCTAGATCTGCAGGCCAAACACATACATTTCACTCTTTCCATGTGATCAGAGACAGATGACTGACAGTCCACGAAACAATGTCTGAGGGCAAAGACTCAGGGTTTACTGTCTAAGGAAAACCTGTGCTGTGTGGAAGGGGGAAGTGGAGCAGGACGAACTGTGAAATGGCACCTGGAAGAGATGCAAGGAACCCATCTAATCAAGCCTTCCGCGTGGCCTCTGGTTTTGGTTCAGAAGTGAGTTTCCTTGACTTCCAGATATTTCCTTATGGACCAGCTTCCTCTGGGACAAAATCTGTACACTTGCCATTTTTTACAATATATTACTTTTTAAACCAATAAACACACATACACCCCCCTCTATATATGCATGCAAGCACATAATTAAAGATTATAGTGATTATGTATGAAGCAGTAGTTGGATGACACATACAAGAACATAATTTAAAAGATAAAAAGACTGTCAAGGTTGGTGAAAAGAATGTATGAGGTTATACTACAAGGTTACTTGGCCAGGTGCAGGCAAGAATATTTATTATTTCATTTTACATACAAAATGGACTACTAGGATTACTTAGTCTAAACTTTTGCATAACAGAAGTTATAAATGTTATGAGACATTTCCTGGATCTTAGTTACAGCCTAGTAACATCAACTCAGAGGAAGACAAAAAAGGTAATAATGAAAATATTTTTCTACTGTTTTAAGGAGATAGACAATGCAATATGGGGTCTTGCCACATCAGTTAGACCACTGTTACAGATACATTCCTGTATCCTGTCAGAGAAAACTATGAATACAGTTAAAAGACAATTATGCAAAAGCATGTCTATGGGGGAAAAATTGTTACTTTCTGCAGTCATTGAAGGTTTCTTTTAGGCATCAGTGACTGAATTGTCCAAATAGAAAGCTCATCAATATTAAAAAGGTGGCTATATTAATTACAAAATAAATTACCTAGTTCTTGTTGATTTCATTAAACATAATGAAAAATTGAGTCAGTCAGTGAAAATGAGAATGAGGTAAATTAACTGGCTTTAGACATACCTTCTTAGGTATGTCTGTGTCTCTGGAGTATGCAGTGAGGCAAACAGGCACATCTGAACCATTACCCTGGGCACGGCCATTCTAAATACCTCCCTTACCGCATGTGCAAACTCCTTCTAGTTATAGTTCTTGCAGCTCAGCATTAGCTCAATGTTGAGACCTTAGTAAATTTTGAGGTGGCACAACAAATTCACTTAAAGCCCACTAGAGACTCTTTTTAATAAAGGTTGGTGTGAACATTTAACCTGTTACAACTGGATTTTAATTCCTTTGTGGATAGGACAATTATATTTGTAGTGGGTTGACCTTGGCTAGCCACCAGGTACCCACCAAGCCTCCTTCTCAACAGGACAGGAGGAGAAAAATACAACAAAAGGCTCATGGGTCAATATAAGGACAGGGACATGATTTACCAATTACAGTTACAAGCAAAACAGTCTCGACTTAATTTAATTTATTGTCAGTTAATCAGAGGAAGATAATGATAAATAAGAACAAATCTAAAAACACCTTCCCCCCACCTTCTTCATGGGCTCAACTTCACCCCCAACTCTTCTACCTCCTCCCCCCCAAGCGATGCAGGGGGACGGGGAACAGGAGTTGTCATCTCTGCCACTCCTTCCTCCTCACAGTCTTCCCCTGCTCCAGCATGGGGTCCGTCCCATGTAATACAGTCCTTCATGAACTTCTCCAACATGGGTCCTTCCCATGGGCTACAGTTCTTCAAGAACTGCTCCAGCGTGGGTCCTTTCCATAGGGTACAGTCCTTCAGGAGTGGACTGCTCCAGTGTGGGTCCCTGACGGGGTCACAGGTCCTGCCAGAAAACCTGCTCCTGCATGGGCTCCTCTCCATGAGGCCACAATTCCTGCCAGGAGCCTGCTCTAGCGTGGGCTTTCCATGGGGTCACAGCTTCCTTCAGGGCACATACACATGATCCAGCATGGGGTTCTGCATGGGCTGCAGTGTGAATATCTGCTTTACTGTGGTCTTCAATGGGCTGCAGGGGGACAACCTGAGTTACCATGGTCTTCACCACGGGCTGCAGGGGAATCTCTGCTCCAGCACCTGGAGTACCTCCTCCCCCTCCTTCCTTACTGACCTTGGCATCTGCAGAGTTGTTCCTCTCATTTTTTCACTTCTCTTCCCCAGCTGCTCTTGCACAGTGCTTTTTACCCTTTCTTAAATACGTTATCACAGAGGTGCTACCAACATCACCAATTGGCTCAGCTTTAGACAGTGGTAGATGCAGCTTGGAGCCGCCTGGAACTGGCTCTGTCTGACATGGAGGAAGCTTCTGATGTCTTCTCACAGAAGCCACTCCTGCAGCCCCCCTGCTACCAAAACCTTGCCACATAAACCCAATGCAACATTTTAAAGTTATGATCAGCTATGATCACTCATTCATAAAGAACTGGAAGATTTTAAAAATTTGTATCATATTGTGCTTTACCTAGGTAATGCCTGCCTCTGATTAAATGGGTGATGGTTAACTTCCTGTGTTAGCTAGCCTCACTTTCATGACTCAAAAAGTTTATTGTTATTTCAACTAGCAAAAAGTATTTATCACTCCAGGTCTTTTGAAAGGAAAACCCCTCTTCATTTCATGGAATCAGGTGAAGCTCATTTCCTGCAACACTAACATGTAGCTGCTAAAAAAGTAAAAGCTGCAAATATTTTATTTTTTCCAATATATCACAATATATTGAAAAGTACTCAAAATCTATATTAAAGCAGAGTCCTTACGGGGACGCTCAGAACACTTAGAATACACTTGCATGTAAACAAAGAAAATAATTGTTAATGGAAGACCTAGTGTCTTCCTTGGTGATTTTCAATTCCTGTTTTGATAATCAAATGGTGTTTTTCAATTACGCTATTGAGGCTCAAGTTAAAGAACTGGTTTGCTAAATCGATTTTAAGGCTTCATTAGGCTCATGGGGGTCCAGTCCTCTCTTCTGAAGCTTGAAGTATGTGCAGCATTTCTGCCTCAAATTATGTGTCACTAGAACTGGGAGCATTCCACATACCAGAGGACTGAGCTTACCTTTTTTCTGCATGGCCAAACTAGATCTTCTTACAAAGCATTAATTTTAATTTAATTTAAGCTCCCATTAGGTTAAATCAGTACAAATGCTATTAAGGAATGTATTTTAGTTTCAAGTGTACACAAAGACTATTTAAGTTTAGTTTAAACTGTGTCTCGAACTATCGAAGACTCAGACATCCTGTCAAGTTGACGTTGTTTAACAAGTCACTAGTCAAAAACTAGGCTGTGGCAATCTGTCCACTCCAAACCTATAGCAAAAGGAAGCAGTGCCACTTACTTTAATCTTGTTTAACTGTGATTTAAGTAGACTTAACTTGTGAAATGTCATGTCTGAAGAGTGCATGAAGGAGCAATTATCATGGTTGAGTTGACACATGTGAGGCTAACTTGTATGTCTATTCATTAAATTAATATGAAATCATTCTTTTGGTTTGCTTTAATTAAATTGATTTTTAAATTATTCCACTAGTTAAGGCAAACACGTCCTTTTTTGTGTTTCCATAGCAATGAGCTAACTGGCATTTTTTCAGGGGGGGAGACATAACTTATACACTGACTTAATAAAAAAAAAAAGAAAAAAGATAAAGAAAAAATTAATAAACAATTGAATTAAGAAAGGAGAATATGGCCTATCACACATAGAAAAATACTGCTTTTCTTTGCAATACAACAGTTTCAAATAAACAAACTCCGCTTCCTTTTGAAAGAAAATCTGTCTTTGGAACAAGATGCTACCAAATAATTTATGTTTTCATTAAATAGCTATTTAATTTTGGCCTGCTGATCTCCTAAATTTGTGGTTGTATAATTGGCATAGCTCTGTGGACTTTGAGAAAAGTACTAATTCATAACTGATAAAGAGCCAAGCAATTTCTATTCATGACTTTCATAGTGATTTTTATTTTCTTGCCACTTTCTATCATCTAATTTCCTTTTTCTTTCCAGTTCTCAGAAATAATTATTTTTCTTACTAAAAAAGAATTCCTTCCAGAGATAAGAAGCCTTCTGGTACATTTAATTAATATCAAACAAGGTAACACTGAAAACGGAACCAGTCCCCCACACAAAAAAAGAGGGACTATGGTAGGTCAATACAGCAAGGAAGGCCAATATAAAACTTTAAAACAAATGCAATAAAAAATGCCCACTGGATTAAGATCTGTGACCACATCAACTTAATTTCCCCCAAATAATGTTCTCTCTATTTTCTTCTTCGCATCTCAGCAGTTATTCCCAAATGCAGTCTTAAGCAACTCCACTGCAAAGTTTCTGCATTAATCCAGAAAGCAAAATAGCTTACACCACTGCAGCCCATTAAAAATTATATATACGGTAGGATTATTAGAAAGACTTCAAATTACTGCTGTATAATTAGAGCATCAAAAACTATGAAAGCCAGAATGTCATGTGCCAGGTAACTTGTCTCCAGGACAGCAGTCTGTACCAGACTCAGTACTTTCAGGCCTGCTTTTAGAGGAGTCAGGGGTTCTTAGTGCCTTGAAAGAAAAACTGAACCAAAATACAGCTTCATATCAATTATATTCATAAGGTGGCTTCACTGCTCTTCCAATGTATGTATGAAAGAGCTCTTGTCTACGTGCAGCTTTACAATGTATGTAGGGGAGCTTTGGGGTTAAATATTTGTATCTACCTTGTCATGATTATTTGAGATGAATAAACTAAACTGAGAGAAAGACATGTCTTTAGTTAAATTCCTAACAGAAATTTCTTTTGCTAAACTAACATCAGAGACATTTGGATGGATGCCCATTTATTCAAAACCTTGATACTCAGGGAGATTCTGGCATAGTAAAACCTCATTTTGGGTCTATGTCATCAGTTAATTAGTGGGAGTACTTTATCTGCAGCTATATAAGTAAATTTATTCAATGAAATTAATACACTGATAAAAGAAAAAAAAAAAAAAAAACTTTAAAGGACAGTTAATAGAAGTTACTGAAGTGACAGCTGGTGGAACAACTGGATGGTGGGAGGGTCATGTTATGTTAGAGTTGTTCACATTAATGAGTTTCAGATAATCTAGTATTTCATGCATATGTGCATTGACTTTGGCTTTTTGAGGTCATTAAGATGGTGAGGACATTGTAGGCTTCTTTGTAAATAGTAGTTTAAATATGATTGCTAACGAGACTTCACAGGTGATCTGGGGATTTCAGTAAAGCCATTAGCTTCAGCTGAGCACTTCTAGATTCAGGGAAGCTCTATGTCATTATTGGCATTTATGAGCAGTTTGAACAAAGCTCTTATAAATTCTGACATACTGGTATTAGTGGAGTGACTTATTCCTGCCACTACCAGTCTTAAAAGTTTGGAATATTAATGAGAGAAAATTCAGTTAAGCAAAACACGACCTGAATTAGAAAGAGGCCAAGGTAGGGTAATATAGAGTGTATGCTACCATCAGTTATAATAAGCTGCAAAAAACTCTATGAGAAAGGCTACTGGTAAATGCAGAGTTACAAATAATAAATAGAAAGTCTACATATTACTATAGTGCCCTGCTTTGTTTTTTAACTGTGGAAATCATTCCTTTTGTACTGATGGGAAAACTGATCAAAAAAGATATGCCAAACAAATCAGAAATCGAATCACCTGCTTTTTGTCCCTTGAGGACGTGACTAAAATAGGAGAATCTTGTATAAATACATTTACAACCACAGAGACGCACACGTACATTCACACTGATTTTATTTACATACACAAAAATTTACACAAAGTAGTGTTAAGAAGGGCAGCCAGACTGTATGATGCAATTGTGTGGAGTTACTTGTTAATGAGAAGTACCAGATTATTTTTCCTTATAAAGTGTAATCACTCTGCATCCCTTCATCTTTCTGCCATGTAGGGATGCGTGACCTCTGTAGCAACCTGTACAAATTAAAACTTACTGTCTCCTAGTTTGCCCTCAGTTGTTGGACTCCCCTCTTCTCAAAAGTCATTTTTGCAGTCTGGACCTGTTTCTTTAGATGACACCTAATGACACTAAAGTGGAAGTGCTGCTGAGACCAGCTCCTCTTTTGGGGCCAGCAGGTGCACTGGATAGATTTTTTCCCTTCTATAGCACTAATCTTATGCACAAGACAAGGAATAATCCAGCTAAAGAGCTGCCAAAGAGCCACTGAATGCAGATATCTGTAGTTCAGTGACTCCACCACTTTCCATGTCAAAAAAAGCATTCAAAATTGGACAGGAGAGACTGTCTGCCAAAACAGTTACCCAGACCAAAGTGGGAAAGTAAATTAGCTAGCAATGCTGAACAAAATGATGCAGTCAAATTGAAACTACAAGCTCAGTAATATTATTTAAGAGTCCAGAAGAGAAGTCTGCATGTCTTTTAAACCTTAAAGTTTGAACCACAAAATTCACGATGAGAGTCATCATCCTCAGTTGAGAGATGGAGGTACGTGCTCTGCATTGTGAAATGACAAAGTGGCAGTTTCAGATGGAAGTCAGAATTGTGCCTTCACTATGAGTCTGGTCCCACTTAACCTAAGAGAGTCAGTAGACCTAAGAAAGTCTATAAAAGACAGAGAAGGAAATTATGAATGCATCTGGCAAGAACAGCCAGGACAAAGACAACAGAAGAAAAAGAAAAAGGCAAAATAATAGCAATTGGGAGGGGGGCGGGGGGGGGGGGGGAAGCAAAGCAGAATAGACTGAGATAAAAGAAAAGGCATAGAAAAGCCAAGTAAAAAAAAAAAAAAAAGGGAAAGGGAAATTTGGAATATTAGGTCATCTAGTAAACTTTGAGGTGTCATATTGGTAAGGGTGTGATTTTCTCCAAAGGAAAAACATTTAGCAGGAATAATTAGGGAGTGGGATTAATTCATGTTTTGGCCAGGAGTAAGGTAGCCACCCCAAAATGAAAGCGAAACAAATTGAGAATGAAACAGGGAAAATTCAAGGAAGCTGTTTAGGCTACATTTGACACCTTCTCTACATAGTTTGCTGTGAAGGTCTCAGAACATCTTATAGTAATACTATGGAAAGCACAAATTAAATTTTTTTCAACAGGAACAGTTCAGACTCCCAGGAGTATTTTTGCTATGCGCATGATTGTCACACCGTATTAAGATTACATCAAATCTTTCTTCATTAATACTTTGGAAGATTTCTCTAGCTCCACTATAAGCACAGGTTCATTAATGGAGGTGATTTCAGTAGCAGGCATCTGTACTTTGATCTTTATATCATGACAAAAAATGAATACACTGAGATTTGTATAGTACTTAATTATGATCTTTCTGAATGAAGTCTATTGTGGTTCTTTATTCAAGTACTAGTGAGTCCAATTATCCTTCTATCATATCAAGCTGCACACCTAGACAATTTTAATGTCCTTTGCTAGGTTATCTTGTTCAATGAATCTTTCTTTTTGCAACAGTTACTGAAATATCCAATTTCAGAAACATTTTAATAGCTATCTTTTGTAGACAGTGCACTGATTTTCCACTCTGCAGCTGTCAGGTGGATATTTTTTGCAGATACAACTTCATTAATTCCCAGTAAGTTATGCTGAGCCTAGTGCAGAGCAAACCTCAGCTGGTTTATGTCTTCATACCAATGCCCAGAAAAAGTTGGAAATTTTGAGTTAATTTCTTTTGGAGCAACAGAGTTTCAAACTCAGTTAAATTGATATTGGAAGAAAAGGATCTTCAAATGACTCTTGAAAGCCAAAATACTCAAACTGAATGCACTTAGACTGTAACATCTCCTTAGTGCAGATGTGCCTGACACAAAATATGCTGTGTCAAGCAAAATTGCCATGGAAAAGCAATTTGTATACTTTGTATGTGCCTAATAAGGGGGGGAGGGGGCGGGGGGAAATTCAGGTGAATTTTAACTATTCACCAAATAATGAAACTAAAGGTAAGGTAGTCAGCAACCAAGGACCAAAGATAAAAATTACAAACAATAACAGCTCCCAGGCTGTCTTTTTTTTTTTTTTTTAAAAAAAAAAAGTATAATTGGCATGATAAGAAACAACGCAGGGCTAAAAAGTAACGGATACAATACTGGGAAAATGGAGACTTACAGGAGAGAGGCAACAAAGAAAATTAAAAATCACTGCACCTCTGAAGACCATGTTCTACCCAGTTTGATTGGGTTACCAAAGGGATAATGGAGAGAAAGTGTCTGCAGGTTTAACTGTAAGGTGAAAAAAAATCCAAGGATTGACTGTTGCTTTGAGAAGTAACACTACAAGTGTCTTTGGGGGATCCCATCCTGCTTGTATTTCCATTATTCTGTTTCATGTTTGAGGAGTTTTTAACCAAACCCAAAAATGTTCTAGTTGCCAACAGCAGAAATTTCTCTATGGTGGTTTTTCCACATCTGTCCCACTAGTCTGTACAAATCAAACTACACCTGCACACCTCTACTAATGGCAGGACTTCCATGAACAGATTTCTGTTTGCATGACAAGTGAACAAAATGAAAATAAAGCTGTTGTAGGAGACGATGACACTTTCATTTTTCGTAGCATGGAGCCATGTTAAGTTAAACAAGTGTGGAAAGGCTGATGTTTCTCCAGTATAGTGCTCCCAGTAGGACCTTCAGTTCTATGAACACACTGATTAACTTCTTTACAGAATACAAATGATCAACTTGTTTTGAAGATGTTTATTTGAGGAGACTTTTGTCTGTGTTTTTATTTTGTATGGTGGGTTGTTTTTTTACAAACCACATTTTAAAACTGTTTATAGCAAATAGCATTAAGTACTCATTAGTGTATCAGAGTAAATACCACACGGACACATGAAGCCACAGTTTTTCACCAAAGTTCAATACTTGTCCTTGAAAGCTGCAAAATTCTGAAGTTTGCAACAACTGTCAGGACTGTCAGAGATATACAGTGTATGAAAAAGGGAGGTCATCATGGCTCTACAGGTAGAAAAAATCAAAGTAAGCTACAGAACTTCCAGCAAATTTATCAGCAGAGCATCATAGATTGTGGAGTAGATTCTTTTCTTCCCATATGCATGGAAGAACTGATTGAATAAAAAGGAAAGTGTTCTTGATTGCTTTTTCAAAGGTGTGTGCTGCTTATCTAAATAAAACCTTTGTTTGAGACAGGTTAATAAAGAAAAAAAGTAATGTACAAAACAGAGACACTGAGATGAGAATGAGCATTTTCCTAGGTTGTTTTTCATAGGCTTTAAGATAGATTTGTTCTGTTTTTAATAAGCCTTTATTTACATTTCCCAAGATTAGCCTCTAAGCAACCAATCAAGTAGCCCTCTATCACCCTAACACAAAAAGATTTGGGAATAGTAATCCTTTGAATAAGAAGATATCAGCATTCGGAAGCATGCAGAGTTATAATAAAAATTTCCACTTGACTTAGTACATTGTTTCTAATTCTTTGCTTGAAAATCCCTTTCCACTGCAGGAATGACAATAGTGTCTAGACTTAGTGGGCTCCAACTACATCTGGTGCTAAATGGTGTTGTCCCCAAAATTTCAACTTAAACCAATTTACTGTAGCTGAATGTTTTGCCCATTTTTTTGTAGCTGTATTTAATGACAGAAACAACTGTGCATATTTCTAACTACACGCTCCTTACAGCTTATGTGATCAGTCCAATTGTTTTGTTTTATAACCTGGCAGGTACTATCTGGATTTTTCAACAGAAGCTATAGAAGAAAATTTCTGGCCCGTCATGTGCACCATGTATCAGTGTGCATTGCAACCTTACATGTGCATTTTATGATCATTCTTTCCTCTGTGGGCTGCGAGCAGAGCAGGTGTTGCAGGAGACATAATTCTCACTAGTTCTAGATGGGAAGATAACATTTTCAAATACTTTTGTTCCTCTTGCAAGTCATATAGTCAAGCTTCTTTTCATTAAATTTGCTTTTGCTAGTTGAACACGGGTAGGGATGCTGCAGAAGCTACAAAGCAGAATCAAACTCCATAGCTCTCCATCAAAAGCTTAAAGCTTTTGGAGTTCACCAATCTGTACTGCACATTAATGAGTGTTCATTTACAAATTTAAAAGAAGCCCATTAAATATATACTAAAAAACAATATGATAGTTAAAAGATCCTATTATCATTACTACATAATAATGGATCAATTTTTTTAAAAAAGAGTCAATTTCTACTTTTTACACACCATCAATGTATTCACTTAAATCAATTTTCTTTTTATAAAATGCATTGAATGTCATCTAAATTTTCAGTTCTCAAAACACACTATCTTAGAGGAAAACAGAAATTCCACATTCAGCTCTCACCTAAAACCATACCTTTTAGTCCTTATAACAGGCATACAAGTTTTATGAAGGAAGAAAATACATTAGTCACTTCAAATACACACTTATCTTGCTCTTTTCATAAAACATGCTTTCTTCAAAATCAGGGGTTTAAATTTTAGGCCATTTCCAGAACTGGCAGCCAAATTAGTGGTTAAGTCATATACCTGCAGTCATCACAGTTCCAATTAAAGATATTCAAAAGAATTTTTCTTCTAATGTCTTAAATGTTTTATTTGCTAGCCAGGTGCTGAGGTTGTCTTGATCTAGATCAGATGATGTGCGTAATCTAGTAGAGGGGTTGCAGCTATCGCTGGTGTGTGCAAGCCCTGTCAGTGCTCACTCTTAAAATTCAGGCAGCTGTCTTGTCTTCCAACATAGATCTGAACCAGAAATGGATTTGGTACATCAGATGTGGAAAATCCACTTTGTAGAGGTCTTCTATGAAACAATTTTGTTACCAAGTTTGCCTGTCCCACCATCTCTAAATACCTGTTCTTCCAGGACTTGTGCAGGAAAAGACCGTTTGTCAGGTCAGGAGAATTCTCAGATTGGCAGGGGTGGAAGACAGACCTGTTGGCCAAATTTGTGATTACATTGATGAAATGGATACATTTATTTTGTGGATATATGTCAGAAGAATGGCATGTTTACCTTAGACACCATGAGTAAGAATACAGTTGTTCTTTCTGAGGGAGAGCACTCAGCCATAATTGACAGATTATAGGCCAGAAAGCCTTAATGCTCAAGGAGATAAGGTTTCACACATAGCTTTAGAGCAGATTGGGGTCTATTGTTACTTTTCCCAATCACAGGACATTCACTATTCTTTAATGTTTACAGTTGTCCAGCAATTTACTCCAAACAATTATATATATGTATCTCTATATGATATACTATTATATATATTATATACAATACAGTATGTAACATAATAATACAGTATCTCATATATATTTTGGGACTATTATATATATATAATTTACATATTATAGATGAAAATTCTTTAAAGATAAATATTTTTATGTATTTTTATCAATATCATCCTTCCTCCAGGTATCGGAAGCAATCACACACAGAGCAGAAAGAAATCATATATGCCACTTGGGGAACTAAAGGATGCAGAGCTTCTTCTGCAGCAATTATAGTGCTCTATTGCATGTTCATTTTTCCTACTGGTGCTAGACCTCAAATTAAACTATTAGTTTACAGGACAAAAAAGATGTGAAATTTTGCTTCCTACCACTTTGTAAGTACCGCAGGCCATTTGTAGGAAACCTTTCCCCTAGGACAACAAAAGAATACAAAACCACAGTCTATCAGATTTATATGACAGCCTGAATACAGCTTTCAAAAGCACAATCATCAAACAATTATTAAAAAGTAATAAGTAGCTAGAGCTTTGATTGAAACTAACAGGAGTCCCAGGTGCCCTAAAGGTTTGAGAGCCGTCCAAACTGTATCCAGTTCCTTGAAAATGTACTTGTGCAACTGAAGGCATCAAATCATAACACCATCTAATATTGTAGCACAAAGTTGAAACCATTTTCTATCATCTTCTGTGGTTTCTTCTAGACATCAGAAAAAAAAAAAATAAAGATTCAGGGCTCAGGTTGTGACTATCGAGATGAAAAATAAAGGTAAAAATTACGCGGAACACAACCCAAGCCAAAGGAAACTGTTAACTTCTGAAACAAACTATTATCTGAAGAGGAAAAAGAGTGATGGAAAAACAACATGCCTACACTACAGAGGTGGAATTATCTGACTTGTTCCTTTTTAGATTCTAGAAACCACTGGACTGTGGAAAACAGCAAGATGTGATGACATAGGGGAAAAAAAGGTATGAAAGGAACAGACAAGTTTTATGAAGCTAATGTTATTGTGCTAGTTTTATCAACTTCTTCATAATTACAAATGATGTCTTTTTAATTATTGTACTAAGTCTCACTCAGCACTTTGAAAATTGAAATTACATGGAGTGGAAAGCTCTGAGTATCATAGTGTTAAACTAACAGCTCTTCTAATACTTTACTTTAAAAGATTTGGATCTCTTCTGCTGAAACAAATAAGAAACTAAAACAACCACAGCAGCTGCTTGCATATTTACATGATAAGGTTGAACTGTTTATTTCTTATGGACAGGCTACACAGAAATCACCACCGAATTTTATAAAATTACAGGTATTATAACCTGTGAGACATCTCAGGTATTTGGACCACAAACATGAAATATTTATGAATTGTTATGGAGAACACATCTAACAAAGCTGGATGATTAATGTATAGAATTTCTATGTCTTCCATGTCAAAAATCATGAAAGATTCTGTAATATATAAATCATCAAAGAGTCTAAACTAGTGCAGCCTCGAGTACAGTTGTTTGCCAACAACAACAAAAAGAGTGGCAGCAAAGGCAAACATATAATAAATAAAAAAACAAAAAAACCCCACAACCCTGTATGTGTAATGGAAACAAAAGTTGTAAGTTCATGTAAAATAACATAAATGAATGAAAATTCCATTTGCATAACGAAGAGCTGATCCGAATGGAGCTACTAGAATGCCATACCAGGGAGATTTTTTCTCTGTGATTCCCTTTACCGTTACTTAATCCACTTCAGTCAATGCACTCTCAGAAAAATGACAGTTTTAAAATGTAGCTTTGCATTTGCCCTTGGAGAAGGTTTATACAAATCTCACCAGAACAAACCTACAGGACTGAACTTCACCTAGGAAGAGTTTCTACTATTTGTGGCAGAAAAAGCCTTGTGAACATTCATGAACATTCCTAGCAAGACTCATTAATATTCAATCAAACGTGATGGAGAGGAACAGGGACAAGTAACAGGTCTCTATAAGAGCCTGATTCCCATCAAGACTAATATACAATAAACAGCTGAGCCTCCAACCATCACACTGCAAAATTATAGCACACAATTTCTGCTGAGAAGGGAGGTGCTGAATTTTTGGGAGTATATACCTAGTAGTCCATTTAGGAAAATCTCAGGCAATTTATGTCAGGACACACATTGAAATGGACTGAGTTACCAGCTAAATGATTGCAAATGAATGTCAATCATACTGTGTACTGTTTGTGGAGTGTGCACTTTCTTCTCATATAGAAAAGACTGATTGAAGAGAAAAATCATAAATTTGTATTAGTTACTGTTGTGTGGCTGCTGACCTACTCTTTTGCCCTCAGATGCTGGGAATAACAAAACAGAAGAGAAAAGCTTCAAAGAGCCAAGGATCTACAGATGTAGGGAGCTTCAGCTGTAACCTGTGGAGCCCCAGACAGCTCTGCATGTTGCCATGGTCTCTTCTTCACGTCTGCTCCAATTACTAGTTGAAGTATATCTTGTGACAGATGAAGTCTGTCTTAGTGGATCCAGAGTATTATGGTTTTTCTTTACTGCTAACAGTGGTGGGGAGCCAGACCAGTGCTGCAGGATGCAGCTCAACAGACTGGCACATAACCTCCAGTGAGACAGCCAGGCAACATCAGACCTCAGGAAGATGCTTTGCAAAGTCAGCACATTTATGTTGCAAATGGGGAACAGACCAAAAGCCATGGCATCCTCTGCAGTGACGGTACAATGTACAAATCTAGGAAAGTGAGGAATCTGGCAGGGTTTTGCTGAGAACAGCCAGTTTGAAGAGCCATTCTTCCTGCTAACTTTTCCTATAGAGCCTATGGGGTCACGAAAGCTAACAACATGTACTGCGCTAGAACCTCATCTATACAATTGCTATTAATAAGAAAATGTTTTGTTCTGCATTATAATCTATAAAAAAATAATAAAGACATTTTCAGCTACCCATTTTTGCTTAAAACTAACCACAAATTGAATAGAACAGATAAACAAATAATTCCAATATAAAGCAATATCACCTCTGGCTAAATTCAGTTACTAGTCTCCGATGTTGCCCAACTAGTTGAACATAGAAATAAGTAATTTAAATTGTGTCTTGTCACTTTCACTCTAGCATTTCGGAGACCTAAGCCGTGTCTCCAGTTACTGAAGAGTATATGAGGATATGTGAAATCCAGAGTGAATACTCCATCTCGTGGCAGATCATTATGTTCCCTGTTGACAAAAATATACTTACAAAACCAAGATTGTATAATTCTGTTAAGACTACTGTATAAGTCTAAGACTGAAAATGTAAAAATAGATACCTTTTTCCAGAATTAGAGCAGAAATACCTGCACATATGTATGTAGTGGTAGAAAGCAATTACAGTTTGAAATTCCTGATTTGGAGTAACACTTCTCCCCACCAAAAAAAAAAAAAAAACAACCAGAAAAAACACAACAAACCAAAAAAACCCAAACAAATTAACAATAAAATCAAATTCCTGGAATATAAAAACAACACAGCACATTGAATTCTGACATAAATTCTTCACAGTTTTCATAGAAAATACAGCAAAATGAAATCACTGGATTAGTTAATCTGACTTTTTGTGTATTATAGGTCTTTAAGTATTGATCAAATACTCTAATACATACACAAAATATTCTGTCCTTCCAACTAAAATCTATGCTCCAAGGAAAGAATGTGTAGTGCCACCTTAATTCTCCAGAGATACACTCAGCTAGCTATCCCTTGATCCACACATAAATAAAAAGAAAATAGATCATCAAACCATTCTGTGGTTCATTTGCAAAACCAGCATTGTCCCTCATTCTAAAGAAGAAGCTAGAAGCCCTTGAAATTACTTGGATCTTATGAATATCAAATCATAATACTGAATCACCCCAAGTAATCAGACAGTCAAAGAAATCATAGTATCTAACAGTAGTTCTTTGACTGTTGAGAACACGGCCCCAGACAATGACAGTTCTGAAAAGGTAAAAAATCAATAATAGAAAAATATTGCCCTGAAACTATTTCATATATGTATGTTGCTACCCTTGAAGGCTCAAAGAGATACTGTACTTTGTACATTCAGATTGTTTTAATCTCTTAGTTCTGTAAGAATTCATTATTTTCCTTCAAGAACAACTGCTCCATCTCCACAAAGTGCTTTAGGAGATATCACGGGTAATAAATACCAAAAATAATTTAGTTTATCCTCCATGATATCCATTGTGGGAACACATCAGGCTACATTTGTATTACTGGAGCCTCATCTGCATTATCAGACTCAAGCATGTATTCAGGTTCTCTGCAGTTTGCTCTAGCCATATACCAACTCTGTATCAGGGTAAGATTAACAAACACTAGTTCCTCACCCATATGCTTGTTTCCATGGAAAGGAACTATAAATTTGCAGATTAGATAGGAGCTTCAGCGTCCTGGGAGAAGTGAGTTTGCAGGCAGCCTGAATGCTTGCAAGCATTCTGCCTCTCCTTCTGACCACAGCTAGGACCTTTATCGAAGAAAACTTCCATGCTTCAAAGGGAGATCTCTATTATTAAACACCCATGCACTGACAAACAACTCTAAAGAAGCCATCACACTATTGATGCCACTGGTTAACTTCTTATGACCTAGATTCATTTTCAGAATAATACCAAATTAAGAAGTTTATAGAAAGTCTGCTACATTATCTGGACAGCCTTCTTCCTGAGGCACACTGTCAGACTTGGATCAAATGAGATGCACAGGGTACAGCGCTGCACTCACAGATCATCTCTTCCTTATCCATGGTGCAACACAGAACCAAAATTCACCATTACTGCTCGTAGCAGCCAACTGGTTAAACTCATTTTAGAGGTAAAAAGTAATGGTGAATAATTGTTGCAAAAGCAACGAATCCAAAGCTTGACTCTTTTGCCTTTCATTTTCAAGATCTTTTTAAGGAAAGTACTAAGCCAACAGAAATGTAGATGAAAATCATCCAGATGTCTGATTATATTAAATCTGAGGGATGGCATATCCCAGCCCATCCCTACCCCAAGCCTTGCTGTTTAACATCTGATTGAAGATGAAATATTAAGACAGACAGGCAGAAAGAAAAAGAATGTCTTTTTTTTTTGTCTTCTTTTTTTTATCCCCAATATCACACAAAGTAGAACTTCAAACTTGGGATTAATTCTGTGTCTTTACTACTTTTCATTCCCATTACAGTTATGGTCATCTGCCTCTGGGTAGAAAGCTGGCCCCACCATACACATACAATTGTGTTTCAGACTCTCATGATCTTTAGCTGTAGTCATTATGACTATAGCTCATAGCTAAGAATGTCCAGAAATAGCAGCAGCTGGTCTTAAATACTGTAGCTGTCTACTAAGTGTCAGAGGTCACCATGAATACACCAGACTTCTACTCCACTGTCTACACTGACTCTCCAAAGAATAGTGTGATTCAAAAGCCCTTTTCTGATATGCACAGCCTTCATTGGTTTTAGAACCTCTTGCTTGATCCCCCAGAATGGGCACTGAAGCATTGATTAAAAATTGTGAGAATAGCCATCAAGAGCCAGTTTCATTTTTAACACTATATTTATCCCAGGAATTTCATATGAAAAGTATGACAAGGACATTTATAACAGAGACAAGAAGAATGCCATATGATCTGTTTGTGATTAAAGCCTCTCAGATATCCAATACTTGGACAAAACTATGAAGTAATATACAAATCAGTATTCAGTCAAGATTTTGCAGTCAGCAGAATCAGCTTAACACATTCTTTCCCTTGTGGTAAGCAATCTTAGTGATTTTTGATAAATTATATGTTTTTGCCATTAAATGTTATTCTAAGAGATAATGAGTAAAAAAAGAATCAAGTGGTTAATAGCTAATCATTTATCTCAAACCCTTTACTACCCGTTACTAGACCTCTTAACCTCAGCTGAAAGAGTTACCAAAGCTTATGAAAAACTAAAGTACAAACAAGAAGTCAAATAACCAACAGAACCTTAAATTCAGTGGTCTCCAAGAAAATCAGTGCTCTGATTATGTAAAAGATTCCTGGGGACGGGAAAAAAAAAAGCTAATTTAGACTTAGAAAAAAAAGAGCATTCATAAATCTCAAGGAAGAAAGTTTACCTTACTAAGGTTTAAAATCACCAGAATCAGATTGTACAGGCAAACTAATATAAACAGCGTAGCTGCAGGAATTCAATATGACTTTTTCTGATAAAATCTGATTAAAGATAACCATAGAAATGTTTTCAGTAATGTAAGCAATCTATCACCACTGTTTTATCTGCTATGATCTTGCTTCTACAGACAGGACATTTTTTAACTTAACAGAAATAAAATTAAAACAGCTTCAAATTACATTCTGACTAACCGAATTCCCCTTCCTATGTCAATTAGACATGATGTTATTCACTTCATGTTCCCTTACTAAACAGCTGATGTTTACAGCCCTAGAGCATGTCACATATCAGTGCAGGTGAATTAATTTCTATGTATGTAGTCCGCAATGTAGTTGGGGTGAAAAAGGTGCCACATGCATAAAATTACTATGGATGTATAGTTTTCATTTTTGGATAAGTTAGTGTCTCTGGCCTTCATAATGTTCCCCTCCTCTATACATGCTTAAGCCTCCCCACCAACATCTGCATCCCAGAGAGATCACGCTGCTCATCTTGTGACCAGATACATCACCCTTCTATAGCATCATCTGGAGACTTCCCACTGAAGGCAATACAAGTAACTGTATATGACAATGCACAATGAAAAATAACATAAAAAACGAATTTGCCCTGACCCAGGTGTCAGAGAGAACTAATTTTCCTCTTACATCCTGGAATAAAGTAACTTCTAAGAGGAAATAAAAAGACCAAGCGTTTTCATGACCTTCCAGTAGAAAGATCAGCTACTATGAGATGTGAAAATGTGACGCTCTGCACATTTGGCTGATCGATGTATTAATGAGAAATGCTTATCTGTATACACAAGTGTTTAGATAATCTTTGTAAAGGTGATACTAGCTATGTTTCTGCTGGACAGTAAATTATATGTCTGACATTCCTGCTTAAAATATACTGGGATTTTTAAAAACCCAGAGAGAAAAAGGGTTCCAAGGTAGTGCCTGACCAACAGCTTTGGTTCATTACCCAAAAAATCAGTTCCGGTAGAATCATTGACTGTGTATATTTTGCAGTCTAGTTGTCCAAGCCATTTCAATGAAAAATATTTCAGTTCTGATTTTGCATATTTTTTATTCCACTATACTGTAACTGTCTACAAAGAGGGCTAAGAATTTTTCTGACAATTTAAGGTAAAGATAAGATAAGAAGAAATTTCATAGAGTCATAGAATGCTTTGGGATGGAAGGGACCTTTAAAGGTGATCTAGTCCAACCCCCCTGCAATTGGCAGGGACATCTACAACTAGATCAGGTTGCTCAGAACCCCATCCAGCCTGGCCTTGAATGTTTCCAAGGACGGAGCATCTACCACCTCTCTGGGCAACTCGTTCCAGTGTTTCACCACCCTCATTGTGAAAAATTTCTTCCTTGTATCCAGTCTGAATCTACCCTTTTTAGTTTGAAACCATTACCCCTTGTCCTATTGCTATTGGCCCTGCTAAAAAGTCTTTCTTCTAAGCCCCCTTTAAGTATTGAAAGGCTGCCATAAGGTCTCCCTGCAGCCTTCTCTTCTCCGGGCTGAACAGCCCCAGCTCTTTCAGCCTTTCCTCAAAGGAGAGGTGTTCCATCCCTCTGATCATTTTTGTGGCCCTCCTCTGGACCTGCTCCAACAGGTCCATGTCCTTCCTGCGCTGGGGTCCCCAGAGCTGGACACAGTACTGCAGGTGGGGTCTCACCAAAGCAGAGTAGAGGGGCAGAATAACCTCCCTCGACCTGCTGGTCACACTTCTTTTGATGCAGCCCAGGATACAGTTGGCTTTCTGGGCTGCAAGAGCACATTGCCGACTCATGTCCAGCTTTTCGTCTCTCAGTACCCCCAAGTCCTTCTCAGCAGGGCTGCACTCAGTCCCTTCATCCCCCAGTCTGTATTGATGCCAGGCATTGCCCCAACCCATGTGCAGGAGTTTGCACTTGTCCTTGTTGAACCTCACGAGGTTCACACAGGCCCATTTCTCCAGCTTGTCCAGGTCCCTCTGGATGGCATTCCGTCCCTCAGGACTCACTGCTCACTGGTCTTGCTACTAAAATGTTTCCTCCTTAACTAATGCAAGAGCTCATAAATGGTACACAATAAAATATAGAAAATAAAATTCTTCCATACATTTTAACTGGATCCTTCAGTCTCCTTCCTTACTATTCTCAGCCGTTAGAGTCTGGAGCTATCAGCACACTTTTTGAACCGGCTGGACACCTCAGCTGTGGTGAACACCTGTTATTCCTCCTACTCGCATGCCATTGCTGCTTCAGGCTTGCTCAGCACTATATGTTCATCACATGAACACTTAGAGAAAATACACCTGAACTGATGCTGTATCTCTTGAAGCCAATAAGAAAGACAAAAAAAAAAAATCTAAATTTTATAATTTTATACACTAATGGGTTCTGAAAGAGTCCTAGTTCTTTGAACACCTTCTGTACAAAAAAATCTTGCATTACACATTCATCACAATAAATACTAAGTTTTATAGCAATGAGTCAAATCAGTAAGGTGCCTTAGTACAGATACAGCTGATCTGGATGTCTGACATCCTGATAGAATTTTAGTGACATCTGCCACTAAGGCAAGCAAGGTTAGAAGTTTTTTTTAAAGGTTCCAAATCATAAAATTGACTTCCCTTTTTTAAAGTACAGAATGGTCACTTCATTTAGAAAAGAGTAACCTTCTTTTTACTGCATCAAGACCTAAAGCTAAAGCCTTTTTCACCTACTTTTCAGGAAATCTTTGAGGATTTTATCACAAAAGATACAAAGGATATCCTTGTGGTTTTTTATTATTACTATTATTCTATAGTAGCACCTGCAGCCACACTGTAGACTTATGCAATTCACTGTGTATTTGTACTGTAAATTGGAAAGAATAGAAAGAAGAACCTTAGATTACTATCTGAAGCACTAATGAACCTTTCCCTGGTGATGCTAAATCCTAATCCTGTTTCTGTTGATGGTTTAAAATGGATATTGACAAACTGGAAAACAATCAGAAAAGAGTTGCAAAGACTAGTCTAGATTTGGGAAAGCTGTTTTAGATTGAAACTTTTTTTTAAAAGTCTATATAATGCAATTCAAGGAAGGTTACAGTCCAGAGTAAGCTATCTAATTAGATGTTTGACAGCATCAAATATGACAGTGTGAAATGCCTCCCACCCTGCAAAAAAAGTCAGCTGAGAAGACAAACAGGTCAGCATTTCCTCAGTACTTTTTGTGAACTAAGATTATAAAAAAGAGGAGAGAGGCAGGGAAAAGACTGCAGTAGGTGTTTGAGTAGAAGGGGAAAGATGAGATGGATTATTGGTTTTAATATGCTAATATAGAACAATGAATAACTATTAATTTGATACTAAACTTCTGCTTCTCTTATTAAAATAACCCTAGTATTTGACCCAAGAGGGAATAAAATTGCTTATCATCTCCAGTATTCATAAGTCTTCACCCTTTCTTAAACTGCAGTTAAATCACTAATCCAACCTATTTTCTTTTAAAATGATTGTACAGGATACCCCATATAACACAGGGCATGGGAACTTTTATCCCTTCATCTCTCTGACCTGCCTGCAGCTTCTTTTTCCAGTAAGCTCATCTTTCTCCTGCTTATTCAAAAACTGTCTGTACTTTATCCTTCTTCTGTTTTTTTCAGCCCAGTATGGGGCCTGAAGCTCATTCCAGCTCTGCTGCTGGGGAGAGCTGTAACAGAGGAGCATCAAAGACACTCGGGACTGTAGAAAAGGAGGGTAGTAGACACTGTCTGCAAGAGTTAAGGATGAAGTCCAGTGAGTCAAACATGTTGCTGGTGAACATCTGCTTTTCGTATGTCAGTTCATGGAAACTTTAATAATCTAGGGGAAAACATACTGGAAAGCAGGGTAAGTTTCAAAGATCTGAAGGTTGCTGGAAACTGGAGGAACACAGGAGGGAAAGGCCACTTTATACTTGCTCAGCTCTCCGTCTCCTTCATGGGTATCTGTTACTATTCCTTATGCTAAAAAGGATACTTGGGTGCAATTTTTGGTCTAATTCCATACAGGAAATTTTAGGTAGGATCAAGGAAAATACAAAACAAAGAAGGGGAGAGAGATTAAAATAAAATGCATAGATATTTCTGCATCAACTTGACTTACGCATGTCTCATCAGTTTCTTTGACTATCTTTTTTCTTACATCTTTAATGCTAAATGAGTTCCATACCAACTAACTAATTTATTCCCTTTTTGATTTCTGAATGCTTTCATGAACACTCACTTCAGAGAACTGTGCGGCCCATGGTTAGAGTGAACCAGCTATTGGTGTCTTCAGAGGGAACTGATGTAGGCCAAGCTACAGCAGCGGTGCTGAGTCCACGCCATGCCACATCAATCATTTTCATTTGGAAAGAAAGGGAACAGAGATTCAGTAGCTGCATTCCACTAAGTTGGCCATATTTTCTTTTTGTTGAATACATTCTTTTCCCTTTTGGTTCTCATTAGAGATCAAGACAAGTTTATGCAAAATGACTGCACACACTTGAGAATCAACAGCACTGTTTGTCATGAAGCAAAGGAGTATTTTTGTGCTACTATAGTTATGTAGTTACACAAAGGAGAAAATAGGAGTTGTTCCTAATCAGTTCCTCATCTGTTCCTAATTAGAAGAGCAAGCCTTTATGCAAAACATGTTGTAATTCCAAACTTCATACTTAAATGAGTGGAACATGTGAAAGTCATGGTAGAAAACTGTTTCTCATAAGTAAGATTCTAGCTGCTGCTATGTACACCACTGTAGGAAATTCCTAAAGGTCTCTGTCACAAGATACTTCATAACCCAGCATTTAGGATTATTCTGATGCTACAATGGTATTTCATAAACCTAATTTTACATACAAGCAATGAAACCATTAATCACAAGCTTATGCAACTTATTATAGAAAAGGTTATGTCCTTAAAGAGTTTTTGCTCCATCATCTATTTCCTAATACCTTTTTTCAAAAGGCACAGTAGTTTCAGAAACCATTATCCTACACCCTTGTCAGACATAACAGGACATTAATGGCCCAGGGGCTGACTCTTGAAAGATTTTTTTTCTTATACCTACTTGGAATAAAAACCAACCAAACAAGCAAATAAACACTAAGATTTCTTCCTTTATCAACTTCCAAGTTTTGTCATAACTCTGGCAACACTTAGGGTTAGTCTGTTAGGAAATCAAGTGTAAATTGCAGTGAATTCCATTTAAAAAGTGAAAAAATAAACACACGTCTGTTCCTTCATTAAAGGTGACAAAACCAAGTAAGTTGGAAAGGATCAAAACATTGAAGGCAAACACAATGATATCAGTTTATTAAGCACATCTTTTTATTTTAAATCTCATGACACTCAGTGATTTTTAAGTACTCATGGTTCAGCTTGGCAATACATTGATTACTGCAGTTTAAAGTTGAGGGCATAGGTTAAAGGTATAAATGGAATATCTACCCACTAAGAGAGAGAAAAATAAAATCCAGGCATCTGAGGATTATTGAGCTGATTTGGGAAAGAAAAAAAAAAAAGAAAGAACTTTTTGAATTCTTACACTAATGGACTTACTTAAACTAAATTGTTAATCAAAATAACAGCATATGGTCCTTCCACTTCCACCTTTATTTTTGTTTTACTGGATTTTTCTACTTCTGTATTGTAGATGGCATTTTAAAAATGTCCTAAAAGAATTCAAGAAACTTCAAGAGCAGCTTCTCTTCTGATCTTTTGAGGCAAACCGCTCTTCCCTTTAAGTAAAGAGGGAGCCCTAGTAACTTCTCAATGAAATGTCTTATAAAATATCCATATGGTTTTAGATTCAAGAATAAAAAATGATTTAATTCAAAAGGACAGAATTGGGGGTTTTAACCTATCCCAATTCTAGAATTACCATGTTTGTCTTGTCATCGTCACACATCCTTTTAAATAGCAGGTGGACAATGATATAACCACCAGCATTCTAGCAAGGAAGTGCTAGAAAATGTTCCCACTAATTTGACATAATGCCCATAGAGAGGAATGTAATTACTTACAAAGCAGGCACATAGTGACAGTGGCAGAAGGAAGCTCCTTACTCATCTTCTCTATTTATAAAGCAAGGAAACCCTCCTGTAATAATAGAAGGTGGGAAAAATCTGGTATTAAACTTCACTGAATGAAGACAAAGAAATAATAGCATAAAGATTAACTTATAAAACACTAAGTGAAGTTGGCAGAGCTGACAGTTTTATACAACAAGAGAATTACTCCAACACCACCAAAATCCGATGGGTGAGCATAAATGAGCAGTAGATTCTCTCATTTGGCAATTGCCTTAGGGCAAAACCAAAATATTTGCTTTTCTTTGACAGCTTAATTTTGGCAGAAATAGCATCATAGGATCATAGAATATCTCAAGTTGGAAGAGAGCCATAAGGATCATCAAGTCCAACTCCCTGCTCCTTGCAGGACTACCTAAAAATAAACCATATAACTAAGAGCGTCGTCCAGGTGCTCCTTGAACTCTGACAGGCTTGGTGCCATGACCACTTCCCTGGGGAGCCTGTTCCAGTGACTGACCACCCTCTCAGTGAAGAACCTTTTCCTAATGTACAACCTGAACTTCCCCTGACACAGCTTCATTCCATTTCCTCGTGTCCTATCACTGGTCACCAGAGAGAGGAGATCGGCATCTCCCCCTCCACTGCCCCCCTTGAGGAAGTTGTAGACTGTGATTAGGTCACCCCTCAGCTTTCTCTTCTTGAAGCTGAACAAACGATACGGCCTCAGCCACTCTTTGTAAGTCTTCCCCTCGAGACCTTTCACCATCTTGGTCTCCCTTGTCTGGACATACTCTAAGTTTGATATCCTTCTTATATTGAGGCGCTCAAAACTGCACACAGTACTCAAGGTGGGGCCACGCCAGTGCAGTGGGACTATCACCTCCCTTGACCAGCTAGCTATGCTGTGCTTGATGCACCTGAGGACACGGTTGGCCCTTTTGGCTGCCAGGGCACGCTGTTGACTCATGTTCAACTTGCCATCAACCCAGACCCCCAGATCTCTTTCTGCAGGGCTGCTCTCCAGCCTCTTGTCTCCCAATTTGTATGTATAACCAGGATTTCCCTGTCCCAGGTGGAGACTCCTGCACTTGCTTCTGTTAAATTTCATATGGTTGATGATTGCCCAGCTCCCTAGTCTATCCAGATCTCTCTGTAAGGCCTTTCTACCCTCGAGGGAGTCCACAACTCCTCCTAGTTTAGTATCATCAGCAAACTTACTTAATGTAAGATCATTTATAAAAACATTGAAGAGAACTGGCCCTAAAATCGACCCCTGGTGAACTCCACTGGTGACTGGCTGCCAGCCTGATGTAACTGCATTTACTAAAACTCTTTGAGCCTGACCCATCAGCCAATTGCTCACTCAACGTATTATGGACCTGTCTAGCAGTGTGCTGGACATTTTATCCAGAAAGATATTGTGAGAGACAGTATTAGAAGCTTTGCTAAAATCAAAAAAACCCACATCTGCTGGCTTCCCTTGAGGATACACTGGTCATCTAATGCAACCTACTGCTTTGAGCAGTGTCAACACTGAATGCAGACCTCGTTGAAATAAGTGGCTTCAAAGTCAGAAAATACATTACAACCTACTTTTCATATGGATAGTACATTTTAAAATCAAAAACATTGGCGTCAAATATTAACAGAAACTCCATTCAGCACATCAGGAGATATACCTGTACAGCAAAAGAAACATCCTCTTTAACTGAAGTACTTGCAAGCTATCCTCCTTTTCTTTCTTTGAAAAATTAGATGAACTTGTGTCATCAAATACAGAGACAAAGCATATATGAGGGCTGTGCCAAAATTTACCTAAGCAATTATAGGCAAGATCCTGTAGTACTGTGAGAGCCCAGTTCACAATAAGTGAAGGAACTAGAGACATAAAAAACTGTAGAAAATGTTTCATTTTTGTAAAAATTGTTTAATAACAGGAGAAAAGACACCTAACTGACATTCTGTACCCGAATGTTTCACCAAGGCACCATTGGCTGCAAGCCAGTTGTCAGACAACAGACAGCTATGAATTGTTTCAGCGTGAGCAACTTTCTTTTCTAGCACAAAATATTTTTCTAGCAAGAAAATGTAAGGATTTTTATTAAAATAAAACTGTGTTTTCATTTCACATTATAAACACGGGCATAGAAACCTGGGTTTTGAGTAAAATGCCATTAAAATCCTTTTAAACTTCCTACTTTGTCTTTACTGCTAAAGATAATATCCTGAGACTGTTGAGTGATAACAGAAAGCCTTTGTTCCAAATGGCAGACACGCAGGGCAATATGTAAAGAGGATTAGTGGCAGAATGCTACCATTACTCTCTGGAAAAAATGCAAACAAATAACATATTGCCTCATTATCAATTAGCAAAAAGCTTTTTGGCTAATAACCTCAACACTGAAACATGAAAACAGCTATGCCAAAGCTGAAAATGCAAAGCTTTTTGTCTTTTTGTTGCATGTTTCTATACAAGAATTTTGCTAGGAATGTAACTCAAATATCTACCAAGCACTTGTTTTTTGTAAAGTACAAAAGTCTGCATAAGTTTAAAAATAATCCAAGAAGTGCAGGCCAAATTAATCCACCCACTAATAGTCACGTAACCCTTTGACTTCCAGCAAAGGATGCGAGAAATCTTAGCTGGATGATTGAACTGATCACTCCATATTGCCCTTTACATTTCCAGTATCATTACAGAATTCAGTTACATTTTATTTGTGCATTAATTCCCATATTTACTAAGACATAGTGTATATTTATTGTTAGAGAGAAACTATTTAAGGAATGAATAAATGGATGTATTTGGAATGTTGCCTAACTCTCCTTAAATCCAGTGAAAATGTTTCTCGATTCTGTTACAGATTTAAAAAGGGTTATATTCAGGAATTTTAAATCTATAAAAGTTTGCAGTCAAACACCTAAAATTAATCTTCTGGTTTGCTAGCAGCCAATGAAACACAATACATGGTCAAGTTAGAGTGGAAGAAGGATCTAACAAGTGGTCTCACTGCTGAATTTTCTATGCAAACAACAAGCTGTTCAGGTCAATATTTATGGCATATTTTGCAATGGAATCAAAGATTTAAATTTATGTCAAAAATAGGTTTCAGGATAAATACTGAAATCCTTCAAAACCACAACATGCTGAATACATCTCTCTCTCTGTAATAAAGGCACAGTAACAAGAAATTATTGCAAATTCTTGCATAAGAAATATTTGTTGTATAGAGAATAATTGCAAGTTTTCCACTATGCAATGTATTATGATCAGTATGACATTGAGTTTAAGTCTGAGAACATTGAAACTGTGCTGTTGACAAGGGGTATAAAGTATTCTTGTGTGCTACCTGAAACTTAGGACCACTAGATGGTAGAGTATTTCACAAGAAGCTGCTTAATAGAAACTGATATCAGGCCCAGAGCAGAGGGCAGAAAAAACCTGAAGCATAGCTGACAGAATAATGCTTTGGTGCCTTAGACTATTGTGTAAGTTACAGCAAGCAGATTTAGGCATTCCATTCAGGAAGAGCAACAGAGAGCAGGAACATGTACTAGAGAAAAATCATTAAAAGAAAATGAAATAAAAACAAATGAGAAGTACACATGTAAAAAGAAAATGGATGAAAAAGGCAAATGTGGCTGTACACATTGTGATCAGACTGCGATTTAAGATCACATTTGGATGTGTTCTGTGTGCTGCAGTTACCCTCTCATATAACATTTGAAGTGAAAGAAAATTTAAATGCAGGAAATCAATTCTAACCACGTATCTGGAGGAAGATTTCTTTAAGAATAACCTTATTCATCTTCAGAGAAAATATAGTCCTTGAATTCAGTAGGATTTTCTGAGCTGAGCTGATCTCCCACTGGCTTCAGTAGAAGGACTCCTGAGCCCCCCCTCAGCTCCTGCCTGTGCCCCCACTATCCATCAGCTCAAGCTGATGAGGAGCACCCAGGTGCTGCCAGGCCACCCCAAGCATACATGCTGACTGAAGCTGCCCCTCGAGGATTGCTTTCCCTTGGTGAGGGGGACTCTCCTCTACCTGGATGACAGTTTTCACAGAAGTCATACGAAAGGTGGTACCTATCTGGTTTTCATCACTCTGCCAAATTGCTGGAAAAGAAATAGGCTCTGAAGTTATTAGGCAAGGACTGACAGGTGAACAGACAGTAGGGTATTCATCTGCTTAAATACTGGTGTCTAGCGCCATTTTTATACCCTGAGCACCCATGATACCCACAGAGGACTAGCAGATGTGACCCAGGACCTATTGGACTCCACTCCCTTTTGGAATGGCAGCTAGAAGCCAAATGGGAAGTGTTAAGGTATTGAAAACAACACTGAATGCTTTGGCAACTGAATTTAGCTGGCAGCGTGAATATATGTCTTGTTTCTCTACAAAATCAGGCTTAAAAAAGAAGAAATATTTAATACATCAAGGAAGAAAAAAATCTGAGGAGCTCTAAACCTCTCCCATCTGCATGAGAAGATAACAAAAAATTTTTTGTATAGCCCATCAGACTTTTACTCTTTTTTAGATGAATGTTGGAAAAATAACGGGACAATCCATAGTTTTTCTTTATCTTCTTGCAAAACTGCTTTACATTTCTGGATGCATTTCCAAGTACCAAACATTGTCCTATCTAGGTTTCAGCCCACTTCCTCTTTTTTATATGGGTACATTTCTATGGAGAACAACCACCATTATTTTTAGTTGTTCGGTTCTCTAAAATGCAACATCATCAAATGAAAAACCGAGCTATCATTATCTGCCAGCTATCCCATCCAGTGATTGAATTCAAGATAAAAATAGCCAAATGGTTTTATATATAATAAAAAGTGGAAAAGGCAGATTGCTTATAAGAAAAAAAGAAGGAACTATGATAAGTCAATCATGAGCAGAGGAGATGAGAGCTAATAACACATATTGGTGTGATGAAGAGTGATGTGCCCCTTACCAAAGTGGAACAATTTTTAGCAGTAAAAAGATGAAGCATGATGGTGTGAAATAAAAAAATTGGCTAGACTTTATAGAACATGGAAGTTCAGGGGCTTCAAAAGGATTTTTAAAATCTGCTGCGAACAGAAACCTCCATGAGTAAAAAGAATCAGAGAGATTATGCTACCCCTTAATGCAAAAAAAAAGAAAAAAAAAAATTACTAAATTATTTCTTCTACACCCATGCAAAATACAGAGAAAGTATTAATAAGTAAGAAATAGTAAAAGAAAGAGTGAAAAAGAATAATCAGCTGCAAATTACCGCAGAAGAAAATGACAAAAGTAGAAGATAATTGCTAGGCAAATATAAACCTCAGCATTGTCAATTAGCAATCCAGAACTTGAGGAAGATTCTTTTAGCCACAGATATACCAGATATCAATTTATTGGACAGTATTTTAAGGAGTTGGCCATCTACTGCTGATCATCTTATCAGAAGCTGCAACAGGTACTATTTTGCTTTAGCATTTTCATAGGTCTTTGATTCATATTTATATTGGATGACATAGTGAACAGCAAGTCCTCTATCTTCAGAGCAGCACTTGAGCCCTCAGTGGGCTCTGGCACCATGTGCTAACAGAGTTCCACAGCACTGTGGCTTTTGAGATGGTTAGTGAGACACACACCGGTAGATGGAGGCAATATTAAGGATTTAATTCAGCTTTAGATATGCATCCAAAATGAATGCTTATCATTTTGTTCATTCCCATTCATACACTGAAGACAACAGAGCTGGACCATTCTATCAAACACCACAATACTTACACCATACTGATGATTTATACCATCCGAGGTTCAGACCTTTTACTCCTCTTTTCAGATTTTATACTTTTCATTGAAGTTTTTCTAAACCGGATTTACAAGTCTTTTGGTCTAATATCTAAGCAACCCATCAGGAGAAATATTTTCTTCAGTATTATCTTTACACTTTTAATTGTCACCATTTGCTTGTGTTAGAAACAACCTTACAAAGTTTGACCACAAACATACATCGTTTAGTATTTGCATCTTACCATGGTGCATGTGTGTAGCTTTTGTTTCAGGCATATCTAAAAGATAGATCATAAAAGTGGTGATGTACAGATCTTAGAATTTATTTCAGGGGATTTATTTTAAGGGTGGGTGGTAGCAGTGAAGAAATGAAAGAAAAAAATGAACTTGGAGTTCCAGAGTAATTCTCTTTCTACCTTTTATTGAGACAAGCAGATATGCTGGAGGAGTGATGTGTAGGATTAGTGACTGTTTGATTTGATAATTATTGTCAGCCCATCATAAAATTTCAAAGGTAGTGAAAAAGTTATTACTGAAGATTTAGAGATTGTTTGCAATGCTATTTTGAGTGGACAACCACTTAACATGGTGTCATTTATATCTATGATGCCAAAGGCATAAAAGAAGAGAATTCCATTTCAATTACTTTTACTTTATTTTTCATTTTAGTTATGAAAGAACACCTGTTAAATATATCCCCTAATGGTACCAAAGCAGATTCACAGAGCAGTTATCAAGTTTTCTGGTTTGGTACCAATATCTTGCACTGCTAGGAGAATATTTATTAGGTAGTTCTCTATCTTAATAAAACCTGCACTCGTAAACTAGATATACAGAAATGCTTTATGGATTGATTTGCAGTTGCAGAATTGTAGGCTTTCCATTTCAAATCATGATCTTTTAGTATATTAATTTACTTTGTTGAATTTTCTATAGTACATATCAATAAAGTATGAGCATTTCAAGATGCCCAAGGAACCCTCACCTACCTTAGGGCAATATTATTCCTTGTAAAAAGATCATTATTTCCTCATTTAAAAAAAAACTAAAAAATCTTCAAATACTTATGAATTGTACACAAATGTAGTAAATGTAGTAAACTAAGCATCTTTTTAAGCCTACCTATTGATAAACTAAAACAAAAGCACCAAAAATGCATCCTTTTCAATGGGATATTGATTTCAAAAAACTAATGATGATACAAGATGAAATTAATCTAATTCAGTATAAATACCTACACCTGAGCTAATCACCCACGATTACCTTCAAGCGACAGCTAGTAGATACAGACAGAGGAGGGCAAGGCGACAGTCATGTCATCCTAATGTTGACATCCAACACAGGTCAGGTGAATCACATGCTAGTTCTTTTAGAAGAGTGCAGAAGGAGCATAGCGTAACTAGCTTAACTATTAACAATATTTAAATGTCTACATTTAGGATTGATGACTCTCATCCACATTTCAATGTCTACCAGGCATTTTTTCTGTTTGTGTGCATTCATTTATCCACTGTTTGTTGCAGAGTTGTTAATGCCCAAAGAGTGTGGTCACAAGTAAGGATTGATGGAATGAGAGTGAAAATTTCAGTTGTTCTAAAACTCATGCTAGTCACAGATCATCAGTGTTTGACATTTCCCATTTCTGCAGAAGTTTGCTACCCCCTCATGCCTGAGTCTTTAAGTTTAAAAGTGTGGACTGAAAGATAGATAAAACTGCAGACATATTGCCCTCTGGATTTCAGATGGCACATAACTATTACCTGCAGATTAATATTACTTCGTGTTTTGCTGAAATAGATGTTTATTTTTTGAATCACCACACTCTGAAGATATCTTTGAAATCAAGATTTGCTTCAAGTAATAGCTATTAGAAGCCAGAGAGCAAAAACATAAAAAGGAAAAAATAATCTTATATATTACCATAAGTAATGGTCCTTTCTATGAGGTCACTTCAATTGTTTTCACCGAAGAATCAGTAGCAAACTTGATGTGTAGATGTAGTGCTTAGGCACATGGTTTAGTGGTGGACTTGGCAGTGCTAGGTTAACGGTTGGACTTGATGATCTTAAAGGTCTTTTCCAACCTAAATGATTCTATTATTCTGTGAAACTTCAGTTTATATTAATATTAGCAAATAAGAAGGAAAACTTTCAAATTGGTGAAAATACGGAGGAAAAACATCAGTTGCCAGAAGGACACAGTTGCAGCAACTGAAATAGTCCAATTGGTTTTTAACTGGCAAGTTTTCAGTCATGACGATATTTGATTTGTGTGTGTGTGTGTGTGGTCATTGTGGGTCTAATGAGCATAGTTGCCTTAAGCATATTCCTAAATCCACTAAAAACAGGCTGAAACAAGCAATAGCAAATACTTATGCAAAACACTGTATTCTTTCTCGTTTTTCAGGCTTCTGGGTGAAGTAAAAAATTCCATTGTGTGTGGTTTGTTTTTTTTTTTTAATTATCTCAGGGACACCTACTGCCTAGTCATTGTGCAAACACCAGTTGTCCAGTGACCCATCAGCAGCATGCTGCAGAGAGTGCTGCCATTACTAGCACAGTGGAAGTGGTTTGGGATAGTTCTCTCAGAAAAAATAAGCCTAAAAAAAAGTAAGAAGGAATTTAAGCTTACCTTCATGAATGCAGTCCTTGACCACTAAAAGTAAAGTTTGCCCCTTTTCCCAGAAGGCAGCTCGAGTCCCCCTGAGCCCGCTCCAAGCAGGGGTTCACCTCCTCTTCCACACCGGACTGCACTCACTCAAAGGAGTATTCCAACCCAACAAAGCAAGCACAGTCACATACGTAATAAATGTGTTCATTCTAAGTAAAGAAAAAGTATTTTCTATCTGAACAGGCAAAAAGAATTTTTCAGGAGTCTTTGATAAATATAGGTTCATCAAGATAAGATCTGGGCTTTAGTTCTCACAGCATGTATTATTGCCTGATACTCCCTGATACAAAATAGGATAAGGCTAAACCTCTCTCTCTCTATTTTAGGGAAGGTATGATCTAAGCAGACATCAGAAGAAACACATATAATTTTATTTCTTTACATAGTGTATGTAATAAGAAGAATAAAGCCTAACTCCATTGTTTCCAAATGAGACATTTTTACTTAAATAGGAGAGATGAGTCAGGTCTGTAACATACCAAGCACACATTTCTTTTTCCATAATTTATTACTTTAAGAAATAACAGGGTAGATGTTAGTCAAAGAACTGTAGCCAAAGAGGAGCAGCTGACATGCATTTCCTGAGTAAGCCTACAACTGAGAAGTATAATTGTTTTCTTTTTGTTCACAGTAACTTCCCTACTAATTAAAGAAACAAAAATATTAATCCAGTTGGAATTCTGTAATGGAAGAAAATATCAGCCCTAGTTAATTTTTATTGACATTTCCTGTCATCTAAGCAATGTACATTAATATTTGGTGGTAATATATTTAATAAATAACATTTATTTATTTCTTTTCCTCTGTGTTTTCAAAAAGGTTATAAAGCTTTGATTTTTCTCTTTGCTTGTTACAGAGATGAGGGTATAAAACCTGTATCATAGTCTAATATGGGTACCTGAAAATTCTTTCAGTTCTTTGTGCCTTCCTGTGATGCCTTTGACTGATCTAATGCAACAGTGTCTATTAAAAATAGACAAGAAAGCTGAAACTTGATAAGCACAGGAAAGTTGTTTTGTTAAGCCACCTTGGGTTTCTCTTTTTCTCATACGTAGCTGATGCCATTTTTGGAAAAATACCTGTAGTGTAAGCTCAAGATGCAGGCAGTTATAACAGCAGCATGCTATTAAAAATTATTTTTTCTTATCATCATGAAGAAAAAGTAATTTTAGTGTCATGTTGGTTGAAATTTTCAGCAGTTCATTAAGCCAATAAGAATGCTCATGGGCACCTGTCTCTCTTCATAGGGAAAAAAATAAGCAAAAGTAACTTTTAACAGCACTAGCTTTGCAATCAATCCTCTCATTGATTTTGTGTCATGATCTGAAGACTGAAGGGAGGGAGGCGTTATATTACTGAATTATGTTACTGGACATCCTGAACGTCTGAGGACCAGGACAGCATCTAACCTGCAAAGATGAGGGATATTCCTGTAGTAAGTGTCATCTCTTTCTCTGGCTCTGAGAGGAGAAGAATATGCACCCCTTGCTTCTGTCTGGCTCATTTGGGCTCCGCAGCCTAACCACAAGCAGGACTTGAATACCAAAGGGAGCGGGTCAGACATTTCACTCCTTCCCAGGCAGGTTCAAGCAGGAAGGTGGAGTGCTAACCTGGCACAACAGTGAAGGCAGGGAATGGGGTTTATTATTTTGTTTCTTATCCAGTGGTTCACTTTTTGCAATAAAATAAACGTATCCTGTTCATATCAAGGCAGAGGAAGAAAGAAATAAAGAGCTTCCAAGAATTTTTCCTTTCAACTCTGAAATGTCCAGGAAAGCCTTGGGATAAGCATCATCTCAAGTCTATAAAAGCTCCCACATCAAACTCTGGGGAACTTCTCTGGGGAAAAAAAAAGGTGTATGTAAACTATTTGAGATTTCACCAACATTACATCTTTAACTGCAAATAGCAGGACTGACAATTCATTTATTTATAAATGAACAGAATGAAAATTTAAAGCCTATTCACTGCCTACTACAATGATGACTAAGTTTTATTAACAGCAGTGGTGATATAGGGGTTTCAGCAGTCGATTCTGAGAAGAAAAAAACAATTGTAGCCTGGTGAAGATTGAATGTATAAATGTAATAATTCTTTTTTTCCCCAACATTTTCACTACAGACTTGAGCAATAGAGGAGTCAGCTTTCTCTCCAGGAGAGAATATGACAACCACTGTGTTAATGTTAACAATTTAACAATTTTATTCAGGCAGACCACTGAATCTGGAACAGGTCAGTAGATACACAGGGTAATTTGTAACCACTTTCTACCTATATCCAAGTCAAAGCACAACATATGTTAATTCTACAACCATGGAGCATCATGGACTGACATACTATTGCTAGTATGATCCTGAGGAAGGGGCAATCGGGAAAGATCAGAGTTGCGAGAAATGCTGATCAAAAGCAAATGGAAAAGACAAACAGAAAGCAGCATGAGAACTACGTCAGCACACAGGATCTGGACCTCAAACATCCAAGACAGAAAAACTATGCAATAGATTCAACTAGATTCCTGTTTGGAATGTGGAATTTTCTTACTTTCTTCAGAAAAACTGAATTCACAGACCCAACATGCACATGATAATAGGAGAACAGAGAGAGAGAGGAGGAGGGAGCAACATCTCTCAGGGCAGTGATGTCTTAGGAAGGAACATACATAAATATACATTAGATTTAAAATCCCCTCAGCTACACTACTGCACATGTCAGCCTTAGTTCTCTCAGCAGTTTCTAAACTATCATTATTCCCTATTTTTCACATAGGAAAACAGGCCAGAGAGGTGAAGCAATATTCATAGACCAAGTCAGTAACACTCATGGCAATAGGTACTATTACTAATATGAGGATTTTAAACTCAGTCATTACTGTAATTTTTTTCCTAATTATTTGAATTTTTAGAAGTGACTGAGAAACTGTTTACATCTTTAATAAAGTATTAATCTTACCTGTTTGCTTGCTGTGGAAAACGCACTTGCTAGCCCAAGGGGAACAAAAACAGAAGGAAAATTTGTTATAATATTTCTTTTATTTCTACTACCTCAATAGCTATTCTTCATTATCAGCAACAGCAATTTCTAAGAACAGTGCAAAACACAAAGTCTTCAATGTGACATGTGAGGAAATAACATTTCAGCAATCTCACCTTACATTCTGATTCAAAAAATTACTTGGCTCTAACAGGCATCAGTTAGCCTTTAGCAATTTGACTGCAAGCTTTAAACTAAACACAAAATTCCAAAGATTTCCCTCACTGTGATTTTGCTGTATGACAAAACATTAGGATGTGTTTTCTGAGCATCACTTTAGTTTACAAGTTTAATATAAATGTGTAATTACTGACAAACGCTGGTCTGTGTGCTGCCCTTAATTTATGCAAAACTGCTCTTGACCTGTGGTGATCTATCCAAAGAGGTGTTGCATGACAGAAGAGTTTATAACGACAGCCCAACCATAGGACTCTTCCAGTCTAGGCTTGGGTGTTACCACAGTGCCCTGCTGGAGCGGGCTCTCTCTCACCATTTGAAGTCCCATTGAGTGGGGTGTGCTGGGACGAGGGAGTAGGTGAGGGCACTGAGTGGGGAGAGCTTTGCTTTTAGCGTGTTTGCAGATGTGAGGCCAGGCTGCTCAATTTTTTCAATACTGACAGTCCATACCAGTCTATGTTTTCTAATCTTTCATTCCAGGAAGGAAAGGTAAAGACAGCAAAGCCAAGACTCCTTTATGGGATCCACAAGTTAAGCCTTCTACAAAGCACTCAGCAGCCTCCTCATGTTGATCTCTTCAGCCTGCTTCCAAAGCAACAAACCTCATTCACACAGCTCCCTCCATCACTCAGACACCTGCTAAAAACTCCTCCAGACAGTTCACAAGACACAACCATCAGCTCCTTCTTCTATACCTCTGATTTTAAGAAGTCCTCTTGCCATAGCCCAGAACTCCAGCACATATTTCCCCAGAACTCCAGCGTGTATTTCCAGCTTTATGTTTGGAAACCTTCCAAGCAGCCTGCTGTAGCTCTCACAGTGTGAAGCACCTCTGCTACACTTAACTGGTGTTACATTAAATAAAGGAAGCAATGAAACACTCCTAGGAAATTCTCTCACCCTGCTTGACTCAAGGCTTACAAAATAATGCACGACGCCCACCTCAGGCATCAATGAATCCAATGAAAAAGTTATTTTGAATGGAGCTTTGACTACAGCTGTTTCAAGTAATCAAATAAGTATCAGAAAGGCTATATCATAAAATGTTTGCATTTTAAACTCTGTCAAGTCCAATTAATGGGTCTTTTTTCCCTTTGAAGAATTGCACCTTGCTGCTTCTTTTCTTTTGAGAAAGATTTAAATAATTCATTTATTGGTCATCCTTGTTTTTACTCTCAGTTCCTCATATAGTTATATTGTCTTGTAATAATCCCGTATGCCCTATTTTCAGAAACTTCTGTCACCTGCTTGTAGAGAAAAGTTAGTCAGCTGAAACTCTGTTTAACATCTCCTTTTTACAGCACCTCTGTATTCTAAAACAAATAATAGTAAAAAAAAAAAAAAATAATTCCCAGTCTCCGTTCCTTTGATACATAAAGATTACCTGTATGGCAAGTAACATTTAGGAAAGAAATAATAGTAGTTTCAGAAAGTATTCCCAGGCAATGATTCTCCAGTAGTAATAAGGGCAAATTAAAAAGTTTTGGTGAACTTCATCTTTTGGAAACTGGCATGTCTGGCATCCCTTGCCTCCATTTTCCTATTTTCATTCACTCAAGATAAGTGAAAAAAGAACAAAAACCAAAAACAAAACCAACCCAAAACCACAAAAACACAACCCTCATTAAAAGTAAAACAGCTGGACTCTGGGCTATGAGATATGTTACATTTTGTGCAATGCAACAGCATGGAGACACTGAAGAAAAACAGGGTTGTTTGAAATTGTAGGTAATAATGAAAAGCTGGATAATCTGGGAAAAAAAAGGCTGTTACACTTGCAATCAAGGAGACAAATGCACAGGCTTAGGCTGTGGGAGGATTCAGAGTGATGAAAATTTGTTATGTATGACCTTCACTATAGGCGTTCTGCTCTACTGCACTTGTAATTGCCTCGCCTCTTCCTTGGCTGGCCAATGCTCAGGCGATGTCCTTGGCTCCGTATCTTCACTCCTGGATGCATTTGCTGTTTTCTGGCCCTCCTAAGCAGGGAGGTAATGGCTGCTTCACAGGCAAGGAAGAAAGAGGCACCTCTGAGAGTGAGTAGTGGAAAAAATGATGAAGGATGAGGAGTGAGGTACTGAATTATGCAGATTTTATGAGCATGTTGCAGACATGTCAGCATGCCTATATCTCTCAGGGTTAGATATCTAGGATCCATCCCACTTGGTTTGGTGAAGGAAAGCAGTTTTCTGGTCTGAGGCAACTGCATTGTGACCAGATGCAGACACTTCACTCAGAGAAAGTGTAAGAATCTGTCCCTATCCTGAACATTGGTGATGAGACATACTCCAGCCACAGCGGCTGCTTCTACATAATATAGCACCAGCTGCTGTTATTTTCTGTCATGTTACTTTGCTTCTGAAATTCATCTGGTTGGCAAAGATAACAATCTAAATAACTTTTGAACAGAGTCTACCAAGTGCTGTAGAACTAGTTAAAGGGACATTTTAAATGTTGTTTTTCAAATATCTGCACTAGGCATGCAAAGAAATCTATGCAACCAGTTGGCTTTGGATTATATCCGAAATAAGTCTACTCTCAGGAGGAATCCAATTGCTACATCCTAATTTTACATGACATTTTGAAGAAGATTTAGTGTACAACAGTAAGATAAGATATAACGAATAGATAAAGCACTTCTATTTTACTGTTCTTTCTTGAGTGGTATTCCAAGCTATGTGCTTAATAAACATAAAAAAAAAAAAGAAAATAACATCACCTATGTATTTAAATCATTAAATGACTCTGTACAAAAAGCTACAATTCCTCTTAGACAACAATTCTTTTTTCTTTCTTTCCTTTTCTTTTTTGTTTTTTTTTGGTTTTTTTTTTTTTCATATTTCATCCTGATGATGAATGAGACTGATTACTCAGAACTGATTTCATGGCAAGAGAAGCACATGCAGGGCAGGCAGCCACTGAGAAAGCTTTTTCACACTACTACTGTGCCAAACTGCAAGGTGGCATTGGCGTATAGATAAATGTCCCCTGGGGGCAAGTGTGCAAACTCATTTTAACTTGTGACCCAAGACAGGTTTGAAATCGAGCTGGTACCCAAATACACCAAGCTGGGAAAGCTCCTCATATGCAGTTCTGCCCCACTCCCCTCAGAGCAGCTAATTTCAGTCACATCAGTGAGGTCTTTTAAGCGTCTGTTGTGCCTGCAAATAACTCCTAACTGCTCTAAAGCCTTCTCATGCATAAGTTATATCTCCAGCCCTTTCACATGACATTTTCTTCACATTCTTTCATATAACATTCACTAATATGAGGAAATGGTTGAATAAACCTTTCACTATGAGAAGCGAATGGGAGAGCAAGTAGCCAAATTCGGAAAAGAAAATGAACTGAGCCATCAACATTCACACATAACTTCCTGAGTAAGAATTACATCACCAGTCTAGTATACTATTCCTTGTCTTAACTCTCACTTACCAGGTAATGGTTATTAAGATAGTTATTAAGATGGTTATTAAGATAGTTCTCTTCTCAAAGTAGTGATTATCTGTTAATATATTCATGAAACACACCTTGAACATCCCTGTGCGGACTCAAAACATAATTAGCAATGAATATACTAACATGTTGCCTTTAATGTAAACATTCAGGAACTATCCAAGCAGTTTTAGAGACATTTCAGTGCCATACTTTCACAATCACTAGACCTACTATCTTCCCTTAAGGCAATTCCACCTATTTTAAACTTTTTGGGCTAGGTTACATGTTTTTGGTTGGGTTGACAAAGACAGAAAGTCTTAATTTGCTTACAGAAAGTAGTGGAACTATTTGTTTTAAACAAGCAAATAAAATAATTTCTTTGCAACTATCTCCTCCTCCTCTTTTCTTCTGGGAGTGAAGACAGACATAAACCTACAGGGAGAGAGAGTGACAAAGAATACACATGCAAACACAGCTGTGTTTGTTCATGATTTTGTTCATTTTTAAACACAATTTAAATTTTATGCATTATGTATTTTTAAGGAGACATTGTCCCTGCAGATAACAAAATCTGCAATCCCAAGAAACTCAGCACAGCTGCACATAGTTCAAGCTAGTACACATTTCAGATGTGTACTTTTACAGAATGCACCTCCCATTAAGCAAACTCACTAGAGAACATCCCTTAACATTCATTATACATTAGGATTTAAACCAGGTTTTATTATTTAATGTCTACTTAGTGTTTAAAAATGCATGCTCGCTCTTTAGACAGTTTAAATGGCACTCAAGTTTCATACACTAAGTCAGATGCAGTACTTTTGCTAACTCTCAGTGCCAAAACACAAAAGCAATATTGTTTGGTCTGTGTTTAGCAGAACCTTGAGAATTTTAAGAGGGTTGATAACTGCTGATAAACTTACTCTCTAGCTCAGTAAAGCATACTTAAGATACTGGAAGTAATGCAGCATATTTGATTTTCACAGGTTGTTTATCTCACCAATGTGACCCAAGTTTTTCAACAAGTGATAGAAAACTATGTCATGCTTCCTTCGTGAATTAGATTTCATTTTATTGTTTCCTGTTCATTATTGTTCTTTAAATTGATGGTGATAAGCAGACCATCTTATGTGAGACATTTGCAGTTTGAATAATCCAATATTCAGTACAAAATATGATTAGCTAAGAAAGTAATTCACTGATTATCATGGAAGATCACTGATCAGTAACAGGGGTAAAAATCTACAGCTTCAGAGGAAGAGTCATCAGAATTGAATGAATTCTAGATTATTAGTTTGAAACATTACATGCACACAGAACAAACCGTGCAAATTCTGTCAGAAATCTCATTACACAAGGACAGATGTTGTCAGGGTGTCTGCTGAATGATGACGTCATTCTCAACTGAAAGAGGAGCTGACTCCGCATATCAATCATTCCTGCAATCCTTACTCTACGATGGTGTGAATGTTTTTTTACAGACGCTTGACATCTGTAATTTTCATGGTTTGTAGCAGTTAATACGTTGTTCTTCTAGCTTTTAACTTTTATTGCCTCCAAGATACTCAATCCCAAAGTTTGCCAGCTTCCAATTTGCAGAGTTGAAGTCACATATTGAGCCTAAATTGCTGGCCATTTGAAGGGTCGGTCTTTAATATCTGTGTAGGACCTATGTTATGCCTTATGTTTTCAAAACATGTTTTGCTCTCATGAAAATATGCATCTAACATTAACTTCATTTTGAGCTGCATTTCCAATGGCATTGATATTTTTCATCTTCTTAAGTCATGACTGAAAATAGAAACCTGAGGGGTTTTTACCATATGATTATTTTCATCAATATAATATTTCACAAGTCTGAAATAAAAATATTTTACTGTACTCATCAGCAATGAGACATTTATGTACAGAATATGGTTTGAACTAATCTACATAAGAGGCCAATTGTTCTATGACAGTACAGAGAGGCCTCTTCTTCCAGGGAACCAGTTTATAATAGATGTTAACACTTCCTATATTTTGATGGCAAATGAAAGGAAAATTGAGTTGGAAAAATAGGCTGAATTAAAATATAGTTAAATTTACCAAACATCTTTAAGACTTTAAACTTTAAAATCCCAATGAAGCTGGGTGGCATTGCATAGTATGGTATACTGGATGAAATACACTGATAAAAAGGAATTGTGTTTCTTTGATCTCTAGAGGAAGCAACCGGGATCAAATAAGATCATGAATAATATTACTGAATAAACTCGTTTAAATCTTTGGAAAAAAGATCTTTGACATCACAAGTCCATCTCCTTTAGAATTCATCCAGTATATGGTGGGGGAAGAACAGAAGGCAGGACTGGTGCAGGCGGGAAGAATTTAAAATAGGTATTGTCTATATTTGCACAAGTCTCAGGTTATTAAGCACTATTTTATGTTGAGGAAACTGTTCAAATGAAAAATGCATGCAACACATAGAAAATATTGGTTACTTATATGAGAATGGCATTTATAGGTATAATACTCAATGCTGTTCAGATGGCCCAATTTATTAAGCTTATCTTCAGCTCTACTGTAATATGCAAATCTTGTAAAGAAAACTCAAAGTCTTCTGAGTTCATGCTTCACTTAGAAGCTTGGGAAGGAAAGAACAGAAACAAAGAAACCAAAGAACGGGGGGGGGGGGGAATCAGAGTTCAGTCTCCATTTCTTTTTTTGCGTATTATCTATAGAATGCCACCTTGTATAGCTTTACTGTACCTAAAGCTTCTCTTTTTGCCACACACTCCTCTCGCTCCACTCCCACCCCCGTTTCCTTTGACTACATTGCCCTCGTTGAGATGAAAAAAACAAGGATTTAAATAACAGAAATGCAAGATCTCTGAACTAGAGATTGGTTGTTGAGTTCAAAGTATTATTGCTAAAACTTGATCTCCATGGCATTTGCGTGTCCTATTATCATGCTACGTGCTTCAAAAACCTGATGCAGTGCAGCAGAAATCATTTTAAGGTTATTTATAAACAGTATAAAACACTGGATGGCTTTGAGAGTTAGCAGATTTGCACATAGAAGCAGAGTGAATGTGACAGCTCTCTATTGCAAGTTCAAATCTCCTAGAGGCTAAATTAAAGGTTTTTCTATAACAAAGCATAAACCAGAGTGAATACTTTGGCTGTCATTGAGCTTAATATTAGGCTACAGAAAAGCTGAGCAAGATCTGGGACAGGAAGGTTTTGTGAGGCTTTTGCTTGTTTAGTAAACACAAGGGTTTGGATTTTACATGCATTTTTCACACCAATTCCAGACTTAGAATTTGAATTGAACTGAAACTTTCAGTGAGCTTTGAGAAACTTACAGCAAATGCTTGGTTTTCCATTGTGTTTTTGCATGGAGCCTAAATTTGAGACATTGCTGAGAAATGTACTTATGCATTTTTTAATTTTGTTTTGGGGGTTGTTTCGGGAAGTAAGAAGAATTTAATAGCTTCTGATCGTGTTGTCCATTCTTCCAAAGCACAATTTACATTGATGAAATTTCTCATATGCTTAAATGCAAAAGGCTTCCCGCATGATTCACCTGTGTGCGCATCATTGGGGAAGGAAGAAAAGACAGTTTTTGCATTTGCAAAGGGGTTGCTTTTTTCTGCATCTCTCCACCTCACTTCCTTCAGGAAGAGCCAAGAGAGGATGTTATTAACACCAATGATGTTGTCATTACTTCTCTTGAAGTCACTTAATGGTTGATTTTTAGCCAAATCAGCTCCCTGACTCAGTGTGGTCACATGAATGCAGTTTCCTCGCCTGGGCAGACTCAAGGCACTTTCACCTCTAAGGCCTTTTCCCTTCTGCTTTTCCCCTGCTCATTTCACCACACCGGCAGCATCGTTCTGCACTCCTACTCAAACACCCTATAAGATGGCCAGCAAAGCAGGCATCTGCTTTTGAACAGTTACTGGACAAAGTATCGGGGAGCACATGAAGCTAAGAAAATACTCTGAATATCTGTTAACAGCTGAATTTTTCTGGAAACATGAAGGACAATGAAGAAGGTTTAAAGCAGAACTTCCATTTCTGGCTACTAGAAGTGCGTTCAACGAAGAAAGGAAGACAGCCACAGGACACTATTTTTGCAAGCAACTAGTTCTGAAATAGCTTAAGCACATTTTTAAAGAAATAGTATGAAGAATAAGCGAAGGCAGAAGGAGTCTCCAACTAAAGACTTAAAAGATAAACTTCAGGTTTTTAAAGATAATCTAGAAGGGATCAGATTAAAAAAAGAAAAAAAAAAAAAAAAAAGGAGTGTGGGACAAAACATTACAGAAGTAGACCCAGAATTACTCTTTAAGGAAATAATAAATTTCCCAGTCAAATATCACTCAACTAGAGATGAAGCTTACAAAGCACAGAGCAACCTACAGCACTACAAACATGACCAAAATCCCAAAAAGGAGAGGAGGGGGGAGAGAGAGAGAGAAAGAAGCAGAAGGACTTGCCGAGGTTAACACTGGAGTCAAAACAAGACAAAAGGTTGCACAGAACATTAAATTGTGTGGCAGACTCACAAACCAAGTATATGCCCAATGCTTAAAAAATAAAAGTAAAACAATAAAGAGGATCCCATGATTTCATAAGCAAATGCAAACGTTAGCAGAGTATAAACAGGATGTGCAGGGCTGGAAACAGCATTATTAACATATTGGAAGGAATGAACAACATTGCAGTAAAAAGTGAATGGTCTATCAATTCTAAAGAAAGCAGAATGTTAATTTCAAATTGGACACAGATGAACAATTTGGTGTTATCAGGACATGGTAATTGTTGCTCTTGAGAGAAAAGCTGCAGGAAAACAGATGAAACTCAAATGTTATAATAAAAATTTTATTCCCAGCCAAAGAAGTTTATGAAGTAAATGAACAGGAAACTAAGGCAAGGGAAAAGGTACAATCCATACCCAGTACTACCAAAGGGGAAAAAAAAGTCTCAAATAGAGTAAAAGATGTGTCATGGTCCATGTTTCAGCATTGGGAAACCCATAAGAGGGGCATCAAGCCAAAACAGCTATGGGAAGAGTGTGAGGATGTTCCTCAGGGAACATCCTGAGAGGGGGGGCTAAGAGAACCCATCTACTTCATGCCCCTCAGGCACAGAGATCAGGTGAGGCTTTTCTCGTGTGTGGGACTCACCAGCTGAACTTGGACATCTGAAACAAAACAGAGAAAGAACACTGCCTGCTGGCTTCCGAACCAGTGGAGTGACCTTTTACCAATTCCCTGTTTGGTTCAGCACTGCCTGATTTGGCCCATATACATTTAATTTGTTTCTACTTCTTCAGGATTCCACCCACGATAGAAGTACAGCATACAGGGATGCCCAAATACAAAAACTGTACACCAACCTTTAAGTACTCCATTTATCACACAATGCCATTTTACAGTCAATGTTTTTTTAAACAAACAAAACACAAAAATTCCATTATAAGGTTCCACCCAACCACAAGTGATGACAGGTACATAACTACTACTTGGAAGTGAAGTGCATATACCCATAGGATTAGTACTATTTCTGTGGATTGCTCCAATGGAAATTTCTTTAATATCTGTGTTTTTAAAAATAGCTAATAGGAATTTTATTTAAAAATAAACATTATTCTGCTCTCAAAAGTTTTATTTAACAATTCTGGATGTGTTCAGAATGACAGTACCACCCAGAAAGGACACAGCGAGGGGATAATTGACCTTGTCAGCTAGAAGCAGTCTTCTCTTTTCCTTGGAACATTTAACTCATAGATACAGTCAATTACCTTCAGGTAATGCCCGCTTCAAGGGTTTTATTGCTCTGTTCCTTTGAAATGAAATAGATTTACTAGCCTAAGTTAGTTCTGTTTTGCCTGAAGTTCCAACAGCATTTTAGCATAATTTTAGCAATATTAAAATTCTCTCTGATTCTAGTACTAGGTTTTAAAAATAAAGCCACCGACATCTGTGTTTCAAAGCAATCAAATATTTATGAATCTTGCAAGTATTTTTTTCCATAACCCTGAATTGATTAGTATGTGTATTAAAGTAGATTTATAGGTTCAATGGCTGATTTTTACTTGTTGCATTGTAAGTGTATTGGACAACTTTTAATCTAAAATTGTGTCTGTACCTTATAATTAGTTGGGAGAGTCTGTGGGTCTTTGGCTTAAGCCAGAAATCCTGGCAGAGCAAGAACAGGGCACAGCAGCATGCCATGGTTTACTACTCTGTCACCAATATAGTCTCTGCCCAGGAATCTTAGAGAGTTTGTGTTCAGTGCTGAGAAATCCTAGCTGACAAGAAGTCAATAGAACAACAACTGAAAAGAAAAAAGGTTGGAATGCAAAGCCCATGGCTCACACATGAGCCCCTTGTCTAGTACTTGTTCAGCACAATTAAAAACCTCAAATTCCTTTCTCTCCCAAAGAAGCTTCTAAATTAGTCACACAGCAGAAGGCAGACACAGATTCACATGAGGCAAAAATAGTCTGACCTTGGATGAGAGTACTTTTGCCCCCTCCTTATTTCAACTCACACATAGTTAGCCTTTTTTTCTTCTTTTTTTAAGAAATATTTATGAATCTATACAGAGACTAGCAGAAACAGTCTTGACTGCACAGAAGAGACAATCAGACCAGGAACTGAACTAAGAAGGTACTGAATTTAATTGCTTATTGTCCAGATATACACAATCCATGTTAATGTAAGATCCCATTTTCATTGCAGCTAAAAAGCAAAGCAAAAAGATAAAAAGGTTCACAAGGAGCAAAAGAAACTGTCTACAACTCTTGCAGAGAACTGGTGTATGGAATTGCAAGCAGTCCAATATTTTGTTCATTAACTCCTAATTAGATAGTTCTATAAAGAAGAATGAGCACTGTCGGATTACATATCCTACCGCAAGTCCCCAGACACTTCCTATATTGTGTTTATTTTCACAGAAGCAATAGGATTTAATTCTACAGTAATTACTTCCTAATTTTCCTCCAGAGCAGAAGTATATTACATTTCCTGCTAAACTGAAAACAGATTCTACCAAGTAACTGCTGTCTTGCAACTTACTGATAAAAAGAGCAGAGGGAAAATATTTCAAGCGTTTGTATTCATCTTTGAAAGGTGCTGAGTCCAAGAGCAACTGTTGGATGAGAAAAGCAGGGCTAAGAACAGAGTGTCTGGGCCTTTGTAGGATCAATACTAATTTTGTTCAATATTCACCGGGCAGACTACAATATGTACCTGCATCAATTTCCTTTACATGTAGGAGAAATTTATCTCTCTCTTTCTCTTTAAAAAAATCAGTCACTCATAGTTTCCTACAAGTTTGAACATTATTCTTTCAATTGGCGTCTTCAGCATCTATCTAACTGCAGTATACTCAGCTGAAATCTATACCAAATTTCTAGTTATGCCATTTTTAAAAAATGCATTCAAAGCGTTTCCCAACATTGGAGTTGAGTATTGGTGGCGATTGAAGATATATTGTTGTCAAACTTTAAAGCTTGACCAAAAACCCCTTTTCTCAACATGGAATTAGAATAACAAATCTCCAAGCCTAATATGTGACAGCAACTTCCTTTTTGACTCTGGTCAAACTAGTGAACTTTCTGCTCTAGTTCTGTTGTCTACAGAATGGAATAAAACCTCCAAGGGGATGTTGGAGAAGCTGAGGGAAAAATGATAAGGACTCAAATGATTCAGTGATTCAGTGAAAACACTGCTTAAAAAGTGCAATCTTGAAAAATAAGAGGCCAGAAACCGGAGTTTTGTTTTGTAAAGAAAATGGCCATATTTTTCTTAAAACTGTCATAGAAGATTTTGACCGGTATTAGCCAGTTGCCAAGATTTTCTTAAGTAAGTATCAGTTTTAGCAGCACTATTTTTGAAGTATGTTTTCTGAGATTCTTTGAAAGAACTCAGTAGACATTTTCCTGATCAACACTGCCTTTTTATTCATTTAATTCCAAAAGGTCAGTAGTTAATCTGAAAATTTTAACCAATACTTTCACTATGTTTTTATCTTTGTACCTTTCATTTCATCTTCCAGTGTCTTCACTGGTAATCATGGCCATTTCTGGAGAACAGTGAGACCAAAGTCATCTCTGGAGACAGATCCAGGTCATTCTTTGTGGATGCAGCAAGTGCACCACGTGCCACTGTACAGCACAGAAGCCTCTGTGTAGGGCTTTGGAGACAGCTTCTGAGGGCTGGACAATCCAGCCACAGAAAGGGTATACTTACACAATCAAGGTGTGGAGATCTACAGGTCAGCTTTCTTAGAAAGCATGTTCAAATTTTGAAGTGTGTGTGGTTTTGACACAATCCTGTGCTAGTACCTCTACGAGCAGCTTTGGGAACAGAACGGGATCTCACCCTATAGACTCAGAGCACCGCTGAGCTAGGTCACGACTGCTTCCACCCACCCCAGTAGATGTCTAAAGTTTTATCAATTAAACTCTTTGGTACAACTTTTGCATAAAAGCTACTTCTGCAACTAGCTGTGAAAGATGTGCTGCAGAAACAGATAGAAAATGAGTTTCAAGAAGCTCTTGCTCATCAATTCATTAAAGAATATCCTTAGAGAAGTGCTGAAAGAAGTTATGGTCTTATAGACTTCGCTCCCTCCCCAGGCGCCCCACATTTTTTACCACCACTTTTCTTTTTCAATATGGAGGATGAGCCTGTTGAGGCCATACAAGTCAATTCCACCTGTAAAGCTTGTCCAGCAGTAACTTTCATTGTGGACATAAACATGAAGTTTTAATTATTAGACAATACCCTTGTCAATAGTAATAGTGTAAATAGTTTTTCAAAAGAACTGTATAAAGGGAAATACACAAAATATGAGACCATGAAAGATAAAGAATCATAGCTTCCCATTTGCATTTATATGATTGTTTTTTCTTCTTGTGCATATTTCAAAGTATTTTACAGAAAAGCATTTTAAATTCTGCCCATGTGCCACCCAGCTGAGGATTGAATACTGTTCCATGATTAAATATGACAACACTGGGCTTTGCAAAGTCATGAATGAAAGATTTAGCATGGACAGGAGAAGAGCTATTTTGCCGTCTTCCCAAAATTAATGTTACTCCTACCTGTGAACAGAGCACTAATTCTAGTCTACCGCTTCAATTACAATGTCTTTGGTTGCCTTGCTGCTGCCTTGTGCTAGGTTTCCTGCTTCCAGACTCATTCCACCTGGCAGAAGCTCCAAGTTTTACCCAAAGAGAACGAAACAGAACTAACTAGTCTGAATTCTGCTGCATGTGCAAACAGAGAAGAGCGATCAGAAAAGGAAATTGGGGAAATATAAAGCAAGAAACAACAGCAGAAATAGATGAGGAAAAAAAAGGATATTTTCTTCACGTGCAGCACTGCTCGTAATTGAGTAACCACATCCTATCACTGCTGTTGCTTCCCTGCACTTCCTTCCACCCTTGTCTGTCTCTGTCCTCACTGCACACCATTCATCTTGAAACTCCTTTGATACTGCCCAACAGTTTTGGGTAAATACTTTTTTCCAAGTATTTTGGAAGGTGCCAAGCACATGAGAGGATACTGACATTACACATACACACTGAATTAACACATTCACATGTATAGCTTGTGTCTTTCTAAAAATATAATTAGACCAAAAATTTTCCAAATATTTTCGTATTTGGAACAGACTGGCAATGTTTTGTATAAATCTTTCTTCAGGCCTGAAATAGAAACAGTAACTTGTGAGCTACAAATAAGCTGAGGACAATTGTTTTGAGATTAGTTTGATTTTGTTCATCAACAGTTAGAGAAAAGGCAGGTCTAAGTGTCAAATGGATGGATGCTAGAGGGGCGGATGTGGTGTAGTACCTCCTCTGGGTTAGTCAGAGAAAAGCAGTGTCCTTTCTGTGTCCAAAGTGTCCTTTTGGCTAAAAAAGTACTTTTTTTTCCACCTAGGATTCCATTTTATACAACAAGTACAGCTGAAGATCCTTATTTCACCACCATAAGGACGTGATCATGAACACTTGTCAAGAATTCACACTGGCAACCAAGCCTCAGGTACAACCCAAGATTGCCCAAATTCTACTTGTCTTCATCGAAATCATCAATAAGACACTCCTTTGTAGAAGCTGGCATCCTATTCTGTCAAACAGCACTACATCATTTTTTTTTTCGTTATGAATTATCAAATCTAAACCAAATGCATACAGCTTTCCAAATGACATAATTACTGAAGAACTGGTAGCATGACATGTCACCACGCTGTGCTTCCTTGCTCCGTTCCAACCTTTCCTCAGCAAGAAGCAGTATTTCAACACTACAGTTTAATCTTTGTTCTAGTTTCTCCTCTCACAACTATCTGAATTTCAGAGAAAGAAAAATCTTGCAGGAACAACTGTGTCTCAGATACTTCACTTATTTTCATGAACCTTGCAACATTTGATATCACTCTACGTTCCATAGCTCTCTAATTTCATACATTTTTGATAAATACTGAGTCACTTAGCACCAAATGTACAAAATAGTAAGAATTAAGGACTGTTTTACAGGAGACACACATTATATCAAGTACAACATAAATGACCAAAAGACTGTTGGTGGTACTGCACATTGGGACCACTGCTATTTTGAGCACTGCTTAACATTAAACATGATCTCAGCCTTGCAAAGAAACTGCCATTTCACTTGAATGTAGCCTTCACCTATAATAAGTATATGGGAAAGACTACCACTCACCATCACAGCTAAACACACATCAAGGTAAATTTTAGAGGTACAACTGACAGTTCAAATGTTATAGATCCCAAATGTCATAGACATTTGCCTTGCAATTTCTGAGGAGTGGTAGTACAACTTTGCAGAGCCTTAGAGGAGCAACTGTCAATCAACCAAAGCTCAAGAAAATAAGGCATGTCATGGACAGCAGACAGAGGTTATTATAAAAATGAAATATGTTGGTAATTGCATTCATTTTCTTGTTGTCTCCATTCTCAGATGGAGCAACAATAAAAGGTGTGAAATATAATTCTAACCATAAACGATGAAGACAAAACGCTTTTAAGCTATAGAACTGAGTTTCAAATTTATTCAAACCTCGCCATAAGCTTCCCTCCCACCGAAGAAGTGATCCAACTTTCCTCTCCTCTGTGCTTTCTCCAGTGTACCTAAGCATGGTCCCCACGATTTCGCTAGTGATACACAACAACTTCGTTTTACCGAGGTATTTTTAAAATCCCTCGGGTCGAGGCTGAAGCACACGAGTTAATGCAGGCTTGGCACTGTTAAAGTGATCCTTTCCTGCCATCTAGGGGACACGTACTGGTGTGCAAAGGGAGGAACAGATGATTGTCTTCACAGTTACACATAGGAAAACTTTCTATTTGAAATGCTTACCCCTATGCAGCAAAACAAAAATCAACTTAATTGAAGAGTAGCAGAACTATCAAGAAACAAACCTAACTGAACAGTAGCACAACTATTTTATTAGAAACCAAATGTGTAACAATTTAATTCTAGCATAACCCTGAAATTTTCTACAGTAAATTTCAGTTAAATGCCCAGCAAAAACATTTAGTTGACAATTTAAGTCTCGCTTTTATGACACACGGACATGTCTTCTGAGCTACTCAGCTGTATGAAAAGCCTTTTTATTTTCCTGGATACCTCAAGAGAGCAAGATCTATGCTGCTATAAACAGCGTGTAGCTGCCAACAGCCAATACAGAGGTAAGAAGAAAGGATTGAGATGTCTGTGGTCCCAGAAATGGAGAAAGTCAGAAAAAGCAAAGTTGCATCACAGCTGATATTATGAAAACTAAGCTCAGTGTCAGAACTTGCTTTTCGATACATCATTTACACAAAGCACTAACTTTCTCAGAGCCTTATTCTGCTGCCTGCACGGTGGACAGGGCAGAAACTTAGTACGTGACAACATGTCCTGCGCACCGTGCAGACAGTATGCACTTTTGTATTGCTCTACCCTAAGAAGCAAAATACAGAAATACTTGATGTCGAAAGGTCATCAATTTAAAAAAAAGAAAAAAGTTAAAACTTGTTCTAAGATGCAAGTTCCTATTGCTAGTGTTGGCATCGCAGTCACATTTTTCATATTTGCTCTCTTCACTGTTGCCTTCCAGGCTGTTTCACACGGCAGACTCTACAAAAGGAAAGAGCATACGCAGCTAAATGCTAAGCATAGTCAAATGCACACACAAAAATCCAAACAAGTTTTTTCCTCCTCTTCCATTTGGATTTGTTTTGCTCTTCCTTTGAAAGGGAACAGTCCACTGAAAAACACCCTTCACTAAAATAAACAAAGACCCATGGTTCCCATGGCTGAAATGATGTGAAAGTCTCTTTAGGATCAAAGTTGGAGCTTCTCCTGGGATGAAAGGAAGCAGGTGTCCAACCAAGATGTTTTGTGAACTGGCTACAAGTTCTTGTACTGCACAAGATGCAGGCCCCAATTCTGCCCCAGTGAAGGGACTGAAGATGAAAGGCTTTCCCTAACCCGTACACTTAAAGTGACAGTGTTAACACTACTTTGACACCTCTTCACCAAAGAAGAAACACAAACAAAAAAACCCTGAATCTAACAGAACAATTCTTCAATTAATTTTATTTTGATAACAAAAAATTTCTGCCCAAGTCCTCTTCCCATTACCATGTGCAGTATTGTTTAAATAGCTGGAAAGAATCAGTGGCTTGGGGGTACTGAAGGTCTTTACCACCTAGGCAAGAAATTCCAAAAAACAAACAAATAAAAAGCCACGTGCCAACCCATTTACAGCAGTATAATATAAATCTGTATAAGACACCTTAATTTCTTGAATGGAACATAGTATATGCTTGCACAGCACAAACAGAAGTTTGACACTAGACCAACACTGCTGCTGAAGAAAAAAACTCTCTAGATATTATACTTATGGAATTTGTTATTCACAGGGAAAAAAAAAAAAAGAAAGTCTCCTGCAAGATCAGGATAATAGCACATATTTCTGAAGAAAAATTCCAGTGGTCAATAGCAAGCCTTAAATCTGACACAGAAGAACTTGCAGAGATTAAAACTACAAAACTGCTGGTGCCCACAGGTATTGGAGGAAGCTGTGATGTGGATCCCAAGTGTAAGTACAGCCTGCCTGGCTAAACTTCAGGAAATCTGCTCCCCTGTACCAGAAACTGTCATCCAGGGTTTGTAGAACATCCAGCTAGGGGACTCTCTAGATCCCCAGATAAGATGCCAGCAATGTCTCGGAAATGGAGACTGCTCAGGGCTAGAGGGTAAACATGAACACAGACAAACAGAGAAGGTACTTCAGCAATTTTAAAAATAAAAAAAAGGGGAGGTAACAGTGAAATGAGATTGGATTTAGCAAGACAGCTCTATGAGGAAAATGCAGCTTACTTGGTAAAATCTATAGTGTATGACCACCTGTTTTGTTTTTTTTTTTTTTGTACAGTACCTCATGTGACTTTGTCAGCATCTTTAGACAAGACAGTACAAGGCAAACATACCTTGGGGGGGGTGAGGGGGGTGGCAAGGGCTCAAATTAGAGACAGGATGGAAAGATAGTAAAGCACCATGAAGCCATCAAGAAATCAAGACAGCTTGTTTCCTACGCCTGACCTCCAGTGGTGAGTACAGACCAAGATAAGGTACACCCTTCAGGCAAACTGCCATGACCATATTCATGAACAGTGAGAAGAACCTACGATACATATTCAGGACTTCTCAAACAGATTGAACATTGCACTTAATGAAGGAAATTATAAAGAAGTCCCATTCAGCCACACTGAGAACTTTTGTGCCTATGAACACTGACACGTTCCAGCTTTAGTTTTCTGAAAACAAACCAATTTTATGTCAATTTGACTGTTTACAGTGACATTTGTGTAGTCTTACAGAATTTTAGGTAGTTCAGAACTTCTGTAATTCGTTGGCTAGTATCTACAAAGTTTTCTCTTCATTTAACATATGTTTATCTTTCCATTAACTTAAACTAAAGCCAACATGCACGTGAGGTTTCTGGGTTTGTTTTTTAAATGTGATAAAAAGTACAGTTTCAGGAAGGCAACTTTATTGAGTGTTTCAGGAGGTGTACTCCTATGCGAGAGATGCATCATGTCTAGGTAACAGCATGTAAATATACATGTAAATATGCCAGCCTCATCCAAGCATGACAAAAATTGCTCAAAGGTGCATGCTCATGGAGGCTGCTTAACAAATCAGAACTATTTCTCTCATAATATTATGCATTATTTTAACACAATGGCTCTGATTTTATAAATTAGACTATAACATGCATATCAATTACTTTATTACAATATCCTGTATTTTGTGTAAAATGGATTATTTAGGAGAAAAATCTTTGTGATATTTTACTTGAGAATGTTTTTAAATGTTTCCTTATATTTGTAATTTCCTCTGAGAAGCTGATTAACAGTGTTCTTGTGAACAGTATATTAAATGCAAAATATTTTGAAGTGCAAAAGCTACCTGAAATATATTTACTACATACAGAGTAACAAAAATAATGCAATGTTTGGCAGTGCAAAGACACATGCAGTGTTCTAAAGCACCCCATTGTAAAAATTCTTTTAATCAACCTACATTTAGTTTAACAGGCTCTGATGGTGATTAAAAATAAACCCCCCAAAACTCCACACCAAACCTTTTTCAAAAAAACAAACCACAGCATAAATGCTGTGAACAAACCGATATCATAAATGGAAAACTGTTGTAGAAAATGAAGTAGTAAGGCGATCAAAATCATGGCTATTTTCAAGAATGTTTCCTTCTGAAAAGGTACTCAAAGGTCTTAAGTGTCAAGGAATTAAAAGAAAACTTTCATTATTCTGATATTCTAAGATCTACAACAGGACCATTTCCTCCTAAGTTAGATGTATTACCTCAGGTGAGACTGGATTTAGTAATCAAAGTATATATTTATGAATAGTTTTACCTAGAAAGTGTTAAATATAAACTCACGCTTTTTTTTTTTAAAAACACAATCAAAGGGCTATACATCCAGGTAGCGCTTTTTATAAATAATCAGGACTACATTCTGAATTACATAAAAATAAACCTGAAAATAAATCTAAATTGCAAACTGAAATGATTAAGTCACCAAACAAGAAACCTCATTCAGAGTATCATTTTATTTTTTCATTTGTAATTTGCTTCCCTAAGAACAAAACAAATCTTATTTTCACACATTAGAACAGTTGTTAACATGAACATTGGAGCAAGAAGCTTTAGTCTCAGACTTTAACCTTGCCTTGCATTCCTCTTTTTTCTTTAAGCATTACTTTTCACTGATGTAAATTATTTTCTGAGCATTTTGACTTGACACTCAACATAGTCTTTCTCCTAAATGTGACTTTTGCTAACCAGCATTAATACATAACTTTATTCAACCAATCACTGATTTCCACATGTATTCAAAGTCTTCTTTTTAACACTTACGACAACATATTTGCTGATACTTTTAAAATTTCATTAAGCTTTGTTCAAATAAAAATGGAATCAAATTGAAATTTACAAAACTTAAAATTTTATTAAAGAAAACTCAGTGTGCTTGAATTATCAAACCAAGATTCATCAAAAATATTTTGTCATTAAAGAACTCCAGTCAGTTCGCATGATTCTAGGAACCAGACTCCACATGGGTTTTAGGCATGCAAAAGTGCAGAATGGTGCTTTTGGAAAGCCTGTCAAGCATTTATGGAGGTTAGATACTTGATGGCTGCTGGGATTTCAGTAGGAATTGCATATCCACTATTGGTTTTGTTTTCTTTTTTATTTTTTTCTCAGAGGTTTTTTGGGAAGTGTGGTGGTTGGATTTTTTTTGGTTTTGGTGTCTAATGTTCTGAATTAACTTCATCCATAGCTTTAGATTCTCTTTACAGATCTAACTTCATCCCCTTCAAATTGAATTAAGAGTTACTAGGTCCAATCTTTCAACACCTGTTTTTCAAATGGAAGCTCTCTACTTTTTCAACTTTCAGTTCCTAAATTTCAGGTGCATGAATCTAATTCGAACACCATCAAAAGTTCTCTGCTCCTGCAAATAAGACTAAAAACAAAAATTAAGGCAAAATATTTTCTCTGCAACAGAATCTGAAAACATATTTGATAATAGGTAAATAAATGTCAAGATTAGCTTCACTCTGAAGTCTACAAATACAGCACCATGATTTTGTTCTATTTATAAATCTGGCTTCCCTTTTGATTTTGCATTCATTTAGAAAACAGCACTCTCACTAAAAGGTGAGGAAGGCTCATGTATACAGTATTTAAAATTTTAACAGATTACAGCAAGTCTACACATAACACTGGCTGCCATGATTCCAAATTTAATTATCAAGAGGTTTATTTTTATAAAGGTATTCAAGTTCTAAGTGACTAAACCAGCACTTAATAACAGAATTTTTATCCATTGTACAGAGATGTATTTTCAAGTAAAAGAAAAAGAATCATATCCAGATATACTGAGAATGAAATAGATTTCTTTTAAGGCAGAAGTTCAGTTATATACCAGGTTAAAAGCCACCACCATATTAACTATAACTAACTCGTTCAGCATTTAAAAATTTGCATTCATAACTATTAGCTCCTGTGCTGGCTAGAACTCTGTCGATGTTCCAAGGAAGCCCAGCTGGAGATATGGTTATCCTTAGAGGCTAAAGCTATGCCAGAGTAAAGTCAACCTACTCACTACTTTTTCATTATTAAACAAACTGCGCTCACTTATGTTAGTAAGTTATATAAACTATTTAGAAAGAGGAAATATGAAATATTGACAATGACAAAACAGATTTTAAAAAGCTATCATCGAAAAAGTTAGAATACATATTCAGAGTAATTTCAATGCTTAAAAACAGATTCACATATGTTCATCCAGTTGAAGATTAGTGTATTAAAAAAAGTTAAGAAAATACTTTGTGTTTCAGTTCAGCTGCACTTGATTCAAGTACAGCTTGGGAGTTGGCTGATATAAATTAAACATGGTCACTGCCTCAGCAGTCAGAAGTACAGAAAAATGTACATGTTCACAGGATAAATAGAAGTCTCTTCTTTTGGAAAAAAAAAAAAAAAAGAAGCTATCTCACTCCAATACGGGAGGTCATCCACTCCAAGCCTTGGCATAATCTGAAAGATAAAAGATGTTATATTGGTACTAGTTCTATTCCAACATTTTTGAAGTATTTTCTACTTGTTTTTATGTTTAAAAACATCTACTTAAAACAAATAAAATCAGCTGGAATTGGGATTGAAACTTGAACAGAGCAAATAGTGTTTTAAACTAAGTCTACTTAGGCTTTAACCACAAGAAGATGGTCAAGCATGCTATTTCATCGGAGCTTGGCACTCCTTCAATTTTTTTTCCTTATAAATCTAAAAGACACTATTCTTAACATGCTTACTTATAAGTACATGGAACCAAATAAGTTTTTCTTTTTCTATAGGTTTCCCATTAAAGACTGCTTACGTAAAAGCTAGACCTTTACATATTAATACTAAAAGACAAAGGACAGGTACCCAGACTGAATTGGTTCACAAAAAGGCAGTGTATCAAGAATTCCAAAATCCCATTATAAAATTAAAAATATGTTTATATTCAACACCAAGATTGCATGGGACTGAATCTGCTTACTCACTCAATTTGCATCTCTATTTAAAAGTTTTCCATTTCAGAAGATAGGCTTTCCTTTGATGTAGTTAGTTACCTAGTTTATGCCACCTTTAAACTTTACCTTTGTAAAGTATATCATGACTTAGCTATCCAAGAGGGCTAGCTTCACACACACGGGGCTAATCTCCCTAGAATTCTGTCAGATCTTCCCAAGATCGCTCAGCTCAGCGATCTAACTCTGGGAACTTTTTTTATGAGTTGGTCTTACTACTGTCACAGTTTTAAGTATTCTAATTACTCATCTTTTTTAAATAAGAAAGAAGCAGCCTAGGATGGCCAATGTTTCTAGACCGAAGGTCATATTCGTTAATTTCTACCTTCCTCCAAATGCCAACTTATTTGAAGATCTAAGTATATAAACAAAATACTCAAAAGTGACTTTGGCAAAACTGGTAGGAGGAAAGCAGTTAACTCTTAGTATGAAACAATACAATCCAAAGACTCAATCAAAAAAACAGTTTGCTTTCACTAATACATCCCACCCTAAGGAAGTGAATGCTACCAATGATTCTACAAGACATCTCCATCACATTAGAAAATACTTCATGCTAGGAGTGAGGAAGAAGCTCTCGCTTCTCAAACACTCAGTTGGATTCACTATTTTTGATGTCACAAGGCCACATTATTGTAAAGGTTGTACAACACAGCTGAAAAAAACTAACTATTACACTATTACACATTAGAAGACTGCTTTAAGAATCAAGATGAAAAATTAGCAAACTTCAAACCATGTAAGCAAGACACTATCCAACTTGTTACAGGCATCCAAAAATGTTTTTTGATCTTTATAGACAAAGGATCTAAGGAGAGCTCAGCTTTCCACTTTAGTAATTGCTGGCATAAGTTATATACAAGTTTCAAAATTAGCTACATCAGCCAGATATAAATAAAAGGTTTAATATTGGTAACAATTTTGTTCTATTCCAGATCTATGTACCTTTTCATCAAAACTATGTTTGAATGCTTATGAAAAAACCCAACCAAGCAAAAAAAAAAAAAACCAAACCACCCCAACCCCCCCATCTTAGAAGCTTACAGCAGATGAGAATGTAAAGGAAGACGACAGTAGCTTATTTCTTTAACTACACAAAGACACACAGAATGAGAGGGTAGCACACAGAGAGTAAACAATTATGCCAACAGCTACATATTTGGGGGGGTGTGTGTGTGTGGGGAGTTGTGTTGTTTGGGTTTTGTTTTGATTTTTTTTTAACAATAATCTGAAAGACTTTCATACAAATTTGGAGTTTAAACTATGAAAAAAAAATCCACAAGGTTCAATACAGAAAAGGAAAAATTCAAACTGTCCCTCTGACTGCAAATACCAGAAAATATGTTCTTTCATGAAATCCACATTGGTGTCAATAGGCTTCTAAATCAGTATTCTCATTTACAATATATTACTGTACAAGCAGTAAGCATTTACCCTTCTCCTGTCAAAGCACAACAGGACTGAATGTGCCATGGGTGATCCTTTATGGAGCTAAGGGTGAGGTATGTAGATATTTCGGCAGCTGTCATGCAACCTTTCATGTCCTGCTTGTTTGCAAAGATGAGAACTGCAGCCTTCCGTAAATCCTAGAAGTAATTTAGAGTATTCATAATAGTTATTATAAAAAACTAAAAGGCTATTGCGTTAACTGAAGTTCTTAAAAGAACTGTATTTAAGCTAATCTACAATTACACAGCAGCATGGAGTTTTAACAGACTTACCACATTAAAAATTAATTACATTAAGACTGAAGAAACCAATTTATTCAGAAGTGTTCTCCACCACAGAGAATCAAACTATGATGTATATAACTATCCTTTTGGTGTTGACCACATGTTCATATATTAACTAATGAAAGTCTTGTCAAAATATATTTCATAAAGCTCCAAACCATCCATCCAGCAGAATTATTACTGGATAAACATTCCAAAATCTACATTAGATACTACTCAAATGGAAAAGCCTGCTAGATATCATTCTCTTGAAATTACTTTCAACTTCATTAAACAAGTTCTGTAGCGATTAAAGCAGTAACAATTTAAGAAAGCTATCTAAATTCTTGTAAGTTTTATCCTATTGTTCCAAAAAGGGAGCTCTAATAAAGCTGCAGCAGCTTTAGTAAAAATAGAAACTAATAAAAACTTGTTTTGTTTCTGTATGGAAATTAGGATTTTACACAGCAATGAGACAAGAACTGGGATGTATGGTTTTAGTTGTGCACAGGGTAAACAAATGCAACACTCAGGAAGCTGACGGTTGTAACTGAGTGTTCAACACATTTAAATGTATATTAAATTTTGAGACTATTTCTCTATCGAGAGAAAACCCCAAACCTTTATGTTCCAATGTTGAAAATTCACTCCTACTGGACTACTGTCCAGTTTAGGCCTACCAACTGTTTTCAAGAGAGGGTAGATGACAATTTCGTAAGAGTTTATAACACTGGAAACTAATAAATTACATGGGAAAATTTCACCACAAAAAGTCATCTTTCCACCTTTTTGGTAGTGTATTTGCTCCTTACTACCAGTCCGAAACGACTTTAATATTAACTATAAAGTAAAAGCCTCACTCATTTGAAACAATGCAAATCTCTCAGAGAAATGAACTTCACAGAATTACTTGCATTGTACTAAATCCTTTTCCTTCAAAAACAAAGGGAGGTATTCAGATTTAAAACAACCTTAATTTAGTTTGAGAGTGATCACAGAAGGTTTTAATGTACTTTAGCTAATCCATTGTAGATGTTGATTTAGGATGTTTGAGGGAGTTGACCCAATGTTGAACAGTCCTCAATGCAACATATAATAATAAAATTACAAACAAAATTCAGAAGGAAACTGAACTGAAACTAATTTATCCATAGTATTAGATATGCTCCTTAATTTTAAGGAACCAGATTAAAACAAACAAGAATGAGAAACAGAATTGCCTACTTTCTAAAAAAGTATATAAAAATAAAAATAATTTTAAAAAGTTTCTTGAAATTTTAACCATTTAACTGAAAGAAGAGAGAGAGTGGTGGAGAACAATAATACCCAGTTACATTAATATGAAGTTTAAGATATTTTACAAGTTCAACATTTGCTAAGTAAAGAGTGATTTGATTACAATCAAGCAAGCCCTATTAGAAGATTGCTTAATAACAACTTTCAGGTTTATTTATAGTTTACATGGTTTTAAAATGCGACAAATATGCATGCACATTTAGGCTCAGAAATTTTTTTGTGACAATGTAATTTCTGCTAACATAGGAAGCATGTAATGTTATTTGACTGTTCACAACAAAAGAAAACTATTATCCCAACTCCCCACCATACCTCATGAGCCAGCATTCTATAAAGTTCTTCTTTTGTAATAGAAAGTCGCTCTCTATCAATGCTGTCAACAACAAGAATGATGAACTAGGGGAAAAAAAAATAGTACAGTATGTAAGTACAAAGTATAAATTACAAAAAGCACTTTTTCAAGAGACCACTACCACAAGTCTTCCTATATAAGAGAGACATAGACTTTCAGAGCACGCTAGAAAACAGAACAAGAGGTTTATTGTTACAGTCTTTTGCTAGAGCCCTAGTAATCATACATGAAGATTACAGTTAAAAACAAAAAAAGATTGTGCTTGTACATTTCAGCACTGCTATTAAGATCTACTTTTGTGTACTATGGTTAAATCTCCTTGGTGGATTTTCAGGCCCTACATCATAAGCAAAATAGTGATGTAGATACCAGAAGCACCTATAGATAGTGGATTACATTTAAAACATGAATGACAAACTTGCTACACAGTTATCAGTAAAAACAGCTATCGCTGTCCACCACTACTTGCATACTCAGAAAACCATAAAACTGAAATTGAAATTTCCTATTTTGAAAGAAGTATTTTTAGCAATTCAGCATCATCTTATTCACAAGGCTTAAGAAACGTTATTTCAAAGTAGTACATCAGATCCCAGAAAGCTATGTACCTGTAGGACTTAGCATTACGTTGTTGCACAACATATTGACCTTTGTAATGCAAAGGGCCTGTGCAGTTGGCCTCTCACTTACAACTTTGCACCCTTCCACCTAGGCACTTGGAGACGGCTATAGCAGTGATTTTACCCGTACTGTTCCTGCCAGACACATTATTCTCACGGCCATGCACTTGGGAATCCTGAGGCACTGCTATGTCTGGTACATCAGGTTTCCCATGGGAAGTGATTGTCACTGGTATGAAAATTACTCTCTTCTACCCCACGCTTTCTGCTCCTTGTTTTGCATCTTCTATTTTATAGCCTTACACTAGAGGGTAAAAAGACATGGCACTATGTAGTAGGTAATACTCAAGTAAATGCTTGTAAGCATTCCACAATACTACGCGTACACAAACCATAACAACTGATCAGTGTTCAACACTTGACCTGCCCAGAGTGTGCTCCAAGGAGCACTAGCAGCATCATAGGTGGGAACAACCAGTAGGGAGATCAAGCACACTCTGATGAAAATTATACAGATGCTATTAAAAAAAAAAACAAACAAAAAACCAAAAACCAAAAAAACCCCAACAAACTACTACGGAGAACACATGCTACACTGGATAGGAAACCAAGGAGATGACATTCACCTGAGAGACTCCACCACTTCTCTGCCCAGATGGGAATACTTTTCCATCTCTCTTCTCTTTTACTGTAACTCTTTTTGTTTGCCCTCACTCCCAACAACTTAACCATGAGAGCTCCCTCCCCTTTCTTCTCCCCTCAAATCTTGTGTCTGTAAGCCTGTCTCAACATCCTTTCTGTAAGAATACGATCTGCCTCTTAAAACAGAATTGCAGAATTAGCCATATTAAGTTGAAACTAATGAGGACAGGTATGCACCAAAAAGCTTATTTGTGGGATTTTTACATTACTCCAAAGATTTTGTGTAGATTGCTTCAATTTACAGATAAGGAAAGAGAGAAAAGAGAGATAGTAATAAAAAAGGATTAGAAGTCACTGCTATAATCCTCCAACATATGCTCTAAATCTCTTCGCCTTATAAAATTAAGGGGATTCATTACCCATTGAAAATGACCACAAAGTATGAAAAACTAAGTCAATTTAATGCTGCTGTGACTTTGAGTTGACTAGCAGATGAGGAGGAACAGTAAAGGAATTATTCATATCGGGGAGGCTAGGATTAGCACACTAAACAGACCCCTTTTCTTCCTCAACTGTTTCCAGCAGTCAAAGCTTCTAAGTAAAGGGAAAGTTCTTCTTTCCAAGTGCTAAAAAGCACTGGATTTTAAACACTTACTAGCCAGAATACGATGAAGAACATCCCAAAAGGATCAAAAAAAGGACTTATACATGTATCTCCCCAAATACCAAAATTAAAGATTCTCAATGGACAAATGTCAAGAACGTATTATTATTGCACCAAATAATGCTGGCAGAAGTCTCCTCACTTTCATGTGTATATGTCTTAGATGTAGCCATACTTTTCTAGATTAAATTAAAAATATGTTTAAAATACTAGAGATGAAGGTTCAGATGTCATCTCCAGGCTTTCAGTAGATATAAAGTTTCTGAACAACTGGGGTGGATCCCTCTAATCTCCCCTCTCTCAAAGCAGGGCATAGGGCAGAAAACCTCATTTTACAGGAGAATGGAATGCTTATATAATGAGTAATATCTACAAGAGATCTCTACTTTTAGTAGAAGCGGTAAGAAATGAAGTCTAAAATCTTTTACATCAATGCAGAAGTCTCAAAGTGAGGCTACAGAGATTTTATGTGCACGTTGCATTGATAACCTTTTGGCATCAAAAAGACTGGCATAAAAACCAAACCCTCAAAAGACAACTGTTGCTGAGTTCTACTCCAACCTTTCCAGTGATGGCAGCTTTACCAGTTACCTCATGAGTACTGCACAGCTAGACTTTCCTTTATCCGCTGGATAAAAGCCACAAGCTGATGAGCTTTTTTAAATATTGCTGCCTAGAGAAAGTTTAATTCCTTACCCTTAATTGTCGTTACCTCAGAAACATTTCAAACTAGATGTACAGAAGTTAGGTTAACCACTGCAAATCCTCACCAAATTTGCAAAGTACATAGCAAAATTTTCTTTTTAATCTACTTGAAAAAAACATGCAAAAAACCCATTTGATCTGAAATGTATTTTGATATCATTTGATTGTCTAGGAAAAAAGTCTAACTTCACAGTTTATACCACAGATCAAACAACACTACTGTAAAGTATACAGGAAAAATATTTCAAATATTACCAGAAAATTGGCTGCATACCAGAGGCATGTTACACTTTTTGGGTTTGTTCTTCCTCAAAAAGATTTAAAAACAATACAGCTGCAATCTTTATAAAAATCTACCAATATACCTAATAATTAAATAGAATTTCAAACAAACATTTAATTTGCAGATTTCAAAGCAGCTTCTGATACCTCTGTGTTTGAATAATAGGTATTCCACGATGACCGTAATGATTCTTGTCCTCCAATATCCCACATTAAGAAATGAGTGTTTTTCACCACTATTTCTTCTACATTGCTTCCTATGGTTGGAGAAGTATGAACCACTTCATTCATTAAGCTAAAGGAAAAAATATCACACCATAAAGACCAGTCAGTAAAACCCACAAGGCTCATCACAGCTCAATTACAACAAATTTGTTGTTGAAAACGTAACTCTGATAAAAAAAGATTAAAAAACTAGGCATAGTTTAAAAAACTATACATTTGAATTTTTATAGAAATAAAGCAAATATTCAAGAGCAGTTCTTTAGTGAAAAGATTAGTTCAATCTGAATTTGGACTAAAAACTGTGGCTGACCAAGTTCTAGTGTGCTTTTGTAGCAGAGGCTGTAGACATGCTTAAAGACATCAGTAATGAAAAATAAGCACCATAAAAGGCTTATAACAAATGGATAAGTATCTGCATTTTAAGAGGCTTCTCTTTTTAAAGGATGCTCTTCAACAGATACTTAAAATGCACTTGTTTCAAAGTAGAAGCTGCTATTCTAAAGATCCCAAATAAGGGGAACACTAAACTGTGCAAAATATAAATCAGAATATAATTTTATCAGAGCACTCAACTTAGTAACTCAATATTAAAACAAATTCCTAACCACTGTTTGTTTACATAGCTGCAACTTTCTCAGTTCTACCTTTAAGCTTTGTCAAAAGTGCTTAGGAAAAAGGTTTTTGGAAAACATCCTCTCCTGCCTTCGTATCCAAATATATGCATAGTAATTTGGCTACACCCTTCTCCTTTTCCACAGTTACAACAGTAATTATGTTCCTGACAATATTCTTGAATTTATCATAGATATTCTTGTAATGCTGGTAAGATTTGGGTGCAATGATGTTATTGAAAATGCTTCAGGTAGGACCTAGGCAAGATGAAATACTATTTTGAGGAATCCTCCATCACAAATTTTAGACACTGGAATCAGGAAACATTTGGAAACATTTATGGATTTTTGCACAGTGGCTAGAATTTCCAGTAATTTAGAAATCACTTTCTTCTCTGCAGTTCTTGGCAACAGGATTATTTCTATGCTTACAAATAAAGATAGGCTTTGATGGGAAAAGAATTTGCAGTTCGCTTTGTGCTTGTATGTACAATTTTGTTATTTAATTTACAGTTCACTTTTAAAACACTGCAGTTCCTTCACTTGTCCTTTAAATATTTACTCTGTTTAGAACAACTAATACTATTTATGTACAAACTGTGATCTAGAACCCTAGAGATTCCACCAGGTTGCAAAGCTGAATTTTCAATGATTGAACAGTGACAAATACTTAAATGTAAACAGAAGCACAAAATAGTTCATATACTTACAATTGGTAAAGAATAGTAGTCTTTCCAGCATTATCAAGTCCCACTATGATTACTTTGTGCTCTGCATATACACAAAAAAGACAAGAATAAATTAGTGGAAACAGCAATAATTATAATTCTGGTTAATCGCTTTTCCCTACTGAAGAAAGCATCTGCTTGTTTGTCTTATTTCAATAGCTTACACAGACTACTTGTGACTTCAGGACAGAAAAAAAAAAAATCCACAAAGCCTCATTTTCTCTTGAGGCTACAGTTTTAGGAAAAGTCAGTACTGGAAGTCTTCATATAGGAATGGTTACTAATATGATTACTTCATTAAAAAAATCTAGTTTTAGAAAGAAAAGTACAATGAAAAAATATAACTCATAGCAGTGTATCCTCTTAAGAACATCACCAAACATCCAAAGACTGCACAAAAAATTAGCCTAACATTCAAGGCTCAATAACAACCACTTATTAAGGGACCACCATCATTTGCACAATAAAAACTAAGAGGAAGCTGTATTTTGAATAGATCACAAATTCCAACATTGCAATTTCTGAACTGAAGTCACAGAATGACAGAATGGTCAAGGTTGGAAGACACTTCTGGAGGTTCCAACGTCCTGCTCAAGCAGGGCCACCTAGAGCCAGTGGCCCAGGACCATGTCCAGATGGCTTTTGAGTATCTGCAAGGATGGAGACACCACAACCTCCCTGGGCAGCCTGTGCCAGTGTTCAGTCACCCTTACAGTGAAAAAGTGTTTCCTGATGTTCAGAGGGAACCTCCTGTGTTTCAGTTTGTGCCCACTGCCTCTGGACCAGTCACTGGGCACAACTGAGACGAGCCTGGCTCTGTTCTCTTTGCACCCTCCCTTCAGGTATTTATATACATTAACAAGATCCCCTCTGAGCCTTGTCTTCTGCAGACTGAACAGTCCCAGTTCTCCCAGCCTTTTCTCATACGTGAGATGCTCCAGTCCCTTAATCAACCTTGTGACCCACCGCTGGACTCTCTCCAGTATGTCCATGTCTCTCTTGTACTGAGGAGCCTGGAACTGGACACAGTACTCCAGGTGAGGCCTCACCAGTGCTGAGCAGAAGGGAAAGATCAACTCCCTCAATCTGCTGGAAAGCCCAGCTTATAGAATATAGTGATCTTCCAAATGCTGCAATGTTATTTTTCCAGGCACAGGGGAGGCAAAACCAAAACCAAACAAAACCAACAAAAAACCCCCAGAATTTATATGCTTCTCTGTAGTTAATCCTTCATAGAATTTCAAATACAGCGGCACAGCCAATTAGAATGGTGGTTCTTTTGATACATGTGTGAAGTTAGAAGATACTGATCCGCTTACTGACAAAAAAGCAAATCACTTGAGAGCAAAGAATTTACAAACAGGCACTAGAAGTAAAATTTGCATAAAAAGTCTGTGAACACGCTCACTTTTGGAGGGGTAATATTTAAAATTCTAGGGCACCTATTCCAAAGCAAAACGTGGTTCACAGCAAAGAATTCCTCTAAAATATCACATTCGATCTACAAGACTTATAACAAATTACTAAAAGGTGACAAGATCTATCACAAACACCAAACTGGTGTTTTTCTGGCTGCAAGTGGGTGGTCTAAGGATGAATTAAAGTGGTTTGTTTTTTGGTTTGTTTGTTTGTTTTTGTTTTTTACATCTATTTATATATAAATAACCTAGGTCTTTTCATACAGAAAGTGATTTTAATAAAACAATCTCTTGCTTGGGACTTTTAGAAGTTTTGCTATGTAATACAGCCCTAACAAATGTTGAAATGTATTTCCTTGTATCAGTTCCCCTACTACTGCATCCTGCCAACACATTCAAAGGAAAGAACTTTTCCTGGCCTTAAATCCAGTAATACTTTTAGCCCCATAAAAACCAGCATCAGTAATTAATAACCTTTCCCAATACATAAATGGTACAAAATCCTCTCTGCTTTCAACTCTAATAAACCACGCCACATAGCTAGACTGTCCATCTCTTCTTTAAATTCAGTTAAGTTTAAAGGGCTTTCAAAGTTCAAACACAGAAATACCCTTCTGTTGTTTTCAAAACAGCCATGTTGTCAACTATTGTCTGGAAGAAGATGACTCTACTTTTGCAACATTCTGTTTGAGTTATTTTCAAGGAGGAAAAGAAAAGGAATTCCAGTCAGGCATTACATTGCTCTTTCTCACCTTCACATCAGAATACAGAGTCTTACTTAGCAATGAATGAGAAAAGCATTGGATGAAACAATATCACGCTACTTAATTAAAAAAAAAAAAATCCCCATTGAAATGACTGTTTTTGAAAGCCACTGAAGCGTGAATGGTTCAACACTAATTGCGAAAAAAAGGCACAGCTTATCTGCGTTACTCTGTAATCAAATGGTATTTTATACAGTAACTGAATAAGCACAAATAAGAAACAGTCACACAAGTGTTAATTAACTTTGATTTGAGGATGAAAATAATAAGATGAAAGCATCGGTATCTCATACAAACAGCAGTTTCCACCTTTTATTAATGGCAGTTGATTTCAGATCTGTCATCTATGGCAATGGAAAACTTCTTCGCTTACAAACATATTCTAAAGTTGAATTTTTGTCTAGTTTGCTTAGGTTACAGAATTTTTACTTGTATATGTGCATTAGAGGAAAGACATGTGAACTTAAAAACTGCCAGACTAAGACAGAACAAAACTTTAGCAAGACGAGTACTTGTTTACAAGAGCAACTAGTAGAAGATAGACGCTACATTCAAGAAAAAGGACAATTATGGAGTAAACCATAGGCAGTGATTTACGCTCATATTTATATTCTGTACTTACAGACTAACCCAAGTTTCTCCCTTTCACTGGCTGGTATTCAAACTCAGTTTGGGTTGTATTCATGAATATCTTCCTGGTCCACCATGTTCTTGGCAAAGGAAGAAGAAAATCCATAACAGAGTTGCCAGAGCAGAAGAGCAGAGTCTTTTTAGATCAGGTAGAAAGAGGGGACAAAAATAAGTAGAAAAAGTAGGCATATGCAGGGGAAAAACAGACAGTGTTAGACTACTGTTTAAAAGAATCCAAAGAATTCTGTTATAACAACCTTTCCTGACAGACTGTTTAAAAAAAAATAAAAAAAAAATATACATAGTATTGTTAAAAAAAAAATCTCTGGCAGTCTAGTATTACAAAACAATAGGACAGTGAAGATAATCTTCTTGCAGATGTTAGAAGAAAGACATAATATGCTCTTTTCTTCATTTACTTCCTCTGTGGTAAAAGGACTCAAAACTGATGATTCAATTCTCACAACTTTGCCCTTTCCTCTTTCTAATTTGCAAAAATTAAAAATAAAAATATCTCTAAATACTTTAATGATGAGCAAGGCTCTTCCAACATATTTCAAAGAAGAAATGAATATTGGAAAGGGTACCGATAGTTTTCAGGCCATGAAAAAAAACCCACATGTAGTTCCGAAGAACAACAATCTTGGAGGCTTCAAGGCTGAAGACAGAATGGAGACAGAAGTTTGCTAAAGAGGAGGCAGGAGGAATAGCATTTTACTAAAGTTCAAAAATGTTTCAATACAAGGATTCATTCTGCACACTCAAAGCTGCCTTAGAGTCTTATTTTAAACACAAAAGAACTGCTTAAATACATCTTGTATTTCCAAACTTGATTACAAGAAAGCAGCCTTTAGTAGTCACTGGAACTAAAATCCATTTGGTTTTCCAGGTAATGGTCTCTGCTAACGTGACTGTACGGTCTGGGAACCATCAGCAAGCCTAAGTGAAGTAAACTGTTGAGTTACAGAAGTTCAACCACCTTGACTTAGAGCTTACCATTATTTTTCAGCAGTTTAACACCTATAGCATTTATTCAGAGCAACCTGGAAAACTTTGAATGACTATAATTAAAAAAATTAAAATACACATATATGAACTTCTTAAAGAACTCTATCAGCCACACACACACAAAGGAATAAGGTATTGGCAATTGTCAGAGTTGCCTGTATAAGGGTTGCCACATTTGCTTCTGTTTTTCCCTTATAGTGTCATTAAGAGCAATCTTAACAGCACTGATGGAACGGTAAGTCAAGCAAGTTTTATTCAGGTTTGTGTTAACACAGGCAAAAAGGTAGCTGCTCCACCACTTATTCGTATTACTACATGTTGCTTAGAAGATTGTGCCGTTTGAGTACTGAATCATAGCATAAGCCGGTCATTGTTGAAGTCTGATTTTTTTAAAACATACTTTTAAAAGTAAGCTATTTTCAAAAGAAATCTAAGTTCAATCTGAACTTATGACACTTTATAACTAGACTTTAAATGGCTGCAGGGCACGATATTTTAAATGAAAACAATAATCAGACAATGTGTTTTGTCAATTTCAAAAATAAGGAAAAAGAATCAGGAAGCCATCAGTAAGTCACCTAGAAAAAAGACAAAAGTCTATTTTTAAGCCAATTGTTTCTCTTATAAGTAAAGTATCTCTATTTCATTGCATTATTCAATTACTATTTGATTAAGAGACAATACGTATTGAGAGCTGAAAGACATCAAAATGTTTATTGTCCTCCCTCCTTCAGGCTTTAACCTCTGCACTGAAAAGGCACAGAGACTATAAAACAAGAAGATTAAATATGGCTCTGGAACAGTTTTGTCCACTACCACCACCACCACACAAACAGTCACTGTTTAAAGACTACTGCCAAACTCAAACTGGAAAGGAATCCTTCCGAGCATATCCACAGAACTAAACAGATATTCCCTGACGGACTGTGCTCAGGGCAGAGACGGTTAGCATTCCTCTCTTTCATTAGTCATTGACTCACAGGTCAGCCCAGGCATCACCCAGTTTCCTTAAATTTCTCTGCACTGCAGCTTTTCCTGTTCCATAATCCCACATACCAGATTTGGGGAGTAGATGGTGCGCTGCAATGGAAAAGCAAGCGCATTCTGCCAGGGGAGCAGGAAAAAGAGCTAAAGGCTTTCCCCTTCTAAAAGTTCCCATCACAGGTCAAAGCCATACAATACTATTTTAACCATTACATTTTTCACCATGAGCCAGTCCGAGTTTGCCAAAATGGGCTAGCCATAATCAAAATGGGCTGAACCAACTTGAACAATTTCTACTGCATGTACAGTGAGCTGAAACAGAACAACACACAGATTCAACTCCCTGGTAGGAACACACAGATGCTACCCAAGTCATAGTGCTAAAACAGTTGAATACAAATAGAAAGAAATGATGCTGGAAGAGGTCGACAGATAACATTAGTCAACAGAAACTTATTGCTGAATGTCTTTAGAAACAGATTAGGTTGAGCCTCTCGACCTTCCTTCCACTACCTCATCCTTACCATTGGAAAGGATGGTAAGAGAATCAAATTGCAAATTAGTAATGATGATGTGTAAATTAACAAAATGACATTCAGTGCTTTAGTAGGATCTGAGGTACCTTTATTACAAGGTTTTCCTGCAAGGCAGAAGTCACTCTGAATGAACTCAATTTTCTGTACATCGTGCATTTACTTTAACTGCACTGAATCCTGAAGCACAAAAATGCATGGGGCTTATTTTAAGATGTTAGTTATCTTAAGACGTGCATTTTTCAGAAAGCTACCAACATATTTTATTCCTATAAGTTAACAGTATTAGCTCACCAGTAGATACTTCTTTAATGTTGTCCAGACCTTATTGAGCAAATACCTTTCAGATTTGGCATTATCAGCTCAGCTGTTATTCACATTTAAGTAAAGCAAAACTGCAGTGCATAATTAATACTCAAGTCAAATGCCAATGATTCCTGTTCTGTATCTTCTAGCACTTAGGCACACCTCCTCCCCCATGCTCTACTTGATGGAAGACAGATGGCACCTTCTAAATCTTTGCTTTGTTTAACCTTTCATTTTGCCAGTATCAAGTGCTTCAGACTATCAGCACAACCCACACTAGCCACAGTGAACTGATGATACGCTCCACACACATCACATCCTTGGAATATTCCCTCTATATAGTCAAAATCGTTGCGTAAGCTACTGTTCTAGTCTGCTCAACAAGCAGTTTCATGGGACAGCCTGTGAATTCTATATAGAATATATCAATAGATTTGATATAACTAGAAAAGCAACCAAAACCAACTCAATAATTACTACCCTTTGTTATTAATAATAATATTATTTAGAGGAAGACAGTCATGTAATTAGAGAATAATTTTCTACTAGATGGGTCAAAAATTTATGTTTGAAGAGAATTTTCTAGGGTGGAATTTCAATTTTGGCCATAAAAAGAAACTCCCTTCTCTACGGTCACCACAAGAAGAGGGGGCAAAAAAACCCCAACAAACCAAACCAAAAAGAACCCCAGCAACAAAACAAGGTCAGAACACACCCCAGAAGCCTCTCATTGGGATAAAAGCCAAATGGTAAGTATTTCTCAGTACTGCCTCATTTATCTTAACTGTGATACTAATTTCATTAACATTTTAAATGTACAAAGAAAAACTTTCCTTTAGGAATTAATATACAGTAACAAAGACGTGTTTTCCACTAATGAAATGGAATCAACATAATCTAATGTTGTCATGTACTAACAAAAAAAAAAAGAAACCAAAACAACAAAACTGCACCTCTTGCTTCCTTCCTGAAGATAAATATTGACATCATAAGGTACCACACAGACCAACACTAAAAGCCACCAGAAGTTATCTCCTGATCGGTTCTCTGCTTATAGATGTCTCTTCAGAGCCCTTCACGGAAGGAAAGGAGTCACAGATTGCAGTATTTGATGAAAACCGAGACAGTACTTAACAGTTTTCTAGAGAATAGGGGGAACCTTGAATCCTACCAAATGGGTTTTCCAGTTCAGACAAATAAGAATCTTCAAATCAACAACAACAAATTCAGAAGACTCTCTTACAAGACTTCAGAAACGATGCGGTGGGACAGTGCATGCAGGGGAAAGATAAATGGTCTGGATCTCCCTCCCACTCCCATCCCATGAAAAGTCAGTTTGATACATAGATGTTAATATGTACACACGCTGAGACTTTGCTCTGGTATTTACAGAATTAGAATGGGTTATGTGCACTGACAGTGACAAGACTATTAAAGGGACACCAGGTGTACCTGCCTCCCAAAACTTGCAAAATTGTATTGGCAACAAAGTGTTGCACAAAAAAGCTTAATTATATTTTTAGTAACTTTGAAGTGAGAATGAAGCATGCATTTGGAAATCTGATGAGAGAACAATAATATTAACATCACTTTGCCTGCTCCAAACTCAGGGCCTCAAGGAAAAACAATACCAACAATAAATTCCTTGACTATTTTGTTTTCTAACCAAAGAAGGCTAGCTAAACAAGATTCATTAAAATAAATAAGTTAATAGATAAAACATTATTTTCTATTTTTATGGTAAGTGTCTGAGCTAAAGGTGGTGGCAGCCACAAGTTTTGGACTCTGGATTAGAGCACGAGCCATTAGTGTGGAGCTGGGCACACTAGGTAGGAGAGAACGGAAAGCTATCCCCTTACAACCTTTTTATTCTTGGCTTGAGAAGTGGTTTTCTTGGGTCACTAACTGTATTTACCTAGCATCTTTGCCAGAACACTAACAGATCTTTACCTCAAAGGCCTCAACACAAGTTTGGTGATTTGTTTTTCTTGATACTAAAGATAAAAACAGCATGATTTTAATAGCAGACTCCGAGTTAAAAACAGAAGGTCTGCAAAGACAAACACGACCTTCATCGTCCATCAAAGCTTCAGCCGCCACAACAGTGAAAAAACATGTCTGAGAGGCAGCAGCATTCACCGCTACGCGAACTCGGGAGCACACCCCTTGAAGGGCTGCCCAGGATAAACGAAGTGTTTAGAGCAGTCGGGGAGGAAGGGGGAGAGGAGGGGACCACCTCAGTAAGAGAAACAAAGCGACTCCGAGCGTGAGGCGCCGCCGAACCAGCGCTCAAGGCGCTGCACAAAGAAAAGCCCAACTTTTGCCTGGGAAGGCCCTCAGGGGAAGCCCGGCGACCAGAGCAGGCCCCCAACCTCCCACGGCTGCCCGCGGCCCCCTCAGCCCCGCGGGCTCCGCTGGCGCCCGCCCGCCCGCCACCGGCGCGCCGCCCGCCGCACCTCCCCGCAGCCGGCTCGGGCCCCCGCGCCCACCTTGGTTACCGAAGAGACTCCACAGCTTGGCGAATATCAGGCCCATGCCTGGCCTCGGCTTCCCGCCGAGCCCCCAGGGCACCCAGAGCTCAGCCAGGCGGCGGCGGCGGCTCCCTTCGGGCGGACGCAGCCCGCAGCAGCCCCGGGGCAGCGGCCGGCAGCGGGGCGGGCATACGGCGTTGCCCCGCCCCCGGCCAACGGCCGCACGGCGCGAGGGGCCACCTAACGCGTACACGGCTGTCGCGCCGCGTCACTCCGTGCGTCATCACGTACGTCTACGGCGGCTGGCCTCCGCGGGAGCGGAAACGCTGTCTGTGGGCGGCGGCCAGGGTTCGGGGCAGCGTCTCTCCGGGGCGAGCTGCGAGGAGAGGCCAGGCTTTTCCCCAGGGTCGGTGGAGAGCCGAGGGGTCTGGGGTCTAGCGCGGCCGGGGAAGAGGGAGCCGCCCCGCAGAAGCAGCCCCGCCGCGGTGGTCGGCCCCGGGGTGGGAGTGCTGCCGGCGCCCGTCACCGTGTCAGTCAGCCGGGCGGTGCTGTGGCTGGTTCGCGGCCTTCGTTACGGCTGGGAAGGGCTCGTGGTTTTCAAGGCACACAGTTTTTCCTGTATAGTAAAGCATTTTAAAACAGCAGGCTCGTTTTCAGCGCTGTACTATAGGTTCTTGCATATTGAACTCCTGCGTGGGTACCCCAGTTTTCTCACTCGGCAGCACCTCGTGGAGGGTCAATAGCAGAGCACGAACCCTGTGCCGCCTTAGAGAAGGAATCCGCAGACAATTACGTGCAGGAGGAGTAGAAATACAAAACCTATTATTTTAATGCACTGAGCAGCATTTAAGCTTGCTCATGCCGGGAAAAAAAAAAAAAAAAAACAAACCGCGCAGCCAGCAACGTTTTGTCACACGAGTTTCTTTACATACTGGGGTTGGGTGTTGAACTTGCGGCCTGAGCTACCGCAGCGCCGCCGACTCATCGCTGCCCAGTAACCCAGGGACACGCTGCTCCATCGCAGGCAGCCGCCAGCAGCCATGCGGGAGACTGTTCCGAGACATAGACCTCGAAACCCTAGGGAGGGAGAAGGACATCACAACGGCCCACGCTGCGGCAAGGCGGGCTCTGCTCGCCGGGGAAACTCCTGCGGCCGCCCGTAAGCGGCGACAGGGCTGGTAAGGGCGCTGCTTACCCCGGCCAGGGCTCGGGCCAGCCCTGCTGCCGCCTTTCCCGTGCCCTGAGAGGGGGGACCTCCCGCCGGGGCCGGGCGGCCAGGTCGCCGCCCCGCGGCAGAGGGCTACAGCCGGCGGGACGCAGCCGCCTCCCAGCACGCCGCAGCGTGTCTGGCTCCCATAGTAACAGCCGGGACGGCACCGCCCTGTCGGCCTCCCACCAATCCCCGGCGGCCGTAGAGGCGGGACTTCCTGCCGCTGCCCCGGAGGAGGCGGGACCGACCTGGGGCGCGGCGGTAGGTGGGGGCCTGGCGGCGCGATGGGGGTCTGCGCGCCGCCGCGGTGGGGTGGGACGCGGCCTGGCCCCTGCGTGCTCCGCCCTTCTCGTGGCGTCCCGGGTCGGGCCTGTGTCTCCCTCGGTGTCCGCCGGGGCTGAGGGGGGCAGTGGCAGTGGTGGTGGTGGTGGTGGTGGTGGTGGTGGCGGCGGCGGCGGCGGCGGCGGCGCGTCCCGCTGCGGTGCGCCGCCTCCCGGGTACTCCTGGGCCTGGCTTGAGGTGCCGGGCAGGGCCTCAGGGGGGCTGCGAAGAGCTGTGGCCGCCCCCCCCCCCCCCCCCCCCCCCGCCCTGTACACTTGGTGTTTTCAATAATGGGGTGGATGGGGAAATAAAGGAGGGATCCCCAAATTCCGCTCCCCACAGCAAATGAGCCGACTGACTTTTTCCTCGTGTGGGAATGGGTGGGGAAAGGAGGTTTGAAAGTTAAATCTTGCTCGGCATCTCTCGGTGCTGGCTACGTTTGCCAGCTCGCAGTGCTTAGGTGCATAGTTAGATCAAAGCCCTGGTCCAGCATTGGGTCCCCCGCAGCAGCTCCCGGCAGAGACACAGGGAAATCCGTAAGGAGACGGTGAACAAGGGGTGATACTCCCTCAAGGGCTCTCTTCTGAAGTCCTTCAAAAGCCTTTCCTGGGGCAAGGTGTACCGCACAGTAAGCCTCTGGAAAAAAATAGTTCTCTTCGGTTTTGAACCTGCCTCCCTGCTAGTTCTGTTTGAGGTCTAACTCTTGTATTTGAAGAGGCACTAGACAGTCTCCCTCATCAGCCTTTCTTCGTGCCACATCTGAATTTATAAGCGTTAATCTATCCCTCCTCAACTATGTTCCCCAGCCTGGAAGATTGCAAACTGTTTGGTCTTTCCTTATTTGAAAGCAATTCCTTATCTCTAGGTCATCACCTTTCCCTGAACCTTTCTAAGCTACATTGTGTCTTTTGTGAGGTAATGGGCGCTGAAAGGGCACACATACATGAAGCTGCAGGTTGCGTGGGTGTGCTCTGAACCTTAGTTCTGGGGTTTTAGAATTTCCAGGCTGCTTACAATGGTTTTATTCTTTCCACTGCTCTTTTTAACTGAGGAGTTGCTTTTCATTTGTGTGTTGTTCTCCCTGAACTAAGCACAATGATAGTGGGTTTCTTGTATTTGTCATTTGAATGCATGTGTTGAGTCAACATGCCTTAGAGTTGCTGTGACAGAGCAGCTCTTCTGCAGTAACATTTCGTACCAGGCCCTATGAGTTAGTCAGGGTCAAGTCTTAACTTCTCCTGTTACGTGTTCCCTGACTTCCTAAAGTGTTCATTAACTGTGGTTAAAAGCACAGATGTGGCATCATGCTTCTGTGTGATGTCTACCCTGTCTACAAGCAGAGAAGTGAAATCTTGGTTTTATTCTTGTTTTTCTGTTGGCCCTCATTATATTACAGGCATTTTAATATACTTGCCATCCTGTTTAGAAGGATAGTGATTTCTAACATGTTATAACTTTTCTATTTTGGTATGAAATTTCAAACCATAGAGATTCTGCATTATTTGTTGACATAGTTGTCTTGTTAATTTGTATCATGGGACTAGCTTCCCTTTTATAACACATCTAGGGAACTTCATTGCAGTTCTGTCCTTCGTGTGCAGTGTTTTTGACCCAAGAGTTTTTGGTTTTGACCACCTACTGGCTCATGTTTCATGGTAGCACTCAGTCACATTTTAAAAATGCAGTAGAAACAAGTCCCATTGCCAACATGCTGTCAGATCAGTGGTTGGTTTTCCATGAAGAAGTAACTGTAATTGTGAGATCACCTCAATAATTCTGTGGGATTCTGCAGTTATCATAAAATACCCATTTAATGTCCTGAAAAGATACCTTCATAACGTTAATAACGGAGTCACTTGTAGTGCTCATAAATAACACATATTTCTACCAGCTTTCAAATGCCTGCTTAATTCTTTTCAGGATTCCAATTCTTTGAAAATTTCACAAGTGTGGGATTTTTTTAAATGCTAGTTTATTTATTATGCTTCTGAAGAAAAAACTTTCCAAATGTGAGCCATATGGGGTTTTTTTGTGATTTTTTTTTTTCCTGTAGTGTAGGCATCCTAGAACAACAGCTCAGAGGCATGATATGTCACATTGCCTGAAATGTTAAAACTGAACTTTGGTAATTTCAGTTGTAATAGAAAATATTGTAGTACTATTAGATTTAGTAGAAATATCAAGGTAAATTCTTTTGGGCATTTTGTTAGATTCAAAAAAGAAGTTTATTAATTCCATTACAGTTTCTTTCTTTCAAAGGCTGCTAATGTTGGGAATAAGGCTTTGAAATTCCTTCCCATGAAACTGAAAATTGCCTTTGTCTGGGCTCAAAAGTTATGTCTAAAAAAGATAACATTATTCTAGCATTAAAACTTCAACCAAATCTGAAATATCAAAAAAGGTATTTTTGAGGGGTTTTGTACGACAAAAGTGGCAAAGAGCCTCTTATTCAAATAGAATGAATACCAGACTTTCCGATGTATTTTCTCTAAGTATGTTTAATACAATGAAAATGTATTAATGTATTAGTATTCAAATTTCCTTGTTATGGATTGAATAAACCTCACTGACAGGGAGGTGTTCTCACTTTCCCTCCATTTAAGTTGGTGTAAACAAACGATTAAATTCTTAGGTGGGCAGATAAAATTTGGGAAGATAACTGTATTTTATTACCTACAGAGAAAAATAAATAGAGAATAATTACAAAGAATAAAAGCTGCACCAGGGCTGAGCTACAATAGGGACTTTACAGCTGGACTTTGCAGTGTTGTCTTTCACCAGACAGCTTGAAGATTTTCAGTGAGGATCAGCAGAGCTTCTGTTGCATTAATGCTTCACTGTTCCTACTGTGAATTAAACACAGTCTCAAGAAAAAGCTGTTACTTATAGTCCTTCTTTAATTTTTTGTGTATATATGGAAAAAATAAAAATCATTGTCCACAGTGATGCACATGTCCCTCCATTGTGAGGTTTGGATAGTTTGAACTATGGAGAAAACCTAAGGAGTTAAGCTTGAGAAAAAGAAATCTGACAGGGAAAAATTAGATTATCTCTAAAAATGAACAGATATGATGATGTAATAGAATAAGAATTTCAAAGATGGGACTTAGAAGAGTCAAAGCTAAATTCTGTGAGGAGCCTTTGTGAGTGAATTCTGGGACTAAACAGCAAGTTCTTCCCAAGGATAGCTAGGGGAACTTTAATGGGACAGGATTTAGAAGTGGTGACACTTTCTTCACATTTCAAACACTGATACAGTAGCCTTGGAAGGTATGGCTGGGAAGGATGTGACAGCAAGGAATCCAGTAGCCTTGTTGTAAGGTGATTGCAAATGCTAAACATGTTAATGAACATATTCTGAAATGTAATTAACGGTAGTGTTACAATCATATCCTGAGCAACATTTGGAATTTTGAGTACAGTAAAATTGCATTACAAAAACAGAAGAATCAGAAACTGTTAGTTTGTGGGTACATCTTACGTTACATTTATAAACTTATAGAATATGATAAAAACCGCTAAGAAAATATTTTGCTTATTTCAGTTCTTTACCAGCAGATTTTAAAAACTAAAGGAAGATGTCTGTTTTCCCCAAAATCTCTTTCCAACGTGAAGTTGAAGAGTATCTCACCAAAGTGTTCAGAAATAATGAGGTATGTGAAATAGATACTACTAATCATCAACAAATATTCACTAATTGAACACTGTTAATATTCCTTTGATTTAATATTTTGAGTGACTTTAATACCTTACAATAAGGTGTTGTCTTCACATTAGACACAGATTTTTATATGTAGTTTTATTTAAAATATAAAATTATTCTTTATGCCTGTTGGCTCAAAGTAACATAAAAATATTTAAACTAAACTTAGCATAAATCTGAGACTTCAGTTTTAGATCCCACTGAAGAATGATCACAGAGAAAATGAACCACATAATATTGACAAGGAATACTTCCTTACCCCCAGTGTAGAACCAAAAATACTATAGACAATCTATGAATTCCTAATGTCAAAGGACACAAAAATGACATTTTTATAGTTATTATTTTATAGTTACTAATTCATAGTTTTGAATCTACTCTTCCTTCTCCTTAGGACTGTTCTTTGTACAGCATCACAGAGCTTGCTAGCTAGTACTTTTGGTACTTGCTGCAGCCAGTTTACAGTGATCTCACTAATACGACTGTTTTTCCAACAAGTCCTTTTCAAGAAATTTATGAGGTTTTCACTGGAATTAGGCCTCCAGACATAGACATTCCTCACTATTGCACACCACACAACCATAGTCCTCCATTTCTACGGAATGTTTATTCAGCGTTTTTTTTTTTGCACTGAGCAAGAGGCTGCTGTTTGAATCTCTTTAATATAAACTCTCTTCTTTCACTTTCAGCTTATCACTGCTTTAGGTACACAGGAGGCGGAGAGTAAATATGAATGTCTGTTAAGTCATCTGTCTCATCCACCAGGTTTCACAACTGTTAGAGTGAATACCCACTTGGCCTCAGTGAAACACGTGAAAAAATTACTGTTTGAAGAGATCCAGAAGGTTTGTGCGATTTCTTTGTTACAGCAAAAATAACAGGATGTTTCATCTTTTGCCTGATTATGAGAGCTTTTCATTACTGGAAGCTATTCCTTAACTTAATACATGTCCACTGGTATTAAGATTATGCAATCGTATTGATTTCCAGTCAGCATTGCATGTTAAATGAAAATTCATTGTCTAGCAGTATTCCTCATCTAATATGTCCAAGAAAGGCAAGAACAGAGAGAAAAGACAATCAACTCTTTTTCATGTGGCAGATCCAGACCTTAGATAGAATTGGGGTACTACTGTAGTAAATACTGTAAAGGCATCATAAGTCTAGAGATAAGTCTAGGAAGAGATAAAAGTCTAGGAAGAGATAAAAGTCTAGAAAGAGATAAAAACTGTAGTTCAGTATGCAGTGTTCAGCATGTTACGAACATTTTTATTTAAGATTAAAGGAGAATGGCTGTATGTCTTATTGTACAAACTGTTTATGAAAGTGAGAAAATCTGTATGTTTTAGAAACTGGAGCCACAGTGATACCCTGCAGCTGCTGTATTTTCTTTTTTAACCTGTTTTTAATCTTTATATAATTTTCTGGATTTTTACTTACCTTAATTAAACATTTATTTATGTGATAATATGCAAGCCATTATGTTTAAGAAGTAGATTATTTTGAAACTCTATCCTAGATCTTCACTCTGTCTAAAAGGATCCAGTTCTTTAAGTAAATTATTAATGCTAGTGGGTGTACAGGGAGCTATTGCATGACAGGAGCCAAGACATTTCTGTGATGCAGAGGCAGTTGACAGTATTCTGCTGGCTCGAATGGTAATGAGTTATGCTAATTTTAGCTTGATTGTAGAAATCTGGAAATGGGTATTGCAGTATGATATTTTGCTTCAAGGGAAAATGCTTTGCTGAAAACTGAATTAAGACTGGTTTTTCATAAACTTTTATATTTTTATTTGTGGTTATCTTACAAAAGGAAACTACATAACAGTTTTTAACAAAAGTACGCTCATGGATTGTTTTCTTTCTTAAGAGAAAATACTTATTGCATGTTTTAAGGTTATATTTTAGAAGGCTCAGGCGAGAAGACATCATCTTTTTAAAGTCCAGGAACAGTTTTAAAATGGCAAGTGTCATTTTTTCAACTGCATGCACAACTCAGCTCTCAGTACCCAATCAAAGTTAAGCTGAAAAGAAAAATAAAAAGTATTACCAACCTGGCATATTATGTAAGACGGGCAATACATGAGTAGAGTTAAACAGTGGTTTATAATTAGTAACATCAAAAAGATAACACAGATTAGACCCAAGCTTCTCTGGTGGTGTTACTGTGATCTGATGACAACTCGACACAACCTTCTTCCAGAAGAAAGCAAAAACCAGTGGTAGGGTTATAAGTGTCAGAACGCCGCCCCACTCCCTGAAGTCAGTTCCCAGTGAATCCCTTTGTGGCCTTGTTATTTCTCAATTTATTAAATATTTAGTCTTTTACACCAGTATTTTTAATATAGAGTGTCTCCTTACACACTATTTCCCAACCTCTCTTAACTGTTTTCACTACATTTGCTTTTTGTACTCTACAGATATGAATTATGAATGGAGAAATAGTTTTCAGTCTGATTAAGTACTTAAATGTTAGGTTTTTTAGTATTCCTTAATAATTATGTTTTTTAATGAAACAGCAATTTAAAGGACTATGTGTTCCAGTTCTTGAGCACCCGAAACTCCAGGACATCTTATTAATTCCTGTCATTGGACCCAGGTTTGAAATTTTCAGTCTTTAGCCTTCAAATTTCATAACACATATTTTACGTATAGATTTCATGTTACACAGTTACGATAACTAACTCACTACAAATGAAGCACAACTTCATTTATATTAAGACCTAGTAGACAGTCCATATCCTAACCAGGTCAGAATTTTAGTCCTTAAAAGATATAAGAAAACATAGAGAGAATTCTCTCCTTACTTATGAGACTAACTTTTTATAGGGAAAATGTAACATAAATACATCCTCTCTGGAAAGCCAGGTAGGTGGCAGATAGAAGAACTAAACTTTTGCGGTGGAATATAGAACTATAGCTAAATACAAGCAGGGTTTTCTTCCACTGGAATCAAGTCCAGAGCAAGACTTAGGGAGATTGGATCAGTAATGCTGAGAGGATTCCTGAATCAGTTTTATCCCCTGCAAAATGACTGTTCGTTCTTCATTCTTAAGATATGTTTGGATATGTCCCATGTTGCATCTGTGTCTGCCCCTATGGAATTTCTTCATTGTTTTATTGAATTCACTGATGGACATTTTATTTAAAGTATCTTGTTTGTAATGAAGACTGACATACTTCAGATTCAGTTTATATCATGATTAGGTAGACTGGTAATAAGTAGTACTAGTTTGTAAATACTGTACACTCTAAAATAGCATTTAATGCTTTTAATTATTCTTCATTCATTTAATTCTCTTTTGTAGCACCTTTTGCTGAACATTCTGTTCTTTTTATATTTAAATATGTTTACACTTCAATAACTTAGAGTAACTATCTTCTTCACAGTTCTTACTGGCAAAGTTCCTTGCACCTGGTTATACATTTATTATAGAAGTACTTAGCAGTTGTTAAACACAAAAAATCACTTTACAATCATCTGGCCTAGGAAAGGATAGAGGATTATTTCTCCATCCCAGTTTAATTTATTTGTATTCCTGTGTCAGGTTCATAATAGTGGCAGGATCTGTCAGAATCTGCTTTATTTTGAGGACTGGTTTCCTTCTTGGCTCGTTCCTTTGAATCCTCTGGGACTAAAGTAAATCTTTTAAATTTAATACATGATAGTTAACTATTTTTTTCTATTATATTCCAACAAAACCGGTATTTATGAACTAGAGTTTACTTGGGGGGTATTTGGTTTTTTCAGTATTTTTTTTTTTAAACTTAACTACATTTTGTATTTTTAGGCGAGATTTAAAAAAACATGCACCTGAAGTCATTGTTGGAGCCCAGTGTGGATATGCAGTACTTCGAGGAGCACATGTTTATGTTCCTGGAATCATATCTACCTCAAGATGTAAGAGTTCTCTAAATACACCCAGTTAAGTTGTAAAGAGGGTGGAAAAAATCTCACCCCTTGATGACAATTTCCAATAAATAGTGACATGAATTTTTTTTTTCTATTCACAGCTGAAATTAATCTTATAGTTGTAATTTATGGTAAATACATTTTTTTTAAGATTTTCTGGCCTTTTTTGGAGATTTTCACTATTTTTGCATTCTACTTGTGATAAATTATATGTGGTTATTTCACACCTGGCCTATTTTAAATTTCTTTTTCCATATGTGATTCCTAGCTGAAGTATTAATTCTCAAGGATTTCAGTTTCTTGTTTTCATTTGAAAATCTTTTTAAAGAGCATGTTTAAAGTAAAACCTTGCTTGTTGAGAGTTTTTTACTACTGAATACTGTAACTTTTAATATGGGTGTTCAGTAGAATAAACTCACAGATATTTGCTGCATTCCAGTCTTGTAAAAAAAAATAAAATAAAAGAAAGAATAAAAGGAATGCCACAACAGATACATCTGGATGGTAACTGGATGTTGATTATTTAATAGATACTATTTCCAGACATGTTATTTCTTCATTCAGTCACAAAGGCACGTCCATTCATGATCCTCTCAGATTCTAAGTTATAGATCTAAAAAAATGAATTTTCGTTTTTAATCCATTGGCGATTCATTTGATATTGTTTGTGTATGAGAGATCTAGTAAAAAGGTTTTTTTCTATTGATGAGAAAAATCTTCAATTTTAATGTCAGATTCTTAAGAAATGGACATTTTTGTTTCAATGTCTGTGAGACAATATAAAAAATCTACATATACATGCTTAGTGTTCAGCAGCCTATTTATTTTTTTATTTAAAGGTCAAATTAAATTTATGTGAAACCAGTATAATTTTGGATGATTCATCTCATTATTCTATTGTGATGAGATCTACTAATCATCATGGTTCTTATTATCAAACAAAGTGAGTCAGGAAAGCATTTATCTAGCCACTTCATTCCATTTCAGGAAAAATCCTTCAAGAAGTTTTAAGCATGTGCTTAAGTCCAATTCACTGAACAGGAATGTTTTTCAATCCAGGACTTAATAATCAAATAAGTATATTGCCCTAGCAGTTGTTGAAACTGCTTATTTAGACAGCCTTATAAATATTCAAATCCTTCTTTGAGTCAACTAGTGATTTATCATAATTGCTGCATGTAATTATGCACGCAACATCAATTCAAAGAAAAGAAAAGATACTATAAAACTTTAGGAACACTTCAGGGGAATTGAAGATAGGAAAAGAAAATAAAAGGGCATGCTACCCACTTGAGGCCAAATATAATAAGGCTGTATTAAGCACAGATGGTCTAACTAGGAGAAAAAAAGAGTACAGCAAGAACACACATTTAATCACTGAACTTGCAACCCAAATGAGGGTAAACTAATTATCAGCAGGCTTTGAGTTTAATTTAACTAATCAAACTCTAAGCTTTATGTTTATGGAATGCCAATACAAGCTACAAAAAGCTTAAGAACTGTACGCAGTACTAATGCATTTTGAAAGGACAATTGTCAGCAGAGAGAGAAATAAAATCCTTTATGTTTGAATACTGCAAAAGATCATTGGCAAATGTGCTTGATGGGAGAGTTAAATTGCTGCAAGTTTTTGTTCAGTGGAGTTTAAGCAGACATTAACAGTAGGCTGTCACATAATCTTTTGTGTCACATTGTGTAAAAAGAAGCTATGCAAAAAAATAAATGATTGATGGCTACCCAACAAATATTAACATTTAAGAATTCCAGGGCGTTTGTGCATATTCAGAAGGCCACTTGAAAATGGAAAAAAAGATTCCTAAATACAATTCAAAGAATTCTTGGGAAGCTGAACTGTTATTAGTCTTACTTGTCATATCTTCTGGTTGCTCCAGCCAGTCAGACACGTCAGGCATGTAATTTTGGAAAATTGTTTATTGCTGTCAGTGGAGGCCTTTATTTTTAAGCATATTTTTCAGCCAGTCAGTGCACAGAATTTGCTCACTATTCTACAAAATCACCTAAACCATCCCCCTTTTCCATCTATTTTTATTTTAGCTCAGAAAGTTTGTTAAGTCCCTAGGACTGCACTTCTACATACATAAAGTTTACCTACTTTACTGATCTGAAAGGTTTTAATTGGAGATGCAAAACTCTCTTAGAGGATTATTGAGACCAGCAGTTGCCTTAGAGGGAAGAGAGCCACACCAGAAAAATTGTTTCAACAAGAATATATAATCACTTGTATCACAGCAATAGTTAGAGAAAAAGCAACTATAGCTATGTTCTACCTAGCTTTTGAGACGTCATTAGACAAACTTAGTATTATTGTCTTTGTACAGTAAATGTGAACGAGTGTTGTTTGAAGTACTTGCGTGCTTGGAGAACACACAGAGGACTGAATCCTGAAGAGTGTGCTTAAAACTTCTGGGTGACCATGCAGTGATAAAATAAATAAAGGGAAGATTTGTCTAGCCTCTTAAAAAACAAGACACGGTCTCTTATTTGTAACTTTGTGTCTCTCAATAGCTCTAGTCATTTGGTAGCCATCGTTCACCATGTATACTTTCAAGCCTAATATCAGTTAATCTTTTTCTTTGGTTACATTAAGAAAGTTTAAATTTTATTTAAATGCTATGATATAGGAGTTGAAGTAAGTAGCGTACTGAAAATCGTAAATTATTTGGTCACTGCTGTCTTGTCAAGTATAATAATAATCTCAAATTCTTCTTTGAGCAGTTATGAAAGCCGGAGATCTGGTCTCAGTGTATTCAGATATTGAAGGCAAATGTAAAAGAGGAGCCAAAGAATTTGAAGGAGTCAAAGTTTTCCTTGGAAATGGGATTTCAGAACTGAGTCGCAGTGAAATCTTTAGTTCAAGTGGCCCATTGAAGTAAGTCCATAGTAACTGCATTCTACACCTACAACTTTGCAAAGGGAAGGAAGAAGATGGGAAGACATTTTGAAATGTCCTGTAACCTATGTGAAACCACAAGATGGCTTTGACTGAGACTGGTGTTGCATGTTGGGATTTCCAGTATTTTTTGGGAAGCGTTAGTTTCTGGAAATATAATAGAATTGTGCCTCCTGCTGTCTTCTGTAACTTTACAACTGTGGTAGCAGCAATGTGGAGGCAATTATGATTAAAGTACTACAGTAAGTATTAGCAGAGTCAACATCTAGTTTCATAGTGGTATCCAGATACCAGTTTACTTGAGAGGTAGGAGGAAATAAATGGGAGCCTTTTCAGAATTTATGTTTAGCATATGACTTCAATAATATAGAACAAACAGAAATGACAAACATTCTCACTATGGCAAAATTGCATTTTGGTAAATTGTTCTGTACCATTTTCCTATTTGAATGGAACAGAAGTGCAGCCTTGCCAATTTCTTCAACTCCCAAAAATATTTGTAGGGGCCTTTTCTAGTGGGGCAGGGGACACAACATAAGGTCAGATATCTTAAAAAAATTAATAGCATTTGCCAAGGTAGTTATCTATTTCAAGATTTCTTGCTTTTTTATTTTGTTGCCAAAGCATATGGTTTGTTCCTCTTCTGTTGTTTAAAACACATATAAAAAGCAGCGTAGAAGAGCATGGACATCAAATTAATGACCGAGACTTTACATCCTGAGAACAAACTAGAAAAGATCGAGTGAAAAAGTTTACATTGTCAGAGGATTTCTGATTTATTAGAGCTTAAATATAGTAGAAGTAGTGGTAGGATATACCTGTTCATGACATGGAATGGCAGTACGTAACACTAAATCCGGTATTTGCAAGTTTGCTTTCTCATATCCTTCCTTCTTCTTGTTGGGCTGTGCAGTGCATATGCAAAATAATACCCATTATCTTCAGTAATCTATTGTTTTCAGTATCAGTATTGTTTTTCCCTGTTTTTCTTTTTATTGTTGTCCATTTCCTTGTACCTTTGTCTTAACTTAGTGAAATCTGTGTCAGAACTTCATCCATATTTAAAACTTTTAGGTTGCTTCTAAGTTCAAACCTTTACTGTGCATGCAAATCAATGTTTCTATAAGGCTTTTGAAATAGAATTTCTTTGGTTATTTGACTAAAATCTCAGACAGTCTAGAAAAACAGAGGAAGATCTCAGCAGGAAATCATATGCCAATTCCCTAGTTCATACATGGCTAGCCAAAAGCAGTTATGGATTGAAATTAACGTATTTAAATCTATTTTTATGCATTTCTTTACATTATCAAGGCTTGGATTATATGTCAGTTTGTCTTGTGTACAAAAAAGATGAATTTGTTTTATGCAATTTTTACAGATAGTTCCAATTTATAATGTAGTACCTCTTTGTTATGGTTTACCCAACTTAATGATATTATTTTAAAGAATATCAGGTCACAAAATTGTAGAAGTATTTTTCTTAGTTGATTTATAAGTGCTTTCATTTTTGTACGATTATTGTTTCAAGTTTCTATTTGTAAGCATAATAATTTTAATTGAATACTCTTCAAAATTATAAATCTGAAGAGTTGAAATATTTTTTTTAATGTTTTTCAGTGGGATGGGCATAAGAATGATAGAGCCAGTCTACCTTAGTCCTTCGTTTGACAATGTGCTCCCTAGTCATTTGTTTTTACAGGTATGTTTGTTATGAAAACGAAAGTCTGTACTATTTGCAGAATAATGAATATCCTCTAAGCACACGTTAATGCTTTATATATTCATTGTGTATTATGGCACCTAATTCACTCTTTGGATTTAAAGAAAACAAAGCATTTAGAATGAAGTCAGTATCTACATGTAGGTGGTTTAATCATACTGTGTCTAAGATATGATAAGGGACTTCAAAGTGACTTAAGAGATATTCACTTAAAAACGTAGGCATTCTTTTTGCACAGATACTCTGCATAGAACTTTTAGTTTTTGGAATCTGCCTATGAACTCTGAAATACGAGCCTCTTTCAGCGTACATCCTTCTGTACATAATCAGGAAAATCTCCAAATATTAGGTTGACTTTAAGTTGAAGAGAAAATCCATATCTTTTTAGCCCTAATGAAAAAAATTCACCTGAAAAAAATAACCATGGAAAACCTTACAGTAGCACAGCTTCCACTACCTCTTACCATAAAACTGCACGGCTTCCAAAGAATGACAAATTTTTGTGTAGTCTTTATTGTAAAATTTAAGAATTTATTTCAAGCTAGCTTTTCCTTGCACATCTTTAATATTTGTGATACCTATACTCCTTTTCCTCACAATCAAACTGAATAAAAGTAATACTCAGGCATGACAATTGGCCACCTGTGCTATGCTGAAACATAGGATGATGAAATCATGGAACTTTCTAGTTTTCTTATATCAGGTAAAATTCTCGATTTCAGTTTGCCAATGTAAAAAGGTAAGGTGAACACCTCAATTAGATTTCTAAGGCAGTTAGTGTGCCAACAATGGTATTGGGTTTTTTTATATAAATATGACAATTTAGAAGCAGGGTTTAAAACAAAAGCAAGCTGTCCAGCCTTCAAAAAAATATTTTAATCTTCAAAGCAAATGTAAATTTCATCTCAAATAAACCCTTGTTCAGAGATATTCTCTGAAATGCTAAGTTATCTCCTCATTTGATTTGTATAACTATCACTCAGACAGTAAGGTAAGTCCTTTATTACAGTGAATTGTCTTAGTCACTGTTTCTTTTGTCAGAAGTCAGTCCAGCAGATGAATTATTTTTATGCATATATCCTGTTTGTAATTGATCTTAATATTTTTAAATCAGCACCAATGCTGTCTTCTGGTGTGGGCAAAGGGTAGTTTATGAAGCAATATACTGTCCCATGGCCTGCAGTAAAGGAGAGGCCTTTTCTTCCCTGATTCAGCTTATCAGAGTACTTGCTTTCAAGGAAGAGAATTGTTAGAGAGTGTCCTGGTTTCAGCTGAGATAGAGTTAATTTTTTTCCTAGTAGCTGGCATAGTGCTGTGTGTTGGATTTAGTATGAGAATAATGTTGATAGCACCCTGATGTCTTAGTTGTTGCTAAGTAGTGCTTACATGGTCAAGCACTTTTCAGCTTCCCATGCTCTGCCCGGTGCACAAGAAGCTGGGAGGGGGCACAGCCAGGACAGCTGACCCAGCCTGGCCAAAGGGTTATTCCATACCATATGACATCATGCTCAGCTTATAAACCTGGGGGGACTTGGCCAGGGGGCAGCCATCGCTGCTCGGGGACTGGCTGGGCGTTGGATGGTAGGTGATGAGCGGTTGCATCATTTATTTTTCCTGGGTTTTGGGGTTGTTTTTGGTTGTTGTTTTCCTTTTTACTATTATTATTATATTTTATTTCAGTTATTAAGCTCAAGCTGCAAGTTTCTCACTTTTATTCTTCCGATTCTCTCCCCTATCCCACCTGAATGGGGAGTGTGAGCAAGTGGCTCTGTGGTGTAGCTGCCAGCTGGGACTAAACCACAACAGCGAGACAGGTTATTTAAGAGACTGGTGCACATGAGAATTTAGATCATATTCAACTTCTTGTCCACCAGGATCCCCAGGAACTTCTCTGCAGAGCTGCCTTCCAACCAGTCAGCCCCAGCCTGTATGAGTACATGGGGCGCACCAGGTGCAGGAGTTAGCATTTCTGTTTGTTGAGCTTTTGACTTGAATTTGCCATGTGTGAGATGAATTATTGTTCTTTTTTTTGAACACTGTGACATGGAACTTGAATCTGTGCTAACCAAAGACAACATGTAGTAAAGACAACTTTAGAAGGTTTTTATACATTTGTATTAAACGAAGTTAGAAGAGAACCTTTCAGAATATTTCCATATTGTGTAAGATACAATACTGTGCACAATTATTGTATATTATTTCTCTTCAGTGCATCTGTTCTGTTTATACAATTAATAGCACAGTTCAGCTTCTTGGTACCTTAATTCAGCAAGGTTAAACTCCTGGCTATTGATCGTACTGTTTGTTACTATAATACACCAGTACGTTCATATAGTAAGTGTTCCAATACACAGGTCAATATAAAATATTTCTAATATACAGAGCTGCTCTGTGTCTGTGATAGTATCTGCTTATTTTATTTTGACTTTTAGTACTGTAGTCTCCATAGTCATGAACCCTTAAACTTCAGTCATAGTTACTCATCCATAGCTTTAAGTAAAAAAGGAGCCACTGGACACTTCTGACCTGTCTCTTTTATATAATCCCAATAGTTCATTTTCTGTTAAGGAACAACAGCAATATCATAGGTATCTTCACTGCTGAATGAATCTTTGTTTCAACAAGTTTGTCATTCCTTAATACAGGACTTGATACAGGACATAAGGTTTGAATTCTCCCATATTTGTTTTTATGATAGAACTTGCCTTCTGTCGTTGTAAGCCATATTTTAAACCCTCAACCAGGAGAGAGAATTTTGGATATGTGTGCTGCACCTGGAGGAAAAACAACCCATCTTGCAACATTAATGCATGACCAGGTGAGAGAAGTCATTGAGCATTTTCCGTCTCAGTGGAGAAAGTCTGACCACTCTTCATTTGCACAGCTCACTTCACTTAGCTGTCAGAATGTACAGATAATTTACAACAGCAAACAATTAATATTTGAATGTTCTGCTTACCAATATATTTTGCTACACATCAGAGTTAGTGAAACGGGCACAGACTATCTATCAAATAGTCACCATCACATTTAAAACCTTATTTGCTGCAAATTGACCTGTTGAAATATGTTTGATTTGACTTTTTAAATGTTATTGATTTATTTGTAATGGAAGAATTCGTAACATGCGAGGCGAAGTTACGCAGGAATATGCTGGATTCATGAAACTGAGAATACATGGAAATGAAAACTGTGGGCCAAAAGAATGCACAACTCCGTACAAAAACATATGCAAAAGTTCCTAATCCAATTAGCTTTCTTCTCAGTAAAAATTATCAATTATGCAGTACAGATATGATATTAGACTGAATTTCTAGTCTGAATTTTGAATTCTAAGGTCACAAAACCAAAAATATCTCATGAGAAAGTAACAATATGAGAAGAAACAAAATATTTAGAGAAAGACAAAGGAAAATAACACACAAGCCAAAAAGAATGTGGATATAGGAATAACAATTTGCACACGTTAAATTGCTATATGCAAAATGAAAGACAGAAATGCAGGTTACTCTGTTCTAGCAGAGAGGGGAAAATGTGTAATGTTTCCTCTAAAAATTTTGTAATGCGTTGTTATTTTCATTGGAATAGGGTTATTAGAATATCTCAGATTATTAGAAATCTTGCAGTTACATTATGCAGTACTTCAACGGTTGTCTGTGCATTAATGGGAACATACAGTGGGTAACGATGTGAATGTATTTAGAAAAGACGTATTCAGTTCTGTGACTGTTTGCTTATTGAAGTGTTTCTTCCCTCAGTATGGAAAGTTTGCAAACATGCATTAAACATGTATTAGACAGTCATTAGACATTGATTAGATAGATTTATAAAGCTTCCAGTAAAGAATTTCAGTGTGATAAATAAAGGAAGTCTGTAAAAGCATATATTTCTCATGAATTCATTTACATCTATACTTTTTCCATCTGTGTATGTACATTTTGTATAACTTTGCATAACTGTTTTTTTCCTTAGTCATTTCAGATATTTTGATTGTGCTTACCTCCACCTGAAGTGGTAAAGATTAAGAATAGAGATGTTGAAATTTATCTGAATTGGTTTTCCTTTTCTGAGTATATAATTTTAATTTAAGATATGGAAAAATATATTAGTAAATTTGCATTGCTTTTTGGTTCTTAAGTTCCATTCACAGATTTTCCATACTAAATTTCCATAGACAGTGTATTAAATCATTAACATTTCAGAATATTTGAATCAACCTTATATTTTTTGTGATTTAATTGTAAAAACTAGTATTTTGGTTTTAGATTAAATAATTGAAATGTAAAATTACTCAGTATTGTTAAGAGCTTTTGAGTAGCAATTGGGAATAGTTAAAGCTTGAGAATTTATTATTATCTGGATCCCAGTCCAGACCACCATTTTTTCCATACGTCTTTCAGGAAGTTGTTCTGGCAGTGGCCAGCATGGGCCAGATGGGGAAGAACTGTTGTCTTCCAGCTTGTTCTTCTTCCTAAGAGTCTCTCAGGAGAAGGACTTACCTCTTTATACCCGCAGTACAGCACATGTGCAGCAAATCCACTGTTCTAGCAACAGACCTAACTTTCAAGCACAGTCGTTAGTGCGCACGCGCAATAGGTTGATGGTGAGAGGGGAGAAGCAGTGGCACGTGGTCACTGAGTGCTCCTGTAAGGGGTAGTTTGGCTCACAGTAGCTGAAGGCTGGATGCCACTGACACAACATAAATCCTTTTTTACTTCGCAGTCCTAGACCTACATATGGGCTGACATGACATACAGTCAACAGCTTATCTTTACTAAAGTTTTTTGGTTTTTTTTCCTTTTTTTACACTGTCTATCTTAGTCATGTTACCCTTCCACAAGCCTCTAAAGAGTCATCACCAAGTAGGAAAAAGTCGCCATGTTTTCTCAGCAGGTTCTATTTGCTATAGCAAGTCTAGTAGAGGTTTTTGGCCTTTGGGGTTTTTTTGAAGATAGATTACTGTTCTGGATTTTACTGATGCTACTGTTTACTTTCCTTTGTGTTTACAGATTTCATCTAGCCAATAGTGGTGTGTGTCTGTTTTGATTTATCTTGGGAGAAGAAAAGAGAGGTCTTATTCTTACATATAAGGAATAACGCGTAATTGTGATTCCCCTCACCCCACATCTAAATTTATTCTAGTATTTACAGTATTTCCCAAAGTAACTTCAGTGACAACTACTGCGAGTATAACAGTATGTTTGAGTCTGAGCAAGCCAGAGGCGTGGCTGTAGGTCTCATTTCCTCAGAACTGAGGTGTATGTGATCATGACCATCTCCATGCAAATTTAAAACCTGCTGACCTATTTTACCATGTATTTAAGACTTGTATCCTCTTTCAAATGATTACATTTTTACCTAACTTAGTGCCCAGTAAAGCAGTTCAAAACAAACAAAAAGAAACAAACAAAAAACCCACTTGCCAGAAGTCATTTTAGGGCCCCTTAGGGAGTGATTGGTGACAGCCAACATGGCTTCACTAAGGGCAAATTGTGCCTGACAAACTTGGTCGCCTTCTACAAGAGGGTTACAGCGTTGGCGGATAAGGGAAGAGCAACAGATGTCATCTACCTGGACTTGTGCAAAGCATTTGACACTGTCTTGCACAACATCCTTGTCTCTAAATTGGAGAGACATGGATTTTACGGACGGACCACTTGGTGAATAAGGAATTGGCTGGATGGTCGCACTCAGAGAGTAGTGGTCAACGGCTCGATGTCCAAGTGGAGATCGGTGACACGTGGCGTTTGTCAGGGGTCAGTATTGGCACTGGCGCTGTTTAACATCTTTGTTGGCAACATGGACAGTGGGATTGAGTGCACCCTCAGCAAGTTCGCCGATGACACCAAGCTGTGTGGTGCGGTTGACAGGCTGGAGGGTAGGGGTGCCAGCCAGAGGGACCTTGACAGGTTGGAGAGGTGGACCCATATGAACCTCATGAAGTTCAACAAGGCCAAGTGCAAGGTCCTGCACATGGGTTGGGGCAATCCCAAGCACAAATACAGGCTGGGCAGAGAATGGATTGAGAGCAGCCCTGAGGGGAAGGACTTGGGGGTGTTGGTTGATAAGAAACTCAACATGACCCGGCAATGTGTGCTTGCAGCCCAGAAAGTGAACCGCATCCTGGGCTGCATCAAAAGAAGCATGACCAGCAGGTCAAGGGAGGTGATTCTCCCCCTCTACTCCACTCTTGTGAGACCCCACCTGGAGTATTGCATTCAGCTCCGGGGCCCCCAGCACAGGAAAGACACGGACCTGTTGGAGCGAGTCCAGAGGAGGGCCACGAAGATGATCAGAGGGCTGGAGCACCTCTCCTATGAGGACAAGCTGAGAGAGTTGGGGTTGTTCAGCCTGGAGAAGAGAAGGCTCTGGGGAGACCTTATAGCAGCCCTCCAGTACCTGAAGGGGGCCTACCAGAAAGCTGGAGAGGGACTTTTTACAAGGGCATGTAGTGACAGGACAAGGGGTAATGGCTATAAACGGAAAGAGGGTAGATTTAGATTAGATATAAGGAAGAAATTCATCACCATGAGGGTGGTGAGGCACTGGAACAGGTTGCCCAGAGAAGTTGTGGATGTCCCATCCCTGGAAGTGTTCAAGGCCACGTTGGATGGGGCTTTGAGTAACCTGCTCTAGTGGAAGGTGTCCCTGCCCATGGCAGGGGGGTTGTAACTGGGTGATCTTTAAGGTCCCTTCCAACCCAAACCATTCTGTGATTCTGTGACTGTGCCAAGCAGCTAGTGCCAGTCAGAATGCACACAGCTTCAGACTAGTATCTAGCCTAATCTGGGTGTCATGGAAAATATGGGCGAACAAGGACTACTGGAGTGTGGATTTAAGAATAACAAAATTCTGTATGGAAAAATAAGCTTCATTCATTACACTGCTCACGGTGGGGGGAGGAAATCCACATCCATTTAATGCATATGCTTTTGATAAAAACTTTGGATTTTTTTCAGGGTGAAGTAATAGCCATGGACAAGATAGCTAACAAGGTCAAAAAAATTAAGCAGAATGCTGAATTGCTACAGTTGAATTGCATTAAGGCCTTTTGCTATGATGGAACTAAGGCACTTGCAGTTGAGAAGAGAGAGGATGAACAAGGTAAAATAAACAACTTGGGCAGTAGTAGCTTTTAGAAGAAAATAGTAATCAGTTTTGCGCTAATAGTATTAAACTTGCCACAGGTCTACAGGTCCTTGAAATCTTGGCAGATACCTAAGTTGCTTCAGCACTGTGAATGCTCTTTTATTTTCTGCTCTTTTGTTATTATCAGCTTCTCCATGAAGCAAATACAAAACTCAAATTATCTGTCCTTGTCACAACCTAATATGCTCAAAGGAAATGCATTCCTTTCCCAGATAATATCCAAGACTGAAGAAGCCTTAAAACTTCTTTCATGATAATGGTTAACCCTATACTCTGAATTGTGTGACTTAGTCTGAGAAAAAAAATATTTTTGCAATATTGCTTGGCTTTTCTGCCTCAGAATCCTCATCTGTAAAATGGGGTTATTAATACCTAACTCCCAGGAGTGCTGCAAGGTTTAGTTCGTTTATGTTTGTTCAGCTGTTCAGGGGAAAGTTCTATAGAAGCACAGTGTATTATTTTAAGTTCATTTCATTTGCTTTTCTGAAGTGCTGTATTTATGATACTGGTTCTGTTCCCATGATGGAACGATTTAAACGGTATCTGCTGTCTTGATTATTTTTAGTTTGTTGTGCAAAGTATGCTGTTCTTTCTCACTCTATTTTATCCCAGTCACTGGTTAGCCTAAGTAGGAACGAGGTTGCATAATTCACCTTCCTTGTCCCTATGCCTTGCAGTTGTTCCTGCTTTGGAGGAATAAAGGTATTTTCTTAATAGTCTTTTTATGAACATAAAATATTGTAGGTGGTATGCAGTACTTACACAGATGAACAAGAGCTAGCCTGAGAGATCATGAAGGCTTTTCTGTACATCCCTGCAAGTAAGACATGACATATTTTGAACGTTGTAGTAATGGATCAGAGGTAGATAAATCAGATACAGACTCATTTTGTAGTGCTGGAACAAGATAGGTAGCAGTGGTATGATGTCACTCACTTGTTTGCACTTGTGACCTAACTTGAATATATGAGGAACAGAAGGAGAAAAGGAGGTAAAGCATATATATGGCTCTCTTCCTCATTGGTTACTCACAGATACACACATGGAGCCACTTTTGTCTTGGTGATGCTGAGCTGAAGAGTCTCTCTAGCACTAAGGTGATCGATAGAAACTTTTGGGCTGTTGAGCCAGTGGAATTCAGATGAAAGGATAGGCTCTGCATATAGAAGTTACATATTCCCTTATCTATCCAGGTAATATTCAGAAATTGTTCTTGTCTTTACAGTCCTTGTTTACCGAATTGTTCTGCTGTGGAGACAGCATGTGTCACGCATTAGAACTTGTAATATTTCATGTTATTATGAAGTGCTTTATTTTCTACAGATATATATGCATCGCAATACATAGTTATTATAGAGACAGTCCAATTATTATTTAAGGCAGTCTTAATGGTTAACTGCAGGCTTCTCTCAGTAAAGATTTGCACACTTGGTTCAGTTATGAGCTGACTGTGGTTCATTACAGCCTATCTATACAACTCTGTACCCAGCACCTCTGACCAATCACATTTCAACATTTTTCTTTGATTACTTTTACATTGTACTTTCAAATTATTAAATTAAGGTTAAAAATATTATTGTCTAAAGGGATCATGTATTGTTTGAGCTCACACAACGAATACTCTTTAGTTTTCTGGGAGATGAAATCTACCACCAGCAGTGCTGAGACTTGTCTCTAGCTGAGATTACTTTTGCAGACACTATCTATAGAACATACATGTTTTATGTCAAGGAAGCAGTAACAGCTTGTCCTTATTTATGGTGAAGTCTCAAGGAAAGAAACAGCCACATTTTACAATTGCTAACTGCTTTTTACAGAAGGACCTCCATTCTTACCAGAGTCATTTGATCGAATTCTTCTTGATGCTCCATGTAGTGGGATGGGACAGAGACCAAACATGGTTTATTCCTCGACTTTAAAGGAAGTGACCTCTTATCAGCCACTACAGCGCAAGCTTTTCACTGTGGTATGTATTAATCTTTGAGTAGATAAGCTAACTCGAAGATAAAAGCTGCTGCAGCATAAAACTTCATACCAAAAAATGGTGCCTCATTTCCCTACCTTTTCAGCAGTTAAGTAAAGAAGATAGTGTTAGGATTCAGTTAACCTCTAAGCTTCACCGTATCTGTTGCTAGGTGAAGTCAATTCATTGGCGCATGGAAAAAGTATATGTAAGCCATAGTAAAAACCTTTGTATGTGGTTTTTTATTCCTTCAGTTTCATCAGTTTTAATTTATAATAATAGCAAGGGTCTAAGTCATGGAGCAGGTTAAAGTCTTTTCTCCGCAGCAGCACAGACTCTTGTAAGTTCACTGCATAGAACTCCCATGCAGTGGTGCTCTGAGGTACTGTATGGGATATAAGATGGAGTACAATGCCAGGAAGCCATATTACAACTTTTCGTGCTAGTAGGAGTGTGCTTGGGCTGATGCCGAAAGATAAGATTTCATGAAACTTGCGTAAATCTGAATTATATGTATTCAAAGTGAACCACAGCTTGAAAAGCAGCATAGATATAGCTTCCATGCTAAATATGTGGAAACAGTTGACATCTAATATCACTGATAAAAATATTGTGTATCCATGGTTGCCAGCAGGTGATGAAAACAGAACTAATCTGTCTGGGATATGCAGAGCTGTACAAATAACAAATCTTACAAGGTGAATCATCTCAATGGCATTAATAAACTGCACGAGCTATAATGCTGATTTGAAAAGAAGAATCTTTCTAATCCATGGGATCCTTTACTCTATTTGCTGAGAAGAATTAGTATCCTAATGCCTATCTTAGACAGAAAGATTTGAGTTTATTAAATGATAACTTTTAATATTATAGCTTAATGGTTTCTTGGTTAATGTTGCTTAATATGAAAGCTTTTGTATTTAAAAATAAGCTGAACTATTGTTTATTTCTCCCTGCAGGCAATGAAATTGCTGAAGCCAGGAGGTGTTTTAGTATATAGTACATGTACAATTACACTCTCTGAAAATGAGGAGCAAGTTGCTTGGGCTCTGAAAACTTTTCCATGCCTCCAGCTTCAGCCACAGGTACCGGTATTTGCAGGGTACTTCACACAATCCAGTGAGCTTGTTTTGGCACTGTGAAGTTACACACTATATTTACTATCAATAAATCTCTTTTTCACTGCAGACAATTTTAACTGCTCTGGATAGAAATAACACAAGGATTTCTGAGGCTCTTTTAAATCTATTTTCATTAATTAAAGCTCATTAATTGAGCTTCATTTAGGGATCGTTAAGTAGTTTCCCACTGTGTACTGTGGTTGTTTTCATTTGTACAACAGTCATTTAAAACACATCAGGGACAAAAGATAGTTCAGACAGGTTAACATTTCTCTTGCAATTGTTCTTTAATGCATATATTTTATTCTCTTTTTTTGCACATTCATAGGAGAGGTGAAAGATTTTTTTATTAATGCCACTGAAGTAGCGAAGACGTGCATAAAGGATGGGAGATAAATGGACAGAACCTTGTGTTTTGAGGAAGGAGGATTTTTATATGCATGGGAACTATTTTTGCGTTATGCAAAGGAATGAGGGAACAAATTTATTTCAGGCTCAGTGTCCCAAGAATGTACCTTGTCTTTTTTGGAGTCAGTGTCTACCATTAAGATGTCTGGGAGGAGGTAATATATAGGGAGATACTAGATTTTTTTATCTATATCGCATACATTTCAAAAATATCTGTTACCTTTACTAGTACCTTGAGAGAGTTTGTCATCAGACCGTATGCGTCTCTGTTCCTCTTTGTTGATGTGATGAGTTGCGTGGGTTAGTTGTTTATCGTCATGGCTTTGAGGAAAAGTCTAACTCTGATACCTGTTTAGCTTACTTATACATTCTGTGATGACTTGTATCTGTCTTAAGAAGTTAAGATGCATCTTTTAACTGAAATTAAAATAATATATACAATAGGTGTACAATGAGAAATTATATGAAAGCTGGTAAAGATTTAACAGAACTGAAGCTTTTCTTAAAAGATTTGTATGTCAGGGTTGTTCTGCCTGCTTTCTCACCATCCATTTACTAGGAATTTTTCAGTTCCAGCTGTTTCAACTGAGATTATACATTTTACCTAACAACATAAAAATTGTCCACGATAGAATGACAAAGCAAAACACAAGCCCTATTAACTCAAATGCAAGATTAATTCTGGTTTAATAGACTTTCTCTCACCAGTAATATCAGTCTTGAATGAAGCACTAGTCTTTACACACAAATGCCATATCTGTAAAAATTAAGCTTTTGTGTATAGTATATTTTAAATGAGATGACACTGAATTGTTTACTCACAGATAGTTTATAGTATCTTATAACCAGTTCCCCAGTAGGGTAAAGTAAGGTGATCTCTTCCAGTGAACAGGAAACTGGAGTCTAGGGTCGATGTACCTCATGTTCCTTCATGTATTTCCCATATTCTTTAATCTCTCAGTGGACACCTCCTTATAGACCCAGTCCACTGTCTCCCACTTTCTTAGTTTGGCAACAGATCCTGGAATCATGTTGGGTAAGGCAAAAACAGGAGATGGAGCCGTAGGCGTTGATCTTGTAGCTGGAGGTTACTGCACGGCAGCTGATCCTTTTGTCTGTGCAGACTTACTTCCTCTTAGGGGTTTACACAGGAGATACTGTGTATCAGCTTAAATGGAGTAACTTAACTGGAAGGAAAAAGGAAAAGGTAGAGGAAAAAACTGGTCTGTCTTTGAGCAAGTGGCTTGACCTTGTGTAATACTGTTTTCCCTAGACTTTTACCTTTCCATCTATTACATTACTTCAAGTCGCTACCCCTGTCTCCCTCTGTATGTTATTTTGTCTCAATTTGCAATGGACGCCTCTTTTTTTCTCTTACTTGGAAAGCACTGAAATCCTAGAGGGAAAGGAGGAGAAGAATCAGGCTGCAGCCTCTTGGCTGCCCAGCTCTACAGCACACAGTACGTGGTTAAGCAACTAACTCGCATCACGTGCTGACTGGGTGAGCTCATGTGTTAGCAAAGTGTGATGGCTCAAAAAATACCCTGCTGTAGGCTGCATTATAGACTACACTAGACTAGATTTACAAAGGAGATCTATTTTTGATATTGCAATGCAAGCTTTTGCATGTTTTGTTCTATCTCCTTACTGAATGCATTGAAAGGACAATCCAGCTAAGAATTAGATTTTTTTTCCAGGAATCAGCGTATTAAATAAAAAGCAGTCAAGGCTACTCACAAGAAATGCTGAGAGAAGGGCTGTGATTTTAAGCCCTTCTCCTCTCCAGGATTTTGATGCCAAATGTTATCTCCTGAATTCAGATACCTAAGCTGTTCCTTTCTTTCTTTTTCTGCCTCATATACATACACATGTAACAGTAGTCCCATTTACCTGTTAGTCTAATTACACGACATCATAGAAAATCTGAAGCTTAGATTTTTCTGTTGCATCATCTTCCAAAATGATACCTGTTCAGGCAGTAAAGTATTCTGGATTGGGGCTTTCAGTCTCTCCAGTTGAAGTTTTTAATGTGAAGAATCCAGGTATTTCTACTGCTGTTACTGACTATATTAGTAACTGGCTAAGGAGTCACTATTTTTGACTTAACTCGGCTATTAGTCAGTACACAGAAGCACTGCATCATTTAAAAGTGGCAACCTAAAACCTTTAGACCTTCTTATTGTCTGGTGAGAACAGCTTTCTTGTGATGTCCTTTGAGTAATGAATTGATTTAGACCTGTGTACCTGTCCTCAATAAGTGCTCTGAACTACTGGGCTAAGGTGGATTAGGTGCACCACCACCTCCTCAAAGTACTTTGGACCTTGTAATTATGCTTGTATACATATTGACCAGATGAAGGCAAGAAAAGAAGGGCCGCATTACTTCTAAATCCTCCCCTGGTGTGAATGATATAAACCTAGCTCATCCACGTTAACAGTTAGGCAGCTCTGCATATATTCAGCAGAATACATTGAGGGCACTTAGGAATTTTACTGATGCAATAATTTGCTTTTCTTTGTTACTTAAAAAGGAACCTCACATTGGAGGAGAAGGCATGAGGGGAGCTGGACTGTCACTTGATCAGTTGAAGCTGCTGCAGAGATTTGATCCATCTGCTGTGACGTTGCAAGGAATGGATATTAATTCTTTGCAAGATTCCAGGGAAGACGATCTGATTTCACTGGCAAATAAGGACTGTATAGGATTTTTTATTGCAAAATTTATTAAAACGAACAGTAAATAAGCATTTAGGAACGCAACCTGAAAAAATACCTCTGTGAATCTAAGAACAGTTCAGACGTGAAGTGTGTTTCTTACTGCTGCAATGTTGCCAAGCCAACGGGCTGACGGCAGGGTTGCTATGGCAGCAATAAAATCTGCCAGATGTTCTGCTGGGAAAGAGCCACAGGTTGGAGAAAGAAAGTCATGGCGGGGGGAAGGGTTGTATCATTTTTAAGTCTCCATTTGCTTTTGTAATTACAGCAGGTCAGCGCATGAATGACAAGTATGTTCACTCATACTGCTGTCTGCTCTATCTTTCCCCGTGTGAGTCGCTTACCTAGTGCAGCAAGCCTAGGAGCAGGGTTTCTCTGGCAGGGGAAGTAAGCTGCTTTATGAAATGCAAACATAAATAACATAGATGGGAACTATTTTCGTGAATTTTGGAAAAGGTAGTTTCTATGGAGGTTTACCAGTAGTTAATGTTTCATTAAATAGTGCTTCACGAAACACTGTAACGTTTTACAAAGAACTGTTTTATAAATTGATACTTAGAACCTCATTTCTCTTTTATTTTAATACAAGCAAGATTCTCTGTACACATAGTATATACACAAAATACGATTAAGCTTTGTAGCATGTCTTTTATAGCAGCATGAATATATTAAACCATCTCACTCTGGGAATGGAAATAAATATTGTTTCAACATCAAACTTCCCATGCATAAACTGTATTGGTTCTGAAATAGCCTATTGGACTGGCTGACAAGTGACAATTTTAAAATCAAACACTTGCAACAGAAGGGGCTACAGTTGTGATTAATATATCAAAAGACAGAAAACAATGCATAATACCATCTGAAATGTTGCAAATCACCTTTCAAACAACTAAGAATATTAACTCTTTATTGGTTAGAAAGCATCACCAGCTAAAATCATATGAAAATTGAAACTGGGGAAGCATGCTAATGAGAACTGCCTTAATACACTGCTCAAAGTTTTAATAATCTAAATTTCTTAAAGGTGTTAGATGTATTTGAAAATTCTCCTTCCGTTCCAGAGATGTTCTCTGTTTGAACAGTATTCTTTTTTCTCAGAACTGCTGGAACTGACAAATAGCACTAAAATTAGAGGGAAAAGGTAAGTACAATTCAAAAACGTAAACTGACATCTCTGTGTGTTTGTTTTTTTCCTCTCGCTCATCAATTTCCAGTTTTTAAAAGCATTATCTGAAAAATATCTGTCTTTTCACACATAACTATTTGGTTGAATTAAAAAGAGCGATACTTCTTTTATAATTGGTCTTTATACTGTCAGAAGTGCTTTTGCATTTGCTCGCAATCAAAACAATTTATACAATTCTGTTTCTCAGTAGTCTGGTTGTTTACTTATATTTGCTATAAATGTTTTGATACCGTATGTTTTGTATTGTTCTTAAATAAAACAAATGTCCCTTCTTCTGTTCTGCCAAGGTTGACTAGTACATCCTCTGTAAGGCCTATCCTAGCAGGATAGGAGGATGGAATTTTTTTCTACTACTTCTCTACTTTTGTTGGTCACTCCTTGCCATTAACCACATGTCTAAAGAAGATTTAAAGTCATTTTATTTCATCAGTAGTAGGCGAGATATCCTATTTTAGAATCATGAAAGCTCATACTATAAATTACACTCTTTTTAGTCTAAATATGGCTAAAATAATTACTTGGTAACAAAAGAGATTAGTCTTTTATTGTAAGTACATGTTGAAATCTTTAACTCAGTGCTAATAAAAAAGCATTTTCTTTTTGCAGAATATATAAATTCTGTAAACATTAATCAGCACACATAGACTATATACTGAAATTTGCGTATGCATATAAAGTAAGGAACTTTGCCTCCAGTTTCAGTAGCAGGATTTGTGCAATGCTGAATTTGAAAGAATTAAGATTGCTGAATTTTTAGTGGAAGATTTGTTGAGACTTTCCCAGATTTCTTTAGTTTTGAATGATAAACAGGCTTTTCAAGAAGGTGATCTCACTTGATTTTATACGAGAAGTTTCGGCGGGGGGGGGGGGGGGGGGGCGTGGAGAAAAAGTAACTGACTTGTATTTGATTCCAGTGTAATTGCAGACCAGACTTCACCTGAAAAAAAATTACTGATATCTGAACTTTAACTACTAGAGTTGTTTCTGCAAAAGTCAACTGCTAGGCTTAAAAGAACACTTAGCATATTAAAGGGATAAGCCTCAGCTGTTTCCCGTAGGGCCCTCTCTCTGTTGGTAATTGGGGAGCAGGAGCCAGGGAGAGACTTCTCCATCAGGCAGTTCAGAACAGAAACTCAATTAAGATGATCCCAATCACCCCTTGAAGGAGCCAGCGTCCTTCCTTTGACTACAGGCTTGGCTAAGTTAGATGACTAAAGTTGGATGGATGCCCTTCTTTTTTTCTTTTCTTTTCCCACCTTACTGTGACTTTAACTAGAAGTGCAGGAATACTTTCTCACTGTCACAATTTTGATGTATGGTGTATATATATTTTTAATACATAATGAGATTACTTTCCTGATAAGAGTGCTTTACACACTGAATCATTATGCTTCAGTGTTTGGTGCTGAAGCACAATTGAATATATATATTTTTATATATATACTATATGAGATATATATTAAATTAAAAAAAGTTATTGTAATGAAAGATTAACCCTACAAAATAGATTAGGCATGCAATCAGATCCTGTCTTTAAGAAAGTCTGAAAAGTAGTTTTCTCTGTTTGCAGAAATAGTAATAGTGCCAGAAATAGTAATAGTGCCAAATCTAAATATTCATCTTGGTCAGTATAAAGATATTAAAATAGGCAGCCTAGTATAGTATGAAATTATTATACAGCTTTTTCCTGTTTCATGTCATGGAGTCCACCAATTTTTAGATCATAGGATTTCATATGCTTTTTAAGGAAAAGGGAATATTTTAGTAAGAAATAGGTTGGTGATCAACAAGAAATTACTTTGGAGTAAGTAGTTTAAAATATAAAGAACCTTCTTTTTATGTTTAATTGTTCACGACTAAAAAATTTATGAGCAAATCCAATTTTGTACTGCTAGAATTCATTGCAGAGTAGGTAAGCATGATAGATAAAAGTGGTAAGAATAAAGTAAGAAAGGAGAACACGGATGAGTTAGAAGAACCAGCTTAATCTCTATTATATCTGATATAAATCTTTTCTGGGGCTGCGTAGGAACACATCTCTAGGGTGGTAAGTTATAAAAAGAAACTGTCTATAAAGCTATTGTAGGCTTATACGTAACAGTTTGTTATATAAAAGTGGCGAAATAAATTATAGACAAATTGCCAAGCAATAAATTTGATTGAATAACATTTGATTAAAAACATTTGTAATAAAAATGGCAGCCACATATTTTACACATGTTAGAAGAACCAAAATTTTGGTGAAAGGTCTGCAATAAAGTAATAAATAGAAGTAAATGTACACCAGAAATGTTATATTACACTTTGAAAAATAATTTCTCTGTTCTGCCCCTAGACTACGTAATAAAGTTTTTTGCCATGATGTGCTTTATTTTCATGGAGGGAATAGAATTAAAGTCAAAAGCATTTGGGAAATAGTTTTCAGCCTGATGTGCTAAAGCAATCAGAGGTCAAATGTAACCACAAACCAAAATAAATCTTGAAGAGGCTTTAGTAGCTAACACAGGACGTGGTTTATACTAACCTTTTTACTTTGGACAGACACCGATTAAGAGCAATCAATCAGACCCCTCACTGTGTTCCAGCTAAGGGAATGATAATGGACCACACTAAAACCTCTGCAGGTGTCACAGAACGTGAACATGTCTTTACAAAACAACAGAGCTTAAAAATGATAATTTCTAACAAATTCATAAAAGACAGTAAGTATTAAGGGGCAGGGTATTACACCCAGGCAGGAACTGCATGTATAGGATGAGTAACCAGATATGCAGGGAAAAGTAAAAATAGGTTTCTACTTTTATTCAGGGTTTGATGAGTGGAATTTCATTTCCTTATCCTCCTTTTATAATAAGGGCTATAGGTTAAGAGTTTCACAGATTTCTGTGAAAACAGTTACTCCACTCAAACTTATTGTGGCTTTAATACTGGCCTTCATTAATGAGGGCCAAATCCTTAGGAGAAACTATCTATTTAATTTTACACCTTGAGAAGCAAAAATTGTGGAAATCTCCTCAAATTCTGAACTCCTGATGCCAGACACAAAGTATGAATTCATAAGTATTCTAGAAGAATTTTTTGATTTCTAGGCAGTAATTTATGGATCGATTTAAAAATAGTTTCTTTCAGTTCTTAACTCCTACCAATGCTGCCTTTGTGCACAAACCTGTTTGCTTATTCTTCCCCACTGTCCTGTCCCTTAACAGGTCTGGAGACTGTTACTCTCACCTCCTTCCAGTCCCTCCTCGAGAATTCATTCCTCCATGATGTCTGTGTGACACTAAACAACCGATAAAGGATAGACTCGGGCTGCTCAACAGCACTGATGTGTATTCATTTGAAAAGACATATAAAAATAAGGTTAACAGCTAACATATATACACATAAATGTTAAAATGCATCCCATTCCTTCCATGCACTGAAATTCTTTAGAAAAATATAGAGTGAGAGCTGACAAGACCTATGTATCACTTAACTATTTTATCTTCCTCCCTTTCCTTCTGTCTCACTAGTTTTATTATCTTTTTAGCTCATTTGATTAGAAATTTTACAGGTTGTTTTGTACCACACATACATAAGAAGACTCTGGAGCTCACTGGGACCTCTACCATTCCTCAGATTCAAAGCTCCTGAAACCAGATACAGAAATATGAACTCATTAGTATCCTAATGCAAACAATAATATTAAACTTTCTATGGGCAAAACTTTGCAAAGACATTTAATCACAATCACCTTTGATATGTCCTCCAGTTGGAGTAGTTTTAAAGCTTCTCATTGAAATGATTCTGCTAAAGTGCTTTTCAAATTAGTGTTCAGCAGGCAGGTGGTACTATGCAATACGTGTATTACAAGCTTACATTACAAATGATTTGTCACTCTTAAAACAATAACTGAAGGAAAGTATCTTAGCAAGGCTAATTAATACAAACCTACTGAGTGAGACTGCCTAAGAAATGCATGTGTTAGTATGTTGTCTGTACATAATTAGCAGCACTATATAAAACATGATTCTCTCATTAGTTGGATTGGGACATGCCTTTTTTTGTGATATTTATACTCCATAAATCAATATATATGCCATACTTAAATACTAGGGTTTAGACTATGCTCTTTACTTTCTCATTTATTTGTCTATACATGGCTACCTACTCCATGATTTTCACACACTACTCAGTGCTTTGAAATTCTGCCAAACATTCCTTAAAAAATACTTTAAGAAAGGTAGAAAATAAACACTCTCTGGAGCAAAATTAAAAAAAAAAAAAGAAAATTCAAGGTATTTCAGTGGAATCCACAGATCATTTCTTGGAGGACATAGCCATCATATAACAGTTGTAGGGAGCAACAGCATTTACCGAAGCTGGTAAAATAGCTAAAGCCAGGCTATATAGAGCAAGTCAATATAACTTCTCTTCCCATTTACATGTGATCTGATATGATTCAAACAACAAAGTCTTTCAATGTCGTTTTCCACTGATACCCTGAAAATCCTCTCGTATCAAAAGCCACTGTTCATATACTCATATATCCATTTAGTCATACAACAGATCTACTTACCTATGCTTCCTTTGTCTACAAAATCATTTAGTAACATTTAGAAAAATGCTGAGAATTTTATTTCTAGAAAAATACCCTTTTCCTTGTGTTCCCCACAGTTCATGCTTTGAGCCAAATACTACCCTTGAATAACCACAACAGTCAGCAGCACTGGGAGGAATGGCCAGATATCTGGCAGCAGAATTTCACTCTCTTACGTTGTTGTAAAAAATGCATACAAAGCATCAAGGAGCAGGGCAGAAGAGGGAGAGGGAGGACAGAGTATGTTTAAGGGAGTTAGTTAAACTGAATTGCTTGGATGCTGGAATAGGAGATTGGAGAAAATACGCACCTGCCATATATCTTATCCATTTCACTAAAATGATATTCAAAATCAGGCAATGCTGATATTCCCAGAATTAAAATAATAAATAAAAAGACCTTCCAGCTAAATTAATTATTATCCCACTACAGTCTTTATATAATGTGCTATTTACAGTGAAATACAAAAAGTATTTCATTCATACAATTACTACAAAGACTATATGTGATGCAGAACAGCTTTTACACCAGGCAAGGGTATGGAACCTGTAGTCAAAAATAATAGTGAATTTCCCCCCACTTACCAGTGCAACAGGTGTTCAATGCAAAACAAACTGTGTTCACTCCCTTTGATTTCACTGCATTTTCTCTAGCAAGCTCGTAACAGAGTATTTTGTCACAGTCATTTTTCTAAGCTCTCACCAGCAGCACAACAGTTTAGGTGAAGGAAAAGCAGTGAGCTGGCTGCAAAGTGGGAATGCAGAGGAATTGGCAAGTGTAGAAAAAGTGGAGAAGCTACAAAAATTTATTTTCCAACAAAATAACTCTCCACAAGCTGTGTAAACTTTTCTTACTAAAACAAATACTCTAAAACACAAAGATTTTACATTTCCAGTGAAACACTCACAGTAACATTTGCCTGTTTTTACTCTCCTGAAGTCTCAACAAAGAGCCAGCAGATTTATGCTTTCTCAATTACCTGGCTCAGTAAACTCCCTCATATTCCCTGACTGCAATTTTGATTTTTAAATTAATAGACAGAATGAAGAAACAGACTTGTTGGGCTTTTGAGTAACCTTTGTTTTCTTCAGTAGATTCTCACGCTTTGCTGCCGAACGTGCACATACACACCCACCCACTCACATACACACCTCTGTCATGTGTGCTCTATCATTCTGACAATAGAACAAAAATTAAGCCGTGTCCATTGCAATTTTGTGACCTGTACAGAGAAGAATAATTTATAGTGGTAAGTTCGTTATCTTTACCATAAATTTAAAATGCAAAATTGGGTTTGCAAGGACAGTATAAGGTATATGAGTTAGACCCTTTATCTCAAGCACTCATTCGTATTTACAATAAGTATAAGCTTTCTGCTACAGAAGAAAAAGTATTTAGGTTGAACACTGTTACAGATTTCCTAAATGAGGCTAGTTCCAGTTGCCAGTAATTCAAAAGCAAATCTGCTGACTTGGCATTAGGACTCTAAAACAGTGTGATCAAACTTATATACTAAGAAGGTGTCTGCAGAAATAACATTTATAAACTGTATATACAGTACACAGTACCAGTACATAGAAAATAGATTTTGACTTTATGATCCCCTGTGTGTAAGGCAAGACTGAATTCTGTCTTCAAATGGAGTTCACCAGAGGTACAAGCAACAGATAGTGGCTCTTAAATCAATATGCAAATCAAGTGCATCCAAATTAAAAATCAGAGCAGACAAAAAGTTTTAGATTTTTTATGTGCTGATTCTGGCCTGCTGAATACACGGGAAGTTATTAAACATCAAATGTACCTTTTTTTAAAAAACACTAACAACACCTTGATGGCAACAGATATTGTTCAAGTGGCAGCTACCAAAAAACAGCTTGAAAAATGGCATAGTACAACATCAGGAGCTCTGCAGTTGTACTACGCTAATTCATATAGCACTAACCAAAAAAAATAAGTATATGAATATTCTATTTCATGCTATTGCTATGCAAGCAACAGCAATACAAATCAGCATACAGAAGGATACCATATGTTCTGCAATGAAGAACCCAAAGATATTTTCAGGGGGCATTGTTACAAGACTTCAAAGAAACACAAGACTGCCGGAGGCAAAAGTTACTGACGGATGTAAACATCCCTGTTCCATTCTCCTGCGTCGTTACGTTTTTTCGATATCACTTCCCCATCCTTGTCACAATATTGGTCCCTTGATTTATGACGACTACGCTGTTTGTTGCATTCATTGTGGTCCTGCTCGCGGTCCCTCTCCTTTGAGCGATGCCTTGATTCTCTATGTCTGTGATCACTGCTCCCGTGGGACTCGTCTCTATGATTGTGATCCCTGTGAGAATCATAGTGGTCACCATGCTCATGTGAGTAGTCCTCCTTTGGCTCCACGTAAGCTGAATCTCTGCTGTCTTGTGTTTCTGAGTCAAAAGTTTCTTGCCTAGAAAGGCCTCTAACACCACTGCGATGGTTGTGGTGTTGGCTCGAGGAAGAGCGATGCTGGGATTTCTTGATGGGTTCAACCCGTGCTTCCTCTTCAATTTGTGAACCGCTGCGTTCAGGGACTGAATGGTCATTCCTCTGGTCTCCTTGAGATCCCTGCTATCACAACCGGCAGTGAGTTCACGTACATGAAGTACACATTTTAAAACTTTCCCCAATATCAAATTCAACTAGAAAGTACCATGAAACCAATAAAATTTAAGTACACAACAATCCACTTTGAATCTAAACTAGAAAAAAACCATTAGAACTCAACTTTTACTGAAAATTCAGTATTATAATACAAACAATTCCTTTCACTCTCCTCAGAGTTATCTTGTGACACCTTCTCGTCTCCTGTGATGTTTCTGACTATTCCATTTAGCAATAATTGCCTACCACACTCCAGACAAAAAGAGAGCATGCAGAAGCAGGACAAACTGCAGAGAAATTAAAGAGGACATATCATGCCAGGAGAGGGCAGGTATCAGTTGAGAGTTTACAGATACCTGCTTGGAAACAGCCACTATGGGAAAGTGATTTTAGAGGGCTGAGGAGGTGGATTCCAGCAGAGAACCAAAGTACAAAACCTTGGCTCTTTTAGAGTAGCTTTTTGTTTTTTTTTTTTTTTTTAAGAAAAAAAATGCAATTGAATCTGGTATGAATAAAGTTTGTATTATGATACTAATAGTATCACTGACCTTTTGTTTTTCTCAGCAATAATTCCATTTCTTCATGGTAATGAAAAATTAAACTTTGACCTCATAATTTTAAGAGCTCAAGAATACAGACCCTTGCCAAGAAAAGCAGGAGGAGAGCGATATTATGACCTATAGAATTTTCTAACACACCACTACTATTAAAAGACTGAAATAAAAATTACAAGGTAGTAACAAACCTACTCTTCACCAGCATAATGCTTTGAAATCACTGCAAAACGAACAAGTGGCATTATTTAACTCATTTGGGGGCTTCATTACATTAACCTGCTTTTATTCCCAAACCACAGCCAAGGACTTTTCAAGCTTAATTGCAAAATTTTAAGAAATAGTTTATGGTGAAATTGAATTATCCTTCTCACATGAGGTGGAGAACATCAAGACAAAATCATCTCTACTGGCACAAAATTAAAGTAGGTTTTAGCAGAGTTATACAGGCATTTGTTTGTGAGACTGTTCTGAATTTACCAAAGTTTAGACTAAAGCTTGCCCTCCTATGTTCAGAATTGTCTAAAAATAAGGATTGCCTCCAGGGCAGCTCACGGATGTATCTTCTTTCTGTCTCTCTATTTTGTGGGAAAGAGCTAGGAGAAGGAGGAAATTTTGTCCTTCAGCCACAGATACTGGCAGGTGGGTTTCCTAGCAACCCAAAAAGTAAAATGACAGGAAATTGGACAGGAATGAATCTGTACTTTATCAGAAACTTATAAAAAGCAACATATTTCAAATCAGTAATTTGATAAATTTGACAAATCTTCGTTTTCTAAGACAACATTTTGTTCTGTAAACTCCCCAGGGACTAGCTGCATTGCTCCATGTGTTCCTAATTTGAAACAAATGGTATAGATGAGAACAAGGTAACAGAAACAGTGGTCGAATTTCTTTTTTGTTCTTGTTTTTATGAATCTCAAGATGATTCAGATTTGCCAGAAAAGGAATGTAAGGATTGTAAATATGAATAGATGTGTTCCAGGTGAACAGAAATGACTTAACTGAGGTGAATTATAAATGAAATCAAGTGAAAAGCTAAAGAGTTTAAAGCAATGCCTGCTTCGGATGTGTAAACACATTTTTATTAGTTCACAACCATGACTGTTTCTAAGGCACATAAACTGGGTACACATGTGAAACTCTTTAATTGTCATATGGTCAAATGCCAAATATGTATGTACCTATATATATAATCGTGACTAATAAAATCTGACATTGCTGTGGTTTGAGAACAAATGCAAAATTTGAACCTGCTTTGAACAGAATGCTACTTTTACAAGTTCAGATGCATCTTCTCTGCTATGCCAAGTACGTGTGAGGACCACAGTGAATAAATTTAGAACCAATACCTGCAATTTCAGAATAATGTTAGGGCTATTGGGATTTATGGGCAAATTCATTGACAGTAACTTTCCCTAAATATCACAGTGACACGGAGCAAGTAATGTTTGAATCTGCATTAGGGTCTGGCTTTGTGATTCATAACCAAATTAGGGCTCTGATTTGGATTAGAATCCACAGTGCAGGAATTTTATGGCCCAATCTCACACCATTTTTTTGCCTATAATGGAGAAGGTTAGAGATAAGTCCATTTCATTATTCAGGTTGTAATTCCAAAGAAGTAGGGGTTCTTGGAAAGAAGTTTAAGCAGTGTTGAAAGAGGAGAGAGAAGTCTGTGTCCACTGAGTCGATTTGCTCCCTTGCTTGCTCCCTATTTCCATCCACTGGTCCCTAATCGCCTGCACCTTACGTGTGTGAGGTTGGTCCAGTCTTCTTTTTGGAATTAGCCAACTACTGCCCCACAAGAGGAAACCTGAGAAGAGTTGTCAGGACAGTTTGCTTCAAAGCTCTCCATCAGATAGACAGAAGGTGCATGGTCTTCACCAACTTCATTTCAAACAGTCCTGGGAGGCCTCACACCTTCAAGCACCTCGTGCTATGCAATGCACACAGTCAGCATCATGCTATAAAAATACCACTCTGGCAGCTAGCAACACAAGTCTCTCATTACAATGTTCACCCGGGATTGAAAAACCACAAAAACCAATTATGTCTCATGGCAAAGGGGTGCTGCATTGCACCCAGGGGAGAATGACTCAAATGCTTTGCAGTGTGGAGTAGGCCCTTCAGGCCAAATGGCTGGTGGCATGGTTTTTCTCTGCAGAGCCGTCCACAAAAACAGCACAGACATAGACTATAAATTCTCCAAATAGTCTTAACAGTATTGAGAGAACGGGTTCAGCCACCGTGATTAGAAAATAAACCCACTCTATTTCAAGACCGTGACAGGCTCAGGTTTGAGATGTCAGCTGAAAATGTATCATAGGAAAATGAAACAAAAGGAATGTAAAAGTTCTATGTTCCATAAGGGACCCCCACTGCTTCGCACTTTTGGATTAGTAGACCTACAAACAAACTGTGAAACTGCAAATACATTCTCATTTTTAGTTCTTAAAATAAAAATCTGTTAATTTGTAAGGAAAGAGCACAACATTCAGAAACGTGTTATTAAAACTCCATATAGTTCCTTCAGAGAATGTGGTTAATAAAATGAGTAAGTGAATTATAAATCCACACCCAAAAGGCATAAAAAAATCTTGAGCAAAATAATAAACCCATCTACAAAGCAAAGGAAGTTTATCTAGCAAGTCTGCACACAACAATACTGAATCTCATACTCAGAAATTCTTCCAGCTCACAATTTTTTCAGGGTGTTTCAGCTCTGAGGACAGAAAAAAAGGCAGAAATGAGCTATAGCTTACAGTCTTTTTTCCTGCAACTGCTTTTGAAAGCAAGAGAAGGAGATACCCTGCAAGGTGGCTGAAGCATTTTTTCCTGGTAAAGAACAAACCTGTCAAGTCTGTGGTCTTCTAATGGGAAATAAATTCTTTGACACAAAAAATTGTTTTGCAAGACGATAAAAGCAAAAAGCAATTTTTTGGCATTTTAATTTGGGTGCAGATACATTTTTTTCTTTGATTTTCTAAAAGGAGATCTTTTTCTTAGCCAAAGTTATTAATTTTAACGTAGGTATATAACTTATGGGCCTATATGGACCTTAGGTGGAAATTTAGATGTAGTAAGTCATTATTTGAGCTGGGACAGATGTATTTTAACCAACACTGTGATCTTCTCAGCCTCAAGGCGTCACTCACTATTTGTAATGAAGTAGCATCTTTAACGACCTCATTTCATGCCATGCAACACATATACAAAGGAGAGGATCTCCTTATGCTGAAAACCTTAATACAATTATACAAAGCAAAAGCTGAAGGAGAAAAGAGAGGACAAAATATGCCCAAAGTCACCAGGCAGGTCAGTGCGGAGGTGGGAATAAAGCCTGTTTTTCCCAGCTCACTAGACAGTACCCTCACTGTTCAGAACATACTGCCCCTCAAGGTCTTTCTGCACAATGTGCAGCGGGACTCGGGTTTTATGCAAGAGTTTGGCTTAAAGGAAGTATGTACTTTTCACAGCAATGGCCAATGACTAAAAGAACAAAGGAAACACTGGAAGGCCCACTTTGACCTTGAGACTTCACTAATACAGTCAGTCATTTTCAACCTCTACAACTCTATAGCCTGTGGGAAGATAGGAACAGATTCCCTCCAACATTTGTGGATCTGCTCTGTACATAACCCAATTTGTCATGCAGGGCCTCTGGGGCTGGGATTTGCCTATTAGCAATACTGTGCTCGTCAGTCAGAGAGTTACCAGAGGCTGCAGCGTGCATAGTATTAACCCAGTTTTATTCCTCTGATTGGATTACATATGGCCAGCTATAAAAATGCTTGTGGCTGGTACATATATTACTGGCACAGTGGTGTCCTGGGCACAATGAAATCTTAAGTATTCCACTTCACATCACCATATGTTTTCAGTCAGGCTGGCTTAGTCCTTGGAATCAAAACCAGCCCCCTAGTCAATATGCAAACACATGCTACTGTGAACACAATAGCAATAACAATAATGTGCCTGTATTTGCCTTTTATACTGAAAATGGGTGAGTGTCTACTGAAAAAGCTCTTACTCTATCAACAATGGTAAGACATATTCAGCATATTCTAGTATCAGACTACCACTGCGTTTTGGAAGAGGAAGAAGTTGATAGAAAAAAAAGAAGAGATGGCATAAAAACTGTACCTGTAAATTAATATTTGGACCTGGGCTAATAGGAAGAGTGGCTGTTGCAAGTGTGCGAGTGAGAAGCTGGTTAGGAGGATTGCTGCTAGGTGGATGTGTGGCCTTCCAGTAGGCTTCCAGATAGTCAGCAAGGTGCTCACAAGCATCTTCAAGCTGGTTCTCATCAAGAATTACATCGAACATTTCCTGATAAAGGAAAGGTTTTAGTGAGAATAACCACCAGCTAAAGAGAGATCAGCTAGAGACATGAATGACCACACTTTCCATTCATCAAAAATAAACCACATTTCTAATACTTGTGTTAATATATTTCACCTTTTTTTTTTAATGCAATTGATACAAAAGACAGCAATCATAACTAGCACTAATGTTACACTTGCTAAAGGAAGTCCTCATGACTTCCACTTAGTAATGCACAAATGGTCAATGAAGATAGGAAGAGGCAGCTTGAACACATCTTAAAACTCGAATGCCCAGAAAGAAAGGTTAAATATTGAAGTTTTTAGCTAATGGAACAAAAGGGAATGGCAAGAAAAGGGATTCACTCCCCATATCTAGAATAAGAGAAAACTAAGACAAACTAAGACTAATAACTAATAACAGTAAGGAACACAAGTAACACAGATCATCCAGTTTCCAAGTGTTGTACAAATATTAGGTAAGAGATTAGTCACACAGTCTAATTTTAGGTATCTAAAGTTAGGAGGCAAGTTTCCTCCATTCCCTTCCTGGTCAGGGAGACAGAAGTCCTCCCAAAGGCAGCTTTGAGAGCCTATGCCAGTCTCTAGCATTCATCATTGACTTCTTGGGGACCTAAGGAGACTAGTCTCTTAACTGAGATGCTTGAACTTAAATGATGAAAACATCCCCCTCACTCAGCTCTGTAACTATAGCAAATTCCCATATCTGCACCTGAGCTGAATCTTCATCTTCTGGTCTCTTACCCATGCTCTTGACAGTTGAGTATGCAGGTAATAATGCTTGCCATGTTTAAAACACAGCTAGGGTCTCATCATCTCTATAGGTGGAAGTTGAGAGAATTTGCTTCTGTCCACATCAACAGAAGAACTGCAGAGCTCTCAGCTACACAGTACCCCACAGCTCTTTGCCAAAACTCTGACCAAGAATGCCAGCAGTGATGGGCTGTGGTGACATATGCCCAAGGGGAGCTACCCAAACTACCGGCCTTACCCTAAACTCTCAGAGACAAAGCACAGTCACTAAGAGGGTTCATTTTTAGACCAATAACCCCAAAAGAATTATCAAGTAAAACAAATGCTCAGCTTGTTTGAGCACTGAATGTAGTCAGCATGCTTTCTAATAACTGCTTGTGACTAGAACTGTTTTTCTCTGAACCCCTGTGTAGAGCCCAGAGACCTCAGGAGGTGTTCTGCAAAAAAGCAATAGTGAAATATGGCCAGAAGAGGGCAAACATTCCCAGAAATTACGTAATTAACCTCGTGCTTGAAAAGAAAGGCACCTTTCAAAGGCGAGACATAAATTAACAGTAACTCACGGGAGGACACTGTGCCAGTTTATCAGCTGCCACCATCTGAACATTAAGGTGTTTGGCCTGAGATTTCCCTCGAGATTTTATTAACCTCTGTAAAACCTGTGAAAAAGAAGACATTAATAAAAGTGAGCAGGTTCGGACCTAATGTACATATATAACCACTTAAAATGTTTACATTTTTAACTGCCCACTTGAGCAGATCAAATTCTTCATTTGCTGGCTTTAGCAGCATTTCCCATACCGTATACATCCAGAACAAGCTAATTTCCATTTACTTCCCAACATCTCCTTTCCTGTTACAAGCACTAAAAAGTTCCCCTCTTATTTTCCTCTGCTGCTTCTGGTTTTGTTTGTTTCTAAGTCGAAATCCTTTAATTGCTCTCCTGAGTTCTCTTCCCATAATTCTTTCTTCTCTTTCAAATGCCTCTTCACAAGGTCTGTGCAGGTTTTTCCACAGAATGAAAGAGTACATTACCAGCAGATGTTGAAGTTTACCAATCAGTCCGATATTCATTACGTGAAAATCTTTCTTTCATTTCTGCATTATTTTGATTTAACAAGCTGTTAGCATTACTTACATGATTAACACTAAAAGCACAATCCCAATTTTAAAAAAAACATTGGAGCTACAGCATCTTTTCCAAAATGGGTTTTGGTAACACCAGAGCCAATATACTTTTTTGATTAATAATATTTCACCATCCAAAGGGAAGCAATAACAATATATAACTGAACTTTCATGAGGACACCTGATTATCTGCATTTAAGACCAAAAAAAAGAAAAAAAAAAAAAAAAAGGAAAAGACTGAAACAGCATGAATATCAGTAAAATATTTACCTTAGGAGAAGAAATCTTTACGTATACTATAATGGGAGCCAGAGAGGTTTTGCTTAGTTGAGCTGGGTGGTTAATGGTGTCAGCATCAAGCACTACCAACTGCAGTGTCCTTGCTAATTCAAAAATCCGTTCAATTTCACTTTGAACTTCAGCTGCAGATAAGTAGAAAATTAGTGTTATGAAAATATTAAAAGGCAATTAGTTTCAAGGAATGTAAAAACGTGGTAGACTGATGTGTTGCTCCTCCTCAGGCTGGCAGTTGTTGTTAGCCATGCACGTCCCCGGCACGCTAGGGAAATGAATGCAATGTTAACGAGAGCATTTTGCCCCTGGTTTGTTGCCCTTGCAGGCAGCATTGCTTGCCTCTCTCACCTCCACCGCTTCCTGCAATCCCAGGATTGGGATAATATCCCGTATTAAAAATTTGCTTACTATGTGTAAAACACTTTTTAAAAAACATAATTCAATAATCCAAATAATGATATGGTATCCTCCGCATAGGAGTTCTGGAAAGGTGATTTTCCCCGAAAAAATCATCTTGTCTTCTGGTAACCCATGCTCCCAGCTCCTCAGCACCCTGTCTGATTGGCAGCAGTTTCCAGGACAAACCTCTCTAAGACACATGGACTGCGTCTGCTTTCAGAAGTGATGTAGAAACTGTTGCCATTCCCAAATGAAACAAAACTACATTTTATAACATCAAAATCATCCTTGAAATGAAATCACATTCTCCGGCTCAAATCTTGCTATAGGCTGACTTCACAGAGAAATTACAGAAGTTGGGTGATTTGTTCAAGTCTATAAAGAAAGTTATAGAGCCAGACAAGATTGTAATTCATACAGGTTCCCCTTTAAAGGTTGTGCACACTCCATGAACAAAAACTAGATTAGATACCTAGCCCAGTCAAAGTAAATATTAGAAGATAACCAACGGAAACTTACATGTCAACAAGAGGTACCAAAACCTTATTTATTAGAGACTTTCTTGAAATTACACTATCAGCATTTTGTCTATTATGCTGGCACATGCACTACATTTGCTTGAAAACATAACCTGATCTGGCTAGAGATTTTTCTATAGTGAATGGTCTCTTTCAAGAGGTGTGAGAAGAGATTGATTTTTGTTATCTTAGAATAGCAACTGAATACATTAGGTACCATGATAAGGTTGCAAAATTTCCAAGAGAGAGTAAAGCATCCTAGCTAGTCTGCATTTAGCTCAAAGTCTTTCGGTTCCAAATCAATAGGTGACTACTATGATCATTTTATAAATGAAGTAACATCCTAAATGGCCATCATCTATATATGATGCTCTCTGTTGGAGGAGGTTGACGTTGTTTTGGATCTATTGGAGATCACCTCCATCTGTTTCTAGTTATCTCCAATTTTGGCTGAGTACATGCCAATCAGTCTTTTACAGCAAAGAACATTGTGAGATGTGCATGGTGTGCTGGTATGGAAAGCATCAGTGCGTGCCTTCCTGCTTGTCGATAAAAGCACTGTGGCTCAGCTGTTGTCTGAATTAGGACCACATTTTTGAAGACAGAACTTCTGATGGTTCTTGGTACACTCACAATTACATTTTATGCACCTTCGTTACATAGAGATATTGTTGGAATGACTGAACACCATTGTCTCAGTGATTTAGTAGAAGATAGCCAATAGCGTATCCCTAATTTAAGTGCAAATGACAACTAGAATAAACATATCAGACATAATTTGTCATACTGTTCTGATGATGAGTTTGGATTGCTTTCCTGCAATTTCAAACCAGGCTCAACACTTCAGTCAGTATAACAATATCAGTTTAGGTATCATTTTAAGACTATTCCAGACTGCCAAAAACTCTTGTTCAAGACAATTTATAACCAGCAAACTGTCTTTTTGCCAGTGTATCATAATTCTGGGGAAGCAGTATTTGCTACACTGCTGGAAGCACTTTTCTGCCAGTATAGAACACATCTCTGTGAACTAGATTTCCTACTATGCCTTTTGAGACAACCCTTTGCCAGGGCAGAGCATGCCTCAGGCTGTCTTCTGTTGCGAAACATACCCAGGGCAATAACTGCAGGAAACTATGGTCCTATGAACCAATAGTTTCCACCTGAGTCCGAAGATGAAGAGATATCTTTTCCATCAACTAAAAAGTATCTCAGTATTTATTTTTCTTAATTTGGGTATACGAGAAAAGTTCAAGGAACTACACTGCATGATTGATGAACTAATATGTTGTGCCTCTACCTCTCCAGTCATGAATGGATGGAAAAAATGCCACAGAGATTGCCAAAGACGTCCTGATCTCCTGTCCCTTAGAGTACTTCTTCAGCTTCTGGAAAAGCCTGCATTTTGCTTGAAATCTTCCTTGTATTCTAACTTTTTACTACACATAAGATTGTTGCAATTACTTAACTAATAGTAACTTCTCTTATTAGATGACAAAGGCTTTATCGACTGCTGCAGCTTTGGTTTTCATCTTTATTTAGTAACGTCTCTCAAAAACCAAATTCCATACCTGTGAAGATTCTTTCCCAACAAGACACTCAACATAAATTTTCTTTCAGACTTTTGACTAAACTAAGCAAAGAACCTTGAATGTTATGTGGGGATAGTAACACAAATGTCACTGGCAGTTAAAATACAGAGCTGAGAACAAGGACAGTGTGGTATCTTCAAAGCAGCACAGTAAGAGCTTAGCAACCTTCCCACCTCCATGAATATCATCTATGTATAATAACGTCCCTTCTGATGTACTGGAGAGGCATAACAGTGAGACTATAACAATTAACTCCAATAAATTATATTTGCCAATCATAATGAGAGGCATAAACATAATTAGATCTACTGTGACAATCATCATGAAATACTGTCAGCCCAGCTACAACACTCAAAACCAGAAATAAACTATCAAATTTTAAAGTGGCCCTTACAACCTATTTGATGTGGCCTCCGTGGTAATCAGAAAGGGAACATATTTTAAATGACAGGAGCATTCAACTACTTATTCCATACAATAAGGGGTCAGCTCGAAGGAAAAGAAGTACACATCTCCCAGCCAACTTTGAATATTGCACATTTAAACTTACTGCCGTATATTAATTCCAAATATTCCTACTGTACCCTGAAATGAACAGCAATTCAGTGCAATGAGAGCACAAGTAAATGGCTTATCCCATTATGGAGCAGACAAATATTCTTTACACCAATTGGACCTTACAAGTCAATTTCAAGCAAAAATCTGTAACAGTTACAATAACCTCACCTAAAGTAAAGGCAAAGACACAGCAACACTGCATTGCCTCTGTCAATTCACTAGAAACAAGATGAACTATGGTGAAATTTAGGGTCAATTCTACAATGCCATGGTAAAAGAATATTCTCTACTCTGCACAGTTAGAGAAACACAACCCTGTTTCAAACCTGGTCAGAAAGCATTCATAGCAGCCAGGAGTCACTGGGACACCCAACTTTACAGAGCAGTGGCTACATCAGCACTATGTTTTAGGAAGACCCTGATGATATGGCAGTTTTGTGACAGGGATGCGATGCAAAATGGTCATTCTTCTGGCCTGTGAAGGTCAAATTAGAAACTACAAAATTATATTATTATATTATTGCTTATACACAGCAAAGAGATTTTGAACTTCAGCAGGAACAGTGAAGTTCACATACTGTCAACTGAATACAGTATGACTTTAATATCGTATTCAATTTGACTTTGTCTACTTCTCTTTGGTATCAGTAGCAGTGTTTTGTTCATAGAAACAGATTTGTAAATTATTACTTGGACTGCAACAGCCACAGAGACAAAGTGTTCTCTTTTTCTAAACAGAGCTCCTGATATTACAGATGTATAGCATGAAAAGAACATACCTATGCCAATGCATGTCATGTAAAAATGACTAGCAACACCTTGCACAAATGGTTTTCAAATAATTTTATAAATTAAGAAGAACAGACATCAGTAGCCATGATTTTTCTTATGCTAAATTTTTTATATAAGCATACTTACTTGAAAATAATTAATCACTAAATTCCATGAACATAATTAAGGAAATGAGAAGTTTAAAGCAGCCTTAGAAATTCCAAAACAAAGGCAAAAGAAAAAAACGTGCTATAAATCCCCAGTGCCTTAAAAGCCCATAGAAAGTATTGCATCAAAAAAAAAAAAAAGCTGAGAAACAAATAAAGGTCATATCTGAAATCCAAGAAACTGAAAAAAGAAAAACAAAAAGGAAGTGATAACTATTGAGTCATGCCCACACACCTCTTGATTAAGAAGTAAATCATGAGCTTGACTGACAGAATTCAAATTTTAAATTTTAATTTGTGAGTGTGTGTGTGTATATACATGCTTATACTGTGGGCAAAATCACCGAAGTGTCTACATTAGGTATTACTAACCAGAATGCAGGTACTTGGCCACAGCAGGCTATCCCAGGCTACATTAGATGCTGTGCTGGCTGTATACAAAGTGGAGAGATCAAGATGCTACCGAGGGTGATCCAGAAAGCTGCATGGTGTGTGAGCAGTCCGGAACAAGCCAGTAAGAAACCCCACATGTACGCAAGTACTTGGCCTCTTTCTTCTCATCTTACCCTTTCCTCCCCTCAAGCACCAAGGTTACTCTGGGTAGGCTGGGAGCTAACAGTGGGGTCATGCTGGACAGGGGACAGCTGGCTCCATCCCTTCCCCAGCCAGGGAGGTTCAGCCTCGTGGTCTCCAGGCAGGATTAGGTGTCCCACCCCGCACCAGTGGCAACGCTGCAGAGCAGAAGCTTCTGTGTCCCCCCTCCAGCATACCCAGCTAAGAAGGAAAAAGTCTTGGAGAGGAATATAAGCAAGAGGGAATAAATGCTCTAGCTTAGTCCTTGGGCAATGGGCCAGAAGATATCCAGATTACAGGTGTTTTAATCAAATTTCTATCATAAACGTAGTTTTGTGAATATACTTACATTTCCCTGGTCTCAATCAAATCCCTTAGCCGCTAGCTTGTTACATAAAGAGGGGAGGGTGGGAGTGGGAGGATGACAATATTTTCCAGGGAAAGTGGCTGTATGTGTTACTCCTGCCTAACAGATGGGGCTCCTGCGAGCGATAAGGCAGAAGAAAGGAGAGGAGCATGTCTGCTGCTCCACCTGGCACTCACATTTGGGCTCCGCTGAAGGGGAGCTGTGGGGTGAGGTGCTGCGGGAAAACAGGGTTTTCCTCTTTCTGCCTGCTGAGGCTCAGTTTAGATGGAATTCAGGTGGCCTGGAATGTGCACACACGTCCAAGTGGTATTTACAGATAAAATGTGATGTTTGGAAACCTCAACATAACCAAGACCTATTTATAATGGACTAACAGCTCCTGAAATGCAATAATGTAGTTATGTGAAAATATAAAACCAGAAGGTGCCATGCAGCAGCATAGCGCTGCATCCTTCATTAAGCTCCCCTACACTCCTGTTAGCGAGTAATTGGGATAGTAAGACTGGGCAAAGAAGCAGTCTAACATTTATTTTGCCCAGGGGACCAAGCAAGTGTCTCTGCTTAGTTCATAATGGATATCATCACGTCAAGCTGGCACTAACTCAGGTATTTCTGCACCATGCCTCATTACTCAGCAGAGTCCTATAGGCTTTTACAGCTCTGGTCCATACATAGACACTAAGTAAGTGTTCCCTAGGTTTGTTGTTTTATCAGAACAAATATAAAATGCTCAACCTTTCTCACAGATACGATGTGGAACCACGCCATCGTTGGCTATTCAACCCCTTCTGCTGATGGTGTGCCACTTGCAAAACATTTGCATATTCAGTGAGTGGGAGAGATGCTGACTCTATAGCCTGATGCTTAGAGTGGGAGGCAAAACACATGGATTCCAGTTCTTTCTCCAGGGAAAGTTTAATTATTATGCAAAGTGCATAAGACTCAGCAGGACCAACTGATAACCATCATAAAGGTGATCACAGCCCTGTCATGGCGATGAAAATTATGAGTTCATGCCTCTGTTAGCAGAGAACAGAAATGAACCCAGGCTTCTTCGCACTCTGGTTGAACAACCGAAACCCTTAGTCTTGGATAAAATGAACACAGACAGCAACTTTTAGCAGTTCCATGAGCCTAGGAGAAGGAAAAAATACTGGATCAATTCACCCTACAGGTGTGAATAATTTTAAGGGAAGAAAATTGTATTCTTAAGCAAACAGCTAACTTGCTAAAAATATTTAATTCACCTATCCAGGTATCTTAGTGATTATACAGATACCTGTGACCTTAAAAAATTGTTCTAACACATTGCTATATTGCTTTGTCTCTAGCACATGTTTTTTTTCAAGATAGTTATAAATCATATCCATTTCAGTGCAGTACCACGACACAATATAGTGACATGTTGCTGAGAGCTATCTCTAATTTACAGAAATCAAGAATTATTTTCTTTTTTCTCCTTATGTCCTTTGGAAGCACTCAGGAAGTTTCATTAAAATACTTTGCTAATACAGTATCAAAAAAGTATTCGTAAGTTGGAATATTGGAAAGTTAGTACCAAACTTCTAATGCAGAGCTACCTGGAGAATTCATTAGAGAGACTCTGACCTTAGATGTTAACAAAAGCAAAGCTGGGCCAGCAGGATAGAAGAGCATTTTGGGATATGTGAGGCTGATAAATTATAACAGGTTCAGGATCTTCATGCCACTCTTTCCCCATCTGTGTGTAAAAAGATGTGCAGCCACATCCTCACGATAACCCAAAAGCTCTTGGCGGCATTCTGGTTCAAGGCAGCCTCAGGTTTAGCAGATTACTTTATCATATCTGAGGATTTAATGCCTGCAAGTGAGAGTTCTGGACATCTGTCCCAGCTATCTTGAAGATAAATTATAAAGGGACAATCAGGATTTTTCCATAACACATTGAACACCTTTGTTCTTCTCTTTGAACTATGTTAGATCCTTGAGACTTTGGAATGGAAATACACTCTTGGTCAAATCCCAATTTTGCATTCCTGTTCCATGGCCTCTGTAAGTAGGGAAGGATTTTTATGAGGCTTAGCTAGCACTCTTTTAAGTTTATTTTTAATTTACAGTCAGGGAAGCATTTACTTGAAACTTATATACAACAGTCATTAAATTACCAAACACAGAGAATGCATAATAACATTATCATATATATATGATGTGTGTATATATATATATATATATATATAATAGTTACCACTGTTTCAAGCATTCAACTGGCTTTCTACACAGATATCAAGAAAATAAAAATACAAGGCTGAAATTTGCACTCATAATCCACTATTATTTCTTCAAGCATTTATGTTTCATTTTCAGAAAACAAAACTCTGGGATATCAACCTAATGATGTAAATGGGAGCTCTATACATTTTCTAGAGACAACTTTCTAAAGGCAGGCACTCAATTGCACATGCAAATTGGGCGCATGTGATTCCTAAAAAGTTACTGCATATTCACATACAAAGCAAATAAAAAGATTCGCAGCCATTTGACTGCAATCAATCTACCATACACATGATGACATAGTGTACATCAACATTCATATATCTGTGTTAGAATATGCAGATTAGGTGCACGCACCTTAGAAATTTGCAGTGGAAAACCTAATCTTTAGCATTTACTTGTCAATCTCAACTTTATTTTTAGAATTACTTGAAAATAAATAAGGAAAACCAGCAAGATTTTCTAAAAGAAACACTTAGCAACACAGTACAGGATTGGCTTTTGTCTGTCAGTGAGCCAGTTGCGAGAAACACACGGTGGTTCTGTGAGGTACAATAAAGCACTGAACACAAAACAGCAGGAAAAGTAATTTGCAAGCTTGTATACATACCCAAAACATCTGGAAAGGGAGAGCATTAATGAAGCAAAGAATGGAAAAAGCCAAGACAATCAGGTTCTTGTACAAAGCATACAGCATGAGGTAAGGTTATAACAAGTGTAACATACACAGAAACAACAAGAAAAAGGTTTGGGTCCTTTTGACAAAGAAATGCAGCAAAAGCAGAGAGCTGGTTCAGCAGTTTCTGCAAATGGCATGTGCACATATAGAAATCTAATTAAGCCAATTGGGACTGATTTTTCAGGTGAATGAGATTTAACCATGTTCTGTACCTTCTTGGAGAGAAAAGTCTTTTCAAAATTACAGATTTCTTCTAGGCTTTTAAATAAATGAATCAATTGTACTTTCCTTAAATTTAGTTCTAGCATTTCACCTATTAAACACATAACAGTATTGACAAGCAAACATGTCTCTTTATAAACAAAACAAGCTTTCATATAGGAGAGAAATAAGACTGTATTGTCCTCCTAAATCTTTACGAGCCAGATACTATTTTTATAAAATTCTTGGATACATTAATTTTACACTAGAATACTCAGTGAATGATAAATATTCAGTGGTAGCATTGGCTTCCAACGAGTGAAATCCCAAGTCTATTTTTAACTGATTCCTTTACAGAAGCAAACTTTCAGTCGATAGGTGTGTGTAGCATTAAGCCCATTGAGACTTCCCTATAAGCCTGTAAACCAATTCCTCATGCCAATTCCTACTCCTGATTATCACATTTTTTGTCTATGCCTCCTTGAAATTAATTCTGGCTTACCTATTAAATCAGTTCCAAATAACGGCACTCACTGAACTTTTTACTGTGCTATGCACAATTATGAACAATATGCACAATACTGCAAACCTACATTGGGTGATAAGGTAAGAGTTGTTCTCAAAAAGAGGTTCATTTATTTCCCAGAAAAAAATATTTTGTATTAATATATCAAACACATTACCTTTGTACTATATTAACCTGATAGAACAAGGGCCACTTCTTAAAATAATACTTACATAAAAATCAACAATATATTTTCAAAAGTCTAAGAAATAGCCTTCTCGGCTGCAGTTACAACTGCTGCTCACAAATGTGAGCGTAACTGAGGCATAAATCAGTCACTTGACTGTCTAGCTGCATGAGGTACCACTACACAAACGTGGGTGAGTAAAGGAATAGCTTCCCATTGAACCTGCAAAGGGAGAGGCATTTGGATTAACATACAGCGGTTCTGGGGAGCTATATATGCTATAATAAAAAGCTGTTTTTAAATGCTACCACATGTGGAAATAAACAGACGGGTTTCAGTCCACACGCCACTGACTGTTCAAGGAGGAGAGAGACAGACAGCAACTCATCTCCCCCATGTCCCACAGCTGTGCAGCCAGAAGACTCACTCAGAGCAAAACAAAACAAAACTAACCCTGTTTTTCACTAACAAGATCAAATATTATTGAAATAAATACCATTTTTAAATATCTGGATCAGAACTAAGTCGTTGTAGATAGTCTGGACCAAAAAAAAAAAAAAAAGGCACAAATTGAGTGTTTGCTGAAATTATCTTTTTTTTTTTTTTTTTTTTGGCAGCGATCTGGAGAAAAGACCTTAATATTCTTATTTCATACATGGGAAAATGTAGGTAGAGAAAGAACTTGGTTCCCAGGACCCCTCAGAAGACCTGCAGCAGATACTAGAAAAGAATTAAGGTAACCTGAGTCCCGAGTCAATGATTTATCTATGACTGAAACTTGTATTAGAAGAGAGTATTATTTGGCTGCAAAGCTAATACTAATGAATCAGGAAATGCCAAGATAGCTCTCTTAAATCAAACTTTTTGTGGTCTGTATTATAAGACAGCATGCTCAGGAACATATAATAAAGTTGTTTCTGTAGGGCTGCTGTCTCAATCAGTGCACAACTTCATACATTGTCAACTGATAAGCAGCTATTGAATCGCTTCCTCTTCATTGTCAAATACATGTTTCGCATCTCATTTAGAGCACATTGTTCTAATCTTTCTCTGAAAACAGAATGAATAAATTATTTGTGGGCTATTTTATGGAACTTGCTGTAGTGGAATTTCATTGATGCAATAAAATGAATTTTCACTTTGAAACATCACAGTTAGCTGAGAAGCTGAAGTTATTTATATTTTCCAGATAGAAAACTGAATCACAAAGAATAATCACAAGTTATCACTAATTTGGGGGGGGTTCGACTTCAGAAATGTACTGCCTGATCCTTCAGAGTAATTACCATAGGAAAAATTACATTCAAACTAGAAAAATGGAAACCATCCTACAGGAAATCCTGATTTCTGGGGAATGGAGCATAAGCTTGAACCTTATTTTAGAAGTCAGTACTAAGACTCAGGACATTCCTGATGCTGCTCTGTACTGTCAGTACATATCAGTACTGGTCTGAGAGAAGGGAAAAATTCTTTGAGCTAGGCTGGAAATGAAAAGAATAGCTCCACAGTTAAATGTCTGCAAAGAAGAGAGCTTAAAATAAGAGGACTTCTGGGAATTGAGGAGCCATAAGGCTGGCATTTCTCAAGGTACTCAACAGTAGCTCCAGTAATCCATAAAGTACTGCCTGGTTTCTGTCTGCATTTTCCAAATCAGTGCATTACCATGCAACATGCTGATTTTGATGACATACATTATTGTCTGACAGGTTCAAAGCCTGAATCTCAGTTTTCGCCACAATACTCAGTACTTCTACAAATCATGCTTGAGGCATGCAGAAAACACTGGGAAGAAAATAGCCATTTTTATAAAGCCTGTCAAGAACTAGTCCAATACTATACAGGAATTCTCTGTCAGAGGCAGCAAAATCCACTATTGCATTGGGCTCTTCAGTTAATTTGGTAAAAAGAGTCTCCCTTTCCATGCCTCAGCACTGCACCTCACCTCTGACGCAGTGAGCCAGGACTGGTGGCGGCAGGGTGGGAGGCAGCGCGGAGGGGCCCGGCAGGAAGGGGAGCAAGGGGATGTTCCTTCCCTCTGTGCCTCCATCCTCCACTGACACCGACCCTGGCTCCAGGCACCAGCAGTCACCACGCTGCAGGCATGGTGTGCTCTGCACTACCTTGGTGAGCTTTACAAGGTGCCATCTCTGGCACGGAGCCCTCAATGGTGCCAAAAGGATACTTGTTGGTCCTGGGTGAGGTGTGCAGGCTGCTGGGATTCAGAAGAGAGCCTCATGGCACATCATGCTGCAGTGCTGTAGCTTACAGGCTATCGGGTCGTAGGCAGCAGACCCCCCCTCTCCCACTGGGGCTATCCCTTTTTTTCAACAGAGAATCAACATCTGCTGAACCAACAGATAGACCAGTGCTCAATAAGCTTAAGACTGAAATTCAGATCCCTGTTCTGAACCAGATAAAGCAGAAGCTTGATTCTGCATGTCCTACATCCCAAAGGTGTGTTTTAATTACTGCGATATGAACTCCTTGGAGGGCAGAAGATGGGTAATGAAGGAATTTCCTCCTTATGATCAGGAATTCAGTCTTGGATCCAAGAAATCTTTCCTGTTAAAACTGATTGATTTACTGCCACAAAAATTTTTGGTCAAATCACTATTTCCTGTCCTGCTCCCCCCAGACTTAAATTGAAAATGCCCTGTTGTGCTTTTAGAGAACTTAATTTGCCTTCCTGAAGTTTCTTGCCTCATGCATTGTACAAGTTTCATAGCAAGCAAAACAGCAATTCACTGAGCAATTCCAATTCCCCACCATTAGTTTGTACATTTTTCAAAAAAACTGAGGCAGAGGACTGGTGGAAAAGTAGTCTGCAAACATAACCAAAGACTGAATCACAGCAAACATAACCTAAAAGGTACTAAGAAGCTGCACAGTTAACCTTCTTACTATTACTTCCTAACCTTTATTTTGCACAGCTTGAGTTCGTAAACCTAATAATATTCTTTTAATAGCATTTTTTGTTGACTTATAGCAAATTCATCACAGAAACAGAAAATAAAAATTCCACTATATGGTGTGATATTGCCACTCACCTCTGCTACTTGAGCCAACTAAGTACTCACAGCAGTGGTATGTTGTCATCTTCTTTGTGAGCCACTGCTAGAAGAGGCCACTTACCAGCAGGCTACAATGATATTTTCCGATTCTGACTCTACTTCTACCTTGAGGTACATTGCAGGAAAGCAAGGGAACAGGCTGTAACACTCCTTGTATTTTCTTTCTTTTGACCTCGCACAAGGGTTTTCCCATCGCCTTACAAAAGCAGTTCCCTTTTCTGACTCCAGGTTGTTTTATCCTATCTGTTTTCCTCCCAACCCACTGCTACCACACCGTTTCCGTCCCTGACTTCCTTCCTGGCTGGTTTTTGTCCTCCCATGGTTTACCCCATGTCTGGAGCACAGACTGTGAAGGTACTTCACCAGTGGGTTCAACTGTCCCAGCTCCTACTCCGTAATTCCAACCTTTTCCATAATGGATTTTCACTACTTGCCTTTCTCCCTTAGCCCAGCTACCTGCTCCTCCAGCTGAACATCTTTAAAATAAACAACTTTTTACTCCATACTCCATGCTGCACAGCAAAGTAGGGATTGAAAGCTGAAAGATGAGCACCTGCCCGCCTTAGTTCTGTTTGGCTGCCCCAATCCAATCTGCTGGGGACAGGTTCTGCTCAGCATCATTGTTGGACCCTGCCCAGGGAGAGCTGAGTCTTTAAGCAATTCAGATGCAAAGCTTGGAATGTGTTAACGGCAGCTTCTAATAATTTGGTCAAGTTTTCTCATTATTTTCATAAAAAATGCCCAGAAACATGTAACTGAAATACCGTTCAATTCACTACCAAATTTCAAAACCCTGCTAGATTTTTAGAAGTATGTGAGCATTACAGCTTCTACAAATCCACAGTTTTGAGAATATTTTAACATAGATAAAATTAATTTTTGCCCTAACTTCAATTAAAATGACCTAGTAGCTCTAACTAATATTTCTCAAGATAATTCAAAATGATTTTATAATTCAGTTAATATTTAGAACAATTATAAGCAACTGAAAACCTGATATGTAGCAGGAAATCTTAGGTAATAATAATAGGCCTGTTACAAAAAAATACATATCTATCCATATATTTACATATATGCAGATTCACTGTCATCTTTTGGATGTCTCCAACTGAGGTTCTGTCAGAGCTTCCATTTTAAATACCTCTATCAAAAAAATACCTTGACCCAAAGAAAAGATGTTGATGTTCTTAAGGGTAAGGTTACCATGAGATAAAGGTGTACACGACTGGGCTGCATTTATTTTTTATAGACTCTTTTTTCCTGTATAAATTTTTGTGATAGCTGTTTTACGTATATGAAAATATTTTACCATGAGGAATAGATGATATGCTTTTTACTGCTGCATATATTCGTGCAGTATTGCACAAAACTGCACATGCTTTGATGTTCAGGTTGGGAAATTAATCACCATGGTTCTGTTTGTTCCACGAGTGGGTGACCTCCATCTTTATTACCAATTTTCAGTTCTATTCAAAAGAAGTGACGCCTTATCTTTTCATTAGATTATTAAACAGACTTTGGCGACAAGACTGAAATTCACATAGAAGAATATTCTTGCGTGTAAAGATATTCATTATGTTGTTACAGTACATTGCATTTCGATATTTGAAAACATTTAAATTAAGACATACTTGGAAGCTATCAGACTACTTGCAAGTAAAGATTCACAGCCTCCACATAGCTGAAAGCAAGAGTTCTAAGAAACAAATTTTCAAGAAAGGAAAGTCAAACTTTTTAAGGCAGAGAAGCTCATTCTAAGAAGGGCAGCTATATTAGGCAAATGTTAAATACTCAGTCAAAACACAGCTGTGCGCAGAAATTTTGTTGTAAAACTGATAAAGAACCCAGTTAGTAGGATGAATGAGACACTCTTCCTGTTCCACAAGTTTTACAAGATTTCAAGATACAATGCTGTGTTCAGGAGAAACCAAGCTCTCTCAAAGGCTACTAAGAGAAATCTGCAGCCTTGTAAAGACAGAGACCTGGCTGGAGCATTCACCTGCGATCTAGGACATTTGAGTTTAAGTTCCTTCTTTCTTGTATTTGAGCAGGGACTTGAACTTGGGTGTCTCGTATCTCAGCTGAGTGCCCTAACACGAGTATGTAGACTCCTGGCAACATTCTGTGGTGGGTTGACCTTGGCTGGATGCCAAGTGCCCACCAAAGCTCCTCTGTCACTCCGTGCCTCCTCAACTGGACAGGGGAGAGAAAATATAATGAAAAGCTCGTGGGTCGAGATAAGGGCAGGGATAGATCATTCATCCATTACTGTCACAGGCAAAACAGCCATGACTTGGGGAAATGAGCTTAATTTATTACCAATCAAATCAGAGTAGGGTATGAGAAATAAAACTAAATCTTAAAACACCTTCCCCCCTACCCCTCCCTTCTTCCTGGGCTTAACTTTACTCCTAATTTTCTCTACCTCCCCTGCCAGTGGTGCAAGGGGACAGGGAATGGGGGTTGCGGTCAGTTCATCACACGTTGTTTCTGACACTCCTTCCTCCTCAGGGGGAAGACTCCTCACACTCTTCCCCTGCTCCAGCGTGGGGTCCCTCCCATGGCAGACAGTCCTCCATGAACTTCTCCAACGCGAGTCCTTCCCACAGGGCTGCAGTTCTTCATGAATTGCTCCAGCGTTTGTCCCTTCCATGGGGTGCAGTCCTTCAGGAACAGACTGCTCCAGTGTGGATCCCCCACAGGGTCACAGGTCCTGCCAGCAAACCTGTTCCAGTGTGGGCTCCTCTCTCCATGGGTCCATGGGTGCCAGGAGCCTGATCCAGCGCGGGCTTCCCATGGGGTCACAGCCTCCTTCGGGCATCCACCGGCTCCGGTGTGGGGTCCTCCAGGGGCTGCAGGTGGATCTCTGCTCCTCTGTTAACCTCCATGGGCTGCAAGGGACAGCCTGCCTCACCACGGTCTTCACCAGGGGCTTCAGGGGAATCTCTGCTCTGGCACCTGGAGCGCCTCCTCCCCCTCCTTCACTGACATTGGCGTCCGCAAAGTTGCTCCTTTCACATATTCTCACTCCTCTTTCCGGCTGCAATTGTGCAGGGTTTTTTTTTTCTCCCTTCTTAACTATGTTATCCCAGAGGCACTACCACCATCGCTGATGGGCTCGGCCTTGGCCAGCGGCAGGTCCGTCTTGGAGCCGGTTTGCATTGGCTCTATTGGACACAGGGGAAGCTTCGAGCAGCTTCTCACAGAAGCCACACCTGTAGCCCCCCTGCTACCAAAACCTTGCCACGGAAACCAAATACAGATTCATCTCGGCTACCTCCAGGTATCCCTACACAGGGAATGAGCCAGCTGTGGCAGCGGAGTCTCAGATATAATACATCTTGTGCTAGAGGAAAGGCTGAGCTCAGTCCACATGAGCTGAGACTCCAAAGCGACCGCCTTTTCCTCTTTACTCTAAGGACACCTTGGGATGACAAGCTTCAGTGTAGCCACCTGTACTGTAGATGGTGACATTTAGCTACATCTTCCCAGGTAAGCTTGTTTTCCTTTCTGACTAATAAATGTTTAATTACTTATACAACTGGACAAGCTTCAGTCCAAAAAGACAGATGTAAGATGACAGATATGTAAGTTATGAACCTAGCTATACAGTTTTTTAAAAAGTCTCCCCTTTCCATCGTCTAATATCAGTAGCTATCACTACTAGTAATCTTATCAAAGATAATGCATAATATCAATAATATCCATATAATTTCAGGTATTCTGAAACCATCACTTCTATTTAACCAGAAGAACATCTCTTCAGATTGTATTTACCTTACGGATGGCTACTTCTCCCCACTGAGACAAACAGCAAAACATGAAAACTGAACATAAGCAGGATAAACCAAAATCAGTACTATATGAAGTTTATCTGGTAGTGTTTTTAAAATTATTTCCAGTGCCAGGATTTCTGAATTATGGGTATCATGATTTTCTCACAGCAGAGAGAAGGCTATTTTTAGCTTACAGATATGAATTGAGAGTAGTATACTTTACAGCCAATTTGTAGATAGCATCATTATAGGTACTTACCTAAGCTTGATCTTGTGTTGGATCGCTCTATTATCGCGTGCTTACTGGGGTTGTTTAATACTGAGCGTTTGGCAAGCGAGATGTCTGCTGTGACTCGTGTAATTGATATACTGCAACAATAAAATAAAGTAAAATAGAACAGAATGTTATTTATCTTGCAGGGATGTGGGGAGAAAAAGAGACTCGTTTAACACTAGAAGATGGCTAAGACTACAGGAAACCAAGTTCTCCTCAGCAGCACAGTATGCTTTGCACAATGTGAACAGAGAAGAAACTTTAACTAATACTGTTACAAGAACTGCTGATAAGACATCCCCCTTTCTGCACAGTACTGAAATGCAGTATGACCACTGACTGCAAAGCTACAGGTGTCTGGTGAGAGGGGAGGCGGGGGGATGTCAGAGACGTGCTGCAAAAGATGGAACTTCCCTAGGGGCTCCAGGCCTGATGTGGTTAGACTTTGTACCAGTATCCCCAGTATGAATAGGCTGGTTTCTCCTTTCCCTACTTTTGATTAATTTGTTGAAAGGTACTGAACAACAACCTGGCCTACTTTAACCATATGTATAAGACATATAGGGATATGCAGAGTTAAAGGTAAGGCTTAGCAGGGAAACTAGTACAGCCATATAGCTCTTATTTTTATTGTTCAGTTTACTCGCACTGTTTTTTAACAGAGTGCGAGAGTTACCTATAATTTTCCAGAAAGATCCAGCAATATGCTGGTCACCCAAAAATGGAGACTGCAACACAGAGAAGCAAGCAAATGAAAACTCTGGGCTGAGCATCTGGCAGGCTGAGTTTTGTGTTTATGAGAAAAGATAAGCCAAGAAAGAAGTGGTTACTTCCAGTTGTTTGCACTGACCTGCTACATAACCTTCTGCATATTCTTCTTCCTAGGAAAACAGTTAACTCTGTTTGTTTTGCTTTACAGGGTCAAAATGCACCCTTTGGATAAATTCCCTTTCAAACTTTCTGGTCTAAGGAGGTTTAGGGGTCACATTTTTCCAGTGCTGAGCTAAATCAGACTGATGATATTCCCTTGTTCTTCCTTGCGTGATTTTACTTGCAATTTAAAAGGAGGAAATGGATTTGCTAAGAACAGGGAGGGCTCCTCTCTAGCAAGCACAGTCAGATGCTCTTCATCTGAAATGTAACCAAATAGGTCATTTCCCAATGAGCTCAACATGTGTATATATTTATCTAAAACCCTACAAAATATAACAAAGCCAGAAGTTAATACAGAAAACCAGAATTATTTGCACAATACTGATTAGTAACATCATTTTGGAAATTTAGGCATGATTTAACTTAAGCTAAAAACATAACCAAAGATTGTGATTTCTGGCACAGCTCCTCACAGATAATGCCATTAGTCTTAAAATGAAATCCAACATGTAAGTTGGGGTACTCAGTAGTTATCTTTATTTGCTAATGGATGAACACTACAAACTTTTACAGCTCTTCCCCCCCCCCCCCTTTTCTTTCCTGGCAGTCTTCCTTCCTACATGCAATAGAAAATAATTTTTCCCTTTTTCAAATGCAATTATGGTATACTGAATAAAGCTAGATTTATCAGTCTAAAAATGCTATTTTTCATTTTAAGATCTTTTAACATCTTTTTGAGGTCATTTTAATGTCTTTTGAGATATGTAACACCAGGAAGAACAAGACTTCTCTTGAAACAAAGGGTATGTATGTTCATGTAGTGAAACAATTGCAATTAGAGTGGAGACAGCATGACAGTAGAGTGGCAGTGAAAGCAGTAGCATGAATCTAAGAACCTCCTGTACAAATTTGTCGAGGACCTTGAGTACCGATTCAGAATGCTACTGAAGTTTGGGATGCTTCAAATCTGCTACTATAGGTATCAATTGTATTGAGAGTATTTGTGGATTCTCTCTGCCATAATTCGATCTACAACTGAAAATTTTATGTGCTCTAAAATACTTTAACACATAAAGATGCAACAACTTTTTTCTGTTTGCAACATTCACTATTTTGTTAACTTCCAATTCTGAAGGTACATATCCAATATTTGACAATCCTGACTAATATAAAGAAGGACTACTAAGTGGTTAGGTCTCAACATCATCATTCTGACTGAGAAAATCCAACAGCTTAAAAAACAACGTCCAGTATTTGAAAGAGCTGAAGCTATTGACAGAAAACCTTAAGCTCCCTCTTGAAAGTTTGACAGCACCAGGACAGATAGAATAGCGTTACTGCTCTGCCCACTTCCAAACTAAATAGAACATTCATTGAAGTTACAGATATAATAACAAGACCTTCTCATTTTTTCAATTTTTCCCCCTAAATGTCAACCCACTAGCACGTATTAATCTGGGGCCTGATCCAGTAGCAGTATAGACACATGTGGAGAATCCACCTGATGTCTATGATCCATGAGTCCGTGATGTTTGAATTACAGAACATGCCACTGCTTTTAGAGACAGATTATCATTTGATATTTGTATTACAGTAATGCCTGGAGGCTCAAATACAAATCAGATTGGACTTTGCCGAGTACGCTGTGGGGGACAGGCTGTAACAGCACTCAGATCAAAACCCAGCAAAGTGCAGCCTGTCTGCTACCAAGGGTGACCATATTTCAGCAGGATGGGGGACTGACAGCCCCCCAGCAGTCCTTTTGAGACTTCCCATTATAGAGTCCAGCACTACCGTCAAACCTAGCTCCCAGCTTGAGGGATCAAGAGTTTAACAATCATATACATTAGATAGTCTGAATCTTGTATCACTCTTTCCAAGTTAGATGCCAATGTAAGAAACAAGAGCTGAGGTGGAATGGTGGCCCTCATCAGCTTGTATAGAACCCAGGGAGCATTGATGAGATAACACTTAAAAAATACTTAAACAAAAGATTTTTTTAATAGTACACATTTATTAAATCTGTAGATAAATATCTAGCAATCTGGAGTATGAATGTCAGTCATACAATGTCACAAGAAGACATCCTTTTTTCCACTCTCAACAAATATACACTCCTGAATACTTTCCACTGCAATACAGCCTCGGTGTGCTCTGCTAAAGAAGCACTATAGTCCACTGAACAAGGAATTAGCTGCCATTCCTAATTTTCTACACATATTTTGCCAAGAATGTCATTATTTCTTAAAAACCTGGTAGTACCTAAACAGGACCTGGACTCAAGTAGATTTGCATTGCAAAGTACTTACCGCCCTTCGAATCTATGTTTTAAAAAATCAAATAATGCTTTTTGCATCATATCGGTTACCTAGAAGCACACAAACAACAAATTAATAATCACATAGGAAACTCATAAAACCTGATGCTAATAATAATATGTAATAAAGTTGACAGTTTAATCTTATAGCTGAACAATATGATTGGAATGTAAGTAATTTATTCTTAATCTGAATTCTGATATGAAATAAATTACATGTAAGCAGGTATCTGTTAGAAGTAAAAACTATCTATGTTTTTGTCTATGACATAAATTATGTTATTCAGCTTAACTACCTTGAACATTCAAATACAAATGAAGCACAACATTTTTGGCAAAATGAAACGATTCACAATGATCACTTACCTCATATCCCTTCAGAGAAGGCCCCACTAAAACTACTGGTCGCATAGAAGGCACTACATCATAGGGAGGGATGTGCTCTGTCTGCAAAATAGAAAAGGCTCTCTAGGTGCTGCGATGCTGAAAAAGTGTTATACATTACTTACAGTATTAGGAACTCTGAATTTCCAGTGATGTCACCAACACAGGAATCACGGATTCATTAACTTTTCCTGAAAACTGATAGTACAAGATAAAGACTTAACAGGTTCAGGGATTTCTTTTGAAAAAGCTTTTCTTTGTATTTTGGTTTTCTTGCTGTTTTCTTATTTGCTCTGGATGGCTACAAAACTGCTATTCTGGAGACATTCACATGCCCCACTCCATAATTCCTAACTGGTTGATTGAAAAGAGTATTTCCAATAGTTAATGATTTGAAATGATTGGCTCTAGAGCTGTCACATCTGTTTCCCATCAAAATTTTACGCAGGCAAATTACAAAGGAGAAAAATAAAACAAAAAGAGAGGGGAAAAGCATAACACATCTCTTTTTATTTTCAGACCTGCCCACTGCTTGACAAAACATTGTGACACCACTGCAAATTCCCATGGGAGCACTCATAGTCTGACTTCCACATTTGCATCCGCAATTCACTTGCAAATGAAATCAAAATAATGACTGAACAAGTTAGTATTTATAGAAAATTTTCATAAGCAGAGCTTGGGATAGTAATCCTTCCACTTTGGGAAGTTCCTGTCACCACCCAAGAACGGATTCTGTTAGTACAATATTCACCAAACTACTTACTGATGTATTATGCACAATTTATAAAACATATTTTAAAATACAAAGATAAAAAGATTGCCTGCTTCCAAAGATTGTAAATATTTTTATATTGTTATTGAAATAAAATATAAACAAATTAAAATATTTTTCTTTAATAAATGACTATTCAATATATATATCACCAAGAATGAGTCTTATCAGAAAGAGTTTTTTGTTTGTAAGGGAGGGTTTGGTTTATCTGTGTCTTGGGGAAAAAATGATTGAAATCTAAACCCAGGAACGTGTGGGTGATATGGAAAAAGGTATGCCAGATCTATTTTTCAAATGCCTACATAGTACAAATACATCAGTCGAGACCACAGAATACAGTCATTGTTCATTTTTCAGTACTCAACGTATCCCAAGGTGTTTCACAATAACATTAAAATCAGTATATACATTCCGAAACACAAAAACACAAAGACAGACATTAATACAGTGACAGCACAAAATGCTACACAAGCAGCAGTCTAAAGCAGTCTAAAACATGGAAAACATTTTTGTGAATGTTTTTCAACATAATTTATCTTGTTTTTTGTTACCTGTAGCTTCACCAGATAATTAGTAACATAAGAATGAATACTAGAGCCCAAGGCATCATAGGCATGTGAAATGAATTTATTTTACACAGTAAAGAAGCAAAACCCTGCAATTATGCTGTGCCAGTATCAAAATGCAGCCCTCCACTGTTCTTGCTAATATTACTAATAATCTGATAAGCATATTAGAGACAGATCTTAAGAAAAATTCATTACAGATGTTGAAGTGCTTATAGCATGAGTGTCCTGATGCAACACATCTTTGTCTCAATACGGCTGACTCACCCAAAGGTACTCATGCTAGAAGTTAACCAGCTATTTGAAAATTAGGTAAAGCCCAGAGATTACCTTATTTGATGGAATATGGGGTATTTTTAAAATCAGTTCTGTGGAAACAGGCTTTTTTTTTCCTCTAATCTTTACAGCTTGAAGTAATGAAGCTGTCAGCAGAAAACTGAGTAAAAGTTATCTAGTGGAAGCATTAAAGTTCTTTAATTTAGCATGAGAGAATCTAGTATTTTCTAAGGGATTGGCACTGAGCTATATAGCTTTCACTTGCCAATTCAAATATAATATGAACACGGAATAAAAACTAGCGGTTTTGACCATACGGCTTTTGCTCAGTGGTTTGACTATGTATGATTAGTTTGGGACGCCCATCCAGTATTTACTGTAAGTGTCAGTATTACAAAAACAACTATAACCAGTGATGATTCTGATATGGAAGAAAAGAGGCACCACAGAATGAAGAGAGAGATGGAACTAGCCACCATCCAGGTCCAAGGTGGTTCATCTAGAAGCTGCATCTTTGAAAAATGCTTATGCAGGTAGCATCCAATACAGGTCAACATATATTATTCTTCCTTAGCATTTATAATTGGTTATAAATATGATTAAATAAGAAATTACTCAGAACCAAGAAACTGCTGTTGATTTCCATAGTTGGCTGTGAATGACATGGTACTTAACGGACCCTACTGAAGCAAATACTGGTGATCTTGGAAATGAGAAGGACCCAATATTATTTAAAAGAGTTCAAGAAGAAAAGATTTTATTTACTAAACATGAGAGCATCCACAGCAATGGCAACAGTGTCACTTGGCACTGTTTATAAGCACTATAACAGTCTGTTGTTACCTGTAGATTTAAGTGAGTGGTTAAAAACAAATGAATAAGAGCTATGAAGACTAAGATTTAAAAACAAAAGTAGAAATGTGGTATTTCACTACATAGTTTGGCTGCTACCTAATGTCTTGATAACTTATTCCAGCAAAGATCCTAGAAACGTGTTGCAGTTTGCTGTAACAGGATGCCAATTGCATAATTCTGCAGTTATCTGGGTTATCTATGGAGAGACATTGGCTCTCCTGGGAACCACCAGTACCATTTCCAATAGCTGAGATACTAAAAAGTCTGACTGATGGATGGCAAGAACATTTGGCTGATAATTTATACATGACAACAGGAAAAACTCAAAGTAAACCATCAAAACAAGTTTGCGGTTTTCCACTGGTCTTGTTCACCTGCAGATTTTGCACCTAGTGAATTAGAAATTTAAATACTGACTAAATTAAAAATACAATGGTTTGACTTTTGTTTTCTAAGTACAATCTGAATATCTGATTAGATTCCAATAATGATTTCAATAGACTGAGTTATAAGGAAAAAAAAAAAACAAAAACAAACTTGAGACAGAGAGAGAGAGAAAGAATAAGCATGCACTAGAGAGGTGCATTATATGTATTTGTTAGAAATAAATCTCTCCAATTTTTAGAAGGCCTAAGTGTGTCCTTTATTCCATCAAAAAGGATAAGTACTGTAGCAGAGCTTCACGGATGCAGTGAACTTGGGACTGTTTGTTTTCTTGTGCTGAATCCACTAACAGCTCGATACATTTCTTCCTTAATTCTAGAATAGCTGTTAATCTGGGGTACACAATGCTAATGATGCCAATGGCAGGATAAACACAGGTAATGTTGATATAAACTTACCGATTTCTGCTTCTGTTTAGCTACAGCAGCATGGAAAAGAAACAAAGAACAACAAAGCATGCATGTTATTGGCTTGTCAAAGGACGCAGACAGTTAACAGGACTAGAAATGTGACGCAGTGCAGGTGAGCAGGTGTACAGATGGGAGCTTGGAAGTCGGTGTTACCTTCTTAAAGAAGGGCATTCTTTTCTCTTTGGAGTGGGGTGATGTTACACTGTTTGCACTGGGTTTGGGGGAGCGATGGTTTGCTGGAATATCATTTTCTTCTGCATCTAAGCCAGTGGCATCTATGTCTATAGCTATATACAGACAAACAATTCAGAATTATCAGATGACAGGGAAAGTAAAGATAGGTTAAAAAGGAAATAACAGGTAAAGAAAAATAAAACTGTCCAGAGTAATAAATAAATAAATAAAAAATAGAAAATCAACCATGAGTACAAAACACAATAAAAAAAAGGGAAAAATTTAAAGGTGCAGTACATTAGGATTAGAAGACAGAAGGCAATCTGTAACAGCTACTATAACATTTTCCTCTGATCCCGTTTTACATAGCTACTTCATACACACACAGAATTACTCTTACAAAACACACCAATGGCCAAATTCTTTCTTGTTACACCAGTGTAAATCCAAACTAGTTCACTGGAATAGAGAAGACTTTCACCAATGTAAACAACAGAACTTGCCCAACAACATTTGAATTATTTTATAGCAATGAACACTAAGTCAAAATGGGTATCATAAACTGAAATTTGAAATGTCACTAGCGTGTCTATAGGAAATTAAGAAACAGAAGAAAAATCAGTTTTGAAGACAAAATCAGCCTGATACTGGTACAATAATATCTACATTTATATCAGGGTGGACTGCAATTGGCAATTTAACCATTTTAACTAAAAAACCACAGTAGTCATAAGATACGTTTATTAGAATTAATTAAAAAAAGACATACTAATAGTGAAAACTAAAAAGAATGGGTAGCAGAAGAGAGGAAATTGATCCCAGCTTGTCTCAGAGACCTGGATCCTGTTGTCAAGAGCGAGGATGTAGGCAGGGCAAAATGGAAGTGAATACAATAAACCACTGCTGTTCAACCTTTACCCCAAAAGAATATAAGCACACAATGCTTATACCATACATATAAAATATTTACCCTCTTTAGCAAGTAAGTAACAACAGTTTAAGCAAAAATCATCATGGATGCAGAAATAAATGCAAAATAATAATGCAAAGCCATGTTATCCTGAATGCTGAGTTCAACAGATACCTGCTAACCACATCCGAAACAAAACAAAAGAAAACCAATCAAACAAAAAAAAAAAGCTTTCTTGTTTACAATGCTCAATCCTGATCTTAAGTAATGTATTAAATTTATATTCAGAAAGCAAGTACATACACAAAAGAAATCCACAAACATGCCGTACAACATCATCCTTGTATGTAAAGACCTTACCCACCTCTTGACACACACTGGTAACACATGCTTATCTTGCCGTGCCACTATGTCGAACTGAATCTAACTCTAAATAGATCTGTAAGCAGTATAATTTGCATTAACTTCATTAAAACCCGTATTTAATCACTGCAAACTATTACGAAACCACCTTAGTGACCTGCTTTCAGCTGCTTGATGAGTGGGACATCAACTAATACAGTGGCATGCACTATTAAATTATGCAACAAATAAATATTTCTGTCAAGCCTACTTGCAGCTACTGATTTAAAAGACACTTGGGACAGAGTTCTATTCTGCTTGAGTAAAGTATATTTTCCCATTTGAATTATCTGCAGATCTAATGCCATGATGCCTGACAATCCTTGAGTTACAGAACTGTGCCTTTGAGGCTGCCCTTGCCAGGAAAGCCTGTGAGTAGATCCGCACTCTGTTTCTATACTCCTGCTCCTAAAAACAGCCACAGAAACCACGTAACATTTTCTTCTAGCAACGCTGTTCCTTCATCCTCTTCATAAGTATAAAAAGAACATATTATCTTTTTCTTGAATACAGGCCAGCACAGATGCTATAAATCGCTCGTAATAAGGCACATTAAAACTCCTTCAGTTCTATGTTCAACTAAAATCATCAGTAAAGAAAAATCAGGGTTGTTAGTTTTTTCCTCTAAAAAAGAAATGCAGCATTTGATCAGCTAGATATCAATATCTCCTTTTTTCATTCTCAGTCTCCACACTATGTAATATCTTTTGTGTTAGTTCTTTTACTGTTAATTATCTTTAGTTCATTGGGTGTTTTTCAGTCATTTTCACCATTATCCTCATCCTGTTTGGTGGCCCATGAGGGCTGTATGGATTGATTACTATATCAATATAATATCGATTATTTAAATGGCTATGAGCCTCCTTTTCATTTGTTTTTCACTGGTTCTTCATCTTGTTTGGTTTTTTTGTTTGTTTTCTTGTGGCACTAGTTTAATATTGAAAAAAAATTCCTGACTCAAAGTCAAAAAATGAAGTTAACTTATTCAGTTACAATCTCAACTCATTGAATAATTTATGTATTTGTCATTTATTATACTGTCAAAAAGAGGAGGCCTAGGAAAAATAATTGAACTGTACTTCAAAGTCACATGAGTTCTTGTGTTAGTCACAAACTATGCCTCTCTCACCCTTCTTGGGATGTCTTAAGATAAACAAAAAAAAAAAATACTGCGGACCCAAAATCTGAAGATCACAGAATAAGCTAATGTGCACTATTCATAAATATTCTCCAAATCATCAATATAACTAAATAAATTTAACTAGATTTTCGTCTTTCTCCAGAAAAACAGGTTTCTGAAAACTACTGTCTGAAGAAATGACTCAATGCAATGAAAATTACAGCTTCACTAGCAATCAGTCAGTTGGTAACCAAAGTAGGCTGCCCATTCTCTTACCTCTAAATTCTGTGCAACATTCTGAAAATTTCATATGTTCTGCTGTCCAAGTGTTTTTAGGATACAAAAAAATATTATAGCATTTCAGGTGTTCTAACTATAAAATTACAAAATAGGTCCATGGACACTTTCTACTACAAAAATGCAGTTGTTGAAAAAGTGGGCCTTAACAGTAAATATGACAGTTTAAAGCCATCGTAAAACAAAAGATTAAGGTGTGTTCTACAGACTTGTGATGGACACATATTAGTAAACTAAACATATATTTTCCAAAAAAAAAAAAAAAAAGGGATGTAGAGAACTTAAGTGGAATTTTGATAAACAAACTGCAATTCTAATAAAGTTGGTTGTTACAAACCAATTCATGGTTTCACAGGAAAGACAGATATATTTTTCAATTAATTTAATCAAATGAAGCTACTACCATAACTTGATTGAATTCCTCTGTCTCTCTCTTAATGTCCATATAAATACTTTAAAATCTTCAGGATCATTTTAAGATGCCTGCTCTGTAGACCAGACTCCATATAAACTAATATGATTGGAAAATACATGTCTTTGCCTCAGTGGACAATGCATTAGCAACATTCATTAGTATTTTCTGATTTTGGGTATTCAAAATGTACATTTTCTCTCTCAGGAAAAGATAAAACATCCAGCAACACAGCAGCGGAATTTAGTAGAAATTTTTTTTTTTTTTAATCTTCTGCTATGCTTTTTTCAAGGAGCCAATGCCAGTTTCCTCCACCAACTCACCATGTATTTGCTTCATACCTCTTGAATCCAACCTAACTAAAGTTAAATCTGTCTGTTGATGCTCTAAATAAAAAACAGTATTTGTGAAAAATTTGTCACAAAAGGCAAAAAATATCCGGTATACTAGAATTAACGTGAAGCACATCCTCATTATCAGAATTGTGAAACTGAAAGTTCCTGTTACAAAATAGTGCCGTTCTTGGTGCTACTGCAGAAGGCTCTTGGGAATTTTTATTCTTATTGCTGCTTTTTCTCCTGTACCAGAAGGTATTTCTTGTTCAGCAGGAGTGCACAAACCAGACCAAACCTTTAACTATCCTACTGCAACACAGTCTCATCATTTTATTACGTGTTTGCTGTAAAACACTGTGGTAAAAGCAAAGAGGGAATTTTGTGGATTGTTAACAGCCATATCATTGCCTGAACTTGCTGGCATTGACTCCATTACTTCAAACCTACCCAAACCAGCCTTATAGGGCAACGCAACCACCCAACCTTATACCTATGAAGTACAGGGAATAAGAAAAACAGGACTAAATGTATATAAATTTTAACAGATTAGGTGCATGAGTCTGTAAACTGAAGGGTTCATGACCTACTCACCAGATGATGGAGGCGTTGATTTTCTGGAACTAGGAACGATGTCACCCAAACTGGATGAAGAGTTTCCTCCTGATTTACTGGAGTAAAGCAACAAATTAGTTTGACGTTTCATAGCTTTCTCAGTGTTTATTCTAGTTTATTTATTACCTGCCTCCTAAATGAGCTACTAGCTGAGACAGAAACAGTATTTCGGCAGTGGTATAAAATATACATCTTATACAAAATCTGTGTATGTTTTGAGGACCGAGGAACTGCAAACATCAATCACGCTCCTTGTTCTGCTGTGCAACTTCATTCTGCTGCATATGCTCTTGCTACCTTATGATCTTAATGTGATCCAATAATTAATATGGCTACTGATACATAATTATTAATATTACTACTCATTACCAAGACTAATTCTTAAGCCAGTGGGCATATCTGTTTCCTTTAACAGAAGACTTATTGATAGCTCCCTAGTGAAACTGGTAGTGTGTTTGCCTAACATATTTTCATTTTAATTAAAGTACAAATTCTTTTGCTGTCTCAATACCAGGTAGCACTTAGGAAAAAAAAATTCTGTCAAACAAAGATAAAGCAGTCTAGGGTTTTGTCAAGTTCTGCTTTGTGAAAGGAAGTTTCAAGTTCTGGAAATGAATCAGTATTTTTAGTATTTTTAGTCATTTTATTTCAGCCACCATAACGAAAAAAGCACTGAAAACAATGTAAGAAAGGCTATTTCACTCTTCAAATAATTCATGTGATAGTAGTAGTTTCCAGTTTCTCCATCTTAAAATATTAATAAGCACTAGGTAAATGCATTTGTGGCATAGGACAGTGTTATCTCCAGTGAGAAGTTCTGGAGAATGGAAGCCTTTACAATTTGGAAAGGGACCAAGTCACTGTGTCAGATTTGGCTTTATCGGAAGTGTCACAAGAGGAATAAGGAACTTGATGTCCTCTTGCTGAGGACAGCACACTCATAGGAAAGGCATTTCACAGCTGGCGAATGCAGCTGAGCACTGCAGCATCCTGGTCTCCTCCTAGTGTAGACACGCTCTTCAAACCCTGCTACCCTTCCTATTGAAGTAGCAAAGCCCTTCTGGCTTCCCAAATGTTTCCCAGGTGTTTTCTCAATTCCAGCTCCATCCCGCTCAGATGTACTGGAAATATTTGTTTCCTATATACTCAAAGGGAAGCAAGTGGCATTTGCTTCCACATGTGTTAATGTTTACTGGAAAACTGCTTTATTAAGAATTCTACAGTAAAGATGACATTATTACCATCTCACAGTATTGTTTGATACATTTAGACACTGAATCTTTAATTTTATGTAATGATGGCTGCAGTCAGAGACAACAAATGACTGCACGTGAAACTTCTGTCATAAAATGCAGTATTCTTAAAAGCTGTATTTGTAGGCAATGAATTTGACAAGACTAAAAAATTTTTTCCCTAAGAGCTAACTAACAGGCACTGGCTTCAGCTTATAAATAAATTCACCAACATTTTCTGTAATCTCTAAAATCAGCTTTAAAAGTGTTTAGAAATTGCAAGATCATGAAAACAAGTAACAAATGCTAAAGAATTTAGGGAGATTGACTTTTAAGTAAAAAATTGTGCTTGCACATAGTAAATGTACTAACTGCAATGTATATTTGCAAATATTTTATGAAAATAAAATAGAATAATAGCCATTGTAGGCCACCACAGACCACCAATCTAAATAGCTACTTTCTCTCTCAAATGGCAATGACATTAATTATATAAATAAATATTACTTTCTTCACGGATTCAAAATGTTTGTAGCTGCCAATTACAATAATTAAACAGAACTATAGCACACACAGCATTAACTTCCAAGTTGTATCACAGACAATGCTACTATTTTTAATGATTTGTTGTTATTACCTGGAGTAGAATTTTCCTTGTTTTGCCTTTTGTTCGTGCTGCAGCCTCATGTTTTCTAGTTTGACTGGGCTTGGTATGAATCCTATTTCACAGCCTTCTTTTACCAACCGTCCTATCCACCAGTCATTATTAAATTTCTACAGATAAAAAAAAAAAAAAAAGTCACGTACTAAGAAATGGCTGTATTTGTGATAATTTTTTTATTATTTTTAATTTGCAGCTACACCATTTTATGTAATTCTTCCCTGCAGTTAATCACCATACTATGTTATTATGGCAATGAAGAATTGTGGTAATATTCAGAAATACATTAAAATAATTATACCTTGCAAATTATTAAAATGCTACAGTACTTAAGGAGAAACCTTCCTTCATAGACTTCATAATTCTCCCTGGCTGTTAGTTCCACCCATTTCACCATCTTAATTTTTTTCTGCTTCACAGGCTTTTCTCTTCATACATGAGAGCTGCTTTTGTTCTCCCTTGATGTTTCTCCTTGGTGGACACCAGAGATTTCTTCTGATCTGCTCCTACCCACTGCAACAATTTTTAAAGCTCTGTAATAATCTATTTTTCTTATTCCATTATATTCAGTTCCCTGTTTAAAATAAAAAATACTACTTCTCAAACTCCCCCGCTTCTCTGAACTCACTAAAATCTTCTGAAATATGACTACATTCCACTGCTTATATATGTTCTACTGCATACAGCTCATGTGATCTGCATCTTAAACATACAGTCATAGACCCACAAGGAACGGATATCTTTGGATAACTAAAAAAATGCACAATTCTACAAATGTGCAAGATAGATAGTCCAATTGACTGAATTTCAGCTATATGAAATATGAGATAATGACTACTCTAATAATATTCATTCATACATTCACAGGGGGTTTGTTTGTTTGTTTTGCAGAAGTCTGTAGAGCAGAACTATTTGCTTTTTCCTTTATTATTTATTCACCTTTTTTGGATGAGAATAGGTCACTGTTACATATGGCCCCACATGCAATACTCTAGGAGTTCCATGGGAATAACTACCGTCAAATATGAATTTTGGATAATTTGGATTATTTATGAAACTGTAAGAGAACATCTGAATGGAAAGAGAATTTGCCTTCTTGAATCTGAAGCTATGAATGTGGATGTTATAGTGCATGTTTAATTATTTAATAAATAGTTTTAACAAGTGTACAGTTAGGAGTAAAACATGTAAAATGTGTGGGCTCCCATAAAACGGAATGAATTTCACCAAGAATACACCGTTGGTGGATCAATGATATGCAACCTAAATTGCAGTATTATCTTTCATTTTGCCTACTATGGAAATGTTGTGATGCTTGAAACCAACTTTAAGATATTTAGCTAACAAAAAGAGTAAAACAAATGCACTTTTAAGCTCATAAAATATAAGGGAATCTATAACATTCATCCAATGGGATGCCTTTATGAGTAAGAATACCAACATTTAATAGGGAGCTAATCTGGAATAGCAGTTTCTCAAAGCTGTATCAGACTGAAACATATCATTAAAATCACAACCTTTCATTGCAAAATGCTAACTAAAGATATGCATGTGCATTTAAAATATCTTGTAGGATAATATAGGTGGAGGAAGATTATAGCAATCAAGCCAATGGAGGTTGCCATTATATGGATTTGCTCTATGGTACACATGAAGTCTGCAGAAGTACTATCATTAATTTGGTAAGAGATAGATACTTTAAAAACACCATTAAATTAAAATCTGGAATTTTTTCTTCATACAAAAATAAAAACATGTGGAATTCACTCCTGCAAAGTCCCAAATCTAAAAGCTGTATCAGTATAATAAAAGGAGAATAAGATACTTTCATAAGTAAATAACACCACACATAATACTTTCTAATTTTAAAAAGCAATAGCGGAAATCTTGGTAGCAAGGTATCCAGCTCTCAAGGTGTTGGCTGGGGTGAGCGATTCTCTGTAACTGACCTGTGCACAGAGTGCCAAGGGAAACACAAATATGAATTAAATGCAAAGCAGAATTATGGCCATGCATTAAAGCCCCAAAAGATTCAGGAGTGACTATGATGCAGTGCATGTTTCTTCAAGCAGGAAGGAATCCTTCATCTTTATATGTACTGAGTTTTAATGAATGTAATCTAATAATGAAAATAAATTTCGCTCATACTCAATCACTGCAGTACTTTTCATGATTGACCATGTACATTTTGAACTGAGGTTTTTCTTGTTTGAGCCCTCTCAGCAGCACAAATTGGAGAACACTCCTTGCAGACAAGAAGAGGACATCATTGATCCAATACAGCATTACTATGCAAGCAAAAGTTATCGTAGATTAACTTAGATTTCTTTATTTTTAGCAACTAGCTAGGTATAAAATATAAAAGCAACACTGCATTTTATAGTCAAATATGGTTTTTTACTTTTCATCTGCATAAATAATTACATTTTGGACATTTCAGTTCTCCCAGCATTAACTATAGGGAGCACCAAAATTACTGAAGGAGCAATATCTGATGGGATACAGCAGCCTGGAGAGCAGGCAGGGCAAGGCCACAGAAAAGGGAGGGGGAGGACATGGCTATGTAGGGAAGGGCCGCTCCTCGGAGGACCTTCCTGAAGAGGTTTGACCTGCCCAGATGCAACAGCTGCTGCCAAACTTAGGACCAGCAAGTCCAAGTCAGACTCCTTGGGGGTCCCTTCCCACCTCTCCATCCCAGCGGTGCACCTGGCCCGGGCTCAGGGTCCCTTCTACAACCCAGCTCTGGCCTAGCACCACCAGACAGTCAACTTTCCTTAACTGCTTAGGGAGAAAACCAGGTATTTTTAAAGGCAATTAACACAGAGTGGCTGTTCTGTTCCACCTGAAGCTGCAAGAACAACAGCATTTTAATGTATATTTCCATTCCTTAGCGCTACATGCAGCCACAGACAATATAAAAACTCAGCTGAGCTAAGATTCCTTTTAAGGCATTTCTGGAGATCCAGAAAAGTTCAGGAAACTTTTTCATCCTCATTATCTTCCATGTATATTTACAGCTGAGTCTAAGTTGTGCTGTGAGGAAAAAAGCATAAATTATAACAGAAAATCTGCTAGCACTGTGTTTCTGTTCATATGGAAACAGGGGAAAGACTTGATGTGAAGTCTGAGATTACCAGCTCTTTCGAAATGCAGATGGAATAGATGACCATACAAAATCATTTAATCTAACCAAACTGAGCTGTATTTTCCAGGGCTTCCAGACTCACCAGAGAATGCTGATGGTTTTCTATTGCCAGGACTCTGTGCCTGCTCATCCCTACTTTTGTCACAAGGCAAAGCAGAGCAATTCTTTTGCACTATCATCTTCACTATATACACTTTGACTCCAAATTATCCCTTTTTTTTTTGGTGTTTCATATATAAGGAAAATTATGATCATTAGTCATCAGTATAAAGGCATTAAAAGTCCATTTCTTGTGTTCCCTTAGTCTCTGTCCACCTGTATTTCCCGCTGTGTATTAGGAATTTTTCTTGTTTCCGCAAAGCGCCTGCACTAGCAGAATCATTGTGTATCACCAATCATAACTACTGAAGGATTTTTCAATAATAATAAAATAATAATAAAATGGGGCAAAGTTATAATTTCAAATGCATGGCTAAGTTGCTCTCATCCTTAAGCTAACTTTCTAGTTCTTCTGCTATAAATTTCCATTTCCAGATGGACCATTTTGTGACAAAACACAATGGAATATGACCAGAAGCTGGGAAATCTCGTAAAATGAAGGAATCACATAAAATGAGGGAATTCATAAGGGAGCAGTGGGCTGCTAAGGAAGGCCTGTATGGGAAAGTTAGCAAGTTATTTGCTTTGGACTGTCTTGCAAGGAGCAGAGAAAGAACAAGAGTTTAAGCGTTTGAAACTGTAAAACTTGAAAATTTTCAAAGCAACACAACAGAAAAAGAAAACCAATGCAGCAAATGCAAAGCACCTTTTTTGACAGTTGCTATGTGCATCTTGAAAGTTATCATGTCAGTTCTTCAGTATGTAACTGTTAACAACAAAATATTCTCTGTGCCAGGGAAGTAACTTCAGTGGAAAAAAAAGAGACCTAAGGATTTTGGGTTTTTTTGAGATTAAGTCACACAAATAAAAGAGAATCAACCCTTGGCTGCTAAATCACAATGAAACCTCAGAGTGCTAGAATGGTAAAACCCACAGATACTACATCTCTGAATATGCAGATGAGGATTTTTAAAGCTCCAAATAAGTGACAGTTAATAGCGAAGAAAAGCTCTTGATTTCCAAACTTCATTAATTTGATTGTAAGGAATTTGTGCCATTGCTTTTATGAGAATAGTGTTTCAAAGAACATTCAATTTCTTATATACAGTTACCTTATTTATATAACATTTGTGCAGTGCTTTGACAACGTGAAGCATTCTTTGACATTAAGAAATAGGTCTATTACTCAAATAGATCCTTAAAGTGAGATTCATTTACTCCTTTAGTTTTACTTACTTCTTTAACATGAAGAAAATCTTTAGCCTCAAATGAGATGGCCATGCCTGGGACTGGAACATCGTCATCGTGAGCTGCACTATACCCAACATTTGTCCGAACTGCAAATGCAACGGGTTTTGTCTGCAAAAGAAAAGATAAACAGCATGAAGATTTCCCTTGCAAATACACAGAGAGGATGATTTCTGCAAATTATCTTTTAAAAATCATAACAATTACAAAGAACACTCAAAACATCCATGTAAAACATTATGAAGCCTCACGTTTACTTACCTCAGTTATTTAGTATCAACACATTTGACAGAATACAAGATTTTTACCTAGCTACTAGTGTTCTGAATTAATTTGGGATAAGTCAAATCAGTAATCATAAACCAGGTGGCAATCCATATACTATGCTCAGTTACAATGGCATTGCACAGCAGATCTTCATTTGGCTAAGATTTATTAGAGATTTCTAACCACAGTTCAGTACTGAGGTGGTCACGCCTCACACTTGTGTTGCAGTATTTTTAAGAGGTGCGCTTGAATTTCATGGAGTGTTTTATCCTGCTTTCATGGCAATTACTGGACCCCTGTCAAATTCAGAAAGGAATGAGAACAAGGGAATCAGATTTCACGTTATAAGCACTTGAAGTTTAAGTTGCAATGGTTTACTATGCTTTGCTAATAAACAAAGAGATATAATATAGATTTGTATAATAATAAGAATTTAAGTATACCATTTCAAAGTAAAAGTAATGAAATTCAAACATGGTATAATGGCCAAACCTATTGTAATTTGCTTCCACTGCCTATGGAAAGAAGATTAAAAAGAAGAATGAAGCACTTTTTCAGGCATTCATATTCAAACCTGAGATCTCAACATTGGCACTAAGCAGTTACCTAACCCTGGATGGGCATAAAAATTAAGTACATCCTCTCTGGCTGAGCTGAAAGTCCCTATGCACTTGCAGTTCTGCTGCCATGCTTGCTCAGAGCTACCTCACGCTATGAAGGAGCACGTGCCGGCCCCCACCTAGTCTTCAGGAAAATTACAAATTAGGAGGAGTGGTGCCAGCAGCTGCCAGTGACCTCTGAGCAAAACATCTCAGTGCAGAGCCATTCTGAGAGTGCGGTAATGTGCCCTCAGATCATCAGGTTGTTACCGAATACAAGCCACAGAGATTTGCTGGTTCCCCTAATTCATATTACAACTCATAGCAGTAATTGGTATCGGTGAGTTACAGGATTTTCACAAGTTTTATTTTTAAGAAGCAGTTGCAAGAAGACTCAGTGGCTGCAGTGGCTCCACAGCTGCCCTTCAGCCTCCTGCACAGCTTCTCCTTCCAAGCCTCACCAGTGCTGAACACCTTCCTGCACAGACACAGTTAAGCAGGTAGTAGAAGCTGCCATCCAGCTCAGCCCAGCCTACAGCTATAGAGGGCGTTCTTTTATCAGAGGTACAATCAGAATACAGGAGTTCTGGTTTATTCTATGCCAAACAACACCTTGAGCTTGCTCTCCTGACAGAGGATATCACACCATATCCCTGGGACTCACTGTTGTCCTAACCCAGGCCAAACTATTAGCCCCCCCCCCAAAATCCTCCACACTGCTCTTCTGATCTAATCTGAAGGTCCTATACGTGACGGCTGGTAAAATAGTTTTAAAGATGTGAACTGAGTCTCAGAGGTGCTCACAAGTGATTGAGGAAGGCGTGACATAACTTTTCATCTTAAAATACACTAAAACTTGTACCAGACAACAATTTTAGCTTTATTTGTTGCTATCCATCATCACTTTGGCTTGGCTAAAAATATGGTATTTTGCTGAGATGACAAGCAAAAAAATATATATCCTTTCCTACATAAGGAATTGCTTCCATTTATTCTTGAAAAAGAGAATATGAAAATGCATCCCCTACTTCATGACAGCAAACCTGAATACCTGAAATCAAAAATCGTGTTATATTTTTCTGACTACCAAAAATCCCTGCCTGCTCCATCCAGGACTACTCTGACAACTTGCATAGTGCTAGAGGAGAGAAATCTGCCACGTTAAAATACATGATAAAATAATGAGGGAGAAATATTAATTCTAAAGACAATATCATGCCACCTGGCCTAGAAAGGACAGTTGGAAATAAAGGGAGAGAAGGTTCCCTGTTGCTTAATTTAGGTTTAATGTGCTGTAAAAGCCACAGGGTTCCAATAAAGCAGATTTTAAAACTCCTTAAATAGGCCTGTATTTGAATGAACTACCACAGTCAAACCATTTACATCTAAGTGCACGTTCTAGGAAGGCTTTTTAATTTAGAAGGAGAAACAATAAGCCCTTTCATAACAGTGGGGTCAAGATAGTCTCTGTGTCCAGAAGTGAGACAGGCAGTTTCAATGGAAAGAAATTTTGGAAGGGGATTGCAGAATGGGCTTCATGTTTATGTGGTATTGTGGAACTAAATTTGTATTTATACAAAGAGATGATCAAGAAATTATCGGAAAAGGACTTTACCCCACCTGTTCTTCTTCTGGAATTAGTGGAAAAATCTTAAGGATCTTAAGAAAGGTTGGGTAGAAGGGCTCTAAAGACTGAAACTGTTACCATTTAAACAGGCACTTATTTAAACTGGAAAGCCTATGGCAGACAAAAAAATAAATACAGCTGAATATAGTTACGGGTTGAAATAACAAATTCCGAGTCCAGTGTCTTTCTTGGTGTTTAGCCACAATTGGAATATTGCAAATAGTTGACTGCTTTTCTTTCCAGGTCACCTGTTCTAGAAAAAAAAATTATAAACTAACAAATTAGAGTACTATGTGAAACGCAATTATAAAATAGACAGTAATTTTTAAAGTGTCTGTTTTCTTTCAACAAGGAAAATCCTATTGCTGTTGGAACATGTTGCAGATGTCACTCAATAGATATAGGTTATATAAACAACTTGATTATATTTGCACTGTGCAACAGAAAAAAGTTCAAATCAGAAATAATATTTAAAAAATACACAGAAACAACTGATAAGTGGATCAAATTCATCCATTAACAGGAAAAATAAGTAGAAAAATATGTATAACGAGAGAATCAGTTTAGATGAGTTTACTAGATGTTCTTATTAGTCACCATCTTATGGTAGAAAATGACAGCTACAATTTTTTTTATATATATAAAAAACACAATCAAAACCCAATAGCTGGCTTAACTCATTGTGTTGGGCATCTTTCTCATACCCTGAACTCTTGCAGTGTGCTGCAAAAGGAGTTTAGGCCCCTAACACAAATTTCTGGACTCCAGTATGAGAAAGGTATGTAATGCTAGGCACACATGTCCCTTAAAAAGCCCTTAATAAGTTCACCTTGTCATGACACAGATGAGCTGTTAGAAGGGCATCTAGATGTGATTATGCATTCATGATTACATTTCTGAAAACGGGCATTTATGAGAATGATCATCCAAAAAATAAAATTTGGTGATCCTTCCACATCAATTTACAAACCTTGCAGTGTTGATGCAACACAGGTACGTCCACTTCCTAGCAGCTCAAATTCATATCTTATTCAACTCTTCTACAATTCTCTCAGTTGTTACTAGCAGTCAGTTACCCTACATAAAAGACAGCTAACTATTACAGAACTAGGCATGCCACAAAGAAAAAAAGTTGTCACACAGGCACTGAATTCAGTGATATCATGTATCTTCCTTAAAAATAAAAGATAACAAATTACTGGGGTTTAATACCCCACAACTTTCCTGAATTTAAAAATTACAGACTAACAGAGTTGATGTTTTCTATGCTATTACTCATTTCAATACTGAAAATACAGATATGAATAAGCATTAAATTGTCAAATCTGCTAAATAATACTTTATCATTAAATAGTACAGCATGGAATAAATAATTCATCGTTATTTAGAATTATCTTTTTGTAAAGCATAGTAAACTGTCATTGTAGAAATGTATCTCAGAACAAGAATGGTAATATTAAGGAAAAATCTTTACCAAACACTGATGGGGGGATAATATGCTTGCTTATCCATTCTCACATTTGCGATATCCTCTAGTGAATATAAAAAATGCTCAACAGAGTATTGTGACTTACTCGTAATAGTATCAGTGGATGAAAGACTTTAGGCTGACTAAAGACTTTAAAATCTCTGCTGCATTGCAACAAACAGACATCTTCAGCAAGTTAATGTCCTTGACATACTTCTTAGAAGTGATCTAAAATTTCCTATAAGAGGGTGACACCTGACTACCCAAGAAAAAGAGAAAAATGGAAACTACTCCAGTACTGTCGTAACAGGAAAGATAAGTAGCAGGTAAAAAATTCTCTGTCATTTTCTGCTATCAAAAAAATTAATATAAAAACTCCGAGTAGAAAACCAAAGCAGAACATTGAACTACAGATATTCACAGAAACGGTATGTCCCATTTTAGATACTTGTCATACTGGTAGAAAGGGAGATTGAATTACCACGGGATTAGGCTGCAATAATTCTTCTAATTGAATATTTAAAACTAATTAATTTATAAAAGTTAAATGCTAGTCTTTTTACATAAATACATAATTCTGCAAGTTTCATAGAACTGTCAAATTAACTACTCTTTCTTTTCTTGAACTACATTGTCTTGAAGTAAAAAAATCCAGTTGTTATGTAATTAGGGACTTATGTAAAAAAAAAAATCTCTTTTTTTTTTAACATATGCATACATGTATTTAAAAATATATCTAGCATTTGCTTACATATTCTACAGTTCTAAAATTAGACTGGGTCAAAACAGTTAAGCACTTTCTGTTCATTCTCTAAATCTCCGTGAAAATGTGATGGCAGTTAAGCACCCAGTTAATCCACAGAGTGGACCTCAAGGACAGATGCTCCCAGATGTTAAACAGTTTAACATTTCATCTCTCTCAAGAGAAGCAACATAGCTTGAAAAAGTCCACTTATCTTCAGAATGAACATTTCCACCTTGTTTTTCTTTTTTCCCCTTGTAAAAACACAACAGACGGAATAACCCCACAAGGAGAACCATAACCAGACCATGAACATTACCATCATCTGTACCACTAGGGCAGCAGGGAACACAGTCTGGAGTGGGGTTCTTCATGAACCAATTTCAGCTTCTGATCTAAACTGAGAATACAAATCAACAAAAACATATTCACCAACTGTTAAACCAACTTTGGCTGTAGGCTTTTGGTAACAAACATAAATTAAAGTGGGACTAGAGAGACCTTACTTAATTTTCTCCTTTTCCATCTGGATCTCACTTCTTCCTTTTGGTTCACAAGTTAATATTCACTTTATACATCTTCAAGCCAACCCCCATTACTAAGACAATATTAGTTACAGTATTATTATACCCTGCTACTTATATTCCCTCACTCTTGTTTTATGACTAACTTGTATTCAATGCATACATGAGCATTTGCACATTCTATCTGTCTCAGTCAATTTGTCAGTTTAAATGAGTTTGCACCTGCTTGGCTGAATTTGTATTCGAGAAATATTTCACCCAATAACAGAACAAAATAAAACAATCTGTTTTCTAGTAATGCACTTAAAACATGACAGGACCCTTTTTTTCCTATAACTCATTTCAGACTTTTTATGCTGTGCCATAAACCCAGTGGATGCAGCCTCTGGGGATCCCAGCCAACGAGGCAAATTTTCTGACATAGAATTTGCTCACAGAACAGGTCATCTCCCTCACGGCCACTAATTTTGGGAATGTTGCTTGATAATCAAGGTATCTCTATTCCCCATCCACTACCAGACTGTAGAAAAACAGATTAGAGCATTTTCCAAACCACTTTCCTTTACACCTGAGGCTGTCCCATGTGAAGCAACAACTCTAGGGCTACAGAAATACAAGCAAGGCTGAAGGATGCCTTTACTTTCATTCAGCAGTAGGTGATGAGGATCTAGGGTCTCTGATCCATCTCATTTCTCACTCGATTACATCATTCCCACAGCAGAGGTACACTGCATTTACACCAGCTTACATGAAACCAGAATGCTGATCAGAATGCATCTTTTATGAAGGCAACATCAGCTAAGTCAAGAACTGACTCAGAAAATGACTCTACTTATCATTTTGACAAAGTGCTTGTCAAAGTTGGCATCTCTGTTAAAGTTTGGAAAATTTGTCTCAAAGCAAGTCTCCTCCCTCAGTATTTCTACATAATGCTAAGCGTCCTTCATCATATCCACTTTTCACAGATGCCTGTAACCTTATCCTGAAAGTAAGGAATTATTTTTCTTTTGGGTAATGAATATAATGCGTTTCTCTCGAAACACTACCAGGTTTGCACTCATGAAAATTTAAACCACCACACGATTTTTTTCAGCTGAGGAAAGATGATACTGAACTTTTCATTAGTAGTCTTGGTAGGGAGTAAATATGTCAAATGATGACCTACATTTGGCACTATTTCCACAGAGTAGCCCTGTACATAGTGTTTGGGCCATTAGCAATATTAATATCCCACATAGGACAAAGATCAACAGCAGTGTGGTGGCCTGATAACTGCAGTCTTAAAACATGTCACTTTATTTTGCCCTGCTGTTGACCGAGACCCAAATATATAAAGCAAAAGCATTTCAAAACCCAGATGTTTTACAGAATTACATGATTTTCATTATTAAAGAAGTTTACAATGTTATGAAATATATACTGTCACAAAAGCAGCTCAAGAACAGAAAAATAAACAACAATAATAAAAGAACTTTCTTACTTTATTTTTTTATTTTGTACACTAATTTATACATCTGTTACACAAGAAATAAAAATCAAACCCACTTGAGTACACAAACAATTCACAGGAAATTTACATCCTAAATGCTGATTATCGCTGGAGCCTCATTACAGGTAAGTAATTGTCCAATCTCTAAAAATAGCATCTGCTCAGCAGTCTCATCTCTAAGGAAGCAATGACAATTCACGGATGTCCCAATAGAAAATTAGAGTATATCTGCTGTCACTAAAAGTAGCAATCAATAATATGGCTTCCTAGCAAAGATCAGGCCTTCTTTCATTGGCGTGGGTGTAAGTATCAAGCAAGTCTGGCAGCAAGACAGAATCACAGAATAACTGAGGTTGAAAGAGGTCTCCAGAGTCACACAGTCCAACCCCTGCCCAAAGCAGGTCTGGTTAGATCAGGCTGCTCAGGGCTGTGTCCAGGTGAGTCTTGAGCACCTCCAAGGACAGGCACCACAGCCTCTCTGTGCAGCCTGCTCCAGTATTTGACCACTCTCATGGTAAAAAAAACCACAGGAACTATGGTTCACTCGTGTATCTATGAGTGAGGGACATAAAAATCAATAACGGACAACAAATACAGGATTTTATACTCCACTACAAGGAAAACGAAGTGTTATTATAAATGGATATCACCAACATCCAGCTCTAATTGTATGTGGTCTAAAACGAGGGGTTTTTTAACCACTAGGTTGGGGGTTTTGTGTGTGTGTGTGATATACTATTATTTCAGATTAAGACAGCAGTTGTATTACTTTCCTACAGCAGATAGCATTGTCCTCATAACCACCTAATGCCTGAGGCTCAAGTCTTGGATTAGTGCCTGCCTGTGCAAGGTGCTGTACTCAGCACTTCCAACAAAGTGAAGGAGCTGAAAAACAAAACTACAATGGGAGAACAAAACACAATAAAATTGCAGTTAATAAGTAGCAGTCTGAGTACGACAATGGTATAATGAGATTCAAACTCTTCTGAATTATTAAGGCTTATGATAGCATGGATTTGGGAGAGAAGTGGTCAGCCAGAACATGTAGTTCTGGAGCCAAACTTCATTACTGACTCAGGCACTGAGAAATTATTTGATCTGAGTAGATTTTACCATCTGTTTCCAAAACTAAGGCAACGTGAACTATGCCCAGCCATTACCAGTGCTTGCACTGCTACCTTACAAAGGGTTGGGTCACCAAATTCTTGCCTAGGGAATATCACAACCGCTGCTCTCCAGTGCCTGACAAAAACATGCACCCTCCTGCAAGAGCAGCCAGCAAGGAGACATGCCCATTACACAAGCCACCCCTGCAATCAGCCTTCCTCTTGGACTCTCTAAGCAGGCTGTAAGTGTCCCTGCATGGAAACTGAGCTATTAAAGTTTACGTGTGATTTTCCTTAGGATCGAGGCCGATGGTTGGTGAAATTCACTGAGGAAATCTCTGAATCTTTCCAGTTCCTTGGTATCCCTGTGACAGCAATGCCTGCTCTCAATCTTAAAGGAAAGAAGGAAAATTTAACACATCCCGCTGGTACAAAAGAGTCTGTCAGATCCATTTTTTCTTAATAGGTAGGCTTAAGAGAATTTTTTTTTGTCCTCTCGTACTCTCTAGAGATACTTCTGTTACTATTTTAGCTCATCTTCACATACAGCTTGAAAGTCATGCTTCCTACTTCCTTTTACGAAATCAGATTTGAACAGAGTCACCAATGTCGGTTTACATTCAGCTCAGGAGGCAGCAAAGACTGAAATAGCTTTAGTGACGCACACAGAGCTTTCTCATATAAGCAGGGTCTCTTTTTATTAGAGCATAATACCAAAACTCATCACTGGCCGTGTGTTGTCTGCATGCAAGAGTGCCAGAAAGGTGGGTCTTCGGTACCACCCACTAGGGGAGTTAACAGGAACAACTGGAACCGGCACAGCTGAAGAAGTCTGTTTGTGCTTACTGAAAAAAATGCTTATTCTGGCAGCCAAAGCCAGCAGATGAAAACTGTCATTTGCAATAAAAATACTGTGCTGGGATTTCAAGTTCTTTTTTTCAATGTCACAAGTGAGGACATTTTATGCTTATGAGACATTTTAAGATTATGAGACAGCATTTTAGTAGATCTTAGCTTTTTGGCTAAATTGAGGTTCACATCAAGAAAAGATCTGCAGTAACATTTTCAGGCTATTCACAAACAGAAATTCTCCAGGAAAAGCATAAGTCTGTGACACAGCAAGCTAAAGTAAACACTAAATAAATCAACAATGCAATGGTTGGTTAAAAATGTAGATACTATTATCAAAAGCTCCAGAAAAAAAGCTGTATCATTGAAAATGTTTCTTAATTGAGTATCATGCATGCTAGTTTTATTGCTAGTTCCAATATTTGAACAATACTGCACTTCATTTTTTCAATTGGATCAGAAAGTCTCTAATGACTGCTAGAGCCAAAGGTTAATGTTGTTAAAATGTTTCACTTTTACATAATATGTTAAGCATGTGTTTTTTAAGAAACTATGCTGAAAAATTCTTCCTTTATTAGAAGCATACATTTTGTAGCTAGACTGCTCTATTTCCAGGACTTCTATGAATATATATTCCAAGGATGATATTTTAGAGTTTGAAAAGTCCAATGTTATATTAGCTCTTAACTAATATGCTGAACAACTGAGAAGTTATTTCAGCACATGGTAAACACTACATCTCATTCAATGTGCCTTCTCCTTTCATGTGATTACATTTTAGGGCCAAAGCTTATGTTATCCAACTCTTCAACTGAGTACCTATTGTTTCTGTAGTTCTTGCACTATCTGAGATACTTCTCATATATAAATTCAAATGGGATCTCTACTGCAAATCTCCTTGACAGCCTAGATACAGATTACAGAAATTATAACACATAGCACATACGTTTAAAGCTGTGGCAAAAGAACATCTATTAAAGTTAAACATCCCAGACTTAGGAAAAGTGAAAACGGAAGTACCTTTAAATTAGGGGAAGATTGGTATCTTTAACTTAGCCCTCATTATGTACAGTATTACGGTACAACTATTAACGTCATAATCATATATTGTCCCCCATCCCAGTACTGTATCTTACTTGCATGCAGGATGGATCTCCCCTTGGGATAGACCAAGAATGTATGAAACACAAGGAGCTATCTATAGTATCCTATACTCCTCTGATGGATTAACTTTTGTCATTAAAAAGTTAGGATCACCCAGTTCAACAGAGAAAGGCAAGCAGTCTCTAAGGGATGATTTCTCTCTTTTAAAATGGCATGAATCACCTTTTGCCTCTCTCTCTCTCTCCCCCAAGTAGGGAACTAAAGCACCGATCCCTAGTTACCCAGGCATACCAAATCCTACCCACAACTCAGTGCCATGAATGAAAGGTTTCTTAAGTTTGACACTCAACATTAATGGAAACTTTTGATCTCAATCTGTGACTTAGCTTCCTGGCTGCGATACTGTAAAGACAAATCAATGCTCACACAGCATTCAGATAGCTTCTGCATAAGGCCCTACAAAAACAAGAAATCATTAGACAAGTGAATACTTCTTTCTTCTTAATATGCAATAAATACAACACTGGGAAAGAAAGAGAACAAGAAAGGAGAAACAAAATAATCAACAGCTACTTGTTAAATATAATCAGACTACACAGTAAAGACTACAGAATTATATACCTGCACAGGAAGGGAAGTTAAGCTAGCACAAACCACCTTACCTCTTTCATTTTCAAGCTTTGGAGCACCTGATATTGTATACTTAGTTTGGGGTTATTTTTAGTTTAATTCTGTGTGTGTATGTGCAATTTTCTATGTTTAAATAAAACAAACAGGAAAAAGATCCCTTAAGTAATAAATTTCTATTGTCATGTTGACATTTTCACACACCATCAGTATAACTGAAATCTTTATATCCACTGCCAAAAACTCCTTGCAACTTCAACTTCAGAATTAACAGACTGCAAATGGTTTAATATTCCGTAAGAGGAATAGCACTAGAGTTGATGCACACTTTGGCTGTGCTCTTCTCAAATATTTGCTGAAAGAAGAACTGTGAGACTTGGGAACTAGAACTATTTAAAGCAAAGCTAATCAGAAATGTAGCTTTATCTGAAATTTTTCTTTTTCTTTTTTTTTTTTTAATAAAATTTACCTGAAGCCAATACAAAACATATAAAATATTAGGCCAAATATCCTAATTTTGGCAGAATGACAAACAAAAGAAGAATAAATTCTATGTAACTAACTTCATCTGTTATAATCCTCCTGTATCTATTGTAATCCTCCTTTTGCCCTTTGGGCAAAAATGCACATCTTGAGTCCTCAGCCCGGCCATCATTGTGGCTGTGCACATCTGGAAGACCAGTGAGTGCTTACCCCGTCCCCTTCCCTTTGCATGGAAGAGTTCCTGGGAGGTTTAGCACCAGCAGAGCTGCCTTTGCACTGCAGTTATCCTGCCCTGTTATATGAAGAGTCGTGGCCCTGCCCATATGTTCTGGAGATCCCTTTTGCCATAAAAAATCCTCCAAAGATTTAGAATTAAGTTAAAGCAGCGCTAGAGCTTCTCTGACACAAGCCAGGAACCAGGCAGAATCATGCAGGGGAGAAGCCAACATAAGAGTGGCTAAAAGCCAGGCTTTGGGCCATTCTTTGTCTGAGCCGTGCCAAGAGCAGCCCATAATCAGGGCCTAAAGATTTATGAGAGTTCTCATCCCGTTCCTGCCCAGAACCACTCTCTCACAGTAACACTCCTCTAGAAACAGAATTAATTCTCGTTAATATTTCCTAATATTCTTATTTACTTTTCCTTAAGACATCTCATTTGGATTCCTTGCTCTGAGCACAAGATAAAACAGGTTTCCTGGTGGGTGTATGAGATGCAAGAGTGAAGTGCTGCGATGATGATATCCTTACAGAATATATTATACAGCTGGTGCACAGCTAGTCATCTAGCCAGCAGATGAAACACAAGCTGGCAATAAACCTTACTCTTATTATAGCTGTAGAACTGCTAAGGTTTAATTCCAGGTTGGATGCAGCAAGCGTTATTACAAAAGCATGAAATAAAATACCACAGAACTGTAACAATTTTCTCTTTGTTAGGAAAAGAGACACAGCATCTAAATGCAAAGAGCAGTAAGAATTCTAATTTGGGTTTCTAGACATTTTTAATTTACTCTATTTTCTTTGGCTAAGTGGACTGAATTTTCTGTAGGCATGCAGGGACGTAGTTCCTTAGGCTGAACCAAAGCAAGTGGAGCAGCCCAGGCTCAGTCTTACCAGGGAATCAACTTGAGCAAGATCATCCCCCGTATGATACAGCTGTCTATCTATGCACCGTAGTTTTATCCACAGACAATAGGTATTACACATACTAGCATCTTATTCATAAGCAGCTGTCATTTACACGCTCAACATTACACAGGCTTTTACGTGGCTTCACCTGTTGTTGCAACAGGTTCTCCTGGGAAGTGAGTGCCACTGGCATGAGAACCAGCCATTCTCCCCTCCAACCCCCAAACTGTGTTGCCCTTTATTTTGTAGGGCTTAGTTTATATCTGAGAAACACAAAATTTAGTTTCTTTCTCATTGCCACATACTGTAGATGGGAGAACAACCAGAGGAGGATGAGGATGCTCACCAAGGGACCCCATCACTTCTTTCTCTAACTGGCCAATGGGAGTCTCCCCTTATCTTTTTTCCCTCTCTTTCTCTCCCCTGTTTTTTCCTTATTTTTCCCCCAAAGTATTTTTTGCTATAAAGAGTTCATGTATGTCATCAACTATGGATCTGGTGATACAGCTTTGTGCCTGTAAGCCTACCTCAACACCTTTTGTGCATCAATGCCATTTACATGCAATACAAAGAATTAGTGGACAGCAAATATGGTTTGCTAATAAGCAACTAAAACTCTGCATACTTTAAAGCTTCTAAAAGAATAATTTTAAAATTCTATATTTTTCCTCTAGTATCAAAATTATATAAAATCCATGGCTATACGCCAAGGAGATCTGCAATCCTTTTTGAATTGTTGGTAGTCAACCAGAAGGTTGTAAATGGCTGTTACGGCATAACTCGTGTGCACAAAGTGATATTGGGGATACAGGAAAACAGATGGTAGAATTCTGCTCTTTATTTATTTTTTTTTAATTTAAATGAATTTTATTAATAGCCATATTCTATTTCCATATTTACTTAAAGAAATTAAGAGACTGGAGTGAAGCTTAAAAGTAGAATATTAAGCTGCAATGTTGATAAAATGTTCTATTTTTGTGAATAAAACCTCTTTACAATATACAGAGAATGGAGAGATAAAATAAAATCAGTAGGTATTATTTTAATAATATATTTTAATCTTGTTTTACATTTTTATTTCATCCCCCCAAAATACTCTTCTTTGCTAGTGTGAATAACTTTTAAACTGGTTGATTGGGATCAAATTCAAGACCTCTAGTAATTGTTTTTATGACTTTGTTCATTGTTTGAGTCAGACATTGGAAGAAAAAAGCATGTTTTACTGGTTTTCATCTAAAATGAATCCTTTTCTGCACAACGGGAATAAAAACTACTTAAAATGAATAAATATAAACACAATATTAACTTTATGCAGCTTTGCAATTTTTATATTCCTTTAATGCAAAATTAGCCTAAGTTTTAAAATATTCATTGTAAAATAACACTTTTTTAATATAATGCCTGATATCATGATGGGTTTATAAAGGTTGGTTTCACATGAAACAATTCAGATTGTGTACCTAATTAATCAGCATCCTTTCATTTATTAAAAACTGAAGACAAGTAACTTGTCTGTTTACATGTCACTAAACAATTTACAGAAATATTTTGTTGTCACTTTGCATTCTCACCAATATGGTAACTGAAAGGAACTGGAAGTCCACTGCATAACAAAATTCATGTCTTAATTAACAAAACAGAGTTGTGTGATAATTTGCATAATTAGAATTTACATGAAGAAGATAGCATTTTCTGGAAACAAAAAGAAAGATGTTGCCTAGCATAACAAATATGTAGACCTTCTCTAAGGTTCAGAATGCACTGTGAGATAGACGATTGAAAGTCTCTGATTTAAAGATAAAATTAATGGGAAAAAAAAAAAAAGCCAAAGAAACGAAACAGAAGAGACGTTACAAGCAATCAAGCCTGGAGAAGGTGATAAGGGTTTTATTTGAATAATTACCAATCATATACAGATAGGTCATTGTCTTAATGGTATATTTAAACTACGTAGAGATTTACTGAGAACGGAGACAAGCAGGATAAGAGGAACACCTTTGAATGTGCTGGAAACCACAAGTAGGGAAAACCTCTTCTAGGTTTGTTTCTAACCAATTGGTAGAAACTGTTTAAGAACATGAAAGTGGAAAGAAACAAGTGCTCATGAAACAGAAAAACTCACCAACAGCGAGGAAAGAGTGATAACAAGAGAAGGAATGCAATGGTCTCCAGGAAAGCAGATTTTCGTACACTTTCAGTGTATTCTCAAGTATAACTGCTTCCCATGGGAAGCAGTTCTCAAGTAAAAAATTAGTTCAGGAAAGTGACAGGTCCTCAGTGAAATAATATTAAGGGCACAAGCACAAATTAACCTATATGAAAAAAGACAGAAAGTACATAACCTGAAACTTAGGGATGAATACTAAAGGGGATGAATACAATAGAACCAAAAAATAGGGGGAAAACCACTATAAAATTATATACAATTAGTTAGCAATATTAAAAATACTTTTCCTCCTGCTTTTAATGTATATTAATAGTAAAAAGCAGATCAAGAAAAGAGTTCTCTCGCCCAAAGGAAAAATCTAAAACTCTATGTTCCTGACAAAGCAGAAATACCATGTATATTTGGTTCAGTCTTCAATTTTTAAAAAGTTCACTATTACTGCATATTTAAAGGGGGAAAAAAACAAAACAAAAAATCACAAACGAACAAACAAAAAAGAACCAAACAAACACCCTGATGATGAAGGAGTAAAAATTAAGGATAGAGAAAGAAAAGCACAGGTGAGACAGAGGTTTAATAAAGCTCCAGCTATAGCATATTTTGGTCTGGTGATCTTTGAGCCATAGTAAGTAGGGAAAAAGGACTATAACAAATGGAAGAACAGTTGAACTAACTTCAGTTTCTAGAAAAACATATTTAAAATAAAAAGCTTATGCAGAGAAAGCAGACAATAACAAGGAAAATCTCTATAGCAAAATATGTCACACAGCCTTCTTTCTACAGGAGAATACACAGACAGCAGAGAACCCTCTCTCTGCTGGACTGACTGATGCTCTGAACTTTGCTCCTCTAACAGTCTCACCAGCAAGCTTTAAAAGTATTGCTGAAATAAGGGGACTGCACAATGGATTGGAAAAGTTAACAGTAGGTTGCTATCAAATATGGAAGATGGATTAATTGATTTTCTGCAGCTTTGTATTCCTTGTCCGTTACTATTCAGTATTTCCATTAACTATTTGGATGATGGGATACCGAATGTCCTTCTTAAATTTACAAATGATACTGAACTGGGAGAAACTAAAAGAACTGTGGAAGAAAGTAGGAAGACTTCAAAACGGTCTTTCTAAACTGGAAGAATGATGAAAAATAGACCACAATTTAATCAGGAAAGCTGCAGATGACCAGACAGCACTCATCAACTCCATAAGTAAGAAATGTTTAACTGATTCAATGGTTGTCCTAATGACAGGATTTAAGGACTGAACCACACTTAGAAGTGACTGTTATACCTGTTTAAAAGACAGTACCCCATGGAAGAAGACCAGGCAAGAATACCGCCCACAAGGCCTAAAACAATCTTTCCATGCGATTCGAGAGGGGCTGGGGCCTCACCCAGCACGTGCTGCACCATCTTGGGCATGGTGCTTCAGGATGGTGTAAGAAGAAGAGAAATGGTTTGGACAGGAACAGCAATGATGATTAGAGGTGTAGAAAACAGCAGGGAGGACACAGAAACATTACCTATTTTCTAACTGCCAGAGGTTTTAGGAATAACTTACAAATACCTATAAGGAATTGCTTAGGTACAACATCCTGAGTTGATGTAGAAGAACAGACTTTTTGGGAATGCCTTGAAATTCCTTTAAGTCTTAATTTTATTTCACATTTATATAAGTTTATTTAAAAAAAAAAAGTCAATCTTATTAAACTAATTTAATTTTAGCCTTTATCTCCAGTCTTTGCCAGCTATTATGTCAGAAGTGTGATCATTTAGCACTACTTAAATATTTAAAAAAAAAAAAAAGAAAAAAAGAAAAAAGAATAAGAAAAAAAAAAATCAGAAAGATGACATCTACCACCAGGCAATGGACTGTAGAACTCAAGATTCACAAAACAATCAAACTCTCAATCTGTTTCACTACTTCCACTTGCTTGGTCAAACTCATGCTCAACTTCATGGACTCACCAGCACAGCTAATCGGTTCTCTCTTGCATATCTCATACTATTGATCTCTATGAATAGAGATATTTCTAGTGAATTAGTTTTTACCTACTTTTTGTCCCCAAAGCAAACAGACAGGCTCTACATACATATATATTGGGTTAGTTAATTATCTTTTTCTGGTACTCTGTGAACTTCTCATGTATTTATTAATGTGGTATCTAAGTGCTATATATTAAAATTCATAAAAGCATTCATATGCAGCTCACAATGGCAATACGCGGGAAGGGAGAGAAGCATAAAAAAAGACTAGACCCAGAGTGACAGAAGGAACGATTTTTTTTTCTTGGATCCTAAAAGAGACAAGGTGGGGTTTATTTCAACAGAAAAAGTTACTAAGTTGCTGGGCAGAAAATGAGCCTTAAAAGAAAGACCAACCCTACTCAGGGCAGAAGTCGTCTTTCTCATTTCAAGCTTTCTCAGTTTCATGAGGTTCGTTGCTCTAGTTTTAAGTAGTTTAGAGAGTTTTGAGCAGATTTCAGGCTCAGATTTCAGCAAGAAATTTTTTTGTTTTGTTCCTGTCACTGTGGTAAGAGGGACAGTACAGGACCATGGCAAGGAACTAAGTCACCAGTAAGGAGAGGCAAGCCCTTGTGTGCAGGCAAATTGCTCCTACATGGAGAGCCGACCAAGGCCTATACGCTGCAACTGCTGCACAGTTCAGACCATGACAGCATGCAGAGGTTGCAGCTCTAGAACAGAAACCCAGGAGAGACGGAAGGAGCTGCAACCCAGGTATCCCAGATAGTGAATGTGGTACATTATCTTCTGGGGAGGAGTGAGACAGCACACAGGCCAAACGCCTGGATATTGTTCATCACTTTAGACAACCCAGGTCACAAGATGATAGAAGTGACTTTACTGACAAAGAGACTTAACTTCTAGGTGGTATGACAGCTTGGAAAAAAGAAATGGAAAAGAAGGGATCTCATGCGAGGGTTCTGGATGCCCCCAATGGCACTAAGCTATTTCCCAGATATAAAAAAGTATCTACTACTAACACTTTTCTTTAATATATGAAAGGTTTGTCCACTGTATGAAACTGAGTAGAGAGAAATAGTGACGTGCTGCCTCAATAGTCAAACAAAAGACTAGATGTATTTAAACATGTCTCCAGAGCACATAGTTCACACCAGTACAGTTTACACCAGAAGGCACTTCTGCCTGTGCTGGAATAGCCCCAGAGTACTACTGACTAAGTTTTGGGCAAATAAAACTGTAAGGAGGTAACTTGGAGAACTAGTTACAGTTTATGGGAACATCTGGGAAAACAGCAAAGAAAGGAAGGGAAGAAAATGTAGAAGCACTTGGGCATCTTTTGCTATTGGAGAAGTAGTGCATTAACCTTCAGCACTGACGTTGGTTGTAGGTAAAGAACAGCACTCTGCCTCGCGTGGGAGGCTGTCACACGAGCTGATGGGTGTGGGAGAATACATGCCTTGCTGGGAAGCACAGGCCAAGGTCCCCGACCCCGTGAGGAAAAGGATTAGATTAATGCTGAAGAGACAGTCCGCTCCAGGGACAAGCAGGGAGCAACCCGCAGAGAGAAAATGTCACTCTGTAGTAGGTCAGGTCAGGTAACAACTTACTGAGACACAGAAAGTGTGGAAAAGTGGCCCATAATGCCTTCCTTGATCCCTCACAATAAGGGGGCTGCCCATGTTTGCAAGCATGATGAAGCCGACCACGATGGTGGCAGGTGTATCTGTGAGCAGAGAGGTCACAAAAAAACAAGCGAAGTGGGAAGTACGTCAGAAGATGGAAGCTCAGAGGATCCAGAAAAATAGCCAAACATCCTACATTGCTGAACCCAAAGGATATTACCAAGAAGTTAACATTAGTATTCAGCCCTGCCCCCAGACTCAACCCACAAAACCCAAGGCACAGAGAGAAAAGCATCAGGTATCGGCTATTCCCAGGCTGGTCCCAATCCTAAAGACACCAGACAGCGTAGTGAATTCAACAGCCAGGCTCGCAAGAAACGGGCAGGGAAAAGGACAAGAGATGTGAACAAGATGGTACTCCGGAGGGCATTTTGTTTCAGGATTATCTGCTGCAGAGAAGCTAATATAGGAGGGTCAGGTAACCATGCCTTGGCCTCCATGGGCCAGACAGGGAAGTGTTAGAACTTGCTGATCCAAAGCTTTTTACACCCACCAGAAATGTGACATTTAAAACACCCTGAGGACTGATAAAACTGTCACGGAGGACAAATAAATAAATAAAAAGGCAAAGAAGAGAGAAGAAGAGAGACAGCATAAGCTGTGAAAGAGCATGTTAGGAGAGAAATTTATGAGACGCTGTTCCATCACTTGTCTTTGAGCAGCAGCTGACTGAGCTCGCTGGGCTACTGGAAGCAGCCCCAGCATGTGAGCTAGTACCACCCCACACCACAGCACTGCTAATGGAGAAAATTAGTAGAAGCAGCGGTAGACCTGGCCTTTAGCTTTACTTCCGACATAATTACTACAGAGCTCTCCCCAGCTGGCAAAAGCACAGCAGCCAGTAAAGTAAGGATAGAGCCTATTGCTCAAAATACATTTTAAAATTCATTCCCTCTCTTCCTTTTCCCTCTGTACTTCCCTTCCATCACCTTCAACTGTTGTGCCAAGCATTAAAGGAAGGTCATAAGCATATCCAAAGCGCAAAACTGTTCACTATCTGCCTGTTCTATGTAGCTTGGCAGAGCTTCTTGCTAAAATGTGCACGTGTTACACCCAGGGGTCACAGAGAGGAAGAAAAATCTGGTAAGATCAGAATCTTAAAAAAACTCAGTGTCACAATGAAATGCAGCTACCAAAGTAGCCGAGGCATTTTGATGGACAGTGGCCTGGCCTCAGTTAGACATTTTCTGTCATGCCCCCCAGCCTCCCCAGCCGCAGCACTGCAATCAGACGGGCATGAAACAAATGAATCCCAGAAAGCACAGCCCTGAGTGGCAGGACTGGCCCTGGCTAAGCTCCCAGGGACAGAAGGAGAGCTGCTGGTCAGGCAGCCAGCCTGCCACCCTATGTGTCGGTTTGGGTGTTTTTGTTGTATAGAACTAAATTTCCAGTATAAGTCCTGTCTTTTCCAGTTGTTTGCACTTTTGCAATTGGAGCTACAAAACAAGCACCATGTAACTTTTCTGATCAGTTACAATTGTAAATCGATTCCTTTTATTTATTCTCATTTTACGTAATAAGTCAAAGGCAAAAGGTATAAACAGAGTTTAAGTTGGAAGTAACAATTTTATTCTGCTTTTTTTTTACAGTCCAGCGTGGTATAATGTGTTCTGGCCATGTAATTCAATGTTCCCATAAATCCCCCAAAGCCCAATCCTTTCTGTTTTACCAGCACCAGTATTATTTACTTGCGCTTTTTTTTTCTTTTTTTCGCCCTGCAGAGGATCAAATTAGACATTTCTGAATTCAGAAGGAATAAGAGGATATTGGGCTTATATTGGTCTTTGCATCAAGACTATTTTTCTTTGCTTCTGAATGTCAGAACTACGGGAAACCAGCAGACCAAAGGAAAAGTGTTTGAGACTTTTACACTGGGTGCCCAAGGGAATGAGGCTCATGGCATCGTAATCAAGAGGCTGTGTGTGACTGTGCTCTGGTGCTCGCCTGTGCAGCCATCCCAGGCAGCATGACCTCTGCACCCAGTAAGTTTCCAGTCTTTCACATAAATTTGATAGAGGGAGCAGAAGTCTATACATAGCAAGTTGTCTTAAGTTGTGTGATGACAGGCGAACAGGTAAAAGCAAAAAAAGTGTAAACAGTGCAACTAAGGCACCAATGCCAACGTCATTTTGCAATCAAAAGTCAAAGTCACAGAAAAAGAGCATTTAGTTCTAGTCCTGGAGAAGTCCTTTGTTTTGATGGTAGTATAGTAACATGACAACATCAACAAAGAGAAATTCAGTATGAAAAAGGATCCAGGGTCTACAAACTACGTTTATTATCCTAAATACAAATCAAGTTAAGTATTAAACTCGACAAAAGGTAACATCAAGACATTCTGTGAAAAAGCTGTGTTCCTGTAAGCAGCCTGTGAGAGTGTTTTTCTGCCCTATGTTACAAACAAGCAGTGAAGAGCACACTGCCTTTCACCGGCTTAGTACATTATACCAGATTTGAACCATTAGCATTGAAACCAACCAATGAATTCCTCGGGAAGCAGAAGCCACAGCTGACCCAGTAACCCTTGAGAGGCTTAGGAAAAGCTTAGAGCCTTTAAAAGCATAGCAGACACAAGCAGCCGGCAGATCCTCCATCACAAACATCGTTTCCTCTCTGGAAAGAGAAAATCCTGCCACCCCAGTGAAAAGACCTTGGAAGACACATCCCTTCTTCTCAGAGGGGGATATTTAGTCAGACTGCTGAGAGAAGCGCCATCCCATGGGATGCAGGAGGGGAGGGAAGAGAGGGAGGGGACTTTAATTCCTGGGAAAATGCCTCATGAGGTCAGGAGATTACTGCTGATCAAGCCAAGAAAAGGGACGCAACTGTTCCCAGAAAGAAGAGGGAAGGAGCAAACAACATGAAACCTTTAACCTTTTTGTTCACCATATCAAAGTGGTCAACCAAAGGGTAATGGTAGCTGACTGGCTTTCAAATCCTGTAACCTCGCAAACCACTAGACCCCCTGGCCTTAGCATTTCTCTCCTGTCAGCATTTCATGAGCTGCTTCAAGTATTCCGAATATTTCACATTTCTTGGTTGGTGGGGTTTTTTTGTTTGTTTTGTTTTTTTTTCAAATTATAAAGGAACTCTTCTATTTGATCACACTGGCATAGGTCTGTTGACTTTTTTTCCTTCTTCATCTTACACATACATCACTGGGTGAATGAAGTCCAAGCTATCAATATCTTACACTAAGGAAGAAACAATTCAGTTCATTACAATAAAACTTGTACCCAGTGCCAAGAATAGATGAAGGCCAGAAGGCCAGGAAAGTAAAGTCCCATGTTAAACCAGACATGGCACTTCTGTAGATGGGCAATGCATATGAAGGAGCGGACTAAAATCTTCCAAGTCTTAGAAATCACTACCCATTCCTTTGCATACAGAGGAAAGTGAGAACATTCACAAGTAACTGGAGTCTTTGAGGTGCAGGCTAAAGGGTCTCCTCTGAACAGACAATATGAGAATATCTTGACATTATGCTAAGAAAACTGTGGCTTATCTACCTTTTTTTTTAACATATGCTACAGAAGACGTGTGATTTTTCTGTTCACCTTTACAGGCAACTTGCACACAGGGTAGCTGTGCTCCCAGACAGAAGACATAAACGAAGATAGCAATGAAGATATGCCAGTTCAGTGATGATCTGCCACTCCTGTGTACTTCACCAGTTCCTGTCTTCAAAATGAACACCAGGACATCCAGGAGCTCTCCAGCTTTAATTACATGCATCCTCTTGGCTCTCACAGACATTTTTGTAGCTTAGAGATGTTCCCAACAGCCCCTGGATTTTACTGTCCTGACCCCATTCCTCCAGCCTAGGGCAAAGCAGCAGCCAAAACCTCCATTGCTCCCCTGGTTGCCCCGCTGTGAGGGGAAAGGACACGATCCCCTTTCCACTTCCCAGTCCAGCTTCAGCCTTTCCAGCCCAGCTGCTCTCTTTGCCTCTGGCAGTCCTGTTCCCCAGAAATCTCACTGACCGCTGCAGTGCTCCCACTGACTGCCTCCTCCCGTTCAGTATCATACCCCTGCTCCTTCCTGGCTCCCTGGTTTCAGAAAGGATGGAAACTAATAGCAGTTTTTGAGCTAAATTTTGTGGTGGCAGTGTTAGAACGTCCTGCCAATGTTAAACAACCTTACTAAACTCTGCTTGCTACTGTTGCAGGGAAATGAAAGTTAATGTGATTCCCTGGCAAGTTAAAATGAGCAGGATTAGTCTTGGTTTTACACCACTCTCTCAGCAAGGTAATACCTGACAAAACATTCTTATGAAAGTATATTGAAGCATGGCCATCTTCCACATGTACATCCAAGGAAGAATGAACAGCACAACAAACCATTACAACAAATTACTCAAGTGAAAAATGCAAGTATATGAACTGTAAAAACAACTAAGGAAACACTGTATTTGTCTTGACAAAAATGCAGGTTATACAATCCTTATTGAACTTAATGGAGGCACACAGGGCACAAAACTCCTCTTCTCACCCTCTTGTATAACTCAGCTAAAATACAAAATTGAACAGACAGTATGTGCATTATTTAATTATTTAAGAAAATACTGTGCAGGATCTTAATCAACGAGACTGTTTGGGGTTAAGACTAAGCAGATATTTCCACTAGAACTGTTAGCTGAGATGCAGCTCTCCAACCTTGGTTAAGGTATGGGAAAGGCTGCTACTGAAAACTAGCTAAGAGAAAGCAATTCAGTACCTCCCAATTTTGTAAGCAGTGCATGAATGACAGACCTCAACCTTTCTGCCCCTGCCTTTTGACCAATTTTCTATTCACAATTTTCTATTTCTAACATAGAATTGAAACTGTGCTACAGGCTGCGATTTTTTTATTTCATTTATTTGTTCCAATATGTAACTAAGCTGTACTGATCAAAGTTATAGACTTCTTGCCTCAAATGATGCTTAAAAATCTGTTTGTATTATGGAGTCATGGTTTTTAATCAAATTATTAGCAAATTACTTTTAGAAAAGTATGAGAATAGTTTTACTTAAATTACATAAGAATAAATAATAACAGTTACTTTTCAGAAGTTATTCTATTTCAGAGAAATTTAATCTTCTCAGTCTTTTTTGGGGCAGAAAAAAAAAAAAACCAAAACCAAAATGAAACATAATTTTAATTCTTTAAGTAGTTTCACCCAAACCTGTAAGGAATCAGATGCTCAATTTTGTCTCTGACATATCCTGGCAGAAAACTTCTATATCTGTCAGAAAGTTCCAGGACAACTGGAAGTACAACTCATTAAGATACACTAATCTATAGAGTAAAAATCAATAGTAAAGTATCCTCTAAGGTACTGTCATGACAGGAGAACATAAGTAACTAATTGACTGTTTTCAAAGTGTAATACACCAGCTGCTTTGAAATCATATCTATTGTTAATTTAAAATAAAAATGTTTTTTATAGAGATGTGATAATCAAATGAGAGTGCTCAAAATAGAAAAGTATCTTTTTTCATTGCATTAATTCACCAGTAACAATCTTGCATTTAATACAAGATTCTTGATTTACAATTATCTGTCCAAGTATATCACTATATAATCAATTCCAATTTAGTAGGGTTACTGTCCTCCATTCAGTGTTACTATTTCTATTAGTAACCTTTGCAACTAATATGCTAAAACATATCAGTTGCGAAGGCCATTACTTTAATGCAATAATCATAAATTAACTTTCATTTGTCATTAGTCCTGGGCAAAAAAATGACGAAGCATCACAAAGGTTAATTAAGAAATCACATATATAACTTCAAGTGCAAAGAACATCGCATTGAAGAACCAGTCTCAAAGGGGAAATTGGTGAGACAGAAATCCTGAATAATACATCTTCCAAGGAGGAAAAGGTAAGTCTCTTCTTTAAAAATACAAAATTACTAACATACCAAATTCTTACCAGTATAACACAAACCAAGGATAACTAGTGAGCATGCATAGTCTAAGACCATTGCAAACAGTTCTGTCTTTATTCTCCCTCTGATGTGTTACCAGCTTAAAGAATAGGAGCATTTTATCATGGAAAAAAGTTGCACAGGTCCAAAAGGCCACAATAAACTTCTATTGCTACTTGCATGCATTCATGACTGACTAAATCTTGAAGTTCACAGTAGAAACTGTGAAGTCACAGGTATTAAGATCTGTGATGTGCTCTAAATACAGATAATTTAGGTCATAACCATAAGAGATACTAACAGTCCTCTGAGATAATCCTCATGTGACACTGGTATTACTTTAAAAGGAGTATTTCTATAATAACTCTTGATTAAATATAGAAATATGACAGCAGTGACTAAAGCTAGATACTGTATGGCTTTTCTGTAAGGCTCCTCACACAAATCTGGCTGTGCAGTCACTGGACAGACAGCACTAAGGCTGCTCACAACAAAACTGGTTTCCTTCTTGGTAAATTAAAGTCTCCTTTCCAGGCATTTGTATCTTTGAAATATGTTTTCTATAATGTTTTCAGAGATACAAACTCACTTCAGGAAAAAACAAAACAAAACAAAAAAAATGAGAGGTTATCTATAGCCTTTGTCACAAAATGGAAATAGATATTATCATCTTTCTAAATGTCACTAATCACTTAACATTTCACCTATTATCTTCACGGTCTCCATTAATTCCCAGAACCCTTGAACTCAGGAAGTCAGTAATGTGCTGGAGTATCTAAGTTACTCGCTGACGTTATTCAGATAAGAAGATTTGAAACACAGAAGAAGAAGAGATATACAGATGGCCGCATAGCACTAGGAGACAGTTTTTAAGGGTGAAACAATAAGGAACGTTCGCTTTTCTCATCTCCCCTCCCTGTCAGCTAATCGCTTTGTGAAAGCAAGTGAGTAGTGCTGCCAATATGCATAATTTTTAAGTCTTGGATTATTTAGTCCTTATTCTTAAATCCATGGTCTTAAAAATTTATGCTTTAGTTATAATCTCAGCTTTCATTTAAAAAAAAAAAAAATAACGCTAATATTCTAGTCCTTACAATTGTGAAAGAAGGTTTGAAAATATTTCCCAAACCTTGCCTGAAGGCTTGGAAACTTGCAAGTGCACTTAGTAAATGACTGTTTTTAGTGTTTGGCTCGTGACTTCTTGAGGTCTGCAACTGGGGAAACTGCATTTACTTCTCTGATCTTTTTTTCCCTATTTATTTCCTTCCCTTCCATGCCAGTTCCTCAGAAACTATGCTTCTCAGATCTCCTATATTTTGCTTTTCTCAAGCTCTTTGGGGTTTTCTCCTTCCTCTCTCTCAAAGGGCACTCGCCGCATCCTCGCTCCCTTCTCCTGCTAATTCTGTCAGGATTAATTGAATAAAACTCTGCCTGGCCCCTCAGACCTTGGTGCTACCATGATGCCTGCCTGGTATCTGAGCAAATCTTCTCCTTTCAAAGGCTCACTGGAGAAGGTGGGAGAAATGCCACCTGGCAAGTGAAGGAGTATATAAACGCCAACCCCCTACAGGCCTTGGAGACAAAGAAATAAAGTGCTGCTGTTTCTTGTGACAGGCCACAGGCTTATTGTTAAATTAATACCACAGGCCCGAGGGTCCCGTCTTCCCCTGCCTGGAGACTTGTTTTAGCTCCCAACAGAAATTATCTGATGTCCAGGTAACTGCTACACACTTTGCTTTACTTTTTGCTTGGCTTTGTACAACTGTGTTGTGTAACGCCTATTAAATATATTTTTGCAACTAATAAACAGTAATAACAACTAATTATTCTCTGCAGAGTGGACTGTCTGTGACCCTACAATAAAATGTAGCAGAGTGGAATACAGGCACAGGATGAAGGCGGAGGCCCTGAATGACCCTGGAGGCCCAAGGGCTAGAAGCAACTTGTCTAGTGGTCTATGACTGGCCATCAAATGAATGCAACCTTGGGAGCTGTGTGTAAAACCAGCCTTAGGGGTAAAGACAGAACAAAGAACCAGTGTAAGCACACGTGAAACACACCACATACAGCACCTTTGGATGGATGTAATGTGGAGTTACAGTGCAACAAAAGAAGCGCAAGCCACAAAGCATGCTAGCAAACAGATAAGAATAACCCAAGATGGATCCTATACAGGGGAGGAAGAAACCACCAGTACCAGCACTGTGCTCCTCCCAGTAAAGGATGATGAAGACTCCATTGCACCCCCACCCTAATCACAGCAGCAGCCACTGACCTTAGGACCCAGAGGTGCAGTGGGAAAAAAAGGGTAGATATGAGAAAGTTTGTGTATATATCCTTTTAACTACATAGAATTTTAAACTATTGACATTGGAATAACAATAGTTCTTTGATTAAAGTAACATTAAATTATTGGCTTTCCATATAAAGTGCTTCCATTTGCCCATAATGGCCTTATGAATCAAAACCTGGTAATTATTCAACCAACCTCTTCCCAAAACATCAATGCCCACAAATCAAACATGTTGGTGTTTAGAAGTGAAAAGTAAAATTTGGCTCATTTTTCCTACAGATTACAATAGAGAAAGCTCAAAGGTTTTTGCCTTCTCAAAAAATGCATGTTGTTAATGAAACCCAGGTCAACAAATTGGACAGCATTAAATCACTGTTCTTTTCCACATCACTCAAATTATTTGCTTTGAGGTAGTCCAAGGAGTATTCAGCCAAATCTTTTCAGTATCCTATTTCTCATATCTTCATTCTGCTCTTCAAGATTCAAGGCTCATAAATGCATTCATTTTTTATTACTACAACTAATAAATAAACCGAATCCAAAGTTTACTGGGGTTATACTTACATTTTTCTGTTATAAAGAAAAAACATTGTTTATAGAAATGTGGGCTAATTATTGAAAAAGCTATACTTTTTAAAGCAAAGTACTAAATGCAAAGATAAAGCAAATAAAATGGGAACAAACTCAATCATTCACATGTCTCTTAAGCTGTACTTGTACCCTGTTTTCTTTTATAAAAAGTTAAGTTTGAAACACTGTTTTTGCAAGCACATATGACATTGCAGTTAAACTTCTCCTTGGCCCCCTGAAATTTCAAACCAATCAACATCATAAAAATAATGCAAAACTTGTACCAAATACTGCTGATGCAGGACTATAAATCAGATTTTCAATTGGATTTTTTTCTCCTGTTCATGCTCATACATCTGGAAGGGAAAAGAATAAGAGGAATCTTTTGGGTGAAACGTTGTTCAGTTTTACATTGCCAAGACCTGTTTTTAGCTCTTGAAAGTACCAAACGTTCTTAAACAGAAGAATAAAGATAGAGTCACATCCAGAATTCAAGAGGCAAATATTGTCTCTGTCTTTATCCTTTCCATGTGTAATGCTGAGGGCTATAAAATCAGAGTCCCTCAAAAATTAATGTTTGTAAATTCTCTACCTCAGCACAGCAAATAGTCCTTTCAGTATTCCTGATTTGCAGTCTAGTGCGAATCCTACGTGAACTTACAGAACAAGTTTGCTGGTTAGAGCGAAGGAAGGCAGTACCTTTGCAAGCTCAGAGATCCAACTATAAATCAGACATGAAAATATGTTTCACACCATTATTTAGTAGTGTTGAAAGAGATATCTATAAAAATATGCTTGATGTATGAACAGTTTAATACCTCCCATTCCACTATATTTGCAATCACTGAACCTACTTTTCTATGGAAAGACAATATTCCTCCCTCATAAAAAAACTATAAGCAAAGGAAGCAGGGCAAGGGAAACTCACTAATAGGAAAGCAAATGCAACAGAGATAGCTGAGGTGGCATTATTTGCAATCGTAAATTGCACTTTAAAATATTAGAAATGTAAACGTATTTGTCATTTTTCACCAGTCCAAAAGAACATTGTCATTTAAAAACGATCAACCACAGAGATGTCCTTTTCCATTTAATAGACATGTAGACTACTGCATTTACCACTGTTGCACATACCTCACAGTCTTTGTTATCACAATGCACAAACTGGACAGGAAGAAATACTTTGACCTTAAGCAAGAAAGCAAGCAAAGGATCAAGCAGCAACAGCAATAATACTCTCATACTCTGGACCAGTGGTCATCTTCAAGAATGTCTGACATGTTGGAAGATTATTAAAAAAGTGAATTAGCTGCCAAAAAATATAGAAAAAAATAATACCAGTAGAAATCTATTAATAGCCGCTAAACCTTTAAGAAGCTACCAACTTCTGGAGAAACATCTACAGCTGATTTCGAACACACTATCAACAATATTTTAAGTGGATGATACATGACAAGAAAGATGTGCCAAAAATCAGGACCACAGGGCTTTCACGGTTTTGGGGCTTCAGTGCTTTAGCATGAGAGATTAACTTAAGCTACACTGCAAGCAATATCACCAAAGTAATCATCAACTCACGGTCTTAAAGATGCATAGAAGGACAGCTGCAAGTGTGTGGGGGGGTGACTTTAACATATGCTATGATGCAAGAGGTTTTCTTATCTTGAAAATCAGACTTAGTGGAAAAGAAACCTGCTTTAAGAATTGTGAATGGGGAAAACAACGAGAAGAAAGAGGCAGAAGTCATTACAAAGCCTAAGCCTACAAGTCTACTGCACTTACTTCATGTTCGGTCAGCTTACAGTGTCCAGAGACGAAAAAACTTTATGCAAGTCTTTACTAAATCAAACCAAGTGCAATTTTTTTTTTATTTCAACAGATTATTCATCAAGCAACAGTCTGTGTCCTAAAATAAAGGTGAGCACATATTTTATAAAGATATGGAAATAGCTCCTAATTCTGATCTATGAAACATTATGAAACACCAGTGAAATCTTTACTACATCCAGAGAATTCAGCACTGAATCTTGGAGCAGGGGGAAGGTTCATGACTTGAGAGGGAATCCAGACAAGCAAACAAAGTTGCGTCATACCAGAGATATTTACTGACTACATTTACAGTCTGGTATTCTCTTATGGTATAACATGGAACTTGTAATTTATTTCATGTGAATTCAGCTGCTTTTTCACACAGGACATCACACAGGTGTGGTTTGATGATCTGCTAGTTGAAACATGAGTGGCCCCTTTGAAAAGATTTAAGACTTGCTACTTGAAAATAATCTAAGTTTATGTGTATACAGACATACAATTTTAACTCTGGAGATCATATGTGTCCATCTTTTTGAAATATGAGTCATATACTAAGTACAACTATTTTTTACAGGGTAAAATCAGCCTGGACAAAAGACTTTCTGAACTTAGAGAAAACGTTGATGACTGTTACAGAAAGGCAAATGGAATGGGTTAAATGGCCAATTTACGAAGAGAATATAAAAAAAACACCAAAGAACTGTAAGGAAATCATACAAGCATGCATTTGGAAAGACTTCACACATTCAATGATCCTTTTTTTCACTGCTGGCAAAAAGAATAAAGTTCCTGCTCTGTCTTAGGGCAGCTTAATGCATTTGTTGTGAATTTTAACCAACTTGCTGATTGATTGACAAACACGTGAATGAAGGCAGTTAAGAAAGACCCCAGCAACTAGACTAGACACGAAGGGTAGATGATGTGTGCTGTCTACACAGTCAGTTTTATTTCCACAGTTGAGGAGCCGAATATTGGTGATGATGGAATTTCTGCAAAAGAGATCATATCCTTCCCCTCAATTTCCTCTCTTCTCTTTAAACTCAGAGGAGCAGCTCTCAAGCTTTGCAAAAATGACATTTTCTTTCTGTGATGACTGGTGCCTCTTTTTCAGATGTGGCAGACAGCAGCTCCCAACCCCTCCTGGCCGCTGTATCACTGCCTGCCTGTGGAGATGCTCCAGCCAGGCATGGAGGAAGGGAGCAGGCTGCCTGGGTCTTAATGTACCTCATCACCATGACTAACAAGGAGAAACTGAGGAAAGGGAGGAGGGGGAGAACTAGAAATCTGAAGAGAGTAACAGGCCAGGTGAAATACACAGCGAGAAGGAGAAAATTAGGGCAACCCCACCACCAAACAGAGCTATTGTAGTTGTCCTACAAGCAAGATGACCTGGATGCAATCCTCTGTTGTAATGAAATTTAGACAAACCTTGCATTTTAGAAAATTAAGACTAGTTATTTTATGTCTACATATAAATTAGCTATCCCCTCTGCAAAGTACCTGTTTGAGAAATACAGATATAAGTGAGATGAATGGCCCTGCATCAGATGTCATGCGCTGATTATTTATGAGGTAAAGCAGAAGTCTTTTAAAATGTACTTTCAAGGGTATTTTAATAATGAAATTGAGCTCTAATTCAGAATGTCCTTCAGGCCACAGTTTTATGCATACTTTCAATTCTTTTCAGCCAACATTCTCACTAAAATTAAATGCTGTCTTCCCATTACCCCCAAATTATGTCTTCTTACTCGTGTGCAGCCTCTCTCCTGGTGCCAAACCACAATTTGGATGGCAATGGGGTGAACAGGATCACAGAACTGATACTGCTTGTACCATTTTTTTCCCATTAGGTTACATTTAACTCTAATGGTTCTCAGTTTTATTTCACCATGCAGTCACATAAAAGCTTTTCCAGCAAGAAGGCTGGACCACAGCTTTCATCTATAGAAAATACTGCATAAAGTTTACAGCATTAACTGATTAGTGCAGTCCAATAAAAAACTAAAATAACTGGGAATAATTCTGCTTATGAACATGTTTAAATGCAATATATTTGGAATATGTTTCTTTTTCAAATGTACACTTTATTTGGTTGTTGATTTCGTGCCTTTTTTAAGTAATTGTGGAATAAAAGCACTTCGCTTCATGGACTACATTTTGACTTAAAGTTGAAAGAATTTCTTTCACTATTTAATGTGCAGAAATTCACTGCAGCCTACTAACAGACAGACTTCTTTCAAAGTCAGTACAGGCTCATTTCTTTACCTGTATCTATTATTTGCATACATACATTATACATGTAATAAGTGCCTGCTTTGATAGACATTCTAAACTGATCAGAGTAATTTTTAAAAAATGCAAAAGCCTATCTGCTAACTTCTACTTTAACTAGGCTAAATATAATGACTAAGCCCAGGTTTGAATACAGAATTCATATTACAATTTAAACATTCAACAGTAAACAAAATATGCTACTTAAAACTGCATATGCAGCCTACTACCTCACAACTTTAGGGACAGTAGGAGTGGTTTAGAGGACATTTAATATGTGACAGATCTTTTTCTTTTAAGTTCTAAAATGACACCAAAACATACTTTGCTCCTATTCCTCTGAATTTGACTCTGAGATGAAATAATAATTTAAACATGATCTATGTGTTACTAAACAGACCTATGAAATTTGCTTTGTAACAAAGTTGATCCAAGGAATTCTCCCTCTAATTGGGCTGAAACCAGGCCTCAAAGCAGCTGGCTGGAAGCAAGACAGCGTCAGCATGGGTCTAAGTATCATCTGCTGGACATGGTGGGCTTTTTGTATGCCAGTCTGAGTTGGCTTTTAACAAGGTTGTTAAATCTTTGAGCTGCTGGTCAGGGAGTGGAAGCTATTTAAATCTTTTCCACCTCTAAAAGCAGACTCAAGGAGAATCTGGTGTTAAATCTTCTGTTGGTCATCCCAGGGGGGAAGACACCGAGAAAGCGTGTGTTGGGACAAGAAAGTGAACAAAACCCAAGAAAAAGATCAGAAGCCTCTGCAGAACATTCAATGAAGATTTGTGAGGTTTTATCCCCTCTGTCCCCTTCCAAAATGAAACAGCTTTCTGTAAACACAGAGTGGCTCGGACAATGTGCAGTGAACCACAAGTATTTGGTACACCTACAGACAACATCAAACAAGAATTTAGCATTGGAAGACACCATAGATACAACTCAACAAAAACTATCGTACAATACAGGTGACCCTACAGTCATACAAACAGGTCTATTTGCTCAAAAAAACTCAAACAAAGCAAACATGTAAAGAAAACGTTAACAAAGGATGAACAAGGCACAAGTGTTAATACCTTCCATTACAAGTGCATTTTATGCAACAGAGAGGCGACAGAGGCAGTGGCTGGTTTAATATAATTATTTTAACTATGTATTCTATTTTTATTATCCCCTCTTTCTTATGAAGGTCACCCAAAACCAGTACAGGTTTCAGTCTGACTGGAGACAGCTGATATTGAAAGGGCTGTGAAAGAGCCGAAGAAGTGCAGAAACAGTCTGAGCTTCAACAGAGCTCTGTGACACCCTGAAACACCACTGACCACCATACCCAGGAGTCTCTTTAATATGATAACGATCGATGCATTGTAGCAGCGATGCTTACTGCTATAATACAGTGTTTAGTACCCATCATTTGGCATTTTACAGCTAATTGGAGAAGCCTTACTCTCCACACATGAAATTTTTTTGGGTGTTATTCAACTCACTGCTAAATCTGATAGTGTTATGCAAGAACATGTGCGTCCCCCACCTCTGCAAAAGGTTTCTCTCCTGTGCACACTTGATACTGATTTCACACAGGGCCCAGCATTTGCTAAAGCTGTTTCTGTCCTTAATATAGTTAAAGCAACATGCAGCAGCTACTCAACGGTTGCTAAAAGAAATCATGCACTTAATTTGCTGAGTCTTCAACAGTTTGTCTGTTACTGTACTAATGACCTCATACTTCACTAAAGATCTCAAACCTTATATAAAATGTGAAGAACCTAAGTCACAAGGCATACTAAATGTACTGAAAATGCTACTAAAAATAACTTAAAGCCTCCTTATATGAGCAAAAATCTACTACAATAATAAGTAAAAAAATGCATTTTTAAGGTTTAGAATTCTGTAATAAGTCACAAAATTCTACAAAAAACATATTTGGACTCTCTTGAAATGAATATGTGTGACCAGACTGCCTAATTAAATTTATATTCTTTGAACAAGATAAATTTGGGGTCCTAGACCTTGAGTAGCTGGTTAATTTACTAGTTAAATTCAAACAGTATGTTCTCAACTGCCCCAAGATGTTATAAGACGTTATCTTCTATTTCCATTCAAAGTTCTTCCAACGAAAAAAGAGCATCAACAGATTTCAGTATTTTGATAAGACCTCCTTCCCCTTTTATCTCCACCTAAACTTTCAGCTTGTTAGAAAATGTGTTAAACAAGTTAAAGAAAGAAAAAAAGGTCAGGATATTCAAAGCAGACAACTTGTTTCTGCCAAGATATTCAATATTCTATTTTATCCGAGCGGAATGGCTTCATAAAAGACTGAAAATAAACTGGAGCAAGAGAAACAAATTTAACTCCTTGCTATAAATCTAGAGAAATGGTGTCCAACCCAGGTCTCCCATATTTCTCATAAATGCTTAGATATTTCCTAGCCCTGAACTGGAAGAGGGATCAGTACATGAACTTTTCTCCAGCTGCATTAATGCCACATAAATCCTTGTGTGTACTTTGTCACTTGATTTCTTTTACTTGAAAAAATTCAAAACAAAACCACTAATTTCAACAGGGAAAAAAATTGTTTGTGGGTTTCGCATGGAGGTTCTTGAGTTAGCTGTGGTTTATAGAAATTTCTGAAAAGAAATTAGTTTATTGATGAAAATCAAGACTTTTTTTTTTTCAGAGCTTTTGAAAAGAATCGGCATAGTATTTTTTTATAATGTCTAGAGCTTGATGCTATGATTATATGGATAAACAGAATCTGAACAGACAGTATCATAGTAATACTGCCATTGAATACTCTATATGAGCACCTAAATGAACCATCTCGCAAAACAACCATATGCTTTCTGCAACATCTCAAAGAAACAGATTTAGGACTTGAAGTTATTTTGTTTTGTATACATGCAGAAGAAACTTGAGAATATCAGTAAGGCATTATTTTTTTATCACTTTTCAAAAAGAGAAGCATCCCTGTGTTCACATTTAAAAAAAAATTTACTATTAATACACATATGATGAATTTTAGTTTCATACAAACATTTGAGAATAAGATACAGTTATGGCACATTTAGTAGCCTTTCATCTCTGCAATTCCAGCCTCTCATAGAGGAATTTGCCTTAGTGGGCATAGTTTATCACATGTAGTGGTTTCTTTCTGACAAAAGACCACTGTGGTGAGAGCTTCAAATCAAGATTAAAACATACAGGGAGAATCCGCGGGAAGTCATGTACAAGGACAGATACTCATGGTGCTTAGAATTAATGATCATAGCTTCAAGAACCCAGTGATGAATAAAACACAGAAAAAGGTATAAAAAAATGTCTTTGTGATGACATGAAAGATGCATGCGGGATGGTACCAATATTACATGTTCCAGCTGTTGAATTATGCTTTGTCTTCATTCCTGTCTGAGTGTGCAACAGTCCTGCAGTAATGGCAGAGAGCCTATAGCTCATGAATACAGGAAAATTGCTGCAACACACACTGAAGTTTGAAGAGAAAATGCAGGTTTACTTCTGACTGCGGGAACACAACTATCCACCAGATTGCACTAGGCAAAATTTCTATCATGGATGTGCCAGGGGCATTCAGGAAGAAATATTGAAACATGTCATTTTTGAGATAAAAATAAGATCTTCTCAATTCATGACAGAGTGAAGCAGATAAAGCAGATACATTGCTTTATGACTTTTTATGTCTTGCTCTTTTTCCTGGGATTAAGTAACAAGAGCGTAGTGTGTCACCGTTCACATCAGACAGCTTCTGAAGGAAAGTCCTGAAGAGTAATCAAATTCACTTGCAACTGATGAACAACCAACAGCATATGCTGCTGTATCAGAAACTGGGATCAGTGGTAGGTTAAGTGCAAAATCCTGCCCCGGAAAGGAGAAGATGGATTTCGCAGCTGAAAAGGGTATACTTACTTTTTCAGTCTTGCAGGATGGAGCACTCAGTCTCCATCCACATCCCCGAGCCACTGCTGCCTATGAGGCTGCACCACACTCACTGTGGTTAACTCACCTGGCTTAGAAATACTCTTGCCAAAATAAATGAACTGAGTAGCTGCAGATGAAAACTTCTTTAAAAAAAAAACTTCTTTCGCTTTGGAGCAAAAGCCACTGCCGTGAAACTACGTTGCCAGAAAGACGCAGCACAATCAAAAGGTGCGAGAGAAAGACTGACGAGCCTGAGAAATGCAAGGTAAAAGTCGAGTCTTTCAAACCTGCTCAAGAATGTCAACGTTCAACTCCCTGTATCTCCTCCTTCCCACCAGATTTTCTCCAAGCTGAATCACAGAACAAGGCTGTGTGAATCAATCGACATTATGTCTGCTCCTTTCTAAAACTATTTTGCCCCGTTTACCCTTCCTTAACCTCCCTTCGTCCTCAGGCCCGTACTCAATCAGGGGCTTTCAAAAGAAACTCTTGGTTTTAGAGCTTTCCTTGGAGATTTTACCCAGCACTGAGCCAAATGCTAAGATAAGCTCTTGCTCTGGAAGGCAAACAGCAAGGATACAGTTATATGCTGGGCAATTTAATTTGGTGATTTTATGCTAAGAAGAGTTTAAAAGCAGGACTAAAGAATCTTTTCCTCTCTGAGGAACAAATAAAGGTTTCAACTGCATTTGTGTTCACACATACCTAGCACATCTACACCAGTACAGCTCTACAGCAAGAGAAGGCAGGTCCACACTCAGCCCCCACCACACCAGGTTCACTGAATACACCAGGGCTACTATAAAGGCAGAAAATAATAAGCAATACAGTAGAGCACTTCCATGGTGGCTCTGTGTTACATCTCAACTGGACTAAACTACTAGGAAACACCAGGGGAGAAGGCAAGGAAATCTGTACTTTGTGGGTGAGTCACTTGCCTCGCTGCAAAAAGGGAATAAAGGGTCAAAATAATGGAAGAGCTGGGATAAGTGTAGTAAGTTCCCTTACAACTCTTCTGGGAAGGATGCTTTCAGCTGTAATTTGACTGCTACTAAAGTTAGAAATACATTTGCCTTTCCAATTACTGCCATTTGTTACTGCTGATTATTAAAAGCAAAATGCACAGCTGATTCACAAGATGGCAGGTACTCAGCATTTCTTCTCATTTTTATTTCAGTCAGGAAGTGTTTCTCTCATGACAGCCAGAGGTGATCGGGAATTAGAGTAATCCCAAATGCTTTGTGTTCGTCTATTTTACCACAAGTGAAATATTAGAATCCAACAACTTTTTAAAACTCAATTTTCAAATAATTGGCAGAATGGACAGAGTCGAAAAGCAGCAGGCACATCTCTTCTCTCACTTCAATGCTCTGACATCTCCAGTCAAAATAATCAAAACAGCTGCAGTTTGATCCTTCATCTTCCCTTTCAAGGTATTTTTCCCTTCACTTTTCCTTCAGTCACTGAAAAAGGATGGCTTTCAGATCAATAACACAAGTATATTTGCACAATAAAAACGCAAACCACAGGCTGCATCCTTGCTTTCCATACCTGTCAAACACAGATGTGTTTAAAATGCTGAAAACAAGGCATCACTGGATTTTAGATTCCAGACATAATAAACAATAAATCACCTTGAAAATAGGTATCTACCTGATAAGATTCCCAAAATGAGAATAAAGGACTGTCTTGTTGGTATGTATTTTATACATATATTTATCTTAAATATTTTATTTTACCATCAATGTACTACCATACTTTTCCAAGATGAAAAAGAAAAAAATTACACTCATAAGCCAAAATGGGTTAAGCTGTTAGCAAAGAAAGATAATTTTATAAAAGTTAGAAGTTGGGAAAATTTAATTTCACTAAAAACATTCCAACATCAAGAAAAGATGCAAGAAGAGAGTCTCACTTCTAAGAATAAGCAGATGAGAAGTTCACATTTTAATGCCACTTGTTGGAGGTAACCAAAAGAATTAAAAAAAAAGTAATATAACAATTACAATATGCTAAAATTACTCAAATATGGGCAGGGAGGAGACTAAGTAAAGTAAAGCAAAGCTGGAGATAGTAAAGAAAAAGAAAATGGGAGAAATCCTTGGATTCTCTCCAGCAGTATTAGTAACATCTGACTTGTTTGCACAGGTGTATTGCTTGACATTGTATCACTTTAAAAAACTTAGGCAGCATTTGCATGTGTGTTGCTATCAATAAACATGGATTTAAATAAAAAATCCTAAATGAAAATATCACATTTATCTATTTAGCATGGAGGAGGTTTTTTAAGAAAAGTAACTGCAACAAGTAACAGTTCAGTGGGTAGTATCTCAGCTAAAGCATGTCACCTAAAACTTGTATGTTAAGATATTATATCAGATCCAATAAAAGTATTTGATTTTTTGCTTCCTTGCTATTAGAGCTGAACTTGTTCAATCACGTAAGTAAAAGTAAAACTAGGTAATTAGAAAAATTGCATGACTAAACCCCATTGTATACATTTACATCACAAAAATGGAGGGAGAAGGGTAAACAGTTATCCATCCTTCCACAAAGGACAAATGTCTATTTAGTCTTTGATATTTTGTTGCAGCCCAAAACGTATCTCAGCACATACATTTTACTTTAGAGTTGATTTTAAAGGTATAAAATAGAGGGTTTATGCATTGAATATTCCATATCATTTTGTATTTGGAAATACAAACCAGGTGACTCTGAAATGCTGGAGGAAAGTGTTAATACAGGGTTGGAGGTTAAACGTGCAGAGAAGGTGTTCAGATGTTTCTGTAGGATCCACAAGTGAATGTTAGGGGAAGTTCATGCTATGTTTTTTGCTCTAGGGTATGCACTGACTTTACACAGAACATAGGTGAAAAGATGTCAGGAAAACAACCTGCATTGGTGGGGACCTCTCTGAATCTTCATTTTTAATTAATTTCTCTCATACCATGAATTACATTGAATCTAGACACTGTTCATAGTTCAAGTTGAGTTTTGCACTTAAAATGTTCCTAACCTGTGAAAACAGAGTATCTTCTTCTCAGCTATCACAGGTTTACTTTAGGCTTCTATTGATTTTTCTTACATTTTATACAACCGGTGACTAGTTTATGTAACTAATGTTAAATTTTCCAAAGGAAATGCTTTTGAATTGGCATCTAACATCAGTCTAATTTTGTACCAAAGGACCCTACTGCTACCTATAGTTAGAACTCATTGGCATCTTGTGTGTAATGTTATAAAGCAAGTTGCAATTATGAAAAAAAAGATTATTTTTGAAGCTTCCTTCCATTATTTTTTTCCTGATTAAGTATAAAACCAAAACTACAGATACCTGCTTTTTTCCTTTTTTCTTCCTTCCTGTTTTTTTGGGAGAGTGGGTTAGTGAGGATGGAGGGGATTCAGATCTTTGCCAAGGACTCAAGAACTGTGTCTTGGGGCGTTGTTTTCATTGCAGAAGATAAGTACCTCCCTGCATAACACATCAGCCAGGTGTCTGCTCTAACAGAAATCTTCCTGAACTGGTTGGAAAATAGCCACTTTGGTACAACAGCAGAAAGCATAATGCTTTTGTTGTCCAGACTAGTCTTTCTCCAAGCCACTGTGCCATATCACGTGGGTCAGTGTTAGCTGGGGCATCTCTTCAAGGTGAGCCACTGTTGGCTGCACTGAGGTCCTTACTCCATCTCATTCCTGCTTCCAAAAAGCCCATAGCAGTCCACTACCAGCTCTGATCACAGGATAACTTTGTTCTCTGTTAAAATCCTTCTATTTCCTCACAAGTTAATCCTTTGGTACAACAGTTCTCCCTGTGTACAAAATAAACACTTCACAACAGGAAGTTACCAGCTGTAGAACATAAATGGCCACTTCAAGTCACCAGTGCTAGGTATCTAATACATGCAGACATATATACAAATGTATATCCATATACACGTATATGTGTATATGGATACATATAATGCATGCATATGTGTATAAGCACCCACAGATAAACACAGGTCCAGATCACAGACATTTTAAATCCTGTATTTTACTGAAGTCAAGAATAAATAAGAGCCCTAATGCTTGTATAAACCCACATCAGTAATGCCTAGCTTGAAAACATTTTACAAGCACGTTTAATTTTAGAAAAGTAAAAGATGTAAAAAAAAAAGATAAAGCTCCCCAAAATCTCCAGACAGATTCTACATTAAGCTGAAATTGAAATGGGAAATATACATCAATCATTAAGAGTAGAAAAGACAACATTATGTAAATTATCCCCAAATTAGATATCACAGATGCAGAAAGCTCAGCATTTACCTTACGGTGATTACAAACATTTTAGCTACCTTTAACAATGGCTTGTGCCCTGAAATCCTATTTTCCCATCTATTTTTGAATCAGTATTCCCTTTTAAGTAAAAAGACATATGTTAACCGCTTAAGAAAACCATGGCATTCAGATAGCTGGACCAGCTGCTGAGAAAAGTGAAGTTCTGGATTACAGTATACCGTCTTGGATGTTGGCAAAAGTAAATCAGACCCTATAAATAAACCTCAAGAAAGTTAATGAACCAGGTCATATATGTCTCAACTGGAAATTACTTCACTTAGAGTGACCAGCAGCATCTACCTATACCTAAGATCAGCAAAAGTGCTCACCTTTGTGCCAGCCTGAGCAGCCTGCAAAGGCACATCTTAGTTCCTCCTTTCCCAGGGTCCATCAACCCCACTCACTCCCCACTGGTCACAGAGAGCATCCCCAAAGCTGCTTCTCATCCTCTCGTACGATTCCCACGACCCTCCATAGCCTCAGCTGACCCCCACACCAGCATCTGGCCTAACACCCAGACCCATTGGTCACAGCTGCCCAAGGCACAGCAAGGGCTGGCCTGAGCACACTTACTCTGCAGCTCAGCTCAGCAGCCACAGGTAGGAGGCAGCATGCGGCTGTCACCATGTACAACTGGCCAGCAACAGGCACATCACAGTTTGGGAACCTCTGCTGTAACCTCTGCAGTGCCAGCCATGCAGCAGAGGCTGACAGCTAACAGGTTGCGTATGCCACAGAGACCCGAGGGAGGAGGAGGAGGAAAAAGTCCAGACGAGGATCTAAGATGCATGCGGGTGTTTGTACTTGGCTTACAGCGCTTACTTTGGTTAAAATATTTCTTTAACACTCCTTTTGATAAAGAACTGGTTTGGTTTTACAAACAAAAATTAACGTTTGTATTACTGCCTTTTATACTGGAACTAAACCATACGGATAAACTCAGAGCAAAGACATCTTGCCAAGGAAGCAAGCAGGTGAGTGTGAAAGCAGCAGGTGAGTGCAGGCAGAAGAGCTATGCTTGTCCTCAGGACTGTTTCTCAATATTGTCTCTCTCTTCCTCAGAGACAATTTATCTCTTTCTGCTGATTATTTAAAGAACGTCAGAATACTCTAGGATCTATCTACAGTTAGGTATCTAAATTTAGGCTGTATTAATATCCCTCCACTCTTTTTTTCCCCACTCACACCCAAGAAGCAGAAGAGGAAAGGATACTTATGAAACAGATTTGAACACTCTGTAATTACAGTACGAATGGGAGATGACAGATGTTTTTTAATTAGAGAAGGTACTATTTCTGGAGCATTTGATTCCAGGTTACATGAGACCCCACTGGAAGAAACAATTCCAGCCCCCAAACAATGCAGCCCAACGGTGAGAATGGATAAACTGTTCAGGGAAATAACTGACATAATGACAGGCACTAGTGTAGAAAAAGTGTATACACTTAAATTGAAGACAAAATAGATTATGAATATAAACACAAAACAACTGTAGGTCACAGACAGCAGTACAAAGGGAGCTGCTTTACATCCCAATGTTACAGTCCTAAGAAAAAGCAGCAGAAATGAATGAAGAAAACGAAAAAAAGAGTATCTGTAACCTGCTTTGAGCAGATCCAGCAATGCAGAACTCGCCTCCAGCTAAGCGACAAGCAGATTTGCAACTGTACTTTTGGATCAACAACTCATTTATTTCCAGCTAGACCACTGTGCCAGCTCCCATGTAATCCCAGCAACTCTGACACGCAACATTAGCTATCTAAATGATAATATGCAATGGAAGTATTCTAAAACAAAAGGGCAAATGAGAAGAAATCAATGAAAAAAATATTACCATACACAACAGCTAACACAAAGTACTATCCTATGTTGCTATGGCTTTGGGTGCTGTTCAACACCATGACGCTCTCTCAATTACAAGAAAATAGAAAGAGTCTCCATGATGGAACAAGCTGACATAATATAAGGACACACATCCATCAAGGCGATGGGCATTTCTGGTCTGTCAAAAATGCTACTGCAGCTTAAGTAGACACACCTTAACTAGCTTTGCAGCTGCCTGCTAGCAGCATGGGATCATTCAGAGGCTGTGAAACCTGTCTGAGAGTGAATAAATACTTAAATAACTAGTCTTGGCACACTGCACTAGATAATTACATCTGACAATCTTTCTCATGCCTTCAGCCTTGGAGGGATATGTAGGCATTATCCCAGCCTGCTACACGTTTCAAAACTGTGGTCCCCAACACATGCATGGAGGCAATGCACTACACTTAAGACATTGCATTATTACTCACAGTCACAAGCCATCACCACTACTACAGTACACATCAAGAAAGCAAAACATGACAGCTTATATTATTGCCTAAGAGCCAACAAAGGGATGTCTGGTATCAAAATTTCAGTGGTTCACCATCTTAACGTGAAAATGATTTAAATGGCATTTTAAACTAGGACTATGGATATTTCAAGTTTTAACAAACTCCTAAAAGGATGCTAGCACTAGAGCATTAGGTGGAGTGCAAACAAAGCAGAGCTGAGAGGAACTGAGATTTCCTATTATGGACACAATTACTGACTTCTGGAAGGCCTTGATCCAACTTTGACAGCCATTTGAGAAGTTTCAGGACCAAAGGATGTTGAGAACAATCCTTAACAGGGAACAAAGAGCACAAGGCTGTTCCTTAGTCCCAGGTGAGAAACAGAACCTGGATTATTAACTGGCACGTTAAGTAACCAAGGTACTAGAAATAACTGAAAAAAATTATTTCATTTTCCAAAATGCTGAAAATATTCTATATATCTCATTTGAAAATTGTTTCTGCATAACAAGCTCTAAAGCCACGGGAGGAAAAAAAAGAGGCAAAATCTAAAAATTTGAAGAGAAGAAAAGTTACTTTTGCAGAAGAGAAGAGGTTTACAGACCACCTGACTAATGGTATTTCAGTCAAAAACTAGTTCATAATGTATGATGTGCTTGATGCAAAATAAATCAACAGAATATTTGAATTGATTTTACCAGCATTGGAGAAGGCCAAAAATCATTACTGAAGTCCCCTTTCTTATGTACAAACTTTAACTCATTTAGTACTGAACTTGCTAATACGTGTACCTCACAGTTTTCCTTTGATTTCATCCCGCTCACTCGGTGCAATACTTTAAGGATAATTAATTGAATACTTGCAAGGAATGGATTAAAAAAAAAAAAAAAAATCTTTACTTACTATCATTTATTTTTAATCCTCACCCTTCAAAACCAAAAAGCTTTTTTTCTGTAGAAATGACAATTTTTAAAATATTAACACTAAAAGCAATCAACATAATTGGGCTTCTTATTAATTTTTTGGCTTGTGAATACTTAAGATTTATGTTTTTATGGAAATAGGAAATTCAGTAAAATAGCAGTACAAGCCCTTAGATTTGGGCATTATTAGGGCATCCTACTCAGCCACAATGCAGGTCTCTTTATCCTAGAGATAGCCACATGCTGTGGACTATGCAGAGGATTCCCAGGTAATCCTCAATGCCTTGAAGTTTGTTTTTTTTTTTTCTTTTTTAAAACCCAAACCAAACCAAACAAACAAAAAAAACAAAAATCAACCTCTCTGCATTTGCATTGCTAAACTGTTCTACCCAAGAACATTTTATCTCAGCTTCAAGCTTAACAGATTCATTTGAAGATGTGTTTCCCCTGGGAATAGCTGCTGGCCTGCAGGTAGCCTCATCAGTTGCCTCTTAATTTTCCATCCCTGGACAACTCCATACATGCGCCCATGGCCCCACCTTCCTTACAGTAAGTCACATGCCAGAGTGAGTCAGCAAAACATGCTTAACCGTTTTCCAGAGAAGCAATGCTTGTATAAAATTTTAAAAAATGGCCAGAATGTGTATTTTCTTACAAGCTTTTTTGTTTTTATTTTCCCTGTTTGGATACGTATCAGATATGCATACCATATTCTGGCTTCATGTTACAAACACTTAGAGTCCATAAAAATCCAAATTTAAAAATCTTAAAATCCTCCTAACAATTTGCCATTGTGTGCTTTATTACTATATTTTTCTCTTCAATTTAAGGTGTTTTCCCTAGCTGTAAGGAAGGAAAATGGATGTCATTAAACTGTTTTCATTAAGTGCATGACACAGTTCAACAGTTCTTTATCTACCCTTAATTCACTATCATTTTCCCTCCACCGCTGCATTATTCATGTATGTCATCCTCTTCTAATTCCTGTGACAAATACAATTGTAATGACTTTATTTAGGATCAACACTTCCACTCACAGTATTAAAAGGCAAAAAGTTAAAGCACCTGTGTCACTTGGCTCTGCCTTTCTCAGGGTGAAGGCGAGGCAGCCACGGAGAGCCAGCAGCAGAACCTGCTGCCTGCAGGAAACAGGTCTGGGTGCACACAGGAGCCGGGCAGCACCAACAGAAGTTACTGCTTCATTAATTTTACTGTGTTTCAGGGAGCTGAAGAACTGAGTCACCAATAAAGGCAGAAAAGCACACCCTGTCATATTTCACATCTACTGCATTAGGTTTAATCTACGTCTTTTTAAACATTTATTTCAAATGTAAACACCAAATGCATATAATATTTTATTTAATATTATTAATTTAAATATTACACTAGACTAAATATTACTCTGTTATAGCCTCTACATAAAATTATTTCCAAGCCTGGAATGATTTTTAATATTTGACTCGAGAAACAAAACTGCTAAGGTAGTTCCAGCTTCAATTGATTTTAAAGCACAAATAATTTAAATAGCTCATTTTGTGTTGTTTATATGATTGGAATTACCCATTGTTATAGCAGGTTGATTTTGGCAGTGCCTTTGCTACTTTGACTGTTCACAAGTTGTCTTACAGTCTCAGACGGTGTCAGACCTAGAGACTTTATCTTATGCCAGCTGGAGTGAGAACATTGATTTGATGTATAGAAATACAGTTTTAAAAAGTCAGGGTCTGCTAGCAGTTTCCCTACAAACTACAATGGCAGCTGTGCTAGAGGTCATGAATATTACATAAGGGCTGTCCATGCATCCAAGCCAGCATCAGTAAGCCAAATTCCCATAGCAACACTCGCATAGATTTACTCATCGCTAAGAGATGCACCAGTTCAGCAGCAAGTGCTGTACTGCTACCCTGCTTAGTCTGCAAGATATTCTTTCTTCAACTCCTCTTTTTTTTTTATCATTTACTGATAAAATTTGACACTTCACCTGAATTTCAGGGCAGCCTTTATCATCTTTTCTAGGAGCAAAGAAATCTCAAAGTAGCAAAAAGCAAACCTGATAAAACTGAAACTCCTGATTATGATCAGCACCATCTCTAAGATACAAGGTGGAAAAGAGGAAGCGAGCTGTTTCTGTCCAGTTTCTGCTATACCAATCTCAAGACAGCAGGACCTGACTTCAAAGAGATGTTCAGGATCTCTTGGCAAGTTCCAGCATCTCATTAAAAAGCTGCTTTAGGAGCTCTTATTAAATATCGGTCAAAAATTACATTTAAAAAAAAATAAATCTTTGGCTTCCCTGTTCAAGTTTTCTGGCCTGATGAAGCTGTCTGCTTGTGCATTATAGTATTGTATTACTTATGGAGCTGGCCCTCACAATACAATCAGATGCATAGCTCAATGACCTGGACTCCTGAATGTCGGGAGAACTCTTGTAAAACAGGTGGCATAAACGGGCAGAGGCAAAGCTGGCAGCGGAAAAGGAAACAGAATGGGAGACGGAAGGGAGATAGGCAAGTAAAAAGCAAGGCAAAATGGAGGAGGGGAGTCAGAGAGTAATATAGATCAGGTCTGAGGAGGGATCTCAACAGCGTATTTAAATATTTAAATATGATAAATGAAAGCGGAAAACAGATCTTGGAAAACAGTGATACACCAAGATCTGGCAGATACCATACAAGAAAGAAAAACTGGAATGACGTGATAAACAAATAACAAATAAGATGAGCATGATTTTTACAGGTGCAATAGGTACAGCACGGATGAAAGAAAAACAAGCCCATACCCTTTCACTGCTAAAACCCTGAGAGTCCTAAGTGCATCTCATGGAAAATATATAAACACACAGCAAGAACCCAAAGCTAATTTCATATTTCCTTACTAAACTGTCACTAGCTGCCAGGAGTATGGAGATAGAAGGAGAAATCTTAACAAGTCTAGGACATATTACTCACGGGGTCATTTAACACACAAACTGTAAAGAAAGCCAGTGAAGTCTTCAGGCAAAAAAGACCTTTGTAACAGATTCTCCCTGTTTACATATGACTTTGTAGGGACCAATCCTTCACTGAAGGAAGACAAATAGGATGTTTGAGGGCTGATTTCTAGAACTGTTAAGTTTTGAGTGCCATAGTGATCCACAGGCAAACTTCCACAAACATCTTCAGTAAGAACTCAAAGCTTTGACCCTATACACCGCAAATAAATGGGTATATTCAGTAAGAGAAAAAAATGAACACATTTAAATAAGATTATTCTGAAATACACAAGCCAATCAAGTGCCTTTTATGGAAAACTGATTCTAAGTGATTTTTCCTAGAAAATATATTTTCTACTGTTGTCAGGAAAATCTTTATAAGAGGTCTTATGCTATATGTTAACACATTAAGAACAGTAATGGATGAGATGACAGTCCTTTAAAGCAGAACATTTTATGAGTCTGTGACATGAAGTAACACCTTACCTTTGCTTTTTCCAGCTGTGCCTGGGCCTGTCGCTCTGCCTCTCTCCGCACTGCTTCCCTGTCTTCTTCCAGAGATACATCTGAATCGGATGGACGGCTGGTGTAGGAGTCCGCCGAACCCTGCACAAGAAAAGGAAAAATAATGTCACAAGTTGTTTCAGTGCTCAAAAAAAAAAAAAAAAAGGTAGAAGTGGTTATGCACCTTGCCTTTTCTCTTACTTCTGTATCCCTGAAAAGAGAATAAATGCCCAAGAGGGAAAGTCACTTAGAAAAATTATGTCTAGGCAAATGTTTTCTTCGGGAGACTTTCCAAAAGTGCAGGTGTCTTCCCCAGTGTTTTATTTCCTGCACCATCCCCGTGCTCTTATTTGTGTGCTTTTCAGCGAGCAGAGTCAGTTGCTCTGTAGAGTTACAGCAGTGGTGCAGTGCAGGGCTGAAGGACACACAGCAGCTTCAAGGATGGCTCCATAAAAATTAAAACTCTAAACAGTGACAGCAGTAGCAAGGAAATAGACTTTTTATAACAAAAATGCGAATTCAGTATCAATAATTCCATTACACAATATCACTGCTAACAGATTTAACCTCCACTATCCCTTTTTATTTTAGGGCAACCTCTTTACCTGACACACTTTCCCCATCAGAACTGCAAATGGCTCGTATCCATCTCAGCCCTTCAGCAAAACATGCAAATGACCACAAATCAACTTCCAACTAATAAAATCCGTCTGGACTCAACACATGTCCCCGTATCGCTACAATGGAAGCAGCCACAATGCCAGAACAGCTCTATAAATAATGACAGCTCTGCTTTCCCTCTGCATCTCCCTGCATACAAAATAGAGTTCTGCTAATTCACTCAGAATGAAAACAACTGTCCTCTCCTCACCGTCTTTTTTTCTCTCCCTCTCTGCAATACATACAGTATATGCCAATAATGCAAACATATGGCTTACACAGATATCAGAGTTCTTCAGACGTCCTCCTTTGGCTCTTTTCAGAAGCCTGATCCAGGTGGCCTTCATTAGCCAGACAGCTCAGTTATTGTCCGCAGCTGCAGCGCCCGGCACTGATCTCATAAAACATGTGCACACTGAGCACCGCAGAATCACTGCTCCTTTCCTATCCATGCTCTGCTGTGAGAGCCTTCCTTCTCTTCCCTCTGCCTTTCAAGCTTGCAGCCTCACTGTTTCCAAGTATTCTACTGCAATTAAATTCTCAAATTTTCTTATGCCAGTAAAAAAAAAAAAAAAAAAAAAAAAATCCACACCACCTCCAAAAATCTCAACTTGAATAATAAAAAGGTAAAATAAGCCAGGCTTCAGGTAAATGTTGTGAGAGACGCTTCAATTGATCATAAACTGAGATCTATCACAGAAAAATACCTAGGGTTTTTCCTTTCTGTTTTGGGGGGCGGATTTGGCTGTTAAAAATAGTGCTTATAAGAGAACCTTTTAAAATGCTGTGCAAAATGTATTCAGTGACATTTGCAAGTGCAAAGTTCATTTCATCTCTTCCTAGATTGGCTGGGGGTGGGGTAACAGGCTGTTCATATCACTGGGCATGCTCCATATGTGCAGCCTTTTACGCAGATGCTCACATCACACCGGGTTGTTAGCCTATGCCAAATTGCCATTTTACATCTCAAGGGTAAACAGCTGGAAAACGCACAGTCCCTGTGAAACTGGAAGCGCTGGTACAGCGTCTCGTTCCTGTCGTGTATGTCTGCTACGAGCCACATTTCCCTCGGACTCTTGGTTCTGTCACGCAGCGCTTCCCTCCACTGCAAAGCACGGAGCTCCACTCCGAGCTCTCTTACAAAAACGTAAATCCAAAAATATGCCTGTTGAGCAGGAATTTAACCCTCTACTTACTGCTTATATTTTTCTGACATCAGCAGAGGAAAGAAGCAAAGAATAACTGCAACGTACCACTTAACACATAAATACTAGATCCTAGTATGGCAAAAGGCAAACAAAACATTGAATTTCTATATTCTGCTTTTCAGAGTCACCCTCCACCCTTTTATTAACTGACATGGGAATAACATACTAAGGCATGGTTTTCTAGGGCATTTACGATTCACTGACAGACATGCAACATTCTAGTTGAAAAAGATCACTGTAGCTGACTGCAGTGCTTGCCTTAAATATAAATTCACAGTTACAAGAAAAATAGAGAACAGAGATTATAGCTGAGAACAGTGGTCGTGCACGTATCATAGTATGTCAGCATATCCCAGGAAGGACCGAATCCTGCCATGGTTTGTGTCTGTGTAACAATTAAATTACCCCATCACAAGTGATGCAGCATTTAGCCACTATTAGAGCTAACAACAGTTGTCACTAAACTGATAGCTTAAAATAAAGGTAAATTTTAACTTTCCAAATGTTTTTTTCTTTTCTGAAGCCCATAATAGTTACCGAATAGAGTTTAATAAGCTGAATTTGAACTGACATAAAAAAAATTACTCTCTAAGGGATATTTTGCTTACAGGAGTCCAAATACACCTGCTGTGTTATAGTGATCTTCCAAAACTTAACTGCCTACTGAGCTAAAGCAAAAGGAGCAGAAAATAAAAGAAAATGCTCTCAAACTTTTCTTGAATTTTTTGAAAAATCTTGTCTGTTAGGAAAATACCCAGAGGCCCTGTAACCTCCCCAGAGCCTTGCAAATTTGGCTATTTAAAATTTCCCTTCGCCACAACTTCTGACACAGCTCCCCAGTGGAAATAGTGGCAAAAGACGAGCAGCAATAAGCAGACAGAAGTTTAGTGTAGAGTTTGAATCCTACTATGGCTGACACAACAGTGGCCTGTGGTCGAAACCACTGATGTTATCATACCATTAATGAAAGCTGAGACTGTGATGACACCCCCACCCCATAGAGCCCTAGCCTCCAGGACACTCTGGGGTCCCCCAACACTCAACCCCCTTCATAAAGGGCATGTCCAAACCCTTCCCCACCAGCACTGCAGTTCCTCAGTGCCACTGTGCCCCCAAGCAAGGCGCAGTGTCATAAACCAACCCTAAAGCAATACTGCCTTTAAATAAGAGGAAAACAAACAAACCAGCCATTAAGCCTGACATGGCAATCACACAATGGACAGTGTAGGTGTTAGCTTTCTATAGCACTTCCATGGTTAACGTATCATATTTTCCACCGATCAAGTGGCATGGCATCACTTTTACTATCGTTTATTCTGCTGTCCAGAAGGGATGCTGCCTAAACTGGTCCTCATCCTATTAAAAAAAAAAAAAAAAATCATGAAGCACAGAAACACAATTCTCATCTCCCCTAAGGGGGCAAGATGCCTTTTGGGTCAGGCTGGAATTGCTAAAATTGGAATTTCATCTTCCAGGCCACAGAGATCATTTACAGTGCTGGTCATGTCTTGTGTTGGCCACAGTCCCAACACGCATCCAAAAAATCATAATGAATCAATTTATTTTAATTCTATTGGCAAATCACATGAATCAAACTCAACATTACATTTATTTTCCCAGAGGGACACACATGGTCATGTAAATTTTCTGTAGAAAACAGAAGTTGGGGGCTTCTTCGCTTCTCAAATATGGAAAAAAATCCAAAGCCCGACATCAGGGCAATCCAGGAAAAGGGGGAGCATGCAATTACAATTAATCATTTAAAAAATGATGAAAAAAAATTTCAAACTTACATAAAAACTGTGATGAAACTACAGCAGAAATACGTTGACTATTCAAGGAAAACAGGGCCAAGTGGATGTGCATTGTCCATTCATGACAGCCAAGGAAACTACATTTCCCCCCTGGGTTACACGAGTTTTTGGGATTGCTTTGGAGAACAGTAGGGATCTTTTCCCAAGAGCTTCTGAAAGTCAGTCTTTCTGGGATTCTGCAGGTTTCCATCTCCTTCCACTGCAATATGGAAGAGCTGCAGTAATATATGTATGTAATATATGCTACTGTAGCCCCCAATTCCTCATCTTTCATGGGAAACTGTCTAATAAAAGTGAGATAAGTCATGTTAATAATTACCCCATCTATTTATTCTTTCTTCCTTTTCTTTTCCTCCTTGGCAGGTTTACAAACCCAGTTTGTTTGAAAAATAATTTCCTGTTTTAATGACATGCTTGACAAATATTTACCGACTATCCTATCACTTATTATATTAGAGTAGCTTCTATGAGGTATTATTATAATATGAAGCCATACTTTTCACACTGCTAGTGATCATATGTGATCATATTTGAGATCCTTCTTCTTCAAGACCATACATGTCTTGTCTTCTGCAGTATTAGAAGTGTATCATCTTCAGGAAAGGGGGTTCTTCAAGCAAGAAACACTGCTCTGTAAATAGGAGGGGTTTTGTTATTTTCTTTACTTGCAGGTAGAAACTCCTTAGTTAAATTAGGTGGTGCCTCTAGATCTCTTATTTTTCTTGTTAGTTTTCTGTACCCACACTTAACTTTGGTCATTACAGTTGGAGCTTAAGTACAGATTTTGACTACAGTGTTACATTCATAGTGTAAAATCTGTTGATGTGTTTGGTCTGTTACTGTAATAAATTCTCACTGGGTTAATATAGCTATCATTACACTTGCAAATTCAGTCATGGCCTTTATATTATGTCTTCCACAAAAAGTAAAAGTGATCCTCCGAATACCATGTGTTTCTCTTTAACGGGGTAATCCACTTATGAACTGGATATCATTAGGACAGATAACTTTCCAAATTGCTGAAAATTCTCAAATAATTCTCTGCTTAAAAAGATCAAACAAGTTCCTTCAAGTACAGACTTAATATATTATTATTTACTAAATGAAGACATGAAGCAGTAAGCAAACATACAGATTTTATAAGGAATAAAAAAAATACATGTGACTGCACACATGTATATAGAACATCTTCATTTATAATACTGGGTTCTTCTCCTAGATATATTTTTCATCTCTTCATTCATTTAATGCTGAAGAGAATTTTAAATCCAAAAGGAGAAATATCTTTATGTTTTCATTCAATTTATACTTTGAATATGCAAAGCTCAGGCCTCACTGTGCCAATAAGAGAACAATTCATTTCAATATTCAGAATTTATACACAGATATTGTTAACTGCTTATCTTCTAATCTTGTTGAAATAGCCAGAATGACATCAAATGTCCTGTTAGGACATGATTTGAGATGGTATATTATGTCCTTGTGATGTACTACTACTTCTTGAGTGCTAGGAAATAAGCTAATAGAAAAAATCGTTGAAAGGTTATTTCCATAAAATTTTCATTTCACTTAAAATCTTTAAAATTGACTCAGAACAAAGGCAAAATGTGAAATGTTAAATTTTAGCATGAAGTGAAACTGCTGACATTGGCAAATTTTAATTATAATTTGCCAACAGGGAATACCCATTGTCTTGTTTCATAATTAACTGACCAAAATGAAATGTATGGGCCATACAATTAGAAAATCAGAAGCACTCCCATAAATGCACCATCAGTAGGGAACTCAGTTTGGCAGAGTGGCCACAGCTGGTGAATATGAAAATTTCTTATCTAGGAAGTTTTCTCCAGATGTCTAAGCAATGTCATTATTTTGAATGATGTTGAAGAAAGCACAAAATGCTGCTCTGAGAATGCTATACAATGTTATATTGATGTTAAAGTTAATTATTTAAGTGTAGAATTTTTATGGAAAGACCAAACTAATTCCGGTTAATTGTTTGGCATGTATATTTGGCGCTTATGACAAACTGAAATGTATTTTAACAAAGAAAAAAGGGAAGATACCATGTACTTATTAAGGGGATATCAAGCAGGAATTGTTGACTCCTTGTGTAAGGGCCATGGACACTTCACAGCCTGGCAACTGCCAACTCTAGTCCTGATGTCCTCTCTGGTCCTTGGCATGGGCCCTGCAGTGCTTGGCTGTTTGCTGCCTACACACACATTTACACTTAAATGCTGTTAAAATTGTGCTCTCCCACAATTACTATACAAGGAGGGCTAGCAGCTCCTACTGTAGTCACTGGCATCCTCTGCTATGTTTGCATTTAAAAGACAAAAACAATGTTGATTAGAATTTTGTTGTTGTTTAGAGCTAATTGGGCATTGCTATGGCATCTACAGTCATGGGGGACCATTCAAATAACAAGAGTGAAATTTTAGAACAGCTCAGGAGCTTTAGGGTGGCAATGTGATTAAAAAGGAGATTATATAGGAAACCAGTCTTCTCTTTACCCTTAACGTGACTTTGGCGAGCTTGATCGCAGCACCCAGCTCGACATTAACGGGTTTCCAAGGTGCTAATCCAATCGACAGCTGGATGAAAGCAGAGTTTTTTAAAATAGCCCTTAGGTTTGCAGAAGCCCAGATTTTGGCATTCATGAATGAGGTAAACAGTTGTACCAGGCATTTTATCAGGGAAAAACAAAACAACAAAAAACCACCAAACCAAAACCAACTCCCACACCAAGGCCCCAACACCACATTTCCACTCAAATTTTCATAATATTAGCCTAAATGTTTGCTTTCCTGTTGCTTTGATAAGAAAAAGTAGCATGAGTAGGTATTTTTAGAGGAATGATAGTCTTTTCATGGTGACTCTTCAGAAAAACTTTGGCAATACGCAAATTGTTTCCAAAAGGGCAGCTGCAGAGCTCATCTTAGCAAACAAACAGACCCCTCAGAGTCAGAGCTAAACTTTCCCCAAATCTGTGTGATGCTCTGGTGTGTTATGGTTTACCATTTTTTTGCAAAAAACATCTAAGAGGGAAAACTACTTGAGACCCTATTGTACTAAGCACTGCACAGTCACAAAGTGAATGAGAAACCCTGCTCTAAAAGAACTTGCAATCAGTCTAAAGGATGAGAGAACATGAACAGAAAAAAAAGGAATAAGAAAGGGATCAAGGTAGCAATGCAATAGAAAATAAAGCATTTTTAAATATTCGATCCCAGCATTATGACTCATCCCTTGCATAACCATGGTGGGTTGTTGTTTAAGTAAGTTTTCTATATGTATTATGGCAGAGATTAGTTCTGTGAAAGCCTCTGAAGGAGGATAATCTGGTAGCTCTGTATATTCTGACAGAGAGATTCTCCCACTTATGAAACAAGAGAAAGTGCTTTTGAGGAAGAGGGCAATGATAGGAATATAAGGAGGTCTTCTAGTTTATCAAAATATGCTTTATCAACAATATAATCACATAATTGAGAGCTTTAAAAACAAAAAAAACACCAAAACAAAAGAAAAAAAAAGGATTTGATTTTTTGAGATAATTAATAGGATCTAGAGGGTGGGATTAAATTATTGATGATTTTGAGCTGTAAGGAAAAGTCAGAGCAATGACAGAGCTAAGATGTTGCCAGTGGAACAACTCAGAGACAGGTGTCAAAGGAAGAAAAATACACCAAGGAAATGATTGCAAGCTGCATGAACTTGAATCATCTCACTTTTGCCTCAGACTGTCAGCACACACATGGATATTAACACAACTTGGTTGACTCATGATAACTTTTTAAAGCTCTGGTAACTTTATTGTATGTCTAAGCCCTTAGGCAAAGGTAAACCAGGATTATTAGTAACAACAAGCTGAGTTGTGGTGGTGTTTACTGAGACAGAAGCCAGTAAAAAATTAAAGGTTTTCAGGGAAAATGAAAATATAATGACATTAATCAACAGCAGGTATCACAAAGGAAGGATTTTAAATTGCAGAAAGACAACTCAGAAAAAAGGATTTAAAATATAAAATGCTATGTGTCGATACAAGAGCACAGAGAGAAAGACAAAGATTGGGTCAGCCATAAAATTACAAGGGCTTAATTGAAAAGAGGAAAAATGGAAAACACATCTGGGATGACAACAAGGAACAGAAAGACAACTAGAAAAGGAAAGAATTTAAAGGAAAGCATGGCAACCATCATCTCAATTTGTCTCAGCTCACTTAAAAGTGCCAATTTAGATTCTCTGTTCCAGATCTTCAGTATATTTTTATCTGGGATTTTGGTTCAAGTCATTAAGATTTTCTGCATACTTAAAAATAACTTCCTTGAAAATTTAGCATGAAATTCTGTTAGCAATGGAGAATTTCGAAGGGAAAAAAATATTTTCTTTGCATTTTATCAAATTATCTCTATATGTACAATCCCTACTTGGTTTTCAAATGCAACATTTTTAATCTACTCCAGATAACAAATGGAAGGTTTGGGGGTTTGTTTGGTTGGTTTTTAACTTGTTAAAAATGTTGAGGTTAAGTATATACAGTGAAGTCTTCCATAGTTTACGATTTCAAATGTAATAACTGCTTTAAATACGTATTTTTGCTTGCTACCCTTCATTTCTAGACTGTAAATATAGTATTCATCTGTTTAAATAATTATCTTTTTTCCATATATCGTCATGAGGTAGTTTGGCAAACATGCACTCTGAAGAAACTGTTGTCATAGACTAGTTGTCTACAATATTTTTCAACCTCTGATAAGTTTGTTTTCCAGCCCATCATCTACTACTGAAATCTTGATTTTTCTAGTCATGCTCTTTTGTTAACAGCAATCAATGACTGTCATGACATAAAACACCACAATTTGCTCACTGCTTATATTAGGAGAGGTTTTCTTATCAACATCTTTGTTAAATTACACACAGTGGAGACTAAGAAATTAATTAATTAATTTTCCCTAACTGAGGCTCACTGAAAGCTCAAGCTTGTCAAAAAGTGCTTTGTTTGTGACTCAGCCCAGGTATCTCTGTCAGGAGCAACCATCCTTTAAGCATCTGCAGCCTTGTTTTCTCTGATACTGCCAGAAACACCAAGTGAGAACCTTTCACACTGCACGGCACCATTTACTTCAGGATAAAAACACTACATGAAATACACGTATCCTTATCAGTGGGCTAAATGTAAGCTCAGTTTCCAAGCACGTCAGAAACAAATGAGTCCTTGTGGTTTCAGGCATTACTCCTTTGTTCCAGCCTTCATCCTCATGTATGCTGCTTGAAAAATACTAGGACTGTTTCTTTATACCCATTGTCTATCCTCCAGGTCTAGCATAAACCAAAGCAAACTACTTGCAATTTTCCCAAGAGGATGAGGCTCCTTACACTATTTAGATATTACAATTATTCTCATCTGATTTCAAGAATACAACAGTGCATAATACTTTCTCATTGATGGAAAAGTCTCTGGAAAGGCCTTTTGTCTCTTTTGTCTATCACATAACAAAATAATCTTGGAAAACTCTCTCTCTCCAGCATATTACATCTTCGCAGTTTTTTGTTCTAAAACCAAAATATACCAGTTAATGTATAGACTGGATGATATCAACTGTTCACATCCATTGGCTCTTCTTTTAGATCTGACTCTAAAAGATATTTAACCTAGCACATCCACATAGAGCGTGTGAGAGTATACAGTGTGCGACAATAGGGAAGAAGGTAAAACAAGCACTGCGTGCCTGATTCTCCCATCCCAATCCACGAGGCTGTCACTGCTTGTACAGCTCCACCAACTGCCTTTTGCAAGAGGACGAGCAAGATGGAGTTTGTGATTCTAACTCATGAGTCCTTCCTACTGCACTTTTAAAGCACTATCCCCATCTCATTACTAAGAAGTGAGACTGAAGTCTCTGTATGTTACTGCCTCTGTTTTCCATCTGCAAGCAAATACAAGAATGTGAAGGGTATATACAACACTAGTTTACAAAAAACAAATTATTGAAAGGTTGTAGGAAACCATCTGATAGTATATCATCTCTAATAATAGGTAAATCTAAGTATATTATCATTACAGCTAAAACAGATCTCGTACTATGGTTTTATATTAGCACTACTGAGATACAATTGTTTAAATAAAGATGGGAGGGTTAAAAGAGGAGTATATGTTTTAGGCAACCTGGAAACAGAAACATGCCTGCTACTGAAGATGGTGACAATGATTAGATGCTATCCTGAAGGAAAATACAATATAAATGAATTGCAATAGAAAAATTAAAGGAAATCATAAAAGCAGCACATGGTCTTGTGATCTTTTCTAACTCAATGTTGGAATAGTTTTTGTGTTCTGGAATATTCAAAGCTTAGTAGAGTACAACAGCCACTTTCCTGAATAAAAAGTGAACTCAGGTTTTTAAAATTATTGCGACCTAGAAGACCAAATATTTTCTGTTTTTCAGACATAAAAGAAACATCAGGAACAGACTTCTTTCTGATTCAGAACAGACTTTGTCTGGGTCAGGAGAGCACATTACATCGTATCCCACGCTGAGCCATTTCCTCCTCTAGAGGAACCACTGAATTTTGGACCACTGGTTGCTCTTTCATCTATTGCTGCAATGCTGAATATCAACACAAAATACAGGTTTGATTTGCTGATAAATCCAAAATCTCAAAAAAGAATGCCTGAGGACTACCATACCTGCACAAGCTCTCCCCTATGTCAGAGCTATGATGATGTACTACATCTTGTTCTCACGACCACAAGATAGTTCAGGCAGAAAGGGGGCTCAGAAGGTCTCTAGTAAAACCTCCTGCTCAAGCTGTGAGACCAGACTAGCTTGTTCAGGACTTTATCCAGTTGGGCCTTGAAAACCTGCAAGGACAGACTGCACAACCTCTCTGGGACACCCGTCCCATTGACAGACTATCCTCACGGTGAACCTGGTTTTTCTTATATCCAGTCTGAACCTCTCTTCTTTCAATTTCCAGTGTTTGCCTCTTGCCCTCCCACCACGCACCTCTGAAGATCCTGGCTCCGTGCTTTTGATAACCTCCTTGTAGATGCTGGGGGGCTTCAGTTTCTCCTCGAAGCCATCTCGTCTCCAGGCTGAACAGGCCCCGGTCCCTCAGCCTGTCCCTGCAGGCCAAGTGATCCAGCCCCAGCCATCGTGGGGACCCTTCACCGAACCCTCTCGGATTTATCCACATCTTTCTTCTGTTGGGGCACCAAAACTGGTCACAGTAAAGCAGGTATGTTCTAACGAGTGCTGTGCAGAGCGGGGTGATCACCTCCCTGGATGTAGTGCCTGTGCTCCTCTTCATACAGCACTCAGGAGTTCAGGATCTCAAAAGAATCTGTGACTTTGGAAATATAATAGAATTCACCGCAAAAAAGAGCCAACACACACCTTGGGCAAACCTGTATTTATAGATGTGCTATACAGTAGTCAACTCATTCAAAAATTTTAAGACAAGCAATGACTCGCATTGCTGTAAAGCAACATTATTAATACACTACCAGGATCAATCAACTTTGTAAAATCCCTCAGAAAAAGAGATTCCTTCCAACACACCCCTAGCAAGTTTCTGGTCACAAGAGAGTCTCCAGCACCTGCAGTAATGAAAGACACAAGAATAGAAACTTCAGTTCTGCAAGCCTTAAGGTCTCAAAACATGGTGTGCTAAACTCTGACCAAAGAAATACAAATGAACTGTGTCGTCCCTGACAATTTGTTTTCTTCAGGAACTGCACTGGCTAAAGCCTGTTTTTTTCTCTCTGCTTCATTGTTTGGAAATGGAATTAATTCCCTCCTTAAACTCATCCGGTTATGCTCAATTAAAAGTCGTATTTCCTCCAGTTTATGAGGGAATCAGTTTCTGCTTCAGAAATTACCACCCAAACTTATCAATTGTACCACTGCTATCACCACTGGACTCCTGTTGAGGGGACAGGAATATTACAAAGATGTCACTGAGATTGCTGCTCTGCAGTGCTAATTAGTAAGGCAATTATTATTTGGATGAGACTTCTAAAGATAAAGAGGAAAAGAGTGAACAAGGAGCCAGCAGAAAGTAGGTAGATGGATGATGGGCAGCATCCATACCACACAGAAGAGGAGCACCTGTAACAAAGCAGCAAAAAAGGACAAGGATTTGAGAGGAGAAATATGAGAGAAAGGTTTCAAGAACGTAGGAGATGGATGGCAGGCCAACGAGCATTTCTGAATTTTTACTAGTTCTTTCCACTCTCCAGTTTAGCAGCAGAAAAGATCACAAAAGCAGAAGGGTATCTTTTCTAGGATGAAAAATATTGCATAAAAATACTGTCAAACACAAAAATTACCTCAATGTTATTTGTCCTTATATGCCTGGCACTACAAGGAGAGTTAATATCTGCCTTTTTTATATATACATTTTTAGAACATCTAACCACTCCCATCTCCTTACTGTATGCCGTTTTCCATTAGAGCCAGTAAATATCCAGTGGTTCTAGGCTTCCAAATTGAAGCATATAAGCAGAAAGCTAATTCCACAACTAGTTCTTCTGCTTACAAGCATTGAACAGTCTCTCTGTGTTCACCCTGCTCTACATGAAGTCAGTCCCCAAAGTATTCATGGACAGATAAGAATTACAAAATGATAGAGAAACCCAAGATGCATCATCTTTTCCGGGTCACGCCTATTGCCCACTCAGTAGACACATAGATTGTATACATGCTGCTATATCACAATTCAAATACGCTTGTACTCAAATCCTCTGGAAGATTCTCCAGCGACACAATGCCAGCCTCCCTGGCCAGGTTAAAGTCAGAAGTCAACACAAAATGCAAGACAGGCTTTTCAGGCTTTAAGAAGTCTGACTCGTACCGGCCAGTATTTCAGTTCATCTCTGTTTTAGAAAAAAAGGAATTTAGTAACTTTTTTTTTTTTTTTTAATTTTACATTTATCCTTAACTTGATTTCAGTTAGGCTGAAACACTTATTACCAAGTATTGTAAACTTTTATTTAAGGAAACCAGAATTTCACTCTAGATTTGCATGGCTCTCCTTCCATCACTCCTTCTGTAATAATTATTCTCTCTATAATCATCAGTAATTCATGCAGATGGCATCTCCCTTCCTGTTCAAAGTTCTTGAGTTTACAAAGGGTAAAACAAAATTGATGGCTTATTGTTTCTTTCCTCATGCAGAAGAAAAGGATATGTTTGTTGCTGAAGCTGGCACAGTAACACAAATGTGCTCTTTTATAATCTCTCGTGTGTTGTTAGCTGTCTGGAGGCATGGATCTTTTTTACGATTTGAAAAAGCATCAGTATTTTTAAGTCCTGTTCATTTTCAAAATCATCATAGCTTATGATCTAAATAGCAGTTCCTTCTTGTTTCCTCTTTGATTATGCTAAAATAGACCTTACCTAAATTGAATAGCATTTCATTCACGTCATAAAATCTACCAGAGAAGTGCAGGGACAACACTGTCAATAGTCACAAGGCAAGCTGATCCACAAAACATGTTGTGTAACTGGCAGAACTAATCTCTCCCACCACACTTACAGACACAGATGTCCAGGTTTATTTAAAATAGCCCTAAGCGAAACAGCACAACTTGTGGTGTTTGGGGTTTTTTTTAAATATATGCTTTTTACTGGGAGGCATTTGATTAGAGAAAGATGTCAAATTTTAATCCTGTGCTGACAAGGCAACAACGGTTAGAGGAAACGGTATCAGTTGGATTTTATTTTCTCCCTCAACACACTAAGGACAGTCCCATCCAGACCATTTCCCAGATGTTCTTGCCTGCAAATTCCATCCAACCTCTGGATCCAAATTGATCATAACATTATTTTGTACTAACAGGATACGGCTGAACAGAATTATTAATTTTTCCTTAAAAATCTATGTTACTGATGGGGGGAGGATAACATCCACGCATGCATGGGAAAACTCTCATATTCAAAAGGCAAAATAGTTTAAGTTATTTGCTGATATCAGCAAATAGGTGTATGTGGCGATTATTTAAAAAAAAGGATTTTCTTGCTATTAAGTTATAGTGAAATGTCAATCAGCGAAAGCAAGATTTTACATATGGTACTAGAGTCTTGTACAATGAGCCTTATGATTTTACTTAAGCATCTCTAAAGGCCACCCATGTTCTTGCCAGTATGTCCGTATAACGAATAACAGAATTACAGCAAACAATACGAACAATTCCATCTTAGAAAGATGACAGGATAATTAAGGGAAACAGAACACAACTTTCTTAAATATATGGGGTAAACCACAATATGATACATATGATAAATTGACTATATTTGAGCAACAATCAAATGCCTCTGTCCTTCAGATCTCACTTTATAGAGAGATATATATAGAGAGATATATCACTATATTTCTATGGAATGCAGATGAATGCCAAAGAATCACAGTGAATTACAGATTAGAGGCCTAAAATTTCAGAATAATATAGTGCATCCTTCAGCAATGGGAGCTAAATCATGGGCAATTGCTGGACAAGATGAAGACTTCTAAGAGTGAGTTTTGACTTGTAGCATAAACCATGGGAATTTCTACTTTGGTGCCAGTAAGATTCCTATATAGCCTGTATTCTCTGAATAGAATCACAGAAAAAAATAAGTTGAGGAGGGGACATCTGGAGGACAGGACATCTAGTCCGACCTCCTGCTCAATGCAGTGCCAGATTCAAAGCCAGGTTAGCTCGCTCAGGGTCTTGTCTAGTTGAGTTCTGAAAATCTCCATGAATGGAAATTTTTCAATTTTATATAGAATTTTCCTTGTTAATCTCCTACACCAGAAAAATGTAAGGAAATTCTAAGAGTAATCTATCATCTTAAGATAATAAATTAAGAAGTTATATGACATTTAGCCTCAAAAATTAGCCTGCTGAGCTGCTTCCACAAGCAGACAAATACAACTGTATCAAGTTCAGCACAAAGTCAGTTTTAGTAAAGCCCATTTCTGCACATGAAAAAACCCTAATTACTTCCAGTGAAGAAAAAATTAAGTTTCTCATTTACTTTCAGGCAAATACACTTTATAAAAAGACATGCAAAGACTTTTTCCTATCTTATTGGCTTGCTCCTTAAAGGAATAGCTTTGCAATACAATTATATTCTTATATTATAATACTCTAACAATAGCTATGCATGTATCAGCCTTGCTCTTACAAACTGGCCTACTATTTTTCCTTCTGCTTAAAATTTCTGTAATGGTCTACCTGCCCTTAGACTTAAGAGCTCAACTGGGTAGAGAGCACTCTCATTTTGGATTTCTGCACCAACATTGCTTTGCTTGCACCAATAAACAAATACTTTGATTTAAAGAATTTCATTTTAATAAGAAGATTTGCCAAGATATTTGGAACAAAACACAGAAACTGCCTTAAAAAAGTCAAAAACGTATTAAAACCAATGCTTATTAACTCCATTTGACTTGTTTGTAAGATTTAACAGAACACTAGAACTATACTGTCCATCATAAAATACAGTATGTTATTCTAGCATTTTAAATGCCAGAAAGTCCTATGCATTGCTAAATTAAAACGTATAGATTCACATTGTGTTGTAAATGACAATGTACAATGAAATGTGCACAGGAGAACTTCTCAGGGATTTCATTCTTTCATTTCTCAGAGAAAAGCTTTTAAAATTGCTGGTTCCTACAGTCCTGTAGTTACAGCAATCATAACACCAAGTTTCACTAAATTTTCTCCCTGCAGAAATCTTAGACATTAATCTGGTCAGAGATGCATAAAACAATAAACAAGCTTGTCATGGCTATCCTTACCTGTTTCTATGTAAATAAAAAATTTGCTGAAAAAATAATTAATTACTGCAATGGAAGATGAGCTAACTATCCCCAGCATTTCATAATTCTTATTCATCAGCTAAAGTTGTTATCTGGAAAATAATATGTAGTATAAGTACACAAACAGCACTTCATTTAGCCAGTCCAGTTGCCCACAGCTTGTTTATAATTTAGAGAAGACATGCCTTCATGAAGACAGATGCCCATGGCTTTGGTAAAGAGGTAGATGGATTTTTGTTCCTGACAGCCAATATTGAATAAAAATAAATAATAGGTTAAGTCTGTTCAGCTGTTTCTGAAGTGGTTCATCAGACCTACTTACTATAATCAACTGGAAAACAAAAATGTATTCCCACACAGACATAAACACACAATCTCAACTGTAAAAGAAAAGGGGGCGGGGGGGGAGAAAAAAGGAATTGTGCCTGGAAGAGATTATCAAAGAAGTTTCAGATCAGACAATCCGAAACAGTATTTTTGGCCCTTGGTTCCCCTGTGTGGAAGGTTCCTATCAAACTGACATTGGACTATATACAGCCTGCCTGCTAGGAGTGCTTAATTAAGCTGTCGTAACTACTGTAGTGTTGAAAGGTCAAGAGAGCAACGAGATATCTAGACTGCCAGACACCACCTGATATACCATTGATGGGAGAAAAGTAGCTGCACTACCCAGGATAGAGCATCTAAACCAGGCAGTTTGCCGCACCAGGCAGGCAGGCACGTATGGCAGACCACATGAACATGCCTTTTTGACTTTAGCTTTCCATACGTGCTGCAGGGGAGTCATGATTTCAATTTTTCACATAAAACATCTTGCATTTGTACCCCTTCTGCTAATTTACGTCTATCCACAGACTAAACAACATAGACATCAAAATGCATGTCACAAATACTTAACTGTAAAACAGACTTTAAAATAACTCTATTGTTAGAGGCACGACATTGAGGCCCCTGCAAGATCTGGAATTGTCTTGTACCATATTCATGCACAGCATATGGAAGTCCCATTTCTTTAACTAGAGACATTCAAGGTACCTTCTTCTAAATACCTCCAACTTTTCCATGTAGGGCTCCACCCCGAGAGTTATAAATTCATGACATAAAACAGGCATGCCATTAGTATCTTTTACGCACAAGACTTCTCTAGCTACACAGGTCCCCTGACGTCTAATTAGAAAAGAAGTATGAATCTATGTGGCGTAACAGGGAGCAAATTGTAAATAATTCCCAAAAGCCTGGAAACACCCACACACGCATGCACGCACACGCACGTGCACACACACACACACACAGTGGAATCCAAGCTACTTAAGTATGTTGCAGCTACATAAATCAGAGAAGCACAATGAATTAGCTTCTTGTTAGTTCTGTGCTGCCACAACTAGATTAGTGCCCCTCCTGGTAATACCTGTTATGGCTACATTAGGCTCCATTCAAGTTCCTCACTGAAAGATAGCCATATTTTTTATATCAAAACCTGTAGAACAGATGACAATACAGAAAAGAAAAACTCAAGTATTCCTGATCATGAAGTTATTTTTTTAAGAGTTCATGCTGGTTCACTTCAGAGAGGTAAACTGCCCAGCAAGAGAGGTTGATTAGTGCTTTGCCAGGAAGTAGGTAGTATTATCATATTTATTTCCTTCAGATGGAAAAAACTGAAACCAAGACCAAGCAATTTAATTATTTCAATGGGACTTGGTGCTATCGACACAATTAGAAGCCAACTATTCCTAGATCCTGAGTGAGACTTCCTTCCCTCCTTCCCACTGCTGTCTCACAAATGGAAAAGGAGCCAAGAGGAACACAGCTACCTCGACCAGTTCGGTGGAGGGCACGCAGAGAAAAGTCTCTCCACTCATCTCCACTCCTTGTTTTTTTCCACCAGCACTTACTACGAGCTGCAAGATGAAGGTGAGAAGCAGAGGAGCTATGTTAAAAACACACAAACAAAACACTCAGCACTGGTGAGGCCACACCTGGAATACTGTGTCTAGTTCTAGGCTCCTCAGTACAAGAGAGACATGGACATACTGGAGAGAGTCCAACGAAAGGCAACAAAGATGATGAAGAGACTGGAGCATCTCACATATGAGAAAAGGCTGAGAGAGCTGGGATGGTTCAGCCTACAGAAGAGAAGGCTCAGGGAGGATCTTTTTTAATGTATATAAATACCTGAAGGGAGGGTGCAAAGAGGACAGAGCCAGGCTCTTCTCAGTGGTACCCAGTGATAGGACCAGAGGCAGTGGGCACAAACTGAAACACAGGAGGTTCTCTCTGAACATCAGGAAACACTTTTTCACCGTGAGGGTGACCAAGCACTGGCACAGGCTGCGCAGGGAGGTCGTGCCTTTTCTATCCTTGGAGATACTCAAAAGCTGTCCGGACATGGTCCTGGGCCACTGGCTCTAGGTGGCCCTGGCTGAGCAAGAGGGTTGGACCAGATGACCCCCAGAGGTGCGTTCCAACCTCAACCATTTTGTGATTCTGTGTAAAGTTTTCACAAGGCTGCTCACCCACACCATCTGTGAATACCATTTGTAAATACTTTGGTTTCATTACTTTCTCTTCACATTTATGAGGTGAACTGCACTGGTCCTGCCAACCCAGGACAATTTCCACACTCCACATCTCTTCCCCTCTACTCTGTAAACAGAAGTAAACTTCTCCCTTGTTATTTCATCAGCTGGAGCTGGCCAGTGTGATTGGTTTCTAAATGCTAGAAACCATTTGACCTTTGCTTACTTCACACAGCTCCCTCCCATGCGTGCCTCAGGTACAAACCTGCCTCTCAAACATAGTATGCTAACTGTGACCCGCTTCCATGGTACAAGGTATGCTCATTCCCTTCCTCCATTGCTTTCAGACACCATTCGGCACTAAACCAGTACGAAAGGATCCAGGTTAATTATAGTCATTGTTTTGCCTCATATTTGCTGTCAGAAATATCTATTTCTAAAAGTTAATTCCTGAGGGGAGAACACTGTCTTTAATCTCCGAGAGCTTCATGTACCCCAGGACGCTACGTTATAAAATAGGTATGTTGCACTCTACGTGAGGGACAGCTGATCTACCGTTCATAGACTCACGTACGTAACAGGACTTACAGCGCAGTGCCTCTACCTATGGCCTCCATAGAGCTCCCCACCTTTTTCTGGCCTGTTTGTGTATTGGATCATGGGGACAGAGGTAGGGGAAGGCCAGACATAGTATAAATCCCTTCAGTATACTGTCAATAATCAAAGAGGCTCCATCCTCAGTTAGTGAAATTCAAATTAAAGAAAGGAGACAAGGAAAAGAAAGCTATATGAAACTCAAACAGTAATATCATTATTAAAGAATCTATTTTGCATACACTACAGGAGGTTAGAGTAAACACCTGTTTTACTCTGGGGAAAAAAGGTATGGTCACAACAATTGCACAAATCACTAACTGGAAAGCACACTGAGTGTCTTGGGAGTAACACAGAAATGACCAATACCTCTCTCTGCATGGGTTTATTAAGGTTTTCCTCTCTAGTGGTTCCCTATCCTAAACTGAAACTACTTCAGGAGCCATTCTGCTACACGATTGAAGCCAGCGGCTCTCCCAGGCTTCCCTTGGGGGAATCCCAAAATTCATATGCAATGCTTAAAACGCAGCTGAGACATCTCTAAGCTAGTATGGGGAATGATGCCATACAGCATGACCCTCATTTTTCCAATTTAGGAAAGAAAAACTGTATTGCTTCTACACTTTGGCTGCTGCAGAGAAGCCACGGGTAAAGGCTTGCTAAGGGCGACTGTTTCACAAACCCACATCTAGCTCTGGATGTGAGCACATCTATCTTTCACATAGCGCTCTTCTCACTAACCACCCTGTTTCAGGCATGAATAACCCCATTCCTAGTACACGTGTGCAACATCTGCAGTTGAAAATTAATCAAATACTAGCATTTGTTATGTGTAAAGCAGGTATTTTTAAAGCAATTTACCAGCTTTAAAAAGTTAAATCTTTATCATTACCAGAAGAGAACCAAATATCACCTAAAATTTAAAGGCAAAGAATCAAAATGTCAAGTGATTTGTCCAAGGATGGACTCATGACTCTGAAGCAAACCTCAGAGGCTGAATTTAATTTTCCTACCTTTCAAGTCGGTACTTCAAGTTACACTCACACATGTCACACAACTTATTCATCTGAACATAGCATTAGATGTTGTTGCCTTAGGTTGAACTAAGGTGAACAAGGAAAAGTCATTCCAAAATCTCAGGGTTAAAATTTTACAGCGTTCTGCCACAGGAAATTTGCAGAACGGTGCTTGCGATAAAAATATTGCAATTCAAGTGAGTAGGTTCCCAAAGAAGCAATCCTGATTTATGGTTTTTAGACATGTTCCTGTGTTAATCCATGGTGTGATAAAAAATACTGTTGCTAAACAGTTACACATAACTCTCTCCTATCTTAAAGAACACCCTTACTACCTTTTCTCCCTTTGCTTAGTTTATGAAATAAGGTAAGTAGCGATGACTCAGAATAAACACTGAAAACACATCAATCTGTTCTCCCCACTGATTTCTAGGAGTTCAATAGCATGTTTCTAAAATAGGTGGGGTTTTCTCTTCTCACAGTGAAATTAGCTCTATCAGCAGTATGCCTGCTGCAAATGGAATCAGGGTCTGACTGATTCATGAATAGCACTCAAAAAGTAACTGTTCTCAAACCTGACTGTCCTTTGGCTGCTTCAAGATCTTCCACTCCTTCAGAAATTTAGCAGACAAATTTTCATACTTTTTAGAAGATAATGCTACCCTGCAAGGAGCCAGAAGTATAACTGGCATCTATCAACATCATCCTTAATATTCCCTAAGAAGTGCTCCATCCTGCAAGAGGACATAGGCAAACTCCAGGGAAGTGAAGATTTAATTTAAATAGACAACTTCAAAACTTTAGCCTGGAGAACACAAGTGACAAATGCTGGATTTCCAAGGCAACCAAAACATTTGCTCTGGACATCACAACCAAATCACTGAAATTATAAAGAGCTTTTCCATTCTTTGTAAGGATATTTTCAAAGAGACAAATCTATGAAGAGCAAAAGAGTCGAGTTTCGAGTTTCTTAAGAAAGTTAAAAATAGCTACTTGACTGCAAAAGTTTGAAAGTTGCATGCAATAGAGTGAATGAAATTCAGTGATTTTCCTTAAATGACCAATTATCAAGAAAACTCCTTCCTGCCTCTGAATTACTCTGCTATAAAATAGCTTTCCAATGATTAAGTTGTTCTCAAAAGAAATCCTAATTAATCCTACACTTACCATCACAATGTCTGATCATCCTACTACAACAGAGCCCAAAGTTTCTACTGGGAAAGGCCGCCAGGAGGGAGGAGAGATGAAACGCCAAGGTGTCCTGTGCCCTCTTAGATATGAGTTGGTGCTGTCAGCCTTGGCCTGCATACCCACACCCAGGGCCCCCTGGAAAGGCAGAGGTGGGACGTGGCTGGCAATGCCCAGTGCCCACAGCCCAGTCAAAGCCCACCTGAGGGAGCAAGAGCAGAGGCTCTGCAGCTATGGGAAATGTTCTGCTGGGCCAAGCATAGTCTGGGGGCACAGGAGAGCCAGCCAGGACTCCCAAACGTGCAAGCACTACACTAGATTTCCCTCATCTCTTATACAGCAACTCAAAAGGCTGTTGGGAGTAAGTTTTAGATGCTTTTGCTTTGCGAGGTTAATGCAGAGCATGATTTACCAGGCAGCCCGGAAAAGGAGCTCCCACTTTCTGCTCCATTGTTGATGAACTATTCCAATTCTGTTCTGTAATCAGAGGTTTATTTTGCAAACAGGAAAATCCCTACATAATCAAGTCAAAGCCACAAATGAGATTGCTTGGGCTGTAGGTTTTTATAGTTACCTGTATTTATGAAATTAAATTGCTTACTATACTCAAATACCTCTACATTTCCAAGCATATGGCATAAAAAAATGCCTCAAAAGATCACAAAAGATACCGTATGTTTATTCCACCAGTTCTTAAGAGGTTAATAAGCATCTGCCTCAAGTGCTAAAATGCAATGTCAAAGACACTCAATATCCCAAGCCAGAACTTCTATGCAAAAAACTCCTTCAAACAGGGGAGGACCACAGCTACAGGGTTTTATTAATGGTTTCAAAAATATAGCATTTGTCACTATGTTATGAAATGACAACTTTTTTTTTTTTAATATGAAGTAGTCATAAACCCCAGCATTGTCTTTTGATAACTGATCTTTAAGCGATATTATCTTTGTTTTCCTAGGGCTTGCGGGAGTTCATATAAAAATTGATTATCAGTGCTGTCAGATATCTGGACTTATTATGCACTCAGAGTAAGCTAATAATCCAAGCTTGTTTATACACAGGAACAAAAAAAAAAGCAAAAGAGGACACCACATGCAAAAATTGGTTGTACCAGTCTGTGGAGTTTCACTATTAAATTTAACGGAGTTAGAATACCACTTCAGACGCTCACGTTTCCACAAATGTGTGTGCGTGCTCATGTGGACATAGATGTGTGCATATGAAATGCACACAATGACCACAGAAAGTTCTATTTCTCTATTACTCTATTTAAGGGTTGGGTTTTTAAGGAGGGTTTTACTGATTTTCTCTAAGAGATGTTTTAATCATTCTATGTTTCATTTTATCAATAATCTCCTTTCTAGGATAAAACCCAAATTTTATATGCACAGCTAGAGTGCCTCAAACTGATTTAAAATTGTTTGAAATCAATAGTGAACTTAAAATTAAATCCTGAGATTCTTCACTGTCACTCTTTTCACTCACTCTGTCCTTCAGTGACTCACAAGTAATTGTTTGTGTGGGAAGAGAAAACAAATGCCTTTTGCACAGTGCAGACCATATGGCTTCATGGACTACAGATCTGTACAAATAGAAGTTTTACATTGATTCTAGCTTTTACTGAACAATAAAACTGTTCTTCAAGCTTTATGTAGGCCATCTATTCTATTTTACTTGTCACTGAGTAAAGCAAACATCTTGGTAAGTCTGGCTGCCAAAATAACACCAAAAAAGTGCATCCATATTTTCTCCTGTACTATCTTGCTTTAAAGAAAAACTAAGGAGAAAAAACCCAAATGATATGTTGTTCTGTACTTAACAAAACATTTTGTTTGAACAGATCATTACACTTCAGTTTCAGGGACCTCTAGAGATATCAGAGAAAAAAAAAAAAAAAAAAGAAAATGAAGAAAACGCCAAACTCACACAATTCATGGTGGACTTTTTGCCTTTTTCTATTGATGCTATTCTACTTCACTTAACTACGTAGTAGAAAAGGGACTGGAATGAGATGTCCCACCTGTCTGGGAAAGGTGTCTTAAACATTAAACTATTTTCTATGACACAGAATACTTCAATACTTTTTAAAAGTTGAAACAGCATCAGGAAAAGAGGTTGAGAGACACACTGGAGTCCAAAACCCTAACGCCATTCTTCAGTCACCTAGGTTATTTTCAAGGTACTTTAAAATTTCAGATCCAAAGCTTCACTCTCTGTACAAACCAGTAAGTAACAACACAGGGTACAATGGAACACAGAGGCTGGGCAAAAATCTATTAAGAGAGATTTGCAACCCTTTACAAATAGCTACAAAGATGTAATTGATTAAAAAAATAAATCAGTCCATTAAAAGCTTTAAAACTGGGAACTTTCTTTTACTTGTCATTTTTTATAAACAAGTAATCGATCCATAGCGTAGTTTCTGCAATGCCGTGTTTTTTGTTGCTTTGGAGAAACTAAGTTCTTTTCAGTTGCTTTGCTTGGTTTGTGAAACTTTGTGCGAGTCGCGCACACAAATGAGTTCAATGTGCAGACTGCTGCGTTTAAATTATTTTCCTCAACGACTTCTTTTACTTTTCCTGCATCTCAAAAACATAGCTGGTTGGAATAAAAAAAAAAAAAAAAGAGGAAAAATTCCAAAATAACTAAATTAATTCCTTGAAATGTGTTGTAGAACCCAGACTGCCATAAAAGGCGCTTTCATACTTCAAAGAGCAACTTCAATAATCAAAACAAAACATTTGCAATTGCCAGTTATATGCAAAGAATGTGCCACTTTTTAACATGTGAAATTTATTTTGATGTCCTATAGTAGAGTTCATACACATTTTTTGGTCTCTGTATTTTCCTCAAAGCTCCTCAGGTCTTGACTCGGTCACAAGTGGTGTGTGGGTGGAAGAATCCATCCCTCTTCCTTACAACGTAGCACATGAGCCTCAGACTGCAAAATTGCAAACTTTTATGTCAGCTACTAAAGCCACGCAACAGTGCAGAGTTATTAGCAGTTTTCTTCTTGTCTTCTCTTACATCATCAACTTATTTCAGATGTTGTTTTACACAAATACTGAAGTAAAGACTGTCAGGTCTTAATGTGTGTGTGTTTGGGGTTTTTTTAAGCTAGCTCTTTTGATGGACATTACATTACATTACATTACATTACAATGACATGTTTTGAACTGTACAAAAGAAATGGTTTGGCAGCGTCCCCACAAACATACAATTAAGGGCAGTTCTGTAAGCTACTTGTAGTCTATCTACATTACAAAGTATGAGACAAATCCTGAATTATTTGGAAGCATGGTTTTGCTTAACCCAAAGTCTGAATTGCCTCTACTATAATCACTACTTGAATATTTTCAATATCACCACAATGCGATAAACATGACAAGGAAAGTAAATTCAGTTTTATCTAGTAAATGGTATCTCTCTACTTGAAGAACTTGCAGAAAAATGTCATTTTGTAAAAGCAATCGAATTGGCGACTACTGAAGTTCAACTACAGAAATAACAGCACTGACAGAAATTCAAACTGCCCAATAAATTCTGAGAGACAGGAAACATTAAAAGTAAATAATCATTAAAAAAAAAAAAATCTTTAGTTTACATCTTACCACTTCGTAATCCTCACTTCCAAAAAGGTACATAGCTACACCTTCTCGGCCTGACACAAGACGTCTGGAGCATCCAAAACGCCTAAAGTAAGATCTTCAACTGCATCTTCAACTTCTGTGTTTCAGCCAGGCAGGCTTTACAGCTGCGATACAGTCCCAGCGCTCGTTTCCCACGCTCAAACTGCTCTTTAAGTATTGCGCTCAGGCACGAAAACAAAACCTCCTGCTGCAAGGGGCTGAGGAACCGACTGTCTGGCAAACTGCTCCGAAGCCGAAACCCGGCAGCCGGAGAGCAGCGGCGGCCCCGCGGCCGGCCGGGCTGTCAGCGCCGAGCGGGGCCGCGGCGCTCCTTCGGGCTCCGGCTCCTCGTCACGCGTCGCTGGCGCTGCGCTCATTGGCTGCGGGGAACAGCGGGGAGACGCGAGCGGGAGCCCGGTGAGCTGTGCTGTGGGATGGGATGGGGGAGCCCGGGAGGATCGCGGGAGTAGCATTTCTGGAGTGGGAGCGGACGCTCGGGTGTATTCATCACCGAGAGGCAGAGGGAGCAAATGCTGCAGCCGGGTGAAGCGCTCGGTGTGAGCGAGCACAACTAGTTCAATTTGGAGGAGCTCAGAAACAGGCAGTTCCCAATCTGGATTACCTGAGCTCATCTACATTTATCCCTCACTCTGCTGACAGTTCTGCAGACACCCATGGAAGTATCTCACTATCTATCTCTATTAAAAAAAAAAAAAAAAAATCATTCCAGGATAGTTTTCCGTTGCTATGTTTCACTCACTTCATTGCTTCCTTCTGCTGATCAATCCCAGACTGCTCTGCTAACAAAACACAGTGCAACTTTATAACACGCCAGCACTTAGGTAACAGAAAAGTTATACCCACTGCCTCCACAGCCTGGGAAGCAGATCCAGCGCACAATACCACGCCATGACAGAAGAGCCTGAGGCCCTGCCTCGTTCCTCGCCAACCTCCAGTCCAGGTAGAACAGGCAAGAAAAAGCAGCCAAAGAGCAGGATAAACCGCTGAAGACTAAAAGACTTCAGAGACTAATTCACCCATAGCATTCCAATCTACTATTAAAATGGGGCTGTAAAAATAAATCTCATTAAAAATGGTTTAGGAATACAGCATAAAGTAAGCCAAGCATACAAAAATACTGCCCTCTGGGAAAGGCTGTCCTTCACAACTGGGGAAGAGGCCACCAGCTGGCATCCAGTAACACAACCCCGATCAAAACAGCTTTAAAACACTGCTAAGAACCCCATCCCCTCTCTGCTCAGTCCTCTTATAGTTCATATTGCTGCTATCACTATATCCCATAATCAAAACTATACATAAGCTGTAGGAAAAATTATGGAATACGTAATGTCTGAGGAACAAAATGTGTGGGTGTATGCTTGCCCATTTATATCTATAATCATGTTAATATAATACACACAACGTATCATGACAAGATACCACGAACACATATAGCACTGAAAAACAGTTTGTGCTACTCAACTTCCTTCTCTTCACAGAGGAAAGAGGACAAGACCTCTTTCCTAAGAAAGACACCAAATGATGCAGTTCAAACACATTGTAAACATCCTCCCTGTTCCTCCCTCCGCCTCACCCCCTGCCTATTTTAAATAGATCTTCTCTTGACTACCTCGGTTTCTTTGCATGAGTTAGTAGAATATTCTCTCAATCTGCCTTCTCTGTCAAAACAGACCTTTGGTCCTCTGTTGACTGTATGTGATGTGACTCATGAGTCTGGATTTTTTAAGTTCTTGTATGTATTCATAAGCAGAGTTAAAAGCAAGCTATATACTCTTGGAAAGCGCAAATTAGAAATCAGAAGACATTAATTTTACTTCCCTTCACTATCTTCCAACCATGTTTACAAAATAGCAGTAGTTTAATCTGTCAGCCAAACTGGTCACTTCACATTATATCAACTGCAAATTACACTTCAAACAAGCAATATCATAATATTGTGTTACCAGAAAGTAAACAAAGCATGCACCATTCCTGCATGGAGGTAAATAACAGACATAAGACACCGCTAGTGGAATGCAATAATCACTTGTCCATGTTGGTTGCTACTACTGATGCTGAACGAGTGTGGTTACATACATTTATTAGTTTTAATATAATTGCCTAAGCTTTACTGCACAGCTTTTTAGCGTGAAACCACACCTGTCAATACTAGGCAAAACTAGTGTCATCACCCATTACTTCGCTTGTCTGATACAGCTCTTATAAGAAACTGAAATTTGGATGCCGTAACTTGATTGCTCCCTTCTTGGATATGGCTCTCACCATTAAATTTGGGGGGGGGGGGGGGGGGGGGAATGAGCAGGAATGTCACAAGTGCTCCTACTATCAAGAATAAGGAAAACATATTACTTTCTATGTATTAAAAATTATGGTGATTTTTTTTTTAAATAGTTTCATCAGTTCCTGTACTTTGGGCATGAATATGAAATCAGGGAGGATTGCAGTTTACATATACTCAACAGAGACTTAGGGCATTATTCAGACTGTCACCGTAAGTGACTTACATGTCACAAGTAATTCTCACTATAGACAGTACAAGCAGCCAGAGTCTGGCAGCTTGGACAGTAAATAAGCTGAATTGCTCATTGCTCTCTTGAATTGAAACATCATGACAGGTACCCAAGTCTATCTTAGGGCTCCACAAAGCAAATCTGTATATAGCTTTTATGGTTCGAGAGTTAAATTCTGCAAAAATGCCGCCGCTGTTTAGGGCATTTAAACTTAGCACAGCACTTCTGGATGACCTGTGCTCCACTCACAGCTAAATGACAGTGGTGAGTTTTCTCTGTGCTTTGTTCCCCCAGTGGCTCAATGTGGCATGGGGCTGGCCAACACAGGGCGGACAGCGTCTCGCTGGTGCTGACCCTTGCAGCAAGGCAGTACAGGTGGGATGATACACATAGAAAGAGTGAGCACAGAAGTGGAAACAGGAGAGAGAGAGTAGTAGGTTGGAAAAAGGAATCTGGAAGCAATTGGATTGGAGAGGTGGTGGGAATGGGAACGGTAGGAAACCAGAGTGCAGAACAAGGAAGGAAGCAGTGTCACTGCATGACCTACAGGGAGGAGATGCTATAGAATCATAGAATCATAGAATCATTTAGGTTGGAAAAGACCCTTAAGATCATCAGGTCCAACCACTAACCTAACACTGCCAAGTCCACCACTAAACCATGTCCTCGAGCACCACGTCTAGCCTTCTTTTAAATACCTCCAGGGATGGAGACTCAACCACTTCCCTGGGCAACCTGTTCCAATGCCTGACTACCCTTTCAGTGAAGAAGTTTTTTCTAATATCCAACCTAAACTTCCCCTGGCGCAGCTTGAGGCCGTTTCCTCTCGTCCTATCACTTGTTACTAGGGAGAAGAGACCAACCCCCACCTCACTACAACCTCCTTTCAGGTAGTTATGGAGACCGATAAGGTCTCCCCTCAGCCTCCTCTTCTCCAGACTAAACAACCCCAGCTCCTTCAGCCGCTCCTCAGAAGGCTTGTGCTTTAGACCCTTCACCAACTTCATTGCCTTTCTTTGGACACGCTCCAGCATCTCAATGTCCTTCTTGTAGTGAGGGGCCTAAAACTGAACACAGTACTTGAGGTGCGGCCTCACCAGTGCCGAGTACAGAGGGGCAATCACTTCCCTCGTCCTGCTGGCCACACTATTCCTGATACAAGCCAGGATGCCATTGGCCCTCTTGGCCACCTGAGCACACTGCTGGCTCATGTTCAGGTGGCTGTCAACCAACACCCCCAGCTCCTTTTCCACCAGGCAGCTCTCCAGCCACTCTTCCCCTATCCTGTAGCGTTGCATGGGGTTGTTGTGACCCAAGTGCAGGACCCGGCACTTAGCCTTGTTGAATCTCATACAGTTGGCCCCGGCCCAACGATCCAGCCTGTCCAGGTCCCTCTGTAGGGCCTTCCTACTCTCCAGCAGATCAACACTACCACCCAACTTGGTGTCATCTGCAAACTTACTGAGGGTGCACTCAATCGCCTCATCCACATCGTCGATAAAGATATTGAAACAGGACCGGCCCCGACATTGAGCCCTGGGGAACACCACTCGTGACCGGCCGCCAACTGGATTTGACTCCATTCACCACCACTCTCTGGGCTCGGCCATCCAGCCAGTTTTTTACCCAGCGCAGAGTGCACCCATCCAAGCCGTGAGCAGCCAGCTTCTCCAGGAGAATGCTGTGGGAGACTGTGTCAAAGGCCTTATGAAAGTCCAAGTAGACAACATCCACAGCCTTTCCCTCATCCACTAAGTGGGTCACCTTGTCATAGAAGGAGATCAGGTTGGTGAAGCAGGACCTCCCTTTTGTAAACTCATGCTGGCTGACCCTGATCCCCCGGTTGTCCCACACGTGCCGCGTAATGGCACTCAAGATGATCTGCTCCATGACCTTCCCTGGCACTGAGGTCAGGCTGACAGGCCTGTAGTTCCCCGGATCCTCCTTCCAACCCTTCTTGTAGATGGGTGTCACATTTGCTAACTTCCAGTCATCTGGGATCTCCCCGGTTGACCAGGACTGCTGATAAATGATGGAGAGTGGCTTGGCAAGCTCCTCTGCCAGCTCCCTCAGTATCCTTGGGTGGATCCCATCTGGCCCCATAGACTTGTGGGCATTCAGGTGGAGGAGCAGGTCAGTGACTGCCACCTCTTCGACAACTGGGGCTTCATTCTGCATCCTATCTATATCTCCCAGCTCAGGGGCCTGAAAACTCTGAGGATGACCAGTCTGACTATTAAAGACTGAGGCAAAGAAGGCATTAAGTACCTCAGCTTCTCCTCATCCTTTGTGGCAATGTTTCCCTCCACATCCAACAAAGGATGGAGATTCTCCTTGGCTTTAAACCAGGCCAGAAGACACAAATTAAGATCAGGCAAGAAAAACTTCATGGTAGGCAGGGAACACAATAGCATTTGAAAAGACCTGCACAGGGAAGGCTGGCTACCTGACTAGCCTAAAGCGAGGAGATAACCAGGGAAGAGGGGAATGGTGAAGAGCAGGGCAGAGATGCTGAGATGGGATGCCTGGGCAGAACTGGCTGATCAAGCAAATATGGGCTACTGAAAAACCTGTAGGGTGGAGACTTCAGCAAGAAATGAAGTTTAGGATAGCAATGGTACTGGGATAAAGGCAGAAAGTGTCAAAACCACAGCAATGGGTCTATAAAAAAAGAAGGTGGAAACAAAGCTAAGGGTGGAATTGCTCCTCTCCTTCACTGGTACTTTCCAGCAGGACATGTGCTTGAAGATGTATGACAGAGAGCTACACAGGTACACAAACCCAACTTGATGAAGACCAAGCCTTAAGAACCAGCCTTCAGACTAAAATAAAACAAACTACCTGGAGGCTTGACTGTGAGAGTCAGGACTACAGTCTGAAATGATGACTAAATCACAATAATAAAAGAAATCACTTCTTTAGCTTTCTACTGTACACAAGTACTTTTAGAATAGCTCTTGCTCATCTGTAGAATCCAGGACAGCAATAGCAATACTAAATATCTGTTAACAGAGGCAACCAGGTACAAATGCAGGTGTGTGAATATGTGTGGACTTCGTTTGGTCTGACTGTTTGTGTAAATTTTTTTCCTTTCATAAAATTCTACTAAGGTCTATAATACCTGATGGGAGGGAGTAAAGAAGACAGCACCAGACTCTTCTCAGTGGTTCCCAGTGAAAGGGCAAGATGCAATGAACATAGATTGAAATATAGGAAATTCCATTTAAACATAAGAAAATTCTTTTTTTCCTTTTTTTTTTTTTTTTTTTTTTTTTTTAACTGTGAGGGTGACTGAGCAGTGGCAAAGGTTGCCCAGGGAGGTTGTGGAGTCTCCATCCTTGGAGATATTTAAAAACCATCTGGACACACTCCTGGGCAACTGGGTCCAGGTAGACCTACTCCTAGCAGGTGACTGGACTCGATGACCTCCAGAGGTGCCTTCCTACCTCAACCACCCTGTGAAACCATAGCAAATGAACATGAAAAATATCTGATTTGTGTTGATATTTTAGTGATTCCATCTCTCCATTTTAATTTTCAAAGATCACGCATAATGACTTTTCAAATTGTCTAGGAGGATAGCATTTAACTCTGGTATTTAAACTCTGACCCATGTCTTTTAAGCATAGCTATGAATTGTCTACACTATAAATAACTGTATATCATACTACTTCAACATAGTGCCTTTGGGAAAACAAACAGAAAAAACTGCTGACATGGTTGTCAAGGTTAATAGACTAAACAGACCTTCCTCGATAAACAAGAATCTTTCAACTTGCATCCAACAGTAACAACTACTTTTTCTTCGGGAACTCATATGGAAAGCAATCAAATCTCTCTTACCTAATTCAGATTCAGATTCAAATTCAAACCCCAGTGAAGAATGTCAACAGCTTGTAACTGTCTTTTGCACAGCTAGCAACAAGAATTGTCTCTTGTAAACACAAGCGTTTCATTCTTAAGGAAACTTCGGCAATGCTCCTATTTTCATTTACCTGTGGCAAAAAATGCTGAAGAACTTGTCCCCTTTCACATATGGGCCCAAAGGGCAAGAGCTATTTCACTTTAATTACCTACCATCCAAAATATCTTATCCCACACCAGCACTAAATAATTCCTTGACAGTGTTATTAAATGGGAAAATGATGAATAGCAAGTAATTTTTCAGATTTGCCTATGAATTTTAGCTTTCCCTTTGATTTTTCTCCCATGGTGGTCAGGATCACTCTGGGCACCACATTTCCAGCAGCATAAACTGTGTCTCGCTTACACCTCCAGGAGTGTTATTGCCCTGAAAGAGCTACATGAAGGATTTGAAGCCCTGGCTGTCTTGTTCCTCTGAACATCAGCACATTCTGAAGGATGGTTCTTCTTTAAGTCTTCTCACTGCTCTTGTTACTCTCTGAATGCAGAATGATGGTAACCACAGTGTCCCGGCATTTAGAACGACTGGGAAAAAAGACTCTGTGTTCTAAGAAACACCCAAGTATTTAATGAAAATTATAGGAGTGTCTCAGCAAGAGAGACTGAAAACAAATTAACCCAGGAGAGTTAACAGATTGATCAGATCACCATGCTGCTCATATACTTTCATGACAGGTAAGTTATTCAGCTCAAGCTTTCCTGACTCCTGATAAACATCCCTATCTGTGTGTTGGGGGGAGGGAAGGAGCAGGGTGGAGGGGCCAGGAGACAATTTGGACCTCCTCCTTCACTTCTTTTGAAAGTACACCCCAAAAAATAGCATGTTTTGGGTCAAGTTAAAAGGTTTTTTTTCATTTGTTTGTTTTTAATTTTCACGTCAGCAGAAGTGTTGGGCAGCATCCCAGAACACAGTGCAGATTCCAAACCATAAAGGTGCTCTGCATTCATCTCCAGCAGACTTTGTATTTCTTTTCTGAATGTATCGGCTTTACTTCTAGTCATAAAACCAAAGTCCACCTCCTTACAGAAAATACCATATATCATGTAAGATGTTTGTAATTCTCCTTTACGGATGGTGTACATCTGAAAGAGGGTTGATAAGTAACATTTTATTCTGAGATTTAATTTAGGTATATAATAAACCAATTATGTCAACCAATTCAAGATGCAGTAATTAAACACTTCCTTAAGATTAATGTCACATCTTAAATCTCAAAAACAAGCTTAAAATGAATGAATAATAAAATAAAATCTGAAAGTATGCCTATGGAACTATTGGAATGCTATTTAAATTTTATTTTTAAACACTAAAGCTGCTTATCATTTGCAGATTGTTATTGGTTATTATGGTTACCATTCTCTAACACAATCCAATCTGCCTGCAGTTTTCTATTTCAGGATACAGCAGTGATAACATTAACAGCAGACTAAACTTCTCAACTTGCAAACATACTTACATTAGGGGCACATACTATCTCCTCCTGCATTGAAAGATAACATGAGTGTGTTCTCACAGTGTCACGGAAACAACAAAGTGCAAATGGCTGCCATTCTTCTTGCAGTCAGATGTTAAAACATTTAACCCAACTCACAATGAGTGTCAGGAACATAGCAAAGGTTTGATACCATTTGTATTATGGATACATTTGTATTATGGATACATAATACAAATACCTGTTGTATTATGGATCCTCTGCATCACTTGGATAGTGGAGAGGTGCTATAAATGCTATAAAGTTGGATGATCTGCCCACAGGTGATTGTTCCCATGTGTGGGCATGACTTTTTATTTTTATTTTTTAAATGTAATGCAGAGTCATGGGGAATATTGTCTTCCTGTAGCCTTGCAGCAATGTAGCACAGAGAATGGGGATACAGGCAGAAAGAACAAGTCGAGTACTCAACATGCCGTTGCGGTCTAGGATGCTCACACAAGTTGCCCGCAACCGAATGTGCTGCCAAACACTTCTGAAACAGCTGTAGATTTTGCCAGAGCTTTAAGGGGTTGGAAAAAAAATTGTCTTCAACAACCACATTTAAAAGAAATGATACCCTGAAGATTAAAACAGACATAATGTTCATTTTGCTGTATTTATTAATTGCAAGAAGGGAAACATATATGCTTTTGATCACAAGAATGTCAAAAATAGAACCAATTTTCATAAATAACACTAAGATCTTGAAGTAAAATACACAAAACTTACACAACCCTGGAAAAACAGCCTGTGATGGCTATAGTTCCTTAGAAAATACAGCTTTCCATTGAAAAGTTACTAATTTAATTCTAGAACATCACCACTACATGCTGCTACGCTGAAGGCTACATTAAATAAACACTGGGATTTAATCTCAGTGAAAGGCTTTCAACTCTCACACTCAGCACATGTCTGCTCCTGAGTGCACTGAAATGTTTCAAGTGTCACAAGCAGCTCGATGATCGCCAGATGCTGATCTCCCAGAGCTGGTGACTGAGGAGTAACTTTGCCTTGTAGCTGTGTACAGAAGCCACCATGAACTACCAGGGGTATTAACCACCTCTGGCCATGGCCACAGCCTGAAAACTGTGCTCGAGTTACAGGTTGTCCTCTGGGTACTATTGCTGTGCAATCCCCATACTTGGGACATTGACTTATCAACTGATACTTCACAGAGGAGAGGTCTGAGCCCTTTGTCCTTTAAAACTGTTTTGGCTTTTAAGATGAGGTAATAATTCATGTATCGAGTCCAACGATACCTCAAAATCGTATTTATAAAAGTGCTTGTAAAACTTGAGCTATTGAGACCTTCAAATTCTGTTCTCGTTTCAGAAACAAAAGTGTATCTGATCAGCAGAGCCACCACAGCAGGCCACAGGAGGTATTTTGGCACACTTTGGCTTTGTTTATGCATTTTGGCACAAACCATCATTCCACAATTCCATCAGTTTAAGTTATTGATTCTCAACAAATGTTGTGGTTTCTTTGGCCTCATCACTTTTTCAAATCTCACTTCTCATTTCTCATTTTTATTATGTTTGAAACCTCTAATATTTCTCGTGCTTACATTTCTGGCAATCCTAAAAGCTTTATTGATTACGTTTAATTTTTGGTGAAGACTGGCTTGTACAATTTAATGAGCTCCAGTGAAATGAGTCCTGGTGAAATGTGAAAGCTGGAAAACTTGTCTCTGCAGAAAGGACTATGTATCACTTGAGACCCACTTCAGAGCTCAGAATAGGAATTAAGTGGAATTTAGGCAGCACATGTGCTGTTGTAACGGCCTCTCTCACCTATGAGGATGGGCGTCACCCTGGCACTGGAGAAACATACTTCAGTTTAATGAGCAGGGAGCCAGATGTGCAACCCTGGCTAATAACTTTTGGTGCGTTGTGGTGAAAACACAGCCAGAAGAACCAGTAAGTTAGCTAAGCAGAGTCAGTAGTTTGCAATGTAACGGATGCAATATGTACAGTAAGTTGTTCCTTACAGAGAACTAATGCAACGTGTTACAACGACATTTTCAGAACTGTCCTGATGAGATGCAGCATGAAGGTAAGATACTTTCAGTCGCTTTTCTGTGTCCACCCAAATTAACAGAATCTTGTTAGGAGACTGTAAGAATACTTAGGGCAGAGTGGAAAGGTCTTCCCTCTCCTACATTGAATTATACATATTTACATATTTACATATTTATTAAATATGTAGGATATGTAGGATACATATCCTACATATTTATTATACATATTTTTTCCCATTTATATTCTCCTAGATTTATATTCTCCTAGATTGGTGTAAAAATGTGATTTTTCAATTACATTTCTGTGTTTTGTACACTTTTCCCCTCCCTGTTGCTACGATTCACAGTGCTTGTAAAAAGCATGCTCTGAACAGCCTGGTTCCCCAGTGCTGACAATACTGAAAGCTCATGCATCAAACCAAACAGCATACCTCAAACTGCATTTCTATGTCAGGCTTGCTGTCTGAGGCTGCAGGGCTCTGATACTCCAAGAAAAGCACTCCAGCATTTTCTACATCCCAGTCAGAGTTTTAAAGGTGAACCTGTTCGTGTGATTCAGCAGTCATCCCCCACTACCTTTTTCAGGTTCAAATCTGTGATACCAAGGGGAGTTGTGTGAGGATTTCTGAAGTCACTGAGAAACTCCTCCTAAGTACAAAAAATTTACTAGACAATTGATTTACCATGATGAAGACAGCCAATAATATGAGAATTCTGATCAAATCCATAATTGTTGATCTTAAAATGGTGGTAACATGTAAAAAGACAGTATTTTGAATTCCAAGTTACAAGAATTTCTCCTCTCCTAAATTCATAAAACTGAACCTAAGTTGTATATCATGTTGTGCATGATATGAAGGGAATAATGGATTTACACTAAACCAGCATCAATGCAGAAAGTTGCTTTTAAAATTTAAGAAGGAAATGATTCTCTCAAGCAGTTTAGTTCAGACACTTTAAGCTTCTCCTAAAATGAAAGACTTCTGACATTACGATGCTAGTTGCTTTGGTTAAGTCTATACAAATTCTAACGAAGCTGGGAGATCCGTGTGAAAGCACAGCAATAGAAGTTGGTCACATTTTCTTGACAGAAAACATTCAGCCAGAAAATATCATGATGTTCTGGGAACTCACTGATTTACTTACAATTTGGCAGAAAGTTATCAAAGTGCTTAGTTTGAAAATGACTTTTCTAGTATTCCACCGTAGCATAAGCTATTGAAAGTATTATACAATTAAGCTTTACCCTGTTTCTTACATACCAAAGTGACCCTGTTTCCAAGAGAAACTGGAAATATTGCTGAAAAGCAGTATTTAAAAAGTTCAAACATTACTTTTTCCAGTGCCTTACCTATGTTCACTTACTAGTTTCTAGAGAGCAAATATTAAAGAGATTACTCTTTCAAATAATACTATGATTTGAAAATACTTGTTTCATTGTTACATTATTAAACGGCAAGAAAGATATGCATATTTTATTATCATATAATGATAAAGTATATGTGAATGTGACATAAAAAGAAAAAAACTTTCCAATAAAAATGTCACTGAATAGTGCTGAAACAAATAAGCAAAATCATAAGGCTCTTAATAAGAGGGGAAAATGTAAAGCCCAAGCATGTCTAGGGCACACAGATTTTCAAAGAAACTCTATCCCGATGTACTAAGCTGCTGAACTGTGTACTCACAAGACTGTGCTGAATTGCACGGAAACCATAATGCGTACTTGACTGAGGACGCTGTCAAACTGAGAAGACACTAAGTTGCATTACAACTCTTGCAACTGTGAGCCAGTCTTTCTACTGACAGCCTTTGATCAGCATCAGCCTATTCAAAGTGAAATTTACCTTTTATACCTAGAATTGCTAGCAGAGTTTTAAACTGGTATTTTTTTCTGACAATAATATTCTACCAATACCATTAACTAACAAGCTAATAACTTTTAAAGGACAAATACTCTAAATCGTCAATCTGTCAGCATCCTTTCAGCAGCCTCAAAACATTCAGAAAAAAATAGAAACTTATATCCACTAAAATACTGAAAAATGCAATGTATCATTAATGATGAGCTGAAGAAAAACAAGTTGTTTTGTGAACAGCAGAAGTAACGAAGCCTGGTTTCCCACACACACCTCCACAATACCTTCAGCTCTCTCTCATTTTCCCTACACACCACATGCTCTGTACCCTCGGTTCCCCTTCCCTCCCCAAACTTCCCTTCCCTTTCTGCGAGTTGCTGGTTGAACAAGAGGCAGCATTTGTTTCAGCTACTCTAGAGTTAAATTTGTGCTCACCGGCTGGCTGGATGCTATCTTTTGGATGCCAGAGGAGCCCAGGGAGTGCCTTGACTCTCACACACTGGCATGTCGAGCAAATGGCTTTAACAGCTCCATCCAGCCTCCAAGAAGGTCTGTTATAAGCACTCAGTACTTCTGAGACCTCTGCAAGACTGATTTAAATTGGCCATTGGATTCAAGTTACTAAGAAGCACAACTAACAGATGGAAAGTGGGATTGCATAAATTTTGTCTTAGGAAACCAACCTAAAAATCAGAGCTGTTATACAAAGACTGTCCATACACTTTAATACTCAGCAGCTTGTTTAAATATAAGATGATGGCATGAGCAGCAATGTAAACATTTAGGCTGTCAGTCAGTATGGAGAATTTTCAAACCATCTTTTTCACAGAACATTGGTTGCTGTTACTAAACCAGTTGCAAGTACGATATAAACCACAGGCTTTCACGCAGTGTACATGCTGCACCAGTGGTGCATAAAAATTTGCAAAGAAATACTGTACTTATAACAAAGGACTTTAGAGACCAGTAATAAAAAAAACCTGCCAAAAGTCATACGTGCGTATGTAATTAGAAAACCTGTTTTCAAAATTATAACATTGTCTGTATTTTGGCCCATAGCAAAAAAACAGAAATTAAATAAAGCAGCCCAGTGGTTTAATAGCCTACAAAATAAGTATCTGAATGCAGTGCAAGTTTCAAGGCACTTTACCTCCCCTCCTTTTACACCGCTTTTATGCTGCTGCACTTCCACACTATCCATCCTGGGAAGCAAATAGCAGAATTTGCCCTTTCAAGTTTATGAATTCCTAGGCTCATTCACTGAAATTTGAAAACTGAATAAAAAATAGCTGCAGCAATTATATATTCCACTCATGCTGAAAACATAAATTCAGGAAAATCTGGGTAAATTTGCAAAAAGCAGGATGTCACTTCTCTGCATAGTGGGTGAGGTAAGGACAAAATGACAGCCTCAGGAGACCACTAGGAATTACTGCGCCTGATGTGCTTACACTTTCTGGCAGTTACAGAAGTTTCCATATTGAAGAATTTCTATGTCACAAGGACTGTGTTGGTGGTGAAAAACGTGTCAGTGGTTATGCAATAAGTATTACTTTATTGCATCCTACTGCAACATTTTAATTGACTTGAATACTTCAGGAGTCAACTTGTTACAAGGGACATCCTGAAGTTTGGCAATTCAGAAAAAAAGTACCCATTAAACGGTTATAGGAATTTCTGTTGAATTATGCAATTGGTATCCACTTTTGATGCAACATAGGTCATTAAGAGACCAGCATCAATAGTCAATTTACTTAATTATACATGCCAACAAATATGAAAGATAAAGTTCTCAAGCTATATCTCTTTTTTTAATCTTCCCAATCTTCCCATTACTTTCCTCTCATCCATCTAAACAACACGTTTTTCAATTAGATATTGTTTGAGGACTAGTACCGCTAAAACCAAGCTAATTTGCAAGCACAGCTCCCTTTAAAAGGCTTCAGAACAAGAACTGACTACAGCCAAAATTCACATTAGCAAAGCTAAATGGTCCTTGTCCCCTCATGACGCATCTAGAAACTAGGATAGAAACTGAGGAAACGTGGAAAGAACCATCATCAACCATCATTTTGAAAGAAGGGTTGACCAAATGTTCAGAAATTCACATAATGTAGATGGCTGAATCCCTTCAGCCAAATTTTATTCCTTTCTGCCTGTGTTCCACTTCACCTATCCTGCTTTGTTGCTGCTTCGCAGTTCACAAGGGCTCTACATCCACAGCACTGCTCACTGCAATCTCCTCACCCTGTCAAACAGTAACTTCTTCCTCCATCCACCAGGACCTCTATGACTATGCCAAATAGAGCTTGGACTTCTTCATGATGTTATATGAGGGAAAAGCTTTGTTTTACTCTATAGCCCAGATAAATCAAACTCACCTTCCCCTTGATGACATTATTTGATGACCAGCAGACAGAAAGCTGAAAATGTTGCATGGAAACACGGACATTATTTGTGCTAAGTTCTAACATCAGGTAGCTTCTCTTTAGGAAAACAATATTTTCCAATTGATTTTTTTTTTTCATTTTACACCCTTTTCCCACCCAAAAAGTTATTCTCTATTTTTTTTTTCCCGTTTATAATTGTATTGGGATTAAGAACTCTTAAGAACTGCTTGGAAAAGATATATATTAAAACTTAAAGACGTAAGCTATATTAATTACATAAGAAAATGCTAAAGGCAGCTAAAGCTACGGTTGGACTCGATGATCTTAAGGGTCTTTTCCAACCTAAATGATTCTGTGATTCTACTAGTAGCTGATTTCTGCTGTTCTGAACATCCATGCTGAAAACAAGTCCAGTGAAGTTGTATACCTTCCTACTTCATGGCACACTTCCTATAAGACCCATTGTGGCATTATTTCCCCCACAAACATATGAACACGTTCTAATTTGAATAAAGAAAAGTTGTCTGTAAGAGGAGGATAGAATGGATGTTAGCAACAACTATTCAGCTTCCTATGTGGAGGTCCCTAAATAATCCAGGAATAGGAATGATCCAAATCTGATTTCCTTCTAGAAGAAAGCTGTGGAGCAGCTGTTACACAAGACACTGTCCCTGGGTTTTTTCAGAATAACTCTGGAAAGCTACTGTCACGCCTCCAGTACACTTCTTTCACTGCAACTATACTCAAATCTCTCATAAAGGTTATAGAAAGCAGCAAGTTTAAGCAAAACATTTGGCTGAAGTTTAGGCCTATGTTACTTTTATTATTTTAATCTCCATCCTTTGTTTTCTACAGTGTAAAAAAGAAAACAGAGCACATCCAATTATAACATTTTAAAAATATTTGTCATCTATTTCTGTTTTATTTCATAAGCACAGCTGTGGTGGGATATCTTCTACTATAAGTCCCTGGCCCCAGGATACATGTACCTGGTCAAATGCTGCCAAACCAAAACTCATGAGCATGTTACAACCTACTCCAAACCAAAAATAATACAGAGTGTAACATTTGTGTCTGTAAAGAGAATGTACTTCAAACTACTGCCAGCAGAGAGTCCCATTGCTCTCGTATTGAGGAGAAAACAATTGAGCACAATCCCCCAAAACATGGAACAAACAGCAACCTACTTCATTTTAACTATTTTAATAGGGTTATAGATAGAAGCACTCTCAGCAACAGCCACCTGTGAGTGCTTTCCCTTCCCCTCAGCTCTAGTTTTTTTGCAGTTTTTCAACGTGACAGCAAGTTAGTTTTTAAAAAGGAAGCTCAAAAGTATAATTTGGACTTCCACAAAAAGGCTGCCACATTTTTCAACAATATTTGAGCTTGGCTAGATGAGAGGAAAGTGAAACAGTTTAACTGTAATTAAGTTAACTTGCAAGCCAGCCCATACACTGCATTGTAAAATTAAAGGGCTCCCGAGCATCTGGCCTGCACTCCTTCAGCATATGCTTACCCCAGGAGTAATGTGCTTAGTCTGAGGAGACATCAGGCGTCTGTCAAGCATGTCAGCCTCGCTCCAAGTGGGCCAGCCTTCCAGCAGCAGCAACGCTTCTTACAGGAGCAAAACCTCTGACACAAAGCAGTGCACCAGCAAAAACTTCAGCAAATCAGCCTAACTAACCATTAGTTGAAATACTTGTCCATCTATAGCCTGGCTTAAAGTGCCCAGCTTTTGTCTATATGGAGCGATACTGTTTGCTGGCGATTTCTCTCAGCTGTTGATCTGATTCAGTCCCTATGTTAGGTTACAGCTCAGCAGAGAGCCCGTCACCATCAATTACCCAGGAGGAGTGGGAGGGCTCCGTGCTCCCGGTGACGTCAGCCGCTTTAGGAACGAAGCCCGCGCACTTGCTGGGGTAACATAACATTTTATTACTCTCAGATGCATGCCCTGCAGCACATATGGCCTCCTGTTAACATACAACAACTGTCTATGCAGCCAGAAACAAATCATGGAGAAGTATCTGCACATGAACACTGGATAATCAGACTTCTTGATGTTTGTGGATATGGATATTTTTTCTTTTTTTTCCCTCTCCTGAACAGAGATATTAGGCACTGGTATTTCAAGTTGGAAATCACAATTCAAGTTGGAAATCTCCCCTGTAAAAGGAAAATTATGCTTGACCAATAATTAAGGTAGAAGATATATTATGGTAGAAGATGAACCTTAATCATGGTTCTTTACAAAAACTACCATCGTAAAAAACATCTCTGCCATCAGCATGGCAGACTCCCATGCACTAGCCAGTCCACTGAAATCATCAGGGAAACTCACATGCATAATATTATTGGCCCTAATGTGTTTAAAAGTTTGCAAGATTAGGGTCAACTGGCTTAAAATAAGAGTATAGGTTAAATGTAAATAAGAAGAATGAAGGATACATGTCTGTATTGGTCAGAGGCTTCTGGAGGTGTAGGAAAAAGGAGTAAGGAGCAGGCAGCAACAGGCAGGGAATGGTATGAACAGAGAAAGAGCTGCGGAGAAAAGCTTTCTGCTCCTGTTACCACTGAGATAATAAATGATGAGGCAGTGACTCCTGAGAGTAGCAACAAGCACAAACATTTTTTTTGGCTCCAGCTGCTCAGTGAGCTAGGCAATCTTCTCCTCTGCTTACACTTCGAGACTGGTCTTTAATAGGCATGCTAGGCAAGTAAAGCCCCATAAAGACAAAACTCTGGTCTGTGAGAGCTGAAAACATTGCCTATTTCCAAAGGCCAAACTCTTAACACTGACTTTGTAATTACACTCTGTAGAGCTGACAGTAGTTGGAGAGGCAAGGGCAGACCCCACCTACGTGTCACACAATAACAATCAAAACAGATTAATTATTGTCTTTAAATAAAGACTTCAGACTGGCTTCCATTTATATTAACCGGTTTCTACACATATTTTCACACAGCCACTTGTAAGGTGTACCAAGGTCAATATAAAGTTATGCATTTCCCTCCCTTCCATCACTTAAAATGTGATTTCTTATTTATATTAGCTGCATACCATATTGTTAACAATTCTGACTCACTGAAACTAGAAGTGACTTTTGCTTTATACATGATCAGGTTTGCCTTTTTTTTTTTTTGCAAGGGAAGGCTGAGAATGCAGGATTGTTAAAATTTTACCACTGCTTCAGAAACAAATAAGTAGAAACCTTGCATAAGTTTTTGAAGATAGCCAAGTATTTCTTTCTCATTAAATAGATATTTCTATTTACCTGAAACAGATTCAGCAAAGAAAAATACACAGAACGTTGTCAACCTCTTGTATAATTTATTTTGACTTCCATAAGGCACTTCTAGGATGCATTATTAAACTGGAAATGTTGAAACAACTACTGTTTTCAGAGGAAGCAAACTGTAAACTTCAGCGAATACAATTTTAGAAGGCTGTGAGAAGTATAGCAATTTCCAATGCAATACTGTATTAATAAAGTTGGGTTTTTTTACAGTACAATTACTGAGCTAGCTTTTTGGCAACGTTATCATCCTTAAAAAGTTTAACACATGCTGTGGGACACAAATACCTTGGGGCAAATCAAAACTACTCTGAAGAATACACAATCACAGTCCCAGCTGGAATATTGCAATTAGGACAGGGCAGCTCTGATTCCAGAGGCTTATTTTCTGCCCTTCGGCAGATTTTACAGAATACTGAAACTAAGCTTGCAAGACCAGGCTGTCATCATGAGAAATTTTGGCATCACAATATTGAAACAAAAGAACTTTGTACTAGAAAACACAGTAATAAGATGTTTTAAACTGCAGAAACAGCAATAGAGAAATTCCCTGGTACCAATCATAAAATTTCAAAAGCTCCCTAAATATTCTAGCCATAGAATACAAACCACTTCTTTTTCTTTCTTTCTTTTTTTTTTTTTTTTAATTTTTTTTTAACTTCTGAGCAGCCGACAGTCATGGAACTAGTGTGTAGTAAATGCTAGATGACTTCTGCCCTTTTTTCCCCAAGAGGGTGAATTGTCACTTAAGAAGTACCAGGTCTGCTAAAAGCTGCCTGCTGTATGTACCTGACAACTTAATTAAGGTGCCTTAGAATAAAAGTGAGTGACCTTCAGGCACTTACAGAAAAATATAAGGTCTTTATTAAGAGAACAGGAACACAATTCATCCAATGATTACTATCTTCATTCATTCTTTAATCTTGTATAGCCCTAATGGAGAAGTAGCTTTAATGTTAAGTATTAATACTCTATATTTACACAGTGTTTTCATCAGAAGTCTCAATCAATTTTAAACATAATCTTATGAAATTTTGCTATGTTTGGACTATAAATGCCATTAAGCACATAAGAGCATAGAAGCACTGATTGACTAAATACTCATTCTCAGTAACATATTAATAGAAGCTGCTTGTGAATGTTTAAGAGTTTTTTGTTTTGGCTTTTTAGTTTAGCAAATTAAAGTATCTGGACTCTACCTCCTTCCATCTCAAATTGAAAATGGATGTCTGTCTAAAAAAGCTCTTCTTGACAAATCAGATCATATATCAGTTGTTAGACATCACAACAGTCAGTATCTTAGGAATAATAAAAGCTTAGACATATGAGTAATTTTTCTCATCAACAAGTTATTGTGCACCAGCTGATCCATATGTGGACATGTGGGCACTCTTAGCATATGGCGAACAAATTAAGGGAATTTATTATAGTTCTGCCTCATTATAGATTATGTTATCTGGCATTTGCTGATGGATAAATACATGAACAGGTAATGCATAGCAACTTGTCAGTCCACAGGTCTAAATCTAAAATATATATATATATACACAGGAGGATTTTTCTGTTTCTCATTTCCTTCCCATTTTAAAGGCAGATACTGCATTTGTTTTATTCAGTTATCTGAGATACCAAATTTACTTTTATTTAGTCATAAGGTACCTCACCAGTCTTACAGAGTTTCTGAAAAGATAACTTCATGTTTCTTAGATTCCTCAGCCAACTCTTTAGGTATCCAAGTATCCCATACAAAGACCTCAGGTTGAGTCAAGTATGGTCCAAGCTGTTCCCTTTCCCTATTTGAAGGTGAATATTTATCCCTTTGCCATTCATGTAAGTTTCATATGTTACCAGCTCTTCTCACCTAGCAAGAGTCAACATTAGAAGATTTTCCTTTCCCCTTTGAGAGGAGCCAATGTCTTCCCAAAAGACATCAAGGTATTAAAATCCCTCATTTATTAACCATGACAAGACAGTAGAACTCTGCATATGCCTACGCAAAGTTGATAGATATGAATTTTGACATCTACAAAATTTTTGTTGAGAAGACAGATGATAAATTAGTCAAAGCTCACACAGAGTCAACAATTCAGTAGCAAACAGACCTAAACCCAAATTTCCTAAATTGCTGCAACAGCCTTTCCACAGAAAACACTCAAAACCACCCTGTTGGCAGGAGACCACTCCATTCCCTTGCTCATGTCAAAGCTCATGAAGGTTTCTCAGGTTCATCACTCCCTCTCAGACCTTTACCAGAGGGCCAGTCTACTTGGTGTTTTGCATGCTAACTGAATGCTCACGCAGCAGAGTTCCAGGTGAGATGCTGAGAGAGTGGCTGGTTGATACTTCTAGCAAAAGACAATAAGCCAGCCACTCACCCAGCACAGTGGGAGCTGAGCTATAGGATAGCCAAACTGCTTCCCGAGTACACTCTGCCCAGTTTGAGTAAGGGACACGAACAAGGTCTCCCACCTCCGAAGAAAAGTTTCTTCCTTACCAGATACAAAGTTAATCTCTTGGTTTTCTCTCTGTGGCCAATGAAAAGTCAACTATTTTCTATAAGTGGGAGAGGGTTCAGGGTGAAAAATTTGTCACAGAATAAAGGACAAAATTCTGCAATGCCCAATATTGCAAAATAGCTTTAAAGGTTTGAAACAGGTGAGTACTCAAACCAGCAGGGTTACTGGTTATAACACACAGGGAAGATTTTTTTTTTTTTTTTTTTTTAAATAAGGGCAAGCTGACTTGGTTAGATACCTACTGGGAGAAAAACGTTCACAGCTATTTTTTACAACTAAAATGCACAATAAGAGTGCCTGGCTTACCAAGAACTGCACGTTCATATTCCTCATTTTTGCCCAGCTAACTTGAGGAATTTGTCTTGCAAACTGTTACTCCTGAGAGCAACAGTTGCATCTGAGGGCAAACTGTTGCATCTTCGTGGATGCTGATCTTCCTGACTTCAAGTACATACTGCTTTGCCAAAAATCAATTTAATGGAAAATGTGGAATTCCACCAGTTTAAATACACTCCCACTCTTATATGACACTGACTTACTGCAAGGTTCACAAAGCAGGATCAGTGCACAACAGTACTTTAAGGTTAGGTGTTGGTTAGGAAAGCAAGATTCACAGAGCTCCTACAGATCGTTTTTAATATCTGCAGAGAAGGAACTTCAGCACCAGATGAAACTTTAAGTTCCCTGATGGCACTGAAAGATGTGTTAGGAACTTTACAAGAATCTAAGTTCAGCGCATAAAACATAAACATCACATAAAATAGCTAAACTAACAATTTAAATAAGTGAACGCCACTGCTGAGAGCAGAGTTCTTGGTCCTCTTCACTCCTGTCCCCGTCCCTGGTACCTCCAGCAGTGCCTTCCCTTCCCTCTACTGGTCCCTGCACTTGTCAGACCCCTCCAGGAGGAGAGTGACATACCTAGCCCAGCAGGAAATGACTTTTTTTTTTCTTTTTCGTATTTTTTTTCTTTTTTGCCTTGTCAGTAAGTTGAAATAGCTAAAGGGAACAAAAGCAGGGGAAAGGATTCTGGTAGTGGTGTGGCAACAAACCTCCACCACCCAAACCTCTCTGCAAAGCTTTATGAGATAACCCACCAAGGGCCTAACTCCCTTTGTGAGTGTAATTTCTATTTTGTAATGCATAGCAATAGCTACGCAATGTAATGCTGTATCAGTTTAAAAGCAGAAAAGACATCTACTTCAAAACAAGTATCTCACACTCAAAACATTAATAATTAACCACCCCCACACAAACACTTACTCAAGTAAACAGAAAAAATGACAGCTTTAAGATACATACAGTTGCACTTAACATTTAAAGGAAGTCTTTTTTTTTATTAAGGATAATTCTTGTCACATTTTTCCCCTTCAAAGTGCAAATTTAACTCCAGTCACAGTTAATAAGCCACAGTTAATAAGCCACACCCCTCCATCCATACATTTTGATTTCATACTTACAATAGCTACAGACAATGCTAGCTTACTGCAATCTCCTTCGATGTTAATTCTTCTGAAAATGTTCTTATTGGCGTGATCTGAAGCCCACAAGGCTCCCTTCAGTTGGCTTTAGATTAGGCCCTTACATAACTGTAACATCTGGGGCCCATTTCTACTATGCAAGTTCCAACAGGCACAATTTCTGTGTATATAAATTCATTTCCATTTAACAGACGCCTGTATTTTGGAAAAGCAGAACTGATATGCAATTCTGTTCAATTGAACATACAAGTTAATACATATTCTCCCAGAAAAGAATGAAATAAATAATACAATTTTGTATGCTATACACCCTTAATGTATTGCAGTGTGGTTTTTTAAACTTCTGTGCTTTGCAAATTCATGTCCCTCTCTGCACAGGGGATAAAAACCACAGCAGACCATTATTGCCACAGCTGGAACTCCTGGAAGGGAGAAGGTCCGGGGTCAGTACTCTTCTCCTACATTATTTTTATACAAAGTATACTTCATAAATATTAATCTGTGATCTTCCTCAGGAGACAGCAAAGCAATCTAATACTAAGTACAAAAGACACAAAGTACCATTGCATAGCCCCCATGAAGCAATTGTCAATATATGCATATTTGTTTACGTGCAACTCCACAGTGAAGTTTGGAAGGGATTGCTATCAATCAGTGAAAACTCTCCATACAATAGCTTGTTAAGCTATATGAAACGAAGAACTATGATGAACTGTTACAATCTATTTTCTTCTTAAGCATAATTTTCCTCCAGTGAGGAGCAATTAAGAGTTTCTTGTAAAGTTGCCTTTTTTTTTTCTACTGACAATAAAAACATCACACAAGGATATCTATATCCATCCTTGTAATTGCTCAAACAATAAAATATTAACAGGATTATCACTAAATCCTTGTGAAGAATTCAGTATTACTACTACAGAAAAAGCCTTACTGAAATAAATAGATGAGCCAGAACTACCACCCAGTAATGTGCACTGGTTTACAGGGAATCAGAAAATGGTCTTCAGATTACAGCCTCTAAGATTATATCAAAAATAGGTCAGTACAATAATTCATTAAAAGAACTAAAAATAAGTTACTTTAAAATTATTTTTCCAACTTTTACCAATGCAATAAGAGTGGATTATTCATCCCTCATCTATTTTATTTCATGTATTTTCACCATTTATCACAGAATACTACAGCCTACAAATACCTGAGATTATCTTTCTATACTGATAGAAGTTATAGTTTATTAGGCCAGCAATGCAGAATTTTCAGTGATCCTTTGCAAACAGCAGCAGAGCCTCCACCCATCAATCTAAAAGGCACTGGACTTTGCAATTCACAGTTCAACACTACTTACCTGGATTAGGAAAGCAATTGCATACCAATTAAGATCTGTAAATAGGCTCAAGAAAACAATGTAGCACAGCAAAAAAATACTGACTTACTCTTTTTACTAATAACAAACACCGTAATTCTTTTTTTTTTTTTTTTTTTTTCTAATAAGCATGGAAAGAATGACAAAAACCAGTCATACCAAGGTTAAACTACAATATATTACACACAGAGCCTACTTTGAAAGAAGATTAACAGGACTACAAAATAAAGCAATTAAGCATTTGGTCAGCTTTAAATGAATTCCCTTGTGCTCACCTACATAATCATATTCTGATTTCCAGAGAGCTCCTACATTTTCCAGCACACAGACAGATGAATGTTTATTGAGCTGCTACCTTATATATATTTTTTTCTCCTCTTTGTTCTCCTGAGTGTTTGGGCCCCAAGCCTCCTGTATTGCTCTGCAGCCTATATTATTGTTCTTGGAATTTTCTGAGCAGCTCATCACTAGCATTTTCTATAGCTTCAAAAAGAATTTATCGTCAGAATAAGAAGCACGGTAAGATGAAGGGGGCTTTTTTCCCACTTTACAGATGACAGCTAAGACAGGCAGAATATGGTCAGAAGGGGCTGCTTGTTCTGAAGACTGTGGTATCTCCTCAGCATTTGAAATGGGAGCACGCGATCTTTTTGTTGCCTGTGGCACCAAAATTTGGTGTGTAAGAGAAAGCCTCCTGCTCCCAGAAGCAGCACCTCACCTCCGAGATCCTCTTGCAAGGCCACACGTCTTTGGAAGACATGCAGAATATTTGCTGTGCACTCACAAGGTGACCAAAAAGAAGCTTTTTTAAAGTAGAAGGAAGACGCTAATTAATGAGTACAACAGAATTCAAATACAGATAAACCCCTTAAGGCAGAAATGTCCCTCCTGTTGCATTTTGATCTCAAGCTCAGTCCTCAAGAAAGAACTTGAGCCATCCCAACCATCCCAGTGTAAGTTCAGAAACCATATTTCTGTTAAGTAAATAACACATGCAGCAAATGACAGAACTAGACCCAAAAAGCGAGTGGACATGACATGTTCTTGGAATACAAATCCATTGACAGCCAGTGAACACACATTAAATAAACCTTATATATAGTACCACTGATGCAGTTCTTGTGCCACACTTCATGGAGGATAAACTGTCTTGTGGAAAGGTATCACTACGCACTTGCTTTTTGCTTATATTTCTCCTTATTTCTGCTACTGGCTACTATTGGAAACAGCTCGATAAATCTTTGGTCTAACTGGGTACAGCATGTTTCATGTCAAGTGCTAAATTAACAGATAAGGGGAACAAAGAGAGAGGGAAAGGAGACGCACACTGAGTTCTTCAACTTTCAAAGTTAGCTTAAAGGCTGATATGAAACATAACTCCCAGGAAGCGTCATGGTGCTAAGCCACCCCTAAGACTTCATAGCTGAGAGATGCCTCTGCAAAATCTTCCAGGGAAGGAGGCTGGTGTTAAATATACTTAAAGTTTCATTTTCATTGCTTTTATGTTTTTCTTTTTTAACTCTGGTTCTGGTTTTGTGATCAAGGACTTAGCTTTCCCTCTGGTAAAATAAAAAGCAACCTCTTGTTGTGTTAAAGCACAAATTCTCCAGAAATATCACACCCAAATGTGGGGAACTAAGTCCAAGCAGTACCTTTAGATGACTGTACACAGGAGAAAAAAAACGCACATTCAAAGAACTGCTGTGCATTTCCATTAAACTACATAGGTCAGTATGGATGTTAGTACTGTCAAGTACCAGGTTATGGGAAGGAGTTTTCCCTAGAGCATTAAATAGTGTTTTCAACCATGAACTAGGCAGCAGAGGGACAGCCCATGACAGCAGGAACTGCCCAGAAGGTTACATTATCTCTGCAAATAGAGACTTCAGCTGATAGTGTTATTTTATTTTCCTCCCTAATATAATTCAGTCCATTTCTTTCCCATGATTACTTCCTTAATATTCTCCAAGAGCCAAGGACATGATATACCCTGCTTTTAAACCTGATTTTGCCCCTAACCAGAAGTTACAGTATACACTGTGCTTCCTATTTAACCTTGCTGTACAGCCAATGCCAGTATTTTGTTTGAAAAGTTTCATTTTCAACACACAACATATTTGCGAAAGTACTATTTTTCAAAAGCAGAAGAATATGGAGAACAATTTAACCATAAGAGTCTTAATATTAACAGACAATACAATACCACTGATTGCATTTCAGATCAACTGTACAGTAAAAAAAGAAAATTACTCTGCAAAACAGCTACTGCTCTGTGAATTATCAAGCACAACATGACTTACAAATGATTGCTAAAATGTAATCTTGGCCGTACAAATGCCCACTTTTCACACAAGGGCAGAAACAAACACTTTTTCAATACACATGGAGGTACCTCCAAGGGTTGGAGGAAGGTCTTTTCCTCCTGGCTCATTTGGCTCCTGGTCCACTCCTAGCAGTTAACAGTGCAATCACTGCAGGGCCCAGAAGGTAAATCAGTGACTACTAGCATGGGACAGTACTCCTGGCTCCTCTTACCGGGGTCTAATGCATCAAACGTGCCTGGACCATTCTCCTGAACCGAAGCCAACTGGCTTGGAGTTGCCCAAGTCCATAGTATTAAACTAACTCTCTTCCCCTCCAAAAGACAATGGCTGAATCCAAACCACCCCGCAGGAGTACTACCTGGCCTGTGCTGTCTCACAAGAGATGCCAAAGAGCTGCCTGGAAGACTGTGAGTTAGTACCGGCCAAACGCACACCAGGGACCACTCAGACAACTCTACAGAGTTGCACTCCTGTGCCAGGAAACCTCTGATGCTCCTCAGCTCCCACGTACAGAAACAGCCTTAGAGCTAGACAGCTTCAATAACTCCTACAGGCAAAGCCAGGCCCCATTTATGGCCACAAGTGTACTTTAAACTACATTCAGGTGATCGTTTCACCATTGTTTCTAAGCCAACTCAAATATTTCTATTTTATATCCTCACCTGCTCATTTGGAGCTTTTTTTTGCAATCCAGCGCCATACGACATCAACCCAGACAGACACTGTGCTGCTAAACCTCTCCAGTGTCTTTCCAGAGACTCCCCTATGCCCCTGCCTGGCGGGACCGCCAGCCATTCCCCCGCTACGCAGGGCCAGGCCACTGGCTACCCACACAGCACGGAGCATCCCACGCGGGCCTTACAGGCTTTGAGACTTTCCATCAAATTTGAGCACCACTAATATGGGCTTATTTCTGTTCCAAATCTTCTTCCTTTTTCACTTTAACTCAGTTAATTAGTTCCGTAAAGCTTTAGTAAAGCGTGTACAAGGAGATTTAGAAAACAAAACTCTGTTGGATGCAACACTGTCATTTAAATGCCTGGTTAGTTTAATGCAGTTGATGTTTGTTTAAGGCCTGGGTTATGTCCATATCCACCACACTTCCAGGCATTTTACACGCAGATTTAGGATTGCTGATAGCATCCATTAAGAAAAATACATATTTATCTCCCTGCAACTGTGGTTATTTCTATAAATCTCCTTAAGACGAATTTTCACTGACACTGACCCACACCAACCACCGTTTCCCTTCTCATTGCCTTTCCACACCAAATTTCATTAGCTTTTAGACACAGCAAATATTCAGATCAGTATAACATAACACAAATTAAAGTGCATGTTCACTTTGGATCACCTGGAGAGAATTTCAAGCTTTATTGCTCCCCAAGACTCTGTTTCCTCCTGTACAGCTGCAGACAGAACAGGTTTGGGTGGGTCAGTTTGTTTGTTATTCTTGGCCAATAAAGATTTCAGTGACACAGCAAATATACTAAATCTGTGTGCTTCAGCTCCAGGGACTAGTCAGCAGCAGAAAGTAATCAGAGATGGGAATTAAGAGAATGATTTTGTGTCCTATATCCAGGGAATGCCACAGGATTGCTGGGCAATATTTAGACAAGAGACTGCTGGAAAGAAGCTTCTAGAAAAAAACAAAAAACAAAACAACACAAAACCAAGCCGAAACAGAACACAAAACTCCCATTTGCTATTTCTGGTACACATACCATATTTCTGGTACGTATTTTAGGATTATTCCATGATGTAAAGAGGCGAATATATTGTAGAACAGAAAGAATGTGAATTATAAAACCAATTAGGCTGCTTGTGTAGCAGAAATAAAAGAAGGGAAAGGGATTAAGGAAGAAAAGAGAATGAAGCAAAACACAAGGATTTTCTAAAAGAGCATACTTTACTACAGAAATTATTTTGAATCTGATGCATGGCTGCAGCATGCTCAGTGCTACCCTGCCCATCCAAAACCCTCTGCCTGCCCCGCAGCTGAGGCAGAGAGAGGGAGGAGGGACATCCCTTTTCAAGCTCCTGGACAGTAAAGAAACATGGAAATCATATTTTACACCTCTTCCTGAAAGTATTAGAAACTGAAATCATCTTGTAGACTGAATTTTTAATTATTACATATTTTGTTTCATGAGTACCACATAGAAGTCAGAGATGAAGCACTCTTCATCAGGTTGTGTTGTCTTCCATGTACCATGCAAAAGTTGTTGGCAACACAGAAAAACAGAGTTTTACACAGTTTTGTGGTATCTGACAACACTGAGCCCTGAGTTACCGGTATGAAACCAGTATTCAGTTGTATGTGATATTGTCTGATTATCTGAATCCTAAATACCACTTTGGTACATCTGAAAACATTAAGATCTCAACCATATCATCTTAAAGGAAGATCTACAAATCAGATGAATTTTTAAGAATTCAATTATTCAGATTACTTCTGTTTTAAATTACAACTGCCTATTTCTATATCCACCTTTTTTTCAACCATGGCTGTTACTCAAGCTGACTTAAAAGCTCACCTTCACCTCTGGATTAATTCTTTTCCGTGTCTCCTCTCTGCTTCCATCTTCTGTTACTCACTTATATGCATCATCATTCTCTTCTCCCTCTATATCACCAGATTTTGACTTTTCTTTCTAATTAATACGATTTTCCTTCCAATAGGCTTTTAATCCATTCTACTTCAATTTATCCTGTTGGTTTCCTATAAACAAACAAAAACCCTGCAAGGGAACCCCTGCTCCAAATCCTACTTTCTTAAAACACACAGGAAATCAGAATTTAATCAAATAGCAGCAGAACTTTTGTTTTAAATACCTGAAACCTCACCTGAGATCTATCAGGGAATACAGTTTCCTTAAAAAAAAAAAAAAGAATTCTTAATCCTTTTCTCCTTGTGAAATCCAGTAGAGCTAAGTAAAGATCCATTACTTGCAAAATTGTTTCTCTAATAAATCTATTAGATCAGCCCTGACAAAAATGAATTTGCAATGGAGAACATCATAAATCATTCAGGTACTTGGAAAAGTCAGGTCGTTTGGAAGGTGTTACACCTCTAGTGGTTTTGGTTTAAAGCTGCTTTGCAAGACCTTTTCTGACAGATACTTTTTGATGGAGGGTTCAGAGCCTCTCTCTTTCCTTGGTTACGTATTTCTCCTGAGACGCTTGCATATCAGTCTGGGTGAGAAATTGCGCACAAGAGAACGGGAAGACCCAGGTATCGGTTTGCCACTGCCAAGCCCAGTATGGTTGTGAAACAGGTCATGTCATGACTGCAAAACTACCTGCTTTAATTATTTCTTTCTTAAGCAGGACAGAAAGGTATTCTTGCTGGTAAGCAATGTAATTTCAATTTTTCCCCTTCTTTGCATGGTGGGCTTACTTAAAGGAAGTAGAATGCTGCAATTCTGTTCATAAGCAAACAAAAAAAAATCACTGGATTTATTGATTCATCGAGGGAAATTCCCATAGAGAACAGAAAATTAACTTTTCATTACATTTGTTGTTTTTACAATTTATTCATTATCATACTGTGAGAGGAAATTCAAGCACAGTCGCATTTTAAGTAATTGTTTCGACCCAGAACTTACTCCCTTGCACAACCCATCCACCTCGCCGGCAAAGGCCGTACACAGGGAGCACAAAGGGAGGGTTTCATTGCAGCTCCTCAGCCTTCTCCTTCAGCAAACCGCCTCCAATAAGCACAGGTGACACAAGGCACACGTTTGTCCTGACACCGCTCTGCGTATGAGAGGAGTCTCCTGCCCACCACTGCCTCACAGTGATTGTTTCTTCCTAAGGAGATTTAGGCAGTTTGCGTCAATCAAGGATTTAACAAGAGACATAAATGCCATCCCCTCTTAACATAAACAAACAGCTGCCAGCACCTTCCTTGATGAGCTAAGGGTGCATGGGCGGCTGGCAAAAATTATAAAAGTTAGTCATTTCTAGTGTATTCTCCCCTTTGAAACCTACTACCTAATCTTATCTCTTAATCATAGGACTGATTTTAAAGGTTCTTATTTTTCTGCAGTAGCAAAAAAATACTTAAAAATACTACAAAGGCAGATATAAATAAAATGGGCATTCTTATGAATAATATTAAATGTCCAGAATTACATACAGAATACAAAAACCATTAACAGAGTAAGCATAGGCAATCATTAAATGTTTTTCCAACTCCAACTGACTAAATGAGGAAACAGATAGAACTTAAATAATGAATTATTGTATAAGGCTTGCTCCTTGGTCCATGAAGTAGAGTACAACTATATCAGACTAACAGCAGAAATCAGCATTCACAAGTCACAAGGCTTCAATCCTTGTCAGATCTTCTTTTTGCAGTAAATTGAATAATAATTTTAAAAAATCGTGAAATTAATTGTTTCAAATTGCAATATCAACACAGAACATGCTTGATTTTGCAAGCAACAGCTTCTGCTTTTTAAACCTGGCCATGTTCAACACATACTTACAAACCAGACAATTACATAACAGAATTATGAATTCTTTAAAAACTGTCCCAATCATTCCCACAATGAACTTTGGAAAATTAGCATAAAATCATGAGTTTGCCAGATGCCCAGTAGAAGCCGAATGAAGAAGCATCCCTGCCCAGCAAATGATCTGCCACTCAGTGGGTTGCCGGCAGGGCTGGATGCGTTTCTGCTGATCACTCCCTTCCACACTCTTCACCACCAGCACACACATGCAATTTTTTCCAGGTAGAAATGAAGTGGCTAAAATACATCTCACATATTGTCTTATTTCCTCATAAAATAATTTAAATCCAAGTACTTCTTCTTTGCCCTAGATTCTCTTTTTCAATAAGCCATTTGGTAGCTCTCACCAAACACCATTAAATCAGTTGTAGTCATCCTTTTAGCAACATTTCCAAAAGTTCCCTTCACGATATTAGAAGCTTAGTACAATTATAGAACCTCTTAGCACTTGAACTTTTGATCTGATTTCTCAAAAATAGCCAAGACTCACAGATCAAAAGAACATTATTGAAAATAACAGTATTAATGCTATTCAATCAGCTCCAGTTTATTCTAGTCTCTTGAAGCAGAAGGCTGCGTGCTGCATATTCTATTCTACATTCAGACCGACTCAGAATTCAAAGCTGTGTCTTCGAATATTTCATTCTAACACTGTTAAATAGCAATCTGGGAGGTGTGCAAAGCCCTGTGCTAATATTTTGAGGTAAAGTTTGTCCATCTTAATTTCCCAAGTTCTTCTGCTGACAGGTTTTGGGAGTCAAATCCAGAAGTGTCGCCATGAGTTTCGTTCTCTCTATGGCCCTGCAGAAACAGGGATGGTTGTAGGACCAGGGGAACTGCCTCGCAGGATCAGCACCTATTCTTCACTTCTTGTTTTTCTAGTAAACCTCTGTAAACAGCATCCAACTATGGTCTAAGGATGTTTTCAGAAACCTTCAAAACTCTAGGTCCTGCTCACAGGGTAATATTTCAGGGTTTCTTAGACAAAATTAGAATGACATGTATTTCTCTGGAAAGCAGGGTCCTAAACATATACTAAATTTCTGAAAACAAAACAGATGCTGTGACTTAGTAGAACAATTTTGTCAACACATCATCTGATTATCTTTTTATTATTTTTTTTTTTTTTTTTAAGATAAAAGGGTATGAGACTACTCCTACCTAGGGAAAAATAATGCCACAAACATACCACAGAGATTTAAAACTAAAATGGCAATCGCTGGGACAGTTCTTGTTTTCGCTTATGCTCACAGAATCCTAATTAACATAGGGCAGAATTTGGCCCGCTGTGCAAGCCCCATCTAATCCCTGCACCATAGTCTGCCACGCCAGAAGGTTATTCCTTGAAACACTCCCCAGTAAGCCGGATAATTCTAGAAATGACATTTCAATGCCACTGAATCAGTTTGCCTAGTGCTATGATTTAATTTCTAAGCCTTTTCCACTTGACTGTACTTGTATTACAACATAGAAATGGTGACAATGATATCTTGTTTGAGAAAGAAATCAAAAAAAAGGATGACTATTTTGGCCTGTAGATTGGGACACTCATTTGGAAATAACTGAGTCTTTGCAAGGGTAGCATCTTCCCTCATTTACTCTATGTCTACAAGGTACATCTCAAATTATAAAATACAAACACAACATTCAGAAAGAGCGTATCGGAGAAACAGAGTACCATCTAATGTGTAACACAAAAATAACAAACCCATTTGTTTAGTTGTCTTAGGACTGCATTAAAAACGAGACACTGGAGCAGCTATAGCAGAGCAGCTGTTTTTACAATATTTATCTCCTGGCTCCCAGAAAAGGGCCTGTGAGGGCAGGGGAACACAGGGAGAAGCGATGGACTGAGCATCCCAGAGGCTGCTGGAGCAGAGCCGGGGAAAGTTTAGATTAGGTCACATCACTGTCCCGAGGCTGATGGCTCAAGGCCATTTTGCACCTCCTCGCCTGAGCTGCACTTATGGCTCATTATCTGTAACCCAGGATATAAGGCTGAGGGTTTAGCGTAGGAAACTAAGCTTTCTGATATAAATAAAACCAGATCCTGCAAAGAAATAGGTCTTCTCTACTAAATGGAGACCAGTTTTATAAATATTTCCAAGTTCAGCTCCTTGCTGTGCTGACACTATAATCTATGTGGAATAAAGGGCAATCTGCAACGGTGCAGTCTCTGGGGAGAAGTACTCCAAATTCAGTCTCTGATTTCCCATTTATGCCATGTAGGTATTAAACAGGGCCAGTTTGTGCACCAGGTCCAGGGTTTCATACTCTTTGGCAGCCTGGCTTTATTGGCTCCACGTTCACGTCCAGCTGCCTATGCAGGCGAGGAAGAGCTCACCTGATTGTGCTTGCTATTTCTTCACAGCTCCGCAAAATGGGCAGCTCATAGCAGGGCTGAAAAAAGACATTGCTCTGCCTGATGTCGAAGCCAGGAACACTGTATTATGCAGATAAATACACCTATAGTTTTCAGGATATTCCTGTCCTCGTGATATAAGGGACACGAGTAACATGACATATCTCTTTATTTTCACTGATGCCTCTCCTCAGAACACCTGGGTACCATTTAAAGACCACTGATTTTGTTACAGCTTATTTTCCAATTTCACTCAATTTTTTCACCTGTTGTATCTTGCATTGTGTAAAATACTCAAATTTAGTGTCCTTAGTAAAACTCATTTTTAAATCTGCCAGTTATGAGACTACTATGATTTTTTCTTTTTTTTTTTTTTATATTAGCAAAGCAGTAACATAAAAACCTTGAAAAAACACAGTATAGCAGCATAAGGAAATTTGTATCTGCTCCATAGCACTCTATACTCCTTCACGCTTCCTTGAAGACAATTTTAGTAAGAAAAATCAAAGACTGTCAAGTCAACTAAAAATTTAAGTATGTGGTTTTGTTCAAGTCAGACAGATATCTGAATAAATACTTAGGCATATGAGCAACAAAACAGATTCTGATGAGTATTTAATTATTTCATATTCACCGTAGACCGATTTTTTTTAAGTTGCCTCAGTAAATAAATTGCATTCAATTGCAACAGAATTTTCTAAGGTCTGCTATAAGAACATCAATACAGTTTTATAAACCAAGAACCACAAAAGAACACCGAACGTCAAGTGTAACACTGACACAGAAATGTTGAAAGACTTTTGGTGTGCCCCTCACCCCAAGATATATCAGAGCATCTGTCTGCAAAAGACGAGGGGACATGGTGAGGGTTCCTGTACCAGCAACTGGAAACCAATAATGTTATATCATAAAACACTGCAGCCAACTGTAAATATCTCTGAAGCTCACAAAAATCCTTAGAAAGATGTCAGGTAAGTGAAGGTTTTGTGCAACAGAATAAGAAAATACTCCAGAGCAGAGAAAGAAGTGGGCTTCAAGAAGGTCATTTTGGTGGAGCAGGCAAGGCTACTTTTCAGAGGAACTCAGGATGATGTTTCATCCTAGGGATTTTAATACAACCACTTGAATATTTTTTTCTTATATGTATGATGCAGACTAATCTATTCAGATTTACTAACGAAAATTTGAAAGACATGTTCTTACTATAATCTCACCAGAATTCATCTTGAAACTGGGACAATACAAAATATGGAAGGATAAAAACACCAAGTGCTGCCAGCAGCATAAACTCACTTTATGGCAGGATTTTGTAGAAGGCAGAAGAAAAGAGCAGATTAAGGAGCTGATTCTGCACCTCCCAGCACAAGCCAGCGAGATGCTCTGCATGCTCCCTGCCCACAGCCGCATCCAGCCCAGGCAGCCTGGGTTTAAAGCATATTGAAAACTGCAATTAAAACATCTCTCTCTAAAAATGTAGGACTTGAAAAATATGACCTTAGACTTTCCAAAGCAGTTTTCAGCTCAGTGCTCTGTAGCCCATCGCCATATCAACATGGACACTTCATGTCAGCATGCCCTTTTGCTCTGAAATATTCAATGATTTCATGTTTTCTCATGTCAAACTACATGTAAAAGAGAAAAACAGAAGCTCAATACAAACTAGCCATTACAGGACATCCCAAACTATAGTTTTGATAAGGGCTGAAATCTTTCTGGCACAATATAAAAGACACTATGGAATGTTTTAAGCTTGGCATAATCCTAACATTTATTATACAGCATTTTTAGATTTAATTATCCCAACCTTGAAAAAAGCATAATTCATGGACAACACTAGAGAACCCACCTGTACAATCTCTCATCATGGTAGGTGGTGCCAGTTACATTTGGGCACAGTTACATTGAGCTGCACATTCAGAGTAATGCACAAGGGGAATATCACAGCGTTGCACTTGGCTGAATTTTGAGCTTTCCCCCTTGACTACCTTCTGGAGTTACTGGCACTTCAGGCCATTTTGACTGGATCTACATCCAGCTGTGCCAGGCAGGTAAGGACCATGCCAAGGTACCACATGCTCATGAAGGATGGGAAGCACCAGATCCAGAAAAGGATCTGGCAAGGGTAGAGGCCAAACCCAACATTTTGACCCTGAAAGCTCTTTCCTATAAGGCTCCAAAATTTCTTGTGGGAAAGCAACATCTTCCTCTTGAGACAAACAAGAGCCCAGCTCCTAACATTGAGATCCCAGAATATCTCCACCTCGTTCCCCTGCCAGACTTCATCTGGCAGCTTCAGAGTCTGCACAAACAGGTGCAAGCTACTGCAACAAGAATTAAACATGTGAAAGATTGAGACCCAAATACATAAGAAGTTTAACAGAATAAAAATCATGAACATGTAGCTGTATGAAAAGTAGGGAAAATCAGCAGATTTCAAGCACCTGGTCTGCCAGACTAAAAAGCAGGAAAGCAATGCTGAAGATCATGTTCTATCACTCCTAGTTAGAGCTGCTCGAATAATTCATTTTTGGGAGCAGGGACCAAATCGGTGTCTTGTAACATTATGCAATGTCTTGTACAATACTAGGAATACACCAAAATTATTTTTATCAGTTTACTTTTACTGAAATGCAAGTACAAAATCAATCATTTGGGGTTACAAAATTTAATATTTTAAAAAGTGATGTCTAATTCAGGACTCAGTTTTAAGAAACGCCTGAATTAAGATTGTATGTTACAAGTACAAGCCCTCATCAGAAACTTATACTTATTTGGGCCTGGGTAATGTACTGTGTCATGAATGCATTGATGATTTCCCTTTGTTTCTCAGTAACAGTTAAACATATCTCCCATCTGCCAGACTGCTGAGATTTCAATTTCAGCTTCCATAATACATACTCATTACCACAGTTAATATTAATTGGTAATCAAACAGAAAAGCACCTGAAGCAAAGAAACAAGACAAAAATAACCTTTTTATTCCCACCAGGCAAGAAGTGAGACATGGTAATAGAGCAGTATGTTTACCTTTTATGTTTACCCTGTACATAATAAAAGACTTCACCAACCAGAGTGAATAGATATTTTTCTTCAGCACCTTTGTTTTTCAAATGGAAGTATTTTATGATATGCAAAATTGCATTAAGCAAGCAAAATGACTTATTCGGTGATTTGCATACATCTTCCATGGTGTGCACAAAACTTGACAGCTGTGATTTGCTTTACCCATGCATAAATAACAACAAAATTGACCCAAAGACTTTTACTTCACATTTTAAATGTGCAGCCTACTAGGGCAAAGGAAGAGGTTATCACTTCCAGGAATACTGGAAAAATGCTTAGCTCAGACCTAATAAAAAAAAAACAATAGACAAGAAAACAGGACACAAAATGTTAAAAAATAAAAAATTATGAAATTCCTAAATGTCAGGAGATTTGTACCTAGTGACCTCTATGCTGAATGAGACATAACTATAGTTACAGAAGCTAAATCAATAGATATTTCTTTTAAATAGTAAAGAGTATTTTAAGATATTTTGAGAACTTAATATTTCAAATATCCAAATAATTGTATATTTGGAGAATACACAAAAATTTCAAATATTTGCAACTTTTAATAAATTAAAATTTAAAGCATTTCAAAATACTTTTAGAACTTTACAATAATTAAAGTATTTTAAAATACTTTGGTTAATTAATTCTACAATTAAACTTTAAGATATTTTTAGAAGTCTACTATCAGTACCCATCACTGGCCTGAATTTACTGAAGGTTTATTATTTGTTCCTTTCTATAACCATTTCTAGTTATTCAAAATGTGTGTAAAAGTAATTTTTCCTTTAGTCTAGGTAACTACACCGTGCCAATGGAAAGGCAGGTTCCTCATCTGAGGGGATGATTTTCTTCAGATTTAATCAATACTTAGGTGGGAGCATACGGAAGAAAATTACTTGTATGACCTTTGCCTTTTTGAACTATCAAGTCTAGACCATTTAAATACTTCAGTCAAAGTATCCTCTTTAAACAGTACAGGCTTTATTTAGACAATAAGCTGCTCAAGCCAGACAGGTTTCTTATTTGCCTTCAGCATGATATGCACATTGGTTACAGCTGAAAATCAAAACTACTTTTGGAGTAAGTAAGTTCGACAAAACAATACTGTAACATGAATATAAAAGTCAAAATTGAAACATAAAGTGAAAATCTTTCAGTACTAAGTCTTAAATATTTAGAATTAGAAGGAAATAAGTCAAGATAATTTAAAAAAAAATCAAATAATAATCCTAAAAGAAATCTGACCAGAAAAATGTATTCCTTCCTATCCCATGGAAATAACTAAAAATTCTGCAAATTTATCACATTTAAAGGTTAGCCACCCCCATTCTGATTTTTTCCTTCATTTTTATTTACAACTTTTACAAAATTACTTAGGGTTTGTTTGTTTGGTTGGTTGGTTGGTTTTTTTAACTTGTGAATGTCTAAATCTGGACAGCTTTTGGATAGCACTCTCGAGTTTCTAAATATTTACTTAGCTAGTTGCTTAGTAGGAAGGTAGCAGAAATTATGTTACCACCCTCATGCCACAAAAAGTTTAACAGCATTTGGGGTTAAGCACAATATGGCCTTGACAGTAGTTTGCTGTCTTGTACCGGAAGGCATATAGCATAGCACAGGAAAAGAGCCTTGAGGCATTAGTGTAATCCTCCGAGGTTAAAGTAGGAAAGCTAAAATTATTTAATACATTTTAAGCCCATAGTACAGTAAATGGTCCGTTTCTAGGAAGCAATCCTGGCTAAAAATACAGCTCTTGTTAATATGCTGACTTTATGTCTAAAAAATGCCAGAAACAGGTCTCACTGCAGGTATTTCTCACACCCCTCCCTCCTCTCATTCAAGAGTCCCCAATTCACATTCACAAACGTATGAAGCTGAAGTGCTCCTGAGCCTGGAGGTTATGTTTGACCAGGAAAAGGCAAGCTGAAAAGATGGATGATCTTTACTAACATCTTGTCAGGAGTGCCCACATCAGGGGAACCATGGAAATAACTAAAAACTCTCTAAAACTATCAGATTTAAAGTTCTGATCCCCCACTCTGACCAGGGAGTGACCACCCATGAAGGAAGACTTTCCCCACCAGACACCCCAGACCCCCAGGACGGGCTGAATGCCTGGGGAGTTCCCCTGGGGGGAACTGAGGGATGCAGTAAGCAGTCCCAAACCCCACCCTATATGCTATGATAAATTCCCATGAACAGCCGGCATTTGCCCTGTTCTGTGAAAACAAAAGCATTTCACTGTCCTAGTTTACAGCTGTAAACAGATGAAGCAATGCTTATTCATGAAAATTAAAAATTAAAAACCTCAGAAACAGAAAGCAGAATTTGGCAGTAACAGTGCTGAGGAGTTGCACCCATTTAGCTAGAGAACTGGCCAGTTCTCTAGTAATACTGGACCAGTAAGTTCAGTACCATTAAGGAACACAACACACCAGAACATGGCTTGCAAGGGATAAAAGTGCCATGAATACCTGAAAAATGGGAACTCAGTCCTTACAGGAGGCTCTGGGTGAAGACGCAGTTGTTACACTTTGTGCAACAGATCCACTTAGTCACATTTCAGAGGATTATCAATATATTAATGGAAGAATAAAATAAATAACCCTAAGCACAGAACTGCAAAGGCATCATGAATTACCGTAAACACCTTGAAGACTTTGATCACAAAATATTACACCCATCTATTCTACAGTAAATCTTTACTGAATGCATTCTTTAAATAAATTGTGACACAAAACCTGTGTTTCTAGTAGCTTGTCCCTGAAAATGAATGTACGAGTAGAAATCGAGAATGGCCTTAAAAAAAGCCAGTAAATAAATGTGTAATAGTTCTTTTTAATTACTAGATACATTTCCTATTAATAATTATTCTTATTGATTAATTATTTTGTAATTAAACCTTTATTTTTTATGTTTTCAGTCTACAGTCCTTCCTCCTTTCTAGGTGGTTTTCTGCTAGAAAGGAAGATAGATTGTTTTTGACTGCAAAAGTACTTCATCTGCTTTGCTACTCTAACCCAAGCAGCTGCAGTTTAACAGGCAGGGTTAAGGAGGAAAGGTTCAGAACTTTGGTATACCTTTTTTTCCCCTTCAACTAACTTACAATGGCAATCAGTCATGGTCTCAAAGAGCATGGGATCAGATGAAGGTCCTGTTTACTTCCTGAGTCTTAAAAGTTAAGCCCTGATTCTAAACATTTGCTGTTCTCCTTTGTTTCTTTTCTAGATATACTTGATAATACAGAGGAGATCTGGAACACCTCTGATGGCTTTGCAAGGCCCCAGCTCATAAACGGGCCAAACCCTTGCATGAGAAATGGCCCACCACAGATGCTCACAGTTAGCTCAAACCAGTTTAAGATAAAAATGCAAAGATTTCAGCACTCCTGAATGTCCTCTGCCCTCTGGATGAACCTTCTTCACTTTTGCAGCCAGCCTCCCTTTTCAGATTTTCAACAGGTTTATTCATTAAACTCCTTTTCTTCTGCCTCAAGTAGAGAGCAGCCTGGCCACCCTCTTAAATGAGAACCAAGTGTGTCCCCATCCAAAAAGTAGATAAATGTATCTGTTATGTTCATAAATATTAGCTTGGAGTAATGCACTTATCTGTTAGTAAACAGCCCTTTACATCAGTGAGGTTTAAAACTCTCCCTTTTCTCTACAATGACTACTTGGCATCTTTAAGGAGGATTTTTTTTTCTCTTTGGACTTTATATTCTCTGTCACTTTGCAACTTATAGTCACACAAGATGTGAACAGCTAACTAGGTTAATTTTTCTGTAGCTTGATAAAAGTGCATGGCTGATACCAGAAATAATAGGAATCAATCACTTTGGAAGCACAATGGTTTTGAATGGCTTTTCCTCAACTTCCTCCTTTTAGTCAGGCACACTCATACAAGCAAAATCCTATCAGAATGCATGCATTCAGTAGTTAATTATGGGCACATGCCAAGTCTGGTTTTTAAAGACTCTGATTTCAGTGAGAAACACTAAAGCAGTTTTTGCCATCTGGACATGAGGAATTATCTATGGATTTTTACAAATTACACAGTTTGGCAAGTCTTGAAAGTTTCAACCTAAACTACAGTTTTAATAGTGCCATTAAGTCACTTGTTAATGATGGATGGATACTAAAACATAACATACTTCAGGGATATTTTACTCTTCATTTCCAAGTATGCTTCAACATCATTACCATTGTTAATATTTATTTTCTCCTATGTGCATTATACCTGAAATAACTGTAGAAAGTTAACTTCCCTCTTTTTCACACCATAGTGAGATTTGGCCTTGAATCTTCAATAGTTCAATACTTTATGCAGTTTTAGAACTGTAATACAATGCAACGTGGCAACAATACATTGGTTAATATAACTATCCAACAGCTATACAGCTATAAAATCACACTGCTAAAACCCACCAGTAAGACATTAGCATACTGCAGTATATCAAGAATAAATCAGCTACTAGCACATGAAGAAGAGCCATACAACCATACAACATTATAATTAACTAATCTGGAATTTATTGCTAAAGAGCTGTTTCATTCCTTTTCCTTAAAAATGCAATATTTACAACAGAGAGTTTACGCCGTCACTAGGAGAACACCAGTTCCCAGAGCCAACACGTTCATTACTCATGATGTAACTCGCAGCATGAGGAGTTCCTTGAAAACTGTATACTACAAGGATACAGTAGTTTCCATTAGTGTGGGAACATACCACATTTCTCATAGGATTCAAAGTATTTCCCTTAGCAACAATAAATCTATGGAAAAAGATACAAGGGAGTAGTTAAAAGCATTGGCTATAAGTGAAAAGAAGTCCTTAATTCACTAGCATGAGCTAGCCTAGCACTGTTCAACTCGTAAATACGCACAAAATACTCCAGTAGTTTAGACCAATTGGATCTTAGATTTCAACGTAAGTGACTTTTTTAAATTAGTGTTTTTTTAAAGGAGGCAATATGCAGATTTTAAGGTATATTTTAGTTACAAACACAATTTCAAAGGAGGTACTTTAAAAACAAACGAGATATTTCGTCCCGTGGAAGAGGTCACCTACAAAATGTCTCTTAAAATGATCTCTTTCAAATATACCAAGATGCTAATGGAAATTTACAGGAAAGGCTGCAATTCAAAAGCCATTTTTTCATGGGTGCTTCAATCACCCACAAAAATAGTTCAAATTAAAACCCACATGCTTACTTGGATCTGATCACTTAGCACATTATTTTCCCACGAGCAGTTATGACTTAGAGAGGTGCCTTATTTACCCATCAATACGTGAACCCTTCTCCGTGACCACCGAATGGGTCCAACAGTGACCGACCTACAGTGCAGAGGTAACCCTATCAGTAAGGTGGTATAAGGCCATGTTACCTGGGCAACACTGTCAGACATACCAAAATTGGGACCTATTGGAAAAAAAAGTGATTGGGGAGGGCTGTTTATATGGGTGAGAATAGGGAAGAACTTGGGAGGAGAGAAGGGAAAATAAGGGTCAGCAAATTGATGTGGTGACTGATGGTGTTTGGGGGTGCTTATCAGCAACCCCAGACGTGATCCCTGCGGTCCTCCTGCAGAGAGCTTAGAAATGATGGCACTGGATTAAATAGTCATGCTGCTAGGCTATCAATGGGGACTGGCTTTGCTTCAGACAGAAATATCCCCCCTCCTCACACCAACCCCACTCCAGTCATGCACACCAGCTAAATGCCCCACTTGGGTTTCCTTCCAAAACCTGCAGACCAGCACTGCCTGGGGCACAGGCATGGGGACTGCAGCCCTGCGGACTCCTACTGGATCACCAGATTTGCTAATATAAAATAAACTTCCCATTTTGAAAGGTGGGACATTGGTTTTATTTATTTAAAGAGACTGCCAGTCCAACAGTGTACAGAGGTGACTGACTGATCACGTTAGATCATCTGATGGAGAAAACCAGATGCAATAATACATGCATTGCAGTGCAGCCCACATTCCCTGCCATCACTAATGCATGTCAAAAGACTGAAATGTCTGCTCTGGTGACAGTGTAAAAAGATGTTGTGTGACTGATGTTATTTTACTTATCAGAAATATAGTATAATCATACCTAGCCTTGCCCTCGCACTGTTATACAGCACACAGAGGTTACATCAGAGCAGAATTACTGACTTCAAACATTCAGAGATAATTTCTTACCCTTATATAGAATCATAGAATCATTTAGGTTGGAAAAGACCCTTAAGATCATCAAGTCCAACTGTTAACCTAGCACTGCCAAGTCCACCACTAAACCACATCCCTAAGCACCACATCTACACGTCTTTTAAACACCTCCAGGGATGGAGACTCAACCACTTCCCTGGGCAGCCTGTTCCTATGCCTGACTACTCTTGCAGTGAAGAAGTTTTTCCTAATATCCAATCTAAACCTCCCCTGGTGCAGCTTGAGGCTGTTTCCTCTCGTCCTATCACTCGTTACTAGGGAGAAGAGACCAACCCCCACCTCACTACAACCTCCTTTCAGGTAGTTGTAGAGAGCAATAAGGTCTCCCCTCAGCCTCCTCTTCTCCAGACTAAACAACCCCAGCTCCTTCAGCCGCTCCTCAGAAGACTTGTGCTCTAGACCCTTCACCAACTTCATTGCCTTTCTTTGGACACGCTCCAGCATCTCAATGTCTTTCTTGTAGTGAGGGGCCCAAAACTGAACACAGTACTCAAGGTGCGGCCTCACCAGTGCTGAGTACAGGGGGCGATCGCTTCCCTAGTCCTGCTGGCCACACTATTCCTGATACAAGCCAGGATGCTGTTGGCCTTCTTGGCCACCCGGGCACACTGCTGGCTCACGTTCAGCTGGCTGTCGACCAATATGACAACAATAAGCACATGACAGAGCTGACAACATTTGAAATGATACTCAAGAGTACAGTTTGTTCAGAGGAAAGCTGGAAAGTCACTTAAGAGATTTAGCTCTATCTTTGTGTCATTTTGCCAGGCACTGAAGAGCGCAGCCCTGGTCTGCCCTGTCCCCTCTCCTGCCGCTTTGTTGGCTCTAGCACTGGGAACACTTTGAAATTTCTGGCAATCTGACACTTTTCAACTTGCTCTTCATGTCAAGGCTTGCAAGAGAACTTAATTAAGTTTATGAGCTTTTGTAAGTGACCTTGCAAGAGCCCAATTGTCAGCACTGAAATAGCTGTCACACAGCTATTTAATTTCTGTTTACAATGGGAAAAACCTCCTAACAGAAGTCTCCGTGATATTGAGAAACATTTTACAATTAAAAAAAACAACAAGAATTTGTCTCTTAAAATGAAAACTACCTAAGTGAAACTAATCATAGACATTAATATTACATTAATAATACATTAATATTACATTGATACTTTTTAATGGTTGAAAATACATTTGAAATTAGATGTTTTGTTTATTTTTCGTGGAAGAATACAATTTATCAGTTGCTGAACTGCAAAGCTGCTTTAGTTGGCAAAGGGTGATTAAGTTTCTTCTTCCTCTACAAAAATCTGCTCCTAAAAATACATTATTTTAAGAGGAAATCAATGTCCATTCTATAGTTATATTTTGCCTCATTAGTGTTATTCTCTATCAATTGTTAATGACTCCAGAGAATATCACCATGTATTAATGCCTTCCAAGTACGGTATTCCACGCACTTATGCACAGCAAGTACTTACACATTCCTATTTTGTCAGTGTTTAGTAAGAGACGAAGTCATTAAATAAAACCTCAATTTCCTTACAATAGAAAGTATGGTAAAAGCTAGAAGAAAGTGCACTCTTTGCTAAGTGATCAACCAAACAGAACCAAAAAATTAGTTGTCTGGTCTATGAGAAACAAGTCATAGTATATGACCAACTACTGACTCTGCAAATCAAGGTTTTCATGAGAAGCCATGAGTTATTGAATTTGGGGGTTGTCCCGTGGTGCTTCTGCTGCATATTCATCTGTCTGAATCAAAGCAGAGTGTATTAACTGCTGCTCTAATTTCTGACAACTAAAAAAGGCCATAATTATGGTGAGGCATTCCAGTAACATTCCATTTTCACCATAGGCAGGAGATGTCATATCTGACCCATGCCTTCTAATAAGAAATAAATAAAGAGGTAGATATCAACAGCTGAGATAACATCACTTCGATTTCCCTGTTCCCATTGTGCTTTTGGGATTTCATTCTGGTTTTCCTGATGTCTTTAGACATTCTTGCATCTTTAGGGAGGAACTTTAACTTCACGGACAACTGAATGTCCCTTACTCCTGAATGGCCCTTGTTAGCCAAAGAAAGAGTAAGCCAGAACTTTTGTTACTTATAGTTTAACAACAGGAAACCACATTCAGAAGTGCAGCAATGAAAAAATCTGTAAAATAATATCTTGTGTATTAGTGCACTTGAAGGACCCAACAGAGCTACACTCCATTTTTTTTTTTTTAATAACAGCATCCTCTCTTAGTCTTGGAGAGATTATGTTCTTGAAATGCGTCTCTCTCAAATAGTTTACTAGTCTTATTTCAAGAAGTAATATTTACTGTTATTTAAAAATATTATTCTTATTCACAATAAGAGTACCTAGTGCACTAGACAGTGCTTTATGTATTTCACGGCCTTCTCTCTTGATTATTGTCTCCTATGGTGCATATGGATTCTTTATTCAACACAGGGTAGATATAGAGGGAAATCTGACAATAAAACCTCAGAATGACTGGAAGGCTCAAGGGAAATCATATCAAAAAGTGCAATTCACTCTTTGCCACAGGGTAGATTTCAATTTGGAAGCAAGACTTCCAGTGAAAGAAAAAGCCCACAAGACAGTAAAGCCTGCAAGTACTGACATAGATGAACCCTGCAATAAAATAATTCACACCTGAAGAATATGGTATTGGTTTGAAATGCTGAATATTCAAAAATTGAGGTGTTGTTTGCAAAGCACCTCCTATTATTTTCTAAAAATTCTGAAGATAACAAGATATTATTACAGTAATTATCAAAGTTCCTGTAGAAGTTTATCAAATTAAATTTACTTAATAAATTCTCCCAGAGTTGGTTATGAATATTTTGCATCCAGGAACCAGGTTCTATAATGTGGCAGAGGTCTCACGGAGTGGGATTTGCCCTGAAGAGCAGCCAAGGACATGCTGAAATGAGGAAACAGCATTTGGCCTGGAAATAGGGCAAGAACTCAATATGCTGTATCCAATAGAACTGAATCTATTATAGTAGCTAGATACTTATTTACTGAAGCCAACATGAAGTGAAGGAAATTAGGAAGCAGAGACAGTGGGAAGTCAGACATAAAGGCAATCCCTTAGGCCTCTGCATAGAAGGCATCACTGACAGACTCTAGGCACAGGTCTGGATTTTTGAATTCTTGAAACCTAAAGCTTGTACAGCTGTATTTACTTCTTTGCTGTTTTTTTCATGGCAAATTATTTTGAATCTCTCATGTCTTTTGAATCTCTTCTCTCATTTCCAAGATGTTTTCACTTGTGATTGAAAGTGTTTAGGAATCATGTATAATGGAAAAGAGAGAGATCTGCATTGCCAATGTGTATCTTGGGAATGTAACATATGCTTCCACATATGAAACTTTTTTGCATGTTATTGGTACATATATTTTTTCCTGTGTGACATACCTTTGCATATCATTGCCCGGATTTATCTAGTCTAGTAATCAACTGTTATATTCTGTGTTAACAAGTGATGATGCTGTTTTCATTCTATAGAAGATGTCTTACTGACACCTCAAGAGGCAACAAATGAACACTTCCTAGTAACGAGGTAAGTATATTTCTGATAATCATTCAGAGAAACTATGGTAACTGTGTTGTTTATTTTTTATTGTAGTAATTTTTATGATAGTTCTTTCTACCACAATAAATAATAAAAAGGCATGCTTTAATTGGTTTAGTTTTCTGGACTGTATTACATTCAGATTGTCTCTAAATACTCAAAAATTATTTCCACATGGGAAATCCTGCCTTCGTTTCCCTCAAAACAGGCTACCTAATGAAAATGGAGCTTAGGAAGGCTTTCAGTGTAATCAGTAGCCCTTATGAATTCGGTATAAAATAGTTAATGGTTAGATATAAATATCATCTTATGAATGAGTATAAATAGCAAGAAATAAACAGATACAGAAAAGCTTGAGCATATAATTAGTAAATTTCCATGAAATTCTGATCAATTGTATCCAAAACTTTATTACTAAAATATGGACACATTTCTTGAATATTTCTCATGAGCCTTTCTTATTGTATGCATAATTTTTGTTCAGCATCACACATTACTTGAAGGACAGTATAACTTAATGGCATAAAATAACTGCAGGACATTACAAAATCTATACACAAGCAGAATTCCAGTTGAAATTTAGCAACCATGACAAGCACAAGTATTTTTAAAAGGGAGCAAGATGAATCCAAACAGAAGATTATACTGCCTTAACATACAGCGCTAGCGTGTTCAACACAACATAATATTTCTATATAATCTCTAACATTAATCAAACATGAAAGGGTTAAAACTTCCGCATCTTCCTCAGTTTTTATAGAGTCTTCCTAGTGTTGCAGTATGTTCTCAGCCCTAAGTGTCCAGTAGCTGCTCTCTTCTCTCCCTTTCTATTTCCCTTGGCTACTACACTTTTAGGAATAATTCTCCCATTAATGCACTGATGATTTGAGTGAAGAACTCATAAATGCTTATGCAGTTACATGCTTAAATTTGTCATTCATCACTGGAAAAATAAACCATTTATACTTTAAACACTCTGAGCCCATTGACATCTCTAGAAATGCAAGATGCATCTGGCAATTTGTCACAAATTTAAGTAACAGGCATATTTCAGTCAGCTTTAGTCTTTGCAATTCAAATACAGGAAAATTACATTGCAAATTTATACTGAAAGTTTCTCCGATTTTAGTAGTGGCAAAAAAATTAGAAAAGAAAAAGGGAAATGACAATAGAAATAACTAACCCACTGGAATAGATAGCTGGCATTCCTGTATACAGTTTTTAATGTCAAAGGTCAGTACAAATACTACTGAGAAAAACAGGCATAATTTTCTTTTATCCACAGATGCTTCTGTAATTCTATTTCATCTCAGACAAAATAACCTTCAAAGTCAGGTTTGTATTTTTTCCTACGCTTTCCTCTAAACCAGAATAAACCGAAGGTCTCTAAATAAAGTTTCTCTTTGTCAAGACAGTTCAAGGCAGCTCAGATTGATTGTGACTGGGTCAACCAGTAACTTCTGCTGCCTTTTTATTAATGCTTGATACTGGAAATCAAACTAACTTTGACATCTTAAAAAGGGGAAAACACATTCCTCTTACCTTCCCCTTTGTATCTGTGTGGTTACAAAAGTTTGTAGAGATCAGAAGTAGCAATTAGACATCTGTGGTAAATGCTTATGTATGCTATTACACGGTATTAAGGAAAAATACTCCAGGAAAGTTAACTTCTCATTACTGTATGAAGTCAGTCACAACAACTTTCTACCTTTAACATAAATTGTCCTCCAGCCTTTTTCAAACTGCTGCCTGGTAGTCACGAACTCAGCACAGCACACATAAAGATGAAGTGCTAAAATTAGTGATAGATTCCAATTTGGAATCTATCATTAATTTATTTTTCAAACACGATTGCTTAATTTTAAAGATCAAGCAATCTGCCTGAGTCAAGCAGTGTTATCAATAGGGATGTATCACCCACATCCAGCCCAGACTCCCAGGGCCAGCAGACTGAGTGCAAATCACAGCCTTGCACACACAGGCTACTACTGCCTGCAGAAACTGCCATCAGTGCGACTCTGCTGGTACAGCCCAGCTGCGGTGAGGATGTGAGCAGAATCCTCGTTCCCCTGATTCAAGGCAAAACTTTCAGAAATTTCAGGGGAAGCAAGTCCTGTAGCTTACAGCAGACTACTTTAAATTCTGCATGCCCTGACGACCTTTCTGCTAATCGGATTATGCATGTAGCTCCAACCAAAACCAGTGGGAATTACACTGATAAATAAGTACAAGAAAAACCAGAAGAGGAGATAATATGTAATTAAGCCTTTTGCCTTTTGTTTCCTAGTGCTTTGAATCCCCTGAACTTTCTGTAGCACACCACTTGAGTCCTGTGCAAGCAAAGGGAGACAATCCGGCAGCTACAGTAGTTTTCCCACAGGTTTCCCTCTGAAGGGTGGAAACTACTCAGGCCTGCCGCTATAAATAGAAAAAACCTGGGCTACCAGTGGACAGAGCCAAAGTCCTCATCAGAACTTCACCGAGGAAGCTTGCTCTATCACCTGAGAATGCTAAAAGCTGTCTCCAATAGAAATTAAGGACTTGATAACAACCAGAAGGAAAGCAAATGACAACGTAATTTCAGTCCATGATTATTTGACAGAATGAGTACCACATTAGCGCACATTAGGCCAGGCGGAGATGGAACCAAAATAGCACCTTATTGATTTACCAAGAAAAAAAACCACTTCATAAACATGAGATTTCCCCCCCCCCCTCCCCCCCCCAATAACCTTGTATTTCAGCCAATACTATCTACGGCTGTTTCAGCTATGTCAATCTTTAAATGTCAAGGGTCATGATTTATCAAAGGATGAAGTCCTCCATGCAAGCCAGAGTTCAGTCATCTATTGCCTTTTGTGCCATAGACTACTTCAGTTACTGCATGGAGAGATCTTTAAGCTCACAGAGATACTGTTGCAATCAGCAGTTCTCTACTTCGACCTTCCATCAGATCCTTGCCTACCCTCTTTCAGTAACATCTTAAAACAACCCCTTGAAATGAGCAGTAGCTCTATTATTGTTCCACAGACAGGTGACATTTCCATCTTCAGTATTTCCTGACTTCACCCAAGTTTGTAGCTACAAGCAGCCTCCTCACAAATCCAAACCAGAGTAATAGCATGCCTGTAAATAGCGAGTGCTTCTGTCCAAGCTTTCCTCCTTCGTGTACCTTCAGAACCTCAAGCAAAAAGAACTCATCCAAAGGAATGTTTTGTCCTCTCTGTTAGGAACACAGCAAATTTCATTTGTATTATCATTATCCTCCATGTTTCGGGGTAAACCCATGCTCAAATAATTTTTCAGTTATTTTCAAGCTTTTTTCACTGTCTGTTCTTCAAACTACTTGTTTAATTTCTTATTTTCAAGTTGACCCCAAATGGAGACACAAAAATAGAACTCTTAATGTCGCCACACCCTCCTCTTGGTATTTTTGCATTTGTTTAATCCTTCCTTTCTAATACTATCACATCTCTTAAGATTCAAAGCTCTAGTTTGTCTTTCTCTTTATCTCCATTTTCTCCCTTTTTATCTTCTCCTCTCCTTTTTTCTTTGACCATTTAATCCTCCATTTTTTCAAGTTACTCCATGTTTCAAGAGTTTCCGACTCAATATAACTGAACTATTCTTTACATTTTCCACAGATGCCCCATCCTCTCTTGAAACATTCTGAGCTGGAACAAGCATATTTTACTACTGACATCCCATCTTTCATCTTTCATCCCTCACTTTCTGTACCATTGCAACACTGTGTGTACCACCATGTAACTTCTTAAGTAATAAAGTGAGATAGAAATATCAGTCACTTTTATTAGCTCAGGGAATTCACCGGGAATTGTAATTTAGTTAATTACATATAAGTCAGTCTTCCTCCTCTGTAAATTCCACTCCTTTGAATTTGAGTGATACTAGGTGTGTGACAAAGAGCGTTAATAAGTAAGAGGACAGAGATAATGGATACTTTGCAATCAAGAAGATTTATCTCTTAAATACCAACAATGACAACTCAATTTTAATATTAATAAGAGCAGAAACATACTGTGTATGCACTCTTAAGCATCCTAACTTATGGTAATAGCAATGCAGCAAATTTCCTACCCATCCAAACCTGTCTTTCAGGGAAGAAGAATTACTCTACCAAAGTGGGACACAGACTTTGTTCTTTTTTTGCAGTGGGTACCACGATCTACAACTACTGACAGCAGAGCATGGCAGGAGGCTCCACAGCTTTCAGCTAAAGAGCTAGAATTTATTTTTGGATATCTGTGGCTCAGTGACCTTTCTGCTCAGTAGGTTGCCTTGGCATGAAGTCAAGGTTTGCAGCCCTCCAGCAGGGCTTGTATGGCTCCAAAGGCCAGAGGACGTTTGGATAGGAAAAAAGGGCTGTATCTGGAACTCTGTAAGATCATGCTACCCTTGAAAATTACATCAGGTCTTTCACAGAATACTTAAAAGTGTTTACTCCTGTAATATGCCCGTAGAACAGATTGGCCAAATAGTTTACAGGAAATATAGGGAAGAAATCTTTCATTAACAGGCATAGAGCAGTATTTTGAAGACCCTATGGTACTTCAAATTTATAAGTTCCTTTAAGCTCAAACCTCACTATCATCTGCTGCTTAGGTCAAAAACATCGTTTTAAAAAACGCCACCATGTCCCATAGCTGCATTTATTGTAATCTATTGGCTTTTTCACAGGTGTAGGTCCTACCTACAATTGTCACAGAGCTCAAGGACAGGATTGCTTGTATCTACATAAAGTAACAAACAATAAAATTGCTTATATAGGACAATAAAAATTAAATTCATGTCAATAGGAGTCAATTTAACAAAATTATTCCATTAGGGATAATTAAATGGATGCATTTTGCAAATCAAATATTAAAAAAACCCAAGGCATTAGATGACGAACAGATTTTACAGTCATCTTGTCTAGGTCAGCCTCAGTTCTTCCCAGAAACTTTCAAAAACATTCACATGTGGCAGCACCAACAGACTTTAGAGAGAGAAGTGAAAATATTCTCTACGTAATATAAAACTGAAGTCACTGCAGCTCCTCCATGGCCATTTAATGCATTTAAAAAGCCACACACCTTGTGCAGCAGTGACCAAAGCTTTCCTCAAAACCACATGCACAAAACCAAGGCTGTAATTCACACGTCTGGAAACCCTGGAGCCTGTATCGAAGTCATGCAGATCTATCAAATGGTATCTGAAGAGCTTCCAGGGAAGAAACATCCCACTAAGAAGCTGTCAGTTCCTCAGCTCTTGAAAGACATGAGAAATTCATTTCTCAGCCTTGCGATTACTGAGGTGAGGGTCCTTGCAGCAGTCAGGGGGCTGTCAGACACATTGGTGCAAAATGTTGGCAAGGGTCCCAGAAGCTGCCTAGTTTTTAAACACTGTAGCAGGTTGTTTTTTTGTTGTTGTTTTTTTGTTTTGTTTTTTTTTTTCCACAGGGGAAGGCACCCAGGGAGACACTTCGAAGCCCTAAATGGGAAATATGAATTATGCAGGTAGCAGTCTTTTGTATGAAGATACACCAGCATAGCATGGTTTCTGTCCTTAAGAACCTGTATGCTAAAGACACAAAGGATCAAATGCCAACTTTAATTACAGACTAACATAAATTTAGCAAACACACTGATTCACCAAAGTCCTTGACCACAATCTTAAGTTTTAAGCAGGTGAGAAATAAGCTGAAATTTCAGCAGATGTTGAAATGCTTTGCTAGATTATAACCAAAATTTTTTTCTTGCACTCATCCTTGTGATTCAGCCTTGGACCCTCATATTTTCACTGCATTTGCACAAAGGTCAAGATCAAATCATCAGACAGGTAAAACTTCCAGAGTCAAATTCCAGATTTTCAGGGAGCTGAAGATAATCTCCACTTGTTGGGATTTAAACCAAGTGATACTTTGAGCAGGTATCTGATTCTGTAAGATGCCCTTGTACTTCACTGCAGGGTATCTCAGGTTTTCAAAACATTGGAACACAAAAAAAAAAAAATCACTATTATGTTCTGAAAAATTCTCATTACTTGTTTTAAACATCCTCAGTGAAATAGCTATTCTAACTTTTTTTTTTTTCATTTAAAATACTGGTCACAAAATTATCTTTAGAGAAGCATATTCATATATATCTGAAAAAAGGCATATTTATAGAAACTTTGTTCATCCTTTTGTACTTACCCAGGACACATTTTTAGCCTTGGGTGTTTTTAGCATGGCAACATGCAAGGCTGAGATGACCAACAACAGCCTCACCAGCATGGAAAGTCAGATGGAGGGGTAGTCCAGGTGCCTCTGTTACCCCAGTCCCTTAGCCTGGCTGACTCAGGCACACTGAGCATGTGGTCAGGTAGCAATAAAAAAAGTCATTTTTCTTCCCAATGTACAATCCAGTCAAACAGAGACAAATCTTTGCGAAATATCTGTCTTCAGCAGCAGCTGGCTGTATTTCTGTATATCCATGAAATCCAAAGTTGCCTCTTCTCTTGGAAAAGTTAAAACTGAAAGTCAAAAGGACCCACTCCCACAGACACTTGACCCTTCCACCGGGAAAACGCAGAGCCCGGTTGCCCACCGAGCTTCCACCCAAGCACTGAGCTTGTAGGAAAACGAAGCCCAACAGTGGAAGCCACTTGCCTTCAGAGGATGTTGAAGAGACGCCCGGTTGCTGGCTGCACCATTTAACTGCTGGTATGCCTGAATATTTCACGACCCTGGGATCTTCTGAGTAATAAAGAGAATTACGATCTCAATGTCAATAAATAATGCACGCCAACAGGTCGTGCAGGTACCTGTTGTGCCGTGCGTGCCCACGGTGTGGCGGCTGCCACTCCAGCCCCACTGAGGGCACCTGTTGTGCCGGCACCTCTGCTGCGGCGCTGGGCGCACCCGCCAGCACAGACACGGGTCCCAGAAGGGGAATCAAAAGCAGAACATCACTGTCCCTGCTCGTTTCTCTTTGTTCCTATGCCCTTCTGTCCCTTTACTTTTACCTCCTGTCAATCTAGATTACCAGAGCAGATCCAGGCTAAATTTTGCAACTATCACTAGTGATTAGAGTGAGTTGATTGAAATCGGATTATACAGGAAGACCTCTGCTTCCTCACTCAGCACGCGGGCCACTACCATTTGCAAAATACTTACGCTTCACTGCACAGTATGAGAGCATTTGGAGCAGTCCATTTTAAGAGAAATGGTGCAGTAAAAACAAGACAGACTGCGCTGTCTTTAAAAAGAGAAAAGGGATCCTGTTTTTACTGGCTGCATGAATTTACAGGGGAATGTTTCAAACCATTTCCAGATGGAAGAGTTTTGCTGGAGTCTCACGGATTCACCAGAAAGCATGGTATATCAAAGAGTGGCATTATGTACCTAAAGCGTCCTGTGTACCTGATTGCTACTCCTCAAATATGGATCCAGTACAAGCATAACTGTGTGGCGTCTGAGCACCGAACATGTGAGAAGCATCATCCTTCCCCGGGGTAACACCTGCAAATCCTACTGCCAGTATCTATGCAACTCACAAACAGTCTAATTCAAATGTGCTTTTTCCAAAGCACATCATTAAATGCACGAGAAAGTGACCTGCCTGTACCATATTCAAAAATATATATTCATTTCTTTAAATACAAACACAAGCTATCAAGTAAAAAGGTAGGACGTATTATAAAATTATAGTGCCATTGTAAAACTGTGTACTGAATCTTGAAAAGAAGAAAACAAAAATTAAAATACAAAAGGAGAGGGGTGGAAAAGAACAAGTAAGGGGCCAAGATAATAAAAACCAATAAAAAATGTACAAAATTCAGTTAAGTCCAGCTGACAGACACTGTGAATGTGACACAGAGATGCAGTTTGCATTACAACATACCATTTTTCTAGGATTTCCTGAATAATAACTTAATATTATTATCTACTCATGATACAGACCTAGATTTTGCTCCAAGCATCATCTGTCACTTTCAACTCATTGTTTAATGTATTTGTATAAATGCAATGAATTTGTGATTCCACAAATTCAATTTGTGGATGGCTCATAAATTGTTTGTGGGTATTAAAGTAATTTTAAGATCTTTTCCAAGATGACAAAGTAAACTTTCTATTTTGTTAAAAGAAACTCTAGAAACTTTTTACCCCGATTGGGACAGACAGAAAAGCAAAATACATGTATTTTCCAGTGGCAATAACCATCCGATTTCAAAATAATTTCAGTCTTCTGCAGATTTGTAGCCCACTCTGAAGGTAACTAGAACAAGTTTGGTACACTCTGCTTTGCATATGCTACAACGAAGGCTGGTATGCACACAGTTTTTTAATAGATCCCCCTATTTTTAATCAGTCCATCCAATCTCATGGAGATGAAGCACTACCCATTACTGGCTCATCGGCATCTTTAACTAGAAGAATCTGTAAACCTTGATCTCTATCTAGGAAATCAGCAGCTGATAAACTCTAGAAGTTGATGAAGTAGAACAATGTATTTGAGACAGTATGAATTACTGGGTAGTTCAACAGCAGGTTTTTCATTTAAGAGAAGCATCACTATTGTACTGTAGATCTTCAAATATAATCCAGTAGGCAGAAATCCTGCCGGAGTTAAGGAAACCGTAATTAACTTCTGAAAAAAAAAGCCTTACAAAGAATGCAACTATTAAATGTTGTCTATATTTGGGGGAAAAAAAAAAAGTTTCTAGCCTTTTCAAAAATATTGAGATATAGAATACCTTGGATATTACAGAACAAAATTTTGAAACACTGTACTACCGTATGTTGGCAGCCCTACATCAGGACTTAGGTTGTATACATCACAGGTCAGTACACATTCCAGGGAAGACAATGTTAGAAAACAGCAGGTTGAACTTGCGTCCTTCAGTGAAGCTCAAAGTTGGATATGTATTTGTATCTCTAAATTGCACTAGTACTTTTCACGTCATCCTTTAAACGAGGAGACCATTTATGAAATACATATATTTTGAAGGTTTCAGTGAAAACTGCAAAGATCAATGTTAAAATACAAGCTCATGTACATCCTTCTTTCTAAATTTGAGGATTCATTTACAGGTATATGCACATCTTTATCTATCTTGCTAAACTATGCAGCACTTCTTCTGGGTTACAGAGACTCTCCAAAATCTTATAAATGTTCTCTCACATGGCATACGGAATAACTTTATCTATAATCTCAGAACAACTCTGGCATTGATTTTCATCGGTGAGGCACATTCTTCCTGGATTCATCTTTACATGAATCATATATCAAAGATATCTATTATCCCCTTTGTTGTTCACGCTGACCACAGAATCACTTGCCAGCAAGACATTAACCAGTCACTCATGATATACCAGGTTAACAACAGATGCACAATGACAAACAGAAGCTCAGGATTTATGCAGTTCCTCTATGATGATTTTTCTCCTGTCTGGACAAGCTGTTGCATCACCAGGAGAGGGTTCATTCAAATACCTGATATGTCAAGTCCTGACTGAAGTAAGTCAGAGGAAATACTTCCGGTTCAAGTCCTAAGCACAGAAATACTTCATAGTGATAATGTTTTATCTTTTAAAACAGAAAAGATAAATATTCCTTGTCCTGAGAAAGAAACTATAAATTTTAAAAACCGACACTGAAAGGCAGAAAGAGTAAAAATTCCCTGAGGCAGCAGTGTAATTAAGATGGCCAAATAAAGGCCTCCCCCTTAAAAAAAAAAAAAAAAAAAAAAAAAAAAGCATAAACCACAGATGGCAATACACAAGCAAGAGTTTTCAAGGTATGAAATGCCATAGAACAAAGCCTGTGAGTTAACATTGTCTGGAGACAATAAACTGCAAGCCAGTCTTGAAAACTTTAGCACTGCTTACTGATTGGAGCTGCCTTCCGTTCATCAGTGACACATAATCAGGAAAAGCTTTTTAGGTCATGCTTTTGTTCCTGTTAGAGGCATATACTTAAATGCATTGGATTCGACTTCAGTACCAATGAAGACTATGGTATTTTTATCCATTCATTTCTATTGCAACATTTCTAGTCTAATATATGCTTCTCACCAAAGACAAAAGAGTGCATATGTTATGAATAACTGTGTGCTATAGATCTCTACTTTTTTTTAATATCACTGGAATAGATCTCTGATAAAATATAAATTACTTGTGTGAGATGAATACATTGTTTCATCTCATATATAGTTTTGTTAGCAGTAGGAAACTGCCACTGACGTTCTTTTTTTATAGTGACAAAATATCTCTTACATACGATATTTATAGCATGCATGAATACATATTGATACATATGTAACACCGGCAAATATCAAAATAGAATTCCCACATACTTTGATATCAATTTATTATTTCCCTCTATCTGACTTTGACCATAAAATGATAAGATACATGCAAGTAATAAAATAAAAAAAGCCCACAAAAAACATGAGTTCGGGGAGGAAAAAACCAGATGAAAATGACAGAAATAAATGCAAAGGAGATTTCAATGCCATTCTGAAACAAGTTAGTTCTTAACATGGAGAAATAACTTCAGAAGTTAATTTGCTTTCCACTGATTGAGAATCAAGCAGATACATTAAACAGTCAACACTTGTTTCATTGTTATGTCATTATTCTCTGTAATTCCCCAAATTCCAATGGAGTGAAACTAGTAAGTTGATGTCAGCAGGAGCAACCTGAAGCACCCTAAACAGACTTCAGACTTGAACTTGAGGGTTTTGTGATCTTTGCTGAATACGCACTACAGTCAATATATAATCGATAAAGGAACAGGGCTGGGAAAAGTCTGCCTACAGCCGATTCCTGGGAAGAGGGGGCCCTGAAGAGTACAACTCCCATTTTAGTCCTGGGAAGGGGAAGAAATGGCACAAACCAGCATACATAAATCAAAAGAAACATTAACTTAAATAGGCTATGTAACATAAATGAGGCTGCCACTGTGGTAATCTCAGTTCTACTTAATAAAATTACCTGGAAATAAATTAAAAGGTAAGAATTTCCGGGCTTCTCAGAATGCTAAAGGTAAGCACCTGCACATTGCATGCTTGCACAGACAGAAACACTATAAACATACATCTGTGCACTTATAAAGGCATAAATTTCTACTTCCCAGTTGAATTTTCAGTTTCTACAGTTTTAATGTATTATACGTGTATCCCCAATGAAACAATCTGAGTTAGTGAGTCCATTTAGATGCCAACTTACAAATGTGAAGGGAGTCACCACCAGCACAGCAGAAAGCCAGCACATCTTTTCTGAAAGTCCAAGTACGATGTATGGACTGGATGCTGTGTACTAAGTGCTGATCGCGGCACACACCACATACCAGGCTCTCGTCCAGGCCCCACAGCACAAGGGCAATAGCGTCCTCTAGAAAAACTCTCTCTGCAAAGCTACACTCAATTTTTAAACGATTTGGACTCAAATAAAACTGTGGATGATTGCCTCCAATAAGTGTGCTGAAGTTCAAATTCTAGTAGTTGGGCAGGTGAAATAAAAGGGTATGTGACTGGACAGACATCCCTACAGCAGCGTGGCAACTTTCTGCAGTGAAACACTCGAAGTACAAGAAAGATTCTCAATAAGATGTTAAGCAGTTACTAGAAACAGTTCTGTTTCAAATATACCATGTCTAGACATGTTAAAGAAAGAAAACATTTCATGGAGAAATTAATGACTTTATTCCATTCTGAAAGCTAGAGAATATGAGTATAGAGTTTGTTACTTTAGTATCTAACACAAAGGTATCCTACAGTATTGTCAATGGTGTACAACAGATTAGATCAGATCTGACCCTGTATACTGTGCTAAGAAACATAAACTTGGTCCCATACAAACAAGCTGGAAAACAGCTGGCATTTGAGTTTTCTCCTTCTTAATATTAACTCATTTCACAGAATTTTAGAGCAGCAGCTGCTGATGGCTTGCCAGACATGTGCTCAAGTAAAATTAACTAAATTTATTCCCTCACATAGAAGGATTTAGAAATACTGAATTTTACTTAAAGCAGCTAATTTAGTGCCAACAGGATGCATTACAAATTCCTACTGCAAAAAATAATGAATTAAAATACAATAAAGGTTGAAAATTTAGATGCTAACAAGACTAGAAAGTCAGAAATCAGCCCTGTTATATGTAGGACCTATGTGTAATCTTTAATTCCAGAGGACACAAATCTCATTGTAGAAAACAGAAGGTCCTCATCAGATGAGCAATGCTGAACAATAAACCAAAAATGACAGACACATTCTGCACAGGTTCATCATGCCTCATCTCCTTTCTGAGGTTGCATTTCTTGTACAGTCACTGCATCAGATAGTTTTCCTGTCTTTGATGAGCATATTTTCAGAAGATGCCTGTGAGGGAAGATGCTACTGTTATTCTAATTTGATAGCTGGAATATCAATTCCAGATGAGTCCATTAGTTAATGAGGACTCTAGTCTGAGAGGGTTCTGGTCTGATCCTTCCAAGAATTTAACATTCTGTAATACTTTCTGTATTTAGAGTACACTTGTGGACTTCCGCTGTATTGCATACTCAGCAGTTTCGCAAATAAATCTTGATCAATTCAATTTTGAGATCACAGTTGTTTTAAGCCAAGTATTCCCAAATGGTGGTAAGCAAGACACTTAGAGAATGATCTGAATCTCTCCTTTAAGCAAAATGTCCAGCCTTGCCAGGAGCCAAACAAGCACCAAATCCATTTCCATCTTATTCATAAAACTATCCTCTCTTCCTGTCCTACATTCACTTACTGAGCTCCTACTTCAGCAAGAGTGATGCCTCACATCAAGAAAATGGATTATTTTTTTTTCCTGAGTATCAGCCATCCAATGACGAATATAGCTGTGATCTTCGGAAAAAGAGAATGTGGTTCTTTTTGTCTTTAAATACTGCACTGCAGTGTATACACACAATTCTAGGGTGTTTCAGCTTTCAAATAACTGATTTCCTAATCTCAACACTTTATAATGCAGAGGTTTTCCTTTTTTTATTTTTTTATAGGTTTTAATAAAAGTCCCAGCACCATCACCACCAGAAACAAAACCATATGAATAGATGGAATTATTTTGATTGCAACAAGCTTCATGGTACTGCCTGCAACTGTCCTCAGTTCAGAGCTGTGGCTGAAACAGATGCATGTTGCCAGAGCCATTTCAATTTGGCTCCTCAAAATAAGCAGACACTGGAATTAACGTGTCTGCTCTCTAGATATAAAACAGAAATAACAACATAACCTTGCAAAGAACTGCTGTAAATATGCTCGTTAAAGTTTGAGAAGCAATTAGATGAACATTATAGAAGACTGCACTTCTTAATGAAGTTCATTAAAAAAAAGCCTACATACACATAACACAGGAATCCATGACATGGGCTGCCAAACTGTAATTGTTATTATTTACATAGGCCAGGTCCTTCAAGAGGATGAGGCACATGGTCTTCTGCTTACTGATACTGGAAAGATACTGCAGCTTAGACACTGGTCCCTCCTCCTGCTGTCCCTGCCAGCTCTGCTTCTTGGTGGTCATCTCCTCCCTGCCACCAAATGACTTGTGACTGCATAGCCCAGTTCCCGGCCTCCTTTCCATTCTCCTCTGACTCCCAGCCTCACTGTCCATCCCATCAGTCCCAGCCACCAGCACTGCCACCACCCTGCTTGGACGGCCGAACACAGGACAGAGGCACACTGACCCCTTGCTCTAGGTAGATCCCCACAGCCTATTCCAAATCACACTTGTAACTAATGTTTCTCAAAGGATCAGCTTATCTCCTCTAACCTAATTCTAAAAAGCCTCTTCTGGAATAGAGCCCGTGATTGTAGAAAACCTCCAAGTTGCACAATTTCAGAGCCAATGTGTACGGGACGAAAGGAGGGATCGGGTAGCAAGGTGAGAAGGCTGCCACCATGCCGGTACAGCCCAGCAGGCAGGGAAGAAAATGCAATGGATTTACAAAGAGCCAGAATCCCCCTAACTACAAAGCTGTGAAACCAACCGAAATGCAGATAGCTCAAAGTTTGATTTAAAAATTCTTCAGCAGTTATCATAAGATTATAATCATCATTCATATTTTCAAAATATATTATCTGAGATACTGTAGCTGACTCAGGGATTATGCTTCTCAGAACAGGACAAAATTCTATGGATATTAATAACATGCAGTATCTGTTTCCAGTAGTTAGTTTCTAAGGTAGGTAGGACAACAAACTTCTTTCATTATCTGTCCTATTCAGCACTACAAAGAACAAACATAAAGGTTTCATAATAATGCAGAAAAGTATAAAAAAAGAGGTTCACCAAAAGATATGGAAAATGGAAACTATCTATGTTTTTACAAGCTTCTGCATGATGCTTTAGAGGTTACTGAAAAGTTCACATTGGATATTTATAAGTAGAAAATTAATGACATGCTTACAGCAAAGGAAAGCTCAAAGAGTATGTAAATGTAATATTTCAGTGGTATTTTGGTTCATTGCATATAAATAATAACGGAAGTACTAAAAATACTCAAAGAACTGAGATTTAATACTTGGTGAGTGTCACATACTAAACTGTATTCGAAATCACAAAGAAAATTAATCAAAAGCATCAATCAATAACCAATGGTAAGCCAAATCAAGCCTTTCTGTGAAAGAAGATCATGTAGTATATGTTAAGAACGGTATCAATTACTGAGATAATATATTTAATTCTGAGAATATTTTGATAAAATAAAATTCCTCAAGCCTTGGGAGCAATAGGAATTCTGGTATCTATTTCAAAAACTATTGATTTTTTCTACATGCCTGAAAAGTTCTGTGTAATTCTTATATAAGGAAATCAAAAGTACACTATGAAATCTACTACCCCAACCCTTTTGTATGCATCTCTCATCCAAATATATTTACATTAAATAAATGTTTTTCACTGCATTTATTTATTTGAATAGTTGGGCAATATCCTTTACTATGACTTACTGATATAATGACTTGAATATTTTCCTTTTTATTTTTCTGTTCTTCATCTTATGACTACTCCAACAGTTCCTTCAGAACACACACATACAAAAAAAAAAGCAGCTGACTTATTTGAAATATTTTATATAACAAAACAGCAGGAACATTATATACACATAAGCAAAGCCATGAAAGAGTATAAAGGTGCTTGGGGAAACAAAAAATTATTTTAACTTTTTCTTTACTTCTGACACTAATTAAATACACCATATTATTTTCCTGTGGCCATCTCTTGCATTGATTGAAAATTCACTGGCTGAAAAGCCAAATACTTTAGACTACAGCAATAACAGAGATTATAAAACTTTCAGTTACACATTCAATGTCTGAAAAGGACAGGATTCTGAATTTATTCAATGTTCAATTGTTTTGTTTTGGATTTTTGGTATCAGATATAGGCAAATTCAGCCTTCCAACCATTGGTAGGATTTTCTTCTCTGTTGTTATTAGACAACATTATCAAGCATCTCAAGCCCAAATTGCTAAAAATGAGCAATGAAGTTTAGAGCAGTGATATTCAAAATCACTACTAGAACTGTGCAAGCCTTTCAGAGAGACAGTTTCATTTTAAACTCACACAATGTTGTATTTTAATCAGTGAAATCGTCAGCGAAAAGCCAGTACAAATCAGAATCTGTTCTACCATGTCACATCGTTCCTCAGGGACAAGTAACATATTGTGAAGCAAGGATTTCAAAACAAAAATGCTCTGAAACATGCTTTTAAAAACAAAGACAACTATTTGCCATCTTGAAGATCATGTGTCAAGAAAGATACTGGCTTGTACAGCCTTTTTTGATGTCACCTTTCTGATGCCTATTTATATTTGCTACAAACAAAATGATATGATGGGTCTGTATCTCTGCTTCTCATGTTTTAGTGTTTATGCGCAGCTAAGACAGCAAGCATAGTGTCAGCAGCCAGTCCAGGACAGATCAAGGGAAAACACGTGGCTCTGGCTTATAGTACCTTTGTAGTTAAAGTCAATGTGAGGGTCTGAGGAGAAAAGGCAGAAATGGGGGACAAAAAAAAGGTAATTAAATAAAGTTCAGCTTGTTCAGGTAATATTTATATATTGCATACACAGATTATCCTTCTGGGCTGCCCAACACAATCCAATATAATCAAAAGTATTGTACTGGAAAAAGGCCACAAATTACATCATCTTTCATGCACCGAATTAAATGTTCCAGCACCAGAGAGAGCTCAGGAGCATGTCTCAGGCACTGATGGATGAAAGTGATAGGGACTAGCAAGTGGCAGAATGATGTTCAGCAATTTATGGTGCCTGTTAACAGGAGGGGCAGATTGTGAGTGGTGTCAGAGAGCGGCCTCCTGAGCTGAGAGAAGAGCCAGTGGGTAAATACACGAAGAAAAAACAGGAGAGATTCTTATAAATTCCATAACCTAACAGAAACATCTCTATCTCAACAAGATTCACAACATATAACACCGGGGCTGCAATATACCTTAAATTTAAGCCAGTGAAGAGGCAGCATTACTCCCGCCTCCTCCTCCTCCTGCACAGGGAAGGCCATTTCCCACCTTTGCACTGCCAGGCCACAGCACTGGGCAGGCAGGAGGCAGGTAGCAACTGCAGTGGCAAGGGCCTCTGGTGGGGTCTCTCCTCTGCCCTCCTTCACAGCAAAGTGCAGCCACCAGCAAAGCCGTGAAACTTCATTTTAACAAATTGTATGAACCCCAATGTTCATGTTCTCCAAGACTTCATAGCGACATGTGTTTGGAGACAGGTTTACCTTGCGCAGCGGGGGCCCACAGGTTCCTCCATACTCCTCAGTACCACTGAGGTCCCTGCTGCTGGGCTGGCACAGATGTCCTGCCCCAACAAGCTAAAACTGAACAAGGAGAACCAGGCTTGGTGGCTGAAAACAGTCCCGATTGTACCTTCTCCAGCTCGCTGGTGTCTGCAACTAGTTTTGGCAAGCAACACTCCGTTACAATCCTCTCAAATAGGCCTTAAATTCATCTAATTCACTTGTCTTGGACAAGAGACTTTACCCTCCTGAGTTGTGAATAACTGGCATGTTTTACTTTCTCATTCCAGTTCTGATTGGGAAATCTAAACAATTCTCCAGTTTAGAAAGAAAGAATTTTGTACAAATCAATTTTTCCTGGGTCCTAATGTTCCTGTTGCAGGCCAATCCTACTAAATAGACAAGCTGATCCATAGTGTTACGATAACAATGCCACATTGTACCTATTCAGCTGGGGAATTAAATTGAGAAATCTCTGAAGTTCAAACTGAAAAAGTTAATCTATTGAAATCACAGTAAGAGTTTTGTATTTACTTCAATAATTAGTTGCTTATATTAATTCTTATATTAAGAATTCTCTATCTCATTTGCTATGTCAAATCAAGGAACCAGAATGTAATAATTTATTTAAAAAAAAAAAATAAAGTAAGTTACTTCTCCACCTTCTAGATCAGAAACCCACACTTTACGTGATGACAAACTGACAGAGAACTTGCTTTCAATTTGTGATTCATACAACTTTGTATTTGGAGAGTACCCCAGAAATTTGTCGTGTACACAAAAAAGAATGCAACCTCTAAAGAAATGACTGTAAATGCATGTTTTATTTTGTGGTCTAATCTGTCCTTTTTATGCTAAAAGCATGCTAGCTTTCAATTTTGCAGCATGAAAGTACAGAAATTAAACACAACCCACAGGCACACGAACATGTGACCATCATTTAATCAGCAAATCACTTTGGGTCTCACCAACTTTGGCAGTTTTACAAAATTTTTATTTCCAGCTGGTTGAACTGCTCTTGAACAACTTTTTTTTACTGCAGTAGTCACAAACTGGCTTTTCTGTATCGTCTATCATCCATGTTCTCTGTCTAAATATATTTTTTTCCAGAATATATATGACTTTCCTAACGCAAAACATCTACACTGTTCCTTTGGTACTTTTACAGTATCCTAGGAAAATAAGGGTTTTTTTCCCCCCTATAATCATGCCATTTCTCAAAGGGTACAGAAAGCATTTCTGTTCAGCATTCCTGCAACACAGGCTCACAATAACAACTGTTACTGTGAGCAAGTTTTGCACATGAAGGCAGACAGACTTCCTTTGAATCCAGCCAAAGCTCAGCTATGAGTGACTGCAGAGAGCTCACAGAATAAAAACCACCCCTGTGATCTCTGCTTGTACCATAGGTAAATATAGCTATTTCTGGAAAGAGTTTTTATCTTCTCTGTTCTGTCTCCTTTCAATTTCTCTCTTTCATGAAAAAGTTATTTCAATTCAAGGTCTCAAGTCTGAGGTTTATTTCAATATACAGTACTTTGGCATTTTTCTTTAAAATTTACAAGGATCACTTCATCCAGCTTAGAAATGTAGCTATGACTGGGGTCAACTCCTTAACCATAAGTACCAGTACTAGCATAAAAAAATTATGAGATGATGCTATCTCTCTTCGAATCCAAAGCAATTTCAAAACTCAGTATAAAATAAAGGGAGAACATTTGGCCTAAACAGCACGTTTGCAAATGCACGCCTGGAGGAAGGGTGCCCCGCGGGAAGTCCTACGCCCACGGATGGCAGGAGCTTGGCAATGGTGAGGCCGAGCCAGGTCACTGCCCTTCGGACCAGGAGAGATTCCCTGTGCAATCTGCCAGCTTTCCTTAGAAGTTGTCTTAATTTTTTTTTTTCTATTTTTTTTAAATTTAGTTTTTTCAAAATCTTTGTAATTTTTAAGAAATCCTACTCCATACAGATGGGAGGGTGTATCACCATAGATCATAAAAGGGAAAACAGTTTTAAAATGTTTTGTGACAAGCTTACTGGATACCTGTTCAAATGTTGCTGTCTTGGTTCACACCAGTGACTGGGACACACCTGGGAAGCATAGACTCACCTGACCCTGGGACACCCTTTTCTATGGCAGAATTTATTACCTTTGGACACTCTGGAGGATGCATTGGACAAACAGAAAATTTCTTAAAATATGCAATGAATACATTGGGATGTTTGACTCACGATAGGTTTGGGTAAGATGTGTTAGCACCCACGTGCTTTCCAACATCTAATACAAGCCAGGTTAAGATAAAAACAAAAAGAAAAATATTTCCTTACAACTTCCAAAGCAGTCAACAGTTAAAGATGTTTATGAAGACAAAAGTGAAGAAGCTAAATCCTTCTCCAGAAAACTTCCCACAGAATTTCCTGTTTCTACTGCATTTTCCCTCTTTCTGCATCTCTTAACCCTCAGGCTGCAACCCTCACTGAGCACCTCTTTTTGGTGAAGCACTTAGCTTTTTGTAACCAATCCGATCATTGAAGTCCTCAGTGTTTGTCACTGAGAGTTAATTTATTTCCTCCTGATTTACAAAACTGCATGGTCATTCTTCCTGTCAAAATAAATACTTTTTTGTTTCCTCAGAGACGCAGATACTGCCGCCTTAGACCAGGAATCATCTCATGTACTTGCCTGGTTTAATGAACATTTCTTTGCCTCAATCAGGGTAATGTTTCTTTTCTTCTCCTGCCCTTTGGTGACTTGTTGAGCCTGTTGTCTTCTCGTAAGGTTTGTATTGTAATCTATACGTAACCTACACAAATATGTTAGCCCATGTATAGGTTGACTATTACTAAAACATAAAAAGGATTAATGGATCATGGCACATTGCTGATTCAATAGATCAAACATGACAACAACTACCAGCAGCCATTAGCCAACATAGTTTAATTAAAATCTGTAAAAATTCAGCTGTCCATATTACTTGAATTATGGTACTGTGTTTGCAGATATATACACACAAATACATATCTTTAATGAAATGTGTGCACCAGTTCATAACAACATTAACCATTTCCTCCATAAGAAAATGTTCCACGTATGCAACCCCGCTCCACCTAGTTTTTCTATACACATGGCATACTGCCTCAGGGCCTGCTGAATTCTTCTCTTTGGCATCCTCTCTAAATTTCTCTTTATCCTTTCTCTAATTCTTTCAATTTGAATAGTTTATTATTCTACACAAACACAATCTAGACTAAACTCACTTCTAGCCTCACATTTGGACTTTTGCAATTAAGTTCTTCTAGTATAATGACAAATGAATATTGGCATACCTCACGTATGTTTTGCCAAAAGCTGGAAAACTTAAGATACAGGAATTGCACTGACAACATAACTGCTAAACAGTATTTTCCTTTTCTAAAAACCTATAGCCTAATAACAATGTTTCATCACTTGTTATTTTAATATTATTATGTGGTAATAGAGATTCTGCAAAATGGATAATAATCCATTGCCATATTTCTTTCTGCTCACAAGACAGATTGGGTAACATCAATCAATGGATACAGCCTGAAAGGGATTGTATGTCTAAGCTTTTCCTTCCTTAGCTGCTGGAGACCAAGAACCACCGTCTTATATTTATTTACTGGTGCTGGTTTTGTGCAGGCCCATGCTATTTCAGCACACTTTCAATATTGTGGGAGAAAAACAGGACTAAAACCCATGAGATTAAATGTACTACACCATTTTTTCTTTCTTCTCCTTTGGACAATCTTTTACTATGTTTGATTCTGATTAGGCAGATAATTAATCAAACTAGTTTATCTTTTACGTGGTCTGCAGTAGGCCAAGTCTTGCACATAAATGCTGCTCTTAGAAATAGTAAAATATCCAGTTTCAGTAAAATCTGTGGCTCCCAGATTAATTCAATAAAAGAAGAACATGAAGAGTATATTAGGTAATATATTTAGCTCACATTTACAACTAGGAAGATAAGAGTTAAACGGACCCACTTATTTCCAAGTCAGGTAAAAATAAAGAAACTTGAGAAAGTTGTATATGCAACTTACTGAAAAAGCCCACATAATCACAAAATATGGGAAAAGCATTAATAAAGAAAAAGAAAACTATTTTAACTGGGATAGTTTCTGGAAAAAACAAATGGAAATAGAGAAGCAATAAATGAAGCAAGATGTTTCTACTGAAAATAGAGGTATCAATGCCTGTTATAGCGGACCAAGTTCTGTGCACAAACCCATAAACAGAAAGGATTATAAAATGTGAAGATGGTGAGTGTTATTGCTAACAGTCTGGTTACAAACTCCGAAATAGACTTCACAAGATGAAGCATCTGTCTGCATTTCACCAGATGTAGAATAAGTAGGTCACTATTCCCATAAAGATAATAATTTTCACTGCTCTATAACAGATCAAAGTTTGCAAACATTACCTTCAAATTATTATTTCCAGAAGCAACACAAAACCCAAGAGGATTCCTTCTTTCGCATCATGCCTCTAATGCCACACAGCCACGTGTGTGCATTTGAACATAGATACACGATTGCAAGTACATGCTGCAGCAGTTTCTTCAGCTGTTAAACAAATAGTATTTCAGCCAAGTGAAGCAGCAGAGTGGTTCCATCTAGAGGAAGAGTGTGTAAAAACTACTCATCCCTGATAACTAGCTATTTTTAAATAAGGAATAGGCATAAACCATTAATACAGCATGCTCAGTATAAAAGGCCTGCTACCTGGTGTCCATGAATAATCTGTTTCTTACAGCAGTGCGTGCTTGGTTGAACTGGACAGAAAAGATAATGTTGTAACCATCAGAGTTATTAACATCTACATCCTGGACAGTCCTGGTGCAGATATTGATCTGCACCCGTGAATAATGTTAAAGTAGGTATGACTAGGAATGACATATAAAAGGGCTCTACAAGTGAACTTGTTCACTGAGGTGTAAATTATACGTTCAAACCAACGCAAACCAAAACACCTCCTCAACTCTCAGCCCTAATTTCATTTCATCTTGCCTTGACTAGCAAAACTTCTTAAGAACTCCACAAAAGCCAAAAACTTTCTGCTACATATAAAAGGCACATTAACCCATTACTTAAACAAAACGTGTTCTTTCAGCTCTTTTAGGATGAAGCAAAGAACTGACCTTCTTTCAGTAATCTTGTTTGGCTTCTTCCAGCCTATCTTGACCTTGACCCTCTCTGTTTCTTCTTCCATTCACTAACCAACAACTCCCTTTTCCTTCAACATTCCTGCCAGAAGGGGAGGTTTAATCACACTGGAACCATTGCAAGACTTCCCAGAAGAGTTTCTGCTCATTGAAGCACTCTTGCTATGTTCAGCACTTCACCAAGTCTATCTTTTTGATTAAAATCTAAAAGTATTTCTTTATTTTCCTCTCATTTCCCTTTTAGAAAGTTATTAATTTTGCTACTCCGGTTTAGTATAAAGATAGTAGAAAGACATTAAACATGGCAACCTTCCTCAGAGAAGTCAGGAGACTCAATTAGTATTGTAAGACAGCCAGATAATTTATCATGACTTCACAGCCTCATAAAATTGTTATGGAATGCCAGCTCACCAGAAAATGTATTAAAATTGCCAAGTATACTTAAATTTTTCCTCCACCACTTAAGTCAGTAAGCATTGTACCCAAAGACATTACACCCAAGAAGAGCAGAATGAAAAAGTAAATGTCAAAGGGAAAAAAGACGGCCAGTAAAGAGCGCACAAAATAAACCTATAAAAGACTAAGAAGAAAGGAGAAAAACATTTTTACCAAGTGAGGATAGCAAATCTCACTGTGTATGAAGTGGGAGAAAAGGCAGAAGGCAAAGAGACTGTAAGCCGAAAAGAAATGAGGGATGAAAATTATACTATATTTTACTTGTAACAATATCTTAAGTTAGTTTTAAGTGTTTATTTTTGTTTATTAAGTGTTTATTTTTAACAAATACTCTTTTTTTCAGGTTTCATAGAAAACCTTATACTTCTGCACACATACTTGTGCAGCAGGATTCTCCGTCCATCAAAGAATTGCAGTTTTGTGGAAAGGAAGCACCTCAGGCCTCTTTCCACATGATTTGTCCACAGCCACAGGACGAAGCACTGGCGGGTCTGGAGATGGAGATTACAAGTCCTGATTCCCACTTTATTAACTCCAAGAGACTAGTAATAGAGCATACAGTGCTCTAAGTGTATGACTTATTGCAAATTTACAACTTATTTTCATGAATATAACACAGGTTTCAGAAAACACATAGCCTTTTTAAGAACAACTTATTTAAAATAGAGCTTCAGAAAACTCTAACATAATATGCATAAAATCAAAGTCAAGCGTGCTGCTGGTATAGGAGGAGGTTATGAAGGAAGCAGATAGGTTTCACAAGTCTGAGCTTTTCTTGCCAGAAACAATGAAAATAATGTCACTACTTTGATATACCCAAAGAGGTGGTGGGTAACAAAATAATGCCCTGGTTTAGCAATTAGTGATAGTATTACCAATGGAAATATGAATTCAGCCTTAACAGATGAGGATAGAGGAAAATAACTGAAATGGAGTTCTCTAATTCTTTATTTCAGTACATTTAAAATTGTCATACTGCTGCTGACTTGAAATTCTAAATATTTTAAATCTATTATTCAAGCAGTCATACTACATACAAAATGAAAGAGAGCAGGCCCTTATTGCACATATTGTCACAATATTTTGTCCACCAGCCATATTGTTATATAATTTTACTTCAGAATATACCAAGAGCTATAAATGTTCCATTTAATTCTCCTAAATGTAAGAAAGTTTTTCAAAAGAAGCCCCTTTTGCTAGTTAATTAAATTCAAAGGTCGTACCTAGGGAATGCAGCAAGAAGAGAGAATTTAAAGAAGAGGGACAAGAAAATACATTCTTATTTTGTTTCTTTAAGCAGAGGCTTTGTAGTCCAAACTCTATGCTAGTAAAATGGAACACAATCATTTAAATGCAGCCACAGGAGTCAAAAATAAGAAATTATGATCACCTAATATGTAAAAGGGAAAAACCAAAACAATTGGAGTAAATGTGTGAAGTTTCACTTGGAAAGACTGGAGCTGCAATGGAACCAGTTTAGCTTCAGTAATACTCCCCAACTTAACGAATATAGGCAATTAGACAACTGTAGCAGGGTAAATGCAAATAAAGGGGATTTATTTGCCTTTAATTTGGGCAGTGTGAAGTTTGCCCTGGTTTGGCTGGTATACAATGACTGACAGAGTCTTGGTTCAGGTCACTTTTCCTTTAAACATTGCCACACCAGTTTATTCCACTTTATTCACTTACTGTTTTCTTCCTATACTACCAAAGCAAAATATTAAAAAAGGGTACAGAAAAAATGCAAAAATACTTCCAACAGATATTTAAAATATAGAAAGTATCCCCCAAATCCAGAGATGATGAGTTGCTCCCTAAGAGTTTCATGTCAGCCATACTCATCCAGTACCAAGGACAGTCCAGTCACTTAAAAAAGTTAAAGGACTATTGTTGCTAGTCCAGCCAATTCCTTTAAAGGTGTAAATATACCATGTTTATGCTAAAACATGTCATTTAATTCTCATCATCAGAAAACCACAACTTCTTTATACTCTCTTTCCTCCTTCCCAGCATGTTGGTTTTCTGCCTACAATACACAGAGGAGAATCGTGGAGGTAAATTGTGATAATAACAATGGTTCATCAACAGCTGCCTTAGCCTGCAACTTCTCATTGCGAACAGCTCAAACTTCCACCAAAACTAACAACAGCAGCAATGAAGAAAAGAAGAGGGATAGATGCAAGACTAGAGTTGATGGCACAGGAGTATTAAGGATCATAGAAATAGCCCTTGCAGGTGCAGTCCTGGGAAGGGAAAATACAAGGCTGGGACCAATGTCAACAGAAGGAAAAGAAGTTTGCAAATCTGAAGCAAGATTTCTGCATGTCAAAACCAGAGATGCATGGTGGAAAAAAAGTAGCTATATCTGGAAAAAAATAACCTTATAAATCAGCAAAGAAGAAGAGATAGGGAGGTAGTGAGCAAAAGGAACAAGGAGAAGGACAGCATCTGCTATGATAAAGAATGGTCTGGTGAGAAGCATGATTAAGTGATAGATGGAAAAGATTACAGTCTCAAGAGGAACAGACAAAAAACCCTAGACCAAATCTAACGACACCAAAAAGAGAACATTCCCTCAGGAGGTCTGAGATATCCTCCAGACACAAGCACAAAAAGCCTGCCGTCTGGATCCTGCTCACTGCTGCAGGCAGAAAGCTCTCCAATTACAATCCCCACCATTAGAACAGAAGCATCTTGAAACAAAACCATACCAAGGTCCGTCCTTACATTAAACTAAAATACACAGTGCAAGCCATACCATAAATTTCACTACTAATCTTTAAATAAAGTTCACATTGTTTTGGAATGCATTTTGTAAGGGTGTTTTTTGGTTTTTTTTTTTTTAATATATTGAATTGTAATTAATCCTTAACAAAGGATTGAGCCAGAGTAATGAATATTTGCCTTCCAGACATCATCTCTATGCTTTATCAAATTAGTTATATATCTGAGAAAAATCTTTAAAACATTGGCTCAGACTTATTCTGAATAGTCCTTTCAGCTAAGCAAAAATGTCACTTGATAATTCTAAAAAAAAAACAAACAAAAAAAGCAAAAATTATAAAAGTCAACAAGATGAATTTTCAAACTACTAAATAAATAAGTATTAAACACAGTGTTGGGAAATCCAGACACCTAAAGATTTTAAGCTGTTATTTAAAATACAACAGATTACAGCCTATGGCTTGCCTATCCAGATCATCATATGTTGGCCCTCCCTGGCTACATTCACCTGCTCCTTGTTGTGCAGCTGTAAGAGTGGCAATAAACATGTACTCTGCAAACAGACCTGCACCCTGAGAAGCCAGGAAGCTTTGCAGTACGCTATGCTTTGCAGTACACTAACGTGCTCAATGCGCTTGGATTCGCCTGTCTTGTATGCTCCGGTAAGTGACCTACAGCTATGCATTAGGTCACTTCCAAGTTCACCATCTTGAAGAGTCGTGCAAGAAACTATATGGACTCTCCTCCTGTACCCGTCATTGCTTTCACTTGCCATGGATAAAAAGCTCAGAGTGAACCCCTATTATGTTGCCATATAAGCAATTTTTCCAGTTTGGCGGGTATTTGCACCACAGCAAATGAGACCACTCACAGCATTAAGAGGAGACAGTACATACAGTCAGGCAAAGCAGTTGACAGATAATTGCTCTGTTCAGAAACGTGCAGACTCTGGAAATACCTTGGGCTCTGTGTTCAAACAGCCTTCATTTCCAAACACTTCCAGGGAGAACAGCAGAAAGCTGAAGACAGTGCAAGATTTCTGACTGACTTCCATCAGATTGCATCTTCTGAAGGCTGAACCAATAGGTGGACAGACTAGCCTATAAAGTTTGAAAGCTGAAATATACTGGTCAGTCTTCAGGCTCCAGTGGTTTTAGATGTTCTGTGACATGCTGGCAGTAAGAGTTGTGAAAACATTTTCGGGCAACATACAATTAGTACTAATGTTTTAGACTCCACATTCCAGAAAGAGATGATTGTCCACTGGAAGAACTTGACACAGCTGCTCCTCCATACTACCCCAAATGGATCCCATTTGACAAATGGCATGACACCATCTCACAGCCAGAACTAAAGGAATAACGTGAAGATGTTATTTGGAATTATTTCCAGCTTTTGCCATCAAAATGTCCAATATGAGGGTCTTTATTTCTGGACTTGACTATTAGTATGCAGTCGTAAAGCCCATATGACACACCCTGCCATTAGAAGCTGAAGATTATGCCACACCATATTAGACAAATTTCATTAAATGCCCCCCCCCCCATCACCCTGATTACCCACCCACAGAGAGAAACTCTCAGAAGAGGAAGAGAAAGAGCAGAAACTTAGTGGATGCAGGCAGTACATGGTGGCATGCTAAAGGAAGAGTCAATGATCAGGAAAGCCTGGGGAGAATGCCTGAGCCAAATTTAATCTTGTTAACATTGTGTGGTCTGCACATCACTCAATAGCAGCAAAACCTGGAGAGAAGGTAAAGATGGATACAATCCATCCAGGCCTTCAGTTTTATCCCTGAACACAGGTGCAGGGCTAATCTCTGTGCATGAGAGCCTAACATGCAGGAGATCATAGAAAGGAGCAACATAAGAATACAACCATCTTCTCCACCAATAATGCTGCTCCTCCAAGTAAACAATGTGAGCCCACATAACTAATTGTGGTCATCTGTCTATTCCTCACCCAAAAGACCATCAAAGAGACTGATTATGCCTAAGATCTGCACAGTTTTTAGGACCTGGACCAGAAAGAGCTGTATTGGTTGCAAAACAATAGTCAGTTAGATTTGGTCATATGTTTTTGGATACATAAAGTACAATATCTTAAACTCCCCCCAAAATAAAAAAAAACAACTTCTAATTGGAGTATTCACCACCACAATTCATAAGCAACTTAAGACCTGTAAACTAATAACCCAGAATAAAAGTCTGATGTTTTTCCCCAGTGAGTCAGACGTTAATAAAAAGGGTCATATCTTGGCTCACTTTAATTTCAGTGCTTTCATCCCAAAAGAATCACACAGTACAACCTCAATTAGCCCAATGCCGTGGGGAGCACCAAAAAAATTCAATAATAACGAGTTTGGATAATCAAGGATTCAAACAACAGAGAGAATTTTCATTGTAATTAAGTTATTTGAGAACACAGTCATCTTTCATGTAATGGGGTTCGGACCAAAAAGATCAAGGGCAAACTCCATTTCACTTATCCTAAGTAAGACGGACCAACCTTCTTTTTTGTAAACAGTTAGTGAGGTACTCAGAATACCACAGGGCCCAGCAGCATACAATACCCTCTACACAACAAGTATCACAAAATGAGGTACAAACCTTAGTACTTTATAAGACATCCACTAAGCATCTTTCTCTCTGTTACCCACAAACATCCTAAAAATGATGGAGTCCATGGAGTTTAATGTGTTTAGTCTGAGACTAAACCTGAATAGATGTCATGATGGTTCACAAATCAGTATTCTGACACTTCCAAGTTGTGAAACATACTTTGCAAACAGGCAAATATTTTATTCTGTCTAGGTAATATTATTCACAGTGGCTAGTGCTACTGTTAAGTAACGATAACAAAGAGAAATGAAACGGTCGGTGGTGCATCTCAAGAGGTCATTGTTTTCATATGCCCTAAACTCCACAGGCATGAGAGAGCTAACAAGTAAGAAGTGTTTTCAATGTATTCATATTTCAATTTCTGCTTAACAGTGGAAGTAGCTATATATCAAATAAGTATCTGCATAACGGATGTCCAAGTTTTGATTTTATATTGAATGGATGGTTAAAATGAACTACACATTGAGTTTTGCATAATTATGCAAAATACTATACTGTTTAAGTTCTAACCTTGAGCAAAGATCTCATCTGAATCTCCGTGCTTCTGCCTGCTTCTTACAGAACAGTATCAACTGTTGCACCAGTGAGAACAAAATACATCTGAAGTCAAATTAGCTGTGCAAAACAACTATGATCACACTCACATTTCTAATTGTTTACATCTCTGCAATATATCTGCATATCTTCTAAAGAAGATATGTTTTCTTTTTAATAATCTTATTCTCTCCATCAATCCCGTATACAAACTTTGACTTAGATCACACCTATTTATGACCTTGCTTGTTCTGCGATCATTTTTAAGCATTGTGTAAAAGAGCTTTCTATGACACAGAGAAACACGCAGCATTCCTGACAACAGAACTATTGATACATTTGCTCTTTTCTTGTGCAACAAGCTACAAGCTGCTTGTTGCAAATACTCAGCAATTTCAATTTGCAGCCTAGCCAGATCGTTTCAACCTCCTGTTTCTTTATCACATCTATCTGACAACTGAACAGCAGAATAGAAAAGGAATGTTAAAACATAAGTTAATTACTTAGAAGATTATCACATCAGCTGAGTATAGTTCAGACATATTTCAGCTAATAGCCAATCTTTTTCATTACTAATACTTAAGCTTTGGTGCTGGCTTTCCTTGTGGAATTTATTAGAGACAGCCATTTTGCAATACAGAGCAGTCTTATCATACCAGAGTATTGAAATACCCTGTTCTGGAAAGCAAACAAACCATGCAAACCATCAGGCCATACTTCTGCCACTGTGCTACTGCTCTTTGTCAAAAGAACTACCTCACAAGATGATTTTTATGTTCCTCAGGGTCTTTCAAATAATTTTTGTGCCAGTCCATAATTGCTGAAGTGATTTTCGGTTATCATATATGGATAAATAAAGATGTCCTTTTCTAATGACTCCACTTAACGCAGAGCTACTAGCAAGAAAAAATACACCATTTAAAAAAGAAGTCAGAAGGGTCAGGCTTCCAGTCTTTTAACACCACAGGTTATTTTGAAATAAAATATATTCTTGATATGAACAAGTTCTGAAAAAGTAGATGACAAGAAACTCATACCTGTTAAAACAGTCCTTGTGTCTCTGTGCTGTAAAAACTTATTTCACAGATACTTAGTGCTCTGGTTGGTCACTCAGATATACATCAAAATACCTGCCTATGGCATACCATAACATCTCATATATTAGGAGTTGAACATACAAGTTAGCATCATTCTAATACAAATGAAAACTTACATAGGAAACCCGTACTCGCCGTCGGTGCACCAGCCCACAGCACTGCATGAAGAGGACAGCAGACAACAATCAGTGTACGCTTTCACCAAGCTTCGGTCATTCCTGTCTCCTCTGAGACACTGTCCATCTCTCCTCACTTTTCAGCCCCAGGTGCAAGGAAACAGGTAGAAAAACAGTCACCCTCCAGCTCCCAAGCTGTCCTTTTAAATTATCTTGAAGACAGATGAAACTTACTTTCTCTGAGTAAATCAATCTCTTCTGTTTCAGATGATTAAAAAAAAAAAAAAAGGGCAGAAAAAAACCCAACAACGAAAACCCAGAGGCACGTCTTTATTTCCTCAGCATCCAGTTATTACAAAGCAAATTCTGTATTCATATACACCTTTTACTACACGTGGCATAAGGTTTGTATCAACCATTCTGAATTTAGGAAAGACAGAGACATAACAGGATCTTTATATCTCAGACTACTGCAACACCCGGCTTTCCGAAGGTCTCTTGCTGCTGCTGCTGCCGCTGCTGCTGTTGTTATTGCTGCTGCTGCTATTACAGCTTTCTTCCCAATGCACAAACCAGCAAGAGCATCCTTGCTTCAGCGTTACCTCTGTTCTATCTTGGGCATATCTGATTTGTTATTTATCCCTTCCCAACAGCCTGAAAAAATGACAGAGTCTAGACTTTAATTCACTCTGGATTCTCAAGACTACAGAACCACCCTCCAAATAGTCAGATGCTTTGTCTGGCGATACGTGTTTCATATGAATTGTAGGCAGGACTGCTGAGTGGCCTTACTACCTGACTCGCATCAGAGGCACAGTCTCCTCTGCTGATACTGTTTACAAAAACAACTTGAAAGAACATCAAAACTCAGAATACAAACTTAGACTTTGGGATTAACACCCCTTTTTTTTTTTTTTTAACCTAAAACACTGACAGAGCTAATTAAATACTTGGATAATTGAGACTTATGGATAATGATTTTGAAAAGATAAATATAATGAAAAATTATTATCCTTAAAGCAATAAGGGGACACATCTGAAATCAGGTCAGATTAAATTAACCTGTTTATGATCACAGTTCATCACTCTTCTTCTGAGAGGGACTGAATATTCCAGTACTGAAAAGGCTTAATAGCTATATTATATCTTAAAATTAAATCCTTCAGTACTTTATGGCAGTGGTCTAAGAGTCTCAGATGTCTCCAGTACTGTACATCTCCAGTCAGATGAATACATAATTCACTTATGTTTTTAACACTGAGGCAAACTTAACTCTTTCATCACCAGCATTTTGCCAAAAAACAGAATACACAGTATGCTTAAAACAGTAAAATAAGAGGACCAATATATTACTTTTAAAAGATAAAGGTACTTATCTTTTTAATTTAATGACTGAGTTTATTATTAAAATCTGTAATGAAAAAAATAGAGATTATACAAGATATTTCTACTCTGTGTTTATGTAGGCTGTGTCATGATGGCTTATGAAAGAGTTAAACCTTCTCAAAAGGGTAAAAAAAAAAAGGTGATGCTCCTCAGAGATTAGTTTGGCTTCCAAGCTTGAAAGAGGGGACTCAAAAGAAGGCAAGTTACCTGTGTGAATGCAAAATGGTATCAGGTACTTAAACTGGCTGAACGGTCAGGAGAGAGTTTTATTCCAGTGGAAGATAACAAAGGTCTGCCCATAGAAGTGGGAAGGCCTCTGACTATGTGCTGAAATAACGTCACTAAGAGAGTTAACATCTACAAGCCCAAAGTCAGGCAACTAAAACTCAATTTAGGCACCTAACCGCTGCCAATTTCAAGTACATTTTTTTCATGTGCAATTTCCCTCTTAAAAAAAAAAAATAAATCAGTGGTGTTAAGCATGTGTCTTTGGGGACCAAAAAGCATATTTACCCATTCAAATATCACTAGCTTGACTGGTTTGGATTGGGTTTTTTTTTCGTAGGGTTGTGGTTTTTTTCCTGACCATCTAACAACCAGCAGTTCCTATGGCTACCAGTGGGTTGATTGGCCTTTCTTACTTTTGGTGTAAAGCCACAATTGTTAGTGAAGACAAATTGCTGATAACTCATCTCAGCTGGACCTGCAGATGATCTCAGCATCTTAAAAAATATAATAAGACTAATATAATTAACAACAGGAAATTGTGGATGTAGGGACCTGATCTATACATCTAAATCTAAGTTAGCTTTATTTTACCTCCTACCACACAGTGAGATAGGTAATGATTTATCTTTAGCAGGACAGAAGTTGGTACTTCACAATGACACATAAGGAAGTGTCCTTGTAACAATCTGACAGTCCAAAAGCAGCATACTGGACCAATAAACAATGCAGACCGTTCATCTTTTCCGATCAGGACTGTTTAGAGTTATTCTAACAAAACCATTAATAAATGTAGCAATAATGACAACTAGCAGGAAGAAAAAAGCATTTGGAAGTCTGGGCATATTGAACATTACCATAAAAAAGCATCACTTATTCAAAACAGCTAATCAAATAAAGCTAGAAAGAATAATACAGCAGTTGCATACATACATATATACCAATCAGTTCTCTACATTCTCTCCTTATAATGACTACTTTTTACTCTTAGGGAAGATCCATACATAAACTAACACCAGAATGAGAGACATACTTCAGCTATATGTTAGGCATTTAACTTTTTTTAAAGATTTGTGAAATTTATTTGGAAATCATCAATAATATTGGTTTCACATAAGTGTTTCTTGCACTGGTAAGGCAAACAATATGAAAAAGTGGAAATTAATTTTAGAAGTTTCAGTTGCTTCTGAGGAAGATTAATGCATCTATATTTCTAATTCTTCCAAGAAGACCCATAGCAACCAGGAGCACCCCTTACAAAACCAGTATTACAACTCTCACTCAAATTAGCATGCATCTACTGTCACAACCAAAGATTTCATAATCCAACCATAAAATCTGTCCTTTCAACATAGGCAGGAAAATTGTTTGGTTGTCTCTCTTCCCTCCTACTCCCAAATTACTAAAATACTTTGCCATAACCATACTTCAAACAATTACCAAAAGCACTTTTTTCAACATGATTCTAAGTTGCTTTTTATGGAGGGGTGAGAAAGGGATGACTATTTTGAAGAAGAAGGGACACAAATATCTCCAAGTCAAACTCATCTGTGACTGAAATCCAGTTCTGCAAATATGACTTTGTTTACAGTCCCCATAGGACAATGCAGTGAATACAGAATAGAACATTTACATCTTCTGTTAAATTTTCTTCAGCACACACACTGGATTTTGCTTTATTTTGTCTTCTTCATTCTCATTACCACATTTGTGACGTCTAGTAGTGTTTATTGCATTTAAAGAAACAATGATGACTATTCAAGCAGCAAATTTTATCACTATCCTCCCCATACTTTCTGGGTGAGCTTAGTCTTCAGGCAAACTGCAACAATCTAATTAATAACATTGTCACTCTAATAAAAAAACTCCATGCTACCTTGAATTGAAGGTGTAACAAGGCACCTAACGCAAGAATAACTAAAAATCAGAAAACCTCACTAAAAGACATTATACTACCAAGCCAGTGAAAGATTTTTTTCCATGCTCTAATGTTGAAAAAATAGCTCCATGAGCACAGCAATTCTTCTACTTTTGTATTTCTTGTGATATATTTTTGAAATGAACTTTTAGTTAGCCATTATCATTAAGACAATACCAAGGTTAATGTTCTCAGTGAATAATTTTATTTTTGCACACAGGGCAAAATGAGAGCACCTTCAAAAAAGGAGCTTATCAGATAATATAAAACAATATTCAAAAGATTGGTACAGACACTTGGGGAGCAGGAAGAAACAGTGACACAGTGGTGACAAACATACCAACAGGTACAATAAATAAGGAGAAACTTTTGAAGTGTTTTGAAGTAATCAGTGAGGTTGATTTTCAAATATTTAGAGGCAGCTTCTCCAATATTGAAACAGCATGGAAGAAAGGACAGAAGTTTTATCTGAAATTAAATGAATAGGCTGGCATGAAAGGATGAGTAGGAATGAACTCTTAGAGGGTAAATGAGTGGTACAGCTATTTGTATTCTCCTTAAGTGCTTCATTTCACAGGTTATATAAACTGAAATGTGGGAAAAGAAAAAGAGGCTGTCAGAAAATTGTTGTCATTTACTTTGATTGGCTTCCTCAGCTAACCAGCACTATCTGGGTAAAGCCTCTGCCAGCTCACAGTCACCCAAAGCTCATGGCCAGACCTTCCATAATCTGATCAAGTGACTGCCCAGGGCTAATGAGATGGATTTGAAGTGTTCAGTGCCAGCAAGCTCAAGGCACAGCTGCCCCAACCACCTCAAATGGCATCGCATCCATTCCAAATGAGTGATGACGGAATAAAACTATGCTGAATCCTTTTTCTGGATGAAAAAACAAGTCACAGAAGAATGACTGTCCACCCTATGCTACCTTCAGGATCCTTTACAGATAAGTTCCATTAAATTATTATTTTAATTTATCCACAGAATCACAGAACAGTCAAGGTGGGAAGGCACTGCTGGGGATCATCAAGTCCAACCCCCTGCTCAGAGCAGGCTCAGCTACAGCAGGTTGTTCAGTGCTGTGTCCAGGCAAGTTTCAAATCATCTCCAAGGATGGAGACTCTATAACCTCTCTGGGCAACCTGTTAAAGTGCTTGGCCATTGCCACAGGAAAAAGCCTTTTCTTATGTTTAATTGGAATTGCCTATATTTCAATTTGTGCCCCATTACCTCTTGTCCTGTCATGGGGCACCACTGAGAAGAATCTAGCTCCGTCTTCTTTACTCCTTCCATTTAGGTATTTATGCATATGGAGAAGGTCCCCCTGAGCCTTCCCTTCTGCAGCTGAACAATCCCAGCCAGTCCTCTCAGCCTGCTCTCATATGACACATGCTTCAAACCCTTTATCAAGTTTGTGGCCCTTGACTGGACTCACTCCAGAATGTCCATGTCTCTCTTGTCCTAGGGAGCCCAGAACTGGACCAAGCACTCCATGTGTCTCACCACAGCTGAGCAGAGGGTAAGGATCACCTCCCTTGACCTGCTGGCAGCACTCTTCCTAACACAGCCCAGGAAGATGCTGGCCTTTGCTGCAAGGACACCTTGCTGGCTCATGTTCACTTGGAGTCCACCAGGACCTTTTCTACAAAGCTGCTTTCTGGTGATCAGCGCCAGTCTATACTGCTGCATGACGTTATTCTTTCCTGGATGCATGACTTTGTACTTCCCTTTGTTGAACTTCATGAGGTTCCTGTCAGACCATTTCTCCAGCCTGCTGAGGTCCATCTGGATGGCAGCACAACCCACTCCTCCCAGTTTTGAAGCATCTGCAAACTTGCTGAGGGTACATCCTGCTCAATCATCCAGACTATTAATGAAGAGGTTAAACCGTATTGGCTCCAGGACCACCCCTGGGGCACAAAACTAGTGACTGGCCTCCTGCTGGGCTGGACTTCATGCTGCTGATCATAACCCTTTGAGCCTGGCAGTTCTGACAGATTTCAGTTCACTTCACCATCCACTTATTTAGTCCATCATGTTGCTGATCATAACCCTTTGAGCCTGGCAGTTCTGACAGATTTCAGTCCACTTCACCATCCACTTATTTAGTCCATCATGTTGTCTATGAGCATGTCCTGAGAAACAGTTTGGAAAACCTTGCCAGAGGCAAGATAAAGAGCATCCACTCTTCTCCCCTTGTCTTCTAAGCCAAGCATCTCATCGTAAAAGGCTATTAAGCCAGTCAAGCCTGATTTGCCCTTTGTAAATCTATGCTGACTACTCCCAGTTATCTACTTGTCCTTCATACGTTTAATAATGGTTTCCAAGAGGATTTGCTCCATCACCTTCACAGGGATCGAGGTAAGGCTGACCAGCCTGTCGTTCCTTATTTTTGTAGGATGTCAGCTTAGTGGTATGGATACTCAGTGTAAACCACTCTCTCTCAGAAAGACCTCTCCCCCTAAAATTTATATACACAGATATTTAGGTCTGATTTTCTCAGTTGCTTCATAACAGCTTCATTTTAAGTACTTGAATGGATTCCTAAATTTACATCAAAATGTCTAATTTGCTTCTAACTGTAATCCTTCTTCTAAAGCTTTTCAGGCCCACTTTTTAGTAGTTTATATGAGTCAGCGTTTATGAAATAATGTATTATTTTTAGCTAAAGGTTTTTGGCATATTAGTCAGTTGTTAAATAGATTAATTTACTCAGTACCATTTAACATTCTTTCCATGCAGCACTTCAGAGAAACTCATTTGAGATATTTTAAGCCAATCAATTATCTACAAATAAAGCATTTTAAGCATCCATGCAAAACAGTATGAGGGGTCTATGGTGACAGAGAAATTATGACAAAAACATCTCAGACTTTTTGGCAGAATAAACTGTTTCTGAATCCCTTGGTTTTGTGAACTGTCGAGAAAGTGATGCAGTCCCTCCCCCTCAAAAATCAAAGCCAAAACAAAAACGTATTTGGCTTAGGAAGTTAGTGGTAAAAAACTATATAAGATTCTCAAAAACAGTCCAACTTTTACGAAGCATTTGCTACGTATTATGCAATACATTACACACACACACGTACACACAAAAAGTATGAAAAATCTGTGTCTCAGAAAGTGCTGGAAATAACCTTAAGAATATGACTTCTCTCCAGTGCTGTTGTCTTTCTCCACGTGACATTTTACTGATCATATGCTGTATTCAATTCCTCCCAAGGCTTTTCAAGAAGCTACTTTTGTTGATGTCCAACTCCTCCATTGCTTGAAAGAGCACAATGAGTGGTACAGCTGCTTTTTTAGTGGTATTCCAAATGGATATCCTCTACTGTATCATCCATATATGATCTGTATTCTCCAGAAAAAAATCTAAGTAACTAAACTTAATATAAAAAATATGCAATACTAGCTCAAGACTTCTGCATTCAGTTAACATTCTTAAATAACAGTTTGGAGGTTTAATCATTGACAATGAGCTTTTGCCAACTATGGCTCCCACCTTCCTGTCTTCCACCAGAAATGAATGTTGTTGACTTTCTATTAATGTTGTAAATGTCCTCTTCTCTGCCAACCTTTCTCTGGAAAAGAATATTAGCACTACGGAGTCTTCATTTTCATTAAGAGGGCTTCATGCTGGCTGGCTTTACTTCAGAGCTGTAGTGCTCAATTTTTAATTTTTTCTTATAAAGCTGCTGAAGTTGCAGACAACTACTTCTCAATGTAGACTGAAAAAGAGTAAAACCCTTTTAACATGAAATCTTTTGATTTAGTGATCTATCACTATGCTATTTTTGCTAGTTAGCATGTATTAAATAATTAGCAATACTTAAAACCTTCTTGCTTACATCATCTATACATACATAATTTCTGAGCAAAAATAAGTTAAATCATTTAAAAATTACCTTTTAATACAGCAGTCTCTCATTGTTATCATAGTTGATCCTGAAAGAAGTAATACATGCAAACCTTACTGTGCCTGTTAATCTAGAGAGGTAACATAAACTGCAATTTTTTCAAGCTCATTTTTCAATATGTTAAAAGCTCTCCAAAGACAGATAATAATAAACAATTTGCCTCAAATGATCACTAACCTTTGTTTGTATGAATCTGTCAAGCTATCATCCTAGCTATGAATGCAGTTTTTCTCATACAGATCTACGTCAGAGAATCGCAATCAGCAAGTCATAGTTTAAACTTTATAGGAGATCACTTTCAAACAAGTAAAATAAAGTGAAACAGGTAATATAAAATACTACTTACAACATCAGGCATGAAATTCTGGAATTTGCTGCCACTGGCAGTACCACAGACACTACTGGGGCAGAGGGGACTGGACAAATTCGAGGACAGCAGATACATAAACTGATACAAATGCAAATAGTCAGGGATACACTCTCTGACAAAACAAGGAGAACAAGGGACCTCATAAAGCCAACAGGCTCTCTCATACCCTCTCTAACTAGCATTATTTTCAACTACAGTTAGAGATAGAGTACTGTGCTAGATACACCACTATTCTGATGCATGAGGAGATTTAATGTGATCTGCTATCCAAGCTATCTAGTCTTCTTTAAAGTGATTTCCACTCAGACACATGTTGTCTTCTTCATACCTGTTGAGGTTCTTTATGCCCCATCGTTCCCTTTGCCTGCAGTTCATTCTGTCTCATGTTATCCAGAAACATCAACTGTATTTCAACTTCTTTTCTTGTGATCCTCTACTTGTATCCATCATCCTCTGTATTGGCAGCCTGCTTTTCAGGTTTTCCTGTCAGACAGGTATTTGAACACACCATGTTTCTGTGTGGCATCCTCTCTTCTTTCCTCCACTTTGTCTACAATCCTACTGTTTCCACCAGGAAACTCTAATTCTCAGGTATGTTCTGCCATCAGTTCAGGTGATACCATGCATATACAGATGGTATCAGAAATCTCATTAGCAACGCACATTTGGCAGCTTCTACACCTAGTCATCTTTGTTTTCTCCTTCAATGTGAAGGTCATCTGTAATGCCATCTCAGATACTATCAGCACCTCTCCCTAGTTCCCAGGTCAAAAATAAAAGGACTTGTTGCTTTCTCATTAAAGACAAAGTCTGCACCACCTCCCCCCTTTTTCCTGCTCCTATGTTTACTCACTCCTGTACTTTAGTGATTTATTGAACATATTCCAACAGTTAAATAATTTGCTGTTTTGAATCTGATAATATGAATGCTGCAACAACATTAATAAGATGTCCATGCTATTTTAGTTTCTTATTATATGCAGAATGCTCTCTAGGCCATATTTTGATCAAGATGTATGATGGCCTTTCCCATAGCTTTTTAGATGAGGTTTCTTAGGGAACAAAGCTTTATGTAATTGTTCCTTTTACCCAGCAGATCCTCCTCCCTTTTACCACCTCATCAGCTTCTGCACCTGTCAGTCAATTTAATTCAAATAGTGGAAATTTCAAGGATATTTCATTTCTACAGGCTTGGCAAGTACTAGAAGATGGATAAAATAAGACACCCAAACCCCTGATAATTACGAAATCATACTAAATTATAAACAAGTGTCACATGCTCTGCCAGGTCAATTATACTATACTGAACCTATACGCATGGGAAATCACCACACATGTAACTTTGAATCAGTCAGAGGGCATGCTGTCACTTGCCTAGAAAGAATTATTGTCATTGGGATATATAAAAGAAAAAAAGGACATAAACCAAAAGGAAATCAAGCTTCTGTAGCTCTGCTGCTCAGGGAACCGCTACTTTTTCCCTTTGGAACCTAAGAGATTGAAAGGAGATAACCCATGTCTGAAAAACAACTCGCTGCAATGGTGATCATAACATTTTCCAACATTAAATATCACTGTTAATTTCAAATGCTCATGTTACAGATAGAGATAATTTTTTCCTGTTGAAAGAATTATTTTTCTCTCAACACCACTCTTTAGTAAAAATGTATTAAACAAGGTCAGCTCGAAGCATTTGAGGAAGAAAAAAAAGATAATGTTTCTAGATAAAAAAAACAAGTAAGAAAGAGGAAAAAAAATATTACATATAAATTATAAATTGGGGAGCGGCCTTGCCTGTGGCTTGGTGTAGCCTGGAGAGGAGATGGCAGCTGGACCACTGTCCAGAGGTTTTAGGATTCATCACTGCCCCATACATTTCTTGTCTACTGCAGTTGTTCATAGCATGTATGCCATCACAGGATACAGGAGACTGAGGAAACAGCTGTTGCAGAGTTTCTATTTTAATTGCATTTCACAAAAATAAAGGTACTACACCATACCAAATTACAATTTAGGGCCATATTAATTTCTATTTCTTTTTGATCTGGTTCTGCATCAGAACTAGGAGCAAGTGGAAGGGGAGAAAACAATACTTGCACAGTCTTTGTTACTCCTACTACAGACTCAGCAGCCTGCAAAGGTGCCTATAAAGCACACTAGAAGCAAAAGCACTGCAGATGCAGGTTTCTCTTTTCTCTGTGTTATAGGGATGACATCTGAAGAAGAGTGATTTATTTTACATATGCTACAAGGATATTAGAGGAAAAATAGTCTGTAGTACATACAAGCAAAGGCCTAAAATTACATCTTTTCATGTGAGATTTTAACAGGGCTTACAGTTTTTCTTTTGATTCTGTTATGAGAAGACTACTTCCTTAAAAAATGAATTGTCTAGTATTAAACTCTCCTATACTTGCAGTCACTTATTTACTAAGCTTTTAAACAACATTAGAAGATAAAGTGCTTATTTTCATAAGCATATTATGAGTGGTTTCAGTTGCATCTGAAAATTATGCCAACTCAAAAATCATACAATATTCAGTGCAAAGGAAAAAATACAGCAGTACTGTGCTACATTACTTTTTTTAAAAAAAATAAGAAAATGAACTGTTCTGTTTAATTATAGCCGCTAGGTGGCAAAGTTGGCCAAAAAACAATTACCAGTAACTAAAGAATCGAAACTTGACTTTGCATCTTTCTATTTGAATATAAAAGGGCTTATTAAAAAATGCCACAGAAAATAAAAAAGTGCAAAATAATAAAACGTCAGTAATAAGAAACTTATTTTATGATGTCTGTAAATATTATTAATCTGCTTCATCTATCTATTAAAATTCTTAAAATACTGAAGGTAAAATATTTTTAGCGAACGTTCTTGAAATCACGTGGAGAAATTACTGCACTGGGCAACAGTAAAAATACTGAATAGATTTTAAGTTTAGAAAAGAATACCTATGAACACATACACTATCTTCTGACTTGACACCAGGCACAGTAATGCTATCTTTGACAACAGAGGACACAGTACTCCTTATGTTTCTTGACATAAAAGCTGCTTTTCTTCCTTTCAAATCAGCACAGTCAAACTCTCCATATGGTTGAATTCCAGCAAATACTTTAGAAAGACAGCCAGTCTTTTAACCTTTTCTTGTAGTACTTCCTTCTCCTTAACCTCTTCTTGCTAGTTCTTATTTTTTCTCTTTATTTCAGCACATCTGCTTCTTGAATCATGCTTCAAGTTGATTTCCAAGCTGTCTACTATATACACTTACACATCCCAATGTACTGGAATTAGTGGTACCTGCAAGACAGGTAATAATGACATGAAATACACTACATTACTTGATCCACAAAACACTCTGCAAATATCCTGCAGAGCAAACCCCTTCTGACTCATAGGGGCACATGTTAAAGAAAGGAGTTTGGAAGAGCTTTCCTGTCTCCCAGTCCCTCTAGAACTACTAAGCCATCACTTAATAAAAATCTACTCCCAATATTAGTATCTCCCTCTTCCAAAAAAATTAATAGACCAGGAGCACAAAGTGTCCAAAGAGTGCACAAAGAGTGGAGGATCCTGGCATGATTTCTCATGTTTCATGGGTCAAATCTGGCTAGCTCCAAGATAGAAGAATGGTGAACTCCACAGTCAAGGGCTTTTGACTTGACTAAACAACTTACCCAGTCAGAAAATTATAAACTTACTGTATCAAGTGGGTGTGCTAATGGTAAGCTCTTTTCATATCCAGCTCAAGCTTTTTAAAAGCCACTGGGGATACAGCATCACACTATCAAGGGTGGGAGACTGCAGAGAAGAAGGAGTGTGAGCATCAGAGGGGAGCCAATCACTGAAGAGACTAAATACGTGACAGTTTTTGATCATATTCTTTACAGTAAAGGGGGAAGAGCTAATGCTGGCTATCAACACTATTTAGTTTGCCTTTTCTTTTAAGTGAAAGTCAACAAAACAATGTCCCACTCAGAATGAGGAGGAAAGAAAACAGAATAAACCAGACTGAGAACGAGTCATTCCAAAGCAATGTGCACTGCCCATTTGGAAAGTTACCAGCTACACGCAGTAGATGTGGAATGTATTTTTGCCCAGTAGCATCCACTCCCATTCCTAGATGTGTGTCATTTAACATGTCAGTAAACCGCTGATCACAGTGACGCAGCTATAAAATCTATGAGCTTCTGTGTCACAGGAGAGGTTAAAATAAACAGGCAGAACCACACTGAGTTTGAGTCCTACCTTGACCCCAGCTCAAATTGTGAAGTTTTTAAACTAAACTGCTGCAACTCTCTGACCAGAGGACACTATGAGGGGGAGGATGGCGTGGACATGGAGCAACAAAAGACAAGCCACCTGCTAAGCACATTTGAGCAGTCGTTTCTGGAGCACATGAGAAAGAAAGAAAGGTCCTGTCACAGCTGGCTACCTTTGATTTTCAGCCTCAAAAAAACAGGAGTCTGCTAACAGGTCACTTGGAAGCAGCTTACATTGATATCCACAGTGAGGGCTCAGCCTGAGCCCCTGGATCTCAGGAGGGCTCCAAACAACTCACTCATGGCAGCTCTAAGAGGGGGAGAGCTCACCACACATTTCCAACAGAGCATAATCTCGCAAATCTTCTTCCCCACAGAAAATCTTCTTCCCTAGAGAAACACAGCCTCATCAAGACAGACATGGACATACAGGAGTGAGTCCAGCCAAGGGCCATGAAGGTGATGAAGAGCTTGGAGTATCTGGCATGCAAGGAGAGACAGAAAGCTGGGACTGTTCAGCCTGGAGAAGAGAAGGTTCAGCGAGATCTCATCCATATGTATACATTCCCAGAAGGAAGTTGTAGAGACTACGGAGCCAGACTACTCAGTGGTGCCCCATGACAGGAAAACAGGCAATGGGCACAAATGAAATACAGACAATTCCAATTAAATATAAGAAAACTATTTTTTATAGTGAGGGTCGGCAAGCACTGTAACAGGTTGCCCAGAAAGGCTGTGCAGTTTCCATCCTTGGATATACTCAAAACCCGCCAGGACACAGCCCTGAGCAACCTGCTCTAGCTGAGCCTGCTCTGAGCAGGGGGTTGGACTTGATGACCTCCAGCGGTGCTTTCCCACTTCAACTGTTCTGTGATTCTACAAACACTAAATATGTAAAATTCCACAGAATTTTGCCCAAACTTAACTTGCAGCAGTCTTGTTGCTTGAAGAAAGAATTGACAATCTCCATTTCTTATACTACTTAATGCTCAGCATTTAGAAAACAATGGGAAAGTAAAGCTCTGCTACTTGTGCAATTTAAATAGTAAGCAAGGGCATAACCAGTTTAATTTTTATTGAAAAGAAGGCTGACTCTCTAAATCTGTCCTTATTACTAACTGAAGAAGAAATGTATTCAAAAAAACAATTACACAATGCTTTACAATTGTTTTGTCAAGCTTTTATAGCTATTAAGGAGACACTGGAAAGTTTTAAGAATGTGCTGCTATGAAAAAGTAAACATAAGCTACAATGTCAAAAAAAAAAAACCCACAACAAAACTTTCCTTTTACAGTAGTTTCACAGTATCTTTCAAAGCCTCCTTCAAGTATTCCTCCCATAATTATCAAACTTGTTGAACTCTTGGAAAACAGCTGTCATATATTTCTACTGAGTTGTTCTGTTACTGATAGGCAAACCATAATATAAGGAACAGAGAAGTTCAAACGCAACACAAAACACATTTCTTAAGATATTCAGAGTACTTAATGAAATTCCCTCATATTTCTGTCTTGGGGAAAAAAAAAACAAACTTTTTTTTTTTTTTAAATATGTCACAGATTGCTTAAAACTCTTTCTAGGAAAATAAACAGAATCTAGTATGGTAAAAGCAGTCAGTGCAATATGAACTGGATTTTCTGCAGATGATGGGCAATATTTCACTATTTCCAATCAAACAGAAGTAGGCAAATAATACCTTTGTAGTCTGCTTTCCTCTTTCCTAATAAAATAAAATTTATTTCTCCCTCTATGTACTGGGCTCATTTGCCCATTTTTATAATATTTGACTGAGGGGTAGAATCTCAATAAATATTAATTTTCTACAGATTTACTTAAATAAGTAGCCAAATAACAAGAAATTATAGGTTCTGTAGGAAACACTGAGGGATAAACAACACCACCATTAAACGTCAGTCACAAAGGGCCTCAATTTTGAGACAAAAAGCTTTAGAAACTGAGCTAAATAGATTCAAATAGATTTTTAAATAGCAAAATAAATCCTGTCTTATTATTAAAATTTCAGCACACTTCATTAAAGTTGTTCAAAACATTCTTCACCAACCTGACCCAAACCCAAAAAGGATGTCTGCGTTATGCAATGGTAAGTGATGAAAACCACATTTTACCACCAGTTTTGCAGCACCATCTGAGCTTTGCCGGTCTCTGTGGGGATGAGGGTTTCCCAACCCCTGGCTCCACGGGCAGCTGCCATACCTCAGACTACAAAAGCCCAGGAGCCCTTGAGCTCCAAGGCTGGGCCTGTGGGGTAGATGGTGAAGAGAGACAGCAAACCACAAGGTAGACCTCTGCCACACATTAGGCTGTGCCAAAACAAAGACTTTTCCCAAATTCACATTTTTCAAACGCAACCCAATTGAACCAGGAGACCCCAAGCTTACATTCTAGCAAATATATGCAATGAAAACCAACACAGCTACATGGACACTGTGAAAATGTCCCAATGGTTGTGCCAAGTGTGCTTGTCCGGGGTTGGCAGTGTTCCCAGAGCCCCCAGGGATCCAACCAGAGCCTCTGGTGGCTGAAGATTTGAGGAGCAGAAAAACAGAGAGGGAGAAAGAGGGATACCCTGCTGCCAGTGACCTATGAGGAATTTTAAGGGACAACTGGGTGAAAAGTAGGAGAAGGAAAAGAGGCAGTGCTTAGAGCGTAGCAGTACGCAGCAGCAAAGTTTGGACTGGCTTCATAGCGGAGCAGGGTAACCTGGGCAACTCAGATGGAAACAGATTTTTTTAATTATTTATTTATTTTTTATAAAGACTTTCAAATATTTCTCCCCATTTTATTTTGGTCACTTCCAAAGCAACTTAAACCAAGCACCTTGTAGCTCTCCAGTGTCCAAAAAAGGCTGCAGCATGTGAATGAACAAGAATTTCCAGATGGCAGGTCTCGTGAACTCAAATAAGGCATCCCTGGGGTATTAAGTAATGAAATTTCTACTTCCTCCAGCTACTTATTGCCTGGAAGAATTCAGATGGCACTGAAGCATTTTGCTGGAAATGAAAACATTTTAAACCTCACAGTCCTACTTCACTTGAAACCTGATGTGGTGTCAGGAAGCCCACGTCTCCTGAGACAGACTGCGTACATGACAACTTAAGACTGAGTAATCTTGGCTTCTCTGTTTATATGGTATGTTGCTTTGATAACAGAGTGATCAGAAGTTCAAACAGACTGGAATGAGGGATAAGTAGAAGAACTGGGACTGCAGGTTTCATAGCTGTGTAATGTATATATGATAACGAATACAGCACACTTTTGTGAAATGCAGCATGTTGCAGCCATACATTTTTTTTCTCCTAGAGGCATAATTAAGTCAAAAAGTGTTGCTAGTTGCAAATAAACTATGGTATAGGAAACAAACTGTATGCTATGTGCTGCTAATACTTTTACATTCCCTTGTAGATGCCACTTTGAATCCTGAAACAAGGATAACAGTAGACATGAAGTGATGACTAAAATAACAGAAAAATAGCAGCTCCATTCTGAGAAGGAACAAGAGCAAATAACTAAAAAGATGACAGAAGTCAAAAGACATCCTGCAAGAAAATAATTTTTGGACTGTTACAGATTAAGAAAGTAAATTGGGCTCCAGTAAAAAGAAAAAATCAGATTGTTTATACAGATATGAACAGTTCAGGAAATGTAATATTAAGGACCTCAAACCTTTCGTTTGATCTACAATTAAATGTTTAGTTTCTCTATTCTTAAACTTCTTAATATATATTTTTTCTTTTTCTTTTTTTTTGGGGGGTGGGGAGAAAGTCAGCCTTGAAAGGCCCCTTCCTGCACCCTCCAGCAGTCCAGCCTGGATGGGGAGTGGCCACCAGGGTGACAGGAGAGCTGGGGACAGGAGACATCTCCTCTGACCACGCACTGCCCAGCGCAGTCCCAGGCACTGCTGCACCCCTGCTAAAGTCTGCAGGAGGAGCTCCAGAACTAGGATCTGCTCCTGGAGATCCTGCCCCACTTTAAATTGTCCCTGGAATAAGGCTTGGGGTGGCCCAAGAATGTCTAATTTCAACCTATTCAACACCACCACTGAGTTTGGTCATGAATGGTTAAAAAATGGCAAACAGAGGCCAGCATACCCTTTCACACTACTATGGCATACACCAGTGCTGGGAATGCAGAGCTGGTACTTCAATCTCAGCTTCATGAAAGTCAAAAGAGAATAAATCTGTACGCAAAAAGATGTCCCGCTATCCACTCCAGTCTCTCACCTACTCTTCACAATGCATGAAAATCTTAACTGCTGCTAATTCAGGAGTGCCTATCCTTATTTAAGGACAATCTCTTTCATAAATGTATACCATAGCTCTTTTAAAAAGCAATACAGTACTTCTGCTCCTTTCAGCACAGTTTACCAGGTCACTACAAGCAGTTACATAAATCTTGCTTTCTCCCATCCCTTGACATCATTCATTCTTTTTAGGACTTTTCCTCTTACAAAAGAGATGATGATTGTCATAGTTAGTCTTGCCAGAATTTTCTTCAAATATTCCAGCGGGCAAAAGTCAGGTATCACCTAACTGCATGCAATGCTTAATACATTTTGGAAACAGGACTAAAAGCAAAATAGGACATACAGAGAAAAATAACTTTCCATGTCCAGTCTTATATCCTCACTTACAAAATGGTCAATTTAGACTATATCTGTGTATTGCTTTGGTTATGATAGAGGGAATAAATTATATTAACAAAGAATTCAGCAGCTGAATTCAGATCAATTGTGGATGTGTTCCTGCATGGCATCAGGTATACTAAATCTTGACACTTGGTGACAGGCCAAGCACCACTATCATACACCAAATACTTAGTCCTGGACAAGTACCAAACTTGGTTTCATTCACAGAATGGCATATAAATGATTCAGAAGGATTTTCCCCAAATTCTCTTTGCCCAGGATCACAGGCACAGGAAAGTTTGTACATCTTATGCTTAGCCAGGGCCTCCACCTTGTTCATAATATGCCACCAGTACCGAACAAGTTAGTGAGCTTATTTTTGAGAAATCAGACATTAAAACAATATATTCAGAAGGGGAATTAATAAAACATTTTAAAACTTTATATTTTTATAATAGTGATAGAAATTGGTTCTGAATTTACAGCTATTTCTCCTTCAAAACACAACTGTGGTTCCTAAAGGGGACTACTAATAATCAACATAAAAATTCTTTACGTTTTACATACCTACCATAATTATTTTATAGGGACCAAATGACAAAGAGACTAAAGGAAAACAAAGTTAGAGGCTAAAATCTATACATTAATATACTCCCTAATCTTCAGAACAGTAAGCAGGGTAAATAGGATATAGGAAGAGCCCAACACATCTTCCATATTTTGAGCAGCTTGACACCTTTGCAGGGTAGGTGAAAGAAGATGTGCCTCACACACTAAGTTCTTTCTTCCCTCAGCAGAATTAAAGACAGAAGTGACAGTGTTAATGAAGTGGCAAACAGGTCCATATTGCAGAGAGAGATTCAGCTCATGAAAAAGACAGACATTTCTCAACACAGGCCTACATCTTAGAATAACCAAGAACATTCCTTGCCATCAATGACTCATGGAGATGGGTATCTGTTATACTGTTCACAGATGTCAGTTTGTCGGCATTGCATTCGTCATAAGGATAGCAACCTTCCGGCACCACAGCAACTTTCAAACTCACTTACAGACTTATCTTTTCAGTGCCCAACTACCTTGACAAAGAACAGAGAAAACAAATCCACAATTACAGTTCCAATCCTGAAGCATTTTTTTTTCCTTTTTTCCTTTCCCCTTCAGATGGCATGGGGCTTTTTTTCCACCAAGGGAAATGATAGCTGCAGCAGCAATTAACTATATTCACAGTATAGGAAATCATTTTATATAGCTGCTGCCACACACACAATAGGCACAGAATGGTTTCAGCGCCAAACAAAGGAGGCAGCAGTTTTCTCTTGAATGAAGAAATTAGTTGTCAAACACGCTTATGGACTTACTGTTTGAATTTATATTGCACTCCATCAAATCGTATAGTTTTAATTGTCACTAGGAATCTCAACAGTATGTTCATCATTTTTGCAAAAAATATAACGAATCAAGTTTTGCTTCCTGCAAGTTTGTTTTGTAATTTAGTTCTGTGTGCTATATCTTACACAAAAAAATGTAAAAACTGACCAACGGTGGGGGGTGCTAAAGCCAGCCCAAAGTGGCTCCTGAATTCTGGAATAAAACAAGTAAAGATATTTTTCTTTTCTCTTTTTTTTTTAATTATATGTATATTTTTCCCTTTTCTTTCCTTAAAAAATATTAGTTTAATCTTGTCTACTTTTCAGCATTTAGAATGTGAATTTAGGTGTAATATCTGTCATACTTGATAATATTCATTGCTCCCAATTGTGTGAAGTACTTCACAGAACTCAAACAGAGCAAAGCATGTATTCCAAAGAGATTACAATGTAATTTTTAGAAGTATCACAAAGGGGAAAGAAAAGCATGAGGACAGAAGAAAGACATTAGTCCAATAAATAAGAACTCTATTGCTAATAATACATAAAACACGTTAGTTGACAAACCGATAGAAAGGCTGTTTAGTTAATATTCACAGCATGCTGAGCCATTAAAGTCAATTCGACACCCAGGAAAAAATGAATTTAGATCTACAACCATTTTCAGCAAAGAAGCAATAAATGCGTAATTTCAGCAGAAGCTTCAATCCACTTTGACTCAACTCTTCAACAGAGAAATTTTTACTTCTAGAAATACAAGAATATCCAATAACCATGCCACATCTGGTTTTCTACTGAAACAAATGTAAAAAAACTCCTACCTCCACAGTTAATCATAAAGCACTATTACACCAAGTACCAAATGCCTCTTAAAAAGAAAAAGATTCCTGCACCACTGGCAATATTTTGCCTACAGTAAAATTTGACCTAAAACCTAAGACCCACAAATCACACAGTCATGAGTTTCTGTTTTTGCTCTTAAGGTGCTATTTTGAGTCTAACCTTTTTTTAAGGAGAAAAAAAAAATATAAAGGCTATTTCCATGCTAACTTGCAACCAGACACTAGATGTCTCTCCCTGAAATGCCAACAACAAGCTCTTGCTCCTCTTCTTACCTTATAGTGACATCCTGCAGTCCTACTCTGACTTTACAGCAATATTCTCGGGGTTTTTACAAGCAAGTACAGCTCATCACAATGAAAGAAGCCAGAGATGTCTCACTTTGATAAAGAGGGATTAAGAGAGTTAGAAAGACAGAAATGGAGCAGTGTTTTTTTAGGGTATAAAGGAAATCTCTGTAGGAAGTAGTCTTGCACATAAACTATAATGACTCTGCTTTTAACAAAACATTTAATTCAGTCAATAACTGAAATTTATTTATGCCACCATGGTGCAAGTATCATTCCCTGCCTAAGGACACATTATACACGACTTCGTAATAAACCATGACTTCTAATGGTTACTGTGATTTTTCTGTTTTCCTTAGGTAACAGTGATACTAAGAAGCAAGTCAATCTGGACTTGCAAAATAAAACATTAAAGTTTTAAGAACAATCTCTGGATTACATTTTATATACCAGATGAGTGTGGCCTAATTTAAACTTCCTTCCAAAAAAAAAAAAAAAAAAAAAAAAAAAAAAAAAGACAGACCAAGACTGCTGCACTCTAACCTTCATAGCCAGTATTTTGTTGAGAGGACCACAAACAGGTACATAGTCCCACATATGAAAAAAAAAAAAAATAGATTCTATTCCTATGTGTTCAGGCATCCATCTGCATACCTACCTTCAATATCATCCACATGGGCAAATAATTTAAGACAAAGATTGATTTTGGAAACAGTCCAAACCATAAACACAGCACAGCAGCCTTAATAGTGTTCTTTAAAATGCAACCATTTAAAATGAAAAAATTAATATCCCCTGATGTTTCCAGATGTCAGATTCTCTGTGCATCTTGGCTGACCAGGCTCAATTATCTAGGTTAGTGGTCTCCCATTTTCACATACAACAGTAACAACAAAAAGAATGAATGAGATAGTCAAAATTGAAACAGACAGTAAAATATGTTTTTGTTCTATTACAGCAACAACTTCAGACAGCTTTTCTCAATGCTGTAGTGTCCTGGGTGATTTAATTTTTAATTAAGCAGACTATTTAAGCAAGAATTTAACTTTTAATGTGAAGAATTATGCTGAAATGTGCATCTACTTTACTGTTAGAAGGTCTGCAATACAGTATTGGCTCTTTAATGACATTTATCCTCTCCTTTGCAAATTATTAATAAAGTATTACAACTGTGAAAATCCATATTATTAGAATACGATAGGGCTCAAACCCATAATCCATACAGGCTGTGACAGAAGGTTTCCGTTCTCTCAGCAAAGCACATACGTGAAGTACAAACCCTGCGAGTGCCATTTGCACACACGTGTGTTGGAAAGGGTGCGATGTAGAAGCCAGTTCCTACAACAGGATAAATGTATCTCTCTCTCAAAGAATCAAGAATTGTGCTTTGCACTCATAGCTATGTAATCCAATGTTTCTTCAAGATGCAAAAAAATCTTATTTTTTTCTAAACAAAGGCATGAGACCTAAACCAGAAGTTTCAATTATTTCATTTTAAGCTCAGTCAAAAGAACAAACAGAAAGAGAAGTGATTAAAAAAAACAGTGGAAATTGTGTGTGCCATGACTATCTCCTGACTCAGCTGCTCAGATGGTAGGTAATAGGCATAGATGCTACTGAACTTCAGCACTGCAAATCAGATTAAGAAAAAATTCAATTCACCACATTTAACTCCATATATTTATTCTGCAAATGCCTTGAAAAAAATTAAAACAAGATGAAGTGTGAGCTGTGAGGCAATTAGCTAGGCTGAAGAAGAATTCTTATTTAACTTATACCAGGCTTAACTCTGAACATTTAACCACAATCAATGGAGTTATACTAATATATATATTTATAAATGGTGCAAAATACATAAACTGGCAGAGGAGTGCAGATGTTTGCAAAGGTTTATCTTGCACTTCCAAAGAGCACACGTAATTTCCCCAGAACTCCTCTTAACAGAACTAAGACTTTTTCTTTATTCCCCTTTACTGACAGTTAAATAATATTAAAGAACATTTTACATCTGAGAAGGGACTATCATTAAGTTTTCCTGTCTGAAAATGACTTCCACTTCATGACTCAAAGTCTCTCCCTTGAAACAACTCTACCAAAGCCATATACAGACGTACCCTGATGGCACCATTTTCCTGTCATAGAGACAGAACTGCAGAGTAAGTGGTTGACTAAGCTTCAGGACAAAACTAACAACATCTAAATGCTCCTTGCTATTTATTACCAAAATGATGCAGGAAAAGTGGAATAAGGATCTTGGAGCCTCTCTGGAGTGGCAAAACTTGGGAAAAAAAAACAAAATCCCCATGATACTCACTTTACTTGCACAGAACGTGTTGCTGGGGAGCACACCGGTGCTGCACACTGAGGTGCTGTGCCAGCCCACTCCAACGGCCCTAACCCAGTTCCTGACCCCAACATGGCACAAAGTTCCCAGGAAGATGGTTAACCCCAGAAGGGAGGCAAAGAGCCACCATGCTCCTGTGGTGAGGACTCCTCCTGACACCTCAGATGTAGGGCAAGCTTTGTTAGTTTTATGCTGCACTGGCATCTCCATTGTGGGGTGGGAGCAAAATAAATCACGTAGGAGATGCTACTAAACTAAATCAAATGGCAGGCAACTAATCACTGAAGATTTGCCATGGGATGTAGATACTCTCACTAACTTGCTTCAGATGAAGCTTTTGTTCTAGATACAGCTATTCAGCATGAAAAAGAATCTGATCATCATCTCTGAATAATGGCAAGATCATCCTTTTCACCAAGGACTCGCTCATGTCATCTTTAGACGATTTCTTGAAAATACAATTTTTGAAATCTGACAGAAACTGGTTTTGGGGGGTTTTTTTAGGTGCCAAATCCAAGAAGGGAAAGTGCAACATGGAAGTGTTACAAGTGTTACACGCTACCCCACACTGGTTTTATTTCAGGCTGGCAGAAGGGTGAAGGTTGGAGGCCAGGGCAGCTGCGCTCCAGCTTATTCACACTCAGCGGTCCCAATTGCTGCTGCCTTCAGGAACCACTGGAAGGCTACAGCTGCAACTAGCAACTGCAGATTGCAAAACCAGCCTCTTCGGCTGGCGTAGCGGCTGCGCCGGGGCTCCCTGGAGACCCAAGGTCTCTGTCTTCAGAGCTTCTGGGTGCCTTGTATACACTTGTGCTCAGTTAGGGAGCATGCTGCAGCAAGAAAAACAGTTCTGCCTAACAGTGAGTTAACAGAGTTATTTTCTTCTAATATTAAGCATTTAAAGAAAGCTGCAGAATTCATTAAACTAACTTTGCAACTAATTTCTGCCCAACTGTTGTATCCAACAGTGGTAGAAGGCATTAATTAGCATGTCATTACTCTATCTGCAGTTAGGGAATACTGATTGCAAGTTAACTATTAAATGGAGTATCACAAAAAAAAAAAATCTAAGTGACACTTTACACGTAGCAGCTCTCTGTACACCATAGCAACAGGGAGAGATTGAAGTAAAATGGTCTGGTTTCTATAGCAACTATCACACAGACCATCTGTAATCAAAAGGAATCGTAGCAAGGGAAACAAAAATGGGGGATTTTGCATACGGGAAGACTATTCATGTATTTAAAATATATTGCTCATTAATGTTCAAATCTAGTGTCAAAATATTATTTAAGTGCAAGAAATCTACATAAGCTGCTGAAAAAAGTTTTTACTTAATAGAGTGCTAATTAAAATTCACCAGCTCTATCTCCCTAACTACAAATGACACCTTTATATAAAAGCCAATGTTTTTCAGACACCAAATATACATGACCCTCAAGATCCATAATCTATGTGCTAATAAAGTATTTGGTACCACTGTATTCTGAAACTCAAATACTGTAAGAGGGCTAATAGCATAATATTTCTTATTATCTACTATACGGAACCGCTTTTAGAAAGATATCATTTCAGCTAGAAACATTTAACCACCCTGTTTCAAAAATATAAAGGCTCATCCAGCTTTTGAAAATTGGTTCCTAATAAATTAAAGAAATTAGGATATGAGAACACAACAAAGGAAAAAAAAAAACCCAAAATCAGAGGCATCTGTGTCGTGCAGTTCGTGTGCTGAATAGAACAATATTATATTGAGGCACACCACACATGAATGGAAGGTAAATTCAATGTTAGCAATGCAAGGCACTCTCTTCTTTACCTTCCAGTATTTTAAATCCTGAGAAAATAAAAGGGACCATTATATCTAGATGAGGAAATACTTTTGTACTAAATGTAATTTTTGGTGGAAATTAGCTGGCTATAAATAGGCTTTTAATAAATTATAGAACCAGGAATCAGTGAACAAAAAATTATTATCAACACCAGTCCATTTCCTTTGCCTGGGAAAATGCTGATTTGCTGAACAATCAATCACTGACACACTGAAGGCAGGCATTGCAGCCTCCTGGGTTCATGCAAAGCAGAAAGGGGGCAATCTGGAATAATCACAAACCCAACACTCTCTTCAGTGTGGGGAAGAAGCACAAAGGAACCACCCTGGTGATCCTATGCTATCAGAAATTTATTCTTCACTAGGCCCTGCGTGCCAGCTGCTGGATGCTCAGCCTACTACCTGGATGGTCTGTACATCTCCCGGCTCACTTCCCTGGGTCAAGGCAGCAGGACAGCTGGACGGCAGCTCTGGACTGCTCCAGCACACACCACCTTTCTCCACGCTGCCTGAGGCACTAAGAGAGTGAGAAGAAACAGAGGTCTCTGCGCAAGATGGCAGATGAGAGCAATCAATTATGGCCAAATAGTCACCAAGCCTGCTAACCTACTCCCTGCCTGTACCCAAACAGCACTAGAAAAAGCACACAGGTTAGACAAACTGCTGTGGTAATTGCTGCGTATTCCCTGCCGCCATCATTCCCACTCTTCAGACATGGCAGAGAACAGCCCATCTGGGTGGGTTGTGCAGCTGGTCCTTCAGGTGGCACACAAGCTCCCCAGCGTCCGGTCTTCTCATACAAAAAAGAAATGTGGCCTAACCCAGACACCAGAGTGCAATGGGAACAAAACAATTAAAAAATGAGATTTTAATCATTGAGATGCTTTTATTTTTATGGGAAATATAGGTTGTGTTGGCACTCAAAGCCAGAAGTTACTTGACTGAGTGTTGCTATAACAGAATTCAGAATGAATCTTGTAAGAAGAGTTCAACTGAGTGCTAAAGAGTGTCTTTCATGTTATAGACCTTCAAAATCCCTTTCATAAAGATGTCTATATTTGTTTAGATGTGAGAGTAATCTCAGCACTCACGCAGTGTTAGCTTGGACCTATAATTATCCCGAAAAATAACCAACAGCAATAGTCAGTAGATACACTTCTTTCACAGGTTTAGACAAAATTAAATAGATTTAAAGCATTGTTCTCATAATTTTGCCCACAAACCCATTTGGTAATCTCATCACTTTATTGATGTCAGTGAACAATGAAATAAATGTTAAGATGCTACACATCCTTCCTGATAATACATATGTGTAGGTAACAGCTTTCAAAAACAAATACTCTGGCTTCACAAGTACCTTGAACTATCAGTCCTTATCCTTTTTTAGCCAAAAGTCAAGGCCATACCATATCTTCCAATAGGTTTGCACACTATGCAAGGAATGGAAGCCTACAACTAAAAAAAAATCCTCTAATTAACTCCAATAGTAACAAGTTTTACAAAATGTACTAGCACTTATACAAGGGAGAAGTGGGGAGGTTGTGGGATGCTAAGGAGGAAGCCTTGCAATGGGTTATCTAAGGAAGTCATTAACACCCGTAGGAGATTATATTCTTGGCTATGTTTCCATTAGCAATTATTCAGCACAACAGGAGTCATTTCATAGATCGAAGAAATTGGTACCAAGGCCCCTATAGGTCTCCACTATATGCAGAAAGGTTTTTATTTCAGACAAGATTTAGCTGGTCCCCTGGATAAACTGTTTTCAACACACATATAGTTCAACCATTGGTTTGGACCTTACTGGAACCATAAAGGATTAGGGTACATTTGGGGCACACCTTGAGCTTCCACTTTTCCACACAGCTTCCACTTTAGTTTCCTAACTAAGGAATCTGGTTCATGCTTATCAAAACCATTGTATAATCAAGAGATTTACTTCCACATCAATTTTTAAAGTATTCTCAATATATAAAGAAAGAAGACCTTGAAATCTTGCAGTAAACTAAAGGTCACTTGTGTCTCTTTAATAATATCATGCAAAATTTTCAGCACAAAGTCAAGAAAATTTATGAGTTTTGTCCAGTTTTGATCTTTAGATGTGTTCAAACCTCACAGTGAAAGTGGGAGCAAGAGAGCAAATAGACCATCTATGGAGATAATGACAATTTGGGAAACAAACAAACAAACAAACAAACAAACAAAAAAAACCAAACAAAAAAACACACAACACACATATTTAAACCAACTTTCTTAAAATTATATAAAAATACTTCATAAATGTTTAGTAACAACATAGAGTTTGATCCAATTTGCTTTATGTTTGCCAAATATATGTCTTACCAAGTTAATGAACGTTAATAGTAATTATATCCTCAGATACTTACAGTAGAGCAGAACTTCTTCCCTGCAATTGTATAACTACCATACAATTTATGATATCTAGGAATTCTATGCTGCTTTATCCATTATGACTTAATTGCTTTGGTGCTATATTTATGATAAATATATGTGCATTACCAGAGAAATTAAAATATATACAAACTTTTAAAATAGCATGCATAAATTTTAAACACCAGATAATCCTGTTGGAATAGAGATCTACATAGGATGGTGAAGTGTGAGATGGAATCAAAACTATTCTTATGAGAAAGTTTGTCTTCATCTCCGACATCTGTAAAACTGCAGTATGAGACATATTCCATTTTAAATGACACTGCAAAAGGTCAGAACAATTCCCCTAACCTTGTCAAGGCTGGCAAGATTGATACTTGTTTTAGGTAAACTTAGTATCCATGTCATGTGTATTGGACTAAATATAAAATTCAGACAGCAGGAGGAACAAACATATATTTAGAAATTAAAAATGGAATTACATTTTCCAGACCAACAAAAGAGCAACAGTTCTGTATCCAAGAATATAATTCTGTAAATATTAACCAGTTCACAGTCTGTCATCTGATTGTACTTACAATTTATCTGGAACTTGCATACAATTGCATGGAAACTGAGTGAAAACATGATTAAACTCATTGCTGGTCTACCCTTTATAACTATAGTAGAATTTCTTAGAGCTGCTTTTTTTTCCCTGTAACTCTTTGAATTCCAAAACCACCTCAGCAAGTATACAAAAATTAGTTATTGTTCTTCTTCATCTTTGCCCTAAATATGCTACATAACCATTTAAGACCGGCTTCTGCATATTAATTTTTTATTTTAATTCATCTAAATTGATTTAAATAACATAAAAGGCTGTTTTCAATACTCATTAACAAAACTTCTCATGTCCTTAACTTTTAACTGCAAAATTTAGAAGACACAACACATTTGCACTGTAGTCAAAACCAGTTTTCCTTTCATTACAGAATCAACTAGTCAATACAACTGACAAATCATTTTCTATGACCATTCCTGAAAATTTAGTGCACTAACCTCTATATGTTCTTGTTGCAGCGTAATTCAGATAGAACTGAGTAATTGCCATGCTTTTGTTTATTCACTGTATTGAGAAACTTTATGAAATATTAAACAATGAAGGACAAAATCAGAATTCTGGAAGAGCATTTTTATGTATTGGTGTCCTTAAGCTTAGATATCTCTTAAGCTGGCAGCAACACTACAAAATATATAACATTTGGGGTCACTGAGAGAATATGTTCTGAATATTACAATTATACACAGCAAAAGATTTATCCTCAGAGGATATATGAAGACACAGAAAGAGGAATCCATTACACATACGCACATGCTGCTGGGCAGTACATGCAGCAGAATACGTATAAGGAAAAAAATACATGTGTACTGGCAGTGCACAGTAACTTCAGTTCTGCCACATATATCTCTGTGCTGCTCTACTGCAAAAATGACAAAGATAAACATCCATATTCAAAGGGATGTAAGCCTGATTGGTGAGCAGAAAAAAAAAAGACAAATTTATTTCACAAAGAAACTATGCAATTTACATTTTCAAAATATTTTGGTTTTATTTAAATGAATAAACAACATCCCCCTGTAATAACTATGGGCACAGCACCCTTGCCATTAAAAGATATATATATGATATATGATGCTTTTCTAACAATGATTTTTATTTTAGAAACTACAGAAGACCGCATTTTCTGTGTCCTTGAAAGATACAACAGAAAGAAATTTCCCAAATAGGACATTACTGTGGTCGACAGAAAAACATTATAACTTATTCTTAAAGCTATTGTACTTCCACTTTGAACATTATTACATTCTCAACCTTTCTTTTTTTTTTTTTTTTTTTTTTTTTTTTTTACTTTTAATCTGTGGTAGGAAATTTTAATGCTGCTTTACTCTGTGAATAACTCACAAAGCATGGGCAATAACAATCATGAAGAACTATCGCTTGTGTGACAAACACGGGGACACACAGCTGTGTTTCAGCAGTGAAACACAGGGACACACAGCTGTGTTTCAGCAGTGATCATGAAGAGAGAAAGAATTACAGAAACCAGTTCTAGCAGCCTCTCTAAAATATATTCCTATGCACACTTGTTTGGACTGTATTTCTCATTTAATGCTTTCCCAGTTATTACTGAAACAGTGATGAAGACTTATCCTCTCTTGCCTGATTCATCAGTCACTATCTTTGATTAATGTAATTAACCTAGTTGACTATATTTGCAGTCACAAGAATAAAAATAATTCAAACGAACCAAAGTGAACAAAAATACTTGTAAAAAAATACAAAACTATTACTAATCCCATCATTCTTCCTTTTTTTTTTTTTTTTTAATGATAATTTATCCCACGTATAGTCTTTTTGATGTGTTGGTCAAAAAGAAAAACAGAAATTACCTCACTTTATACTCAACACATGAATCCACCATGCTCACACATCTGGAATAATACTTCTCTGTAATGTAATTCTGCCTTCTTACCGACTTTCAACAACACTTTTAAGCACACTTTATCACTTTCGGCACGATTTCCAGAAGATGCCAATTGCAGCAAGTAGCTCAACTTCACGGAGTTTACACTTGAATGCATAGTATTTGACAAGAAATTAAATGTGAATTCTCATTAATTAATTGTCATTCACAGAATAGCAAGTATTAAATTTCATTGCCCATTTTTAAATGTGCCTTTTTTTTTTAGTGGTTGCTTTATATATGACTATGAAATCTCCTGAAGCTGGCCAAGAGTAGATCACTGGACACTGATCTTTACAATCTGATTAGTTGAACTGCAGAAGCAACTGCTGGCAGCCACTTTGTAGACCACCAAAGTGGTGTGCTATTCCAATAGGTGAGGCAATTTTTTAATAACACCCAAAAAAACACCCTAGAGATCAGAAATTCAGCCTTGTTTCTTGCAATCTAGGTCTAACGCCATCCCATGCCAGCTGTGAAAACTCCCCTTGAAGGTCTGACAGCTTTTAATTCAATCTCCTTGTATGGTAAAGTGATATCCCTCTGAACCACAAGAAAAAGAAGGTTTATCATTAAATTCTTCAGGCAAAACAAGACTCTTGTGGCTATATTTTGAAGGGTTGTTATAAAAAAACAACATTAAATTTGCTGTATTAATAAACTAGAAAAATATAAGCTGTCTCCAACCAATTATTGCTAACAGTAGGCGTAGTAAAAATTTAGCCTAAAATGTCATGCAAGACTTTAACAAACATCAGAGACTGATTTGTTAGACACTACATAGATGTAAATGATACAACGCTGTCCTTAATGGACTTAAAATCAAAACTATTCCTGGTATTTCTACAGAGAACGACATTAAATCTGCATGGCAGCTCACAGCTACAAAGTAAAACAGAGTAGAAATTAAAAGCATTTGGACATTAGTGGATCACAGAAGGTTGGGAGGCATATGACTGACCCAATTTCTATACCATTAAGAGAAGCAGTCTTCAGAATAAATAAAATACTCCAATATGACCTGCTTTTATATAATATTCTTTCATTTTCATAATAAAAGTCAAACCTACCACAACATCAAGTATCTTCAGTAGTACAAAGTAATTTTATACACTCAACTCAAACTGAACATTTGAGCTTCACAGTCAAATGCTCCATGGCCCAGTGTCTTAATCTTGTCAAGTCCACCTTTATATAACCATAACAAATCTCCTGTTATGTCAGACTTGAGAGACCTTATTAGAAAGTTCATTTGAACAGTGCTTAGACACCAGCAAAATATTTATAACAGATAGCTTTGGTAGAGCAAATTCAATGGGCAAATCATTTAAAGAGGACATGCAACGTGAGTTAACTTCTATACTTACATCATAATGCTTTATTATTTAGAAGCTATTATTCAAAAAAGCAACAGAAAGTAACACAAAAAACACCAAGTAATCTGGCTCGGCAACATTTTTAAAACTTCTGAAAAATGCAGTTGAAGGCCATCTAAAATTTTTAACTGTTCCTTCTTGATATACATGCTTACACACATTTCTGCTAGAGTATTTTTAAGAAAGAAAATACAAATTTTATAAAAAATATCAAATACACAAACACATCATCATTAAAAGGTGTTACTTGAAATTGAAGCACTGTCATCAAAAAATACAACAAAAATTAGTATCTTCTCATTGCCATTCCTTTTTTGCATTTTACAGTCCAGTGGCTTTCTACACAGCAGAGGATGGGGTCTAAGAGCACCATGTCTGCCTGCTCGTGTTTCCCCATGGCAGGCAACAGCAAGTAAGACTAGAGAGTACTGCTCTGGCCAGCCATATGTAACTATCACTAGAAATCTATACCTCTCCCTAGTTTCACATGAATAATTCATTAGCTGCCTAACCATGTAGGATTTATCTTTGAAAACAACGGCTAGGTCTCAAACAGCACTCTAATCAACTTTGTCATACAGTATGCAAAGTAATGCAACACTAGGTTTCTTCTGCTGTTCTAAAAATATTTGCTTAGTGCTTCTAGCTATGACTGTCTCCTCTTAGAACTTTTTTGTTGTGAAAAACTAGGATAGTACAGTCATTTTTTTTAACTTAAATTTTTTTTTTTCAGATAGATTTGGGTGTTTAGTACCCTGACAAATAAACAACATTCGATAAGAAAGCAAAGTGCAAACAATTACATTTCAGTCTAAATATGTAGCCCAGACCCATGACATATCTAATATGTGAATGTAAGAATGGCTAAATGGGATCAGACCAGTTCAGTGGAGCTAATGGTAGCCTAAACCAGCAAAACCTTCATTTGTCTGTCTGAAGTCCTTACGCATTTCCCCATCACAACCATCATATTAGCCCAGTGTCCCTGATTCCCTAAGCTCCCTCATGTGCCAAATCCCCATTCTCGGTGGCACCACAGTGCTCCCAGTTTCCACCAGTATCCTCTCCCAACTCTGCAAGGGCAAGCTTCAGAAGACAGAGGCTGTCCTGAAGGTACATCTGTACTAGCTGCCCCACGACGAGCTTCTTATTTACTGACCATCCACCCATTGCTGGACAGAGCGGGCAAAGGCCAAATTTCACCCATCTGCCCACTGTGGAGCCATCCATTTCTGTCTCTTCACAGGCCCCCCTCTGTTCTTCACAAAGTCAGCACAAAATTAACATCTTTGGGATCTCCACTGCTCTGCCAAATTTGATTAATTAAGCCAATGAGTTTGCAGGAAAAGGGTAATCAACAAAGTGGACAATTCACTGGTAGGTTGGTCTGAAAACTCTAGGACACAATAAACAATGACGGAGATGACTCACATATGTGGACCTGGGACTGATTAAATTAAGTTTATTTAAGCCAAACACACAGATATATTTAAAATGGGGGACTAGGTAACAGTAGAGTACCTAGCAAAGCAGCAACCTAGGAAAAATCATGAACAATACTGGTTTCACACAAAGTCTCTCTGCAGGTCTGTAGCTTAGAAGGTCAACCTGATCTTTCAACCTATAAGGAAATGTCAAGAGAGAGCAGGTAGGTGCTTTTATGGTATTACTAAGATTATTACTGGGATAATATGTGCAGGACAGAGGACAGGTGTCCATGCATCTTTTAGGCTGCTGCTGAAAACTGTAAAATTTTAGAGAAGTGCTAGAGAAATCACTTTGGGCATGTTAAAGAAGTTGAGTCTGTTGCAGTGAGAAAGTTAAGAGGTGACTTGAACAAGGATTACATGTAAGCCAGAGCAGGAAGGACTTCTAACAGTAAACAGGTCTTTAATCTAGTAGAAAACGTCACAACAAAAGCAAAAGATTAGAAACTGAAGCTAGACAAATTAGGTGAGAGTAACTGCATTTTGAACAGTCTTTAAGAATAAAGGTAGATGGCACAAATTTTTAAAAACAGGAAAGGCTATTTGAAGGGAGGGGAGGAAGGGAGGAGAATAAAGTGGGTGAAGGGGTTTTTTAGCATTAAAATGAAAAGAAACTTGCAATGATCACTGTTAACCCCATAAATACTGAAATGTAGAGAAACGCTTTTGATGTGCTTAAGTAATTTAGATTATGTTAGGCCTAAATTAATGTTATTTGAGATACAATAATAAACCGGATTCACAATGCCATAATCTCTAAAAAAACCTTTCATAAACTAAGCTCAACCTCATGCTTTCTACTTCTCCGTGTTGTTATTGATTTATGAAACCCTCTCATTTTCACCTAGAATCTGAAATCACACATATAATTCGAGTTTGTGTTTTGGATCATTTGGCATTTAATGCTGTGTACTATTTTCTGCTCCTTGGTTTGCTGAAGTGAGGTTGCTGGGCATTCAGGTACCTGCCCCTCTGAAACTAATCTGCTGTTCTCTGTTTTCACAGTTCACAGAGCCCCCTGAGTCACCACTTATATTTGCCTAAGTTATGGCTCCTCATTATGAGCAATGATTCATAATTCTCCAGCTGCTCACCCAGGTTTCACACAGGGAGTTGAGCAGACTGTGATTACAAAAGGGTTCAGCACTGTAAGGTAAGTCATGCAGTGCACTTGCTTCACCTCTTTTAGCACCAGCTTACTGACCATGGCCAGGGACAGCAAAACCCAGCTTCAAAGAAGGAGCAGTTTCCCGATGGAATATTCAGCTTCAAAACCAATGGCTTACTTGGGCTCAAATATGAAAAGTAATGTGTCAATAAACTATGGACCAGCTTGAACAAGCCAAACCCGTTTCCAGTTGCTAGCTTGAGATTCAGCATGTTATACATTTATAAAACAGGACTCATCCAGGACAGGCCAATGATGTTGGGCAACAGCCCATGTCCAAGTGAACCCTGTTACAACCAGTTGAACTAATCATTAATGCAGACTGGAAGAAAAGCCAAAAATCACAGGAGCTATTTCAAATACAATTAAAGGAATTCATGGAAAATTCACAAAGCATAGGCAGTCTGACAAAATTTGGACATGAATCCCCTCAAGGGAAGCAAGGCATCACCATGGACATGGCAAATTCTGACAAATAAGACGCTACTGAGAATAGAGAACAGAAATTGGTCTGCTTCAAATGCAGGATAACCATCACTACAAATATTTTTTTTTCTTCCTCCAAGGATATTATCAATCTAAATTGCTCTTGATCACAAACAGAAACAAGAACTGCATATTCTTTGGGAAAGAACAACATCCATCCACTCATTCTAATGTACTCTGAACATATGTGAAGATGACACACGACTGCACTCCCTGAAGAAAGCATGATGTAACAAATGTTGGGAATGAGCCAACATTGCAGACTCCAGGTCCTTTTAGGGTTGCTTTCTGTTTGCATCCAAAGAAAGCACTGACAGAAGGCACCAGTGCTATTAATGTGTATGTTATACCAGGGAGCCAGTCTGAGGCAAACTATTAGTTTCTTTATGCAAGACCTATTAGACTAACTTGGAGCAACTAATGAAGTTATTCTCACTGAGAAAGGAAGCAGAGCAAGCAGTGCAGAATGGGAAACCACAGTCGGGGCAGTGCAGAATAACACCTTGAGAGTAATGCTGAACCAGCAGCATCACAATAAAGAACAGTGCCATAGCTGATCCAGTCAGGGAAGTCTCCCATTCCTTTCGGGTTACCCAGAAACCCAAATATTTGGCTAAGCATTTCACTTGTTCTTATGTAAGCATGCACACATTTTACAGGTAGAAATGCAGCCTTTATAGGAAACAATCTCCCCCACACAGTTCAGTCTGGCCTCCTGTAACAGTACCTGCTTCTGCTGTTATTAGGGGCAGCCACTTGCCACTAAGGACTCCCCATTCATAGGCTAAGATTGATAAGAAATGGTGGCTTTCTCACCTGTATGATGACATTGGGCTGGCCACTGCCTATCTTGGATTGATTCTAGAGATAAGAAACCAGAATTTTCTAGTCCATTAGACCGGCATTTCTTGCAAGCACTACTTTCACTTTAAAGAGAGAATGATAGTGGAATATCTGAATCATTACAAAATGATGCAAGAAAAGAAGGGGAGGGAGGGAAGGAGGGAGGGAGGGAGGAAGACAAAGAGACAGGAAGAAAAAGACACTGAAGATCCATAAATCTATTAGAAGTCCCTGAATATAAAGGCTGGGGAATGAATGGCATTCACACCGATGTGTTAGAAAACAAACTGTATTTAGTCCAGGCAGCTAATGAAACCGCAGGTTGTAACTTCTGTTTACTTTCTGTCACCAGGCACAATCTGCTGTATCTCAAGTTGAAAAGTTCATAAACTAAACATTATTTTAAAAGTTCAAGAACTATACACACATCATTATATAATGCAAGTACTTAGTTTCCAGAATACACTGAAAGTTTGCCTCTTGACATTCCTAAAAAGGCAGAAATATTTTTAAAAGCATAGATCGAGCATTTTATATCATTACTAACAATAGCATTCTTTAGTTCTTTGTAAACGGCTCTTTACTTTTATTTACCTCACATCAAAACACTAATGGAAATAACTTCTAAACGTATTTATATCTAGTTCAAAGTATTAAGACTAAGAAGTTTCCTGAGAGAGAACATATTTTCTAATGAATCCTTTTTTTTTAGCTAAATTAAATGTTCACTAGAGAGCTTAAAGAAACGTTAGGATGTACTTTAAATTAATTTTTAAAACAATAAAAAGAGCTTCTGAATATAAGCAAAGAACTCCTGTACACGTGCCAAGATTTTTGCAACTTTATCAACGTGATTAATAGTTTCATTTTGAAAGGGGCCATGTACACATACAACCACATAACGTATGAGGTCCTGCACATGCAGTCAGCAACAGCAAAAAGAACTCGGGAAACATTACAGAACTAAACAGCAAGAACTGTTCCCAGCTATTAGACAAAGAGAAAAGGAGGACTATGCCAAAGTGAGTGCTTTCACAGAGCTGTATTTCTATGTTCTGAAACTGTATGTTCAGCAGCATCAGAGCAAAGTAATAAACTATGCCAAGATTAAATCACAAGGTTTTGAAAATAGCCTTTGTCCTTTCCTGACTCGCATACTTGAAGATGCGCATCAGGGCCGATTTTCTGTCAATTCGGCTTTGCAAACCAGTCTGAAGAATGTAGGACACGTAATGGGATCATGACTGCTCATTAATCAAGCACACTCTTACATTCGGCAACACTAAGTGCAAACATGTGGCAGCATGTGGTATATGTCATACTACAACCAGGACTCTAACTATGGCACATGTGCTTCTGTGGATTACTGCAGGAGAAATTTGGTGAAAACTGCAAAATTGTACAAAATGTATGATAGGGTGAGCAACTGATGTAAGCAACAGCAAAACTAGATGGCTGTTACATTATAATAATGACCGGATATTGTCACATTTCATTGCTAATGCTTTATAGAAATATTACCTGTAGAAAAAGATATAAAAGATGCACTGTTAAAGTGGAACTTAAGGAGTTCCCTCACACTTCAACGTTACAGATAGACTAATATTCTCATTTAGTAAATAATCAAGATATTTGACAAATAGGAAAATCAAAGATTAAAGGCTAAGATTTAGCGTGAAGTCTGCTCATGCCACGAAATCATTTTAGAAGTAGAAAGAAAGCCCTGTTTCAGCAGCATTTATTCTTCAAAATTTTAGTCCCTGAGTTTTTGCATGTTGCATTGATTAAGAGGACTACCATACCATCCTGACCTTTCTTCTCTCTAAAGCTCAGGCAAACCCTCAATAAGAAAAAGAAAAAACCTTCTCAACATCAGAAGTTAAGATTTTTCTGACAGAGTCAAGGCACTCTGTAAAAAACATTTTCAGATTCCTCAATTGTTATAATGTCAGATACTTGTTAATTTTCTTGTATTATTAACTATTCTTTCATCCAGAAACAACAGTCATCTTTTCATTCTGACAAGGAATTCTTCCTAACGTTTCTTGATTAAGAGTTTTTCAAAAAAACGACACCATAGATAAAAGCAGTCAATCTGTCAGTGCAGACTTTTTGCAACTGTATGTTATTTTTAACAAAAGTTTCTTTGGGACAGACTTCTCAAGTTCAGGATAGGACTTCTGGTGAAAATTTCAATTTAAAAAACCCCAAAACACTCATCACAGAACAAGTATTCAAGGAACAGAAAGACACCCATGCAGGATATAGATAGCCAGGCTGAGATCCGCCTTCTGGTAGATTTGGACTACTGACTCAGAGGAAAAGACACGGACCTGCCAGCCTGCTGGGTAGGACATTCACCTGGAGCATAGATGTTTCAACTGCCTGCTGCAGCGAGTGCTGAACAGTTCACACAAATGGAAAAACTTTGCAGAGAAACATTAAGAGGAGAAAATTTCTGGGCAAGAACACAGTCCAGTGTTTAGGACATGTCTGCTTCCTGCAACGCAGAAGAGCAAGGACTCATGCTGCAGCGAAGTATCAGATCACCAACACTGTTCATCAAAGCCTGCCTCTCATTCCTGACATCTTTTTTTTCCCTTGTTAGGAACAACACTGAAAAAGATTTTAAGTTTGTTCCAATGTAGAAAGGTTATTTTACATCTGCTGTACTTGAAGGCCCCAATACACATGTATCTCATTGAGCTGTGTGATGGCACCGCGGAGTGCAATTTTCCATAGAGAAACACAATACCACAAAGAAACCAAAGACTATGGCAGATAGAAACAATCATTTTTAGCCTCACTCTGAACAGAGGCCAGTAATTTCAAATTGCACACAAAAGTCACCTCAATTTAGGACAGCTTCAATTTATCCACTATGGGTAGTGCCCAGCATTATACCTAGAAGTTAGCTATGTAGGTCAGCTTGCAACAGATACTCTCATTCCAATCAATCCACCTGAAGATGACAGCAGCATACAGAAACTACTTCTGCCTAGCTAAGGCAAAAAAGGTTTGCATGGCATGCACTGAACAGCCCTGCACCACAGGCCTTGCTGGGGCTTCACAGATCCTACCTCTACAGAAATAACAGGCTGAGTCTGTAAAACCCAAGCAAGTCTTCCCAAGTATAATGGAGAAAACTGTAAGTTTATAATCGATAACAAATACATTACTGTAACGACAAAAATGCCCCAAACCTTTAATCTATAGTATCCCTTTGCTGTACCTTCCCAGTCTCCGGTTCAGTGTCCTGAGTTGCTTCAGCAGAAGCAGATTCCTGCAAGTCCTCAGGTTTAAGGCCTTGAATTTCTTCCACAGGAATTGTTTCCAGCTCATCCTTGGGTCTAAGACTTTGAGCGTCCTCTGCAAAGTCTGAAATATTTGATTCCTGCAGACTGTCAGGCATTGAGCCCCATGTCTCGTCTCTAAGAGCCGATTCCATCACTCACCCTGGTGCGGAGAAAGGAAGAGCGCTCCTTGCAGAAGTGACCTGGTAACGATAGCATCAGCACTGGCAGGGAAAGATTACAGACACCTGAACCCTGCTCCCAGCAAGTAAATAAAACAAGAAACACATCTGTTTTAAAATAATCACACTTTAAAATACCCACTCTAACCAATCTTTTACTCTGCTCATGAGCTGTATCTATTAAAGATTAGATTTCATTTTACTTGAAAGAATTATTTTAAAAGTGACTTATGGGTAAAAAATAGCACAGTGCGTCCTATGAGATGAGAGCTCTAGGCATTGCAGTGGCAAGATAGAGTCAAAACTGATGCAAATAATTCAGGATTACTGAGCTTCAGCTCATTGATAGCTTGTGCTCCAAGGAGTCTTTTTAAAGCTTCCAGTAACCAGCCCTAGAGTTCAAAGTAACCCCAAAACGGGGCCAGGAACAGAACTGGGAACAAACTTCTTGCAATATGTAAACATCTGCAAGAGCACAGAAAACAGACAGGAAGGAAACTAGATCTTAGACTAGATGCAAGGAAGAATTGTGTAACGATGAGGGTGGTGGAACACTGGGACAGGTTGCCCAGAGAGGTGGTAGATGCCCCATCCCTGAAAACATTCAAGGTCAGGTTGAACGGGGCTCTGAATAACCTGATCTAGTTGAAAATGTCCCTGCTTATTGCAGTGGGTTTGGACTAGATGACCTTTAAAGGTCCCTTCCAACCCAAACTATTCTATGATATACATTGTACCAAACTCTGTCCAGTCTGATGGGACCCGCAACAGTGTTGGAGCTCTCAGTCTCAAACATCAGTAACATGAAGGAGAGTTACCCAGTTGGTGTTCAGTGTTACATCAAACACAAGATGTTATAGCAGGAATTTCCTGATTAGATTTATCCAGGTTAAGTAGAAGAAAATGCAAGCTTCTGCTAAGGGGATTATCTGTTGAAAGTATGTGACTACATATGCAATATTAAAAAAGAAGAAGGGAAAGGGCAAACAGAAAAGGCAAAGGGCAAAACCTGGCTACATCTTCAACCAATTGGATGTATTTGATTAGCATTTTTCTGAACTACGTGAATCACAATAAAACCAGATATCATTTGACTCTCTAAGAAAAAGTCCCTTTTTGCCACATCTCTTAAGCTAGAAGCATATGTATAAAAAAACTTAAGTTACACAAATGAGGCCTCATTATGAAAGTATTTTGTCAACTTAATAGAGTCAGTACTATCAGTTATTAGTAATATTGCTAATAGTGCTAAAATATTTTCCTGTAGGATTAATCAGAAGAGGAAGTATCTGGTAGCTTATTAAACAATGCACGCAGACTAGTAAATAATAAGACAAAATATTGTAATTTTTTTAATTGCTTAACATGCAAATGAAACAACAAGCTAACATGGGTTAAATTTTAGTCAGTCCATGATTATTTCTTCAGGACAACATGCACATGTCTCATTGCCTTTCACAAATTGTCCAGACAGTTAAATATCTCAGAATCTGTATAAAAAACATGAAAAAAGTAGGATAATTCTTTTCTTCTTGTATCTGCAAAGGCCAAGAAAAAATGCCACCTGGTCTCATAAATAGTAATGGCATCAAAACACACTTTTGGTGATTCCTCCCATATCTAGTAACAGGTACCTATTACATTAGCTTTTGACATTATCAAGAAAACTTAGAAGTCCTCATCCTTTTTTTATTTTATTCCAGTTCATACCCAATTTTGCTTACTTTTGCAAACAACCACATACAATTTAGAAAACAAAGCAGATTTCTGCATATTATATTAGATATAATACATCTTGATCTCAGCAAAGAGAACTTTTTTTTTCTTATAAAGTTTGTTTTCCTTCATCCTTAAGTAAAAACAAAACCATATATTTAAAAGCATCATGACTAGAGCCAGTCTGTGCATCTAAAACTCCCACAAAAGTAAGAATAAAAATAAAATATGTTTAACTTCTTTAACAATCACCTTTACTAAGTAGTGGTAGCCTTTAGTAGTCTACCATGACAGCCAGCATCTTTAGATAGGAGTGAAAAGGTCAGATTATGCCATAAATTGAATCAAACAAAAGAATTAGCATAAGCTTTGGTAAGGAACAGAAAAAAAATATGCCTCAAAATTAAAGATACACTAAGTTTACTTATAGGGCACAAAACACTCAATGTCATTAATTTGATCAATATTCTGTGAATAGCTGTATATTGTCAACTAAAGAAACAGACGGACAACACAATGTGGTACGGCAGCAGCAAGGGGAAGACCTGGAGCACAGCAACCGTGGAGCAACATGTAAGGCTTCACGTAGAACTGCTGGAGACCACTGCTAGATAAAACAGAAATTTTCCTGATATATTTGAATAAATATACATTTATTCATTAACAAAAAATAATTTTTAATGCATAAAATTTTAGATTTTCTTCAATGAATGACTCACACTTCTTGCATTACTGTTCTTAACATAGTAGCTAGATTTTAAGTCACAGGATAAAAAAAAATCAAATACCAATTATAGAAAACATATGCCTAAAACATTATAAAATGAAACAGGCCTGGAAAAAAAAAAAGAATGTAATAGCTTGCAAACCGCTGCCTCTACATCCCCTCTAGTTAACGGGACAGCTGCTCACAGCCCCTGCAGAACTGTGACACCGGTCACTGCGTGGCATCAGCTGCCTCTGCTTCAAGGGACTAAGAGCCTTTCCTCTGAGATACAGCAACGCTCATTTGTGGCTATTAAGTCTTCGTTTCATCAAGATCAGGGAAATTCACACTCAAGAATACAAAAGCTAGCAGCTTTTGCAATACTCTCTTATAACTTTCGTAGCAGAGCACTATTTCAGAATCTCCGATATAAATAATTCAAACGTATGCAGGAAAAAAAGATATAAAGTCATTTGTGATGGCAGTGAGTTGTTTCTTCAAGGCATTTTTTTGCTTCTCAAAATAATCCATTACTAACAGCCCAGATGACAGCTCCAAGAGGGGAAAATGGCTGTAACAAATTTTGCCTCCTTAATGCTTAAATCTCTGGGCAGATAAGGATATTAAATAGTGAATGCTCCTGTCAGCCCTTCAAGCCCTTCATATTTTTCCCTCCCTCCCTGCTCATTTAACACAATTAACAGGGTCACACGCAGAAAAGCCCCCCTGCTCCCCGCTCACACAGCAGACACTGCAGCCTGACAGACGCGTGCCTTATGCACATGCGGACAGAGGCTATGAACAAAACACTCTTGTTTGCCTACTGATGGCTGCTGCTTCCCACCTTCTTCCCACAGGCTGGTCCAGCGGTTGCCCTGCTGGCTGTGGAAATTCACCCTGCAGCCCGCACATCGCTCCCAGCTCTGGAGCACTTGTCTCAGCACCATGCCAAATTTTAATCATGTTCTGACTCCCTTTCACTCCTCTCACAATTTTCCTTGCTCCCAAACGTGTGACAGGTGCCTATTGCTTCAACCAAAGCTGCTTCAATATCAAAGGGTATTTAATTCACATTTTAATCATCTGGGCAATAATACACTGCTTTTTTTTTTTTTTTAAAGGACATGCAAGATATTTGGAACAAAAGATGTTATATAAATCCAGCCTGAAAGACTTTTCTTACCTGAAGAAATGCAAAGACAAATCACAATAGTAGAGATATTACGATATAATCACACAGACTGTAAGTAAAAAAAAAAGGAAATAAAAGGTCCAAGAACATACACTTTCAAAAAAATTTTGAAAACAACCTATTCTAATTCACATAAATATTTTAGAGAACAGTGAAAGCGTGCGTCCAACACATTCTAGAAAGATTATGTACTCTGTTTTACTGTCTGTGGCACATATGGGATGTTACTAATCAAAGTTAAAAAAGACCTTTCTATGGAAATCTAAAAACAATGAAGCTTGGATAAAAAATTATCTTTCAAATATACATTACAAACATACAGTTATTTATTCTTATAAGGTTTATTCCATAATTAAGTAAGGTATAGGAAGGTATATTTCTTTTTTGTCTTTTACTGTAAAACTGCTAATATTTGGGACATGACTTTCTGATGAAATTTTCCTGTTTTACTCAGGAAAACTTTTACTAGAATTTATCCACAGATCAGTCCTGTGTCTTAAGCTGTGAGAAACAATAAAGGTTTGGACAGAATAAACAAAAAGAAAAAAAAGGTGACTATTTTGGCATTTATCTTAGCCTAGAGGTTAAGAATCCCAGGCAGACAATGAAGTCAGGCTGCAGAGGAAATATCCAAGGTTGTCCTGTGGACTTCAGGTATCTAGAAATCCATTAATTACAGGTAATTATGTCCATACAGTTTACCTGTTGCTCACTTGCTCATTTATATTTCTGTATCTTGAACCAAGACGTAATAAAACACCATGTACTAGATTGGATTATGTGTACATAAGCTCTCCAGCCTAAACTGGAGGTCAGAATCTGAAGTTATAGGGAGTTAAAGAAATATTTCTTAAATTGGAGTTTCTGCGCCTAGTCTTGTACTTGCAATAAGCAAAGAGTCCCTGGAATGCATACAACATTGAACAGAGCAGATGATGTTTACATGAGCCAAAAAAAAAAAAAAAAAAAAAAAATCACTGTGACACGGGGAACACTGCCCTCCAGCAACTGTGGGGCAAATTCACCCATCAGGTGCCCACCAGTCTCCCCGGAACTTTCAGGACAAGAGAATTACTTTTATGTCCTTTGGAGAAAAAGAAAATAAAACGTATACACACACACACACACTATGGATAACTTAAAAATTAAGTAAAACTCTTTACTTCAGCTTACACATACACCTCATCTTGCTATCCTCTTACAGCATAAAAAAGAAAAGCCTTATTATGGAGGAAAAACTTACAGCCTTTCACATAGAGCAAAAATATTCTGAAAAGGACCACGGAGGAGAAACTATTTATAACCAGAGAGTTTGGCTTAAGTTGAAAACTGCCCATACATTTTGCAACAGTCCAAATCTTCATCCTTGGTATGTTATCGTAACAACTTGACTACCTCAGAAGTTATCACTCCCAGAAGATACACAAATGCTGCAAACTCTAACACTCACCGTGAAAGATGTTACAGGAAACACCAAGCTTTTGCTCCAGATAGAGAGACTTCAAGTTCATGTGGAGGGAGACTGCCCAGACCCAGGAAAACAGGCTGCTCCTAAGCCTGGCATAATATTACTGTCTTTGAAGGGAGAGGTTTGAAGCCCGACTATCGTAAAGTCTTTTCTAGTGTACTCTCCACTGGTTTTGCTTTCTGCCTTTTCCTCATCGTTTCTGCAGTAGGCACATTCCATTACAATTAATATTTGGAATGATTGTTTGCCAAGGGGCACATTACCTTCAGCTTCTTCTCACCTTCAGAATCTTTTATGCTGCAAAAATAGACTGTATGGACCCTTCATTAGCTCTTTTTGGTTTGGGGATTTTTGGAGAGGGAGGGTAGCTGGGGAGACATGAGACATTATATTCCAAGACAAAGTAGAAAGAAAGAGTCAGTGAAACAAGGTGATAATCAATCTAGTCCTCAGAATTTAAAAAGTAGCTCACTAGCTATGCTCTGCATTAAATTTCTTGTCTAAATGAGAATCGTAAAACTACAGGGGAGCAAGGCTGTATGAGGTTTTCCATTTGTTTTATTATTCTGTATCACTTTATGGACCACCATTACATAAAATAAGAGCTTTAAAATAGTTTTCAAACCAATCTCTTGCTGAATCAGGTGGCTGTCACCAATTTCCAAGCTTCAAATTGAAAAAGAAAGAAAAATTTCACTGCTCAGAAAAGCATCAACGTTCATATTAATGACGATGAATGGTATGACTAACAGAATTAAACTGCAGCCTTTTTAAAACTCTTGATCCCGTGCTCCCTGAGGTCTGAGTTCCAAGACACCACTTTTTGGATTCTGTAAAGGAGTCCTTCTATTGTATTTTCATTTGCTAGAAAATTACACCTAGGACTGTTACATGCAGACCATGGTATTATCAATAAAGTAAAGCTCACCATGCACCATCTGAACAATAGGCTTTTTCACTATAATGGTTCTTGGGAATTACAGTATTAGATTAATGAGATGTGCAAATGTTTTATCAACTCAATCTCCAGAGCAATGAGTCACTCCTAAATGCAGAACAGCAATAAAATTAAAAACAGTTTATGTGCTGCTGTATTCTACACCCCATAGGTATAGACCATATGATTTCAATAGAGTAGAACAGATGCAAAAACGTTCCATAGAAATAAGAAAGCTGCATAGATACAGAAAACACTGTAGCAACATGTGCTGAATCTGTGCTAAATAGCTAAAGAGGTGCTAATAATGTTAAACAGCTGCAGAAACATCAACTCAGAAGAGAGTCTGACCATCAGATACAGGTATGAGCAAAAGAGACTATTCACAGCAATCAATCACAGGCAGCTAAATGAGAAAGCTGGTTCCCTGATGTCCCCCCCTGTACTCAGTGGGACTATAATTACCCTATTCTAGAGAGTAATTCAGAGTAGAAGACTAATTTAGGTAATGCAAATGAACTTCTGGAAGAGCTGGTCTGTCTCCATAACCATCAAGCATGCACAGGAATGCTGCTAGCTCGGGTGAGAGCTCAAGTGGCACTTTCTGCCTTGGCTGATGCCAACAGCATCCACTGAAGGCATACAAAATGTGCTAAGCAACAGTGAGGGTTGACTTTGTACCAGGTTCTCCCTTTTATCCTAGAAAAGCAAGATAAAAGCAAGAAAAAAAATATTCTAAAATAGAATCGTACAAATTGTACCCTATCTTCTCATGAAAAAACAGTCAAGTTTGCAAAGTGGATAGTAATTAATGGATACTCTCTTAGATGGTAAGGATGTACCATATAAGGAAGAAGCAATGTTTCTCCAAATGTCTCAGTCGCTCTCATTTATGGTGCCTAGAGACCTAACAAACAACAGACTGCTAGCAATCAGATAAATCAGTTCTATTCAGAAATCCCTAGTATACTTTATACAGCAAATGGGCTGTATAAAATATTTGTAGTCACAGTGTGAAAATTTCTCTTCATTCACCCTGGTCTTCTGGGTTTTCTGCTTACAAAGGCTGGGAATTACTCTCTGCATTGATACATTAACTTCATTTCCATTTCTGTCTGTTTCCAGACCTATCTCACACCGAGCACCTGCTTACCTCACAATTTCCAATGCATTTTTTTGTCAAAAAAGGATTTGATCTCTCCTTTTAGTAGCTGGGGACACCCATGCCAACGAGACAGGTGTGAACCTGTGGGAGGAATGTCCTGCAGCCCCAGGGAGAGAATGGGCCAGCCATTGCCCAAACTCAGAAACTTCTGGGAACACACAGCAGGTTTGGTCTCCTTGCAAACTCCTTTCCTTCCAGGGAAACCACAACGTAGGGATAAGGAAAAAGGCAATGGTGTCCACACACACCTTTGCTTGCTGGGGTGTAGATAGAATGTGCTCCAAACCCAGGGCCTTCCCGCAGTTTGGGCAAAAACAGAGGGACTAAGGTGTCCAAGTTTAACAGGTTTTGGCATGATAGGGTCTTCAATCACACTCTTTAGCCCTGGGCTGTACTGTATATAGCATACATCCCAGTGACTACTCCTATGGTCCTCTGTGGCTGAGAAGCAGCATGCCAGCAATGCATAGGCCTCCTGACTGCTGGGCTGGCCAGCTGGGGCCAGAGAGGAGACATGCCGGGACACAGCATCCAGGCCCTTCCCCTTACAGCAGGCTGAGCAGCCTGGGCAGCCTCACTGCCCCAGCAAGCCAGCGCCAGTGCACAGTCTGGTAGCTGCCAGCATTGGTAAATTAATCTTCAGCAGCTCGCCCGCTTGTCTGAGGGGTGTCTCCTTGCCCCAGTGGCTGGCAAATGCTCTCACCAGCAAAGTGCAAAACAATGAGAAGCACTTTCCGAGTTGGCAGAAATGGTTTTATACACATTTCAGATTTTGGTAGTGTTCTGCTTTGAGGATGACTTATGTAATAAAACCAATGATGTCTTTTGAGACAGATTCTGTCTTACTGGAAACATAAGGGATATTGTATCTCCAGCTCTTGAGTGACCATTAAAATATGACTTTCACAGAAAAATGTAATGATGCATACAGAATTAAACAGACTTGAAAGGAAGGTCCATTAGTACAAATAAGACCAAGTTAAGGTCCTGTTCCATAGCTGGCAGAACCATGTTAGTGAGACCTTTCAAAAAGCCTTATGAAGAGCTAGTAGAGAAAAATCCCTGATACTCAGAGTAAGCAGAGAGGCAAATGTTTGCCAGATTAACTGTAAGTTGCAGCTGCTTGACTTCAAGTATGTGTTCTGAAAAACCATGAATAATACCAGTCTTATAAATACACTGAACTTTGCTAACATGAAAAATAAAATCTTACGTGTGCTGCCAAGAAAGTCTGCCTAGAAACTTTCTGTTTAAGTTTTGTATAAGATAGGAATAGGATTTCCCCCAAGTCCAATGTCTACCAAATAGTCAGTCAATAAGAGGAAGCAATTCAATGTCTAAATGAAGAACTCTCCTTTTCTGATGTGTAAATTGATCCAGAATTGTAAGCTGACTGACCACAAATTTCCCAACAACAAAAAATTAACAGCAGAGTTAATAATTTCATCCAGCCAAGGTCTGTCTCTTCTTGTAAATGGTCTGCAGAACCAACATAACTGGCAAGCCTAAACAGGTTAGTGTTTTACAGCACAAAAATTAGAAAAATGGAGCAGATCAATGCCACCTTCTGAATAACATGCTTCAGTCTTTAGTCAGGAGTGCAGTAGAAGCAGATCCAGTTCAAAGCAACCCAAAGGGAACATTCACAGAGGACTGACTCCCTTCCCAATTAGGACCAGGGGGCACTTTTGTTCTGCAGAGGTGATAAAAGCACAAATGAAGTAAAGATCTGCCAAAATGATAATACCTCAGACCCTACCTGTTCCCATGGATGAACTTTCCCTCTTTCATTTAATCAAGCAAATTCTGCAGCAGTGGGTTTCATTATTATTTCATCTCTCTGGTTCCCCTGGTCATTAGTAACTCTCACTTAAATGTGAGTCACTTACAAGTGCTTCCTCACATCAACAATGAAACATCCATAGCTATAGTTACGAGCAGGAGATGAAGTACCAAAGATACAGATTTTTCTGTGATTCTGGGCTCCAGTTACCGTTTCTGGAAGAACTAATAGGATGTTCTCCAAAGCAGATACAGTTGATGCATACTGGAAATAAGCCCTAGATTTAGCTAACCCTGCTTTGTGAGAAAGCACAGGGTGTAGCATAACAAAAAGTGCATGACATCACATGTCAAAGAAGACCAAAGGATTTCCCGAGTATAGTGTAAGGATTTAGCTCTGGACTGATCTGACAAATCTTGACAAGGTAGAGAGCCAATTTCTGAGAGAAAGAAGAATACCAGATTACATGCCAGATTCTGAAGTTGTGTTAAACTGGATTTCACCACGTTGACTTTCAGGCACATAACGGGGACCAATTAAGTAAGTTATGAGTTGCACTCTGAATAGCGAAAATTTGCAGGAAGGATAAAATGTGATACTGCTGTGTACCTGAGACTGCCAGGAGTTTGGTCATTATATATATATAGAGAGAGAGATTTATAGATTCATATAAAATATGTATAAATTATATATATATATATATATATATATTATTTTTATATATACATCCATAGCAAAAAAAACACCCTTTCTACTTAAAATGTTCATGATCAAACTGCAAGTATGTAAGATTTCTAGAACTACCAACACTTGTAAGTACCCAGTCCTGACAGATTCAGAGGAAGTCTCCAGGTTCTAGAGACAGAATTGAAAGTGCAAATGTAACCACAGATTTTTATTTTGTCACAAAATTTCAAATCTATTTCGGTCTGAGATGAATGCTACTCATTTTTTTTATTCTCTTGGAATGAATAAGTGCTTAAATTAAAACACTTTCTCTTGGCATCAGAAAGTAACTATTTATGACATCAGTCTTTGAGATATGGGTCCTTCAAAAAGCATGGAAGAAGACAGGTGGAAATAGGCAGGGTGTGTGTAAACTATCCCGGTGTAATTATAACATATATTCATTGGTCTGAGATGATGACAGTCTACAGATACTTGAAGAAAGTTAATTGATTGCCAGAAATAAGGGACAGAAATCTCTGAAACAGCAATCTAAAAACAAAGTTGCAAACAACAATAGAATTATTTCTATCTTTTCTATATTTACTACTTCTTTCTAGAAAACTTTGCCAAGTTCCAAGGCGGGGGGCGGGGGGGGAAGTAGCCTGCTAAGGATATATGAGATAACTATTGAGTAATACAACTCCATTCTTTTTAAGAATGGAGTTTAGACTTTGATGGAGTAAAGAATAGCTCATAAATCCTTACACTGACCTGACGGATTTGTGAGCACTCTTCTTGTGAGCACTCACCTGCTGAGACAAGTCCCTCAGACTGACTTGAACCTCTTGGTCAGTACCATATCCATGAAGCCCACAAAACTCACCACACATCACGACTGTGAGTCCATCAGTTAACACAGGACGTATACATCAAGCAGACTTACAGAAACCTTAGATGTAAATTTTTAAAAATACTCTTTTCATCATTCAAGAGCAGTCAACCAACAAAACTTTAACAAGTTATTGTAAATTAGGGAATATCTCTCATCAGAGGCTTATAATAAATGTGACTGTGGCTCATAAACAGTTAATGAGTATCACTTGCATATAAAGGAAACTGCATTTAGGAGATATAATACAGGCAGTGTACAGAATATGCTTTGCTTCTCAGTCGTTTGTTACATTTTGCAAGTTGTGGCTTAGATTGTTCATTTTCAAGCGTGCCACCAGAGATCCTAGCAGGGAGTGGGAATAAAAGAATCCAGCCCCACTGGAAGAAAGATGACGTTTCTTGGCTCTATTTCAAGACAGAGTAACTCACATAATCTGTTCATAGGGTTTCTGCAGGATTTATGGTAGTTGTGTCTATTTGACAAGCTATTCAGGCAGACGCAAAAAAAACCATACAGTTGAGCAAAGAGATGAAGAAACACAAAAGAGTCCACTGGCTTGAGATGAGACTCTTGAGCCGGACTCAAAAATGAAAGCCACTGTCCTGTTGAAAAAAAAAAAAAAAAAAAAAGTCTTACTTTGGACCCCTCCTCTAAATGCATCTTCTTCACAGGTAGCCTCCTAACAAGACCTGCTGATTCATGCAGAAGTTTGGGAGTTTGTAGACCTGGACCCAATGGTAATACTTTTCGTTACAAGTTACAGTTTAGTTCACATGGGAATTAGATGCCTCAAAGAGCAGATACTCTGCATCTCTCAGTGAAAATCCTGGATGCAGGCCTGTATGAACCCCAAGCTTTGACACAGACCTGGCGATCACCGTTTTCTGGATGTGTGGAGTTCCCCTGCACAGTATCAGTATCCATTCACTAGCACTGCTCCCTTGCCTGCATCCGAGCCCAAGAGATTTAGAATTAGTCACTTGGGTTTAAGAAAGAGAATGTTTTGTGTTAAACAGAAAACTTTCAATACAGAAGTTTTAATACAGCATTAATAAATCATCTAGCTAGTTTAACTAGGGATTTTAGGGAACAGATGCAAAGATAGAGAGGTATCAGAGCACCATAAAATGGGTATTAGCGGATTTGCCTCAGAGTAGAAGAGAGAAGGATCTAATCTGTGGCTGACCATTTGGTGCAAGCCCTCCTCACACCCACTCTCTATCACAAGGACACTCTGGCAGAGTGACTGGCTTCAACTGCCACAGCTAGCCAGGGCTGCACTGCTGAGAGAATGCCAAAGCATGAACTTTAAAAACAAAATACAGATATAAGCAGTGGTTCAAGTAAGAACTGCATACTGCTAATGTATATAGGTGTTCTTTAAGTTCAAACACTATCTATGGGAGGTAATCCCAAAATTTTCTGCAAAAATGCTGACAAGAGCATTGCAACCTTCAAGTAGTTTTTCTCTTCAAAACCTTCAGCAATATTTTACCTAACAATACAAATTCAAGTTATTTTAAGTTGCATGCAGTCTTTCTAAAATAAATAAATATCACATGTAGGCTGAACACTGTGCAAAAAAATTAAGGACTAGTCTAAGTAGCTCTTGCTTATGAGCAATTAATCAAATAAGATTAGAAAAATCTTAAACCTTCCAGACTTAAGTCATTTCCATAAAAAAACGCACACAGCACACTGCCAATTCTTCCAGAGTATCTCCAATGAATCACTGCTTCTTAGGCCTCAAACCGATGCTGCCTCTCTTCCACTTGGCTGTGTCATTCCATTCGGAGGCTTTATCTTAACACCATATTTTATCACCACACTTATTTATTATGTAAGGTGTTGACTCATTTTCTACATTCAGATTTCAAAGTATAGTAACAGCATGGTTGGTCAAATCTATTAATGTGCTTTCATTTCTTTGTTATATCTGTAACAGCATTTTAAATACTGTTCACTTTTCTGAGATAATAACAGAAACATGAAGATTTTGTAAATTTTACCCTTTGAAATCTTCAAACTGCTGATGGAGTTTGAACAAGCATTATTTCTCATAAGCATCGGAAATTTTATTTTAACATATTATTTTAGCGCATTATTTAACAATACAGGCGGATTAGGAAAGCATCTTATTTCCATTTCAGTATAAATGGCAAATGATGGATAAATTGTAGCTAATGCTGGGAAGAGATGTGTAAAACCAACTGACTTCTGATTATACTCTGTTACTAACTCCGGCAATTTCTTCACCAATTATTTCAAGGACAAGGCTGAAATAATCTTTAATCTTTTCTTATTGTAAGCAAACATTTCCTTGACACATTACTGTTTTCAAAAGAATTCCTAAAAAGCAAATAAGGTCAAAGAAGGTGGACAAAGAATGATTTATTTTTCAGAGAGCTATGCATGCAATAACGTGTTTTTAGTAAAGTAGTAAGGGGAGATTACCGAATATATACTATAACTTTCATAGTTTGTAGGAAAAATAAACCCAGCTAGCCATGCTTCACTGTTTCTACAGGAACAACGGCGCCTGCCTTCAACTCAGTTCCTCCAAAAGCAGCATCTGATAAGCAGACCTTTGAGAGCCAACCGATCAACCATGGCTTAAAGCTGTATTTCTAGCACAAAAGACATAGCATCTCAAGCTAATTCAGCTTAAAAGCAGAAGTCTAGTTTTCATCCTGTAACAGCCTTCCAGATTTCAGAAATATTTTCTGCAAGTTCAACTGCAAGACAACTGAAAACTCAAAAATATCACTCGAGGCAATAGGAGAAAAAACATCAAAAGGCATATATAGATATATTTCTCCCTTTTCACTTCACCTGTCCTCCCTTCTTTCAGCTCCTCACTCATTTGCAAGAACCAGTTCTCTTTCCTGTCCAAGACTTGATTATCCTACGGGTAAATCGTCTGATGACAATCATTTATCATATAGGAGGCTACAGGTTTATGTGGAGCTTAGAATTAATGCTATGCATCCCAGCGAGATTATTAATGACCTCCTTTGGCACAGGTGGAAGAATTCAGATATCCCACAACATCATATTTTAAGAAAAGGTAGCTTTCCAGTTTTTCATATACCTACTATTTTTCAGGCTAGTCATATTTGGGAATTAAATATTACGTGACCATCAGTGAAAAAAATGTGCACTAATTGTGCTCACATATATGTCACTCTGTAATTCAATGGCCAGAAAAAAGGTTTACTGTAAATTTGTTTGAAGATTTACAATTCATTTTAGAGGTAGTGAAGCATGAAGCTTTTCAATGAACCTGACATTCCAGCAAAGAAAAGTCTGAGTGAGATCGGACAAAAAAAAAGCAACATTCAAATCTACAGAAACATATAATCAGTGTTGGATGTACTGTCTAAATACATAGCCCAAGAGAAGACAGCTCTCTGCTGCAACTGCCCATAAAACTGGCAACTTCATGACTGTGGTAAAAACAGACAGAAATGGCACTTGTATATGTTGTAATATATCTACTTAGTGAGGTACAACACTCCTGAGATTGAGCAGGAACATACTGGGGGGGTATCGTGAAAGACAAAAAGATTCAGCAGATCCCTCTGGCTAATTGCAAAGTACCTTTATTTACTCCCTGAGCCCTCCCAGCGACTAGGAGCAGCCCAGCTCCACGATGAAGAGAAACTGAAGCAGCTTGCTGCACATCAGCCAACCAGCGGTTATTTTTCCTTGAAACCACTTGCATTTTGGAGTGGAAGATGACATTTGCTTTACAGAGGACCAAACTGTTCCCTTGTGTTAGACATTCGTTCCCAATCAAAACCACACAGCATAAATGCAAGCCCTGAATGCAATATTTAAAATGACAAAAATAATTTCAGATTTAATTTTCCTTAAAAGGAACTAAGTCAGCAGCTATGTTTATGGTACATTCACATATAAATATAAACTTGAACTTTACAAGTGACTTAAACCACCTTATTTCTCAAAAAAAACCCCCATATTTTAAGGCCTTGTTAAAAAAAAAAATTCCAATGGAAAAAATTTAAAAAACAACCCCAAAACAAATCCACTACAACTAAATGGGCCTGTAAGAAAAAGTTGTCAATATACTGCATTTATCTTCATAAATTATTTTTGACAGTTTTTTCATTAGCTATAATTAAATATATGCATCGGAACTCTTGTCCCATTGCAGATACTTTGTATGTCTGTGCTTACTATAACTAGAAGACATCTATGATAGCCTATAATAGAACCTTGCATCTCACCACAATGTTTAAAATTATTATTTTGAGTAAGACAATGCTGCACATGAGAACTAGAAACCGCAGTGAATTTCCTGGGAGAAGCAGGGGACAAAATAAAACAAAACACTTGATTCTCATTCAATTCTATTACTAATTCTGAGCTTAACTGTTTACAATTGTGTAATTTTTTTCTTGGAGCTCCCGCTATACCCCACCCAAAAGACCAAGAAATACAGGCAAGGAGGTTCTTGGCACAGCTGTAAGTTTTTGAGAGGTTCAGCTCATGCAAAGCACACTCTGATTAGCACAAAACGACAAGACAGAGACTGCCAGTGGGCAATTGCCAGTCATGAAGATATCTGGCCAAAGAGAAAGCCTAAAAACATGGCTAGGCTTAAGCCTTTCTGCTCATTCCGTATGCCATGCACTGTGATGGAAGAGTGTCCAACTGTATATTCAGCAAACTTGCAAAGATGATGCTTTACCTCCATCAGTTTATCTAACTGCTTAAAAAACCCTCACATCTCATTGCCTGAGCAGCCAAGCCCTTGCCTCCTCCACAGCAGCAGCAACACAGAGGCAGCCCTGTCACCTGCAGAAATCCCACGTGGCTCAGGGACGCAGAAGTCCTGTCGCACCCTTTGAACGCTCCACTACAAAGGGACGCACCTGATGCTGCCAAACTTGAGTGCAGGCTGTGGTAGTTCCTGAGCCGAATGGAAAGCCCCATTTCTCCTCTCCCTGATAGACTCAGAGGAGAAGCACATAGCCAGGAGACACACACGAGACAGAAGCAATGGGAACGCTAAAGGGGAAGGTCCAACAGCTGCCACCAGTGGAGATGCCACCCCTCACCTCAGGGCTCGCATTTCCCCCCATCCTCTCGCAGGAGGCCACATATGTCCTCTCTGATACCTCACAACACCCACCCATCATCTTAGCAAGCTCAAAAGCAACGCTGGCAATCATTTCAGCAGCCATTAGATAGAAGCCCCACCTTAAAAATTTCATAGCTCCCACTGCTGCTTGGAAAAGGATGTGTTGACTTCAGCTGCATGCAATCTAACATCAAACAGGCTATAAGGAAGGCTCCTATCCTTCAGTTTATTTAATAAAGTATTACCTTCAGTTATTCCCCCCTGTAATTTTCTCGCAGCCTGCTACAAGAAGAGTAAATGGATGTATAAGAAGAGTTTTATGAGGTTTTGCCTGTTTGTTTTGGTTAGAGGGTGTGTGGTTTTTTTAAACACATGGCAGCATTTTGATTTCTATTCTTAGAAACCATTTGAGGAAAAAAAAAGGGCCCATGAAAGAATTGAAGTCCGCAAATGAACTTCCTTTCCGCTGGGTTTTTCTCAGCCATCTCCCCTCCAGTCACGTGTGCCAAAATCCCATGCTTTATAGGGGCATCTGTTCTTTTCTCTCCAGGCCAAAAAAGGAGACTTTTCAAACCCTTACTACAGCTGAGGAACTCTATAGCTCAATGAGCCTAATGTGATTTTCCCATGTCTACAGAGCCTAAAGTACAGCTTCACAACTGCCACCAGAAGGGAAAGTCCCTTTCTCCTCCCTGCAGCCTTCCGCCCTCCAGCCACACACTCCCAATCCAGGCCTCTTTAAAAAGCTGTCCTCCTCCCACTCCTCCACCTAGCTGGTTTTTACCACATGACTGAGGAACTGAGATATCAGCCATGAATGAAACTCCACGTCAACAGCTGAACTGACATATTCTTATGAATCCCTACACTGCTCCAAGTGCTTCACCCACTCTTCTGTGAACTTGGTATACTTCATATGACAAGAAATACATAAAAAATAGTCGCTTTCCCATATTAGTACTACTCCTAGAGACATTATCTAATTTTGTGTCATAACAAATAAAAACTCACTGGATTTGACTAAAAACCAATTAACATTGCTTGATACAAACAGCACATCACCCTGAAACTACATTGCCTGGCCATGATTTAAGGTCACACACTGGCCTTAACAGCAAAGTTTGGTGGCTCCCGCTAACACCAGAAGAACACAGAAGTACAGACATCATACTCCATATAACCAACCTCAGTGTAACGTGGCTTTATCCAAGCGCAATACATTTCCTTCAAAAACCTATAATTCACAGTGAAAAACATAGGATGCCACAATAGCATCAAATTAAAAACCTACAAAATAACGGTTTTAATGTGTTTCAAATAAGCCTATGTTCTAGTACGTATCACTTGCGTAGGGCTTCAATGCAACCACAACAGCAAGCACAGGCCACAAGCATCACCGCTGTGGCTTTCAGTGAAACCAGCAGAATCAGACCAGAAAAAACCTGAACCTAACAAAATATGCCCAGACATTAGCATCAGAAATAAAAGATGAGAAAAGTAAGTCGAGCAGTAGGTATGCATTTTCATGTATTACAATCAGTGTTTGCACAATACCTCTAAAAATTTCTGACATACCTCATTTTGTTATGCGTAAAAGCTAAAGGCAAGTCTGAAAAGCTCCTTTTTTCTCTACAAGCCAAACATGTCTCATAATTAGAGGCACACAAAGAATGTAAGAATATATTAATTTGCAAAGGAGCTTTTTAAAAATTATTTATTTAGATTTTCTGGCTAGCCACAATCTTGCTCATACATAGTCTTCGAGAAGCAGGAATAGTCCTAGCAGAGAAAGCATAAGCAGGTTTTCAGCATAAGATTGTTAGTGCTGGGCATTAAGACCAAAGCTAATATCTGTGCCCTCTCTACACCAGGCTCTTTACAGCTCAGCCTGTAAATGCATTGCCTCACTGGCAGGTTGTGTGTACGAGCTGGATACATAAGCTCTTCCCCTCATGAAAAGGGGAAAAAAAAAAAAAAAAAAAATCAGAGGTAAGCTCTATATCTGGAAAAAAAAAAAAAAAGCAATTAAAAGCAGAGGAATACATTTCTAACACAGCCCAGTTCTCCGATGACCTCAAGATTAAGAGGCATATTTATAAGCAAAACTAAGTCAATATTTTCAAATCATTTTTTAGTGCAAATCTTAGTTTTACCATTCATAAAATTCAATAGGTAATTACACAGCTAGGCAAACATCCTTAGAGGAAAGTAGAAGAATAATGAATTCCCTACATAATTATTTATAGCTGTGTTTTTGAGTGAACACAGTGTAACAGGCACCAAGCCCATATTTAAAGGCAAAAAAACAGATTTGTAAAACCTTAAATATTTCAGTAAGCAAGTCCATAGTCTACAGTCTATTTCACAATCTAATCTGCCTTTGCAATACGTAAAAATCCCAACAACTTAGACTGCCTCTGTGATTAATCATTAGGATTTAAAATAAAACCTCGACAAAGACAGGTCCAGAAGTGCAACCACAAAATATGTAATGCTATCAGAACATGCAATTTGCTTAAAATAATGTTGCTGGGAAGTGCCATAGTGTTGTCTGCGAAATATTTTGTCTGATCTGTATTTTGAAAAAACCCTTGGGAACAAAATCATTACTACGCATCAGTCAAAATGGCAGCAAGTAGAGATCAGATCCAATTCAGTCTTTCATAGCTAACCCTAACAACAAGCTGCTTATCACTCCAAAGCTCAAAAAAGATGATGAAAACTATATAACACAATGTTCTTTAGCTCCCTAAAGACAACTGATTAAAGTCAGTTAGGAGCTGATTGGTGTGCAATGATGCTTCTGCTTTCCAAATACACTGCTTAATTGCCAATACAACTTCACAACACCACAGAGGGGGGAAAAAAATTCTTCCCTCTCCCGCTACTGAAAAGTCAAGCAGTAGTTGCTGGCAAGTGAAAGAAACGCCAAGTTGTTGTTATTTTCTCAAGCTCCAATATCATCACTAATAATCTGGAGACAAAAACTAAACAAACATTTTTTGTGTTACAAACAAATAGAACATGATCCAAAACATTCTCCTAAATATCTCATAGGTTTTACAGTGTCACAAGTAAAAAATAGAAATAAAAATCTATATCAATAGATAAAATTCACAGTAGAGAGGAAGTTTAACTGGATTGAAAAGAACGTTTTTTAAATTTGTATTTTATATATAAATAAATTCTCTTGCTTCGGTTTAATGCTTTTTCTATGTACATTAGAAACAATACTGGATAGACTGCTCTGCTCTGTTACAGCACTCTGAAAAACAGATTTAAGTGGAAAAGATCATTGCACACAGAGCTGTGCAGAGTGCATTTCATTCTCCTTATACAACAGCAGGAATTTTCAAGCAATTCCAATAAAATGTTACTTTGTTCTCTCTCATTCAAATAGAAATAAGTTGGCATTATTTTTACTACTGTAGCATTTGGTATGCATTGCAGGAAACTTGCCAGGTACATATCGAAGCCAGAGGTGCACGTCTCCTTAAGGAAATAGTAAAATGCAGACACAATAAAGCTTTGTCAATGTAAGTAATAGATACTAACTCCCTCCATCCTGCAGCAGCTTTAACTTAAATGGTCAGCAGCTCTGTGGATTCAAAAGACTGAATCCTATATCCTTGCTGTTGCACAATATCTCCACTGCCTTGCACATGCATAACATTTCTTTAGGACTAGACACATTTGTCTTCTTTTATCCAGCACCAATATATTTCTCTGTTAGGAAATGTCCACTTTCCATTGATGCTTACAACAAGAACCTGCACGCCTCTCACAGCTCTCCCAGTTTAAGGACAGGCCAGCTAAATATGACGCAAAAGCACTTTCCAAACATTCTTTCTTCTTTATGAGGAACACAGGCAGACCTTAGCAATAAATGTCCAGGACAATCTCAAGATTCCTTCTTGAGTGCAAAAGGGAGTACTTGTAGAGATGCACATTTCTAGGGTTGTTTAGTGTGGAGAAGAGGAGGCTGAGGGGAGACCTTATTGCTCTCTACAACTACCTGAAAGGAGGTTGTAGCGAGGTGGGGGTCAGTCTCTTCTCCCAAGTAACAAGCGATAGAACGAGAGGAAACGGCCTCAAGCTGTGCCAGGGAAGTTTAGGTTGGATATTAGGGAAAACTTCTTCACTGAGAGGGTGGTCAGTCACTGGAACAGGCTGCCCGGGGAAGTGGTTGAATCTCCATCCCTGGAGGTATTTAAAAGATGGGTAGACGTGGTGCTTGAGGACATGGTTTAGTGGTGGACTTGGCAGTGATAGGTTAATGGTTGCACTCAATGATCTTAAGGGTCTTTTCCAACCTTAACGATTCTATGATTCTATGAAAAGTTGCAGGACAAGTTAAGAAGTAAATATGAAAGGAGACAGGAAGCAAGGAGGGAAAAAGGAAGGCTGAGGAAAAAAAAAGGCAGCTATAGGCATCATAAGCATCACTGAAACAAACAGGTTGTGTGCATCCCACATCTAGATCAAAACTACTGCCAAAAAATCCCACAAACCCCTTTCCAAGCAAAAACTTACTTCCCAGTTTTAAGATAGTGCTAAAATAAAACAACAGAAAATAAACGGATACGTCATTGATTCTACTGGGTTTGGATTCATTTGTCTGCTCTGCTTTTCTGCAGCTTTCGCCCATCTCAGGAGAAACACCAATTTCTTGGAGTCACTTTTTCTCCTGCAAATAAATGGTTATGGCAAAACAATTATGTTAATTTATACTGTGTAAAATATCCTCCAAGAAAGACGGAGACAAGCAATATGCAGCACTGAGGTAGTTTCTGGGAAGGGCACAGCAGCTGAGCCAGCAGACTGCACCCCTTCTGTTTAATATCTGGGGCACTGGGCACCCTGCTCACGCTGGTGGCAACTTTTCTTAGTGCAGGAGAAAACCAAGCTGTCCCAGGAGGAGAATCAGAGCAGGAAAGCCTGTTGAAGATGCAGTCCAAGCTCTGAAATAAACCTCTCAGCAGCAACTGTGAAGAGACACCTCTCATACATCTGCTGCAATTTGAACATCTCTGCCTGTACATTACTTACTAGGAATGTTTTGTGGTGATTTTCTTTTTTAAAATTTATTTTAGACAATGTCACATAACATACATTTATTCATTAACATCCCCTCATTATCTTCAGTGACAATACCATTTCAAAACCGAATTTTGCTTCAGCAATCTTTAAATCTCTGGTTTTTCACAGAAGCCTATTTCACTTTTCAGTCATTTGTATTATATCACTTGAGTAACTACTAAATTTGGATTTATTTCAGGGAAATATATAAAACTCTTCTGTAAAAATCTACACTTGAGGTAGTCATGCTCTATGCTCCCTTTACAGCCCTGGGAAAGATACAGACACTTTTAGACTGTAACTCACCAACCTGGTTTTAGATGTCTGTTTTGAAGATTTAATAAATCATGCCCCACAGCCTATAGACCCAACCAGATCTCCACTGATTACAGGAGTCCGCCTCAACATCTATACATAGTTTGATGATCCACCTCTTTGTGCTACATCCTCTTTGCCCTGCTCCCCCTCATGACAGCAAGAAGAGATTCTTGAGACCAACTTCAGACTTCATTTAGGTAAACAAGAAAGGCAAAGAACCATGTGCAGCCAGTGTAAAATAAACACTCATAGTCTGCTAAAAATGTTCCAGACTGAATTCAACATCCATGAGGAGCTAAGGAAAACAGCAACACAGATTTCCTCACAAAGATTCCTTGGAACTGGGAGATCTGTTGCTGCTCCCAAACACTACTTGGACTGCTTTTTTCAGAGTATGTTTAAACAGGACAAAATGTCAGAAATAAGTAATTTATTGATCCAGGGTTTCCACCTTCATATTGTTTACTGCCACTGAAAAACTCCCATGATCAATTAATATTTCATGCCTATGTCCAACAGACACTGAAATGTAATAGGGGCCTGACTTTATCAAATCCACAACCTATGATAAAACCTGCTAACATGATCACAGCAGGACAAAGCAGAAGAATTTTGCAAACAGAAGATATATACTGATACAACCAATGAAACGGCAGTGGAGCCATTAAATGTTTTGAGATGGAGGAATATGCAAGACAAGCTGGTAGAGAAGAAGGTCTGGTGCCTGCTTATGGCAAAACCAAAAGCTCTGCAATGAAACCTCCCAAATTCCAGAACCCTTCAAAAAAAATGGCAAAGTCTGCATTTGCAAAACCACGGCTTAAATCAGCAGGGCATGAAGCACTGTATTTCAGGCTCTGCGCATGCACAGTCGCTGTGAAGCTCTGGGTACCCTTCATGCTCTCAAAGTTGTTGTCATCCATAAGCACATCAAAACTCACTCTCCTTCCATAAAAGCACAGCTTCAGTAGCACCGTTCTGCAGCCAAAGACACTGGGGTCTGGATACCCTTCCCTGCATTTTCTGTTGCCTCTGTTGGCCAGATTCAGCTGTCCTCCAAGCACCCACACGGGTCTGGGATCCCCATGAGGCTCCACTTGTGTCTCCCCCTTTGAGGGCGAGACATGTATGCACAGGTCACGGGAGCCCACGGCACCACTCCATCCTCCACAGGCCTTTCAGCATCAGTGCAGTGGGGACAAATGCTGCCAGGGATTTCCCCTCCAACCCATGCCTTAAAAATAACACTGGGATGTGGGAGGAAAGCATCTAAGTTAACACTGCCTCGCACAGCACTATTTTAAGCAGGAAAACCCTGAGGAACGGTAGGGTTTTGATGCTTTCTCCCAAATGTTGCCACTTCAGGCACTCCCATAAGACTCTGCCTCCTCCTCCAGCTTTAATCACCTGACAGCATTAGAGTAACAAAAATAATGAAAACGACTATACATGGAAATGAATAAGAAATGAAAAAGTATTTTTCTGCCAAGATCAAAACAATAGCAACCAAATATTTTTCATTGTGCCGGCAGAGACTTCTGCTATTTCTCAGGCTACAATATCACTCTTTGATTTGACAATTTACCAAAAAAAAAAAAATTACTTGAACATGAACTTCAGCAAGTCATCCAGTCTTTTAAAACACATACCTGGCGTACGAAACTATTAGAGGTAGTGTCAGAAGATGTACTCCCATCTGATCCTTTAAATCGGTTTTTTCTTCTTGCCCCTTTACCGTAAGACTGTAAAAAAAAAAAAAAAAAAAAAAAAAGATCAGAGGAACAGCATTAGTTTGTGTTGCACAGAAAGCTCTCAGTACAAGCACCACCAGTGTCTCCTAGGCTCCTAGGATTCAGATGATCAGCTTCGTGCCACTTAATAAGCACATATTCAGTAACTGATGGGACTACGTGCACAAGTGCTCACCAACACAACCAGGCATGGCCAATTGAGCCTTGATTGTTCCGGGATTTTTTTCACATTCAGGTTTGGAGAAGCATTTACAAACTTGTAGAGTTGTAGTATTATTCACGCAAGTCACAATGATTAAAAAGTACAGTTTGTTTTGCAGCTAGTTTAAGTAAACAAGCTAGGAAAGGAGACACTGGAGCAGTCTCCAGCGCATCACAGCTATGAGCCAAGTCAGCTGAGCGAACATTAAACAGCAAGAAGTGACCAACAACTTGTTGATTCAGATACAATGTTACAACTGAGGAAGAATTTATAATAATATTTTTTTTAAAAAAGTTGAAGTAAGTAAAAGCAGTATAACAATAAAAAAGGACTAAACATGTAACTGGAAAAGGGATAATATGCAACTAAAAAGCAAGGCATCATTTTTGTCTATTAGGAAATCAAAAAGACACCAGGAGAAAGCAATGGTTGGCTGAAGAAAAAATTAGTAAACTATGGTTTAGAAACACAGCAAATGGCCCAATCCCCCCCAAAAAAAGCTATTTGTTCTCTGCGATGAATATAGACCATCAATAAATACCATAAAACAAATTCAAAAAAACATGAAAGAGTTTAAAACTATGCTATTTGCAACCATTTATTTTTGTCATGACTGTAAATCGTGGCATGACACCACCTCAGACCCTTCCCAGGGCATTGCTCCCAGGCATAGCAAAATCTCGCAGATTTGTTCTGCCCAACTACATTAAAAGGCAACCCTTCCTATCTAGTCACATTGCTTAAATTCATCTAAACTTACATCAAAATCATGTCTTGACTACTTCAAACATTATTTTCCTTGAGGTTGATAAATGCAATTTTTTTCCTCACTCATCATGCTGCTGTAAAGGTCATTTTACTAATCCATCTCTCTGGATCACGTCTCCTGTCTTTAAATACCTCCCACAGTTCCCTGAAATAAACAGGGTCTTTGTCTTCACTTTCAAGGTCTGCCTTGGCCTATTCCCAATCTTAGCTCTCATCTTGCATTCAGCACTGAACTTTTGAGTTCCACAATAACTCAGGGGAAAAAAAAAACAACACAAAACAAAACATCAGCCTCCATCACCTACATGCTAAATTTTCAGAGAGTAATTTCATATCCTCCCCCATACTATCTCGCAGTCCTTCTCCCAAGAATAAAAATTCCTTTACAGAAATCTCATTGTTCCCCTTAAAATATACAACAACAAAAAAGAAAAACTCTTGATAATAAAGTATTAGGGTGCTGGCATCTAAAAACGTTACACTAATAAATTATATTATTTATCCACTATTATTTCCTCGAATTCCAAGTCCACGCATCCACATCCTGCTGTTGTTTTTGGCCCTAAGCTGCTGTCAGTCCCGGCTTTAGGCACGATGAGAAAATTACGATTAGCTTACTGGAGAACGTGGCTGTGCATGTGTTACAACACAACACCCCTGACGACCTGGCCCTGATACAGCAAACCCTGGGATAAAACTCTGCTTTGGTGTATAAAGCATGTCCTCTGGGCTTGGGCAATCTTCAGAGCACCACGCTGAGCTTTGGGGCTGCGTCCCATCGGTTCTCATGGTAGGGAAGGGTGGGCTCCACTGCAGGCTCAGAGGTGCACTTAAAATCTCATACTGGCAGATTTTTAAGATCATGACTTCAAAATCTGAGCTGTAGCTCTTAGCAGTAACGTATATGGTAAATATGATTGAATATTTTGTAATCTAAGAGTAATTGAGGAGGATGACAGATAACCACTACTAACTTCAGATCGTTTGTCAAATTGACAAATCCAGGTAACTTGCCACCACGAGATGCATGAGAACAATCTCGGGCTGTATCTGGACGGTTCATGCTGACTCTGGGGAACTTCAGAGCACTGGCTGAAATCTAATATTATACCAATCTTTCAGAAAGAATGACTCAAGTAACAATAGATCTGTCAGCCTGACACCGATTCTCAGCAAAAATAATTTAATATGTTATGTCACTGAACTAACAATGACTTACAAGAAAAGCAATGATTTCCCCCCAAAAATACAGATTTATAGGAAAGATATTTTGCCAAATTCATATGATTTTTACAAAACTGTAAAAAAGCCATGTAACAAGTTTCTGAAAGGCACATGAACTGATACTACACATGTAGGTTAGGGAAGAACTATATAAAAATCAGCAAGCTACACGTTATGGGAATGAAAATATGACTTTCTGATGAGTCTAGAACTGTAACCGAGTACATCACAAAACATAAAATGAAAACTGAATGAGGAATGACTTTACATGGTTGCATTTCTAAAAGGGATCTTTGATAACAGAAGAACCTTTTGATAATAGAAAGGTCTTCATAGATCTATAAGAATAAAAAGTAGATAGGAACCACCATTACCAGCAAATTATTCAAAACATTTTCCAGTTAGTGTTAGAATAGACAGTTCTATAAGAACCATCTTTTTCCACCCAATATAATATTCCACCTAATAGAATATAATATCAAGGTATGTAAAATACATAAAAAGTATCTTCGACATGAGTAGTCTTCAAATAAAACATCATCTTTAAATCAAAATTTACCTCCTAAAAATGGTTCTTAGTGAGGTAACTGACTGTAGTTACCTGCCAACATTCTGACACTCTCTTCTCCAATTTTTGTGGAAGAATGTGGAAATATACTTACAAAAAAAAAAAGAATTCAAAACATGCACATAGCAGCTCAAGAATATAAAGCATCTACATAAAGATCACACTATTTATGCAATTTCATAAATAATGTACAGCATAGTATTTTGTAATCCCCAAGGAGATACTAGAAAAAAATGTACACATATTCTCTTTCACACTCATATTTTTTTATTTGTACCCAGTTTCTACAATATTTATTTACAGAATCACAGTGTTCAGTTATATAACACACAAAATTACTACAAAGGCAGAAGAGGGACTGTGTCCAGTGTGATGAGGATAAAACAAACAAGAGCAGACTAAAAACACATTACAAGCACAGATAAAACGCACACTTCTCTACCTGCACAGCAACACCTAAAAACATTTATTTTGGGCAACATCACGTGGCAAATCCAGCTCAAACTGAAACTTACCTTGATTTTTCAGTTCTTTTCTTTTTTTTGTGCATACCAGCATGCACATTTTTGTTCTAGTCTTATATAAGTGAACACTTTTCAGGAGCACAAGCTAAATACTAACTTTAAACACAAAGAAACAGTTGACATGATGGCAGGCCATGGCTACGCAGTGTAGGGAAATTCAGGTTTACAGCTGTTTCTGTGCACAAACCAACTCTAAATCAGAGAAAAAGGGGACAATTTTGGCACATGGGAAAAGTGGGACTTGATGACTCTTCACATTATTTTAAAGGATGCTAATCTGGGATTACATTTGTCTTCCAGGCCTTTCAAGCTTATTCCCACAGTCAGAAATGTCTGAAACTTTCTTCTAAAAATGAGATAAGTCTTCCATAAACAAAACAGATTCTTACATATTTTTAAAAATGATTAAATATCTCTGTCATGTGCAGAATCATGAATACTCATCCTGTCATATTCATTATGTTGTTCTTCTTTGAGTGTATTTTTTCTGTAAGAGCACAATGTGAGAACAAGACCTTTGTACAAAAAAAGATAATCTACCAGTTACTTTCAATTCTGGAAAACAAAAAAGTTTTTTTTCACAATGAACTCAATATGTTACTGTGATTTTCATATTAAAATTAGCTGCCTTATCTGTGTTCTGTGCAGCAGTTGGCTGCGATTAGGTAGCTAAAAATAAAGGGCTGAATCATGACGTGCGGACATTGGCCAGTAAAAGCAGCAATACGGGGCAGTCTTTCTCAACCTATACAGTAGCTCTGCCTGACAGAACAACCATAGGGGACCAAAAGTCTCTGCACCTCAGTATATGGTGCTCAATGGTAACAATCTCGAAACCCAGCATAACCAGCTGCCTATGGCGTACCACCATTTGCCCCAGCTAATTTTAATACAACCGATTCTGGCACTGCAAACAAGCCTGTTTATATACAAAGTTGGCTGACAGGAACATTCTCACTGGATTTCAGCTGAACATCTTACACAACTAAAGTTATGTATACATGTAAGTGTTTACAAGATCAAAACTGTAGCTTGGTTTATTAGTCAGATGTGTGAAGTTCTTTGAAAATTGGCTGACTTGCCAGAGACAAGAAACACAACACGTGCTTACGTTCTACAGCTTCTTAAAATACCTGGCAGACAATGTGAAACCTTAAAAAAAACCCAAAGAAAGCCCTACCAAAGTAATCTTGTAAAAAACATTTCATCAACAAAGTCTTAATAAAGCAAAGAAAGACTCTGCTTTCCAACTCTGATGTGAAAGTACATTGTGCAACCTTTATTCAGCCCATCTAATCAAACAAAATACGGGAATCCTATGAAGCATTAAAGGCCTGCATAGCACTTTCCTGATAATTACCGGTTTCATATACAATTATACATTATTGCAAACAGATGAGATCAATGTCACTCAGTAAAACCCTTTAATTTTAATGAGGTTCTGCCTGTACACATGAAAAACACGCACCCGTAAGATTTAATCGTCTAACACACGTGAGAAGCAGAAGGCGTGGTTTATCCCTGTAGGCAAAATACTATCATCTGGAAAAAGGAATATAAAACATTTAAAATGACCAACTATCTACAACCAGGGAACTGATCTTCAGTAAAAGTCTTAAAATGCTCTTCACCATTAACCACTCTAGTGGTATTTTACATCAAAGCAGAGAAAAGCAGCATACACAGGGTTGAGTCTGAACCTTTACTAATTATAATGGGTAAAACAGTACCAGTCATTAAGACTGATATCATGGTTAGTGGCAAACATAATTCAAAGAATAAAGGAAAGGTGCAGAAGATTTAGGCAGCAGAGTCACTAATGTGGAGTCAGGTCTCGAAACAGAAATAATGATGCAAGAAAGGAACTGGAGACAACAAAAACAGAAAATAAAAATTCAGAGCTGGAATGAGGCTTCACCATCTCAGATGAACAAATAACCAATTATAAGGATCAAAAGAATACCTAAAGGTAAAGGAAATGAGTGACCCCTGAAGGATTAGAGAATTGCTAGAAAAGTCAGAAATGAGAGAGTCCACTAAGCATTTTTCATGCCTGTGTCCCAGGCAAAGAACAACATGCCAGGACAGTGCAGAACATGCACATCCAGCTCCATCCACCTCCTAGAAAAACAAGTAATTTCCACTTGAATTAATTCCTTACAACAAGGCAACCGAATGTTCCTGTAGGTCAGACCTCCGGAGCCCTCTCTGGTCAATGGCCAGGCTTGCCACCACTCAGAAACGATACCCTCCAGCTACCGGGTGGTGTAGTCTCCAGCACCAGCTGTGTAACTGTCAACTCCCACACCCGCACTCAAACAACACAAACTGCACGTCTTTGAATATAAAGGGTCAGATATTTCTGATCTTTGCACCACAAATCACACTAATCTTGTAATTGAGGAGTGGTCAGCCTTCTGACAGTACAGCCAAGGGCTGGAAGACTTACGTAGACCTTGGTGACAAGCTTCCCAGCAGTCCACAACTCCATTCCACAATGGGAATGGGGGCAACGGGGCAATAGCGGACACAGCAATATATCCTGGCTTGCTTCTGTCTCACGGCCAGGGTTTCAGGTCACCCTACGCGATCAACACCAGTGCAGCCTTGCAACAGGCACTCAGCCCTGTGACATACCATCCGTGAAGAAGCTGCCTGAGGAGCACAGGCTCTTGTCCCCATAGCAGAGAAAAATCCCAAGGTTAGGTCTCAAAACCTGAATTTCTTCAAACAAACACCATTTGCTATCAAGACACAATTCAGAAAACACAAGACTTCGCTTCAGGAATCCTATCAAAGTGAGGATCTCCATATACAGTCATTGAGTTTACACAGGCTACAATGATGAGTCTGCTAAGTCCATTCCACAGTCCTTTTATAAAATCTTACACTTACACCAAAAAAAAATCCATCCAAACAAAAAAAAAATCCAACCCACAAATAATTTATTTATCCAAACTTGCATACATAATCCAAAAATAAGTATTTGACAGATGCTCCATTTTCCCCCATAAAAAAAAGAAATCCCATTTCTGCTGAGAAATCTGTAACAGGGTTAAATCTTTGATGTTCTTTTCTGCTGGCCTGTGATAAAGCCTTGCCAGTACTGCTGCTAGAAAAAGCCCAATTCTCACCAGTTCCTACACTTCCAAGCCATACACCACTGCTCTCGCCCTGGCTTCAGGCCGGGTCACCTGGCAGTTTCAACGTGCCAGACAAGAAGCAGGGGATTTGGCCTGCTCTCCTCCTGCCCAGTGGCTTGGGAACCCACCTCGGTGCAAATCTGCTGCACATCTCCCCGTAACACCAGTGATGAAGATGTCTGCTCACAACTCGGCAAAACAGGAGCACGCAACAGCAATAGGTGTTGAAGCTCGTGCCCAAACCCCACTGTGCCTCCTGCAGCCTTTTAAAATTGGCAGCTACAGCTGTAGGCCACGTGCCTGCTCCTCCTCACCTGCTCTCCATGGATTTCTGTATTTCTCTAATGCAAGCAAACAGAAAAAGAGATTTGACTCTATGACAGAAAGATACACGAAGGGAGCAACAGCCAACTGTGAGGAAGCTTCCCTCTGCTAAGGGTCTGCTCCCCTGTCAACAGAGACTAAAGCAAGCCCTTGGAGGGCAGGAAGGCTGATTTTGGTTCCTTTGTGTTATTTTGAATCTCTTCCATCCCAGCACAGAAAAGAACTGAGTAAAAGAAGCAGAAGAAAAGTAACTGAGACTCCAGAGAAGCCAGCCTTGGAAGACTACAGGAACTTTTCATCCGTAGCAGTTTGTAATTATAAACCTAGAGACAAAACAAGACAAAAACAGGATCATTTCTAGAAGATGGTTACCAGATACTCAAGTAAGCTAGGACTGAAACCGCTGCATTGTTTCAGAGGGATTTTACACTCCAGGAAAATGTAAAATATGATGATTCTAGACAATACATGCTGATGATGTGTGATATCCAAGTGGCAAATAAATGTCTCTGGAAGAGATGAGCATGCAAGATCACCTATTACTGATAGAGTTCAGGACAATGAAAAATAAACCCAAAGAGCAGAGAAGAATCACCAGAAAAGTAACAGCTGAAACTTGAAGGGCTTTCCTAATTGAAGGACTATTAAAATTTATTCTTGTCAGTAAGGAGTACAATGCTCAAAGGAGGTTACCACATAGGAGTGAAAATACTACCTCTTGCTGAGGACCATGAGAAAGTCCAATGAATGGCGTTTGATTTCATAGCATCATAGAATCATTTAGGTTCGAAAAGACCTTTAAGATCATCAAGTCCAACTGTTAACCTAACACTGCCAAGTCCACCACTAAACCACATCCCTAAGCACCACATCTACACGTGGTCTAAATACCTCCAGGGATGGAGACTCAACCACTTCCCTGGGCAGCCTGTTCCAATGCCTGACTACCTTTTGGGTGAAGAAGATTTTCCTAATATCCAACCTAAACCTCCCCTGGCGCAGCTTGAGGCCATTTCCTCTCGTTCTATCACTTGTTACTTGGGAGAAGAGACCAACCCCCACCTCGCTCCAACCTCCTTTCAGGTAGTTGTAGAGAGCAATAAGGTCTCCCCTGAGTCTCCTTTTCTCCAGGCTAAAACAACCCCAGTTCCCTCAGCCACCCCTCATGAGACTTGCTCTCCAGACCCTTCACCAGCTTTCTTGCCCTTCTTTGGACACGCTCCAGCACCTCAATGTCTTTCTTGTACTGAGGGGCCCAAAACTGAACACAGTATTCAAGGTGCAGCCTCACCAGTGCTGAGTACAGGGGGACGATTGCTTCCCTGGTCCTGCTGGCCATACTATTTCTGATTTCATCTCTTCTTCATTTGTATATACTCCATTGAGCTGCTGCCACATTGGATCTGGCTTCTAGGGATGCTGCCAGCAGAGAGTAAAACCTTCCATGCCTCTACAATGAATGGTTATTATTATTATTTAAGTAAGCAAAGGGATATAAATTTTGTTTGTTTATCGCTTACAAAGTATTCTTGCAAGCCAGTACTGGGAAATACGCTGTTGCAAAATGTTTAATTGAAGAATAGGTAAACACAGTATGAATTGTGATAAATCAGCTCAGCTGAAAGAGAGCAGCAGAGGGCAGTGTGATTAATCTGCTGAGAATAAATTTCTGGCTATTCTTTCCATTCCTCATTACCACAAGACAGGCAGTGAGGGGATGGTGCTATGCAACTGAAAAGATAGCTGGAGATCCAGGAAGGACAACAGTCAGTGCAAGGGCCAAATAACTAATATAATAACTGATATTCTGGAGTCACCAGATGCACATTACTCTAAAATTCACATTAACATCAATTGCAGTCAATACAGAAGAAAAACTGAACAAGCCTGTCTCTAACCCCATGCCTGCAGTTTACCCTCAGTAATGCAACCTGACCAGCTGGAGCCAAGCACTCCTGAGAGGATGAAGCCTTTAGACTTGGAAGGGGGAAGCACGTAATAGTATCAGGGCAAAGAGAAAATCTAAATGCAAGTGAAAGAGCTGAAGAAAACAATCAAGAGAACTGTTTTCATTTAAAAGGTGTCAGGTTGTTAGGACCTGCATTGACAGATGATGCATAACAAGGCAAGAAAAAGAACAGGAGGAAAATAATAATGGGGAATAGGGAAGACTTCATCCACAGTAAGACACCTTCTCCCTCCACAAGGTAGTCTGTAGTTGCTTGATACATTATATTTTCTTTGAAATATCTCGTATAATTGACTGATCTGATTTGCTATGACTGTTCCTGTGACACAACACAGGAAGCTTTATGATGAGAAAATAGCAATAGAAATTGAATCTAATGATTTCTGGGGACTGAGGGACTTTGAAGTAGGATCAGAAAAAAATTACATGGGAAGGAGGGAAAAGAGAAGAAGAGAGGCCAAGAGTTACCATGAAAGACATTAATATGCTATGCTGTAATATATTCTAAATAAATCAGCATAGCATCTGAGTTAATTAAAATGATTAAATTGAACATTCTCTAAAACAGCTTCCTAGAATTAAGGCGTTCTTGAAATAAAGAATTAAAAAGAGGACTGGAGTTGATTTTTTAAAAACCAGATACTGATCATCAAACGCTGATGCAGTTGAACAGATTTTCCTTGTTTTACGATTTCAGAAGATCAAATGCTGATTTTATTACAAAAGGGCCACACCTAAAACTACCACTTCACACTAACATATACCTGGACGTTGTGAATAACTCCACAGTGTAACTGTTAGCACGTGCATTCATCTGGCTAAAACTGGACATCTGAAACTATGCCACAACCCCATCTGGACTAGGATCACAGTGAGTACCTAGAACTATGTTTTTACAGTAATATGGACCTAAAAGCCACAGATTTTTAGGTAATGCAGAATAAAACACCAATACCTTTTCCCTATTGCAAAGAACTTCCCAGGGAGAGTACAGTATAACTGTCAGAATCAACACCTAAAGGGATTTTCTTTTGTTTGCAGATCTTGTTAGAAAAATGCATTATGAAAATAAGAAAGAGAGGCTATCTAGGAATATTTCACGTGTTTAACTACCTTTTAAGAATAATTAATTCCAGAGTGTTAACTACATTTACTCCTCTGCCAAGTGTTGACAAGTTTGGCCAAAATCAATGGACAGGCATGATCCAAGATACTGACCATGATGTACAGCCAGGTTAAAAGAAATACTCAGCTTTGCAAAAGTAAAATGCTTGGGTAAGAGAAATACTGATGCTTGTTACAACTCTGCAAAGACTCTTCAATTGTATTTCGCTAAATCATAATTCCCAGAAGCTTTTAGGAGTGATATCACTCCATAAGCTTCAATGTTGTTTGATTTTTTTTTCCTGATGCATTACTTGGCATGAAATGTTTCTAGGATTGATACTCAAGTACCTTAGTGAAAAAGATAGCGGTGGGCATAACTGAAGTACCTGTAGGCAATCTACTTGATGATTCACATGTTCTCATTAAGCCTCTCCTTCTCACTGTGAGTACGTTCTAAAGCAGCAAGCTCTTACAATATTGATTTTTTGGAAATCGTGTTAACGGAGCAAAAATTTAAATCAGAATAATTGTCTCTCAATGCAGTGCATGCTAAGGAATTAACTAACATTATTATTCAGACAAAGGGCTCTTTTGCTTCCATAATCTTATTTACTCTACACCAAAGGCTTATGTATGACTAGAATATGTATATATGGAGACAATATGATTCTTGTTTTGCCTAATGGGTTTGGTTTCAAAAACTGAAAAATATTCCCCGAACTGAAAAGCTGCATTATTACTATCTTAAAAAGTGGATCTTTTTGGCTGTGAGTGTTCAGAAACCGATTCTATAAGTACTTTACCTGAAACATAACTAATGCGGGTGTTCGCAAACTATCCTTCCTCTCTAAACAGAGGTTCTTTATGCCTAGTTAAAAGGAGGGGTGAAAATCAATTTTATGATCAGTATTTGACATTTGTCCACAGCAAAGAGGCACCATATGATTTGACAGTTGCCGATTCTGTGCTTAGGGCTGAAAAGATATAAAAAGGATGGGATTTGTAGGTCAGAAATTAGTTCCCTTGCCACTGCTTCTGGAGAAGCTGGCAAAGCATATGGCCCTGCTGAAATGTCTGTTCTGCACTTGGAGGCTGCAGTCAAATTCACATCCAAAGAGACACTTTTTCTTTTTTAGCTTAACCTAGTCTCTGTTTCAGTGCCTGGATTTTGTTCTGCTGTCACTGGTCCCCAGTAAATAAAGATCAATTAGCAAGCCTTTTGACAGACTGACAGCATTTTCCTCTGGCAATTGAGCACTTCTGTGATGAAACTGGACCACCTTCTCGAAGAAAATAAAGCATCAGAGATAGCTTTGGCAGCAGCAATAAAAACTGCCACCCCAAAAGGAAAAAAACTCTGTCCTAACAAGAGCAAGCATGTTTGTAATTTAAAACACACGCAATCAGATTTTACCACCCTTTTACTGGGTTTAAAAATAGCACCGTAAGTCTTTGTAGCCAACTATTGCAAACTCGAAGATATTATGCAACATCCATATATTAAACAGGAACCACCTTTCAAAATATAAAGTCTTTACCAAGTGTGCAAACATCTATACCCTGTCTCCCTCTCTTCATCCATCCACCTGAACACAGTACACATGGACTGAGTTGTTAAAATTTCAGAGATGACTGTACAGCCACCTTCTGCACAGTAATCGAGCAGCTTAAATCTGCAGCGTGCTCAACACCTTCAGCCTCCCCAAAAATCCTGCTCAACAGCCAGCGTGAATCGCCTTCCCCCATCAACACAGACTCAACAAGCAGCAGATGAGGAAGGTTTCAGCAGTGCGTGGTAAGCACCAGGTACAGATACAACAGGTTACTGGAGCAGGGAAAAACAGCCGTAACCCGTGAGTAATATATGCACGGAAGAGCACCGTAATGGCAACGTATTCTTATCCATCCACCCTCCAGATAACTGTAAGGTTCTTTTGACTTACTAAGCTTCTATGCCACAGAGCATCCCATTGTGCGTGTTAATTAAATGGCATTTGGGGGTAGGGGGGAGGACAGGGGTTTCAGGCGCCTTAGGAGAGCCGTCAAACTTTTCTGACGGCGGGGAGCCGAAGTTGAAGGACGCGGAGCTCCGGCAGCCCCGTCGCTCCCCTCTCCGCCGCTCCCAGCCTGCCGCCCGCCGCCTCAGGGCGAAGCCCCCCGAGCCGAGCCCGGCCCGGCCCCACCGCCCCCCGCCCCGCTCCCCGCAGCAGCCCCGGGCCGCCTACCGAGCCCCGCCGCCCCCGCGGTACCTGCGCTGCCGCCGCCGCGGGCAGGGGGTTGTCCAGCAGCTCCATCTGCACCTCCTGCGCCGGGCTGGGAGGCGATTTGGACATGTCGCTCTGGACCATTGGCGAGGAGAGCGGGCGGCTGGGCACCGAGCCCCTCGCCGGGGCAGAGCCGTGCCGAGCCGAGCCGAGCCGAGCCGGGGCGGCGGGCGCCCCTCAGCGCCCGGCCATGCCGGGGGCGGACGCGGGCGGCGGCGCGGCCCTGCCCTGCCCTGCCCTGCCTGCTGCCGGCGGGGAGCGCGCAGCGCGGCGCGGCGCCGGGGAACGGGGCACCGCCGCCGCCGCCGGGCGCGGTGGGAGGGCAGGGGGCGGCGCCGGGGGAAGAGGGAAAGTGACAACGAGCATCTCCCTCCGGCAGCTGCCGGCCGGCGGGCGCGGGGCGGCGCTTGCCTCCCCGCCGGGCGCCGCGGGGCGGGGGCGGCGGGCTGCGCGGACCGCGGCGGAGGGGCGAGCGGGAAAGTTGGGGCTGGGGGTGCCGATGGGGGGTGTCAGGCCCTGCCTTTCCCCGCCACCCGGCAGGGCCGCGGGAGGGTGGGGCGGCCGGTGGGTGTGCGCCGGGCTGGGTCAGCCCCGGCGCGGCCGTGGCCGAGGGCGGGAGGGGCTCGCTCCCGTCTGCCGTCGGTAAGTTGCTCGCCAAGGACGCGTCCCGCCGGTCAGGCAGCTCCGTGGCTTGTGGAGCGCGACTGCCGGGCGCAGTTTGGCAGGAGGGGTGGGAGAGGCGCGGCGCGCCCCCTCAGCCGGCCCTCCCCGCCCAGCCAGGTACGGCCGGGAGAGCGGGGGTGGCGGGGTGCACCCCTCTCCCTCAGCCCTGCGGTGCCGCTCGGCCCTGACCCTATGGCATCGCGTGTCTCAGCCCGTACCGAAACCCGAGTCATGGGGTAGGGTTGGTTTTAGTGATCAAACCTGCACTTTCCAAAGAGAAAGTTCCGTAGGTCTGTCTTCTTGATACGGTTTCTTCCTGTACTTCTTGGGGATTCCTGTGCACGTATCAAGGGATGAGTAATTCCTAGCTAGCAGGTGAGATGAAGCCCACTGCCTAATTTTGCATAACCAATAGCAGCACGATTTCAGTCATGTTATCAGGTACCCCACAGCAGGCTTTTGAAAGACCTGGCCAAAACCTGGCCCGGGAAAATCACCCTCCACCCCTGAGATGATCTATCGTTCATTTCATGGAAACAAAACCCAACTTTAAGACTGCCCCAACAGAGACTAAATCCTCTGACCGCATAAGCACATGATGGACTGGTACTTGTAGTTAGAGAAGATTTTGTAGGGGAAGACTTTGTTACCTCTTGCTGTCGTCTTTGGATTGGACTGAGCTGCGCTCCACGCAGCACAAGAGGGAAACTTGTGTGATAGTTTGTGAAATCTATTATCAGTTGATTGTAAACAGTGAAAAATCAGTATGGAAACCCTGAGTGGCCTAACGTCATATACTTAAAATTGCAACCATTACTAAGCACTATAATGGTCACATACAGGAAAAGAAGCCAGCGAACCAAAACGAGCACAAAAGCCAGTTCAACTTCAAGAAGTACTTTCAAGCTTTCTCTGAGTTGTGTGGTTGATTTATCTAATTTTTCATAATAGCTAATAAATTTCCTCTCTGAATAAGCTTACCCTACAAATTTTCTCATATGAATAGTGAAAATATCCTGCAGGAACTACCCATTTTTTGTGAAGGAGTTGGCTTGTGGAAGTGGAATTGGCCTGCAAGTGGAAGTGCTCCGAGGTTTGAAGGAGCTTGAGAATTTTCACTTGTCCACGAAGTTTCACATTTCATTTTGAAAAGTTGACATAACATTGTTCAAAAATGATTTCTAGAATTTTGTCCAAGTTGTTGTCTATGGCAAAACAGAACCTTAATTTTAAGAGAAAAGACTGTCATTTATGTGCTTACATTTCATTCAAACTGTTCAAGAGAGATGCTGAATAATCTTGAAACTATAAAGATGCTAGAGCCTGGACTACTTCCAAATATTCTCTTAGTGGCTATAGCCAAAAAGATATTTTCTCTTTACACATTTGGTGGGAAGTACGCATACTTCACCTTCTAATACAGGCCTTGAAGTAGTTATTGCTTTGTCACTTCCAAATTAGATTGTTTTAATGGAATTACTTTTTGTGACCACCATAATAATTAAGGATAATACATAAATAAAGGTTTACAAAATAACCTAAACACAGTATTCTTGTTAATGATTGCCAAGTGGAGTGTTGTTATCGAAAGATGTTGGCTTTGACTTCTAACACCTTTATAGCTTTGGAACCATTTATCCTTCTGTTTCAAACCTTTCTCTGTGAAAGGCACTTGATCCACTGTGATTCAGTACATTTACTTGGTAAATTTTCAGGCATCCATCAGAGATCACCTGTTCTCTCTCATGCAGAGAAGGGAGTGGAATTTATTTAATCATGTAACAGCGGTCCTTCATATTGGCCTCTGAATTTTTCACTTTGGAAAGAGTATATAAATAACATAGCATTTTCTTTCAAGTATACCATTCTTCTTTAAAAGCAGTAGAGATCATTTTGGAAGCATTACAGTTTCTATAAACCATAAATTGTGTATCCGTGTTGAAAGGGTATTTCTACTCCCTCATAAATTAGAGCTTGAATATATCAAATGAAGTTCATTTTTTGTTTGCTAAGTCTTATATCTTTTATGATTACTTTGTCTTCTTTTCTTTCCTTTATGAAAAGATAAAGGTAATGATTTTCCTTGTTTATATACACACATACAAGGGCTGTAGAAAGCAGGGACTCAGGTATGAATTTTTTAAGACACAAATAAACAAAAGGGAACTCACTAACTTTAAAAAAATAGTTGAATACAAACAGTTGTGTTGTACAGTTTTCTCTAAAAAAACCACAACAAACCCCACGCACACTAATCACCTCCAAATTTCTAGGAAGTTTATTTCGTTCTTCTTCCTGAGGAAAAATATTCTACCTAACTGTTCTTTAGTAGCAATTATCATTCATTGCCTTGATGTAATGAGTGGCTAGAAGATTAGCCTAGAAAAATAATTGTAAGTATCTTACTCCGTTTCACTCCTTGTGTTTAGCAGTGGAACAGAGTTCTCTAACCTTGAAATGTGCAGTGAAAATCCTTCAGCTGAACACATACGCATGCAGTCATCCCTCTGCAAGCTAGTTTTGGCCACATCTGCTCCAGGATAAGGGTCAATGTGTAAAAACAATATGCAGAGATTCCAAATTGCTCGTTCTTTCTCAAGGGGAAAGCAACCTGCTATGCCTAACCACTTCTCAGCAGAAACCCACTCTGCTGCATTTTTTTACTCTTTTATCTGCAATGGGGAGGTGTTGTGCATGCTTATTTGGGTTTTTCTAAACATATAACTGTTAGAAAACCAGAAGAAAAGATAAGCTGTTTTGGTTTGTTTGGTTTGTTCTTTTTTAAAAACAAACACCCCAAGACCTTAGGCTGACAAAGAAGATAACCTGATTTGGGTGCCAAAAAAATAGCTTTTTTTGTTGTATGAGAGATCAGATGTTCTTTTAGAGCAAGGAGCACTCTATTACTTTGCATGTTTAACTGTCCTTTACCAGCAATATAAGAATGTGGTGTCAGCACCATGTCCTAACCTTTGCACACATGTACAGTGAGTACAGGATTGATTTAGTCTATAACCATCACCTGAATGTGCAAAAATAGGCCTGGGATGGCTGGCTGATATTGGTGTAAATGCAGCTGAAAGCTAATAACTTAGGCCCAAGGAAGATCATTAAAAACTTGCATAAATATAGGCCGGTGAGCTTACAATGACTCTTATGAAACTACTAAAATGCTTCTACTTGAGCATATGTTTAAAGAACTGATACAGTGATCGTCAGGATTCTTTAGAAATATCAGTTAAAAAGAAGTGCTGGCCATCCATTACGCTGTGCTACCTCCTGCTTAAAATACATGGTAGCTAGAAATTCAATATTGTGAAAACAAGAATTCACTCAGTTACCTGGATTTAATATCTCGGAACAGACATAGTTCATCATCTTCTCCAGTGATAAACTGGAAGCTGGCTGTCACAAGCGCAAACTAAAGAGATCCCTCTTATTATTGTACTTTATCTTTCACACAACAAGTCTGAACAAAACCACTCCAGACAGGCTCACTTATGAATCTATTATCAGTCTGTATCAGAGCACAACACTGCCTGGCTGGATTTAATGAACTGATCCGTTCTTCCAGCCCATGTTTCTTATGCTTTATTCTGTAGTATAAAGGTGCCACGCAGCAAAACTTTGATTGATATTGTCACAATATATTCGCGGGGGGGACAGGATTGGAAGGAGCAAGGTTTCTATGTGATGGAAGATATGAGCAAGATACAAACACTGGCAAAAGCGCTCCTAATGCACAGGAAGGCTTGCAATGCTTGCAAAAGCCACAACACCTACTAAGCACATATTTTCAGCCCTTTGCAAAACGTGACCAAAAAAGGCACGCTCCTGCTCGCAAGCTGTTCACTTAGCGAGAGGCAATTTTGTTGTCGATGGGTTGTATACAAAGTTCATGTTTGATTAAGCACTTCTGCACAAGTTGCTGGTTTCAGTTGATATATTCTTTCCTTTTTCTTTGCCCTCCCATCATAACTGAGACCACATATCTCCTTTTGTATCCCTAGTCCTTACCAACTATGGTGTTCCTATTTATAGCGTTATTGCTCTCTTATTATTAAATACTTGAATCACAAGAGCACAAAAAGGCTTTATAGCACTCTCACCCACAAATATGCTCAGCCCATGTGAGTTACTGACATGAGAGACAGCTTTTAATAGACCGCGCGGCCTGTGTCCAAGGACGGCATCCGAGCTCTTCTCATCTCCTTGAGGCTGGCCTTTCCTCTACCCTTCATTAAGCCCTTTGCTCAGCTTGGTCTTTTCTGCTTTAGGGAAGACATTTTTTTTTTTCCACCCAACAATCACTTATTTGTGGCACCAAAGCAAAACTTCATTCACAATAAATGGTGTAAGAAAAGACAATGACAACCTCTAATCTGCATGAGGATTGCAAAACCATCAGCATGGTTGACAGTTAACTCATCATTACCAAGGTTGTTGGCAGAGTTAATATGCCTAAGAGTTTACAAATTCTCTGCCAATTTATACATGCACAGATCTGAAGCGCAGATCGCTGATGGCACAGCTCCACATTACCATCAAGTCGATTTTAACAGCAAGCATTTGCCAGAAGTCGTTTCCCTCCCTCCGCGCCTTGGCTCTGCTAACCTGATCCTCCATTGCACACCACTTGTGCTTCTCTGAGCACAAGGGACACCATTCAAAAACCAAAAGCAAAATGTAGCAGAAAACGTGTTACCTTTCCATAGGGTTAATTCTCTGCTACTTTATCTCCATGAGCCATCTTTCCATGAAGTCTGATAAATGCAACTGCCAGGGTGAAAGGGGAAGGGGGGGACAGCAGGAATACATAGCTTAGAGCAGGGTTGCAGGAATTCCTTCCTGGCAGCACACCAGCCTTTAGAGCAGCTTAGCTATAAACATCAAACTGCAACCACGGTCAGTTTTGAAAACATTACTGCAGAATAACGTCAGTTTGGCTTCTGAAAAGTAATTTTTGGTAAGTACTTTGAGTTTTTGCAGCAAAAGGGGGGCGAGGAAAGACAAGTCTTCAAGCTTTTGTTTGTTCTCCTTTCTTCTCCCTTACTGCTAAGCCTCTTTTAATCAACTGCCCCCAATCTTTACCAAAATTGAAGTTCTGATTTTGTAAGAAAGCAATTTTCAATAAAGCTTTAGCAGCCCTCAAGTGTCATAAAAAAAATTATTCTGAGAAATAAGATATCAGCAGTCACATTAATACTGTGATGTAAATTCTGTATTAGCCACAGTCAATTAATTGCCATCAAAACCATCTTATCTATTTCCACAGTAAAATATTGAGAGAAACATTTGTCCACCTAAAACCTGCAACATGAAACAGTGCATAACTTCACCATCTCCCCCTCCAATTCTGTGCTGCCCTACATTTTATTAAGATAACTGTCCTTGAAGTGTCCTCCAAAAACCTAAGAACCAAGTTTTTTTGCTGAGATGCTATTTTTTTATTGTATCATTGCAATGGTATCCCATATCACTTCTATAGAACAAAATGCCAGAAGCCTAATAGCAACATTTTGTTCCTAGTCATGTGCAAAGAATAAAACTGTGGCAAGCATCAATCAGATTTACTTCACATTTTGTAGCTAAATAAGTATTTTAATATTATTTTGAAACCATGTATTTTAAAATACACTCTCAAGTACTTTCTATGACATGTTTCTCAAATCTGTGTGGTTTCTTTATATCATTAGATGCTAAGAAAACAAATTTCCCTTCAATTTTGCCCTCGTCTGTTTTGTACGAAAAATATCTTGAAATAGACATAATACCTTTTTTTGCATGATGGAATTACACTGATAAAAATAATAGGAAAGGAGCAGCTTTTTAAATGATGCATCTATTAAAAACCAAGAGCTAATGTATTGGTGTCCAAGCCTGTGACACCCAGGACATTAAAAATCAAAAATCTACCACTGCTGGGTAGCGCAGGAGCTGCTGCTCCTGGTGAAAGCCATGGTGAGACACATCCACATCCACTCTTGGATCAGTCTCCTGAATGGGTATTTCTGAAAAAGGCAGCAAAGAACGACAATGACAAAGCATTGTTCTTCCAAGGGGGGGATGTCAGGCTGCAATGATCTCACAAAGCATCTGATGAAAAAATGAACCTTTAATTTTACTTAAAACAATCCCTTAATAGGAAATCTGAACAGGGCTTGCTTTTCCTTACGGCCTTTATGAAATTCTGTGGTCACTGAAGACACGTGTTAGTGACAGACTGAATGAACTTCAGTGTGCCACCCCAAGTCCACGCAGGTGAATTCAATAGGCAGACGCAGCTCCATGGCAACAAATACTAAAGAAGCAGCCTGTTAGCCAGAGCCCTAATTCTACAAAGAAAGATACGTGGAGGATTTTTTCTTTCATTCTAGCACAACAGGAAGAAAAATACATTTCAGATAGTGATAATGAGCAAAGCCTTAAAAGATTTCCTCCTCAAGAATGGAAGCAGATCATCATCTTTGGTAATTAGTCATTTTTCTGTACATTAAATGATTTTTCCCGAGAACAAAATAAATTCAGGATGAGATTTTACAGGCTTTGTTCAGGTAATATTCAAATCAATCTCACCCAGTTGTTTTGTTTCTTTTTTTTAAAATACAGTCAGTGTACATCTGTTTATTCACTCACAGCTCATGAAGTCCTGAACCAGGAGTTACTACAAGAACAAGAATATTGAAGCCAGTTATTGCCAGACTAGTGCCTGTGGACTGTTTCTGTACAAGGAGTCATTGAGGATAGAAAGACTATTTTTAAGTGTCATATTAACCAATGCCAACATTAAAAAAAAATCTGAAAAAGAAGACACGTCTTAATTTTTTAAAGTTGATGCTCGATTATCCTACCACAAAAATAAATGTCTTCTAAATCCATTGTTGCAACTTTCACAGCAACATACATTAATCTACGTTTCCCCATGACTGAATCACTGTAGACGTCACAAAAGCAGAGAAACTCCATCATCAAAGTCTCTTATTTTCTTCTGACAAGGTGGTTTTAGTGAGATGGATATATTTAAGACCTCCTAAATAACTCGTCAGAGACAATTTTAAAGCATAGCTTCCTTAAGTGATACTTGACATTGATATTATGTTAAATTAACTTAGTTTTAAAGTTACATAAAGACATATGTGAAGGTTGCTGAAGTCATGGTGTTTTCCAAATTAATCTTTAATCTTGTTGGTTTCTTAACTGAGCCGTCACTCAGCAGGATCACCTGTTCATTTGCTGACATCCAGATTTGGCTAGAGAAATTGGGGGACAATTTAGTCATGTTCTTGTGGCTAAGAAAAGCAAATCTGGATGCAACCCTGAAGCCCAGCCCTTGCTACTAGTCCTACTGACTGCAGTGCAATTTTTCATGCCCACCTGAAGACAGAAGCATCAAAAAAGAGAACAATTCATGTTCCTCTGTTACTTAAGCCCTAGTTTTCCTAGATTTGTGAATGAGCTGTATATAAAGACACCAAAAGGAATCCTGCAAATCATTCATGTAAGTAGCTTCATTAGCTTCACAGAACCTTTCATGAGTTACGAAGTGCTCTACACTATTTTTTAACTGGATGCCAGAATCGCAAACAATAAGTTCTTTTGCATTGGATATGTTTCAGTATGGCTTATAAACACTAACACAATTCTTACTTCATGCAAGTATTCCAAAGCACTTTATACAAACTAATTCAATATTTACTGCAGTAAATATTTTGATATATTCCAAATGCTCATCTACTGTTCAACACATAGCGAAAAACATGTTTTCGTTTCTACAGGCTGACACAAAACATTTAGAATAGATCAAACACACATGAAAAAAGCCAACACTGTGTATTAGAGTAAGTCTCCTAACAACAGAATAATACATTGGTGAATGGCTACTTGCATAAGTAATATGGCCCATGTCATAAGAATTACTTATCAGTGTGAATCTCATGATTAACGGCTCAGGGATTTGCAGTTTGGTCCACTGTGAGGTTGTTTTCTTTGAGAAAAGTCTCTGCTGCATGCTTTTACTAAAAACAATACTGTTTTATTCAGTTTTGCTATATGTGTCACCCAGCGTAAAGGAAACAATGACAGTAAACACAGTGAGATAGTCAGGACTGAAATTTTAGCTGTTAGCAGCCAGACTATTGTTCATGAATCAACTCCTGAACTCCTGCTGTTTTAAATCCAGTATGCTAATTTAAAACAAGATTAATTCTTGGTTCTCACTTGTATGTTGAGTGCAATAGTTCTCCAACTAGTAAAATAGCCATGTGGCCATCCTTGTTACTGAGGCAGCAATGTCCTAAAGCAGCAAAATGGCCAGCTGAAGGTGGTCACCTATTCAGTGATTCCAACTTCATTTGCTGTGTAGTCCCTTCTGGAAGAAGCATTAGTTTGACTGCAGTGTTTCTTCAGCCAGTAGTGTAAAATAAAAGGGCTTTTACTAGAAACTTTTGCCAGTGTAATTATACCAGATAATCTTTCTTTCTTTTTTTCCCCCCTAAATAAACGAGGTTAAAGTTATAATAAGCACTTTTACATGCCTTTCTTACCAATCAGCAATGAAAACAGAGCACACACTAAAGTATCAGACAAAACATGAAGGTCATGCAGAAGAAAGAAATTTCTTATACCCTTCTTGCTGAGACTTCAGAAACACCAGATGATTAGGTGCTGCTCGCAAGTGCTCCTCATAAAGTGCTGCTGTCAAAACGCATGCTACTCCGCACTGCACCCTCAGTTTGCTACGTAGCTGAGTCTCTGCTCTGTTTTGCTTGGATTGCACATATGCTGTTGTGCAATAACAGTCTATAAACTCTATTTAATTAGCATTCATGTTGCTGTTTGCAACTGCAATAAAAGTTTATTTACCGCAATCTAGTATAGTGTTTGTATATAATCTCTTCATTTGCATAGCTAAATTCTGTATGTTGCAAGAAAATTCACCAGTTTCTACATTTGCTACTGTGCTTCAACCAGAAAGGAAAACCCAAGTTCAAGATAGGTGTCTTTCATGCACAAGTATGTGTTCCAGTATATTTAATGCTTTCATTATTCTGAATGTCTGATAGAATGAGTAATTTTTCTAATTGTCTTGCACTGTATAATTTAAATGCAACCTTTTTTCAAACATTTTTATTTATGGTTTCTTTCTGTGAAAGATCCACAGATCTCAAATGTTGATTACAAGTAATAGTATAATAAGCCAGTGAAATTATAACTTACAGATCAGCAAACAGAAGTACAGAACAGTTAAAAGTTTCCAAGGTGAGACTATTCCAGCTTTTTTAACCAAAATAGGCATTGGATAAATTAAAATGTCCTTTAAGAACAGAAATCAAATCTCAGGATTTTCCCATCTTCTTGGAATATTCAACCATTAGATTAAAAACTAATATTTACTCTTCCCCTCATTCGTAGTCCCAAGGAACCTTGTTTTCAGAACAGATCATGCGTGGTGGTTACAGAAACCTCCTGACAGATAAATAATATGGATCTAAGCATCCTCATAGGTGTTTCTTAAAGAAATAAGTTACCTAGTCTTTGCTCACAGGTGCATCTCTAAAAAGAAATATGGTGTCCATTGAATTGAGCGCGTCTGAGATAACTTGGCACCTCAGCAGGGCTTTTCAGGTTTACTCTTTACTACTATGAAACTTCAATTCAGATGACATTTTATGAGATTAATCTCATTTTTAGATCAGACTTTGTATTTTATAAGTAGCTTAAATTTCAGAGGTACTACACATCTCTTAGAAGAAATCCAATCTAACTGTCAAATCAAACAAAAAAAATCCAACTCAAACCAGAAAAATATGATAAAAAGTATTGAAAACACAAGGCATAAACAAAGCTGATATTACATGTCTAAAAATGTCCCCTTGTGGTTTTTGGGTAATAAAACAGATACTAGATTAGAAACTAAAATATCGTTAAAAACAGAAACCAAAACTCTTTCAGCACAGTTACTATACATCCAGTTTGTCTATGTACATATATAGTTTTACTTATGAGCATCACAAATATTAAAAAGATAGATTGCTTGTAAATGTAATATACAAGTAAAAAAAAAAAAACTATAAATAGAAAATGTTTGAAAAATAATTCTTTTTCCAAAAACAATTCTTAAACAAAATTCTTTGTCCAGGAGGTAAAAAAATGTATTGCAACCCATCAGTGCAAAGGAACATAGAGCATTCACTAACATTTCCACATCTTCCTTTACTAAGGATATGATTCAGTAAGGAAAGTACTTGAGAATAAACCTAGGTAACAGATGAAATATTATGAAAGGGTGGTGTGATTAGATTTTCAGAGCTCAGAGAGGTAGAAGTAGCATTGCATTGCATTCAAAGTTAATGATCAGGTTGGGAGCCATATGCAAGTGTATAGGATCAGATTATTACAAAAACAAATTTAAAAATCCACCCCCACAACCAAACCCCAGTCTTTCAAGGTTTAGCATCTTAAAATTGATTGCTGCCTAACCACTGTCATCACCCAAACAACTGGAATCAAACATCTTTAGAGTAATTAGATGGAAGTACTTGATAACTGTGTTTATCATTTGTACAAAAAAGAAGGACGAGATTTGACTGGCCAACTTTACCGACAAAAACATATAGTAAACCCTACTTGTAACCCTTAGCCTAGGTTGAGCTGTGCGTGATCCAAGGCCAAGTTTGGTGAAAAAAAAAAGGAAAAAAAAGAAAAAAAAAAAGAAAATTACTAGTAGAGTAGAAATAGTAAAGGCCTGCAAGACTTGAAAAGTGAAAACACAGACGGAAGTGGTATTTGATGAAAAGCTCTTGTTTTCTATAGAATATAAAATCTTTTCAAAGAGTTTTAGTCTTTACTTAGCCATCCAGGCTAACAATAGGAAAATTACATCAACCGATCCCAGTCTGGCAGGCTGTGGAGTCTACCAAGTTGTCTCATTTCACTGGTGGAGCAGTACTATAAGTCTTCTGAAAGTGTGAAGCCCTGAGGCTGTGCTGCCACAGAAGTACAATCAGCACCCTTCATTGTTTGCTAGGTGTTTTGGACGAGGACCACATGATCTTCGAAACTTCTTTGTATCTTTGTCAGTAAGAAATTACACTTCCCCATGGGACCTATGGTTAACAAGTATCAGCCTTGTCAAGAGGCATTTTCATAAACTCTATATCAATTTACATTGCTCTCTGTAAAAATACCCCAAGATGTTATTAATATTGTTAATAAATTACCTCTGCAGATAGACTGCATCTTTGCATTTCTAGCAAAAAAACCCATGTACATTGTTAAATATTTGTCACTCAGTGGCTTTGCTGAGAGCGAATTGCTGCAAATTGGAAATCTAAATTATTTCATCACTGTCTCCCCTGCTTCAAAATGATTTTGAAACACCACTGCTGATCCACAAAGATTTATGAAGCCAAGGGTAAATGAAAGCCTGCTGTGGAACAACAACTGGTCTGTGACAACGCGGTTTAGGAAAGTGCATAAAGGTGTCTCACGGCCAGAATTCTGTACTGGAAATGGCCAAAGTGAGCCAGCACGGATAACAGGAAAGCAGCAGGGTTCAGCAAGGGCTGTAAATTCAGCCTGAGCAAGCTGGTAGTACTCAGGTAGCTGGCACGTACTGCACTCTGTCCTGCTGCAAGTATGCTTCTTCTGTGCTGGCCAGCTATTGTAAAACTAGCTCTGATTTATGGCTGCAGCCCGTGTGATCCTTAGCCATAGTGGATACATGCTGAAACTCACAGGTAAGCTAAGCACAGGGCTCTCAGAGCACCTTTAACGTTTTTGGTGTTTACTTTGCTTATTGTTTAAGAGAGGCGATGGTTTAACTGAAGATTGCTCCATGTGGCTATGACTACATACATGGAAACTATGAGGCCAAAATGCCCTAAGATAAACACAGCAGGGTTTCATGAATGGGAATTGATGCTTGGCTACTCTCTGGATACTGAGAGTGAGTCTCACATGCAACGTCTGTTAGCACTAATCCCCATGCATTTAGAGCAAAGACAGATTAGAATCCTGTGGTGGTACTTTCCAGATTGCACTATAATCAAGAGAAAACATACAGACTTCTCATATATCCTGTAGCCTAAAAATGCGTGCAGTAAAATCAGTTCACGCAAAAAGCCATGTGACCGCAGCCCTTGAAGCCCTCCAGGAAATAATATACCGTGCCAAAAAGGCAACTACCACATACACCACAAAGCAAGGACATCTGGACTGACTGGACTGATGATAAAGTTCCTGGAACATTTGGTAATTAATCTTGGTTTGGAAGGATTTTAAAATCTTGGCTTATATGACTAGTTCCCTTTCACTCTAGTAAGTGTGTATATGCCAAGAGACCTTTGCTTCTACAGCACCTCAGTTGTTTCTCACGAAGTTTAAAAGAAAAACATGCTTGGAGCTATACATCCCACTTAGAAAAAGGTCAGAATGTCAAAAAGCTACACTGTCCTGATAGGTAACTGGAAAAAGATGTAGCTATAAGAGGAGCAGAATCAAAAAACCCAAGGTTCATTGACACAGATTAAGTATGATTCTCCATTTCAGAGTTAGAAATTTATCTGACGACTGCTTACACATACCCACCAGCTTGGCATACAGAGTACCAACCAATCAAATATCTGTGATTCTGAAACACTGTTTTTGATTCAATAGCCATTGCAGCCATCATACAGAATGAAAATACAATTTGTTGCCTAATAAATCTAATCACTTTCTTGAGGATAAATTCCTCAGTCTGCTCTCTGTTGGCTCCTACCTTTCCATCAAAGCAGCAGTTGCTCTATTGCTCCATGTTGTTCCATGCCCTTGTGCTCTGGTACTTATTCTGACTTTAATTTGTGTTTTCAATACACTTCTACCTGGGGACTTTCTTACTGGAGCCTTAAAGAACTTGCATCATGGTTATTTTAAGTATAAATGGGTTGTAGCAGTCATGGAAGCTTCTCAGATTAACAGTGATGCTGTGAACACAGTTCTAGCAGCACTAGTCTCATATGTGAGAATGCTGCTAGTAAAAACTATACACATGATAATATTTCCAGAAATAACATTTCATCAGTGTTACCTGTGAGCAACAAAACTCTCCTGAAAGACTTGTAAACATTATAATACCCATGTTACCAGTGGTGTGACAATCACATCATGCTGTACCAGGTCTAGGCATAACTTCTTGAAAAGGCAGTATTTTATTTCAGCTCCATAAATGTAAATAAAGTCTAAGAAAGTATATTTTATCAAGCAGGCCAGCATAATAATAATAATAACAATAATAATAATAATAATAATAATAATAATAATAATAATAATAATAACAATAATAACAATAATAACAATAGTAACAATAATAACAATAATGATAACAATAATAATAACAATAATAACAATAATAACAATAATAACAATAACAACAATAATAACAATAATAACAATAACAACAATAATAACAAAACAATAATAACAACAATAACAACAATAACAACAATAATAACAATAATAATAATAATAATAATAATAATAATAAGAAGAAGAAGAAGAAGAAGAAGAAGAAGAAGAAGAAGAAGAAGAAGAAGAAGAAGAATGAAATGATAAAAACTCTATGACATCAGCTGTCCTGGAATGACTACACCTTTACCAGTAGGCCAGCTGAATAACAACCAGTTGGGATAACTTATATGTTATTTTGACTGGTAAACTCCTATAGGAGAGCTCTGAATTCAGGCAGAGACCATGCAAGCCCTAGCTATTTTAATAATAATTTAAAATAATCAATTATTCTTGACAAAAGTCTTCTTATATATTTTATATGGATGAGCTATTTTGGAATGATTGCCATCAATCTTTAAGAGAAAAGGAAAACATTAACAATATAGATATGCACTCTTATTTATAAACAGTCATCTCCTTTACAGTTTCAAGCTACTATAGAATGGACACTTTAAATCTATGCTAGCATAGTAATTATCTTTAAAGTGATGAGTCACTTGGATTCCAGCTAAGACAGCTCAGTTTGTACAGCTGCCTGCTGGGGTAATGCGATAGGATACAGACACAAGTCACCCTTTGCCCCTGAAATTTTATCAGGAATAGTTTTTAAGTGCTCTTGTCACATTTCATATTAGCATGAGTGCAAGAAGGGTTGCTGAAATTAGGTCAGGTTCTCTGAGCATTGCCAGATAAGTCACTCCAGAGAGGAGATCAGATTTTTCTAGTTTGTTCCAGCACTCTGGGCTTCTATCAAGTATTAAAACTGCTATAAGATGAAGCTGGCTTACTGCAGTTCTCTAAATTTGCTAGAACTATTGTTCTTCATAGAATTTATAACACTGACAGCTACTAGATAGTCCGTTTGCATAGTAGCCTGAAAAACAGGTTGGAATATCATATGCTCATCTCTTCCTTATAAGGATGCAATAATGTCATACTGTAATAATAAAGAAATAAAATTTGGTTTATAATCAATAAACCTGAGTGACACATTTATCTAATTCCCATCCTGACACAACTCCCTTGTATGGTCACAACTGGTGGAAATTTGAAATCCAGGGAAGTAACAGAGCAGTGCACTACCTGGCTCTAAATCCATGGCTCTCACCCTGATACTCTCTTACCCTACAGGCTGAAGAAAAAAACAGGAAACTCTATAGCTACATTTACTGCCATCTTTTCCATTTCTCAGTAGTAACTTCATGTGAATGCAACTTAGCTTACTTTGGTTGCAATCCTCTTTAATAAATAAGTAAGTAAGTAAGTAAATAAATAAATAAATAAATAAATAAATAAATAAATAAAATCTCACTTCAAGATTTTGTACCAGCCTTTATTTGAAATACCCAAACCCTTAAAATGAGAACTATACAGACAGGTATTATTATTTCCTTACAAAATATCCCCACTGAAGAGACCTGAAATACCCACCTAATCTTCTGAACTTCTGTAAAATCTTGGATAGAAACAAGTTTGCAGGATAAGAACCTGTTCTCCACAGCAGCTTCCAAATTTTATCTTCCATTATGTTAAAAGCCTCAGAGAATTCGATCTTGCTAGGAATTCCCAAATGAGAAGCATAAATACAGCTAAAAGAAAGGAATGCTTTAAAATGAGAAAAGCTAAATATTACTTCAATGTTTTTGAAGGTTTAAAGCCTTTTTCTCATTTGGTCTTGGCACAGTGCTTTATATAAAACAATGAATGTAAATATTTATTGCAAAGCCTGGTTTTGTATATCCAAAAATTTTAAGGGTGACAGCCAAATGTCTTGTCAATTCACTGGGAGAGCCCAAACAGAAACACTCCTTCTTTGTTGTGATATCCAGTGCATAATAATGGACTAAACTCTCCTGCCAGAAAATAGCTATTAATTTTCTTTTCTACTATCTTGGATCTGGCCCACACCATAAATAAGTGGTTAGTCTGAAGTATACAGTATTCCTAAGAATGCATTTACTACCACTTTCATTATCTCCAGATTTTCTTCAGACCATAAATGTGTTCTGAGGGCAAACATGCAATATACAGGTAGGGAACACTTCACTAAAAATGTGTTTTCATATGATTGATGATAGCAACTGTTGTTTGCTATGATTTTATGAGAAATATGTATATCTGACCCAGAAAAAATTACAGCATTTAGAAAATAGAGACTAGTTTCTCTGAAGAAGCCATACCATCGACTTCTGTTTTGTATTGTTTATAACTAAAGGACATCAAGAAACAATATCTAAAAAATTCCATGGTGAAATCAGACTGGATTACAAACCAATGAGATTATAATGTATTTTATGCTAAACCCACAAACCTGTGTCATGAAAAAGATAGGAGTTATACTTCTTAGTGAAATAGCATTTTAAAGATTTCACATTAAATAAATCCCTTGATATATTTATTTGGGATGAAATATTATTGAAACATAGCATTCCTTGGGTGAATTTGAGTTGTTTGCAATTCCATAGCTGTTTACAGCACAGGAAAGGGACTGTCTTTCATTTTACCACAGTACAATAGGAGTCTTAAGGCGAATAAAAGAGCTTTTCCTGGAGTAACTGAATGTTGAACATCTTGAAAAAGAGTCAACAGGAGCAAATATTGCTCCAATAAACCCACTGAATATCCTCCACTTTTTATCTTGTAGCACCTTTGTGAAGTGCTAACTAGTTGTAGTCATCCAATAAACCTTTGAGAAAGCACGTGATCAAAGTACTAAAAGTACTTGAAACGGCACAAAAGTGTATGTTTGTGAACTTCCAAACAACTCATTTCACTGTTAAAGAAATAATTTAATTTTGGTTTTCTACAGAGGAAATGTTGGGCAGGTAATTACATTTACAACTATAAATGCCAACAAATTTTTGATAGCAAGAAATAAGCAATTCTATTTTTATTGTGAAAGGAGAAATATATGAATTGACTGCTACACTTAGAAAAAGGTAACATTTTTTCTTTATCTTTCAAAATTACCTTACCGTTTCATTAGTCTCAGAATTTTCTAGACCAAAGCAAAACGTCTTTTTCTTTTCCTGCCTGTGTAATTACAAAGTTAACTAGAGACATACAACTCAGCTGAGAAGATGGGAGACTAACAGTGGTTCATAAAGGAAAAGCAATCTAAACCTCCTTTGTGTTTGCCCCTCAGCATCAATACAGCACAAATCTTCACCAGAGGTTCAGCGAAAACTTGATGTTGCTACCATATTTTAGATAACGTGTCCCATTTAGGCTTTAGCCAGACTAGACATGCCCAATTTCATTTTCTTATTTTTATTTTTATTTTTATTTGAATTTTGAATTTGAATTTTAAGAATTGGAGTGTTGGTTTGGATATTGTCATGTTTGAATAGCATTGTAGAAGCTTGACTTGCCTTTAAACAAACCTTCCTGAGTAGGAAGATAGTAGTTTGGACTTGCTTGTTGAAACTCAAACTGCTGTCAAAGCTTTGAACGTCAGGGTGAACTACATCCTACAGTGATTCTTTTAGCTTACTTTTCAGAGGATGGAAAAGCTGTATGATCAAATGACCTATTAATCAGTCTGTCCCCTGCTTCCTCTCTCAACTAAACTTGCAGAGTCAGAGCTAACTGAATTGTAACACTCATTATGAAAAGACTAGACTAAATAGAGTAGCACTACCCCAATGATTGCCTTCACAGAGAAGAGCAGGCCAAACTCAGCTGTTACAACATGGGCTGAAGAAGCCAGTGGGCCAAAACCTGATGACACTTTTCTCTCTCAGCTTGTGGAGGTAAGACGGTCATCGTGTATTCAGGAGACAAAGAAGCTGTTGCTTGTGGGAAAGCCATTTTCTGATGTACAGTCTGCCTTGTTTAACACCTTCTAGTCTTCTCCTGTCCTGTATTTTACCTGATTACTGTTTATCTTCTGTTCTGATGTAATACTAAATAAGGCAAAAATCCTGCTTTCATTCTACCCAGAAATGTCTGCGGTCTTCTGAAGGAATCACAGTTCTGCATACTATCCATTTCTACTACACCAGTTTTCTTAGGTAGGTACAGATTTTTCTTATATTTGGACCCTCGAGGACACCAGAGGAGCCCTGAAGTCTCTCAGCTGGTATTTCTGTTAAAGTGACTCCTTTGCATCCCTGTAGGGGTGTGGAACTGTTTTGTGTAGATAAATTTCAATGACTTCACGCAGGAATCAGGCCTGGAACTGCTATGGAAATTAAGCAGGAGCTCTGAAAACTATTCTAATCAAAGGGTCTGTGATTTATAAAATTTGTATTAAATTAAATTATACAATTAAAATGCATTGAAATCACCTTTGAGAGACATTTGGTTCATTATTGTAGTTCACTGCTCATGTTTATCTTTAATTTCTTCCTGGTTTCTGTCAAGGCGATCTCTAAAAGGCAAGGAACTATTGCTTTAACTGAGGATGCATTCACTCAGATAAAGAGACATCTTAGTAACTTGGCATTTTAAAGCTTATGTTCCAGAGTTATGAACAACTTTGGAAAGACAAGAAGTACTATCCAAATAGAAAATTTTATCTGATGGGCACATTTTGGGATTAACAAAAGGGTGGAAAGCTCCTAGTGCAGTCAGAACTGTGCAGTGCAGGAAACTGAAGAAGTTTATTGATAGCAATTAAACTGTTAACTTATGAAAAGAAGACGTTATTCTTTGAATTTCAGGTTTCCAAACAAGCTTAGTAATGAACTGGTTTTGGGGTACTTCGCATATTCGCATAGCTTTGGCAGAAATGGAGATGGCAGGAGATGATAGGTAGCAAGTAGAGTTTGTAATTTTTATTTTTCAAAAATGCTTACTTGTTTAAACTTTTAAACATAAAAAGCTGTAGCTCTAATACTCTTTGTACAGCATAAAGGGTACTAATTTGCAGGGATGTGGACTCGCTGGGAGTGTTAGACAGGATGAAATAACTATGCAATATCTGTCTCATCTCTCATTCTCCTCCCTTCTCTAGAGTCTGTAGCGGTAGTTTGACAGTGAGTATTGTACATTGTGGGGGCTGTAAGGCTGGATGGAAAGGACAAAGTCAGGGTAAAGTTGCTATATGTCATATGCTCGGACCAAAAGCTTGTGACATTCGTTTTTCCTCTGTAACTCTAAAGCCCATAGACTGTTAAGATGTTTGGAGCAGGAGTTAAGCAGAACCCAAGCACCTAGTTTAAAAGTTGTAATCCTGGAGCATCCACTCATTTGATGCATAATTTTTAGAGGTACTTAAGCACACAGAGTAACTCCCATTTGACTTGTAAGCTCCCTAAAGTTCAGTCTCTGTCACAGTCTGAGCAAATCAGAATGTATCATCTCTTAAGGATTCAGGATCTAGAAACTAATTGTTTTCTAAGGTCCAGTCAAGACATGATTCAAAATCACCTAATGTGTGAACTGACCTCTGAAAAAAAGTCAGTATAGTCACTGCCTTTCTAATGATGGTTGAGAGAGAAAGATCCCTATCCTTATCCAAGCTGTCTAACTTTGCTGGGGATATTGTTCATCAGGAGGAGGTTGAAATCCCTGTCTCCTGCTCCCCAAAGGACTATGCTTACATGACACTTATTGTCCACTTCTCTATTCCCGTTAACACTCTATAAGAATTAATTTAAGGTAATAGGTCAGAGAGAAAGCAAAGAAGGAATAGGACTTGCAGGTGGTACAAAACCAGAAGGAGTGGCTGATACACCTGGGGGTTGTGCTGACATTCAGAGGGACCTTGACAGGCTGGAGAAATGGGCAAATAGGAATCTCATGAAGTTCAACAAATGTAAATGTCAAGTCCTACCCCTGGGGAGGAATTATCCCACGCACCGGTACAGGCTGGGGACCAGCTGGAAAGCAGCTTTGCAGAAAAGGCTCTGGGGATGCTGGTGGACACGTTGGACATGAGCCAGCAGTGTCCTTGCAGCAAAGAATGTCAAAAGCCTCCTGGGCTGCCTTGCAAAGCATTGCCAGTGGGCTGAGGGAGGTGACCCGCCCCCTCTACTCAGCCCTCGTGAGACACATCTGGAGTCCTGGGCCCTGTGCTGGGCTCCCCAGGACAAGAAGGACATGACGTACAAGGTCAGCAAAGATCCACAAAGATGGTTAAGGGCTTGGAGCATTTGCTGCACAAGGAGAAGCTGAGAGAGCTGGGACTGTTCAGCCTGAAGAAGAGAAGGCTCAGGGGCATCTTATACATGAGTATGGATACCTGAAGTAAAAGAGTAAAGAAGATGGAGCCAGACTCTCCTCAGAGGTAGGTATCTAGCGATAGGACAAGAGGTGATGTGCACAAATCAAAATACAAGAAATTCTACTTAAACATAAGAAAAACTTTTTTTTACTGTGGAGGTGACTGAGCACTGGCACAGGTTGCCCAGAGAGGTTGTGCAGTCTCCATCCTTGGAGAGTCTCAAAACCTAGCTGGACATGGCCGTGGGCAACCTTCTCTAGCTGAGCCTGCTCTGAGCAAGGGTGGTTGGACTAAACAATCTCCAGAGGTGCCTTCCCACTTCAACTCTTCTGTGATTCTGTTACTCTCTAGCCTGGTGACCAGTTTATCACTTGTGGACTCTAGTCTTTGCTCCAAGGACTGTTTCTGTATTTACATTTCATAGGCCCTGGAGAAAATGCATAAGCAGTCTCTGGAATTGGGACTAGCTAGTTTCAGACTGGCTTTTGAATACTCTCATTTGCCATGCTGTTTTATAAGATTTGGCGGAACAACCTCCTTCAGACAATCTCTAAAAGAGAAGAGCAACCATGTTCAGATCTTTGAAAGATAAGGTGTGTGTTCTCAGAAGAGGATTAGATCCAGTTCACTAGATCCCTCAGAGGCCTCTAATCTGTGGAGAGAAGGGCTAGATTAAGATATTTTGCTGCCTTTTGCATTAGCCATCCCTGGAAATGGGTGGCTTCTGTACAGGATATTTGGGGCTTTTCACTGACAGTTCTCTTCTCTTCTACTGTCCTCATGCTCTCTTCCAAAGTCTAGTGCAGAGACAAGACCATGCACCTAAGGAACTGTCTTTTGTTGTATCTAACTACTGATAGACAAATTGACAAACTTACCAAGCCCTAGGGGTTACTTGACGCACCAACAGATGCTGCTTAAAGCTGTTGGGAAATCCCTGGGTTTTGAATTTTCCGTTGACCTCTTGTAGAATCTTCCCATTTTCTGACCTTTCTGCAGAGCTCAGCTGATGGGAGACTGTGATAGATGAAGCACGGAAAAATCTCATTTGGGAAGGAACTCTCTTCTTCATTAGATTTTCCCTGAGAGAGATTGATCAATTATTTTCTCATTTAAGTAGGTAATATGAAACACTGTATAATTAGAGTGAAAACAGTAGATGAGTGTGTAGCCAACAGGCAGAGTTAAAGAGAAGCAACCTAGTGCCAAAACTGTTACGTTGTCTCTGATGATTATTATCTAGCAGTCACAGAGATATCAAACACTGCTTCTTCCCTGTCACTGCATGGAGTTTTGTTCTGTCTTGTCTTATCTTCACATAGCTAAAAATCACAAGGACCCATTTACACTGTAAGGTGCAGTACCGTGTCATTTAGAAGTTTACTTTCAACTCTTTTTTTTTTTTTTTTTTTTTTTCCCTTGGAGCAGATTAATTATGGTAGAAGTATTTGCAGCAGCCTATCTGTCACCAGAAAACAATAACATAAGGCAGCCAGAACTGTAGTGGTAGACTTACTGGAAGGGTATTACATGATCAGGTTAAACTTAACAAATTGAATTTGCTTCTATTTTGTTAAAAATCAGTTCCACAATGGATTAGCTAACAAAATGTCATTGTGGTGACTGAAGGATGTAAACCAGATATAGGTTTGTTGAGTATGTTTGTAGAAGAGATGTTTATATCTCAGATTTTAAATAGGCATAGAGGATAAATGGACACGCAATGTGTTTTTCATCAAACATACTGCCTAGGAACTTTCAGTACTTGAGAAACAGTGCTGGTTGCTGTCTGTATTTCAGATGATCTCCTTATCATGTACATCTCAGCAACTGTGCAGAGGCACCGTGCAGACTTGGGTTTTTTGTTACAAAGAATGCAAAAGCCCATGTTTTCTTTTGTTTAAAATAGAATAAGGCAGAAATTATTGCTTTTAGTAAAATTTCACTGGTATAAAACTAACCTGAGAACTCAGAAGTCATTTATGCATTTACTTATTATGAAGTAAGTCTTGGTAACTATAAGAGTATTAGAGAGCAAAGTCTGAATCTGACATCTGACGCTATTTTGTAAACATGAATGTAGTGAACATGAATGTCTCTTCTGCCAAGACTGTTTGTTACCATGTGAACCACCAACTTCGCTGGGGAACAAGCTTGACAATTCTTCATCAAAGGTGGCCATTTCTGCAATAAGTAGGACATAAGTGCAGAAGAGAGGAAAGGGCCTTTTTACGATTCAAATAGTCATTTTGAACATATAAAAGAGTAATTCTTGAGAAAGCTAGGTACCTGAAGGTTTGTTCTTACTGTCTTGAATCTGGGATACGTTTTGTGTTGTGAATTCTGGAGAAAGAGGGAAAGGTATGAAATACCTTTTATATGACACAGATATAGGAGCATCAAAAGTGACTCTTGTTAAGGCTATGATTTACATTCATACCAGAACTGTAAACTGCAAGAGCATATTGCAAGTTCATTAGTATCTACTTCAGGTCATTGGGAATTTTCAGTTTATATTGCCTAAATCAAATAATTATCCATTATTAGAAATTGTTTTTCTATATCTTCATATGTAATACTAATAGGCTGTAAAAGTGAAAGTGGTTAGCAATTGTTTTACTGAGTATTTGCAGAAGATTAGGCACATGCCCAGTGTCAGATAATATGTCTCAACTGGGAGCAATAACTTTAAAAAGAGTGATTGAAGAAGTGCAGGAGATCTGATCACTTGCAGTCTGGTGTAAACACACTGGCAAATAGCAGTGTTGGTATTTGCACCATGCCATTTAAATCTTTTGTTGGTTTTTGTTTGTTTGTTTTTTTCCTTTAAAGCTGGAGTATGCTTTCTGATACCAACAAAAAGTGAGCAGGAGCTGCTCTTCCTCTAGTTATGCTTCCTCAGAATTCAGACCATCCTTTCTGAGGTCCCTCCTGCCCATGATCCAACTTACACTACAATTATGAAATGTCTGGAAAAAGATATTCTGACAAATTAGTTTTTCTCCACCAATACTGAAACTGAACACATAGCAGAAATTATATTGGGGAGATAAATGCAACGAGAGGAAGGGAAGGAAACAAAAAACCCCACTTCACTCAAGTGAAGTACATTATTACTTCTAAAAAACACAGCTCTGTGAAGGAGAATCAAAGTCGAGAATGGCAGGTTAATTAAGTGCAATCCAACCTAAGAATTTTGATGGCATATTAAAATATTACATGCTAGAAAAGGATTTACAACAAATAGTCATGTGCTTTCTTAGTCCATCCTAATAATGCCAGAAATGCTATGCCAGAGTCAGCTACTCTGTTGTTTAGACAAATGGCATATTCTTGCTAATTGCAAGTACAAAAAGCCAAATTAAAAAGTAGGTTTTATGGTAGTAGGAAATGATAGAAAATGGACTATGCTCTCATAAGCTTGTTTCCTTCTCATTACTGGAGATGGAATTGAAATCCTGCACATGAAATTATACTGATTTCATCAACTATGAATATGTATTTTCCAAAATATATGGCTACGAACATATGGATCATATTTTCAATGCATGTCTCAATTTTAAGAGTTATTAAAAGTAATCTGTTTTGTAATATTTAAACTATTTCCAGTGTAAAGCTCAACTTCTTAGACATGATATTTTCCAGCAACATTTGCAGAGAATTGTGTGGGTTTTGTGCTTACCAATGAGAATGAACTACAAAGAGGAGGGGGTTATATTCTTTACATATTTGTTGTTTGTTTGGGCATTTACACAGTCATCTACAAGAACTTTCTCCTGGACACTTCCTTTTTCTGGTTTTCCTGTTGTATATCTGTTTTGCCCTGTTTGTCTTCAAGTGAAAAGGGAGATGCTTTGCATTTATGCAGAATGATGAATCACTAGGCAATTTAGAGTGCATTGCCACTTGTATTCATTTCTTTACCAAGTTACAGAAGAGGCTTTATTCTCCATTTCATCTTTTCCTCTGAAGTCTTGTGCAAAGTGCACAAAAAAATTATCATCGGTGTAGTCCTGGAGTATCACAGAATGATTCTAATACTCATGGGACTCCTCATGTGGATAGTGCCTGGGAAAAGAATTGCATTCATGGCTATAGCTCGGTTGTGGATGTCATGTTTTCTGAATGCTGCTGTGCTGTCCTGGGAATCCTAAACCACCAGATGTATATTGTCCACCTTCTAAACTTGCTGATAATTACAGCTGCTTGCTACTGAGCTGCTGTACCATGTGTATAGATGACTTCTGCTTTTATACCGAAGAAGTGCAATACCCACCCACTTCTAGATTGGGATGGCAGCCATAAAGTAGACTCCAGAGCTCATACTAAACCTTTGCACAGGAATACGAAGATGGCCTTTGAAGTCCTGAAATTAGGACACACTACCAGTTGCTAGTGATAAAACCACTCAAGACCACACCAACACACTTCAGCATGGAATACAAAAGAATGACCGACTTGTGTTTGTGTTCAGTACTCATAGCAGTGTCTCTCAAACAAGAGTCAAATTGCTGGTACCACAGTGTAGATAATAGTATCTCTTTCTGTGTGGCTCTCAGTGAAATTTCCAGTGCTCTGTTGCCCTTCCTGAACATCAGAAGTCACAAACAGTTGCAACACATTGCTCCAAAACCGTCAGTATGGAAGATGGAGGAGAACAGGTAAGAGCCCATACCATATGGGTTATGATATTTGCATAGCACAGACAAGTAGCTGGTAGGACAAATGCTAGAAAGTCCTTGCCAGAAAAGCCAGAAAATGTTTTCATGTGAGGTGGTGTGCTGGTGGATGCCATATCTGATATGCAATGACAGGGACACCTGGGATACTCTGAAACAATTGTCAGGCCTGAGATATGGCTGCTGCTTGCCCACCACATGCCCTGGCAAGGACAGCCTGGGCAGCTACCCGCCAGACCAGTGCAGACATCGTCCTGGTGCCTTCCCTGCAGTATGAGAGTCCACGGAGAGACAGCAGAATTTGGTGTATTCTTAAATTAAGACTGGAATGTGTCATAATAATTGACTAGTTTATTCCCCTATGCATATCTCTTGTCATCTCTCTGGGATAGGTCAAGTTAGTTTCTGCTGGCCCCTGGGAAAAAGATGAGGGAGGGTTCCCCAGCCAGCTGCAGTGGGAAAAAATCATGTCACATATCGACACATCTATAGCATTGGATTAGTGGTTGGTTGGCATCATCTTGGGCCAATATGTAAATTGTTGCTAGGCAGACTTAGGTTGCGAGGTAATCCTGTGTTTAATGCTCTCTGGCAATGTCAGAGCTGAGACCCTGGAGAGGAGGGCCTGCCACATCGCGCTCTGTTTGGGTGCTCTGCGGCTGTAACGTGGAGGTGGACCACCCTGGACACGACTGCAGGCCTTGCCCTTTATTTGTGAGAGTATCGAGGGAGGCTCCTCTGCAGAGAAGTTGCATTCCCTTGGGTCACCCTGACTGCTGGGGTCCTGTGGATTGCACTGCAGGAGCGCTCACTCACAGGGTTATCAGCCAGATGGCTTTCACGATACCCTTCATGTCCAAAGCCAAGAGAACGTGAACCATCTGAGAATTTGCCCTGAAGTGAGCCCCTGCAGGACGATACAGAGAGAGCTATAAAACCTTTGATCCTTCTGCTACAACTGTTGAAGTGCTGCACTGAAGTATGCCCCTCTGGAGTCCCCCGCCTGCTCTGTCTCCTGTCATGGCTGCAAAAGGAAGCAGCACCATCCCTCTGCGATTCCCACCCCCCCCGCACCAGGATGTGGCTCTGCACCACTGCCAATGGGAGCTTGGCAGTGACTTCAATGCAACCAGACGTCTACGCAGGGTCTCCCATTGTGCTCGGTCTTGTTATCAGAGACATAAAAGGAAGAAGGCACTTCTTACATTCTCCTACGTGACCCAGAGCAACAGCTCCGCGTGTGGATTTTTTGTTCTTTTGGGGAGAAGGGAATGAAGGTGGGTCTAGTAAAATAAATTGCAGGACTTTTTGTTTTGATTAAAGCTATTGTGTAACTACTGCTTGTATTTTCTGTAGTCACATTCCTAAGGCTACACTCACAATAGAAGGCAGCTTATTTTTAAGATGAGAGGAAGACTTGACAAAAGGTTACAGTAAAGCAAGAAAAGCTAACAACATTAATAAAGTATGCCCTTATAAAATTATCAGGCCTAATCCTTACTTTGATATAAACCTGTTTTTGGTTTCCAGCTGCAGGCTAAAAATTGTTGCAATAATAATATGCTTTCTCAAATACAATGGCAAGGTGAAAGAAAACCAATCCAAATATACATATGAAAACTAACCATGTTTTCTCATATTAAAAAGGCATTTTTTGTCTCTGGAGAAATGCCACATTCATGCCTAAAGCATAAAATACAGTGAAGGAATAGATGGCAGTATTTAAAACATGCAGATGAGCTCCAGAAACTTCTAAGGGCAGTAGCATAGCTGGCTGCAAAGAAGGTACTATTTATCTTAGGAGTCCCTGGGTAATGTGTAACATATACAGAAAAGAGAGGTACAAGGTCAGCTCACTTATGCTTACGAGCCCTGGTAGTTTGGAATTGGAAGGGGTTTTTTATGAGGCTTTCTGACATTTAACTTCAAGGAACAAATACTGTAGCAAACAAATTCTTTCAACCTTTCCTCCCTCATTTTCTGTGTAGGAAAGCAAGATATTTTCTACTTTTTTCATCTTGAGATTGCCTGAAAACTAAGAATAGATGAAAGAGAGAAATATTAACCAACTTCTTCCAGAAAAATTCCTGTATCTATAGATTCATATATTTTAGGGTTTCAAAGGAACATTATGATTATCTATTCAGAACTGCCTGACAGGCTGTAAAACCTCACCAAGTAATCTCTCCATCAAGCACATAACATCTGTTTGAGTAATTGCATACCTCTTAGAGAGATACCCAGTCATGATTTAAGGGCTGCAAGTGATGAAGTTCTGCAGTCCTTACTCAGGATTTGACTCAATGAAAACATTGGCATATTATGCTCTCTGTCTGTTAGGTTTGGAGGAACAGAAAGAAATACCTGGCTTTAAATAGAGCCTTGTTTGAAATCTGTATGAATAAACTCTACAGAATTTAAAACAAACAAAAAGAGAATGCATCATAAGAATACTTGTGCACCACCTTCTCTTTTGTAAGGACGCAAAACCATGTTCTTTCCTTTTTCTTGGGCTTTTCAGAGAACATTGTCAAAACAGATGAATCCTGCAGGTGGATCTTTTTGCATTTAAACTGATCTAGTTTTCTAATTCAGTGACCTATAGGAATAGTTTCCAGCCTTCTGTATGAGACATTGTTCCTAATATACAGTCTAGTCTTGTTTTACATGTGGTAATGCTCCACCTTCAGTATATTTTAAAGATACTAATGTCAGGAGAATTACAGCAGAGGCACCAACTTTAGTGGTGAGATAAGTTGTCTCGCAGGTGCCATAGAAATTCCATCTTCTGTACGCTAACGAGACTTCAGGTGCTCAGACTTGACACCAGGGCAAAACGGTGACTGAACTGCTCACTTACTGACAAATACCACAAAAGCATCCCAGCTCTGTGGCAGAAATAAGGACTAACTGGCATTCTGATCAACATATTTGTGCCTGCGGTGGAAGCTGTATAAATATACTTGGTTGTTAAAAGTGATCAAGAAACTTGATAAATATATATTGCCAAAAGATGGCATTTTCTGAGCCGATGCAGATGCAATATGTTCACAGATCATGTCAGGATGTGAACCTATGCTCGTATGCAACTTTAAAGTACACACTGCCAGAAATTACTTGCCCTCTTTCAGACACATTAATAAATAGTAGAAAAATATTTCAGAATACAAGAACATTGCCAAAATATGATCATATTGGTAATCTTGTTTTCTGTGGTAGTGAACATTATGCATACATAAACATTCAAACTCTGAAAGTAGCTCTGTTTGAAATAACAAACATTTCCAATACTCATTTGCACCATCTGATACAAGAATAGATTTTGCTTACATCCAGTGGCGTCCTGCTATTGCTTGAATTGACTGTCACAGCTGAAGGTCATGGAGTGACTCGGTGCCAATACAAACAGATGAAATACTGGGAAACCATTTTTAAAAAATCTTACCTTACTAAAAGCAAGCACAAACTCCTGAAAAAAATGTAAACTTTGAAAAGGGAATCATCAGTCGTGGCTTCTCAGCTCATCTTTCAAAGTTAAATCAACAGAAAAAGCAGCCATAATATTTGCACACCTAAATAAAACAAGATAGGATTTTACTTTGGGACTTGAAACAGCTCAGTTCATTTCCCCAGTCAGATAGAGACTTCCTGTATGACCTTGGATAAATTGTCTGGGACAAGGTTTTTGAAGTATGTAAATGCCTAGATGTACATTTAGAAGTGCATTGGGGTATTTGCTACAGATTCTCATAACTAACAGGCACTGAAAATGAGTGCATCTCTACCTTTAAAATTGTCTTTAAGTGTTTTTCCCAAGGGTAGTCTGTGGATGACTAGGGGTCCACAAGCCTATCAATGTGAGCTATTATAAACAATGAAACTCAGAATTATTTTCACTTTAAGTGTTGATGATAAGGTAGTATGGTACGCATGAAGCCTTTGAGAACTGACAGTGCTCTAGGAAAGTGGACTCTTTTCCCCCCTGTAATAGGAGAATAATTGTACCTTTACTAGGAGCTGCCAAACAAACACAGGACACATTGTGAGACAGTCAGATCGTGTCATAATGTAGCCATATTTCAAGCTTGAGTTAAGGCAAGGAAAAGAAAATATCCACTTGCTGCATAAAGAATATATCTTTGTTCTGTAATCTGCTCTCTCTGTTGCTACAGTTCAGAGGAGGAGGGTGAAAGAATGCACCTCAATTCTCATACAAAACCATAAACTGGGTAGAGGGGAGTCCTTATGCCAAAAAATTGATAGCGTGTAAGTAGCAGAAGTCGCACAGTTGAGTATTGCTCAGTACCTCCTGGAAGTTGCTCAGCACCTCAGAATCAGGGAATAACTTGTATCTTTGTTTCAGGCTTGACTCTGCAATATTAAATTAAATGAGTCATTTTTAACTTATGCAGAATTCCCTTGAAATCAAGAGAACTAATTACACAAAAATCACTCAAGACAGGAGTTGCAGTGAGGCCCTAAGAGAGCACAACTACATGCACTTTAGACAACTGAAAAAGCTCTTTCCACCATGCACATTGCATTTGTATGAATAAGCTTATTGCTGACTGGAAGGCACTATTGGTGTTTACTAAACATGATGGCTCAGAAGCAGCATCTGGCTCAAGGAATCCCTTGATTTGAGGAGCCTGGAAGGGATATCAGGGAAAAATAATTTAAACATATTCCTTATAATAATTCATAAGCATTTGCTATGAGCTACCATCAGAGGTGGGATAATGCAGAAGGCGGTTACTCTGACAGTTACTATAGTCCAATGCTTGACTGTCACAGATTCCATCACATGTATGAGAAACTATATTACAATCAGAAAAGGACATTCTCAGATTTCTAGATCATAAACTTCAACATTTATGCTTGTCATTTTTTACCTGCCACAGTGGACCAGTAAGAAGTGACTACCGAGGATCTTTATGTTGACAGAATAGATCATGCAGATATTATAATGAGATTGCTGTCTGCCATTTAAGAGTTTAGTTTTGCTATACTTTCTAGTTTTATAGAAATACATTTATTCTTTGTATTAAGAGGCAACAAACCTTTCTGCTTCAGATTATTCAACTACGGTTAGTCCACTTTAATTATTGTGTATAAAAGTTTTATTTTTTTCTTCAATCAGACTGGCAGAGATCACTTAGAGCATTCAACTAGAACAGTCTCAATAAAAACTAATCAAAAGCTCCTGTGAGTTTAAGCATGGGATCTGGTAAACTCATTAACAAATAACACATAATTCTAAACATTCTTGTTTACAAAAAAATTACAAAATCTGAACAATAAGTTAATAAAGTGAAATAGTTATCTACTATTCAGATATAAAAATCCCAGCAACTTAATTTATATATCACTATAGCAGACATAACAAAATTGTGAATAATGCTATCCACTGTCATAAGTGGTACTTCAAAATTTCCAACAGAAAACTTAAATTTTAATTTTCTGCTCATATATAGCCAAAAGTAAGAGGCAAAGCCAGCCTAATAGTAATCCAAGGTTCTGTAGGAGAAACATCAACCAGGGTCGGCGTGTCTGAATATGAGTCATTTCAGGAAGCTAAAAAAAGAATAAGACACCAGAATGAGAGCCAGATACATTCATCTCTGGGGAAAAAAAGTCTTATGGGAAAACAAGGCAAACTTCATTAAAAAAAACTTTCAAAATGCTGAGTTTTGAGTATAGCTATTAATCTGTAGCATGTTCTGTACATCGTAACAATGCCGATCTTGACAGTGAAATATTTAAATTAATCAAACCCATTTTGGTTCTTTCGCTAGCACTGACAAGAATTATAAATGAGATTCAAAAATTTGTTAACTTCTCAATAGTTTTAAGTAATTTTATACAGCTGTCTGTAAGGAAATGCTTATTTAGTAAAATTAGTGATTCCCTTTTGTGGGAATAAAGTAGTTTGAGTGTTTTTGTTTCAGTACTATATATAGGGTCAATCCTGGTCTTACTGAAATAACTGGCAACACTCCTATTTACTTGGGCTTTAGTAAACATACAAGTAGAAAACAGGATTTTTTAAATATGCTTGAAAAAAATTATGTTTAATATTTTTATTTGTGAGTTTTAAATCAAATAAAGGAGCAGCAGCTGTTTTTAATGATATTAAAAGGTACTTACATTGACCTTCTACTCTACATGGTCTCTCTTATCAAAGTTTTAAACAAAATGTATGTCTCCATAAAGCCTGTGAAAATAATGCCTCAGGCTCAGACTCTCTTGGTATTTATGCTTTATGTATTATAGACACCAGGGGAGACACTAATGACTGCTGATACTTTCACACCAACTTTGGAAATAAATATAGAGCAATGGCCAGGTACTGACCTTTGGTTATGGTTGGGCTTTTTTTGTCTATATTTGTTGTGAACTTCAAAACAAGAGCAAGTGGTCCTGGCACTCTCCCATCACGTTGCCTTCCTGCTCCACTCACAGCCTGTGCCTGAATGAAGCTACTTAATTCCTCTGCTCTTTAGAGCCTCCTCACAGGAGCTATAACAGCATCAGCCACTGGGAGACAGTGGAGTGGTGCTGACCAAGGAGGCTAACAGGGTATGTTTACATCTATTTGCTATGCTTGTCCTTCCCCCTGCCAGAGGAGGGTCTCTGGCTCTGCTTCTCCTGCAGTCTTCTTTCTCTGGAAGCTGGCATGGGCCCAAAAGAAAATTATTGTGAAAAATCTGCCTCCACTTTAAAGTTTTACATAAAAATAACAGGCAAACACAAAGGTCCTGGAACTTTGTAACAACTAGGCAGTGGTTTAAATTATGGTACAAATTCGTGTCTTAGAAACTCATGTAGTTATATTTAATTTGTATTTAAGGATTATCAGAAACATTTAATCTAAAGCCAATGTAAACACCTCAAAGTTCTGAGGTAAATCAAAATCTGAACTGACAGCTTGTAAGTGTTTGGAGCACATGGTTTTTGTTTTGTATATAAGCAAAAACTGTTAATTAAGACCTAGGCCTGAATCCAGGGTTCCAGTCTAGACCTTTGGTCTTTCTAATTTATCTTTATAAGAAGTCTATTTTGTCCTCTTGCCCAGCGCATGAGTGAACAAGTTCTCTAAATAGGAAACTTTTTCCCCTCCCACTGAAAAAGCTAGTATTTTCTCTTATCGCTGTCAGTGCCAATTTATGAGTTACACACATGCACAGTAGGCTCCTAAGAAAGTTTTTAAAAGGAATTCTCAGCAGGTAGTACCCTTCCTGTGTCCAATGCAGATCTCTGTTCCCTCCACCTAGCCTATGTGCATGTTATCAAGCGCACAGACCATTTCTATAGCCTTACCTAGTGTGACATCCTTGCTTATCTCTTTGAAAATAAAAGCTGATTGCTGACACAATATCAGCTGTGGTTCCCCAACTCTCTCTGAACTTGCCTATACACAAAATGTGTGTGGTACAGCAGAGAAATGCTTGTTGTTTGGGAAGCATAAGCCTATCCAACTGCCAGATGCAAAACACTTCAAAAATTAAGGGAAGATACCACCAGATCCAAGCTATTGGATGCCATCACACTTATTAATGCTTGAAGTTTGTTGGAGGCAAAAGAGTTACTGTTAACCAAGGGGCTACTCTATTCCCACTCCAGCTCATATTTTCATCATGAGCACGCAAAAGATATAAAGAATTAGGAAGCAGCGTACTGAAAGAAGGCATGAGGGGCTCTCAACCATGTGCTGTCTAAACAAGAGTTCTACCAAGCTGGGGCATATATGGCACGATTGCTGTACTGCAACAGCCCAATAAGTCAATTTAAAAATACTCCTTTACCTCCAAAATTGGCAAGATTTTTAAGGTTAGTCAGAGGAAACATCAGTTAGTTGCCTCAGGGAGTGGTTGGCTAGCTCCTGTTTCTTGGTATTCTTATTGTCTTTCTTGCTTCTGTCTCCCTCCTTTCAAATTAGAGAGTAAGTCTTTCTGGTCGGGAACCATATAAACCAATATGATCTGTACAAACACTCAGAAATTACATCCCAGTCCATTTACTTCATGGATACTCATTTAAGAGGCTGATGCAAGATTTTCAAGTTTGTTTCCCAAGAGAAAAAGGGCACACGTTTGGCAAAGAAACAATTCATTAAGAGTGAGTTGGTCTGTTCCATTCCATATATTGGTGTCTCATGTTTCAATTCAGATTAAAGGTACGTTAAAGAAAAGGTATGTTATTAATTAAAAGATCTTTGGAAATAGTGCAAAATTATGATTATACTTATGACCTCTAAAGAGATATCAAGTACAAAAAATCTCACTATACTGCTCATAAAAAGCTGTTTTTCAGGGGATTTAATTTTGCTTAAACAACAACTAAACCCACAATATTACAGGTGTTTACTCACATGCATATCTTGAAGCAACAAACAATTTGCGTTGCAATATTACACCTGTGCACACACATTTGCAAAACAAAACACTCCTCCCTTCCACCTTCCCCAGTTACTGGGAAGATGAAATTTTGCAGAATTCCTTGGTGAAAAAAGATGAAGGATATAAATAATTTTATCTTTTGTCCTTTTCCCCAGATTTCTAAAATTATTAGTCTTCCCTGCTTCTTAATGGAGCTAGAATGCCATTTGCAGAAATGAAAAACCTTTAATTAACCACAGAAGTAGTTTTATGCAACCTTGCCTGTGGTGGCAGTCTCACAGTGCTGTCCTGTCAACGAACCTCCACCTCATACCCCTTAATGTTCCTCAATGCAGGAACCGGTGAGGCTGTTCAGTTTTATTTAACTGCTGCTCTCTTATTTAAATGCTCCTCTGACAAGCACATGAATATGTGAAAGCCCATAAAACAAATACTGAAAATTATAGTTAAGCTTTGTACACCATTAAGTATTTGTACACCATTGACAGGAACACTCATGATTGCTGTTTGTAGATGAGAATGCAGCAGAGAACAGAAGTTATTTCTGTGCAGAAAGTTGAAAAATATGTAAAGCATAGCTGGTTTTCTTTTGAGATGTACTATACAAACGTACGAAACTTTTTAGATCTATAGATTCCTGCAGTGCTACAGGAATATTTTTTTAAATAAAATAATCCCTGTGATATTCAACACTTGCACTTCTGACAAACATGGGTGAGCAACCCAATGGCAGTTCTTTTGACAAAATGCAGAGAAAGGCTGATTGGAATCCTATTAATAAAAGGGAGGTGAGAGAAATAAGATCCTCCCCTCTCTCTCCCTCCTTTCTCCTCTTCACATCAAGAACAAGATCATGGTGACAAGCTGAGAACAAGGGAAAACACGTCCCTGTCTCTACCTGGAACTGTGTCATCTCTTGGGATTTACAGCTGGCACATTGCTTTGAAGACTCGGGGAAAAACATGGAGCTTGTGGATCCCTGATGGATGCTGATCCTACACTGAAGGAAAAATATGCCTAAATCATTCTTAGCCACATTAGTAAAACTATGCCTACTGAGTAGGTAGGCAGCCTCGCTTCCAAATTTCTCTGTGTCAGAATAAGATGCAACTTGGTACAGTGTGTTCTTGTCTGTTGTTTACCACCTCAGTCAGGACTGTTGACAATCCTTAGGCAGTTCCCTCATAAGCTCTTAGGAGCATTTTATTTAATTATTAGGAACTTTACTTCTATTACAGTAGCAAAAATAGACCAAAATACACCTAAGGTCAATTATTACAAGTAGATTTCTAAATAGGTTATAATACTGGCATGGCATATCAGGTTTAAAGTATTATGCTTGAACCTGGTAAATGATATCTCAGGCATGAGGTGGGGGTGGTAGTGAACACAACAGAGAGACAGCGAGGCTTGGGAAAAACACAGTAATAATTTATGAAGAGACAGACCTCTTTTTTTTCCCCTCATGATCTAATCACTCAAAATATTCTGTCTTTGTTCAGAAGCTTAGAAGCAGCTTTACATTAAGACACATTGGTTAAAGAGCCATGTGACAAAGCTGGCAAGGTACTTAAGTTCTGCATTGTTACAAGTGTAACAGTTAGCCATCACTTCAATAAATGATGTGGCCTGAGGCATCTGCATGAGTTATGATGACACCACATTCTTCCACAGTCCTTAGACCTTCCTCCTACTGTATATCTTCACACTTTGTTTTTCTATAGTCAGATCATTGCTATCGAACTGGGAGTATGAAAAATGTTGGGCAAATATGAAAAAGTTGAGGTAATATCTGATGGGTTTTTAATTGCTTAGGAGCTCATCCAAACCTTTCCGAGATAGAAAGGCTGGCCAGGAAGAGCACAGGATCAGCATCTTGCATTTTAGTTCAGAAACAGCAAATTCATGTTGAAACAATGGATGGAAAATATATAAAGAAAACGGCAGAAAAAAAAAAAAAGTCACTGACTTCTTCAAGATTTAAAAAACCCTGCAGGTTCAAATGTTTCTTTATGTTGTACTAAGTAACTCTATCAGGCCTAAAAAATATATTTTTTGCCTTTCCCCCTTTGAAAGTCCTTTATGCCTTTCTCATATATTACCCTCTTAATGGCCTTTATTTCACCTTTTTATTACTAATTACATCTGGCATGCCAGTGACACGAAACAAAACCAGATTATTGTTCTAAGCACTGTACACACACAGGGTAGACAACATGCTTTTCCCAAGAAGCCTATGAACTCTTTTGCCCTCCAAGTTCATCCACCTGCATTTGTCTGACACTCATCTGTGATGTGGCTATGTTAAAAGGAAAATATAGCAATAGACTGAAGTTCTCACCATTTCTGCTAAAGATAAATACAAGAACATTCCAGCTGTAACAGTAAAAATCCAGTTTTGAATGCATGGGTCAGTTGATACAGAAAGGCCAATGTAAAGTCCTAAGAATGCTGTTAGCGCACTTATAAAATTCATCAAAATTGCAATCTTCGTGGGAAGTCCTGTACTTAGCAGCACAGCAAAATCTCCTGCATAGAGAAAAAAGACAGAAAATTTATTATTTAGCTGATAAATGTATTTGTAAGGCTCTTGGTAATAAAACATGAAGGAAAATAATTAAGATATGCACAAAGATAGTGAATGATGGAGGACTGCCCTTAGATTTCTGTAGAATTAGCTATAAACTCATCCTGTGTGAAAAAACAAAACCAAAAAACCCATATTGACTTGTATTTGTTTAGCTGTTCCTAAAGATAGCATACAGTATACAGGAGTGGCTTTCTGTTAGTTCTCGATGTTCTGTGACATTTCCAAATTGGATACACACAAAAGTGAAGTCACATGCTTTTCCAGAGTTTCTAAATCTTTCTCAAATGGGAACTTGCCAGTTCAAATCATGTGAGTATGTTTGCAGCATGGTCTTTGAGTGTTTTACAGGTGTTGCAAGTCAGAAAAACCTATGCCAGTCTGATTCCAGTTTGAGTTTAATTCCACTTATTTCAGACCTAATTAACTTTGGTAAATTGTACATCAAAATCCCATCACAGTTTTTTCTTCTAAAATAAACGATTTCATAACAGGTCCACAGTAACAGATCTTAATTCTCCTCTGTGAGTGTAGAAATGCCACTTTGACACTGGGGCACTACTGCCCCAGAATTAAGACGGTCTGTCTTTGGGGTTAACTGTTCAGTATTTTGGTAATTTCTTTGCTATGCAAACAAGAGTTACCAGTTTTACAGCAATTCCCCGTCCCACCTTTTTGTTTGGGGAAGTTTTCTACATAGACAGAACATGAAATCTTCAGTCATTTAAGAATAGAAATGAGAATCTGCAGTTCTCATCTCAAACTTGCCAGCTTATGTATGTTCATAAACACGATGTCAGGAACAACTTCAACCATACTGAAAGATTTACCACAAGGAGATAACTGAGGTCAATGTTCAATAGAACGATCTTTCTGTCCTGTCTCCTAGTCAAATGGGTCATATATCTTCTTTTATTATATTGTTATTCTTGATTAGCAGCAGGAATGAGGGTAGCATGAGGAATACATTGTTAAATGGCTCTGCTGCATATTAAAACTCTTGGATAGCCTGTTGTGTCAGGCATGCCCATTATGCACACATGGCTCTTGCTCACAGCTTACTATTTTTTGTGTCTGTACACAAGAATAACGGGTCACTCTTGACCTGATGCCATTTACATTTGGAGACGGTGAGATGGGATGGCATCCAATAATGAGGGCAGAAGCCTCCTCTCCTTTTTGTGAAGGGGAAAGAGAAGAAAAGAGCCTCTTTCTATATCCATCTCACACATTAATATTATAATTCCTGATGCTACAAGCAAGAAGAATTCCCACTAATGTCATACAGGAAAGAATTCTTTGGGAAACCTGGAACTACAAAGCCAGTCAGGAAAAATACACATATATATTTCTTACCCATTTCATGAGGAATTTCATGGCATAAAATAGCAATAGTCGTTGTCACACCTGTTTCTGTTGAGGATGAGAATGCTGCTCCTATTACCAAGCCATCAGCAAAATTGTGAAGACTGTCACCCACCAGAACCATTATTGCTAACAAGCTAATTTTTTTACCTGGGAAAAACAAACAAACAAACAAACAAACAAACAAACAAACAACAAAAAAGCCCAGAAGTTTTAACAAAAAGAGATACTGTAATTTTTGCTATGTTACAAGTTATTTGGGGTTTTTCACATACAACATTATGAAAAGTCATAATAATCAGAGGACAACAGTGTTTATCTGTTTTGTCCTTGTTATTATACTTCTTTCAAGACACTTGAAATGAATAAGTAGGTTGTAGAATAATTCAGAGATGCAAATACCAGGAAGTAGCTTCTTTATTTTTACTGGGTCAACTGTTAGACAAAAACTTAGAGTTCGGTTTGACTCCAGTCTCATGATATGTCCTGAAGGTTTCCATTAACCTTTCCTTGGTTGCTGAAATTCACACAAGCTTTCTTGCCTTCCAGATGTTTTTTTTTTTTCCTTAAAAGGTGGGAGATTTTCCACTATCACTCACGGAATTGCACAGCTATAAAGATGAATATTTAGTCTCATACAGCTGATCATTTTAATACTGTCAAGCATGTCACTACTGAATAATATTTTCAGGGTCTGTTTTTTATGAGATCATACTACAGTGAAAGATAGAGATGAAAGGCGACAAGCCTCAGCGTATCACTAGTAGTGCAGTGTTACAGCGTGCTCATTTCCAGCTTTTCTTCCAACCAATTAATGGCCGGTATGCTCATAGAGCTCCTGTCTGCAGCATCATTCATGGATGCAGATGGCTGGTTTTCTTTCCTATATTGTTCTGTGACCTTGCTTTAGTGTGGAACAGTACATTGGATGTTCATGATCGGGCATCTACCATGAGAGGAAAGGTGCTACTAGTGTTAAAAGTACTGAAATCAAGCTAGGAACTTAGGGACAGTCTCTTTGTCTAGCCTGTAACCCAGACAGCCATGTGCAATGCTGAATGGATTCAGGGGGAGGGATTTTATCTCTTCAAGTAGCAATGAGGCTCCATACATAAGCTCAATGTCTAGGCTAAGCAACATAGAATTGGCTCCCCTATCATGTACTTTGTTCCATTCATTTTATCCACAGTCTTACAAGCAGGACTTTCTAATGCCTCTCAGGAAACTCATCCAGCTTCCCTCTACACAGTACGGACAGAATACTTTGCAAAGGGTTCCTTTTATGCCTGAAGAAGCAGGGTCATGATTTGGGCCCTAAACATCATGTATTTTCCTGACTTTTGTTGGCCCCCCACAGACATAATATGACAGTCTAAGGAGGTAACATGGACCTGCACAGAGCTGTCTGAATATAGTTATTACAAGGTTTCACTTCAGTAATTTTTCCAGAGATGACCATTTTATAGTGATGGGGGAGATGTTTTTCTTACAGAAACTGGCTAGAATTGAAGTCTTCAGACTATTATAAAAAAAAACACACAGCACATAAAAGCCTAAAACTGTATTCAGAAAATCCTCCCTAGTTGCCTGGGAGCTCTGCGGGTTCAGAAAAATTGGCAGGCTTGTTAGATTTTCCTGCCAGCTTACAAAGCCAGACATGGATGTCCCCAGTTTGCACAGTTCTTTCTAAACACTATGGGCAGTTTATAATCAATAGTGCAGAGCATGAATTGCATAGACATAATAGATTGATGCATTACATTAAGTTTGTGATTTGTAATAAGCACCAGCGAGGACAAAATCATGGCCTGCCCTAAGATATTATTAGTCTGTTTTATTCAAGTATCTGATTGTTGAAGAAGATATACCACGGTCATTGGAACTTACTCCAGCATGTTGTCTATAATATAACATATGGATCAGGTTAACATTATGGAGCAATTGCAAATGTAAGCTTCGTGAACTTACTTGACTGAAAATTAATAAGATGCGTATATAAACAAATCTGAATGTTTACGTTTCAGTCTATTTTAAAGCAACTTTGTTACTAGCAATTATCTCACTGCATTATATTGCTGCAACAGTAGCTATTAACTTATTACTGAAACTATTTCTACAAAGCCTCTTCTTCTTAAACAATCTGACATTTATTTTTGATAATTTTCTTTGCTTAAATATGGGATCAGAACTCATAGCAAATTCTATTCCATAATTTTCATAAAGCTAATGGGTGCAAGACTCCCACCATAGATTACACTTTTTAAGCTTTGAATAAGAGTTTAAAGCAAACATTTATCCATAAATAGATCTTTTTTCCAATGTTTTCATTACTCATACAGCAAAAATATTTCTAGTTAACTTAAAGTCTTACCGAGCATACCAAATATAAAAATCTACTTTTTCATCTTTTCAGATACTGATAGAACAAGTGTGGATAAATGAGGAGAGGGCCAGTGAGACATCTTTTTCTTCCAATAGCTTCTTGCTTTCTGAGTTACTCACTGGCTATCTAAGGTGACTGACTCCTCTCGCAGTCCTGCTTGATATGCATTTACAGTGAAGTCTGGTATTTCTGTAGATGTCAGGCTTCTGTCTTAGACGTACAGATTCCATTCCATTTGGGGAAAAAAACACCTAAAAGTCTAGCTTAGTATCAATGTACCCAGGTATGTTTATGCATTTAGCTATTCATAAGAACTGTAACAATACAAACTTTTGAAAATATGTATTCTCAAAAAAAACCTAAAACAAAACAACCCCCCTTCTCTACTATGGTTTCACTTACTGATTTCTAATATAGAGGTAAAACTGAGGCATAAGGAAAAAAATGGAACTGAACAAAGAACATTACTGAGAAACTATCTCAAATTTAGTTATACACCAAATTTAGTTATTTGGAACAAATAACATAGAGGTCACTAGAAATTTGTTTTAGGTTAGCAGGTAGTGATTATTGAACAGAAAGGAAACATCTAGAGAAGGAATAGATAGTCACACTGAAACTGGCACTGGATTGTGTACTGCTGGACAGGTGAGACTGAAGAAATGGAAATTCTGATTTCAAATGCTTCAGAAATGGAAACGAAGTCCACAAGAACAGAGAAGAATATTAAAAACCCGAAGAAGATAATGACATTGTTAAATAAATCAAATCAATGACCTGAGATCCAAGATCACAAAATAAAGGGGCGTTGATTTTAGTAAAGAAACTGATTTCAGTTAAAATATTATTCCCTCAGTTGAATGACTGCAACTCCACTAAATTCATCAAGGTCACATAAGTACAGTCAAAGGCAGAGTTTGGTTTATGCTCTATTTTCCTGTTTTTTGGACTAAGCAGCAACAAAAGAGAGAAGACAGGAATTACTTTGAAGCTCTCTGAAGAAAACAGATTATCCTAAAACTGAGAGCAATCAGGAGCCCATAATTCCATACATGTAATAAATCATTGCTGGTTTAAAGAGACTATTGCTTTACTGTGTAAGAGAAGAAGGAAGCAGAATTATATTAGTATAGTGAGCCAAGAAAACAATTGTTTAACTACCTTCAGAAATAAAAGCCCAAGCAAAGTTTACAATTATAAAAATCTGTTTTGTATTAAATTTTGAATATTTCCCTTTAAGCAAAGGCTTTAGAAAAATGGTTTGCAACAGTGAGTAAACAAACACTAAAGCATGGACAGTATAAGATTAATGAACTTCACAATTACAGGCTTGGCAGCTGAAAAGGTCTTTAAGCAGAGATTATGTAGCCAAGCACCATCAGATGTGGTGACGCAGCACACAGCAAATGCAGAGCTAAGCCAGCTTCACACTTTCAATTCCATCTTAGGTCTGAAGGCTTTTCCTGTTACTTGTCTAGTCTTTTTATTGATACTAACTTTTTTTGCTGATCGCCTTACTGTCTGGAGGAACTTCAGCAGACTCAGAATCTTCTGGGCTTCTCTAGTTAAAAACAAAGATAATGGATAAGTGTTAAAGGGCTCTTCCAGCTGCCGCTATAAATACAGGAAAATATCAAAAGAGTTCAAGCTTTTTGAATTAAAGATAGTCACTGTTATTTGCATAGATATCATTAGAATCATTTTTGAGCACTGGCAGTGTGATTGGTACTGCAGAAACACATTAAAAAGAAATCTCCCCTGCCCAGAAAAGGTTATAGTCTAATTCAGGTAGGAAGAAAGACATTCATAAGTACTGTTGTAACCCAAGAAAATCATGTTTCTGCTTGAATACACAAAAATATGAGCCAAATGCAGAACTAAAAAGGACATTATAATCCAAATCGTATCTTTTGATCTTGTCATGATGGGATGATCGTAGTTTTCTGCTGGATAGGGTGTCTATAGGATTTCCAAGGAAAATTGGGTAGACACCAGAGTCTCTTTGGAGTTCCTGTTCTTCACAGTTACTCTGTGAAAACACCAGACTAAAAAAGATGATCATAGGTAGGTTTTACAGCCTTTCAAAAGACAGGGTTTTTTTCTTCAGGGTGGTACAGCCTCCAGTGTCTTGTCTCTTGGCCTTCAGTCAGGGCTTTGCCTCAGCATCAAGCATCACTGGATGGGCATAGCAGCACATGAGTACACTCCACTGCAATGAGTGAAATTTACCCTTATTTCAAGTGAAGAAAGAGACAGTATCTTTGTCCTCATCCTAGAGAGCTAATTTGATGCATCAGCCCTAATGTTTAATTAACAGAAACTTCAGTTGTGGGGAGAGAAGAGAGAACATGAGGAATATCTCTCTCCCCCTACCTCCCTGGGGCTTTTCTTTCTGATTAGAGAAATTATTAGAAATTTCTGCAAAGGTGAGATAAGCCAAAAAAAATTGGTTGCTTTAAACTAGAAAAACTGAATTTATAATCACTGTCTTTTCTTTTTTTGGCCAAAAAAGCATATTAAAGCTATTATGGCAGCCAGTGAAGAGTCAACGAAAGAGTGCTTTGTTAGGGACAGCAGCCACCACTCCAAAAACTATAGCAGAGATGTGTACTGGCTGCAAAACAGGATATGTTTCTTGGCTGGTATTAGCTTGGTTGTGATGTGGGATATGTGCTGTATAAGCATGAGGAGGGAAGGGAAAGGATTTGGTTTTTAAATTCTACATTTTAAAGGAAAAATAAAAGTCTTTAATTCCCATGATTGCAGCCAGTCATATGAATTCCAGTAATTGTTCCAATTCTCTTATAATATTTATTCACATGCCACTTCTTTGAACTCTGAGTCAAAACTGCAAGACTAATCACTGACCTGAAGGATTTATAAGCTTTTCTTAGTCAACCAGTGTTTGTCTTACTATTACTCACATGATTCTGAAAAATTGGCTGCTCTTGTACAAACTAGCTAAGCCAGGCTAGTTCATGGGATCTATACAAAACTTTAGGGGGATCTTGCAGCTGAGAGGAATGACAACGTCGTTCATTATCATAAACAGGAAGCTACGACATGGCTCACAAATCAGTAAACGTTCTTCACTCGTCTGTTTGCTCTGCATTCAATTGAGTTTCCCAGCTGTGGTTGAGGGATTAGCAGTGGCTCATGAGGCTCTTCCCCATCACAACTGCTTTAGTAAAATGGAGTTCACATTATAGAAGATCTCTGGAGATTCTGATTTAAATAAGCAGGAACCTATGTATCTAGATACTACATACAAAACTGAAGAGATTTGTTGGAAAAAGAGAAAACAACTTAAAAGGTATGAGTCAGTTTAGTTTGCAAAGATATATCTGTCTGGATACTCTCCACAGACCAATAGAAAATTATGTAACTTCTTATGGGTAAGCACCATTCCCAGATATCCAGGTTGTTTATGTTACTCTTCAAATCTGTGGAAAAAAGCCGAAGAACAGTCCAAGATTTCATCTGTTCACTAATTATGCACTTAACTCTCACTGCAGAAAATCATGAAGTTTTCCCCATGGGAGAGTCTGCCCTTACAGATGATAAATTTTTAAAAAGAATGGAGGAGGAAAATCTTCAAGAATTTTATCAACAAAAGGTAGTACAGGAAGTGTATTGTTATATCAATCTGATACACACTTAAGAAAAGTTATTGTAAAAATTTGTGTTTGAAATCTCTGAGAAGCTCATTATAAACTTAAAAATCTAGAGATTCCTAACAATCATGTCATGTAGTAAAGGACAAATCAATAAAGACTGAAAAATAATACTGATTTATTACATTCATTTGGTTTATTTTTCTGAGGAATAGAGAAAGAAGGATAAAAAATTAGGGGGGAAGTATGTCTTATTGGTAACCTACCAACTGTATTGTTGAAGTAGATTTGCCTCTGCCTGAATGTTCATTTAATTCAGATTCCACTGGAAGATCATGGGAATGTCCCCAGTGCCCATTAACTAAAGAAAGGCCCTGCTGAATGAAGATGCTTTGCAATTAGTTCTGAAACCCAGTGAACACAGGTGCAGTCTTTCTCAGCCTTTTGTGATAGTTTAACATTTATAAGAATTATTTTTTTCAAAACAAAACCTATTGAAAAAGGTTGTTGGCTGGGATCAAAATTTCCTAATGCTTATTTGGTTAAAAAACTCTGAAAAGTGAATCAGATTAACCAGTGACAACCATAATGGTTTGATAAAATTTATTTTGTTTTAAAGCTGAAGATTAAAATTTGAAGCTGAGACAGGTATAAAAATTAACTTTGAGAATTCATCTAGTTCTCAGTAGAACAAGTTTAAAAATTTGTGGGATGATGATAAAGCCCTTCTCTCCAGATAAGTAATAGAAAGGACTACTTTTTATCAAACAAACAAAATATCACCATAATCAAAATATTCTCATTCTATTAATCTCACATAATATTCTTATAGCTAACTCAAAGATAGTGGGAATAGGGACTCATTGCAATGTATCTAAATCAGGCCAGTCATTAAACACTCTCTGTAAAACAGAACAAGCAAAGGCTTGGCCTTTTTAAGTGACATTAAGATAGCCTCCCATGCTGAGAAACTTAATGAGCCATCACACTTTGTGTCACATTATATCCTTGTGCATAATCATATTTTCAGGCACCAGCCACACTGAAATAAAGTAATAGAATTTCTATAAGCATGGCAGTGAGCAAGGAGATATTATTAACATAAGATCAGGTTCTACTGACCACAACATACATATTAGATTTTCAAATCTATTGGGATAGGGGTCAAAAACAATTTGGAAATTTTAAGATATCATTCTTGAAAATATCTTGTGCTTACATCTATGTCTTCCTCCCTTTCAAACAGAGCCTAGAGTAAACAACTGTCATTGCTATTTCATATGGATACATACTCTTCACTGCTCCAGTGCTAGTCATGAAAGTATGCTTACGGAACACATTCAATTAACTGTTTCCTTCTTGAGTTATAAATATGTGGAACACATTCATGAAGCATACAAAATCCAAAGAGCAAAGCAAAATAGAAATTGAAGATCAATCTGGTAGGAGCACGTTGGAAAGCAATTTTTAATGCTCCATTTAACTCATACAAATGAGAATTATTTTCCACAACCATTTTAACATTTTGTGCACTGTAAAATCTCAAAATAAAAGAGATTATTTAAAGGAGAAATTGTACAAAGCTTTACCTGGTCACGTGATGTTACCAAAAGAAAGAAACACTTTTCTATCAGAAAAAATCCGTGAATTCCTCCAATTATTCCCAAAAGTTTCCAAATATATTCTTTCCCCTCATAGAAATGTTCTACCTCTTGTGCGTCATGTTTATGTAAACCAAGAGTCTAAAAAAAAAGAGATAAAGTAAAAAAAATCAAAATAGCAATGTTTTAATTTTTGCTAGAGTAATCCGTAATGTGTTAATTCAATTTATTCTCAAAATTTTCTTTTGCTATCTCTTTCAAATTCAAATTGTGTTTTGAGCTAATCAGCTGAATAGTAGATGGATGAAATTAATTATTAAGAGTCTCTGCTACACTTCATCATCTCTCAATGGTGAAAGTAACATTATTTTTCATGACAGTTTTATGAAATTACCCTTTATATATATATATATAAAATTGGTATATTTTGTTTGGAGTATATTGATCTTTAAAGTCTAAAAAGTTACTTGCATCATCTTCAGATGTAAACTTCATATTGAAAATAATCCATAAAGCTTTCTGCTGGTAGGTGTGCTTCCATTTTTTTCCCCAGTGACACAGCATGGTAGCCTTCCTTTGCTCTGAAAGTGGGCACTGTAAAGGCTACTGGATACATCACTTAAAACTGGTGAAGGAGAATACTTTCACACTCAAAAGGTGTTTCTTAAAGAAATGCATTTGCCTGACATTCACTGAGAATTGCCTTTCTTAAACCACTCTCCCAGTTCTGCTTCCAAAGATGATGTATTGAGTACGAAGAACATTTTGACCAGAATCTCAAGTGAAGGTGTGAAGCTCCCTTTCAATGACCAGTTGAAGTCTACTCATAACAGTTGTGTCGTATCAGAGGAGACTCAGTCAAAAATAAATGAATACACAATGGAAAATTTGGTTCTGCTTTACACACTATCCTATTCTTATTTTATTACTTCAGGAAAAAATCATAGCACCCATTTTATTACAGTTCTAGGCAGCAGGATTAATTAGGCTGATAGCCCCTGGTTCTCTGGAACAATGTGTGGAGGGGACTGTGGATGCCTTGTACAACCTTTGAACAATTTCTCCTAAAATGCATTACAGAATCTGCCTCATGAAAGAGTTTAATACACACCTAGAAACCTGGCTTGCACAGGACTTGTGGGTTTTCCGAAAAGTTTTTGTGAAAATAGGAACCTTATTTTCTCTGAATTCATCATTCATTGATTTCTCCTCCTTACTACTTGGAATCTATCTCTGAACTACGAAGTGCAGATGTAATTGGAATGCTGGGTAGCTGGTTCACAGATTTCATGGAAAACTTTATTTTTAAATAGACGAGCGTTAGCAAGGTTTAAATGAAACTCTTCTGTGTGTGTGTGGGTGCACGCGCACGTATGTGTCAACATTTTAAAAACATAAAAGTGTGTATTACCTACCTGAGGAATAAGGTGTAGCAATGCATCTCCAGAAAGGGTCCCAACAGCCAAACCGACAAACAGCTGTAAAATGAGTGTATAGATTTCTTGGCAGGAGTTAAAAAAAATGAGGGTTGTACCAAACATAGATCCAATAGTAATAAGTAGAACAGCAACAGTGCTGTAACCATATTCTGTAGGGAAAAACAAATGAAACAAAACAGGGGCACCTTTAATCATTCAGTATTTGTATTTGTGTTTGAGTATTTGTTTTGTATTTGTATTTGGTTTTGAGGCTATGTTTTCCCACTTCTGTGTACAAGCACACAGAGAAGTGATTCATTGTGCCACATAGATTTTTCTACCCGTGTGCGACACAGATGACAGAATTGGAAGCCTAAAAAACATTCATTTTTTCAGGCTTTACAGGTAATACAGTTTAATGCTTCCAAATTTCAGACCTTAAAGAGCTAAATAGACAGTGACTGTGCAGAGTAGAGACGCTCAGAGCAGCACAGCGAATGCTAGTCTGCATTTGTTTCCTCTCTTAACAGATTTATGCCTGTTATTCTACATCCTCACATGCCACACCTGTGTATCTTTACAGTCAATACCACATTACTAACCAAATCACATTCAGTACACAAACCAAGGCCTAAAACCTCAGATGAATGTAGGCATCTAATTTAGGTTCTAAGCATAAACTTTTTGGTCCAAATTATGTTTACAAATGTGCTGTGGACAGACACTCATTTAGTTACTACATCAGGACCACCAACCTATTTTTCCCAGGTTACTGGGATTTTTGGAAGGTTACTCTTATAATTCTTCAATTACACACTGCTCACATTTGCAACCTTTTGCACAACATGAATCCTGATTAATCTGTATGAAAGTCTTATGATGGAGGTAAAACACTGATGAGAAACAGACATAAAGGAACTAATGCCAAAATATTCAAAAGTGTCACTTAATGTTTCGCACTTTAATAGCACTGCAAGTGCTCAGCACCTCATAAAACCAGACAGTAAATTTCACAGACTGCACATCCAAATACAAGGGTATAGTAGATATTTATGGAAGGTCAGGCCTTGATGACTTAGCCAAAACAGCACAGCCTTTCAGTAAAATAGAACTGAGAATAAAATTAATGAGCCTATGCTCAGGTCACTAGGTCACACATAGGTCAAACACGAAGTCCTTTGTCTCCAGCCAGCAGAAGTGTCCCTGTGGTCATGGAAACCTTCCTTTGCCAAAAAGCACAGGGAAAGGGCTGCAGAAAGGGCTCTTACTAATTCCCTTCTGTGTTTGAATGGTTCAGCTTTTCTCATCTACACAGATGTCTCACCTTTATGAGATCACTAAAATGTCATTGATTGGGCTGATGACCTTAGACTCGGGAGAAACTCACTCAACTGTGAATTTGCCATGAACCTTGTGTATGACCTGGGTAAGTTCCTTTCTTTCTTTGTCCCTTGATTCCCCATCTTAAAAATGGGCATATCCGTGTAGCATAGAAAGGATAAAAGCAGTAAAGATTGCAAGGTGTTCAGGTAATGAGAAGAGAGATAACATAAGAAAGGACTGCTGCCTTCTGGGGAGCTATAATGACTCTTCCTATTCTGTATGTTTCTTTCTCCTATAGCCATTCTTGGGATATCCACGAGTTTCCTTCCATGCCCTTATCTAACATGTTTTTTTAATTTGCACTTATAGTTCAATTAATCTGTACACCATGGAATGATAGCTCAGCTGATTGCTATGAGCTGCTTAAAGTGTGTAGCTTAAAGTACAGATAGAATTTAGAGCTGGAAAGTGCTGTTCCATAAGGATCGTTGGCCAGCAGGATGTGAGGAAAGCTTACTAGCTCCTAAAAGATCTAGTCACCTAGAGCTCGCCATGTAGATATTAGGATAAAGGTATTGAAGGCATTGATTTGTAGCCTGAAAGTGCTGCTCTAGATGCAGGTGATTATGGTTAGATGCCCATTCCTTTTTGCTCATTCCCAGCTCCCAAATCCCCCACCAGAAATTAATGCCTCCTGTAATACACCAGCACACCTAGGTTTGTAACCACCTCCCAGATATTGCTGGTCTAAAGTAAAAACAAAACCAGGAAACATGTTAAGAAGCCCTTAAGTCAGATCAGATTCAGATTTGGTTTTGGTAGGGTGGACTAGGGATTGGTTACAGGAGAAGTTGAATCAGCAGAACAGATGGGGCAGAAATCCCTGGAAGCAGTGGCATGTGAGGGCTACGACTGCAACTGGAAACAATCTGATTATACTCTAACTCAGTTCTTGTTCCAGCTTTATCACACAAGTCCTGCTGCCCATGTGATGTTTTCTGGTTGTTTTTCTTCTCACAGTAGTATCCCCAAAGCTTCTCTGCTGTAAAATATCACAACATGAAAAACCAGCAACATTCACATAGAACTTATATCAAGCATTTGCCACATCATGGTATAAAATGCCACCTAACATAATCTTGAGGCCATATGTAAGAGCAATGTAATGATTCCAGTATAAACCTGGTGGAAATTTCACAAAATAGGTCATTACTGCCCAGCACCCCACTGATAAGGACCTGTCATGGCTCACTGATGCCTACATCAAGCAGTCCTCTAAGAAATGAAGAAAATAAAGCTTAAAACCTTACACATTGAAATAGAATTCTGTCTAATATAAAATTGAGACCATTGAATCCCCGCACTTCTCAATATAGTACTGTTATCTGACATGTATGCTATAAAATTATAGAGTGCATAGATTACAGAGTGCATAAATCTCATCATGTTTTGGTTTAATTTTATTAATTAATGAAATGTCTCCAGAAGTTAAGCTCCTGCACCCTTTTATCTGAATTTTCACAGTACTTTGCTGATAACAACATAACTCACTTTCCAAAGTTGTTGGTGGAAGCTTTGTCTGCTTGGAGTCAGGAAGCTGACATGAACAACTTAATAGTTGCTGAATGATAGCTGGACTGATTTGCTTGAAGTGGTCCTTAGAAATGGAGGAAGAACTATTTTTTAAAAATATCTTCACAAGTTCGTTGGCAGAGAAACAAACCTATGCAGAAAAGTATATACAGTTACTAAATATGTTGCATACACCTGCATTTAATGCTGAGGTTATATATGGAATCTTAGAAGAACACAAGGTTATAAAGCCTAGAAAAAACTTGTTTTCCGTATACTCTTGTCTGGTTAAACTACTTTAATTACTTCAATTACTTCTGATTCTTTTTTTTTTTCCAATTAAAACTTGATACTACTATATATTTCAGAAAGACCAGAATCTTTGGGATGAAGTAGCACAGTTTCTATCGAAGCCTGTTAATATCACAAGGACCTGACACAATAATATCTCTAAATATCTTATTGTCATATATACTAACAAAAATATTTTAATGCTAAAACAAATCATGTTCTTAGCTATTATGTAAGACTGCATTAATAGCAATACTATTGCTATTAATGTAAGATACTGCCTGTATCAAGGCAGTGCTGAAATTTGTCCTTGTGCTGCATCTTTAGTAAGATATGGAATCAAGGTGGGTTTTTTAATTCTTTTAACAATGGCATGTCACTTTAAGGTCAGTAAACTAGATGTTACATAGTCAAATTTGGCCTAGGATTACTTAATTATTGTATTATTATTATTGTATTATTAAGAATTTCAACCACTTTTTGTTCTTGTTAGAAATATCTCTTTGTCAAAAAAAAAGGAACTTTTCTTGGAAACATTTATATTTTGAAAAATTTTCATGAAGAATTGTTTTATCATCTCCAGGATGAAACTTCTAGTAAAAATATGAGCAGTTAGCATTAGAACAGTTCTCGTGGCAATTTTGGTAAGAACTTTTAAAAAGAAGAAGTCCAGATCAAATATGCTATCTTACTTAAAGGAATAATCCATTGTTGTAATTCAATTAAAAAAATAAATATTTTTTTCTTTCATTTAAATTAGTCTTCATCTGAGAATCAAGGGATTCTTACATATTCTTTTTCTAATCACTGAAGTTTAGGTTTCTTTTGAAAGAAAATTACTATTTAAATAAAAAACTTGTAATTATCATCACTTTTAAATAACCCAGTTAAAACCCAACACCTTCCTGTCTTTGTTCATCCATTAGTGAAGTAAAATATGCTTTGTAGCTCACTGAAAAACTGAATGAATTGATCACTGATATATTTATCCTGAATACCACATTCAAGTCTTCAGGATAACAGGTGATCTTGCTACCTGGATCTAGTCTGTTCTGCCTCCAAGCAGAAGGAGAGCATGGAAACAATTCAGGAGCTACCATATTGGAAAGACCTTCAGTTTGTCTGTTCTAGGCAGCAGTTTTGACTCTAGAAGTAGGGAACACCAGTAAGTGGTATCGAGTTGGAAGTCTAGCTTGTGACTGGTTATGAGCAGCATTCCTCACTGGTCGGTACAGGGACTGATATTATTTAATGCCTTCACCAGTCGGCTGAGTGATGGAACAGAGTGCACCATATCACATTCACAGATGAAATCCAGCTAGGACAAGTAGTCAATATACTGACGGGCATAGCTGCTATTTAGAGAGATCTTGACAAGCCAAAGAAATGGGCTGGCAACACCTTCATGAAGATCAACAAAGACAAGTTTATTGTGCCTCAAACAGAACAACCCCATGCATCAATAAAGGCTGGGAAAAACTGACTCGAAGGTAGCTTTACAGAAAAAGCTTTTGGGGTCCTGACAGATAACTTGAACACGAGTCACCAGTGTGCCCTTGTGGCAATGAAGGCTAACTGCATACTGGGCTGCATTAGCAAGAGTGTAGCCAACAGATAGTGGGAAAAGATTATTGCCCTCCGCTCAGGACATATGAGTCCACAACTGGACTATGTCTGGTTTAATAACCGGCAGTACAAGAAAGACAGTGGAAAATTGGGGAAAGTCCAATGGAGGGACACCAAGATGGCTAGGGAACCTCAGCACATAATGTGCAGGGAGAGGCTGAGTGATCTCGGTTTGTTCAGTTTGGAGAAGAGAAGGTTGGGGTGTATATTAAGTCTTCAACTATCTAATGCAGGTTATAGGGAAAATAGAGCCAGAATCTTCTCAGAGTGTACAGCAAAAGGATGAAAGGCAACAGGTATTAGTTGCAGCAGGGAAAATTCCAATTTGCTCTAATAAAAATAAAAACATCAAAATGAGGGCAATAAAGCACTGGTACATGTTTCCCAGAAAGCCTGTGGAATCTCCATCTTTGGAGACATTCAGAATTCAACTGGACACAGCCCTGTGAAACTTGATCTGACTTTGATGGTGGCCCTGTTCTGAGAAGCAGGATAGACAAGATAAGGTCCAGGATTACTATGAACATAAATTTTAATATGATTTTATTATAAGGAATTTTAAATGAAAAAGCAAGATCTCATCTGGAAAATAAACTGTCCACCTACACATAAAAAAAAATAATTCTTAATGCTTATTTAGTAAAATGTTCTTGTAAGAGTTGAGGCATGAGGACCTGCATCTTTTCCAGTTGCAAGTCCTAGCCTTTTAAGCTTTATAACATAGGGAGGCCCAGTACTAAGCCTCCATTAGTAAAACAACTATGTGCATACTCCTGGAGGATGATAATGAAGAAAGAAGTAAATCGAATTTGCTTATTCTCATATGAAAAACTAGATGGATGGATGGATGGATGGATGGATGGATGATTTTGGTTTCCAAAATCCATGTTTCTTTAATGAGGAATAATAAATTAATACATAGATATTGTGACATAGTTTAATGGAACTTAATATGATTGCTCGCATTAGATCATCTGCTACTTACTTGTTTTATATGCATTTTTTAAATCAGTAGAGACAATGATGACTTAAAAAGAAGGCAGTGACCTTTTTCTGTGATAATGTTTCAAAACACAATTCCTATCTAAAAATCAAATTATAGATCTTAATGTAGTCAGCAAACACAAGCCATAAACGAGTCAATGCCTCATATGTAGCAGCATCTGTTACTAATGGAACACAATGGCTATCATAGATACGTGCAGAAAGCAGGAGACAAAATTAGCAACACAACACTGAAACACAAAGCCTTCTAATGGAATGATATGTCAAAGAAAACAGACATAGCTAGAAAGAAGAGGAATGGAATAAAAACAAGAAACTAGGAATTAATATGGAAGAGAAATTCTCTCCTCTCCAGATGTTTCTTTGTGATTTTTTTCATCTATACACAATATTTGGCACCCAGTTTGACTCCCAAGCCTCAGATAACTCCCCTGCACACTTATCTTTTGAGTTACAGCCAGTCTCAGAAGTTCAAGAAATCAAAAACTGTGTTTTATAAATTCTTCTTTCGCTGGAGAACAATTTTACTTCTTGTACAGATAGTATCACTACTGATTTCTGTCCTTCATAATTTAAAATTAATATGAAACACATTTAAAATGACCTTCATTTAAAATTATTTTGAGACTCTATTAAATGCCTCATCATGCTGATAAGCATGATTCTCTTTTGTGGTCAGCTGGAAAGAAATAAACATATTAATAGAGTCTGTATTCCAAAAGTAATAAAATTACACAGATATATATCTATCAGAATGGCATTTAACCAGATGCCATTTGTCTCAGTTCCACATCATAAAATGACCACACAGCAAAAGTCAATTGCACATCGCTTATTCTCCTAAATGGAGAAGAAACATTGTCTTTGAGTTAACTTAAATTGTAAAGAACTGAAAACAACAGAAACATTCTTTGAAGTATGTATTTCAAATGTATATGTCAAAATATATACAAAGTATATACTTTGAAGTCTCATTTTTTGTCAAGGACTGTCTTCCAGTCTAAAAGATGGAAGTCAATTACCATCTTAATCATTGTTATAAACAAAATTTATTTATTTTCAAATATTTAGGATAAAGATAAAATCACCTGCAATGAGCCACTGTCCTTCAAAGCCCGCAAAGAGGATACTGGGTAGTAGCTAAAGTTCTGTCTTACAGACTCTATACTTTCTAAAGGAGGCTTCTGAACTTCAGATGGCTATTAAAAGTGTTTGGAAATGCCCAATCTTCAGTTTACAGAAGCCTTTTAAAAACAACTTACACAGAGACCTTAATTTACTTTTATTCCTTAGTACAACCCTTCTTTCTACAAGGCCACTTAAGGGGCTCTAGAAGCTCTGTGACACAAAAGCACAAGAAATCTCCAATAAATCTGTGAAAATATTGAAGCCATGGTACTACAGTCCTCTGTGTCTTGAAGAAACACCTGATTCCACGTAACACTAACCGTTCTGTTAGCCCCTCCCAGCTACTTTAATCACACATTCAACATCCATAAAGTTGTTCCCCTAATTAATATTTAAACAAATATAATTATATAAAAATATATTTTTATCAGTATCTACACAACTTTTTGAAACTAATAAATTTTACCTCAGAAATAATGTAGTGTTTGAAAACAGATTTGTACTTTTAGCACTGAAATTCTGTGACCAATACTATAACATAAAAATAAATTAACCTGGTCCCAATCTGTGTTCCTTTCACGATCTTCAAAATAACCTTTCAGATAGTCTCCTTTTGTATGGTTTCCTTTGATTCGAATATTTCTGGTTCCAATATCTCTGATTGCCATACTATAACGTCTTTTGTGACTGTGGAATTGTCCATTTACAGTGCAGGTCTTTTTGGCTGTAAGCACATTTAGTAGTTGTTCTAGTTCTAGTAATTCATTAGAAAACAGATATGTTACCATGGGAAAATACACATTTAAAAATATAAAACCAAAAGTAACTGATAAAATTTTGTTAGTTTTAACATTAATTCAACTCCTCATTTTAATAAATTTTTTTCTCCTTAGTTTGGTACTGTAGGTAATTTCCACTTAACACCTCTAGAAGTTCAAGGCACCTATATACTCAGCCTTTCCTTCTTTACCGTACTACACTCAGATGTTTTGCCTGTGACTACCTCAGAGGAAAACAGATGTGACTAGAAGGGCAATTAATCTTCCATTTAATCATCGATCTCTGCCAAAGTTATCTACAAATTACTGCTAAATAGCTTCACTGTTCCTCCAGTTTTCCCGTGTAAATGGAACACCATGCTAAGACGCCATGGCCAGGTATTTGGATAGTCCAGAAAGACCATGACAACAGATCCTTTATAGGCTGTCCTGAAAGCAATCTTCAGGATGCTATGCTGCCCTTTGCACTTCAGAAGTGAAACACAGGGCAGTGGATTTTCTCTCTCCTTTGGCTAATCTGGAAGCATGCCTGTTTACAGCACTGAAGTAGGAAGGAGGGTGCCAGGATCCCTAATCCAAACCTGAGACAATGCAGAGATGTATTCCATGACATAGCTTGAGTGCAGTGGCTACACCTGCTGATGAAATGCTTGGTTATATGAGGGAGCATGCTCTATCCTGTCTTACTTATTGCCTTCCTTCACCCCCGTATTTTCAAGATGAAGCCATAGCGATAGTTTCTGTAAACCTGAGTTTGTCCATTGGAAACAAAGGCGGTCCACAAATTAATTTCAAAGGAGTTTAGATCAATGAGATTAAGAATGCTTCCATGCGATAATCCTTTATTTTTTAATGTTGTTATTCAGAAAGAGCAAATGGTATAATCTTAATAGTAAATCTTAAAAAAAGGCTTGTGATAAGACGTTTATCTGCTTTCTTTGTCTTGAGCACACAGATCTGAATGGGGCTGAAGCTAGATTTTTTTTCCTAAATGTAGTCCACTCTACTCTTCTTTTTTTCTATGCTGCCAGTTCCTTGCTCTTTCCTGCAGTTACTATTAAGAATTTAAATAAATTTAAATGGAGAGTTTAATTAGCTTAGGCTTAAAATATATTTAAAGTGTAACAAACAGTTAAGAATATTTTTTTGTTTCTCTGAATGACACCCTAACTCCACCAACCATAAACTCTTGCTATTGTCTTCACTGAGGCCTGGATTTCACCATATATAGCTATTTAGTAGCACTGTGCCCAGATGCCTCCATCCATTCTTGTGAGTCTGGCTTGGCAATTTTAAAGGAAAGGTTTTGCTGCAAAACCAGTTTATGCAAGTACAATCTAGGAGTCCAAGTCTGGATTTTGTTCTTTTTTTTATGATTTAATTCTGTGATTCAGTGTACCTCTGTGTAACCTAAGAGAAGTAAAAATGTTTTTACCTATGCTTAATTCAACTTTTTAAGCTGTTTTAACCCATACTTAATGTAACTTTTAAAAAGTGCTTTGAAAAGCTTGTAAAGTGTTGCTACTAGCTGTTACCACAAATAAGGAAATGTAGATGTCTTATAATAACCTTCTAAATCCATACCAGGCCCCTGAGTTCATGGTTTAGCTTCTTAAACTACTAAGCACGCAGAATCTTTTACAGAACTTACTAGCAGCTGCTGAGAGCACAACACTTGTGTTTTCTATTTTTTTTCATTTTTGGACCACTTCGAGCCTTCCTATACTTCTATTTATTTATGGTTAAGTAGCATTTCTGATACGTCTAGCAACAGAGCACCTGAAGTAAATGAACTTTGCAATTTCCAGACTCACTGACTGGGTACTAAGATCAGAAGGTGAGTAGGGAAGCACAAACCATAAAGATGTTTTCAGGTACATTAGGCAGATATCAGAGAGCATTTGGTCAAAACAGAGTGGCCTGTGTCTATTTCATCTCTTCTGGGGGTACGCCTACACTGAGTTGTGAGTGACTAAGGTGTCTAATCTGGCTACCGTACATGAATTATCCCATCTACCCCTAAATGAGTCTTGCAGTGTATCAAGACCTGCATGAAGAAGCAAATGCAAGCGAGGCCTCAGTGAACTCTGCCCTCACAGCTAGATTGCCACTCTCAGAGCTCTCTTGGGTAGACTGTGCTGAGCAATTAAGTCATAAATTAATGTGATGGTACACATTTAATAATCACAGTAACTATTTGTTTTATACCTCTCAGAGAATTATCAAAATAAGGAGTTTATTTTCCAACCTTGTTTTTAAATTTAGAAGAGACTACTTAACAGCTCTAAAATGAAATGGCATTTAAATCTAAAATGAAGAGCAAAAAGTCCTTTAGGCATTTAAGGATAGTTTACATCAAATATGTGTCACAAAAGGCAACTAGAGACAAATAAATAGCTTACCTGTCACTTGGAGCTCAGTGGTACTGTTTAGAGAATTGAAAATATATTTTATAAAGAATTCCGGGGAGGGCAAACTTGCTTTCCCCATACAGACTCCTTGGAGAGCCAGAGTAATGATTAAAGCAGCCAGGCGTGGAAGAGTGTTTTCATCAGCACCATCTCGGTCCATTATATCAGCATTTTTCTCCAGAGTACTCACATCAACACACTGAAATCAGGAGAAAACAGCATGAAGACAGCCCTGGTCACCTCCATTTAAATAATCAGAGTGACAGGAGGAGAAACCGGATGGAGAGAACACTTTCACAGACAGCCAGGGTAGAAAAAAGCTGTAATTGACAGCAGGACAGCAAATGTGAAACAGAGGACATTTTCAGGAGAACAGGCATAGAATAAACTAGCCTGAAATTTTACTCAGTGTCTGACGGCAAAGCAGTATATTGCTTCATTCAGGTTATTTTTGCTTAGTGTAATTTTCGTGCTGTTTTTATTATTCCTGTGTCCTCCTCAATTTCATCTACATCTACTTCCAGAAAGTGGCAGAAAAGGGAGGAATTTTTGTTAAGGTACCTGAAATTGACTCAAATAAGGCAGACTTTAACTCTTTATCTCAAACTTCAGAAAGAATTCTCTTAATGTTTTCAGTTCCCTATCTTTTAAATGGAATCAATAATTTGTTATGGGGCAGTTATCTGAGGACAATATGGAAAGATATAATTCTGCAGATAAAGGGTGACTTCCCTGCTGTGTGACCAAACAGGAGCAGTAGACGGTCATGTACACCCGTGTGTGTGGATGTGTGCAGTTCTGAAGGGAGGGAGCAGGGTACAGCTCTCTCAGTTACCTGGAAACTTATCCCTGTTTTCTTCCATTTCTGCCTTTCTTTGTTTTGTTGTTTTTTTTTTTTTTCACGGCAAACAGTTGGGGTTTGAGAGAAACAAAAAAAATGGCAAAAATTATTTAAGCACATTTGTCTCTAACTCATATTGACTAAATTGAGAAGCCAACTAGATGAGCCAGTACAGTAATAATTTATTTTACACAGATTCATCTCCCTCTCTATATGCCTTAAACACTGACGAGAGGCAGCTGGCATTTCTTTTCCCGTCATCCATTATACATTTACATTTCCACAACCCAAAATTTCACCTCTCATTTAAAATAATATATATTAGCTGCTATGACTAAGAGGAGGATATTTTCTGTGAAACCAACACATATAAAGAGCCACTAAAAATGCTATTCTTCTATTGCTACCCTGCCTCATTGGCTGATTTCCATAACTCAAGTGTTGTGATTCTAAACATTAGATAGTCTATAATGTTTTGAGTACTTCTCATAAAAAAACCCTCTTTTCCCTCATGTCAGTGAGCAGTGAAGTCTCAGCTACTGAACAGGCTTGACAACTGATTATACTGCCAGCATAAACAAACAAACCACACAGTAAAGCACTTTATGGATTGTTATTCTATCTTGACATGCCAAATACCCACCGATGCCTCTTTACAGTTGCCCAGATACCATTGGAGTTCTTGGAAATCGGCACGTTCACCAAGACTCAGAACCAAAAGTACTGGTCAATGAATAATTTATGATGGGAAACAATTACACAAAGAACGCAGAAAGAGTAACTGGAGGCCCTCAGCATTCTGCTGCGCAGCCAGGACTCCTAGCCATCTTCTGTTTGCATAGGAACCTCTACTACCGTATGGTGTAAATTAAAATCTAATTAAATGAAAAAGAACAGGGCAAATTCAAACTTTGCAATAAACCAAATTTAACTGTATATTATGAACAGATCTAAGGGGCTTCTCACAGAATGTCAACCTGTATTTTAGGAGTTCTCTAATCAGGCAAAAACTTATTTTATTGCCCATTACAAGGAAAACAGTTTTTCTTTAGATTGTGAACTCTAGAATATTATTCTATTATTTTATAGAGATAAGGAATAATAAACAGTGGTGAGAAAACTCCCTGCATGTTTCCTGACTTAAAAAGGTTGGTTTTAGCTGAATATACTCAATATGCTTTTTTTTTCTTAACTTTAAATTTAAGCTTACCTGTATCACTCTTTCTGCAAGGCATATTCGTGCTCATAGAAAATTAGTCACAAATTTATGTGTCTCAACTGAAGGAAACCATCATATCTTTGGACAGATCCCTTATTCCACCCTGCTTTGGATAGACATGGAAGTGCAGGGCCTGGTAAGGATCTCATCACAGAAAAATGATTCATCATTTCTACTATACAGCAACATCAGTTTTGGAGCTATTCTGCTTTATACCATTTAAATACAATCACTGCTAGTATATCTATACTAATAAATAAAAGAGATGAGAAAGTATTTTCTGTCCTTGAAGCCAAGTGCAAGATCTTGCATCTACAGAGCTATGCTCTTTTCCATCTGCCCTAAGCAGGGCAACTGCATCTAAATTACCTATTGGGAATGGTCCCTAATATGCACTATCTCCCCAGCCACGGACTCTGTGGAAGTGCCAGGTAGCACATGCCAAAAGCAAGTCAAGGAGAAGGCTAGTATTAAACAGCATGTACAACAAAAGACCAATGTTCAGCCTGTGCTCTCACACTGTTATTTACCAGTTTTCTGGAGGACCGTGATACTGACACAATGTGTGAACTAGCTTAAAGGCATTATATCAGTAATAAACATGAAGTTATTTTTACTTATGTTTTCTTTACCTGGGTTTCAGAAGTTTTAAAATGTTGCCTTACTGCAGCCAAAATATCTTCAGTTTCATTCCGTGAAAAATAATAACAGTCTTCATCATGTCTTAAACTAAGCATACTCTGTAGGTAAAATTTATAATCCTTATTATTCAAGCTGAGTTCTGAAGAGCACACATCTCTCTGATGAAGAATGTAGTAGAGAAGAATAAGAGATATTCTCTCAAATACTTCTTCGCTGAGATGGTCTTCTGAATCTCCACCAACTATTAGTAACAAAGCATCTGGTTCAAGGCACTGTGAAAAAATAAAAATAAATGGAAATTCAACTCAAGTATCACACTGGCAGTCATCTGCAAATATAATTAGAGGAGAACAGGAGAATTCAACTCTTATATTTAAGGGATTGAACCAAGGCCTACACAGATGCAGGCTGATGGAATGGCAGGAGGAGGGTGCAGGTAATTCATTGCAGCTCTATGGCCGCAAGATCACACTGTTTTTTTTTCCAGAGCCCCTTCTGTTTTTAAGAAATGTCAAGTATCCAAGGGATTTAAGATTTACTACAAAACAGGACTAACTCTGATCAATCATTGTAGAGAATTAAAAGTCTTCCACTGGCTTCAACAGATTATATTTCTGGTTATAAATATATTAGTTAAGGCCTAGGGCTATATGTATTTTCACCTGTGCATTCTATATGTGTTTATATTATAAGACAAAGACTGTATCTGCACCGTAGTTAATTCAGGGTATGTAAACAGAAGTTATATCATATTCAGTGCACTGTTAAGAGACTTAATTGACCCTGCAATCATACAGCTATTTTTATTTTTTCTCAATGAATTCTGTTAACTGGAACAGTTAATTCAGTCCAGTGCAGAGAGCCAGCACAAGGTCTCAACACCATTTAGTCCTCCAAATGCATTTCAAGAGGGACTGAAATTATAAACTCACCCTGTGCAGGCTTTCTGTCTGAGCACAGATTTTTTAATACACACACACACATACATATATATATATATATGTAAAACTCCCAATTTTTCTTGATATAAAGACACTTTCCAGAAACCTTTTCCAGCTCAAGCAAAGGTTAGTCTTTAAAATTAGACCAGAAGACTACTAGAGCTGTATGTCAGACTATGGGAAATACGATACTGAATTCCAGAATAAAGAATCTTTCTTGAAGAGATCCTCTAACTATTGTCATTCATTGTGTATGAATCCTTTCCAAGCATGTGAGGACCTGTCACCTTTCCAAGCATGTTATAGGCCTGTCAGCTAATCTCAACTATTATGGTAGAGCAGCCAGACTGTACATTTCAGAGAAGAAACTACAACACATCATGAAGGTACCATGGGAGGATCAAAACTGCACTCTAATAAATTCATTAATCCTAGTTTGTCAGACTAAATTGTTTGTGGCTACAAGAATGATGTATTGGTCAGTGTGGCTCACCTTGTATGTTAGTTCATTTTCCTACACAGAAGCTGAATAGAATCAAACACACATTGTTGTTTTCAGAAGGCAATGTTGCTTGAAGGAAATGAGAGAGCGGCTACTTTTTAATAGAAATAATTCTATAGAATAGAAATAATTCTAACAAAAAATCTCACAAATACTTGATGCAAAAAAAGTAAAAAAAGCAAAAAAAAAAAAAGAGAACTATGGATGGTAATTGCCAAATTAAGTATTTATACTCATAAATAAACTAGACTACAGTATTATCAACTCTGCCCTGCCTACATTGTCTATCTATAATTCTAACTTTTCCTAATGCATGTCTCTAAAGCATTAGTATTTGGGCTAGGAGGCATATATATATTCTGTTTTCTGTCCCAAAAGACCTCAAGTTAGTCAACCAGCCTTTTCAAACACTCAATAGTAATACAATAAACATAGTGCATGTAGTGGAAGATTTTTGAAGATTTCTACAACATTTCAAAACCCAGTGAGGATCAACTGTCATTAGTGAGGCTGTTGTTTGCTCTTGGAAGGAAGGTGACAGAAAACGAAATTGCTAATTGGAAGGAAGAAGGTGTATTGTAAAAGATGCAGCTACTCTATAGTATATAGGTAGCCCATAGAGAGTGACCTTTGGGGAGATATCAAGAGGATGTAAGTTGATTCATCACTGGTTATTTGGCTGTTACTAATATTTTACAGGCATAACCATCTGCATGGCCTTGGTTTAGAAATGCTTATTTGCTATAAAAAAGAGGCCAACTTTGAACCTGGGCACTGAACCCTGAGTTTCTATCGTTTAAGAGACCAGAAGTTAGAAAAAATTTTCTTACCACTGCAAGAAATATATTACTTTTGTGTGCTTAGGAGATAAAGAAGTTTCAGATGCCATTCAATAGCTGCCAGCCTCTGCCCAAAGAGTCTTGGGGCCAATACACAACAACAAACCAAAAAAGCGTCTAAAAAAGTGCTAAACTTCACTGTGTTTAAATACCCATTGGAGACATCATTAAAAATGAAAAAAAAAAAAAAAAAATCTGAAAACAAAGTCATGTGGTATGACTGGAATCCTGTATTTAGAAGGGAAAGTTGAGTCTGAAATCAATTAGTTATTCCCAACAAATATGGGAAAGAAAATGCCAAGCTAAGGTGGGGCATTCTGTTTCAAATTTCGACGATCTTGAAGGATCTTCTCACACAGTTTTTGCTGTCTTGGTTTACCACATCTCGTTAAATCATCTTGGAGAATTTCAGTACAATGTCATGTGGCCTGCATGTGACTGAAGAAGCCATCTCTCTCTTATGGATTTTCTATAGACAACTGTCTTCATGTGGCACTGGCAGTGCAGGATGTGTGCGGTGTTACTGACATAACCAACACTGAGAATTACTGGAAATGGTGAAAGTCCTCAAATTCTTCCCACAGGAAGTTTCCAAGATGAAGCCTAAACAGAGTGGAAGTCCTGACCAAAGTAAGCCCCAGCTAAGTTTCACTTAGATTTCCTCCATCCAAGGACACAGTGGGTATGCTCTCCACAAATGCACCACAAATACAAGAAAAAATACAGCAATCAAGAGAAGCAAAACAAAGCAAGAGAACAAGAAGGTCTAGACCCCTGTTTTGTGAAGTTTAGGAGGACTCTATACCCATTACTGTTTAATACATTCTCAGCTTTTGATCTGGGCCCGTATCTGGTATATATCCATTGCCCATATGTGCAAAGAGAAAAACTACACAAACTTCTTCATAAAAATTACCCATTTAGGGAATAACAGGCACCTACATTATGTATGAAATTTCACATTGAGGCTTATATGAAAAATAGGAGCATTTGCAGAAAGGTCCAATTAAGTGAGTAGTTGTCTACTGCACAGGAGAAAAAGATCTCCATTTCATTGGCTTGCCAGATTGTCAAGAATAGCATATTCTGAAGGCTTTCACCTTTATGACCATCCTCATAATTCTGATATAAAGTGACACTCTGTTGTATGTAGGTCACTGAACAATGTCAGAACTAGAGTAACGTTAATCAAAGCCAAGACTGACCAAGCCCTTTGTAATCCCTTTCAGCTAAGTTGTTCACTTACCACTGTCTCCGTCCTACCAGAACCTATTATCTTATTACACTCATTCCGTTCTTTGTCAAATCAGGAATCAGTTCTGAAAATATTCTCAGCTCAACTAGACAACCAAACCTTCTGTGAAGCTGTACCCTGGACTGTTTCCAGTTTCAATTTGGATTTGTAGGTTCATTGTTCTGCCTTTGATTTTCCTTGACCTGAACTGCTTACCAAAACCCTCCCCTAAATCTTGAATGTTTCAGGGAAGTGGCACATAAATCTGAGACAATCCTGTCTGGGTTTTATTTTTATGAACTAAAATCCAGAACAAAACAAAGTGGCAGAACTGGTCCCCGATTTTTACCTCTGTCTTTCCATAGTGCAAATCCTCTGTGTCCCAAATTCAATGCTTTTATAGTTAGATCAGGGTAAAGGAGAAAAATCTTCGTTGGAAACTAAACACTTGACAACTTTTAAAGGAAAATTATTAATGTTATGTGACTGAAGCATGGAGTTTTTAAGGAATCTCTGTCATGTTTGGAATATCTCTTCATGAGCTCAAACAATAAATATTAATAATTCAGAATGAAACAATTAAAGCAGGGACATTTTTTTTTCTGCAACAACAAGCCCTTTACATGTTTAGGTTTTGTATTCAGGAGAGTATCACTCTAATAAATAATTTTAGAACTCACTGATGATCCTGTAAAGATATCCCTCATTAATTGAAGCACTAACCAGATTACAATCCTCTTGCATGCCATAAATCCGCTGTGGGCACTCAGCTCTCTCCAGTAACATTTTGACCAGTTCTCGTGAGTGGTTCATGTGGAGCTCTTTGTTGTCAGCTGAAAGAACGTGTAAAACTTCCATCAGATAGCCTCGGCTGGGAGCATAGCTGCCATCCTGCCCATGCTCTTCCCCAGGCTGTCCTTCAGCAATGAGCACGCTGAATATGAAAGCAGAACATACCACCCCAAGAGCTGGATGCTTGGTCAGAAAACACATCTCCTCTTCCTGCAGTGCGTGATCTGCACTGAATGTTGGATTGTTGTTTGCACTTCACAGCTTAAACTTGAAACCTGAGGAATCTGAATGGTAAAGGGGAAAAAAACCCCAACCCTTTAATTAGTGTGAATGCAATATGTCTGAAAGGATTTATTAATTGGTTGGCTAAGCTGATTTGCAGTGACAAGCTGTTTTTGAACAACAGGGAGCCTGTAAGGGCTTTACAGCCCAGAACAGCAGGAAACTAAGACAACCATGGCCTTAAAACTTAGTAGAATTACCAACAAGAGATTGACTCAAAGTGCCCTTCCTTCCTCATAAAAGTAAAGTGTATGGTTTTCATTTCAGTGTTATGTTATTGCATTCACTAATAATCCTCTTCAGTAAGAACAGGAAAATACCATAGCTTTCACTTTCATTCCATTATGAAACAGGTTTTTAGTAGCAAAAATATCTGTAAATAAAGATTACTAGTCTAATTCTGATATGAACGTGAAGTAATTATGTTACATGACAATGATATAGACCAGGTTTTATTTTCAAAACACTTTACCAACATTACTAAACTCCAGCTATAAAACACGAAACAAGAATGAACAGGATGCACTTAAAAATTAGTGATATTTTATGATCAGATGAAAGAGTTACAAAACTGAGGTCATAATTTCATTCATGGAACTCAGTGAATAAACAAGACAAACACAACAGAAGGAACAAGTTTAACTTGTTTACTCTAGATGCAAAAGACATTTTGTACTGTAAATCTGCCTTGTCACTATCCTTCCTAATATACCATTGCCTCTGCTTTAACAATAATCTATCTCAATATCAAAGCAAAAGAAATATAAAAGAGTTTCACTTCTGTTTTCCACAAAGAGGTTTAATTTTATTGATGGGCAGATGCTGGCAGTGACATACATTTTCAGATGATAATGCACATGTGTTAAACAGCCACATGTAAGTTCAGCTTCTTTTAACTGCAATATGGTACGTGTGTGTCTTATTTTAAGGGAAACTATGCTAACGAAGTATTTAAAATGAAAAAAGAATTGCTGAATTCAAATTGGCATTCACTCAGATAAAGGTTAGTATGTTTTTAGATGTTAGGAAATTTTTTGGTGTTTAGATACATTTTACTGTTAGCAGTTAGGAATACGTATCACTGTTATGAGGATGCACTTATTTCTAAACATTATTTTCTTACCTTCTGAAGGGAAAATGCTTGTGTATCTAGCTTTGTGGCCTTCTGAATCCTCAGAAGTATTTAGCTGCTGGAAGTCCAATGTTTTTAAAATTCCTTGATGGTGCTCTGGAAGCTGGAGAGGATTAGTTTATTGCTGCCTTGCAAAGTTTTCAGTTGCTATGGAGAGAGCTGCTCTTAAGGTAACAATGGAGGTGGATAGGAATTAGTACATGTTCTTCTTGGCAAGTTCTAAGCATTACATTATTGACTGTATTTCACATATTTTAGTAGTTATCATTTTATGTAAACAGTGTCTACTTTATTTTAGCAGTGCAAGACGTGTAAAATCTACTGAAGAATGTATTGCATTACAATGGATAATACAGGCAAGCACTCTAACTGTTCTCTACATTACTACATTATGTGAGCAATTTTACAACAAACCTGAATTTCTTGTTTTCATCGAAACATTACTTCTTTTTGCAAATATGAGTACAGAATAGAATTAGAAATCTTTTCAAGTACCCCATAGAAAAATGGTATTTTTCTTTGGGAAACACTGTCTATAGAGAACAGGCTCTTTCATCCCCACTTATTCTGTGCCACATTTGCACCAATTAAAAAAGCTGAGATAGCTCAGACTTCAGTGAAAAAAAAATTCTTCCACTCAGATTTTCCAGAGGGATGCTGTTACAAAGTCGACATTTACATCACCATGCCATTACAATATTATTGCACTAGAAGTTAGTGAAAACTGTCATGACTGACAGATTTCCACAGCAACAGGTACACCAGTCATATCATTCTCCCACCTTCCAAATCTTCTGTGTGGTACTGAAGAATTAGCATCTCAGTTGGCTCAACAAATCCTGTGAAGCAGTAAGCCTGTGGTAATAGAAACATCATAATTCTCTTTAAACCTAGATTGACAAAATCCTGTGTTCTAAAATGCCAGTAATGTTTCCTACAAGGTGGTGAGCTCAAAGGGAACAGCCTTGTTTTAGTAAGGCTGAGAACTGGCAACTGATACTGACTATAAAAGAAATTTAAACTGACTACACCAGCTTGAGTGAAGTGCAAAATGTAAACAAATGTTCTCAAAAATACAAAGTACAAGTACCTGGAAGTATGTACAAACACTTGTGTGATCAAGGCTGAGCATTTTAAAAATCAGTCCTATTATTAGATACTCAAGTACAAAAAAAAACCAACCCTCCAATTTGTACCAAAATACCTTTTACTTTACTTCATAAATTACAAAATATATTTATCAAACTAACATTTCCAAATATGCAACTTTATGCAAACAAGAATTACAGGAATTTTCATCTCAATAATTTATTTTTATATGAATGAAAAGCAGAAACACATGATAATATGCATCTCCTCTAGCTTTTATATCATTTGCTCTATGAAACAAAGCTAACTATGTCCAGATTTGTTCCACTAATAAAAATAATTCCTCAGATAGTGAGGGAATAGCTTCCAGCAGTTAATTCTGGGGATTGCTCAATCTCCAAACAAACATAGAATAGGTTTATCTGTATATAATTTGGTGGTTTATATATAATTACAAGTTGAAACTAAGAATTCATTCTATCCAATTAATGTGTACAGAGGGTGAATTGTTTCACTTTGTTGAGAGAAGCTAACATTTAAAAACATATTTGATGATTTAGAACTATTGAAAGCTGCTGAGAGAAGATTTACATAATACTGGCTATATCTTACATTAACGTTTATATTACAGAGTGATGGTAACAAAAGGAAATGTTCAGTGTATTAAAAAGCAACAGATAATAATTGGTACAGGGTACTACAGATGATTTCAAAGGAGAAATCACTTCCCTTCTTAAGACTCAGTGTTGCAAACCTCCTCTGGCTTGTAAATGAGTTTCTCAGTGGTGGCAAAATCACTGGTGGGGACTTAAGCCTCAGCCTCTGCTTTTACCCCTGACGCACTACCCGTGCTTTGAGTCACGCTGCTGACAACAAAGAATTTTTCTGTCTACACAGCACTTGGATTTCTACTTTTGAAGTAATTGCTAGCATCAATTGCTGTCCTTTTTTCAAACCCTTCCGTAGTAGCATTATTCCCCTTCTACCTACCCATCCTGATGCTGTGCCAACTGATAAAATGGGACAGTGACAACAGAGCTCTGTAGTTATATGCCTATTAGAAGTTTGCTGAGATACATAGACAGAAAGAAATCACTGGTACAGTTTAATGTCTTAAAACGTCCCGAAGCACCTATCACTATTATTGTTCTTTCATGTGTTATAAGTCTCTGCCATTTTGGCTCAAATGCAATTGCATGTCTTTTGGTGATTTTTAATAAAGGGGAAAAAAAAGCCACACACAATGCTTGTAATCCAGTGTGTTTCTGCTTACTGTAGAATGATAATACACATGGAAGAAAGAGCCCTCAGAGGAACTGTAGAACTGGGGTAACTCAAATTGAACTAGCTTACCATTCTAACATGACAATAGACTGTATATAGCAAAACCAGAGGCATGATAAACTTCCTGATTAAATAAGCAAATGATTTTTTTTTTTTAATTCCATGCTACACTTAGTTAAGGGCCTTGACACAATCAAGCAAGGATCTGAGCTCAAGAATTTGCAGAGATAATCAATAATTTTTAATCTGTTTGAACAGTTACCATGGAGGGATACTTGCAAGAGAGTAACTGATTGCTGATAGGCATAGGTACATGTCCCAGGAAAATAAGTAACAGAACAAATAAGATAAAAAGAAGAGTGACAAAAATGGGAACTTCTTAAAACTCTTATTTTCATTTCATGATTTGGATTCATGATCTCAGACAAGTGCATATCAAATTTTCTCTAGAGACAAATTCAATCTTTATGACTTAGAAAGCTCATATAGTAATATCCTAACTTCCATTCTTAGTGAATAGGAGTGAAGGCAATTTCCAAATGGCATAATCAGACACAGAATGTGATAAGTACATGCAGCAAGCCCTCTTTGGTTACAGGATTTTTATTTATTTATTTGGTTTTAATTTTACGTGAACCAGTAACACTTACTGCAGCTTATCTTGTTGTTTCTCCTACCTACGCACCTGCTGTGAGAACAAAAGCAAGTTGCCCATTCACAAATGCCATAAATAACTGCACTCTGCAATTTACTGGTTTTCAAAGGATCGGTGAATAAATTATGTAGGAATAGGAAAACTCTTTACAGAACTCACTCTGACATGACAAGGACATTCCAAAGGGTTCTACCAACCTGACAAATGGCTTAATTTTATTTGTACAGCAGAATGGGAGATGATGTAGGCATCATTTTAGCAAGAACCCTGCTGAACTTTACAGCTTACTGAGAAATGCAGCTATATAACTCTTATTTCTTAAATACTGTATAACTTGTTTTGATGGACTAAGCAAATGCAGTTTTTGCCCTTTTACTAATCGCAGCAATTACGGCAAATAGAAGAGAATCCTGTGGTACTGCAGATTTCCTCCATGTTATTCATGTGATGTCTGCACATTGCTATAATTACAGCCATAGGCAGCATATTGACATATGAAAGGACTACATTTTGCATGTAATTTGTGTAGAATTTCAATATATAAAGCATCTTTGCCAATAAATTAATGCCAGAGTTCTGTAATAAAAAATGTCAGTGCTTTAAAATTACCACGGTCTATTCAGCTTCATTGGCCTCACATGTCAATCCTAACAATATCACGTATATTAAGATTGCCAATGAATTAAAATAAATGAATGCTATTGAAATTATCTGAGTTACATATATTATCGTAGAGTTATATATATTAATTTGCGTCTCTGGAACAAGCCTTGTATTAGTTCAGGATTGTGAAATTCACGTGTGAGTCAGCAGAAAGTTTCCTAAGAAGACCTGGAAATCTAGTTACATCAAAATAGAACAGAAAGAACTCATGGATTACTTCCACTCTAGGCCAGCAAAGCCTCTTATGTTTTGAGAACTGTACCTTCAGAAATGCCTTCTCACATATTACAGAATTAATCTGTGACATTTATTGTCCTAAGATATTCCTGGCATGAAAGCTTATATGGGTTAACAAAAAGAAAGTGTTCATTTATATGGAAAGTGTGATCTAAAACCTCATTAATTGCCCCCATCTTACTACAAACTTCTCCCTCATGCAACCTCTCCACTGCTGACTATCTGGCTGTGTTTCCAAAACAAAAATTGTTATGTAGGCGTAACCATCAAGACTATTTAACAGTAACATTAATTGTACTGAAGAACTTAGTTACAGTAGGAGGTATGAGTATCTTGGGCAAGAAAAAGAGGGGGCTTCAGAAGGATGTATACGATGTTGCTCATTTTTAAGTTAAAAAACATATCAGGAAAAAAATGCTCTTGTGTTCATCCTTAGGAACTTTAGCAGCCTAATGTTACTGAAGGTATCTAAACATTAAAGTATAGCTACTACGCCATCAAGTCAGCTTCAGCTACCTCACCTCTTTTTATACTAAATAGATGCAGAAATCAGTTACTAAGCTTTTCACTGCCTATTGTTTGGTTATGTCCTGGAGCACTATCAGAATCTATTATGTATATTGTTTATTTCTGCTCCTTTAGGTTTCTAAAGACACTGGGCTCAAAAAGCATGAGCTGGTTTTACTAACAATATCTCATCCAGTCCAAAGCATTTATGGTCCAATTACATATGTTAAACCACAAATTTAAATATCCCAAACGAAATATTATGTAGTATTACAGCATAGAACACCAAGTAATATTTTAATGGAAAAAAAATAAGGTTTTTAAATTGAAAAATAACCTTTTGACAGTTATGCTATTCACCTTGTAGGAAACTGACTTATGTATCATTTGTCACTGCTTCAGCCATTGACTTCTGACCCCAACATATTGGAATGTTCCTTTCCTGTTGGATAGTCATCATCTTATATGTGAAAACCACTCAAAAATCCCTTTATGCAATTTGTCTTACTTCATAAAATATTTATAAATAATTTTTACTATTACAGAAATTAAGATAACAAGTGTTTACTCACATGACTTTTTTTTTTCAAACTACAACTCAGTGTTCAGTTGTTCTAAAGAAATTCTCCTCACAATAGGGAAGAGTCATTGCAAGCAAACACCATGGTAATTGTTGCCTGCGAGAAGACTGATGTTTCTCAAGGCCTTCTAGTCTACCTAAAAACAAAGGAAAAATATATGTTTCTGGGTCATGAATACAAGCCAGGGTGAGGGGAGGGAAGACAGTTTCTTTCACTGTCTTAAATTCAGGAAGTTCGTAAGTGGCACCAACACTAACAATAGCTTACGAAATAGCTGAGTGATGAGATGGGCTTCGACTAACAGATGTTGAAGAAATAAAGGTGAAAAGAAAAAAGGAAAACCCGAGAATGGAAGGACAATGAAAGAAACAGTATTGATAGAAAACAAATTTAACCAAATACAAACTTCATTACGTTGCAGTGAACTTAGTTTCTATCTTTACTGAAACTACTGACCAACTAGTATCTCCCTCATGTAACCCAGTATTATATCCACTGTTCGAAGGTTTAGTAACAAGAGCAGTGAGAGGAGACTTTGTTATCATACAAAATGCTTGTACTTTATGAAAAAAAGTTTTTACTTTGAAAAGATGTTTATCTATATATAACCATAGACAACCTAAATACCAGTACTCACAATGAATGCACATATGTAACCCTTAGATTATAAAATAGATGCTTGCTTGTTCCTAGCCTATGAGAATGCATAAAGAAAATACAAAATCAACTACTATTTGAACTTTGCAAATACAGTTAGAGTTAACACACTATATATTCTTGTCGCATTGTTCTATCCAATTTAGGAACAATTCTTATTTTCTCATCAAGAGGACACACTGTTCATTCTGCTCAGTGTTGGCCACAGAATTCGTTGTATCCCTAATTCCTGGAACAGAATTGCTGTATTTTAATAATACTTCAGTGAATTTAGCATCTGTTTGCCATTGGTTGTGTGGTTTGTGTTGTTTAGTTGTGTGTATTGGGTTTGCATGGCAAGGTTTTGGTAGCAGGGGGGGCTACAGGGTTGGCTTCTGTGAGAAGCTGCTAGAAGCTTTCCCTATGTCCAGCAGAGCCAATGCCAGCTGGCTCTAAGATGGACCCGCCGCTGGCCAAGGCCGAGCCCATCAGCAATGGTGGTAGCACCTCTGGGATAACGTATTTAAGAAGGGCGGGGGCGGGGGGGGAAATGTGTGCAACCGCAGCCAGAGAGAGGAGTGAGAATATGTGAGAGGAACAACTCTGCAGACACCAAGGTCAGTGAAGAAGGAGGGGGAGGAGGTGCTCCAGGCGCCGGAGCAGAGATTTCCCTGCAGTCTATGGTGAAGACCATGGTGAGGCAGGCTGTCCCTCTGCAGCCCATGGAGGTTAATGGTGGAGCAGATATCCACCTGCAGCCCATGGAAGACCCCACACCGATGGATGCCCAAAGGAGGATGTGACCCCGTGGGAAGCCTGCGCTGGAGCAGGTTTGCTGGCAGGACTTGTGACCCTGTGGGGGACCCACGCTGGAGCAGTCTGTTCCTAAAGGACTGAACCCCATGGAAGGGACCCACACTGGAGCAGTTTGTGGAGAACTGCAGCCTGTGGGAAGGACTCACCTTGGAGAAGTTTGTGAAGAACTGTCTCCCATGGGAGGAACTCCATGCTGGAGCAGGGGAAGATGAGTCCTTCCCCTAAGGAGGAAGGAGCAGCAGAAACTATGTATGATGAACTGACCACAATCCCCATTCCCCCTGTCTCCCTGCACCACCGGGGGGAGAGGAGGTAGAGAAAATCAGGAGTAAACTTGAGCCAGGGAAAAAGGGAGGGGTGGGGGGAAGGTGTTTTAAGATTTAGTTTTTATTTTCTCATTACCTTACTCTCATTTGATTGGTAATAAATTAAACTAATTTCCCCAAGTCGAGTCTGTTTCACCTGTGACAGTAATTGGTGAATGATCTCTCCCTGCCCTTATCTCGACCCACAAGCCTTTTGTTATATTTTCTCTCCCCTGTCCAGTTGAGGAGGGCAGTGATAGAGGAGCTTTGGTGGGCACCTGGTGTCCAGCCAGGGTCAACCCACCACAGTTGTGGAAGAAAAAAATTGTGGGTTCAGTGTGTATTGTACTAAGAAGCAGCAGAATAACTGACCGTACTGAGGTGAGATATTGGTATGTTCATTGGTTTCCTCTCCTGTAGATGAATATTCAAAGCAGTTTATGAAGTGTATAGGAGATCTCATGATGGGCAACAATAGCGCTCATCTATATAAGCAGTTTATTATGTCTGCGTGCTCTCTGTACACAAATGTATATACAAGGAGAATGAAACAAATCCAAAGAGTATGAAAGAACAATAAAAAAAACTAGGTCTAATTCAATATGATTATTCTGTTTCTTATGTCAACACAGCAGGTTTTTTTCCGCTTACTGAATTCACCTGATGAGTATGTGTGATTATAACCATAATCATTATTCCCAATGAAGTATCTTTACAATAATATTAGAATTTTCACATCTTTCCTCAAAACTTTTGGCTGTGTGCATGCAAAGGTTACATTTGCCTCTTTTATGATTGCACAGTCTACATGCCTCACAATTCCTGTGGATAAGTGATGCATGCAGGTCTTAACTCTCCATTATTTCCCATCCTATAAATTCTTGTTATAACCCTGTAGTATGTGCTTACTATGTACTATTATGTTTCACGTCATGTCTAAAACTCCAAGTCTCTAATACTTTCTGCATGAAAACCTAAACATCCTCTGTAGCCTCCTGACCCAATGTCATCAGCAAACTTTATGCCAAAAACATTTAAGAAAGTATAAGAAAAGTCTAAAGACTTTTATCTTGGAAGATCTTGCTAGTAACCTCATGCCAGGCCAATCAATCCCTTTTCAAAGCAACCTACAACCTTCTAGATTTTTACCCACCCTCAATGTTTCCACCTCCTTCAGTTTAATAAGTAATTTCCTAGTTGGTACCACACCAAATAGTTATACACAATTGTTACAGTGAAGTCCTGACAGATCTGACCTACTGCATCTGCTTTATCCAGAAGATTAGTCATTTAAAAACAAACAAAAAATTTACCTTCCTAGTAGTTCACTAATTATTTCTTCTTTACCAACTTTTGAATGGAAGCAATAGTTTCTTTTTAGCTATAAACATTTATTTTTCATAAAAGTAAAAACTAATAAAATACAGAATTAGTAATTTCTAATTGTGTAGATACATTGAATAAAGTACAATATTGAAAATATTGAAATACTGAATGTTGAAAATATTTAATATCTTGAAAATAAAACCAATGTAGATGTAGATTATAAGAAAAGATTTAATTTAACATGCAATGATACTGCATCAAAACACTTGGCAGTAGAAACACTTTCTCAGATTTTTTCAGTCTCAATTGTACTCAGACTGTTTCTAGGTAAGTAAATATTTATATTTGTTCTGGCAAATTCAGCTGGAAGTTACTAAAAATATATACATAATCGGCCAAATCTGAAATTGAAGTTTGCTCCAATCCAAAACAAAGGCACAGAGTAGATAGGCTAATTATAAAGACAGTTTTACCTTTATTACCACTAGACTGCTGTTTCTTAAGAACTAAAAAGCTGTTAATTTAATGTCCTTTGACTTTTGAAGTTAACAGCACTGGCATAACCAGGGCTCCACCCCATTCTCAAATGTCTTTTCTGGTTTCTACTTGTTTTCTCTAAGTTATATACAATGCTCATTGACCACACTTATAAATTATATAGATGGTATCAGTTCATAGAATTATAGAATCATAAAATCATTAAGGTTGGAAAAGACCTCTGAGATCATCATGTCCAAGCGTTAACCTAACTGCCAGGTCCACGTCTAAACCATGTCCCTAAGCACCACATCCACATGTTTTTTGAACACTTCCAGGGACTGTGATTGCACCACTTCCCTAGGCAGCCTGTTCCAATGCGTAACCACTCTCTCCGTGAAGAAATTTTTCCTAATATCTAATCTAAATCTCCCCTGGCACAACTTGAGGCCATTTCATCATCTCATCCAGTTAGTATCAATGTGAATACCATGGACGACTGTGAGTTGGAAAGCAGGTTTCAAGCATGGACCTTGGACCTTTGTTAATCATCTCAAAAACCTCAGTTCATTGCCTGAACACCTTCTCCCATCTCCAGAAAATGAATGAAGCTACAGTACAGTTTTTTGCATTAAGGTCCTTCTTATATCAGAAATAATGGGGAGCTGACTTCACTTACTAGCAAAAACACATGTACGGATCCTAGCCATGATGACAATGAGCAGGAATAAGTAAATAAATAGTGGGAATGCAGACACATTTTGGGAGTAATACGGAATGCTGGGTTTCAGGGCTGAAGCCTGTCTCTGTCAGGTACCAGAAGAGAACTTTCTCTAAAGCATCTGGTAGTGGGATAGGTATCACACCAGTGGGCCCTGAATTTCATCAAGCATGGAAAGCGTTATAATACTCAGCTGCAAATGATCGAGAAAAAGTCTTTGTAACAACATCACTCATTGTGATGTTGGTTGGTATTTTAAGCTTTAATTGCCAATTTTGAACTGTTACCACCCAGACAATCTACGACTAATCAGTACCTGTAATCTCCCACACACTGTTCCAAGAACTGCTTGCCTGAATTTTCTATTTAGTTCTAATTATAACCTCCTATATAGGAAACAGTAACAGTCTGTATTAAAGTTGTCTTTTCATCAAGACAGCAATTGAAGATTTAAACTAAATATCTCTTCCAATTTTTGAACATTTGTGCCCACAAACTACTAGTTTATCTTGAAGATGCTCCATACTGTATAACTTCCACTCTCCACTTACAGAAAACCGCTCTTTGAAAACATGTTTCAATGAAAATAATATGTCTTTTAGAAAACTTCAGATAAGCTAGAAGTTTCTGTCATATAGTTCCGATAAGGAATTATTTCCTTCTTAGTTTTGCACATATAACTTCTATTCAGTTATGTGGAAGGATTTCAACCTATGTCTTCCAGTTCACAGTTTTTAAGGACAGAAGGGATCATTTAGGATCATTACACAGTCTTGCACTAAAGCAGGACAAAACACTATACCCAGCAATTTCTGATATAAGCCCATTGTATGTTTGCATTCTAAGATATACTTATGTACAAAAATCAAAAGCTTCATTTGAGGATTTAACTCATCATCAGGAAAGTTTTCCAGAGCTTTGTTATCCTCACCTTTACCATATATGTGTCTTACTTTCAGTGTGGATTTGCTTAGCTTCAGGTACTATGTTTTTTCACTTTAACTTCAGCATGACTAAACATCCAATACAGTAGAAAAACTGTTACAAACATACACTGACCATTATCATTATATGTCAACCATTTCTTGGACAAAGTAAGGAGATTAATTTTAAATCTCTTAATAAGACATATTTCTAAGGTGTTAACTGACTCTTTTTTTCTGAATGTTATCACAAGTTTTCCGCATGTCTTTCTGGAGCTTAGAATTATTACATATTATTCCAGTGATGGTTTACACTGAGATCATATATAAAGAAAATAGAATTTCCTACTTAGTACCTCTCAGGCTTTGTATCTAAAACTGTGTTTATCATCTCAGCCTCAGTACTACATTGGTCACTCATTTTCAACCAATTATCTACCACAGTATCAGGTCAGTGTTCCAGGGCACCATCCCTCTTCTTGTCAGTGTGACTCCAACTTTTTTTTTTCCCCAGTTTGGCAGCCTTCCTTAGATTGTTAAAATTCTCACTGTTCAATGAATGCCTGTTACGGAGTACTATGTTTCCATCATTTTTTCTGGTGGAATTTTTACCTTCTCTATAAATTTTAGCCTTAATAGTTTCTTTTTCTTTTTTTTTTTTTAGTGCTGAGACAATTGTTGAATGGCATTTGATCAAAACCACCTTCCTGAAAGCCTATTCTCCTAATTTAAGGTGACAACTTGTTTTCAAGTCCTTATATATTTATTAACTTGCCATTCATTATATGTTTAACTGAATCAATATTGCTTTTTGGGATCCCACGAAGTAATTATTTTTTTAAATTGGAGAGTCATTCAGGAATCAGGTGAAAGCTTCATGAAGCCTAGGCTTCTGCAATCTTACCTCCGTCAGACAAGTTTCTAGTCTTATGAAAAACTTATCAGAGCTGGTTTGTCCAGATCTGTTTCCCATATAATCATATTGATTAGTATTAACTATGCTACTGTCTTTTAACTCCTCACTGACTGCATTCTACGCCTTTCCCTGCTGTTGGCTAGGATTAATGTCTGGTGAAATGGCCTATAGATACCCAGTCATCCTGTTTACCCTTTTTAAAATATTGGAACAGTTTAAGCTTTTCTTCCATTCCGTGAAATTACACCATGCTCCAAGATGTGTTTTTTTTAAAAACAAACATCAATGGTTCACAATGCTCTGTGACTAATGCTTCTGGCTAAGTATATGCTATCCTGTCTGGCAGATGTAAAAACATTTAACTGAAGTGTTTATTTGGTTATGACAGAGTAGAAAGTATCTTTATATCAGAATAAGGCACTACATGCACTATTTCTTTCCAAAGCTAGAATATTAATATACTTATATGAACTTATACATACATACACTTTTAAACAGTCTTATCTAGACCTTGCACCAGGGCTAGAATTTACTTTGGTTTTGATATACCTTTTGACAGTTATTACTGAGTACTTTGATTTCATACTGGTTACTTTCGTTTTTGATATACTATTAAATTTTTCTTGAATCTTAAACTTAGTATCTATTAGCCTTTTTCTTTAATATTTGTGCTTTTATTTATTCTTTTTTTTCATAAATGTTGACTCTGATCACATATTTGTTCTCATTGCCATCAGCCTTTTTTTTCCTTGTTATTTTATACATTATTTGATGGCATATTTATATTGCTCTATATAGAAGTACAATCGGAAGAAGACGACACATGGTACAAACAAACAAATGATGTTCAGAAAATTGATAAAGCAAAATACAGAATTTTTATTGCATCCTCTCTTAAAAATTACTTTTTAAGACAAATGTGCCTTCTTTAATGAATGCAGAATTTGTGCTATTTCTGTTTAATAGGTCATTCTTAGTTACCAATAATCATTCATAGAATGATAGAATCATAGAATGCTTTCGGATGGAAGGGACCTTTAAAGGTCATCTAGTCCATCCCCCCTGCAATTGGCAGGGACATCTACAACTACATCAGGTTGCTCAGAGCCCCATCCAGCCTGGCCTTGAATGTTTCCAAGGACGGGGCATCTACCACCTCTCTGGGCAACCCGTTCCAGTGTTTCACCACCCTCATTGTGAATTTTTTTTTCCTTGTGTTCAGTCTAAACCTACCCTCCTTTAGTTTAAAACTATTACCCCTTGTCCTATCACTAAAGGCCAGCTAAAAAGACTATCCCCATCTTTCTTATAAGCCCCCTTTAAGTATTGAAAGGCTGCAATAAGGTGTCCCCGCAGCCTTCTCTTCTCCAGGCTGAACAACTTCAGCTCTTTCAGCCTTTCCTCACAGGAGAGTTGTTCCATCCCTCTGATCATTTTTGTGGCCCTCCTCTGGACTCGCTCCAACAGGTCCATGTCCTTCCTGCGCTGAAGACCCCAGAGCTGGACGCAGTACTCCAAGTGGGGCCTCACCATAGCAGAGTAGAGGGGCAGAGTCACCTCCCTCGACCTGCTGGCCACGCTTCTGATGCAGCCCAGGATACAGTTGGCTTTCTGGGCTGCGAGAGCACATTGCCAGCTCATGTCCAGCTTTTCGTCTCTCAGTACCCCCAAGTCCTTCTCTGCAGGGCTGCTCTCAATCCCTTCATCCCCCAGCCTGTACTGATACAGGGGACTGCCCCAACCCATGTGCAGGAGTTTGCACTTGTCCTTGTTGAACCTCACGAGGTTCACACAGGCCCATTTCTCAAGCTTGTCCAGGTCCCTCTGGTTGGCATCCCGTCCCTCAGGCGTGTCAACTGCACCACTCAGCTTGGTGTCATCTGCAGACTTGCTGAGGGTGCACTCGATCCTGCTGTCTATGTCATTGATGAAGATATTAAACAACACTGGCCCCAGTACGGACCCCTGAGGGACACCACTTGTCACTGATCTCCATCTGGACATCGAGACATTGACCACTACCCTCTGGATGCAACCATCCAGCCAGTTTGCTATCCAGATTCTCATTTTATTTTTAAAAACCTCCACTCATCCAGTTTTGCTCATCTTTATTTTCAGCTTTAAGGAAGGAGCCTTTTTAAAGTATCAGCCATGTATATTTTGTTTAGAACTATTCATATGTACATACACCTATATGAAATCAAGAAATGAACAGATGCCTACAGGCATCAACTTTTAGTTCCATGACCAATCCACCTCTATCAGTCACAGTGGCCTTTAATTTAGAATTAGGCTATACAGATTTTGGTGAGTCTGTGGTAATTATAATTTTAGAAAATTCTGAAATGCTAACTTCAAAGCACTGTGCTAAAGATAATATACTCAGCTTAAAGCTAACAAAAAGACTAAAAGGATGCAAAAAGAACAAGAATTAGAAATCCACCCAAGTAATTGTAAGTTATGTCTTAAAAAGCAAAACATAGCAATCTTCAACATAGCGACAATTTGGTACCTATGGTTCCTCTGTAAAGATTTTTCAAGCTTTTCCCTCTGCTGAACAAATTCTTTCAACAGTACAGAAAGAACTAAAGTCTTTTAGCTTCTCCTTCACTCCTCATGTCTTATCTGTACAGATGAGGAAAAAAAAATCTGTAACAAAAAAAAAAAAATTAAAAAAAAGGCAAATTCTTATTAGCTCCGATACCAGTAACTATTCAGGTAGCCTTGAATTGCAGTCCATGTTAACTCTCTGCTGAGTAAGTGCTTGTACTTTGATTTAGCAGCTGAGCAAGCTCTCATGCGTGCTGGGGATTTATACTGAAGTGCTCAATGTGAGTAGCTTGTGAACACCAGAGGCAGAAACTTTCCCAGATCTGAAGGTCCACTACAGGCAAATTGTCTGCATAGCATGATACTAACCAAGCCTACTGCAGCTCTGCTCTTGCTGCAGTTCTTGCTCCCACACTGCCTTCTACACACTTGGAAATAGATTTTGAGATATGCAAGAAGAATATTTATCCTAATCCCCCTTTTCCCCGCTGCCCTTTTCAACCACAACCACACACACACACAAGTTTGGAAAATCATAGATGTAAACTGTAATCTTAGTTTTCACAATGTACTTAGATGAACTTAAAGTGAGTATTTATTAACGATTAGATACACTTGCTTACACTTAACAACATACAATCTGCAGCCCAGTGTAAGGTTCAAAGTAGCCAAGTAGAACAAGTCAATGGCTGGCACTCATAAGCTTGAAAAAGAAAGCCTAAGTGGATTAGTATGCAGAGCGTTAGTGCATTGAGGTAATTTTTAAAATTAACTCTCTACAAGGGGGTTTGTGGGTTTTTTAACTAGAATTTTATTTCAAAAATTCTTTTTTGCGGAAATCCCAAAAAGAACTAAAGAGGAAGCTGAGGCAAATTTATGTAAGAGGAAGAAAAGTAAGATTCTTCATCAACCAGTGGCAAAGTGAAAAAAAAGGGAAGTGTGAGTTTGTATGTATCTTCAGATGAAAGTCTGGAGAATGCACACATCCAAGGTACTGGATCTCCTCCCCATCTTCTCAGTGATGACTCATTGCATTGTTTCTATGTCTCCTTTTGAGTGACATGGAACTCTTCTACAAGCCAATCTTGTCAATTAAAGGCAATAAATGACACAGGCATATTGACTGTCTGCTCACTGTGCTAACTGGATATGTATTAACTCCAGTTTGCTCTCTTACTGCAGAAAAAAATCTGAGATACACCTGCCAAAGACTATCTTTACTGTCTTTTTGAAAGAGGGAAGTATATGCATATGAGAGAGGGAAAAATACACCATGCTCCCTTTTGGCATGTTCCTTTATATTATCTCTTCTTTAACATATCTATAAAGCTGAATTAAATCTTTCAGAATGCAAATGTGTAGCTGTATGTTGGTTAATCAATTCTTTAAAAAAACACAAACTTAACAGTAAAGCTGACACCCTTAACCTGCTTACAGCTCTCTGGTCTTTGATCTGAATATTTTCCATGAAAGCTAATACATAGTTCCACAGAAGCTTTTTAACATATGCATGAAGCCCATTAATTCTCTTTCACCTATATTTAAAAAAAACCCAAACCTTTCCTACCTTTATTACACATATATGAGTACAGTCTCAATTATTTACCATTTCTCTTTATTTTGTTTCCATTTTTCCCCTCATTTAAAGAGGGTTTATTTTGCTTTTTTTCAGTGTGATCTCCTGAGCAAGAAAGGCTTAAGCAGTCAAGATCTGTGCGTGCAAGTCAGGATTTATCTTATCTAAATTTGGTGTATGCAGAAGTCTACATCTGGGCGAGTCACCCCTAGGATCCCTGTATAGTCATTGGAGAGAAAGGCATTTTAAGACGCAGTTTTTCTGGCCTATTCTAGAATAAACTTTTGGATGAGAGGAATTGCGCTCTAGCCTATGTGATTATATTTATGATAACTTCCTTGACAGTTAAGAGAGCCTGGAGAGACTGTCTTTGTTGTAGACATCTGTACCATCAACTACATTTTGCCAGTTAAATCCCTCCATGTCTCTATATGAACTCCCTGACTCCTTCCAACCCAGTAAGTCCCTAACAATTTTGCCACTTTCAAATATATTTGATAGAGGAACAAAAATCTCAAAGATATTTCATTCCTGCAAGTTCTGTGCAAAACAAGGGCTAGAAGCAGCATTCTATTAGTATCTATACGCAGGAAAGCTGCAGACATAAGACTCAGCTATTGACAAGAAAGAAACTGTAAGAGAAATGTTATGAATGCCATAAACCATCTTATTTGAAACGAAGAATCCAAAGAAAAGATGCAAAGCCACTGGACACACTCAGTCTTCATTAGATCTGCTACTTGTTTAATTTATAATGGCTTTCCAATAATTTTTATACTCATGAAAAAGAATTCACTGATTGAGAGGCAGTATAACAGGATATTGACCCCTAGAATGTAATGAAGCAATCCATAATAAAATGCATCTGTGGAACTAGCAATTTACGATCTCAGGAAAAAATATGTCCATTTGCTAATTCAGAACCAGACTTTATTTCATTTGTTCAAAGAAAAAAACAAAGTTAATAGGGTAGGAGGTTCAGTGGCCTTTCTATGAAGTGAAAGCCACAGTAATTCTAGCCTTGAATTTGGAAACTACATATGAGAATAATTTTCTCTTATTAATGAAAATAAATGCTGACATGAGCAGCATCAAGGGAACTGAAATAAAAGACTTAACCCTGGGTTTATTTAATAGTTTTTATTTTTACTGTTTGAATTACATTATATTAAAGATGATAAAAGTAGACATACTGTTATCAGCTACTCAATATGCCATTTTACCACTGCTGCCCTCTGCTGTACGGAACTGTTTCCAAGTGTGTGTATTTCGTACTAAGCTGAAGAATGATTAGTTTTAGAGACAGATATTCAAGTGCGTATGCCAAGATTGCTTTTGTTTTTTCCTTTAACTTTCAATGAATTTCATTTGGCAACAGAGGAATGCGAATTTTTCAGTATGACTTAAAATAACCAAAGTAAATAAATGATGATATATGATATATAGAAGAAATGTATTCTCAAATTTGTTTTGTAAAGTAGAATGACTTACTTCAGGAGATATTTTGACTGAGTTAAACATGCTGCAATATCCGTGGCATTAATGTTAATGCCTTGTTAAATGTCATCTCTCAATGAACATTATAAATGAGGAGGCAGAAAGAACAGAAGAAAATCCAGCACAAACAGTCTATGAATTCATATCCTTCTCTCAGTACAGTTTGTCTCCAATATTTCTCTCTTTCTCTCTTTTTTTTTTTTAATCCACCCATCCATCCATCTGTCCACCTGTCCATCTCAGGAGAAAGCGCTATTCTTAGATGCCATACTCCTATTATCTGAGAAGATGTAACTTGCACTGCAGGGTAGCCCAGTTATATTATCATGAGGTAATATGCTTTTGCAAGCACACCCTCAAATGGGTACACATTAAACTATCCATATATTTAGCTAATCAAAGGCATAGACAACTTTGTAATGCTTGTCACAGAATCTTAACAGGACCCAAAAAACTTAGCTTAGGCTCATAAGTAATTTAGCCATAATTCACAAACATGAGGCAGTTTCTGAGGAAATTCTTCTTCCCATGGATTTTTGGATGAATTCAAGGTTTTATTGAAAATCCTCCAAAAGACCATGGCTTTAGTTAATTTTATTGTTTAATAAAGCTCAGAATTTTTCATTACATTTTGAGTGAAATGAGCATCAAACTATAAGGCAAAACTTATGAAGAGAAAGATGGGAAATGAAATGAAAGAAATAATCAAAAAGATACCCAGAGCCAAGGACCATAAGGGCTAAGAAATGCCCCACTAGCTCTGAGCAATGTTTTACCTAGCTCAGCATTCTGTTGCAACAACAGAAAATGCTACTTCGACAATGCACGCAAGACTGGCACTGTCTGTGGTCTGTTTCCCTCACATTCCCAGCACATGTAGTCATTACAATTAGCTGTTTGTGGGTACACCCATGGCTGTTGCCTTTAGTACATGCTTATAAACCTGTTTTCCACAAATTTACCTAAACTCTTTCTGCACTGCCTGCCTTCATAAGATCCTGTGCTAAAAATTTTCAGAAATTCACTACCCACTGTGTAAAAGTGCATTTTCTTTCATCCCTTTTAAACCAATCTCCTACTAGTTTCAGTTAGTGTGCTGTAAAATTTGATCAATAACAGTTATGCATCCATTTTATCCACAACCTTCATGGTTTTGTAACCATCACTGATATCTTTCATCATCATTCTCCAGTCCAGATTTAAGGATTTTCCTTCTAGTTTCTCTCTCATAAAGCAGTTGCTCTATCCCTAAATCATTTTACTCGCTTTTGTATCTATTCTAACCCTATATCCTTCCCAATATGTGGAGACTCCAACTTCAAACAATACTCAAGATGTGGGTAGTATGCTACACTCTTGCACAGCTGGGACTGAATGCACCTTTTTGTCTTTTTTTAGAAGAACTAGGAGAACTCTTTCCTTTCCTCATGTATTTCTGAGCAAGTACTGGTAGCAGGCATTTGATTTAGTTAGTCACCTTAATATAAGACTGCTCCTGGAATCATTATATTGTTTTCTAGGTCATCTGAACTTTGGTATTGATGCATAAAGGCAGTAATCTGCAATGGTTTTTGCCCTTGTCCCACATGTTCTGTAAGGTGCTTGTCTCTAAAAATCAACACAAGAAAAATGTGTGCTGAGTTGGGGGGTGGTAGATAAATATAGCATGCCATACACTAAAGCTTATGACTACTGAAGCTGACGGCAGGAAAAAACATATCTTTATTTCCAAGAGTCCTGTCCCACAGCATGTTCATCGCAATCAGAAGTTAAAAGGAGATGCTTCTTGCTGCTGACATGACAGTAAGCTCTAAATACGGATTCACCTGGTGACCAGTTAAGCATTTCAAAGGCATTTACTCAAACTACAAATAAATGTTGCTTGGATTTACTACAGTTGCAGGTGAACAATGCATTCTGTGTTCTGACAGAAAATCTTGTTTCTTACCATTTTCTTGGTGTCTCAGGGAACATTCTTTTTCAGCCGTTATTAATTTCATGCAGCCGTTAGTTCGGTAAAGTCAGAGTTGGTATTGCTTCCTGTTGACCATACCTTGAGAAAATTACCAGAATGCTTTTGTAAGAATAATTATTTATAATCCAGATATTTTCTACAGAACTTCATGATATTTAACAAACTGAGATATGACCTTAGACTGAGTGTGAACAGATTCAGTTCTAAAAGATAATGTTTAGAGTTGATAACTGACAAGTTTTACTTGGCAGTATTCTCTCCAGTTTTCCTAAGGAACTGATGCTTGTTCGAATGACTTCTCTCTCTCTCTCTCTCTCTGAAGCACTTAATCCTCTCCCCTTCCTGAAGTTCCTATTTTTCCAAATGCTCCTTGTTAATATGTATCTAACCCACTAGATGCAATCCTTGGTGCACTTAAGAAAATATCATGTCCCCAAACTGGAACTGTTAAATTAATTTGCTTACTTTCAAGCTGTTTACAGAGAAGTAATTTTCCTTTTAAGTTGTTGTCTTTCAGGCTTCAGCTAGCTCCATATAAACACTGGATACAGTCTGCTTTTGTTTTCTTCTGGCTTTTTTAGCAACATAGCGCATTTTCAACATACAAGTCACTTGGAAACACCATTAGTCTAAAAGCAAAAGAAATTAAAACAGTGTAAGTATTGTCTCACGGGAAACATGACTATATTGTCTTTAAATTGTAGTGACTGCTTCCAGTTGTTGTTAACACGCTAATAATAATGCAGCAATAACGCAGCAAGAGTTTTTTTGTGTAAGACAGTGACACAGCACATCATACTGACAAAGGGTTGAGAAATGCTCCACAAATAAGGGAGTCACTGCCCAATGGAGTTTAGAGCTGTTACTCATTGCCTCAAGAACACATTAAAGCTGCTTTAGGTACGACTAGTTATACTCTCCAAGATCTCTGAGTTTGTACCTAAACAGGAACTGCCTAAACTAGGAAATACTAAACATATGTATAGACATATCCTACCTTGTCAGTCCTGGCTGATTCTGTTGGCTAGGGTTGCTAGGGTAATACATTGAATATATTACTTCCACTATTAACATAGTTCAGGAAAGAGCTGCTCTGGAGTGAGCCAGTGTGAGAGAAGACTAGCTAAATATACTAACTTCCTTTGTAGACTGAAGTATATTTTCTTATTTGTCAGCATGAATTCCAGCTGCTGATAACTAGATATGGGACAGCTGAGCTGCCAGGCACCAAGACATTAACAGCCTCAGTGAGTGCTGTGACCCTCTGAAGCACTGCTGCACACGAGAGTGGACATGCCTTGCCATGGGGATTTGCAGAAGTGTGACAGTAAACACAGTACTATGTGCTAGAATACAGAAAATGCTAGCAGTACTAGGTAACACCTAGCTGCTTAAGGGTCGTAAATTTGAGTGTATACATCAACATAGCCAACCTTTGTTCTGTTAGCCTACCTAAAACATGATTTTTCCCTGTATGAACGCATTGGCTGATAGTTTCCTTTAAAGTACCTATGTTTCCCATCATCTGCAAGACAAAATACTCTGTGTTTGACAGGGATGCATGAGGGTCATCATTGATGTAATTTTTAAGGTTCTTTTCATCAACAAAATGGCCATTCATGCTTTTAATTCTGATGGCCCTCTTACAGTGGCTACAATCTAGACTGCCACGCAATAGCACACAATCCCAGCAGCTCAAATAGGAATCCAGCCTTATCCACAGATAGGAAACTGGAGAGAACAGTGGTACACCTAGACACTTGTCCCATGATGTTTTCTTTAAATGCTCATATGAAATAAATGTTTTTGAAATTTAATTTCTAGCCTTGGCTACAACTCACATTGGGAACTCATCCAGGATAATATTACCCAAGACTAAGAATCTTAAACTGGTATGTAAAACATCTTCATAAAAAACATCTTCATAAGTAGTCAGTTTAATAAAGAATCCATTTAATTTGATAAGAATGGAGCTCTTAAATCATGTTTCACAGAGGGCCACACATGAAACATTAAGGATGACAACAGCATAATTAAAAAATATTATCGAGACAAAGAATTCATTTAGTTTGATTACATACCATTGTACAAATATGGAAGACAGCTGCAACACTATCACTAAAACCTACCAAGCTTTCATTTTTAATTTGCTAATTGAGCCAATGAATATTCATGATCTCAAACTCATAGCAATTCTGTAGTTAATTTCTCTGCTATTTGATTTGCAACATTGCCATAAAAATCCAGACTGGTAGGAAATGTCAAAGAAAACTAGCAGACTGTGCAAATTTGCCTTCTTCGCACATTGCCTCTTACTCTTTACGCAATAATAGAACATTATACTGAAGACCCTGCTCAGACTTAAATTCATGTCCTTTTGAACAGGGAAAGCAACTGACCACAAAAGATGTTTATCATTTAGAGCTCTATATTAATTGTATCTTTCTCTGAACCGCTATAGTTGAGAGAACTGACTTTATATTTTTTGCTTAAAAGATGGCACTTGCAGTTGCCCGCTGTTTTTCTACTACAAACATAAGCAAAAGATAAAACAGTAAAATTGCTGAACATACCAAGTACTGCAATGACAACTCTGCATAATGATTGCTTAAGGTTAGCAATAATTCTAGATTACTTTCTTAATGGTTTAATATAAAGCATTGGATTAATGTTTAATACAAAAAAACTTCTAAAAAAAGTGTGACTAAATAATGAGTGCTTTAAACTGTGTAATTTGAAAAGATTTCTTTGTCTGTTAGTCATCTGTCAAATATAACGTTATAGTTATTTGATACGAAAGCTTTTAAACCATGTTTGGTTTGTTTAATAATACATTGTGGGACATGCCCAAAAGATAGAATTACTGAAACCTCTGCTGAACTTGTAAGACCATGATGAATTTCACTGACAAAAGTGTTTGTGTAAGTGCAATTTATGACATTCCAAAACCAATTTAAATATAGAAAATAACTCACTGGTTGGGACTGACATTTGCCGTGCAAAATCCATCACGACAGATGTCTCAATTCCCTGAGACATTTTCTCAAGGAAAGACAGATAAAGTACATCAGCTAGATACAAATTATTGAACTTGAATTCATCAATACACCTCATCTATCATATTTATATAAGGCCCCAGCCCTGCCAGTCACTGCAGGATGTGCAGCATAGGGCACTTGACTACAGTGAGCAGAGCCTACACAGAAGCACAAATAAACCCAGCTTACATTAGGCAACCCTCCATTTTTAGCAGCAGTGAACTTCCAATAAATTTCTCAGGCAGCACCTGTACATGGTTACAGGCTTTTTTACATGTAGGTTTCCTATTTCAGTTTTGAATGAGATATTTAAACTGTTTTTACTAAACTGGAAAAAAAAGGTTAGAGTATAATTTATTACAATATAAAGCAACTTTGCATTTTTCATTTTACACTGACTAAAAGTCAAGCTACATTTCAATGAATATGAGGACGTCTATGCAGTAGATCAAATGAAGGTAATGATTGATTCAATTTTGTGTACAAACAATGATAAAACCTGAAACTAATTATGACTGGAAATAGTCAGTGTTCCTTGACTTTTTTAGTTTCCAGGCAGGAAAAATATATAGCAACCAAAGAGCAAGAGAGGATATCACTACAGGGATTTTTGTTTGGTCCAAAGATATTCTTTCTTTTGCATTTACAGACACAAAAAAAGCCAAACTAAAACAAACCTTCCCCCCAAAAAAACCACAAAAAACTGTCAATAGACAGAAAGCTTATTAACAATATAAGAAAATATATAACCACAAAAATATATTCATACCAAACAGAATCCTAAAGTCTTGCCCTGTGGATTACTAATATACTCTTATACAAACATAATTTTCTTCAGCAATTTAACAACTGGGCTCAACTGCCTTTTAAATCGCGTCATGACTTGGGTTTCACAGACATACAGTTAATAGCACATCAGGAAACCAGCAATTATGGAAGTTGTCCTACAGCTCTCTCCAACACTCCTGTTATTCTTAACCTTCTCTATCTTCCTACAAAATCCTTTCTCTAGCTACTGTAATTATCTCCACAAGTCCAGGTGCCAACTTCTTTTCCTTCAGTTTATCTACTTACTTCATATCTAAAGACTGTCACAGATCAAACTGTTGAGCAATACAGCCAGTATTAAACATTTTGGAAAATTTAACTACTTGACAATGAAAAATCCTGCAGTGCTGCCCCTGTGACATGCATAGTCCCACTGCCATAACAAATCCCTGATTCTGTCTGTCCTGACCTTAAGCCTTTCCCCTAACTACTTTTCCTATTCCTATTTTTCCTTAGATATGACTTAAATTTAGCTATAGCTTAAAATTGCAAATTCTCCCTGAAAGCAAGTGTGCTAGACTTTCTATTATGCAACTGAAAATAAAACGGTTAATTCTTTACACAATCTTTTGATTACTCAACATGAAACCTATACGATATGATCCTTCTTTGTAGTTTGGAAAAAAGTAACATGAAACTAGGAGTGTAAACTACTGTATTAATTTCAAAGTTCCTATTATTACAATAAAACAGTCTTTGATTTAATAAGAATTGCAGTGTTTCCCACTCATTTCAAATTACTTGAATTGAATAACAAATATCTGGTATCTAAAGCAAAAAGTAACATGTAAAGTACTAATGAGATAAACAAGAGGGAAATACAGTCTACTGCTAATAGATTATTTGCCTCAAAATTCCTATTTTTGTCTTGAATGTTTTTTCTGCGATAAAGTAAGTTTTGTTAATATTTATTCAAACCTGTTCAGTAAACATGGTCCTGTCAAATGAAGGGATAGCACCTTAAGCAGAATTTGTTTAAACAGTCCTTGTTGTTCATCAAAAACAACCATTTCAGTATGACTCAGGAAAGCCCAGTCATTTCTTCAATGTAATTATTTCATCTGCTTTCATCAGCCTTTTTGTATTCATTTTCCTTTCATTTTCTCCTGCAGTGTAGACATGTTGATGTACCCAGTGACATAGTTGTATAGTCATGTTAGTAACTATGAAATGTGTTTCCTAGTATATGCTTTAAAGGATGAAACCCACAAACATTTTGGGGAGTAATGAAAAGAAAAAATGCTGTGAAATAATGGGTTTGTTCCAATTCCACTAGAACCTTTAGATGCAATATTATACTTTCCACTTTATATTATTCAGTAAGAGTAGGAAAATATTTCTTCAGCTGCTCACTGTCCTGTAACTGCAGTTATGGAGAAAAACCAGAAGTGCTGACATGGCAATTGATGTTTCTGATGGTACAGACAGCTTTTAGATATCTCTCATTTCCACAACAGTTGAAGGACAGCATTTGTAGTCACATAGCTAGATATAGAGTACATTGTTTATTTCAGGAGGCTGTAGGTTTATCGGTCAAAAAAAAGCTGAGGTTCATTTCCTTCTAAAGAGACTGTTAATTTAGTAGGACAGATGGCTTCCTCCTGCAAAGCCTGAGAAATGACAGAAATGACAGAACATCAGAACACTGGAAAGAAAAAAAAAATGAGCACATCAACTAATCAGAAGACACGCATCTCTGAATAAGTGATAAGGTGTTTGAATGGATGGTGATTAGAAGGCTGCTATGCCAAAAAGCATTATTAGTTGCCCTACCCTAGGTCTTTATAGGTTAAGCAAAGGGCATTCTAAGTATTCTCAGATGTGAAGGACAAATTAGCCTGTTCTGTATTTCCAGCATGGTTCAAAGGTAAAGACAGTGCTGAAGGTTCATTACTTAGTCTCAAAGGCAAAGATTAAAGGATGTTTTTAAGGTAAGTGAGAAGCCACAAAAGGCCCAGAAAGGAAATCTTGCAGGAAATAAGACAGCATTTTTCTAAAACAAAGCTGACACTACGAAAACAAAGCTGGGAGACTTTTTAATATTTGTTTCTGTTGTTGATGGTAGTGGGAAAATATGTAATCTCTTTATAAAATAAATGAGATATGGTAGAAGAATAGCTTGACAAGAATTGATTCAGATAACTCTTACAATCTCTGGTTTCTGATTAAAGCAGGTAATTACCATGTTGTTTTCTGGCCTTGTAATCCATGAATCACTTGTGCTATATAAATATTTATTTGAATACAGGCAATTTGGCATAGACCTACATACTTGCTAAGCACCTGAATCAATGGAAAAGTAGTATCTTAAAGTACAATCAAGTCAAACACTCAAAGTTTTTCAGAACACCAGCACACATGGTTTTCTACTCATGTTCCGAGCTTCTATTAAAACACTAGTATGGAAGTCCTCAAAATAGTCTCTTAGTAAACGGAGCTAGAAGTCACTCCTGATGAAGTATATTTGTGCCTTTTAGTGTTAACAGAAAGTGTCTTCTTGTTAGTAAAATCTGTCTCTGTGAACGATTCCATACAAATAAACAGATCATATTTCAGGTTTGTGCTTCAAATGCTGGAAAACCATTAAGTAAGCAAGCATGGAACTTGAGTGCATTATTTTCTTCAGTAGAATACACATGGCAATGTCTTAGGAAAACCTACATTTTCTTTTCCAAGACAAAATTAAACATTGATGTAAACTGTCAGAATTCCTCAGTGGTAGACAAAGGAAAGTTAGCTAAGTATTTTAGACAGTAAAATAAACTCTTTGAAGGAATCATACCAGTGGACATATGCAAGGGAGATATGCGCATTTTATAGCCCTCTGAGATACTCAGTGTAAGGTATTTAATCTCTTCATGTCTCTGAAATGACAACACACCTTCTTTTGTGAAAGCGCTGATGAAGACAACAGTTTGTTGCTCAGAAGTCACCGTTTCCAAACAATGGGGTACATATGCAATAGCCGAGAGTCATGTGCCTTTTAGAAATATTTCAGGCATCTGACATGTTTATTTAGAAGATATGTCACAGAGTCATACTGAAGATACTCAAGAACTTGAAGCTTATTCTTCAACTGAGTGAAGCTCACTTCTTTTCAACTTTGTCACTAATAACAACAATAAATAGTAGAACAAGCATTACTACAGCGGCTCAGACCAGAAGTCCGTCTAACAAATTGTCTTCTCTCTTATAGAGGCTAATAATGGACGCTTACAGGTGTATACAAATAAGTATATCCTGAATAATTCTTCCTTGCTACATCATCCTGCTTTCTTTGAATTAAAGGTTTAGGAACCTCCTGAGCCAGAGGTCACATGACTGTATTCAACACATGGACCTATCCTCCAGAAAAATGGAAAATCCATTTTTGACAACATGCCATCCTATGGCAATTAAAAAGCTCATAATTTTACAGGCTTCCATAATATTTACCCTTAACCACCCTAAACTAAATTTCTTGGCCTAGCAAAGTGAAAACTGATGTTCATGACTTCTAGGCAGGTACTTCTACAACTTCAAAATAGTCACTGGGCAGAATCACATATCCTTTTCCTGCCAATATGTCTTTTTCTTTCTGAAACTGAACAATTTCTCTCAGTTTTTCAATTTGTCTTTCCTGTCTTGTACCTGAAAGCTCCCAGTGCATTTAACCTCTTTGCGTCCAGTAACTCCATCACAATGTTGATCATTTTGGTAACTGTTTGTCATGGCATATGTATTTTTAGCATTAATTTTCCCAAATACATTACTTTGGCTTTCATAACACTAAATTTACTTTCCATTTTATTATCTCATAACTCAGCAGCAGACAAATCTTCTGCAGGTGTCCACAAGCAAGCTCTAATTTTGACAACCATGAATAATTATGAGTAATCATTAAACACCATCATCAGCTCTTTCTTCCAGGTGACTCAGGGGTTTTTGAATAGCACATGACCTATATTCTCCATATGTTTATCGGGCCCTTCTAGTAGAGTTTTTAGGCCTCATTTTGCAATACAAAATACGCATTTACTCTTCTGTAAACTATGATATGTATTTCCTAATTCTTTCCTTATTACCATTTTTACTGGTCTACCTTGGAGAAAATTAGATTAGCTGGCTTATAGTGCTCAGGAAACAGAGACTGTTTTACAGACTGATGTGGTATTTGTGTTCTGCTGTTCCTTTGGCACTGGAGCTGTTTTCAAAAACAGGTTATGTAGTAGAGCAAACAGCAATTTTGAATTCTTTTAGAACAACTTCTAGGATATTTTTTCCATTTTTTTCTTAAAGTATGACAAATTTGAGGAGAATGTGATCAGTATTACAGTGACGTTCACCCACCATATCATGAACAAGGCCTTGTGTTCTTGGGATGGATTAACCTTCTGTTGTGAGTTTTCATTCCAAAAAGCAGTGATGTATGTGTACATGTACATGTGCTGTCTGCGTGATAGTCCATGTGATAAATACAAGTCTATGTGCAGGTAACTGAAATCTTCCATTATTACTCCTTTCTTTATTTGAAGTCTCTCAATCTGCTGTAGTCATAGCATCTTAGTGAACAGTTAAGAAGACAACTAAAAAGAGGAGAAAATTAGAGAAGTACTGTTAGCAATTACACTGATGCTCTCTGATATGTCAAAGTCATATTGCTTCTAAGTGCAATTCCATTTCACTTCTTGAAAAATCTGTAAAGAAATAAATGTACTTCATTAAAGTCTGGAAAAACATAAAAACAACAAAACAGACATTTACTGGAAGACAGCAAATGGACATTTACAGAAAGACTAGTGATGCAGTAAGACATCTTCATCCTGACAGTAAGAAAAAAGAAGCTGGAAATAAAAGTGGCCATATTTATACCCCCAAGAGGGGCAAGTCTGGTGTGTAAACAAGTTTCTGAAATTGAGCCAGGAGAATTCCTGTCAGTTCTCTGTCACTAATGATAATAAGCTAATGTACTTTGCATTTTTGTAGACTTTTCAGTTTTAAGATTTAAAAGCAATTAACTGATCTCGAGAATGTTTCTGCAAGATAAACACACATTATTATCCCTTTATTAGTGAGGGAGACGCTGGGGCACGCAGTTTTTGATTTGTCACATAATGAACTGATTACCAGAACCAACAGTGAATCACCCACATGTCGTCTGTTGCTAATATTGTACAAACTGACCCTAAAAGCGTATGTGATGACAAATGCCTACCTGGAACATTAAAGTGATGGTCCCACAAGACCTGTGAGAAGGAAAAAATAAAAAAGACACAAAAAAGAAACAGAAGAAAATGATCAGCATTTTACTGCTTCTGCTTCATTTACATGTCAAACATAAGAACTATAAGAAAAAAAATGTACACACCACATTAGACTAGAAAAAGAGACAATTTTAACTGGAGAGAGAACACCAGGGCATTATCCCATTCATCATCTAAAAAATTAATTATGAAATCTGAATTGCTTTCCTCTCATTTCCACTGTAGTTCACTCGTTTGCCTGCAGGTTCTGCCTCTCAGGGTCTTACCTATTTTGTTTCAAGCAAACCCTGCGCCTGCCGGGTTGGCAGTCCCTCGCAGGAGAGCGCAGCCTGCCTTTCTCTGGAGGTACGTCCTGGACAACTCCAGCTGAGGTAATTCACACGGCGCCTCGTTGCCCTGCAGAGAAGAAAGTCTCCTGTCATGCCACAGATGTCGTCTTTGGCTCCAGAGTTTCTGTCAGCGTTTACTCCAGTTAAAACAAAACAAAAACAAAACAGAAGCACCCACCCTGGGCTCGCTGCCCGGCCGCAGCCTGCCCCTGGCTCGCTAGATGGCGCCGCCGGCTTCTGCGGAAGATGGCGCTTCTCGCCCTGGCCGCCATCTCGGGCGCGAAGCCGGCGGCGCCCCCGCGCAGTGAGGCTAGCTGCAGGGCGGCCGCTCCGCTCGGTCGATCTTACCGCTGCTCTCTTCTAATCGGCCTCATCTGACCCCCCAGCCCCGACCCGTGAAAGACGAGAGACCCCCAGCCCCAGTGAGCCGGGCTGCTTCCACAGAGGCCAGGCACCCTGGCAGCGCCCATGAAGGCAGCAGAAGAGGCTCCCCTGCTCCCTGCCAGTGCGTGTAGGGCGGCGGGGATGGGAGCCCAGCTGCCGCGGGGCCTGTGCTGGTGGTGCGGGTGTGGGGGGAAGCGAGAGTGAGGGATGGGCGCAGCCCCCAGGCTGGGACGCAGGGTGCTCTGCACCCGGCCTTAGGGAAGGCTGTGTGTCTTTATGCCCAGGGATGCACATTAGCAAGGTGTAGGGCAACAGGCGGCTGTGCGCGGTGGAGAGGTGTGCAGGGCAGAAGAGGGATTTTGGAAGTCTCCCTTCACTTTGAGGCACCGTCACTTTGTGAGGCTTGGTTTGCCATATCGAATGCCAGCATGGCTGCCTGTTTGGTAGGGAGGGATGGCCAGGTCACGGAGTTGAGGTTGGAAGGGAAACCACCTGGTCCAGCAGCTGGCACCAAGCAGGGCTGTGAATATCGCTGAGCCTGGGGACTCCACAACACCTCCAGGCAGCCCGTGCCAGCCTTCAAGGCACACACCGAATCTGGGCTCTTTTACAGTGCAGAAGATACACTCTCTGATGGTCACGCCTCAGCCCACTGGCCAGAGTCATGCGGGACATGTAGAAAGTGGTTCCGGAGGGGGAGGACCCTTCCCCAAGGCCTTCAGTTGCTATGCTGTTCCAGGAGGTAGAAATAAAAGCTTTCTTGACAGCCATGGCTAGTCTTCAGCGAAGCCCTGTCCTCAGTTCCTGGCTCATGGAGTACTGGGATGCCACTGCAGACTTGTCACCTTGATGTCTGTGTGGTCTTGTAGGAAAAGTGTTTCTCCATTTTGCAGCTTCTGCAAAAAACCCTGAACTTGACTCAGCCAAAGTTCAGAATAATGTAAACCATGCATGTTCTGTTTCTATTAAAGACGGGATCAAATCAGGAAGTTGAACAATTTCCTCTGGCTATATAGCAGACATATGAACAAGGAATTATGAAGTTAGGAACAGCTGGGAACTGCTGAAACCCACTGGAGAAAACTAATGTTCAGTTAGGAAAAAAATCTTGTTTCATTGCGCTTGTGCACCAATGAACATAAAACTGTATCATTTGTTTTAGTTCCAATATACTTCTCAACCATAAAACTTTGCAAAAGATTCTGAAGTTAAGTAACTGTAGTAACCAGGCCACTCTTTATTGACATGATCTCTTGATACGGTATTCATTGAAAAATGGTGATGTAATACTTTGATCTCATTCTAACATATAAATTTGGAACTTAATACTAAAGTCACAACGGAGAAAGAAAATGGGGGGGAGAAGAGAGAGTGCTTCTTAAGGAGAGGAAATAACCTACATATTGGTGGTTCTCACCGCTGCCAGTAACTGGAAGCAGTTAGCTGCTAAAAGTTCAATTGGACATATTTCGGAGGTTGAGAAGGGAGGGGCCAATGTTCTTCTGACAATATTTGAAAAAAATAATTGTTGAGACAAAGTTTACAAAAATGGCACTGATTTTCCATGAGTAGGGAAAATAAATGGATTCTCCAGTTTCCTGAATTGTGCTGAAGACTTAGGATTTTAGTCTCTTTTCTCACTTTCCTTGTTCAGCTGGACTGACATAGATAGTGTCTCCCTGGGACTACAACTGAGTGTCTTCCACAAAGGACTTTTTACAAGTATCTGGAAGAAAAGGAGATAAGAAAGACACTTTTTTTCGTTGGGAACAGTGCCAGGAGACAATGATACTGTGCGAGTGTTGGCAAGCCAGGTTGTCAGAGGTTTGGGAGTCTCTGAATAGCCAGTGCCAGTTGCACAGCAAGAATCGAACTTACTCTTCTCTGGGTAAAAAACTGGGTGGATGGCCAGGCCCGAAGAGTTGTGGTGAATGAAGTTAAATCCAGTTGGCAGCCAGTCACAAGTGGTGTTCCCCAGGGCTCAGTATTGGGGCCAGTTCTGTTTAATATGTTTAGCAATGATCTGGACGAGGGGATTGAGTGCACCCTCAGTAAGTTTGCAGATGACACCAAGTTGGATAGGAGTATGGATCTGCTTGAGGGTAGGAAGGCTCTACAGAGGGATCTGGACAGGCTGGATTGGTGGGCCAAGGCCAATTGTATGAGGTTCAACAAGCCTAAGTGCCGGGTCCTGCACTTGGGTCACAACAACACCATGCAATGCTACAGGCTTCGGGAAGTGTGGCTGGAGAGCTGCCTGGCAGAAAAGGACCTGGGGATGTTGACAGCCGCCTGAACATGAGCCGGCAGTGTGCCCGTGTGGCCAAGAAGGCCAATAGCATCCTGGCTTGTATCAGGAATAGGGTGGCCAGCAGGACTAGGGAAGTGATCGTTCCCCTGTACTCATCACTGGAGAAGGTGCACTTCCAATACTGTGTTCAGTTTTGTGCCCCTCACTACAAGAAAGACATTGAGGTGCTGGAGCGTGTCCAAAGAAGGGCAACGAAGCTCATGAAGGGTCTAGAGCACAAGTCTTCTGAGGAGTGGCTGAGGGAGCTGGGGTTGTTTAGTCTGGAGAAGAGGAGACTCAGGGGAGACCTTATCGCTCCCAACAACTACCTGAAAGGAGGTTGTAGCGAGGTGGGGGTCAGTCTCTTTTCCCAAGTAACAAGTAATAGGACAAGAGGAAATGGCCTCAAGTTGTGCCAGGGGTGGTTTAGGTTGGATATTAGGAGGAATTTCTTCACCAAAAGGGTTGTCAAGCACTGGAACAGGCTGCCTGGGGAAGTGGTTGAGTCCCCATCCCTGGAGGTATTTAAAAGACGTGTAGATATGGTGCTTAGGGACATGGTTTAGTGGTGGACTTATCATAGAATCATAGAATGCTTTGGGATGGAAGGGACCTTTAAAGGTCATCTAGTCCATCCCTCCTGCAATGGGCAGGGACATCTACAACTACATCAGGTTGCTCAGAGCCCCATCCAACCTGGCCTTGAATGTTCCAAGGACGGGGCATCTACCACCTCTCTGGGCAACCCGTTCCAGTGTTTCACCACCCTCATTGTGAATTTTTTTTCCTTGTGTTCAATCTAAACCTACCCTCCTTTAGTTTAAAACCATTACCCCTTGTCCTATCACTAAAGGCCAGCTAAAAAGACTATCCCCATCTTTCTTATAAGCCCCCTTTAAGTATTGAAAGGCTGCAATAAGGTGTCCCCGCAGCCTTCTCTTCTCCAGGCTGAACAACTTCAGCTCTTTCAGCTTTTCCTCACAGGAGAGTTGTTCCATCCCTCTGATCATTTTTGTGGCCCTCCTCTGGACTCGCTCCAACAGGTCCATGTCCTTCCTGTGCTGAGGACTCCAGAGCTGGACGCAGTACTCCAAGTGGGGCCTCACCATAGCAGAGTAGAGGGGCAGAGTCACCTCCCTCGACCTGCTGGCCACGCTTCTTTTGATGCAGCCCAGGGCTGCAAGAGCACATTGCCAGCTCATGTCCAGCTTTTTGTCTCTCAGTACCCCCAAGTCCTTCTCTGCAGGGCTGCTCTCAATCCCTTCATCCCCCAGCCTGTACTGATACCAGGGATTGATGTGGCAGTGTTAGGTTTATGGTTGGACTTGATGATCTTAAAGGTCTTTTCCAACCTAAATGATTCTGATTCTATGATTCTGTGATTGCTTAATGAGCAGTCGGAGGGCACCTTATTATGTTAGGAGGCACGTTTGTGAAGCACACTGCCTTCAAAAGTCTCCACCAAACTCTTGCAACGATCTTCTATATGACATGCATAAAAGGGAAAATGAAACCCAAAGATTCAGGGGAATGAAGTCATACAGCAGGGAAAAAAGGAGGAGAATGTAACAAGATGCAAAATAAGTTCGTTTGAAAATTATTTATTAATCGAGTTCAAGTAATGAGCCATTTCTAATCACTTTTTACCAGTGGAACATGGCATCATTTGAAACAATTAGGAAAGTAATGCCACATAGTTCAGGAATGTTTCATACTTTGTAACAGGACAGCGCTGGGTGGAGTGGTTGAGATACACAAGATCTTAATGTGTAATGATGATTAAATGATATTGAAGATTTATCTATGACTAAAGCATGATACTGTAAACAGAAATGGGGCTTACATAAATTAAAAATAAATTCTGTCCAGATTTAGCTGAACTAAAAATGGAAGAATTCTCAGTAAACAGAGATTATCAGCCTGATGACCAAAAATACCAGTCTTCTATTCTAGTTTAGCATTAAGATAATGAAGATAATACAAAATGGATGGGAGAAATGTAAGGAGAATGTAGCCAAAGTGGTACAGTGGTTTTATGGCAGTCTACACAGAAAAGGAGAGGGAACTTCTAGCAGCAGCACTCAGTATGAGACTGAACAGGACTCTTATGCTCAGTTTTTTCTTCCTCAGCTAGATGCATCAGTGATGGAGATAGAAGCAGCAAAGCCCTCATTTCTGATGCTCAGCAGAACTTAACTTTCTCAAGGATTCATTGGTGTACTGTATACATCAGCTGCTGCTCAGGGAAGGAGAATTGGGCGTACTTTAAATACAGAGATTGTACCAGGACTATAAGCAGACACACCTCACTGATTTCTCACCCATCCTGGCACTGGGCTGGGAAGTGTTCACGAGAATGCAAAGGCAGATGGTTGCCTTGAGAGTTTATTTTAGATGTAGTTTCTTTGTAGTTAGGGTCAATGATTTGTGCTTTCATAGGAACTTCTGTCAATGTTCTTAATATTTTCTTAAGAAATGCTGCCTGCTCAATTTCCATTCTGAATTAGTATGAAAAATAAAATCAACAGACACTTTTGAATTTAACAGAAGTTTTGTTTCCGAAAGTAATGCTTTTCAAGTGGGGGTGAGGGGAACTCTATTAGGACTGGCTTTGATGGTTGTTTTCTGAAATAGCCTGGAGCTATTGACGTTAAAGGTAATCAACAACAAAACGATTAGTGTGTGCTGTGCCAGATTGCATAAGATATCAATTAAGAATTGGATTCTGCAGAACTCAATTACTGGGAGATAATTGGTTTAGGCTTTCTCTGTGCCAGTGAGAGCCTAGAGGTTCTCATCAGCCTCTAGAGTAGGTGAAGTAATTGCACCCTAATGAACCCATTTTTCTGTGTTGACCACAGTGGGGACCTTGGGTGAGTAGTTTAGCTGGATATGTCTACATTTTACATATCTGCATTATGTGAGATGAAGTCAATCCCCTTCAGGTGTCTTAGATAGATGAGCCTATGTATGAAAGAGATTATGTTGTCATTGCAAATGATTATGATGAACAATTAGGAAAATATTATGTGAAAATGCGTCCAGAATTTTTCTTTGTGTGACTGTTTCCACAAAACTTGTTTGTCTTCTTCTTCTAAAGACACAGTAACATTATTTTTAGAAATGTAATGATTAGAAGTTCATTGTAATAAGCAATTTAACACCTGGATTCAGTCTTTATGCTTTGTCCAAGTGTGAAGCTTTAAAATACGTAAGTAATGAAAAAACCCTTAAAGTATAACAGAGTACACTTTACTTCTGTTTTCCTAAATGTTTAAAGTGCTTAAAATACTCAAAAGTTTGACAATTATTTTTATAATTGTAATGAATGAATTTGCATATTACAAATTTGATATATTTCATAAAGGGTATGTGTAAACCACATGGCCCAGATCTGGTCCAATCTGTTACATACAGCAGTTTATAAAGGTCAGCAAAGAGAAAAGTAGGCCCACTAACATCTTCTAAAGGCTTTAATAAACAAACAGGTAGCAGAATATAAATTAATTAATCAAAATTAGTGCATACATAATTGATGGCCTGTAACAAGAAGATGAATTATTTCATGACTCCTTTTAGGATTGGTTGTTTAACAGATACCAGAAGGGTGGGGAGAGAGAGGACTAAGTTTTATCATCCTGGGTACTGCATTTACTATCTTCAGGGGCTCATGATTCACTGTGATGCTACTGCGGGTCTTTCTCCTGCAAGGCATTCTGATGTAACCATGACTTTCTGCATTGACCTAAATGTAACCGGGGAAGTTTACAGATAAAACCAACCATGGCCAGCAATGCCAGTCCTGTTGTCTATACTAAAATCTTCCGTTCTGTCAACAGTTTAGTCCATTATGCAGCAGTAGTGTCAGATACAAAATGTTCTAATAGATGCAAAAGCAAACTAGCACAGAAAACTGAAAAGATTAGTTCTCGAAGGGCTGACTTCATAACTGTGAGACAATAAATAAGTTGTAATTCCATACATCCCTGTGTTTTTACTCTGGTATTTCGAACACCTATCATACCAACTCTTCTGTGGCCACAGCTGAAAAATGAAACTTTTCCTTTGGCTGCAAGAAGACTAAGGATTCTGTATTTCCATTACTGAATTACATTTTCCTGTCACAAAATGATCACAGTCTAGCTACAGAGGAGGTGGTGTGTCCTTCAGAAACTGATGAGGAAAATCAGGCATTATTTATTTATGGAAATGAGAGGAAAAATCCTACACAAATACACACATGCACACCAATATAAACGCTTCTATTTGACAACAGTTCTGGGATGTCTGCTGTTCTATACTCTGAAGCTAATTTAAACTGCGGCATTCATAATAAACAGTATTTTTCTTATCCCAAGCACTGAACTGACAGTGGTTTTAAGTATAGAGGACTTTTTGAAGAGGAAAGAGAAGTGTGCAAACAACTGACTTGGGCAGAGACACTGGAATTAAGCATTGAAAGGGGTAAAGGTCTCCTGCCCTGTGCAGTTTAACAAAGTGCAACCCAGCCCTCTTCTGTGTCAGAGGAATGCATGAGGTGTGTGGCCAATCTCTTGGTTGTATCTGTATCCAAAAGACAAATACAGAGGAGTCAGAGTGTTCAAATGCATTGGTCTCTGCCCCAGTGCCTGTTCAGTTGTTTAAGACTCACTAGATTGAATGATCCGTCCTTGCTATGGCAATGCTGTCCCGCGATGCAAGCAGCGAGTAATGATGACAGTGCCTGCCTGACATGAGCAGGTCTGGTCAGGGCTGTGGCCCTCCACTCTCCCCTCACCTATTTCCACTGCTGTTCTCACCACAGCTCTCTCTGTCTTTCCTGCTTTCATAAGAGGCACTTTGGATCAGCCTTTGCGGTGTCTCAGTGTCTTGTAGGAGGATCAGCAGCATACCTGATGCCTAGCCTGTGGTCCTGTCCATTTTGTGATCAGGCATGATGTTCAGTCTAACTACAAGAAAGCTGCACATAAAAATGTATGTATATCAAAGGATTTTCATATGATAACATGGATAGCTGGCATACAGAGCAGCCCAACTCTTGAGCTCTCCGTGCTTCCCGCATGGTGGTGATACCAGCCAGGCTCCTCCTCTGGAGGTCCTAGGCTGTGCTGAATTTGATCACCAGAACACCTCTTTTATGAGTTCCCAATTTTTACAGTTAACTTACAAATAAATTTAAAAAATTTAGTCTCTTCTATTGTATGTTTCCTTTTTTTCTTTTGGGAAAGGTAATTTTAATTTATTGGATTCACTAAGCTGGGCATATATATGGTAGGATCCATCAACCTATACTGTTTGCAAGTATAGAACAGGAAAAGCACTTTCACTATTTACTCATCCAAAAAGCAAGTGTAACTATGTATTCCCAGATTTCTGTAGCACATACCAGGAAGCAGTTTTGTTTCTAGTCATCTCCATGGGAAGCGGGTGGTGTTTTTCTCGTTTGCACAGTTTTGTGCAAAGTTCTCTCAGTTATTTGCTATTTCCCCCTAAAAATAGCAGTGACTGGTTCTTTATCAAAGAAGTTGGTATTATGGGATTTATTATAGTAACTTAAGGAATTTCTTTTTATTTAAGGGCTTTTATCTCTGGGCTTTACAAAGTGTTCAAAGGACATTAATTGTAAAATTTACTTTTGGTTTACTTAATTTTAAGTGCTATTTTAAGTAACCTGTAGGGGGGTTTTGTTGGTTTTGGTTTTATTTTTTACCAGGTCTCTTGGTTAAGTAATGTCGTACAGACATACCAGAAAGGGAAAGCCAAACAATCTTTAGACGTCCTTCTATATCTGCGGTTGGTGAACCTTCTTTACAAACTTAGCCAAAGGTGTAGAATAATGTGTGTCCATCCAGCAAAGGAGTGCAGGGGAAAAAAATGAAAGCTCAGGAGGAAACATGTTAGCAGGGGTGCCCCATGTTTTAAGATAGCCCTTGATAAAACAACTGAAGTAATTATTCCTAAAGGAAGGAGGTACTTCCATTCTAAGTAGCTATCATCAAAAACATTTTTACTTAGGAGCCTTTATTGTTTACTGGATATCTAGAAAAAAGGTAAATAATAGAGGTAATACAAGTGTGTTCTCAAGCTGCTCAGGCATAGGCACAGATGTCCTGGTGCAGAAATCTATTCCACATGTACCACTTATTCCGGATATTCTCTTCTTTTTGAAAATCTTTAGAGTGGGATCATCTTCTTGTCAGTCAGAGGCCTTAAGCATAGGGAGAGGGTAAGAAATTCTGACTACAGTTCTCACAGAAGGGCCAAAGATAGAATGTTTCCCATTACAGAAGCTCCTCTGCTCTAGCTCTGCTCCTCCGTATGCTTCTTCACTGAGGCCTGTTAGTGCCACGTGCCTGTAGCTTGGAGAAAGGTGTTTTCATAACTCGGGAGGGATGATGCATGTCTTAAAATATGCAGAATGATAAACTGCCCCCTGAGGCAAACGCTGCTATTGTGTACAATTGAAGAAAAGCTGAAAGGGGATCTAGGCAGTACTTTATCAAATGAAACTACAACGAAAAAATAGAAGAATTTATTTTCAGAAAGTATATCAATGATTTTATTTATCTAAACTGGAGAGTTATATAATGCAGTATAGGGTAGCCAGTTATTATACATGCTTGGATTTTAAAAGGGGCATCTCTGCATACTGAAAGCATCATTACTGAAATAAAACCCAATGGAAAGATCATCTACTGTTGTATTTTTATTATTAATTTGAACCTGGCAGAAAAATGTTGATATTTACAACAAAAGTGCAAGGCTGCAGGAAATGGCATAATTATTCCCAAAGTTCAGACTAGAAGTAAGCATAAAGGAGTCTTTTCAATTTTTTCCCCTCTTTCCATCTATTTTTTGGTAAGAAAATAATATTTAATTCACAGATGCAGGTATTATAATAGGTTTTACATGAATGAAAATATAATGTCATAAACTGAAAATGATGAAAATCTGAAATGAGCAGTGTTTCCCATCATAGTCTAGATAACACTGAAGCAATACAGCAGGAAAAAATAAGGTAAAGATATGAGCAAAAAGGAGACTCTCTACATTGAGTTAAATAAAACAATTTCACGTAGTAAATATCTGTCAGAGTTTTGCCCTAACACCTCTGCAGCCAACTGTTCAGCCATCCTCATTTGTGTGAAAAATGTATGTGTACTCCTCAAACTTAACAAACAAAAGAAACTAACACTTTGGAGGGAATTTTGGAGGGAGTATGTATGTGTGTGTATTTATATAAATCCATAAACTTTATATTTGTGAAGAGAGAAGACTATTATCTGGGTAGGTAAATGCAAAGCTGGCATCAGGTTTCATGGATTCATAGACTGTTTTTTGTTAGTTGGAACATACAGGTATTTTGTCAGACTACACGTCCGTATGTGCATCTTTTTCTTGGATATCCGCAGTTGCTTCTGGTCCACTCATTCTGGTTGAAATGTCTAGCTGGTTTTGTCTTTTCTTCCTCAAGTAGAAATAAACTATACTTCCAGCTGCAACTATAGAAAAGGCTAGAAGAACGAACAGCCAAATGATGCTGGAGGAAAGTACTTTCTCCGTTTTCCCTTCTGTAAGTGGATGAAATGGAATAAATAGCTTTGATCTTAAGAGATTTCAGAATCCAGTAATAAATGGTATTTCTTCAACTAAAAGTCAGACAAATGCAATATGTGTGTAGATTTTCAGTTCAAAAACTGGGGTTTTTTTTACTAACAAAACCAAGTAAAAAATAATTAAATCTGATCAAAAAGCAGTTTACTTCAGAATTACCTCTATTTCCTATATCTAGATACAGATGAAGTTTATGGACTCTTTAGTTTTAAATATTCTCAAAATTCATACCTAGAAGCTATAAAATTATATTCTTGTTATATTTGAGCATCTCCTTGTAATTCTACTTAAAAGGAAGTATGCTTACCTGTATTTTCTGGTGACATCCCTGTGCTTTCAGGAGCTTTCAGAAGGAAAAAAACATGTTTATTCTGAGTGCTTTAAAAAAAATGAGTCATTTTAAAGTTCCTAAGTCCAGATGCTCCTGACAATTCCCCCTAAATCCACTTGCTGATGACAATTGCTCTCCCGGAGAGATGGAGCTAAGCATGTGTAAATCTCTAGTAGAATGCTCTGCTCTTTCATTCCAAGAGCATCGGACCTCCTTGGTAGAGATACCCAAGACATGAGAATAGAGCCAGATTTCTGTTACTTCTACAAGTGTTTTCAAATATATTCATTTCTACGAAACTGCCTACAAGATCTTTCATAATTTTAAGGTGTTTTCTGAAACGGGAAAAATTTCCTGAATGGATGTCTTGAGTGTTAGAAATATGTCATGAGCATTTTACTTGAGCTAAAAAGAGTCTTCTGTGAATTTAGCCCCTTCTGTCAGAGACAACCATTCCATGTGGATGTGGTTCCTATGGTAATTGCACTTCTTAAATTTATGAGGTAAAGGAAAGGTGAACAGAAATATGAAGTTTAACTGAACAAAATGTTCGTGTTCTGGACCAGTTTCATTTAATCTCAGTTGGTAATCGAACTCATGCATTTTCTTGCAGATGATAATTTTGCTATCAGGGGAGTACCAGCATTTTATTAAACAGGATTCTGTCACACTGTAGATAAAGAGTGCCACAAGAATGTATGTTATCTTATTCCTCTAATCCATCAGCTCAGAGGACAGTAATGAAAGGAGTTACCAATCCCAGAATTTCTACAAGACAGAGTTTTCATTGCAGTCATCAGAACAAGATTTTTTTTTTGGAGAATATATTCAGCTGAAATTAAAAAAAATGCTGCTTTTGAACTTAGATTGTGTGATATTTGAGGGAAACTTCTACTGAAAACTGACTTTTTATTAAAAATGAGGGGTCTTTGACCATTCTTTTGCCTACACATAGGGGTCTGAAGTATTCATGAATGCTGCATGGGGCTGATGGTAATTTTACAGGACTTATGGGAGATGCAGCCTTCTGAGGAGGCAGTTGGAAGTCATGTGGGGGTCCTCAGTATTTAGGTAGCCAAATCCTGCTATTTGTTTGCACACAAACCTGTAATGGTTTACATTGTTACGTTACACAATGAACATACACTGTCAGGCATTATTAATCTTAATGTATTAGAAATATTGCTTACTTTTTGTTTTTTTACAGATATATCCTTTTTTGAAAGAACAGACGTTGGTGTTCCAGTAGCCAGATAATGCACATACTTCTCCACACTCTTTATGCCTTTTGTTTGAAGGTTCTCCTATTTGCCAGTTGACAAAGTCCATTGAAGATTTGTCTGTCCATACCCACTGTCCTAATATTTAAAATGAGCATATGTGTATAAAATACAGGGGTTCAGATAGATAGAATAAGTTGTGATGGGGAAAACAAACATTTATAACACAAATAGGTAATTAAATGTTTCAGTTACATTTCTAAGCATATGTAAGCATGCTTTGACATAAACTTTGTATTTTTTTTATGTATGTGTACATTCAAGTATACAAAGTTGCTTTATTTTTAATCTAACATATCATATTGTATGATGTGGTAATGTATGATTAAATATTGAAGATATTACCTCTGTCTTTTTCCTTTAGCCCTATCCAAAAGTTTGGTGATTTTCCATGGAGTATCTTAATGGTGTCTGACAGAAAGTTTGCTTCAGAATAGTCTCCTACTGATACCAAATTAGCAGCTGAAAAAATATTAATGAACACATCACAATGTCTCATTTTCTTACAGCTTAAGTCAATAAACACATAAAAGATATGCAAAAGGATATAAAAGACACTAATTCTTGCACGTAATATTAACTAGTCTCGTTATGGTTATTATATCGCTATATTGTATTTTGAGCATGACTGTGAGCTGTATGGATGCAAATCAGCACAAAGACAAGGATTTTTGTTTAGCCTTTGGTATTTTAGAGAAGAAAAATTGCTCTCCTGCAATACTTTTTGGACAGGCCCAACCACACCCCAGAATGTGATGCAAGTAGGCTGAAAGTGGTACATATGATGTAGTTAGTCAGCACCATGCATGTTGCCACTACAGCTCTGTCACCCACCAGTGGCTGGGCAGCATTTTTGGCAGTGCTTGATGCTGTGTACTGCAAGGGTAGATAGGATGTGTAAGCAGCTAGAGGCTGTGGTCCAGAAGATATCCAGAAGTTGATTTATAATTGCCATATGCCCTGGCATTACAAATACACAAAGCTGTGTTGGGGTCATCAGGAAATGACCACCTTCCTGGCCTGGCCAATGGGTAGCGTGTAGGCAAAATTGCAGGAATTTAGAATATGGACCAATGTCCAAATGCAACCTTTTATTCTGGTTATTAGTGTAATGATTACTTCTTCTAGCAGTTCTGTGATTTATCTTTGTACAGAACCATTTCAGGAATTCTGTTGTCCTGTAGCTGTAAAGTAAAATGCCTTTGCAAAACTACTTTTCTGTTTACTCAGTCATAGGTCAGTGTTTTCATACACATGAGGAAGTGCTGCTAGAAATCCTTGTATTCTCTCTTACGCTGAAAAGGCTATCACTCAGACATATAGTGCTAATATATAGGATGTTTCCTATTCTTACTCACACTGAAATGCATGCTGCATCACAGCAATTCTCAGTGAATAGCCAGGAAAAATTGGAAATGTGGAGTAAAGTGTCTTTTTCTCTCCTCTGATCTACATACAGCTCTTCTCTCCAGATCGTAGACAGCAGTGAGAGCTGTTCCAGAGCAGGAGCTGCATGGCTGGGTATGTTTTACTGGTTCATGAAAGCTAAATAACTCCTCCATCTCATTTGTTGTCCAGTCAGTGAGATCCAATTAATAAACTGTGCCCTGGAACTAACAAAGACAACTTTCCTATGAGTTTGTGTCTCCTAATTTACACTGTGTGTGGATTCCCTCTTGTTTGGGGAAGAGAAAGCTAATCCTATGGTCTGAGCCTTAGTGGGACTATAAAAGTGTTTTTCTCTCTACCCAATTACTGATTTCCATGAAACTAGTAGGAATTTCATATTTTTGAGATATTCATATTTCACCTGGTATTTGAGATGTCGGATGCCTCTGTCTTTGACAAAGTATCGTTTTATTGTGAAAAAGCATGCTCAGAAAAGCAAGCTAAAAAGCATTAAGTTTGAAGTTTTAAAGTAAATTAAGATTTGCTTAGCAATATCACCCATTATTTTTTGTGTTTAATTACATCTTCAGTCTTTCTAAAAGAAAACACTCACCTAGTCGGGCACATTCCTGATGAGCTTGAGACCAGCTTCTTTTCCTGGAGGCCTCAAAGTAATAGCAGTGACCATGGAAAGGTATCCAAGATTTGTGTCCTATTGATTCCGGGCATTTTCCAGGAAGTTGCGGTGGCTCGGTAGGGGCCATTACTGATAAGAGATCAGGTAGTTGGAATCCAGTTATTTTATAAAATTTGTTTTTCCCATTATACTGGGAAGACAAAACTAAACAGACTATATTAGGTTTGTCATCATAGAAGAAATGAAGCATGTACTAAAAAGAGCTTGAATATGGCTTTGATTTTGTGTTTGAGAGCATATTTTGCTTCATTTTTATTTATCAAGGTGATCAGAAATACACTAGTCTATAAGAAGTATAGATTCTGTCTAATGATGATTTTTGTAGTTACTCTAGTCAATAAAATATTTAGCTGGTTTTCTGGCATAGATATCTGCCTAATTAGTTAAAACTGCTATTTTTAAAATGTCTTCTGACACTTCAGTCTCATTTTTTGACAGGGTCAAAACCTTATAGCAGAAACTGTGATTGTGAATGAAAGTGTTGGTATAACTAAACATGGCTTGCAGGATTTTTTATTAAACTGCATCCTGAATAAATTCCATAGTGAGTGATATAATAGGAAGATTTTGGATGAGAAGATAAATGCAGATGGAACGAAAATTAAATGTTCTGCCAAATTACATTTTCTTCCTGTGAGACTTCTACAGTCTATTTCTTTCCCTATTAAGGAATGTTCAGCTTTCAAATTAGATTTCCAGACTATTAAAGTGCAAAGAGACATTATATATAAAATCTGGGGATTTTTGTCAAATTACAACATCTTAGAATGTAATTTGGTATGCAATTTTAAATTTTCTAGTGATTCAAGATCTTCCATAATGTTGACAAAACCAAAAATATAGCTAAATTGTGAAATCATATTTATACTTATTTCCATAGAAATTGTAGAATTTTGTGCTTGGAAGGCTCCTCAAGGGGTTATTTACTTCATCTTTGTGCTCACAGGTGACATGAAGTTGATATATAATTATATAATTTCTAACGGATGTTTGTCCTGTCTGTTCTTAGCAACCTGTAGTGATGGAGATTCCCTGACCTGTCCAAAGTATTTATTAAAGGCTTCTGTACTGATAAAATTAGAAGGTTTTCCTTGCTTTATTTAAGTCTGTTCCAAATCATATCAGACATAAGGAAGAATTTGATTCCATTCCTTAGGGCTCATTTTTAATATTTAAAATTGATAACCTGGTTTCTCTTAGTCTTTTGTCCAACTCCAATTATAATCTTTCCTTTAAATTCTTGTTTCCTGGTCATCTGAAAACCCTAGGTCACTGAGAGCCTTTTCAAACTTTGGTGCCCCAAACTGGATACAGAATTTCATCTGATACCTAATCAAAAGAGATCTCATAGCAAGAGAATTACTTTTCCTATTAGAATGAATAGTGAAGAAGTTCAGGAGTATTCAAGCCTTTGTTTCTTAGGGTTTTGGTAATTATTATTATGAATTGATTTACTTCCAGGAAGAATTCGTGTCAATATTTAGAGCTAGTTAGTTAGCTACTCATGTCTTCCTATATACTAGTGTATAAAACAAGTATTTTTCCAGTAGCTTACTATATTTAGCACAGTTGATAAATCTACACACCCTCTAGTTAAAACACACATATTTAATTGCTTACCATCTGATTTTTTGCAGACAGAAGAGAGTTTTTCCTTGCAAGAAGCTGTCTTCCAGGTGCCATCAGTGTCTAGGTAGACACATGCTAATGTCTCTTTTGGTTCCCCGCTGGACCACTTGCTGTAAACTAATCTCCATCTATCAATCCATTGATACTTGCCATTGGTCTGGAAGCAAAATCTATATCGTAATTTCAAGGTTGCTAAGAGTGACATAGCTACTACACAGGATCCTCAGGAGGACTCTGATGTAACCAGTATGGAATTGTGTGCTTACAATGCCCCCTTTTTGCGCTTGTAAATGCTAACTGCAACAAAATGTGCAGTGTCTGTTATCCACAAATGTGAATGCAGAATGATTTTTTTTTTTGTGCCCTCCAAAAAGTATCTAACATTAATTCAGAGCATTTTTCAAGCACTGAGAAATGGAAGGGAAAAAAGAAAGGAGGCATGAGAGAAGGCATAAAACTGGGAGTCAGATAAGACATCATGTTGGTATGACCACCCAAAGGTCTGCGTGGAAAATGGGAGTGTGAGTAGGAGTGTTCTTAACAAGCAGCGCTGATCACCATAGCTTTTGTTGTAGTTATCGTGACTGTGATTCACGGGGAAGAGTGTAGCATGTCAAAACACACCTACCATCCAAATGTTCACCCTCCCCTGTCATACAACTGATGTAGACATCTCACAAACAGAAAGGATTTTTTTTTCCATAATATTCTAAGTTCTTAATGGGAGCAATTACACCAATTGCATTTTCAAATAAAAAAATATATCCGTTGGTCAATATGTACCGTATCATATAGCCTCCAGATTCCCTTAACTAATTTTTCCTCCTGTTTCTGTTTGCAACTGTATTTTGCTACTACTACCATAAATGAGACTACTCTAGTAGAATGTGTGAGCATAAACATACATGTAAAAACCATTCCTTTGCAGGTCTCAGATGTGCGACCCGAGGTATCCTGTCACTGATCACTGAGGTACATAAACACACGGGAGGAGGGCAGGATGCGTGTTGTTCCTGGAATATCTTTTAGATTAAAATAAACTCAAAATGTGGGAAATTTTACAATTTATATTTGAGACCCTTTAAATGACTCCCAACAACACACAGCATTGTTATATACTGTTTTGCAGGAGCGTTTCCTTGTGCTGAAGCATGTAAGAGTTCTTAGTTCATTAAAATCTCCACTGTATGAGTCTTATTTGAAGAACTCCAGCATAAATGGGTACTGTACTGATGTAACATGCTGTTTTCAGCACTACACTGTCAGCAGTTCCTATAGGTTACAAGATGAGAGCATAAAGATCAGGTCCAGTGTCAGCTTGGCTACCTGTATGTAATGTATGTGTTCTTACCACATTGCTGTTAAGACCAATCCACAGAGGCTCTCCATATTCCTGTGCAAGTAAGAACAACAGTGCCTGGCTATATGGGTCTAAAATGCTGGCAAGTTCTGAGGCATTGTTATTGCAGTTCTTCTGTGCTTCCTCCCAATTCATTTTGGAATGGGTGACAGAATAGCTAATGCCACCAGAATGGTCAAAAGCAAAGTCCAGCGTTGCTGATGACTTAAAGAGTTCAGGATCTGTCGGAATAAGGAAAAAACCCACCCCAAGAACAGTTAAATCTGGAGGCCGCATATTTGACTTCAGCGACTGAATAACATCTTCATTATTTATAAACCTAGCAGAAAATTGCTAATGGAATGGAATACCTTCTGATTAGTTGTTTATAAGTAACAGATAACTTCAAAACAACAGTGAACTTTCTGGATGAAAGAAATACATTTCAGCCTCTGAGAATTTTGAATCAGTAAATTCACAGTATCTTATATTGCAGAGGTAAATTAACTCCATCAGTCAAAAAACACACCTACCTTGCGTGTTTTTAAAATACTCTTTGTGGCTTAGCAACTTTGTCACTATCATCAGGTTTATTTGGATAAATGTAAAACGTACCAGTTATGATAATCTATAGATCATTATGAACTTATGTAATTAAAATGTTTGTGTTTTTTAGCTATTTAATTACACTTTTAAAAATAAAATAATTTTGCTTTCCTAAATTCTGATATTTTATCATTCCCTCCTCCAAAACATTGCTAAGTAACACTGGGATGCAAGATGAGCCCTTAGGTTTTCCTGATCCTTTACTTAAAAAAAAAAAAAAAAAGATAACTGACCTAAAGCATGTTAAAGAAGAAAAGTGATTTTAATCGTGGTGTTATAGATTTCAAGATTAGTGATACAGTACTCACCACTATTCTTCTGGCATATATACCCTGTGGACTTATAACACTCCTCATTGTTCCATTTTCCGGTGTCATCAGCATGACCTCTCTTCAGAGAAACACAATCGAACTGTTGGAGTAAGCGAAAGAGTATGAGTTCATTGATATTAGAAGTTATAAAAGAAGCTATAAAACATAGTTGTATGTTATAAAAGTTATAAAAGAAGTTATAACCCCCTAGGTAGTTTCACTACGTGTGTTAACTTCTAAAATTCTAATGTTGCATTTACATTTTCTCCAAAATGAACAGCAAATTACTATGAAAAAGAAAACTTTATTCAATCTATCCAATCTTTATTCAATCTTTCAATTCAGTGTGAATTCAATGCCATTTTGTGCTCTGAGATAGCTAGAATACTCAAACATTGAAACTTTTTATTGCTAATCCCAGTGTAAAGATAGATGAACGACTTGGGGAGAAGGCTGAGGCAAAGTCCGTGGCAAAGTGATCTATTTACTTGAAGTGATATTGCTCCTCAGATTTAACTTCATGGTAAACACTCAACAGTATTTACCTGTTGCAGATTGTGGCCGTCTTCTGGATGTAGACTGGGAAACAAAACAGGTTCTACAAGTTTTGGGGAATCTGGAGCCCAGTTTGTATAGGAGACAGCACTTCCATCAGTCCAAACAAAGTTGAGTTCACTGAGTATATCATTCAAGCCAATCCAGGGATCATTTGAAACATCCTTCAAATGGTAAGTGAGAAAAGCTGGGAAAAAAGCCAACAGAAAAAAAAATTAACATGTCATGTCATCAGTCAAGACATCAGCTCATAAACAAATCTCTAAGTATTTTGATTAGTTCAAGTCTTGTAAATACATTTTAATTAGCATTTGATCAGAAATTCACCCAAGTTTATTATTTCAAGGTTATGGCAAGCCTTTGCCTGTAAAAAGTCTCAAAGAGTGAAAGTATTTGGAACTATGAAGCAAGACTGGAAAGAGGAAAGATACAAAAAAACCTGCCTGACCACAGTATTATCTACTGAGTTCACTTACTTCACTTACAACACTCAGGATGAGCTGATTGACTGATGGAAATGTGTAGCTGTATACAGCTGCAAATGGAAGCCCGGGAACATAGGCAAGGTGAAAACGTGCCTTCCTCTGACATTCTACTGCTGAATTAAGTTGCAGAATTTAGGCAGTCATTTCAGAGAGGTATAGTAATATATCCCTTTCTATTTCTGGCAGAAACAGACCATGGATTACTTTTCTTTCTCCGTCTAAAACTACAAATGCCAGGTCTGAATTTGTTATTTTATGCTAATTCATACCCTATAAATAATATGAAGCAGTTTGCATGGAACAGGAGGAAGCAACCCTTAGCATCACTAGCATGCCCTAGACAGATCGTTCCAGTTCTTCCAAAAATGTTTCATGCTATGGGCATATAACCCATGTTGAGTATATATATTACGCATTTACATACTATCTCTTTTTGCCATGTTCTTTTTGCAGGAAATGACCAGTGTATACAGACTAAATCCTATCTATTACCTAAAGAGCTGTGGCACTATACCTTGTACTTGTTCATTATGTATGCTCGCCAGGTTTCCTCCAAGGCTCATACAAGTTGTTCTTGCAGTATGCCAGTATTCATAGGAAGAGCCAAAAAATTTGTAACACTAGGGAAAAATTAGTATAGACTCTTAGTGAGTGGCAGCAAAAGGAATTTAGGTTTGAATTGCACTAGTTTAAGTAGAAATTAGCCCAACTCAGACCCACAAAATAATTTTTCAAAGTTAACAAGGACTCAGCTCTGGAACCTAGTCAAAACCATTCACCAATTTGAAACTTACGCTGTGTCTTTCTGTGAGGGACTGAGAAAATCGCAACAAAACTCAACCAACCATTTACAAAACACAGTAGGAGTCTGATGAGAATCTAATGTGTTAACCAACTCAGAGATTTTGAGAAGCTGTACTCCATCATTAGTAAAAGACAAAGAAGTGCTGACTCTATAAGAAAGGCCCAGCCCAGGGTTTAATGTGGAATCATCTGAGCTTTCTGAAAAACGTTTTTGACCTAGAGCCTATGGTCAGTGTGCTCTCATGTGTGTATTCAGCCTTTTTCATTTTACAGCTCTTTTATTAATGGAAGTATATGACTCATGATTTCTTAAAAAGTGTGTAGTGATCACATTACCAATACACATTCACCCTGAAATGGTTTTGCTAATTAGGAGTGTGCCTAGTGTGTCCTCTCCATGTTTACAGCTCACCCTCTGCTCTGTGGCACGCCAGCAGCACTGTCAGAGAATTATCTTGCATAGTTTGTGGAAGATAACAACTCTGAAGACTGTAATAAAAATGCAAAAAAGGTACACTGGCATAAAATCCACTGGTGTGAGTATCCATGGGTGCTTTCATAGCAATATTGTATATACTAGAAAATAGAACCCTTGCTTAATAAGCACATGAAGTTTGTCCCTTTTGGGAAGAGACAAGCATTACATTGAAGCCGGTTTGGAAAAATTTGGCCTTATTTCTGACTCATTCCAGCTCAAATGACTAATTTTACGCTATAGTTGGTACTTTCAGTTGAATTCAGTTCAATTTTTTTTAAACTATATACAATGTAGCAGTTTTTCCAATGTATCTCAGATGACCAATTAAACAATTAAAAATCTGTAAAACCACCATTTTGCAAGAATTAGGCAACTGGTTCAATTTTTAATGCGACTTTGGATAATCACTGTCAAAAGATATCTGAGATTTGAAAGGCCTCTTGTATATCTTTAAGAACCTTCCCAAGGACTGATATGATTGTGCTTAGATGGATGTTATCATACCTGGTTTTTAAATAAAAGCCAATCTTCAGGACATCCTCCAGGAGGTGAAGGTACTGCTGAAGGAAGTGTTGCATTTGTAAAATTCCTGTGCCTCTCACAAATATAGCCATTTGAAAAACCACAGCTGACATCATTCCACAAGCCTGAAATCAATTTAAATATAGATAATAAGACACTGAATAAGATTGAAATTTGTGGGAAAGTGCACTGGCTTCCGTGCTTGTAGGTTTGAAAGCAATCTGCCTGGGAATGTGAGAGAACATCCTTCAGCTCAACTCTACCTCCTATCATCACTGGTTACAGTAGGACCTTGGTCCTGCTGTGACTGTGGAAGTAGTGGCCATGCAAGAGGGCTGATATGGCAGCTCCATGACCTCTGAGTAGAGCCCACCAAACAGCTTGGTTGCACTGAAACATGCAAGTGTAAGGTAACACTTTATCGGTGAAAACACTGTAAAATGTGAAACTCCATATATGTTCTATTCATTTGCTAACTATTCTCTAATTATTTTTTTGAAAGACCAATTTGCTCTTGACTTGAATAGAACATATTGTTTGTGCAGCTGAAAAATCAGTGATCAAAATGTCCCTGCATTCCCCATTAAAATCAATTTCTTATATTCCACTTTTATGGCTAATATTGCCCCTGAAGAAACCTCAGATATAATGACTATACTTTATTATGCATATTTTCCCAAATTGCTAGGAAAGAATGGACTAAAGTTGGCAAGATATTTTTAACAAACAAGGGAAGAGCAGTGCCCATAAAAATACTTTTAAAAAAAAGTTGTGGAACTCACCATCCTTTTTATTTAAGATCACACAATTTTCTTGAGTATCTGCAAAGTTGGGCTCACCCTGTGCCCAAGCTGCATAGTGCACCAAGCTTCCATCCAACCAGCTGAAAAAAAAACCAACAACAAAACAGTAGCAGTTGCTCAATGTTCCTGGAACAGTTCAGAAAAATCTACCTTAACATGCTAAAAATATTAAAAAAAAAATACAGCTGAGTCTGTCTGTAAATTGAGTTTCTATTAGGATTAAAAGACCTTAGATAATGAAATGCATGTCAAGTCAAAGAGCAAAAATACCTTTATTTTTAACAGACATTATCTATGTATTCATAGCATCTATATTCCCTATAAAAATGCCATTAAAAACAGTGTTTTTACAATGTAGTTAAACCAAAGGAGAGCACACGTTTCAACATGCAATTTAACTCTCTGAATCTGCGTTTAACTCCCTTGCAGTGGTCCCTCCAGAAGGATCTCTGGCAGTACAAAACTTCTACAACCGCTGTTTATGAATCTTGATGTATCTTTTTCACCTACCTAAACTGTCGATCAGCATTCTGAATTAATCCTATGAGATACGTCTCCAATTTGCCATTTTTTAAGATCTAAACACAAAAATGTACTTTTAGTTAGTTCTTTCTAATATTTAGTAGTTACCTAATATGAAAAAGTGTAAATTTTGCGCTATGGAAGCAAATAGATGAATACACATTGTATAAATGAATGTGTAGTCACCAGAGAGGACCCCTGTTGAAGTAAGTACCATACAACACATACTTTTGCTTTATTATCTTTATTGCTGCTTTCCCAGTTTTGGCTGCATTACTGGTATGATCGAAGCTTTCGAAGTTTTGGTCTCAATTTGAAAAGAAACAAGGAAGACTTGAGAAAAAACTTAGTATAAAAGTTTTCAGTACTTTCTTGTTCTCAAGCAGCCGGGTAATTCCTGTGTCTCAAGCTGTCTGTCCTCTCCTTTCATATCTTTTCCCACATAATAAAAGAAAGCATCTAATAGTGTGAAACAGAAAGGAGCTTGTGTGGCCACTTTGGTATTAGTAAACCAAACAGGATTACAGCAGAGGTTTGAGGCAACATCCATGCTGTTGAATTGTTAGCATGCCTCTGCCACGGCTTTGGCATGTGCCCATCAGAACCATCTCAGACAATGTGTAGATAGTGCCCTTGAAACACATGAACAGTTTTGATATGTGTTGCAGGAAAACTAATTCATGAAGGTCCAAGTTCATCAGTCCCTGACCTGGACCAGGCTAAACCTTTCTTTGAAAAGTTGTTTCGTTCAGCAACATGATGCGGTATGTGACCATCAGAGCTACGCTGGCAGTAGCCTCACATCTACACATAACACTGTATTCTAGAATACGATATTCAGATGAGAGGTAACCACCCTAGCAAAGGGACAGTTTTCACAGTATACACCTAATCTGCCTGTTCATTGCTCCTTATACATGTTTGGTCGTGGGCAGAACTCTATTTAGATTAGAATATACAAGAATATACACACCCTAGTAAATGGTAAATTCTTTTATATTTATTTTCCTAAAGAGAAGCTCTATCTGTAGAATAAATATTTTTTCATTGGACATTTAAATCTAATGCTAATAAAATGTAGTAATATTGTGCAACAAGCACATTCTCCTGTACTTCACAAGCATATGCAGCAGGGTATATAGGCCATATATGGTATAACATAATCAAATTTCCTCTTACACATTTCCACAAAAATTTTCTTTCACTGTTATTTCCAATAGTAGCAAGATCTCCATGATTGCTTTTGCAGAATGTTCTGGCTTTCTCCATAGACGTCTTTTCTGTGCTGAAAAAATATTGTTTGTCCCCTTTTAAAATCCAGCCATCTTCCGTGACTTCATATGCTGCAACACAGAAGAGGAATCTCTGTATTCTTCATGGTCCTTACACAAAGCTGATGTTGTTACATGATACCACCCTTTAGATAAGAGAAAATAAGCAGAAGCTTACTGGCAGAAGAGCCCAGAGGTTCTGGTTTCAAGGGTGTCCCTGTAATGAAATGGGAAAAAAAATGAAGATGTAAAATGTTTCTCAAATGTTGAGCCACTATAAGTGTTCAATTAGTGGAAATGATCTTTATATCTATCAATTTTCCATATTTTACATATTCAATGCAGAATATATTTATGTAGTATCTTTGGTGCAAAGCAAAAATGGATGTTTGGGGAATAACAGATGTATTACAGCCCTGCATCTCTGTCTTGGTAGGTTTTTGGTAAGTGCATCTTGTACATCCTGAATGTTGCCTAAATGAGGTGACTGGAGTTAGTCTGAAAGAGTACTTGTTTCTGAAAGAATACAAAAGAGTGAAAATACCTTACTTCAATGTTGGTATACTTTGCACAATACTAAGATTCTTTATAGACATTGTCTTGTATCTGAACAAGAAATTCAAGTACTAAACAAATGTTTGCCTCAAAATATTTTAAATTTTATTAGTATCCATTTGTTTGTGAAACTTTTTTTTTTTCTGTGAAACTACTTTGTGAAGAATCACATTTGACTGAAAATGCATCAGCTTTTGAGAAATAATTTAAATGAAAAATTTCCACATCACACAGAGTGGGATATTGGAGCAATGTATCTCTAAACATGCAAGACCAAGAGCTATACAAATGTAAAACAAATGTCACCTTTCTAATTTTTTTTCCACAGGAATTCATCATAATGTTTGTGTTGCTGTATGTGTAACTACATTAAATGAAGTGTGTGACACACACGCTTGGGTAAAAAAGTCATGTCACCATTTAAAAATAATCTCTTGTATTGTTTGTGAAAAGATTTAAAAGAAAAAAAAATATGTCTGTTCTGGAAGTACAAAGTATTATGACTATTTCAGCACCTTTCAGTATGACATTATGCACTGCTGACTAATGATGGTAATTTCTTCAGGTTATAATTTCTGCCATTCATACACTAATAATAATTAACAGTATACAACTACTATTGACACTTTTGCTAATGATTTTTAGTTGTGCTGGTCATGCAGGTGAGGAATTACAAAAGAAGTCACCAGGAAAGGTATCTTCACAACATCTCTTTGAGATAGATTCCTATGACTATTGCTTTTTAAGCATGAGAAGCTGAGAAAATGTGCCTTGGTTAGAAACAGATTATTTTGAACAATTCGCCAGCACAGACATGATCTTAGTTAGAAAACTATCACTTTAAACATTAACCCTTACTGCTTGTGTGAAGGAGCCTAGAGAGCCACCAAAGCAACTCTCCTGTTAGTCTTGGAAGTAAAATTTGTGATTCAATACAAAACTATAATTGACTCCTCTCTTATTTCACTGGATATCTTTCTCAACAGTAGTTACATTTTGAAAAAAAAAACAAAACACAGAAGTGTAAACATAGATTTTGCTGCTAGTATGAGAGGAAGATGTGAGCCTGCCTATTGTCGTAAAGCATATAAATTTTGAAGCTTGGATTACCATCTTTTCATTACCGCAAGCCTGTTGTTACAGGAGTTTCTTTACGTGTCATCTTACAAAGAGAATGATTCTAGTATGCTGGTAGTCTTGTTTAAACTAGAGTAGGTGACTATGTGTCCTTGTGTAGCATTCAAGCTACACCTGAGCAGAGTAGTGAAGTTTCACTTCACAAAGGATACAGAGATTTAAAGTAATCTTTTTTTGCAAATTGCAATCCTCTCTTTCTCCCTCTCTGCCCCCTTAGCCTTCAACTTGGAAATTCCCTACAAGTAAAATTTCCAAGAAACATACACTTTCATGTCAGTCAAAGCTTCCGTTTTCACAAAAACCTGCTTTTGGGCAGAGCGTTGGATTTTACCAGATAAGCCCTTGAGGTTGCTTTCACGTTATTTTTTACAAATCTGTATTACATAAACAAGTATATTTTCAGTGTAGCTTATCATAATATATTTTTAAATAAAACAAAGAAAAAGTTTAACAACAGTTGAAACATTGTATTCTGAAAGTATGTCTATGTCTTGACCTATTTTTCATTATGCAAAATTCCTGTGAAATCAACCAAATTTTCTACAAGCATGTAACTTGCAGAACTTTCTGTTTTGATAGATTCAGCTTAAATTTCTTCCTAATGTGAGTTTAGAGTAAAAAGTAACCTACCTTTCTTTATTCCACAAATCCAGTTATGACTGTATTCACAGTGCAAATTAATCCATGACATGGAAGGCTCTTCACTAATTGCTCCACAATATTCAAATGCAGTATTGTAAAAATAATGATTTTCCTTATAGTTCACCTACAGAAGAAACACAACTTTGGTTATTATTCTTGTCATACAGGGAAAAAAGTTGTACTCTGGAAGGAAAGAGAAGTAGCACTGAAGTTTCAAACCACTCCTTACTTTCCTTCTATGTCTGTGCAGCCTACGTAGGCTATTAAAGCAATATAGTCACTCTGCAAGAAAAAAGAAAGGCTCTGGGTTTATGCAGCATTTAACAGACTCCAGCAGTCCCATGAGAACTCAAATCAAATGAGGTTATAAATCAATAGCAGGGGAAAGGAACATGGCAATATATCACCAGAGACTAATAAAAATCAGGAAAGACCTTTCTCATATATTTGCCACTTAGATAATTGTCTCTGTAGCTGCAACTAGTACTCCATGTTACCACTGTTGTGATGGTCTAACTTCAGGGTTTATTGGCCTTTTTCTTTCCCAAACCGGTATGAAGAATAATGATTTAGAGTTACCCAGTGGCAAGGTAGACATTTTGGGGAATTCTTATACAACTTTCATCCACACCAGTCATGGAAACAGCTCCAACAGCAAAAAAGTCAGAACAGAAAGAAACTGGCAAGGTGAAACACTCACCGGGGATCCATCACTCCAGGAAAGCCCACCATCAGGATCCAAACACTGCAAACCTATCCAGAAAGGCTGAGATGATGGGAATTTTCTTCTAGAGTGTGAAAAAATGTGTATAGAAGAAGAGGATGTATGTGGTTAGCTCTGTTAAATTTTGCAATATGGGGACAATAACTCTCACACTTACTGAAGACTTTAAATAGAGTAGAAATTTTAAAAAGAGCAAAATGCTGTCGGTCAGCAAACTCCCATTAGCACGTAAGTTCATGTCAAAATTTTCTACTTTGCAAATGTTTGTGTTGAAAACACAGCACATTTTTTTTCTTCATTGATGTTGTGATTATAGTGTTCTTTGAGAAATAAAAGTTCAGGTTTGCTGGAAGTCACAATTTAGTTTCAAAATGGTTCAGTGAACAAACTTAGAAATGAGTCGGACAGAGAAAGATTCAAATTATTGGGTTGTTGGGTTGGTTTTTTTTCTAATTTAAAAGTTCTGAGGATGATGACAAATTTTAGGAACTCAAAAAATGTCTTTGAAAATGGTACCCAAATGAAATATTTTCTCAGTTCTTTTTCTTATGACTATGATGATAAACAGATACAGATTTTCAACTAATTATCTCAGGAGCAACTCAAGAGTATTTTTATTTATTCCTATATAAAGTATTGTTACACCAAAATATCAATTATTAGATATTTTATTTAGTTACGTTATTAAGTTTTCTATCAGTGTTTGCTCTTCTTCACTTCTAATGGCAGCCAGGTCTCCTCCTATTTCTCTGCAGAAATCTCGGGCTTCAAACCATGTTTTCTTTTGATTTTCTTCTCTCACAAAAACCTATGGATAAATTTTAAGGTAGAACACTGTGTTTACAGCATGTTGAAGTAAATGTACTGATGGCCTTGTATAAGCAAAATAGGAAAACGTTCCATTGCAATTATCATATATAATATGGATTAAAGAGTATGCTACTTGTATAACCTTATGTATCACTGATAGAGTGATAATTGCAGTGATTTCCATGAATAGTTGTGTAAAAGCTTGCTACATTTGTGCAATAACGTGCCATTCTCTGAAGTTTAGATGCCCTATCTACGTGGTGCTCTTCTGTTTCATGAGTAGGATTATTGGAAAAATTAATACTTACTCTGAAGCATGAATTAGTGCTATTGCTTGTATCCCAGCCCAAGGGACATTTGGAATCAGAAACAGTTTCAGGAGCAAGAGGAAGAGTAATTTTTCTAGCTAGTTTTTTGCAGAGAAATTTTGCCTTTACTTCACAGTTCTGAACATCCCATAGTCCAGCTGCATTTCCAGTCCTTAGGGCAACACAACCAGCTTCATTCCCTTTGTGAGACATAAAAGAAAATTGAAATGTGTTTTAAAGTGGTTCCCCTGACATTTTTACAGCTCATGTGATTCATTTACAAAAGACTGAAACACTGAGTGTAGTGTCTGCTCAAAGGACCAGCTTTGTAAAAAGAGGAAACCAGCGAGTGGAGTCCTTCATCATCTTCCCTCCCCTTTGAAAAGCTTTACAAGTGCATGAACAACCCCTTGCCTGCCTCTTTCCTATGCCACTCACTGCAAGAATTTGGCAGCCTGTCACCCAGGCTGGAAAGGATTTCACCCTTTCCACTTAGTTTGATTTTGCACTTGTAAGCAATGAGGAGCCAGAAAAGAAATATTTTTGTGGCAGCTTATATCAAAGACACTCCTCTTTCAAAGGCAGAATGTTCATATGTGTCATCATGGATCTGTTTTAGCAAAGTTGGGAAACAGTTCAGAATTACAACACAGAAAGTTCCTTAGTAGCATAAATTTACTCCAATGGCAGAGTACCAGGCATTGCCGCGTTCCAGTTTGTGTACAGAACACCTTCACCAGTCACCCACTTGAACATCCCTTGCTCTTCCATGTCTGAGAGACCAATCCAAAAATACTTCTCAGAGCTCAGACCAACGAGGCTGGTCAGGTAAGCTTGCTCATATCTGAAATGACAGGAGTCAGATGGGGGATTAAAGCTAGCTTTCCCTTAGTCTGCCATTTCTCAGCATCCTAAAGTGCACAGGACTAGAATGAATAGAGTCTCAATTAGGTTTCCTTTTAAGTGGAAATATGTTGCTTAACTGGAGAGCAGACGGACTATCTTCAATAGCAGGGAAGCCGTGCTATACTGAAAAACTGCTCCTTACAGACCAGGAGCAGCTGTGGTCTGTTTTTTCAGAGTAAAGTACTGGAAAACATGAATGTGTAAAATATATTTAGTTAGAAAAGACCTACTGTATTTGTTTTTTTTTTTTTTTCTCCAGAAAAAGGATATTCTGGTTTTCTGGTTTCACACTTTTTTTCCAAAAAAGTTCTCAACTGTTTTATAAAATTCCAAGATTATTTCATCAGATGTACAGGTTTTTTTAAACTCTTTTCATACCTGTCTCCTACACTTGTTAAATAACCACTGCTCCTTTCGCAGGTTTTCTTTGCTTCTGGAAATGTTACAGATGTATGTCCAACCAGGTAGCAGTAAAAACCATGTCTTTCCCAGCCCTGTCAAGAATATGTGGAATATATTTGCAGTAAAAAGAGCATGTGTTATAGTGCTTGAATTTCAGCATCTGCTCTTGAATCAACATATTTTTAGTATAACCTAATGCAGTAATATATTAATTTGAATTCCAGTGGACTAATGGAGATTAAGCTTAGTAAACATTCAGAAAGAAGAGCTTTAATGCATATGAGTCCCCCTTTTTTGACTGATAAATTTTAACTGATAAAAAAGTCAGAAGCACACAGAATGGAGAGAGTATTCAGAAGCGGGTGAGTAAAATACTTCCTTGCTCAGAACCAAAGAGAGTAGTCTGTGTTATAGTGAGATGTTGACTCAAGTTTCCTGATGTTTCTAGGTTAAAAGAACAGTAACTAGACTAATTAATTGATTTAACTCATCAGCTCACCTAAAAAGTCTGACTGAAGATGTAGAATAAAAACTGCTGAAAAGCAAAATCCTCAAAATTACAGCTGAATTCCAAGTTACTTTTCCCTTCTATACCAGCTCAAGATTTGCTTGCTGCATCCGAGAAAGGTAAATAAAATTTGTGTTCAGTATTTGCCTTCTGCCTAGTTCCATCTAGCACAATGAGCCTCAGCTCTGTTCCCCATATGGGGTTGTGGGAAATGTTACTAAATATGGAACGGTAGTAAATAGGAAAGTAAAAAGAGGGAAAAAAGAGAAGAAGAAAAAAAAAGCAGTAGGATAAAATAACTTGTTCAAAACAAATTGACTCATGAAAGCAATTTGATTGTTTTGATTTGGCTTCAATAATGAGATTTGTCATCATCTTGCATCATGTCACATAGTCCAGAAATGGTTCCCAGTCTCTACTATGTCTTAGATAACCGCAGATGGCTGTAGAACAATATAACAAATATGCAGAAAACCACAGTAATGGCTTTAGCCTCTTTCACAGACAGTCCAGAGAGATAATGGGCCTGACTCATATTGACTAAAAAAATTTCAAAATAACTTTATTTTAAATAAGGGAAAGTAGTGAAAATTATCACCCTGAATTTGATGTACAACCACACTTGTTAGGAGAAAAAAAAAAAAGATAGTTTCAATGTCAAGTGGAGCCTGAAAACAATGAATTTTTGCTAACCAGATTCTTGATTACACTTCCTTCTTACCTTCAGGCAGGCAGGATCAGTCTTTACTGTCCCAGAAACACCTTGTAGTGGGTGTCTTCTGCAGATGTAACCTAACTTTTTGTCACAGGCACTGTCTGCCCAGTATCCATCCTAGATGCAGTTTGGGAAGAGGTGAAAAATAGTGAGGCAGAACCTGTTTTCTTTAGAAACATTATTGATTTTTTTTTTTAATATTGCTTCAATAGGAGAATAAAGATCTGTACTTTTTAATGAGTTCCAAGTATTTATGCTTAATTGTGAGGTTATGTTAAGCTAAGTGTTACGGGCAGACTGTTAAGGTTTGCTTAGCATATAATGTATACTCACAATCAGATACGAACATTTATCTAGTTATTTCTAATTGAATTTTAAATTTAATTTAGAAGAACCATCTTTCTGAGTGAATAAAGATACCATTCCTCGATTTGTTTCTAAGTTGCATTCATTAAAAAAAATAGAAACAACAATCAAATAGTATAGTGCTACACAAATGCGTAATGATTCTACCTCTCCTGCCATAATGACACAGTCTTCTTGCCCATTGATTGCATGGGTTGGTTCTCCAGGCAGCCATTTGGTATACGTCACAGGAGTCCCATCACTCCACTCAAAGTACATTTGAGTGTTGAGGTCATTCAGACCAATCCACAGCTCATCCGCAGCTTCTAAGAACAGAAATTCACCTCTGTTAGTACCGGAGTTGAAACAGTCCATAGGAGCAAGATTTTATGGAGATGAGCTGAAATTGCCTTGTTACAATACAAATTCACCTAGACTAAATGACAGTGGAGTTCATTTTAAGATCTAATTCACATTCTTATTTCAAGAAGTTAAAAAAATGACATACCAGCAGGAAATGAGATTCCTCAGCTTTATCAGTAAAAGTCCATTACTGCATCTACAGCTACAAGGTGTCTGAGGCAGATAATGTGCCCAAATACTGCCGTAACTAGAGCTGTTATTTCCTTCAAGTGATTTCATGCAGTGAAAAACAAATGGAAATCAAAATGAAAAGAACAAAAAAGAAAATGAAGAGAGCACTAATGATTCCTCTTGTGGGTTTTTGGTGCTTGGTTTTTTTTGACCTATATATCTCTGGGCTTCCCTATAAATATTCTTATCGCACAAATAAGAATTTTTTTAAACATCCTGTAAGATTTCTAATGATATAATTCTCCATTTGTACCAAACACTGCACTATAGAAATACTCACTGTAGCCAAGCTGAGACAGTATGAAGCCATGCTCCTCAGGGTTGTGGATACTGGCCAGATTGCCATTGCTCTCATTGCAGGAAATCAGGGCTTCTCTCCATACTCTGGGCTCTCTATGAACCATGAAACAGTGATGTCCATAGGGCAACCATCCTTCTGGGCATTTAACAGGCTCTGCATCCCCTCCAAATCAACAGATATTTCAAGTTTTTAAACAGTGCAAACGGAAGTCTAGACTAACTGGAATTACATTTGAAATCAGTTAATTAGCTAATTAGAATGAAAATGGAGTGATTACAAATAAATGGTACTTCTATTCGTTGCTCATACATATAGAACATTTTAGTCTGTTTGCTGTTGCACACTGCACTTTTACAGAAAACACACTGCATTTAAACAAAAGAGGAAAATAATGGCGCCAGTGGTAACTGGGCTTCACTAGTGTGAAATATTCACTTTTGGACAGAGCAATATTTTGGAATTCCATGTATAGTGTTTTCACACAATATACCCTACCCAATTATGCTTCGCATATTTCATAAAGGCATTATTACCACAGCACAAATAATCCTCTGCACATGTGCCTTTCCATACTAAGTCTCATTAAATAAATCAGAGAGCATAGTAGAAAAGTGGTCTGAAGGAACTTGCTCTTCTTTGCCATCTTTCTAGAATCATAGAATCATAGAATCGTTAAGGTTGGAAAAGACCCTTAAGATCATTGAGTCCAGCCGTTAACCTAGCACTGCCAACTCCACCACTAAACCATATCCTCAAGCACCACGTCTACCCGTCTTTTAAATACCTCCAGGGACGGAGACTCAACCACTTCCCTGGGCAGCCTGTTCCAATGCCTGACCACCCTTTCGGTGAATAAGTTTTTCCTAATATCCAATGTAAACCTCCCCTGGCACAGCTTGAGGATGTTTCCTCTCATCCTATCACTTGTTACTAGGGAGAAGAGACCGACCCCCACCTCAGTACAACCTCCTTTCAGGTAGTTGTTGGGAGCGATAAGGTCTCCCCTGAGTCTCCTCTTCTCCAGACTAAACAACCCCAGCTCCCTCAGCCACTCCTCAGAAGACTTGCACTCTAGACCCTTCACCAACTTCATCATTGTGCTTCTTTGGACACGCTCCAGCACCTCGATGAACTTCTTGTAGTGAGGGGCCCAAAACTGAACACAGTACTCGAGGTGCGGCCTCACCAGTGCCGAGTACAGGGGCACTATCACCTCCCTGGTCCTGCTGGCCACGCTATTCCTGATACAAGCCAGGATGCCATTGGCCCTCTTGGCCACCTGAGCACACTGCCGGCTCATGTTCAGGCGGCTGTCAACATCCCCAGGTCCTTTTCTGCCAGGCAGCTCTCCAGCCACACTTCCCGAAGCCTGTAGCATTGCATGGTGTTGTTGTGACCCAAGTGCAGGACCCGGCACTTAGGCTTGTTGAACCTCATACAATTGGCCTTGGCCCATCAATCCAGCCTGTCCAGATCCCTCTGTAGAGCCTTCCTACCCTCAAGCAGATCCATACTCCTATCCAACTTGGTGTCATCTGCAAACTTACTGAGGGTGCACTCAATCCCCTCGTCCAGATCATTGCTAAACATATTAAACAGAACTGGCCCCAATACTGAGCCCTGGGGAACACCACTTGTGACGGGCCGCCGACTGGATTTAATTCCATTCACCACCACTCTCTGGGCTTGGCCGTCCAGCCAGTTTTTAACCCAGCGCAGAGTGCACTTATCCAAGCCATGAGCAGCCAGCTTCTCCAGGAGAATGCTGTGGGAGACAGTGTCAAAGGCCTTACTAAAGTCCAAGTAGACAACATCCACAGCCTTCCCCTCATCCACTAAGTGGGTCACTTTTTGTCATAGAAGGAGACCAGGTTAGTGAAGCAGGACCTCCCTTTCATAAACCCGTGTTGGCTGAGCCTGATCCCCGGGTTGTCTCGCATGTGCCGTGTAATGGCACTCAAGATGATCTGCTCCATGACCTTCCCTGGCACTGAGAAATTTCTAGGTTACAGGCAATCCCACTGAGAAGGTGGTTTGAGCCTATTGGTGCCATCTTTCCAAGACTTCAGTGATAAGCCTTGGTATTTTCATTAGAATGCACTGCAGGAAAGGTGAGGCATCTCTAACTTTATTTTCATGTCCATGCAGTCCATGGTACCTTTGTGACAGTGTATGGCTTAGACCAGTGCCTCTGGAATCATGAATAGTAACAACATGAAATAAAAATTGCTTGTGTGGTTACTGGGTTCCAGGAACATTTCCACTATTTAAGTATATTTGGTTAAAGAAATAACAGTATGCTTTGTTCTGTGCCAGTCATCAAAGCAGAAAAACAAATGGCAATGCTTTTTTTTTTTTATTTTAAATAGCCATGAAATTTCATTTTAGTGACACAAATTCTATCTTTATCAAAGAGTTTTTATTTGCTTGACATACCTGATGGAAGAATGAAAGGATCCAGTGTGGAGTTTTCCTTTTTACAGATATAGCCAACTTTCAGCTCACATGGCTGGTTTTCCCATTTTGCATCTCTTCTGGGATTTAGTACTGCACAGAGTTTCTCAGGCTCAGGCTCAGGGCTTCCTTCATAGAATAAAAACCAAATTATTTTTTTTGTAGCACAGGTTTTATGTCAGCAGCTGGAAGAACAATTTACTTCCAGCCTTTTCATGTGTCAATTATGGACTCATGACTTCATTGCTACAGTTATTTTTCTACCAGAGATAAGGAAACATGACTTAAAAGTACCCATCAAAACACTTCTTTAGATGCTTGTTGCATAATTCACACTTCCTGCCATATTTGATTGCAGAATAGTGGTCTCAAAAATACGACATTCCTATGTTTTGTGAAAATTGTTGGCTTGCACAGAAGAGAAATGAAGCTTTGAGCCTACACTGATGGAAAGGCTGCAGCAAGTCCTTTCCTTGCCCCCCCACCTGTTTAATCAGCCTGTGCACAGGAGTCAGCCATAGATCTGCTGAGGAATATGTAGCTCACAACCAGTTGCAGAATTATGTTGTCAGTAGATGCTGGACTGAAGAGTCCAGACATTGAAGGGGTACCAGGTGCTCCTACAGTTGCAATGCCATACACACACAGTATGAAATCAGAGTTCATGATTTCACAGCTCATGAAACGTCTAGTTTTATACAAAATTTGTGGTCAGGACCCACTTATGCTGGCAGTTGAGTAGGGAGTGGTGGGAACCTAGACTGGTCAAAGCCTGAGAGGGTAGGCTTCCTCTTTATGGGAGCATGTTAAATGACTTTTAGTATCTAAAGCTGTGTTTAGCAGAGTGCAAAAATAATAATATGGAATTCCTAAAATGAAATATAAGGCACATCTGTTGGATGAGGCATACCAAATCACATGTGAAAACAAATCTCATTTCCACAATGCTCTTGCAGGGGAGTATTTACTTTCTATGTCAGGTTCTGGTCCAGCAGCTTTCAGTGGTGTGCTGGAACAAAAAAGTTACACTCAGGCCCTTTGGAACGGTCCTTTTTGCGTGTCCCTTTGGCAACTTGGCTGCAGAGTTGCTCCTTACTGCAAGCCAAGTCTCCTCACATGCCCTCACACTTGCTGTGTGTCTCTCCCCTGACTGCCTCTGCAACGAGCCCTCCAGGAGGTTCTCCAAGACCACTGTCCTTGGGGAATGGCCAGTGTTTTCCTCTTCTCAGAGGGGTCCACAGTGTGATGACTTTTTTTTTTTTCCTTCCCCCAAAAGATACAACTTATAATAATTTTGCAGTAAACTGGAAAAGTGTAAATTAACTCATCATAACAGCCGTCATGTGGGGATACAGGAACTCCAAGGGTGTGGGCTGCTTGACCTGAAAGCAAACTGCTCTTCTTCTCTGCAAAGCTTAAGGAATTTGACCAGGTCAGCAGAAGGTAGAAAACCCTCTACCAGACTCAGCAACTCTGGGCTTTCCCTTCCTCTCCTGTGCCAGATAAAAACAGATGGCACCTTCGAGACTTGGGGAAGGCCAGAAGACAGAATATGTGTGCATTTATTCAGCAAGCAAACATTCAGCATTTGCTGCAACCAGCTGTTGCCATGGCAATCATTAAGTGACTTTCAAAGATAAACTGCCAATGCTGTGAACTCTATTTACAGTCTCTCTTGAATGTTAAAGAGGAAAGAAGAAAGAGGAAAAGCATACAAAGTGAAGGGGAAGCCTTTGAAAGACTGAATCTCACAAACAGCTGAGTCCTTGCAGGATGCAGGGTCTGATAACCCTTGTGAGAGTTGAAGAGACCCAGAGGTTTTAACTGACTTAAAGGCATTCCTAGCATGCTACAGCTCAACTAGTGCTTTTCACTTTATCTACTTCTGATAGGAGATGAGTTTATTTAACTCTTCTACTTGAAACTCCTTGTGATATATCCAGTGAAAAAAAAAGCATCATTCTCAGCTTTTTAATCTCACATGTCTCATAAGCCTTTCAACTCCATTTCCTCATGTTCATGGGGAATACTACAGGACAGCAATTAATAAGCATTCAGCATTCTGGCAGGAAAGATTAATTCCAAAAACTGTTAAAAAAAATGATTACTACCTTGTGCCCAGTTAAAGTATCTGAACGGAATGCCACCGCTCCACTGCCAGCCGCTGTTGAGATTCAGGCTGTTAAGCCCAATCCAGAGAGAGGATCTCTTGCTGTCAATCAAATCTAGGTAACCAAAAGAGTTGAATTCTAATGAGATTCGTTACGAAATGCTCTGCATTTTCAAAGTTTGGAGGAAGATAATAGACGTCTGCTTAGTGATTTCTAAGTTCAGTACAGAATCCATGTTTACTGAGAATAAACCCAGAGAGTTTATTCTGTAGTGAAAGGATAGAGAATGGCAAAAGACTATTTTGTATATTAGTTTATCTGAATTTAATGCTATTCTACAGTTATAGGTAAGCAATAAGCTTTGAAAACTGAAACACTGAATTGCTATTGTTAATATTTATGTTACAAGTTTGCTTGAGTGTGAAGCAATTGATACGGGGCCTTCATTATACAGTCTATGCATAAATCCAGAAAGTCTGTAGATTTTGATAGCATTTTGTATGAAATTTGTATGGTATTTCCAAAAATCTGTTTCATTAGATATATGTGAAGAATACTGATTTCTTAACACAAAAGTCATATAATGACTGCCTCCTATAATGACTTTCCTTCTTGTAAGGACACCTTCTGGTGTTTTCAGAGCTTCAGCCAACTTTTGCTTAATTAGCTGGAAATTCTTAACTTTCTGTGAAAAAATAATAGAAATAATTTCAAATGGCAATTCCACAACTTACAAAAGTTCCTCCTGTAAAAAGCTTAATTTACAGTAATTGTGCTATTTCTCTAGCAGTACATATACTATTATTACATCAGCTATTCATTGTAATGTGATTAAGGCACTGAAACATTTGTAATCAGTCAAAAAAAACATTAGACACTCTTTTTACAGGGTCTTGCTTATTAGTTCACCTCGTAGATACATTTGTTCATGTATCTCTGTGACACTTAATAATTCTGCGTTCTGCTGCTGGCAGCTCTTCCTTGCTTGGTGCCACGTGAGAGCTGACTGGTAGTTTATCTGGTAGTAGGTTCCTGTCAAAGGATCTGTACTCCAAAATCTGTCATTGTCTGTGTGAGAGAAAGAAAATTTAGTATTGCAGTTTGTTATAAACATCTTACACAAAATGTTATGAGAAAATTTAACTGTAAGCTTACTTGTGAAATGAGATTCTGGAGCAAATAAGGCTCAGACCCCCAAAACCCATACTCTTCCATTAGCTTGCTCTTTGTTAAGTAAAAGAGGGTTTGCCATTGACATTAGCAGAGATGGGCCTCTCATCCTTTATTTTCAGTTTCCCCTGTCAAATCTGATAATCTCCAGGTGAAAAAAAATAGCGTAAAGAGATCAATAAAGCAAAAATGTACCTTGGTCATTATCTACTCTGAAAACCTGTTCAGCAGCTCATAGGCTATGCCCAAATTAATTCTTGGCTGAAATACAACTGAAATGCAAACATTTCCAATGATGGAAAATTTGCTTTTCAAACTGTGCCATCATTAGTTACATTCACAACACTACAGGCTTGGGGAAGAGTGGCTGAAGAGCTGCCTGGCAGAAAAGGGCCTGGGGGTGTTTGTCGACAGCCAACTGAATATGAGACGGCGGTGTGCCCAGGTGGCCAAGAAGGCCAATAGCATCCTGGCTTGTATCAGGAATAGCGTGGCCAGCAGGACCAGGGAAGTGATAGTGCCCCCCTACTTGGCACTGGTGAGACCGCACCTCGAGTACTGTGTTCAGTTTTGGGCCCCTCACTACAAGAAGTTCATTGAGGTGCTGGAGCGTGTCCAAAGAAGGGCAGCAAAGCTGGTGAAGGGTCTAGAGTGCAAGTCTTCTGAGGAGTGGCTGAGGGAGCTGGGGTTGTTTAGTCTGGAGAAGAGGAGACTCAGGGGAGACCTTATCGCTCTCTACAACTACCTGAAAGGAGTCTCTTTCCCCTAGTAACAAGTGATAGGACAAGAGGAAATGGCCTCAAGTTGTGCTGAGGGATGTTTAGATTGGATATTAGGAAAAAATTCTTCACCAAAAGGGTTGTCAAGCACTGGAACAGGCTGCCCAGGGAAGTGGTTGAGTCCCCATCCCTGGAGGTATTTAAAGACGGGTAGATGTGGTGCTTAGGGACGTGGTTTAGTGGTGGACTTGGCAGTGTTAGGTTAGTGGTTGGACTTGATGATCTTAAAGGTCTCTTCCAACCTTAATGATTCTGTGATTCTGTGATTAGGCTGTGAGTAGCATCTCAGTTTTCAGATGGTTTTATGCTGAATGCAGTCATATTTAAAGCATACTGGTCTTTTCCTGGGTGTTAGCTACTGATGGACACATCCAGACAACTTTCAGCCTCACTATAGGCTCATAGGAAACATTTTTGTTTCTTCTATAAGGAATGTTATGGCATGGCAGACACATTTTTTAGTAAAATAGTCATTACAAAGTTTTTCCCTTCCATATTAGTAACAGCATCTCAGTATTGATATATTTACCTAACAGTGTTGTGTTATAGCATCTATGTCAGCATTTGGGACTTACTGCCAGTTGGACAGAACCCGTACAAATGGTCCGCATCGAAGTCAGGTGTTGTTGCACACCACAGCAAGCCGTCTGACCTGCCGGCAGCCGTGCACCTGGCGTGCCATTTGCCAGCCAGCTGGAAGGGGAAGACACATGGAGCTCCGTTGGCGTTTCCTAGCAGTGTAAACACATCTGAGGGGGCAAAAGAGAAATGATAATATAGATAATATAGATAGGAATCTGGGGGACCCAATTGTCTATGTATCTGTACTCTCCATAAGACTATGTAGAGAAAGTGTTACAAGCGTTACACCAGTGTAACTGGGGACCTGCTGTCACCAGCAGTATCTTCCAAGGAAGTTCTGGGTAGGTCTTGCAATTTACCATTTACTTATGATATTGCCAGCTGTAATGGCTGGAAATAGAGCAGTTTCATACTGTAGTCAAGAACTATGGAAAAACTGTAGTGATTTTTGTCTCACGTATTTAAAAATAATTTTCTAAATATAGCATTATTTTTTTTTCATGTAGCTTAACTTCCCGTCATTCACTACAAACAAATCATTGATTTAACTGCTAAATGTGGTGGGATTCTTTGTCACCTGAAGTCTTGTAGAGGAACTGAATGGTAGTATGCATGGAATTATTTCCTTATATTTACTATAGGACTATTAAAGATTTTTGCCTTTCATCTAACAATCTTAATATAATTTCACTAGTACTAGTATAGAGTTAAATAAAGCACTTTTTGATTAAAGCTAACAATTAAAAATAGCCTACATCCACATTTTGCTTTAAAAGTAAAGAAAAAAAATAGCACATTTTGCACATACTACATGCTCTCTGAAGCTAAGCACCTGTACGTCTCCAGGATGGAGGAACACAGGCCTGAGTATGTGAATGAATTGTCCTCCAGTCCGTCATTGCCTGAGGTGGAACAGCTGATGTTAGACTAAGAGGAGCAGAAATCAAAAGAACCTTTCCGAGTGCATTCAAGACACCATCAAAATTAACCTTTAAACTTTACCTTCATGGCCTTTAGAACACAAATCATCCATGGTTCCATAGATCTTCCATTTATTCGTTGTCGCTGATCCTGTGTTCAGCACAATATTGTCTCCTTTTCTTTTGCCAGCACTGAGAAATAAATCTTCCCCCTGGATTGCCAAAGTTGTATTTCTGCACTCCCATTTCTGGAATTCACTTTTCTTGTTGCAGGGGTACAAAGACATTTTAGCCTGGTTTTGCTTGTAGGGCACTCCCAAACATTGTGCAAATGCCACGCTCATCACCTGGTGATCAGACACCCACCTGAATTTTTGTAACTCAGTGTTTTTATTGCAAGCAGCTGTTGTGACTGCATGAGAACTCTGAGCAATTAAACAGAGCTTAGTATCCTCATTGTATATTAAAAATATTTCATTGTCTGCAAAACAAAATAATCAGAATTAATGTATTTATGATGAGCATCTGGTGAGGGGAGCTTGTGAGGGAAGAGATGTGCTGTTGATTCTATGCTGATCTGACTCATGTCAGGAGACTGTAAATCTGAGTCACTTTTGCAAAGATCAAACAGCATTTTCAAGACTTTTATCTCCTTCTCAGAAGGAAAAATAAGTGCAGCTCATATAAATACAATACAGAGGAATAAGAGCACATAAAATACATTATGACAGCTTCAAAAATATCATCACTACAATGGAATTTTTATGAGTATAGTGGATTTTATTTTTCTAATTCCCTCCTGAAATACACATTTCTTTCAAGATTTCCAAAAGAGACTTTACTGAAGATTTGCAAGTTTGCCATCACTTCATGGACTATAGATTTGGTCGTGTTACATAAATCTCCACAGGGCTGCATTTGTGCTTAATACAGTTAGTGAGTGAGACTTCTGTGACTCTTGTTCCTTCTGTAACTGGCATGTCCTGTTATGGTTTGGGTTTTTTTTTTAGGATGAAAAACTGTGGAACAGTGACTTGTTATCTTGCCTTGTTCCGGTATGCTCTCATTAGTACGTCTGTCATAAAAAGTCAACATAATTCACACAATCAAATCACAAACATGCTCACAAGAAGCAACACCAGGCAGTGTATAGAGGTAAAAATACTATAGGTGTGTGCCTGTGTGCCTGTGCATTGTTATGGAAAGACAACATGTGAATGCTAAACAAGCTAGCTAACACTCCCAAAGGATTATAGGTAGTTTAGTTTAGTAATCCATCAAGACCAGCAGGCCCTGCTGGGAAGGGCTGCCCAGTACTACAGTTGTACTGCCAACATGTAAAGCAGGTCATTCAGTGCTGGGCATCGGTCTGTGGACACAGCTGCCTGCTTTTCAAAATGTCAAGTAGCATACAGCTCCCACTGGCTTTGGGTCATGAGGGAGTGAGATTTAGACTACAGGGAATATTCTAGGACCTATAGGACAGGAGGGCAAGGCTTTGCCTTTCAGTTCTCTGTGCCTCAAATCCCCACCTGGAAACAGAGATGTAGCATCACCCCTGTATCCATCTGAGAGAATAACCAATAAGGGACAGTGAAATACCCTTCCAAACACTAAAGTAAATTTGTAGGACAAGGGTAGGATGTTAGGGCACAGCCAATGTTGAGTAGTGAACAGAGCAGAAAGTGTCTGGGAAATTCTGGGAAGCTATGACAGGAAGAATAGTTTTTGTTAGGGTATCTGTATTTAATGCTTGAACTCTCCCAAGAAGGCCCTGTATTACTTCGACCAGCTTAGTAATCTATGGAAGTTTCACTTCTTTAGATCTAAATTTGGAGCTAAGACCTAGTTTCTTCTTTTCTTGTCCATTTAGACAGAAAGTTTCAAATCTTATTAATCTTTTATTTCTTCCTGCTAACTAAAGTGCTTTGTGTAGTTTCTTACTGCTAAATAAAGTGCTAAGTTTCAGCTATTGCCCCTCATAGTATTTTTGGGTCTAATAATAGGAGTTCTTGCTTGAAACTGTGAGGTTCATGCTTGGGCTGTCATGTGGGTTTGGGTCCCAGCTCACAGAGCAGAGGGGAGAGCCCCTTTTTGCATGGGCTAGTGCTGGCACAGCTCACACGGCACAGTGTCTGCTTTCAGAAGCTGTGATTTGTACCCCACTCCTCCACAAATCTAATGAATTGAAGGATAAAGGAAAAACGTCCTTGAACCTTATCACCATCCTTACATCAAAAGGGAGCTGTGATCTGTCCTTGGTCAGCTTCTGAACCTTAATTATGCCTCTCATCCTTACTCTGATAGCCGTAGTGGTTATTCCAGGGCTGTTCTTGACTCTGATCTTTTTAATATTTTTTTCACTGGCATCTGCTCAGCCACAGTATTACGTCTCACATCAATCCACAAGCTCCATCTCATCCCACACAACCTCATCCTAAGGCTAGGACATAGATATACAGCACCCTATTTAATTCCTTTCTCTTTTTCATTTTTCATAACTCAGTCACATATACAAACAAGGACTGTGGAGCACACTGTGAAGTCCATCTACTTCACAGAGCAGACATAACCAATAATTAAGTTGTATCCAAAAGGAAATCTTTAGCCGCATACACGGCTCTGTCCTGACTTCTGATTCTCAGCTTTACCACATCTTGACTCTTCCTCTCTCATTAAAAGTGAACCAACATCTCTGTATTTGCATCTTTTTTAAACTTCTGTGGACCACTCCAGTTAGGATGAATATGAAATGCAGGGCAGTCAAGCTGTGTGAAAATCTTAAAGAGCCTGAGAAACAAGCAAGAAAACAAAAATGCCCACTTTCACCTCCACTTTTGCAGGGGATAAAAAACAAAGACTCACCGAGTGTCTGAAAAGCAGTGTGAACCAAAGACAGGAAAACTAAGACTGTAGAAAAAGTCAAGTGTTTCATTTCTTTCTTCTTATTCACAAAGCGATGAGCTGAAATTAATTGCTGCAGTAGAAGTCTTTAAGGAACCAGTTGGCGCTGGCTCCTTCTCAGTTTTGGAGAGTTTTAGTTGAAAGAGAAAACTCTGGGCTCTAAATAAGGAAATATCCTGTCACATGTGGTATTTTGAAATCTATAAATAATTAAAAAATTCAAACTTTGCAGTGAAGTTTCTTTCCATTCGAATGCAAGTGGCAAAGTTTGAACAGTTCAACATCATTCCGCTGAATTATTTTTAACTTTCTTGGTTCTGCTCTGGGATTGTAAAGTCCTGACCCTCAAAGACAAAGAAGCAGGGAGTGCGATTTAAATGGATGTACTTTAAATCTCATACGTACAGACCTGGGAAACTCAGAAAAAAATAGATGCAAATTTCTTGACCAGATAGGTCTTCGCTGCTACAAAAGATGTATTCATTCAATTTGATGCACCAGGCAATGTTGACTATTTCAGTGTGAAAAATTAACCCAGACAGGACAATTTAATTTTACTTGGTAGCTTGACAAACTGGGCATTGTGTATACACCTGGCTTTTATCTTCTCTGATTTATCAACTGGCAAAACTGCTGTTATTTCATGTGAATTTATCTCAGTAGAACCAATACAAATTAGCTAAATCTTTACAAATCTTTGTTAACCAGTGATTTTGACAACAAAATTGCCTTTCAAAATCATTTAATCCATAAAGTACAAATGAATTTTAATACTTAATAATTCTTTCTTTGTACCAGGTGTAAATGAGACAAGCAAAGAGGAATATTCTCAAACATTACAAATGAGCTGTAGCCTTTTATTAAGTGGAAATCAACTTCAGCCATGATGCAAAATCCCTTATTTGTTTTGAAGGAAAAGGAAGAAAGATATTCAGCCAAAATTGCCCTTAGAATTTTCTCTCATTTTTCATGGCTTTATTATGAAGACAAATTTCACAATATATTCTGCAAGGGCAAAACGTCACTTAATGTGACAGAAGAAACCCATTTACACAGTATCGGGTCTACAGAGCTGTGTTACCAATATCAACTGTCAAAATATCAAAATTATAAATAATGGTATTATTTTGGAGTTGGGTTTTTTTCATCTGTTTACTCTTTTCATTTGCCTTCCCTTTATCATTAGTCATCAGATAGCACTGAATCCAATTCAGTGTCAGTATTTACAAAAAAGAGAAATGGGCATGTGTTGTAACTTGCTTGAAGGAAAGAAAAGGTGTAAGATCAAGGGGACTGTCAGCAAAAGTAGTCTGAGTACAGACAGAATGCCCTTCATTCCTTATCCTCTGCACTATGTTTTGTTTGACTGCAGTATCTACAAACGAGCAATCCAATGTCATGTGAATCTCTCCTTCCCAATGACCTCTTCTATACAGCTCTTATGCACTTTCTAAGGGTCTGTTTTTCCCAGAGATCCTTGAGATCTTTTTCTTTTTTTTTCTTCAGTCTGTCATAGACAACATAGAATTCGTAAAAAACTTAAACAGCACAGGAGACCGCTAAAGCATTTCACTACCAAGACACTGTGGTGTGCCCCACTGCCTTCCTGGCCTGTAGCATGGATACAGTGCCCAGTCATCAGTCCATTTGTCAGAGAGCTGGAGGATAGTAAAAGAATCATAGAATCATAGAATGGTTTGGGTTGGAAGGGACCTTAAAGATCACCTAGTTACAATCCCCCTGCCATGGGCAGGGACACCTTCCACTAGACCAAGTTGCTCAGAGCCCCGTCCAACGTGGCCTTGAACACTTCCAGGGATGGGGCATCCACAACTTGTCTGGGCAACCTGTTCCAGTGCCTCACCACCCTCACGGTGATGAATTTCTTCCTTGCATCTAATCTAAATCTACCCTCTTTCAGTTCAAAGCCATTACCCTTTGTCCTATCACTACATGCCCTTGTAAAATGTCCCTCTCCAGCTTTCTTGTAGGCCCCCTTCAGGTACTGGAGGGCTGCTATAAGGTCTCCCTGGAGCCTTCTCTTCTCCAGGCTGAACAACCCCAACTGTCTCAGCCTGTCCTCATAGGGGAGGTGCTCCGTCCCCCTGATCATCTTCATGGCCCTCAGAAGGGGCCCTTAGAAGGCATCTTAAAATCAACAATCAAGTGAAATAGAAACAGGAATGGATTCTTCTAGCTTTATTTGGTATCCACTTTATTTTATAGTCTATTTATATTTCTTTTCAGTCATATGCCTTGTTCACGTTTCTGTGTTTCTTCCTGTTAGCCCCTCTCTTAAGGTAAATGACTCATTAGATCACCAAACCATGTAACATCTCTGCATGCTAATTAAACAACACTGAAGTATTATTATGTGAGCTATAGATCCTTTATTGATATAGTCTCATATTCATAACTGATACAAACCATTCAAAGTCATAGAATATGTCTGAGTGTTTGCAAAGATTTACTTGTTTTGCAAAATCCAAGTTGAAGCCATGAATGTAGGACAAGTATTTGCATTTCACTTATAATACTATGGCAAGGAAGATACTTGTGCAGAGAATGTGAAACAGGGGCAATAATGGGCAAAAAAAATTCCTGTAAATTTCTGTTTATTCCAAACACCATTTTACTTCAGTAACACTAAGCGTTCTTCAGTACGCTGTGGTGAGATATATTCTCGAAGTGCAGGCTTTGGGTCTGAGTCCTCTGCAAAGAGAGTGCAAACTATATGGCTGCACTTGACTCACTATGCGATGCTGCCACATATCTCTAAAAAGAGAGAACACTAGGGCATTAATCTATAACTTTTAAATCTAAATTCACAGTAGTTCTGCTATTTGTCATGCTTGTTTAATAAGCCATTTTATACAGTACTGAGTCTTAGTCCTGAGAGTATTTCTTGAAAAGCACAGAGCAGTAGCTCTAATCCATACCAAAGGAATAATTGCTAATTTTAGTTCATAGTGTCTGTTTGTTAGATGCATGTAACTTTTACTAAGATTTCCTTTGTTCCAGCTAGATTTTTTTTTTTAAGCTTAACCATATAGTTTGGCTGTGTTATCCCATTAGACGATGCTCTGTTCATTTTTTTCTTTGTCATTGGTAGAATCCTTTTCATCGTCCTTTCTAGTTAGGACACAGCTGTATTCTAGCCGTGTGTTTTGCTGCCTCACTTCTCTTTGCGTCTCACTTTGAGTTTTGATCTTGAATAAGAAATAAATCATGAAACCCATCCCTAATAAAATGATGAGGACCAGAGTAAGTAGCATCCACATATTCATGTGACTGTGTGCTTTGTCCTTTTTGGCATCTGTAAATAAATGCAAAGCAAATAGAAATGGGTGTACTGTAGCCATAAATAAATATGAAGAATACTGAAAACTATTGGTTTGATTTCCCCCTTAATTACCAGGCTGTTAATCAGCAACCCACATTTATGAAGGAAATGGAATATAACTTCAACATCTCCTGGCCTTCTTCCACTGTTCTCTTGGGGCAAGGATAGGAGGGTGGGCAAAGAAGCTATGATAATTAAGGTGTAGATATTATTGTATGGGGTTTTTTAGGATAAGTCTTTTATTAAAAATCTGTCATAACATCTCTGTGTCAGTCCCCCTCATAGATCTTAGCGTGCAAAAGAAGGAGCAAAGAGGGGGTGATCAGTTTACCAAAGCATTTAGTTACCCTGGGATGCCCTAAGTGTCTCATAGGTACTGCTAAATTATGCTGGGAATGAATGGCAACTAAGTAAATTAAGCTCATACAAATAAATATATAAAAGACAAATAAATAATAAATACCAATTCATAAAAAACCCCAAGTATTTCTTTTCATGTCTCTTTGAAACCATTGGGAAGAAAAAATAAATCGTACCTTCCATGTTTGCAGCTGCTTTAAGAATGGCTGTCAAAGGTAAAGACAAATGTTTAGTCAAAATCTAAAAAGGTCACATTTTCATCCTGACAGTTTTGTGTTAGCAAAAGGTCTGGTAACCTGCACATCAGGGTTACCTCATCACTTCTAGAAACACATTTGCTAAATTAACAGAGATGAAAAGGTGTGATTGATTTTTTAACCTGATATTCACTGTAATAAAACTGCAGTGTTTTGCATATTAAAGCCCCCTTCTTGCTTCTTTTTTAATAACCGAAGAATCTCCAAGCACGGGTAGTTTCTGACTGTTTTAGATGGACTCTCTCTTCTACCCTGGTTAATAAATCTTGCCCTTGTCACTGGATCTGCATGCCTGCAGAGACTGGGAAAAACTTGATCGAATGCTGAGGATATTTGACAGTTTTCCTGTACTGCACACAATTCCTTTGAGACCCAGCAGATTTTAATTTACCATAATTCATTTGCATCTATAATTATATTTATAAGCTCGAGCTTTCTTATGCAGTTTTTCCCGGCCGTGCAAAGAGGGCGCCATCTGCAAGATATTTCTCGGCGCACTGGGTGCGAGCTGGATGGTGGCCAGTGCAAGAGCAGATCTCCTCCATGGGCAGTGGGAGCCGCAGGGAGAGTTGGGGTGCGCGTTCCAGCACACAAAGCACCAGGAGCCGGGCTGCTGCAGCAGAAGCACAGCAACGCATTAAGCTCCAGCGTGTTTGCAAGCACGAAGGAAGTGCAACTGTTAAATCGCCCCTTGGAAGGATGCAGAGCTCACTGTAATGTAATATTTGCTTGTGCTGAAACCCCTTTCTGCTGGAGAACCTGGTGTCAGGGAATGCTCTCTGTACTTTGGCGTTGCATGTAGGGGCCACTCACAGTTGAACCCAGCAAATAAAGTATGTGTTGACACCGAGTTTCTGCTTCCTGATAGATCTGGTAACAAAATATTAGCTTTCTGTAGTGTCTGTTGCTCTGACTATCCAAAGAAATTTAGGAGTTGCCCTAAACGAAGAATTTTCCTTTTCAGAAAATGCTCTGATGCTGCTCTGAATGTGTATGGCTGCTTTCCCCACCAGCTGCAGCTTTGCTCTGGGAGGGGAAAGGACAGAACCTCAGAAACATCCCGAACCTCGGGGTTGTGAAACAGAGCAGGAAATAGTACTTTTTTTGCAGAATTAACAGTTAAACTGCAAAATACCACATGGCTGCTTGGCTCACGATATTCTGATATTTCTACTTCCTGACCAAAGCAGATGGTGCTCAGTTACACAAAACACAATATTAGAAAAAAAAAAAAATGCTAACCAAAACACTTCCACTATTTTCAAAGGTCACTATACACGCTCCGGATCATGCTTCCGTTCTGTTATTATTTAAATGGAATTGCTTCATCCATCTCTTACTGGAACAGCATGTGTCTTAGTATAGCAAGAGGAAGAAAAGCAAATTATTGATGCAATCCTTGTTCCATAGAAAGTGAATGCGAATGTTAGCAGGAAAATATATGTGTATGTTGGATGGGAGCAAAACAACAAAGGAGTTTAAAAATTTTCCGGAAAATATTGATAATCTCTAGTTATTAATTGAATATTCGTCACAGAATGCAAGAAAATCTGAAGCTATGAAGCAATAAAACATGAACAGAGCAGATAAAAAAAGGATAACTCTATATTTTCATATTATTTTTGTCTGAAGGCTGAAACAGGTGATAAGGAAGACTGTAAATACAGCGTTTTATGTCGGTCTTTTGTAATGGTCATATTGTGCTATTACTACTGAAATAAATCTATAAACATCAAGAGCAAATATTAAAGAAGTCACTTACTCTTTGGTTTCTTACAAATAAAACCCTTTTGGGAAGAGCAAGGAAGGATACTCCAGTAGCCGGAGAACGCAGACAACTCCACGCAGTAATCAAGCTTGTCCTCCGAGGGCTGTCCTTCACCCCAGTTGACAAAGTCTAAGGCACTGTTGTCTTGCCAGAGCATCTGCCCTAATGTTACAAATGTTAGTAGCAATACTAATAGTTCCATATCAAAGTTCTTCACTAATATTTGTGAATAGTAATATTAATATCATTACTTTATTCAGCCTAATAAAGCAATACTACTTTCTTCAAAAATACCATCTGTGGTTATTTTCTAATGCATTTTATTTCTTTTGATTCTCTTCTTAAAAACAATATAATTGCTTTTCCAAATTATGATTTGCAGATTTGCCAATCATAACTTAGTTTTAATTTACATATCCCCATATTTTTGTCTAGGGTACTGAAGTCTCAAAAAAAATAACGCTAGGCTTTCTTTTTTTTTAATTTCTAAATTATTATTTCAGCAGCAATCATTGAAAATCAAGCAACTTTTACTGTAACACTTAAACATATGCTTAGATAAAATTAAAACATTTTTGCATAAACTGAAACAAAAATTTTGATGTATCAATGAGTTAAAATGAATCTAAAAAAAAATCCTTTCTGACTGATTGTGGATTGACACTAGTGCATGTTTTCCACCGCACGCTTTTTCTGGTAGCCAGCAGTCTAATTGTCTTCATACAGAGATACAGAGAAGCTCGATGCTGTGGGCTCAAGCCAGACACCCGCAACTCCCACGTGGGTTCTCCCCAGCCGTGAGAAGATGAGAGCCAGCCGGGACATGTTCCCCACCGGGGCACAGAGCAAACAGGGTGGGAAAGGCTTTCTCACAGACCAGGAATAGGAGACATGTCCTCAGGGAGGGCTGAGGTCGGAGCGTTGGATACATGTCATTGGCTGTGGTCCTCTGTGAAGGTCCTTGGTGCCACTGCAACCATAAGCAGCTGTGCAACATTATCATCGGTTACAGCAGTTCCTGGATTGTTCAAATTTAGAAATGAGGCCCCATGATTGCCTCAGGTACGAACAGCTGAAATTACATGTTATATCTCCCTTTCTTAAAGAACAGTATCTTCTGTGTTGTGCCTCTCGAGATATTCTTATCACCTCTCCACATCTTTGCTACTGAACCAGATATAGACAAGATATTTTAATTGAGGCAGCCAATGGTGGCATCCCTTTGGTGGACCCATGCAATATCCAAGACCCATAACTGAAGCAAAGCAGATTTCTTTTCTACAGCCTTTCATACCTATTGGATAAAACCATCAACTTCCAAGAATTTTTAGGTTATATGCTATCAAGCTATCTTTTTGTTTTCAACTGGCTTCTATTGTACTTCAATTAGTTCCTTAAAAACAACAATGTATCTTATTCATATTTCTGTCCATTTAATGAAGTCTATTTGTGATTATTTATGGAAGTTAAAATAGTTACCATTTACATTTCTGTATATTCCTATCCAAAAGCCACTTGTCTTGGTTGTGTATAAGTCTGCATGCTCTGCTAAAAAGTTTGATTCAGCTGGATCTTCAACAGAAGTCAACATACCGCCTATAAGAAAACCAACGGAAGATGATTGGAGGTATTCTCTGCCATAGAAGTCAGTGGTAGTTACAGCCTTTGATATAGGATAAAGTTAATAATACAACCTCTCCTGCTGGTAGGGAGTAAGCAAGGATTTATATAAAGACCAGGAAGTAGCATTCAGCTGTAGGGGAACAGCACAGATTGTGAGTGATGTCATCAGAAATGAAAGACATGAAAGCACAGTGAAGATGATGATTTTTAAACACCAGGCAAACTGCACATTATTTTCAAGTGATTGGATAGCATTTTTCATAGGTATTACAGATGATGATTTATTTGTTCTTCATGGTTTGACAGGATATTATGTAGCATGTAATACTGTGCAGCAAACAAATTGGAAATTCAAACTGAACTATTAATTTTTCTGGCAATGGTGGTGGAGTAAGAGGGCTAAGAGGATCTAAAAAGATATGAAACAAAGGGACCCATTTCTTTTGGGTGGTATAGTGCTTCCCTTCCTCCTTCACAGCTTCCTGAAGCATGGATGATGTAGCTGATGATTCAGCAGCATAGGTGGAAAGGGCCAAGGAGCAGCTCATGGTCTTGGCCAGGACAAGATGCCGCCGAGATGAGGGAGGAAAGCGTTTGCCCTCCCCGGGCTCTGCAGGCTCCCAGGGAGCCCTGCTGCTAGAGCAAGGACTTTCAGGCAGTACATGCAACTACTTTCAGATCACGCACCCCGAGTTAAAAATAAGTGATTGTTATTATGATATTTATTTCTGCTCTTCTGTAGGGAGAGATACAGAAAAGAAGGGCTAAGGCGAGAAAGAAGTTAATCCATTTTAAAATCTTACTAAAAAGAGAAATTTTGTGAATGAAGAAATATAACAGGAAACAAGCACAGCTGGAAAAAAACCAAGGAAAATTGACCACCTTAATTTCAACATAACTGAAAAGCAAACAGCATCAACAGTGAAAAATAAATGAGACATTGATTTCCTTTTTTAATATGTGCAGATTTTGCAGCATTAGTTTTCAAGACTTTTTTAAAGTGATCTTTTTGTTTAACATCAAGATTGTAATCCTTTGTCTTTGGGCAAAAATAATAATCACCTGATTGAACACAGTGAGTCACAGACTGAGCCCAGCTCATTTCATTGGCATTGAAGTTATAGCAGTGGCTTCGGAAAGGAATCCAAGATATGTGATCAGATTCAGGACATTTTCCAATATCCTGTGGGGGATCAGAAAGAAGTATGCCTAGAAGAAATGAGATATTATGGATGCTTTCATTCAGTAGGGATTGCAGTTCTTCAGATATGAAATCCAGTTTAAAAAAACCCAACCTTTCTTAAAGGTACTTAAAATATTCTTTGGCACACAGTGCTAGAATTACCAGTGACTATGTCAAGACTGACAATGAGGAGCGGAACTGCTCAGTCACAGCTGAATGATTCAGTGTGAGCCAGCGCTCTTCTCTGTTACCAACTAAATCAAGCTTGGACTGTCTCAAGGATATTTGAGTGTTCAGGGGTTTTTGGTTCTAGCTTATTTTGTTATAACTGACGAATTTGTATAAATAAAAGATGCAGTAAAAAGCAGGAAAACAAAAGCCAGAAAACTCCCAAACCCTCAAGAGGCTCAAATAAGAATTTGATTCTAAATGAAATATCATCTAAATCGTAGTTTACTGTGGAAATTTCCCATTTAATATTTTCCTCAAGATACTAGTCCTTACATAAAATTTCTGAACAGCTTTTACTCTGACAATGCACAGAATAATCTGAAGCTCATTGAATATTTATGTAGTAGCCCCTCATTTTCCTGCGAGCAATGACATTATGGAATGATACAATAACGCTGTCAGTTACTACATGTGTTTTTAAGACGAAAGTTGCAAATGAATAGATATGAAGTTCAGAGCACGGTCTGGAAAAGAAATTAAAGAAAAACTACACAAGAACAGATCAAGAGAAACTCAGAATTTCCATTAACTCCGTATCACTAGAGCTAACAGCAGTTGCTGTAATACAAATGAGAGAGCAAAAAGGTTCAGTCCCATCCTAAGGTTTGCCTGTAGCTTTTAATTTGTAGTATTCCTCAGTGACACCCATAGAATCACTATGAAGTATGAACTTTTGTTTGGGCCAATAACAGACTTTTTTTTCCCAGATACAACTTTTCCTTCTTTCCCAGTTTTTAGAATCTAATAAGAGTGAAGCTGTAACCAGTGTATGAACGCTGCTTATGTTGAAGGAACGAAACTTATTTTATACTCAGTGGACTTTATTGATTACAATCCGTCCCACAAAATTCCTGTCAGCAAAAAGTCTCACATTCTAGACTCGAAGTGAAATGTTTAGTACTCCCACAATGTCTATGTTCTGTCTGCCTGCGACGTAGGATAACTCCTATGGCAGTTATCACCCCAGTCCAGTAAAATGGCAGTATCTTGGCTGGTGGACAACAACTCCATCAAAATAAAACATTGTTCATGCAAAATAAACATATTGACATTACATACTCAGGCTTATTATTCCTTATAATATAGTTAGAAATTTGTATTTCAGTCGAAGCAGATTGAGCAAGGTTTCTGCCCTAAAACCAAAAGTAATCACCATAGCTTACCCTCAGATTTTTTGCAGACAGGAAAATGTTTTTCATTACAAGGTGCTGTTTTCCAGGTCCCACGGAGCTCTAGGTAGACACAAGCTATTTTCTGTTTTGGTTCTCCATAGTACCACTTAGAAAAAATTATTTTCTTTTTATCAGCCCATCTGTAATAGCCATAACTCTAAAATTGAAACAGACATTTGACATAATTTTTCTACACTCTCATCTGATGTTTCAGGTAAGTGGATTTATACAAGTGCACATTTTCACAGTGATATATAGAGCTCAGTTTGTATATCTGTGCTAGTACTGTTAAAATATTAATTGAATCAGGACTCAGCAATGTAGAAGTAAGACAGCAGTATGCCTCCCATGCTGAAACAGCTCATGAAGGTGTTTTGAAGGCTAAATGGTGCTTCCCAGGTGCTGCTGACGTTCAGTCCCTTATCAGGCAACACCGTGAGGTGGAATCACTGTCCCAGAAGAGTCAGGTCAGCGTGAAGAGCAATGTGACCACAGGAACATGAAACCTGTGGAAAGCTCAGGTGGAAGTGAGTCTCAAAGTTGGCTTTCAAACAAGGACTCTAAGCTCAAGTACAGTTTTGAGGAGAAACATTCAGGAGTAAACTGCAGCTATCAAAAATCTGATAAAATTTGTTTGTTAGGAGCAAAAGATAAATACACAGCAGCAGGGAGTGTTAAGTCTTTGTTTAGTCTTCCCCCCCACCTCCTGCCCTTTTTTTCTCCCCAGAAAGAATCAGAAGAATTACAAGGAAAAGAGAACAGACCCAGACAGTATACTGCTGACATTAAGAACTGAGGGATAAAATGTGATCCCACTGTAGTGTCTAGGTGTGTCAAGAGGCCAGGTACACAAGCCCCTCCTGAGCTTGGCACCATCAGGGCAAGATTGCTGCCTGGGGAACAGGAGGAACCACAAAGCTTCACTCCCGCAACAGCAGGGATGGCTCATTTATATTGATAAGGACCAGAAGAACATGCCTGGTGATCCAAACTTGATTGTAATGGAATCTTAACTGCTTTCTAAACCATGTTTCTATGACTGTAAAAACAACCACATTTGATATCAACTGGACTTAAACACTGTTATTTTGTTTTGGATAGAGATGTCCCGTGGACTTGTGCGAGTGGGAGGATTCATGTCAAGGTTGGTGATTACCAATCACTTATATATTCTAAGAGCAAGCATTTTGTCTGGTAGGGAGAAGCACTGTTAGAATCATGAAATACGTATTGTTCAGCAACAAGTTAATTGTCTCAGACAATATAGCCTTCTAAGAGGCTTTATCAGAGTGCTGCTGCATCATATAATCAGAAATGCTATTTTTACACAACATTTATTGTAAGTTCTCCCTAGGGATACTGAATTTCAGACATGTTTTTCTATGTTATAGATCAGTGTGGAATCACAATTAGTGAAAACAATCACGAGGTAAGAAAATTACTACTGATGAAAAAGCTCTTTTTTATTATCAAGGTAGATTAGTCAGCTCAAAGAACAATGCAATAGAAACATGAAAGTTAAGCGCATTGAGCAACTGCATATTCACTAGGGAAGCTGAAGCTCATTTTGGCACTCAGTCACAGAACTAGTAAGACTGATGCTCACTCGAGTGTTACACAGTGGTGGACCTGGATCTCCATATTCACTTCTTCTGGTACAGTATAGCTTTTACTGCTTTTAATCTTTGGGACTTAGCAGGCGTAACAAGGAGGGTGTTCAGAAGCACATGGTATGTCCTGTGAACCCTTCTGAACCAAAAAGTAATGAAAAAGCTACAGCTGCCAATGAGCACAAGGCACTAGCCTTAATGACCCTGTTGGTCCCTTTGAGTAGAATTCAACTCTCCTAAAAATGGCTGTGTAAATTTAGCCAGGCAGTTTGACCTAAGTGTCTAAGATTCCCATAGAGTTAGTAAAGAGCGGCCTGCACTGTCAGAGGTTCCAATCCTTCTCCATTGCCTAAGATGGAGTTTAATGATTTAAGATGGATGAAGTTAAATGGAGTGCTGTCCACCAGTCCTACGTTCCTAAATCTGTTCATGCTACAATTCTCCCTGCTGATAGCAATCCAGTCATAGCATTTAACCACACCACATCAATTTATTAGTCTTACCACATTGCTGTTGAGTCCAATCCATAAGGGCTCTCCATATTGCGCTGCCTGCAGCAGCAGGAATATATTACTGTAATAATCAAAAATGCTGGCAAGCTCTGAAGATTTCTCCTTGCAGGCTTTTCTTGCTTCTTCCCAATTCATTTTAGAAGGAATGATTAAATAGCTGCTGTTACCATAATGGATGAAATCAGAATCTGGAGCACTTGTGGAATGAAACAGTTCAGGCTCTGTAGGAAAGATGTACAAATTCAAGAGGAAGGGGAGAAAACAGTGAAAATTACTAGCTACCTGAATAGCAGTATTACTTTTGAGTAACAGATGAATATAGTCTGGCAGCACAAGCAGCAAGTAAAAGCATTTCTTATTTGAAGCACAGGAGATCTATTTTAACGGTAACTTGGAATTATTTGTAACTATAGTGTAAATAGTGCATTCAGGGATTAGGGAGCGGCAGAGGACGATCTGTGTGTATCTATAGACATACACTGCACCAGATGAAATGATGTGAATACTGGTCATGCAGTGATCCTCCCCCCAGAGCTCTCTAGGTTCCTCTCCCACAGTGCAGGTGAAATTCCTCCCAAGCACAAGCATGGTGCAGGATCTCCACACCATTTCAGTCTCAAAATAGGGGTGAATTTCATTCTAAGCCAAGTTTGCAGCTCTGCTGCTGCTTCTTTCCCATGCAGGATCAAGTGAGAAAGGAAACTGTAGTTGTACCTTAAATGATATATGTGGAAGTAGAAGACAAAGACCTAGAGGTAGTGATGGGGACAGAAAAAAAGAACAAGAACTGCCTTCGCGTTCAGTCAGCGTCAAGAACACCCTGGCAATTGTTCTTGCTAGTGACGCCCTCGTGCAGCTTTCTGCACTTGCACGGGACACAGCTGTGAAGCATCTGGCCCAGCTGTGGTGCCTTCCTGTATTTTTGCTTGCTGCTCAGCAGTTCCCTGTTTCTATTCCTGCAGACTCTGCAGTGTAGCTGTGCTCCGGATGTGTCTCCCACCCTGAGGATACACGAAGAAAACTAGAACTTTTGCCCCTCTGATTATTGCTGGTCTTGTGATATAAAAACATTGCTAGAGACGGACAAGCAAAATAACCAGTTTAACTGACCTCAGTTAACTCCCCAGTGGAGTATGCGTAAGGGTTTTTTAGGGGTGGAGGGGAGGGTAAGGTCTGGGGGTGAGGGTGGGAAAGCTGCTTTTAGTGTATTGTCTAGCTAACTAAGATACCTATGGTGGAGGTCACTCATGGATTTGCCTTTATGCTTTGTATTTGCATTTGCAAAATAACCTGATTCAGATACCTATACCTGTGCTAGTTGGGTAAAGCACAGATGGCTAAACTTTCCTGTCAGTAGAGGAAAAAGGCATTTTGAAGGCATAGCTCTTCTAACCTGTTTTGGGCATTTGCCTCAGGATGAGGCAGGTGAATCCTGCCTTCAAAGTGACTACTTGCCATGTTCAAGCAACTGATTTAAGTGTAGATGCCTGCAGGGTAGGTGAAGTCAGCCTCTGTGAGTGTTGGTGGGTATGCTGGTAGGGGAGAGGCCGCAAAGTCAAAACTTTTTTATAATCCTTATCCCAGAGTGGGTTTTGTGTCTGGAACTCCTGAGCTGGGAAAGTAGCTCTGCTTCCCTCACCCTGGCTGCTACAGGCACAGCTGGGCAGTTACAACTGAGGACTCATACGGTTGGATTGTTCAGTAAATATCTTCCGACAAAGAAAGTGAAAAATAAAACTTACTGCTGTCCATCTGGCAAATATAGCTTTTGTTATGCTGGCAGTCAGTGTTTTCCCAGTACCCTACTTCATCTACAGATCTTTTCGTCATTGCAATACAGTCAGTCTAGGGAAAAATGGAAAAAGAAAGTTATAGCTGATAAAGTGCAAAATGTCTGACAAAGTAATAGAAATAGGTTTGAGAAGACAAAGTTAATAGCTTTCTTTTCTAATTTTCTGGCTCTTATTTTCATTTATTGTTTCTTGGAAATTAAATGTATTATATTATATATCTTAAGCAAATGTACTTTCCTTGGCAGATTACTGCAAGAACTTTTGTCAGTTTATTAAAATTTCTTGGAGTTCACTAAAGCTATTTTTATTATGTAGTTGCGGTAATCTGTACTGAATTTGTTGAACTTTCATTTGGATTCATGCTGTACAAGAAGAAACAATAAAACAAAGTAAAAATACTAGCTAGTAATACTGAATATTTTCAGTAAAATCTAATAGTTCTCATAATTTTAATTAATTCTAGCAGTAATTATAATACAGGACTCCTTTTCTGCAGTTCTAGACTTCTGCAAAAGAATGACAATAAGTGTAGACTCTAAACAGTCCTATTAATCTCTGGGTACAGCTTTAAAAACTTGATCTCTGAAATATTCAGTTGACTTCTGCTTTAAGCCATAGAAATATAGGATCCTAGCTGAAACAGAAGTCAGGCTGGTTACTCTAACCTTGAGTATGTTATCTAAGTTACAGGTTTTCTCATTCTTTTTCTGTTTACCTGTATTGTAATATACTTCCAGTCAACTTTTTTGTATTTATCTCTAAATGGGAATTGTCTTGCCCACTTGGAATAGTCAAAAAAGCTTCCGTCTGTCCAAAGATATATACCCTCACTGTTAATGTCATTCAGTCCAATCCACGTTTCATTGGCAACATCCTTTAGGTGGAAGGTAAAGAAGGCTGTTAAGGAAAAAGAAAAAATCAGAGAAAGAGAGTATCTAAGTAGTTGCCTTTCTTCAAATTCAATGTAAACTGAATTACAAATAAAACGACCAATCAACTTGTAAAAATATTGGAAATATCAAGTTCAGTATTGTTAGACTATAAGTTAATGGTAAAAGAGAAAAATTATAATGGGTAATTGAACTGAAGCAGTTTGTTTTTGTTAAAAAAAAAAAAAAAGGAAAAGTTTTTTAGATAACAGTTATACAGACTTCCTGGAAATATTGTAGAAATTAGGGCTAGAAGGGACTTCAAAAGGATTAATCGGTCTTCCCCAAGTAGCATCAACTGCACATATGTCATTTCTGATGCATGTTTGTTTACTGTCTAACTTGAACATCTGTAGGCATTTCATCACTATGAACTATTACTATTTATCCCATCTTCCAAGGCCATGGGGAACAGATTATTCCGTTCCCTCCACATGACATTTTTGCCTAGAGATGGGAAGTATCATAATATCTCACTCCAGTCTTCTCTCTGGATCAAGCAGCTCCAGGTCTTCCTTCATAGGTTATGCTATTTAGATCTGGAGGCTAGTTCGGCCTTGTCATTAGAAGGTTCAGATGTCATACCTTGCACTTGCTCATTGTGTATAGAGGCCAAATTTCCCCCTAATTCTATACAAGCACTTCTCGCAGAGTGCCAAGTCAGTCTCTCTTCTTCTCTGGATCCAAATATTTTATAACACTGTGGGGAGAGTAAAGGATTAGACAAAATTTCAGGTGTTGAAGAGTATTAAAACCATTGTTTTTGATTAATTCAGTTCTAGTCCCGGCATGTAAAGAGCAGCAGATGGGGGATCTGCTGAAATGTGAATACTTTCAGCGAGCAAGGAGACCCAGCTAATCACAGTGATGTGCGTGCAGAACTTACAGACCTGTGGTCTGTCTAAGGTTAGTGCTGGGCAAGAGTGGGCAACCTGCAAAAGCTTTTGAGGAATTAAATAGATACCCAAGGTGCATGGGTAGAGATTTTGGGTCACATTACTGAAAAGTAGAATTTTTGAGGGACTGAAACTATTTCCTGATTGGGAACATAATTTGGGGCAGGCATCTCAGGTCAAGTTGTTTCAGTTATATACCACAGACTTAGTGCTAAAGCCTGAGCTTGTGTGAGCACTCAGCATGAGTGAAACAGCGTCAGGAAGAAATACTCTTTTGTATTGTGTATTAGTATCTCATGGGGATTCTTCCTGAATACCAGTGTAAAAATTTGGTTTTGTGGTTGTGTATGTTCTGAGGGACAGAAGACAAGTTTTTTTAACTGGCATATGCTGCTTCTCCTTTTTTATGCCCTTTGAATTTTTCCTATTTATTGCACTGGGGGACTTATTTGTGGTTTTCCTTTGTGGGTTGGGTTTTTTAAATTCATATGGCCAGGTGTACTTTTGCTTAACTTAGCAAAAAACAATGCTTGCTTGTTTTCTATATGTGATTTGACATCTATTGCTGTTTGTGTTACTCAAGAGGAGTTGTGATAGCTGATTACATAAGAAAAGTGTGACCATTCATTTTTCATCTCAGTGTTATTCAGAAAAAGGGGCTTACACTAACAGATAAGGATAACGGAACAGGATTTCCATGCAGTATTTCTGAAATAAACAGAAAATTCTAGAAACTGAAAAAGTAACTATGGCTAACTATTTACAAAAATTATAACTTAAAACATTCAAATTCACTTTTTTTGAGGTTTAGATACAGACTTGCCCACATGAAAATGGATTACACTGCTAATTAGAATACCACTTAATAAACTGGTGTATAAAGTGAGAGAATTTATATAGTGAGATAAAAGGGATAGTTGTTTTCTCTACCTATAGAAAATCTGCTAAATATGGCTGAGATTTGTTACTGCACCTTATTCTTAAACAAAAGCCAAGTTTCCGGACATCCTCCCAGAGGTGGAAGTACAGTAGGAACAAATCCTGAGTATGTTGAATTGTGCCTTTCACAGATGAAGGCATTTTTCACAGCACAGCTTATATCTTTCCAAAAGCCTATGAAAAGATGGAATACAGAGAATCACTGTCTGAAACTCTTCTACCACCATTACAGCAGTCAGCCCCAGACAGTGGTCATAAAGCACAAATTGAACCTTCTGGAGACAGGTGAAACAGTTGCCAGGTACACATTTACCCAAGTACACTCCTCCTTCCTCTGTGGTATGTTTGTCTCCTAATAGTGATGGCATGGTTTTAAACCTCAGCATACTTGTGAAAAACTGTCAGTATTGTTCAACTACCTATTTGTGGAGTAGCCTCAAATTTAAATATGCAGCAAACATTTTGGATTTTGCTGCTAAAATTTTCAACCAAATATTTCTTGTTGCTATTTTACTCACCAAAATCTTTTGACATTATCACACAGTTTTCATCATTATTCGCAAAATTGGGTTCGTTCGGAGCCCAGGCGACATAGTTCACTGGGGTCTCATCCAACCAGCTGAAAGAAACAAGGGGAGAGTGGCTGCTGGACAGACATCTCCAGCGGTCATTTAGTTACAGAGTCTGTTTAGGTAAAGGGCTAAGCAAGATATTAGCAGTGACCAGAGGGCAAAGGCTGTACATATACTGGAGAGGACATACCCACAGCATTACTGCTGCTTCACATTCAAGTCCTATCAGCGTCCCATTTTGTCAGAGGCTGGATAAACAATGTCATACTCGAAGGGAAAGGTTCTTATGGTCTGGACAAGACTGAAACCCCAAGACCTCACCAGTGCACAGATTCCCTTTCATCCCAGAAAGGTGTCCTCCTGGAAGCCTTCTACAAACAGATTTCTAAAAGAGGTTCCCTACCAGTAATTTCAGAAAGCTGTTAGGTGAGATGTTGCTTACACTTCTTGCTTCCAGCTCACATAACTGGAACCACTGGGATTAGTCTGATTAAACCCTTACATCCACACTTTATCAAAACCTCCTGGGCTTTCTCTGTAGCCATTGGAGACCTGGTCAGAGTTAATCTCATCCTAAGGTTGATGTCTAAAGTGGATCAGGGGACTTAAATCCTAAAATCAGCTCCTTCTTCTCACTACCTATGAAGGGTTGCTTGGGTGTTTAACTCAGTTCTTTCAGTGTAACACATTAAGTGAAATGACACTTAGCCATGAACTTCTATTGGTTTTGCTCTCCCAGATTTGGAAGGAAAACACATTGCTCTGCTTAAATACAGAAGAACTTAACACTTCTGATCTGAGACGTCTCCTGAAAACTATCCAGAGGTCAGTTGCACAACACTTATTAACTTGGAAAATGAAAGCACACACAAATGCTCCCATAGAGCGAGATGAAATTACCATAATTTGTTGTCCCTTACCAGTTTTCCTTTACTCACCTGAATTTCTGATCAAAGCTGACAACTAAGCCAATGAAATATGATTCCATTCTGAGTTTTGTGTAAATCTAAAACAAAAGTGATTAACAGTGAAGCATTTAACAGTTCCTCAACATCAAGCAAAAATCTGTAAGCCCGTTAACCATGCCTGTGATTTTTTTTCCTATTTCTTTTTTTTTTATTTTTAGGATTTCAGCCTCAGGCAAGAACATTGTAGTTCAGACCCAGGTTTCAAGCAGGCAACAGGGATATGGGGAACATCCTGGAGTGAGGAACCCACTGGACAGGAAAGCAATAATCACTGTGATGAACACTATATATCTTAGAAGAAATAAGCAACCTGGGGCTGAACTATCCATTACTGCACCTTTAACATTTGCATGCCTTTTTCTTCTACCTACTAAAAGCAATAGTCATTTCTTTACAGGTCCTGAACAAATATATTGTTATATAAATAAGTAATGTAGGACAATAGCTCAGGACTCTAGCCTAGCTAAACAGATAAGCTGTTCCCTTTATTTTATCAGCTGCTCTGCTTCAGAATTCAATTATAATTAATAGGCTCAGTGCTTACATATTTCCATAGAAATTGTCTTTTGCTTTCATTCTCAATGACAACAAGATCTGCAAAGTTCTTCTGACAAATTCTCCGTGCTTCTTCCATATGGACACGTTCTTTGCTGAAATAGTACTGCTTATTTTCATATATAATCCATCCATCACTGGTGGCTTGGTATTCTGAAATATAAAGAATGATGTATATTACATTCATATCTGGTCTGTACAAAGTCTGAAAACTGTACAGTAAACTTTTCTTTGAAAGAGAGAAAAATCCTACCAAGTTTGTAGTTTGGTTCTGGTTTTAGCAGTGTACCTGTAAAATAAAAGATCATCATGAGCCGCATTCCAAGTACAAAAAAATCCACAGGGATTTGCTTTATGTAGTTGCAAATGCTTTGTATAATAGAGAAAAAAAAAAAAAAAAAAGATCTACGAATTATCTAATGCATTGTCAAGCTTTTAGAGCACATACCACTGGATTAAATTAAAAAATATGTATAATTTAGAAACATTTATCTAGTGAAAAATACGTATTTTTAAAGTATATACATGTATCTCCAAAAGCACTGTATTAAACAATCCAGGATGTGCAATAAACACTTTGTAGATGAAACTTATATCAATTTGAAAATTTATTTAGTATTTTTACTTAGCATGCTATTATTAATTTTTTTTTATATTCATGGGACTAGAGCCAAACAACGTAATCCAGCCAATATATTAAGTTCTCAAGCTTACCTACATAGTAGTAAACTATCCATAAGCTTAATGCTGGTATTTTGTTAATACCACTCATCATTTCCAGCGTCTCGATGCATTCCTCCTATTCTGATGGCTTGGCTTTTACTAGGAATGTCTGTTTTTTAGAGTCCTGGAGAGCCACTAGATACCAAACTGAAGTTTCTGATTGCAGGATGGACCAGGAGGAAGCAATTAACCTGTTGCTATTCCTAGAGCCAGCTATAGCCCCTCAAAGGTAGCTCTGCTTTCATTTGGATGCCTGTTATTTTGTTCTTCACACGGACTACTAATTCTGTTCTTAGCTTTTTCCATTTCTTCTGTGATTTCATGGAGAGCAACACATTATTAAAGAAATGACAGGAACAGTTTAGATGAGAAATAAGCAAACAAATGACAATTAAATGAAAATTAAATTAAAATTATTCTTTTGGGAGCTTTTAAACATTTTCTTCTTAAGTATTTAGTGAAGAATAGAATTAAAATTATTCAAATATCTTCATGATGAATTTACATACTTCACCTCATTTTGATTTTATTTTTTAATCCTAACATAACTATAACATTCCTTGTTTTTCAAAAAAATTGAGTATCTTAAGTAAATATGTGTCTTAAGTGAATATGGGGGAATTAACAGCTAAGCATCTCTCCTCTCACATTGATCATCATATAATCTAGATTCACAATAACAAGATCTAATTTTTTTTTTTTTCTTTTGAAATGACATCTGGGATAAAGACAAACTGATCAGAGTCTTTATGTCATGGTTTCTGAACTCCTCCTGAGAAATTTCACCAAGAGCAGAGAGCCACATCTGTACAAAGCAGTGTGCTCAGCGCACCAAAAAGTACTGCACAGGATGTACTACTCCGAGCAGTTATATGGAAGTCAGTGTTTTCATGGTGCATTTGTATGACTAATCTACCCACAAAGGAACAGTGATTCTTCCTTTTCGGTTAAGCAATTTTTCACCGTTGGCATGGTGCCTTATTCACTGTTGAAGGGTAACGGTTTGTTGGCAGAGTCATCAAATATTAGATATACTCAGTGCTTTTGATACAACTGCTTCTCCCTTCCCCTCCCTGTTGTGCCTCCTACTAGTTCCCTGTGTGCATCCAACTTTCTTTTCATTTCAAGAAGCTTTCAAGAACCTCCTGTTTCATGGAGATGCATACAAGTACTCAGTTTACAACGAGGAAGCAGGGATTTAAAAGTAGGACTGAGTAAGCAAAATAAATTCTTTCATTATCAGTTGTCACTTGGGGTCCTTAACCCATGAAGACCCCGTTTCCCACTGGCAGGCACCCCAGTGTCCGGCCATCAGGTCCGTTTTGTGCCCTGGCGCCAGGTACAGGAGGCCTGGCACTAGGGCCCTGCTTTCCAGGCAAAGCTGGTGGATGCAGGAGTCCTTCAAGGCTACACCAGCCTCTACTTTTGATCTCTTTTTCAGAGTTGCCAGTTCCTATAGCAACTGATCCTTCTCTTTGCTTCTCATTATTCATTTCACAGTGGGAAGCAAAGCTTTTTTCTCTTTTGTACAGAGAACTCTAGTGTCCTGCGTCTTTGGCTCTCCTGGGTAAGCCTGAAACAGATAGAAGTATAGGGAGGAAATAAAAGGAGAGACGATAAGTACCTTTGCCTTGCAAATTTATTCAACCCATGGCAGAAAGAGATAAAGCCAGAGATAAAGTAATAGGGACATCTTTAACTTCCTGCATCTGAGTACAACTGAAATATCTCAATTCATTCCTCTTGCTTTATGTGTTGCCTTCACTGCAACTGGTTTTAAAATGAACAATTCCCAGTATCTTTCTTCCTTTCAATTTGTTTAAATCCATACAATTTGTTTTTGAACTTGGGTTTATCGCTCCAATTAAATGGGGAAGTAATCATACCTTCTTTTGTTTCACAAATCCAATTAAGTAAATGTTCACAGCGCAAGTCATTCCAGCGCATTTGGGGTGATCTATTAAACATAACACAATGTTCAAGTTCTTCATGGTTGTTGGGTTCGTCTTCATCCCAGTTCTCATAAATTACCTGTGTTGGAAATACATCTCAATTACTATGTGATTCGAGCTGAGTGGAAGTAATTGAGATTGCCATCCTAACACAATTTCAGGATCTCATCATCTCAATTACCTTGTTTATGGGATCAATAGGAGTTCAGATAGGTCTGAGAGAGCTGTGAAAGTCATGCTGATCAGCTCACTTTCCCCATTGCTCCCTGGAGAAGGTGTAAAGATTACACGGTATAGAAAAGCATGTGTTTGATGCAGGAAAAACTGATGGGCGGAGGGAATCGTGTTTATCTCACTTTGTGTTAGATGGCAAACTGACTTCTCTGTACTGACATACAGCAGTACTCAGTCGGGGATGCTGTGAAGATCTAAGAGCACGGGCTGTGGAAGATGGGGTATAACATGGTACCAGGGATGAAACAGAGGCAGTTTTATACTTCCATTAGTGTGTTAAGACAGTGCCACCACTCAGCACTGCAGCTGTTCAGCTGATGGATAAAGGGCTCCCATGCACCTGCTGAAGGTTTAAAGAGATTGGAAAAAAGGCATAAAAAGATGAAAATCTATATATTCTAAAGGACAGAAAGTCAATTAATATCCAGCAAATAAGTACTCACAGGGGAACCATCAATCCAGGCAAATCCTTCCTCAGGATTTAAGAGAAACAAACCAATCCAGAAAGCCTGAGTGTGCAGTCCTTTATCCCTAAAATAAATCATACAATATAGATACATGAGCGTAGAAAGAGGGGCCATGATATAAATGCTGGAAAGCATAGAAACATGCTGCTTTCTGTTACATCTGCATTGGGAGCTGCTCCTTCACTGTTGGCCCATAGCCAGACTCACAGCCTGTACTCTGTCAAGGGGTTGATAGTGCTCTGTGCTGGGACAAGACTTGCCATATGTGAATGTAAGTTAAAGGACAAGTGATGTGTGTGGCACAGAGCTAGCTCGGGCTCCCATCCTTGTGACTGCAACACAGCTCTTGGCTGTAGCAGGAGTTCACGGACAGAGGCTTTAGCAAAAGTAAAACATCAATAGAGAGCTATAATACAATTAAACTAACGAAAAACAGTGAAAATAATTGTTTTTTCAACTGCTTTGATTTGCTTCTTGGCACTATCTAGTTTATTTAATTGTTCACACTATTTATCTTGTTGTGCCTATGGACCAGATATAAAATAGAGTCCTATTGCATTCACTACATAACACAAAGATTTCCCTCTGCAAAGATTTCAGTCTAAAGCAAAGAGACTTAACAGACAAGTGAAAACATGTTCAGCTTCTCACAATGCTGAAAAATAATAAAATGAAAAAGGGTGAGATCATGAAGACTTTTCTGTATGAGAGTCTTAAATCTATTTGAGAAATTAAACCTAGATTCACTACTATGTGAAACAGTTTTGGTTAAACAGCTATGTGTTATGTGTCAATGAGATGTCTGTACATTACAGAATACAATCAGAATGTAGTGGTCTAATTCTGGGGGAAAATAATGGCATAATTTCTACATTGTGGGCAAGACATGACATCTGCAGTGCTAGCAAAAATCAATTAAAATGTATTCCTGTTTGATTTCAGGATTCTTCAGTTTATAGTCAGAAAATTTCCACATTAAGTCCTTGCATTTTGGTTTATGTTACACATTAACTCAAGGGTTTTTTTGAATGCATTGATTAAAACATGAATTGTAGCCAGTTAAAAAAAAGGGACAGTTAGAGCTGAAAAATTTATTATCTCCCTTTTGGGAGAGGGACTAACATATACAAAGTTGATCAGATCTGGACAACAGCCTTGATAAAATCCTGTGATGAAAATTTCAAAACTATCAAAGCCTTTTGAAATATTCAAGATTTTTTTTTTAAAAAAAGCAATGTTTCAGGATGATATTTCCAGATGAAAAATTTCAAATTTAATTTAAAATTTGATTGTGTTTATTCACTCACTTGCCCAGCTCCAGATATATTTTGAAGGAATTCTTATGTAACATAGCATGAACGTGAAAAAGAAATGTTGTGCAAGTACTCACGATGCTAATTGCCATAATAAAATTTGATCTTCTCTTGTATTAATTGTGACCAGATTTCCTCCTATTTCTCTACAGAATTCTTCAGCCTCAAACCAAGACTTCTTTTGGTTTCCCTCTCTCACAAAAAACTATTGAGAAAGAAAAGCAAAAATAAATTACTAGATGTGCAAAGTTGGGCATATAAAAATATATACATGCCTATGTAATTAAAATCAGTATCGCTTTAGCACCCCTTTATTTTTGAGTGAGACAACATAACGTCTGTCAAGACCTATAATATTAAACATTAGTAATGTAAAGTGTTTTTTCTTAGCATTCTCTATTTTAAAATAAGGCAAGAGTAGCATAGGTGTCTGAGGAGAACAAAAGGTATCACAATGTACAGAGCAGAAAAAAATAATTTATAACTTAATTGGAACTTTTATCACTGAAAGGCTCAAAGAAAGATGGTATTTCCCAGTAGAAAGAAGGAGATTTTTGAGAAATTGAAGGTGGAGGGAAAATCAATAGGTTGGAATAGAAAAGGTAGTATGGATGGAGAAAGCCGTTTGGCAAGGTGCTGACCCTAGCCGAGGAAAAGATTTTTGTATGGTGGTGCAAGCATACAAATAGCTCCACTTTCTACTATAATGTACGTTCATTCTTGAGGTAAGGAACCGGATACTTGACATTTTAGGGAAAGGATAATCAACAATTTGGTAATTGGCAGAACCAATAATGTTAGTAACAATAATTAAGTGTGACATAGAAGTTGAGACCCTTATAAATACAGGGCTAAAATCATCTCTGGCTTCCCAACAAGCATAGAGTCTCAAGAAAGAAAGTGAGAGGATACTTATGTAAAGATTGGAAGAGCAATTTAGTGTATTTACTTTTACTTGATCTATTTTGCCTTTTCTTTATTTTTTTCTTTTCAAAAAGGAGACTTTTTAAGGCATTTTTAGCGAAATCAAGAGAATGCCCAAAACCTTTACTTGCTGAACAGTCACCAATGTCAAACTAAACCTGGATCTAAAAGTATCACATGCTGTATGAGAAAAGGTTGGCAAAGGGCCAGGTTTCCATGTTTTCTCTTAGAAACATTGCCTTATGCAAGTGAAACTGCCAGCTCTTGAGATGCAATACTACGTTTTTCTGAAGTCCCAAATTCCTGGAAGCAAATAAATTAGGTGAGGTTCTCACCTGGCATTTAAATAAAAGAAACCATATTTCTACTGCTCTGTTTTCATTGTTTCAGGTTTTCCAGTGTTGACTTTCAGTATATTTGATGGATTTTCTCGTGGTTTTTTGCCCTTGAATACCATGGAGAAGATAATTCCCAAAAAAATGACCCAGCACCTGGGTCCCTGAGTACCGCAGCGATCAGGGCACTGACCTCTGGGCTGCGCTGTGCTTAGGTTCACAGTGAAGGTAGACGCACACTTACTTTGAAGCACGAGTCTGCCCGGGAGGCTCTGTCCCAGCCTTCGGCACAGGTGGCCGCAGGGACCCGTGCCGGAGGAGCAGGAGGTGGCACTCCCTCTGCCCACTGTTTGCAAAGATAATTTGCTGTCTTCTCACAGCTAACAACATCCCATAATCCAGCCGCAATTCCGGTTCCCATGGCAACACAGCCATGCTCCTTTCCTTTGTGATATGGAAAAGAAATGAGTAAAACCAAAGTCTTAATTGCTCTCTAAGAAGTGAGACCTTTGCTTTTATTCATAGAAAATTATGAAAAGGAAAATGCAGATTATGCAGACTAAAATCATCCTGGATATAAAATTATTTTTAATACCTCCTGCCAGAGCCCAGATATGGGCCAATGAGTCTCACAGACACACTTTTGCCAAAATGGAGATTTGCAGCTTTAGAATATAAATCTTCCTTATCTTGCCACCCCAGGGAAATCATAGGGCAAATGGCACTTGATTTTATCTACATATGTAGCAGATGGCCTGCCAACTACTTTGGGATTCTCAGTATCCAGGTAATTCAATTTCAAGAAGGCTGATATCAAGTACAACAAGTTTGTTTCAAGGCATAACTAGCTAGTGTGAAGGCAAGAGTTCCCAAGTAGATGCTAATCTGTTTTGCTGAAATGCAAAACAGCTGGTCGTTCGCTGCTCATTCTCACATATGCACTTTGTGGGTCAAAAAACCATCCATAATAATTTTTCTCAATCTGATGAGTTGTTGTTAACTGGTGTTAAAAAGTTGAAAAAAAAATGAGACCATGGACCTTGTTAACTCCTGCACAGTATTGCCTTCAGTCTAAGATTGACTTACACAACACCTGACACTCAGCTGTGACGGTGCTTGTTGTACTGGCATCAAACACAAGGTCTGATGGTGTTGGCCACCTACGGCTACAAGCACAAAAGTGCGTACTCTAATTTCTGACACCAGGGGATGGAAAGCAGAAACTCAGATGAGTTGCAGCTGCACTTCTGTCACAAGGGTTGAGCCTGTGCAGAGCTTACCTGGCGTTGCTGTGTTCCAGTGTGTGAAAAGAGGAGTTTCACCACTGGTCCACCTGAAACTCCCTCGTTCTTCCATGTTGGAGAGACCGATCCAGAAATATTTTTCAGACTTCAGCCCCGTCAGACTAATCAGAAAGGCTTGCTCATTTCTGAAATGGAAAACAGTGTTCATTCACAACCTATTAGCTTGCAATATTAATAAGTGGTACAAATAGAGGTATCACTATCATGCTACCATGACCCCAAGGCAACAGCTCCTCAGTGAAGTTCAGGCAAAACCTCAGCAGGCTTTTAAGTGTAGTCAAAAGAATTTGGTGAGGGACAACTTTCTCCTTTCAGCTGAAGGCATCTTCTCTCCTTTCTACCCAGTTCTGTGAAATGTCGCAAATCACTGCTGACATGGGCTTCTAGTTGTATTCTACTATTTTCCTTGTCTTTCCAGATCTTTAAGGTGCCTCAAACAGACCACCAAGTCAGGACCAAATGATGGTCAGCTTTGCTGGCCATCACCTCTGAAGGCAATCATGTTCCTCAGAGGCCATGAAGCCTGCAAAGCCTGGCTGTGATATTGGTAGGTTGGGGATGAGACATTCTGGGTGTGGTGGGCCAGGTCCTAGGGAAGATTTCCTATGTTTGTTCAGAATTTGGCTTAGAAGGTAGTTTAGGAAAATATTTTTGTTAAAGCTTTCCTATCATAATGAGATGACACCCATCAGTAAATAGATGAAAATTGTAGTAACTACTTTCCAACAGAAAAAAACAAACAAAAAAACCCCAAAAAACCCCACAGAAGTTGCTTTAATTAGGAACTGAAAGAGAAGAGAGAACTGTTTAACTCAAGAACCCCCAGAATTTGAAAACTTTTATAATAGATTAAGTAGAAAGCCCTAAAAAATTCAGTCTTTTTTTCCTGCATGGATAATTTTATTTGGCTTACTACTACAAAATTTTTGAAAAGTGCTGATAAAACACTTTGAAGAGTTCAAAAAATGGACTATTTTTGCAAGTTTCTCCATCAGAAACACTGGTTTTGAAGTATAAAAAAAATGTTTTCCTACCTGCTTTCCACTGTAGCTAGATAAGCTTTGCTCTGTTCACAGGTCTTATTTGCTTCTGAGAATGTCAAAAGTGCAGAGCCCACCAAGTAACAGTGAAAACCATATCTTTTCCAACCCTGTGACAAACATAAGGTTCTTAATGTGAAATTGAAAGAGGCTTCAATATAAAAATTAGCTCTGCTCTTTTGTGTATAAATATTCGATATTAAATTTGTTGCAGCTAAGCTTAAAAACAAGATGAGACTGGGCCAATCTGTTAATAAACAAAAGCTGGTTTTTTTGTTGCTGTTTGCTCCTACAGAAGGCCTTTTTTGTTTAAAGGATGACATTCAGATCTTAGTTTTCATGTCTTTTACATGTATGTGACTTTTCAAAGAAAATTGGGACTGTGCTATTTGCTATTGCTTTCCAGTGCTCTGTAAGGCTGGGATTATGCAAACTGCACCATAATGAGCCTGTGATTCATTCAGGGGAGAGCTGCAGCTCCAGCCTTCCAGAGCTGCAGGATCTGATGTAATGAAATACAAAAATATTGCAATATGGAAATGAATTCACACAGAAGCACAGCTCCCCAAAGCTGCCCCTGCCACCCCTAAGTGCAATGGGTGAGGAGACTTTCTGAGCCAAGAGGGATCCAATAAGTGCTTGTTTGTGGGGAGCTTAGAAAGGAGGAATATCAGTAAACACCCCTGCCTCTTCCTGCTCTTAGAGCAATCTGTCCTGACCAATATAGATATAATGATTTTCTGAAAAGGTCAATTCAGGAAAAATTACTTGTTTGGAAAAAAATCGCCTGCCGATATCACTCAAAGGCCAACTAAGTAGTCCATCAGTAGAAACATGGTACAGAAAAGCTGATCCTTTTCTGTTGTGAAATTATTTTCTTTCATTTATCCTTCTTATATAGTAAGGACTTTATAACAACTTTAAGTAGACAAAAGATCTGGGAGAAGAGACAAAGTGGCTTCTGGTAATTTTACATGTATTGTTAGGCTAAGAGCATAAATGGAGAGAATAGTAGTGAAATTATGATTTAACAGATGTATGTAATTTTGTCACAGGGTGGCTCATCTGGGAATGGAGGGAAATGCAGTATTCATGTACATGTAAATGAATCTTGACTTTCTTGAGTATTTTCAGAGCAAAAATGAAAAATGCACATATATTAGTAAATCGCTCATAGGAAAAGACTAGGTTTCCTCAAGAGTAGATTTTCTAGAAGATACAAACACAAAGACTCTAAAAGAAGCAAGAACCAGTAAATTAATTCCTGTTCATTTTCCCCAACATAATTAATTTATGAGAGAGCATTTACTTTCTGACAGCCTGGGTCCTTGATTGTCTCTTTTTCAGAGGACTGTGATGAAGGCTTCTTTTTACAGATGTAACCAAGTTGCTTATCACAAACATTGGTTGCCCAGTATCCATCCTAGAATATCAGGGAGAAGAAATGAATGTAAAAAAAGGAGGCATTCATAAACATAAGAAAACTAGTGTTTTCGTCTTTCTTCACTACAAGGCCCACTGAAACATGTTACCTAGGAAGGCCATAGGATCATTGCTGGAGATTTATTTAAAAAAAAAGAAAAACAACAGACACAGGATTGGTTTAAGATCCATTTGATACTGTTTTGAGATGAAAGAAGGAAATAAATAACATCTTGAAATCTCAACATTACTTGCTATTATAACTATCTATTTAGTGAGAGGGTTTATAAAGATATATCTCATCTGGGGCTAATGGATCTGCATTTAGAGCAGGGTTATTTCACTACACTTCTGGAAAAAAGATCAATGAAACTGAAATAATGCACATCTGAGTGAGTTGCAGTAAATCTAACTATTTTATCCATCAAGGAGAAGACTCTGAAAATGACTGATTTATTTTAAAAAAGGAATTATTTAAAAAAGTAAAAATTAATAGGAGCTTTTTTCCCCCATAAAATCTGGTTTAGGATCTATTCTATTGATGCCTAATACAGGCAAACATCAATATTATTCTATGATAGAACAGTTCTTTCAATATCAGAATTTCGTTCATAACAGCATTTCTTTCATAACAGCATTTTCAATTTTTTTTTTTTAAATTCATGACACTTATTGTGTGTGTCTGTGTGTGCATGCACATGCATGTAAATGTGTCGAACCATGTGTTGCAAGAAAATAAAGTTTGTGAGTCAAGCAGTCAGAAATACTTTAGGTTAGGTATTTGGCAGATAGGTGTTAGTGTTCTCTTTATGTCACAGCTGAAGAAACATGCCCCAGTGCCAGGTCTCCATGCCTCCATGCCATGTCTCAGTGAAGTGACATTGAGCGACATAGTGGTCTATCGGATTGGAAAATGAGGTATGCAAACAGCATCTATGATAACCACACGATCGATGTATTTACTGGTTCATCCCCATTCCTCTCCCAGAGCTGTAACTTTTTTCATTGCTGCAGCTGAGAGAATGAATCTAGTGTAAAATTTCTGGATCAGACTTTTCACCACATAAGAAACCTCAAAAGGTAGCACTAGAAAAATGCTGCCTCTCTATTTCTGATCTCTTCTGTCCTCTGAACTTCTCTTCTGGTTGATGCCAAATTTATGGGGAAACCTATTTTAAGCTAAGGTATAGAACGACTGCTGAATAAGTATATAAAGGCAAGCGATTTCAGACTGATGTTATTAGTTGTTAGTTTGCATTACTATAAAATAACTGTATGGTTATACCTTCCCCTTCATAACAACACAGTCCTCCAGACCATTTGTGAAGGTGGGATGCCTGCGCTGCCATTTGGTGAACGTCACAGGAGTCCCGTCACTCCACTCGAAATAGAAGTGAGCCTTCAGGTCATTCAGACCCAGCCATAGCTCTTCTGTTGGCTCTGAAGCATGAAAAGAAATAGGTTTGCTTATGGTCTGCTATGCAACACAGTGAACAAACAGGGACTGATAAATTTGCGATGCGGTACATGAGAGGTGGTCTTCATGCTTTAATAAAAACGCTGGTTTCCTCTCAGGTCTGCAGTGAGAGATGTCTTGGTCTGTACTGAAAAAGCCTCAGATTCTATCCAGAAATCCTGAGTTTAATAAACATGGGGCTCTTTATGGCTGGCATAAGATTTTTGCACACTTTCTGAGTATCTGTGACTTAGAACAACAAAATGGCCCCTAGCACGGACGGTAGGACAGTGAGTGGCTGTGAGTGTCCCACCTGTCAGGAGATCATATTGAGCCCAAGCCATGAAGGTATCTGCCAATACATCTCCTTAATGGGGAAGCATTAGAGGGCTTGTAATGGCCCATCGGGGCGTCCAGCAAGTCCAGCACATGTAGCAAGTGTCAGGACTGGTTGCTACAGATCCAAGAAAAATCAGAAGTTAAAAGATATTATTCTCTTAGAAGGAGATATAGCAAGACATTAACCTCAGCAAGAGGTTTTAATCTCAGCAAGAAGTTAAATTTCTTCTAGGCTTGGAGCTCAGTTCTGAAGATATCGACCATAGGCTAAAGATGCCAAAAGTGCAATTTTTAGAGATCTTTATGCATCTCTGTTAGGAACACCATTTCTTTTCTTTTCCCACTTTATAATGTTTTACAATGTAGATTATTTTTTGATAAATATAAATATACTTCTATGTATATGCAATAGCAACAACGTAAAAGAGCACCGTAAGTTAGATTCATCCTTCCACTTGCGACATTTCAGAGAAAGCATTAATATTTAATATGAAGCCCAGCTTTTACATTACAGATGGGGCAAACACAATACAGGTCTACATATATACTCACTGTAACCAAGCTGTGACACTAGAAAGCTGTATTCAGCAATGTTGTGGACACTTGCCAAATCTCCACCTTGCCGCTTACATGAAGTCAGAGCATCTTTCCATATTTTGGGTTCCCGCTGAATGTTGTAGCAGTGGCCTGCGTATGGCCACCAGCCATCTGGGCACTTAATAGGTCTCAATTCCTCTAAAATCAAAGCACAATTTTTCAGAGCAATTTTGTAAGAGGAAAATAAAGGACACTAGAATGAGGTCTGTTGATCACTCTTTACAAAAGTGGGACTATATGAATAAACATAAAGCTGTAGCTAGAAATGCAAATACATGCAAATGAAAAACAAATATCATTAAGGCACAGTATGCTAAATGTGCAAATAGAATGATGTCTCCTTAAGCAGAGAATCATTGAAAAATGCCCACATTGTGTCAGAAATGCAATTTGAAATAATGCTCTGGGAGGAAAGGGAGACCAAAGCAGACGTCAGCCTCTCCCCTCTTAGCCCCGCAGAGCAGTTTGGTCAGCGTGTCATGGTCTGCCATGCTGTATGCAGTGGCTGACATTAGGCTTTGCCTCCTGTTCAATGTCTTCTTGCAAACACACATAATTTTCAGATATGGAAAAGCATGAAGTAATTCTTTGGTAATTGCAGGTCAGTAAACAGTGCAAGTTGGTACAGAGTTGGTATTTTTCTCTTCATATTAACTCAGTAGCTTTTTTATTGCTTAGATTCCTAAATATCTTTAAAAGCTTACCTTAAGCTTGCTTTAAAAATAGACTCCTGCATTTCTTTTTAAGGTTAATAGGGGAATAAAGATTCTCTGAAATGATTTCTCTACTTTCTTTAATATAACCGCTTCTTTAAAAGTAGCTTTTATAACATTCCTAGGTATGTGAATGCCTCCAGCAGATCCCTCCTGCATGTGGCATGTTCATAGCCACGTTGTGTCATTGAAACCTCAGGTCGAGGTGGGCCATGGATGAAATGTAGCCTGTGTGAATACTGCTGCTCTTCCTGCTCTGCTTGTATGAACCCAATGTGTTGCATACTGTTGTTATCAGAGGAGGATTTTTTGAATTAATATTAGAGTAACTGCAATTGCTCATTTGGAGCAAATGAGAAGGAAATGAGAAGCATAAGATTTCTACTGTATTTATGCAAATTTGATTGCTGGCACTGGTTACCCTGACAGAGCAGCTTTTATCTGTCCTGCAAGAATGAATGATAGCGTGATGGATCAAAATGATAATATTCTCCTATGAATGGTTAATACACAATGGGAGGACAAAAGTAATATTTAAAAGTCTGTGTGTGCATGTATAGCTGTGTTTTTCAAAGGTTTCTAACAAACACCTTGGTTGAAAAATAATGTTGCATACCTTTTATCATTTGCAGATGTTTACAGATTGCTCTTTCTAGAAGTCAAAGAAAAATCTTTCTTCTTATTTGACTAACCTACCTTTGGGTATAATGTCAGCCTTTGAACTGAAGTTTCTCTTTTTACAAATGTAGCTGAGTCTCTGGTTACATGCTTGGTTTTCCCATTTAGCATTCTTTCTGGGATTCATCACTCCACAGATTTTACCGGGGAGCAGAAAAGGACTTCCTTTGAGTAAGAGAGAAAATAGACTCTCACAGCAAAAATAAATAAGAAGATTAATAAAACCATCATATTAGCAGTAGAAATATCAACAACATATTCTGATTTCTTCAATGCTTAATGTGAAGAAGCCCTCTCCCATATGATAACTGGTGTTGTAGCCTATAGGATGCTGCTTTAATCTATTCTTTGAGAGTGAAGTAATGACCCTGCATTGACTTTGTGTCAGGATAGTACTGGGAAATTTCAGGTTCTTTTCCTGATATCCTGGTGCTCACAGACAGAACAGCTGAAGCTAGACCGTTATTCTGTGTCAAAAACTTCCAAACTTTAAAAATATTCAGTTTTAAATTATACCATCCCTCCAGTATAGCTCAAGAATTTCAGAATTCTACTTCTCTTTTCTGTTGCAGTGTGTAAAAACTTCTGTAAACAGCAACAGAAATTGCCTGATACAGAATTTTTGAAAACTTAGAGGAGAGTTTAATTATTCCTTTACGACCTTGTAACTTTTCCAAAACAGGAGACAGCTTGAAATGCTTGCGCCACAAAGAAAACACGGGACCAAAAAACCAACAAGCACACAGAAGAACTCCTCACATGTGAGGAGCACCACAAACCCACCCTGTGTCCCTTCCTTGAGATGGCCCAGTGCAATCTTGCATAAACTGCTGAGGAATTACGAGCTGGCTCTGTAAGCCTCTCAATAATATTTAGAACTTCTCCAGACAACATAGAGCCATTATTTTATAAATATTTTGCTACTTTTGGAAGATTTGATTTATATTTATACCCTTGGGCAACACGTTATGGAAAAATTCTGATTTCTGGTCCACAAGGTTATATATCACTCCGAAAGATACTCCGCTTTCATAAACAAGCTCTTTGCTTATATAAGAAAATAAAAAAGAACTTGCTGTAGCTGATATCCACACTGAACTTTGTAATTTGGAAGTGTACTTCTTAAAATAAAGATCTAGATCTTCAACTATTGTAAATCAGAATGGGCTTTCCTGAAATAGAAGTTGCTAGGGCAGGTTTTATTATCATAGAATCATAGAATTGTTAAGGTTGGAAAAGACCCTTAAGATCATCGAGTCCAACCATTAACCTAGCACTGCCAAGTCCACCACTAAACCATGTCCTCAAGCACCACGTCTACCCGTCTTTTAAATACCTCCAGGGATGGAGACTCAACCACTTCCCTGGGCAGCCTGTTCCAATGCCTGACTACCCTTTCGGTAAAGAAGTTTTTCCTAATATCCAACCTAAACCTCCCCTGGTGCAGCTCGAGGCCGTTTCCTCTCATCCTATCACTTGTTACTTGGGAGAAGAGACCAACCCCCACCTCGCTCCAACCTCCTTTCAGGTACTTGTAGAGAGCAATAAGGTCTCCCTTCAGCCTCCTCTTCTCCAGACTAAACAACCCCAGCTCCCTCAGCTGCTCCTCGTAAGACTTGTTCTCTAGACCCTTCACCAACTTTGTTGCCCTTCTTTGGACATGCTTTAGTGCCTCGATGTCCTTCTTGTAGTGATGAGCCCACCATTAGTTGATGTCCTGTCAGAATCCATTCAAAGATTACAAAATAGGTACAGTTCTTACCTGGAGCCCAGTTTAAATATCTGAAAGGGCTGCCCCCAGCCCATTGCCATCCACTGTTGAAATTCAAAGTGTTCAATCCAATCCAGAATGCAAAACTGAATTTTTTTGTTAGTTCTAAATTAGAAAAAAAAGTCAGTTGCATCTCCCTGTTCTCATTCTTAGCAAGTTCATCTAAAACAAATAAAGTCAAAAGTAAGACATTTATATTTCTGAGTTTAAACCAGCCCAAAACCAGTACTTTCCACGTTACTGAGGTGCACAGATTAAAAAAGTAAAATATGTAAATGAATAAATATTGATTTAGCAGAGATCTCAGTAGTTAAAAGGGCAAATGAACTTCTTATTTCACTACTTAAATAAGAGTTTACTTCTCTCACTTCTTTGCATTACAACGTCAGAGATGTAAAAAATACCTTTTTTTTCATTAGGGAATTGTGCTAAAATGTTTCTGTAACACATTTCATGGAGTAAACACACCAAAAAGACAAAGACAGTGTAACAATCTGTTGCTTCCAGATTTTTTTCTATGTAAGTGGTTTCAAAGCTTCCTTCACACGATTTTTAACCAAACTGATACCATGATACATGTATCTGAAATCCACTGGAGTTATTTGGAGTTTATGTATGCAAATGTACCCATATTAGGACCAATCTAGCCATCATCATATGGTCTTCTAGAAAGATTAATAATCCTTGAAACACAGAGGAAAAAGGTAAATTTAAGGACCAGACTATAGCCCTGCTCAGGAATGAGTGCACTGGCACAAAAGCAAGTGGAGAAAACCTGACACCCTGTCTCCTTTGCTGAGACAGAAGACAAGGCAGCCAACTTCATCGTCTAAAGCTCTGGGGCAGCATATTTTAAGGTCTTGTTCTCTATCATTTTACCTCCTATATATTCTTGCTCATGAATCTCTGTGATGCTTAATAGTTCTGCATTTTGTTGCTGACAGCTTTTCCTTGCTTGATGCCATGTTAGAGCTGATTCTGAGTTTATCTGATAGTGAATGCCAGTTGAAACATCTTCTGTCCAAAATCTTTCTGTGTCATCTGGAAGAAGTGACATAGAGCACTGCTGTTAGAGGATCGACATTGCACCAACTAAATGCAAATAAAGTAAGTAATGACGCAAAATCTCTAAAAATGCCCAGTATTAACTGTATGCTATCATCAATTTTAAAGCACCAGAAAAACTGAAATCAGATTAGACACCAATTTAAAAAAAAAGGTGTAAGTTTTTAGAAGGGAGTGAATAGGTTTCCAATATTTGCTTTTAAATTTTCTTTTACACAAAATGTAGTACTAGGTAAAACAGACATATCTGTTGATTAAAAAAAGAGATTCCAGGGTGGAGTCAGAGGAGGAAAGCAAGCATGATGGTGAACTATGACCCTGGAGGCTCTTCATCCCTGTGGGGCAGGAACTCCCTCTTAGCTCATCATCAAGAGAAGCAGCTTTTTCAAAAATGGCCCTTGACAGCCCGAGGAGCTATAAAAACAGTCTGTGTAGCACCAATGTGCAGAGCAGCTGCAGTCTTTGCAGAACAATTCACAAAACCTTGTGAAACTTGTGTTATTGGGAAGGCAGTTGATGAGAAAAGTGAAACAGTTTGTGTCCTGAGATGGAGGGATCCAAACGTAAGTTTGGTGCAGAAGATGATAGTACAAAGATGGGAGAGGAGGATAATTTTAGCAACAGCATTTTTGCATAGGCTGGCAATAGGAGACAAGAACAAGATAGGAAATGGATGTTAAGGGGAAAAAACAGTATGTAGCAGTTTAAGTGAGAATGACCTACAGGTCATGCTTGAGGAATAACGAGCAATGGGAATTTTTTGAAAGGAAGATATCGGCCTAAATTCATGCTGGTCATGCCATGCACTTAAGTCACGTAACATGAGATATCAAAGAGCCTCCTCACCTCTCTGGGCCACAAAGAGAAACAGCCACCTCCCGCAGTGAATCAGAACCTGGCTGGGCTGAACCACATTCTGGAGGCACCTCTTCCTCTCTACTCACTATAGAGGGAGCACTTGGCTACTGGGGCTAATGTTCAATCAGCTGATTTTCATTTGTCCTACTCCGACAAGGTGTTTGTGCAGCTGGTAGCTGATAAAGAACCTAGTAGCTCACTAGATAGTTTTCTCAACAACATTTCATGACAAGTTAACAAATAAAATGCAGGACTTACTTATTAGCGGGCAAAATCCATACAGTTTATCAGCATCAAAGTCTGCAGTTGTCGCACACCAGAGCCAGCCATCTGACCTACCAGCATCTGTGCACTCATTGTACTGTTTGCCTTCATATTTGAAAGGGAATACACATGGCTGTCCATTGGCATTTCCTTGTAATGTAAAGGTATCTAGGGGGAATAAAGGGTTAAGAGGTCATATGAAAATAAACATAAAATGATAAACGGATCTATTTATCAGTATATCTATCTAAATTGAGACGTCACACCATCTTTTTTAATTAATTTTTATCATTTTTCCCCCTTGTGTAGCTAGAGATTTAAAATAAAATGTTGTTTTAGTAAAATTTGGGCTTTAAATACTCTGTTTAGGGTTTGATATATACACCTTGCAGGAAAGTCAAATTCTGTGATGATAAGTTGCTGATAAGTTGTGGTTCCTGTAGACAGAAAAACCACAAGTAGATCTCAGACAATGAGTTCACTGCATTGTTGTATTCTCTATGGCTCAATAGGGTTTTTTTATCACTCCATCTTTTCATTAATTGTTTAAGGAAAAAGGATAGCTGACCAGAGAGAATACAGATCAAGTTGTCATGAGTATATTTACATAGTAAAAATTTTAGGTTTCAATTGCACATTTCTGCACTTGGAGAGGTCTTGCAGATTCACCCTCAACTCCAATTCTTTAAGGTTGGCAATGCTTCATCTTTTTAAACTATCACAGTATTATGGGAGCATTCTTTTATCCTGAAATTTCTGATATGCACTCTCAGTATCACATTCATGCAAACACATTCATCCACCCAGTTCTACATGCATTACTGCTTTACCGGCTCTCTCTATAGCTATACCCAATGAGTGATACGCATCTTCAGACTAGAACTATTCTTCTAATTTGGTCAGACTGGAGGGGAGGAGCCAGTTCTTCCTTCTCGTACCTCACGTCTTGGAGCAGAAGGAGAGACTTGCACAGCTATCATGAAAACATGACTCTCAAACCCTTTGACTGATCACTGCACCATGGGTGTGATGGGGAGGGTAAATGGAAAGAGCTCCATGCTTCCTCATCTCTCATCGCCCTCCCATACAGTGACATCTGATTTAATATTTCCACAGAAAGAAATTCCAGTTTAAAGATCGTGCTCTTGTTACCTCCATTTCCCCCAACATCCCTACATCTCCCCTCTTTTATTCTGTGAATCAAGAACTGCCAGGATAATACCCAAAATACTCTTTAGATCATGTATCAAATCTGATAACAAATACAAAATAATTAGTCTATGCATTAAAACTGTAAAGCTGCCCAAGGAAAAGCATTTCCATATCTAGTTTAACACAAAACCAACAGGAAACTTACTTACCCAGGGACTGTAAGGAACCATGCACGAGGGAAAGAAAAACTAGGAACCTGGAGAAACTCATTGCAAATGTAACTTGCTTTTCATTCCTCTACCAAAAGTTGGACTATAAGATTGAGAGCGTATAAAATCCTTCTGAATGAGGATAGTAACAGGTCCTTCTCTGTGTCAAAGCATTGATGGATGAAGCTCTGTACTCTAAATAAGGAAATACCCTGTCACATGGTATTTTGAAGTAACTAGAGTGCATGTTGCAAACACTGCTCTCTTTGGAGAGCGAGTCGCTTCCAAAACTGAAGTCTCCATCCTTGTAACTAGAGGTGGTGACATTTGTCTTTTTCTGGGACTTTGCTAGTATTATATACAGGTCAGTTGTTGGGGTGCTACACAGGACAGACCTCTAAAAAAGCAGCTTGAGAGTTGGTGACAAGAAACCTGCAGTGAAATATCATTGATTAAAAACTCGGTTTCTGTTTTAATCCTTACATCTCACAAAGAAAGGGAGACAAAACTCCAGTGGTTCAGTACATTGCTATAATGTCACAGCTCTACATATCTAGAAGAAAGAGCAAATTTTACAGCATCTGAAGTAATTGGAGCATTATGAATTGTTGCTCACTTTGAGGGCCAAAAATTGCTTGTTTTTCTGCACGGTTACACTGCTTGCTTTGATCACAGTTTGAGGCTGGGCTGTTTATAAGTACTTGTCAAAGATCTGAAAGAAGTGAAGATGTTCAATGCTATAGGCTAGTGGTGAGCTTCCCTGTAACATGAGGGAAACTTTTGCCTGGAATACATTTGTCAAGCAAAAGGATGTGTTCATCTGTCTGATAAATTCCTAATGAGGGTGCTCCAGGACAAAGCCAAAGGTAAGCTAAATTGGAAAAGCTCTGTTTAATCTGTGAGCAAAGTGCTCATCTGAAGACTTATATTGGCATGGCAATTCTTGTACAACTATGCTGCAAAGCTGTGCTGGCAAATATTCACATGCAGACAAGTCCTACTGTTCCTTCTGTTTATTTACATCAGTGAAATTAGAAGAAGTTGTGATAATGAAATTGAAAAAAACGAGAAGTTAAATAGTCAGTAGTGAGATATATATAGAAGCTGAACAGAAGTCATATGAGGAGCAACTATCTTTGGTTTTATTTATAAGGTGTTAGGGGAAACTATTGCAAGAACTGGCTAAACTTGTTGGCTGTTAGAAAGTACTAAGAGAAAAAAACATTTTCAGAAAAAAATGTCTGGATTTCAGTAAGCATAGGAATTGAATAAATTGTTTAATAGTAACTAGTCTATTTGCAGGTGACATTCAGGGAGAGCTTAGTGTGAGCAAGGCTCGCAAGAGGAACCAAAAGTCGTAAAGCCGAGTGGTGCCACAGACAACAATGGGGTGGGAGAGAAAGAGAAGCTGGATTTACTGAATGAAACCATATTTCTGATACATCTGAAATCACAAAATGAAATGGCTCTGACAGAGGGGATCCCAAAGGAAAATACCTGGAGGACACAATTCCTCCCTAGTTCCCTCCTCTGCCTCATTAAGTGCCAGCCGCACTCTGGTCCAAACTGGGCTTTCGTCCTCCTCTTGTGTAAATGGATGTTTGTGAGGATTCAGCTCCCCAGGGCTGCAGAGTGATGCGGAGAGATTAGTGCAGACACTGGGATAGGCTAAAAGAAGAATTGAGCGCTTCAGAGCTGCCCCTTTCACATGACCAACCAGCTTGATGCTGGTTACAAACTTTTTGGGGTCAGTGTCTTGCGTGCCGCATTTTACTTGTGCAATAATCTGTTCTCACCATTGTGCTAAATTCTTGATTGTATTTATGCCAAGAAAACAGGAGTCCAGAGCCTAGAAAAGAAAATTCTTTATATTATTATTTCTTTTAGCTTTCCAGCTTGCTCAGTAGACCCTGTGCAGCCTGGGGAAGGCAGGTTGCTTGCTAGGGCTATCTGCTAAGCACTCTTCCCCATAAAGTGCTTAGTGTCTAAATTATATTTGCAGCTCACCTAAATGCAATTTTTTACTGCTTTCCACTGTTTTCCTAACATCTTAAACTTAGTCTTCTTGCAGATTCCTAGTACAGTATCATCTGCTACAGTCCTTACTTTTCAGTTCCTTTTTCTCACATTTAAAAATGGCAAGTTGGTGCTTATTCAAGCTGAATTCAAAGTGGTGGGGAGAGAAGCCCTCCTTGTTATTGACAAAAGAGTTATTGTGCAGACAGGAGCACCTCCCTTCTTTATCTCACTTGATTCACAGGGAAGGCTGAAGCTGGATATTATACTAATAAAAAGTTTATTTATTTCAAAACATTAACAAAAAGAAGGAAGAATGCAAGGGTAAGAGTATTTTAATTCATGTTAGTGAACATACTACAGTTAACAATCATCTATCAGATTGAAAAAAGACCAAAACCTACATCTGAGCTTAATATCCTTTGCTGGTATGAACTGTATTTTCCATAGCAGAAAATTAAAATGGCAAGGTTTGCTATCCCAAAGTTATCTGTGATAAGTATATGAAGCACCATTTTATAAGTGTAATAGGATACAGCTATAAGGAACAATAAACGTGCTCGTCTGATGGAGTGAAGTTCGTGGGACAAAGCAAGTTCAAGATTGCAACAGAGTTGGGCAGATTTTATTTTTTGAGTGCTTTGCAGTGTCCACAAAGTCATGGGAATACAGTTCTAAATAGTAATCACACTTTATTGAACATTCATTCTCACTAGTTGACTTTTATAGTCCTTTTTCAGTACATTTATTTGTTCTTGACAAGTTATTTACACTAGTGTTTTTGCTAAGGCACTTCAGATCATCTTGACTGTTACAAAACTATAACATCAATCTGTAATTCCGATTTTGTAAAATATGCATGATACAAAAGAGTCTGCTAGTGCGAAAAGAGATTTAAGATTACAGATATCCTCACTGGAGACTTTTAACAGATACATCCTTTAATTTCAGCAAGTAACTTACTCCTCTGAATTGGTTCATGCCACAGGACCCCTTCTCACCAATTATTCAGTCACCGACACATCATTTTAGAAGTGTTTCATTGCCAGAATCTGTTGATAGTTGCTTTTGTCTTTTTCTCTTGTAGAAATAGACTGACATGCCAGCTCCAAGAAGAGTGAGAATAGCCAAGAACATGAGTGGCCAAACAGAGACATGAATAGGTGGGTGAGTCTCTTCATTCTTTTCGTTGCCTGAAATGAATGCATGTAACTGAGAAACCTTAGTAATTTTTTATTCCACATACAACATGAAAAACATGGAGATGTCCTCTCCTGCCTGAACTTGGAGTTTGTTCAGTGTAAATCTGAGCCCTGAATTGTTGCTGATCAGTAGCCAGGTCTCTGTTGCTAAAGCTGACATGGTTTTAGTGGATCTGGAATACAGTGATATAGAGTGCATGCAGTGGATGCTTGTAAGAATTTAATGAAGATGCACACTTCAGATATGGATATGGGATGATAATTATTTGGAAATTAGTTTTACAATATTTTTATGTTACATTATTTACAATAATACCTATGGAAGAAATTTTCATATACATCTACATAGGTTTTAACAGCCTAATTAAAGCTCTCTGTGTCTATTCTCAAAGTTAGTCACAAGTTGGGACACTGCTGAGCTTGTCAGCTCAGGGTTAGCCCTGCAGCAGTCCAGTCGACCAAGAACCTGTGAGTGCTTGTGTGCACATAAAAAGCACGGTGGGATTACCCCAAGTGATTTATAACCTTGCATCCCAGTAACCATCAGCAGGACTTGTTCTCTAAAAGGGGATGATTTGGGAAAGCTCATTTTAAGTTCTTGTATTTAGATCTTTGTTAATTTTCTTATGAAAGCTCTTACCTTTTTGCTGTAGAGGACTCCCACTTGGCTCAACTTCAATGAATATGAGAGAGAAATAATATGACACTTCATTAGAATTCACAAATTTGACTGTTTTGCTAAAATGATACAGGAACAAAAACCCCTGAAGTATTACCATTGCATTAATAACATCTATGTCTGTTATAAAAGGCAACATAAGTGAGGCAAAAAATACATTACTAAGGTTTTACCTTCCTACTTAACATTACCAAACTATAATATTAATTCATTTAAAACTTTATATTTTTTTTATATCTACCAACATTCAATTACTGACTCTATGTTCACTCAAAAATATCTTTTCACATTTTTCCTGAAATATTAATTTTAATTTACTAAGAACGTGATGTACAACTCTGGAGATTAATTTCATATTTTAGGAAGCTCTGCATGTCCAGCAGGATTCTGCTGTTACAATTAGGTTTAAGATTCTTAAATGTCTTCCCTAGAAAATGCCCTCTGAATCAAGGCTGTAATCTTCCCATTTGCCTATGATAAGAAAGAGACAAAGAAAAAGAAAAGACCTTTATAAAATCTTTTTTTGTTGAAGAGGTGGAAAAAATGTTTGACACTCAGAAAAGAAGAAAAATTAACCATACTGGATTGGATCCTTATAAAGTAAGAAAAACTATTCTGAATCAAGATCCCCTAAATTACCAAGAAAATATTTCTCCTCTTGGCTCTTTCACATTACAGCTTGAAAACACACTTGCTACTCAGAGAAGATATAATGGCAAAATGTAAAATGAAATGAACACAGAGTGGAATGTAAAATTAATAGGTACAAAGCAACAGTATCCCTTACTAAGGCAGGAAATAGTTACATAAAAGAGCATCTTATGATTCAATGGATGGATTTTAGTGCTTCCTTATTATTTTAGTACTATATGGGATGGAATATAATTTGCATGGTCTTAATAAATCTTTAATGGGGATTAACTGATTTACTGCCATGGGCATGTGCTGATCCAAGCATGGAAATTAAGAGTGCATGGAGATGACTGTTTCTTGGTTACATTTCAGTTTGTTTGTTTGTTGTTTTTTTTAATTAAAGACAACATTTGCAAAATAATTAAAAGCTAATTCCAAATTTTCAATTCGTTTTCTGAGAACTACTGTGGCTTGCAATGTCTTGAAATCACATCCTTTCACCTTTTCACCTGAACAAAGGAATCCTAAAAATTGTTTGACACAGGAATTAGGTTTTTCAGCATAGGACAGAGATGTTCCCCATGATTTACTGGGGACAATGCACAATGCAAAAGCTGGAAAATTAAACCTTGATCTCACAGCTACTAGAAAAGAAAGTACAAAGTTTTAAAGATGGCAACCTACCATTTTTTAGGTAAGATTGATTGTAACACCTAACTTAAGAGAATGAAATGGTAGTGCTTTCTTTCAGACAATTATATCTTTTGTATCTTCACTTGGGAGTACTACATGTGTTTTTTTACCTCTGAAACATTAGTCTGGCATATACAGTATTGCACGAAATTTTCCAGAAATGATGATAACTTGAAGTTTTCATTTAATAGGGAAGTATTCCTTATATTATTACTGCAACGCAAACAGCTGGCCTTTTAGTATCCCTGAGGCATTGCTGACTTAAAGATCGTTGAATCAGGCCCAATATGAAGCCAGTTTTTGACGCTGGGCAGTAATATAGGTTTTTGACTATAACAAGCTTGAAGAGGAAGCTTGATTATTCACATTAATTCCTCCTTTCAAAGGTATAATAACTGTTATAATACTTAGTTCCTCGGAAAGTCATAAGTTTGCACAAGTGTTTGACAGATGCCATACTAATGCCTGTGTTAGGTATTCAAAAGTTTTCTGAAAGTCTCGTTCTCAACCTAGGATGCATACAGCTCGTTACCATATTCCCATGCGAATGCAGACGGTGATGCAAATTGCTCACAGTCTGCAAAAACAGGCAACTACAAATGTTTAAAAAAGTGGGATATGCCAAACGAAACTGTCAGAAATTAGTTCCAGACATGTGGTGGAGGGCTGTAAAAGTTACTAGTAAACAGATCTGCTTTGTCACTGAGGTCTTAGTCACTAAGGACTTTTACCTTTGGGTTTTTTGCATATAAATCCTTTTTCAGAGGAGCAATCAATGTTGTCCCAACAACCGGATGGTGCAGTCATTTCGACACAGTGATGCTCCATATTGGGCTCTTTCTCCTCCCAGTTGACAAAGTCCAGTGCAGCATTATCTAGCCACAACCACTGGCCTGAAGAGCAACATACAGAGTGAAAAAAAAATTTAAAATGTATATTTCATGGATATTTTAACTCCGTAGCTCAGCAAATTACTTCCAACATGTAATAGTAACCCATTTTTCAGCAGAAGACCGTGTAATTTTTTGTAAAAATACAATTGTCCTAAATTTTCTCATATTAGCAAAGCATTTTTCAATTAATTATTGAAAGCAAAACATTACCATCCACATTTTGGTAAAGTCCTATCCAGAAGCCTCCTACTTTATTCCCAAGTGGTTGTATCATATGGATCAGAAAGTCAGATTCATCCATGTTTTCTACCGAAACCAAGGTAGCACCTGAAAGGCATTAGCAAGAAAATAACCGTAACCTATGGGAGCAACTACTGGAATGACTCACTCTTTCAAGTCTGTACAGACAATAACTTTTGAAAGTATTATGCACACTACTCTGTTGGCTTCCCCATTGCTTCTTGCAGGGGGACAGAGCCCTGGAGGTGCTTAGTGGCTGTGGCCCCCCACCACTGTCCCCAGGATGGCACCCCAGGAGCTGATGGGGAGCTCTGTCCCTGGGGAGGCTGCAGCCCCTGGGAGGACAGAAGGCTGCACAAAGTCACTTGTGTCAGTTTATTTTCATTGTGCCAGATTTAGAATAGCTTGCTAGGGAAATAAAGTATTTCTAATGATATTTTAAAACAATGTTTTTACATTTTTATGTGTGTTTTGTATAAACTTTCATACAAATCTTGTCAGTTGATAATGAAGGCTCTCACCTAACCGAGCACACTCAAGGGAGGCCAGTGCCCAGCTTGTCCCAGCTGATGCTTCAAGGTAGTAGCAGTGGCCGCGGTAAGGGATCCAAGCTCGGAGTTCGGCTGCTTCAGGGCAACCTCCAGGCAGCTGAACAGGGTCAGTAGGAGCTATAGCTAAAGAAGCCATATGGTATGAGATTGGTATTGCATTATGAGTAACCTATGAGGTAGGATATGTGTGTAAATAGCATGGGATTTCTCTCACCTGGCTTTAACTATCTGGACCTCTACTCCTGACCATTCCTACATGCCCCCAGCTCAGACAACTGGGAGAGCCAGGCAGTCAAGAGTGTGAAACACCTTATTTCTCCAATCACATTTCTTAGGACAAGGAAACAAATCATATCCTGCAGCATCTAACTAATTGCCTTGGCAGTACTGTGAGGAAAGCAAATCCTGATGAATGATATAGATCTCGAATTTGCATTCTCACTACACAGAAAGCTGTTGTAGGCTAATGAATCATTGATACCACAGTCCCATATTGTATGGCTGTTCGGTCTCTGTATGTTGTCACTTTATACAAAGGAGCCATCAGTGGAGCATGCTTCTGCCAAATTAGTCTCTGTTTCTGATCATGTGTGCAACTCCAGTTCACTTCTGTGGGTCTGCAGTTCTTGCACTGCATATGCAGACCAAACGTACGGCTGGAAGGTTTAACTCGGAAGCCACCTTCAAGTGGCAAAATCGATCTTGAATCTCACATCAGGAACAGAGTATATTATGTAGCCTTAAAACCTCAAGGAGGGAAAACAACAAGCAAACATACCTCTGCATACCTGTACAAAGAGTTAAAGTATCATTCAAATTCCCAGGGCTCTTACAGCTACATCAGAACTCCTTTAGCTCTAGCAAGAGTGAATGGGAATGAAACTCTTGCTTGTACTTTGGCTTAGTGACACCTGTGTGTGAATTATCCAGTTGCTGCAGTCCACACAGTCAGTGCACGTTCCCAGCGCTTGCTTACATTACACACAATCTCAAGTGTGAGTTATGCTCACGTCTCAGAAAGAGCAAAATACCTTGAAGACAGAGCTTCATCTTATGTAAACAGTTATGACTACCATGAAAGCAGTGCAGCCATATCTGTTTGCACAACAGGCTTTCACGTGCCTGAATTCATATATTACCCAATAGCAAACCTCCAGATACTGCAAGGAGGCAGATGGTATCCTGAAGCATAGTACTCTGAGAATTTTAACCCAAGCCAGAGCAAAATCTCTAGCATTAGGCAGAATAATGGAATTAGGAATGTGTCTTTAACATTATTACATTCATTTGCTTACCATCTGATGTCTTACAAACTGAAAAGTAGCTTTCATTGCAGGATGCAGTTTTCCAAGTACCATCAAGATCTAGGTAGACACAAGCATTTTTCTCCTTTGGTTCCCCTGCTGCCCATTTCGTGTATCTGGTTTTCCAGTTATCAGTCCATTTGTAATAGCTGCCAGTCTGAAAACAAAGAAGTTCTGGTAACATGGCAAGAAACTCAGATGAGTCCATCTGAGGTCATTTAGTAACTCCCATATCAAGAGAAGCAATTACAGAAAACTTGTCCCCTCTGCTCTGCTTAATTTAAATTAAAAGTGGGAGCTATATGGTAAGTAAAGATTACTTGACATTAAACAGTCAAAATAATCTTAAAATATCTCTCTAATACTCATAATAACTTTTATTAATATAATAATAGCTAGAAGTAGTCCTCTATATAGCACGGAGTTAGAGTTTCAGAATGGCTAATGGTTGCTTCACAATAGCTGCACATCCTGGCTTGTGACTCAGTCTGCACCTTTATTGCTTTTACTGTTTCTCCAGCTTTCTGCTTTCATCTCTTGCTTCCTGCTTAACTTTCTCTGTGATTCTTCACTCCATTTGGTGCATGAAAGTCTTTGAGTAACTTTAACAGGACCACTAGAAATTTATGCATATACACAGTAAAGCCATTTAGAGTACAGTTGTTTCAGCACTGCTGTAAATTGGGCATCCAGCAGGTCTATAAAGAGGAGGAGAGCTCAGCAAGCACCCGCACCTCCTATCTGTCCAGCACTTACCATATTGCTGTTAAGACCGATCCATACGGGTTTTCCATATTTCAATATCTGGATCCACAGGAATGAGTGGATGTAGGCATCTGAAATGCTGGCAAGTTCTGCAGATTTGTCTTGACAATTTTTTCTGGCCTCTTCCCATTGCATTTCAGATGAGATGACTGAATAGCTACTGTCACCATAACGGGCAAAGCCAGAGGATGGATTTGTTGTTGGTACTTCAGACTGCGTGGTAACTATGGAGGAAAAACTGAATGCATGAATTTACAACATACCACTCATCTCTAGCCTGGAAGCTATAAAAAAATAGGTCAAAAGGTCCAGTATTAAAATCTTTATTTAAGCTCATGAACAATTTGTTAGTGAAAAAACACCAAAATCCAAAACAAAACAAAACAAGCTCAAAACAAACTTGTTGTAAAACATGAATCAAATTTGTTAATGTAAAAAGTAGAACGAAATCCTGGATGCCCTGAAGTAGAGAGTATGCTTGCTAGAGTCCTGACTAGTGCAGACTAAGACTCATAAAGTGGATATTTGAGTTCCTGTACTTTAAGATATTTTGACTAAATCTGGATATCTGAGTATACACCTATTTCAGATCACTGGTGGAGATGACTTAGGGCTAGACATTTAAGGCATTTAGTCTTGTACCCTGTTGTCACAACCTGAGACTTTGATACTTAATGTCAATTGATCACCACTTGCTGTGGACTCAGAGTCGTTAGCCTGTCTGCAAGTGCTGCCTGAACATAGCCTGCACATTCGAGTCAGGCAGTGTGTATTTCCACCCTTGAGAATGTAAATGTATTCAGAAAAGCTGTAACTGGGATTAACCAAACTAAAAATGCCTCCCTAAAACTATATGTTTTCTGTGCAGGGAGAGGGAGTTTTTTCAAACAGGTTAGCTCTGCTGAGAGTGAACAGGCTGCAGGAGCTGATTGAAGTGGGGGGGAACTGTTTTTACTAATGCTGTAATAAAGGTGAGGCAAAACTCTTTTGTTATCTGTGCTTTGCATTCTCCGTTCCTGTTATATGGCTGGGCAGAAGGGATTTGCATAATTACAGTTCTGCAGCAGGCAAGTCAACATTCATTACTCATTTTGGTGAAAAAAAAAAAAAATAAAAAAATCAATATTCTTCTACAATAAAGACACAGCCAAGAGGCTGTACGTTTTGATAGACATCATATGGCATTCAGTAGAAACATTAAGGGAGGATTAAATGCTCTGCTCAGAGACAGCCAGGAGTATGGAGAGATCACTGCAAGAGCATGGTTTTACACTGCACTTAAAGAGGATGCCTAAAAGCCTCATATTTCACTGAGAAGAAATCCGTTTCCGTTTATTATTCTCTAGTATTACTGATGATTTAGGTACAAAACCCCAATTAAGATAGCGATTCCTCTCCAGCAATTTCTGTGGAACAAATTGTACTTTAAAACAGTACAGCCTTAAGACTGGTGGAGTTCTGGAAGCCTGAGAGACTCAGAATGAGACTCAAAGCTGAAAGAAATCACATTGGGTTATATATCCAGCTTACCTAACTGAGATACTTTTTCTATTTAGGAGACCGGGTTAAACAGAACTCACATGAATTCATCTGGCATATATAGCCTCTCTCGTTGTCACAGCTATCATCTCTCCATTTCCCATCTGACTTCATGATGAAGACACAATCTGTCTGAAGGAGAGGGGAAGATACACAGCCATTACAAAAGGCAATCAGGAGGTGGTGAGCTGAAGCTCCTATACTCCTAGTGCAAGCCTGCTGGCAGAGAAAAGAGGAGAGGAGGGAAGAGGACAGGAGCTCATTGAGCACCTGTGTAATTAGTTCAAGCCTCCTAGGTTTCTGTCAAACAGCTTGACGTGGTATTTATTAGTGACCCCTTAAATTTGAACCAGGCTTCAACTGGTACCAGTCAAGGTCTGAAAGAAAGGTCTATAAAAAAAATAATCTTACCAGTTTTGTTAAGAATCCTTTAATGGCTACAGAAATGAATATGGTACCTATATATGTCTTCTCATTTCTGATTTACAGTTATGTAGAACTGCTTCAAAACATTTCCATCAATGAGAAAAACAATATAAGAGCTATTACTAAAAGCACTAGTCTGGATTTATCTTAACTGAAGCAGACTATCTTGCAGAAAGCAAGTACTCTTTACCAGCTGTTTGTAGTCATTATCAAGTTATCACTATCTGATGTCTTTAGTAACAACCAAATTTTCCCTTTACTTCCTTATGTTTAACTGCTTCAAGATTTCCTTCATGGCTCCCCTGATTTCAAGACTGGCCATGACCATCTTTCAGCATTTCATCCAAGTTTCTCTCTTATGCTGATTTAAACAAGTTTTAGTCATAAGCAAGTTGACTGATGGTAGATGTTAAAAATCTCTGGTGACTAGCTGCCTATCATTTCCCCAGAAACTACATGTTTACCTCCTTTGGAAAAGAGACTGAATTTCAGCAGAGAAATAGCCTTTTTATTGAAGATGTCTTTTTGTACCATCAGAAACTAGTAAAGCACATTAGCCAGGAATGGGACATATACATAGACAAATTAATGGTGCACCAACAACCTTAATTTTGGTTTATCATAATTTTTCTGTGTTTGGTGTTGCAATTTTAATGTTTGTGGTAATGCAGTTTGTGGGGGAATGGATGTAATATATGCCTCTCCAGGCTTGTTTTAGAGAACAGTTTTTGCAATAGGTCAGATGGAAAGCACAAGGTCCCTTTTCTTCAGAACCTCTGCCAAACATTTTTGGTGTATTTGGAATCATTATCAGGTGATTTGCTAAGCCCCATTCTGCTTACAAAAGGACTTGTTTCAGCATCTTGTTATTGCTTCTGTAACTTCACTTTTAGGAAAAATCATCTCGCTACCTAAGATATACAGGTTACTTAAATTTCCTGTACCTCCACAGTGATGTCTGTCAACATTTCAAAGTCATAATAGTCAAAGTAGCTTTGTTTCTGTTCTGGTGCACCATTAACCCAGTTGGTGTAGGATACGGTGCTTCCATCTGTCCAAAGAAAAGTGGACTCTTCATTGATATCATTCATCCCAATCCAAACATTAGTCGTGGCATCCTTTAAATGATAGAAGAGGAAAGCTGGAGGGAAGCAAAGATTTCTCATTAAGGAAAGCTCACCATGACTTACCCGAAACAGGAAAAATGTGCAAAAGCCCAGAACTGGAACTGTATTAAAAGGATAACATTTCCCACTCCAGAGCCCATCTGCCTTTAACTAAATGTTTAGATAAGCATCTCTAGGAACATAGGTTACACAAGCATTAAGGTTGAAAAAATAGCCAAAAAGAAAGCTCTGGAGCAAATTAGAAAATATCCCCGTCCCCACTGTGTATGCACACATAGTGTTCCAGCAAATCATATTGCCAGTGAGAGAGACAGAAAATACAGATGTCTGTCAGTTTGAGGGATCTGTGCAACCATACTCAAAACAGACTGGAAGTTTCATGAAAACTGAGCAACTGAAAAAACTAGAAACACACACTTTATTTCTTACATGCAATAATTTAGCTATTGTTTCACACTTTGGAGTTAAAACAAAACATAAACTGACCTGGCTAATAAGCAATTTTCAGCAGATAATCCCAGAATCTATCTTGGAGAGCATAGCAGTTTCTTTAGTGAGAGTTTAATATTTTTTTCTTTCAATAGAGCCCATATATGTACCTTGCACTTTTTCATTTGGTATGGTAGCCAGGTTTCCTCCCAAATCAATACAAGCATCTCGTGCAGCATGCCACATGAGCTTTCTTGTTATATTGGAAGCAAATATTTTGAAACACTAGAAAAAAAAAAGCAAGGACTTCATTCAAACTAGATGGGAACTGTTGTATGTGACTAATATCAATTAGCTATAGGATGTACATTTCTCCAGAAAAAAGAAATCAGGGCTAGAATAAGTGACAGAGCTCAAGAGCAGAAAGTATGTATGTCTACCTAGGTAGATACTTAGCCCCTCTCATTGCACAAGGTGTAATCCAGGAGTAATCATCTGAACTGATTGTAATGATGTCAACGACATCATCTTTTTTCACATTTCCATCCACCTGCTTTCTGCAATTACAGAGGGATCATTTAAAACCAAGAAAATGTGGCTTTGGGTGACACAGCTGCAGGGAACGATCTCTGCTGTGGCTTGTCCTGCTTCCAATGACTGTGGTTACGACTGCTCATCCTGCCAAAGTGTATGAAATATCCTTTGACACATTGACCTAACATTCTGAGGATGTAATAATAGCACAGTGTATATAAAGTAGACACAACCACCTTTGGCAAACGGAGCTTCAACTCAAATTGGTACAAATTCTTCTGTTACAGCAACAAGGACTTCCAGACCATGTCTGAATGTAAAAACTATACTCAAAACAATTGTCATTTGGCATCATCTTTCTGAACTCAAAGCTTTGGGAACCCTGTACAAGCCAAAGGGATTGCCCAAATATATTCTCTCTAAATCATTCCACCTGAAGGGCTTTTTTTTCAAGACTGACCATTACAAATTTCAGTTTCTGATATAAATATGTAAAACAGGAGAGGAGGAGGAAGAAGAGTTTTCTTAAACAGTAACAGTGTATTTTAAGCCTGTGCAAACTATGTTCTCTGAAGTTTATTTGGCATACATCTACTTTTACTGTATTTCTCTGCAAAGTTAAATGTGTATAGTCACCTCCAAAAAAGCCCAACCACTCAGCCAGCATGTTCTGACCGGATGATTACTCTCCAGATTTATTTTGTAATAATAAAAAACATAAATTCTGCAGTCCTTTTTTTCAGTTCCAGTGCTTTACACAATTTACTGAAGATACTTGTTGACATACCTTGTTGTTAAAGAAAAACCAGTTTTCTGGACATCCTCCAGGAGGCAATGGAGAAGCAAATGTTGATTTAATAGAACTGTTATGTTTTTCACATATAAATTTATTGGAGGAACCACAGTTTACATCATTCCACAAGCCTAAAAATAATTTGATTGAATAAGCAATTCAAGATGTTATAGTATTTGTAACAATAATTTATCACTTCTTATTTTGAGTTAGAAAGAGGCTAATTTCTACTGTTCAGACTGTAAAAGTGAGTAAAAGAGCCACGCACTATATTTAGGCACTCAACTATTTTTTACAAACAGAAGATGTTTATGGACTTTAGCTGCTCAGCACTGTTAGTTACCGGGCTACCATCTAGCAATTGAAAAAAGAATAAAGGACTGGGAAGAAAGGGCCAGTGACTCAGAAGAAATGCTCCGGTCATCAATTAACTTCATTCTACTTTCTCCACCCTCCCCACCCCTATCCATCAAAGAGTCTGAGTAGGAGAATTACAGGAGAAAGAGGATGAGGAAAAAAATGAACTTTTTTTTTAGCAGAACACAATGATGTTCTCTATTTTATATTTCAGGCTGCAGCCTGATGTGAAGGCAAAGTAACCATGGCAGCTTTGAATGAGCCAGTTGAAGCTCTAATAGTAGAACAGCTGTAGCCCCTTGTGCTTCATTTAAACTGCTTGACCCTTCCACTCTTCATCCAGGGCTCTCCACAGTATGGGTACCTGTTTATGGTTTATTCAAGCTATGGCATCATCTCTTTGCAGGCAGCAGGGAAAATACACCAGCAAGCAAATTTGAAAAGAAAATGGATCAGAAATGGATGAGATAGGAAATACTAGGTCAATCTAAGGGCACAATATAGTTTTCAAACATACGTTATGAAATATGTGCCTTCTCCTGGGGCCCAACATCTCAAGTTAATATAATGTTATCTAGGGATGTGGTTTGCAGATTAAAATACCTCATTTCAGTTGTCAAGATATACACTAGGTTTCTAAGCCATTACAGTCAATGGAGAGCTAGGGCAGGATTCGTTTGTCTAAACAGAGATGTTTAGTGACGTTTGAAAGGCTATGCAAGGTACCTGCAGAGCTGACAGATATGGCACTGTTTCTGTGGGAAACTTACAGTCAGGTGGGCTAACTGTAGGACATTTCAGATGGCTACAGTCACCTACATGTAGGCAACTGAATACTGCACTGGAGTAAACTGAATTGCTCTTCAGGCAGTACTGGCCATGCAGGTGAGATCTCCATTTGGCCATAATGAGACTTCAGGGGTCTAGTTTACATTAGCTGCATTTGGTTGTCAGCTCAAGCTTAATGCTTCCCTTATGGTTCAATTAAGTTGTCCATATGTAAACTTCTAGCATCATCTGAGACAAGTTCAGGAATGCTGAGCCATCTATGGAGAGCTGGTAGATATGGCAGAGACTGTTGGGATAGCTGCCCCTTTCTGGATCAATAACTAAAGAAGGAGGGATGCAACTCAATCAGACCAGATGCCTATGTTTAGAAAAGTGAATCTTGTTCTTGGTGTCTTCATATAAAGGCAGAATTTCAGGTGGGATTGCTGAGTGAATTCTTTATAAAATATAAATTGAGAGATTGATTTCTTTCTACATATATTACCGAATTCCCATTAACCTCAGCTAAGTTACAGAAATACAACCAAGAGGAAAAATTAGGTCTAGGATTTGCAAGTTATTTACATTTAAGAGTACTCATAAGCACGTAAGACAGACTTAGGTGATTAGATGTATTTGTCTGTCTCTCTCCTCTCCTCATTGGCTTCTACCTTCAATCCCTCTATTTCCTGTAGCTGCCATAAACGTTTTCTTAAGTTCATGGGAGTGAAGACAGATCCCACCCAGCCTTTTACTTAGAGAAGTAGTGAAAAGCCCTGTAAAAAGGTGCAATATCAATCTTATAAATCCAGACAGAGACATCTGCATTACATTATACATGGTACTGAAATCTCCCCATTCTAAGGACATAGACTCTTCCATGACTGGTGGTTACACCAGTTACTGCATCTTATTGGCTTGTCACTGGAAAGGAATTGCAGAATACAGCCATAAAATATTGTGTGACAGCTGACAGCAGAAGATGGACAGTATCAGTTATAATCCAAGCAGAGACAAGGAAAATCTAATAGTTTAGCCTTGTTACTTACCTTGCTCTGACCACATTATCACACAATTTTCCTCATTATTTGCAAAGTTGGGTTCGTTAGGAGCCCAGGCCACATAGGTTACTGGAGTCCCATCTATCCAGCTTAAAGAAAAGATATACAAATAGTTATTAATTAATACATTTCAATTGTGAGATGAGAATCCTAATTATCATCTCTCAATTAAGAAGGTCCATGAGCATTAATGGGAACTGGCTAAAATTGGAAGGACTGTTACAGATTTTCCTCTCCTTACCTGATTATTCTAATTTGAACAAATTTATTTAAAATATTACTGGTTGCAAAATACAAAAAGAAAACACCAAGCATATTTTCCATTGATGGGCAGGAGTGATCAAACATCATTTAATAACAGAAACTATTTTCAGTTAGCCATAACATGTAACATAGAGAAGAATATTAAAAGTTTTATTTATCTTAACAGATTTCATTGTATCACCTAGTTAATATTATGCTTCTTGGTCTGAGCATTCCTGATGTTTTCATAGATGCAAACAAGGACAAAAATACTTTTCTGTGGGTTTTACCCTGAAGAGAAATATCTCCATAGGTTATTTCTATTAAGTCTTGTGTCTGGAAACTTATGGACATTCTGTCAGCTTTAAAACCACCCTTTCTGAAGTATCAAAACCGACATTTTTTCTTTATGCCTACATGCTTTTTACTTTAATATATTGCTGCTGAAGGAACAAGAGGTTGGCACTGCATTTTAATCAATACTGCAGAATTTAGGTCACTCAGCCTGAAGTGGGAAACAAGTTCAGCTCCCTCATCTATCTCTTGCTGCTGCTGATACACTTGATCTAAATAAAGGAGATGCTCACTGGACCCAAGCAATGCCTTATCTCCCTAATTTGTGTCCTAAATCAGGAGGTCAGAATTATGCACTGACTCAGTCACTACCAACTTCTCTCTCCCCACTCCTCTTTTGCCCTTTCCAAGGTTAGCAATTTACAGTCATTCAACAGTGGCATTAAAATAGAAAGGTTAAATTCAAATCTCCTTTAAATGTATTTCAGGTCAAGATTAGAAGCATGGTCTTTCTCCTCCCAGATATGTCCTAACTAGCAGATGCAAAGGCAGGCAGTGTCTGTATCATGCTCTTCAGTATCTTTTGCTTTAGTTTCGAGTTTATTTGTGTGCTGGTCTTTTTGCAATACTTGTGAATTTTACTGTAATGTAAACTTCTGCTGACTTTTCTCCTGGAACAGGAGTTTGCAGAGGCTACCTTAAAAATCTCTATCGGAAAAAGCTTTTGTACTCATTGTCCACATCTTCCTAATTCTGGAGGACCTCTCTGAAGTTATGATATATAGATAAAAAGCATAAGAAAGCTAGGCTCTATGGTATGGAGCGTATTTTAAGTGTGTGTGTGTGTGTTTATAGGTATAAAATCCAACATAGTAAAGTATCACTCCAAATCTTTGAAAGAAACTTGAGAAAGTGTGTATGGAGAGTACAGCTGCCAAGCCTTTCTTTGGGTAACTGTTTACTCAAGAAAAAATGTTCTTTTCCTGTTTCTTTTTGGGAAAAACTGTTGGACTTTAGAGTATTCTAGGACTATTACATTCTGCGTTGTACTCCTTATGTGCAACTGCCTTCAGTCCTTGCAAACAACACATTTAGTACCTTCAGCTACATAAAATACTGTGTTTGTTTCTACATGTTAAGAGCTGCAGTGATCATCTTAACTTACCTAAACTTTTTATCAAGACTCACTTTTAGCCCAATGAAGTACCCTCTTGGCCGACTCCAGGATTCCTCCTAAAACAGAAAGATACTATTTTAATTAAAAAAAAAAAAATCTTTGCAGTAAAAGGCAGAAATGGATGTGCCATTGATTAGGTTCACAGAGCAGTCACTGAAGTCAACAGCAGTAAAACACATGCTTACATTTAAGCACAGCGATGTGTTTACACACTCAGGCACAGAAGCCAGGTTTTTATCTGGCGCATCAGAGCTGAGTCCTGCAGCGCTGAGGGCCCTTAGGATGGGGTAAGAGAGAAGCAGATCTTGAGTCAGAAACTGGTACACGTCTTTCATTCTCCCTCCAGGACTGCAGCATTGTCTAATGCCGACCTCAAGTCTCCCTCTCACACCAGCTACTTCCCCCAGCACAGCTGGCACCCTCCCTGCATCGCTTTTCTCACCAGCCTGCCTTACCACCTCAGCACAGCTGGCACAGAGCAGGAGAAACGAAATCTTATGGGACCAAGGGGGGAGTTTGGAGGAAATTTCATAGGTCTCAGCTCAGGCAGATTTTGTTAGTGAAATGCTGATGGCTTTACTTCTGAGGCAATTCAAGTTTTGCAAGCAGATTGTCAAAAGGGTTTCTACTTTAGGCTGTCTGCTTATAATGATTCTTACATTTTGTTTTAGCGCTCTCTGTAGGAACCTTCTCTCACTATTACTATTAACAACAGCCAGGTCTGCAGAATTCATCCTGCAGAACTCTTGGGCTTTTTCCATGGAGACATATTCTTTGCTGATGTAGTATAGCTTATCTTCATATATGACCCATCCATCCGCAGTGGTTTTATATGCTGGAAGATAAATAAGGTAGCTTTAAATTCTGTATCTGCAGAACACATAAGCTCATTTTAGAATAATTATTTTGATAAAAAATAATGAACAAGATGAATAAATTATGCAAAAACCTACCATATGTGTCAGTTGGTTCAGATTTTAATGGCACTCCTGCAAAACAAGAGAATAGAAGGCATGATGCATCTCCGCAGTGTGTTTTATGATGTAGCTTGTGACTGACTGCAAGGAGCAGAGTGAGGAACAGGGCAGGATTCTGCACTCCTTTGCCATTGACTATAAAGCAGGCTTAACCACACATTTCAGCTACACAGTGTGCAATATGCATGGTGATCTACTTATAATTTTGTATCATAAGCTGTGCTTCACGTCAGCAAAGTCATAGCTTTGGATGGATCACATTCCTGCGCAGAGCAATGTAAGGGAAAATTGCTATTCCAGTCTGTAAGTCATGGTAGATTTATCTGAAACACTTTAAACTTTGGTTTTACAGCCCCTTTATTGATTCATCAGTAAACATTCCATAATCCTCCAGAGGGGTCTCCTTAACAAGGGGAAGAAAATTTCCACTAGATTTACTTTAGCTCTCTCAAAAAATTCTCAGTCCCAAATATTCATAAGCAAAAGGAAATATGACTATATATACTGACTGTGAGTTATTTCTGGTTCTGATAGAAAAAGAAATGCCACTGCTTTGAACCACTGCTTTTCCAAAAGCAGTTGAATCCTTAATAATGTTAAAGGAGAACTTGAAGCACCACTAAATCTTTGGTATACAAACATATTGTATTTGGTTTTTAGCTTTACCTGTGTTAGTTTAAAAACAAGTATTGTAAGGAATTCACAACTCCTTACTTCCTACATTACAAAAATACAAGCAAGAACTTCTTCATTTTCAAAAAGTCTGCAACCTATAAAACCCTCACAAACACTCTAATTTACATGAAGAAATGAATTTATTTATTCTCATCATCTATCATTGAAAGATCCTGGCCTATATTATGTGACACAATGCTCTTGACCTCCATTTGGAAAAAGCAGTTCTTCAAAATTTTGTGTCTTTCTCCAGCAACTTATATTAGAAAGCAACTACTTACAAAGTTATTTAAGTTTCTTGCTTAAAGAGAAGAATAAATCTACCTTTTTTAATTTGACAAACCCAGTCAAGCTGTACTTCACAGACCGAAAGAAACCATTGTTTAGAATGAGTCCCACCGTTGAATACGCCACAGAACTTGCGTCCTCCTGAATTTCTTGGACTATCATCCCAGTTTGTGTACCTAACCTACAGAAGAAATCATCTTTGTTACTCTTTTCATCTGTTTCAGTAGTTGTACTCTCCATTGGCAAACAGAAACTGGTTTTGTCTCAAAGATTCTGGCTCTCACTAAAGAGAGGTGCAAACATAGGGAAAGCAATAGGTATAAGAATTTTTACAGTGGGGCAATGATGTCAGTGAGCAGGAGATCAGGCTGTCTTGCCATGGAGGGCTTTTCCTCTTGTTTGCGCCTCAAGCCCTAGACACAGCCAGAATAGAAACAGGCGAATGGACTGTTTCTAATGAACTTCACCTAGCTATGAACTTCCCACCCATTCCACTCATGCTAATCATGTGCAGACAAGGTAGTTTTCACTTCATCAGCTATGACCTGGTTCAAAATTACATTGTCCAACAGCTGGCTGGTGGCAGTGACCGTATCATGCATCAATTCAGCATGCACATCTTCCCTTCCCTGTGGTTAATGAGGATGGGAATGTGGCTTTTGGGAGGGAAGTCATGTCCTACAAACCTAGTGGAGTTACCTCTGAAGAAACTAACATCCAAATAGGAAGGGAGAACCACATGATATAACCTACTTGGGATTTTCAAAAAGTTCTTGATAAGATCACTTCCCAAAACATTTATGGAAACTAATGTGTGACAGGATAAGAGGAAACGTCCTTGCTTGGCTTAAAAAATAGGGAACAGAGAGCAGGAGGAAAGGGAGGGTAATAAGCAGTGAATCATAGAATCATAGAATCATTAAGGTTAGAAAAGACCCTTAAGATCATTGAGTCCAACCATTAACCTATCACTGCCAAGTCCACCACTAAACCATGTCCTCAAGCACCACGTCTACCCGTCTTTTAAATACCTCTAGGGATGGGGACTCAACCCCTTCCCCGGGCAGCCTGTTCCAGTGACTGACTACCCTTTCAGTGAAGAAGTTTTTCCTAATATCCAATCTAAACCTCCCCTGGCACAATTTGAGGCCATTTCCTCTCGTTTTATCGCTTGTTACTTGGGAGAAGACACCAACCCCCACCTGGCTACAACCTCCTTTCAGGTAGTTGTAGAGAGAAATAAGGTCTCCCCTCAGCCTCCACTTCTCCACACTAAACAACCCCAGCTCCCTCAGCTGCTCCTCGTAAGACTTGTTCTTTAGACCCTTCACCGGCTTCTTTGCCCTTCTTTGGACACGCTCCAGCACCTCAATGTCCTTCTTGTAGTGAGGGGCCCAAAAGTGAACACAGTACTCGAGGTGTGGCCTCACCAGTGCCAAGTACGGGGGCACTATCACCTCCCTGGTTCAGTGGAAGCCTGCAGGAACATTTCACACATCTGTGGATATCTACATGGACTCGAGAGGTGACTGGATAAATTCATGGAAACAAATAAATTAAGGTTACTGATCTGAGCTCCAGTTCTGAAAGACCCTGAGCCATCACTTACTGGGAGATGCAGGAGTATAACGGGAAATATGCTTGCTGTTTGATTAGCCCTTAAAATGCTTCTGGCCACTGCCAGAGACAGGATACAAGATCCGGTATGATGAATTTTTATGTTCTGATGTTATGTGTTCATATTATATTCTTGGAAAAGAAAATATGTTGGAATGCTGTGCAGAAAGCTACAGATCCTGATGAGATACAGATGATTTCCATGTATTCAAATGTGGTGCCATGATTTTACTCCTGATAATAAAGGTTAACAGCCATGTAAATGTTTGCAGGATTAGTGTTTTCTTTGATAACAGTAAAAACCCAGAAAGTATGTGTACAAACCCTAAAACATCCTAAGCAAACAGATTTGATGAAAAATTAAAATACTCACAGGAGAGCCATCACTCCAGGCAAATCCTTCATCTGGATTCAAGGAAAATATACCGAGCCAAACTCTTTGAAAGCTACAGCGAGTGCCACTAACAGAAATTACAAGGCAGAGCAGTGTGTAAACATCAACACAAAAAACATCCCGAAACACCTCATTAAACTTTCTAGAGCACATTGTAAAGTGCAGTGAGGTTGTAATAATTACCATATTACCTTTGTTGAAGGGCATACAGATGCATATAGTCTTCATAGATATATCTAATATTTCTATGGCTCAGTGGCAATGGCTTATTTATCAGACTTATTAGTAGCATTGATCCTGTGTTTCCTCTGTGTTCTGTTTTCTTAGGAAATGCCTTCACAGATTCAGAAAATTATCTCAGCATTGACTACTTCAAGGTGAGTCAAAAGTAAATATATTGGCCATGTCTTCTACCCTACTGAAAATACCACCCCCCATAACTTCATGTATTTCTAAATTATACCTAGTAATCATGATACTGTTTTGTTTTGTATTTAATTAAGAGCATTCATAATAGTTCGTATGAAACACCTCTTAAATCTGGTAAGATTAACATACAGCAGATACTCACGACATTGCTCTTGTTAGTAACGGTATCTCCTCTTTACTGTTAATGGTGACCAGATCCCCTCCTATTTGTCTACAAAAATCTCGAGCTTCAAACCATGATTTCTTTTTAATATTTGATCTGTAAAAACACTATGGAGAAATTACTTTAACACATATTATATATGTTATAATAAAATAAAGAATCATAGTCTTGTTCACCCATAAATGACGTTTCATACAGGCCAAGTAAAGTCCATAAGAGAAACAGCATTAATTACTCTGTTCATAAAATTTTTGCACTAGAGTTGTCTAGCTAGTTAGCGTAGTTTTGACAAAAAAGGGAAGGAACTGCTAGAAGGGAATACAATTCCCTTTAACTTGTTTTACCTAGAGGAGGGCCCAGGCCACCTTCCAGATGAAGGGAAAGGAGAGCGGTTGTGGTGGAGATGCAAGGTGGCCTGGGAGGTCTCTGAAGATACAGGCAAAAGAATGACCTCATGGTGGTTTACAACTCTCACTTTACATTTGCAATATGATGTCTAACATTTTGGTAGTTTAACAGAGAATAAGTGCAAGTTTGACCAAAGCTAAAAATGGTGATTTGGGGATAAAGGGGCCCAAGTAAATAGCATTCCAGCAGAGTTTGAAAGAAATGGAAAAAAAAAAAAAACACATAATAAAAAAGAAAAGGACTCATTAATTCAATAAAGTGATAAGAAATATTAACACCTCACACTTACTTAGCACATTTCTAGTCTGCACGATCCCAAATCAATGTTTGCACATTACTCTCATTTCTTGTTCAAAGTCCTTTTGTATGCCTGCTCAGGCATAACTGAATGTACTTCAAATATGAGTTATCAGTAGCTTTGCCTCAGAAACTCTCTAATAAATGTCCTTCATAAACACTGGTTTAATTAACCTTTCCTGTGACTTCTTATGCTTTATTCTGGGGGGTAATGTGCTTATCTTAGCAAGATCCAGCCTTAGGCATTGTGCTGCTTGTAGATACATTTCACTGTTTCTCTACTTTGTTCCCTGAACTCTCACACACCTCAGATAAATATGGGATCTTTGCACAACCTAGTGACCACAACTGATATAAAGAGCCATGCTAGCAGCCAAGCTTTGCTGCTTCTGGTCTTTAATACAGCATTTTGACATTGTTCTCCGAATAATTTTGCAAATATTAAGTTGTTTCCTGTTTCTTCTTATTTCTCTTTTCTTTATGTCTTTCTAAGGACTTGATATTTATGTTCCTCTTCCATTTTCTGCTCCAATGAGATGTTTGTTTGTTTTGTTTTTTTTTTAATATTCCAATCTCAGACATTGCAAAATGAAGATGTCACTTCCTTTTTTTTTTGCTTCCCTCCCCCCCACCCCACCCCCCCCAAACCAAGCAGTTCAAAGCCTTTCTTCTTCTTTTAACTATTTAGGGACTTACTTTAAAACAGGAACTACTATGGTGGTTTGATACCCAACCTTCAGGACATGTGAGGACCGGAGCAGTAGTTGGAATTGGTGGAGCTGTTACACTCTCTGCCCACTGCTTACAGATATATTTTTGCTTTGTCTCACAGTCAAGAACATCCCATAATCCAGCTGCAGTCCCAGTTCTTATGGCTACACATCCTGGATTACTTCCTTTATGAGAAACAAAAAACAGGTTGGAAACTTTACACAGTCTAAATTGTTTAATTCTTACTTAAAATCTTTGAGCAGCAGCCATTCGCTTCTTGCTATACAATAACACTTGAATAGCAGAGTTATATTTTAAAAGTTTTTTACACAAGCAAAGAGTAGTATTTTCTGTTTGAGGAGGTCATGATCTGTTCGGGATCCTGCTTTTTTTTATTTTGAATGACCTGCATAATTAGTTCTATGGGTAGAAAGTTTGGTTGTTTGGTTTTTTTTGTTTTGTTTTTTTTTTCAGTGAAAACCTGTGTTTTCAAGTGAGGACCTCACTCCTACTTACTTTAAGACTGTTTTATATCAGGTAGCATAACCTTGGTCACTAGTGATTTTCATATAGATAGAAACAAAACCCTCAGTGCATACATAGGGCAAGCATGCAAATCTCGACGGAGACATGATGAAGCTTATCCCATGACATTTGCTATAATTTTTATATATTCTCTCAGATGGAACCAGAGGTGCATACATCTCACAAGATGCAGTCAAATGCACACAATGGCCTTATACAATGGCTTATTTGTGTTCTTTCTTCATTTCCTAAGTATTCTTAACATTTTTGTTTCTTTTTGATTCCTGTTGAGCACAGACCTGATGTTTTAATGGAGCTGTCTACCATGGTGCCAAGAACTGATTCCTGAAATGAAATGGTTAGCTCTAAGTCCACCATTTTATGTCAATTCAAGACATATGTTTGTTCCTATGAGCATCACTTTAACTGCATCAAAGTTCACTTGCGGTTTTACTGATCATGCTCAGTCACTTATTCTCCTGATATCATCCTGCGTTTTCTCACAGGCACATCTTCACTATCATAAATAATTTAGTATTAGCAGCAAATCTTGTCACCTCACTATTTCACCTTTTCCAGATTGTCTGTAAATATGTTGAACAGCATGGGCTTTGGCACAGATCACTATAGGACTCTGCTGGTGAACACTCTTCCGCAGTAAAAAATAGCCTCCATAAAAAAACCCACCTTCCATTCCCTGCCTTTTGATCAAAATTTTTATTCATGTAAGAGCTTTCCTGTATCAGGTCAGATTAGCCGAAAGGCTTTTGGTAATTGAGACAGACCACACTAACTAGATTTCCCTTATTCATATGCTTTTGACTCCTGTGGGGAGCTCCAGGAGATCTGTGAGCATGACCTCCCTTTACACAAGCAATTTTATATATCTATCTCACTATATCTTCTTTATTCTATTCTTTATTACAGATTCAGCTAATTTACCAGTGACTCAGTATTTCCCCACATCTCCATGGAACCATTTTAAATGTTAGCACCAAATTTGCCTTTTTTCACCCCTTAGCTCTCAAGGCAGTTTTAGCAGGTAGTTACACATTAAAGTGCACAGTTCACTTAATATAACCTTTATGGCTCTTGGATGCTTTTGCAGCTGTGCTTAGTCCTGACTTGCTATTCTTCAGGACATCCATTTGTTCCATAATCTATTCTCCCGGTATTTCAGCTTGAAATAGACTCTCTGATCATACCCTCACAAAGAAACTTTCCAGGACGGAAAGCCAGTTTTCTTCCTCAGTGAACACAGATGCAAGGAAACTAATTTTTCTTCACTGTTCCAGACTGATCTCTGAGTGCTCCCTTTTTATACTCTGAATCTGCTGGCACCATAGACTCCCCGGCAAGCTTTCTTCTCATGGCATCTACAGAAGTTTTATTACTCTATGTCTTTTGCAATTTTTTTATTACTTTTTTATTTTATTTTACATTTTATAACCTCACTGAAGGTTTTTGAGAAAGCTTTCAGACAAATGATCACTGGGAGGGATGTAGTATATCTTGGAGAAAGCAGATTCCCTCATGGCATTTTGAAATCTTGTTTTCTGTGCTTCTGCACAGTATGATCCCGTGAATGCAGTTTTCTTAGCATCACAAGTAAAAAAAAAAAAAATGATATGATCATTTTTGATACTGTGATTTTGTAATTCTAACTTAAAATCCTTATTACAGCTGCTCTGTTTCAGACTCTTCTCCCAGGCTAACTTTACCGCTAGAGGGATGAGTGTGGAATAGTGTCAGGAACTGCCTGTAACTCCTGTTTATCTCGTTGTGAAGATGAGCCGAAAGGTTAATCTTATGGGTAAATATATCGTATGTCCTAATATAAACCTACAGTTCAAATTGTTCCCTTTGAAATTAAAAGATGGGGTTTGAGAACTGCCAGTTCTTGTAAAATATACTGAAAGCTTAAAGCATAAAATTCAGAGGACGCTGCCAATGCAAACCCAGATAGGGACCACGACCTCAGAGAGTGCCTACCATCCACTGTCACAGCACCTACCAGGCATTGCTGCATCCCAGTGCGTGAAGGAGACAGCTTCACCGTTGGTCCACCTGAAAGTGCCTTGGTCCTCCGTGTCAGAGAGACCAAGCCAGAAATATTTCTCAGGCCTCAGCCCGACAAGGCTAGTCAGATAGGCTTGTTCATACCTGTAAAAGGGATCATAAAGACGCAAGTGAAAACAAAAAGTCATTTATCCAAATCCTATTTGTCTAATCTGAGATAAATCCTTTTCTCCTTGCTTCAGACTGGGGGAGAGGACCTTACGATACAATTCTGACTCTCTATAAATCAACAAACAAAAGCAAGACCTAATCTTGCTTTTTAACCAGAGACCTCATCTGTAACTTAGATAATTTTTTGTTTGATGTTGTGTTAGAATTGTAATTCCAGGAATATTTCAGAACATACAACCTTTACCTATTTAAAAGCCAAGGAAAAGTCATTATCATACCTACTTTCAACTGTGGTTAAGTAACCTTTTTCTCCTTCACAGGTGGTGTTTGCTTCTGAAAATGTTGCTGGAACACGTCCAATAAAGTAGCAGTAAGTCCCATATCTTCTCCAGCCCTGTAACATGATTTTAAGATTTCCATGTAACTTTTAAATAGTTGTGATATCATGTAGTGTGAGCTATGCCATTTCACAATGAATGAAGCACAATAATCATTAATATTATGAATCAGAAACCTTTTGCAGTGAAATTACAGATTCCTTCCAAGTGATTTCTGTAAATGGCTTTCTAAAGTTTAAAGTAGCTGAGAGAGAGAGAAACTTCATAATAAATAACACCAGAAAAACCCCTACATGTAAGTAATATAAATAATTCAAATAATTCTAGATGATTGTCAGACAAGGTACTTATTTGATCTGGGAAATTGATGTTCCGTTCTTGTATACTTACTTTTTTGCAACCTGCATCAGTAATTTCCTTTTCTCCAGCTATTTGTGATATAGGTTTTCTTTTACAAATGTAGCCAGCTTTCTTCTCACAGACATCATCTGCCCAATAGCCATCCTGTGGCAGGAAAAAGAATGAAATAACAATGAGATGAAGATGAATAATCTAAAGAAAATGAATAATTTCTTTCTTTATAATGAAGACTATTCATTTTCTTTCTCCTTTCATTTTGAAACAGCAATATATTTTTTTTTTCCTTACCCAGTTCCTCTAGTTGATAACAAAAATAAATCTGCTCACATTCAGGGAAATAGTAGACTGGGCTATAGTAGTACAGTTATAGCTGGTTGTGATAAGCAGGGATGAGGTTGCAGGGAGCTGGTCCCCAACCTGTTCTGCAGGGCCCTGCACAGGCAGTTGTGCCACGCAGGGATGGGCAAATGAGCAGGCACAAAGGAGCCAGCAGGGATCCCCACATGCCACCATTACCACCAGAGGAAGAGGAGCAGGAGAATGTACTCAAACTACATTTAGAAACCTGTTTCATAGCCCTAATAATTTCATTGGTGACTTCCAGATTAACTTAAAGAGAAAATTTCATCAGTGAGGCAGTAATGCTTTCATTTTATTTTTTCTTTTTTTTTTTTTTTTAATGAAAAGTCATATTTAATCTCATTCTTTGTCCCCACATGCCTTTTTCTGGCCCTAGCCAGTTGCTGAAATAGCGGGGCACTTTTATTAAGAAGTTAGTTTCAATATTAAAGTAGAATATATATTGCATAATCTTACCTGGCCCTTGATCAGTACACAATCTTCTGGCCTGTTGTTTGTGGAGGATGGCTCTCCCAGGTGCCATTTTGTGTATGTAACTGGCGTACCATCACTCCATTCAAAATACATTTGAACCTTATGATCATTCAGCCCAATCCATAGCTTGTCTGTTGGCTCTAAAGCATGGAAACACAGAACTAGAAAAGACCTCTCATGCCACTGCATTCTTTTCACAGCACCTTCAAACTCTAGAACATATAATCCCTGTCATAAATTTATGAAACATAACATAATTTAGTGTGTTGCATGATCATTTTATAAATTAATATTTTCACATAGATATTAGAATAAAGACAGTATGCTTTGGAAAATTAGGTTGTAGTGAAATCCCTGCACTGGATCAAAAAATTTTGCTTCTCTTCCTCATAGCAGTGGGAGAGGAGTGGATTCCCAGCCTAATTCTAATACATTATGGTGGTATGATACAACTGTGTGAATAGTTACTTCTAGGTTCTGTTCCACAGGTCAGATTTTAAAATACTGTTTTTATGTAACTTGAAGAGTGAATGTTTTAAGCTTCTTTCAACACAATGATGAAAAAAGCAGAGAAGACCCCTAAGCCCAGTCCCCCAGCCCTAGATCAATTGTTCAGGCAATAAGTAAAATCAGTTTTCACAACATCCAAAACTCAGCAGGGGAAGGCTGTCAGCAACCGGATCTAATTTTGAGGTTGGCCCTGCTCCAAGCCGAGACTGGACCAAATGACCTCCAGGGTTCCGTCTGGCCTAAACCAATGTATGATCCTGTGATTTTAGGCATTCTTATGAAAGAAAAGCAAGGAAAATTAAAGGTGAATTTAGGCAGCATTCACAAAAATGAGAAAGAAAGAAAGATATGGAAGGATATTCACAATTTCTTCAGGAGTCACTAAACTAGGGTATGATACCAGAATGAAAAAGTATAAAAAACCCCCAAATATCTCCTTGTATGGTTGGACACTAAGCAGACAAATTACTCTTTCTGAAGAAAGAATTTTTTCTGTCCTGAATATCTTTCACTTTTTCAATAGTTAATTAAGGCTTTCACTACCTCTGAGCATGAAAAAAGAAGAAATGCAAATAGTTAACAGGGGCAAAAAGTAGCAACATGTCTACAGACTCCTCACGTTTCTGCCAAGGGTATTAAAAAGGCCATGGCAAGACCACACTGACGTGTTAGATCCAGTGACCTGAGTATGGTTCTTTCGGCAGCCCAGGCAATTCCACAGCTTGCTGCCTGGAAACCACCTTGGCTAGCTTTGCTGATCTTTTCCATCTGGCAGTGTAGAGAACTAAACTTTTCTTTAGTAGGTTTCTTCCATCACTTCTGCAGAGACCTGTGAACTTGCTAATCTGGGTGCTGGTTGACCACAAGACACACAGAATGAGTTAGAGCCACAGTGTAAGTTCCCCAAATGCACAGAAAGCAGTATAAATATCTTGGTTTTCCATAAAAAGCACTCTTTCAAAGTGGAAATTATATTTCATAATCCTTTCACTAAGAAAGCTTCTCACTGGGATGACTGATGTCCTTCTATCCTCATGCAAAGCAAAGCACAAGTCAAGACAGTTGTGTAAGTCTGCAAGTTGCAGCACTGAAGGTGGCATCCATTTTGAAGCAGAAAGGAAAGCACTGCACCAGCCTAACGCCACTGGACTTGTGGCTCCTTGCACGTCCTTGACTGCAGTGTTCATGTTAATACAAATGCTACATCTCAATTCAGCTAGCTGGTGCTTCTTACATGCAGACAAAGGCAAAAGCCCCCACTGGCAACACTCACTGTACCCAAGCTGAGACACCATAAAGCTGTGCTCCTCAAGGCTTTGGATGCTGGCCAGGTGACTCCCTTCCTTCTGACAAGCAGTCAAAGCTTCTTCCCATCCTTTGGTCTCCCTGAACATCTTGTAACAGTGATCTATATACGGTACCCACCCATCTGGGCAAGTAACAGGCCCAATGTCACCTAGGAACAAATCAAATATCAGTGTTTTAGAGGAGTTCAAATGCCATGCAAGGGACATGACACTGAAAATATTTTCACTTATTCTGTGCAAAAGTTCTAAACTAAAAATTTTCTTTGGAAATTCTCATTACAAGGAAATGATGGACACAAAACATAGTAAACAAAAATATGATTCTAAGTCTGGCATTTTTTACTTGGAAAAGGAAAGCTTTTTAATATAAATATTATTAAATACAAATTCTCAAGTTCTTATGTAGTCAAATGTCTGTAACAAATACACTAATGCAGTAATTTTAACAGCTTCTGTATTATTCTACTTATTTGTCAGATCAGAGAAATCAGAAATTATCTGCACCTAACATAGAATGCTTATGCATTTTTAAAAGATTAAGTATATTGATAGAGTAAATGTCATCTAGACAGATTTACAACTAGACGTATACATAGGGAAACACCAACAGGGAAATCTTTATACACTTAAAATATCTTTTATCTTTTCAATGTGTGAATCTTTCTTCCTTTTGTTTAATTTTACTAATGTCCCTCTTCTGAAAAATTATTTTTGGTTTGTTCTCCCTTTTCATGCTCAGTAGTGTGTGTATTCAAAGAGGAGACCCAACTACCAAAACACAGACAGATGGGACAAGTTGGACATTCTTTGCTTTTACCTGTTTCATTCTGTGTGTTGTGGGACTGGAGATCAGCCTAGAAAGGGTGCGATGGTTGTAAAAAGCAAACCAGATAAACAAGAAATAGTTTCTATTTCTAATAACATTCTCCTGCTCATCTTTGTCAATGTGAATGCCGAGCAATTCAGATAACAGCTTCTACTTTTAATTATCAACGTATATCAACATACCTGAGGGAACCAAGGTAAAGTTTCTTTTCTTACAAATGTAACCAAGTTTCTGATCACATTCCCAATTTTGCCACTTAGCTTTTGTTTCAGGATTCAAAACCGCACAGAGTTTTCCAGATTCTGGAGAGGGGCTTCCTTTGGGAAAGGTACAGAAAAAAAAGTGAACTCTTCTGAGAGGCAAATAGAGCTCTAAGCTCTAAAATGCACAGGAGAAATCACTCCTGGCTGAAGTGAGAGCCCCAAAGATCACATCTTGCCCAGCTGTGGCAAGAACTGAGGTAGGTCTCTGGTAGTGGGAATGTCTGTATGAAATGTAGTATCATTTAAGTGGATATGAACATGTAACCCCCTCGTAGTTTTGTTGCTAGAAACAAGAAATGGACAACTATATATTTTTGGGAAAGACAGTATTGCTTTCAGAGCTAAAATATTTTTGCAATACATAGAAGTTTCAGGCCTATATTGCTATAGAAAAAAGCTTTTTCTAAAGCTAAAGCACGAGAAGCTAAAATACATATCTCGTGGCATATCTAGCTGATAATAGAATTTAAAGCAGTATTTGAGGTATGTATATTTTTTTCTTCAGAAATACAGAATCAAAGACACAGCTACCTGGAGCCCAGTTTAAGTACTGGAAAGGGCTGCCTCCAATCCACTCCCATCCACTCCTCAAGTCCAGTCTGTTGAGTCCAATCCACAGTGGAGAATCTGTACCTTCTGTTAACTCTAAGTAACCAAAAGAAGATAAATGATTTTATAAATCACTTCTTATTAGCAATAGTCACTAATAATGTCCCTAGGGCACTTACAATTCTTAAATATCTAATTAAAAATATCATTAGATACTGAGATACCTGATAAATTGAAATATGCCAAAGCTTTGATTACTGTAAAAAGCAAACAAAACCACCCCTCTCTTATTCTATCGCCTAATGCAAAACGAGCACAGATGAGATGCCACAGAGTATATCCAAAATGAAAGTGTTTCTGTAAAATAGGCTAAATTCTGTACAACATTGGATTTATTTAAGTAGAAAAAATGGTACAGTGTAAGTATAAACAATAATAATAAAGCTCTTAAAAGTTAAATTCATCAGTAAAGATAACAACAGAGAGTTTCTTCCATACCATTCCTCCAGCAATACATGGGTAGGTAGACCCACGATTTGGGATCTATGAATAATAATTTTTCAGTTTGTCAAAGGAATGAAAAAAAAACCAGATGTCAAACTGCATTTCACACAGAACACCTTTCTTTTGTCACAAAGGTACCTCTTTTCTCCTATTTTTAATTTGTTTTAAAGGTTTCTTTTGACCAAAAATGAAACTTTCATTTACTTTTCAGAATTTTTTTCGTCTTAAAAAAAAAAAAAAAAGTAAGTTTTAATATAAGACAACATTTTTAGATAGCAAATCAAACTATTACACTTGCAGGATGCTGGGATACTTTCAATTCTGTTTAAACTTGGTAGCGATTTTGGTATGAACTTGCAAATTCTAAAAGATTTGGTTACTTACTCATGCATATTTAGGTCCATAGACATTAGCCAAAACAATACTAAATAGTCCTTAGCTGTGATGATGGACTGAACAAATCTTGAATGTAAGTCAGGTTTGCTTTACTTGCTTACCTTCAAGGTATGTTTGTTCATGAATGTCTGTGATACTCATTAATTCTGCATTTTGCTGCTGACAGCTCTTCCTGGCTTGGTGCCACGTGAGAGCCGATTCAGAGTTTATTTGGTAGTGAGCATTTGTTAACAGATCTGTACTCCAGGTGGTGTCTTTATCTGTGGAGAAAATAATGATTTTGGGGGTGATTGATAGTAACTCACCCACAGAAAAATGTGCTGCAGGTTCTTGTTATGCATGGCATTCTCATTAAATGTCACCTGTGCTGTTCTTTCAAGAGCACTGAAAATGTCACGAGCAGGATGGGGAAGAACGAAGTTAAGGCCTGTAAACTGACAGGTAGAGCTGGCAAATATTGCCTCCTGTTCCATGAAGATACACAATTCAGGAATTACTACAAGGGAAGTGATTGCATCAAAAAATATATTGCATGGAGTGCTGTGGCAGAAATCCTAGGTGAAAGCTGTAAAAAACTTCTCTTCCTTCTCTTTCCAGACAGCAGTTCCCACTGAGAGCTGTGAGAACCAGCTCTAGACCTGAATTTAGAATCAAAACAATTCTTAGATAAATCCCCCTCTTGCAAAGAGCTTCTGGATGTGCCTGTCACGCAGCTTCAGAGCCAGGGCACTGCAATGGTGCTGAGCTGCATTGTACTCCTCTTCTGATTACCTTTGCGTCTTTGGTCTGTTGACGATCTATACATGGTCAATCAAGCACAATACAAAATTGAATCAGATATTTGATTATTCCCAGAAGTCGGTAAGAAGTTGAATTAAAAAAAGAACTGAGAGCTGGGACTGGCTTTCAAAAGCTTTGAAAATTATTCATTGACCCTATCTCACATTCCTTGCTCAGTGTCCTAGGTATCTTTGTAGGAACCTGGAAAGCATATTTGACTATGGATTTGAACCACACCAAAAGCATGTTTTGAATCAACTGGAATAAAGGGGTGTTTTAACAATAAAAGACATAATGTTGAACAGAAGTAATGGGGAGGAATATAAGGGAAACCTGAGAAGTGTGAGGAATATAGGGGAAAGCTGAGAAGTGTCAGGAGGAGTCTTCAAAGCCTTTAATGAAGAGCTCCCCTGTCAAGAGCAAGTCCATAAAGGGAGATGGGGGGGAAGTGACCACAGAAATAGAAGACAGTTTTCAGAAAGTGATTGAAGTTGTAGAGAAATGCCAGGGATGGGAGGCAGTTGTCTGAAGGGGTAAAGACTGCTTCCCAGGCAGTATGGATAGGGCTTAATAAATAGCATGAATAAAAGGACACATTCCACTTAAGTAAAAAAATATTCACATGAGAATTATGCAGACTGAAATGTTAACTTCATCATTAATCTTCCTACAGCACTCATTTTTGTGCCCACATCCATTGCAGCGAGGGTCCTCAGAGAAGGGTTGTACAACAGTGACAGCACACATCCTGGCTGGGAAACAGCGAGGAGCTCAAAATTACTGTGCTGCTCAACAACACCCCCACAATTAGTGGGAAGCACATGCTGTTTTACTCTTCAATCACACTTTTCTCCACATCTTTATGGAATGTGTTATTTCCTTGCATAGAGAGCTGCGGGATGTGGCAATGCATCACACACTAAAATACATTCTTGTAAACTATGCGTTATTATAAAGACATACATATTCTGCTAGTGCTGGTTTGCCAATACTGCATTGAGGGGAACTGCATGGGAACAGGTAACTTACTTACCTTTTGATGGGCAAAATCCATATCGCTGGTCTGTGTCATAGTCTGCAGTGGTTGCACACCAGAGCCAGCCATCTGACCGGCCAGCATTGGTGCATTCGGAGTACCATTGCTTATTGTACATGAAAGGGAATACGCAGGGTGCCCCGAAAGCATTTCCTAGCAGTGTAAATGTCTCTGAGAAGACAAAATGAGAAAGGTAGTATGAAAAATAATAAATGAATGTAAACTGTAAAAATGTGAAGCCTATGCTAATGGCTGAATTGCATCTCAAAGTGCTTTTCATGTTACCTCTCCCATAACCATAACAAAATTAGAAAATAGACAATCCACCTCTGTTTGGATATTCCAGTGACCATTTAAGTATCTCACATACATTGGAGCAGCTCCCACATGCAAGACTCAGAGTTTAATACTTCAAATATCTTGTGAGGTGGTTTTTAGAACATTCATCCTGGATGTGGGAAAGCCATTCAGAACAATCAGACTTCAGCTAATCACAAAGGGTAATTGCAATGGTAATTATAATTATTCCATAAGCATTCTCATCTGCTGAGTCACAAAAGCCACACTTCCTCTGCCTACACTGGTGCTTCCAGCCCTTTCTCAGCTCACCCATATTATGCTTCTTTCTTGAGGATGTAATTTCATTTCCATGTTGCTGTATAAGAAACTTATCAGCGTTTATGCTCTCTGTTAACAATGTAGTGACACAGTACGGTGAGCAATAATGACTTTCGAGAATACTTATATATAGTATAAGAGTAAGTAAGTATGTATATTTGTGTATACTAATATAATATATATTTAGAGAATATAGAGTATATGTAATACTTGCAATACTTGTAATACTAATATACTATAATACATATGCTAAAATAGTGTGTCTGTTATATAATATATAAATATATATACGTATATAATACATACTTGGCCATAAATATGACATTAAATTCAAGGTTAACTCCCTCAGTACACTGATTTTCTAAAACTGTGATGGTCACTGAAGGAATCAGAACAGTCAAAGCCAAAGATCCAAAACACTCTAATACTCACAAAGAAATTAGTGCAAAGGATGAAAGAATCAATTTTCTATACCTTCATATCCCCGGGAACATAAAACATCCATGGCCCCATAGATCTTCCACTTATTCTTTGCACTCAGGCCCTTCTTTAACAAAACATTATCGTGTTCTTCATTGCCAGGACCAAAAAACAAATCTTCTCCTTTGATTGCAAGGAGGCTTTCATTTCTGCATTCCCACCACTGGAGCTCACTTGTTCGATTACAAGGATACAGGGCGATCACAGCCTGATCCTCCTTTGACGGCACCCCCAGGCATACGTTCAGTCTCACACTCATAAGCTGATGATCAGTGATCCACCTGAATTTTTGTGATTCATTGTCTTGATGGCAAGTGGCAGTTCTAACTGACTGCGCAATAGACGCCTGAAGACAGAGCTTGCTGACTTTATTATATATTAAAAATGTTTCAATGTCTGTAAAACAAAACAGTACATAGTAAATGGTTAATACAGAATATATGTATAGTGGATATGTGACATGATTCTGCTCTCCATTCACATGAACGAGGAGTCATTGCATTCATATCAGATAAAAACATGATGGTTTTGAGCAGAGTCCAGTGCAACATCAATTTTACTGGTTAAAAAGCAATAAGGTAGACAATAGGATATGTATTTCATGATTATATGTCACCATACTGTAGATTAGTGCAGTCAGCAGCATCAGCAGAGCTGAGCACAGCTTATTGGTTTGATTTACATCAGTTACGTGAATTCCCTCAACCACACTGCTATTACCATTACCCTGTTTCCATCCATCCTCAGATGCATGGCCTTGGAGATCGCTGACCTCTATAAGCCTTCCTTACTCTGCCAGATCTTACAGGTCTCCTAGTGGGGTTACAGCCATTTTTCCTTAGCCATTTGTCTCCCCACTCCCAAATCCATGTTTCCTTTCCTTTTCACCATGTAAATGTGGGTGAACACCTCTTGGCCTCACAGCAGGTACTTTGGGCTCATTGGCCTTGCTGATCTACAAGACCTGCAGTATCTACTATGAGCCACTGCAATGCAAAACTAGGAATGACACTGGAAAACCAATCACAGCCTGAGAAAGTAGCAAGGACTGGGTAGTAGTGGCATCTGACCAACACCTGGCAATGTGGAAAGGCTGGTGGAACTTAGAAGGTCCACCTGTACCAGAAATTGGGGTCCCTAGCTCTACAGGTAGTTTCTCTGATCATGTCTACAGTGTTGGCTCCAATGTACAGTAGAAGCAGCTGAGCTAATTTCAGTCCTACAGTGAGTTATCAGTAGCAGTAGTGAATCATGCCTATGAATTTGCTCTGCTGCTTTGTGGTATACTTTGTGACCCACCTGGTTGTATTTCCCTCCAAAGCTTGTGGGATTCATAATCAATTTTGGTCCCTGATACATCTCTTGATCACTGGGCATCATATTTAATTAAAATGTATTTAAAAAGCTAAAGAAATTTCATTAAAAATCCTGCAAAAAGTTGAAATCAATTTAGTTGATAATATACAGTACACTGAAAATAATTATTCTGGCTTGCAGTGATACCATGGGCAATTAAAAAAAAACACCACATACTCTGAGGCAATCTGTAACAATTTTACTCAGGAGTTAGTTACAAAACTAAAACGATTTGACCTTAACATTCAGGTCTCCAGAAGCCATCTATTTAACACCTACAATGGAAGCACAGTTAAAGGGATGGCAATAATATTGTCACTGCAATTCCACAATAACTTTCCTAAACTTAACCTGACTTTATTTCACAAAAATTTTACTTCATCCACTTTATCAATGCCAGTGAATTCAGTGAGTCTGTTCAAAAGAGTGAATGAAAATAATCCTCTTTATAAGCACTAAGTCTCTCTGGATTGCACAGCCATCCTCTGTGAACATCTTAATGTCCTACAAATAATTCCACGTTTCACCACTCCTGAAGTTTTGCCTACCTGATTTTGCTAACCATTACTGAGACACAAATAGCTCAAAAATCAGAACACAGAAGTAAAGAATTAAAAAAAAATAGACATTTAAACATATTTCATTATTTTCTTAGGTCTGATCTTCTGGGCTATAGTGCCACTACATATGAATAATGCCATTAAGAATTCAGTCTTTGCTTCCTTCTCTATCTATTTCTTTTTTCTGTTAGATCCTGCCCTTGCCTCTTGCCTGCCATTAAGAGGCTCCCCATGTGTATGTCCCAAACTAATAATGTACATACAGGCACTGCCACAGAACCATAGATCACCCAGAAATGCCAGAGGACATGGAAGCACTTTCACAGACACCTTTACAGGAGGCAACTTACCCGCCAGCTGCAAAGCACAGTGAATAAGAGAAAGAACAAGCAAGAACCTGGAGAACATAATAGTAAATGCTGTTTTCTTTTCTTCCCTTCACCAAAAGCTGGATGATGAGGGTTGCTGGCAATTAAGTCCTGCTGAAAAGAGGACAGTGACCAGTCCTCCTGCGTTTCAAAAGCTGGATGGTTGGATAGAAAGCTCTGAGTGCTAAAAAAGGAAATATTCTGTCACATGCCACATTTCAAAAAAACAAGACCACACAGCACAAATTTTGCCTTTGAAAATTAATGACTTCTCACTGAAGGCAAACTGTGCTGCCTTGGGAAAGCAGGTGGTACACAGAAGGTTATATCTCAATACTTTCCTGCTATCTCTCCTGAAGAGACATCTGGGAAGCTCATGGGGTCAAATCAACAGTGAAATAGCAAAGACATAAATTCAGCCTCAGCTTTTAAATCTTAGGCCTTAATTACACAGTGAAAAAATACCATCAGGAAAACATGTCAGTCTCATATTTTCATGTGTGAGATGAGACGGGCTTGAATTTTAGAGGATTTAAGTGAAATTCACTCTGCAGGTCATTATAAAAATTTCTTCCCTTCTAGATGAGATTGCCATTGCCCTACTGACCTTCATTTCTGCATAAATGCAACTAGGAGACCAGCACCCAAAACCACCTGAAAAATGGCTCATTTTAAAAACAATCCCTGTTCTTCTTGTGAAGTAGCTCAATCTTGTCAGGCAGTCATACCAAGAGCCAGCCACAATTTCAGAAAATGCCACATATCTCTTCTTACCCAGATCACGGGGCAAGCACTCAGGAGTTTGGTTTCCAAATGTATAGGTCGGAACCTGAAAGAAACAGCACTCCTCTCCAGACCACTATAGACTGTCCCTATAACTGCATAAAGGCCTGACTTTATCACAGTAGATTTTTACCATGGAAATATTTTGTTTTGTTTAGAAAAACTGCTAAATGGAAAAAAAAATTTATGATGTGAAAATATTATTGGAAGTGTAGTAACATATTTGTTCAGCACCTGTAGCAAAAAGGTGATAGCAAGGAAATTTGGCATCATCTCCTGTTTGTTGCCAAAATGATTGCATTTCCTAAGTGCAGGATTTGTTCCTACTTGACTGCTCAGCAGAAAGACAATGCGAGAAAGAGAGTTACTTCCCTGAGAAAGTCTCTAGGGTTAAAATAAAAAGGAGAAACTGAATTGTGAAATAAGAAATTACAAGGAAATGCTAGGTACAGATGTTAGGAAGTTATGGGCAAAGTTAACTGAATTTTCTTTTTTAGATGATGACAAAATATACTAACAACAACGATAAAGTCAACAGCTTTTTCTGGAAAAGACATTTCTAGAACTTATTTTTTATTTTTAAAAAAACATAAGTGTCTCAATCAGCTGCCAAAGACCTTGCCTAGAAAGAGCAAAAGTTTTCTTTGGCCTGAACTGATTTGTCTTAGACTGACAGCATTTCCTTTCAGCATGTGGCCTATTTATATAAAAGATACATTGTCATTTATATTCAGGAGTTATAACAGCCTTGTTTTATTCTGGAGCTCGTACGGCGCAAGGCCAAGAGGAATTCCACTTTCTTCTCGCTTGGACATTGTGCAATACTAAAGAAGCAAAAAGGGAACAGTCTCTTTTCTTCACCCTCCTCTGCTCCTCAAGCCACACCAGAGCCAACTACAGCCTGGCAGTAAAACAAACATTGGTTCGTTCAGAAAAAACAAGCACTTGATAGGAATCCCTTCAGCCAGATTGCAGACCAGTTTTAGGGCTAAAAATCTGAACAATTTGTACTGCGTTCTTGATATTCCAAACACACCTTGTGCACTTGCAGCTTTCCTCATATGGTGAATTGTGGGGTGCTGTGCTGGTTCCTGGAAAGGGATGGCTGCTCGAGGCTGTTGAAATCCCTGAGGCCAACCTCCAAGGAAGAGCAAAGCCAGAAGAGCAAACCTCGCTATGTCACCTGCACCTGACACCTCCTGGTCACCGTGAGCCACCAGACGCATACCTCGGGGAGCACCAGGCAGGAGGTGGCACTACCTTCTTGCTCCTTTGCATTTCAGAAATCCGGCAGTGTCAGGCACATTCATCTCACCACTGCTCACGGGTGTAGCCCCAGCGCAAGCTGCATCCCGCCATGAAGTGCGGATTGGCCAGTCCCAATCTGGAAGGCGAGAAGCTGGGCTAAAAGCAAAGTTGTACTCCCTGGCATTAGTTTAATTAATTCTCTGTTACTTCAAATTCAATTACTAGACCTACATCCTAGACACTAATTTCATAAAGAGATCACTGATAATGTGAAAGTTGACTTGCTAAGGATTCCCTGGAAATCCTACTGAGCTCATTAAACTTCTACTCACTCTAAGATTAAGAGGAAAGGAGCAGCCTATACCTCAGCCTGTCTAGTGAATCTAAATGAATAACAAGTGGGAGGCAACATATGATGGTTGCTTTGCAGGTGATAATTTGCTAATTACTGATGCCAGGTGTTCACAGACAGCTCCAGTGACATAAAAAGACCCATAAAGTGCTTTGGAACCATTTAAGAGCAAAGATCTTAAAAGGATCTGGTCTGCTGAAAGAGCAATTCCTGCTAAGGTAAGTCTCCCCATGCACTCAGCTGCAGTGGCTGAGAGCAACTGATGAACTCCTGCACTTGCAGACCAGCCCCAGCCATCAGGGACTGACTGCAAGGCTATTGCTTTCATGGGTTATCGCATTAATTGGTCTTGCTGTGCCAAATTTACTTGAGTATTTTGATACAGAGGTGAGATGAGCCTGCTATTTTTCTGGTCAGATTCCAGCAAGGGGGATAGGTACTGTTTGCCATCCTTCATAACCCTTCTCATTCAGGCTGATAAAGGCATCAGTTTAAAGCTGCCCTGTTTATCAAAAGTACAGACAATAAAATCCAGACAGGTCAAAATAAGAACTAACTTAGGGAAACATACCCTTTGACTGAAAATACCATGGATATTGCATTAATTTGCTTGACTTTTGTACATACCTAGTGAAAGCAACCACAAGGCATGGCATAATTAAGCAGAAAGGCATCTTCATCATGAAAGGGAGAACAGAAAGATTTCCCTGGGGAAAACCAAGTTTGAACATTGTTTGAGAAAGGATATTGTTTCTTTATTAACGTTTTCTAGAAAATGAGGATTTATATGCATTCCTTCTGAATAAATGGTATTGCATAAATAAGTAGTCACCAAAGAGTCTCAGAAGAGCACAGTTATGATGTCCTCACATCTTACGTCTATTATGCACTGCCAGAGACTACATGTATGGGTACTACTCTATTGAGTTTTCATGGCAAGGTTTTGGTAGCAGGGGGGCTACAGGGGTGGCTTCTGTGAGAAGCTGCTAGAAGCTTCCCCTGTGTCCAATAGCGCCAATGCCAGCAGGCTCCAAGATGGACCCGCTGCTGGCCAAGGCCGAGCCCACCAGCGATGGTGGTAGTGCCTCTGGGACAACACATTTAAGGGCGGAAAAACTGCTGTGAAACAGCAGCAGAGAGAGGAGTGAGAATATGTGAGAGGACCAACTCTGCAGACACCAAGGTCAGTGAAGAAGGAGGGGGAGTTGGTGCTCCAGGTGCTGGAACAGAGATTCCCCTGCAGTCTATGGTGAAGACCATGGTGAGGCAGGCTGTCCCCCTGCAGCCCATAGAGGTTACCGGTGGAGCAGATATCCACCTGCAGCCTGTGGAGGACCCCACACCGGAGCCGGTGGATGCCTGAAGGAGGCTGTGACCCTGTGGGAAGCCTGTGCTGGATCAGGCTCCTGGCAGGAACTGTGGACCCGTGGAGAGAGGAGCCCATGCTGGAACAGGTTTGCTGGCAGGACCTGTGACCCTGTGGGGGATCCACGCTGGAGCAGTTTGTGAAGAACTGCAGCCCTGTGGGAAGGACTCACGTTGGAGAAGTTCATGGAGGACTGTCTGCCATGGGAGGGACCCCACACTGGAGCAGGGGAAGAGTGTGAGGAGTCCTCCCCCTGAGGAGGAAGGAGGGGCAGAGACAATGTGTGATGAACTGACCACAACCCCCATTCCCCTGCACCACTGGTGGGGAGGAGGTAGAGAAATCGTGAGTGAAGTAGAGCTCAGAAAGAAGGAGGGGGAAGGTGTTTTAAGATTTAGGTTTTTATTTCTCATTATCTTACTCTGGTAACAAATTAAGGTAATTTCCCCAAGTCGAGTCTGTTATGCCCATGATGGTAATTGGTGAGTGATCTCCCTGCCCTTATCTCAACCCACGAGCCTTTTGTAATATTTTCTCCCCCCTGTCCACTGAAGAGTGGGAGCAAGAGAGTGGCTTTGGTGGACACCTGGCATCCAGCCAGGGTCAACCCATCACAACTACACAGAAAATAGACTTTTTAAAAGCACATTTAGTGACACACAAATTTAAAATGAAACTTTAAATGTAAAAACATCTTCCTAATATGGAATTATGAAATTAATCTTCACTAATTAGTAAGGGAATGCATGAAAAGTCTGTACTTTATTTTCATCCAGAGTAGGAAGTATTAAATTAACTAAACTAAAAATTTACAATGTCAGCAAGGTTTTTGGGAGTAATGAAAAGCCAATTGTCCTATTGTCATAAAATTGACTTACATTTTCTACAAAAAATGGTGTGAATATTTGTGATGGGATGAATAATTTGGTCCATGTGATCTAGCCTGTATCATGCTAGCAGCAATAAAATGTAATTAGTAATTAAAAATGGCCATATTCATTTTGCATCTAGAACTTCTTACGTATTAAGAAAAAGTCGTGTACTCTGTAAAAGTACTAGGACAAAAAGGGAAACAAAATGCAAAGAAAGTGTAGCTCCATGAATAAAGAAGACACAAATACATCAAGTTTTTGTTATCTTAATCTTCACAAAATAACTTAATTATGGTAGAATGGTCAACAGTGTTAACTACATTGAGAAAGAACAGAAAATAGAGCAAGGAAAGGATGCGAACTGAAATTAAATCAGCTTTGTCTTATGTGCTTATATTCAGACTGAAGAACTGAAAAATTTCATGTAGCAATGCTAAATCATTAATGGTAATCTCCTAGAAATTATGCAAGATGCGTAACATCTTAGAATATTGGAGAAGAGAGTTACACATGCTTAAATCAGATTTAACAATAAATTTAATTTGGTTTAAGAGGGGAAAACTGCGGATCACTTAATTCAATAAAATGATCATGAGAAATAACATGGAATTTTGACTGATATGAAGAGATGTTCCTTTAATATCTAATTTGCTAATGGTCTTATTTTTTAGCAGTTACCAGAAAGATATTACATTCATTATACATTGTATGCTTGCACAGCAAGATTAAGATATAAATGTAACACTATTGCTCAATTCAAGAAAGCATTTTACTAAAGTAAAAATCCTGACAATCTTCTTATCTTTCATCTAACTCTGAGATTTGGCAGGTGCAATTAACAAATATCTGTGATCTCAGCTTGAAGAGCAGTGGAGGAAACATGTTTCATACCAGAAAATTCTCTTTATCTGTTAGGACTATCTAATTTATGTATTCCCTTTGGGACTCTGTAAGGTGATATACCCCAAAACATGCTCTGAGTAACATATTCTGTTGACTGAGATGTACATTTACACATTTGACACAGGAAGCCACTGGATCATTATCAGATCCTCACTTCTTGAAGTGTTCAGTAGCAGCCCAGCCTCATTTCATAAACAATTTGTAGGGACAGCTGAGGCTAAAACATCTTTAGGCCTTGCCTAAACATACTCCAAATTAATGCCTTAATTCATTATGATGCTACTTTATTATTCCATCCATAAAATCATATGTGATCTTCTGTGTTTAAGGTTCCTCTCCTATTTCTGCTATACAAACTAAGAAGAGTCTTTACTATCTGTGCCTTTTAGGAATTTGTTTTCTTTTTGTAACAAAAAAATTTTTCAATAGAGGGTGACGACTTTTCAAGGGCAAATAATGTCAGACCTGCTAATTTTTCTCCTTTGAAGGAATACCAGAATCCCAGAAAGATGCAGAAGAATTACCTCTGAGGAGATGCTGGAAGAACTTAGTCCACAGGAGGGAAGACTGGAGCAGGACATGATAACAGTCTGCGAAGATGTAAAATGTTGCTGCATGAAGGAAGGTCATAAATTATCCTACATATCTACTCGGAAAAGAACAAGAAATACAGGAAAAGAAACAATGGAATCAGTTTATCAAAGGAGAATTACGTACCAGGAAAAAACTTAATAGTATAATTAAGTACTTGGGCAGATTATTTAGTGAGAGACTTTAAAAAAAAAAAAATAGGAAAGTAATTGTCAGAAATCAATCAGATTCACTTGTCTCTCCTTCACCAAGATTAGTCTTCAGCGTTTTCCAGTTTACCTTTCTATCTCTAGAAATTAAAAAATATTTTCCAGGTTTCAATTCAACATTAACATATGCACATGAAAAGAAAGATAATTGTGACATTGATTTGCAATCTTAAAGCGATGTAATTTCCATGTTAATGCAGTTCAGTACAAGCAAGTCCTGGGCGCTTGTGGGACACTGGGGAAAGGCATGACAATGGATGAGTGACTGCCACTGAGAAGTTGTCACAAGTGGCCTGTCCACTTCGGTGGCCTCTCAGCTGCTTTACTAGCCCCATGAGGTACTAATGCTACACTAGTTTAGGAAGGGGGGGGAAAGAGTCTGTAGTTCCTCAGCCCAATCGTATAACCAAAGGCACACAGGCTCAATTTAAAAAGCAAGCAAATTTGGTGAAAAGTAAAACTCAATCACCCTTTGCAAAATGAGTAAGAGAAAAGTGAAGGGTGAAGGAGAGGAGATTTCAGGCTGAGCTGCACCAACAGGCTGAGTCAGTTCCACCAGGGCCTGCAATGGCCTCTCTGTCCTGTGCCTGGAGCTGGCACTGGGTCTGCCTGCTTCTATACAGAACCGTTTCAGCACACTAAGACAGCAGAGATGTAGTCCTTCTCGTAATGTGTTGAAGCAGCTCATAACAAGGTCGAACTAGACCCAGAGCGGGTGGAAGGTGAGAGTGAGGGCTGAAAAGGTCCGGTGTGAAGACCAAACTCTAGGTCCATCATGCAACATCAGCCTTGGACTTGCAAGGGATGGTGAGACCTAGCTAAGCTTTTCTTGGAGAGAAGAAGCAGCTGACTGCTTGAAAATTTCTCTTCCACAATAAGAGCATGAGGTGTTAAAATGATAATAGCATGCTAAAATGAGAGAGTAAACTGCAGAGCCAAAGTCATCACCATCCTGACAGACGTCTGAGCAAGCACCAGGAGCTCAGGAGGTCTCAGACCTTGTTTCCAGTGATGGAGCCACAGGTGCCACATTCGAGGGAAGGAAGGCCCTCATCTGGGAGACTGCACCCGAGGGTGCATGTCACAGCTGCAGACGTTGCCTAGCCCTGCCTGATGACCCAAGAGCATTTGAACCACAGTATTTTAGCTGAGGTACAGCAGACCAATGTATGCTCTGTGACTGCTGATTTACAGATGCACTCACCAACCTTTTGTACTACCCTTTAACTGCTTCTCATTAACTAAGCCTCAGTAATCATCAGAAATAATCAACACGTGTCTTTGGACTATTGTTTAAATAATGGATTGTGTAAGAAAAAAATAACTAGTCCAGCCATACTTCCTGGATAACAGTATATAGTTATAAAAATAACTGGAAAGATGCCTGTTCTTCATATTATCTCTGTGATGAGTCATTGTTTTCTTCCTTTGCTTTATCACTGTTTCCTTCCTTATAAAAAAAAAAACCAAACATGTACCACTTCCCAGAAAGAAACACTTCAAAATATTTTCCATGGACTAATACTTCAAGGAGCATCTGGATGATGCTCTTAGTCATATGGTTTAGTGTTAGGTAGTCCTGTGAGGAGCAGGGAGTTGAACTCGATGATCCTTATGGGTCCATTCCAACTTGATACATTCTATGATTCTATGGTAATTTTCTACACCTTTTTAATCCCTTTCTTTATGTTAATTCCCTACCATATCTAAATGCAACATTTGACTTGAATATTCAAGAGAAACATATTGAAGCAGAAAAGCTGGCAGAAAATGTATTTAAGACTGTTTTCTTCCCCCCACTACCTGTGGATTAGTGACATCCAGAACATGACTTTAAATATGGATAACAAGGGTGTGTGAAAAATGTCATATCTGAAAAATGTCCTAATGCTAGCTCTCCAACACCGATCCATGGCCTGACCTGCCTGTCAGTCTCTGTGGGGATGGGAGGTATGTAGTAACTGAGGTTTCTTTACATCAACTGGCAAGGAAGACACTATAGACCTTCCTCTCCTCACATACCTTCCAACTACAATTGTATCAAACCTATTTTCTGAAAGAGGAAGGAAATTTCATAATTAACAGCACAGAAGGAGATAGAGAGAACAGACATTCACATGGACTGTTACCAAAGGAATCTATTAACTACAAAACTATAAAAAGATCTATAGGGCTCGGTTTCTTTCTTTTCTCAGAAGTTACATACAGTAGTTCAAATAAAGAGTAAAAGGAGCTCTGTGAACAGCTCTAAGGGCTGGCTTTAATCTGAAATAGTTTCCAGATTTCTTTGTTATGATGAAGGGCATCTAATTACAGCTCTTCCAGGCATAGTCTGAGCATTGTAATACTACTGCAATGTAACTTGTTCTTTTATTTCTTTTTGGGGGTTGAATTTATAACTCTGTGGGAGCAGAAAGTGGTTTGCCTAAGGCTCAGTCATCAGTTCAGTTTACCTACTTCTCAGGACTGCCTAATCCTGAAGCTGTCACCTGAACATGCTCTGGGCACACTACTTTGGTCACATCATTTGTGCAAAATTGGCTGTTTTGGAGAGAAAGGCATATCCCTTACCTAAAGTAATCCATATTTAGGCAGACAGTCATCTGAGCTCCACTAACGAGCTTGAAAAGAGCTACAAGGGTGGTCGTCATGGTTGGGATTTATGGTTCAGATCCTGTTTGCAGGACAAGTTTTGTCTGGTTTGTGCTGACAATGCAAACTACACATGCTGCAGGGAGCTGAGGCCAGGGCTCCAGGTCTGCTTTAGCTCAGCCACCAGCCATGGGCATGCAGTTAGACCGGCCTCCCTCTTGCCTTTTCTCTCTCTGACTCACCTAATCCTTGCTGCATGGACACAAAACGAGGTGTGGAGAGTGTCCTTATCTAAGGTAAGCCAAGCACCACATTTAGGGAACTTTGAAGGGTTTAGATTCAACTCCTTTTACCCACTGCTGGTCTTCCACAAACACCTTGACTGTTACAAACAAGACAGTCAGTAACCTGCAGCCATTGCTAGCACCATGTAACCATCTTAAAAAAGACTTCAGCAGACCAGACCACAAAATGCTGAAGGCATCTAATGCTTCTTGTTGCGTCCAGTCTTCTCAGGGAAAAGATAAACACCTAGCATAAATGTACCAAGATGTTTTCTGGGGTTATATATCCCAAGAAAAATGTAGAGAGAGGGAGAAGTATAATACTTAGCTCCCTGGTAAAAGAAATCTGAGAAAAAGTGAGAAAATTGAGAAAAACGTGCTCAACCTGGGCATTTCAGACAGGAAGACTGGATTACACCCACTGGTGTCAATAGCCTGGGGAATTATCTAATGCAGAAAAAATTACCAGGTGCTCCTTTTCATTATTAGCCAAAAACTAGCCATTTCTTCACCAAAGCATAGACAGAGAAAGAGGAAACTTAGGAACTTGCAAAGCCAAATCTTGCCATTCCTGTTTCTGCAACAAATGAATGTTAAGAGCATGGAAGAGGAAGTGAAAAATAATTAAGAATGTAGGAACAAGCTATATGTAGAAACATCCATTTGACAGACAGCTGTGAAATGAGCTGGTCATCTCCAGTCAGATTTCTGTGGACAAAACCAGGATGTCTAAGGTGAGTAAGAAAATTTTGCACTGCCCAAACCTGCCCTGATTTTCAACATATCTGGACACAGAAAAAGTTAAAGGTTAATGTTTCTGTTCCCAGGTCTGCCCTTGTGCAACCTATCAGGCCCTCCTCCTTTCCAATCAAACCATACATCCTCTAATTTTTACATCTGCACAAAATGATGGTGTTGTGAAGTCTAACTGACATCTAGAAAATGTTTTCAGCCCCTCAGATACAAGACCTTGTGTCATGATACACAGCATTAAAAGCTACTAGGATGATCTGAACTACCTCTAGAAAGCTGGTAAGTCTTGGTCAACACTTCAAATTCAAGTCACAACCAGTTCCCAACTAAAGGACTATCCAAGACCCCATTCTCTGCAGCCAGTGTCATGCTTTTTTCAGTTAACACTTATCTCTAAACATTCGTCTAAGTAGGCACATCATCCATCAAAGTACACTTTTGTGGATGCTGTTCATATCACTGCATGTACAGAGCGCTCTTAACTTAGCTGAATTTCCATATTTATGAAGCCAATGTGCATTTAAAATGAGTTTGGGCTCCTGCCCACATTTTTAGTAATCTTGCTCTTTTTCTTGGCAGCATCACAGTCTACCAAACTTAAGTCTGTTCTGGAAAGCTTCAGTGCAGAATACATTTTCCTTGTTATTTTACATGAGGCAGTGTCACTGCATTTATGAGCTTAATTCTTCATACCAAAACATATGCGTGCACTGTTTAAAGTATGCTCTTCATTTCAGTAACGTCTTGTCAGATGCTTCATTAGGAGGCATGTAAACAATGGAAGATGAGTGAATATTTGCAAGATCATTTCCTATACCATGAACATTGATTAGTTCTGCACAAGTTCTGCCCAACTTTGCATAAAACAACAGTATAGATCAAAGATCGAAACCACCTGTGATGTTTAGGCTGCAGGACAACTCCATGCATTATTTTTGTCTACTATATATAGCTTTTTTAAAAAAAAAAAGTTTAATTTGGTTAGTCTTAAAACACATAGAGACTGGCTGGAGTACTTGAAGAGATTTACAATTCTCAGTAAACACTGATGAAAGCTAAACAGGGTTTGAGCATGTCAGAAAGCAACAGACAGTATGAGAAAGAAGGGAAACCAAGGAATTATAAGCCAGGCAGACTAACTTGAATTCCTGGAAAGGTAGTAGAAAAAAATTGTACTATTTGTTAATCATGAGAGGATAACTAGATAGTAAAGAATCATAGTCAATCCCTAAGGAAAGAGCAGTAATTAACAGTTTATGTTGAACTGGAAGGTGTACTGACAAGGGTTTTATGGAAAGATTTCGTGCTGTTCTGTGTGTTAACAGCTCAGATAATAGCAAAAGATGTACTTAATAAATTATTAAAACTTGGCAAATGAACTTAAATTAAACAGTGCTCAGTAAGAGGCATTATTACGGAGTTGTCTATCCTGTAAATGGATGTAGGCATGTGTCCTTCACCCATGCCAGCGAGCGATTCCCCAGAGGGGATTTCTAGGTCCAGTTTGGCATGTCCAGCATTCAAGGGACCATTCCCATGAAGCAGTTTGAACACAGCCACCACCAGCCTGTTCTGGAGCAACCAAGAGTTTATTACTGGCATAGATGTGGACCGCTCTAGCCCAGTTGTCCTGAGGAGCTGGCTAAATTGCAAAGCACACCGACATTATTAGTATAGACGCTTTGAGTAGGTTGCCCAGGGGAGCAGTGAAATCATCATCACTGTTGGAAATTTTATAAGAGGTTGTATCTGTCACCAGCTGCTTAGTTTTAGCTGACACTGCCTTCGGGCAGGACCTTTTCAGTTCCCTATTACTATTATGTATATGATAATAGGTTCCTATTCACAGGATATATAAAATTCTAGGATCTTTAACCTTTAAATTATGTCATGCCTTCTATTGCTTACTTTAACATTAGAAGAAAGAAGCTCCATTTGCACTTTTCTTTCAGTGGCATCCAAACCAAAAGAGAATATGTTTATTCAAGCATGGTTGCAATCCCTCCTAAATTCAAAATCAGACATTTTGTAGCTGGCAAATCTGAAGTGACGCATTTTTTCACCATACAGCTAGTGTGACATGGAAGTGAACACCTGCCGGTAGGAGAACACAATGTGTCAGTGTACTGAAGCTTTATACACGGATTGTTTTTATAAGACTCTGAAGTAAAATGCAATTCTATCAGCTAAGAACTTGACATTTCCAGCATTGCAACAGATTTGCACAGATGCTATATGTTAGGAATTATAATTGTTATTTTTGCAGTTACCTTGCTGAATTTTACATTTTGAGTATCTCTGCATGATACTGCTCCTGTGTACAGATCAGAATGGCTGGATAACTGCTTCACCCCATGTGCAGCATCATCACCTACTTTTCCTCACATACCAGGTAAAGCACCTCTGTGGTTTTCTCTCCTCTGTTGCCTCTGATTCTTCACACAAGCAGGAATGATGTGAAGGAAGAGACTGGATCCACATGTGCTCCTCCACAGCAATTTCTTTTGCAGAGACCAGCAACTAATGGGCACTCACTGGGAGTTCCTGCACATCAGCCTCATCATGAAAAAATGGAGGAAAACAGGGAACTGGCAAGAAACATGCAGCAGTTAAGATACTAACAAGAAGCAGAGGACTGAGAGGTAGATAGCAGTTTTGGGAGGGAATCTGATACTGAGAGACAGAAGACAAGTGACCGCAGGATCACAAACAGACACTCAGAAATGTGAAGAGGAGGAAAACATTGCTTTCAACTTGTGCCTTCTTACTTCCTTTTCTCAATTGATTTCTTTGGTTTGTTTGGTTGTTGGTGGTTGTGTTTGGTTTTTTTTTCATGCTGACACTATGATTAATTTCCTGAGGACATGGGAGCCCAACTGCTTGGAGCCTCAGATCTGGTTTGGACCCTGATTTGGAATACCAGCTGCAACTTTTGCAGCCTACTGGAAGCACTCAGCTAATTGACCATAGGAGCTGAATATATGGGAGCATCAACCCAGCTTTCCAAGTGGGTTAGTGTAGTAATTATGGCCACAGGAAAAGACCCAAGGTGAGTATCTGATATAGGACATTGTCCTAAGAAAGTGCCAGGGAACTATAATGGGTAAAGATACATGTATTTTGAAATTAATATTATTTTATAAGCAGGCCTCTCAGTTGCTAAATAAAAAAATGCCTGTATTAAAGCACTGGTAGAAACTATGGATTTGACAACACATCCCAAAAACATAACCCTGTATTTGTGGTACCCTGTTGATAAGCCCTGCACTCACTGATGCCCTGGACCATCTGGCTGTGATGCCACAGGCACAGCATCACTGCCAACCTGGTCTGAGCAAAATGTCATGCAGCAGATTAGGGAATCAAGCCTTGCACATCTGCAGTCTTGATAAGGACTCCACTCAGTGGTAAATAAAAGATGCTGCAGCTCTTAAGGGCAGCAGCATGTCAGGGAAGCCGCTTGTGGTCCACATGCCAGAGCCAGTGACCCGAGCTGGCCTGGCATCACCTCGCTCCTGTCTGCAAGCTAAAGCCTCGTGCCCAGGCTGATCTGCTTTAAACAGCGAGAAAGGTGCCAGAGAGCCGTGAGCCATGCCTCGCACCCGCTCTGCGGCTGAAGGGGCTGTGAATGTCCGTGCCTGGTCTCGTCAGCAGACTCAGAGCTACAGCAAAGTCACTCACTCACTAATCAAGAGCAGCCCATGACTTAAATGGACAGACAGCTTTCCCTGAAACACAGTAAAAAACATAAGAATATTTTAAAGCATAGGGTAAGGAATTACTTTCTTTCACCACTATGTCTGGCCCTTTTTTTAGCAATCACAGGACTTTTCCCAAAGCATTACCAGTGGTACGAGATCTTTAGCTCATGTTATCTACAGACAAATTTACAAAATAAGCTGGCTCTTCTAGATATGATTCCAAATTTCTGCCATTCTTATTCTTTATCAGTAACTGTATTTATTACTCACACTGGTATGAATGTGGCAGTTTCATTTCAGGTATTTTTACATATAAAAATGTGTGAGGACTATTTTCACGAATATTCAGAAGAGGTCCTGTCCTGCGCTTTCTGGGCACGTACATTTCCTGATGAAGCCCAAACACTGGGGCACAGAGGCACAGCAGGAAGCATCCATAAACTAAAACACAGAATGAACTTCATGAAGAATATGCAGTAACTGGCTTGTGAAATGAAATGCAGAATTGAAGATTCTTATGCAAAGAAAGACTGACCAGAGAAAGTTTTCTTTAATGAAGGCAATAGTAAAGGGTAATACACACACAGCTACCACCGTTCTTCATGGAAAGGTGTGAATCTACGTTTTAGTTCTCTGAACTAAATCAGAATAGTCTACCATTGGGCTACTTACAAAAAGAGAAGTATATTTTTCTTCAAAGATGCTTTCTTTTAGAAGTCATCAGTTGAAAAACCATGAGTCATGCTGTGTTGGCATGAGAACAGGAACTAAGCAGGATTATAGAATGTTTTTAACTCTGAGGAAAAAAACAATATATTTCTTCAAGGACACCAGATCTCTGCCCTCTGATGTACAGACCGCTAGAAGAATCTTTTCATATTTTGACACTCTGTAAGTTATGCTCCACTGCCCCAAGCTGTTCACTCTGTGGGACATTTAATAGGATGAATTTTTCAGAAAAGAAATTAAAATTTTGAAATGGTAAGAAAAACACAGTGAAGAGTACTGCTGTCAGAAATTGTCTTCATACATGTGAAGTATCAGAACATCCAAAGGGATTCAATAGGAAGAAAAAAGAAGTAAGCATGCTGAAGAAATACTAAATACTTTACTTTTTCCAAGAAGTATTGCAATACTATTTTTTTTCCCTCCTGGCTTTCTGGGGGCTTATTTATATAGGAAAATAGTGTAACAGTATACACTGAGTGTATTAGCTAGCCTGTTAATAAATCCCTGTGGATTTTTTTTCCTATTCCATGCAAATCAGAGTAAATCACCTCACATTTACTGCACATTAAAATTTGTCTGTTTGAGGACTTACTGTGAAGTTGCTAGAGTACTGTAAAATTCAAACCCAACCTTTAAGGTTTTTGATTAGCCAAAACCACCTCATCAGCTAAGCAAGGCTGACAAACCCAAGGCAGAAGCCATCATCCTCAATGGGCAGGGCACAAGAGTGAACTTGTTGCTGGGATTTGCCATTCCCAACAATATGTCTTGAGCAGCCAGGGATACATTATCATCCCTTCTCTAACATTATTTGCAGTAGGCTGTTGACCTCTCTCCCAGGCAGCTGGTTTGCTGGCCTCTTTACCGCAGTAGGAGCTCTTCTGGCCCAGGTCTTGTGCCATATATCTATTGACTACTTAGAAGGCGGACCAAACAGCCTCACTGGTTTTCTTGGATCCAAGAGCCTATTTTGTGGTCACCTACAGCTAGGAGGGAGAACCTATGCCTTTGTCTTTTCTAATTTGGCAAGGCATGGGGGGCTGCTACAGGAACATGATGGCTGGGACTGAGTGGTCCTGGAGCATGTCTTCTTCTTGCTCCCTTTGGTACAGTCCCTGCCATTGTGCTACCCAAGGCTGGCAGGGACAGTGAGTGACATCGGTCCACTTCTGGACAGGGATGAAGACAGCAAAGAGGATAAACCACAGTTCTCAAGCTGGTAGCACACGATTAAACACCACAAAAATGATGTTGATGGAGGGTGCTTGTGATCTCATGTTAGTGGAAAGCTCAAGCCTGACAGTGTTAGCACTGGCCATGTGGCCACCAGTCATGCAGCCAGGAGAGCGGTGCTGCTTCCTACAGTGTTGGCTATGCCTCTTCCCTGCCTCTGCCACATTTTCTGCTCACTTACTTTACTTTTTTCAGCCGCACAGGCTTTAGCTCATCAAAAGTGCATAATCCTGTATGCCATCCTAAAGGCATAATCCTGTATACCATTACTGACCACAGAATTATAGAATAGTTTACACTGGAAGAGACCTCTGGAGGTCATTTCGTTGAACCCCTTGCTCAAAGCAGGGCCTCAAAGCTCTCTACTGTTTCAAAGCTTGCTCAGGACCTTTTCCAGCTGAGTTTTCAGTATTTCCACAACCCAGAATGACATTTCCGTCGAAAAAATTGTCTATGTTGACACACTAAGTGTGAGAACAGGCAGAAACTGTTTACAAAGTTCACTCTGAATGAGACTTTAATTGTTTGAGCTATCAAAGCCCATACGAATAATTGAGAAAAAAAAACAAACCTTATGAACGTTTGGAGTGAGTTATGATAAAAAATTAAACTTCTGGAATGGAAATGTTTCTAGTATTCAGTGCAATTTCAGTCAAATTATAAAAGTGCACAAGAAGCAATGGAAAATAGTTAAAGGAAGACAATTCGTAGAATGTGCTTGTCTCTTATGATTCTTTAGCTGAATGCAAATAGCTTTCATGCAAAATTTAAGGATTTCCTTCCTTTTTATCTTCTTTCTAGCTTCCTCATTTATTTTAAATCCCTTCCCTATGTTGTATCACTATGCTAAGTTTTTATAGCATTAAATTTCACATCTTCAGTAAATTAATTATAACGTAGCCAGTTTTTAGTGGCATAATCAATTCCCTTTCATTTTTAATCCAACTAAGAATGAACAGCTTTACTGTTATGTGCTCTAAATGTAGCTGCTTTGACAAATAATCAGTCAAGAAGCAAAATGGTCTCCTTTCCCAGGCATTTATTATCTTTGTAATGTATGGAGATTGCACATTTCTACTTTCCTATTTCCTGTTAAAAATTTGTTGTAAACATATTTAACTCTGAATAGATGCTAAATTTTGTTTGTTTTTAAATGCATCATTAAGTCAGAGTACACAGCAAACTGTGCCTTTAACAGAAGCTTACTTTCAGATAGCACTATCCCATGCGGTAGCTCTGAAATTAAAAGTACTATCACCAGGAGCAAAGGTTGCTGTTCCCACCACCTGGTAAGAGAAAACCATTTTCTTACAACATGGGGTGCAGGAGAAATCTTTGGGAGGATGGGAGATGTGTAATCAAGCCTCATTACTATTCCACCTGCCTCTTGACAGCTGATTCAACCCCCTCATTCCCTGACCCAACCACAGGCATCGTATACCCAATATACCTTTTCTTCTTCCTGTTTTTCTTGCTTCCCTCCACTCCACCGAGAGCAGACCCCAAGCTGGCCAGACTCAGCAGGTGGAATTATCAGCACCTTTTCTTCAAACTGAACATGTCCCAGGACACCAGAGGCAGTTTTGTTCTCTAACAAGTTGCTTAATAACAAATATCTTCACTTTCCACAGTATCTTTGCAGCGAAAGTGCTTGCCTGTAAGCTTTCTCTCAGTGGCTTCTTGGGTTGCAGAACAGCCCATACAGATCCTCTGTACCTCTCTAGGAGAAACCCTCTCCATCACCCCACAAGTGGCTTCCCCACAAGTCCACTTTCTGTTCCTCTTAAGAAAACCCTGGTTTCCTTCCCATCCTCTGCACTCCAGCACAATGCCTCAAAGCATCCCCCCACCCTGTGCACACTTGCCACTCTCAAGGAGGAAATCATCTCCTCATCTTTCTAGACGGCTCTGGCCTGTGGAAGACATCAGGAACCAGAGCAAGGCAGAGAGGTAGCCTGCCTTCTCCCCTGATCCCCAGCTGTGGCCTTTCCCGTCCACACACACCCTCTTCCCTGGTCTGAATGGTGCAGCTGGGCTCCTGGGCCAACAGTTCGCTTCAGCTGTCTTTTTCTCTTGGCCCTCTCCGATGCAAAGCACGCTCACTCCTCCATTGCTTCCCCATAACCAGGAGTCCTATCTTCCTGCAGGAACCAACTGTCCCTTGAAGCTCCTGCACATCTCCCAGCAGCATCTGCATTTCTCAGACCTCTGCTTTGCTGAGCCATTGCTGACTGGCCCAGCCTTGCCTGGCTCTGCCAGGTATGGTCAGCACTGCTGGCCCAGTTCAAACTTTGGCCTTTCCCTTCCATGTCCTTTTGTCTGGGCTCCTCACACTGTATTTTTGTACCATCCTCTTACCAATCTCAGTCTATGTTTCTCACTGCATGAGCCCCTGTTCCTCCCATTACTGAATATTATTTCCTCCTGTCTCCAGAACCTCTGTCCCATCATTAGCCTCTTCTGGTGAGCCACGGAACAACTGCAAATCCTACATGTATATTCCTAACTGTTGACTATAAAGGAGAATTATGTCAACTAGTTCTAAAAGTAGGTGAGATGAATTTCATCTAGCAATCTAGATCAAGAGTCTGGATAAAAAGGCAGTATAATGGTTGCACTGTGTGCATCCTCCTGAAATGAGAGCAAATTTTTCCTCGGAGGAGCCAGAACCGCTAACCATATCCTTAAAATTCTTTAGTATATCATTATTTAACAGATGGTGAGTTAAAAGTTGTGCCCTGCAGAATGTCATAGAAGGGAGAAAGCTGGATATGTCAGATAAGGACACAGCTGAGAAGAGACAAAAAGAACCCTAGCTGTCCCTGTGTCCGGATACGGTGACGTCAGGACAATTTTATGCTTATGAAGCAGTTCAAACCTTTCCTATTGACCTTGGAAAATCTGGCTCTTGCCCATTGGAATCTGGCCTGAAGGCACTAGTTCATTTCACAACTATCTATCTATTCTGTTTGTATTTATAGATCTTTTTAACATTTTTTTCCAAATTACTCTTCACTTCCTTTTTTCAGTCTCCTAGTTTCAGAAAAGTAAATGACAAAATTAAACACTTCTAGTTCATAAACTTCATTTTAGATCCCTGCTTTAGCCAAGGAACTGCAGCTAATATTTTCTTTTCTGTTCCAAGTTACTGGTACTGATATTGGCAAATAGTTTCTCTGTAAATTGGTATTCTTTTGGAGGAGGAGCACGTTCCGTTCTTCTTTGTACATCTGTCGGCCATCTCTGTGTCACCATCTGACATTACAGAAAGTTACAACAGTGAATTCTTCCACAGCTTTTCCTTCCCTAAAGGCAGTTACTACTTCTTACATCGTAATAAGTTCAAGTTGAGAATCAATTACTTTTTCAGCCATGTTATAGTTATAGTTTAGGGATATAATGAAAATAGTGTGAAAAGGCAGGACGTTCTCTCTAAAATACCACCCTAATATAGAGAAAGAAAGGGCAAGCAACTGAGAAAGTGGGTCTCCACATCTTGTCTATGTGGAGAGGCATTTCATAAATGCTGTTAATTTGCATGTAAGCCCAAATCCAGAATCTATGTGGAAGATGGACAAATAGACAAATTGTCGTCCCCCAAACCTCTACAGCAGCTTAACCCTGAAGGTTCCTAGGCCTGGTAAAAAACTTGCTTTTGGCACTAAATTTCCCCCATATCTGTTTCTGGGTATGTGTCCAAGCACCTCGATGAGCACCTATTTCATACCTCCATATAAGTAGTGTCTTTAAACTAGGTACTAGATCTGTCTCATCTGAGGAGCATTGTTAGAGCAGGTCTATTAGCTAGGATTTGATATTAAATACAGTGGCAGCCACAGTTTTCCTTCAGAAATCTAGCTGCATGAAACATCCCTGTTTCATGGGATGGTAAAGACAAATCGCTACTGCCGTTCAAGAGCATGCTAGACCAGGAAAAGTGAATGCTCATTTGTGTATAAAAATTTAAGAATCCCATCCCTCCTTCCTGTTATTTTTACTTTTATGATAAATTGTTCTGTTTAAGAAGACACACAAACTTTTACTTAGAACCAGCCTTTTAATGGCCATTTAGTGAACCAACGTAGAATAAAAACTTATTTACATGTATTTCACACACACGCAAAATATTTTAATTTAAACACAATTGAAATCTGTCAAAAGATTAAAATATCAAAAAAAATCAAATTAAATAAGGACCTTTTCTAGACGAAGAGCTTTGAGTCATTTGATTGTTTACATTTGGTATAAAATACACTGGAAAAGTAAAAAAAAAAACCCTGTATGTGAGCCTACTTTTTAGGGTTTATGAACCCAGAGAATATACCAGTAGACCAGTATGACATGCAATGCTATCAGGTCCATCATGATGGAAGTCTGGAATGGTACTCAAAGAATAAAACAGACTTGGATGGGGAAATTTCGTTAGAAATTGGAAAAGACTTTCTAATGATAAGTTTCATTAGGCTTTGAAGAAATGGCTTAAAAAGGTATGAAATCTTCACTGGTATTGGAGATTTCAAGAATAAATTTTATGTAATTTTTTCTGGTATGAATTAAATGTAATTCATCCTGCCTATTCCCCGCCTTTTGCAGAATCCTTTGAGATCCCTATCCTGTTATTTAAATGATAAAGTATTTCTATTCACAATACATTCCAACCTCTTATTACAGTTGATCTTTCAATGCTTATGTTACAGAATTATAGCAGAAGAAAAACAATTTACACTTTCCTTTACCAGTCATATACAGAGGAGGAAAATGTGTTAATTCAGATATTACAGGCAACACACAGGGTTTCTGTGGGTACCTCAGTAGCAAAAGGAAGATGTGGACCCACAGCACTGGAGCAGGCTGCCTGGCTGAGGCAGGGAGCTGTGGTCCTGCTTCGAGCAGAGACCTGCGCCAGGTGAGCTTGGAGGTCCTGTCCAACCTGTGCAATTCTGCCAGTCTGCGCTGGAGATCGGGGTGGCATTTTCAGGATACCTACAGATCTGGATATACTTTTTGGAGTGTGCTAAGGAGCATATTCTCACAGTTGCCTGTGATGAACATGGTTCTTCTTGTGCCTAACGGTGATGCTGGACCCATGCAGAGACTGGAACTGCTTGAGTGTTCACTTACACAGCGTAGCTCCCAGTCAGTGTGTATGCTCAACAGTCCTCCCAGGTACTACAGCTTGTGAGCAGATCTCTGGACCTGCCTTGCAAGATCGCTTGTTCCTGCTAGTACAGAAAGCAAGAAGCATCCTGTGCAAGATGAACTAGAATTTCCATAGGAGAAAATTGCTTTGCCTTAAGAATTCTTGTATTCCAGAGCTTTAATTCTTTTCAAAATCAGGCCCAAGATTACCCTGCTTATTAAACTGTTGCCTGCTCATTTTGTTCAATATTGGTCACAAGACAATTTGATTCATGAGTTCCAGGGTCAGCATCACCACGGTATATGGCACTGTCAAATGTGGCTGTAATTGCTTGTCGATCACGTCTTTTTTTATAGAAGAAATAGAACGTAAGGCTAGTTCCTGTTAGCAGAAGGAACATCAGTATAACAATCATCCCACCTAAACTATTTGCAGATGAAGCAGCAGCTTCATTTTTTGATGCTGTGAAAGACAAAACAGAACAATTACTAAAAATGGCTAGAGACTGCTATTGCATACAACATCTCCCTAAGTAAACCTAGTGAACTGTAAAAGTACTGAACAACCATAATAGCAGTTAAAATTGATGCATGTTCTGGATGGACAATGCAAAATTGGGCTCAAACTCTTCTATGTTCCTTTTAAGAGGAGCATTATATTGTACTACAGTATACCATTCATAAAGCAAAAAATAGTGCCAATAAGACATCCAGTTTGAGAGAAGAGCTCTCCTTTGAAACAGATTTAAAATAAAATAATCTGTGACAGTTAAATGGGTATTTAAATGAAACTTTTCTGGAAGCAATTTTACTTTCAAATAATAAATGCCTACAAACTTATTGAAATTTCTGTTTAATGGGCTTGTAAGAAACCAACTTACCTTTATTGACAGGTGAATCATGGGTTGGCTCAACTTCAATAACTTTAAAATTAAAAAAAATATATATATTATACTCAATTTGCAAGCAACTATTCAAAGATTAAATAAATACTGCATACATAATTTGTACTTTGCATTCCTATCAAATTTAAAATAATCATAGAATGGTTTGGTTTGGAAGGGACCTTAAAGATCTTCTAGTCCCAACCCCCCTACCATTGGCAGGGACAGCTTCCACTCGATCAGGTTGCTCAAAGCCCCATCCAACCTGGCCTTGAACACTTCCAGGAATGGGGCATCCACAACTTCTCTGGGCAACCTGTTCCGGTGCCTCACCATCCTCACAGTAAAGAATTTATTCCTAATATCTAATCTAAATCTACCCACTTGCAGTTTAAAACCATTGTCCCTCATTCTCTCACTACACTCCCTGTTAAAAAGCCCCTCCTCATCTTTCCTGTAGGCCCCCCTTAAGCATTGGAAGGCTGCTATAAGGTGTCCCCAGAGCCTTCTCTTCTCTAGGCTAAACAACTCTCTCAGCCTGTCGTCATAAGGGAGGTGCTCCAGCCCCCTGATCATCTTCGTGGCCCTTCCCCAGACCCACTTGAGTAGGTCCATGTCTTTCTTGTGCTAGGGGCCCCAGAGCTGAACACAGTACATGGACATGAAAAGTATACGAAAACATTTTCCCTGACAATTCAGGCTGAATCCATCAAATATTCTTGTTAAAAATATTTGTAAAAAAAAGCCCCAAACTGTTATCTCACTATTAATTGCTTTGAACAGTTTTTTTGGTAGGGGTTAAAAGTTTTTACACTTCCACCGTGTGAGGCTTCACACTGAAGAACTCAATTTTTTACACTTGCAAAAGTGAAAAGCACATTTGTACTTAACAGCATTTAAGCTGTATTTTTAGGCAACTTCCTTTTGCTCCCTCCATTGCTTGGGAAGTATGATTCAGTTAATTGCTTGCAGGACTGGCTGGCTGGGCCCTACAAAGCTCATGGATGACTCCATTGCCAACCTGCCAACATGTGGAGATCCACAAGCAGGAGACTCAATTGATTCCACATTGCATCTATTATATTTGTGCAGTGGATCTGTTTGCCAATGGCAAATCTGGCCTATTTCATACTGTCTCCCAGTTGATGTGTGCAAATACAGCTGAATCCGTGTGTATATGGTGACTCACGCTAGCTGCATGTGTGCAGATTTACATCCTTCACGCTTTATACAACACTGCTGTGCACACAAGGGGGACTCGCCCCAGCCTGTGACACGTTCAGATTTCACATGGGTTGACATCCAAAAAACCACAGGGCCACAAGTAACCATTACAAATGAAATGTCCTATGCTGTTTGGTTGTCTTGGCATGTCTCCCTATGCCTGTGTCAGCAAAGAAATGAACTGGGCCCCACTGCCCACCCTCACTTGACTTTTTCTGCTTGGTCATCCAGCAGATCCCAGCACACTCCACTGGTAGTGACCCCACCAGCAACACCTATGTTCTTTCTGCAGGAGCTCAATGACTTTGCACTGCTGCTGCCCCTCAGCTTAGCTACCAGAAGAGTGTCTGCCTTTCTTCTCAGCACTAGTTTAGTCATCTATTCATCATCTACTGCCCCTTGCACTCTAACCATAATGATTATGAATTTTCTCCGCACTCTCAACAGGTAACATGGTCTCCCCTACCCCAGGATACAGCAAATGCCAAGAAATCAGTGTTTTTAAACTGAGAGGAGGAAACAGTGACCCAGGTTCTTCTCCAACATTATTCCTCATTGTCCTTAAGAGAAGTTACTGTTGGCTTTGATGCAGATACATATGCATCAGCATCAATGTATAAAGCGTACCCAGTGCATAAGGAGTTTGGCTTGATGTATATTAACCACTACTCCTAAAATAACCCAGTGCACAAAAATTCAGAACTTCTTACTTTTTGGGATTTTGCAAATAAAATTCTGGTCAACAGAGCAGTAATAGTTCCTCCAGGTTCCACTTGAGACATCCATGTCAACACAGTGTTCATCAAAAATTACCGTAGGCTCTCCTTTCTCCCAGTTGACAAATTCTAGAGCACTTCTGTCTGTCCATATCCATTCCCCTAAAATTAAAAGTATTACCTGAATGAATGAATGAATGAATGAATGAATGAATGAATGAATGAATGAATGAATTCACCTGAGTGAATGAAGTGGGAGATCATTTCTAGTCTACTGGGCACAATGACGTCAGATATGGAATTTATTAGTTGATTAAATTAGCATCACAGAGGGCTCATTTCTCACTCTTTTAACAGCCAGTGGCATTCAGATGGGAGTGTACCAAATGTAAATTCTCACAGACGAAGTTAACTCCATTAGCCTTCAGGGCCATGGCTGTCAGTGATGTAAGGAAGACATGCCCAGGCTACCTGAGGACTTTTAGCTGAAGCCTGTGCCCAGGACTCACCTGTGCCTGGGAGCCTTAAGAAAAGCAGAGCACCTGTGTGAGCCTCGCTCTGCAGTTCAAGATCCAGAATGCTCAGGAGATTTTCTTTATGTGTATATCCAAGATCAGTGAATAGCTGCTTTATTAGAGCTGGATTAATCAATTATCTTTACACACTGAATCAGCTTTCTTTAATAATAACTCCCTGCTCATCTCCTGCTGAGGCCCATCAAGTAGGAATAATTGCCATCTCTGCTCCTTCAGGGTGTGCTTTCACGGCAGCATATTCTGGTATAACTTGCAACTGCCTCAATGCCACCTCCTCCATCCCTGTGTCTGCAGCTGCACATTCCTCTTGCCTCTGCTTGCACTGCATGTAGGAGTGTGGCAGTGTAGGAACAAATCACTGCTTTTGTACTGCTAGTTTTCAGCTAGAACAGATGAACCTGGCCTACCATGCAACAAGGTGCCTGCCATTGCTGGTGGTGAGAGACAGGGACTTGGCAAGCCATGGCCAAGGCCACTCACTGCAGCCCAGTCTAGACTCTCTCTGAGGATGTATCCTCAAAGTCTGCCATGAAAAACAGGTTTCAGAATTACAATGATAGAGAAAACAGGATCAAATTTGCAGTTTAAAAAAAAAAAAAAAAAAAAGCTAAAATATTTTTGGATTAAAATAAAAAGTTCCACCAAAAAATTTATGAAGAAACCCTGAAATTTAGATTAAGAAATGTTGCTAGGGAGCTCATATAAGCTGCTATCCCCTGTGTTGTTTAGAAATAAATTTCAGTTTAAGGCTGTCTCAGCTTTTAATTACAAGACAACGTTTTTCTTAAAAGACTAACACTTATTAAATATCAAGCAATTTGAGTAAAAAGAAGCAACAGGAAACATTTTAAACAACTAATGCAGTGCTAAGCTAGAACCTTTTACAGACTGAAATATACTCTGATTACAGTAAAGATTCAAAAAGCAGAGACCTCTTGGAGGTTTATGTTTTAAGTATTTTAGCAGAAAAGCTATTAAACATTTAACAGTTGATATCTCTCTGATTATTTATTTAATATGTAGTATATTCATATTAATATTTAGTATGTTAGTGTTATTTAGTATTTATTTTCATCTCAGTATGCGTTGTGAAATAATTACCATCGATATTTTTGAACAATCCTATCCAAAACTTTCTGAAGTCACTTGCAAGTGGAGACAAATAAAGTAAGAGAAAGTTCATTTCGGCTGAATCTTCTATGGAAACCAGAGAAGCACCTAAAAATATCAATTAAATATTACATATAATTTCAGCAAGATTTTCCATTAGAAATTAATTATCTCAGTAAACAATCATGACATGTTTCATGATCGGCTTTTTCATACAATAGAAAAGCTTGATAATAAATTTAAATTAGCTGTAGCTTATAATTGATATACATACACACACATCTATGTATTATCTCTTGGTTCTGGATTAAAAAAGCAAACACACAAACAACCTGTAAAATATCCTAATAAAAAAAGGCACTTACCCATTTGGATACACGTCATGGAAGCATCAGGCCAGCTTTCCTCAGAAGTGGTGTGAACATAATAGCAATAGCCACGGAAGGGAATCCAAGATCTACCACGCTTTGGTTCAGGACACTTTCCAGGAAGCTGTGGTGGTTCACTAGGGATTAACTCTATTAAGACACACAGGTTTCAGTGGGGTCTTAAAAGCCAAGGGAAACATGTACTCCTGCACCACACATCAGCCCTACCAATTTGACAGTGATTCCAGGAAAAGGCATATCCCATAGACTTAACTAATGCTAAAAGATTGAACTGAACACGGTAAACTAGTAATAAACTATACTGGTTGGAGCTGGTTCTCCAATCTGATAAAGAAAGCTTACACCAGTCTAACTGCAGTCGTTTTCAGAAAGGCAATTCTTACTTAAAACCTATGAAACGGAATGAGGAATGAGTGAGTATATATAAAGGATCTCGGCACCACCACCACAAGCCAGTGGCTTGTGTCCAGCCAGTTTGTAGCAAGGTCAGTCAGAGAAGCAGTCTGTACCTGCCCTTGTACACACATCCTAAACTATGTAAAGGTAGAATTCGTAGCCTGTTGCATCACCTGATTAAAGCCAAAGCAGAGCTCAAATGAATATAAATTTTCTGTGAAGTATGGTGCAGAGATCATAAATTTCATATATAATTTAAAATACACTTGAAAATTAGGTGCAATATTTGACCTCTAAAGTATCTCAGCAGAATCAATTTGGCTGCTACACTGACAGAAGTTTCTTATCTCCCAATATTACAAAAAATACTTTTAAATGTAAAAATATATAATTAATATCTTTATAGTTAGGCTGAAGTTGACCAATTCTGCAGTTCTTGACAAACAAGGATGCAGAAAAGAACTATTGCATGTGGCATGAAATATTGCAGTTGTCTTTATGATGTGCATGTATTGACTGGCCTGTGAAATGAAATGTCTGGAAATCACTCCAGACAGACTGGATCTGAGAGTTCTTCCTTAATAAAAGCAATAGTTTATGACAAGGCATACACCATCTATCAAAAGCTTTGCATATGTGGAAAAGCTAAATTCAAATAAAGACATTAATTTAAATTTCAGCATCCTAAATCACATTTCTCCCATTCACATCTTACCATCAGATTGTTTACAGAGAGATAAAAATGTTTCGTTGCAAGATGCTGTCTTCCAAAACCCATCCAAATCTAAATAGACACAGGCTGTGTTCTTATTTGGTTCTCCACTGGCCCAGTTATGATACCTGCTCCTCCTTCTATCTGACCATATGTAACGGCCACCAGACTAAAAGCAAATGACAACAAAGATTATGTCACATACAAGAATTAGATTGAAGGAACATTAAGATTGCACTTGAAGGTATGTAAAAATTAGGAAAAATCAGAATCATGGTTTCTTGCACAAAATTAATTCGCCCTCTGTCATGAATACATAACAGTCTGGTGCAGACTTCCACTCTCCACAGCAGTTAGGGCAGTGGGCCTACAGATGTTTATTTAGTATGCAATCTATGTTATTCAATTCACACCATCCGTCTCATGCACTAAATGGGCAAAGGACCTTGCGGTAACAAATGTGAATATATAGCTGAAGATTTTATCAAAGGAGTCTATGTATACACACAGATCAAATAAAGATTGCAGAGAAACTATTATTAGCAATCCTCTAACACAGGCTTCTCTATATAGTTAGAAAGCAAATAGAAAAAGCAGAAGTTCCACTGGAGAGAGGAATACTGATGACGTTTTTCACAGGGCATGCACCACAGACCTCTGCCACCCATGCTAACAGAGCTTGTGATAGGTTTCTAGTTCTTGCAAGGATGAGCTCCTAGGAATGAGCTAAGCATGTATTTTTTCGGTGGATTTCACCACTATTTGCAGAGGATTACCAACATTAGTCACATACATGGCTTCTGTCACCCTGTCCTGTGCAGCCTAGCTCCTTCTTCCTGCGATCTTTGGAGGCAGGCTCCCATCCAGTTCTTTGTGCCAGTTCCTTTCCTTTCCTTTTTCCTTTGAAGTCCTTGGCCACGTTTCATCCCAGATTCCTTTCTAATCCTGGTTATCCAGTGCCTGCTCTCACTGAAGTTTGGCTCCGGTTCCTCTCACCTCGGCACCTGTGCCCTCTCAGTCCTGTGTCCCACCAAGCTCCAGCTCTACCTCTTTCCTCTTGATTTTCTCACAACTCCGGTTCCACAAATATCCAGCTACATCATCTTTTTTCATGTTCTTTTTACATGCCTCTAATAGATGCTTACCCTTTCAGACCTTTCCACTCTTCGCTGATTGAGTTTGCTGGCAGTTTTTCAGAAGGCATTGGCTCCAGCTCCAAAAACCAGCCTAAGGTGTCCCCATTGCCAGAGGCCTGCTCCTGCCTCTACACTGCACCTTGCCATTTTCCCTACTGCCCAGCACAAGCTCTTGTAGTGCTAGGCTGTGAACTAAAACAAAACTTAAAATAACCTCATGAAGAAAGAACTATTTTTAACCAAAGTTGTTTCTGTGGTGTGCTCCACAATGTGTCTTCAGAAACGGCAATGCTCCCCCACATAAGCTTGTGGTAGACTGCGGCGTAGGAAGTGGAAACTCTATAGCCACTTTTACCGCTGAATCCACTGTCTACTGCAGCTACATCCTTGGTGGCCTTTGAAATGCAGGCTGTGGCAGTTCTCACTTACATTATGGCTGAACATTTAGAAGTGTAAAACCCCTGAAGTGGAGGGAAGTCAGGTACTTCAGCAAGGTTTTGATGCCTGCCACATGTTCATGGAACTGACTGATAGCACTCACATGGGAGCACACAGTGCCCACATCAGTGGATTCTGTCAACTTCCAAGCAAGAAATATGGCTCATCTATGCTGATCTAGAGTAGCAGTATCATTGTCACAAGCATTTGAGGGACTCACCGTGTTACTGTTAAGACCAATCCATGCAGGCTCCCTGTGCTTTACTATTTGTAACCACAGGTAAGATTCAGCATAGGGATCCAAAACGCTGGCGAGTTCTGCAAACTGGTCTCTGCAGTTCTTCTGTGCTTCTTCCCAGCTCATTTTGTAGTTGATGACTGCATAGCGGTCGTCACCATAATTGTTAAAGCCAAACATCGGAACTATGGGTTGGGAGTTTTGCAGTTTGGGGTCTGTAACGAGCAAAAAAACAAAAAGAAAAATCATATGCTTTATATTGGCTAGACATATAACACCGAGAGAAAATCTTGTGTACTGGAGTAGCCAAGTAATTAAGAGAAGTTGGAATAACAAATTAAGATGTGTCCCAGCTATCACTGCAGTGATGAAAGCCCTGTTTTCATGTTCTGTGACAAAATTTTCTAATTCTTGTCAGAATGATCTTTTAACATAAATATCTGTATCACCTCCAGAAACATGCCTTGTAAGCTCTAGACCTTCCCAAAACATACTGTAATGATGTAGGGCATTAAAGGGAATGATTCGTCCACTTTTTCCATGATATATTAGCACTTGTTGTATTTCTGACAAGGAACAGGGTACGGTAAGCACACCATGAGCAAGCAGAGGGATATAACTGCTGATGATGAAATTGCGTGAGTAAGACTGTAAAGGAAATCAAGCAGGGCAGCTTCTCAAAATAAAGAAGTTTCAGTGTTTTTAAGTATAACAGCAGAATTTCAGTTTTGAAGAATTTACCCATATAAAGACAAAGTACTGTTCTCTCTCACTCTCTCTCTCCCACCTGATCACCAAAAATAGTAAAATACATTATGATTCATAGGTTTGGTTTGTTTGTTTGTTTTTTTTATTTAGTGGTCTAGTCCTTAAAATAGAAAAGGTTAAGAGTTTTTCTCCAAAAAATAAAATGTGTGCTCATTTTATTAAAATGGTCCATAGTGCATGTGATACTGTCAGAATAATTTCAGTTAAAATAGGGTTGAATATGGGAAAGTCACTTTTAACACCAGTTTGACATAACCACAATAAATCAGCTGTAGTAGAAAGTGATGAAAGAAAACTCACCAGAATTTTTCTGGCATATGTAGCTTTTGCTTGTTTTACATTCTTCATCCTTCCATTTCCCTGCCTGTTCAATAGGGTTCTTCATCATAAAGACACAGTCATCCTTCAAGGGAAATGAGATTAACAAGAAAAATGTTATAGATAGGAAACATTCTTACTCCTGCTGGATACAGACTCACGTATCACACGCAAGCGCACATAGGTGAATAATATAAAGGTCATATACATGAACTCATACAAGGAATGGTCAGGAGCAATAATATGACAATAAACATTTACAACTCAGCCCTAGGAAAGTTTGTACTTGGATGATGGAGGGAGTTGCAAAGCACAGCACAGAGGCAGGAAGAAGTGTCTGGGACTATCTGTATGTATATAAACTCTGTGAGTGCACATGAGGCGGGGGGGGCGGGGGGGGCGGATGTGCAGGTAGACGTGTGTGCTAGGTCTGGCCCACGGGACATTTCAGCTTTGTTGCTGTTTCCCTGGAGGTTATGGGGAAACTCTCCTCAGCACTGAAGCTTGCCTGGAGAGCTGAAATCCTCTTCCTGCCCCGATCCAGCACTAGGATCCAAAGCTGTCACCACAGTGCAGTAACGTAGAGGTAGTGATCAGAAACAACCTTTTGTGGGGGACAACTCCCAAACCCTTTCCACTGCAATGTGGGCTCTTTACTTTCCTCCTTTTCCTCCCACAGCATGAGGAGCTGTTGCTTGGCTTTCTGCAGCAGGAGGCAGCAGCTCTCCCCACCTCTTATCAGCCTAACCTCATGCTACCTCTGAATCCCCTCAGGGACAGTAGCCCAGATCTTGGCCACAAGTGAAGGAAGGTGCATGTGGAGCAACTTGTGTAGGGAAATGGGCATAGCCTTCTACAGAAAGCATACGCATGTGTGAGATGGGGAAGTCCTGGAGATCCCAAAACCCAGCTCTAGGCTGGATGGCAGCAGAACTTTTTCCTGGGTTAGCTGGACCCAAAGCAATTCTGTTATGAAAAAGAGAGAAACTTGGTAAAGCTAGCACAGGAGTACAGACGTAGTACTATCAAGCACAGTATTCTACATTAGCCATTTTTCAATTATTGAATAACACTCAGTTTTGTCTTGCAATTAAACACACAATGGTATAGCAGTGCTGAAAGTTTCAAAGCATACAGAAGAGGTCTTTCAGAAGGAAGATTTGTTAGAAAGTATAGAGGGAGAAGATAAGAATGAGAAAGGAAGATCTAGAGTCTCCTTCTTTTGAGGATTTTGTTCAATGCATTTTTCTTAATAATCTCACTGCCAAGAAATGTAAATATACACAGTTATCTGAGTATTTTCATCAAATCTGAATAACATTCACTGTATCCCAAAATTATACAGTTACTGCTACGCTATGGTTTATTTGAGTCTCCTGATCAGTCACGGTGAAGTGAGGGAAATGCTCACTTGTCTGAGTTTTGCATAATGTTTCCAAACATCTGTCTGGTTTTTTCTGTCATGAAAAAATTCATGGCAAAACACAGAAGTTGAAAAAAAAGTGTGAAGGTAGATCTCCCACATGATTACTCTGCTTTCAAAAGCAACAAGATCACTAAAAATCTTCATAAAGGAAACTTTACAGAAAATACAGTTGTATACATACATTCATCTACCAAAGTCATAATCTTTGGGTGATAACCAGAAATTAATGTTTACCTTACTATAATAACTTCGGGAACCTTTTGCCCAATTTGTGTAGTAAACTGGGCTTCCGTCTGTCCATAAGTATGTGTGCTCCTGATTTATGTCATTCAGTCCAATCCAAGCATCAGTTGCAGCATTTTTTAAGAGAGACATGAGGAAAGCTGAAGGAAAAAAGAAAAATTGTACAAGCAGGAAAACTGAATGCACCTTTCCCAACACTGCAGACTCTAGAATGCCTGGGACCAGGATGATGAGTTTTGGTTTTCTCTTTTTTAATAAGGTGGTAATCTTATGATAAAAATAAAAAGAATGGATAGTCATCTAATGTTAAAGTCTGAAAAAGTAGTTACAAACTCAAAGATGGGCAAATTTTGATACATAAATTTGTTTTCAACATTTTTTAAGGAATTTGTGTGTACAATCTTCTGTGTTGTTGATCATCTGAGGAAGCAGAGAAAATGTTTTAATGGTATTACAGAAATTAATATGAGTACTCTACACCTTGGCACATAGAAAATGAGTCTGCACACTGTGCATTCCACTTTCTTCTTTGGTAACTTCTTTGTTAATCAGACTTAATAACCTGGTTTCTAAACAGGCATAACACAAACAAAACTACTTATTAAAAAAGTATATGTACTGAGACCTCAGCTTTTTGGAAAGCCAGATGCTGTTTCCCTTAGCTCCTGCCTAGACTGACTTTCCACTAAAAGACTATCGTTTGACTGTCCTTGCTCTGCTATAGAAAAAAGCATAAACATCAAGCAGTGATGTAATGAGCTAGGAGATGGTCCATGTGCGGCCCTCGGGATCATTACATTTTCTGAGCAAACATAAGGTCTCACTAAAAAACCTGCAACATTCTGAGCAGCAAGACCAGCAGGCTGAGGTCCAGCAGAGCAAGGGGAACAGGGGGAAGTTGGAACTCCAGCATTGGAGCCTTCTGCTGCCTGAGGATGCATCCTCCACTGACACCCACAGCATTTGGCTCAGCAGCTAGGTGCACGGTGATTTGTTTTGGATGTTACTCCCTTTGTGTGCTATTTTTACCTGTACACTTAAAAAAATCAAAATATAGACATTTTATATATGACAAGACCCTAATACAAAATCTTAATATTTGAACAGAATGAATTCCTTTGTACGTCTTATATTAGCCCCAGAGCTATGGTTTTAAAAGTTAATCAAGACACTAAAACCTATGCAAGCATTTTTCAGAAGGTGCAATTTCTCATTCAACATAACTTGATATTAATATGGCATAAACAATACCATATATTGCAGAAGCTATAACATCTGTTTTAATCTGTTTATTGGGAATTACTTGCTGTCTCATCCAGTATCAAAACATTAATACTTTATACCTTGCGTTTCCTTTTTTGATATAGTAGCCAGGTTTCCTCCAAAATCAATACAATTGTTCCGTGCAGCATGCCATGTCAATGTATCGTTTTCATTAAGGCCAAATACTTTGAAACACTGAAAAAAAGAAGTGTGCCAAATTGGTAACTGGATGGCGTTTGAATTTCCAATGAAAGCATCTCTGTAACAAACAAGATAAGCTGGATATTTTAAGAAAAAAGGGATATTAGCTGATTTAACAGTCCTTTCTAGCTTGTCTTCAGGTCTGTCTTTATGAAAGAGAAGATCTATACTAGAAAACTAGCATAAACCTCAATATTTTAGCATACACTTAGAAGAAGGAGTATGTCAGTCTAATGATTTCAGTAGAAATTATGTTAAAGCTTCTGAGCATACTTCTGAGGTGTGACTTTGTGGGAGGAATGCCTAAGAAGGCCTCAGAAAACAAACAAGGATAAGACATGTTATTGAAGCTAAACATCTCAGCTTCTGTTGCCCTGTTTGTCATACCAGGTTTGGTTCTCACAGGATAATCACAGAAAGAGAATGATTCTGACATTATAAAAAGAAAAACATGAATTTACCATTTCTTGTAATATGATCTATGAAATTCAACCAAGATGTCATTAGACAGCTTTGCCAGAGTCAAGCAACCTAAATGTGCTAATTAAAGCATGCAACTGAAAACTTAATCAGGCAATTTGGGGAAAAAGTTGGGCAAAAGGGAGGTAGCTCCACGAGAGTCAGAAGTGGTGTCTAAACACTTAGAGCAGAGTCAAGGATTGAACCTCTGGAAACTCCTTTTCTAGGAGGTGAGGAAGAAAGAGACATTTTTAGCTTGAGAGAGCACTATGAAATGGAAAAAACTCTGAGTTTGTGACTCTTTTCCCCAGGGCTGACAGAAGGAAGGAAAGAGGAGACAGCAGCCAGTGTGCCTCAAAGGAGCTCTATCAAACCAAAATCATATTTTGGCTTAGCCAGAAGAAAGAGAGTGGGAGCTAGATGAGACAATGTAATCAAGGATTATCTTCATTGCTAGGTGTGTTCTCAACAGTGTATACTGTTATTTTTTAGCTTTTATCACTTCATTGCTGACAATCTATGGAATTTAAATGCATACACTCTCTCATCCTGAAATTTTGTGTTTTGAGAAGGCTAAGAGTGATCTTACATAATAAAGCGTGGTGAAGCTTATAACTGAATTACTTAAAAACCTTAACAGGTATTTGAGTATATAAAAAAACCTGATAAATTTGCTCAGGGGAAGGTGCTTTACTGGCTTAAGAGCCAGTGCGTAGTAGGCAAGGGACGAATTGTCCAGGCAACCTGTGACGGCCAGATAAGCTCAGCACAGTAAATGAGAACATACAACAACTCCACACAAGAAGAGTTGCTCAGCCATCCTTGGCAACACTAAAGACTAGCAAAAATACAAGACAAAGCTTTCTTCTTCTATGTCTCATGACCCCTCTCATAACTGCTGTGATCTCAATAGATGCTATAATTCCTATTTCAGGAATCATATTTTTAGAGTCTTTAAATATACACAATCAGAACATATTTTGTGATAACCAAAAACCCTGCTACAACTGAAGAACTGAACCAAAGATGGTTATTATTCTGCTCTTCTTAAAATACAATGTACTGACATTTCATACTGCACCTTGTTATCAAAGAGGAGCCAGTCTTCTGGACACCCGCCCTTTGGTGGTGGTGAAGTGGGAGCAACAGTTGGACGAACAGTATTGTTAAGCCTTTCACAGATGAATAACTCAACACTGCCACAGTTGAGATCATTCCATGTACCTGAAAGCAAATTAGAATAAAAGAAAAACTAAATGCAACTGAGACTGGGATAAAAAGTGTCCTTTCCTAAAGCAAATCTGTCGCAGAAAGTAGAACTGGTAACCATATTTGTATTTACCTCCCCCAGAAATAATAAATATTTTTTATGTATGTTCCTTAGAAATATTCAGATTTCTAGCAAAATTCAGAATACAAATATTTTGTCTGAGAACAGAAATATTTCAATATTGAAAACCCATAGCATTGCCAAAGGGGAGTTTTAATTCAAATGCTTAATTCACCTCTCTGAGATCTGTAAGATCTCTAAGATCACTCTGTCTGTATAAGGTACTTCGTCCTTGTTACCTTTTACCTGAGTCATATAGCCTTTTGGGTATCATCTTTTCTCCCTATAGGAGTGTGGTGTAGGAATATAACATTAACATCACCATCCCTATATTACAGATCAGGAATGAGTAAGAAAGTGGCATTCATTTCATTAGCTGCAGTCAGTTACAAGGTAACTATCTACAGCAGAGCTAATCACATGTTTAATGGAGATATTGTCATTTTAATTCAGTGAAGTTAAGGACATAATTCATCTTATCTTAAAGAAGCTCTCCAAAACAGGACATAGTATTTACTCCCCAAAAGTGTTCACTTCCTCCCACTGACCTCTAACAGAGCCTAGGAAGATTACCTCAGCTATAGATTTTGAGACTAAATATGTTTAAAGTAGAAGAGATTAACTGCTCCAGAGGAGACTAAGTGCTTGGCTAGTGTAAGCACAGTTATTTCCAACTCTCTGTATTAAAGGATATTTGTATTTATTTTAATTAAAATAGTGTATTGCATTGTTTAATAAGAATCAAAGCCATGCCCAAGCCCTAGATTTTTAGGAACTGCACAAGTGATAACAGACAGCTGATGTCCTCAAGAGGCAGTCATAAAATGGACAGAGGTTAGAGGAAAAACAGTACTGACTCTGTCTGCAGATGGTCTGATACTTAACTGACCTGTTCACATTGAAATTTTCTGACAAAGCAAGGAATGAAATTGCAGATGTAATCCAATGTGGTAGCTACGTAGAGTTGAATTTTTTAAAAGTGCATAAATGGAAGAAGACAACATGATTTATTTTCCTATTCTTTTTAAACACTCTATCAAACATCAGCCTGCTCAGTATTATAACTTACCCACCCTTGCACATGCAGCCCTCCCAAGGCTGTGCCACACCATGCAGACTGAATATTGTTACAGCACCCACCTGTTTGGGTATACATGACTACACAGTTTTCATCATTATTTGCAAAATTGGGTTCATTTGGAGCCCAGGCAACATAGTTCACTGGAGTTCCATCCATCCATCTGAAAGAAGTCATTTGGGGGAATAAAAATTCTCAGTTGAATTAATTAATATTTCTTTGTAAAGGATGTATTAGAATTTCCTATATCCTAGCTTACAAAAATATGTTGTTCTCTGGTAAAAGAAAAACAAGACCTTCCACTTTGAATTAGTAAAAAATATCTTTATGTCAACTGCCTACTCTGTTGACCTGGGCCAGGTCTGAACTAATCATCTCAACTAGTGGTCCCAGGCTTTCTTGGTCTCTGAGCATTGATAGCAATCCTACAGGATTTCCTACAGGAAACACCAGTGTAGCACTGGATCTGGCTTTCGCTGGAGCACAGAAACAGAAATCTGAGCCTAGTTTAGTAATTTCTTGGGTCCAAAAGCAATAATATAAGATCTCATAGGGTAAGAGAGAGCCTTGAACCACCTACTGGGGACCACTGGGAACCATTTTGTTAAAAAAAAAAAAAAGATCTTTAATATTATACAGCTAGTACTTTCAGTTGTGCAACAATCATTTCCTACTTTGATGATTCACAAGTTTATTCTCAAAAAGTAGACAAGAAAAAAGTGAAAAAGCCTAGTGTGCTGGAAGGAGGAGAGTCAAGTGAGGAATCTGCCAAGAGTGAGAGCCTTCGGACAACATCAGCTCCAGGGCAACTTAGTGTTTTGGAGACTAAGCAACTGTATGTGTGTTTTTGCAAGTAAACTACAAATAAGAAATTCAACTAGCATGCCTAGCTGCTCCCACTTCCTGACCTAAATAGGAAAAAACAGTACATAATAAACTGGGAGGAATAATATAAAGACAAATAGTGACACCATCCTTCAACAGGGAGGAGGATGAAACTAGTGAGGGAGCAAGGGAGAACTAGACAAACAACAGTGTTTTCTGAGCAGTGGATGTGATGTAGAAAGCAGGAGCTCCAGGAAGTGAGACCATCCAGTCTCTGGAGCTTGTGGCCAAGACAGACATCCTGAGGCAACAGAAGAAAGACTGAAATGAAGAGACCGAGATTCATCTGACCAAGCTTCAAATCCCAGAAGGCCGAATTAGAAAGAGAGGCAGGGGGTGGGGATGGGGGTGGGGATGGGGAGGAGAGAGGAGTGCCACAGGAGAAATGTCTGTAACTCATCTAAGGTGCCAGGGAAGGTTTAGGACATTCCCAGGGCACTTTGTTTCCAAAGACATTTGTAGAAGAATAATGACTCCATATAGCCTGAAGCTCTCCTGCCCTGGGCTCTGACAGTACAACCATCTGGAAATTACCTTCCAGACAAGGGCTCTCCAGTATTGATATTTCACCTCTAAAAACACCATGATGCCTCTCACTGCTGGTTTTGAAGGTTCTTTTTCTCTGATCACTTGAATATTCAGTAACATCTGCAAGTACCATCTGAAACATCCTAGAGACCCCCAACCAATTTTATCTTTCATCTAACAAGGAAAAGGACTGTAAGTGAACATCTCAGCCTCACAATACAAAAGCAGAGTATAGAACCAAAAGACGGGGGAACAAATAGTGCAAATATTATGGGAGAAGTGCTCCCCTAAGGAGCAGAATCATACTTCAAAACTTTATGTCAAGAAATGACTGTAGACAGATTTTGCCAGTCATTGAACTTCAACAGTCTCTTACAGACAACCATGCCAAATATTCACATTACGAGTCTGACAAACTTAGTTTGTTTTTACTTACCGGAATGTCTTGTCAAGGCTCACACTTAAGCCAATATAAAAGCTATTTCCCCAGTCTTTATAGAAAGTCTAAAATACAAAAAATAAGAATTTTAATGAGCTGTAAGAAAACAGATTTCAAATAAAATAAGCAAGCTCTCAAAAACCACTTTATTTTCAGCTGTACAATTGCATAGTATGCAATGTGCAGGGAGTTGCTGGGATTATGTGCCTGAACTGCAAAATGCAAAATTTTTCTCCACTTTCCAGTATTTAAATTAAAAAAAAAAAAAAAGAAAGCAGAATGGGATGAAAAAGAAATGGAGCAAAAAGCTATGTTAGGAAGATAAGAACAACTTCTTAAGCAGGCTATAAAACAAAGCAATATTTTTAAGAATTTTAGGAAAGCATAGTGAGCATTTGCCAAAAGGCTACAAGTAAATGGTAAGGTTTAGTACTTAGTCATGTGGAGGAAAGGATAGAATCATATTTGTTTTTAATAGTATGAAACTATTTCCAAAATAGTATATCATCATCAAGTTATTCTCTTCCTATTAAAAAATATTCTGGCTTAAACCTTTTACTGAAAATCTGAAATCTATTTTGACAAAAAAAGGGAAAAAGCTTTTCTTGAATTCTGTGAAGAGGATGAGTTAGAAAACAAAACACACCCAGTAACTGTAGCTTTCAGCTAAACAGAGCAAGGTTTTTGAAAGTTGCACTCTGAGAGTGTTTTTGCAAAGAAGCTGAGGATTTGTCTACATGTAGCAATTTATCAAAATAATGATTAAGGGAAAGCTCCAAAGTAGATAAGCCCATGAAAGGTGGCACTGATTTTTTTTTATGATGGGGACTACCTTCTAGTATTTCATAAGCCAGTTGAAAAAGGTGCCTCACTGCAGGACAAAATGGTGCATTTTTGAAATAAAACATGTTTCTTACATATTTCCAAACAAAATTTTTTTCACTTTCACTCTCAATGACAGCAAGATCACCACCATTCTTCTTGCAAAAGTCCCTGGCTTTTTCCATAGGCATTGGTTCCTTGCTGAAGTAGTATTCCTTGTGATTATATATTAGCCAGTCATCTTCACTAACAATATATTCATAATCTGCAAGGTAAAATATTAAGCAATCTGTAATAGAAATTACCATCATTATATGTTAGTTTATTTCTGTTATTGGAAGTACAAGACTTACTGAATGTGGAAGTAGGCTCTGGTTTCAGTGGTGCTCCTGCAATGTAAATCAATATCAGAGTATATTACGTTTCTCAGACATCTCTCAATTAAATATATTTATATGGTTGTTAGCATTTTAATTGCAAGGGATAATTGCAAGGGAGTCTTGAGGGTTACTCAGTATGCTTATTTTTGTCACAGAATTTCTCAGAATATGGTGTTACACTCAACAAAATACCATGTTAGAGCTAATCACAAGTTAAGTTTACAGAAACTGTGTAACTTTATGCTGCTGGATTTCACTTAGTCAGCATGCTGCATATACACCCCAAACTTACACGTGTATCTCATGGATGAATTCATAGTTTTCAACTGTTTTTATTTAAATTAAAAGCTATTGAGTGTTTCATTGTGCAGCTGGCTCTAATACATGCGGATTGTATGATCTGACCTGGAAAGGATGTTCTTATCTGTCTCTAAAAGTTGATCAAGGAAGAAAGTCATCCCACCTTTTTTTATTTGGCAAACATAGTCCTGCATATGTTCACAAAATAAATCATTCCAGTTCATATTATTGTAGCCATTAAACACGCCACATTTTTCATTTCCATCATAATTATTCGGTTCTCCATGCGCCCATTTTTCAAAATTTACCTATAGTAGAAACACAGTTTTGTTACTATTTTCTTTTTGAAGTGAAAAAATTGTCTTATATCATCCTGTTAAAGAAGAATGTACTGCATTTGATTTAATGGTCTCTCTTGTGCATTGGTGTCAGACCTTGTAAGGAGGACATGACCCTTGCATAGCATAATGATTTGTCTGTGTATTTATAAGCCATGTTAGTAAGCCAAAAAGTTGTTGCCCTCTTTGTTATCAGGAGAGATTAAGTTGTCCTGTCAAGTTTTAGAAAAAAGTATCTAAGTACCTTCCTCTGACCCCTGGGTTGGCTATACTGCTCTGATGTTTCAAACTGAGACAATCCATCAGTGTTGCTATATGGACTTGGGCCTTGCAGACCATGACCCACTTAAGATGGTGAGGGCAACAAAGCCTAGCTTGTGTAGACATACAAAATTATTTCTAACAGTAAATGACAAATGGGAATATAGAGATTAGTACAACCAGATTTGCTTAAAGCAAGAGAGATATTCCATCACCTTTGGTGTTATTTCTTTACTCCAAATATCATACTGTTATCTATAACTATGAACTACCAAAAGATAAAAACTAATTCCTAGAGTGGAATCGGGTAGTAAAGACTTAAGGTCACTTGTGGCTTGTATAGGAGGAGTTGAGAGAGCTGTCTGCCAAGATGTACACGGAAAATTAGACAAAAAGCTGGAACAATAAATTATTTACTCACTGGTGAGCCATCGCTCCATATAAATCCACTGTCGGAGTCCAAGGCACTTAAACCCATCCAGTAAGATAAGTGAAGATAATCTCTCTTTCTGAGTGATTACAAATATAGACAACCAGACACGGTGTAAAATAGAAAAGGAGAATATACATAATTACATTATTCTCAGTGTTTTGATGCTTGAAGTATCATTTGAGACAGTCACATAAAGTAATCATTCAATTGGCATGTGGGGAAAAACATCCTGGCACTGCATGTGGCAGGAAGCAGTGAAACACAGAGCTTCATGGGAAGGATCACAGATGTCATGAGTCCACAAATACTGAGTTAAATGAAAATATATTTTAAGGTCTTGGTTTGACCAAGTAGCTTAGGCATCCAAACTCAGACCTGTCTGTACTCACAGGCTATGTTGATTTAAACATTTATATAAGCACATCAATAGGTCAGGCTTTCCTTAGCCTCCCAATTTTTCCGCTTAACTAAGGAAAGAAAACAGCACAAACTATTCCTTTAATCAAGAGTATTTCATCTACTGATCAACTAACTACAAATGAGCTGAAAAGGTTTATCCCTTTGAAATAAACTCAGTTGAAACCAATTTTGGTGATCCTTCTTTCATTTTTGTGTATGTTCAGGCTACTTCAATGCATAGCACCACCTGTCCAGAGGCCTGTCAAGAAACCCTTTTGCTCACCTATTTCTACCCATTTCCTTCTGCCACTTTGCAAGGATATACACCGTCTTTGCGAAGTGGAAACTGATCACCAGAAATCCTTTATGTCTTTCAGAAAGACCATTTTTTAAATGTTTGTTGTTTTTTTTACAAACGATGGACTGTGCAGATACTTACAAGCCAGCTACTAAGTTTTGTTCTTCTTCACTGTGGATACATGCCAGATCTCCTCCAATGGCTCTGCAAAAATCTCTTGCACCAAACCATGTTTGCATTTTCTCCCTTCCTCCCTGAAAAATCTATAAAAAGTGGACAATCAAATACTGTGCTGGGTATTACAGAAATTTAGAAACAGCATTCTGAGCTTCTATCTTTCTTCTGGTCTCCTGGTCTCTAGTTTTATCACTTACTATTTAATTGTGCAACCATAAGTCTGAGGTCATCTATCAAATTTGATTATTGCAACTATGCTTTTGCTATCATCTCAGAGCCCCTGTGACTCCAAACTTCAGTTCAACCTACATACAGCGCTTTCCAGCACTTCACCAACACACCACCTGGGGATGGCTGGAGACGTTACTGCAGACTACCTAGCAGGTAGGTGGGGTGAAATCCACCTTCCATGCATACACAAAACATATTCCCATTTGAAATGACAAACGTTTGCATTCAGAAGTTAAACACCTACTTTGAAGCAGGAGCTGCTCTGAGGAATGGACTGCCATCCCTCTGGGCACGATGGGAGAGGGGTTGTCGTTGGAGGAGGAGGGGGGGTCACTCCCTCCACCAGCTGCTTGCAGAGAAACATGTTTGTTTCTTCACAGTTCAAAATATCCCATAATCCAGCTGAAGTTCCTGTTATCATGGCCACGCAGCCTGACTCCCTTCCTTCATGAAACATAAAATTTTTAAACCTCATTGATAAATAGCTGCATCTTCTCAAAGCATATGCTACTTAATTATATGTAACCTGTCCCCACTGTGTTTGAATGCCAATAGCTTACAGTAGCTCACGTGCATTTCAATTAAATCATAAATAAATTTTATCAAATTCTTTTTACATTACACTGTGAATCACCTATCAAAACCATCAAACAACAAAGAGTGAATGATACCAACAGACACATGCAGTCCCAGGTGGTCTACTGGAAGGAGCTACCATGATGTCTGATTTAATCCCTTTAGCACAAACGGAAAGTTGCAATGTCGTTTTTGCCATTTTATACCAGCAGAGTTTCAAAACCACTATTTAGCTTCCAAACCCTCACTTCTTGGGTCCCCACAGCAGAAACTCACTGGCCCCTGTGGCACATACCGGGCATTCCTGCATTCCAGTGAGTGAAGGTGACTGCGTCCCCGCCAGCCCATCTGAACGTCCCCTGCTCCTCCACATCTGAGAGACCAATCCAGAAATACTTTGCTGGATTGAATCCAATTACAGAAGTCAAAAAAGCTTGTTCATATCTGTGAAGAATAAGTACCAAACTGATGTATCACATTTTATCATAATTTGTTCACTTCAAACAGTTCATTGTAGCAAATCTGGTAAAGGTGATGTGGGAAAAGATAACTATGGATTGAAGCAAGGGTAATGATCTTACTTTTATAGTTCTAATTGTCATATAAATTATTTTTTATTTTATATCTTAGTAATCTAAATCATGTTTAGAATTTAGAGTGATTCTATTCTCCTTTTGTACTGCACAATGAACAACACAAGCCAAACAATACTTGTGTTAATGCATATATGTTATTCATTCTGTATAAATAAGTGCTACAGTGTTCTACTGAGCTTTATGATAAGGTCTAGATCTTTAAATCTTGTTACTCTGGGGAAAAAAAATCTACTTTTATTCTAAAAAGGGTAAGTTTCCAGATCTGCCTGTTGCAAAGAAAAGGCTGAAAAGCTCAAATCCAGAAGAAATAAATAGTTCCATGTTTGTCTGTTTATTTTTAGTTCAATAAGTTTTAAAACAATCTGGTGATTCAGAGCTGTTGGGGGGTTGAGTCAATTTTTTAATTCCTGGGGTCAACAGTAGTGTAGGTGTGTAGTAGCAATGGCTTAAATGTTTGTATTGATGACATACAAGCCCCTGATGTGGACTTGATGTGTCCACCCCTGATGTGGTGGACTTGGCAGTGCTAGATTAACAGTTGGACTTGATGATCTTAAGGTCTTTTCCAACCTAAATAATTCTATGATTCTATGTATTTTGTAATACTTCTTCAGCTCTGTCATAAATTTTCCAGCAAAGGAGAGGTGTCACATGAGACGCTGAAAAACTGCAAAGTAGGAAGAGATTTCTGTCTGGCCCCTCCATCCTGGTTGCACATATGAAAGGACAAGAATTATGTTTCCATACCTGTCTCTCACACTAGCCAGGTAACCTTTGTTTTCTTCACAGATTCGTTTTGCTTCTGAAAATGTTGCTGGTAACTGCCCCACAGAGTAGCAGTAAAAGCCGTGCTTCATCCAGCCCTGTCAGTGTCAACAGCAGAGATGCACAGAAGGGCTGTCAGATTGCACAGCACAGTACACTTCCAAAAGCCACGTTAATACCACGCCCCAAGTCAAAATTAATTTCAGAAACCATGAGAAGAAACAAAAAGGATAATCAAACACAGCTTTTGTAACCACAACTCTGGGTCTTGCCCCTTGACAAAGGACACACAAGGGGTCTTTGGGAGCAGTGAGCTGTGGTTATGACTTGGAGCTGGCAAGCAGGTTCACAGCCACTCCGCAGCTCCTTGTGTAAAGCCTGCTCTGCCTTCTCATTGTGTAAGTGTAGCTGTTGCAAGAGGCTACAAACAATCAGCAAAACAGTCAGCTCAAATATTCCTGCCTCCTGTGGCAGACGGATTGAACTGAGAAGACTGCATGCAACCCAAGACCAGCGAGTTACAGCATGTGAAAATACTGACATGCTCTGCAGAGAGTGGCTTCTATGGGTGAAGTGACCAGTTCTGCACTAGGAGAGAGCTGGCTGAAGTGCACATGTAAGGGAGGGAAAAAATAAGTCGCCCTACATTTTGGTTAAATAAATAAAAAATTTCCCCATTAGTCTGACACGTATCCATACATACAAATTAACAGTTTTCTAGGGCTCCACCAAGAACAGTAGAAGTAATTGATTTCTGTGATACTCACCATCATGGGAATGAAAGTAAGATGCAATGACCTTTTGAAGCTTTTGTTTTACACTTACCTTCTGGCAGCCTGGGTAAGTAACCTCGGCTTCCCCTGCTTCTTCTGCCAAAGACTTCCTTTTACAGATGTAACCAAGTTTAGTTTCACAAGCACTGTCAGCCCAGGATCCATCCTGAGCATGGTAAGAAGAAATGACAAAGAGAAGTGAAATCTAGAGAAAATCCAGATCCAACAGAAGTATTCACCATCCTCAGAGAGAACCCTTCTCCCTTCATATGGCTGAGGCCGTTTCAGCTCTCTTCCTTGCCCTGATGCTTTCTCCAAAACTCCCAAATAGGGAACACAATAAAGACAGTGAGGGCCACATTTCCTCAGAGGCAAGAGAATGATGGTTGCATGTATTAAAGGTTCAGTGGCTGATGAGAGCAGGAAGGAAACACGCTGTTCCACTCTATTCTGACCAGCACAGTATTTATTATGTTCATATAACCAGATGACAAAAGCAAGGAAATGCTGGATAAAATAAACATAAAATATGAAAAATGTATTGTTTAACTCTTTTTCCTTAGTATTATGATATGTCATTTTATGCTGAGTATAAAACAAGATGCAACTTTTTGTGCCTAATTTTTTGTGCCTCTACTAATATGAGCCTCCAAAGTAGCTCTAATAAATGTATATTTTAGGTGTTTTAGGGGAAACATAAGAAAGTCCCTGCTCTAAGAATCATACTATGCAGCTATGATCAGTCATGTTGAAGGTGGATGATGTGATACTTCAACCAGTTTCAGACAGGAGATTTCCTGTAACTCTTACAGAGCAGACCAAGTCTCAGTGCAGTGCACTGCTTCTGGTGCTCCACCATACACCTTCCCAGATCTGGTCTCCAGTCTCCCTCCACACTAAGATACTCTGAATTAAACCAAGTTCATAAAAACCTTTAAAACCCCTGTCCCTTTTTTTCTTTTTTTTTCAGTCACAGATGTTTTTCTTTTGGGGGGCACAAGGGACATAAGAAGGTATGAAAGTGGGAGAGTGATTTTTACCTCTCCCTTCATAACAATGCAGTCTGCCATATTCCGTGTGTGAGTTGGCTCTCCGTGATGCCACTTGGTATAAGTCACAGGTGTGCCATCACTCCATTCGAAATACATTTGAACCCTGAAGTCATTTAGACCAATCCACAGCTCATCATCTGGCTCTGGGAACAGAAAGGTAATTGTAGGTATGGGTATATCTTAAAATGGAACAATCACATCTCACACCCACTTTTGACTGAAGAAGGGCTTTTTAAAAAACATTTAAGATCATGGTTATGACGATTAAATGAATAATAGCAACAGTATAATTCCAGATAAAAAAGTGACCTGCGGGAATACTCACTGTACCCAAGCTGAGACACTGTAAAACTGTACTCCTCAATATTATGAATACTCGCCAGTTCTCCATCTTCTTTTCTACAGGAAGACTGGGCTTCTTTCCATATTTTGGGTGTTCTGTAAATTCTATAGCAGTGACCTGCATAGGCCACCCATTCCCTGGGGCACTTAAAAGTCTTTAAGTCACCTAAAAGAAAATATTTCAAACAATTAATGAGCAGTCCTGTTTAGTGATTTCTTTTACTCAAAAAGAAAATTACCTATACTGGCATGAGTTTGAAATATTGGAGTACTTACTGGCAGAGGAGAGAAGCAAGAGTCTGAGGACCACAAAGAATACAAACCAGATTTTTCCATCCCAATCGTGCTGGGAGCTACCAAAAAACTCTTTTACAGAATTAAATAAATGCTAAGTAGTTGGAGCTCTTGCACAGCCCAAATCATGTATCAGAGAGCCCAGACACATTTGTGTTATACCAGACATGTCAGAAATCCCAGCTGCACAGAAATGCTGCACACTTTGTTCAGCGGCTGTTTCTTGGCATGAATTTCATATGGCCAACCATCTTCCACTGCTTTGTAGGTTCACATGGTCTGCTCCCATAGAGTAATCTGAAGAGGGCAGGATGCGTGCCCAACATTGGCGTGTGACCAACCACATTGTTCAATGCTCCCTGAACATGGTTTTGACCTGTGCAAACTTGCATTCCCCTAGGCAACATCCAGGCACGGCTGGGAGGTTAGCATGGGTCAGAAACCATTCCCAGTAGGCTGTCTGGATGCAGCCACAATGTACAGGATGCCAGCTATGATGTGCCATTCATCCCCCCAGCCAGAGAATAATCTTATATACTTGTATATACCTAGTTGAGGGAGTTACTGTAGAGTTAGTAGCATGCTGGGAATTCCCAAGTGAAGTAACTGCACACCATTTTCTTCACATAGGTAAGACCTGGTTTGCCTCAGGTGGAAAGGGAACTCAATTGGGAAAAGGTGCCAGCCCCATATTCTGAATTTTTCTTTTCAGAAAAAAGCAAAAGGGGTCAGAGAGAGAAGGGGGAACATGAACTTTGGCTCACATCTTTTTGCAGAATACATCTTTAGTGTTTTTTTCAGAGCACAGGATATTCATCAGTATTTTATGGTCTGGATGACATGACTAAACACATAATCCTGCCTTCTTTAGTACCCTGGGATCTTTTCAAAATGATGAACAACATCTAGACATCATCTTTAAAATGAGCCAGAAAATTAAAGTCTTCTTAGTGTTTGACCCAGGTCAACAAGTGTAACCCTTTTGTTTTGACAATGCACTGTCATTTCATATATGGCATCCTTCCAGTATTTCTCAATCACTGCAAAAATAGCCTTATTTTTTGATCAACTTACCTGAGGCAATAATGAGGGAATCTGAGGAGGAGTTTCTCTTTTGGCAGATATATCCCAGTTTCTGATCACACACCTGGTTTTCCCATTTGCCGTTCCTACCTTGGAAGGTCCCACATATTTTTGCAGATTCCACAGAGGGATTTCCTTTAGGAAAGAGGGACAACATACAGAGAATCCCTCTATTAACATTGAGCATTTTCACCTTATCAGTCTTTTGCAGCTGCAAAGCTACTGGCGTATTATTCTTTAGAGTGATAATTCCCAAGAGGAGAGGTGAGGGAGCACCACTGGCATAGCCAACAGGGCCAACATTTCAGACATGAGACTTGCTCTTCTCCCATGCACTGCTTAAGCAGAAATTCAGTGTGTTTGCAGTACTGTAGCATACAGAAAAAAACTTTATACAAATAAAACTTTTATATAAATTTCTTATGGGGTGGTAGTATTGCAAACAACTCAACATCCTTTACTGTTAAACACTGGACATGAAATGCATATTTAATGCCACGGGAGTCCTCACCCTTTGGATTTCCCTGTAGTCGCAACAGCTATTTTGAAAATGTATAATATGGCAACGTGCAAGATGGTGACTTAGATCCTAAGAAAAGAGTGGAAACTTACTAAGATAATGTACATCAGACAAATGTCATAAGCAATAACTGAGAAGAACAATTGAAAATGTTTTTTAAGCAGTGTTTCTCTTCATTTTTTTCGCTTCTTTTCTTTACGTTCTCTTTATATGGTTTTTCATGAATTTTTGTTTGGTTGGAATAATATGCCTGATGAGAAAATCGTGGACTGAAAAAAATGTAGAGTGAGCTGTAGATATTTGTTTTTAACTGTTTTCTTAAAGATGAACTATCTACTTTTTCTGGGAAATTCAGAATTAATGGTGATCCATCTCTGGTGTGATCCCTATTACTGTAATATCCTACCTTTCCCATAATCCTCTGTAATCTGTGAAAATTCTATGAAACCAAAGGAATTAGGTAACAGGAATTTGGGGAAGAGAAGAGAATTTTGGCCCAGACACTGATCATCGTTTCAGAAAAGTGTGCTTACCTGGAGCCCAGTTTAAGTATCTGAAAGGATTGCCCCCAGTCCACTGCCAGCCACTGTCAAATGAACTGAAAAGACCAGTCCAGAGCTTCTTGTTGACACCCAGGTCACTAGTGAGCCCTAAATGGCCAAAAGAAACAAACAGTCAAGTTACTAATCATAGGATCATAGAATCATAGAATACCAGGTGGGAAGGCACCTCAAGGATCATCTGGTCCAACCTTTCTAGGCAAGAGCACAATCTAGACGAGATGGCCCAGCACCCTGTCCAGCTGAGTCTTAAAAGTGTCCAGTGCCTTATTAATTAATTAGTATCAAATTAATTATTATTAATAATAATTAATTAGTATTAAATGTCTCTGATTTTGTGAGTTATTCAATAAAACTTGAAATAAAATTTTAAACCATGGAAAAAGAAAAAGTGTCATAGTAGATTTTTGTTTAATATAGGTTAGATTTTTTCCACTATTCTAATACATTTTTTTGTGAGAAAGTGACAAGCTTTTTTAAGAATGTCACTAAGACCTATTTTCACAAGGTAAAATATAAGTATCATGTTAAAGCTCTTGGAGCTGACCTACATTTTAACCATATGCATTGATTTGTTTGTTGGGTTTTTTTTTACTTTACCTAATAAATACATTTCTTCACGAAGGTCTGTGATACTTAATAATTCTGCATTCTGCTGCTGGCAGCTTTTTCTTGCTTGGTGCCATGTCAAAAAAGACTCTGAGTTTATCTGATAGTGGGTTTCTGTCACAGGATTTGTTTTCCAAAGGTCATTGTGGATGGTGTCTATAAAACATGATAACAGCAACTTGACAAGATAATCATACTTGCTAACACAGAAAATAAAATCTTCATTGCAGACTAAAACTACGTAACTGTATGATTTGCTAAATTTTTACACATAATTTGCCCCACATATATACTTTTTCCATTCAATATTAATAATACATTGATAACATAAGGAATTATTTCTCCTTACAAACCTAATTTTTCTACATTCACCCTTTTGCTTTTTTATTTGTATAACTTATACACTTCTCTCACAATTCAGTCCACATTAACCCACTCACTGATATATTCTACTTTTATACACACATTTCTCTCTTCCCTATACAGAAAATCTTGGTCTCCACATCCATTTCTTACCTTGGGACCCCTCTTACACTCTCCCAGACCTCCCAACATGACAGAAACCATCATTTCCAAGCAGACGTGAAGTGGAGGTGAAGGGGTACGATATTTGTGCTGGGATAACTGGAAAGCTGTGTTGGGTGATTGTTGGGTGTCAGGAGCACTGGAGTTCCAAAGGCAGGTGAAGGTCACTGCCCACGTCCTGCACCCCTCCATTTGCTCCAGCCCACCTGTTCTCTGCTCCATCCTATGATACGCCACTGTCTCCCGCTTCCCTGTATCTCAACTTCCTCATCCATTGCACTTTCTACCTTTCATTTGCCCTGACTTTCTTCTCACCTAGTCCTAGGGGTTTTCTCTTCCTTTTTCCATCAGTCCCAGTTACCACCCTCACAATACTCCCCCTACTACAATAATACAATTACATCTACCACTGTCAGGAACAGTGTTGGACTACTCATCTCTGCTGGAGAAAGAGTGAGAGTGGAGAGTAGATGCCTCATTTTATCACTGCATAGCTCACCAGTGAACTAGGCTAGCCAGAATCCAGCTCGCTCTCCAATGTTACTTCCACATCCCAAGGAGATTTTGACCATGAGAGTGGATGAAACTTTTGCTTAATGCCTTTCCTGAAATCTTTATAAATAAATTACCTTTTTGTGGACAATTTCCGTAAAATTGGTCTTTATCAAAATCTGAAGAAGTTGCACACCAGAGAGAGCCTGTATCGTCACTCCGAGGGATGCACTCAGCGTACCATTTACCGTTGACCTTAAAAGGGAACACGCAAGGTGCACCAAAGGCATTTCCTCCCAGTGTGTAGATATCTATGGAGAGAAACATAGGGCAATAGTAGACAGTTGGTATCAAATGATCACCACAGTGTCTGCTCATAAGCAGGTCTCCATGGACATAGTTGAGTTGTGCAAGAGCTCAACACGTCAGTACTTCCATTACTACAAAGCCTTCCAAAGCTGTTGTGCCAATTAGATGTGACTATGGCAAGATATTCAGAATTAAGACTCTCAAACAACCCTTATTTGGCCCTCAGACTAAATTCTGTCTAATTTTTTCTTTTGATTGCTATCTAGACTACTGTGTCAGAAGTGCTCATGACTTAGCTTCTCCCATTACATACATACTTCTGTCCTCGGATGATGTTCAGGATCTTTTCATTCCTTGTATGGTTAAAGAGACTTGGAAAGGAGACATCAGAATATTTTATTAGTCTTCTTAAGAGGAAGTTTTATCTTAAATTTCCAAGTGACTCTGCTTGGAAATGACCCTCTCATCTCTATGCAGTCAAATTTGCTGCTATCTGAACAAAATTATGACAAACTTCATTCCAGCTGGAACAGTTGTAGGGCATGGCAAAAATTTCATCCCTTATTATTTAACTTCCCACCCTACCAGTGTCACAATAGAAAGGAGGTTGAACACGAGCCTGGATGCTCACTCTACATAGCCCAAGAGGGATAATAATGCAGGAAAAGGATATCTGACTCTCCAGTGTTCCTTTGTCAGGGTGTTAGACCTTATTGCATCCTAAACCATTAAAGCACTGTTTTTTCTTTTGCTTTTTCCTACTTTTTTCTTCTTGCTGGGCCTGGGAAACACCAGGTAAATACTGTTAAAAGTGGATCACATCTTTGTTAACTAGAAATTAACTTCTTAGAGATAGTACATCGTCAAACCAAGTGATAGCAACAATAAATATTTAAATATAGCACAATCACCACTGCTTCTACAAAATGATCAGACATATTTTGAAGCAGCCACAGGTTTCCTGCTGTTGTTGCTGTACAAACAGAATTCTCATTCTCCCTTATGATTACATCATAGGCCTTTGTCATTTTATTCTATCATTTGACAGAATTGCACTTTCCGAGTTATGCAGAAATATATACAGTCATATTTGCCTTGCATTTCTAACCCCTACTTGTAGTCAGCTCTGCTACTGACGTCACGGTAAGAAAAGGGTTGCTGCATGACAAGCAGGTGGTGAAATGCTTTGTAAATAGGGGCAGACAAGTTACCTAGAAATAGAGATTAATTTTTGGTACTCACCCTCATAGCGCTGGGAGCACATGTTATCTGCAGTTCCATAGATTGTCCACTTGCTCCCTTTGCCTGATCCTTTGGACAACCTGATTTTCTTCCCTTTCCCTTTGCCATAGTTGAAAAATAAATCCTTGCCATGGGTTGCAAGCATCTCATTTCTACATTCCCACCACTGGAGCTCATTTGTCCTGTTACAGGATTCCAACGTGATGGCAGCCTCGTCGTCCTTGCTGAGCACTCCCAGGCACAGCTTGAGCGCCATGCTCAGCAGCTGCGTGGCAGAGACCCACCTGAACTTTTGAAACTCATTGTGCTCATCACAAGTGGTAGTTATGACCGAGCTAGAGTTTTGAGCTTGGGCACAGAGCTTGCTATCTTCGTTATAGATTGAAAATATTCCACTATCTATAAAACAAAATGAGAATGCAAATATCTGAGGAGATATTTCACAGGAGATAAGTCAGTTACTTGCTATTTGACAGTCTGCTACAACAAAAAATTGAATATATAGAGTCCATAGAGAAAGAAATTAAGGGAGATTAATCATCAGTATGAAGGATATTCATCAAAATGTTCTTAAGATGCAAGCAACACAGAAGCTGAAAATATAGCTCTTTCAAGAGAAATTGCTCTTCTTCACATCCCTCCTTAAAGCACACTGTTCTCGAAGTACCATTCAAAAATGACCTTTATTAAATTTCATGAGTTCTTCAAAGTGCCACCACCACACAGCATATTAAACAGGCTTTAATTTTGCAAGTAAAAGGACTTTTTGCTTTAGAGCTATCAGAAATGGTTTACATACTCAAAATTCAACCATTTTTATATTTGGCCCAGAATGACATTGTGGTTTTCAGCTCATCAAGCAAGTGGAGTATTTTTCATTTTTGGTTAATTATTTTGGAAATTTTGGGCAACTGTGCAAAAAGTCATTTCTTCAGAGTTCAACTTGTGAGTTTCTCAGGAGGGAAGCCACAACTTGCAGCATCATCACTTCAGTTCTGAACACAGTTAAGCTAAGTAAGTATCCTAAGTGCCATTAATAGCTACACTTGCAAATAGAATTGTGAGACACTGCACAACAGGGTTTTGTTTCTTAAGACCAGCTTCAAAAAAGTGGCACAACTTCAGCCTGCTCCAAACCTTGACCATTTTTGCAGCTTGCCTTGCATCCCTTAGCTCCCTTCTAAGTGACAGCAACATCATCCAACTCGCTCTGCTGTGCCATTGAGCTTTATTGCCACCCAGGGTTTCTTGCCAGGGGTGGAATAGTTAAATGGGTCTTCATAACCCCCCCACATCCCAGAGCTGCTAGGGAGTGGTTGAACAGCCTCTGTGATGTTTCTCTGAAAGGCTGCAGACCTGAACAAGCCAGATGGCATTTCCCCTGGCACAGCCCTCCTGCTGCAGTGGTTCTTGAGAAGGTTAGCAGAGGATGAGTTAGAGCCAGCTTGGTCTCGCCCAAAAACATGCACAGAAGAAATTCTCCTGTAGTGGACTGGATCAGCATTGGCCAGTCCCTGCTGCCATTCAAGCAACAGCACTGGACTCCCACAGTTCTCTAGCTGGGAGCTTTCTGCAGGAAAGAGCTGCAGACAGCATCATTTGTTTTCCTCTCAGCAGTAGGAGTGTCTGAAATCTCACAGACAGAAGCTTTTAAAGTCCTTCCTAAAGCTGCCAGCTAGGAAACAGGATTCCAGTATGCAACAACCAGTATGCCATAGTCTATATGACCTATCTAAGAAACTCAAAGCACACATCAGCTGGTGGTTCTGTGCATGCTGAGAGGACACTGCCCTGTACATCTGAGCTGTTCTAACCTCCAATGGAGTAATTTCAGGTCAGCTTTTGTCTGCATTCAGCTGGTTGATTTTCAAGAATCCACACTGTCTAGGTTGTGCCCACATCCGTTGGCATATTTCTTTCATTCATAGACCACCTTGAAAACTGGGTTAAGGAAACAGAATGCCTATACAGATGCCACTAAATTTAAGAGTTGAATAAAACTGTTTCAAATTACATGCTGTGACTGGATCTAAATTCACTGTCCACCAAGGAGGGCATCAAGAAACTATGAGAAAGAACTTGCAAACCTCCATGTTCAGCAAAGACTTACCAGACATTTGAAGAGGTGTACTAAAAGAAAAGAGAAAAATCAGGAGCAGGTAGACAGCCATGGCCAAACGTTTCACTCCCTTCTGCCCTTCACCTCGAATTGATGCTGAAGATCAACTTTGTGCCTTGCAAGAAAACCCTTCTGCACTGAACCAGATTAACAAATCCTTCTCGGTTTTTAAGACCTGGCAGATACGGGGAAGTTCTGAGCTGCAAATAAGGAACTGTATCATGTCACATGAGTAATTTTGAAATAATACATTAATGAATAAACTTTGCTTTCTAAGCTAGTTTCTCTACTGTATAAAAGTTTTCTCCTCCATGGAAATATGAGATCTCAGAGGTAACATTTTAGTGAGGATTTTTGGAGACATACCTTACAATTCAGGTCCATTATTTTTATGAAGAAGGTGACATGAATGTCTCTTTACCGGAATGAAGGAGAAAGGTAAAAAAGAAGAGGAAGATTTGTCTGTATCAATAAATGATGAAAAACGCCAGAGTGCAATGCAGTACTGTGAAAAATGGGTTAGGACACCATGCAAATCAAGTAACTATGACCTTGGAATCAGAGAGAACCAGAATTTCCCCATGTCTGTAGTTTACAGAAAAAAGCTATAGAAAATAGGACCTGTGCTCTTCAGGAGTTCCTGACTATACGCAGGAGCAATATACCCAAACTGACAGCAACAATTGAAGAAATTCTGAAAAGAAACCACACAATTCTAGGAAGAAGAAAACCTGTAACTGGAAAATGGTGAATTTTCAATTCTTGCTAGAGGTGAAAACTAAAGTGATAAGGAATACTGCCACATTTTTCATCCCGCTAGTCTGTGAAAGTTTGCACCCCCTAAAGTGCACACCCTTCAGGCATTCTGACAAAATTCTGATTTTTACTTTGAAAAACCTCTCTCCTTTATGGTAAGTAAAAGAATTAGAAACACATAGAGGGTAGGGAAGAGAAAACACACTCCCAGGGAAGGTTTACATCCCTTTCTGCATATGGCCTTTGAAAAATCCCAGGTCCCATATCTTCAGGAGAGGCTGGTTTGGGATAACTTCCCCAACATTGTATTTGCATCAAGTCTTTCCCTGAAAATTGCTGCTGTCGTAGGCAGTGAGAACCCTAGACACCTCTATGAAGATGTGGGATCCTGCTTCTATTGTTCTGACTCAGATGCAGATGGACGACTCACTGGGTCTAAAAAGGTACACAAGGAGTTAGAGCAGAAAAAGAATTACAACAGTGAGAGAAAATAGTGGGACCTGAAGGCCAGTAGGTACAGCTAGACCAAAAACATGGAAAGCATGGGAGCCTGAGGACACTGAGACCTGAAGGAAGTGGGGGAAAAGAGAGGGCTGCCCCAACAAAGCAGCAGGTGGTCAATTAGTCAGTGAATTATGATGCATATGCAGAGAGCTGCACTGAGTCTGGAGTAAAGCGTTCTGGTACTCCCCAACATGGGAATGCTCAACTCTGCAACCTCTGCTTTCCAACTTTCCTTGCTTCCTTGTTCAGGACCTCCAGATGTGCGGAGGGAAAAAATATTTATTATTTAGGTAGGAGAAATGTAATGCCTTGTGGTTCTGCTGTACACAATATCTCAGCATCTCCAAAGCTACCGGGAGGCAACGAGTACAATTACAACAGAGAAAAAGAAACTAGTTCTGTTCTGAAGAAAGATAGGTGTTTGATGAAGGACTGTTATCAACGATCTGCTGAGAGAGGCTGAAAAAGAGTAAAGCATAGCAAGGTCAGCTTCACCTCCGTGTTTGTATGTTTGTCTGAGTAGACCCCATCACAGCCTGCAAAGTGGCAAAGAAAATCAGAAGGCTGCAAAGATGCACTCCAGCATCTTCCCCTTGGCAAGGCACAGCCTGAAATTTTAGAAGTGGCGAGGAAGAAAGGCTGCTGGGTTTTGTGTTGAGTCAGCATTGTTCCTGTGGCAATCTCTGCTCCCGGGCAGGAAGTTACACTCACAGTGTGCAGATTCACCACCTTTTCTCTGAAGTCTGAACTCTTCTGGAGAAAAGGGGAAACGAAAATTAAGCACAAGGATATCAAGAAACGTAGCAATGTGCAAAGAGACAAACCTTTACACGCTATCAAATATTGCCATCAAGTCATTCCTCAGCTGCCCACAGCAACGCATGGGTGAGTCCATCCAGGTTCAACCAGATGCTTCCCTACAGAATTTAAATAATTCATTTAAAAAAAAAAAGGTATTAAAATCTGAAAGGAATTTTGTGATCATTTAGCTTGCTCCAACTTGATATAAGATTTCAACCCAGAATCCCCAGTATAGCACAACTGCAGTTTCCAACCGAAAATACCTTTAAAAAAAAAAAAAAAAAAAAAAAAAGACGACATACTGTAAACCTCAGTAGAAACATTCTAGCCTAAAAAAAACCCAGAGAGTGAGCAACCTTTCCCTTTCTCTAGACAGGCTCAAAACATACTGAAAGAGCAACATAAGGCACTTTCACGCTATATTTTCATGCTACATAAATCAACTTTTTTCTTTAATTTATCTAAACCACCCAGATCAAACATAAGAAATCTTGGCAGAATCAGAGGATTATGGATATGAACTATTAGCAATCAGTTAAAAATTTCGTTTGCTTTTCTACCCATTGCTTATGTTTCATCTTATCAAGAAATTATTTTCCTTGTTTTTACAGCAAGAATATTTCAGAAAAGCAAGCTCCCAATTCCTCTGTGAATGTACATTTATGTAACATACAGCCTGAAACCTTCCCTAAGTAGTGGCATCTACTCAGGAGACAAAATAAGAGATCACAAGAGCAACAGGGCAGTTCTAAGGCAACTGACTGATCCCAACAGGACTAGCAGCCAGTAGTAGAGAATGGCTGAAAGAACTGGTGATGGGTCAAAGTACATTAAGTAACAAATTATATGGCATCCATATGATAATGAATCATTTCCAAGAAGATACATTGGTTTTTTTCAGTCAAATAGAGCAACCTGGATTATTTCCCCAACCCAATCCTCGAAACATTTTTTATGTAGTTAATCACTTGTCAGGAACATCGCAGCTTAGCAGCAGGAAAAAGGACATAATGCCAGATCACCAAACGACCTTTGGTAAAACCATCACACGACAACTCAGTCCAGGGAAGACGGAAATAATGTAAGGGTGTGGAAAGAGAACACCAGTTTGGAAACTACTCTTTCAATTTTTCTGGGAATATTATGATCAGTTTTGTCACAAGGATAACCAAAGGAATGATGATGATTGTTAAAAACCTGGAATTGGACTCTGTATTCAGACAGTCTCATAAATGTGTTGCCATCACTGAAAGCTACTAGCTGGGGAAAAACCCAACCAACCAACCAACCAACCAAAAATCAAACAACCAAACACAAACAAACAAAATACCCCACCAAAACAGAAAGCCAAGAAATCCTGGTTTTTTATAATTACAAGTCCCTAGGTAAAAGCCTGCCATTTAAGCTTGTATTAATTAGATATTGTTTAAAGTGTTAAAGGTTGTTCGTTTTGCTACATTCCATTCAAAAATTCCTATTAGAGTTTGTGTATTGTCGTGGTTTAACCCCAGCTAGCAACTAAGCACCACACAGCTGCTCGCTCACTCCCCCCCACCGGTGTAGAAGAGTAGAAGTGAGAAAACTCATGGGTTGAGATAAAGACAGTTTAATAGGTAAAGCAAAAGCTGCATGTGCAAGCAAAGCAAAGCAAGGAATTCATTCACTGCTTCCCATCGGCAGGCAGGTGTTCAGCCATCCCCAGGAAAGCAGGGCTCCATCACGCGTAACAGTTACTTGGGAAGACAAACGCCATCACTCCGAATGTCCCCCCCTTCCTTCTTCTTCCCCCAGCTTTATATACTGAGCATGACGTCATACGGTATGGCACAGCCCTTTGGCCAGGCTGGGTCAGCTGTCCTGGCTGTGCCCCCTCCCAGCTTCTTGTGCACCTGGCAGAGCATGGGAAGCTGAAAAGTCCTTGACTAGGGTAAACTCTACTCAGCAAGATCCAAAACATCAGTGTGTTATCAACATTATTCTCATCCTAAACCCAAAACACAGCACTATACTAGCTACTAAGAAGAAAATTAACTCTATCCCATCCGAAACCAGAACACGTATAAAATATCAGTACTCATCTTCAGCTTACCACATGGAACTGTAATGATTTCCTGTGCTGTAAATGCCATTGCTTCCATGTTTGCTCTTTTTAATGGGAAATTTGTTTTAATTCCATTGTATTGCAATAGGAGGGACAGGAAACCATGCAGCTTAAATTTCCTCCTCTTCTGAAAATCTTTCAAGTCTTTTTCACTCACACTCTCTCTGAAATGAGCAAGCAAGTAGATCCACCTTCAGAGTAGAGCTTCTCATTTGGAACCTCCTCTATTTTTTCTGTACCCATTTGGACAGGAGAACGGAACAGACACAGCATTTCACAGCAGCAGCTACACCTACTGCCAGCTATTAACGAGCACAGCATTTTTAATTCTCTTCAACTCAGAGATGATGCTGGATTTCAGGCAGTATAAATGGGTAAATGAGTCCAGGACTATCCAGGCTCCAGTAGCTGGGTTCTCTCCCTGACACTCTTTAGCTGTAGAGATGTACCTGATAAGTATGGCAAAGCACCAGAAATGAGACATCTCCTCAATCTTTATTTTCTTTCCAGTCATACATTTGCGTATACACGTGATGAAATGTTATCTGGAAGAATCACTCGGTGTGCAGATACTGCCTTAAGACTGTGCAGGGCCCCAGAACAGGACTGAACTTCTATTCTGGGTAGAGACTGTGCCTATTTGTTGTTTGCACAACAGCCAGGGCAGTGAGGCTGGGATCCCAGTCAGGGCCTCTTGACCTTTCACTGGCCATTTCACGTACCTTTCTAGCTGACACCACTTCTCCATATAATTGAAACGACGTCATCCTTTCCTTAACATCATAAACCAGTCAGGCAGGCGGTTTCTGGCACATAAGCCACACCAGATGGCAGGAAGAACCATTGGAAGTACTGCTCCTTGAAAAGAGGAGTAGTACTCCTCCTCAAACAACCCTGCATTAAAAATGGAAACGGCAGTAGGAACAGAAGCAAGGAGATAACTGGGAGAAAGGGAGCAGAGACAGAGGAGAAAAGGAGTTCCAGGACAAATTTCCCCATCTTACCTGCATGCATATGTAATTCAAGAGTTTTACTAAATAACTCAGCTGACATTTTTGGCTTGGTTTTAAGCAGACAATCCCTGGACAGATTCAGGAAAATACGGTCAATATATTACTTGATCACAACTTTGGATGGAGTGTATCCACGGTTGTATCATCTCCTTTTTAACTTTACCCTGTTACAGAGTCTTACATAGACAAGACTATAAAATGAAAAACTATTTAAAAAATCAAAGCTAGTTACTGTTTATTTCATAGAATAAAATCTGAAACCACAAAACCAAACCTTGCAAACCTTTGTATGTGAGTGAGGAATCATGCATGATTTACATTTTACAAGATTTACAAAAATTAGGAATATGAACTCCACCTTGGGGAATCTAGGATTTCCATAAATGGTAACTGATCTAGCCATTTTAGAAAGGAAATAAAATCAGTAGTAACTAATACATTGGTAAAGCTAAATTGTTTTTGACTTCCAGCACACACCCCACAAACCTACGCTACTTATTGAAAGGATGTAGGAGAGCAGTACCAACATGTGATCACCATAACAGCTATCCAGTGCTCCTATAAACCTTCAGAACGCATATAGGCAGCATTCCTCCCATTCCTCAGTGACTGTCATCCTGATAAGAAGGAAGTTTTGCCATAACCTTCAGCACCTCTCCCAGACAAACCCACCTGTGGCCAGCCAGAAAGCTGGCAGTTAACGCCAACCACGCTTTCCCTTTCCAGAGGCCTGCCCCCAGATTTTACCTGATTAAATCTTAGAATACGTAAACTGCAAGAACTACACACCTGGTTCTCCATGTTGTGTGAAATTGTGGGAACCGAAATTATATCATAAAAGTATTTTTTCCCCACGTGGTTCAAAGAGGATGAACCTAAATACAGACTTGTCATCTAGCCACTACCACTGTAGTTAAGTCCCTAGGAATACTTGAAAGCTGTTAGAATTAGAGAGATGTTTGCTGAATAGCTTGGAGAATCTCTGCATTAGCATAGTTTGAAATAAATCTGGTGCAGAAACTTCAAATCTTGGGAGACTGCTCAAGTGGATCTACTACATTTTGCTTCTTATTGCATCCATTTCTATTGTTCCATTTAATAATTAGTCAACCTTATCTCTTTTCTTAAGACCCACACTCACTCGTGTGGGTCATCAAATCGTGAGATCTGAAATCTCACACATTATACAATGGTTACAAAATAAAGTAACTGCTGTACATAACATTACGCACACACTGAAACTGGCTACTGCAGTATTTGTACGTGAAAGAATAGCTTTGGCTTAATTCTAATTGCATAACTTTATTAAAACAAGGCACATTTTATTTTATTACATTACATTTTACATTACATATTACACTACATTTCATTTTATTACATTACATTACAGGGTCGCATGTTCATTCCGTTCTATGTTGGTGACAAGATCCTTTGTGTCACTAGTTGCAGGAATTGCATCACTATTAAAATACAAATTGTTCTCAAAGCTGTCATTTGTTGACAAGCGATTCTTTCTTCTCTTGTAGAAGAGATAGCCTGCAAGGCCACTTCCAACTAGGATGAGGATGACAACAATAACGACAACTCCTGTTTTACTGTGGTTCAGAGTAGGAGCCTTCTTGTCCTTTGTCATTGCTGAAAACAAGTACAAAGAAATCAAGAGGGTGCTACATACTCTTTATCTGATTACTGGAAACAATTTCTTTAGAAAGCATGATGTTTTAAGCAAAAATGTTCCATTTGTTTCAAAATAATGAGAGACAAAGGTAGCAACATAAAATTAATTTATTTTAAAATGCTAACATTGCATGCTATATCACAAATTATTATTTTTTTAAATCTGCATTTGGACACTTAATGGAGTATATTGTATTCTACTAGGAAATAATGTGCCCCTAGGAAACAGATATGGTACTCAGGTATATCAGAAAATGTAAGCGACATAATACGGAACATGATTTGTTCTGTTTATGATCTTACATGAGACTAGTTTTTGTCTACTTGAAAGACAATATTCTTACCCTTTGTAGGCATTACAGCTGGTGGCATTTCAGCTGCTGGTGGCTTTTCAGTTGCTGGCATTTCAAAACATTGAAAAAGAATTATGTTATTAGATTATTCTGCTATTTATTTCTATATTATTTATTATTTATTTCTATATTTGGAACATACTGAAAATCATATTCAGAGAAATATATGGTAATACGTACCACTAAATACTGAAAACACTTGAGTTTAGTCCATACAAAGCTATATACACCTATCAAAAGGCATAGCACAATGGTCAATTGTATTCTGGTCTCATATGTAGGTATTTACATAAACTAACAGAAAAGAAGAAACATCAAAGAGCCCCATGGAGACAGATCCTGACGTGGGTGTAAAACCACAAGAAAATCTACACAGCATCTTCAGGACAGAGATGATAAAACATAATCCTCAATATAATTGCAAATTCTTGCAGTATTTGTTATCTTATATAAACATAGCAAGTGTAATAAACTTGGTTTGCCAAGAGACTTTAATGGCCTACCTACACAGACAATTGAAATCACTCATGAACTCCAAAGTGTTTTAGCACGTATCACATCCAAACTAAAATGTTTGTAGCTCATTTAAAATTTAATATCTGGACCACAAAATCTGGCTTGCTGGGAAAACTGGGCCATCATTTAAGGTGAACATCCGTATTTTGCCATGTGGACATAAAATCAGTCTGTAACTAAATCTTGAATCAATGCATTGTGTTTCATTCTGAAAAAGGTGAGCCCAGGAAGTTAAATTGTTTTACCAATTTCCCCACTTACATTGCTTGATTTCATTAATAATCCAACAATCCCGACTTCCAAAGATTTTCCAGAACTCTGCTGGAGTGTCTGTTAGCCCAGCTAGTTTTACATCTAGAGACAAACATTACGCTATATCTAGCTCTTCAAAGTAAAACCAGACATGATTATTTGGATGTTTCCAAGAGTTTCTATCAAGAAAAGTTTCTATTAATGCTATTTACAATAAAAAGCAGCTTGTTACTTGTCTGCACTACACCAGCATGCAAATCTGTGGAAAACACAGAAACTGGGAACTTTCTAGACTTGCACACTTTTCAAGTGCTTGCTGGAGGCATTGCGTGTTTGCTACATTACATGTCATGTCCAGTGCTGGGCTCCCCAGTCAAGAGACAGAGAGAGCTACTGGAGGGAGTCCAGTGAAGAGCCACTAAGATGATGAAGGGACTGGAACAACTCTTACATGAGAAAGGCTGAGAGGGCTGGAACTGTTTAGCCTAGAAGAGAAGGCTCAGGGGGGATCTTTTCAATGTATACAAATAACTGAAAGGAGGGTGTAAAGATGATGCAGCCAGGCTCCTTTCAGTGGTGCCCAGTGACAGGACCAGAGGCAGTGGGCACAAACTGAAACACAGGAGGTTCCCTCTGAACATCAGGAAACACTTCTGAGCTGCAAGGGTGACTGAGCACTGGCACAGGCTGCCCAGGGAGGTTGTGGTGTCTCCATCCTTGGAGATATTCAAAAGCCATCTGAACACGGTACAGGGCAACTGGCTCTAGGTGGCCCTGCTTGAGCAGGCGGGTTGGAACAGATGACCTCCAGAGGTCCCTACCAACCTCAACCATTCTGTGATTCTGTGAAGATAATGCTACCTTATGTCCAAAAGCACAGTGTAAAAAACAGTCTCAGAAATGTAACAAGGAATAGGAGGAAATAATTTACATTATGCAAATTTGGAAAATAGTCTTCTGGCTGCATTGCTTCATTTGGCTGGAAAATTTTTGGAATATAGTAACCTAGACACTTTTTCCTTGTTCCTCACCAAAAAATGTTGACTGACCAAGTTTTGTATAGCACTGATGATGCATATTATGCACATTACTGTTGGTTTTTAGTATAAGATGACTGCATGATAAACCTTTCAACAAGCAGTATATTTAGTGATATGAATCTGCTATTCCTGAAAAGTGAGAGTGAGATGCCATGAGCATAATATACCTAGTCACTATTTGTAGCAAAATCAGCTAGCACCTGTTGAACTGCTGAACAGCTCTTTAGAGTACCTCCTTACTTAAGAAATAAAGTTAGATTATTTATGGAATAGACTCACTACAGATTTTCAAATTACTAAGGTAAAAATTACCCCAAAAAGCAGAACAGAAAATAGCATCTACTCTACGGAAAGACTTCAGTCACAGGTTTGCATTTGCAGCCTCTTCAGAAAACAACAAACGTAACAAGCCATAGCAAGTGCAACTAAATAAAATCATGCTTCTAACACCCCATTTATTAGCCTATAGCTATTTAATACATCTTTTCAATTCTGAAAATGGAGCATTATCACAGCTTTGCAAAACTGTGCCAAGCCAAGCTGCATTTCTACAACAGTGTAGGATTCAATTGTGTCCTGTTCCTGAGTGCGCAACTATATCGTCCTTTCATTGACACTGGCATTTGGCTGACTCCATGGCACTCCAGCTCAGGAGGCTAGACTGGCTGAAGCTAATCCTAAAAAAAAATAACTAGCTTTCATCTGCTTCAGCTCCTTCAAACGTCTTCGTATCAAAACAGGTGAATACCAGTACCAGCACAAACAGATGAGTTGAACAGTCGAAAAGAAAGGGTGGCCATTGATTTTAACACTTGTTACCTACATCTATGACTATTCTGGATAGAGAATGAAAATAAAGTGCCTTTTTGTTTGTCAATCACAATGTAAAAAGACAGGTAAGTAGGCTCTGAATGGATGGTATGTCTGACAGTTCTGCAGTATTTCCTGTAGAAGATACAGTCATCATTCCAAGTATCTGAGTAAGTAAGAATAATTTTGCATGAGAGCGAATTTATAGAAAGGATAGCAGAATTTCTCTCATTTCCAGTCTTGTAGAGGAAGTGAGCATATTTCAGCTACTACATGCATTTCACCCTTCTCAGTAAACATTAGTAAGAGATTTTGATATTGCAATACATGCTGAAACAAATTATTAGGATGACTTTTAGGAACACATATGCACTAGATGTCCTTACTGTCAAATTTGCACATTCAGTTATTTCAGGACACTTCCAGTTTAGCACATTCAGACTATGCTATTTGCTTTGCTTTTCATTCATTCATCTTCTCAAAACAGGAGAACACAGAGACAAAGGTCCAAAACTGTTCATTAATTCACAATTCATAAATACTCAATTCACAGAAACATTACTTCATACTCAGAAAACGCATGCACATGAGACTTCCAGAGGTAAATAAGCAAAGGGTATTCCTCGGGCTGAGCAGAAGGGATACCCTAAGGAACATATTTTCAAATAGATGAGACAAATTTGTGTGTGCAAATCACAGTACTAACTTTGTGAGTACTCAACAATTATCAGTACAAAACAGGCAAACTTGTTAAGTATATACACTATGTACAGTTAAGATAGGAACACAATCTTTTTAAAGCAGTTCTGAAGGGACTTGAGCACTGATCAGCACTTCTGCTTTCTGACAAGAGATATTCTTTCTTTTCGTTGGCATGCAGATGTGCATCCCTTGGCATTTATAAAACCTCAAAGCACCCAGCTAAAATGCACTGTGTGTAACAGCCATCTACGAGTACTAGCACGCAAGAAGCATACTCCACACATAAAACAAATTCATAAATGCAGCACTTACTTTTTGGCTTTTTACAAACATAGCCTTTGTAGGAAGAGCAATAGATATTATTCCAGTACCCAGAGTTTGCGTACATTTCAACACAGTGCTCGTTTTGTTGAGGGGAAGGTTCTCCTACATTCCAGTTGACAAAATTCACTGCAGTGTTGTCTAGCCACAGCCATTCTCCTAATTGGAAAAACATTGAATATGGAAAAACAAGATAGTATTCATTTCCATCTTGACACCTCCTCCATATTTATTGCCTTCCTGAGACATCTACTTGTGGCCACTCTTGGAGACAGGCCACTAGACTATTTAGATTTTTGGTCTGACACATCATGTTGCCCTTAAGTTTCTATGCAAATGATACAACATCAATTTTTGGAAAATGGCAGGCCAATCTGGCTTATGATGTTACAAAGGCAAGAAAGTTTAAAGAAGTATCTCCCACAATTTATTGCAATGGTACAGTGTCAATTATTTATTCAGTTTATAGAAATTACTAATGTCAAAAGATAATTTATCTTCAACAGAATGCCCTTTATTTCAGTAATTTGTAGGGAGGTTTTGTATCAGTCTTTTCAGAGCCCCCACTGAAGTCTTTCTAAGTGCAGTTTTCTTCTGTTTGTTTTTCAGTTTCTGCTCCTTCCCACTGACTTTACACACACGATTTTCCTTTTAAAGATCTGCTTCAAAAATCTTGTGATCACTGTTGTTCAACTACGCTGGGACTTTCTGTCTCTTCCTTCCTGTTTCTTTTTTTCTTTCTTTCTTTTAATAGTACTATTTATTTAGAATAAATGTGCCCCTTGTGACTCTTAAGTTGTACTCAAACAAGCAAATTCTTAGACTCAGCATGAAAGCTATGTTTTGTTTTCTTATAAGATTCTTCATATTTTGGTTGTTTTGTTTCTTTTTTTTTAAATACCTGCCACCCTTTGTGTCAGGGCATGGCATCTGGATACAATCACTTTTCCAAAGATATGAAATTTAGTTATGCAGTTATGCTGAAATCACTGCAATCACTATCTAGTAATACAATGACATGTACTTGCTGAAGCAGCTCTTGTCTTTATGATCACTGTAAGAACTGTATTGTTCTGCACCTGCTCTAGAACCACTTCAAAAAACATTTCCTGTATCAATTAACCACAAGTAAATATCAACTTTTCTTTATGTGTTATGCTTATAAATCATTACTCTCTTCAAATTCTTTCCTCCTCTACTGAAAACTTCCCCTTTTCCTGGTTAAGATTCAAGTAATGTAACTGAATACTTGTCTTCTCCTCAACTGATTTGTCATTGAAGTGGTTGAGCAAGCAGTTGTAAAAAAAAACCTCCAAAACTCAAGAAAACCCCACCCCAAGTCACCTGAACCATTCTGCAGTCCTGCCTCTGACACTGTTACACTGGAGCTTTTAGTCTGAACAGCACAAGACTGAAGTAACTTTTAGGTCTATTACAAAGACAGAAATATCTATTTAATTGAATACTAACTATATTAATGAAAAAGTAATAATCAGCAAATTAAAGATTTAATTAAAGCATCCTGTTGCCTGTAGTCTCTTACCTCACCTTCCTTACAGTGAGGCAGAAAATAGAAAAACTTGTGATACACAATTCCAAAGACACATACAATTCCAGCTTCAAAGTGAAGCTGTTCTGAGGGCCAGCTGTAACTAAAGATGGGTGACTGGTCATTCCAGGATGGTGATTCCAAAGACTAGAGGTGATGTTAGCCATACCATTCTCTAGCTCAAAAATTGGAGTATCTCAATGACAAGCACATCAACCCAGGGCCTCTCCACATTTGAGAAGAACCATTTGACTTTGGCTCAACTCCCAGCACGTCCTGTCTGTACTCTGGTATATGCACCTTTGTGCCTTACTTAGTTGTGAATTACTTTTCTTGCTTTAAGATGAACTTTCTGTGCCTGGTCTTTCTGTTATATATTACTGATTATTGCTTGATTACAACTGACCAGCTTCCCCCATGATGATAATATAATACCTTTTCTAATTTCACTTTTTATGTACTACAGATGTAAAACATGACATTTTCAACACAGAAACAGTTTGCGACAATTATTCACCAAACAAAAAGATGTGAAAAGTAAAGAAATTACCATCCACATTTCTGTACATTCCTGTCCAAAAAGTTGATGTTTTCCCTTCAAGTGGTTCAATGGTGTATGCCAGAAAGTTGGCTTCGGCTGAGTCTTCAACAGATACCAAAGAGGCACCTGGAAGACACAGAGAAAAAAAAATGTCTTAAAGACCTAAGTTTCACAGTGGAAAGCATTCTCATTGTCCTGTCAAATGCCAGTCTTACTTTTGCCACTGATTTTCTGTGCCAAATTCCAAAAGACTTTGAAGTTCAAAACAGAAACTAACTCTGGATAATATCTTTTGAAGGTCTCTGGCATTGTTGCTGATATATTTCTTATCATTTCCATGACATTGCACTAGCATTTTGTCTATTTCCTCATCCACTGGGTGGATAGCAACATAACTGAAAAACAACTCTAGGCAAAACACAGCATGCCAAGATGTTATTGAGCATAAATTTCTACTGATGTGTTACTATTAAAAAAAAAAAAAACAACAAACAAAAAAACACGCTAAACAAAAAGTGTGTATAACTTCAGTCTGTACACCATATAACTTCGCATATTAATGATTAAATGCTTTCTGAGCCTTTGTATAGCTCGTGTACAGCACAGACTTTGCTGACTTTCTGAAGCACAGTCCTTAGTGTAACTCTTTAACCAGGTCTTGTTTATTTTCCTACATTCTCTTTGTAGCCATCAGAGAAAGAAAGATCATCTTGGTCATCTGTTGCCCAGTTAGTGTAGTACCCTGTTAGTCATCCACATAACACTAGGCATTCTGCCATAGTGATTTGTTCTGTGTGATGCTCTAGCAAAGTCAAGAAGTCACAGCATAGAGCCAGCAGACAGAATGAGCTAGACAACTTTGTATGGAGTGGCATTAAACACTGGAGAAAGTGCATCTTCAGTTCTCTTTAGTGGGGGGCTGGAATGCAGTCAACAGGTGTGGAGCAATAGCTGTGTTTGGCACTTGACTGTTTTGATTTGGCTGTTGAATTTTTGAAGGTATTTTTTTGCAGGTAAGGAAGGCACAGTTACAGAGATTGAAAATATAAAAGTCATTTGAATCACTGCTGAGCTACTGATAAATTCTACCATGGTTCATAATTCTGCTATGGGTAAGATACAATTGGAAAATGTCCAACTGCAAACAAAACCCAGAGTGCAAGCAGGGACAGCAGAATATAAGAGAACATAGAACGTTCCTCTTTTTTCACTGTAATCTTTACGTCTTCCTAATTGTTCCTCTTTTGCTGAATGGTATCAGATGTTTGGTTACTGTTAGGTTGTGTGATAAAAAGCTTCACTGCACATCCACAAGGGAGCACAGAAAGACAATGGCAGATGGGGGACCCCTTCCCTGGCTACTCCCAGGCCCATCACAGGAGCCATCAGCGCATCAAAGGCCAATCTCCACAAGCCCAGAGGAGCAAAACCGTACAATGGCAGGGCAAGAACCCAAATTATGGACTCAGAGGATGGGACATCCTGCTCAGGCCCCTCGTAGGGCTGTCACAGAACAGCCTTAGCCCTAGTGTCCAGGTGTGAAACCCATCAAGACAAATCAACATCAGAGTACCTTTCAGACTGAGGGGAGTTACCTACAGGTATGGGACACATGATGGGATACAGAAGAGCATTTCAGGATTGCACAAGACTTATTATGAGATGTTCAGGGAAGGAACCAAAAGCAGGGAAACGGATGGACCTAGATGATTTGGGAGGAAGAAGCATGAGAAAATACACAGATAAGGGGATAAAAAGACTGGTCATGTGTAAACAATTTGCTGGTCAGTACAGTTGTCTGGCCACACCTTGTGCCTGATCTGGGTGGAGAGTCCTATCCTCTTATTAAACTTTATTTCTAACTGTTTTCATGGGTGAAAGACTCTTCTACTCTATATGCATGTGTGTGCACGGGGGTCTAAGTACCAGCAGCTGGAGCAGGACCATGAGTCAGAGACCCTTGTGTCCGTGGTGCCAGCAACTGGAGCAAGTGCAGGTACACAAGTCAGTGTGTGATCACTAGGGAATATCAAGTTTGTCTAGCCAGCAAGTAGGTGAGACAGGTGTGTTTGTGCATCACCAACGGTGAGACCACAAGCTGAGCTAGCTATCAGAGGAACCATAAGGGCTGTGACTCTCTAAGGATGAGATCCACTGGTGTACGTGCATCTCTAAGGGAGATCAAGGAGGGAATGGCTACTGAGGGACCAGGGGAGTTCCAGCTAGCTCTGTATGTGTGTGTGTCCCTGTGTGTCTCTACAGGCGAGACCATGGGGGATTGACTACTGCAGGGACCAGTGTGTGTGCGTGTGGCAGGGATGGGGTCTGTACCAGCAACAGGAGCCAGGCTGGTGGCTGTGGGGGCTCATATTTCCAGGTCCCAGCAACTGAGGACACTGAGATCCATGGGCCAGCTACAGGGCAAACTGAGTGTCTGAGCCCAGCTGCTGGAGTGATTCACGTTGTACTTCTGTATATATTCCCACTAACAGACCTTCATCCTGATCAGCTGGAGAGGGGACTACAATAAGGGTGCTGGCGCAGATTGTGTGAGTGCTCTGTGTGTCTATCTGTGCTGATCTGTGTGGCCAGCCATGAATATACATATAGATGCGTTGTATATGTGTGTGTGCACCTACAAGGAACACGTTCTCAGCCTTGTCACTGGTTGGACTTGGCAGCATAGAGCCATGGCAGCCTTGCCTCTGCTGGGCTGCTGGATTCAGCCTGCCCTAACAATTACCATGAAAGATTAAGGGTAGCATTGAAAGGAAGGGGATGTCAGTGACATGAAGTGTTCAGTATACTAGCATTCAAATTTTAAATTCCACATAATGCCAGTCTTTTACCACACACGCTGAAACAAATGGTCAGTGTCTTTTTTCAGGACTCTTAGTTCAACAGAAAAAGGCAATTCTGATGTAACTTCAGATTCCAACAACAAAGATGTGGGACAGCTGCGGACAACCTGTCAGTGAGCGGAGGCACCTGCTATCACATGCAACATCATCGTTCAATTCCTCTCAAACTTCACCTTAAAACTCTTCCATTTATTTGCCCCACTCTGCTTATTGAAAGTCTGTTTCAGAAACTCAGTCCTCCAAAGAAAAGAAATGTTATTTTATTTCTCACACAAGCTTGTTCAAAATTGTAATCATTCCACTTAAAGCAGAGAACTGCAGATTACAGATAACAGCTGTTATGTGCACAGATGTCAAGGTCCTTTTGACTATGCATAACTAAGAACATACATTGCAGCTTTCAAAGACTGAGCATCTGTCGTGTCAACAAAAGAACTCGGGACTGTATGGAAATGGGTCACACTGCAACAATTGTCATAGTCTTAAAGACTGACCTACAGCAAGACTGTTGTATTATGGAGGCTTTTCTATATTAAAAAGTATATTATCAAGTATTTTCACCCAAATGTTATGGAAATGTTGATGTCGAGAATATAGCAAGATTTAAAGAACATATACCAAAACTTGAACCTTCCCTCAAATATACCAGTTTCTTGAACTGGAGCTGGCAATGTACTAGTTCATGAGAACCCAAAAATGAAACTGAGTACCAGCAGAAAGAGTGAGATTCTTCTTACCCAGCTCTAGGTGTCTATATTTGACACAGGTTTCACTGGTAGGTTTATTATCAGTGAAGACCTAATAAACCCAGTCAGTGGAGTTTAGGGTGCAATTCACCTGACCAAATGTCAATATATACTTCCAGTGAAGATAAATTTGTCTTCAGTTCTACTGACAGCATGAACAAGATCTCTGCATACTCTAATGGGAGGTTAGACACCCAAGTCACATTGCCACGAATGCTATAGACACCAATTCTATAGACACATGAAGTCTGGCATAATGAATCTTGTATCACTTTCCCAGAGAAGGAAGTTGCAAGAATGAAACAACACAACAACCCTAGTTTGCTAATATATTATCCAGCCTAGAGAGCTGTAACTTTCATTCCAGTGGCATAAAACTGCAATAATCAAGGGGCAAATTAGATCAGGAATACAAAACATATAAAATGCCACTAAAATAAGATTTAGTGACTGCTGTGGATGAGGCTGACTACCTCCTAGCAGGGTCAAAGGACAAAGCTTCTACTTTTGTGATCTCCATTCCAGGCCACACAGTTCCTCTAGTGTCTGTCCCACACACGAAAGACAGTAGACAGCTATTTTCCATCTCCTCCCAAATTAAGGCAATAATTGGATGCAACTGTCTTGTCCAACACTTGGACCATCCTTGAAATCACAAAAAAACATAGCACATGTTCGACTTTCCACAGAGGGGAGAAACAAGTCAGAAAGATGTGTTCTTTGATTAAGCAGGATACTTACCTAGTCGAAGACATTCTAAAGATGCCTGGGCCCAGTTTCTTGTAGATGAAGATTCAATGTAGTAGCAATGACCTCGGAAAGGGATCCAAGATTTGTGTCCTTCTGATTCAGGGCACTTTCCTGGAAGCTGAGGGGGCTCAGTGGGAGCTTGAACTGTTTAAAAAAAAATAAAAAAGCCCACAAAATTTAAAGAAACATCTTCTTATACATTCTTTTATCATGAATAGATTATTCTAACCAAATGTTGGAAAACTCACTCATGTCTTTAAAAAATGTAATCTTGGTAGCCTATACTGCTTACTACATCACAATAATGGGAAAAAGTCCTAAATCTATGAACAGAAAGTACTGCAACTGTAGTCTCAGGAAATCTAATTTAGCAAAGAATCCAGGCATACTTTTATTTTTTAACACATTCTTAAGTTCAGCTCAACTCTATTCACAAATGTATTTTCACACCTGACTGCTTTACTGAATTAGGGCCCATATAATCTTGGTCATATGCGCTGTGACCTAGTATCATGGAATGCAGAAGGCATTATCAGATGATAGTAACAGGAGTTTCAGGTCAAAAACATAAGAGAAGGCAGCCTGAAGAAGTATGCTTAAACATTTCTATACCACCTGTAGTTTGTTATTCAGTTACAAAAGGAAAATCTGGAAAGCTGTTAAAAGTAAACATTCCTTGTGACACCTTATAGCTTGGTCATTCAGCTCTTCCCCCTTCAACACACTACCCATGTGACTACTACCTAACATTCATTACTTTTTGATTTTTGAGGTTTTTGGTCTTGCATGCTTACTCAATAACAGAATAAACAGCAGAGTAACGTGAGTCTAAGCTTTGCAAAATATATCTAACATTATTAATGTAAAGTGATGGCTATTCACAGTCACACTATCTCTTTCCTAATATGTGTCAGCCCTCATTTTAAAGCAGCCCCATTCAACACAAGTAAATTTTAATGATCTCATCTATTTAGCTCTTGACATTAAAAAAAAGCATCTAAATATATATCAGCAGACCACCCAGCACAATGAACTCTAAAGAGAGAATCGTTGCAATTACAATGGTTAGATTCAAGTTCTTACCATCAGGTTTTTTGCAAACAGAGAAGTAACTTTCATTGCAGGATCCTGTCTTCCAGGCTCCAGCAATGTCTAGATAGACACAGCCTATCTTTTGCTTTGGCTCCCCTTCAGCCCATTTAGTATACTTCATTCTCCAGTTATCAATCCATTCATAACGCCCATTGGTCTAAGAACAAAACAAATAAACAGGAATGATTAAACATTAACCATTCCTTTGTCAATCAAATGTCCGTCTATGCAGCACCTTGTGCTAGAAGGTTTTTTTTTTAGAAATCAATAGTAAACACAAATGGCTCAAACTTTTAAATTTATGTAGTGACAAGCAGCTACTCATTGAGAAATACAGCAGCACAACAAACGCTTTTCAGCAAAAGGAAAAGCAGAGTAAGTGACATCAAATTAATTTTGAACTTAACAAAAATGTTCATTTGGGACTAATAGAAATTTCATTTAAAATAATTTGTCTGATGACTAATTTTTGTACTATCTGTTTCCCCCCAAATTTCATGAAATGTAGACTATTTTAACGTAGTGTATTTTAAAACTTCATCATTTCCCACCAAAGCTGGTGAACTCAATGAATCATCCTGTTGATTAAGTTAGGGGAATCTTTTGGTTTTTAGGAAGTGGTGTGTTATGTTCACTCATTTGTATTTCTTTGACGTGCTTAGCCAAATGGAGTGAATGTGGGACAAGTGTCTGTGCCAAGAAGAAAGGGTGGTGTATTTTAACATCCAGAAAGTATCAAAATATCACAGAACTAGGAGACGGGAGACAAATAAAATTAAATTAGGTAAACCAATTAATTATTTGGCTAACTATCCTCAAAAATGTTGAAAGAGTCATAGCAACAACACTTTATTCTACTTCTGAAAATTAGGTATTGTTATTTAGAATAAATGCTTTCCACTGCACATCTTAAGATATGTGGATTTTATCTCAAATACACCATATAAACAGAGAGATATTTCAAGATGTTAGCCTAAAATGTCTTGTTTGGAAGCACACAGAGTGTAATAGCACAGAAAAAGTGTGAAAAACGTGTAATATATGCAATTTAATCAGAATAATGGAAGAGGATGGATTCCTACCTGTAAATCTGAAAGCACATAAAAGTATTTAGGACCAAGATATAAACTAATAAGCTAAAGTAAAGCGAGATAATAAGACTTTTCAGTTCCTGATTTGTCCATTAGAGAAGCAGCATCATGTTCAATTAGTCTGATGTTCTTACCACATTACTGTTAAGACCAATCCACATAGGCACCCCATACTTTAATAACTTTAGCCACAGGAACGAATGACTGTAGGGGTCTAAGACGCTGGAAAGGTCAAATTGATCACGTTTGCAGTTTTTTCGTGCATCCTCCCATTTCATTTTGGTATGGATGAACAAATAACTACTGTTACCATAACGAATAATGCTGGATGGGGATGAACTTATAGAAGGCAGAAACTCAGCATCTGTAAAATAAAGGATGAAAGAAGACTCATATACTTGTTCCAAAGGGACTTATGATTTCACTGTGCTTGCAAATAGAATTAAACAAAAAGCCTTTTTTCTTGATTTCATATTTCCTGACTTTTGATCAGCATGGGTTAGATGCGCTATTCTTTAAGCCAGCATCAGTAGTAAAAATCAATTACAAAACTGTAGAAAGGAAAAGAGCTGCTTAAAGCAACCTCTGACAAGGAGTAAAGGAGCATTCTGTATAATACTCCAGAATAGTATTACTGAAATAGATTAGGATTACATTAGGTCACAATTTCTTTAATAAAATACTTTTTCATCAAAAGAAATGCTTTGCAGAGACTGTATTGTTTTCCAGGGATTTTTTTGCCAGAGAAAACGAAAACTCCACAACAGATTGGTCTTTAAAAATCAATCGGATATTTAAATCCAGGTTTTCACTGCTTTTTAATGTCCTTTTTGGAGGTGAATTAGCTCAAGTTCAGTGTGGGTGAGTTACATTCACACTCTAGACAGTTTATGCTACATGTACAAGCCAGTATTTTCCAGAACATGTTTTGAAAGCCAATGTGTTCAGAAAATGACAGACAAAATCATGGAACAAATATCATGTCAAGGGTCATACTAAACACAAAGATGCAGATACAAATTCCAGTTCAGGAAGTAGCAACATGGCAGTTAGAGTCAGCTGAGAGCACTGATGCTAACTGGACCCCTGATACATATGATCCTTGTGTTTCTGCCTGAAAAACATTTTGTGGATGTATCTTTGTTCAAAATGAAATGATGTTGAAATCCACACACCTAAGCGATTCCCTGAAAAACCATAAGGTTTGATTGTGTTTTAACTAAAAAGACAAGTACCTGCATTAATTTGGCATATGTATCCTCTGTTGTTATCACAACTCTCATCAGCCCACTTCCCTGCTTCCTTAACAGGATTGTTTCTCATGACAACACAATCAGCCTCGAGGCAAAAAGATATAAAATCAGTTACAAATAGCTAGAAGAAGCAAATACAAATCTTTTGTCCCTCTTTTACATCTTCAGACACAAGCGATGCTGTAGTTTTACTCTCATATCCTTGCAACATTTAATGGCATAAATTTTATGATGTGGAGGTTCTGCTCCTCTTGCACTTCACAAATGTCTTAATGTTGCTCTCTCTTGTGCAATATTGGGGTGAATAAGTAGACCAGAGAAATTCTGGTATTCTCATATCTCCAGGCATGGAGAGACGGAAAGCCACAGACAATTTAAAGAGAAGTGAAATCAACTGTTGTAGAAAAGACAGGTTAACTTTGCCCTAGAAAAAAACCTGGACCCTCAATGGGCAATGCAACATTTCTGACATATCAATCTCCTCAAATTTATTGTTGCAAGCTGTAATACTACACACAGCAAAATTAGAACTGCTCCTGCCCAAAGGCAGCCATTCATCTGTCAGTACCACCCTTACAGTGACATTTCAACTTCTCTGACATCAACATGATAGCTAGAACTTGTGTTAGCACATATGAAACAAACATTGATGAATGCAAAAGGCTGCATGTGTACAAATGGTTTTGTGCAATGAAGCATCCATATTTAGTTTATTCTATTTAATTCTTTGGTTTTGCTGTCCAGGAGGAGATGCACAGAGAAACACTTCATTTGTGAGTTAAATGCATTAAGATTTAAATCTTTCAAACTGAACAGTTGCATAGTATTTTGTATTAACTATGATAACTTATTTTTTGCTAAGGTCAAGTAAACTTAAAAATAAATCTGAAATGTATAAAATAGTGACTTTATAAGTTTTCACAGAAGACTTCACAGAAATCCTACTACTTTTCATAAAAAGACAAAAATATATATTGTTCCTCCCAGAAGTAACATTTTAAAGATGCTTTCTCTTTTGAATTCCGAATTCTCCCAAATTTTGTTCCTCCATTAGAGATAAGAAGCTGAGAGGTGCTACTCTCAAAAACAGCAAAAAGGACATTATACATAAAAATAACATTTCTACATTAAAAATGGCATTCAAGAGAAATAGAGGTAGTACTATAATGTGGTGTAGTTCCCTAGCACAGAACTATCTAAACACATAAGATGAGAGAGAGGAACTCTATGACCTATCAGATCAGTTTGTATGACAGAGAAATAAGGGAAGTGATTTTTTTTTTTTTAAATGAATGGCTGTCTTTTTATAGAAGCATGTCCTTTCTGCAAATGCAACTGACAGAATTTGCTTCTATGCAAGACATGGCTGTTTGAGGGAAATGTTTGTAAGTGCCCCTTGCAAGCCACATGCCAACTGAGAAACCTGCTAAGTTCAGGCACAACTGTGGTCAGAGGACTAGGAGGATGTGCTCATTCAGTATGCTTTTGGGGCAAATGCCATGAGGCAGGAATCCCACTGTCCTCTTTACCAGAGCCTACGAGACAATGCAGGGTGAACACAGAAGCAGTGTAGCCTTCAGGGACAGAGAGAATGGAAATCTGAAACCAGTCTGTATAAGTACTCCACAGATCCTGTCACCACCTAACACAGCAACTGCCCAAGGGCTCAAAACCATTCACTCTATTTGGATTTATATTTGACATGTATAAAAGCATGAAAGTAATAAGTCAAGCAGTAACATGTCTCAAATCCCAAAAAATGCATAAATGCAATCTAAAATCAAATTTCAGTGAACAATTTGTGATTGCTATTTACCTGGCCATCATATGAGTATAAATCCATATGTCCTGATGGGAAGCCTTTGGCCCAGTTTGTAAAGTAAACTCCTGTTCCATCCGTCCAGAGGAACCTCAGTTCATGATTTATATCATTTAATCCAATCCATGTATCAGTAACAAAATCTTTCATATGGAAGGTGAGGAAAGCTAGAGTAAAAAAAAGGCAAAGAAAAAGAGAAATACTTTTAATGAAGGACAATTGAAATGTTTGGCCTCACTGAGACTGGTGATATTAAATATTTTTTCTGAAATACAGAACACTTCATTGTTGACAACACAAGTAGGTAAGATGAAAAGGAGGTGACTTTTGAGTTTAATGAACAGGGAACCAGGTATATAACTGTGGCTTTAGGCAAAATACTTCAGCTAAGTATCTAACCTAGTACTGGGATGAATCCCAAAAGCATGGCAGAAATGCTTTCTGTAATGTCTCAAGACATTTTTGAATCCTAGTCCCATAATTGACTTAGAAATATACAGCCATGTAGAGCACATACATTTTTGATAATCCCACCAAGAGTGGTTACCCCGCAATGGCATCATACAGACAGCACCATTGAGCACCTACAACTTGTGCATCTGCACAAGTAGTGCTGTTATAGAACTGCAAGAGTGTTTCTTCTCTCCCTGGAACACCTGGGCAACAGCCTGCACTGTCTCAGCAGGGATCAGAATGCACCAGTGACGTGCTTAAAATGAGTCTCAGCAGAATTATTCATCACAAGCAAACCAATTACCACAGCTTTGCACAGTCCAGGAAGGTACCTGTGTGTCTTAGGTAGCGTGGCTAGCTCACAAATAGAGCAGGCTAGGTCAGCTGGCATTCATCAGCCCACTAATCCACAATACATCAAACACTGTGATAAAATGAACATATCGTGGCTTTTTTCAATGGCTACATTGTTGTGAGTTTACTTTTCTCTGCAAACAATAGATTAATTTCTGTCTGCTCTATCAACCATTCACATTCCTTTAGTCTTTCAAAATGAACGCAACTTACAATTCCAGAAATGAAACCTGTAGACTTCTTTGCCAATGTTAGTATTGCTGTTCTGCCAGAAACTGTAACAGGAACTCAAGCCTTTATGTCTATGTTGCCAGCAATAACAATAGCTTTGTGCTAATAGCTTTATTGCTCATTTCTCTTTTATCTAGAATTCAAGCCCTATACATGAACCACCTGAAATCTGTACTGCAGAAATTATGTTGGATAGGAATCTAACTATGTTTGAAAAGTGAAGGTTTGATTCTTCATTTCTTCACATGTGGAAAACATAAGTAGTACTAAGTTCATGTCAGCAGTCTAAATATAAAGTATTTAATTGCTCAGACTACAACACAGACTTGCTTTACAATGGTTGCTTTTTCAGTATGCTCTTTTGAGTTCATAAACAGTATGTGTTGTGCAGCATCTGTTTCTCATCACTGTAGTATAAAACAGTATTTCTAAAAAGACGATGTTATTAACATCTATCAAAATCTTCCCCGATTTTTAATTTGAATGTGAGCCATGTTTATTCAAGCATGAAGTAATTTCCCTCTGCTCATCTCCCCCAGTCAGGGGTGCAGCTCTTAGGTTCATTAAAATAAGCTCCTCTAAGTGAAAAGAATGGTGCATCTATGTGGTGAGTTGTGGGTAGGTGTATGAGCAGTCAAACCTCTGCCCCAAGCTGCCCAGAGACAGCAAATTCAGATCCTAAAGGTGTTCTGCTTGAGTTAATAGGAAAGCCACGCAGCGAGTTAATGCCACCTAGTGAAACTACATCATTTGGAATGGAACTTTCTTGGTTCAGCTGGCATCATGTGTAAGCAGAAAAAGCACTACTTTGGCTGCGAAGACAATATACATGTATCTCTCTCTAAGCCAACATTAAAATTTGGCAGATTCAGGTGAAGACTTCATTGTAAATTTCCAAAAATTATATGTTTTGGAACAAAAATCACAAGTGCAGTCATTATTCAAATCCTGTCCATATTCGCACAAACAACAGCCATCCTGTAAAGATTAAATGTCATCTCATCTAGTTGCTATAAAACTATACACAGTACCTTGCACTTGTTCATTAGGGATAGTGGCCAGGTTTCCTCCTAAATTCATGCAAGCTGTTCGTGCAGCACGCCAAGTGACACGTTCATCTTCTGTAGATCCAAATATTTTGTAACACTAAAACATGAACAAATTCTGTCTATATTATCTTTGCTCCAGTATCCCTCACAGATTGAAAACCACTACTTTAAGCAAATCAGGATGGAGAAAAGGCAGTAAAATAATGCATTTATCTGAAAAAAACCCACATTCAGCTTAAAATGAGCTTTTTGTGCTGATCCTTGTTCTATATAAAATTGAAGGTCTCAAGAAAGTGTTTTGCTCAACAAGACACCTACTGGATTTGATCTGAAATCCCTAGAAAATAAGCAAAAACTGACTTTTTATAGACAGTCAGCTAACAGTGGCAAGTTATGCATGACTGATATTAGTCTACCTGTTTGTTTATTTGACTCTACAAAGCATACCACATTTGTAAAGTTAAGGAAAACAAAATGTATTCAGTACCTAAAAAGCATTATGGTTTGGTTAAAAAACATCAAGATCAAAGCATCAATACTTCAGGAACTGTGTCTAAACTCTTTAGGAAATGCATATCAAAAGGTTGGAAGAGATGACTAGAGAATGACTTTCGTTAACTGCAACTGAATATGCTCATCTGCCACTTCATTAGAAGCATGAAAAAAGCACCTTTCCTGCAAAACAGTGGATGGGCAAAGAAAGAAAAGCATGCACAGGTCAACCAGCTCTCTGCAAAAAAAAAAAAAAATAATATTTTACTTTAATAAGAAACAATGTTATTAAATAATTCCCTTGCTTTCTATTTAGTGCTTTGCCAAATATCCAACATGTGCTGTATTTATTATGGTACCTTATTATGAAAGGAAAGCCAAGTTGGATGACATCCTTTTAGAGTTGAAGGTGTTGTTGGAGGAACAGTTGAATTAACGGAACTGTTGTGCCTTTCACATATGTAGGGATTTGGATAACCACAGTTTATATCATTCCAAAATCCTGAATGTAAGACAAATGGCGAACTGTATGACACCACATGCAGAGCAGGTTAAATGGAAATCAATTTCACTCATTCTTACACAAAGTGCTTTTAGCTGAAAGATCAAATCCTCAGAGTCTCTTAGTTTATTATCGTTCTATATCATCATCTAGGATAAATATGTCACTTTATACACACTGTAATTACAGAATGTTAAAAGCAGTGTAGAACCAGGCACTAGAAATATCAATTTTATAGTGGCACATTAGGTCAATTTTAATAAAAAATATAAAACAGTTGTATAGCAATCACAACCACAGACCTCTATCAGAGCTTCCCCATGCTAGGCTTAAGGTAAACACATGAGCACAAAACTATTAAGTCCTGAATATAATACTATGGTCTACTTCTATAACATTTTGCAAAACAACAGAAAAAAGGGGGGAAGGGGTGACTCTCAGAAGAAAAAAAGAGTTGTGACACAAACACACAAATAATGTAATTCAGGAACAAACATACAAAACTCACCTAAATTCTTATACATAACTACACAGTTTTCATCATTATTTGCAAAGTTAGGTTCATGTGGTGCCCATGCCAGATAATTCACTGGAGTGCCATCCATCCAGCTTAAGAAAAACAATCCAACAAAACACTTCTTTAACATACAAATAGAATTGGTTCCATGTTACAAAAAGTAATTTTGCAATATGTTTAATATAGCTGTACATAGTTTAATACTCAGAATAATCATTCGAGCCAACATGAAAGCCAGACATTATTTCAGCATGAGAGGGCCCAGATGCTCACCATTTCCCCCAAGTCATACATTCCCTGTGCCTGTTGCAGAGATAAGAGATTTTATTAGTAACACTGGTAAAATGTTTGATCTTTCCCCCATGCAGAGGAAAAAGGCATGACAAACCACCTACAAGGAAATTCCTGCGACAGTGTGCTTTACCATAAGGTAAAATACCAACATCAAAAAAGTTGTACATCCACCTAGATTAAACAATAAAGAACAAAATCATAACCAGGCAACCAAACACTTACTAGGAGACATATTCCTATTGGACTGCAAGTGACAGAGGTGCCCAGGTTCGCCCTTCAGGCACATACACAAGGTACTTCACTTAAAGATATAGTAATCTTAGGGTCCTTACAAAAACAATGGAATGGCAGAGACACCTCATGTTCAGAAGGTCATCTGGCCCACCTAACATCCTAATTATCCTCTGAAAGGTCCTCATTGTCACTGTGGACTATAAGGAGAACCAAGAACTACCAGGCATCTATCCAGGCACTTCAAGACCCAGACTGAACTGAATCCAGGCCTAAATTAGCATCACGTGTAAAAATCAATATGGTGGTGCATACTGACATTCAGAAAAGCTTGCAGAAAACCTGCTTATCCTCACAGTGCACCTTAAGTTATATAATGGCAACAGTTACCTTTGTTCTACAAAACGAAAATAGGTTGCATTTTTCCCTTTATTACAGTCTGTTCCCAACAGTTAAGGAGGGGGGAAAAGAATGCTTTTACCTACAAAGATCTTATATATTTTGAGTTGGGGCATCTACTTATATTTTCAATATAAATCATGGAATAAAGGAAACTAGAATTCCTGAATAAAAATTCAAAATACATTACCTGCAGTGTAATTTTTCTACTAGCTTTGGGCGCATTCTGTTTAGGAAACATGCAGTATTTCTCCTGGATAATCTGGAGCTAAATTAATATGGAATTAAACCACTTGAGAATACAACCATGTTTAAATTAAGACCCAAAACTAGGTATGTTCTTTGAAAATCCATGCCCTATTGAGTTAACTTGTTTGGTCCCACAGACTACAAAATCTTAAAACAAACAGTAAAGCAGAACTTTCCAAATCTAATAGACCTGATGTAAACTTGAAAAAAAAATAATGCTTTTATATTGTTAAAGAATAAGTCAAATTTTAGGGTTTATGGATCTACTCTAGCTTCCAGTGGTATCAAGGAGAAATTCCACTTACTGGAAAAGGAGTTGGTCTTCTACAAAGAAAAAATTTCACCAGTGTCAACAGGAAATACTTTTTTAAAATTCCTAATATTAGCTATATTTTATTGGAGTATGGACAAGGAAGACAACAGCTGAGGGCAAAATTCAGATCAAGCTTTTTTTCCTGCTATAATCAAATATAGAATAACAGTAATATTAGTAGGGTTATACCTAACAACAGAAAGGAGATTAAAAAAAAAGGGGATTCAATATAATGCCACATTGTGGTATATTTACTACAGAATACATTTTTACAACCTTCATAATAAAAAACCACTAAGTATGAAAGTCCCACAGAATTCAGAGGAAAAGCATTCTTATCTGCTTTGATAGGCCACAATTTCATTCAAGCACTTCATTACTTTTGCTCTGCTCAGTAGATTTCTTTATTTTAAAGCACAATGCAAGACTGATGGTTCTAGTTGGCCTACCTTGTCCGTTGGTCAACACTCAGTTGTAAACCAATGAAATATGAATCCTCTTTGCCATTTTTCAAGATCTAGAATGCAAAGATTAAAATTGTATAAATGTCCTCTTTTTATCATAGAAATCTATTATGCTAATAATGAGTAATATATATCTGACTGACAGAGGATATGAATTGCTATATTCTCTAGCTACAACATTTAAGTTAAAGCAGCTCAGGTGACAGTTCACAGTGAGACTTCACCATTGGCCAAAAGGTGTGGTCATTATATCAACACTTCTCACAGTCTTACTTGAAAGTCACTGAAATCAGCACCTCTTGCACAGTCTCTGCAGTGGACATCATCTGACAAATTTCTTGCAAGGGATAAGCCTTCCTACAATTTGGATACAAATTGGTATAGGCCCTTGTGTCATCTCACTGCCAATCTTCAGCCAGCTCAGGAAAAGTTTTATGTAGTTCAAATGTGACTTTTAAGCACATTCTTGACTAAAAGAATTTGGCCTCAAGACAGTATAAACAGGCAACCAACCCCAGCCACCTAGGAAATATAATTTAAAAGCTCTTTCTCATGGCATAATCCATGCTTCAAGCTGTTCTTCCTGCATAATTATATTCTCCCCACAAGGAGAAGGAGGCAAAGGGGCAAACTTGAGGACCAAAAAGAGGCTGCTAGGTAGACTACATCCCAGATACACTGACAAGATCAAAAGCCAATGTTCTGAGGGTTACATGTAAGCCAATATCTGTTTTGATCCACTACTTTAGATATTTTGAGTTTATCTGTTGATAAACTTTACTTTCAGTTAACTCACCCACCTTACGGAATCGTAGCTCACAAGTATAAGACTTCTGGCTAAAATGAAGCCACAGATCAATTAAAAGTAAGCATTAAGATTTACCTTGGCACGTTACCAGTTGCAGATAGATATAATGTGGTGTAACTGTCACATTGAATAGGAAAAGCAGATAATAATCTGTTTAATGCTTACTATGCTTATTTCTACACAAAATACCAAACCAAAATCGTCTTTGTCTCAGCTATGAAACAATCTAAAAAAAGACTTGAGTTTGTTCTTCATATTAATCTGGCTTAATGCTACTGGAATTTCACTATCATACAACTTGTAGGGAGAACACCAGGGTGAAAAGGATTAGTGCCCATGCTCACTTGTTTTGGATGATTTATTCCATACTATTAATGATTTTTCTTACATATCGCCAGAGGAACTTTCTCTCTGTTTCACTCTCAATGACGGCAAGGTCTCCAAAGTTCCTTTTGCAGAACTCACGACCTTTTTCCATAGGAACACTCTCTGTGCTGAAATAATATTGTTTGTCTTCATATATAATCCATCCATCCTCAGTAGTCTTGTATTCTGTAAGATAAATGGTAAGCTAACTATATTGTTCCTGAGATACAAGACATTCTCATTAGTAAAATTTTAAAAATGCTTTTAGACATACACACACACAAATAGTAACAGCAATAACACTTACTGGGTGCAGGAGATTCTGTTGGTTCAGGCTTTACACTTGCCCCTGTAAGACAAAAAAAAAATTATTATGATTGTACACTTTCCACTATAAGAGAAAATACTTATTATGATCGATAGGCATGGTTTTTTATTGACACTGAATTTTATGGTTAGCAATGGATTTAACATCAAAAACTAGAAGGAACTAAATAGCCTAAATCTCTGATTTTTGGTACACTATGCAATTTTAAATACATATTCTTGTTCCCTGAGGCTCTAGACTTAAGCTATTCTTAATGTGCAAGGTATTATAAAATACCTTGACATTGACCTGAATTAAGTAATTATTTTGGGTATTCGCTGGATGCAGAAAACCTTATGTCCAAAAGCATTAACTGTATTAAGACAGTCCTGTGTCTTCCTCTCCCTCCTTTCCTCAGGTCACTTATACATGAATTCTGGCTTAAGCCAGAGGTAGCAGGAATGCAGGCTGGGTTATCTTCTTCCATGGTGCCCTAGCTACTACAGAGTGAGATTCTTTCCATCTGTATCTGGTTGAAAAAAATTTCTATCTGGATTTTAAAAATTTCCCTAGATAAAATCTCATTGGAAAAGATATCAAGAAATTAACGGGTCCTTTCTGTAAAGAAGACTTCAGGCTAAAGAATTCCTCTGTTTGTTTTTGCTATGGCATCATGGAGATGGCATCCTGGATGGCATCATTAGGATCTCAGGAAAACAATTTCTAGTACAAGAGATCTCTGTCTTTATAGGTTTACCAATTTATTTTGTGCTAAAATATATTTAATCTCACAGATACTGGCATTTAATAAAAAATTCTCTGCCTAAGAAATTCTTTTACTAATATAAAGCAGAGCTGGTGCTTTACTGTCAATAATCTAATGCAGCATTTTTATTTTGCTCCCCTCCCTCCCAGTATAACAACGTGATAAAATGTTGAAATAAGCACTTTCTAAAATACTCTAACTTAGGTAGATGCACTGCTTGTGGAACTCAAGGTTTCCCGAAATTATAAATTTTGTCTTGATGTCTTCAGAAAATAAAAAGCTTGATACTCAGATATCAAGAGAATTTAGCAAGAAACCAACACATGAATATAAAACCCAGTCAAAGCAAGAGAAAGTATCTTGAAACCAGGCTCCATCTCACAACTACAGATTCAATTAGCTGCCAAAACAGTACCTGAACTAAGTAAAGGAAGGAGTTTTCACACATAAAAATTCAAGTATGTGAACTGATTTGCAAGCTATTTTCTAATAACTTGAAACTCAACTCAGAAAAAAAAATCCAAAATAGGATTTGTTGGAGAAGGCATGAAATTCTCTAAATGAAAAGTCAAAAGTGAAAGTGAATATTCAAACTAACATTGCTTATTTTTCAAGTATCACATTCTCCCTTCTGAAATCATAGAGAAAGATCAGTGAGAAGTCCCAGCAGGGCACCAAAGGCTCTGTATCTTTAAATGTGTTGAAGCCATGGAAATCCTTATACCAGTTTGATATTTCACATTCCACAGGGAACCATTCTGATAAACAGGTTTTGAATTTTTTTATTTCTTAAAGTTAAGGAAAAAACCAATTGAGGATCTTTTCTTATTATACTAATACACAGGAGTAAGAGATACCTTTTCTTATCTGGCAAATCCATCCATATAGATAATCACAGTGCCTGTCATTCCAAAGCATGCTAGAATCACCACTGATCTCTGCACAAAGTTCAATTCCTTGATAATTATTGGGTTCTCCAAAGCCCCAGTTTTCATACCTCACCTATGACAGAAAAGGTTTCGTGAAGATTCTGTTATATAGAAAGAAAATAATGGCGAGAGGGAGCAGACAGCATCAAACCACAGACCTACAACTTGTGCCTACTGTCAGTTTTAAAACTTAGAGAAGAGGAAACCAGAATCTCCCCCTACAAATGCTGACATTGCAAACTTTTTTTCAGATTGCAGCTGGACTGCAGCTTAGATAACAGTTGGTTTTGATCACACTTGGAAGAATATTGACATTTTTTATAGGACGTAAATTCTGTAAAATTCACCTAATAAAAATGATGGGGCATGCTACATGCTGATATTAAATTAAGTATATATCCTGTATGAGTAAAATAGTATGACGTTATTGAGACACAACAAAAATGGCATTTTTCTCAAAAAAATATTACTGCTATTCTAATTTTCCTGTATAAATTCCAATTTTGGTTTTCTGTATGGTAAACTTCCATCAATATATTTTGACCAACCTTGCATGAAATACATTCACACCTCCAAAATCACTTTTGTTTCTACAGTTTTATATCTTAGTCTAAAGTACAGTCAAGTCACACTGGCATAAAACAACTGCCTTCAGCTCCATGGAGCATAGGCCAATTCAGATAAAGATTTAAATAGCAAAGAAGATAAATAGTGAAGATGGACTATTTTACTCAAAAAATCCTTGCATTTTTAAGAACATCCCTTTAGTCTATATGAGTTTAATTTTCTTGTTGATTCAATGCACATTTTCTTATCAAAAATCAGTATGTCTCAGCCAAAAAAATCAAGCCATGAAATTGTTATTCATAAGCTTTCCTAAAGAGAGCATGACACAGTAGAGGGTTATGATTAAGCATAAAATTACACAGGAACACATACACCACACACACTTGAGAAACACAGGGAATGCAAAATAACAGCTGTGCAAAATTAAATCACTCACTGGAGATCCATCACTCCAAACAAAGCCATCATCAGGATTCAAGTAATATAAGCCCATCCAGAAATGCTGGTGGTAGTAGCCATTGTTCCTAAAAAAATAACCAAAATAATAAATGTCCCATTTATAAGAAGTTTAAACATAAACCCAAAACTAATAAAGGCATTACAATATTTTTAATAATCTAGCATTCACAACAATTAAGCTTCTCTAAAAATAATCCTTAAAGCTGTTAGAAACACTAACAACCCGGGTGGAAATTAAAATTAAAATGCAACCACTTCTAGCTGTTATCATTATTAATCAACTCAGACAGATTGAAATACTGACCAAGAAAATGTCCAGATCTAATTCAACTCCTGAAAATAAGGTGGCTGAATACTTTTGTATAATGGTTCAATAGCTACTGTTGCTTCATCTATCAACTCTCCATTTCCTCTGTAAAGGCACTTACGGTTTCCAAACACAAAGTTACTTGCTGAAGTTGAATCTAATTTAAAAAACAGCACCTTAAACTAATTATTGACTGCAAGTAGACACACTTTACTGATTTATCTGAATTTATTGAGTCAATTTGTGGTAATGCAGCATCTGAGACTCTTCCTTCCTATAAGTACATAGCTGGGATTCTAGTACAGTTGTAGCATTTTGCAAGGCTGTCGTGTTTCAGTCTTGCTTCCTAGTTAGACAGGGATGTACAAGTTCATTGATCCCAGTCTATTCAGGTCATATCGCAAGTGTTACCTTTTTAAGAGTATTTGATCTCATTCAGAAATCTCACACCTGCTTTTTACAGTTCAGGGACATACAACCTTATTTACATTCCCTGTGTAGGAAAAAATGAATCTGAAGTTGCTTCTGCTTTCTAATTAGTTCATAAAAATGACAAACAATCAACACATTGACCAGATTTATATCACGACTGTTACCCTATTTGCACACTTGCTTATGTGAAAATAACTGGCATCTGTGGTAATTTTATAATATCCCCAAATCCACAGTAAATATTTTTACATCAGATGATAAATGTTGCCTCAACTAGATATCTTGCCAATCTCATTTTAGCATTAGCTTCTGGGGTGATTGCCAGTAGTCCTACAACTCCTGCTATTTCATCAGCTCTGCTTTTTTATGTGTTTGATACAGATGCAGATAATTATTCCAGACTGGCTTATACTGAAGTAAAAACATACACCTAAAATGAAATATTTCAGAAAGATCAAAAGGCTAATTCAAGTGAATGGATGACCACACTACAGATACTCACGCAATAGAACGCCATATCACATATTGTTCTTCTTTACCATTAATGGAGGCCAGATCTCCTCCTATAGCTCGACAAAACTCTTGAGATTCAAGCCATGTTTTCTTTTGCTCTCCTCTTGAAAAAGGCTAAAGAGAGCATTTTGCAATCAGACAAAATAGACCATATAGATCACAAGATCAAGAAACATCAGCTACCCAAAAGCAATTAATTTACAATTAACTTGTTCTGTGGGGATTATAGAAACTTTGAATATAAGGTTTATGAGCGTTCACTTCTGTGAAACACGGGCTTAGTATGAGTGTCTTTAAGCCAAGCTAGCAAACTGCATTGCTGACAGGAGTATCTGCTGCAAGAAAACAACTAGGAGAAAGCCACTTTTAATCTTAAAAGTACAGGAAATTCAATCTTAAAAGAATGGGAAATTACAATCAGAAGATCAGACCTGAAGATCAGACTTTAACAGAATAAACAAAACCATGAGCATTTCAATAGAAGGGAACAAGACCTCAACATATAATCTGTAAATAAGCTTATGAAACAGTAAGACATATACATACCAATTTTTATTGCATGTATGTGCAGCAAATAGAAACTACCTTAATGCAGAAATAAGCAACATACTTACTTTGAAACAGAAAGTAATACGATTGTTTGAGTCCCAACCTTCTGGACACCGGGGAACAGGAGTTGTTGTAGGAAGAGGTGGAAGTGTCACTCCCTCTGCCCACACTTTGCATAGGAACTTTGCCTTTTCTTCACATTTTATTACATCCCATAATCCACCTGCAATTCCAGTCCTCATGGCAACACAGCCCGGCTTTCTTCCTAGTTGTAAACAGGAATGCACAAAAGCAACAGTTAGGGGGTCATGAGAATTTAGAAAATGTCATATTCTATTCTGACAAGAATTACGTCTTTTTACAGAGTCAAAAATGTTTCTAATGCTAGAGCGGGTCCAGAGGAGGGCCACGAAAATCATCAGAGGGCTGGAACAGCTTTCCTATGAAGAAAGGCTGAGAGAGTTGGAGTGGTTCAGCCTGGAGAAGAGAAGGCTCCGGGGAGCCCTTACCACAGCCTTTCAATATATAAAGGGGGCTTATAAGAAAGATGGTGTGAGACTTTTTACTGGGGCCTGTTGTGACAGGACAAGGGGCAATGCTTTTAAAATGAAAGACTAGGTTTAGATTGGACATAAGGAAGAAATTTTTTTACGATGAAGGTGGTGAAACACTGGAATAGGTTGCCCAGAGATGTTGTGGATGCCTCATCATTGGAAATGTTCAAGGTCAGGTTAAACAGGGCTTTGAACTACCTGATCTAGTGCAAGATGTCCCTGCCCATGGCAGGGGGGCGTTACTAGATGATCTTTAAATGTCCCTTCCAACCCAAACCATTCTGTGATTCTATGATTCTAATTCATGAAGAAAAAAAAAAACAACAAGCATGTGGTTCATCCATATCTGAGATACTGAATTGTACCTCAAATCAAATCACCTCCAGCGGCTGACTCTAGCAACATCATAACTGTGATCCAACAAATTCTCCCCTAAAACTGAAGATGTGGTTAGAGCTAGTTTCTCAAATTTGTCTAATTTGACTACGATTTTCGAAAATGAACTTGCTATATATAAGCCTGGTATTCGCTTCATGGTCTACATAGCCTTACCACTCCAGCTGACGCATTCAAATCAGCATTTAGGCACTGAAATTAAAGAGAATCAGAGGATGTCCTGAAAAGCAAATGCAACACACCAGAACCTTGAAGGTTGATGACCATCCCCTTTCTAATGTGATCACATCAGAGATGAAATGACTTCCCACCCCCATAATCTCATTAAAACAGAAAAAAATACCAAAACTGAGTAAATAAGGAAATCACAATTGATCTAGCAAAGATGTTAACTAAAAAAAAAGATTAAACCCAAATCTTCCCTTGGCCCTCTTGTCCTTTCCTACAATCCCATTTTCTCTAAGACCAGAAATGCTTCATGCATGCTGTGATCTCACGCACCTCAGAACATGTAGTGAGCAAGTGTACTGTGAGATATGGCTGAACAGGAAGGACTTGCAATCAGGGCGCAGTATGCCTGCAGGGATTGCTCTTCCAGAGTAGTACAGACACAGACTTTCCCAGAACATATACAAATCAGAAACATGATCTCAATTTAAAGTTTCTTCCCAAGCTCATGTTAAAAACTCATTTCAGGACTAAGCAGGAAGCTAGCAACAGCACTGCATGCTTGAGAAAGCAGCCAGATATATTTGAGAGCAATTAGTCATTATATCACCAAGTGAGGGCTAAGGAATGAAGTGAAAAAATTCAAGTAGTGAGCAATGTATTTTGGGCACTGGACTCATTAAACAGTATAGAGCTATACCTACCAGGCATTTCGGAATTCCAGTGTGTAAATAAGACAGATTCGCCATTAGCCCACTTGAATGTTCCCTTTTCTTCTATATCAGAAAGTCCAATCCAAAAGTATCTTTCTGTTCTCAGCCCAACCAGGCTAGTCAGATAGGCTTGTTCATATCTGTTCAAAAGAACAAAACCATTAAAATTATACTGTTAAATTTATTTTTAAAAGTTCTAAAAGCCTTGTTATTTCCCCAGAATTACCGCTGTACCTCCTTGAAAGTGTAGCTTGGATGGATTTACTTGAACAAAGCACATAATGACATTACATAATAGATATTTTGTAAGCTTGAATACCAGAGTATTCTGTCTTCTCTTTGGACATCCAGTAAAGAAAGTGACATAATCACAGACTGACATGAAATTGGTAGGAAAGAAGAAACCTGACATGACTTATCTGTTATACCACCGTATTTTTTGAGAGTTTCTAGTACCCTTTTATTTTAATGACTTCTTGTTTCAGGCAAATCCAAAACTGGAAAAGGAATCTCAGCATTATTGAAGAAATATACAAAAGTAGAGGCTAGAGTAGCATGATGTTAAATTATCAAACTAAGGAACACTGCAAATTAGATCCAGTGATCATGCAGGAAAAGCTATGTTGGGGAAACAAACCTATGTAGAGGTAAAGCCTGTCATAGCTCATTACGGTGTTTGAACAAACAGCTCTTAAGAAATTGAAGCAAATAAAAGAAGTCTCCCCTTAACAAGGTCTGAAGACCACATTAATGTTAAACCATTTTTATGACAGCTGCAGTGCTACCTATGTTTAGAGAGCTACCATCCGTGACAGCTAGAGCTTTCACACTAGAACACATCTATTTAGATTATATAGAAACAAATAAGAGAAAGTGTGAAGCATCAAGTCAACTGCAAATGAAATAAGCTTTGTTTCTTAACCCTAACTTTCATTTTCCCAATAATCCACATTCAATAATGTGCACCAGTTGTTCAGAAATTTAGCACACACTGAACCCTGTTACATTGTGATGGATTTTCAGGTACCAAGCACTTCTATCATCATTTGTTTTGTTATTTAAATCTTTTAAAAGTAGCTCAATTCTGAGAAGACCAGATAGGTGAAAATTATATCCTCTTGCTCATTTAAACTACCTTTTGAAAGGAATTCAGAGCCATATCTCTTCATTTAATAATCAAAATTGGATTCTGCATCCCTCACTCAAGTAAAACCCATCCTCAAGCCACTACAATTAAGGAAATAGAAGACATAATTCTATTTTTTTCCTTGACATAACCATCTATATCAATACTGATTTCATAGCCATCCCTATTTTTACTATAAACTATACACATGCAAAAACTGTGAGAAGTTCTGTATCTACAGATAGCTGTCCTCTCAAGCAATGTTTTTGTCCAGATCAGAATCTTTCTTTTGGTATTCAGATGATCCTCATGCAATCCCCTCACGCAAGTAGACTTTTACATACCTGTCTTCAATAGTTGCTAAAAAGGCCTGATGCCTTCCACAGGTTTGATTTGCTTGAGAAAATGATACAAATGTATTTCCAATGAAGTAACAATAAAAACCATGTCTTTTCCAACCCTGTCAAAATAAACATTAAGTGATCACATATGTTGCAGATTTTCTAAACTTCTTTGAAAAAAAAAAAAAGAAAAAAGAAAAGAAAAACAACAACAAAACAAAACTGATTTATACCACTGTCAGCTGACCATTAGACAAAGGAACAACTGAACTGAAAAAGCCAGACTGGAAACAGGCAGGATCAAAGCTTTTTAAAATTTTGTTTCATGAACAATTTTTCACATATAATGAATATTTAATCAATGCATTTCACTCATGAAGGCATGAGAGGCTTTGCTGTGCACCTTTAGTGCTTGGTATAAGATTATAACTAGCACATAGGCATCGTGCAATCATGAGAATGGTCTCGAGAAGCAAATTTCAGCTTGGCTTTTCAGAAAGGGAATGACACCTCAAACAAGTTTGTTTATTATTAACTAACATTAACACTCTCTTCTAATGTTTTGTCATTCAAATGTCATTAACTCAGGAATATGCTAACACAGGAAGAGTTTGCTGTGACCAGCCACACTTCACACAAATTTTCGTCTGATGGTTTTCAATTTCTCACCTATGAAAGACTTTTTTCTACAAGCATGTACTTAGTTCTCTGGGCAAGGATAACACCAATAAGCATTAGGATCCCTTTATCTTCTCCAACAGTTGAATATGTGTAAGTTTCCCAGGTACTCTTTTACAAGTACTGGGAATAAACATCAAAGACTGCCTCCACAGCTGTGTAAAGCACATTTGGGAGAAAAGGCAATTTCTTCATGGAAGACTAAAACCCAGTAAGATGCCCTATGACATAACAAATTACAGTAGGTTTTTCGGAATTACTGAGTGTTATGTTACCAGAAGGCAAGCATTACCAGATAAACAATAGATCCACTGGGAGTTCAGAAGGAGCACAATGGATTCATTTTGCTCAGGCAGTGGTAACAAATTCTTCAAAGTAGAGAGCACTGCCAGAGACCACAGCAAAGCCTTGAGAATAGTATATAGACAAGCACACCCTTCCTGCTGTGAATAATTTTGAAGAAAATTGTAGGCAGAGCTGAAGAGCAACTGCTGGTACAGGCATATTCCTTGGGAAGGCTTGAATGCCAATCAAGGAAAAATGGCCTGCTGCACGGACTAGAGGTTTGAGTTTTAGTTTAAGTTCTGGAAAAAGAAAGGGAGCTTCAAGAGCCAAATGACAGTCAGATCCTAGATTTATTCATATGTATCACCTATCCCATCTGCCATGGAAATGAGAAGGCCAACTGTTCTGATGATGACAACACAGAACCCATTTTTCCTGTTTTATCTGTCGCCTAGGTGGCATTTTCACCTCTTAATCATTCCTAGTAGCCTATTCAGATCAGATGATAGCTTTTTCTCCACTTACTCTCTGGCAGCCCATGTCAATAGTTTCCTCTTCTGTCGGAGCTTCTGACATGGGTTTCCTTTTACAGATGTAGCCAATTTTCTTTTCACAAGAATGGTCTGCCCAAAATCCATCCTGAACATAAGAACAGATTATCACAGTCAAGTGGGGTTTAGTTGTCAAAAAAAAGGTGCTTTATGCTTTTAAGTATTTATTTTTTTTCTAGCTTTAAAAGAAGCAAAACCTACATCTACCTTCAGTACTTAATTCCAACCTCATTCCAGCCTCACTTCTACTGGGGCTGATTCACCATTGACTTACCCTTCTTTGATTATTTATCCTTCTGAAAAGCAAACCCTTGGAGGTGATAGCAACACACCATCTTTACAAAGACAATTGATTTAATAACCACGCAGGAGTAAAGGGAGATGTCATCTCACCCCAGAGAAATCCAATTGCAACAGAAAAAAAACCCAGAAGACTACATTCCTTAGTTAATACTTATATAAAACTTCAAAGATGCAAGAAGTCCCTTGTCAAAGTTAGAATTAACTTTGCTACTCCTCATACTACAGATTTGCAGAAGAAACAATGACGTTCAGTGGGAGCTGTACTGAAAGTAAGAAACTCTCACCATTTTGGTTCAACAGGTGAACTAAGGTATTGGGAGAGGAAGAGAAACCCCTGTGCAAAGCACTCTCTCACCTGTGCCTTAAAGACTCCAATTTTGTAAAAGGAAAATCAGAGCAGTTGGTGGCAATTTCTTTCTTTTTTTTTTTCCTTTTTTTTTTTCTTCCCCCCCGCCCCAAAATGTGAAATAACCGTCATGGTAATACACAGTCCCTTGTGCCACAATATGCAAAGTCCCCAAGAGCCTCAACAAACCCCGCTTCCAGCAAAAGCTCTCCCAAAGCTCAGTGCTACTGCCTACAACAATGAAGAACCCTAGGATGTTCAGCTGGTGCTTGTGTCTTCTGTGTTCTACGCTGATTGCAAGGCAAGTCCATTGGTGGCTGTCTCATCATCTCCTATCATTTCTTTCTCAGTCTCACTAGGCTGGTAGGCACTTCAAAAAAACACCCAAAACTCTGACCTTCTCAGCCTGGAAGAAGTTAGGACATCTTTCACAACCTTTACACTTCTTCAACACAGGAAAACTTACTCTGAAGCTTCGGGTCTCTAGGTGCAGGAAGATCCTTTGCTGTCTTCCCATAACTGTGTCTTCACTGGGAAATTCATGCAGTAATTTCTAGGGACTTCTTACCATGTCTTATGAGCTGCCTTTTGCAAATATCTCTCTGTTCTCCTACTTCCTCATTAACTAAACCCAAACACTTCCTTTAAAAAGAAGGCGGGCAAGGGCAGGTTTTGTTCCATAAAAATAAATGATGGATTGAGATTACTTCATCCAAGGAGTGAACAACCCAAAATAATCTGCAATGGAACCATATTTGTGCTTAGGTAGACAAACCTCAACAAAAACCAGGGAAAGTCAAATTGTAATTATGCTTTGTTTGGTCAGTCGATGGCTGATCCCAAGAGATACTGAGCTAGTGCAACTTCCATGGACTCTGAAGTTACTTTTCCTACTAATATCAATTATTTAATAGATACGTATTTTTAAAGAGTTCAGAAGAACAAACAATAAAATTAGCTTTCCACACAAAAGCCACTTATATGAAAAGTCTATATAGCTAAAATGTGTTGTGTTATTTTAATCTATAACTCTCACAACAGAAAATTGTTGACTTTTGAATCCAACAGAAAACCTGGTCTGATGGCAAGCATCAAGCCCCTAAAATTTAGCCTTGAAAGACATATTTACCGGTCTGACTTACTACTTGGTATAGAAAGTGAAAGAGTATTCCCATCAAAAAGAATGGTAGAAAAACTAAAGCATAGCATGTGTCAACAGCTACCCTTTCAAAATATTAAACTGGACGAATGGTAGCTTCTTTGAATCACAGCAAATTTGTATCACATTAATTTCCATCACTGACCATAAAGTTACGAAGTCCAATTATAATGAAAAGTAAAAACAATGTAATGAAGGAGGAGTTCAAATAAAACCATATCTACAACCACCAAATTCAATGAAAAATAGGCAAAAAATCATAACACAATGAACAAGCATGTTATAAATAGAAGTCCTTTTTGATGGCATTGTTGCATGCCTTACTGTTATAATTCATAGAATCATAGAATCACAGAACACTTTGGGATGGAAGGGACCTTTAAAGGTCGTCTAGTCCAACCCCCCTGCAATGGGCAGGGACATCTACAACTAGGTCAGGTCGCTCAGAGCCCCATCCAGCCTGGCCTTGAACGTTTCCAAGGACGGGGCATCTACCGCCTCTCTGGGCAACCTGTTCCAGTGTTTCACCACCCTCATTGTAAAAAATTTCTTCCTTATATCCAGTCTGAATCTACCCTCTTCTACTTTAAAACCATTACCCCTTGTCCTATCACCATTGGCCCTGCTAAAAAGTCTGTCCCCATCTTTCTTATAAGCCCCCTTTAAGTACTGGAAGGTTGCAATAAGGTCTCCCCGCAGCTTTCTCTTCTCCAGGCTGAACAGCCCCAGCTCTTTCAGCCTTTCCTCACAGGAGAGGTGTTCCATCCCTCTGATCATTTTTGTGGCCCTTCTCTGGACCCTCTCCAACAGGTCCATGTCCTTCTTGTACTGAGAATTAATTTCTAACTTTCCATTAGTGGCCTGAGGGCACCAATAGACCTAAAGAGCCCCAACCATCTTCATCTGGGGCCTCCACCCACCTGCCTGCCCATGAGCTGTGTGGCTCCACTTAAGCTCAGACATGGGCCTTCAGTCCCTGTCTATGCTGTAACAGAAGTACTTGTCTCCAGCTCCAGCAATGTCTGTACCTGGCTATGGGCCTAGTTGATCCAGGTGCTGACCTTTGGACTGTAATCCTGGCTTGATCTTGGACTTGCCTTGTCACTATGGACTTCCCCAGCAATCACTGGATTGTGTCTGACCCTGGTTACTCTCTCCAGACCTGATCCTGACCTAGCTACTTGGCTTGACCTTGGACCCGCCTCATCATCCCACGACATGGGCTCTGGTCTGCCATCAGCTACCTACCCTACCTGCCCTGCTGCCTTGCTGGGGACAGTGGGACAGGCTCTGGCTGGACAGGCTCTGTCCCTGCAAGCTGGGCTATTACTCTTGGCTTGTGGCTCCCCACCTATTAGGAAGGAGCTGATCCTTGTTGCTCCCCAGTGCTTCCTTTTTTTCATTATCCTTGAAGGCTAATTCCCTGCTGCTATGTATATGAGCAGCAGAGAGACCAGCCACATAAAGTAATGGGTATGGAACACTTTTATAACCATTCACATTCTCTGAGAAACAAAGAAATATTTAGTTAGAAGACCTCAAAACATCCTCTATTTCAATCCCTCAAAGTAAGAGAGGAAGTAATTTATTTCGAATATACTTGCTGGCTTCCAGCAAACCTGTTCTTAACCACACAAAAAAAACCCACCCTAAGTAGCCCATTCTGCTTTTTTATTAAATAAACAACTGGAAGAATTGACTGCAACCTCTGTAACAAACTGTGTATACTTGAAGACTTTTGGTTTTTTCAGATTTCTCTTTTACAAATCAAAACCCCCTTTATTTCTTCAGCCAAAACTTTTAAGACCCTGGCCATTGAATTAATTTTATTTTAATACCTAACCAAATGTTAGATCCCTTTTATAATCTTAGGTCATCTTCTATCAACAGATCCACCTAGACACATACAAGTAATCACGACACTGCATATATCTGTCACTATTCTTGCCACCTTGTAATTGAACTGCTTGTGTGTTCCAGTGGTTCAGTCTGGGCATATACTTCAGGACTTTATTGACCATACAAAGTGAGGGTGACAACATGAATAGGAATGACCACTAGTTTTCCATCCATTTCCTTATCCAGTAGGCTTCAATGAATGGCCACATGGAGGGTGGAAAAATATTAGGTAGACCAACAGTGGTTCTTTCAGGGCTTGGCATTGTGGAGCGGCATGCATTTACTCCAGACCTTGCTGTTCCCACCCTGCACTGGAGGATAATGTTAGGTCTAGTTGCAATCTCTCCCTGCCTCGCCTTTCTCCTAAAGTCTTATGGAATTAACCAGATGTGCCTTTCCTCTAATCCTGCAACAGGACCTGAGGTAGCTGTCTCTTTCCTAGAGAAATGCAACAGGTGCTAGAATTCAAACTATCATAAGAAGTGATTTGCTTAGATTTGCAGAAAATTAGAATCTAGTGGATCTCAGCTTCTGTACACAAATACAGATTTTTAACCTGAATCCAAGTCCCAAAAATTCTATATCACTTCACTTGGCTTGGCCAGAAAAAGCCATCCAGATCCTCAGAGAGCCACAAAACAAATTCTGCCCCTTGCTGTTTTTTCTTGAAACTCTTGGTTTGAAGGCTGTCAAGTCATTCTGATAAAAATCATGGGTTTACCAATGCATTTAAGCTGCCCTACGTGTTCCAAAAGACTGTAAAAGAAGGTAAAGAAAAAAAAGATTGCATCAAGGAACCATGAGTATCAAGAGCAATCTTAGTACTTTTTTTAAACTACTAGCCAAACTATTAAGTGCTTGTCAGCCCCTAACCTCCTCTACTACTTCCCGCACCAATACTTCCATGTACAATACCATAAAACCCCAAAGTTCACACCAACAGATGAGGGTAGCTAAAGGGCACAGGATGGTAGATGAGACAAAACCTCAACTATGTGTTCCTTGGAACTCACCATCCACATGCACCAAGGCCAGCTACCTTGCAAACCTCCTGTTCCTGAGCAAGTTCTGCAGCCTTCACCAGTATAAAAGTCCTTGAAGCAACTGCCGTTTACAACCTCAACTGACTGACCCTCATGTTTGAGCATGCAGCTTCCTTCCACTGTCTGACCCTATAATTCTGTAAGTTAGACAAAACATCTACTACGTCCTCAACCAGCACTGGCATCATCACTCCACAGACTATGGAGCACAAAAATCCTCAGGCCCTTAAAAATCTGTTTGTTCAATTACCATGTGCACCATGGCCTGGTTGCCATGGAAGAAATATACATTTATATTCTTCTCACCAGAGCATGTCCATTAATATAATGGAGAGGAATTCTTAAAGGATTATAATCTTACCCATGCTTCTGACCAGTGAAAAATTCTTCACTAAAATACACATCAAATTCTAACCTTTCGGACACATCTGACTGCACATGAAGTTCCTTCTCCCTGCTGTATTCATACAGGAATGAAACTGTTGATCTGGACTTTGGCGCGGCCACAGAACACCTCCACAAACACACATAGCTCTGCTCAGTTTTGGGAGATTAATATGCTATACCCTACGCAGGCTTTCCTCTTCCATGGATACTACTGTGGTTTTGCTCTCCCAAGGATGCTGTTCCAGTTCTCTTCCTCATTCCTTCCTGGAACTGATGATGTGGTCCCCTTTTCACCTTCTTCTGGTGCTGCACCTGCTAACTCCTTTATGTCCCCTACAGCTTCCTCCTGCTGCAGAGCGGGCTCAGCCCTCTCCCACTGCATTCAATCTCAATTTCTGAACTTGAGTGTTTGTGCACCAGAATGATGGAGCCACATGAACCAGCCGCATGCATACCTGCCACTGTTCCTGTTGATCATTGCACCTAAGTGAAGCAAGTTAGAAAACTAGGCCTATTGGGGCTTCAGCGTGGGCTTGCCCTATGAGGCAAGCTCTGTAGAGTGTTCAGGCCAATTGGGAAAAAATTTTAGTTCTCCTCTTCAATTTCTAAGTGTGCTCACCAAAAGTACAATCCTCAAGTTTTAATTTTGCAAAATAAGAAAATGCATTTGGTATGGGTAAATATTTTTTTTCCTCCTGATAAAATAGGTAAACCCTAAAGGAGGTGATAAGTTTAATATTTTTAATTATCACAAAGAGGAAAAATACCATTTTCCAACATCACACGCAGACTGACTTTTATACCAGGTATTATTTCAGTTCCTGTACTACACCTAGGTCATCGATCATTGCCATATTCCAAAAGGCAGCCTTTTCAAAGCAGCCTTTTAATTGTAGATATACAGTCCTCAGTAAAGGCTTCCACTAATGCCATTGCTACCACTTTTCTCACAGCTCTTCATGTGCAGTGCAGATACAAGCATAACATCTAATCCACCTAGACCCAAGATTTACAACTTTGCCTAGAAAAAGAAAATGAAGGCTTCTATTTTATTCTAAAGATGATAGTATTTCTTTCTAACATCATTAAAAATTGGTAGTGCAATTTTTTAAGGTAGCTGTATATCCTATATTCAGTCAAAGCAGAAAAAATCCAAACATATCAAAAAATTCTTTGTAGCTTCCTGAAGAAAAGCATTTACATGTTCATGTGTTTCACACTGTAATTAAAAGTTTCTTCAAAAAAGCCTATATGCACAAATTGAAATCCAGAAATATGGATCTTAGGGGGCAGTTGCCTTCAAGGAAAGCCACCACTTGCCTGCTTCTCAGGGAAGACAACAAAAACAACTTTCTGGCAACCAGGGATCCTTCCTCAAAAAAGTAACACCTATAAGACTCTAAAATAGGCTGCTTCAAACAGTAAGACCCCCTACTTTTGTGCTCTTGCATAGAAAAAAGCCCAAATGAAAAATGAAATTACAAGATTATTACATCAATAGCTACATGATTTTACCTTTCCCTTCATAACAACACAGTCCTCTTGCCTGTTGTTTGCATGAGTGGGTTCTCCACGAAGCCACTTGGTGTAGGTGACGGGTGTCCCATCGCTCCATTCAAAATACATCTGAACCTTGAGGTCATTCAACCCAATCCACAGCTCATCAGCTGGCTCTAAAACATACGATTAACAAGGTTGATAACAGTCCTTTTATATGATGTGAACTTTTATCTTCATGGAACAGAAAATAATTTATTCTCAGGAAGTTTAAAAGGCAGTCACAGGAAATTAAGGCTCCCTGTTTCATAAAGAGGGCAGACCGTTCCTCATATGTCCACTTCAGTCATCAGGAAAGGCCACTCACTCTAGTGGCAATACAATAAGAGTGTTTAACTTTGTATAAAACAGCCAAAATACTCTATTTGTTGAATTATGTTGCAACACAACTAAGTTCATTCTTTTTTTCCAGCTCAAAACTCTTGTAACAAGATATGAATAATCACCTAAATAAAATGCTACCTCCCCTTTTCCTCATACCTTTAGTATAGTGAAGAAAGAAGTGCCTTCTTTTCTAACGCTCAGACACCCAGTGTTGTCTTTTAGAGCTGACAACCAGAGTACTTGCAAATTTTCCCATTACATGTGGTCATATGTTTTATTTTATTTCAGAGCAAAAAGAAATTAATGTAGTTCTTGGACTTTTTTTTCAGTTTACAGTTAACGGAGTTAACTGCTGGGTTTTGGCTGGCAGAAAAGTGCAGGACTGATCAAGGATGTTACTTTACAGCAGCTGTTTCTTAGAGGTTTATTTGTCCGTGCTTAAAATCTTTCACTCTAACACATTTCTACCAGAATGTTCATACCTAGTTTTGTTGTGAATAAGCTATTTGAATAAGGATTAAAAATTCGGGCATTTATAATCAATCTGAACTCCATCATCATCAAAGGGTATTCCTCTCTAGAACTGATTTTATGACTTTGTTCAGTTCAATGGGAATTTTTTAAATTAATATTTAATTATTTATTTATAACCTGTCACCCAGCCTATGCTAAAGGGAGCAGGTGTTTCCTTCTATCCACAACACTATGACTCAGATCACACTGACCAACTACATACACAGTCCTGTCCTTAGATAGCAGTCTTTCCAAGCAGAGTATGAACAACTTGGTTGCTAGAACTTAGTCATTAGGAGTATTTTTCACGAATGATAGGAAGAGTACTTTTTAACAGTTTTTTCCACTACTTAGGACCTTGCATTTCTACAACCCATCTACAGCACTCAGAAGTTTTTCCTGTTCACTCTGTTATCATAGTTCTTGCCTTCTTCCATAAGTCTTCCTCTAACATCCTCTATCCAGACTGTACACAGTCAACCTGACAATGAAATCACTCCTGGAAATTAAAAATGGGATTGTGACCCCACCCAAAAAGACATCAGCTGTGGGAGTGGGTCTCTCAATGGAACTGGATCTGTTTCTTTTCTGTTGCTGCTGTCATTAGCAACAGAAGTGCCTGTAAAACAGTTCAAAGTCATTTCCCCCAAGGCAATCCTTTCTGATTAGCACATTTCAGATGGAGGTTTTCCTAGATAACCCCACAACCCCACAACAAACTCTCCTGTGACATTTCTCCCATCTGCTAGTTATGGGAACATGGAGGCTTCCCATTTTGACCAACCAAGCTGCTGCAAAAATCACCCTCCCAGCCTGTCACTTTTATGGAGTCGGCTCTCTTTCCTTTCTCTTTCCCTCCCTTGTTTCTCCCATCTTTATTATACCTAAGTATGATCAGCCCTCATAGCTCACCTATACTGTCCTTACTATCTCTCCCCCAATAAGAAGGGCTCAGATTCACAGGACATCAGGCTCCATTTTCAAACAGGTACCTTTACCTCTTCTTCCAGGCTGCTCTTCATGTTCAGAAGTCCCCCCACATCACATCTCAGTACGCTCCTTTAAACTCTCCTTTGCTACCAAAATTGAAACCTGTTCCAATTCCACTGCCCATCATGCTCTCATTCCCTCCTTAGCTACTGCCATCCATGCTCTGTACTTTCTTTTTTGTTTAGTTATCTATTAAAATCTTTCTGTCTGTGTTTATAGAGCACCTAGCACAGCAGAGGCCTCATCCATGGCCAGAGATCCTACTGTGGTGGGCTCACACCATGCTAATACAAACAATAAACAGCATCCTTTAACAAAATTATTACATCAAAGTCATCTAAATAAGCCATGCAAATCAGAAATGGCCAAGAGCCATTTCTAGCTCTGTGGAGCCTCTTCCTACATAACATTTTCTCCTCTGAAGAAGAAATGCTGTTATAAAGTTTTGCAATCATCTCTAAAGCTGGGTGACTAAATATCAAGATTTTTTTTCCCAGCCACTTGTAAATAAGCTGTTTCTCACTCTCTCAGACATGCACTGGGCCACGCTTGTGCCGTATCACGTGCTGGGCCGCTGTGTAAACATCCAGAATGCACTTCTTTATTCTTCTTCATGTTCCTCTCTAAAGTTCTCCTTTGTGGGTGACGCCAACAAAAGTTCGGCTACTATGACAATACCCATCTCATTGTACCCCTTCTTCCTTTGTTTTAGCATGGGACTGTGAACTGTTTGGCACAAAGATAGACTTTTGCTCTTTCTGCACAGCACTTATTGCAGCAGAGTTCTGATGCAGACAAGATTTTCTAGGCACTGCAATACATGGTGTTCTCATCTCAGTGGTGAATAAGGGTAATCTGATACTGTCACAAACTGCCTTAAAAGGCTTCTTTAGCTGTTCCAATTTTACTCCTCTGAAAAGAATGCTTTCAAAATAGTCTGTTGCAGTGACTGTGCCATATGTGAGAAGCCTGGTTTCCTTCAGAACTATTTGCCTTTCAGAAACACTCACTTTTACAAAAACAGTGCAGTGCAGTCAGTTCAGAAAAGGTCTTTGGAGAAGGCATTAAACTATGAAATAATTTACTTCCCAGGAGTAAAGTGAAATTACAACTAATTTCCTTTAGAGCCTAACTTTTTTCAAATGTCCTAATGACTCATCAAGAGGTCCCACGTTTCCCAATAATCTCCTTTGAAAGACGAAAAGTTTCATGTTGTTCATGAAAGAACAACAAATCACTCTTTCAGGAATGTGAGGACAAGCACAAGTTACCATGGAGTTGGCTCAGATATAAAACTGAAGCATATCAGCTATTTTATGATTGCCACTCCAAGATCGCTGATACGCTGCATCTCAAAGCAGCTTACTGCATTTTCAGTGAAGGATAAACTAAGTCACACTTACCTGGCACTAAAAGCACACATAGGATCAGTTACTGCAAAGAACCATACGTAGGTGTGAACATGCTCCTCCCGTCAAAAAGCTGTAACTGATCCTACATAAAAAATCAGGTTCATGTAAAGCAATAGCAACCACAAAATTGCCTCAGTGTCAGCGTGGTTGCTTCTCCCGTAATGAACACACAGCATCTGTAGCCTAACTTGCCTTGCAACAACTTGAGTGTGTGCTCAGAATCCAAGCACCTAAGTACCGTATTTAATTTGGGACACATCTGAATCCACACACTGCGACAGAGAGCTTCCTTCTCAGAAGAAACACAAGCAGTGTGACTTGAAAAATAAGGACATGACAGTGCTGGTAATAGGACCCAGATCTTCCCAAACTGTCTTTCACCAACAGACTTTCCTTCCCCTCATCTATCTTTGCAGACCAATCGTAAAAATCCTTCCAGCTTCTGAAAAGCTTGAAAATTGTTTTAATGTGTACAAAAGGAGGCAGAAGCAGACCTGAAGAAATAGGAGTTTGGGGTTGATGCGATTCACAACATTGACCACAGCTTTTCTGTGATGGTATAGTTTGGTTTTCATGCTCTTAGTGTAGTATTTTTCTTCCAAAGATTTTTAAATTTAAAATTTAACTCCTTCTGCACCCTGTGATCAGGACAACTAATTTTTTAAAACAGTATCCTCCTTTTATTAATAGGTAAGACATATTCAAAACTCTTTATTTTCTTAGTATAAATATATATATATGTTATTGTAAAAAAATACTCACGATACCCAAGCTGAGAAATAACAAAGCTGTACTCTTCAACATTATGGATGCTCGCCAGATCCCCATCCTCTTTCCTGCAAGATGTTAAGGCATCTTTCCATATTTTGGGGTCCCTGTGAATGATGTAACAGTGACCAGCATACGACATCCATTGATCAGGACATCTAATAGGCACATTAGTCTCTGAAAAGAAAAATTACCATGAAGAGTTTCAGAATTCTATTCTTAACTAAAGACTGAAAATCACATAAGGAAAGATTTAACAAAAAAATTAATTATATGTTTTCTTCATGAAGAACATCAGAGCTGAAAAATATGTACAGGGATAATAATTGCATACATGATTAAAAGTTGAGACTTCCACTTTTTTTTTAAAGAACACCACAGTTGCAAACAAGTGCTTGCATCTTGTGAAAAGACAGAATTAAAAATTACCATAAAACACAGTTTTGACTTTTATATACATACAGACATACTAAAAAGTAAGGTCTGCAGAGCTGTGCTTTATCATTTTTTTACACTCATGTCAGCATTTCTCTTCCTCCTCCATGCTGTATAGCTGTATGTTAAGAAACTGGGTTTAGAAAAAATATTTATGAGGGTCATTTTTTTTCCCCAAACCTTAGGCATTTTATGGATTAGCCCCATTTGCTAGACTAGCAAAGAAAAAATAACTGGTTCTACAGGACCATGAGAGAATCCAAATAAGAATACTGCTTTTAGGAATCCTTTTTAAAAGCTTCATTGAGAAAATTATGCTGTCAAAGTAAATGATTTATGCTTAAAACTTGTTTTTAGAAGTTCAGCAGAACAGTACCAGAGTACTGCCAACAACCACACTGCTGTTCAGCAAACAATTCAGCCTTGGGAGTAGTGCCACCCAAACACATAATAAACAGAATATTGCTGTTGTAGAAACAAATTATAATTCTTGCAGCACTTTATCTATAATCAGCAGATGGGTTTAGCAAACACCAATATATAGAGTAGAACAAGGACAGCAGGTTTGCAGAAATTCTGTTGGCAAAAAAAACTTGTGTATGTCAGGGAAGGAGAAGCACTGTGTTTGTGTATGACTGTGACGTACATTCTGTGGAAATATTTCAGTAGGCATCCAAAGTCATGACCAGTCAGGCCCAGGTTGCAAGCACATATCCTGTTTCAACTGGAATATGCTGATTATTAGTAGGTGCTTAGCATCACAACACAGATTTCCAGCACAGCTATAAACAGTCTGCTGTTTGCAGACCTGCCTCAAAAAAGTGCTAGCATGTTCTCACGAAGCTTAAGTAAAACTGAACTTTGCCACCCCAGGACTAGGGGCTCAGTGCTTGGTCAGAGCCCTGTCAATCTTGCCACAGGAGAGGAAGAACTGGAATAGAGAGTGGGGGAACCCCGGAAAAACAAACTGAATGTACATGGTCGTGTTGGGAGAAATGAGAGAGGACAGAGGTGGCAAATGCTCTTGTAGAGGTGAGCCTAATGTTTCAGAGAGCTCCCTAATTTGTCCTATGTCTGGTCTCAGCTCTGAGCATATGCATGTTACAGTGTTTTGCTATAACAGTCAGAGAATTGCTTTGAAATTGTTTGCAAACTTGTTTGTGAACAGAGAAGGACTTGTGGGTGTTGTGATGGTTGGAGGCTGTCTTGGGCACAGGGATCATGGAATGATAGAGTTTTTGATTCTTGGAGAAGTAAGGATGGGAGTGAATAGAACTGCTACCTTGGATTTCCGGAGGGCCCACTTTGGCCTGTTTAGGAGCCTGGTTGACAGAGTCCGTTGGGAGGCAGTCCTGAAGGGCAAAGGAGTCCAGGAAGGCTGGACATTCTTCAAGAAGGAAATCTTACAGGTGCAGGAACAGGCTGTCCCCATGTGCTGAAAGACGACCCGGTGGGGGAGAAGACCAGCCTGGCTGAACAGAGAGCTTTGGCTGCAGCTCAGGAAAAAAAGGAGAGTTTATGGCCTTTGGAAGAAGGGGCAGGCCACTCAGGAGGACTACAAGGATGTCGTGAGGTTATGCAGGGAGAAAATTAGAAGGGCCAAAGCCCAACTAGAACTTAATCTGGCTACTGCCATAAAAGACAATAAAAAATTGTTTCTATAAATACATTAGCAACAAAAGGAGGGTTCAGCAGAATCTCCATCCTTTATTCGATGCAGGGGGAAACATAGTGACAAAGGACAAGGAAAAGGCTGAGGTACTTAATGCCTTCTTTGCCTCAGTCTTTAACAGTCAGACCAGTTGTCCTTGGGGTACCCAGCCCCCTGAGCTGGAAGACAGGGATGGGGAGCAGAATGAAGCCCCCATAATCCAAAGGGAAATGGTGAGTGACCTGCTATACCACGTAGACACACACAAGTCTATGGGGCTGGATGGGATCCACCCAAGGATACTGAGGGAGCTGGCGGAAGTGCTCACCAAGCCACTTTCCACCATCTATCAGCAGCCCTGGCTAACCGGGGAGGTCCCAGTCGAGTGGAAGTTAGCAAACGTGACGCCCATCTACAAGAAGGGCCAGAAGGACAATCTGGGGAACTGCAGCCCTGTCAGCCTGACCTCAGTGCCAGGAAAGGTTATGGAGCAGATCATCCTGAGTGCCATCACGTGGCATGTACGGGACAACCAGGGGATCAGGCCCAGTCAGCATGTGTTTATGAAAGGCAGGTCCTGCTTGACTCACCTGATCTCCTTCTATGACAAGGTGACCCTGCTTAGTGGATGAGGGAAAGGCTGTGGATGTTTACCTGGACATTAGTAAAGCCTTTGACACCGTTTCCCAGAGCATTCTCCTGGAGAAACTGGCTGCTCATGGCTTGGACGGGCGTACTCTTTGCTGGGTAAAAAACTGGCTGGATGCTGGGCCCAAAGAGTTGTGGGGAATGGAGTTAAATCCAGCTGGCGGCCGGTCACAAGTGGTGCTCCCCAGGGCCCAGTATTGGGGCCAGTTCTGCTGAATATCTTTATCAGTGGTCTGGACGAGGGAATCAAGTGCACCCTCAGTAAGTTTGCAGATGACACCAAGTTGGGCAGGAGTGTTGACCTGCTGGAGAGTAGGAAGGCCCTACAGAGGGATCTGGGCAGACTGGATCGATGGGCTGAGGCCAATTGTATGAGGTTCAACAAGGCTAAGTGCCAGGTCCTGCACTAGGGTCACAACAACCCCATGCAACGCTACAGGCTTGGGGAGGAGTGGCTGGAGAGCTGCCTGGCAGAAAAGGACCTGGGGGCGTTGGTTGACAGCCAGCTGAATATGAGCCAGCAGTGTGCTCAGGTGGCCAAGAGGGCCAATGGCATCCTGGCTTGTATCAGAAACAGTGTGGCCAGCAGGACCCGAGAAGTGATCACCCCTTTGTACTCGGCACTGGTGAGGCCACACCTCGAGTACTGTGTTCAGTTTTGGGTCCCTCGCTACAAGAAGGACATCAAGGTACTAGAGCATGTCCAAAGAAGGGCAACGAAGTTGGTGAAGGGTCTAGAGCACAAGTCTTATGAGGAGCGTGAGGGAACTGGGGTTGTTTAGCCTGGAGAAAAGGAGACTGAGGGGAGACCTTATCGCTCTCTACAACTACCTGAAAGGTTGTAGTGAGGCAGGGGTCGAACTCTTCTGCCAAGTAACAAGCGATAGGACAAGAGGAGATGGCCTCAAGCTGCACCAGGGTAGGTTTAGATTGGATATTAGGAAGAATTTCTTCACTGAAAGGGTAGTCAATCATTGGAACAGGCTGCCCAGGGAAGTGGTTGAGTCCCCATCCCTGGAGGTATTTAAAAGACGTGTAGATGTGGTGCTTAGGGACATGGTTTAGTGGTGGGCTTGGCAGTGCTAGGTTAAAAGTTAGACTTGATGATCTTAAGGGTCTTTTCCAACCTTAATGATTCTATGACTCTATTCTATGAAAAAAAATCTAGGCTTATATAGACCTCAAACACACTTAGTGCACCCTTCTGCAAACTGTAAACACCGAACAGAACAGACATCAGCAGTTTAGACAGGGCTACAAAGACAGTCAAAAAGGTATATATTCCCCAGTGAGTCTGCGCAGTCTCTTTTTCAGACCAAAGGAGACTGTGAGACTCTTACTGTAAACATGAAAGCAACTATGGCAGGGTGGGAGGCTCTTTTGCTTGTAAATCCAGTAACACCAGGGAATTTGTTGCAGGCCACAAAACAAGAAAAGCTGTTGACAGTTTAGTTTCTTTGGTGCAAGTCTTTTTGAATGACATAGCTGGGGATTTCTCTGTAAGAGAAAGTCTTCAGTTCTTCATTTCCAGTACTCAGCAAAAATGAACTCTGTGCTTCCCTATTTTCCTTTTAAAGAACATACATGACAACACAAAGCCACACAATCTATTTTTCATCCTAATGGAAACAAGTACTACTCCCTGAACTTCAATTGACTTAAAAAAAAGAAGCAATGCAAATTAAAAGAAATAAGATGTAACAAAGGAAATCATATTAATGTGTAAAAAAATGTTATCCCAAGTATCAAGCTGATGAATTTACTGTGGAATAGATCAAGATACAGAAATGAAGTTTGTAAGCATAGAATGGTTATTCCTCAAATCGAGAGCAAATATTTTTGTAAATTATAACCTTGGCTTCCTAAAGTCTGAAGAACTCGCAGTGATTGACTTCAGTGTCTAAAAGGGTGAAAGCACTAGCTGAAGTTTGTCTCATGATTCAGGCATTCAAATTTCTCTCGCTCACACGTGTTCTCTTTGGTCTGATAAGAGAAAGCTCACACAGCAGTCACAACAGTGACACTAAGAGCATTTATTTGCTCTAATAGAATGTTTTCTGAAACATTTGGAAACTTAATACTTTAAGTTCACTACACACTGTTGGATTGGGATGAAATCTATTTTGGCAGTCACTTGGTGGAGGTAGACAGATAGCCTTTCCTTAGAAAATTAAGTTAAACAATAAGCAAGTTTTGCAAGTGAAATTAACAGGTTCCTATTAATCCACTTTGCTGTATTACAGGGCAAATGTGAAGCCCTAAGATTCTGCATCACTTAGATGTATACAATGATGTGGCCCCCTGCTGGAAAAAGCACTTTTGTTACAAAAAAAACTGTACAGCTGTTGGCTTCATGAAAATCTTCATCTGGAACAAAAATAAATATTCTGTAAAGATTTTTCTCTACTTTGTTTTGGATACAAGCATGATTATATTCTGTTGTAAAATGTTTTTCTGTCCCACAGACCTCGCATACTGCCTTGTTAGACTCAATTGTAACTTCTAGGGTTAAAATTTCAAAGGATTGTCCCTGTGTTTAATGTTAAGTGCACAACTAAGTGCGTGTATGAATTTGCGATTAATTTATTTCTTGATTCAGGAGCCCTAGTCAGGAAAACATCATCTGCCATGAGCTTTCCTTTACATCATTAAAAGCTGAGGGCACTTAACACCTTGCATGATCGCATGCTTATTCCTTTTATGACTTCCCCCCATGGGACATTTTGGAAAATATTTTATGAAGTGAAACACTGCCAAACTCTGGTTAATCTGTCACCATGTTTACTCAGCAATTTCTGTACAATTGAAAACTTTTGTCTCATTTCTGTTCTTCCTACAAATTACTGGTAAAATGCGGCAGGGGGAGAATCAAAAGCCTAATGCGTAAGAAAGAAATTATCATTAGACTCCCCAAACTGAAATGCAATCTAAATAAGATAGCAGCCAGTATTGAATTAATAGTATATTTAAAGGCATCAGTGTTTAAGAACTGATGTATGAAACCTGAAAAGCTGAGCAGTAGCCAACTGAACAATGTAAGACAACCTATATAAATTAAACTACCTGGTTATCAGCTGTATACAAATACTAACAAAACTTTACATCTTAATTTAGGAAGAATTAAAATATGCACTAAATCCTTCTCAGCTAAGGCAACAAATATGCTTGATTTCAATACTGAAGTATTAATTTAATTAGGTATTAAATATTTATTTCAATATTTAATTAATGAGACACTAGCTCATTCTTGTGGTTTTTTTTCTCTTAGCAATAAAGCAAAAAAAATTAGGCAGAAATCTCTGTCCTAAGTGTTTTTGTCTGGACTGCTTATATATTGGCAAAAGCAGGAAAAGCATTAAAAAATATGTTTTTTAAGCCAAATGTCAAACACTGAGTTTCCAAAACATCTGGTTTGCCAATAATGCATATTAATAAATGGACTGGAAATCCAGCAATGGTTTAGCTTTCTGCTAAATAATGTCAGTGGATTTAGGAGATACCTGTATGTCCTGGAAAGAGAAAAAAACTTGGAAAGAACAAAAAGGAGGAGTGATGAAACAAAGGAATAAGTTACAAGGTTTTTATAGTACACAAAGAGATAATGAGGAAACAGGTCTAAATAAAGCTATGAAAACTGATCCCTGTTTTGTCTTTCTTATGTACATTAGGCAAGTGCCAGAATTACATTTCTTCTGAAAAAGTGTCTCTCTAGATATAATTTAAATAATTTCATAAGTAAGTTAAATAGTTTTTATATATATGCAAAGAAATAATTGTATATATATCTATACATAAATATATATCTATTTTTAAAATACATATATAAAAATTATTTAACTCTCTCAAAAGAATTTGTAAAAATTCCTCTAGTTCACTACCAACTTGCACTGGCAAACTCACTCTATTCCATAAGTAGTAAAAATGACAGCAAAAAGAAACAGATTAGTTTCACTGAGTACATGGGGCTTTAGATAATTACATCTTGTTTTTTAAAACATTAAATTATTTCTCTTTTTATTTTATGAACGAAACCTGACAGTTCTGCTTGTTTTTGGAAAAGAGAACTCCACCATTTCTGCAATTTAGGACTCAAAGCTACTGAAGAAAGATTACTATACAGGAAGTAGGGAAGCCAGAACAGAAAGGAAGTACACACTGTTCACTTTTACCGGGAATCTTGGTCAAGCCACAGTCTGCAGAGACTTTTGCTTGGTTTTACCATGTGCAATAACAAATACCTATTAGAACTACAGATAAGAAATGCTGGTCATTTATAATTTGTTGAGGATTTATTACCAAACCTACCTGTAGGAATAATGAAAGATTCTAAAGTAGCATTTCCTCGTTTACAAATATAGCCAAGTTTCTGATTGCATTCCCTATTCTCCCACTTAGCACCTTTGCCAGGATTTAATGCTGCACAGATTTTTCCAGGTTCTGGAGAAGGATGTCCTTTAAAAACAAAAACAAAACAACACCTCAACAACAACAACAAAGTACAAGCACATCATGGTTACCCTCCCAATTACTCTCACTTCCTTATCTGTTCCATGCTTTAATTATAAGATACATTACATATAGACAATTGTGATTCTCCACAGTCCTTTAGACTGAATGGGCTGTACATTCCCTTAAGAGATATTTTTTCACAACAACCACAAGCTGAGACATTTATCCAGTTCACAATTTAACAGCCTTTTCACAAGTTCACAGTCTTGATTGAAGGTATTACAGTGCACCTATTTTGTTCAGGTTTTTTCCCTTTCTAAATGAAGAATGTCTAAACTCCAGAACACAATCTTTAGGTGAAAAAATTGTTCAGTAAGCTAGTCAAATTCTGTACTTAGTGTAACAGTAAAGACAGAAAGATAATAAGAAATTATTTCACTAATGTGAACTTCTTGTCCACTTATCTAAACAATACGACAATAGCAGGATATTTGGATATTTTCAGTTGAAGATTAGCATTAGCACTAACAGGAACATCTAGAAGAAAAGTAGAACCTGTAGAACAGAACAAATTTCTGCAATAAACCAGATGAACTTTTCAAGATCTGGTCTAACGTGATTAAACTTAACATGGATTTTCTTTCATTCCTGAACACATGCCACTATATTACATAACAAGCAAGTGTCAGTACTTTTCGGCAATAAACACAGCAAAACAATACTTTTTAGTGTGCAGGATTGTTCACTGAAAATTTTCTTATATCATTATGATTTCATTACCTTAGATTAGAGTTAGTCTTATATTTGCAGTCATGTTATATCTTCTTCCCATAGGAGAAAAAGATATGCTTACTTCAAAAATACAAATTTAAATTGTTTTAATGTACAAAAAAAGTTCATCTGTTTGCAGTTAGCTCTTCCAAGTGCCTAACCAGCATAATTTTAGTTTAAATGTTGATAACTTAGTTCCCATGTTTTTCTGTTATTTATTTAGAGCTAGTGAGATGGAAGAATATGAAGCTTACACAAATTCTTTTAAAATATACTAGTGGAAGAACAGCCAGCTCTTGAACATCCAGGGTAATGGGAATGAAATAGAGGTAGGCTATCCAAAGTAAAGTCATGAAGGAGATAGCACAAATATAAAATAGGTTATACGGACTTAAGAGTATTACCTTTGAATGAATTAAGAAACATAAGGAGTTAAAGATTAAATGGAGCCCATTTTGGTTACACCAAAACCCATCTAATCCTTTACAGGACAACTGAGAGTTGTCTGCAGTTTTAACAACCACGAACAGCTCCCCTTGCCACTTTGGCTCCACCTCACAACCAGTTTTCCTCCACTCTTCATTACATGCAGATCCTCATCAGTGCACTTGGATGACAGACCTATAAATACCTTCACAGCAACTTGCAGTTCAGGCCATCTGTTTGCCTTGTGTGCTCACTCCATTGGAGAGCTATTTATAAAATAGTTCCATTCACTCTTCAAAGCTTACCTACTCAAGAAGTTTGTCCACATAAAATGTGCTTTTGGTCTTATCTACATAAGGAAGCCATTGGATGATATGATGGAGCGTGCATTTATAGTTACTGCAGGTTAAATACATGTGACTTGCTCAATGAAGATAAAGAAGAGTATTTACACTGCATAACTTCAGACATCTACTTTAAATTAGTCTCCAAAGGCTTTCTGAACAGCCAGTGCAAGAAAACAAGGGTCCTGCAAAAAGATGCCTTAACATAGGCACTCTGAACGGTAAAGTGGAAAAACACCTCTTATTCACCGTGTATACAGATGGCATAGGGGACTCGCTTTTTAATAATGGCACCAGAGTTCAACATTGCAACTACAGGTGTGAAGTAGCTGAGTTTGCTTTAAAGTAGACTAGGCTAACATGTCCAGTTTGATATGTGTTACTGCCATGGGTAGGTTAATCCCAAATGAAAATGGAAGTCTAACCTTTAAGCAAATAACCAAAACAAATTGGAAAAGAAAGGAATTTAAAACAAACAAACAAACAAACATACACTGACCAGTCTAATCTCACAAACGAAGACACCTATAGCATCAGATTTAATCTGTAGTCATATAGAAACAAAGTACATTAAGAAGATATACAAATGAAGTGTGAATAGATGACTTTTAAAACTTTCCTCTGGATTTTGAGGCTACCATTTCCATTGTGAATAATAAATTAAGCCCAGCGTGTATCCCTAGCATAAGGGCCGTTACTCACAGTGTTTATAGCCACAGTCAGAACCTGTCAACATCAAAACAAGCTCAATAATTGCAGGAGACCAGAGTACTAGAAAAGAAACATGTTACACAATGACCAAATTTTTGCCTTTTAAACTGAGTAGCAACATATTTAACCTTACCTGGAACCCAATTTAAATATCGAAAAGGAGCACCACCAACCCATTGCCATCCGCTGTTGAAATTCAAACTGTTAAGACCAAACCAGAGAGCAGAACTCAGTCTGCCAGTCAAACCTAGGTAACAGAGACAAAGAGAGATACTGGAAGTGCACAGCAACAGCAAACGCTTTCTCAAAACTTGAGAGCTGAATTCTAGCTAAACCATCTGTTTCTCCATTTTCCTAGTACAAGTTTTAACAACTTTTAACCTTTTAGTTAAGGTGGCTATGCTAAACCTGCAAAACATGTCATCTTACTTGGGTCACTTTAGTTTTAGAGTTCTCATGTTTTTAGGTGTGGAGAATTTTATTACAATAGAAAACAAAATGACACTTCTGCATGCTCTTTGTAAACCGATGATCATAAATATGAAACAAATATTTTTTCCAGAATTATAAAATATTAAATTGATACGGTTGCACAAAAGGTCACAAAACCAAAAATGAGTTTTCTAAAATGAAACGTGAATAGTTTCCTATTGTGTATTTTCTCTTCCAATAAAATTAACAAATGTGAGTTTCAAATTTACAAAATACTGTAAAGTAAAAAAACTGCTTGCATTTTATCAAACTACATTACAATGCAATTATTCCAAACATCATCTTTTTAACAGCACATCTTGTACATTTTTCAGACTCATCTGATTTCACTTCTTTAGCCAATGATAAGTCAGGCTGCTAAAACCAGTTCCAAATTAATCCTCCAGTTCTGCAAAGCACCTAGAAATATCATGCTTAAATATGGTCCTGCTGAATTTTCTAACATTATTTATAGTCATTATTAATCAATTTTCCATTTCTGCCTGTTGTGTAAGACTTGGAAGCCCAGGTTCTGGTCTTTTTGAATTAAATGTATTTCTGCACAGCTCACAGAAAATCATTGCACAACATGTATTATTTAAGTTAAGCACTGGAAAGGACTGGAATGTCATACTAGAGCCTGATTTGGCACCAACATATTAATATGTTCCAGTACTTCTTCTGTACAAACAAGTTGTTATTAAGACAGTCAAGAACTGAGCACGACAGGAAATCCTGGTTCTGCCAGGAGAGCTGTAGAATGAAAAACTGATTTTCACATACATTTGGCATCAATATCTACTAGTTTGCAATTAAAACACACCAACTAATAACTCACTTCTATATGTCAGTGCCAGATTGCTCACTTGAGCATTAATTTCAACAATAGTTTCATCACACTCAGTAAAAAAAAAAGACCCATGTTTTGACCAAACCCTTGAATTGAAAACAAAAGTTTAGACAGAACAGACTGTTCATAGCATTGAAAATACATTTATCATTCCTCTAAATTGGAAAAATATGGATTTGATGGATGAACTATTAGATGGGTAAGGAATTGGCTGGATGGCTGCATCCAGAGAGTTACAAGTCAATGGCTCAATGTCCAAATAGAAACCAGTAAAAAGGTGTGTTCCTCTAGGGTCTATATTGGGACCAATACTATGAAATGTCTTCATCAATGACATAGACAGTGGGATCAAAGGCACCCCCAGCAAGTTTGCAGAGGACACCAAACTGAGTGGTGCAGTCAATATCGTGGAGGGAAGGGATGGCACACAGAGGGTCCTTGACAGGCTTGAGGAGTGGGTCCACGTGAACTTCATTAAGTCCAACAACACCAGGTGCAAGGCCCTGCACCTGGGTCAGGGCAATCCCCAATATCAATATGGACTGGGGTATGAATGGATTGAAAGCAGCCCTCTGGAGAAGGACTTGGGGATACTGGTGGATGAAAAAATCAGCCAGCAATGTGCGCTTGCAGCCCAGGAGGCCAATCATATCCTGGGCAGCATAGAAAGAAGCATGGCCAGCAGGTCAAGGGAGGTGATTCTGCCCCTCTAACTCAGCTCTGGTGAGACCCCACCTGGAGTACTGCATACAGTTCTCAGGTCCCGAGTACAAGAAAGACATCGACCTGTTGGAGCAAGTCCAGAGCAGGGCCATGAAAATTATCAGAGGGCTGGAACAACCCTCCTGTGAAGAACGGCTGAGAGAGTTGGAGTGGTTCAGCCTAGAGAAGGGAAGGCTCCGGGGAGACCTTATCATAGCCTTTCAATATATACAGGGGGCTTATAAGAAAGGTGGAGAGAGACTTTTTACCAGGCCCTGTAGTGACAGGACAAGGGGCAATGGTCTTAAAATGAAAGGGGGTAGATTTAGATCAGACATAATGAAGAATTTTTTTACAACAAAGGTGGTGAGACACTGGAACAGGTTGCCCAGAGAAGTTCTGGATCCCCGTCATTAGAAGTGTTCTAGTTCAGGTCAAATGTGGCTTTGAGCCACCTGATCTAGTGACTATAGCAGGGGGAGTGGACTGGATGATCTTTAAATGTCCCTTCCAACCCAAACCATTCTCTGATTCTAAGAACTTGCATAGTACAACATATGGCATAGAAAAGTTTATCTTCCAACTGATGTAACATATTCAAAATATTTTCTAATCTATTTAATAGGTGAATTAGTGGACTACTTCATGTGTGTACACAGGCTAAGAAGGCCATAAAAAGGAGACTGTCTCATTATAGAATGTAAATGTTTTCAAGCACAAATTCAGGACTGAATTTTTTCAGAGAAGTTTGGAAATTACTTCAAAAAAATGTTGAAGGAGATTGAAAATAAAACAAGCTATTTGTAAGTCGTTTTGTTTATTGGTTCTTTTTCTTTCTTTTCACACTTTAGCACATACTGATTATACGACAGCTTTAAAGAGACAGGCCCAAAACACTGACTAGTACACATAACAAGTAGAGCAAAAAATGGTGCAATCTTGGTATCTGCATCTTTGGTTTACAAATTATTTTGCATTTTACTGCATTCCAACATTCATTCTTTATTGCTTGCATTACTTAATTGCTGTATTTTTTATGTTACCGTAAGTGTCTGGCAGTATTAAATCAGGACAAAATAATCATTATCTGTCTGATTTTTCCAGCTGAATCATTCAAGATAACAATTTTAATCTACTAATTACCAGAATTGAACAAATATCCATTTTCAGGATGGAGCATGCTATATAAGTGTCACTGCTACAATAATACACTTTTTAAAAAAAAAAAAAAACTGATGGATATTACACTACCTGTCAGGTATGTTTGTTCATGCAACTCTGTGATGCTTAATAACTCTGCCTTCTGTTGTTGACAGCTTTTTCTTGCCTGGTGCCATTTCAGAGCTGCCTCTGAGTTTATCTGGTACTGGACATTTGTTAAAGGATCGGTATTCCACAACAAATCAATGCTATTAACTGTAGGGAGAAAAAGAAATGCCATAACAGATCATGAAGATGGAGCCAGAAAAAAAATACAGAATAAATCACTTAGTAAAAATACACAAACCTAGCCACTGCAATAGAGAAATGGGTTGAAAGGAGTCCTGAGGCTCTCTAATGTGTTAGTAAATCCAGGGCAGAGCTAAACCATGACAGCCGTGTTGGACAGTACACAGGTAATGAAACAGTGTCACCATTTTCTCTGACATAACAAAGCTGCTGTTTAAGATAGAAGATGAGTGGCTACAGTCATGCTAAAGGAGTTGATTCCTCACTGTGGAGAAAAAGACTAAAAACTTCCAGACTCATGCTAGCTAAGGTATACATCAAGCTGACCACTTTTCTGAGATAAGAAACTCCAATTTTTTTACAAATTTTGAGTACTATATAAAGTGGCTATGGATTTTCTTACTGTGATAGAGGTAATCAGACCCAAGCACTGAACACAAAACTTACATTATCAGCATCCATCTCACCCTTTCCTGCAATTCCTGATTTGTCTTATGCATGTATCTGACATACCACCATGCTTTCTTCTCTGCCACATGATCTCACTGTGATCTCTTTGAATACCTGAACTTGGCACTTTTAGGCAATGCCAAACCAGTGAAAACATCATCCAGCAGGGCCCAACATTAGATGTGGCCCCACAAGGTACCACACTCCTTACACTGCTGCAGCCTCTCCTGGCTCGTCTCAACTGAATCCTCACAACAAGCAACAGACAACAGTGTGATCTCCCTCTGCCAAAAATGGAACCTACAGGTGACCCTAACACTGAGCTAACTATCACTCCATAAAGAGATTCAAGTTGCATGACAAAAGCAGAATATAGCAGGGTTCGCTGTATGTCTGCTGACAATGGAAAATGACTGAAATTCCTGCAGCCTGTATCAGTTTCTCAAGTTGCAAGCTGTGAAAAATTTGAGAGAAAGAGGTCTTTTCCTTTTCCGAATCCAGAGAGCTCAGAAAACCTAAGTGTGCAAATAAGAGGAAAACAGTACAATAAACAAAACTCAGGACAAAGGATGATACATGTTAAATGTCAGGAGGTCAGTAACCAGGTCCACTTTTTCCTGTATTATATGTGATAGTCTATAGATAATATGAAGTGCTTCTTTTCAAATTAGCCTCAGAAAACAAAAATCAAACATAACCTACTGTAATATTGACATTTGACTAAAATTAGGAACTTTCATCCAATTATCATTATCCACAAACTAACTTCTGTCCAAAATATTTTATGACTATCAGAAGGCAAAATTTCTTTGCTACACTATGTTCTACAAGACCATAAATTCCTATGCATAAGCACAAGCCTAGAATACAATAGAAATTGCAAAAATATTGAAATCTATAATTCAATAAAGAAAACTGGCTCTGACTTGATCGAAAGGGTTTTATAAATCTTCTACAATTATTACAGAGGAAGAGGTAAACAAGACTATTTAAATATTTCCTCATTCTCTGCACTTTTTGTTTCCTTCCTAGTCAGCTGCAAGTTTTATGCATCACTTAGAAGGCTTTCTAAATTCTTCACAGAAATTCTAGCTATTTCATCTGACAAGAAAGGGGCCTCAGTGGACTTTTGCCCGCTTGAAAACAGCTATAGGCATACCTCATGACTTACTCTCCTGATGGTCCTACACTCTGCAACCTGTTGTCTTCCCCAACACCTACTTTTACATTGCAGTGCAACATACAGCTCAAAAAGACACAGTGTAATCTGTAAAGAACCAGTATTTCCTAGGCTACTAAAAACTGTCTGATGTAGCAACACTTCTCAGTTTCTTCCTGTGGGATTTAAGTTTCTACTGTCACTGCATCAGCATCTCTTTTTAAAGCACCAAATAAAGGGTCATAGACACAATTACGTCACCTCCACCGGTCAAATTTCTACACCTCTATTGAGTATAATAACTATTACAAGTATAGTCTTATGCCCTCTTCATTTTGGAAAACATTTGAGCTGGTTTCGCTCACAGTCAAAAAAGTGACTGGTTCCATTATGATAATTTCACTGTATGACCAGGCCCCAGTATGAACAGCTGTAACAGTTTGCATCACATATTTTCATATTGACACTTCTGCTCCCCCAGACAGTTTAAGAAACAACAAACACTGTAATCTTATTAAATGAACTTTAACATACAAAGACTTCAATGTTCTATGTTTAAAGGTGCTGTTGGAGTTTATTAACTTCTCATGCAGTGCATTCCTTTTTCACAGGGCTGACTAAAACTTCTGCTACCACAGCCTGTCTCTCATTAAAATATACGACCCAAACTTGAATATTTTATAGCCAGTACTGAAGAATCAGGAAGGAAACATGCAGGCAATCAGCATAAAGCAGCTTTTTCCAAAAACAATCACAGCCATCTGAATGAATTTCCTTGAATTGTGCCAAAGAATTAAACAAAATTTTAATGATGCCTCCTATTTGCTGTACTCAAAGAACGCTAGACAGGTAGCATTCTTAAGTTGATCTTGCATGTGCTGTATTACTGGGATTGATATGCCAAACATGTTTTTAATATCTTGAAAATAATACTGGCATAGAAAAAAAAAAAAAAACCACGTAATTTTTATTTGTCTGAAATAACGAATGCCACATTCATAGAAATCAGGCAAGGACACAAATACTTCCTCATCAAACCAGTTAAGATCAACCCACACTGTTTTCTTCACATCAGAGGAAAGACATGTTTTTCTCCTTAGCTCTGACTGCATTCAGCTGGCATTTTACAGCAAAACACAGTTATAAAGAAGAAGGGAGGGAGAAGTGCTACCTCTTTCAGCATGACAGAAGAAGCAGCAGCTTGCAGACAAAATGCTTAGTACATATTTTACAGAAGTTCACAGAAATTTTATTCAAATTTAAAAGAATTCAAATATATACAGGCATATTACTCCAATTTACTTAAAGTAATACCAACATTTCTAAATAAAGTTCTGTATATTCATAATACTATGGTTGAAACTCTAACTATACACAAACCAGGGAATTTAGAATATGAATACTTCTCATTGTTTTTAAATACAAAACTACAACATAGCACACAGATTTGGGAAATACTGGGATTCAGTAAAAAGTTCATGTAAGTTCCTTCACGTTTGAAAGGCAACTCACTCTACAAAGTAGTCTTAATTTTCAGTTAAGCTATATTCTAGCTTCCAATTCTGCTGCATAAACTTCTACAGGGCCTTTTGCATATACTAATGTAATATCTTTACACATAATTAACTTTCTGTTTAAGTAAATGGTGTAATTACAGATTACAGCGTATGATCAACACACTTTCACCTGGATGTAGGTGGTCAATTTTTTTTTATGCCGAGTCCTATATTTGCATATTTAAGTAGTGCATGGTGACAGAAAAATGCACCATTTCAAACTGTATTTTGTACAGTAAAGCACATGTTAAGGACACCAATATTTCCAGGCAGCTGAGTAACAGCACAGAAGAATCTTGAACATACAAAACTTACATTTCAATGGGCAAAATCCATACATCTTGTCTACATCAAAGTTTGAAGTGGTTCCACACCAGAACCAGCCATCTGATCGGCCAGCATCTGTGCAGTCAGCATACCATTTATCACCAAACTTAAAAGGGAATACACAAGGTGCTCCGTTGGCATTTCCTTTCACTGTGTAGGTATCTAAGGAGACACAACAATTTAAAAATGTATAAGCAGTAATAAGCATGGGATACATATCTGTTCAGCTTTATGATCATATTATAGCGTATCAGACCAAACAGAACTTGCTAGCTTAGTATACAAACTGTACTAGAAATGAGACATTGATAATTTTACTCTCTAGGTCTAAGCTGATAACCACGTCCACAATGAGACAAATTTTTGTTGCTTAAGGAGACAACTGACCGGAACTCACTGAGCCAAGACAAGTACATTCCCAGGCTAAATTTTACATGCATAACAATCAAAAGTATAAAATCCACACAGTTAAGCAATTTTCTTTTTAAGCACAAACAACTGCTGATTCTTCTGTCAATAACCCACTCAATTGCTGACCATTTCAGACAGCGAAGAGTACATACATATAAACTTGAAAGGTATATACCACAGAGTGACTCCAATATATTATGCCCAGATAAAATTTCCATTGGCATCTAAAGATAATTTTTGTTTCATCAGAAACCTGAGTTGATGAAACTTATCAAAGTAACTAAAGCAGTTTTCTGTGTGTGCACATATAATGTACACGCATTGATGGGAAGACACACAGAGGAACGCTACTTGACAGGGATTGCTAGAGGTGACATACCAAGGTCACTGTCTCACAGAGCTGCTAGAAAACAAAGGAGGAAGGAATGGCAGGCCATCACTCCATCTTCCCCCTGCCTCCTTTCACATAATTTGCTTTGCTACGGTTCTTTTATTCTGGCTCTAGACCAAGGACTAGTACTGTAATCAGCCTTTGTGTAAACCCTAGAAAATGCATCCTTACCTCCCTCTGTGCCCATTTATGTTTATCAAAGAACACTAAATGGGAAGCCAAATGTATTCCCAGATACTTATCATAAATATAGGTATATATGTATGTATGTATCATACATAACTTTTTCAAATTTAACTATTTCCCTGGAGGTATTTAAAAGACATGTAGATGTGGTGCTTAGGGACATGGTTTAATGGTGGACTTGGCAGTGTTAGGTTTACACTTGGACTCAATGACCTTAAAGGTCTTTTCCAACCTAAACAATTCTACGTTTCTGTTTAAATTATCTTATTTCTTTGTCTAACACTTCAGCACCAACTCTGAGACTCACTTCAAGCACCTAGGAAGGCATCTTCAATATGCTGGAACTGAAGATATCAAGAGTTAATTAAATCCTTGCAGCATAATTCATATTTGTCGACAAAAAACCAAACACATAATCAACAGACTATACACTCACACCATGTCTTTCTGTACACATGTAAATAGTAAAAGCTAACTGTTGTGTGCTAGTTATACACGTGTTCTGAATAACCATAGCCTTTTTTTCCCCTCTCCAAATGAATCACTACCATGCATGGTTAATTATCTATCAGAATGTTGACAACTGACAAAAAAGCAAAACGAAGCCCTCAAAAAACATAAACCACACTCTCAAGTATTGCTGGTTTCACCAGAAGTCACACTCACTGATCATTAATGAGATGAAGGAAATTCTCCTACACTTCTACATATTTTAATTAGATACACATAGAAATGAGTTTGAAATACAGAAATTAATTTACGGAACTTTACCTTCATAGCCTCGAGAACACAGATCGTCTGTGGTTCCGTAGACTTTCCACCTACTCCACAAACCAGATCCCTTGTACAGCATAATATTCCTTTCCTGTCTGTTTCCATAGTTGAAAAACAAATCTTCCCCTTGGATTGCAAAAAGAGTCTCATTTCTGCATTCCCATCGCTGAAGTTCACTAGCTTTGTCACAAGGATACAGAGTGATCGGAACCCAGTCTTTCTTCGAAGGCACTCCCAAGCACAATTTGAATGCTATGCTCATAAGCTGGTGATCTGAGACCCACCTGAATTTTTGTGACTCATTTTCTTGAACGCAAGGAGCAACAGTCACTGAATTAGAACTCTGAGCCAGTACACAGCGCTTGTGATCTTCATTATATATTAAGAAGATGCTAGTATCTGCAAGACAAAAAACACTGGAATCATTTGGTTTGAAGTATCTTACTTACTATCTAAACGAAATATGAATCAGGACACTATTCTTGGGGTTAAAATCTCATCATCTCTTCAGCAAAAGAAGGTGCAGTACTCCAGTGGCCTACATCTGCTAAAGTGACTCTAGAATGCAACTAGTTCAGATGTGGGTACTTTTAAACTATTTTGCAGCAGTGAAAGCATCCACACTCACAAGTGCAAAGCAGCAGAGATGCAAATTAGTGTCTCCTGTAGCTTTAAAGCATGGGTTAAACTGAAGAGAAAAAACATGCTCATGGTATTATTCCAAGCTGCACCCATGGGAGTTACTGAAACAAGGGAGCACACACACCGTGCACTGCAGATCCCAACACTGAGCACTCCAGCAGCACTGGCTCCTTGATCCTGGCACCCAGGCATGAGGAGATGACAACAGCCAGTAAGTTTTTCAGGCTCCATTTCCCCACAGTGGGGAGTTCTGTTCCCATAAGGTCTGCTAAAATCCTTAAAGTCTTAACTGAGGGGAAGAATTTTTGGGCTAGAACAGCATATTCATTTTTCACTCAACTGCAGTAATCAGTGATTTCTTTCTCCTTTCTTACATGTCTCCATTATGAATGAAATACTGACAACGGTGGGATTTGCCATCATCAGGTATGACTCTTAATGACTTACGAAAATCTACAAGGCTCTTCATAGGTCCCAAAGTTATTTCTCCCTCTAAGTAAACAGTGCTCCACAGAATGCATTTTCATTTATTCAAGGTTTATTTCAAAATTGTAACTACTAGAAAAGTTTTTAGAATCTCTTACACTTGGATGTACTATGGAGTGTAACATTTCTGAGCTGGTCTTGCCCAAAGACTGAGAATTTCTCTTCTCTGATCCCCTTGAGATACATTTTAGCACAATAACTTAATAGTTCTCTCTGACACTGGATCACGTAATGTAATAGGATGCTTAAGGTCTTAAAACAGTATTTTAACTGGGCTACAAGCTAGGAAAGAGAAATACTAATTTATGTGACTCTGGGGATTGAAGCTAATTAAAACATTATTTATTTTAGTCTATGATTACCAAATTAAACAAATTCTATAACGGAGAACTGTTTAAGGGGACAACAGGTTAACTACAGAAAATTTTCGCTTCTCTGCTGAGGCTCCAATACGGAAATGATCAGAAGAACAACCTGGGAACAAATAACTCTCTCAGAGAAACAGCTGACCTAGACTTATCTCATCCATGGTTCAGCTTCCTTCTCCTGTCCTTTGGCTTCCAACTCACTGGGAAGTAGTGTAAAACTGATGAGCATGGAGACAGAAATCGTTGCCTTTTGCCAATCTGTTTTACTCACAGACAATACAAGGAAATGTATAATTATCACTGCTGGTGATAACTTTTTTTATTCTGCTTTTCTACTAGCATTTAGCACAATGTTATTGTAAACTGGTACATGCAATGCTTGCAACTCTCCTTTTCCTGAAATCTTATTTGAAGTTTCTGGGTAAAAGAGATGTCACACATTTTCACATGTGTAGAAAACACTGCCTGATCTTTCAAGGTGCTAAAATTGTATTTGTGGCCTAAAATAACATTCCTTATTTTATGCAGCTTATGGTATTAAAGAGAGGATGGTATGCACGTGAAAAAGGTACCCCAGAGTCAAAAGCCTGGGTTGCTGCACCCAAGCCTCAAAGGGTGCAGAGTTTGGGCTTCAGAAACAAGGTCAGAAAGCTAAACAAAAAGGTCTGGCCAGTGTGTGGGGGGGAAGACAAATCTTTGGTCTTCTGCTTTTCTGACTGCACCTTTACAGGTGTGTAAATGCAACACAGCTGCTTATACAAGGCCCCAGCACACACAGGGCTCTGACAGGGAATAATACATAGGTAAGCAGCTAAAGGGCCAACATAGCCAAGCAGGCACTGAAAATAAGTTGGCACCAAAACAGGAAGACAGAACAGGGGGCAGCAGGATGCAGGAGAAACTGTGGCTGGGACTGTAGTTGCAGGATTTCCTTCCCCTCAGAGTTGCTCCTGTCTCATTCATGACCATACAGCAGACTTGTAGCATGGTCCTGTGTTGCTCTAGTTTACAGCTTTATTTCTGTGTTTTTCTGCCTGCTTGGACACCAAAGAGGATTCCCATACAACACTTTCCGTGGGAGTTATTAGATAGCCTAGAAGAATATGAAACAAGCCAGGTATTTGTGCAACACTTTCTATGCCCTGCCAACTCTTCTCTGTAAACACTTGATACTGCTCCCGTCAACATCATGAGATGTATCTGTAAAATGGGCTGAGCAGAATTACTCATATAACCATTAACTGTGTTTCACTGTCCTGTAGCAACATTTGTTATAGAATTCCCGTAACAGGGTGCCATTCTTCATTACAGATGAACTGTAGGTGGTACACTTAAAGGTCCACCACAGTGTGATCATGAGTACCAGAGTCTTGGTACTTTGAATTACACCAATTTCTAACAGACTAATACATATTTTGAAAATTACTCCTGGAAGGAGGTTCTTTAAAATGCATAGGAAAGTGCCAGGCACAGGAACCAACTTACCTCACTGTTATAACCCATCCAGGGAGATCTAGCATATTTTCCCTCAACTGTCCCAAGTAGATCCTAATAGAATTTTTCTCATAGGCTTTCATTTTTCTTCACCCACCACACTGTGACTATTTGCCTATCTCTGGCCCCAGCTTACACCCAAAAAATTGCACCATGTACTGTAAAAGCTCACTGGCCAAGTACGTTTTCCACAGTAGAGATTTCCAGTATGCCAACATAGCTTCACACTCTGCAGCATTTGCAAACTATCAAAGATTATGCAGGTGTAAATCAAGAAGTAACTCGTGAAGCCAGTGAAGCGCTACCAGCATTAAACAGTAATGGAGAGCACCAGAAGAGCACACCTAAGCCAGAAGTGAGAGATGGGGGAGCAATAAGACAGCAAGCAGGCAGGATAACTCTTCTCCATGCAGACTCTCGCTTACCAGATAGCCTGCAATGATTGCTGCTAATTACATAAGGCAAGAAAGGTTACAAGGCAGTGTGATGAAGTTGTGCTTCAGTAGACCTCAAACTGGTGAGCCGAGGATGCTGAGAGGCTTTCGGGAAGGGCAGATACAAAACTTTCACTAAAAAATAGCAGTGCGCTGGAAATCACAGTAATTCTCAGAGCGAGAGGGTGCAAGCTCCAGGTTTCACCAAGAAACACAGCTTTCATCTGTTTTCACAGCTCTATTCCATGCCAATACCTCAGCTACCTTAACTTCCCCCGACACCTTGGCGGCAAGGAGGCAGCTGAGGGAAAGCTGGGTGACGGCGTTAAATTGACTGGGAGCTGAGTCCCTTAGGCTGTGGGGGAAACTGAGGCACTGCCGCTCATGGCCATGTTTGGCGCCCACAACACCATGGGCACCCAAAGGGCTGCCTCGTCAGGCAGCTTCGCCCACGGGGCACCTCAGGGTGTGGGTGAGGAGGGGGAGACAGTTCGGGCGGGCGGCTGAGGGAGGGCCCGAGGGGAGGCGACAGCCTCCCCTCGGGCCCTCCCTCAGCCGCCCGCCCCGCCGCTTCGAGGATCCCCTCAGGCAGCACCGAGGGGGTTAAAATGGCCGCGGGCTTCTCCACCTGTGCGGCTTTTTCCCTCCCGCCCTCAAGCCCCAGGTCAAGCTGGGCTCGGTGCCCGCCGCGACCCCGCTCTTTTCCCGGCACGCCTCATCCCCCCCAGCCCCTGCGGGCACTTACCCAGCAGCGAAAAAACCCGGGGGAGAAGTGCAAGGAAAAGCAGGAGCGAGGACGGAGCCATCGCCGCGGCTTCGCCCGTGGCGCCTCGCCGCTGTGAGGAGAGGGCTTCCCGCCGGGCAGGTCCTCCGCACTTGTGAAGGGCTGGTGGATCGGGGGAAAGCTCTGGGCTCGAAATGATAAGGAAATATCCTGTCACATGGGGCGTTTTGAAATAACAGGAATTCGCTGTTCAAACTTTGCTTTCCTAAGCTGATTTTTTTTTTTCTCCCAGCGGAGGGAAGAGCCTCCTTCCAGGCACATGCAGGTGATAAAGTGGTGATAGCTGAGAGGAGGGCTGGGCGGGTTTTTTGTTGTTGTGGTGATGTGGGGTTTTTTTTTTTTTTAATCCTCTTTGCGGCCCTGACAGCTTTGCATGTGGGTCAGCGGTTGGTTTTTTTTTTTCAAGAAAACGAGCCAAACCCGCGCCGAGGGAGCAGGACATCCCCCTCCTCTCTTTCGGAGGCGAACCCAAGCCTCAAACAGAACCCCCGCTGGAACGGCCGGCTCTCTCCCGAGGGCGAGGACTGCAGAGGCAGCAGAGACCTACTTTTGGGGACCCGGGATTTGGGTTGCCCCCCGTCCCCCATCACTCTGCCCCCGCGTGCGAGCGGGTTGCTCCAACAACCGCCGGGGAGCGGAGCGCGGGCAGGCGGCCGGGGCCGGCACCGGGGACGGGGCGCGGCGGGAGGCGCAGCCGATGCCCGGGGTGGGGGGAAGGAAGGGCCGGAGGGGACGCACGGGCTTAAAAACTCTAACTAGGTATTTTCTGAGCGCCAATAAATTAATTGCAATCGATTGATTGATTAATTGATTGATTGATTTATTCTTCTGACTGTGGTGGCTATATCTGCTGTTAACAGGATTCAGATCTTGCTCATGAATCACAGTGTGAGAAAAACAGAACCCTGCTGGCTAGCTGGGTTTTCACAAGCTGAAGCACCTATCTGGAATGAAATAATCTTTCTGAACAGGTGCCTTTAGAGCACAATCTGCCTTGAGGTTTTTACGGCTTCTTTGCGTGCTGGGTAGGAGACCTCCCCGTGTGCTTTTTTTGTGGGGAGCAGCATGTTATTCCATAGAGGCCGTTATCAGTATATGGTCTGAAGGGTCCCAAATGGATGGAACAAGAGTCTTACTGCTGTTTTACACATAGAGACTTTTGTAACATATCAGACTTACTGAGCTTTGCTATACAGCATACACAAATTTGAGAAGCAACCAAACCTGCTCTGTGTGAAGCATGTTGTACAGCAGCTCTCCCTGTACTGTCATACACTCAGAAATCTCTAGTAAGTATTGAAAATCTTTGAAAGCCTCCTTGCTGAAAGTTCTGAGTGGAAAAGTAGAGCACATCCAGGGAAACAACAATGTGAGATTAGTATGGAAGGAAACAGGGCAGAGTGAGAAGGTACTTTGACAATATTATTAGAGAAGAAACAATGGAGATAAAGTCAAGCTCATTTGAAGTCAAGTTCATTTGAAGGCAATGATGAAACTCCTGTTAACATCGGAGAGGATTCCAGCCGGGCACTTCAGCTGTGCTGGGCCCTCCTGTGGACTACGTGCGGGGAGTGAAGAGGAAGTGCTTCATAATTTCTCGTGACATCTGTGGACCCAGGCAAAGGTCAGAAAGAGCCTGGCCCAGCGACAGGAGGTGGGAAGTATTTCAGCCCTAATCGGCAAGGTTCTGTATCGTTATGTTGATGATTTCTCACTTGGAAAACTTCATCTCTTGCTGCAGTATATGGCAGGTATTTATTATTCAATAACTATTTGCAATGGCCTTTATGCTGAACAACTAAAAAGATCTGAGTGCTTGCACTGAGGAGATTATAGCTAACTCAAATAATCATAGTACAATTCAGAAATGAAGAATTCCTCCATATTCTAGCACTACAGCCTTCAAAGGATTCAGGCATTCAAAGCATGTCTGAAAAGTGTTTTTAGAGGTGGAAGAAAAAATATTTTCCTAAGTCACCTTAGTATTTGTTTACGTATTTATTTTGCTAGCAGTTAGCAACACCTGGAAGCCCAGGAAGCCATCTAGTGCTAGAAGGAACAAGTCAGAAGATGGAGAATAATGCTGCTGCCCCAGCAGAATACTGTTATTTGTAAGAAAGACCGTCACTGAAATTTTGGGAATTCGTGGTATTCTTTTGGCCCAAGATAAACAGAGAAGGGAGACACTGTGTGAAGTGCAGTCTCAATGTAAGTAAGTACAACTGCCAGAAAAGTCTTTAGATTAAACCCAGATGATTCAAATAGCAACGGGGGCTGCACGTAACTTTGGGGCATATGTGTGTCACATAAATAGGCAGAAAAATGGAAGTAAGTAGATGAGTAGTTATGCCTATTTGGCAGTCAGTGGCTGTACCAGGAATGAGCTATACTCTGAAGTGACAGAAGGAACGGTATTAGGCCATTCTTGGAGATTCTCAAAACTGAACTGGACGAGGAGCTGGGCAACCTGATCTAAATTTCAAGTTAGCCCTGCTTTGGGGAGGGGGCCATGCTAGATCACTTCCAGAGGTCCCTTCCAACCAAAATGAGACATCGGAAGAGCTACTTCCAAGACGAGTATTCCAGCCTTTCTTGGGATCTGTGCCTCACTAAATTAGCTCCCTTCCTGATCTGAAAACTGCCTTTTTCTCATTGTCCCTTGCATACACTGGAGATATTGCCACTTCAAAGCCACTTTGAGTGTGGTGTGTGTGTATATATATGTATATATAAGTATACCCTGCCTAGGGCAGCACAGGTCTCGATGAGCTTATTCACATAGCCTCCATGTCTCATCTGCAGCATTCTCCTCAACAGTTATGTCTGGATCTGGCTCGCTCTTTGGGAATCATCATGCAAATACATGAATCGTATGTTCTGATCTGATATAGTCCAAGGGAAAGATTTTCTCTCTTTTTAGACAAATGGATTCAGGAAAGTCTCAGGCTATAGTGATTTGTAGGCAAATAGTTACCAGAATTCCAATCTGCTAAATAACTAATGACAGGATACATGCCCTAGATAGACATATGTTTCCACCTCTCTCCGTGGGTAGCAAGCCAGCTGCCATTTACATTTGGAACAGAAAGGCCTAAATTCCTCTGAAACAGGTCGGACCCTCTCTGCTTCTGGCACATCCAGTACTTGCAACTGGTGACTCGTCCTGGCAAAATACCCCGAAATCCTGAAGTTGCAGTGGCCTTTGACTTTGACAGTCAACAGGAAGATGGAAAGTTCAGTCTAAATGAAATCATATGCAGACCTGAAACATAATATGCCTATTTTGTTTGTGTTGAAGCAAAACAACTGGGTTGTTATCTGTTCTTTCACATTTGCATCCAAGATGTTTTTTGATGTTTTGTGTGGGAACCTGTATCTCTCAGATGGCATTCAGTAGTTTTCTATACATTTCTAATGTTTGCATGCTCATATATAATAAACATATACTCAAGAACAAAATGCGCGTCGTTTGTGTCCTCACTATTATCACAATACCTGTACTATATTAAGAAGCTATATAAATAAGACATTGAGCAGGGCAAAAAAATAGGAATTGGCAAAGTTAATATTTCCTTTTTATGCAAATCAGATTCCTCTGAAATGTTATTCAAAAATTGATTTCGAGGTTTCTGATTTCTAAAAATATAATAAAATATTTCAGGAAGGAGAACAATCAAGGCTTTAATATCTGTCACCAGAGAACCTTTATTTAGTAAAAGTCCCTTGAGGATACCATTAATATCATGTACAATATTCACATTAAATTCAACTAATGCAACCTTCTATCTGTTCTTTAAATTTAAAAAACATTAAAAATTCCAACATTCTGCCTTTACTACAAAGCAAGAATGTCATTGTTCCTTGCATATACTTTAATTGCTTGTAAAGATGCATGGCTATTGGGAATGTATGTATGCTCTCGTGATTTTCAACATATCAAATGCAGTTTATACTTGGCCCGCACGATGAAAAGAAAGAGAAATGTCCACACCCTTGCACTTCTGGTTGCTTACAGCTACAAATGAATGTCGCCTGCATAGTTAAAAGCCACAGTAAATACAGCCCAAAGTTTTCAGGTGCTCAGGCCAAGTAAAGATGTTCGGGAAGGTTTCTGGTTTCTGTCATCACAGAGGAGTCTCAGGTGGCAAAGGAAAGAAGGTGCATGGCTGTAGAACACCCAGTGTGCCTACATAGATCCTGTCATGTGCCTTTTATCCGTTCTACTTTTATTTTTCCATGGTATTCTACTATGTCATGTTTCAGAAATACAGCTAGATATTGGATTGTGGGGTGGGGACTGTTTCATATAAAATACATATGAGAGCTCCTTAGTTATAAGGTATTCACATCTTAAAATTAGTATATTATGTTAGGGGCCACTTGGTGAACGCAGCCAAGACTTTTACGTTCTTTTAATGAAAGGACTTCTCCATAGACAAGCCACCAGTTCAGCATATACATGATTTTTTATCTCAAAACCACAAACTATATGTAAGTTATATACATTTCAGAGAATAGCCTAGAAAGTAAAGATATTCTGCTTAGGGACAGGGAGGAATGTAGCCGTAAACTGCGTCGCTTTCTATCCACCCACCAAGAAAAACCACCTAGTTTAAATAGAATCCAAAGATAGATACCAAAGATTTTTGTATTGAAAGGTTTCTTCCATGGGCATCATGAAGCCTTCCAGCCTTAAGACACTGATGTTTGGAAGTTCTGCAGTGGAAGATGCTGGTGACTTCTCCCTAGCTTAATTCTTCTCAGTGTTTTTTCTTAAATGCTTGACATCACAACTTGCTTGTGATATATCAAGTTGTAAATGCTTTCTCTCCTGATACAGACATTACACTCTTATTCTGTGAACAGTGAAGTAGTTTATATGCAACCAAGCAAGGGGTTTTTGATGCTACAATGGGTTACCCGTAATGGAAGCCTATAAACATTTCAGCATTTCATTAGTTGTCCTAAATTATTTAAACAACGTTCTCACGCTACTGAATGGTCTTGGAGAGTTAGTTTTCTAGAAGTTTGTATTGTTGTAAAGAGCTAATTAAAGTTAGACACTGTACTGGTTTTGGCTGGGATGGAGTTAATTTTCTTCATAGCAGCTCAGATGGTGCTATGTTTTGGATTTATGACCAAAACACTGTTGATAACAGAGGGATGTTTTAGTTATTGCTGAACAGTGCTTGCACAGCATCAAGGCCTTTCCTGCTTCTCATGCTGCCCTGTCAGCGAGTTGGCTAGGGGTGGGCGAGAAGTTGGGAGGGGACACATCCAGGACAGCTGACCCCAACTGACAAAAGGGCTATTCCACACTGTATGATGTCACGCTCAGCAATAAAAGCTGGGGAAAGGAGGAAGAGGAAGGGGGGACACTCAGACTTACGGCGTCTGTCTTCCCAAGGCCCTGCTTTCCTCGGGAAGTAGCTGAACACCTGCCTGCCGATGGGAAACAGTGAATTAATTCCTTATTTTGTTTTGCTTGTGCATGCAGCTTTTTGCTTTGCCTGTTAAACTGTCTTTATCTCAACCCAGGAGTTTTCTCACTTTTACCCTTCTGGTTCTCTCCCCCGTCCCACCTGGGGGGAGTGAGTGAGCGGCTGTGTGGTGCTTAGCAGCCGGCTGGGGTTAAACCACAACAGACACAGACTAAAGCATTATTTATGAAGATCATTTCAAGAACTTTATTATTCTATACATTCTAATTAGTATATAGGAGTCAGAGAATTTAGGTTTATTTAAACCAGAATCTTTCAGGGGTCAAAAGGAGTTAAAAGCTAAGAGGAAAATCAAAGAAAATGGACAGAAATCTTGAATTTTCTCTAAGAATTTTCGATGACAGACAAACTAAATGTAACTATCAAATTCAGGAAAAATTATAGCACTGTTGTGTATGAACTAAAAGAGCCAAGACACAAACCTATGGATGCTAACGGTCATCAAAGCTGATTTCAAAGGTAGCTAAGGCTGAATCAGGCGCCTTACCTCCCTACAGAAACTAATAGAAAGAAGGGTTATGAAAACTTTCAGCACTTTTTCATCTTATCTCTTGCTTTGCAAGGCTTAAGCTCATCCTGTTGACTTCTGCAAGCATGTAAAAATGAGACAGCTAGTAGGAACAGTGAACAAAACAGTGCATAAGTAGGATCCAGTTCAGCCCTTGTTTTACAATACCATTATCTCAACAAGAAATTTTGATCACTGGTGAGAAGAAAAAAAAAAAAAAGTAAAGCACTGCCAATAAAGTAGATTCACTGTCCTGTAATTACTTTAAATCCCACCAAAAAAATCTCCTCTAAATACCCAGATGTGTTCAGCCCACCTACGCAACTCCTAAGACAGCAGTACCATCATCCTAACCTCCCTTTGCTGTCACTGGAGAAAAAAAGAGGAACAATTTGGGTCTCATACCCTTCCGTGAACACCTCAGATGTCCAGTCTTACCTAACTTGAGCCTGGGCCTGCATTCCTGAACAGGATACATACATCATTGCGCTAAGTAGGGCAATAGAATAAATATTAAGTCTGAATAACCATTTTGTTTTTCTCAAGGCAACACCTCAAGGCTTTATTGTGAAGCCCTACATGCTTTTCTTTTTTAAAAAAAAAAAAACTTTTTTTATTACCTTTTTAAACTTTCAGTTGTCCAGCATAAAGCAAATGGGATTAACTTCCTTTCTCCATCATCTGCCTACAAGCTATGGCAGGTATCTGTTGTACAGGAGGAAAATAGCTCACCACTGATCTGGGAGGTAAAGTACCTCAGCTCACTCCCAGAACAGAATTGTTCTCAAACGTGAAATCCATGCTACAAATCCCCTCCAGCCAGGACACAGAAAGGGAATGCCGCTGTAGTAAGCATTGGTTGCTCTTCACAGTCTATTCATTTTTTTTCTCCCATTCTGTAATAATAAAGCACTTAAAGTGCTAACTGTGGGAATTTTGTTTTAATTACAGTGCTCTGCATGGCAAAGAGCTGTATTCAACCAGAGCAGCAGGACCCACGGCGCTGTTATCTGCACGAGACAATTATAAAGCTCCGGACCGCCATTTCTCATTTATCTAGGTGCCATAAATCTTTTGATAAGACTACTTCTCAATTAGCAAAATGAATATGCATCTTTAACCCCCCTCATAACTTTACAAGTATGCCAGTGGCCTCTGTTTTCTTCATGCATAATAATATCCAACTATGTGGATATTATTGCAGAGTCAAAGCTCAGCAAAATTTGGAACTCAGTGGGAGTCGAGCAGAGCACACCTTGAAACGGATGTGATGTCATAACATACTGATAACAGTTATTACCTTTGAGCTGTACACTCAGTTCTAGTTATTTATCGTGGTTAAAAGACGCAGCAGAAATGTGGCAGTTCACAGAGGAAACAGTATTTAATAAAGGATGAAGAGATTTTCTTACCAGGAGATAGTTTTTTTTAGAAATGACAGGCAAAAGTTGAGACATGATAGAGAAAGCTAAAAGGATAAATGGTGCAGAGCTGGTTTGTCAGTCCTTTCTATTTGCCATATCATGGTACAAGCACAAAAAAATCCAGTTTAATTCAAAAACAGCTGTGTTCGTATCCATTATCACTATCAACTCCAAATAAAACCATAGACATGAGCTGTCAGAGGTCCTTCAAGAACTCTCAATCTTTAGGACAGAAATAAATCAGTAGAAGACTATTTAAGAAGAAACTTCTGAGCAGGCTATGGGATCAATAGGTAACTGTCAGGTAGAGAGTCTGGCTTGGCTTTGTTTGCAGAGAAGAGGATTATTTTGGTGTTTCTTTGTTTGTTTGTTTTAACTTTACTTCAAATAATCTAATTTTGGATTAAATCATAGGCCACACTCCTTAACCATGGATTTGATCCTGTCTCACTGGAATAGGAATAATATGGCATTCCTATGAGTATTAAGAGGATACCTGAGAAATCTTTAAATCATTCTTCTGGGAACTATTCTGTCGGGTAGTAGTTGAGCAACATTGCAATATTCTTTATTATAAATGAAAGTCTATATCCGCGATCAGTATGCCAGTAGGTCTATGCCATCATGAATATTAATTCATGATGGTTACAGTAGCAACGTACTGCACACATGTGACAGAGGAGTTTTATCTGAAAAAAGAAAACAGGTTTCAGTGCAATTTCCCAAAGAACTATGAAATTAAACAATAATATGGGTAAAAAAGGCACATTTAAAAAAAAAATTGATACTCTCTCTAATATTAGTCAGATTATTGTTAAAGAAGTTTAAACATATGCTGACCTTAAGTTTATGAAGTGTTACCCATAATACAGGGTTTATCCATGGGCAGAATATTAGATTTTTTGGAAGGAAATATACCTAATTTCACTAAAGCCATTGAGAATTGCAGTTACACCTATGACTTAATGTTCAAACCTCCTGTCTTATTCAACGAACTCCTTAAGCCTGTGCTGTCTGGATTTTTTTTCACCATTTTTGCAGAATTTAAAAATCTTTTTTCATCAGAAAATGAACTCAGTAAAACTGAAATATTATGAAGTACTATGTAAACTAAACAGTCACTGAGTACATATTATTGCATTTTCAATATAGCAGGGGAAAAAATGAAATTTTATTTCACAGAATATTGTTACATTTCATTCTAATTTCAACAACAGGATTTTTCTTTTGGTAATATTTCCTGCAGAACAGAATAAAATTTCCACTCTTCAGTTCTGTCTGCGCCCGAACAGACCGAGCGTCCCTCCCCGTGACTTCCCTTCAGGCCAGCACCAGAAGCGCGAGATGGCCCTCCGCCCCACTGCAGCTCACCCTCTGTTTTGCTCAGAAATGTGCTAGGTTTGTCTCTCCTGAGAATGGCCGAGATTGATAATGATGGTTTTATTTGACATTGTTTAGTCACCAAATAATGTCATTTTCATTAGTCCAAAACTGTTTACGCATTCAGGCGCAGTTCACCAAGTTCGTTTGAAAAATGATTGTCATGCTGGATTCACAAGATGGGATGACTCATTAGACCACAGCAGGGTGCATTCGACCTGGGCACGTGCATGGTGACGGAAGCCCCCCACGGTGGAGTTCAGATCTGCACAGCATGTGTCCTGTCACTGGAGTGTCACCCAGGAACATCGTCAGGCCTGATGAACACACAGTTCTCCATAAAGCCAGTCCTAAGTACACAACAGTGATCCTGTGTTTTGCTTTTTTCCTGCCTTCACTTCCTTACTCTTAAAATGGGGTAGTTACTACCTCCCTTGACTTACTAGACGAGCAAACATAGTGCTGTGTATATTGAGTATCGAATACAGTGAAATTTATGAGCCAAAAAGTGGCTGAGACAGTCTCAAAGCTATTCTACCCTCCAGGCTATTTCAAATGAAATAAAAGCCGTGTAACAATTTTGTAGATGGTGGTCTGAAGGAGGATGACCTGCGAGACAGGGGTAGAGGGAGGGAGGCTGGTGCTACCTGGTGTGTGGGAGTAGCCCTGATGGAGGGAGCAGACCTGCTGCGGGGTGAGGAGGGGCTGGGAGGATGCTGAGTGCTGCTGTGAGAAGGCACATACTGAAACAGGAGGCTGGGACTGGTATAAAAGACACCTTGGGGCTTAATCCTTACCTGGATCTCAGGAGGCTGCTGGAGTTGCAGGAATGAGCCTTCTTACTTTTTCCTCCACTCCAGGAGATAAACACCTTACCACTTTATTTTGATGCAGTGTCTCCTGTGGTAGGTCTTCATGGGAGAACGATAAAGACAGAAATTTAAACAGCTCTCGTCCTCTTACAAAGTTTTGATGACATATGCAGGGTGAGTCTAAGTCTGTAAATCATCATTTCTGGGAAATTCAACAGCCTTGCCTTGAATTTTGAGAAGTTTGGCAAGAGCTCCAAAGTTATTAAGAAATGTAGCGCAACATGTTAAATACTTGAACAGCACTACACTGCCCCAAAGAACCTGCCATCTGAAAACTGCTCAGTGAACCAGCAGTGAAATGATTGGCTTGGGCCAGAAGCATCCTGATGTAAGCCATCGCTTCAGCTCCTCACTGGGGAGCATTTTCAGCAGAAATGCCCTGGCATGAAAAAGCAGAGAGACTGAATCACCTTTTTCTCTCCAACTGGGAAGCATTACGAGGAGTCAGAAAATCTCACACTGCCTCAAAGCCAAGCTGTACCTGTTGTATACCTAAGGAAAACATCCAGTTTCACTGTTACTCGTCCAACTGGTTTCCCATTAAAAGAAATATTTTAAAATGTTGAGATTTAAGTGAAATGTCTTGTACCACTGTGTAACAGACTCAACAGGCATTTCCTTGAGAATATTTATGAATATTGACTTTGAAAAATCTGAAAGGGAAGTAGTCCAGATTCCCGGGAGCTATGCCAAGAGATTTTGAATCCAGGGAAACAGCACTCTCATGATGTGCAAACAGGACTAGAATCCAGAGCTCCTGGAATTTAACCTCAGCTACTGGTTTTCTGTGTGTTAGTGGTGCGCGGCACAGTCACTGCATGCCACATTTCACCAGTTTAAGGCACGCTGACATAGCATACTGTGTAGGGCAATCAATACTTGTAAGATGGTGACCATTCGTAGGTGAGACTGCAATGTTCCTCATGATAAAACTTGTTTGCAGAGTGAGCAGTAAAGTACAATCATAAAAGCTTTCCTCAGAACAGCAGGGAGCCAAATTCAAACATGGTTCTGAAAACCATGTAAAAGACCAAAATGCTAGACAACAGCAGCCAGTCTGGGCCCTAGCCAAAAAAAGTCCCGCTCCTCAAAACACCTTCGAGTACCATGCTATTTTCTGTGACTACTATCTCCTTTTTTGCACCAACAGTGGAGGCCAACCCTCACACATGGACATCAACAGCACTGCAGGGCTGAGGAGCCTCATATACCCTCCCTTTCTCTCCTATGAAATAGTCCTGCACCTCCTCCCTGGCCAAAAAGCAATGCTCCTGTTACCGGGAGAGCCTTCATCTCCTGTTTTCATACAGATAGAGGCTGTTTATGGGTGACCTGGACTCCAGCTTCTGTCAGTAATTCCATAGATGGACAAGATATTACTTATTGTCCTGGTTTCAGCTGGGATAGAGTTGATTTTTCTTCCTAGTAGCTGGCATAGTGCTGTGTTTTGGATTTAGTATGAGAATAATGTTGATAGCACCCTGATGTCTTAGTTGTTGCTAAGTAGTGCTTACACTGGTCAAGGACTTTTCAGCTTCTCCTGCCCTGCCAGCTGCACCAGAAGCTGTGAGGGGGCACAGCCAGGACAGCTGACCCAAACTGGCCAAAGGGTTATTCCATACCATATGACGCCATGCTCAGTATATAACTGGGGGAGTTGGCCGGGGGGCAGCGATCACTGCTCAGGGACATGCTGGGCATCGGTCGGCAGGTGGTGAGCAATTGTATAGTGTATCACTTGCTTTGTATATTATTATTATTATTACTATTCTATTTCTTTTTACTTCAATTATTAAACTGTTCTTATCTCAACTCACGAGTTTTCTGACTTTCACCCTTCCAGTTCTCTCCCCCATCCCACTGGGGTGGGGGGAGTGAGCGAGCGGCTGCGTGGTGCTTAGTTGCTGGCTGGGTTAAACCACGACACTTGTGTAAGTCAAAGTAAAAAACAAAACAAAAACCCCAAACTGCACATGGGAAAGAACATCCAGTAAAAGGTAAAAAGTGCCTAGAGGAAAGGCGTAATAATCCCAAAGCAGGTAGAGTTTGGGATTAGTTATTTGCCTTCCCTGGTGCCTTGGCTAGAAGCAAGAGATCAGCCACAGTTGTGGCTGGATTATTTTGATGCCTCATTTCTGTGGGAGTTAGGCATCAAAATGACTTTGAAAATGTGAAACCTAGCTGTTAGTTTAATCCTAAATGTGAAGTCTCAAAACTGATTAAATGGCAGTTAAATCGGAAAAATTCAAATGGAAACAATTACTCTGATAGGTCAAGAATAGTTTTGTGATAGAGTAGGTTTTTCCTTTTTTTGGACACTCTTTTTGTCAAGACCAATGTCTTTTCTATAATTTCCATCTCCACCATTTCACAGAGGATGTTCAAGCCTAGAGGTTTCAAAAAGAAACTTCTTAATATTTCAAAGCACTTTTGTCATTCCAAGTACTGTGAGAGTCTGTAGATAAATCATAGATTTTTCATTGACTAAGAGTTGCTTGTGCTATCTGCGTTTAAACCCAAATTAGATTACCTCCACTAGCAATCCCAGAAATTAGATATCTGCAGCATTCAGTTCAGTACAAGAGATCCTCCCAGTCTGTTTGTGAAATTTGTTATTTTAACCAGTACAGTGCACACCTGCTCGGGCAGACCCATTACGGCAGCTGCCAAGCAATCAAGTCAGCAATGACACGGCAACTTCGTTTCTCTCTTATTTCATTTCATACTGCCATTGTCATCTTATCTAGGCATTCTGTAGAGCAATGGGTTTGAAATCATGAACAACTTAAAATACCTGCATTTTCTGAGAACCGCTTCCTTCTGCAGTATCAAAACATGCCGTTTGCTTTTTCTTCCTAAAATAAAACTACTCACTTCAGCTCTGTGCTGCATGGAGGATTTATATGGACTATTCTTCTTGGGAGTCCTGGCAGCTCTTCCTGCCTGTTATCTATGACCAGAAGTGAGCTGATGTATCAGTTTTTACAGGAAACCAAATCAGCAAATGTCCCACAGGCAGCAACGCAGGATATAGTAAACCATGCTCCATATATACATCCCACGCTTCCTTTACACTCTTAAAGCTGAGAGCCAAGTGGCGAACAGCAAACGTAGGTATAGGGGGAAGAAAGCTGAAGTGCTTCATAAAACAAAATCTGATTTTCCCTACAAACTAGTCAGTGCAAATGTAAGCAATTGAAGATGAACACTGAAATGCTCAGGATATCATGTGCAATAGGAGTTGGAATACTGTCCCAAAAGACTTGCCTATATATCCTTAATTTTTGTTCATTTTAGTAATTCTCCTAGGTGAGGTACTTTTAACTACTGCACCCAAAGCAGGAAACTTCTGTAAGTCTCTTGACATTACAGAACATGCCATAATTCTGATTTCACTCCCAGCCCTGGCTTACTTCACATCTTTTATAACACAAAGAGGTTACTTTTTACACAGACTTAAAATACTACTTGGTTTGCAGACAATTGAGGGTTTCTACGGATGAATCTTCTCTATACGAAGCATGTGTGTCCTAGAAACAAAGCTTTAATAACAAAAATTCATTTATTTGCACAAAGCCTTCTTCCTTCTTTGTCTCTCCTGATTGCATCATCCACCTCAAGTGCTAATTTGCTGGTTTCCTTCATTCTCTCCACCACTCTTAAGTCCTTGAGACCCTACCCCACATGTCATACCCAATGCGAGTGAAGCCAACGCTCAACAAATTTGGCAGTGAAGTATTAAATCCATTTCATCGTGGTCTCTTACTTGTCATTGCTATTCCAAAGTACAACATTACCCAGAAAGATTGACTACTGTATTCCACGTTTTACCACAGATACCTTCAACAGCTGCCCCTTCTGTTCTGTGAGACAAGCAAGTATTAAAAATAAAAAATAAAATAGCCCAAATACCCGTAATGAGCTATGGAACAAGTCTGATTTAGCTGAGGAATTCAGACAAAATAAGTATTTTTGGGTAATTACGACAGACTAGATCTGCAGTCAAGATTCATTTTATGGCACAACATGCTTTACCGTTTTGCATTGGGAGGCACAATCAATGGAAGATCAAAGAATCAGTGAAGCAAATGTTACTATCCATGTGAAGCATATGCTGGAAGTGACATCTCCTTCAATACCTGAACACAGCGTCTTCCTATCAAAAACGCTAAAGATCCTCCCTTACCAACCTTCTCAAATGAAAAACAAACTCTTTAGGTTTACAATGCTGATACTGATCTAATGTAGGACTGATTTTTATTCTTAAAATAAATTAACCCAAGACTGTTGCACCTCAGTGGCCAAGTCCTTTTTTTTTTTTTTTTTTCCAAGGGACAGTTTAAAACTTTGCGCCCTCAATGGAAATCAAAAAAGCAGGCGATCTTGATATTCCAGTAAACTCAGTGCACAAGGTGGGCTTAAATATTCCATGAATATGTAGCCAGTGCTACAGCTGTCCTGTAGGATCCCAGGGCTTAGGAGGGAATCATGAAAGAGAGATGATCTTTTTGCAGACTACGTTGATAAGAAAGATTCTTAAGCCTACAGAATTTACTGTTGTGGAACATGCAGTAGGGCTGCCGATAAAAACCAGTCTGGCGGTAATGAGCCAGGAGGTCATAACCCTTGAAAGGGCAGTGGAACCTTCAAAAAATAAAATTGCATATGTAGGAGGTCAACGCTATTTTTCCTGACTGCTCTCTATATATGAAACTATATTGCAACTGTAATAATAACAGTTTTGCTATTAGTAAGGATACAGAAAATTAACTCCGCAAGCATCCAGCATCTGAGACCTTCCAGTCCCTCGTTTAGGACGAGTAAGCGTGCAGTGCCGCATTCAGTCTGGAGCACTCCTTCAAAAGGCTGATGTGGAGTCACGCCTCCGGTGTCACCCCTTTGCATACCAGTACCCCAGGATACGGAGGTCCCCGTGAGCACGGGTATTTGGATCTGGATTTCTCGGAACACATCCAGGGAATGTGTGGTGCTTATCCTGTTTTTTTATCAAAAACATGAACTGAAAGTAGTTCTGATCAGAGCTGCTACTTATTTGGTTAAATCTTTGACTCAAATGTCTTCCAGAAAAAAAGGAGGGAGGAATTCCAAGGTCATAAACTGAATATAGTCAGCACCAGCATTATATAGGTAAGAGAAGAGGCTTTAAGAAAGAGGCTAAATTGACATTACTATACAAAATTCCAATAGATAATGGGGACATTATCACTGTCAAGACACACTCCGATTCAACACACGCTCAAACTGTTTAAGCAAGACAATTCTCTTTGAACTTGGAGGAGGGGGAACTGCAAAGTACCCATTAGTGTTCTGAAGCATTTTAAAAATCGAACTTAGTAAAGAAAACAACCAGAAACAAATCAAGCGACCATAAACTGCAACGATGGCAACAAGATTCCTGGCAGACCACAGGAGGATTTTGCAGCAAATCTTCAACAGTGAACAGTTATTTCCAAATACTGAGGAGAGCTGTGCATCACACAACTGGCTGCAGCCTGAAAGACTTGCTGGGAACTGAGACCAGTAAAGTTGAGGTTTGGTAGGATAAAAATGAAAGGAAAATACAAACATAGGAAGGAGTAGGAGGCAAGACAGAAAATAGAAATATGTCGAGATCGCCATGTTTTTGTGTGCAATAGTTATTGATTTATTTGAAAAAGAGCCAATACAAATGGGAGAGGGAAAAGACTCACTTTTCCCACCTAATACTAAAATAAAGACAAAAAGGAAAACAAAAAGGCTTGGTGAAAGAGGCTTGTTAAATAGAGTATTTTGAAGACCAGGATGGGCACTCCCAACATGATTACAAATGTGCTGCACTTGGACCCATTGCTGACTCCATATTTTATGAATGTGATTCTCTTTTAGCTGGGAGTTGCCTTTATGTAAACTCTATTTAAAAAAAAAATCATTAAAATTACCCAAAATAATAATAGAAAAATATGAGAAGGGAACAGATTAATAGCACAAATACAATGATAAAAATACACAAATATACTGGATTATGCTTAAGTGGAAACTCTTACAGGGTCTGTTACAAATTCCACTTCTTAATAGGGTCAGCTAATGAGGCAGACAGGCATTTCCGTCAGAATATTGTGTTCAGCACAGTACGACACTTTAAAAACAACGACTTCCAAAGGAAAGCATTTACTTTTAAACACTTAAATCTATTCTATTTGCTCTACCTAAGTGGTACAATTAAAATAATTAGAATAGCCTCCTCCGGAGTAAAGCATGAGAACAAAATGAAGAGCTGATTATGAGATTTTGGTTGTTATCTTTAGAACTGTTCCATAACAGAATATTTTTCTAGCAGTTTATTTTCAAAGATGAGGCCAGGACGCATCAAAGAGAATCATCCCAGCAGCACTGACTGACTGACTTATTCTTGGAAAAGCTTAGTCTTCATCTACCTGTGTGGTAAAAATGGCAGCCATTCAGTAATGCTTAAAAAGTTATCATTTCTAACTACTTGGAATTTGTGTGCACACATTAATTCACTGTAGAATGAAGAAAATATTTTGAAAGCAGCCCATGGCGTTCTAGAAGTACATCCCTATTTGTCACAGATTTAGAAACTTTTTTTTCAGGCAGTTGCAGAAACAAGCTCTGCTCCTGAAGGACATGATTTCACTTTGCAAGATATAAATTAACACCTGAAAAATCTAGACACAAACTTTGATAAATGCAGGGTTGGAATAGACTGCTCTTACACTATTAACAATCAACTTTCTCCTACATTCCCCCAATCCATCCATCATATGAAGTCCTTAGTGACAAACTAGAGTTTGAAGAATGTACAAAGTCTCTAGCAGAGGGAAACAAGACTGCAAAAGCTGTTAAGTGCATCGTCTAGTTGGAATGAAAGCTGAAATCATCTCTGGGGTTGTATAAGCATAACCAAATTCTTAAAAGCACCACTCAATGTATGGTGAACCACTCACAAAAGTTCATGATGGACTTGCCACACATACTAAAGTAATTGCCTGTCTGAATCCTGTAATGGATAAAAATAGCAAATAGGCTGCAACTATCAGCTTGTATCATTAAACCATTTGGAACTAAACTTTGGTCCCCAAGAACAGAAGTTCTCTTTTCCTGGGTTGAAATCTGGCCAATTCCCTTGCAAAACTGTACCGCCGATGAAATAAAAACTAAAGCGAATCAGAAAATGATGATCCAAAGTTAATGGCAAGGTGCTATGTGAAGAATACAGAGTAGGCCAAAGCGACATTACAGAGACTTGAAAAATACGAAGCCCAATTACAGCAGTTGTGTGCCTGACCCAGTGAAGAGGGACAGAGAGGGTATTTCAGAGATTAAAGAGCAGGACTGCCTGCATTTCAGAAACAACTTCAAGGCTCCACAAGACACCTGTATTATTGTGGGAGCATATGAAAGGAGGAGATAACCATTAAGAAACACACATAGTATATGGAACTGATTGAATATCTATATGTATGTACAGGAGAGTGGGGATTTGGATTTTTTGCATTGCTGCTGCTGAACTACAGGATCCCACTGAATGCTGCTCAGCTCCGTGCTGTTTACAGATATGCAATTAATTGCTTGCTACCTACTATCTCTCTACAACTACCTGAAATGCTCTCTACAACTACCTGAAAGGAGGTTGTAGCGAGGTGGGGGTCAGCCTCTTCTCCCTAGTAACGAGTGATAGAACGAGAGGAAACGGCCTCAAGTTGTGCCAGGGGAGGTTTAGGTTGGATATTAGGAAAAACTTCTTCACCGAGAGGGTGGTCAGGCACTGGAACAGGCTGCCCAGGGAAGCGGTTGAGTCTCCATCCCTGGAGGTATTTAAAGAACGGACAGATACGGTGCTTGAAGACATGGTATAGATGGACTTGGCAGTGATAGGTTGACGGTTGGACTCGATGATCTTAAGGTCTTTTCCAACCTTAATGATTCTATGATTTGTCCTGAATAAAGAAACCTGAGCAACACATCTGACGTCATTTTGAGCCTCATGGATAGAGAAATTCAAGGGAGTCTAGTTCTCGAAAGAAGCAAAATTAGGGACTGGTTTGAGCAACCAAGGCAAATAGCTGCCCCCTGGAGCGGTCAGTGGACTCCGAAACCGTGGAAGGAGCAGCCAACATTTACAGGAAGCCTTGATTATCCAGAAGATAAGAAGTGCTCAAGAGTAGAACGCATGTCTGTTTTGAGAGAGAGCAAGCTTACTAAGACAAATTACTAAATTAAAATTATCTATTGTACAGTTAAAGTGAGCAGGAGGAGTTTTAAAAATTACTAATGCTGAAGCCTACTTGAGTGTCACTATCCACACAATCAGACACTATAAATCACGATTCCATGAACACTGCAAGAAATTTGTTACGAAGTGAGATTGTGGACTCTGTTAAAGGCAAAAAATTCCTCACTATTTGTTTTTTCCTCACCACACCAGGAAGAAAGAGAGCCCCTGAACAAACACACCCTTAGCAAGCGTCTTTTAGGCAACACCTATTGTTTCTCTGAAAAACACCTGTTTGAATGTTTCGACAGCGTGTTTCAGTGGGGCGGTTGGTACCGACCGTGCGGTCTTACACAGTCCCAGAGAACCATGTCTTCTCTGTCCTCGGCTGAGCCGAGACTTCCATTTGTTCTTATGTAAAACACCATATCTTTATGGAAATCATTGTATTGCCTATATTCCTCAGGCCACATGTTTTTTGCTGCAGGCTTTGCCTAAATGAACTCTGCCACAAGTCTCCAGCATCAGCTACAAGAGTATGTCACCAGGGGAGCGAAGAAAAAGACTAATTTGGGGAAATTTTCACAAGTCTAAAAGACATTAAAACCAAGGGATCTAAATGTTCACAGTCCTTTGTGAAGCACAGTAAATTGGGACAGTCTGACACGTAGTTTGTGAAAGTAAACACATCTGCATAATCCACAAATACCTGAGGATGCATGAGTCAACAGGGGCGAGCCATCACAACCGGCTAGAAATAGATTCCAGCGTGATTTCAGTAGCAGTCAGGGCAGATTTGTTTGCTTATTAGTGAATCAAGCTTAGAAAACCGCTATAGAATATTCCGTATAAAATTATGTGACCCAGGCATGGATACATTGAAGGGTTCCATTTCTTGATACGTGTGCTTCCTATAGCCAAGAAGTGGTAAACAGAGCCACTGACCAGTCCAATGAGTTTCTGCTAGCAAACGGTGTCATGCCGGTGACCGGCTTTAGCAGCCACACCACACGTTCCTGCTGGCTTCAGCACCTCTCTGAGGAGGGTCCAAAGTACAACTGTCAAGGTAGTGGATGTCACCAATCTCAGAAACGTGGAGCATAAACACCAGCCTGCATTGATTTTAGAAATCAAAGGCGCATGCATAAGGACTCAAAACTCAGGCTTAACAGGGTTAAGCAAAGTCAAAGCAAAAAATAAGTCCTAGAATCACTACATTCCTTCTACTTTGTATCAACTCAAGAGATTGTACTCTGAAGATGCTCTCAATCTACAAATGGAACTACATATTTGCCTTTTTTCCCCCTGTATGATTTTCTGTATTATTGCATGTTGCCCATGTATACTCCCAACATTGATGTGAATTTTAAAAAGTGCCAATCGACCTTAATCAGTGGAAGTTTCTCCACAAGTTCTTTCACAATGGCTTATTTCTCATTTCCCACTTGAAAACAGATCACAATCAGTGTTAACCAAAACAGCCTTGACTTAAAATAATCCAGCTAATTTAAATTTACAAATATTGTGAAAGATTTATCCTGCAACAGAGTAGCATAAGATTTTGAAAAACAGCTACTGTAGTAAGACAATGCATAAAGGTCCCCAGCTTCGTAATGCAATATGCAGTGACTGCTGTGAAGAGAGATTACATGTGAACCAGTTCATCGAAAGGTTAAGTGAAGGTGGTTGGTTTGATCCCCTTAAACACAGACTGATGCTTATTTTACCTGTTGCTCAGATTCATGGCAGCAGATTTTACAATAAGCTTTAAATACTATGGAACAAACTCTCAAACTATATTTTCATCATAGGCATCTCAACAGAAACACGCTTTCTGTCCAAAAGAGAGGGGCAGTAAAGCAAACTCAATATTAATTCCCCCTCCCTGTTCCAAATCAGAGACATTACATGTTTCACTTCTACACAATCTGTAGGACTTTTAATTGTGTCAACTGAATCAATGTTCTCTCGAAACACAGAAATTAGCATACTGAGTTAACTCACAGTCCACAGAATCACTTATCCTAAGTTGTTTAGCTCACATTTTTAGGAAGAGACCCTAAGAACAGGCCAAACTGGTAATCTGCTGCTCACCGCTCCCAAAGTCCCATGGTGATCTCAGATACTTACATTGGTTTAAGCAAGAAACCTATAAAGTTTAACATTGTTTTAAGAACACAGCATACATCTGTCAAGACTACCAAGTTTCAACTGTGACAGGATTTTAAGCAGTAATGTAGATTCACAAACTAGGCTTTAGTCTGATCTTCAACTTATTTCACATAGATCAAACAACCAAGCGTTACACTACTTTGTGTTACTGTCATCAGAAATGGAATTAACTGTCAAATAACTGCATAAGTTAACTGCCAAGCTGCCAGTAGCATTTGCTTATTGATCTGTAAGCAGATATATAGATTAGACTGTACAGATACAGTTGTTTTCATTTGTTCTTTACCACCCCTTTAAAATATTCATGCTGTATTTCTTACCAAAAGAGGACATGCAGCATACTTGAAATAAGATGTACAATGTATTACTTGGATTTTAGCTGAAGGAAGTTAATGACAGATGAAAAACTTTAAAAGTAAAAATAATATAATCGTAAGCATCATACAAAAAAAAAAAAAAAATCCACCACCAAAACCCCCAGAACAACCAAAAACCCACTTCCACCCCACCTGAAATCAGAAAATTTGACCTAAGTACTTCTAACAGACCTTGCCTACTGCATCTCCAGGTCCTTCCAGCAAAGGAAGTCCTTTTCTGATTATTCTTCCATGAAATTTATAAATTGACTTTGCAACGGAATGAACTAAATACTCCAACTTTAATATTTTGCATTCATACCAAAAACAATTGACAGTTTTTACAAATAGTGTTATTTACTAAAACAATTCTTGTACAACAGTGCAGTATATCTAAATATATACATATGCCAACATCAAAGGGGGCATCAAAACAAACAAAACCCAAAATGCACTTTGCTACTGTGTACACTTTATTAAAACCAAAGCAGACTGCAGCAGGCTTCTTTTCTTTTTCATGACAAAGACAAAAATTATTTGGATTTCCAGAAGCACATGCAGGATAGAAAAACAAAAACTCCTACCACCTTTTTGCCAAGGCAGCAGCATGAAAAGTGAACTTGAGATCTGCAATTTTACATAGTAGCAAACGGAATGTTTTTAAACACAAACACCCTAATTTAAGAAACAAGGCTTCAAAAACGTACATAGTGTTTTTTACTTCTTGAAGCAAAAAGTTCCAATGTCAAGGCCTTCCCATGTTTTCCTGTGGTGTTGGATAGTATACACATGAAGGTTAATATACTTCATTGCAGCCGAGAATGAAAAACGAGTATCTGTAGCATGAAGTTGGTCAGCTTTACTAAGATTGAATAACAGAGTAAAAAATGATTCTGCCTGCTGTTAGCAACGGAGGTTTTTGTAGCAGTGGAGGTTTTTTGTAACTTTTATTTTACCTTTTTCTCTAAAAAAGAATCTCCCCTAATTTTTAACTGGAAAAATTATGCTCCCTTGTTCTTCAAAACAGATACGTGCATCTTCTCCAAAGGAAGCTGCAGTTAGGTAATTCAAAGTGCCACGGTAGCTGCTGTAATGAGAGACGTTCTTTTTCATTCTTTCTGTGAAACCCAGCAGACAAGGAATAAAGTAAGACCTTTAGATGTAAAGACTGCACGGATATCTTTGAAATATGAGTGAAAAATAAGGTAAGTGATATTAGAGAAAATACTACAAAAATTGGAGAATGAGGTATTAAGCAGTTCTCCAGTGTAAATCTGATGTTCCTGCCACCTAGATGAAATCAGAGAACTATAATAGCAGCCTAGATTTGATCACCAAAATATGTACATGCTATTAAAAGCAAATGTATCTTCTTTGTTACATCTAAGCATCTGCAATCTGGCAGAATTCTCTAAAGTTCAGGTTACTCAAATTCATTTCAGTTCTTCCCCCCTCAAAATTCAGGAATACTAACTGTACCATGAGGGCAATACGCTGCTCCACACCTGGTAAGAAGCATACAGTAATTCTTGTATTTTCTTCCTTTTTACTGTTGTTTTACTGCTGTCTGTATGTACTTTGGCCGGTGACATTAAATACACATCTGCATGGGTACCAGTTACTAAACAGAGGTGGGTAAATATGTTGCAACCGTTCCTGCAACTGCGCACTCTGGAACATACTGCCATGACATCAGTGTAGCAAATTTTAACATGCTGCCTCAGTATTTTTCCTGGGATGCTTTACAGTAAATCTTGACATCTTTGTTATGCCCACATAAACTGAGATGATACACAGGGGTAAACAAGCTTTGCTTATAGAAGTGAAATGCACAGAAGGCACTTTCCAGAGTTTTCTCCAGTTCATGATAAACAAGCCACTAAAATACCCCTTCTGGAGTTAATTAACATTTTTGTATTCCTTAATGAAAGGGTTAAATAACAAAGCTTTATACAAAATATTATGAAAACATTTTAGCCTTTCATTGACAATTTACATGTAAAGAAACAAGACATTCAAAAATTAGGTCTTCTATTGGAACATGAATAACATATCATTTCCAGGGATTCTTAACTCTCAAATAGATTAACTTCCTAACGCTTTATTGATTTGCTAAAAAGCTTTTCCATACAGTAGCTGTACATGTACTTTCCCCCTTCTCACCCATATTCAGTGTTCCATACCGTAATAAGACAGAACATATGTGAACTTGGTCAAAACAACACCTAACGAGGATTCTCAGAATAAATCACAGCAGAGAAGCCCCAGCAATGGCATCTCCAGGTTCATGACACTATGCAGCTGAGAGGAGGTGCACTGAAATATAGTTGCTAAATTATCAGTGAGAGAGGATACGAGAGGATGAGTGAAGGAATTAGCGCAATGACAGCATCTAGCACGGTAGGAGGAGGCATCACTTTAGAGTATCTAGCATACAGGACACAAGCAAGTGAGAAGACAAAATAATCTTTTCTGATAAATGAGAAAAATCAACATGAAGCAATACAGCTCCAAGTTCAATTTAATCTGAAAATTGCATCCAAAATGGAAAATGTAGGATGCAATAGAAACGCTAAGACTCTGAACCTTAAAATCTAGTGATCTACTGCACCAATTGTGGACAATGAAAACTGATTCCAAGTCAACTAAAATTCCCAATTTGTTACAGGAGATACCTTCGAGCAGTGACTCTAATAAAGGCATGAAGGAAAATAAAAAGTGTCCGTCTTTCTTTCAAAACTTTTATTATACTGAATTTATAGTGGCATTGCATTTTAGAGAGTGTTTTTGGTCACGATGAACACAAACAAAACGTGATTTTAATTTTCTTAAAGATGGATAAATGCCCAAAATAAGCAAGTCGGAAGGCAGAAGAAGTTAAGATACATGTAAGTTTTCAGTGTTCAAAGAAGAAACCAGGAACAAGCATTTCTGTGTGTTAAGGAAAGAAGACTTTAAAAATTTTAAAAACAAAGACAAATTTGTAAGAAAAAGTATTTTTGCTGAGTCATTTCTGTAGAGAATTTCCATAGGCCTTTATGAGGGAACACGTGACACAACATGTGAAAACCTAAGAATACAAATAGTCAGTGTCAGCTGGGCTATTTTGATGCTTCAAGCTCCTCCTCGAATCAGGGCCTAAGAACTATGGAGTAAAAAGTTATTTTCACTTTTGTGTAAAAATTACACACTTCTATACACATTGTTTCTCTGATTTTGGAATAAGGTACCTAAAGCACACAGACAACACTATCTAAATGATACTACATGCCCTTTCTAAAGAAAATCATCTCTTCAATCCATTAAAAATGATCTATGACAATATCTTGGACTCATTTTTGTTTTAGTATTTCCTTTCAAATTCCACAGACTTTTGTGATGACACCAAGTACTGAAGTAATGACAGTTTGTGAGGGTGCTTAAGAATTCTGGAGAAAAAAAAAAAAAACAAAACGTGAAAATACCAGTATCAAAACAGCCATCTGGCTAGAACATCCCCAACTGGAACACATCAGCTATGGGCAAATTTTTAACCACCCAGTTAGAAGTTATGCAAAGCAGCGATCTGAAAGCATTAACAGGCAAAATACCAGTGTCTATTAAAACAGCGAAAGAAAGGTATGTTAGGTAACTGAACAGACGCAGGAGTGTATGGGATAACTGAGGTCAGCTTATAGTATAATGCACAATTGCAACATTTAATTCCAGAAGCATCACACTAAAATACAGTACACAAAAGTGAACAATTTCTGACATATACACTAACAAGACTGAAAACACAGATCTGATGTTGAAGCCACCTAGTATTGCTCTAACTGGAATTAGAGTCACTGGAAAAAATAAGAGGAAACAAGGATGCATTAATAGATTGAACACAAATGCAAAGTAACAATAGTCTTTGCACAAGAAACTCTGATCAGGCATATCTAGAATGCTGCCTTCCATCACCATGTTCCTTCTGCAACACCTCAGCTGTAGAAAGAATATATCATGCCTTAAAAAGCCACCTGGCTAAGTTACTGAGAAATGCAAGGGTTTAAAAAAGGCTAATGCATGTTGCTGCAGAAGAGAATTCAAAGTAACCTGAAAGTGAATGGAAATAAGATGCGTCATAAACTATTCATGCTATAGAAGGGCTAATAAACTCAAATGGTACAACTGGAAATTGAAACAGATGTTTAAGGCAGAAGTGTTTGTGTAAGAACAGTAAACAGAACAAATTGCTAAGCAAGGCCACAAGAGATAAAGTAAAGCCCTGAAGGTTTGTTCAGCAAAGTGATGTAAATGTCCATAATTCTCCATGTTCTAATTAAGAAGACTTGAATAAAGTAGTGTTATTCACGTTGTGTGTTCCAGTTTAAAACTCCATCGTTTCTCCTCCAACTCAATTCCTCTGTCTTTGGTGTAATCTCTACCAACACACATAGAATACAGTTCTGGTTCTCATTGTAAAAAACAACTTGGAAAAATTAAATTATATGCTTCTCATGATAAAATGCAAGATCCTGATCTGTTGCATGGTCCCATGATATGTTTAGCAGCCTCTGAATAGTAGTTTTAAGTTATTAATTATATCTGAAGCAGAATCATAATTTGCTGTTATCCCCCCAAATCGCTTACTAGTTAACTAGTTTACTTTGGTAGATAAGCCATCTAATAGTCATGATACACTTGTGTTCAATTCAAGAAGTAATGAAACCTAGACTCAGATAAGTTTGTAAATTCATATATAGACCTTAGCTTGTAAGTGTAATCATGATACGCAGAATTACTGCTTTTCCTGCATTGGAAAAAGACATCACATCTGTCATAAAACTAGACAAAACTATGAAACATGGTTGTCAGTTCATGATTAAAATAAAATAGTAAAGTAAATTATTTTTAAACATTGTGTTAAATATATTCACATGATCACCACAGCTATACGAAATGGCCACTATTGCAATCACACACTATATGTACATAACATCTATGCCACAACAGTTTGCAAGTGTTGACTTTTCACAGACTAGCCAATTTTACCAGACATAAATAATCTTGTACCAATTTTTAGGCATTTTAGAAGGAATTAAATGTCCTAAATATATCCGTTCCTCTGCAAAATTAAAAAAAAAAAATCCTAAAAAGTCAGTGCAAATTGAACTTGTTCACCAAGATAGATTCTTATTAAGCTGAGGATAAACAAAGTTTAAGAGATTAAAGGAAGAAACTCATAGAATTGCCAACTGCCTGTAGCAGAAGTTAAAGAAGATTAGGAATCAGAAGTCCTGGATCCTATAGCAGAGCCTTCTGTGAGTAACTATGCTGTGGTTGTTGAGGTGGCGGGGGCTGCGGTTGTTGTGGAGGTGCTTGTTGACTGCCTGCTGTCTGTGGCAGAGGTGTAGATGCTAAGTTATAGTTTGGCACCTGGGACATATTAGTTCCAGCATTCTGATAAGCAGCAACATCGACAGTAGCAGGTGGTGGACTATACACTGAAGCCTGGTTAGAGTAAGTATTTCCAGCAACAGAGCCAACCATTGCACTGAAAAAAAAAAAAAAAAAAGAAGTTGAATTAACAAACAATGTACCAACAGAACAGCAACACTTTATTGCTTCTTCAGCTGTTCTACATATACACACAAAAATCTCCCAAGTCTGGACACCTTGCATATTTAAAACTATAGCCAATGAATGTTCCAATTAAAACTCAAAACATACTCCTCAGATTTAAACACACCTAACACAACATGGATTTACAACTAGACTGTGAATCTATACTTTGTTTTATTTTAATTTGCAACATGGAATCCCATCTATCTTCCATTCTGCTCATGACAAAAACCAAAACCCAGCCAACTGTTTTAAATAGCAAAACAAGTCAGGTGAAGCATGCAGAAACTCGCTTTATCAATATATGTCTTACCACCCCAAATAAGTAACTTTGGGGGACAGAGACTAACAAATATTTTAATAACTGAAGATGGATCTCTCTCCCAGCTTTATAAGATAAAATTACTTTATACAGAGAGTAAAAAAAAAACAAACCAAACCAAACAAAAACAAAACCACCCTAATCTTTTCCTAAGGTCAATTCAAAACTTTTCCACAATATAGGTAGCTTAGCCAAAGCTAAGCATCTTTGGGCATCTATCCAAAATAGAAAGCGACTTGTAGCTCCTTTATATGGGGAAGCTGTATAAGCTTTAGTAAGTGTTCATAGCCCATTCATTTCTATTCCAAAATGAGCAGAATTCTCCCCATGCTTCCACAGTAAGATATTTGAAAAAAAGAACAATACAGTAAACACTATTTCAGAAGTTATGCAAAGCCAGCCAGAGCAGCAGATAATCTTCATCATTAAATGTATGTTAACTTAAAAAAAAAAATAAAAATCAGTTATGTCTATATAATTTTCTCTAATTTTTCTTTTATATAAAAGATATATATACACAAAAATGTATATATTTCTTATATATAAAATTACAAAGTAGAGAAAATTATAAAAACAACAGAAAAGTTTGAAATTTGTCAGGAATTTTTACCAAATACACGACACCAATAAAAAGCATACTGGAAATAATTGCACTGAAGTATCTTTCAGTTGTGTTTAAAATCATACTTCTATAAGAAAAAAATCTCCTTTAAAAATTATCTGTAGTCCTTTATGTTTAAATTGATCTAAACTTGAATAGGAAAATACTTAAAATTACTTTGTGTAAGACGTCTGTGCAGGCTGACCAGGCAGTACTGAGCTGGCAGATGGAGTAACTGTGCCTTGGCTGAGAGAAGAGAGTTGTTCAGGAGGAAGATTATAGCCTTGAATATGGCCCATCTGTGCACTCCCTGCCACCAAATATGCATTACTTTGAGGTTGCCCCGGATAAACCTAGGAAGTTAAATAAAGGAATATTAAAAATTTGGTATTTAATATCAGACTTTAGAACTTAAAGACAGTCTCTCAAACCTTTTATTACAGATGTTTTAATAGAAGACAATCAGTTGCTTTCTATTAAGTGTTACAGTACGAAAAAATTACCAGATTTTAAAAGGACACTATTTACATTTCTAACCTCAGGCTCCAGTACCAAAGAGGTCAATAGATTACTGGAAAACTTGTATTCCAAATTTTATTTTAACAGCTATCACTCATGCTAATTAAGAGCTTCTACTTTTGAATGAAAATACTGCAGGATTTAAATCATGTAACAAATAGCAGTTCAAAGCAGAATACTTTTTGATGCCCAGACAGCTTTCACTAAGTAGAATCGTTAAAATGGAAAGACAATAAAGTATTCTTTTCATGTCATTAGTTAACCTATCATTTCATGTAACTGTTGAGACTGCCATTGTAAATTTGTTTGAGAGGGGCAGAAGGGAAAAAGAGGTCTTAAGAAAATGTCAATTGAAAATAAGGTAATTTTTTACAACTAAGTAGAGGAAAAGATTGCTAGTAGATGTGTCAACTGTATTCTAAATCAAGACTAAATTTCTAAACCTTACACTTTTGTTCAGTCATTAATTATTTGTCTTAACACAAATTACTAGAAGAAATTATCAGGTCTCATGCACAATTGAGTTCATCTAAGTTTATGATATACAGCCCTCCTATCTTAAGATCCATGAATCTCACATGACATATTCATAGGCTTATCAATATCGCAAAAGAATTTTACAACGCAGCAAAGGCATGAGACCTCCTAACTTTTCAGAACTTTGTGCTGGCTCATCTTCACCTCAAAATCCAGTTTTTCCCTTTAAGGATCCCCAGACACATGCCCACTTATAAAACTTTAAAATTATTCGACAGGGTCACAATATGCTTGCTTATCATATATGAATGGAAGACAATGTTCCTCTTAATGACACTGCAAAAACACACATCCTCTTCTTAAAAGACACTGAAAGAAAGTACATATTTGTAGGAAGCTAGAAGAACTAAATCGGTTTCAATGTCTATATAATACTGCGTAGGTATTAATAAGTTGGCTTGAATTTTTTTTTTTTTACTCACTCAAAAAGCAAGTAAATTATTGAAAAAACAGTTTGAAATGTTGCATATTCCTATAAATAGGAAAAGAATACAGCAAGTGTGCATTAGACTATGGAATTAAACATTTAAATGTTTAAAAGACCTTTTAAAAATACCATAGTATATGAATAAGCTAAAAGACCTCCTCAGAGATAACAGTCAATTACATAAAAATGTTGCCATGAAAGAATTATAATTTTTAAAACTTCAGTTATTTAAATGCTTAATGCTGTCTATTGATATTTCAAAAAAAGGAAACTAAAAGAAGAGATTGATTTTAGGGTGGGGAGGGCATAATCTTAAACAGGAATTGTACTCCTTTGGTTCTTTACTTTCTTTGACCCACTATGCAAAGGCCTGGCAGCTTTAATTTTTAATTTTATGTGCAACTCAAAGCACAGGATGGGCTTTTTCCTTGATCAAAAAGAACTGAACAGAAAAGAACTAAAAGTGTTAGAACCTGCAAAAGGAGAATATTCAAAGCTTGCAGCTGAAAACAATATTTTTTTTTAACATACTGTGTTGAGAGAAAACACTGCTCTTTCATTTGAGATTATCTCTGAGGGAGAAAGATGATTTTAACCTACCATTAAGGTAAAGAAAAAAGGAAAAAGAGGTTTCCAACTCAGGAGGCAGAGCAGTGGGAACAGCAGGGCAGAAGTAGGAAATAAAATATTACTTATAATCAACATGCTCCACCCACTTTATATATCAGTATGTATTTATTTTAGTAATGTAGAGAAGTATACTGTAAATAAATATTTGAGCAAGTTTTGTAAAAAAGTTAGCTCACATGAAAAACTGTTTATTACTAATAATTTATAAGAAATCCACCATAGCTCAGTATGTACTTGAAAACATCGATGGCTATTAAAGGTTACATACATACCTGAGAGCCAGAAACACCAGACGACTGCATATAATACTGTTGGTTTTGTAGTTTTGCATACATGGAATACATTGGGTCTTCATTCATCAGTTTGTTATACAAAGAAAGAGCCTCCATTGCTTTAACATTGAGCTCTGAAAGTTCTGAATGTTTCCTAGAAAATATATTTTACGGCTTATTCTACAATTCAGATAACTTCAGTACAGAACAGACAATACGGGGAAACTTTCATGAGGTGTGATAAGCAACATACTCTTACTGCCTGTGAAGTGATGCCTGACAAGTGCCATAATGTGAAACAGTACAATACTATAAAATATTATGTGACTAGGAAAAAAAAAAAACCTTCAGACCGCCTCCCAGATGAGAAGCTACTAATTAATACACCTATTTTCTTTGCCAGTATTCACAGAAATTATTAAGATATCATTAAGTAACAACAGTGGTCTTTCTAAGATCTTAATTTGAGTCAAAACACATGTACTTTTTTACCTGTCTATATCTTCCAACTTTTCATCTATCAGAGGTCCCATCTGGTGGCACATTGCTAGAATAGAAGGACATTAACATATATTAGAGTAATAAAGATTTCCATACTGCAAGTCAGAAAGTAGTTTTTTAAAAAATTATCAGATAGAAATGTGTAGATGCTAGTTCAATTTTTTTTAATCATTACTACAATCTGTATGCCAGAAAAGTTATAGTAACAGAGGCAGTGTCATGAACAATTTAAGAATGAGATCCAGCAGAAGTTTTCAGTACTAGTACAGCTTAAAAAGTACATTTTAAAAAGAAAATAAAAATACTGCAAAACAAAACACATTTAACATCCAGGGAGTGTAAAACTGCAACTATTTTGCATAAAAAAGTTCAGGTAAATCTGAAAGGTGATCTCTTCTTCAGGGAAGAAAATTTGCCACTGCAACCTAGATCATGTGCTCAACTAACATTACTACAAAACAATGAAGGGGAAAACAGGTTGCAATGATTCAAATCATCTGCACATCAAAGACACTAATAGCACATCGCTATCCCACTGGAATCCGAATCGGGGGAAGGGGGCTATTTCAAACCACTAAGACGTGCAAAAAACAACACAAAAACTTACCAGAAGTAGAACGGAAAAGTATTAAAATAAACAAAAATGCACCCCCTGCCAACTTTCAGCACAAGGACATGGGGTTCATGTAACTGCCAAGCAAATCAGAGTTAACTAACAGAGTGACAGAGTTTATGAAATGCAAAATAAACAAAGAAAGAAGCTGAAAGGGGATATTACAGTCTAACCCTACTCCAGAATGCAAAATGTGCCAACTTATCCAAGCAATGAACTATTTACTAATCAAGAGATGCATTTAATCCCAAGAGCCACTCAATATTCAAACTGAGAGATGAGAAAAAATGATTCAGGCATCAAAGATGACCTAAATGCATTATAAGCAGCTCTGGAACACTGTCCTCACTCCCATTTTTCCAAAATTAGAGATGCAGAAGGTCCTGAAAGCCTCTGGGCCATGACAGGTGAAAAGGAATCACTGATGTGTGCCTTGAAGGCAACCACAGGTGAAAGAGGAGTTGTATGAAAGGCACCCATCTGGTTCTTTGAACCTGGGATCAGTAACACATTGGCAGAAATGCTGGGAAGAGATGTAAAACCTGGTGTAAGTTCTGCCTATTTTTATGTATAACACACGGTGTGGTAAAAGGCATGACAAGGATTGCTTAGATGTCTGCGCACTAACACAATGACTGCAGTGCTGCCAACGACAAACCCTGGGCTCCTGAAAGCGTTGGGACGAGTTCTCCAATTTAAAGACATTTGTGACTGGACATCTGGATGGCAGAAGAAAATGAAGTGGGCTTTTGTCAAATGTTGATCAGCACCTGCCACTACTGGTAGGATCTAACACACATCTACAGCAAAACTCCCAGAAACTATGCCAAAAATAGTAGCTACCTGAGTGTAGAGCAAATACAGTCTTGAATGTGGCATTGTAGAACTATACACAGCGATATGTTTGGCAAACGCTCTAGTAGGTAGCTGGGGAGCAACCATCTGACTACACTACAGCTTTCAGATTCTAGGAGTAGTCCCACGGTTTAATATAAAATTCAGCACTGTTCTAATGATCTCACAATGCATTTTGAAAGGACATCCTGATGTTAGCCATGTCTGGAGGTTGATTGACAAGCATACCTTTAATTTCTTTGCCTCAGTCCTGGACCAGATATAGGCAATCCACTTCTTAGACAACAGCCTCTATAACTATATTTGGTACTTGAAAGAATAAAAACATTCATGGTTCTTTTTACCCGCCTTTAGCTTTAGTGGAACTAGAATACGTGCAGACACGTCACTGACGTGCAGTTCCTAAAACAGGATTCATTTACAGGTATGATGAACCAGATGGGTGTGGAAAGATGTGAGATACTGAAAAACTTACAAGCTTATGCACATTTTCCTGATTAACTTCTAGATAGATCTGGAATCTGCCATTTTCTTAACAAAGTCTGGTCCTATACAAATCGTCAATTTAAGCCAACGTTCTGTCTCATAAAGGGTAAGTTTCTCCAAATTCCCCTTCCAAAATTTTGCTGCATCTATCAACCCAGGTAGAATGGTCTATAATGCCTCTTTGAAGAGGTAGTCTGAATAATTTGAGTCTAAAGGACTAGTCAAATTTGTAGCACTCTATAGGGTATTTGCTAATGTTAAAGTCCTATAGAAACACGCATGCAAGTGAAAACCATGTGGGACACCCACAGGTCTGTTCTAAGCCTCAGTAGTATTTCTGCTTTCTCTCATGGAATCTTCCTTACATTCCTTTTGCAACTCATGCCGTGCTACTCTATGGAGCAAAAAAAACGGATGAATAAGATTGAGTTAAGTATTCCTGGGTCTTGAAAAGGAAAAGAATATGGAATATAGTTTCCTTGAGAGAGGAGTGGGCTTCTTTTAAGTTAAAATTTTGCACTTTGGTCTCTTAGATGTGGGAAACAGGAAGTGAAAAGATAATTACGGCTCAGGCACTATTCTCAAGCATGCTTGTGCTGTGCACATGAAGTTGAAATAGTTTCAATTTGTTTTGATATAGGTAATTACTAGAGAGGAAAACAACAACAATCCCTCCCCGTAGATTTTCTTACCCTCAAGATGAAGCAATTCTGGGAGGTCTGGCTGGTCATCAGATGGATCCGCACTTTGTAACATCTGCAAGAGTTGATCCATTTTATCCTAGAACACAAATTGTGTAATTAGGGCATATATGGTGGGGGAAGAATTAACACTTTCAGGATAGTAAATTAAAGCAGCTATTTACAACAGCCATTTGGATCTCTTGGGACCTGGAAATCATCTAGACTAACTGTAAGAAAATACAAATCATACATGCTGCTTTCCAGGAAGGAAGATGCTTGAACAAGGAAAAGCCAAATGATAAAAATTGTCAGTAGTAACAAGCGGAATGTGTAGAATACCCCTTTATTCCTAAAATTCCTTCTAAACAGTATTTTCTGAGCAATTTCTATTTTTCCATTCTAGTTATTACATATGCAATACTACCACCTAGTGGGATTAGTGCAAGGACAGAATACATTGAGAGAGTACTTTAAAAAGAAACGGGTACTTAAAACTAAATTCACTGAAAAACTCTCCTGCATTCTGTAAGTGTACGACGCCTATCAGCACATGAGCAATGTCATTACTAATGTATATGAAAGGGTTTTTTAAGATGGTGTTTGGAGGAGTTACACAGTTGACTTCAGAATAAGTCATCCGTGATTAACCAGTTTAAGTGCAACCCATTTATAAAAATAGAAAAGGGTGGAAAATTAACAGGCATAAACTCTTTGAAAAGTATGTCTTGGAGTGAGCTATATTGTTTAACCAAACACAATATGTAAATTATTAAAAATCACTTTTTAGCTGAGTGCTATCAAATAAATAGCCTCTAACAGGCCAGAGTTATATAGGTTGTATCAAAGTGGAAACTAAAACCATGGTTTTTTTTCCTCCTTAATCCCAGTAAAGGCAGGAAGAAGCCAAATGAACTACTTCCTTAAAAATTATACTATGATAATTTTAAAACCAAAACAAGACACTAAAACATAAACTATTGTGGAATAACAGAAGACAAAAGCTGGAAGGCACCTCAAGGCAGGCCTGAGACTAGCTATTTTGGCAGATTACAAACTACCTTATATCTCTTGGGAGGAAGAGTATTTGAGGCAGGAGTTAAATAGGACTTTGGGAAGGCAGTAACTGATTTTTCATTTCTAAAAGCAGTGACAGAACCCTAGTTGAGAAAGAAATGGAAGGTCATGAAAGAGAAAGTGAAAAAATTCTGAAGAGAACAGGTCTAAGTCCCCGGGGCGAGGGCCGGAGATAAAAAGGAAAAGAACAAAAAAAGGCAGGGAAAACCATCCTGGGCTGAGAGTTCCTGGGAACTTTGCAGAATCACTGCGGTGAGATTGGGCAAATCTCAGTAAGTACTACTTAGAGCGCAACAAAAAGCTTACAGTTTTCAGAGAAGGAAAGAGATCTTTCAGACTGGGGGAAGACAGTGGTGGTTATACTGGAAATAAATCTAAGCCAGCATTCAAGATGGGTATCTCTAAGGCATCCTGAAGTACTTAAAATTTGAAAGCAAATGCATCACTCCAACCAAACTTCTAGTTTGGAGGTGAACAGCTGTACAATGCCGGAGTAGGGCCCTAAATGGAATGCGGTTTCCAAATTCAGTTTCAGAAATTCCTAAGAACTTCAAGACACATGAACAAATTAGAATAGTGCAGATATTTTTTTTTTTAAATCAACTTTCCCTTCTCATTCTCTTTTGATTATGTGCTCCTGATATTTCAAACTGTTTTTGAGGAACAGTATGAAAAGGTTAAACATCACATATTTAAATGCACCAGCAGCTGAAAATCAGTACTTGCGTCACGCTTACTTCATCAATATAAACTGGTTCAGGCTCAGGTTCTATTGTCTCTACTTGAACTTCATCACTGAACTGCACTGTTTTCTTCTCTGCTTTCACTGTAAGATAAACAGATTTTATTTTATAAAATAAAAATAAACAAAGCAATGACATAAATGTTATACTGCTAGCATGTTGCCTAAGTTCTTTGCATTTGAAACGTCTACTGTGAAAATTCAAAAAATCAGTATTTTGTTGACTTTTGAAGGTCAAAAACATCTCCACAGACTTAAACAATTTTCACAAACAAATCTGTAAATTGCATAAAAAAGACATCAGTTCACACAAGGTCAACAGAAACATGTTTTAGCAAGTAAAAGTCTTTATCGTACTCTCCCTGCACATAATATACTTCTTAATAAGTCATCAGGAAAACAGACTGAGAGAAAGTGATTGGAAGAAATAGGGCTAATGAGTCAGGTTTAAGAGAAAACTGGTAAAATCATCTATGACAAAACGGAGCCTTCTTTGCTCCAGAGCAAAGTACAGAATCGAAAGTTCTCAAATTTTGCTATTCTTTCTCCATCAAATAGTACCGGCAAAAGCATCTCACTCCTCTGTAGCAGAGGCCACGACAGAAAAGCTGCCAAATACTACTCTTATCATACTACTCTTATCAGTTAATCTTAACACAGAACAGATGACTCTTACATGTAATTCTGCTGACCTGCTCGTACTTTTGACACACTCATATTGACATCACAGGAGATTCATCTTGCAAACCCATCAGATTTACAGAAATCAGTTCTAGCATCTTAAAACCTTGTCTAATGTTTAATATTTTTAATAAATATTTAGAGTAGGTTAGACTGATATAAATAGATACAAGAAGATAACCAGTATGCAGAAAAAAACACTCGTTCCATTATGCACACATACATACCTACAGTACGTAGGTTTCTTGAATTGTTTGAACAGTGGTAATCTGTCTCTGACTCCCATCTGGCCAGGGGCCTTCAGTTTTTCCTTGATTAGATATGTACCTTTATAACCAGGCAAAAAGGCAATTTGGAAAACACCTGCTGTTGCCTACATTTATCTAGGTGTCAATGGAGTTGTTAAATGAGTCTCAAGGAAGCTACTGACAAAGTCAGCAGTAGACAGCATCATATTTTTCAGCGGATGCCAGCTTGGGCAACCTTGGTCTGACACATAAAGATATGACTGTTGGTTTTGAGAGCACAGCAAGGGCTGCTCAGTTTTACTTCAAGTGTCACATTAACTTGCAACTGAACTCTGTCATAAGGGAAAGGAAACAGGGAAAGTACATCACTACAGAAATATCCTTTGGGCCGTGGCAAGGCTTAATGAATACATAAATGTAGTGTTACTTACTCATTTCTGGCTCAGCGGAAAGATCAGCTGTTACAAAATTAGATGGAAATAATCCTATACCCTGATGAGTTTCACCTTTCCACCAATTTGGATCACTAAAGATAAAAAAATAATTAAAAACTCCACACATTAAAAAACTCATGCTCACATGGAATTTTCCGAAGAATTGCACTGTACAAGGCATTTATATTACTTGTACATAAATATAATTTGTATATACACAGAAATCTTTATACAAGAATCTTTATGCAATTACGTTTGCATGTAAAAGATCTAGGAGATAACTAAAGTATTTAATACGTAAACGTATTTTATTGCAATTGTATTCAAATGTATGCTTCTACATAGAAGTTACAATTATTCCCAATTGATTTTTACAGTCTAATATACTTCTAGTAGGCATTCTATATAAATTACCTGTCATCAAGGATAGTTATAAGTTCTCCAGCTTTAAAAGTTAATTCGTTGTCTTCAGCAGCCTCAAAATCATAGATTGCACGAACCTTTCGGCCCTCATGTTTGTGATTTGTTAAAAGGCTTGAGGTGCTTGGATACAAACTGGAAAGCGTGGTTTGCTGTTGCCTTTGTTCTTTTAGCGACAGTTCAATAGCTACAAAAGAAGAATTACTCACATGAAAATTCCCTATAAAAATGAGTTGAATGAAACGAAAATTTAACTCTGTGAACACTTTTAGTATAATTCCATTCCTGTTGCATCATAATCAATTTCTGCCTTTCACTTAGAAATAATGGTAAAAACCAAAAAGATGTTTTACAATTAGAGAGCACAATTCTGCCCATAGCTTTACTGAGGCTTTCAACATGGACAGGATGAATAAATAGCACTTAAGCACAAACAGGATAACTCAGTGAAGAAATCCATTTTTTATTATTATATTATTGTTATTATTTTGAACTGATGTAAAGTGTTTACATTCTTACTAGCATATACATGATGCTCAACTTTTCCAGATTGCTTGAAACATTAAAAAGATACAGCTGTTCAGGTAGAGCTGGTCAGCTCTATTAGATCAGGAATCTTTACCCTGAATTCACAGAATCAGAGAATCGCAGAGATTGGTTGAGGTTGCAAGACACCTCTGGAGGTCATCTTGTCCAATCCCCTGCTCAAGCAGGGTCACCTAGAGCTGGCTGCCCAGGACCACGTCCAGATGGCTTTTGAATATCTCCAAGGATAGAGACTCCACAACCTCCCTGGGCAACCTGTGCCAGTGCTCAGTCACCCTCACAGTAAATAAGTGCCTCCTTAATTCGTAATTAAGAAAAAGATTTTTGCTTAGTCAAGCAAAATTCCATCCATTCCTGTTCTCTCCCTATCATTCCTTGAATAATTTTACATTTCTGGGTCATTTTCAATTAAAATTGACTGAGCAGAAAGGTTCCACTCATATTAAACTCCTCTAAGTTTGTGAAAAAATGATCATGTTTAAGAAGGGACAGAGTGGGACACAAAAAAGAAGAGAACAAGCATTAGAGAACCCATGCAGAATCTGAACCTTTGAGACACAAATCCCTTGAAAAGTAGACTTTGGCGGGTCAGCTGTTGAAGAAACCATTAGTAACATACAGATGGGCTAATGGTGATTTAAATAAATCAATGTTATATTAGATAATAGCTAAACAAAAAAAAATTTCTATCAAAGATAGGAAACTGCAAACATTCACCAACTACTAGTGCAAGAACTTCACTCGTACAGCGTTACAACTTTAAGCCCAAAGCCATGCTACATACAAGGGCTAACATTTGATGTCTTCACATTGCCGAAGCTTGACCTCAAAAAACAGTACCTAGACCATAAAGATCAAACCACTGCAAGAGTAACTCTTCACGTGTCTCTGGTATAGGAACATTAAATGACCTTTAAATATACCTTAGTACAACAGTAAATCAAAAGAAACCATCCTAGTTTTGTTTACTGGGATGCAGTTAAGACATTTAACAGCCACTTATGCTTACAGCAATCAAAGCCTTAAATTATACTACAGAAGCAGTATGCAAAGGAATAGAAGTTTAAAGCAATACCAAGTTATACCCAAAATACTGAATCCAACTTTGCATACAACTTATACTATAATCCTTATTTTTGCCTTCCATCAAATGTTTAAATTGCAAATGACTGTGCTCCACTTGCCCCAGGAAGAGGGAAAATCCAAGTGCAGAACTTGTATCAAACATGGAGCATGTCCTTAACATGAGATTTTTCATATTTTTTACCCATAGAATAGTTTTGATCTCTAAGCCTCCAGGAAGGGTACAAAAAGACAGGAATAGAAATCATAACCACAATCCATAAATATACTATTCACATAGAGGAAGCAAGCAAAACATTTGTTCCTGCTTTATTTGATATTTACCAATGTATTCATCAGGTCAGCAAGTAAAGGCCCTCACCTTTAGCTAAATCCTCCTCTTCCCTTTTGTTGGCTACTGTACCAGGATCTTTGGCAACTAGAGCTGGACTTGCTTTTGCCTGTTCAGCAGCCTAGCCAAAAGTGAAAGATGTAAAAATTAATTCAACAAAAAACTGACAATGCGTTGTTCACCATTTTGATTTGTATTCATCTGCAATGTAAAAATCTAAAGTAAATCAGAGAATTTCATGCCTCAAAGGAATGTTTTATTAAGACAAGAGAGATTTCATTTTGTTTGCAAAACACATTATAGAATTCAAGACTACGAACTGTAAAATACAGAACTGAGGATAAAAAGAATTTGTGATACCCTTTAAGAACAGCCACAAAAATTAATATACCTGTGAACCAATAGCTGGGAAAGTAACTCCTTGCTCCTTAAGATTTTTTATCATAGCAGATATCAAACTAAGCTGTGGGTCATTCTTGAATTCATCAGTCCATTCCACCATAAGGGCTTTCAGCTTTTCACAAACTTTTGGATGACCCTGAAAGCACAGTAGAAGCTAGTTAAATAATGTAGGAATCTGTTCTTAATTCCTGAATTTCAAATAACTTCATGTTACCGTCAACGTAAACTATATAGACACTTTATTTTGAAGTCAAGTGTATCACTAAGGGATATCTTTATTGGAAAGGGAGAATAGTACACCAGCATTGTGTTTGTACTAGTACAATACGTACTAGGCCCAAAATAGAGTAAAACAAGCTTATATAAAAGCCCTTTATTATCTCCATTTCACCACATCTGTATTTAGTGTTTCATTGTTGTTATTTAACATGAAAATTAATTTGTATATTTATAAATTCATACACCACACACCACCACCCCTGAGCAGAATACATGAGCAACTCTAGTGTGAAGTGGCATTCAGGAAGCTCTTTCTCACAGCCACAGTCTTCCCAGTAATCTTGTATCCTCGCCCACACCACCAAATTTCCAGTCCTGCAAAAGTAGATTCCATTCCACTTTCAGATTACCCCAATTCTCTGTCTGATTTAGCTTTTCTATAAATTGTATAAATCAATGCAATACATTACCTTATTCAACACATTGCTTACTTCGCTGGCAAAATCTCTTGAACAGACTTCTAAATGAAAGATTTTACCACAGTTTGATACGCATGCTCCTAGAAGCTGAAGAAAGAAAGATTAAAACTCAGAGATGTTTTGCAATATAACTTTTCAGGAATGAAAAGCACTGCATTAAAAAAAAACTTACTGTTAATGCTTGCATAGCAACGTGGGGATCTTTGTGGTTCACCCTCTTCATAATAGAACGGAGACAGTCCTTAGGCCTAAAAAACACAAGACATTTAAAAAAATGTAATGGAATGAACTTTTCCTATTGCACACATGACAATGCATGACAACGTTAACAGACAGCAAGCTCTCCCGAACATAGTCAGTAAATTATTTAGTATAAGTGCAACATTAAAAAAAAAAAATAAATGAACGCCATTAACAGTTGTAGCCATTTCTATCTGTAGTATTGCTAGCTTGCTCAGTTATCAAAACTTCTCAGTAAGTTACATTACCTTTCGTAGTTAGTGAGAATTACTGTAAATACTCCAGAAATACATCAATTCCCTTACAATTAGAGAACTGTAATTCTCTGTAGTCCATGCACCTCCTCCTCCATATTTCGCATACATATCTAAGGACATTTGCTTATATACTGATTATCAACACCCTTTTGCTACTTTCTTTTTTTTAAATTACCACCACTATGTTCCTTAGAGTCTCTTTTAATCTACAGAATAACATTTATAAAGAAGATATGCAATGAACCAACAAGCGCTAAAAAAATTGTTAGGCATTCTACATCAAAGTTTCAAAAAAATTAAATACAGAATTCAAGTCTTACCTATGTTGTGATAGATAGAAATAATATGAAAATGAAATTTAAGGAAGAATTTGAATGGGAGTTTCAGACACAGTTTAGCATATTAAAATCTGTGTGACTTTCTGTTATTTTGTTCTGTCTTTAAAGATGGTGGAAGGCTGAGCAAGGCTGGGGTAGGAATTATCATGGGTGTACAAGCATTATCTGGTGAATAGCTCTGAAAAGATAACCCTGAAAGAGGGTAAGTAGGGAAAGAGGAAAAAAGAAGGTAAATTTAAACTAAGAGATTTTATGCATTTCTGGAGTATTTATAGTAACTTTTTTTTTTTTTGAAGCAAAATTATTTTTCTGTTTAACTGACATCCAAGAACTAACATGAAACTTAGGTATAAGTTACACCACTGCTTGGCTATACTATATTTGGCAGTGTCTACATTTTACAGAAATGTCCACTTCATATTTAGTAGTACTAATTATAGAAAATGCTGTCACACAGCAAGACTACATATCACTCAGTGTATACCTTCATATACCCAATTACTACAAATGAAGGCTATAAGACAAGAACTGCCTGTTATCTATTAATTATCCAAGACTTCTCATATGTTCACTTTAATTGAGAAAGAATACATGCTAAAATTTTCAGGAATAACTGCTTTTTTTAACCATTCATTTATGAGTAGGACTATCAATGTGATATGAGCGCAAGCACAAAGTGGTGCATGGCCATTAATTGTTAAGCCAGCATTTGTAAAGGTAGGATGCAGGATCAAGAGCTTAGCAGTTCAGGAACAGGACCATTAGCCTAAGAGTTTTTTATTAAGGAATCCAAAGTCTTATTAAGAAGTAATAAAGTAACAAGAAAGCATCAAAACCAAATGGTCTTCTGCATGTGTCAAGTACAACTTTGAAAAGTTAAAAAAAAAAAGAAACCCCTCAGTCATTCATAAAAATGCTTTAAAAAAAAAATCTGCTTGCTTATATACGTAACAGAAACGATCAATATTTGAGTATTATTGTTTTAACATACTCAAATGTTTAAAAAAATCTTTTGATTACATCTACACAAAAAAAAATATCCAGGCTTACCAACGTGTAGTCACACAGACTAAGAATCCCTATTCTAGACAGAACTGTAATCCTTATTCTAACTTTAACTTAATTCATCAAACAATTTAGTTTGTAGATTATTAGAAGCACTATGCAGCAATCAGAGGGAAGGCACACACCCCACAAGAACAGAATTCTATTTATTATGCATCTCTTCGTACTATACAAACACTGGGCCACAGTTCTGCTCCAATGATTCTACAATCAGAATTTCAGAGGCAGCACAGTGAGTGGAAATAACAAATCAGTAGGGGGAAAATAAGGCAAGATACTATAGAAGCTATGGTATTACATACTAATATATACAAAAAACATTCACAATAAATTTCAGTTTTAGTTTCAGAGTAAAAAAATAATGTATTTGATTATATTTTATTTAACAAAGACAAAATTAACAGCAATTGGAATCTAAAATACTACTCTGCACAAAGTATTTCATAAATTTTCAGGAATTTACTGTTCATTTACAGTCTAAGGTAACTGACTGTGGGGCTCAAGACTACACAGGTGAGTCCATTTTCCTCCTTGCTCCTTTAGAAACAAGCTAGTCAAAGAGCTTTCTGGTCAGCCTGTAGACATACACTGCAATGACTATGTAAAATGCTACTGAGATTGGGTAACTTGAGGGGAAAAAAAAATAAATAGAAGTTAGTTTGGAAGACTATCAAGTAAGCAATTTTACTGTTCTCTCTTGTAGGAACAGGCACAAAAACAATCAAAGAAAAATCAGCTAACCAGAATACTGACTCACTGAGGCAGTGATTAATCCATAAGGAATCAGGACAAAGTTAGGCAAGCAGCAATATAGTCAAACCATTTCTCAATGACAGTTTTTCAATATCCATCCCCACCCCTAACAGAGAGTGCTGCAATGAACATTTCTGTTTTCTCAACCATTGGTGACTTCATTTTTTTTTTTTCAGCCATCATTTTTATTAAGTAACTTTTCTGGAGAAAAACTGAAGTTGTGATAGTTTCAGAATGATATGTCTCATTAAGTTAATAAAAAAGGTACAACCATCTCAAAGCCAAATGCAGACAGAATTAGACTTAGGAACTGGCTAGCACTAAACGGAGTGAGGAAAGGGGCGGGGGGGGGGGGGGGGCGCTTCATGCTAAAATATACCATATGTGGCCTTTACTTTTCCCTTTTATGCTGCTTAACGAATAGCGTTATAGCGTTATTTTACTCAGAGCTGATAAACTATAGATTCGGTTGTGTAAGCATTTTCGTTGCAGAAAAACAACACTATGCAAAAATCTATACCTTTCCTGTACTCAGATAATTTAAAATGCCAGTCAAATATGATAGAAGTTTTTAAAGTAAACAAGTTTTCAATAATGCTGTATAAAAACAGAAAACAAGATTGCCACTAATGGTAAAACCTTTATTTTAACCATGTTTCCATGTTGCTCATTGAACTACCAATATTCCCCCAAAATAGGATGCAAACAATGTAACACGCAACTGCTGAGCTGTATGAGTTCCTAAAACAAATTCAGAGATTAAAAAACCATGTTGATTGTCTCATAGTTAGACAAATTTTAGATCATTTAAGAACCTGATATGCGAAACATGCAGAAAGTATCAAGTTAATTCCACACATGTGGCAATACTTTATATATACTGTTGTAAAAAAGGCATATTATTAAAAATTTACTGCCCTTCCAGTGTTTTCTATGAAAATTCTGGCATCAACTCTCATCAATTAGATTTTGAAGTTCACCAAAAATAGACAGTCAAAGAGAGAGATTCAGCGGAATTCTAATTTGCTAAAACCTGTTTTAGTTGGTTGGGTTAAGGGAAGAAAGGTAAAATTTTTAGCTATTGGCAATTCTCTGTAACCAAGGTATTACAATGTAAAAAGTAACAGTAGCAGTCCTGTTACAGAACTGTAACTAATTTATCTTAAGAGAAAATGTAGCATCTTTGTAGCATAACAGGTTTCCAACAGTTAGTCTGGATGCAAACAAGTTGTTGGCAGACCTAAATGAGACAATAAGCCATGTAACACTATGGGACAAAAAGTGCCACTTAATGAAGAACAGTCCTTCTAGTCTACCGTGGCTTCAGCTGTAAGACGATCTACATCTAAAATGCTACAGGCATGCAACAGAGCTTACAGGGTGATACAAAGAAAACCCATACAGCAGAGATTTTATAATCTAAACTTCTGCCAAGAACACTAACAGACAGCTTGTATTGGACCAGAACTGGCTAAAAGATTAAAGCAGATACCAGTTAAGAAGACTAGCATCCTTGCCACACAAACTTAAACTGCAGGAGGACTTGAAACAGAATAGCATATTGATTTAAACTTCTTAACAGGGAACTTTGTCTTTGTTTACTTTGCTACGGCATGACACAAAACAAAGAAAACCCACTATCAGCAAGTTTTAACAGAATCTGAATTTAAGCAACGAGTCAGCTGGCAGCGTATTACAAGCAGGGTAAGTATTACGGAGGTTAAAGTCACAGCCAGGATAAAACCACTGTTTTATTAAGAAAACCCAAAACATAAATACAAAAAGAAAACAAACAAACAAAACCCACAAATCATAACAGAAATTCCAGCCGTCCCGGAGAAATTTAGCTGCACATTACCAGAAGATCTCTAGCTTTGTCTGTACTCCCAAGCAGCTGTCTCTTGCAGCTACATGCATTTGAGCACTGTTCAGGCTAAGTTGCTGTAACACTAAATCATGTCTATAGAAATGCTTTCAGTGATTAAACAGAATACTGAAGCCTTCAATAATATAGTTATTGTTACAGGCTCAGCATCAACATGCACAAGGAGCCAAAATGCAGTTTTACATATACAGACCAACATGAAACATTATTAACAACTTGCCAGCTGTTAACTACAGTTATACACAGCAGCACAGAAGTCTCAGTATGCCATGCTATTTTTAAGTACACCTCTAGAGACCATCTCTAATCCCAAGGAATAAGCTTATTTGCAAACCTGTCCTTTGGAACAAAATTCTCAGGTGGGAATTTGCTGTCTGGCATCTCATACTGTTTTCCACAGTCTTACAAGGCAATCCAAGTCGTTCTCAGAGAAGCCTTTCACTAAACAGCAGCAATGGCATAACTCTCTTTTTGAGGCTATTCCTTACCTGAATTGTTACAGGGAATGCTTGGAGAAGATGTATTTAAAACATTTCCAAAGCCTAATGCTACACTGAAAAAAACCCACTATAGATACACTGAAATAATGTCTTTAAACTGTATTTTTTATTTGCTGATTCAAATTATACTTTAACTTTTCATGTCCAAAGAACAAGTGCATGCATAAAGCCTATGAAAGAGCTCACTAAAGAATCAATAACAGAAGCATTAGTGGCCCATATTAAGATGTGTTTAATTTAATATCACATTTTCAAAATGTACATTTATCAAAGCCCTGATGTCAGAGAATACCTTCTCAAAACAAGGGGAAGAAACACAGAACCTCATTGCTTTCTGTGACAAAGACACTGGTGGTCTGGTGGTGAGGACAAGGGAAGGGCAGCAGATGCTTTATACCTTGGTTTTAGCAAAGTTTCAACAAACAGTTGAAGCTCATACAGTCTCCTTATCACCCAACTAGTGAAATATGGGCTGGATAAAAGGGTGGGTGGAAAACTGGCTGGCCTCCTAAGCTCACAGAGTTGTCACCAGTGGTGCAAATTCCAGCTAGCGGGCAGTAATTAGTGGGGTTCCTCAGGGATCTCTGCTGTGACCAACACTACTAAATGTCTTCGCTAATAACCTGAATGATGGGAGGCAGTGCACTCTCAGCAACTTTGCTGACAACAGCAAATTGGGGGCTGCAATTGATATACTGGAGGGCAGGGCTGCTATTTGGAGGGACCTGGACAGGCTGGAGAAATGGGCAGACCAGAACTTCATCAAGTTCAATAAGAGCAAGGGCAAAGTGTTGCACTTCGGGCAGTCTGCACTGGCAAAGGCCAGGAGCTGACCACCTAAAAAGCAGCTCCGCAGGAAAGGATCTGCAGGTCCTATTGGGTGACAGATGTCAGCAGTGCAGCCTGGCAGCAAAGACAACCAACCGTATCCTGGGTTGAACAAGTGGTCAGCACAGCCAACAAGGCCAGGGAAGTGATCCTTCCCCTCCATTCTGCACCTCTAAGATTGCATCTGGATTACTTTGTCCGGTTTGGGGCTCCCCAGTGCTCTCCCAGAGCGGACTAAAAGGGGATCCTACTGCTTTCTACAACTAATTAATCAGAGATACATGGAAGACGCAGCGAGAGCTGCAGAGCCATAGGACAAGATGCAACAGGCAAGTTGGAACAGGGGAAATTGTAATCCGATTGCAGGATTATTTATTCATTTACTTACTTACTGCGAGGGTAGTTAAATACTGAAACATGTTGCCCATAGAGGTTGTGGAAACTCTGACCTTGGAGGCATTCAAGACTCAACACGGTCCTGAGCAACCTGATCTAATTAGACCTGTTTCAAGCTGGGGGGTTGGACTAGATGACCTCTGGAGGTCACTTCCAACCTGGATTATGATTCTGTAAGAAAAATCCCTCATGAAGTGTCCTGGGTTTACAGTGACACTGCTGAAACTAACCAGTTTATTTATTCTGTTACATTGGTGAAAAGCTGCTGTACACAAGTCCTAATTTTAACAGATCAGCTAGTATCTCCAAAGGAAGAATTGCAAAATATTTGAGCAGAAAATCCATGTCTTTTAATAAATTTAAGTTAAATTGAGCTGTTGCAGAAGTCTATACAAGATAACAAAAATTTCATTCCTCTCATCTGAGACTGAAATAACAAAATTTAAAAAGTTTGGGGAGGAAATTTCTAAAAGACACTTACCCTGTGCGTGACTGTCCAACTTTATCACAGATGTCTAAGATGAGGCCCCAGTCCTCTGCAGTGTTCATCTCACTGGTTGCTTTCTCTGGTGAATAAAGTACAAGTAAATCAAAATACAAATTTAAAAAAAAAAAAATTAACAAAATTGTCAACAAAGATGTTGCAATATTACCTCTTTGTATATTGCTAAATGCATGACAAATCCTTATATTTAATAAACTCATATATTAAAACTGCTATACCTAATTCTTTTTAATTTTCAAATGTTCACTGGTGGCCATGAATTTAAATTCATAAGCAAATATATATTTGGGTGTTGTCTTCCCATGTAATAAAGATATACCCAGAATATGACAATAGTAGTATCGCTACCAACAGATTTTTTTTTTTCCACTTGGAACTATAAAGTTTAATAGGATATGAATACCCAAAGCATTAGTTCACTGTTTGCAGAGTCAGATACAACCGCATTTACCACTTCCTCAGACACTAAATTGCTGTCTTGCATTTCCTTTCTATGTATTACAACTCAACAAGGAGGATACAACAATTCATTAATAATCACTAAACTTTTATCTCCCCATTCTCATCTCTGCTTTGGATGATATATTCCTCTGTCTCTTTTCAGCTGTAGAGACTGCTGAACCAAAGCTAATCTCATAGAAGCCATTGGGACTCTTTCTTCCAAACCTTTTGAATAGGACAAGAAGAGTCCCTGCTGAAGAGTGAAGAAATAGAGAGGGTAGGTGGAGAAGAAACAGATTCCACTTCAGAAGAAAATAGACTCCCTCTCTATTTCTGCCCCAGAAAAGCTAGGTACACAGAGGATAACAATAAATAAAAGTGTTAAGAGGAAACTGAGAGTTACAATACAGCTGAATGGAAGATTATCTAAACACTGATAGATCAGATCAGGGCTGCACAGCACAAGGGAATGCACAAGCAGTTTCCATTATTCACCAAACAGAAGGAGAATGGGCACAGAATAGTACACAGACTTTGTTTCCTATCCCTGCTTCATCTGATATTCACCTTAACCCACAAAACACAAAATATGCCTCAGCAATGAGCACCATCCCTCAGGGAATGCCTCAGACTACTTAGTTTTATGAAAGGAAACAAAGATTTCCTATAAAAACTTATCTGCCAGGAAAGATTCATTATCCATATCAGCACTTGCAAGACTGCAGAGAAGAGAAAGACAAAGCAAAACATCTCATCGCCAAAAGTTACTAGGAATTATTCGTCCTAAAGTTGATGGCTTGTATTTATGAATGAGTTTCTCTGTCCTACAAAAACCTACAAGTCAGGTTACAGTTAATTAGTTTCTTAATTCAGAACAAAAATGCAGAAAAACAAATCTCTATGGTTATGTGCTCTCAAAGTATTTCTGAGGAAAAATTAAACACTGCCATATACAACTCGAATGCTAACACATCAGTTGTACTGCCTGATGCAAGGAAAAGAGCAAAGCAGTATAGGGAAATACTAAATGGAAGTTAGTTACAATTCTATATGTTCTCTCAGATAAAGTAAAAAAGCACTGCCTCTTCTCTCTAAACGGAATCAGAAAACTTATTTGATTACAAAAAATGGTCATAATCAACAAAAATATGAAAAATTCTGGGTAGACACCATGCTAACATCTAGCACTAAGATATAGCAGGTGGTCAACCAATCACTTTATTTTTCTTTCAGTCTACTATTGTTCCAAATCATGTTTAGGACTAGTATAGCTAACAATCAGAGACATTCTTGGTTTTTAAATCTTGTTCATAAAGGAAACATGTCAACTGTGAAGCAAAAATTGAGACGAACACCATAATGGCAGAATCCCCTCAGCATCCCAACTAAAAAGGCCAAAACATGAGAACAGATCAATGAGACTGTACCCTGCTTATATCAATTAACATTGTTTCATTACTCTAGAATTTCAGTTTTTAGTTGGGGATACCTTATAAATACAAGCAAATGAGACGGGGCGGGGTGCAAGGAAAAATTCATAGCAGAACCATGCATTGTACTTTTCCTGCTTGTTATTTATCCTTTTAATATAGCCAGCTCTCAGTCATCTGTAGGCAGAATACTTGTGCCACAGGTGGTAGGACACCTGAACTGAATGCCTTGTGTAGAGCCATCACAGGCCAAGACGGTCTTCAGTAATCATAGTCCATGAGCACAGCAGCTGTACTGCTTCCAAAGCCAGCCTCAAGTCTGAGGCATCGTAACTGCTTTTTTGAAAGACAGAGCCTAAGTGGAGTTGTACCTGAGCTGAAGGTGTGCCTACACGACATTCCCAAATCTGAAAACAGCTGATGAGCACAGTCCAGAGACACACAAAGCAGACCGCATGGAGGCAGTTTAGTTCCAGGTCTCCACTGCTTCAGTTCATTGCCAGTTCTGCTGGAGCTGGACCAGCTCCAGCCAAAGTGTGCCTGCATGGTGCTCACCCGAGCCATAAGCTCCCCAGGCTGAGAGCTCACATACAGCCTCGCAAAGCCACACCGTTCACTCACGCCTAATGCCGTACTTCAGTTAGCGCATCCTTCAGCAGCCAGAGCTGAGCCAGCGGTACTGAAACTTTGACCTTTTCCATTATTCTACATAACAGACAGTTGTCTGTACTTTTGGCAACAATTGGTCCTTCTTTCCTCACTATGTCATCAGTGAGCAATGGCATGGCAATCGGTTGTGTCTTTTACAAACAAAAAAGTAAAATAATGCATGCTTAAGGTTTAAAAATAACAACACACTGTCTTTTATGCTAATTTAAATAGTTTGGCTAAAACTAAAAATAAGATGGCGATTGATGAAATCCCTGATCCATATCAACCACAACAATTACAACCTTCATTTTAATTCTCAGTAAGAATACTTTGCAAATTTATCCACAAGTACAATTACAAGTTTTCTATCACGGCTACTTCTTAGAAGTTGAACTTAGTCCTGTATAAAAACTGGCATTTGCTTGCAACACCTTCCCCCTTGTTAGTCAGGAGATTTCCTCCACCAACAAATACTAGATAGTTTCTTACTAAATTTCAGTCTGAAACCCAGCTTCATTGTGCACTTTCTGTCTTCTGTAGTAACAAGCATCCATTAATTCCCTTGGATAATAAAATTAATTGTAAAACATGAGAAAAAAAATTTGCCTCTAGAATTTTAGTTAAATTCTGTCTCAGACAAGGGCAGTTAAAAGTTAACAGAAGTACACTATCTGACATTGACTGTCCACAAAAAAGGCCACTATCTCTGTTCCAGCATTAGCCAGTGACTCTCACCTTTCACCACTCTAGGAACAGGAGCAACAAAGACGCTTTGACAAAATTCCTGTGTTGCATCAGTGTTTTGTAGACAAAATTATGTCTAAAAGCTACTTAAGTTAAATTACTTACACTATTATCACTTAAAATACATGAACGCTCTTTCTTCTAACATGAGGTGTACATTCACAGCCAAAAAAAACTTTCAGTATTTGCTTACCCTGACCAAGAGCTGGCACCCTACCAGCCTTCAGGTACAGCTGACATGTCACTGTCAGATTCTATCTTAGTACCAAAATGGACTCTGATAGGGAGGGAAAAACAGACATTTGTATTTAAAGTCTTAGAGTAGGTTAGCACAGGAGACAGAAGATAAACTAGAAATGTTCATCTTCCATCTCTGATCAAAAATAATTCTGCCATAGCAATATTAATGTTTACTTCAGACCCTATCCCTCCACCTTATCATCGCTACAAAATCTTATTCAACTTAGTGAATGCCAAGCCAGGATCAGATAACATTTCAGACTTTACTAAAACAACTTTTAAAGACAGCGCTGGCTCCTTCATGAAATCAGTGTTCTTTATAACTTATTAATGCTATGTCAAACACAAAGAAAAACAGGACTATGTGACACAGAGGCATACATGATGGAACTTTGGACACAGTTTTCCGAAACAGCTCTCTCCCATAAAGCTTTATCACTCAAATCTGAGGCACTGTTTTCCTAGGACAAGCAAGGCCTACAAATTAAGGTAGTAACTTTAACCAGTGCAAGACTATAAAATCTTACATCGCTTCAGATTGTAATTAGTAGTTTTTAAATTTTATTACTGTTTTTTTTCCCTTTTTTTTTTCCTTCATTACGTCTTCAACTTTCACCTTTATTTTTCTAGGAGTTATTTAAAATTATTTTCTTACAATTAATTCCACAAAGACAGACACACACAGTGGTAAGTGCCATCATTTCAGAGGAAAAGACTACTTAGACTATGGCTTCTTTGGACAACAACAATAACAATGATTCTGCACAATATAACAATACCTTTCTAAATAACATCAACAATTTATTTAATTCCTAAAACAAAAGCAAGACACACAAAACCAACACATATTTTTCAGCACAGAGCATGGGATCACTACGCTTCTCCCTTTATACTTCTTCTGTACTTGTAACACTAATCATACTGAGCCAGACCAACTCCATCTTGCCCAACATTCAGTCTCTAATATATATTATACCTAAGGAAGCAGATGCCTAGGAAAACATAAAAAAGAATAAGGTAAGCATTAGATGTACTTTTGCCTACAACACACCTTTCAGCAACCAACAATTTGCAGCTTCGTAACTCCTGAGTCAGAAATGGTGCTTCAACCACACAAACATAATCATTAATTGCATATAAAACAAATAATTAAGAAAGGGTTCTGAAGCAAAATGCATCTCATCTGACAGAAATCTCAGGTGTGTCTATATCTTCAAAATTTCTCAATAAGTTCTAGAACATAACCTCCTTCAAATAAAATATCTAGATGCTGACATCATACTTCCAAACATATTTTCTACCTTCTTTTTTTTTTTTCAACTAAACCTCTGAATGAAATTTATACAAACCTGAACATCATCTGCCTTCTAAAGAAAACACCATTCCTCAGTATAAACGCTCTCTAGTCTCACTGAAATACTGTACCAAAAGTGCAGGAGACAGAGTTAGACCTATTGATCAGAAGCCAGGCCAGAAAGATCTAAATATATGAGTTACATTACTTATACTTTGGTTGCGGTCAAAGTACACAGGGTCTCGCATGGGCTCTTTTGGAACACCTAAATAAAAAAAGCCTCTCCTTGTGTTGTAAAGTTCATTAATTTTGCTAAGGCCCCATTTCCCTCCAATTTACACAAACCTGGAGGCTTGGAGCATCGATAAAATTCTGTTTTCTCCTCTGGTTTTCTGCATTATTTAGAAGTTATAACCAAAGCAAAAATATTTGCACTGAGATTCTATTTGAAGTTCCCTACTGCATACAAAACACAACTGCAGTTGATCATTTTAGGACAGAAGAAAAAATAATAATTTCCTAATAATTCATAATTGTTCTAAAAGAAATGAATCATCAGATTTATAAAGTACTATTAGACAGAAGAAATGTAGTACATGCAGAAAAAAGCCACTGCCAAACTTAGTGGTTGACTGTTTAGGTGCTTGTAAGGAAAATATAAATATTGGTGCAGATTTTCCATGCAAATATATGCTAGTCACCTTGATTTCTCTGCCTTAGTTATGCATCTTAACAATAGCATTTTACTGCCTTATTAGAATTTCGCAAGAGAATTTTGCTCTCATCAATGTTTGGATACTGCAGTGAATAGCATGACACATTTCTTAAGGCAGAAAACTTAAAGACTACTCACTGCTAACAACATTTTTAGAGGGAAGTCTTGGCAGGTTTGAGCTTCCTAAGCTTTAGATTTTACTTAAGTCTATTTTTAAAAAATTCCAATCTTAGAACTGAGCTATTTTTCTGCTAGAAAGTCTCAGAGATGTTAAAACTACCTAGAATTTCAACAAATAACAGAAACAGATCAAAATACCCCCAAAACCAACACTTAAAATGTAAATTATTTGAAGCAGTTAAAACAAATATGAGTAAAACCTGTCAGAATATTCTACTAAACTAAGGTTTCATGGACATAATTCTATTTCCCCAGTTGCACATCTCTAAAATGAAATACTGAAGATCTCACTAATTGAAGTTACAAAGAAAAGAATGGGTACAGAAAGTCTTCACTCAAGACTAAATTACAACCAGTTTCTAGCATGATATAAAAATTCTCAAAAATCCATTACATCAATGTATACACCACAGAATAAGCAAAAAATTCAAAACTCCCCTCAGCCTTCTCTCCTCCTTTCCCACTGAAATCTTGTTTTCTTCCCAAGGCTAAATAAATAACTTTCCCCCTCTCTATATAAATGCAAATACTTAAATTCCAAAGCATTGTAAAAACATAAATGTAACTACTTCATCTATTCAATACAGTTTAAATAGTCCTGAAAGACTGAAACTGATTGCAAATTTTTCTTTTTGCAGTCACTTGCCAAGAAATTCTGATTACATACCATTCCACATCACTGAAGTTAAAAGTAATTAATTTTGTTCTTTTTGCCTGTCAAATAAAATGAATAAATGCATTTGTTGGCCCACTCTACAAAAAACCACCGCTTTAATACTAACCACTAGCATGCTCACAACCGCACTGAAGAATACGTCCAACCAGATTCCATTTAGACAAGACTGAAAATAACTTCTAACAGCCAATGCCACCATAGCAAGAAACTAGAATTCCCTGTTGAACCATTAACTTCAGTAAAGCTATTAACCAATTTCTTCAGTTTTACTGTATCCTCATTTACAGTATTCCTAAAAAGTCCTTATGGGAGCACTTCTAGAAGGTGTCCTATGAAAGCACTGCTAGCCGATCCAAGGCAAAGCAAGCAGAGGTGACTGAGCTGACATGAGGCCACCTCAACTCATTCCTTCAGAAGACTATGTAGGATGTCACCGTGCATAAGGCAGCCTAGCCAAGACAGACATTGCTGAACTCAGTAAGCTGAGCAGAACGAAGACAAAAGGATTCAAGATCTGGTAAGCCAATGCTGAAAACAACAGTAGGAAAAGCCAGGCAAAAATAATTTAGATGTTTAGACGTCTTATGGCAAACTCTAACAAAGCCATGGAACTCAAACTACCTTTCACCCAGAAATATTACAACAGAGCAGGAAGATGAGCACATTAGAGATGCATGAGAACGATGATGATTACTCTGTAAACAAGGTGTATCACAGGCATGTTATACTAATGGTGCCAGGATTTATTTGCAGAGCCCCATAAACCCCCATAAACCAAGCCACAGTAGAAGCGGCATTTCAGAAGGAAGATCAGCAAGATACTTAACTTTTCACGTCAAATACACAGTGTTATTTTTATCAGCTAGAGGAACAGATTTTACATGTTGGAGAACTACTTTGATTCTTCTGAATTTTTATATTCTAATGCACACTGTCACAGCTGAAATGAGGGGAAGCACTTAAAATGACAGCTTTTCCCTGAGAGGAAAGAAAAAGAATCACCAGGAAAGTACATTCTACAAAAACTCCTTTGCCTATGGAACATACTATGTTGGCTTCAGATTGCCCAGCTGAACTCAAAGTCTGGGGATTCATTTTCAGAAAGGGATATTGACAAATATTTTCTTGTTGGCTATTCCACAGAAGAGGTACTGCACTCATTTTTATCCTGTCAGTGTTGCCATTGTTCACTGAGAACACACACCAAAGGTGTCTTTAGTGAGAAGTTCTTATTTTTCATAAACATTTATAAATAACTGAAAAGGGGGGTAGCTATAGCTATAGTTATTCTAAAGAATAATGAGTTTAGATAGCAAGAGTATTTAAGCAAGGAGATAAATCTAAAGAATAATGAGTTTAGATAGCAAGAGTATTTTATTACAAGAACTTGCACCATGGGAATCATCGTCAAAGCATTTCTTACATCCTAATATATCAAACTATATGCTGTGGTACCTTAACATCCCTACTTACCTACAATCATATGTAATTCATGCATATCATTAAATATCTAAAGAGCTGTGAGCATAAAATGATCAATAACTTCTATAGTTAATAAAACGTGGGAAAAATCATTACAAGTCGCATCAGGTTGACAGTTCTACTACATTACTAAACTACCTGCTTAATTTCCTATTACTGTAAATAGTAAGCCTGAATCTTTCCTTTCTTCCCACTCCTGTAGTGCCTTAAACCATTACACCAGCTACATTTAGAACTAGATTAACATCCAAAGCAAATGCAAGAAGTGCCTTCATCCTTTACTGTGCACAAGCAAGAAAAATCATGCAAAAACCCCCGTGTTTTTTTAAACACCTGCTCTTAATATCATGTGTGATTTTATGACAACTCATACCAGAACCTGTACTTATTGCAGCTTATAAAACTTCAGAAATAATAAGCTTCCAGCAGGGAGTAAGAAGTTCTTCCAGTTCTCTTCTTACAACATAGATTAAGTTCACAATGCTTGACATCAAGTTAGAATAAAGTATGCACTACATTAACTCCAGAGTTACAGATTTTCCATCGTCATATTCTATGATTTTATTCTTGAGATAACATCTAAATGACACTTCAGAACTGCTTTAGCAGTAAGTTCTTCATCAAACTTAGCCTAACAACCACTACATTACTAATTAGCCTGTCACGACAGATTATCAGACAGTCTTTTGGTTCTTAAAGCACATTTCACCATTATTTTGCCTGCATCAAACTTACAGATAAACCTGCATTTCTCAGGAACAATTCTCTGGGAGTAATTTTATGATTAAAGTTGTGAAATATGGCAGAAATAGACTTTCCATCAAGCTAATATGAACACCATTAATTCTAACTCCTTAAATGGAGGATTAGAGTCTCTTAATTATAACCTCAGCAGTCCAGTGTCTTGAAGGTTTTTTCTTTTGATAAATTCCAATATTATGTTCCTTATTTGGACACACTGCCAAAGGTTCCCAGACTTGATTGTGAAAATCCACACCGACTTGTGTCACCACTGATTAGTATCCCTTCCTTTTGAAATAGTCTTAAACATGGTAAAAAGAGGGTTCAGAAAACAAAAAATATTTGGGATTCATCCAGAGATTTGGACTCTTTGAGGATGACAATGGCTTACCTCCTCAAATCTCTGGGCACCTTAAAGCATTCTTTAATAATATTAGTTTAACAGTAGTCTTAAACAACATTCTTTTGCCAATCACACCTAAAGAAGAGGTGCATCCCTCAAAAATCTCTGTACAAAGTTGACACTAAATGGTAAGCTGTTATGGATGACCAGGTTCCACAGCAGGAGCATGCTAACAAGACTAGCCAAATGCTGATGACTGCAGACAAACTGAGAAATTTCTCCTTCTGAACTTAGAGATACTTATGCTCCTCAAAACAATGGAAAACAATTTAGTTCCAGATGTATTCTCTGTAATCCATCCTCCTAAATGGTTCCAAAATCATTTCCAACTATTACACAGTACTGATTAGCTGTCCAGTAGGCAAGAATGTACAGCTATCACAGAAGTACTATCAACTACACCAATGTCCAAATTCATATGAAATTAAGAACAGCTTTTGACTGCCTTCACGCTTCAGGAATCTGATTTCCAAAAGAAAACTCTCTTGCTGGGCAAGAACAAAGGCAGAGCACTCAACTTTCATTCTGAGAAAAGAATTGAAAAATAACACTACTGCTTGACAACTTTTGGAAGTTTCCCGAGAACATGAGAGCTTACTTTACAGCTGACGTTATCTTATGAAGCCTGCCAAGAAGTTCATCCAGATAATAGCACATTCCCAAAAGGCCTTGGGGAAGAAGGGCCCAGGGACACTTTCTGGGAGATCATTCCCGTCTCCCTGGCAGAAATTCAGTTAAGTGATGGATAAAGGCAGCAGGCTCCTGAAAGTAGGCTGCCACCACCTGAACAGCCTGCTGCTCCTTTGGTCTCCCTCAGGACACCATGAAAGGGGCCAACGGAAAGAGGCTGTGTTTACTGGTGAAAATTAGCCCATTGCCCACTATCTGCTTTTCCAAGAACAATTTGGGATTGAGTGGCGATTTCCCTGTGCTCATACAGTTTACAGAACAATACTTTTGAAAAATACCTACTGGTGATCATACTAGGCAAGCGCAGTAGGTAAGGTGTTGGCATCCTCTGCACCTAGAAAACAGCAAATAACCCACCGAAGTAACAGCTGGGTGCTACTACCCTGCATTATGAAACTCACAGTGCTGACAAGCACGTCTATCAGGCTTAGTTCTATAGAAACCCACTCAAGCAGTCTGATCTTCACTGCTAGATAGTGGTCTTCAGAAGTAAAAAAGTGAACGTTTGCCTTCAATTTGAACTTCAGCTATCACTTTTTAATCTTATTAGTTCAAATCATTCTCACAGATAATATTATCAATGTTTCAGTCCTCTAATGGTCCATGGAAAATGGGCAAGCAGTGCAATCTCTTCCTCATTTTCAACTGCCAAATTATACTAGAAGACAGCAAAACAATTAGAAAAAAGTAATCACTACTTTTCAAAATAAGTCATTGTCAACTTTGTCACCAAGAAAATTATAAATTGAAGGGCAGTCTTCAGCAGAAAAGTGTTCTTAACTGTTCAAAACACAAAAAAAAGCAAGCTATGCTGTATTAAGATGCAACAGACTAAGAATTGCTGATAACATACATACATAAGTTGTGTCACAGTCCTTCCTTTATGCTCTAACCCTTCCCCCCAAAAAGATACATACTTTTCAAACAGTTTTGAGTTGTTTTTTTAGAGCTGGAAGAATTAAATTGGAGCCTGGACTTCTAAAGTTGGATAAACATTAAGAAAGAAACAATGTATTTGTAGTTGAAAGCTACAGCAAGTATAAGGCTACTAAAGAAATTTGTTCCAAGAAACATACAGTGTTACACTGCTGTAAGAAAATAACCTAGGGTGGGGGCGGGGGTTACTTATCCAAACATGAGAAAAAGTCCCTTTATATTATGCTGTTCCCCAGACAAAGCTTTTATCACTCAAAGTACAACAGGCATCAGCAGCAGGTAGGAGACAAACCGTATTACACGATCATAAGTCAGATGTGCAAAACGAATTTTTAACCGCCTATATGGTGTTTTACCTTCAGTTTGGACACATCGGCACTCAGCATAATTTTTGTCAAGTAAAAGCCAGACATTTCCTCTCCATCTAGTTTGGCCTTGGAACAAGCAAGGTAGGGATGAAACCTGATCACAGCACGTCAGGTTTCACTTGAAAGGGAAAAAGAAAGCTCCCACAGGAATTCACTTTAAAGCACTGAATACAAAGCGCTTTGACAATTTTCTCGTGCCTGTCTGTGAAGCAATGGTAGATGGTGCTTTTTACTTTTCATCCTGTCAGCAACCCTCCAGCATAAGCATTTCTCACTACTTGTTTTGCTGTGCTGCAACGTTACTTCTGCTAGGCAGGCCAGCCTGTTTCCCACACGCACGCCCCCCCGTGCTCGCCCCCCTCCCTCGCAGCCCCACGAAGCCAGGCGGGGCCCGCAGCAGCCCCCGCCACCCCGGTGCTGTCACCGACCAGGCCGCAGCCACCGCTGCCAGGAGGCGCCCCCGGCCCGGCCGCTCCCCGCCGCACCGTGACGGCCGGCCCGCCCGGCCCGCCTGCTCGCCGCCGCTGCCCCCGGCTCCTCGCCACACGCCAGGCCGGGAGGGCGCCGGCCAGCCCAGCAGCAGCAGCGGGCTGGGGGGGGGGGAGCGGGCCGGCAGCCCGCGGGGGGGCGGAGGCGGGAGCGGGGTCGGAGGGAGGGCCGGCCGCGGGGTTACCTCAGGGGAGGCCGGGGCGCCGCGGCAGCCACTCACCCACATCCTGGTCGAAGGGGTTGGTGGCGAAGAGCGGCATCGCGGGGCGCGGGGGCGCGGCGCGGCCACCCCTCCCCTCCCGGCAGCGCGGCGGCGGAGCGAGAAGCCCTCGGCGGCAGCGGCGGCTCCTCCTCCCGCCCGGGGTACCTCCGCCGCCGCCTCCTCCCAGGGCCGGGGAGCCAGCCCGCCGCGCGCGGCATGCTGGGAAGCCGGGGCTGGCCCCGCCGCCGCCTGACGGCCCGCACCCCGCGGCCCCGCCGCCCGCCCCAGCCCCCGGACCGCCCCGCGGCGGCGGCAGCGGCGCAGCGCCCGGGGAGCGGGGCCCGGCGGCGGGAAGGCCCCTCAGGCTCTTTCCGCAGGCCCCCGCCGGGCTCCGCCGGGGGGTGGGCGGCCTGGCCTCGCCTGCCGCCCGGCTCCCCGGAGGCATCGGCACCGCCCCTGCTGCCCCCCGGGTCGGCCCCAGTCGGCCCCGCCGCCCCGGGCCAGGCAGCTTAGGGCCGGCCCAAGGCGGGGGTTTATTTTATTTAGCTCTGCTGAGCTCTTTCGTGCCTCCCTAGTTAGTAGGTGAGTCGGCTTTGTGCCCAGACACATTCGCTCCCTATAGAAAATTTTCAGAGCTTGCTTATACATCGGGCTGACTGAGTCTTTTCATTGTTACTGCTATCACGCTTCTGTGGCCTGACAGCGAAGGTGCAGGGTGGTGGTTATAGCGGTGTCTCTCGCAGCACGGCATGGGAGCCTGACCACTTCTCCACGGTTAGATCCTGTTGAGATCAGTAGCTATCAGTTGTTCACAGGGCCTCGAATATCCCATGGCCTTCAGCTGCGCAGTCGTATCTTGCTGCTTCACGTTGTATGAGTATCTTGTTGGCTTCGATGGGATGTATCCCACGATAACAATTTGACTCACAGGATATGACACGTTCTGCGTATTCCTGCTGTCACATAAAACTCAAGTCATTATCCTTAAGAACTTTTAGTACTGTTTTAATTACTCTGAACTAGTCGGATTGCAAATTAAACAAAAAAGGGCACATGCACAGACGTCAGGGAAGAGTCATAGGCATCTAAAAGAGCAATATGGGCACATCACAAGAGCACAAACAAGAAACGAAAAAGATACTACTACTGTCTGCAGTGCAGAAACACTAGGTGCAATCAATAGCACTAACCGTGCTCAATAATGAATGTGATTGCATGCATTAGACAGACTTCTGACACATCAAATGAAAACTGCACACCAAGCCTCTCCCCACAGGGATTTACACTCATTAGGCACTTCCTTATTTTACTAAAATTTTTTCCAGAGACTTGAGTTTTGCTTCTTTCCCTATCCACAACAACTGTTCTCAGCAGCTGATGCAGGTCAGCATTGATCTACTGCTTAAGACTGACTACTTTTAAGGAACTGCATGTTTTCTTTGGATTCTGCCTCAATTCAATGACATCTGCTAGGTATTCTCAAAGGATGCTTTACCTCCTCGCCATTCATCATCCCCCATTATGTTCACAAAAGGCATATGGTGGATGTTCTCGGAGCCTGTTTTATCCCCTCCTTTTTCATCCCTTCCCTCTGATGGGTTTCAAAATGAATTGTAAGAATCCTTTCAAAACAGGCAGAGCTTTTGTGCAATAGTCCTGCAATAAGAGCAAACACAAGAGATGTGAGGAACTGGGGTTTTAGACTGTCTTCAGCCTGAAAGGATTCCGACCCAACCTTACTTCCCAGGCAACACCCTGCTCAACATTTTGAAAAAGGTAATCTATACTCCGGGGGCGTCTTAAGGCTCTGTAGTCATGGCTCATGTTTTGTTTCTGTAACAGTTTTTTTTCTGTTGAACACAGTGTGAAGTACAACAGTCCTCTGAATGCTTTGTGTTACATTGTATCTCCCTCTTTTCCCTGTCCCATGGCTCTGGCATTTTTCCATGGCACAGCAACGGGTGGTGGTTGGAGCACTCTTCCACAAAGCCTGGGGTTTGCCCTCTCAGGCACAGATGGCTGCGGAAACCAGCTTTTCCACCTTATGTGTGAGTAGTATAATGAGTATGCTATTAAAAAAAGGTGTGTTAAGCTTCCTTTGTTGGACATAGTTCAAAATGTGTGTATTATTTCCCACTGCATTTGAAATGGGACTCATGCTGCCTAAGTTAGCTATCTAAAAGTAAGGAATCTAGTTCAAAGGTACAGTCTCAAATTGCATCTAATTTCAGGGTAACTACAGCTGATAGAGAATGTAGCAACACTGCACTCCCTGTGCCCACAACTATGTGCTGCAACCACATTTCTTGTCTTAGATTTGGAATCTGATCCAATTCATTTGTGGCTGCACAATCAGCTGACCCAGCTGAAAACTACCACGCTGCACAAAGTTCCCTGTTGGATCATGTCACTCATCTGACTCACCTTGCAATTAGATCCCAGGCAAGGGAAGAGGTGGGAAGGCAGGGCTGGGGACTGTACTTCACCAGACTGGGTCAAGAAAAACAGGCACGTCCAAGGGATTATTCAGCTGTTCTATTTCAGACCTCCTTCCGAAGATGGCCTCCGCAACAGTCTGACTCTATGGATTTCACAGAGGAGCTTATCCGCCCAACAGTTCTCTGACTTAGGACTTGTCTCCAGATAGCCTTATAGCAAGTTTTAGGTAGGGTGTTTTTAAAAAATATGTGCTACTTTTGTCCAAAGTAAACAGTCTCAGATGACGGGTACGGACATTTCTTCTTTCTTTGCGCACTTCATTTTTTTACACAGTACTGTTGTTCAGATACTACTAAGTGATAAAGGCATGTATTCAGTTAATTGCCAGTGCAACTTGCTTCCTGGATTTTAAAGATGTGACATACTTCTGAATTTGCTTAAGTAACTGTTTAATTTTGTTGTTTGTTTATATAATTTATTACTTATTTTTTAAATTATGACAAGGGTTTATCCATACCAAGATTAGTTCCGGATTCTGATGATATACAGTGTCATTTACCTATAGTCTTCCGGTAGGAAAGGGTACTTAGGAACCCTTAGGTTCCCTTAGTGTTCCCTTAGGAACACTTAGGAACAGCAACTTATAAATGACAATCTGCTGGAGAAGTTTTAATATTTTTTACAATCACTCAACTGACACACATCTGCATTAGACAAGCATATTTTTTAGAGGAAGACAAAAACATTATGGCCATGGAGGGGAAGTCCACTGCAGATCCAGTTTACTGGAGGAGTATTATACCTGGCATTCCCATTTATTTTAGCACATATTAGTTTGCTAGCTGCTGCACTGTAAAGATAAGGTGTACAATTCCAGAAAAAGGTCAGGCCAGTACACTTTTAGCAAGGAGACAGATATGAAGACCAATGGTTGTCTCAGCGATCAGTCACACTGACCTCTATTTTAACTGCATTTTCATTATAGTCCACTGTGTACTTTGCTTTCAGAACTGGAAGCTGGGCAGAAAAGAAAATCAAAGGAAAAGAGGAAGGTTCAGAATAGAGAAAGTGCCAGCAGTCCATTTAATCACAGCTTTTGTCTTTGACAGGGCAAGTACAAGATGTTTTGGATGGCATACAAGATGCTGTAATGCATAACAATACAATGATAAGATGATTAAGACAAAACTTATCCCAGTCACGGGCCACATGTAAATGTTCTAAGTACTGGACTACAGTGATTGACTCCCTATCTATACTTCTATTGTACATGTCCTAATACTTTGCAAGCATCCAGGTTGCATGGCTTACTTATGGTATTCTTATCTATTTCTTTATACAAAGAGAATATATGAAACATATCAATACAGTAAGCCTGGTGTCCCCTGTTATACAAGAATTCAGGATAAAATTATGTAATTGTCTTTTTTGGCCTTAATATTTATGAATTATGCAAGTAGGACTATACAAAGCGTATAGCTGGAGTTGCCTCAAATCCATGTAACTTTAGAACTGGGCAAGTATTCAAATAATAAACTTTATGAAATAATTCAGTTTGCCCTGCCCACGTTAAAAATTGTAACATTGTCTTCTCAGTCTTTCTGTATTCAAAGCAGTGCTTGCAAACCAGCTCACATGAAGTAATATTTCATATGTTTATGCTGCAGTTTTGTTAAATGATTTTGGATAATGAGTTCACCAAAGCCAAACACAAAAATATGTTTATACTATTTGCTTTAGTAAGCTTATAGTGATATATTGTGATATACCCATAAGAAGCAGATAATCTGGGAGCTGCTGGGACCTCTGCGTGCCTGGGCTTCCCTGGGGATGCTGGCAGGAGCATCACTCTGTGCCAGCTTCCTGACACCGCCATGGAGAACCACTTGTCCCAGTGCTTTTTTTGGCACAAACACTTGTTCTCAGTGTGGCCAAACTGACTACACCCAATATGGTCACTTTTTCTTGCTGATAACTCAGACCAGTTTTCAACCAATGATGAGGTTAAAATTAATCTCTTCGTTCTCTACCACTCTTCTAAGAAGGAAAATAGAAATACTTCCACTGACCATAATGGGAGTTAGATTGGAACATTACTCCCTTGATAAAGAGCCCTTTTTAACTCAAGTCCTTGAAGTCAAACTAAATAACAAGCAAAGACTGTGTGTGCTCTGAAACTAATAATGGAAGCAGTCTCCTCTATAGAGACTGTAGTGTCACGCAAGCAAGTTAGGATTGAAATACACTGAGAATTAGAAGGTATTTTTAATATTATTGAAGTGTGTTTTGGGAAACCCTGTGAAAAATCTGCCTGATATCTCTTGGCAAGGCAGCAAAGCTTCTTTATTTAAGAAAAATATTACAATTATTGTATAATATAGGGAAGGGAATTTAAGAATATCTTACTTATGCTAACAGTTAATTTTCAACATGTACGTTATTTTACTTGCATGAGCAGTATCATTGAAGCTAATGGTACTAATTTTAAGTTTTGAGCGTTTTATATGTGTATCTATATAATTAGAACATTAGAGTGGAGTTAGCTTCTTGATACAGCCAGTCTGTGTAGTGTGCAAAGGTGCTGACTGCACAGATTACAGTCAGTGGGACTGATCTATACATAAATCTATCCAAGCCTAGCAATGCAACAAAATGTCAGGATAGTTAAACAGTGATACAGTCTAAAATATGCCATAAAGACAATAATTATAGTACAGAGTCCAATTAGTCTATTATAGCAAAAAGTACACTAAGTTTGGATACACCAAACTCAGATGAGCAGGATAGTCCTCTCCCTTTAACATGTGTGTGTCCTTCAACATTGCAGTTTGGGCTATAGTTCTGCTTCTGAAGAGGATTAAATAGAACAATACATAAGGGCATCGCAAACTGGTGCTTTTCAGAACATAAAATAAATATACCAGTGCTTTTCAGATATATAGAATCAATAGTTTTCGTACAAAGACTTCTAAACGTTCACACCAGAATTTTTGTATTTTTATAACAGAAATATAAACTTCCATTTCAGCCTCTGTTCATGACGCCTGTTTTCCTTCACTGGCTATTGAACTGTAGGCTTAATACGAATCATTTATCTTGCAGTAGCAGTGCAAAACTCCAACTGCTTCAGATGTGCCAAACACAAAGACATCTTCTAGGTCTTCCCACAAGGCTTATGCAATCCGTTCTACACCATGTCTTTTGAAAGCATCTTCTCTCCTATTCCTAGAGTAGTATAAACATATAATAGATATACACACCTGGATGAATGCACAAAAAGTACATAAGCACTGTGTTGTTCAATTTAGACATAGCTAAATTCTGTTTACTTGCATTTATCATTGAATACCTCACTGATTACTACATACCATAAACCTAAAACAGTGTGCAAGTACTATATATAAGTCTGTTGTCTAAACACTTTGTTCTTGCAAAGTGTGTTGGGAACATTAAGTGAAGACAGGGCAGAAGGATAAGCAGAATTTCAGCTGGTAATTTTTTTAACAAATTCTCCTTCCTCAGGATTTCAAGTTATCATCTGGCGTTTAACTATTCTGAAATACACAGGTAATCTCATGATCTGCAGGGCTGATACTAAGTAATTCTTGTAGCATTTTGTGGTAGATGACCTTGCCCTGTGACAGAGGAGCTGATAAGTCATTATGTTATTTTCAGAGCACTACAACTTTTCATTTCATAGAATTGTTCCCATATTGGATAGGTAAATTCTGTAACAAAAAAAAAAATAAATCATTATAGAACACTGCATGAGAAAATCATTCTCATAAAAGCTTCACCGTGTATTCTGGAAATAGATTGGAAATAAAACCCATTCAGCTTTATAAGGTATTGAATATCTACTTGTGCAATAGGAACCTGGAAGATAAATATATACTGATAATATCAATCATGAAGAAGGCCAGAAAAACCTTTCATTTTTTGTAATAACAGTATAGGAATGTTGATGGTTTGGAACTAGAGCGAATAAAGGAGAACCGCCTGTGAAGGCTGAGAATGAATACGAAACATAATGATGCACTCACGCACAATAAAAAAGACCTTGATCTGACTATCTTAAAATTTATTAGGAAGTTTGATTTCAGACTGTACCTGAATAACAGCAAAGTTGAGCTAAATTGATAAGCCAGTCATAACTGATTTAAAAAGCTGATTTAGATAATCCAATTAATGTATAAGCCTGTTCAGTTCTATTGATTACATTTTTGTATGTAGACAAAATCTGTCTTAGGAATCATTTTGAGATTTTTTGGGCCAAAAGGTGCTAGCCAAAGTTGAACTATTAGATGAGACAATTTTGCCACTGTAAAAGTACAGTATTTCTAATTAAGCACAGATACTGTACTTAATGCTTTGAAAATAGCTGACATTTTAACAAATTTAAATAAAGGATCTTATAGTGATTCAGAAAATACAGACTAGTAAATCACAAATATATACATGGTAAATTGACAGAAATCATGATTAAAAGAATAACAGTAGAAAACTTATGAAAAGGAAATTATGTTTCAACTAATTTATTGCAATTCCTGGGACATGTAATTACAAAAACAGATTAAAAAAAATTGTTAACACAACAAACACATTTTGAAAATGCTGCTGAAAAATCGTCACGTAGGAACTACCAAGGATATGAAGTAGTTACAGATTACAAAACAAAATATCTCCATGGATCAAAACATGGGAAACAGAAACAAAGAGCAAGTTTTGTTTATTATGGCAAAAAGAAATCAGTGGGGTGTTTATGCAAGTTCTGTAATAAGTTTTGTGCTTAATACATTCAGAAATGGTTGGGAAACACAGACAAGTGTGGAATGGCAAAACTTGCAGAGACACAAAATGTTTAGTTTATTCAAATCCAAAAAGGATTATGAGGATATTCAGAAATTTCTCATCAATTAGATGAATGGGTAGTGTGATAGCAAGAGAAATTGTATGCTTATAAATAAAACCCACAAAATTAGAGCAAAAACATTGAGCTACTTATCCAAACATCGAGCTACTTATCCTCACTAATAAGTTCTTAATTGACTAAATCAACTCAAGTCAAACCTGGTCATCATTACAGATAATTTGTGTATCCAAAATCAGTAACTTTGAGCAAATAAATAGTGGGAAGGAAAACAATACAGAATTCTAATGAGAATATATCAACCATTGCTTATCAAATTTCAAAAGATTCTGTGCAAAAGCATGGAAAACTTCCAAGGAGCAATTTAAATATGGAAAATGTTTACTTCAGAAAGCAAATAGGATCTGTTCCCTCAAATATGCTGTGGAAAGACCTCAAGAGAGAAATGGCAAACGATAACTAAAAGTATTAAAAAATCACAACTAATATTAAGAATTGGGATCAGGTCATGCCTTCTTCTGTGTATCATAATTTAAAATTAGAAAGCCTTCATCAGTTAATGAAGTCATAAGTTGGCAAATTCAAATGAGACAAAAAACATTTTTCACGTAGTATGTGGTTAATTTGTAACAGCCAGGAAGGTAGGAAGGTTTGAGGAAAGAACTGAAATTTTGGGGAAAAGAAGGTATAAGTAAGGCAGCAGAAATACCCAGAATTAAAACAGTAAATGTAGAAAATATTTTGGAAAGCTACAGAATTTAAATCAACTTATAACTGTTACATTAAGATGAAATTTAGGCTCTGATTATCCCATATTTGCCCACTACACAGTTTCTTGCACTTTCCTCTGAAGCATAAGGTTGGCAAAAACTTCTGAATTGGGTTGTTTAATCCTGTGTGTAAATTCTTCTATCTGTATTTTTTAACTATAGGATTCCCACATTGGGTTATATTTATGACTACTTGAACACAGAAAGTGCCTGTTCATATATAATATGGCTACTTACTATAATCTTACTAGCACATACATTGTGCTATTTTGCCAGCTACTCATTTTGCCTGCACGTTATACATTTGGTGTTGCCAATGGGCATGTATTTTGAGGCTGAAAGCTGAACATCTGCTTGTGTGCTTCAGTGAGGAGAGGGAGAGAGACCGAGTTTTTATATGGTACACCTAGTAATCTTTTATCTGAAGGCCTGGGAACTGAGACCACCTGGGTGTTTTAAACATCACGGTGACCTATGACGTCCTAAAGGAGGTAGACTTGGACTCTTGAAATCTTTTAGGACCGACAAAAGTAGCATTTCAAGGATATAGCCTGACGTACATTTGGAATTCTTCTGTCTGTATATGGCTGTGTTCAAGGAGTTTGGACTGAGTGCCCACGGTCACCATGCTTAGCTGTGGAAATGAGGAGCCTGAGGCTACATGTACGCTGCCCAGAGTAGTGAACGGCCTCCCGGGGCTGGCACAGACTGAGCCAGGTGTCAGGGTGGCAGATGCAGCCCACACCTCTGTAGGGCCATGTCACACCAGCATACCTCAGGCTGAGGCTGCTCCGTCGTCCAGAGCAGAGTCAGAGAATCATAGAATCATAGAATCATTAAGGTTGGAAAAGACCTTTAAGATCATCAAGTCCAACCATAAACCTACTACTGCCAAGTCCACCACTAAACCATGTCCCTAAGCACCACATCTACACGTCTTTTAAATACCTCCAGGGATGGAGACTCAACCACTTCCCTGGGCAGCCTGTTCCAGTGCCTGACTGCTCTTTCAGTGAAGAAGTTTTTCCTAATATCCAATCTAAACCTCCCCTGGCGCAACTTGAGGCCATTTCCTCTTGTCCTATCGCTTGTTACTTAGGAGAAAAGACCGACCCCCACCTGGCTACAACCTCCTTTCAGGTACTTGTAGAGAGCAATAAGGTCTCCCCTCAGCCTCCTTTTCTCCAGACTAAACAACCCCAGCTCCCTCAGCTGCTCCTCATAAGACTTGTGCTCTAGACCCTTCACCAGCTTCGTTGCCCTTCTTTGGACATGCTCCAGCACCTCAATGTCCTTCTTGTAGTGAGGGGCCCAAAACTGAACACAGTACTCGAGGAGTACTCGCCAGTGCCAAGTACAGGGGCACTATCACCTCCCTGGTCCTGCTGGCCACACTATTCCTGATACAAGCCAGGATGCCATTGGCCCTCTTGGCCACCTGGGCACACTGCTGGCTCATGTTCAGCTGGCTGTCAACCAACACCCCCAGCTCCTTTTCTGCCAGGCAGCTCTCCAGCCACTCCTCCCCCAGCCTGTAGTGTTGCATGGGGTTGTTGTGACGGGACCCCCAGCAGCGCTCCCTGTGCTGGCTTTGCTTCCCTGTCTGTGTGCGCAGGGAGCAGGCCGACAGTTTAAGGTAACATGAATATTCACGTGTCATCCTTCAGTCTGCCCGCTGGCTTCTCTTCAGGCCCTAGAAGAAACTGTCCCCCCTTGTCAGGTGTGGGCTTTAGTCTTCCTTGTGCATCGAGGGTGGTATTTATTGAGACCTACCAGACTGGAAGGTGTCCTCTCCCCGCGGTCACCCCGGCAGTGGCTGTTGGGCCTCTGAGGTGGGACCCTCGGGGGCGTACTCCCGCCCGTGGGTCTCAGACCAGACTCCCAGACGTTCAGCCTCAGACACACGTTTCTGTGTTTTATCTCCTGTCACGTTTGTGGGGGCGGGCTGTGCCCCACGCTTCGGCCTGACCGCCACGGACGAGGCTGGAGACGCGATACCGACCCACAGGGCGCTCCCCCGGGCGGGAGGGGACAGCGCGGTGATGCCCGGGGGCCGGGTGTGTGGGCTGGGGCCCGGCCCGCCCGGGGACCCCGGTCAGGGCCGCCGCCAGCCTCGCCCGCCCCGCCCGGGGGCCGCGGCCCTGCCCCCCCGGGGGCCGCTCCGCACCGCCCCCGGAGGGCCTGGCGTGGCCCGGGGAGCCCCTGCGGGGAGGAGGGAGGAGCGCGCAGCGCCATGTGAGCAGCTGGCGGCGGGCAGCGGCCCTCGGGAAGACAGATGGGGTGAGAGACAGCGCGCGGTCCGGCTGTCACCGCGGCCGCAGCCCCGCCGCGGAGGGAGCCCCTCCTCCCCGCGGGTGTGCGCCTCTCGCTCCCTGGCCGGGGAACCATGGCGTCCAGCGAGGAAGACGGGGGCGGCAACGGCGCGGTGGAGGAGAAGGAGAACGGCAAGAAGAGGAGGCTGGGCGCCCTGGCCACGGCCTGGCTCATCTTCTACAACGTCGCCATGACCGCGGGGTAAGCGGGCGCGGGCACGCCGGGGGCCGGCAGCGCGGCGCCTCAGCGGGGCGCGGAGCGGCACCGCGGGGCGGCAGCGCGGAGCGGCGGGAGCTGGGGGCAGCTCGGCCCAGGCGAGGCGAGGCGGGGTCCCGGGGACCCAGGGACCCGGCGGGCCGGCGTAGCCGTGGGGCAGCGGGGTGCGAGGGCCCGGGGCGCAGGGCAGCCGCCGGCAGCGGGGCTAGCCCTTGCCTGCCGGGCATTGCCTAATACGGTGCAGCGCTGCCAGCCGCCGGCGCGTCACCCCGAGCCCGCCGCAGAGGTTAAGTATAGCCGGGACAGGAATGCCGGGCGGGGGTGCGCGCAGGCCGCGTCCCTCGGCACAGCCGCCGCCCGCCTCCGGGCCAGCCCCCGCGCCCCGCCGGGAGGGGGCTGCCGGCCGGCCGCGGGGAGGCGAAAGCGCCCCTCGCTGCCGCCGGGGGCGGCGGCCTCGGGCGCTGCGGGGGCGCTGGGGGCTCGGGGCGAGCTCTGCCCGGGCGGCGGTTCCCGGGCTCCGTGCGCTCCCGCCCCGGGTTACTCGCCCAGGTCCGAGACCCCAGGCTTCCCGCGAGGGAGGAATTTCCAAAGCCGAGCGTGGTCCTCAGCGCCAGTTTAGTGATGAGCAGGGGGTGGGTGGAGGGGGCGAGAGCGGTAATAACCCAAGGGGCTCGTTCCAGCTAGTGCTCCGTACTGCCGTGCTTCGCTTTGAGGAAAGCGGGTATTTATTTTGAATAACAGATCATAAGAGCACTCAGGTTTATGTTGTTAGTGCTTGAAGCACATATTTTCACTTCTTGAAAATTTGTCCTGTTCACTAACTCTTGGGGGGAAAAAAAAAAAACCAAACTCTCCACATGCTTAAAAGGAAACTAAGAACGAACAATTCCATAACTTCCAGGCTGACATTCATCATGAGAACAATTTTACCTTGATTACCAGTGGGTGAGCTCTCTGCCATTTCAATCCCGTAGAGCAAAACTGATACGCTGGAGTTGAAGCAGGAGTTGAAGCACTGATGCAGAAAGCCAGGAATATGACTGTAGTGGCTTTTTTCTCAGTAGTGTCTGTGAATCTTGAACACGTATTCAAGTCCGTTCACATATTGCAGCAGCAACTTTTGAAAAGTGCTTTTACTCAGTGTAATTTTTTTCTAGCTGGCAGATTAATGTTACCTCATTGAATTCCCAGCCTCGTGCTCCATGTGTGAATTTGCTAATGAACGCTGACTCTTGCCACTGACTTTTATATGTCTGTAGAAGATTATCGAACCATATTAGTTTTGACCTTAGGTGCTGATTCAGTATCTCCCACTTCCTTCTCGCTCATCTTCCATTAACATCAAAAGGGATTAAGACATGGAAAACTGCATATTTTATGTGGAAACAGAGAAATAAGAGATAGAAACAAATTCTTATAATCTTTTATGGGTACAAATTAAGATAAAAATAAACATTTGAAATAGAGCAATGCTTAACAGGGGCACTACACGAGATAAATAAGTAACAAGAACAGTGTATTTGTCCATTTGTCCAGACAGTGCAATATAGGACAGTGTTTCTAGAATTTTAACAAACTAATACATAATTGCTTTCTAATAAAAATTCTAACCATTCTAATAAAAAAATGCAGCTTATCTTTCTTTCTAACAAAGGTTTAAGGGACTAAAATGACATATCAGTACCCAATCCTACTGAAAGTACCACCTGGAAATGCTACATTTATTACCAAAGTGTTTTCCATTTCCTGGTGATTTGCAATACTCAGTACAAGGGCTTTCCTGAGATCCAAAGTCAAAGCCACTGACAATAAATTGATCTACAAAAATTCATGTCCAAATAAAAGTGTATTTAAGAAAAATATTTGCAGTCGTTGCTCCTGAATGCAGTCCAAGATTACTTCTCTCTGCAACCCTTTTGTTACAGAATGAGGTGCAGAAAATGCCTTGTTAGATTAGATGCGTTCTGACTTCTCAGGCTAGGGCGAGGACGGAGCTGTTGCGGTCACCATTCGTGCTGGCAGCTGGATGTAAATTCACTGTCACCTTCCTCTTGTCAAACACTTCACTATAAAACAGAGCATCTTTACTGTGAAGGACTACCAGTGATATTCCAGTAATTCTTCGTTTCCACAGTGGTGGGAGACAACCTCAAATTAATGTGCTCAGATTTAAAATCCGTTGTAAAATCTAAGTAATACTTGTGGGGGCAAATTTTGGAGCACTGGCAGATCAGATTCATGGGCTTAAAAGTAGAAGGGGTCAAGGAGGGGAATCATTCCTAGTGTGTGAGGAAGCCTGGCTAACTCTAAGTGAGTTTGAAATGCTGTCATGAAGTGCTGGAATGGGCCATGCCAAGTGACTGCATAGCAGTAGGCAGCGTGTGTAAGAGTTGTTAAGGGGCTGATACTGAAGCACAGGCCATGCGAGGTGAACAGAGAGCTGTCACGATCCACGCAACTCTCATACTGTTACAGCAGAACCGGGCTGACCAAAGATCAGTATTTCCTGGTACCCCATATCCCATGTTAGCCAGTACCTTATGCTTATGGAAGAGTATAAGAACAGGAGAGGTGTTAAATATTTATCCAAATGTTTATATAAATACTTCTCTGAATGTTTATATGCTCTCTGAATCTGCCGCTGAGTATTTCTCAGACCACTCTGCTTTGTCACTTGGGCCCTTCCTTAGCCAGAGCTCATGTCACACTTGCTACGGCTTTATGTACAATGAAAGGACTGAGTAATTGTTCTGAATATCATCAGACAGGAAATTAAGCTAAAGTTATTGTAATTTTTGTATTTTTATTTTTAACTCTCGAAATAGCCATCCATAGCTCTGGTTATGCCTATAAGCCTATATTAAAGAATTTTTGTACTTTCTTAGTCTGTGGATTGAAACCTGAAGCTTCAAGGCATCTCACTAGTGTGATGCTTGTAAGAATGTGGTATAGCTCTGCATTAAGCATGGAACATATGGTACACTATTTTGAAAACCTTAATTATATAAACATGGATTAATTATGTGGAAGGAATTGCGCATGCCTTGGGTTATTGTACTGGGTCTGGGCTGGGTGGTGGGGATCAACCCTCCACAGTTTAGAAGTTTATTTTGTTTAGTCTCAATTTCCATTTGAGATCTCAATTTAAGTTTTACATTAAATTCCACTTTGATTAAAAGATACTGTTACTTTCTTTCTTTTGCACTAGAAGGGTTATCAGTTGGTAGCATTGTTCAGTTTCCTTAAAAAAATATTTAAAAATTAGCCAACACCATCAAATGTGCTAGTTAACTATACCTGCCTTTGGAAGCCAGGAGCATAGAGCACCCATCTTTCAGCACTTTGGAGTCTGATTTTCAAAGACGACTTCTCAACGCTTTTGAAAACTGAATCATAATGCTAACTTCAGTTGGACAATCGCAAACAGAAGCATTCAGATCACTAGTCAGTTCTGAAGATTATGAGTTGAGGGGCCATGAAAAATGTAAAAATGATGTGCCTAGGCTCCAGTCCTTTACTTATAGAAAGCTGCAACCCAAAACGGTGGCTTCAGTGCCAAGTTCATCACGTGTTTTCAAATAACAGTAATTCACAATAAAGATGCATGAGGATTTAGCAGTAAAAATATGTAGTCACTGCTAGTGAAAAGTCTGATGGACCCATGGTTTTGAGGGGTCCCCTCAATTCAAGTCAATCCTCTGAAGGTAAACAAGTCATTCTCTATCCTTTTCCAAGTAAAGAGATAAAAGAGTGTAACGTTTACATAACATTATATACTATTTATGTCTAAATATTTTTTAATAATCTCCTAAGAACACCAACAAGTGAAGAAGCAAAGATATTCTGTGAAGAAAATATTCTACTAAATTATTTATGGTGGATGGATATTTTTAGAATTCTAATTTGAAATGTATCCATTCTCTTTCTTTTGTAGGTGGCTGGTATTAGGTATTGCCATGGTGCGGTTTTATATACAGAAAGGAACACATAGAGGCTTATTCAGAAGCGTTCAAAAGACGCTTAAATTTTTCCAGACATTTGCTTTGCTTGAGGTAAATTTTAAACATCAGTTTGCTTTACTGGATGCTTCATATCATAGGCAAAACACGTTATTAACCTGAATTTAATATCAAAATATTATATTAGTACTTCAAGTCCTTTTGTCTTTATTATTTAATGAAGATTTTTTGGGGGGGGGCAAGGTGATTAGTTGAAACAAATGGGCACATTTTTTCAAACTTAATTCTAATATTGCTTTACAACAAATACTGCCTGGGAACTGCTTTGATTTGAGAGTCTTTAACTCAAAATGCAAAATCTCTGAAGGCATTCCAGCCAGCAGATCAGCCCTCTAGCTTAGTAGATACCTCGTCTCCCATCCCAGAGATGGTAGCTTCCTTCTTGTTCCTTATACTGGACACATCCTTCTGTGCCTTTCCTGCTTCTGCTTATTTCCAGGCTGGATTCACATGCCCCATATAATCCATTACAACAGAGTCTGTGCAAGTTGTGCAAAGTATTCTTTAAATAATACGACTTTTGCCAACTATGCACTAGTGGTCTCAGTTTATGGTACATCTATGGAATGAAACTGTTGGGTGTATTGAGCACTTACAGTTCTTTCCCAGGCACAACAAAGAGTGCCTATTTACATTTTAACTTTTTTTCTCAATCTGCCTACAACATCTATAGTTCAAGCAAGTATTAAAATCATGTGGCCAGCTGTATATAGGCTTTTATGCTATTAAACTTTCACAATAAGTAATTCTACTCAAATTTGTCAAAATAATGAAAAGCACTCTATTTGCTAGACGTTACTGACCAGAAAATACAATAAATCTGAAGCTTCATAGCTGTCATTGGCAAAATTATAATAATGTTATTAATCGGTAATGAATACAGAACATTTTACAATTGCTATGCGCTTAGCATCCCTTACATGAGTCCCTCCACACTGTCATGTAAAATTCTTCTTTGAATAAAAGATAATGGAAGGGAAGCTTACTAGTTGAAAAAAACAAGTGCTTTCTAAGTATCTAAATATGTAATACATGCAATTAATTAGGAAAGCAAATCCCTCTCATGTTTGCACAGATCAGATACTAAGCCCATCGCAGAAATACGCTAACGTGTATTTCTTTTAAAGACTGTTAGTTGGAGACAAAAAAACAGTTCTCCTTCAGAATTAAGCCCAGGTTTATATTAATATCAAAAGGCCATGTTTATAGTGTAGATAGTAGCATACTGTACATCAGTAACCTCTAACTTATTTTTATTTACAGGTAGTCCACTGTGCAGTTGGTGAGTTCTTTGTTTTAGTTTCTCCTGTAACTAATTAAAACACAAATTGTGGAACAGAGATAACATGTTTCTCTTTTTAAGGAATAGTTCGCACATCTGTGCTTGTGACTGGGGTCCAAGTGAGTTCAAGAATCTTCATGGTGTGGTTCATTGCACATAGTATAAAACAGGTATGTGTGTGAGCAAGTCATGTTTTGATTGTTTTTAAGGAGAAGCTATTAATACAGTTCTCCTTTCACCAGAAAGACCAATTTAAAAATTAATGACATTCCTACAGAGAATATTTACATACTGGAGTGCGATTTTGGAAGTTGGGGTTACAGCATGGAATTTATGTGCTTCTACCCAGGAGACTGGGTCTGGGTCTTAGCTGTGGATCAGCGCTGCCGTCGGCATCGTGCCAGCTGTGGTCTGCCTAAGTGAGATGAATGACTACCGCTATTATTTACCAGCAAATCTACCACAGTGTTACAGGTTCCCTTTCAAAAACTTAAATTAGCACTTATGGAATTAATCTAAATGAAAATATGTCTTAAATTGAATTTACCTGGATAAACATGGTTGTGATTTTGCAATTTGTTTTAGGAACCTTCTCAAGATTTTAATGTTATGGTAATGTTAACATTTGATGGCATGCATACTGCATTGTTTTCATTAAAAATATATCAAGTCACCCAGCATGCCACAGTGACGCTTAAGGTTCTGTATAAATGACAATAGTTTATTTGCCTGGCTGTAGGTGGTTATTGTAAGTCTAGTGATTCGTTAGCAGAATGAAATAAGCAGAGCGCTTACAGCTAGCAGATAGGACATTCAGTTCAGTTTCTGAGGTTTGCTTTCTGTGAAGGGCATGTAAGAATTAAGTGATAGATTTTGAGTCTGTGCTCCTGAATTTCTTTACTTGAAAAGCTGAGCCATTAAACTGTCTCACCAGCAGATGGCATATGCTTTTCTGCTGATGGGCTACGACAGCACCTGCCTCAGTTGTCAAATCCCTTTGTTTCAGTTCACAGAGAACTTGTTTTCTGTGCTTCATCTTTTCCTTTACTGTCGCTTTTCTTAACATGAAATAGGCTTTTCATAGATTTTTTTTTTTTTTGGTAAGCTAAGTGTTTTCATTTTTCCCTTAAGGGAAAATGTCTCAAAGATTAACAAGTTTTTTGTATTGAATGTTTACTTGAATGCTGGAATAAAGCACTGCATTTTGCCATTTTGTTATTATCTGCAGTGGAATAAATCTTTAGCATATCCAGTCATTTCTTTTGTTTCCTCTATCTTCAGTACAGTAGGTCAAGCTGTGTCCAAGAAAAAATACATCTGAATGTACATCTGATTGTATTTCACACTGTTATTGCTTAGCAGGCATGAATGGTCACTTTAGGTGGTGAGAGGCATCTTAGTGATAATAGCCAGACCCAGATCTCTTTACTTGACTGGAGATTTGCAAGGCAACAGATAGGAATTCTCTGCATACCTATTTAAAGCTCTTCTGCTTGGATTTAGCACTGTGACATGAATCCAAGTTTGGGTTATCAATGTTTGTCTCTAATTGCACGAGGCTAAGAACAGCCTAATTCTGTCTTTCCCTTTGCTTATTTGTTTGGATGTCTTTACACGTCAGTTGTTGCTATTTGTTTGTGAGTTTGGTGGTATTTTTATATCTCCTTTTGCGATGTTGGTGAGATCCTTTCACTAAAAGTGCACTTTCTTTGACTGACACATTGAGGGCACGATTTTATGAGATGATGTGTCAATTTTTCTTGACTTTTGACAGAGTTGTGCATTTTCAGCATCTTTGAGATGTATTAAGCTTTGTCACCATGTTGCATTTTATTAAAAAAAATAATTTCCCTTTTTTGTAATTTTAACAGAACTTGTGTTACTTTATTTTATTTCACAGACATCCCTGGAGCTTTTCAGCCTTCAGGCATGGAAGTGTATTACAAAATTCCTCCCCTTTTAAAGAAAAGAAAATTACTTGCGTGTAATTCTTCTTCTCAGAAGGTAGTGTTTGCAATAGATCCCCATGTGCCTTCTCTGTATTTGGGGATTTTTGTTTTGTTGTTCACTTAGAGTGAAAAAGATCCAATGTTTTGAAACAGCAGATAGGTGTGCTACCTACCGATGAGGCAGTTTAATGACTCAGAACAAATCTTAAACGGGATTGTTGAGTGAGTTTACCCAAAGCTCCTGATCTACCAACTACTCTTCATTTAGTGATCCATCTGTGTTCCAGCTCCTTAACTATCTTACAGCTCCCTGAAGTCTGCCAAATTTGATCTTCTGCAACTAAGTTCCAGTTACTAGATTATGCTCAGCAATTCCTTTTTTCTAAAGTTTCGTGGAGACGTGCATTATATGGTCAGGAAGAAGCATGATAAAAAGTAAGAGAAAGTCTAGGAGACAGAGGAGTGAAATGCAGAATGGGTAAAAACTGATTATGAAAGGAACATATCTTCTATGTTGTTTTCTTCTTGCTGTTTTGAGGAATAAGAAAATAAATAAATCAACCACAACTAAAACCAGGGAGACAGCGTAGTGAAAATGCAGATAGAGAATAAAGAGGAGGAATAAGCTCAATTGTAGGGTTTTATATTTTGATAGTTGCATAATGGATAAAGATTACTCAGTTTGCAAAATGTCTGTATGTTAGTAAATACGTATGATAAAGAATTGTACATGGTAATGGTTTCAGCATATCACTTTTATGCCAAAATTTTCTTTCTTTACAAGATGTTAGTTCTGTTCCATGTACCTTAAACAGAAGTCTGTTGCAGTTCGCACAGAAAAGAAGCTTAAGGATGAAGAAAGTGTTGGTTCTTTATACTTCTGCAGATCCAGAATGAGGAGAGCGTTATTCTTTTTCTGGTCGTATGGACTGTGACAGAGATTACTCGATATTCCTTCTACACATTCAACCTGCTCAACCATTTGCCATACTTCATTAAATGGGCCAGGTGGAGATGTCTTGCACTTCAGCTTCTCATGGTTCTGTGCATGTTAGTTTCACGCATGCTGAGCTAACACACAGGAGAGCAGATGTTTGAGCTTTGGTTATGTGTCAGCAGACTGCAAGTCGGTTGCTTTCTGTACTTGGGATCATTGTTACTTGGTTTAAAATGTTAAAAATATTTTAGCTGACATTTTGGGGTGTGATTTGTTCTTTGCTTTCTGTGTCTCACAGTTTGAACTCTGCTTTAATTTACTTTAATTTTTTTTCTTTATCTTTGGAGTTATCTTTTAACTTACAGTATGACTCCTTAAGATGCTTTTGAATACAATGCCCAAAATTAAGCACCTATGCTAGTCTTTGTGGATTTCAGGTCTTTGAAAATGTGGGAGTTGTTGTCACTCAGTCTTACGCATATTAGTACTTTATGAGAAGTTCTGCTTTATCGGAGCTTTTTTAAGGTTATATTCATGTAATGAAGCTAAATATTGACTTAGTTTAGCCCACATAAAAAGTGTGTTCCATATCAAAGCTGCTTTGATTTTGAAGCATACTTAAGGTTGGCCACTAAATCTGATATATTACAGAGACTGCATGTTTATCAGGAGACTTAACTGGAAGCGTAGTATTCTCTGCAATCACTATTTGAAAAATACATGTAAGACAGACAGACTTACACTGTTCGAACGAAAATATCTTACCTATGTTCAGTGCAGAAGACTCTTATTTAAAAGAGTATGTTTGTTTATTTTCCTTTATTTTTGTTTTATAGATAATGCAGTTCTGATGCTTCTACTGCACTTCCTTGATATGTCTGATATTTATGTCCATTCTTATAATACATTATCTTTTTGCTAATACCTAAGGTGGTAGGCTTGGTTATGTTTAAGCACTAAATGGCAAACTTAAAAATAATCAGGTCTAGTTTCATTAATAATTTTTTGTGTAGGCTTCAGAAAGCGAAATGCATTCAAAAAGTACTACATTGACAGATACACTGACTTGATGGCAAAAAGTGTATCTTGAATGACAGAATTTTTGTTTCCTTATAATAAACAATAGGGAAAACTGACATTCTCACAGCAGAGATATATGGTGAAATATACAATACAGAAAACATTTGAAAATGTGTTGTCTTTTCATAGAGTCCAAAATATCCCATCAAGATTTATGGATAATTAAACAGCACAACTGGGCATTCAGTACTCCAAGGGAGCTGGAAATTTCTGATCTTTAGCTTGTAATTGTAAAAGATTTGCCTGTCCGTTGTTAATGGAATAGGTATGCTCTAAATTTTAGTTTGGGATTTTTACTTTGTTGGGTTGTTTTTTTTTTTTCACTGCATAGAGACAAACTGTGTGTAGGTCATGGCATCAGTTCCTTCTTATACCTCCCCTAACCTGTTCTCTGACCTGTGAGTCCTCTAAGCCCATTTGCTCCTAGGAGGGTTTCGTGTTTGGTTGCTGCTGTTTTGGATCTCACCTCTTTTGGTCATGGAGTGCACACTGTACCTTTCTCTCTGTGTGACAGCTCTCATTGTTGTTCCCTGCCTTAGGAGAAACTGCATCTCCATGGTGCACTATGCATAAGGACAGCACAAACCCTACGGATGACATTTTTCACTTTGTCCCCACCTATGTGGCCTATGGCATTCAAACCACATTTTCTTTAAACTGAATGCCTTCACCTTTTATTTGAACATCTTCCCATTTTAAAATGGATCTGATAAGTTTCTAGCACTTCCATTTTCTTTTATTTTAATTTCCATTTCCATAGTGGTAAATGTAGTATTATTTGGATTTCCCGCGTGGCAGTGGGTAAAACAGGCTTCTGATGTTTCTCAACATTTACGTTATTTTCAAAGAAATTATAATACATAGAACTGACCCAGTGTGCATGCACTGTGACAAAGATATGTAGGATCACCTGAATTTGGGATCCAGTCCTGGTCTGAATCCTGTCAGTGACAACAGGAGCAAGACTGGTAGATTTAAAAAAAAGACATTATTGGAAACTACAAATTTGTGGACTTTTTTACTCTTTAGTATTAGAAAGACATACAAACATTCTGATACTTCACTGTTTTTAAATAAAAGGACTGAGGAATGCATTCTCTGTAAACTTAAGCAGCGCTATAAAGTCCAAAGTAACTGAAACCAGTACTCTGTGCCAAGTCAGGATGTGGTCCTTGATTTTGGTGCAGAAGCTAGTGTAATACATTGCTGTGCCACTAATAATAGCAAGCGGAAATTTTAAATTCATGGGGTGTTTCTCACAAAGGTTTTTTTTTAATGCAGATACAACTTTTTTATCATTTTGTATCCTGCTGGAGTTGCAGGTGAACTGCTAACCATATATGCTGCTTTACCCTATGTGAAGAAAACAGGAATGTTTTCACTGAGACTTCCCAACAAATATAATGTCTCCTTTGACTACTATTACTTCCTTATTATTGTCATGTTCTCCTATGTGCCATGTAAGTATTACTTAACTGTAGTAACGCTAACAACGTAATAATCAATTATCAGCAATGCTGGAAACACTGCCTGTAGTTAAATTTGCTGAATGCTTTCTGCTATAGAAGCCTGCTTTCTGTTGTTGCAAGCTTTGCTGTGCTTTAATTGGTTAGACTGAAATTTTCCATCCTGTTATCTGCCTCAGAACATAAGCTGTTTTAAAAATTACAGTGAAAATGCTAAAAAAAAATTTCTAAGACTTGGACAAAGTAAAAAACCTTTTTGCTTACACACAGAAACGTCTATAACTGTGTTGCTGAGAATTTCTAGTGCCTCTGCCGCTTTGAAGCAATGGCTTAAAAATTGTCCTGCAAGTTGTGCCAGAGATTTGCCTTGGTTTTATTGCTATTAATATCCATTTATGTGTCACCTCTGAAAATCACCATTTGAGCATGCTCGGGAAAAACTTGAAGCAATATTCTCCAAGGTTTCATTTTCACAGAAATCATCCCCCAAAACCTCTCTGAACATACTTCTGTCCCTGGTTTAATCCTGGATACCAGAAGCTACAGGTCAATTGGCTAATCAGAGCTAAGATTAGAGAGACTATCCGTCTTGCACTTCCAGTGTTATTTCCACTGGTACCTCAGCAGTGTAGACAAGGAGAAAGCAACCTGATTCAGATATAGCACCATGAATGGAGACAGACCGAACTAGGCAAATAGAATATTTTAGATAGTCTGGACAGTGAGTCTAGAAAGAAGGCAAGAGATTAGGGAGAGGCATTGAGAAGCAGGAAAACTGAAGTTAAAAGGGCCTGTGATCTGCATCCATAAAAGGTATTCCTTTAAGAAGCTGACCTTAAACATGGACTTCCATAGTATGCACACACACTGTGAAATTTTTTGTCACAAGAAATCATGAAGGCCAACGAGAGAGATTTATATGATTAAAAAAATGTCCTAAGCTATCATAACTCACTAACAGTTTTACAATTGTTTATATAATTTAATGCCTCAGGAAGAAATCCGATTTTCTATCCATTAAATATAAGGATCAAATGTATCAGCAGGACAGTAATATAATACATCTCAGAGGGCTGGGGGAGAGGGAGATCTTCAGTTCGGACTCGAACAAGTAGGGTAAATTTGTATCTTCCTCAAAGTCTTAATTCAAACATACTTATCTTAGCACAAATTTGAAGACTTCAGGCACTGCTGGAAAGTGGTTAAGTCCTATTTATACAAACAAAGTGTTGGAGGGAGGTTCCTTGAATACAGGGTATACATTCAGGGGGCCTTGTCTGACTTTTGAGTAATTATTGTTTTGTAATTCACTGCAGTGTTCATGACTTGCTATTATTTACCTTAACCAACTGCAGCACTGTGTGCTGTAATTTTTCCTCAGTTCATCATTCTGCAAAATTGTATTTTTCCGTTATGTGATCTGTTGAATTTTTTTCATCTAATTTGCTTTCTTTTATGCTTCGATCAAGTATTTCCACAACTCTACTTCCACATGCTGCGGCAGAGAAGAAGAGTGCTTCATGGAGAAGTGATTGTGGAAAAGGACGATTGAATCAAGCCGTTTAACTATGGTGCTTTTAATGGAAAAAAAGAGGGTAAAGAAACAAAACTTCCTGTGATTTTACTGAGTCCAAGTTTTAAAGCATGGAACAAGAATAAACAACTGTGCATAAAGTAGCATGGATTGCATTATTTTTACAATTAACACATCTTCAGACTTACCTTTTCATCCTTGGTTTCACTTTGATTTTTAATTGTTCATTTCTTCAGACAAATTATTTTCTTATTTTCAATAGGCTGACAAATAGCTTTAAGAATTGGAATAGTTGGCTACTGTGCCTTCTATTCTGAAAGTTCTGTTATGACCTGTAGTCATCATCAAGAACAGGAGAGTTGATAAGTTGTACTTAGAGTGAGTCTTCTGGAAAACAGAGTATAAATTAGGTAATGATGTTTTTTGTGGACTAGGTGGCTTAAATGTTATTTAAGCTTTGTATTAAATAATACCTTTCCAGTTAAAAGTACTGTTAGCATGTTGTTCAACATTCTTTGACTTACAGGATCACACTGTAGAATTCCAGAAGGATTTTTGAAAGGAGCTGAATTCTTGATTGTCGGTGCAAATTTCGATCTCTCTATTTTCATTTGTAATTTTAAAGATATGTAGAATAATAGGTATAATATTAACTGGTTAAAAGTTTGTGCTGAGGAGTAGACTTGATGTGCCTACCTTTCTCTGATCAGTGGCTGGAATGGGACTTGTTCGCAGAGGAAGACTGTTGGTCAGTGTATTTCCTATTCTACATTTAATTATGTATGCAGAGAAATTATGGTATTGCATTTAGAAACTGTAGCTATAGTGAGATATTTAACTTCTTATAAATAGCTATATTTGAAATAGTGTCTTAAAATATAACTTGTGCTTTAAATCATCCCATTGTGCAATTTTAATTGCTCCCTCCCCATTAATTGTTTATACTGTGTTGACCCAATTCTATTTAATGACTTCAGTAATCTGCAAGAGCGATCTACAGTATATTAATAAAAGTTACAGATGATATTACACTATACGATACCTAAGTGGGAGAGGTCCAACAGATGGATTAAATGTAGACAAGAATTAGATGCAGCCTAAGAGATTCAGAGAAAAGGTAATGCATTTGAGGAAACTTGGATACTTAGTGAGAGAGAGAGAAGATTGAAACATAATAATGTAGTAAGAAGCCTTGATAATGTAGGCAACAAAGTTGCTTCTGGCATCACTAATGTCAAAAGAAGAGTATATATGCAGAAGAGCTGCATTAGGCAGCTGGAAATCAGAATACTCCTTGTGATTGCTGGGGTAATTTCTGGAGTATGGTCTTATATTTTGGATACCTCAAGGGTGAGGAACTGAGTCAATCTTCTGAAAAGTCAGAGAGCAGTAACAAAATTAGTTGAAGTGAGAAAGAAGTCGGAAAGATTGAGTCGTTAAGTATATATAATTTTTTGTTACGTGACAAATACGTGTACAGGAAGAGGCTTTCTAAGTATGAAGGTGTGATTATATAAATTTGAAACAAGGTAAATATCCAGTAAATATCAGGAGAAAGAACCTACCAAAGAGATCAGTTAGGTTATGGAATGACACAGTAGTGCTTATCAAGGCATCCAAGTTTTTGGAAGGTTTTAAGTTAAATGTAATGAAATAGTTGAAAATAATCTTCCTTTGCAAGAGTTTGAACTACATACTTGAATAGGCAGTTTCCATTTTTAGCTTCAGTGATTCTATGATAATACAGCTTTTTTGAAAATTGTAGATACACCTTTTTCTGGTGTACCAGGTAATTTGATGAAAAAGCAAGGATTTACTACATCCCTAACTTTCAAATTCCATTTTGTGCCTTAAATTTGTGATATTTATGCATGTCTTCATTACATGTAAATTAGTTTCCTTTTAAATGACAGGTGCATAGTGGACTTGAAATAGAATAGTTGAATTTCTTTACAATTTTAAAAGGTGTAATCTTTGTATTTTTTAGAACAAATTTCACGCAAGGTGCTATAATTTAACTTTTTACTTCTCTGTTTTATATGCAGCTAAAATTATGAAAAGTTTAAAATATAAACTACATTTACAACACTGAATCACAAAATAATTGTGTTACACATGTTCAGACTAGCAGTTCTATTTGTCCGAAGTTCAGAGTACTGTTTTATAAACTTCACTTGCTTTTTGATCCTTTTTAGAAATATTTCTCAGTTAGCAAGCAGAGGAGTGTGATGAAGTATAAGTAATTAAGATTAGGTTAAGTTCTGTGTCTCTTTTTTTATTGTCAGGGCAGCTCACCGAAGACCATAGCTATCAATTCATTGGAAATGCATTGCATACTTTAAGGATGTGATTTCAAAATCAGATGAGTGTATCCCACAGATACTATTCCTGTAATAAAAGGAATACCTGCACTATAATACTGTATTATATTTGTTTTCATCGTGGCTTAAGGATATTATCATATGTCAATCAAGGAGCTATTTTTATATCCTTTTGTACATGTGACATGAAAAAAATACAGTACTGTTTGCTAAAATCTTGGGTTTGCACTTTCATAAAGCAACAGCGTACAAGGTAATGATACAATTTTGAAAGCGATTTACAGCTACAGAAGAGTCTTGCTGAATGATAAATGAATAAAAACAAAGCTAAAAATTACTTACAGTATTGCATTCAGTGTTTGATAGGCCAGAGAGGTTGCTGTGTAGATTAGTTTACATGGCATGTACTTCAAAAAAAACCAAGCAATATGTTCTTTTCTTCCTCTTCTTTTTTGATTGAAGCCTTTCACTGAAGCCTCCACGTATACCTTTTGTTTTAATATCTTCTCAAAGATAGTGAGAATTGCAGGTAAAAGCCTCTTACCATTGACTTCAGATGGGCCAGGATTTTATCCTAGGTAGCTTACCTAAACTTCAGTATGACATTGTGAAACATTTAATTAGCTTGTTTAATGGACATAAAAAGTTAAGTATGATTTTCATATGGTGCTCTTTCCAACTTCTTTTTGACACCTGTCTTTTTTGTCTTCTTCTCTGCAATATTCCTAGTTTTCTAAAGCATTGAAATCCTCTTGTTTATGAAAGATTAGGAGTGTATTCAAGCATCATCGTCTTTAATGTTTTGATGTAGTCTTTAACAAATTGTTTCTATAAAGGTGTTTTCTTACTTGTGCTATATATGCCTTCTGGAACGGGTGAATATAGAGTTTGACCTTATGAAGCTTTTTTAATGACAATACATAGAAATAGGCATTTGGAAGGAGATGCCTATTGATCAGGTGACATTTCCTGCTCTTGGTAGTAACATAAACACACCGTCCTTTTTATAAACTCCGGCTGAAAGCAGTTGGATTTCTTGAGGTTCCCCCCAACACTCACACGCTGTTCCCACTGGGAAGGGCTGTTGCAGGACAGATTGGGTGAATCACCTTGTTTCACAGCTCTGCCTAGAATGTCTAGAGACCAGATCCTGGCCTCAGGGCATGGGCAGTACAAAGGAATATGACGCTGAGAAATTGCGTCTTCCACATTAGCTGCCAAGAGGGTCTCTGAGGCCATTGTGAGCAGTAGTTGACAGCCATCATTTCGCTCACCTCTCACTACACAGGCTGTGAGAAGAGAGGCAGCTCAACATGCTCTCATACCATCTGCGTTAGGGAGCTCATGAGGTCAGCTGGGAGCATCTCTGTGCACAAAGGGTGTGTTACAGAAAGGGCTTTTCCACCCCACTCGGCTATCTTGTTACTATCTATAAGCCTGTATTTCTTGAAATACTGGTATGCCAAGATAGCTATGCCACACTGCTCTCGATGGTATAGTTCAAAATTAACAGCCTTGGAGCAATGGTGCAGTGTGCTGCTTCTAATTCCCGTTGAACATAACATTTAGCCAGGTTCATGTTAATGGACACGTGGCAATGACCAGTTAACAGGTAGATGCACGGAGACCTTCTCTGTGACCAGAGGGAACCTACCTTTTCTTATCCAGAAAGAAGTATGTGCATTTTAAATCTAGGTCTAGCTAATGCTCTGATTGTGGTACTTGCACTCTTCACAGTAGCTTACTTTAGTGGATATTTGGATATTTATATGATTACTAAATAAACTAGAATGAAAACAAATTACAAACGTTATAAAAAATTATAATTTAAGGTAGTTGCTGTATTAACAGTTTTTGTGAATTCAGCTCTTACTTAATCTGCCTTAGAAAAAAAAAAAGGAAGGAAAATTAATACAAATAAGTGTTCTGCACTAGGCAGAAGGGCTTCATAAATCAAAATTTTCAGGCAGGCAAACTGGCTGCAGTTGTTTATAAAGGATTGTTTAAATGTGGTTTTGAACAAAAAGGTTGAAAGCTTTTCAGAAAATTAAATTTTATTTCATAATGCATACTTTAAAATGTGCTCAGAGATACTGTATTATTTATTACCAGTTTACAATTTAAATTCATGCTGACCATACACTTTTTATAGATGATTAACTGTAGCCCATTAAAATGTTTTATTCTATATTTGTTAGGATGACTGTTTAAGAAGCAAACACCTCATGTTTCTGCAAAGCTCTGTGTTCTCTTGCTCAACTGAGTTGCAGTATTGTTAGTGCCTGCTGAGCTTTAGCAGGCTGTTAAAGTGGCAGGTTAATATTTGCCAAGGATAGCTCCTTACACTTGCTTTCATGACGGCAGACTTTAATAGCGGGTGGTACTCTTGGTTCAGTGTCTGGTACTGTACGCCACTGATGCCGTTCTAGGGGTCTTGAGTGCCTTCAGTAGGACTGAAGGCTTTACAGATGTCGGTAAGTGATTCATCCTTATGCATTACCACATTGAGAAGACCTGTCTTGTGAACTCTTAGGTCATGAAAGTGAGTAAGTCTGACAAGTGAACTTAAGGCTGTACCAAGACAAACTGTGGAGAACCTGCATGATGGGTAACTCTAGCCCTCTCATAGGAACTTGCTGTCAAGTTCAGGCCTGCAACTCGTAGTGGCTTTCAAGTTCTAAAATGTACAGTACGTTCTGTGTCATGTTGTATCAACTTAAACATGTTGTCTTTTTATTCACAGCTCTCTTGCTTCTCTGTTCAGTCTTGAATGTATTTTATGTCCTTTCAGTTGATGGCTTTGTAAAAGTGTAAGTACAGAAATATTTATCTAAGCGTATCATGTATAGAATTGTACTTAAAGATTCTTAATAATGTAAATGCACCGCAGCTGCTCGTTGTTATTTGTTCTGAAATGCGTTATCATTAGCAGTTTACACAGACAGGAAAGCAGCATAATATGATACTTTTAATAACTTATTTATTTGCAAAGATTATAAGATTTGTTGAGCTATAGATGCACATATTTGTTTTAGAGATTGTTAATACTGTAGCAGTGTAGAAATTCATCATCAATTAAAAGACATGTTCTAAACTATGTTCTATTTGATTTTATTTTTTTTGTAGCATGTAGAAGTCAGTTCATACAACTGCTCAGCGTATTACACCAGACTGGTATCTGTTTACAAATACTCTACTTTTTTATCTGGAATTATTTCACAAATTAATCTTGAGGTCCCCTATAACATATTTACTATTAGCCAGCTGTCTTTTTTATATTTCTTAAAATGTATTCCATTAAAAACGAGGTAGGTGTGAGTAGTAATACTGGTTTATCAAACAAGAGGGAAAAATACAGGGCATTAAAGAGACTCATAGAATCATAGAATCATTTAGGTTGGAAAAGACCTTTAAGATCATCAAGTCCAACCATTAACCTAACACTGCCAAGTCCACCACTAAACCATGTCCCTAAGCACCACATCTACACGTCTTTTAAGTACCGCCAGGGGTGGAGATTCAACCACTTCCCTGGGCAGCCTGTTCCAGTGTTTCATAACCCTTTCAGTGAAGAAATTTTTCCTAATACCCAATCTAAACCTCCCCTGGTGCAACTTGAGGCCATTTCCTCTTGTCCTATCGCTTGTCACTTGGGAGAAGAGACCGACCCCCACCTGGCTACAGCCTCCTTTCAGGTAGTTGTCGAGAGCAATAAGGTCTCCCCTCAGCCTCCTCTTCTCCAGGCTAAACAACCCCAGCTCCCTCAGCCACTCCTTGTAAGACTTGTGCTCTAGACCCTTCACCAGCTTTGTTGCCCTTCTTTTAATGCTCTCCAGCACATGTATGAAGATAATTGTGTAAGAGTGGTCCTGAAATAGGTATTACAATAGTGGGTATTTCAGTGTTTTGGAACAGGACTTTTTTGTGGTATTAACCTTTGAGGGGGGTGGAGGCAGGGAACATCCTCTGGCTGTCCTTTGCTCCATGACTAACAATGACATTGCAGATATGAGGATTTTGTTGCCATGACAGTATGATAAAGCAATATGTGAGCATTCACACCTACTTCTTTTGAATTAGGAATCAAGTGGTTGTAACCCCAAGGAGTGTAACTGCATACAAAGGCTAAATCCTGTTAGTCAGATGCATTATAATGGAGACATAGATCTCCTAATCTGAAAGTTGCAGAAGTGGTCTTCTGATCTAATTTTACAGGACAGGATTTACTTGTCCTGGACCTCTACCAAAGTTAAACTCTGATTTCTGTAGAAGCTGGTGGAAGCATATCCACTGATCTCAACAGGAGTATGATGGGACGTAGACATTAACATATTCTGTTCTGTGTAAATCTGGATTTACCAAGAAAAGAATAAACTGTAGCCTCCCTGTTAGCACTGTCTGGGAGAGAGCATGTGGTTGTTATGCATTACCTGTTGCATGGTGGCTCGCCTGCCTCCCAGCTTTACAGTGTGACTGCTCCCTGTGGAACGCGCCAAAAGACCGGGAAATCTCCAACATTACGCTACTATTGCATTATACTAATCTGAATTCAGCAGAGTCATAGAAACATATCTGCAGAAGTATCTTCTATTTCTGAAATTAATCTAGGCCCAGTGACACATCCCATTAAAAATAGGCAGGGGAGATCAGCCCTCACAGCTGTTTGGACATTCCTAGCTTGGAATGCTGCTGTCAGTGAGCGACTTCGATTTTCATATGTAGTCTCTTGGCGGTCTGTGCTCATGCCACTCTCATAAAATGGCACTTTGCCTGCCCTTAAGTGGCTGTTCCAGATTCAGTAGAACAAATTGCAAATGACGAGCAAGAAAAGATTCAGATGGGTGTACTACTTCTTCACACACCAACCACTCTCCTGCATCTCAGAAGAGAGTCCTGGGTGGGCAGTCAAATTTTTGTGCCTCCTAACTTATCACGTATGAAGTTGCATTGTATGATAGAATAGACCTTCAACTCATGAAGGAAAAAAACAAATTTCAGTACTGAAGAGAGCAAATTACAGTTTATTGTGTAAATTAAGTCTGGGAAGGCCATTAAGATTGAGATTCACTCGGTGACAAAACAGAGACAGCATTGTGGATCTTGCAGCCAACTGAAAGCAAGTATTTAACATTACTCCTGGTTTCATTCAAAGTGAGGTGATATTGCTGAGAATAAAAATCTGGAATTCTTGTCAGAAGGAGTCTTTTACAGTGATCATCTCTTACTGGGGCTTGATTGATTTAACTTTCCAATCTTTACATCATATCCAGCACACTTACTTAATAAAAGGGTCTGTCTCAAGAAAAAAAGACCATGGAAACAATTCCTCTAGAGGTTCCTAAATAGAAAATTTATCTAAGAGTTCATGAGATATAAACACTTTGGAACATTTTCATACACTTCAGGAGAAATAGTAATTTAAATCATATGAGTTATTTATTTATTTATTTACTTTGTTCTCTGTGCTTACTACGATAATACACTGCTTGAAAAGGAGTTGGAAATCTAGAGAACAATGCCCAGATACTCAATATGCTGGTACTGAATGTTTAAAAATATTATAATATCTTAGGGTTAACAGGAAAAGAAACAGAGGTACAAACTAACTTTTCTCAGATGAAAAAAGTAGCTCAGATCTTGGGTCTGCCTGTTCAGCTCTGTTTGAGCCGTAGGCAGTGTCTGCTGTTGTCTATTATAAATTTCACTGTGTTCATACTTGATACATCAGGGTTTTTTTAAAAAATCAATAGACATCAGCAGTTACTGATAGAAATCTGTTACTGTCATGTGAAACTCAGGTCAGAAAAAAAAAGACGGCATGGTTTCTCCGTTTCTCAACCCTTTCAAATGGAAAGATTGTCTTATCTTAAAAGCCGTATTAGACAGTGTTGCCATATTTCTCATTTGCGATGAAACCAAAATTAAGCTACTGTTTAGATTATTATTTTCCCACCATTTTTTTTTCTGTGTGGGAATGAGTGTATGGTCTAGATGATTTTCTCAGTTGTCGCAGAGCCCTGCTGCTTTATGGGTCAGCAGTAGTCCACAGTCCACAGCTGGAAGACCACTACATCGTGATATTCCTAAATTGATGCAATGGCTACATTCTTTAGAATAACTTCATTCTCCCAATAATTGCAGGATGAAGATAAAATATTCACGACTAATATTTTTTATGAATGTGATTGCCTCCTGAATAATGTCTGTTATGTCTGAACAAGTTTTGGGGTTTTGTTGGTTTGGTTGGTTGTTTTTTCTGCCTGTATAGTTACTTATGAACTAATTATGTCATTACATACTGAATATGGCATTTGTGTTTGGCATATGTGTGAGTTCTTTTGAGTTTATGGCATGTTTGTAGTCCGCTTGCTTGATCATAAGCTTTAACTCTTAGCTGTAAATGTTTGTGGGAAAGGTACAGTGATTTCACCTTCTGTCTGAAGTGAGAATTACACTTCAGGATATCTTTCTCAATGCATTCAATATTTGAGCATGATTCTCTTTTCGTCTTTCTTCTGATCTGTGCAGGCTACTGACGAAGAGGAAACAATCACAAGATCTCTTGTAAATAACACCAGTTTTTTATTAGTTCTTGTTTCACTCCCCTGACTCCTTTGAATGCTTGCTACAATCCTTGAGCTTTTAAAGAGCACTAAGTTGGAGATAACTTAGTCACCTTCCTATGGTCTGTAAAGTTTTCTTCTCATCTTAGAGCAAGACCACGGCCCATTTCATTTTCATACTGTGAGACCTGGCACTGTCTCTTTCTCCCCAGCACTTACGGCTTGAATGACCAGCAGCGTTAGGGGGCAGAGTGTCCCGTTTCCAATATGCAGAAGACAGAGGGCCAGCAGAGAACGATGGAGCTAACGTTTTGTGTTAGATGAAGAGTGGGCAGGTTTAGCCATGTGCTGAGGGTAGTATATAGGCTATATGTTAAGGGAACTGAAAAAGAGACTGTGTGTTTCTGAGTCGGTCGCTCCTGGATGGCTGCTGTGCTTGTGACTGGAACAAGCTTGCTATTTAGCCCTTGGTATTGAGAAGACACATGAGACGTGCTTCACTGACGAGTGGTATCATTTATATATCTGCTCTTGGTTTTCATCTCTGGGCACACTATGTGCCTGCAGTTGCAGTTTGCAGGTGCTGCTTTTTACATGTTAAAAGAATTAACACCTTCCTCCAGTGTTTTAAAGTAGTTTAATTCTGACATGTCAAGAACTTCTTGGAAGAAATAGCGCCTTAGACTGATCTGATTCCATCTTGAGAGCATGAACGTTTCAGGCAGCAGAAATAAATTTATTCAGGGTTTTGGGTGCCCTCCGTAAATAGTTCTGGCAGCTATTTAGTCCTGTCTCCCATCTTTCTGATGTCATCTTTTCCAGCATAGCCTGTATCTTCTAATTCATTCTGTGCTATGAAATCTCATTACACAAAATAAAATATGTATGAAAGAGAAGTACGAGCTATGCAGGTGGGCCAGCATGCTTAAAATAGGAGACCTATCCTTCCTCACTGCGATCATTCATGGCAAGGGGGAATGTCAATCCGACAATTCTGAGGAACAGCAAAAAGGTTGGTCACTAAGAGTGGTCTTCAAGTTTCCTGACTGTGAAACTTTTTGAGAGGAATCTGGTCAGGGATGGGTTTTTTGTAAGTGCTTGCTGAAAAGCCAGTCACAAGCTCTTTTTCCCAAGGCATGTTGGGGTGGTCTTTCTGCTTTAAGATGACTGCTTGTACTTCACTTTGGAGGTGATGCTTAAACCTTCAAGATGCCCCCTTTCAAGGGGCTTTAACCTTTCTGTTATTCAGTTACACTCCCGTCACAAGCCCATAGCATCCCTCCAGCGATGATCCTTCTTCAGTGTGTATTTCATATTTCCCTGAGAGGCTGTGACTGTTGTACTTAAAAATGTTCAGAGCCCAAGTAATATTACCTAGTATTTCCTCTGGTTGAGAAAGGGTATTACCCTTGTTTTGGTGATGGTAAGCATGGAGGGTTTTTGATAAGGAATGCTTAGTTTCAAAGCTGTGAGACCTACAATGAAACCTGGAAAGCTTAAATTGGAGGAAGGGGTTAAATTACTTCATTATTTACTAGAAACTCTGAGACCTGTAACAGGTGCATATTGAATGTGATAATTAGGCGTGCTTTAAAGTCAGCTGCAGTCAAGCTATTATTTGAGTATTTCTCTCTCAGAAACCACAGGTAGAGAATTACTGGTCTCATGATGATAGCAAATGCCCTCAGAGCACTACCCCGGCTAACCAGTGTCGTTTCCCATTGCAACTCCTCTTCCATGGGAAACTGAGAAATAATTACTGTGTAAGTACACCGAGATCTAAATAGCTGTTATTCTTTAGGTATACTATTTACCAAGAGGTTTCATCTGCAAATAATACCTCTTGAGATGGTGCATGGGAAGGATGTGACAATTTAGAAAAGCCTTTGAGAGATCAGGTTTTAAAATGTCACAGCTGGGTAGGTTTGCAGTTCACAGTAGGTTTGGAGATACAGATCACGGGACCAGATCCTCTGCTGCCCTGCCTCAATGGCATTGTGCTGACTTATACAAATTTGAAGACTTGGTTCTTAAAAGAGCTTTTCTAACAATAGTTCAAAATTCGAATATGCAGTCCATGGGAAATGGTGATATTTTTCTTTTGTAATTTGGACAAATGCTAGAAATACCAGCATTCCTTTCAGAACAAGAATTGTAGAAAAACAAAGCTGGAAACAGTGAGGGATTTTGTCCTGAACCACTTCTAGATTAAAACTTTTTCTGAGTATTCTGATACTGCGAAAATGCAATTTTCTGTCAAAAATGCATTATTTTCCTAGGAAATTCCTGGCTAGCTCATAAGTGCTAAGACTGAGGATGTGGGTATAAGGAGCAGGGTGGAAGAAGGTGAATCAAAAGCCGTATTGCCTCCCGCAGCTGTGAGCGGCCGGCGGAGGCTTCCATGCTGAGACAGCTGCTGTACGGGACTGCAGCCGCGGCAGAATGGGGTCAGTAGGTGGAGAGGCTGGCGGCTGCCAGGGGCAGGCTTTAGAGATACCAGCTGAAAGAAGCTGTGGAAGGAGCAATATGGAGTGAAGCCTGCCAAGCCGGGGAAGCAGGGAGTGGCCACAGGGAGCAAGGGACAGAAAGGAACAGTCCTCATTCACTTAACACACAGTTGTTAAATCTAGAGGAAAGATTTCCTGGGTCTTCGGCCCTGCAGAAAAAGGAGGTAATGTTTCTGGAGGAGAAGGGGGTGAAGGATTAATTAATCCCAGACTTGAGAAAAATACAGTCGCATTCAATGAGATTCTACTGTATTAATTTTACCCCACTCTGTCACTTACACCATGTAATCTTTTTATCCTGAATTAATCTGTTTCTTCCCAATACAAGCCATGGGATGGAAACATCTTCTGACATGTCATGGCATCTATTCTCTCTCCTGGTGCCTTTGACTTCCAATTTTGAGAACAGTGGAAGGAACTTGAACGGGGAAGCAGCTAACTCCTCCTTCCCTGGGCAGCCATGCCTACGTCTCCACTGCATACCTCCAAAGGAGTATTTAGTTCATTCTGTGCATCAGGAGGTTAACCCTGGTTCACCTCAGCTCTGTAGTGAGAAAATTCTGTAGGTCCATCTGAAACACCTAGAGAGCCACTTCCCTGAAGCCTTTGGAAATCCCTGAAGTAGTCAGAGTTTTGCTAGCAATCCAGCAATTTGAGATCTGCCTCTGCCGAGGTGATCTATTCTGCAGGAGAGAGGAGGCAAGAGGATTTGGCTTCAGCCTTGGGTAGCCTCCAACCCCCTTCTGATACGGGGGGCAGATCTTCAAAGGAAACCCAGCCACTGCTGTGAATCTGGACTCTTGCAGTGGTTCATTGCTTTCAGCCTGGGAGTGTAGATGGAGTTAAAATAATCCCTGTTCTAACAGTTCACCCATCTCATTTTTTACCACTATGCCCTCTGGGAAGTGTGACTGGCTGAAAGAACCATATTTTGTTCTGAAAAGCTTAGAAAGAGGCTTAATGTTGTGACAGACTGGAAATTGGCTGAGAAAACAAAGGATGAAGTGACAGCAAGAACTGTTTAGAGAGTAGGAATGTGGGATTTAACAAGAGTACACAGAAAAAACAAACTAGTTCCAAAGTATAAATGCTGATCTTGCATATCTGAGGTAAACTGAGAAGGTTTCCATGTTTCGCAGATTTTTCTAGCACTTGAAGTGGACCAGATGGTCATTTGGTGGGAATTAGTTTAGTGCCATGAAAGTTAAGTTGCTGGTTTACACGAGCTGATATGTGGCCCTTTATGTGTATAAAACACATGATGTGTATTTCTCTTTTCTATATTGCTTTAAGTTTTCTAAACTACATCTCTCTAGATCATTCTTTGGAAAGCTGAAATTCAGCCACTCTCATTTCATTGTACTAGGTCTTACTTGGTTTAAGGCTATGGCAAAGACATTTTTTCCTCTCCGTTATGTGTGAGTCCCTTCTGACTCTGAGAACATTACATTGTCTTCACAAAGGATTGATGCTGTTTATTGGACATAAAACTAAAGGGGGCACTAAAACCAATGATAATAATACAGTATCTGCCGACAAATAGCTTTTCTGACACAAAACAACAAAATGACTTATTGCTGTAAGTGTCAATGAATGCTTTTAAAATGCTTTAATTGCACAGTATCTATTTCAGAATATTGAAATGCAGAGGTAATTTGGGCTAAAAGAAGACATGATTCACAGTCAAGATGTAAGCTGTGACTTGACAAGGGGTTTAATAGCTGCCTCAGGCAGCTCAGAATGTGCGATAATGAGAATCCAGCAGAAAAACACATTGTAGAACTGAACTTCAGAATTTGCCAGGGTAAGTGGTGTCAGTGACTAGCTAGTAATGCTCCTTCTATGAGGCAAAGAAGCAGAAGTGGTCACTCTTGACAGCAGTGACTGCTGCAAGCTTCAAGCTAGTTACAAAGTACTCATTTTTGAAGGAAATAATACATGCATTCATATATAGTCGTATTCATATATATGTACATGCATCCATATATAAATATAAAATCTATTTTTGTGGAGTATAGTTCAGTGAAACACATTTCAGCATGACAGAGAAGTAGGTTCATGATAAAGCCTTCACCAATTTACTGTGCTCCGTTGTCTGCTTGTGTCCCCTGCCAAGTCCTTTCTGGGAAGCTGTAAAAAGAAAATTATTTGCTGGCTTAGGGTTGGACTTGACTCTGTTCCCTTCGTTGCTACTGTACTCTTCTCTGCAGGGGATTGTTTTACATTTTCTTAATTGCAGAGACAGCTCATAGTGTTGGCAGTGGTTGTATTGAGAAATGGATTTTAATGAAGTGCCGTTCTTACTCCACTGGAACTTCAGCATTCGCAAGCTGAATGATAGCATCCTGTCAAGGTAATGCTGACAACTTTGTCACCAAGAGGACAGATTTATTTGGCACCCGTGCATTTTGTAGCAAGACTGTGCTTTAAAATGCCTTGCCATGTTGCTTTATGTTTACCTGTATTTTCCTGTTTGAGAATATTGTTACTTGGAAGCAAAATGAAAGGGAAGTTACTGGCTGGACTCTAAGGTGAGATTCCTTTCACCCAACTTTAGATTTTTATGCTGCAGATGTTTGCAGCCAGGGTAGGTACCCAAGTTTCCCTTTCAAGAGAAAGAAATGGGCACTTGAAGGTCTCAGTTCATTTAATCTTTTGTAGACGTCTAATTTGAGTTGAGGTGAATCCCATGTTAGCCTCTTTAGCTGTAAAGATAGCATACTGTAGCTGGCTCTGCAAACAGTATTCCTACAGGAACACTGATAAAGGCCTCCTGCATCCACACTGTTCATACGCTGCCCCATCAGGAGAAGGCTGGTTGTATCCCTGCTGCATAACACCTTTGCCTTGAGAAATTCTCCAAAATAGACCATTTTCCAGGACTTCCAAGCCCCACTTGGAACAAATGGAGGAAAACATTGCAGATGATCTCTCAAAGTGGGAAATCAATCCCATATTTTTGAAGGTTTTATCTACTAGAAGGTTCAAAGTCCTGCATCTCTTAGCAGCTTCCTAAGGAGTGATGCATGCGTGACTGTACTTTCAGTTCACGCTTGTTCCTGCTCTCTCTCCAATGGCTTTTCAACCCAGTTGTGAATTTCAGCCCCATTAACAAGAGGCAGTAATGTCTCAAAAGACATTGTATTCCTAAAAGGTTGTTTTGTTTTTTTAAACTGGTGTTTGAATAGAGAAGGAAGAGCCCAGTGAGTGTCACCGTAAAGGAAAGGCGGCAGCATCAGCTGGGCAGGTACCTGCTCTGTTTGACTCGCCGCTGGCTGAGCTGGGGTGCACGCGCTGGCTGCCCTGCCAGCACCAACGGGCTCTGGGCAAGCCACCGCACCCTGCTAGGAATCCAGGCTGACTGACTGTTCCTCCCATGTTACTCCTAATCACTCATAATGTTGTAAATACCATTAACTTCTAAAGTTGAAGAAGGACCAGAATTTGAGAGAGTAAAAGATGGACACACTGTTCAGAAACTAGAGCAAACAATTGACTTGCCTTCACCTGCAGCATCCTTTTCTGCAATCCCATTTCCTACTGTGAAATCCTCTTAGTATCCCCCTGAAACACGAGTCTAAAGAAAATTGCACTCCGTCTGCAGTTGTGTTTAGCTAACAGAAAAGAGGTCATCTCTGCTGCCTGGGTATTGTCCAAATTGTATACTTAATAGGTCTACTTAAACATCTTAATGAGAGAAAAAGGTGTAGAAAGGCTGCTCCTCCAAGCAATTTATCACAGGAGCTATGGAAAGGTCAACAATGGAAATTTGAAATGCACAATACAAATTCTGTGTGGAGGAAGGGGACCAGCATCCAGGCTGAAATGTCTGTAGGAAAGGGAGAAGAACTGTGCCCCCGAACCTGTCAGGCTGCTTATAACCAACCTGAACAACGACTTAAAATCAGCATGTGCCTGTCAATACCGTGGCTAGTAACTTAAACCTCCTCAGTGTTTGAGTTAGTCTTGAGTGGGTATTCAGAGCGTCTCACAGGCATTAGTCGCTGAAACGCTCCCTTCGTTCCTTGCGCTGCTCTGCTCAGTCCTTACTCTCTGACCCATCCTTATCGACTGAATTCTTGTCCCTGCTGCTTGAGTCTCCATGATTCGAGTGTACCTCTTTTACCTTCTTTATCTCTGAAAGGAACTAATCTGGTTTCCTTTTCTAGCTGTCTGTCTTTTGTTATTCAGAAATCACCGCACTGGGGTAAGAACCAGCTTCACAAGAGGTTACTCACTGTTATACTTGTATATAAATTCATCTTCCCATGACTACAAAGGCTTTTGTGATGTACATTTTCTGTTTGATCTGTTGTTTTCTCATCATATTTTAAGGAATTTTAGTACCCTGCTTTTAAGGCCAGTTGTTAGGTAAGGAGGTAGTGTCTGTCTGTTAAAGACGAAGGCACAGTCCCAGTCCCACAAGTACTGCTCCGCAGTCTGGTAGGGCTTTACCCACTAGTCTTCTCAAGTGTCCTTTTGGCAATTTCAGTACTGTTTTCCAGGAAGGCTTTAGACTGTGGCTTACAATATTTTGAAAAGCATCTGAAATTATCCTAATCATGTGGTAGTGTACTATTTATCATTAGAATAGATGGTATGCAGAGGCCAATAGATAAGTATGAGATTATGTGTCTTGCATTGTCACACTGCTATTTCTCAGTAGTCGGAATAATAATCCAGATGCAGTATATATATATAGTTAGCATAAATAAGTTTGTTTCATGCTATATTGAACACTAGGCATAAAACATGAGACTTTTCTTTACATTTTTAATGGTAACAATATTTTTGTTATTTTATTTCTGTCCTTTGTCTGCTTGCTCAGAATTAAACTTTTCGTTTGTCATTTCTAGACCTTTATTTTGTCCATCATTCTTTTTATCTCTGTGTTTGCTTTCTGGCTTCATGGGCTCTTTTCTTTTACTTTTTAATGAGCTTGGGTATTTGACCTGTTTACCACCTTAGAACAGAATGCAGTAGTCCATTCCATAAAAATGAATTTTCAATATGTTATTGGCCTTTTGCATGCAGCTCTTGAACACCCACCATGGCAGCCATTCTGTCTGCGCCCAGCATGTCTGTGCTCAGCAGTACAAGGCCTTCTCTTTCAGATCTCAGATCAGCTCAAAAGCCAGTATCAAGCTGATATAAACCTTTACTTAACAGGGGTTCCAGTATTCAGAGTGATATTCTGCTCACATCATTCCCTTTTGAAAAATTCTCTTTCACTGTATAGACTGTGAATGACTTGTTTCTCTATAGGTACATTAAATTCTGCTCTGCAAGCTTTTACAAAATGTTTTTCCCTACAAATATAACAGTTCTGGCCAAAGTCTGGATGCTTAAAACGCACACATCTTACATGATCTTTCATATTGCTGCAGGTGCACATTGAATCAGACTACAATTTTCAGTTTTGGGCCTGTAGAAATGCTGGAATTCCTTAATTTTCCTCTGTCCTTCAGTGACTTAGGGTTTGGTTACTCTCCGTACTGTAATACTGTCTTCTGTTCCTTCTAACTCTTGCAATCAGATCTGGTCCTGTTTTGCTAATGCTAAATAATCTCTGCTTTTTCACAGGTTAAATCAGGACTGTTAATGAGATTTTTTCCTTTGATTTCAATATCTGATCCCCATTACAATTCGTTCTGACACAGTGATTAAAATAACAGTATATGATCCATTTTGAGTTAAGTATCAGATCGGCTATACATGGCTCAGAAGTTTTTCCCCTCTGATTGGTCTCTCTTTTAAAGCTGATACCTTTCAAGAGTACTTTCTTTCTCCTAGATGTGATATACCCCTTCAGTATCTTTTGTGCTGCCTGACCGTTGGCTCAGACTTCAATGCTTACCTATGCAAATGCGAATAAATGAAAATCTAGTGCCTGTCTCTTAGCAATATTTAAAAAAATAGCCACGTCAGGGCCATCTTTCTTTCCTGTGCCTTCCCAGAAAACATAATGGTCACTTGAGTTTTTTCCCGTTGTCTGATACATTTCTGGAAAATGTCACCTTTCTTGCAGTTTCTGACTGCCTCTCTATGAAACACTTTATTCACTACTTCTTTCTTTTTCCAAAATGTTCACTCTGTTTTTGAATCCACTTTTGTTTATTCTCTCACTCCTTGCATCAAGGAGTATTCTTTGGTTTGGGAGTTCTTGGAGAATTCAGAGTTACAGCTTTTAAGCACAGTGAGTCATTGTTACAACAAAAGGTAAAAATAAAGACAATGTGAAGAAACAGTACATGAGGGAGGGAGAGGAATCCATGTAGCCCACTCTCAGCCTGCCTGCACATCAGCTAACTCTGACAGGATCGCTCCAAGCCGGCACGTTTCAGTCTCTGTCATGGCCCCTTATCCTCACGTGCACGGCACGCACAGTCTATAGTCACCGGCACTCCAGGAGAAATACTCACTTGATCAGGTAAGTCAGAAACATGTTAAAGAAATATTGTGGACACTGAAGAACAGTAATATAACCCTCTGTACTAGAAGAGGTGTAGACGATAATCATTTCAGCTATTGACAGAAGTAGTAATATGATAGTTGTAAAATATGAAACCTTTCTCAGAGGGTGATATTCAGTGGTTTGTAAAAACACTAGTTGGAAGAAAAAAAAAAAGGCAGTAAAATTGAGCTGTGAGGTGATTGTGAAGAGGATCTGTGCTTCTGGAGATCGATGCTTCTTAAGTTCCGGTGGGGGAAGGATACGTGTGTGCAACACAGCTTTAAGCCCCACGACTCACATAAACTCAAGAAAAATTGCACTGCTACCCTAATAGCTGCTCCCAAAATGTGCTCTTCTGCATTTGCAGGATGAACCTGACTAGTGACTAGCGTGTTGTTAGCAGCAATAAGTAACTCTTGAAAGGTGGTTATTGAAAGCCTTGAGACAATAGAGATGAAAGAGACAAACGGTTATTGTCCCAGTTAAGAATCACAGCCATTTTGAAAGGTGTACCACGTTGAGCAGGAGAGATGGGGACCTACCAAAAGCTCTGCAGGCATAACTGGCAGCAGGGGATGAAGCAATTTAATGATGTGCAAGGCAGCCTCTATAGGTGTAGTATGCAGGATGAGTGTCTGGCAGGAGGGGTGCTTTGCTTTTTTGCTTTTTGCTTTTTCCAATAGCTGTCAACACTAGCAGCAGCAGGAGGTACCCGAGAGTGAATGAGGGTGGGGGAGCTGGGATTATCAGCAAATGACAGTAAATAAGAAAAGTGACTTGAAAAGGCTCTGGGCCCAGAGTGGCTCTAAGAATAGTGAATTGGGACAACAAAAGCAAGAGTGCACTTTGAAAGAAAACAAACGTGCTCTTCTACCTGGCCGCATCTGAACCCTTTCTCAACTGATAGATCAATGCACAAAGCAAAGATGTGTTGCATCTTTCATGTGGCTGTGCTGTTCTATAATAAAACCTGAACAAACAGGTTTTGTTTACCAGCCTTCTAGTGAAGCCGCATTTTTCAATCAGGAATCTTCTCATGTCTCGTTCTTCAGCCTACTGAAGCAAAGGGTTAGATCCTCACTTCACATATTGACAACGTTGCACCAATTTCCAGTGGAGAGTGTCTAGCTGCTCACTTCAGAAGCAAACTTTGTCATGGAAAAAATGTTTAGTTTTTGAGTATGAGGAACAAAAATTTTTTCATCAAACCAAAAGTTCAGTGAAAACCAGGCACCACAATTCTGTGAAGCTGGCAACAACTTTTGATGATGTCTGAACTTACAGACTTTGCAAACAGACCTGGATTTGGGTCATAGGCTTCAGGCAAATAGCCCTCTCTCCCCTTGGATAAACAGCTTCACAATTGTATTTTTCTACTTGTTTAGTTGGTTGGTTTTTAAAACTTGGTTTTGTCAAGGGAAATAAGAATATGTTATGTGCCTTGTAAAGCACCTAACAAACAGCTTGCTTGCTTAGTCAAGGATAGGTTCTTGCCTTGTTTTCTGCCACTGGCAACCTCAGAAAAAGCTTGGGTCGAAGTACCGTGGGTCAGGGATTTTTTTTCTGACTCAATGAGCATACTTATAAAATGTTTCCTGTTTAGTGAATTACTCATTTTTGTCTTCATATCATTGTCTTTTTAGCACCTCCTTAACTGGAGACTATTTTGAGGGGCAGCACCAGCAAAGAAATTGGCAGCAGCATGGAGATCTGACCTGACAGCAAAACTCCCTTCTCACTGTAGTGACCACAACTTGCTCACATCTGAAAACCTTGCCCTCATTCGTGAAAAATATAAACCCCTTAATTAAGACCTCCTATCACTGATAGCCCCTCTCCATGCAGACCCAGGTCAAGACATGAAAACTCTTTCTGATACATCCCTTCTCTGTCTGAATATAACATCATGGAAAATGAAATATGACAGTCAAATCTGCCAGTGGCCGTGAGGTGAATAATAAGTCTTCCCTCTGCTCCCAGTGCGTTCAGCGTTCGTAGCGCTGAGCTTGGCAGAGCTGCTGCGTTTGCTCATTTCCTTTAGTCTGAGCCAACATTCCCAGTAGCGTCAGGACAATTTTAGAAGCAAGATGCGTTCAACTGAACTTCATCTATGAAGAGATGAACAGGTGCTTATAGCTGAGTTTTCAAGTCCATATATTACCTTGATGGCTTTTTTTTCTGTCTGCAATAGAGCAATTTTTGAATATGGGCTTTTGGCCAATCCCCAGATTTCAGGAAGCCATCTACTCCCAAACCTGTTCATTCTGGGAAAAATGCAAATGCAGAGAAGATAGAAACACATCTGCAGTATTTGGAGTAACTGAAATAGGTGAAATAACTGTTGAGCAATATCCAGAATGTCTTCTGAGGTAATAATGCCCTCTCTCAAGCCTGCTAACTCAATGGATTTTAACTCCTCTGTGCTTTGCTACATTGCATGATTTCAAATTATATCTTGGGAAGGAATAGGTATGAGTGCATCCACCAGTGTAAAGAAATTATAAGGAAAGGTTGTGGGGAATCATGAAGGAAGGAGCTGGAGGTTGTGCAGGAGTATATAAGGAGGAATGCATGGACACCCTGACATACAACCTGTGAGGTTAATCTACAGATTTTTGAAGTTTACAACCTGCAAGGCTGAAGATGTGTCAGCTGACATGTTCCAACTTAATCGGAAGCAGCAAAGACCCCATATTGCTGACCAGATCAGCAGACACATAAACCAGCATGAGCCTGGCTGGAGTGTCTGAATGGACACCCACACCGGCAAGTAGTGCCCTGCAACAGGAGTAGATCTGTGGAGTGAAACAGTTGGCACTGAGGATCCAATGTCCACACTATTCGGGGCGGGGGGGGTTGAGGGGGCTGGAGGAGGTTACTAATGCCATTAGTGGTTGGAGCAAATTAGGTACAGTGCAGAAGCATGTCTTCTGGTTTACTTTAATCTGAAAGCAATCCAGCTTGTGCACCCTGAGACCACTCCACAAAGCAAACAAAAAGAGGGTTGATAGGGTGACTGACTTTAAAAACATATTCTCTGAGTGTAAAATGCTAGCGCAGATTCACCCTCTCTCAACTTCTCTAACAATATATAACAGCTGAGTGGAAATCATTCCTAAGGGCAGCAAAAAGTTTGGTAACAGATGAATTAGCACTCACGGGAAACAAAGCAGTATTTGTTCCAGAGTTCTCTATTTAGGATGTTGAAGACTTTCTCATGCAGCTTTAAACAACTTGTAAAATACCACAGACCCACAACTCTGGAAAATGTTGATCGCCTGTGCCTGCGTCTCTGGGCTCTGGCACCGCAGATCTCTGATCCCCCTACCGGGTCCTGGGGTGGTACTGCACAACCAGTAACATAAACCCGTTGCTATTTCCTCTGATCATTAATCACTCGGGATTTCATCAGTACTTAATTGAGATACCTAAGGCACCCTTATAAAGACTATAAAATTTCTTGTGCTTGGAGCCCTTCTCCCTTTCTAAGGCACCTACATTTTCTTTTTCTAGGAATAGCCTTGGTGATAAAATGAGTCACCTAACCCTCTGCCAACAGCAAACACGATGACTGACACTTATACGGCGTCTTCCATGCTGAGAACGTTTAAACCTATGTGTGGAATCCTGCCCTGGCTGCTGGCTGGGCTGTCAATATGATGCCGGAGCCTTTCTACCCGCACAGACCAGGGGCTCTCAGTGTGAGAGTTCAACGCCCTTCCCTACTGCTTTGAAAAGGATCTCTGTGTGTGGCTGTCTGACCTGGCTGGCATACATAAGTGTTAGGTAGAGAGTTATGGTGCTCATATGCCGTGCCGCGGGGAGCAGCAATGGAAGGGACTGTGCAAGTCCTTGGGTGAGGGTCCTGCAGCCACGTCACAGGCGCCTCTCCTCATCCCTCCGAACAGCAACGTGCCAACAGCTCCATCCTCTAGCGCACCAGTGCTCTCTTGAGTACTGCAGAGGTCCAGGCAGTCGAGTATGAAAAGGTAAGGGATGTGAGCTTTATGTTTAACCTGTTCCTGCTGGTTTAACATAAGCAAGACTTGACTGTGTGTCTTAGAAGCATGAATTACTTCCTCAGGAATGTGGTGCCTGGCACCACCAATATGCATCTAACCAAGCATAGCAGCACTAGAAATAATCAGACAAAGGAAAGAGATGTTGCTTGATGGGAGTCAATGATGACATTGAGTCTGTTATTTATATTATATATTATAGTCTCCATTATTTTCTAATAACACCTTTGGGATATTTACTTATCTGTGTTGTCCAAGAGGACCTTTGCTTTATTTCTCATTTACATTCCTCACTAATGTATATCTTAATTGTACAGAGGAGCTGGGTGGAAAAATGTTCCCAGCTCAGTTTTCAGAATCACCTTCTGTAGCCATTGCTGAATTTATTTGTGTTTTTTCTCGCCCAGCTACTAACTAGTCCCAGCTGAGGAAGATGTGATAGGATGACGTTACAGAAATTGTTACTGTAGCACTGCAAAGTTCCTGAAAAATAAAGACGGCGTTTTAGATGAAATCAGAAAGAAGGTAAAATATGAGTGTGAATGTCCTTCCTGAATTTGTCAGTCTGATCATGTACTGATTGAGTGTCCCTAACGCTATAATTATGAAAAGGGAGTTCAGGGCACAAAAGAACAGGCTCTACAAGAGCCTACAGATTGCTCCATTATGTCAAAAAGAAACATGATTCTTCATAAGCATAAATGTCACTCTTCCTACCTCTTTGTGCAAACAGCCAGGACTGATGCCATGGCTGCTGGCAAGGAAAGCTCTGAATCAAAGAGGGAGGCTTGAATATTTAAGTGTAAAGTACAGTTCAAAAGCAGCAGTGCTTATATACGATTGAAATAAAAGGTCTGAGCTTTATACTTCAGTCATGGGCCATTAATTAATATCTCAGTGCCACTCTAAATTACTGGCATGCTGCAAAAGGAGAATGATATATTCTTTTTGGCAGTTCAGCAGCAATTTAAAGAAAAAAAAGCAACTAGCAATTCTTAGATGACAAACTGAAGATTGGGATTATTTAATGATAATAGGGAAGCCAAGAGTGGTGTGCAGATGTCAGAGAGAAGACTAAGTATTTAATATTAATATTGGTAGGTTATGGAACACTCTTCATGGACAGAGTTGCAACACAAAACCATCTGTGGAGCAAGCGGGTCAGCTGTTCCTTCAGCCAGTTTCCAAACATCTTCAGCTTCTATACCACAAAGTACCCGATTGAGAGAAACCTGTAAACTATATAGAAAAGGAATTAGAAAAATAAAATTGAACTTTGTTTTTTCTTTTATGAAACTTGAACTTCTGCAAGACAGATACATAAGTTCTTCAATGAAAATGTCGTAAGTATCAAATGAAAATATCATTTAGTTACAAAGGAAGTCGGTATTTCTGCAGCCAGAAGCAAGCAAGGGGGAGAAGAGGGAGGTTGAAGAGGATGGTGTCATCCAGTGCTGATGGGAGCCCTGGTCTTTCGAGTGCCTGTGCACATCTGCCCAGCAACATCAGTACTTTTCTATTTAGAGTCAAGCACTGGTTCACTGAACCTGACTCAAAGATAACCGCAGCTTGTTTCATAAAACTGAAAAATTAATCAGTGTGAAATGTATTGGAAAACAGTACGGTTATTCATGTGCCTCAGCAGCTTCCTTATTAGGTAAAACAAGCTTCTGATTGTTCTCCCAGGGCATACAATACCTCAATATGCTGCAAAATAAGCTGTTATAAAATGAGCCTGCATGACTTGCATACCTCAATGACCATTTTTGTGACAAATGCAAATTAATATTTTGAATCCAAGGTCAAAGTCTAATCATCAAAATGACAACGGCTCGGCCGGTGACTAGCTTCGTCAGATGTATGCTTCACCGTACATTGCTAGCTTGTCCTGGGCTGACTGGGATCCAGTGGGGTTTGCAGAGTGCAGGGACCACTGGCTGCCCTTGTGATGAGTTCCCTAGAAAGTTACAATGCAAATTCTTCCCAGCAGATGCAAAAGAAACCAGCAGGTGATCAAAATCTTCCCATGGAAAAGGAAAGCACCACACATCAAAATAGAAAGATTAGAAGCTCATAAAACAAAGGAGTGGCTTAGGGTTCCAGATATATCATGTTGCAAATGGTCTTTCACAGTTGGCTCTGCTCCTTGGAACCACTGAATCATTTCCTACTTGGACAACTTTGGAAATGTCAGCTTCAATTCTGTCTGGTTGCATCAACTGAAAATTCAGAGTGGCTCAGTGACAAAGTGTGGTAAAGATAGTTGCATAGAAGAATATCAATGAATTCATTATCCTAACAGAATTAACCTCATTTAAATAGCACCACCCCCCACCCTGAACAATGCTAGAATAAAAATTAAAGGCAGGTCCTATTGCAGGAAGAAAGTGTCTCTTTTCAAATCTGGATTACTGTTCAGCAAGTGATCCAGGCTTGGGTAACCTTTTAAACCTTGAGAAGTTGTTTTAATGAGAGGGGTTGTATTAAGACTTGTGATCTCCAGTTCCAAAATACTTACTGAAGTTGGCGTCTGAGCCACTTCCTTGGGCCCTCACAATTAAAGCCTGCGGCCCTTTAATATTAATTTCAAATTACACTGAGAAATTCTTTAGATAGTATTCTATTATTAAGTAGATAAAGCAAATCTGTAATGTGAGTTAAAGTCTTAATGAGGAAAAATTTATTAGGCATTAAGAGCCAGCTTCCAAGACACGTGATGGCGATTGATGGGTAGAAACTCTTCTAAACTTAATGAAACAGAAAATCCATCTTTCCTCTGATATTAGTGTAAGAGGGAGAGACTGTCACAGGAAGAATCTGGCAGAATTCCTTATGAACCTGAATGCATGGGACAAAGCTGAGGAGCAGCATCTGTGTATACAAGGATGTTTCATCACAGGAGCTGGGGCTCTTTTGCTGTCTTCTTCTCTTGTCCAACTGCAGGTGGCACTGGTTGGGCACCTTATGATGACTTATGAAGTAGAAGATTATTTCTGTCCTTGGAAATTATGGAAATAACTGGATGCAGGAGATCAGGATGGTATGTGCCTCTGCCCTTGAGGAATGGAGTGATAAGAAATTATGCTGACTTAACCATATGTCCAGAAGGATTAATTTTGACTCTGTAGTCTTGGTATCAGCTGCCAGCTCAAAGGAGATGAGCATGATGGTGATGTTTCAAGGCATATTGTTGAACTGGCAGCTACTGATTACTTTCTATCCCTGATCTGAAAAATGACGAGGCCCTTGATTTTACACGTCTCCAGCCTGACTGCAGACTAGTGCTAGGAGAAAGAATTAAAAAGGATGGGGAGACCACTTTACATACATCGTTATATCTGATTGAAATGCAGGAGATTTCCTGGCCCAAGATGTGATCTGGTGGCGTCATTTCATGCAGCTCATAAATCCGGGATGATAAGACAACACCAGATAGTTCATACCACAGCAAAATCCCGGTGCGAGCTGGCAGAGCCTCCGTGGCTAGCAGCACCTGCACAGGCATCAGCTCTTCTGAGCCTCAGCTCTTACATGTCCATGCTGTGTGGGGCATATACAAAATGTGATATGCTTGATGATTTTGGAGTGCGGACAATTAATTTTTAAAACCTCATCAGTACCCCTGTGGTTTGTGCATTCCTTGGGGCAGCGCTGCATGCCTGCTCACACCAGGCAAACCCTCCGTGGTGCTCCCAGGCCACCCCCAGCAGCTGGTGGGTGGACTTCGCATGTGAGCAAGCGGCCAGCCTGCCACCTCCTGCCTCCCTCCCCTTTCCCACAAACACCAGGCAAAGCAGCTGTACAGTGGCTAATGCTGCTGTGCCATATATACCTGGGATATTAGTCTTTGGTATTTGCAGCGTCTGGTTAACACTGCCAGTACAGATTGGTGGGAAAACATCTTGATGCAAATAAGAAGTCAAAATAAGCTTCAAATGAATTATTTCTAGTGTGTTTTTAGATGTTTTTTAAAATAAAGCTACTCCATTTCTGGAGGATCTCTACATTGTGAGGGGATTGTCTCACTGTGCAAAGGGTTAAATCTAATGGCTGTCTGCAGCAGGAGTGAAAAGAACTTGGCCACAAAGCAGCGTCCAGGAACACATAATTTCTGACCTGACATTTATTCTCCATCCATGTGGCGTTTGCTGTTTGCAGACATTAATTTGTAAATATTTTCTTTTTGTCTTCCGGAAAAAAAATGAATTTTTATGAGTAAAACAATCAGTGAAGGTGGCCAGAGTGCCACTATCCCCTTTAAACCATCAAAAATAAAACACAACCTGAAGTTCTACAATGCACAGATCTTTTCTGTTTGCTATCTATTCTTTATGTTCATTGTCAATAGTTCATCAGTTCTGGTCTGTTTTCCCACATCAAAAAGCTTGTTTTTCATGCATACAGCTCTGCGATAGAAAAAATAGCGTGATCAATGACCTCAATAAAATTAATATAACCCACTTAAAATTACTTGTTTGCATACAGGCTACAAGCTGAAAACTTCACATCCCATTTATGGAAAAAAACCCCACATTTCAGGGAAATGAAATTTATTCTCAGTTAGAAACGAACTTTTTCTTACTGTTTTGAGTGAGGTGTTTGAATGAATTCTTGCAAACAACACATACACTGGTAGAAATCGGGATGAGTTTGTAAACAGCCTGCAAAGAGGAAAAATTGCATTCTTCTGATAACATATCCCTCTTCATAAATATTGTAGCTAGTCCTACCTAACCAAGAGCTGTTTGTGAGCATTTCTCAAAGTGATGAATCGCACCTCACTCTTTCCTTCTCTCTTTCTGATGATCTGTTATAATGACAGCAGCTTTTATCATAACTCTGCGAGAGCCCCTCGCTTTCTTGCTTTCTTCCTTCTTTCACTATAAAAGCTCTCAAAGGAAACCTTTGTATGTCAGGAGAAGCCAAATTAACATAATGTGCAGCACCTATAAATAGTCCCTTCAAATTAGACTCTTCTACAAACCTTGAAGTGATATTTCTTTGCTTTTTTTTTCCTACTGCAGGTAAAACGTACAATCTTGTATAACATTTTTTCCCTTACAAAACATTATTTTTATTGTTCTGATTTATTTACCCTGATATTTGCTTTGGCTATTTTTCAATGCTTTTATTCGGCCACAGGTGAAAGATAGTCAGCACCTTGTTATTGTATTTTGAATTTGTGCAAAAGAGAGCTTGTTAGAAATGTGGCATGTAGTATTGGCAAATTAATTACCAAGGACAATGGAAAAATTATCCTAAAGACAGATACTGGAAAAATGGGATTTTCCATAAGATGTGTTTCTAAATTTTTTTTTCAAACTTTTTGAGAATTGCTTCCAGGTGTAAAGCAATTAGATAGAAAAGAGATCATCAGCTGAGGAGCATTAAGATAAGGCTATTTAAATCAATGACTGGTGTGAGGATGATAAATGAGAAAATGTTAGTCACTATTTGCACACTGTAAGGATCATGTGGTGAAATTTTCAGATATTTAACGCAAATGAAACTACAGAGCATTATTTTTTCACACCAAAAAACCAAACCAAAAACCAAAAACCCAACCAAAGTGTGGAATTCAATTCCACATGGCAAGTGACTTCAAGAGGAATTTAGACAAATTCCTGGAAGATAAATCCCTTAGTTTTTTTAACAAGACAGTCTGGATATCACCAGTAATTCAGAGATTTCACAGTGCTGAGGGGTTACACTAAGGAAAAGCCTACTGGCTGTATCCCCTTCTCCTTATATTTTTCCTCTTGGACACGGTTAGAGGGAGGTTTTGAGGCTGCCCTAAGCCCATCTTAAGGTTGTTATCATCTTAAATGTCTCATAGTCATTGCCCACGTTTCATTCTGGAGGCAAAGTTCTGGACCTGGTGCCAGCCGGTACTCGTCAGGACGGTGTGTATGTGTGTCAGCCCTGGAGCCCCCTCCCCTGCACCTCCTCTCCCTTTCAGGACAGCCTGGTGCAAACATCTGGCCCCAGAACATGAGCATGGCTGTGAAATCTGTAGAAAAAAAATTAATATTGCTTGTTGATGGATGGTAGCTGCCATCGAGTTGTTAGTACTGTAAATATTAATCATTGCCCGGAGGCACCAGTTCCAGCTGTGCCAGATCACTCCTACCTGGCAGGGGTGCCGCTTGCCGTCTGCTGCAGCTGGGATGGAGGAGGCTCGGGGCTCTGCTCCAGCAGAGGCTGGGGCTTTTCTGCCTGATCTTCATTTGTTTGGGGCTTTCCTTTAAGGACCAAGTGGTGCAAAATGGTTTAAAAACGATCCCCATGAACTATACTGTCTCTTGTCAGTATTAGTTGCTTACCACTACTAAAGAAAGAAGAAATGGCTATTATCAAACACAGCTTTTCAAAACCTGAATAGGAACCCACCAATTCTTTCAAAATATTTAATCTTTTTTCTCTCTGATTTCTTTAACACTGAGGAGCTTCCTCTTTTCTTTTTTTTTTTTTTTTTTTTTCCCCTTGGCAATTTTAAGGACAGATAATTTAGTTTTTAAAGAAAAAGCTCAGCTTCTCCGAATCTCATGACTCCGGTGACTGAGCAGTGGGAAAAACACCAAATATCACAAGATGCATAATTAAATCACAGGCATCCTTCAGTTTCTTGAGATTTTGTCCTGGGAATATTTTCCTGACCTCCAAAGCAGCAAACACTTTAATCCTGGCCAGGGAAAGGCAATCACCCCTAATCTAATCTAATTTAATTTAGGGCTTGCAATGAAGCTAACTCATGACCAAACTGTTTGCTTTTTAATTCCATGGTGGTATAAGCCATTGCTATGTCATGGGAAAATTAATGATCCCAGCTCATGTATAAATATAAAATTTATTTAAATGAAGCATAGATTAAAGTATTGGACAGCTACTCAAAGAATATCTGTATTGTTCAAATTAAGAATAGTATGTGCATTGAAGAAATGCTATGAAAACTATTATTTCAAACTAATAGGGCTCCTTAATAAATATTTTTTGAGAAAAGGTAGTAGCTGGAGAATCATGAAACAAGCTCTTTGTGCAGCCAAGCTCACGATGTTTCCTGGGACAGCACCATCTACATTAATTGCTAGTTCCCCTTCCCTGCTACAGTTATTCTTAAAGAGGCATTTACAAAATTAAAATAGCTTTGAATGTTTTGCAGGATGGAAATTCCTGTAACACTTCTGCTTCTGTAACTCAATACAATGACTCAAATGCAACAGAGAAAAAGTTCTTGAAACAGGTTCACAGGAAGGGTTTAGAAACAGCTTTCTTGCCCTGCTTTAATTTGACTGTCATTTTCCAGGAATCGCAGAGCAAGTCTGACTTTTTTTTTTTTTTTTTTTTTTGCAGCTTAAGGGTTTTTTATACTGTTGCCAACCCTTTTTTTAAGGAGTTTAGCTCCTCTTTGTTCAGTAAGACATTCCAGCGGTAATGCCACCCGGGAAGGCCTCCTGCGTGGCTGGGCTGCGTCTGTACTCACCACGCTTTGCAGGTCTTAGTGCTCTTTGTGCCCAGGCCCGTGAGCTCTGTTCGGGGGCTTTATCTGCTATAATCACCTTGCACATTTATGGCTCAGTACAATAAAACCTCTGGCAGCTTGTTTTCTTGAAGGAGCATGCTCAGCCTGACAGAATAGGAGTTCACTGATTTGCTCCTGTCGCAGCTTTCTGGCACATTACAGCACCTAGCCTTTCATTAAATATCTTTTTTTTCTCGTGAATGTAAATAAAAATTTAACCCAATATTCTTTCCAAGTCTCTGATAACTGGGGGAAGAATAACTTTGAGGAGAATGGGCTTTTGGCAATTGAACTGCCAAAGCGAGCACACACTGTGTGACCTTCTTAATACAAACACAGTGAGCAACAAGCCTGGTGGTGCTCTGCACGCCAGTGCTGTCCAGATTCAGAGTACCAGAGCCCTTCACAGATGATGGATGAGTTACTCTGGTGGGGGCAGGATTTTCCTGAGTAGTTCCTACCAACTAATTCTGCTCTCTAGGGAACGTAACAGCAAACCTCCCTTTGATTTCAGTGGTAACTGCTCGTAAAATCTGCTGTAAGGCAGAGGGTGATGTGGGAGAGAGTATGGCAGCCATTTTCTACATGAAGAGGGAAGGGAAGATAAAGGAAAATTTTGGCTCTAATTTTAAGGGAAAGTGAAGTAGGCAACATGAATATAGCAGGGCGTCCATCGATAGGGTAACTCATGTCAATAAGGACATGAGTGCATGCACTGTACCAAGTCTCTGAATTATTTTTCTCACACAATTAAATACGTAAGTGCAATTAAAACCCAGAATTATCAAGCCTAGTCCACGTTAAAGTGGGACTTGATTCATCCTTGTGTCCTCAATAGAAGTTGTGTACCAGGCTATGTAGAAAATACTCATTTAAAAGCTTGCCACCATCTCATAGCACAATACATTTGAATAAAGGAAACAATTTCAATTTTCAGATCAGGACAGGAATGCTTTTAATTCCTCTAAATATCTCTCATTGTCAGGCAGGAGGGCTTTATCTCACCTGTAGCTGAACCAGCCTCTCTGGGATCTTTTTATACGTGTGGCAAGAAACCTGACTTAAATATGTTCACTCCAAAGAGCAGCTAAATATCTGCCCAAAAGTGAATATCTTTCCTTTAAATATAAATGGAGCCAGGCTGAATGGTTCAGATGTGGATGTATATATTTTAAATGACTGTATCTGATCATATGAAGCCCAGCCATGGTGTCCGAGCTGTGTCCCATAAAAGTAGACTCTGTGTCTTTATTTTTTAAAAATCTTTTAAATAACTAGATCTAATGAGGTTGATGTTTTGCATGAAAAACGTATAATTTCAGCCTCCTTTTAAAAGCAGAGGTCCTTAGAAGTTTTTGTACCTATAACTGGCAAAACCAGCTTGTTTGCGCATCACTTATTCATTTTACATCCCGCCTAGGAAACCACCGTATCTATAGGCTATTTAAAAACAAAATGTGAATGGGAAGTTAGTTTTCTAAGTTTATATTTTATAACTTAATTCCCAAAAATGTTCTCTATACTTAAATATAAGACAAGCGATTAAAATGGGATCAGGAATCCAACACAAGCTTCCAAATATTAAAGAGGCTTAACCTTATGATTGCAGAATAGATCAGTACAGGCAAAGGGGGAGTTCTGTCACTTTTTTGTTACGTTACCTTGTCCCAGGAGTATAGATGCTATAGTCAGAAAAAACTAATGCCTGCTTGCTATAGCCAGAAAAACACCAGGAGTGATCTGATCCTCATGCCCACCCCACAGCTCATTCAGTGCTTCTTCACCCAGCGCCTGGGGAAAGCACAGCTCCCTTCCCTGCTGCACCCTCCAACAGCTGCTGCGAGATGCAGTTAGGATGATGCTTTCTGTGGGAGAAACGAGTGGGCAGCTCAAAACACCGCCGCTCGTTTCACATCAGGCTCAGGACCTCGGTGAGCTGGTGCCCAGGACACGGATTCGCACTGGTGCCCTACCAGTGCGGTTCTCCATGCTCCACTGACAGCCCCCGGGCTCGCGCTTCCTTCCTCCATTTCCTGCAGAATATCTGGCAGCACCTTCTCATCACACTTTGGGAGGGGACACCCATCGTCACGCATTCTTGCTTTTGTTTAGCCTGAAATATTTTTGTTTATTAAAAACTTCCTGCACTATCTTTATGAGTCTAGATAAAATATATGCTCAATAAATGTAAAATGTCAGTAAATGGTAAAACAGTATTTATAAGACCAATCGTTAAAAAGAAAAACATTGAGTTATAGCACTGTGTTGCAGCTTTACAAACGATACGGTGTCTGAACAAAGAAATCAATATGTCACAATTTTGAATTACTCGGCACCTTTTAATTTCCAGAGATCATCTTGCTTCAGATCTTGACGTGCATCACTGGGTCAGACACTAAATGGGCCCCGTGACGACCACTGGTTCCTGTCTTACAAGGCTCAGTACGCTACATGCAATATCCCACACAGCAGCTCTTTCAGATACCTGCCACCACGCGTTATTCATCCTTAGCTAGATGCTAACATGCCACAGAACAGAAAACATGCAATTCAGTGCAGATAATTTGGTTCGCTGAGGTTGAGAAAGGGAGCGAGTTCCAACTCCTCCAGTGCAGGCTGAATTTGTGGTCTCAATCTCATCCCTAGTGAAAAGATCTTTTTTTAATTTTTTTTCTCCCCCAAAATTATTGCACCATACATGTTACTGAGGAGTGAGTCACACAAGAAGGAAAAAAGCGGTGGAGAGGCTGAAGCAGCATCTCTCTCCAAGGAAGATCCAGGCAGCGTAGCTTGGGGCAGTAGGGAGAGGTGCTGCTGTGTTGCCTTGCTGCTGTCTGTGTTACCCTTTGGTCAGCTGTCAGCAGGTTTCATTCAGTTTTGTATGACCATACCCGACAGTAATCAATAAAATCACATATTGCTTACTTGTTAAATTCTCAGTTTGCTCTTAAGCACAGCCAAGCTGAGCCTGAGTACATCTGGAAAGCCCGAATAAATTTTCTCCAGCTGCAGGTTTCAAGTGATAATTCCTTGCTTTAGAATCGCCTTTCATACACGCTCAGCTATTCGGTCAAATGCATACTCATGCAATATGCAAACACAAAATTAAAAGCGAAGGATTTTAAATGTTCGTATTTAAAATGCACATCTCCCCAGCATATGGCACTGGTACTTTAAGCATCAGCGTTCCCCTCCGCTGAAAACGCCTTCATCTTTCCTCCCCTCTGCCCTTGGGGCTCCACACACCCTTGCACGCCAGTGGGCTGTCCCCCATGCTGAGCCCCGGTGGCTCCCCACGCACCCCCTCGCTGCCCCGGGGCCTCCGTCCTCCCCTGCTCGCTGCTGCTCTCCCCTTTGGGTCCTCCTCCAAAACACCAATACGTTTTTAGATTCCTTCAGATCTTATGGTGATGCCAAGACTCTTGAATAAAGAAGACTCAGAAATGGTGTATGTAAACCATACATTTATAAGCTTAGCCGGTTTAGATGGACTTGTTAATTTTCAGGCATTTCTAACAGTACCTCACACAGTGGGTCTCTAAATAAGGACTATGGGTGTTACAGACCTCAAGGTTAAAAATAAGGTGGATCAATCTGTAAGAAGAAAATGACCATGTGCTCAGAAAGTCTCACCTGGGAGCTAGGTACTGAATGCCTGTTCTGAAAATAATGCTAAATATAAGAGTATTTATTGATCGCTTCTGTTCAGAGGGCACTCACTTTTCCTAGGCTACATTTGGTTTTCCCCTCTGCTAGAGCTTAATTCTCTCCTGCCAGGCCATTGAAAGCACTGGATAATAAAAAAACAAAATGTGCTTTCTCTGTAAGGACGGTAATTGAGAGGGAGACAAATACGTAAGTGGCTATCTGAGGACCATAAGAGAGATGCTGGCTTACCCAGCACGTAGATTTTGTGAGAATAGCAGTATATTTGCAGAGCCTAATGAAAGTGAGCCGGGAGTGCAGTATGATCGGCAAGGCCTGTCACCGAGGCATGGGATATCAGCATATTTACTGAAATGGAGAAGGTAACATTTAAAAGAATTGTTATTTTTAATTAATGTGTGAATCACGGAGGAGATTATATTTACATACCGAAGGACCTCACTTTGGGGATGGAGTCCTGTACCTAGCACTACATGTTTAGAGGACAGAGACAGACCGCTGAGCCCAAGCCATGTTCTGCTGGGAGAGGGGAAAGGTCCTGGCTCCCTCCCTTGGCCCCCGCCTGCCGCCTTTCGCACCCCCTGGCCTCGGCACAGGCCGTCCGAGGGTTCTTGCCTGCTCCTGACACCGGAGAGGGGCTGTGCTGCCCCGCGGCTGCCAGGGCCGACCCCAGTCCCGCTCCCCCTGCCGCCTTCCCCACCCCAGCAGGACGGCGATGCTCCTGCACCGGCTGAGCTGGCTCTCTCGGATGTCGGCGTGAATCCCACCATGTATTGGCCCATTTTGGACTCCGGTCTACAACCAGTATCATTCAGACAGAAAAATTACTTCAAAATGGAGGGAAAAAAAAAAGATATTTGAGACAGCCTCAGTTTACAGTAAGCCTTCCCAAACACCTGTATATCTTGCTGGCTCTTGAAGTAGCCTGGACTTATTTCTGTTTGGAGGTAAAGGTTTTCAATTCCAGTTTATAAATGGCTCAAGATGCTACTAGACAAACAGAAATAAAGAATTTTCTAGAGTTTTTTTTCCCTTGGTTTCACTAAGGATCCTGAAACAGGAAGGCTACCCTGATGCCAAGAGGTATTTTTTTGCATGGCTTATTTTCCTACATCATTTCTCTTCCCAGGGTGTGCTGAAGGTTCAGTAACTGTCTTGCTTTTCCCCGTCACTGCACGGATATGTCCCCTGCCCTGTGTAAACACTGATGTTTCATTGCAGAGACACACAGAGCTTTCAGAGGGCTCTGGCAGGCGCTTCACCAGAAGCACAAGACTGGCCTCAGTTTAACAGAAATATTCATGTGCTTAAAGCTGTGTCTGAGCTAAAGGACCTCACTGAGCTGGCTCCCTGGCTCTCAAGCACCCTCACAATTAATTTCCTACACAGCCCCATGACCTCTGGGACCTCTGGGTTCTCCTCCAGGTGATCCTCTCTTCTCAGCAGGGCATCCCACAGTCACAAGCCCTGTCCGGCTGCCCCCGCTGTGGATCCCTGCGTCCCTCTCTCAGGCACGGCTGCTGCAGGCAGGGGGGCTCGGGCACACTCGCACCCATTTGGCATCTCCCTTGCCTCACCTGTGCCGTAGCCCTACCAGCATTACCTTCACAACGCTGCAAACAGCTTAAGAAGTACCTGATGATGCAACATGGAAAGTAAGGGATTCACAGCAGATATGTTTCTATGGAGCATTCAACAGTTTTTATTGCAGAAGAGACTGGGAGAATCAGTGTTACGTGAGAACAGGTTTAGGCTGCAATCTGGGCAGTTACATTTTTAACTCTATTTAATGGGGTTAATGGCTTTTTCTCCTTTTAAAGACAGAGGTCCTCTCTTCCTTCCTCCAAGCCCCTCAAATCCATGAGTTTATGGTGCTCTGTATCACTTCCGTTGTTTTCTTCGGTACCAATGAAGTAGTCTGTCCTGATACATGAGCATATGATGCTTCCTTAGTTTTTCATGTACTGTACTCTCTGTGAATTTCAACAAAGGAAATGTAAGAATGCCAAAAAAAAATGGGCTCTAGCTTTTTTCAGTGCACTGTGATCCCAAGAAGCCAGTTTGGAGCTGGGCTGTCAGGCCACCATCCAGGATCAAACTCAATAGGTAATCTTCCCATCCCAAGATCAGGCTCTTATACAGCTATCCCTCTTGTTTCTTCTCCCAAGTAATCCCTGCTATTTGCTTACATCATGCACTTATTTATTTTCCTAAATTGTGGCTCTGATCTTCCATAAGCATAAACGATACTGACTGACCATCACAGCCCATCATTTGTATCATTAAGGACGACTCCGAACTCCACTATGGCCCCTCATTTCTATTGCTGATTATTTTACATGCACACTTCAGCAAACACGTGATCCCAAATTGGATTTTTCCACAGATAAGCAGCTGGACGCACTGTGCCACACTCACTGATGGAAAGAACTGTTTAGCTTGATGTAATTACCTCAACCATTGACCACAGCACCTGATGAGAACCCTTCCATTATGTGACATCCCTGGAGGCATATTCCCTCTTCAGCCATGCAGGCATTTTAAGAACCACTGGGAGCTGTACCGCTGGTCTGCATACTGATCTATGACAAGTAAATGTTGCTCAAACAGTTTTAGTCCGTGCTGATTTACTTGCTTTGTTTGTTTGCTTGGGGTTTTAATAATAGTATTAGAAGTCTTTGCTCCTGATGTATTTGACATTGTGCCATTGGTCCATTAGGATTTGGTTGAGTGTTGTGCATTGTTTTTAATTTGCATTCACAGTATGCTCTGTAATAACTCACTCTGAATTCTAGCAATGGATGCTGTGAATTTGTATTAACAGCAGCGCCGATCTGTGCAATGTGTAGTAAAAGTCTTTGCAAAAGAATACTTACCGCTTCATGTCCTTTAGCATAGGAGATCAGAGTTTCCAAATAACAACAGAGATTCTTCTTAGCAAATTGTTCCTGGGCTAATTGTAATGGGAAGGATTTCAGCTTGGATGGAAATCACTGACACAAGCCGCTGTTGATGCCAAAAGTTTACATGGTTTCAAAAAGCAATTAGGCACAATTACGGAAGAAAAATCCATGAAAGGCGACTAAACACACAGATAGCTCCAGTTCAGAAAGTCCCTGAGCCGTTGATTGCTGGAAGCTGAGAAAGGATCCTATGGATGGACCAGTGCACAGTTCTTCCCTAGGAGCCTGCTACTGGGCACCGCCTGAAGAACAGGCTGTGCTAGTCCGACCCAATATGGCCTTTCTTATGGTGTCATGTTAAGAAGTCACGCTGACAGCATTTAGGAAGAAGAGAGAACGGAAAAAAAATAAATCTCTCTCCCTTCAGGTTAACAACTTGCAAGTTTTCAGGGTTTCTGCATTAAAATCCTCCTTTTATCTAATTAGAATTCAGATCCTCTTCCCCCCACCAGCTATCCTTAGGAAGAGCGTACACACCGGACTGCACTACAATCACAGGCATTTCAATGCCCGCGGTGCCCTTAATTGGATGAAGCCTTGCACAGCGGCTGGCACTAGAGCACTGATTTTCAGTAGTTACTGGCCTCAAGTTTGCTTATGCTACAAGATGCATTTTTGGCAGTGAATGTTTATCTGCCATGGGGCAGGATCACGATTGCTAAAGAGGAGAAGTTCAGCTAGAGGAATCTGGTGAAGCACACGCAACACATTACTCTGACACATAAAAACCATAGCCAGTTTACAACAGTGAAAAATCACTAATTTTGTGCACAAGAGGCAAGTCCTACTATAAGCGTGACATCTTATGAGATGCTCAGCCTCTTGCAGACTTCTCCACGTGCCCCAGCTTTTTTCACCTTGGCCTTCTCTGGAGAGTGAACAGTGCCATACAGGACAAGTCGTCACAGGCACACCTGATCAACATCTCAAAACTGGGGTACACATAACACCTAATACTTCAGCTGGTTTTATGTAGACCTCAACAGACTGTTTGCTGCCTGAATTTGGTTATTAGGTTATTATTTTAATAAAGCCCAATTTGTTACATTATAGGACATAAAATCCTGTCCTGAAAAAACAGTGAAAAACATAAAGGCGAGACTGAAAAAGCATAGCAGCAACAGCCACATAAGGCGATTGCTGGGTTTGGGTTTAACTTTTTTTTTTTTTTTACTAGGGTACAGGAGTGCATTGGTTTTTGCCAGTTTTCTTTTGTGAAGTGGTCTGGACAATTTGAGGTCCTGGAGTTTGAAAGACAGCACCTCGGTTCTTGCTGTTTATCATTATTTAAACCATGTTGCCCAGAACTGTACATGCAAATAATTGAAAAAGTTGCACAACTCAGTGAACCAATGACTTTCTCCCAGTTTGAAACACATGTTTTGTTTTTGTGGGTTTGAGGTTTTTTGCTAAAAGCACTCACATTGGATATTTTTAGTGTAGTCATCAAACAGTAGTCTTGCACCAACACCTCACTCTGGGGACCCTCATGCTTTGCCACAACATGGGACTCCAGTTTCACTGAATATGTTTAGTACCTTTCTCTTCTTCCTAATTGTGCCAGTAATGTCCCCTCCTATTTGCAATAACTAATATCCCTGTGACAGCCATTGCTTAGATGAGAAAGCAGCATTAGGAAAGCATTTAATGAACATTAATTGCTTCTTAATATGATTTAGCTGCTGGAAATAAGGCAGCTAAGCTAGCTCCATGTGACCAGCAGCCCTACAGGCACCACCACCAGACTCCTTTTGAGATGCAATCCTGTCGACCTGGGGGGCAGCAGCCATTCACAGATGATACCCAAGGCTACATTTTACTTTTCCAAATTAGCAGCTAAGTAGGGTTGTAGGAACTCAGCAACAAAGTCATCATGACACCACCTGGCTGATTAGTGATCTCTTCCTTCTGTGCAAGCCAGCAATTATCAGTTCCCACTGACTTCAGAAGCTAATGGGAATCAGAGGCTGGGGGATGCTGCCAAGATGCAGCAGCTTCCAGCTGTTAGGAGGAAGATGGGATGGGACACAGACTCGGTGTACGCTCTTCGGTCTTTGTCTTTTCCTGTGTGGCATCTTTAGCACCTGTGCCTTTATCATTTTGACCCTCTACATTATATTACCTGACACCATTGCTTCTGACATGGCAACATGATGCAAGAGAAACTTGATCTTTGAATCCAGCATTCCTAAATTTGAATCATGATTTACCATTGATTCTCATCTCACACTTCAGTTAGGTCACTTAACCTCTCTGCTAAGCTGCTCTGTCAGGAAATTAAGGCTGGTAACACCTAGAGATATTGTTACAATCAATCAATAAGCATTTGTAAAGTTGTTGGTAAACACAAGTGCCAAGTCCAATTTAAACAGGTATTGTTTATAATTTTCCCCATTTTCTTTGCAAGAACTTTAATATGACACAAAGATTAACCTTCTGATCCAGGGGAAAAAAAAATCTCTACTGATATTATAGACTGGTGTTGGCAGTAAACCACTAACTTGAAATACGATGTCCTCACTGACATCACTAAGTTTCCCATGGATTAGCTGACAGTGATACTTCAGGACTCATGGGAAAACTGTATTGCAGAGGGAAATAACAGTGAGGGAAAAAAACAAGTACTTTTCTGGACTGTAATTCCTAGTCTTCTTTCATTCAGAGCTGAAATAGAATACCACTAAACTTTCTAAAATGAAAGATTTATTGTTTTACATAGAGTATTTAGTGGATATTATGAAATAGTTGGTAATATCCACTAACATAAGCAGGAGCCTTCAAGTTTTACAGAGGTAACAGTGGGATTGGAATTTCTAATACTTGCTAACCAGTGAACACATACATACCTTGAAAAGCTTGACTGTTGGCCCCTACATGTTCATACACAATGTTAATCTGGATTTATCGGATAGGCCTGAAGCTGAAGTAAATTTTTTGGAAATAGCGATGACACACCTTCCTGTTCAAGATTTTCATGATTCGTGACACCCTCAAAACAGCAAACTTTTTCAGGACTTCAGAAGTCCTAACACTATCTTTATTTCTCTAGTACGACCAAGTACATCAAAGCCAAGAGGACAAGTGAGCTGTGCTCACAGGGGTACTGTGCACTGAGCCAGCCCAGCACCTGCTACTCCTTGGCAACACCAGCCCACAACTGCTGTAGCTCCCTCCCACCAGCACCCACAGCACTGCTCACCCCAGACCTAACAAATGCCCTAAAAAAAATTAGATATTTCCTGGCATACCCCATCACAGCTGGTGCTGTGCTGCTCCTCTGATGGACAGTAGGAGCTGCTTCTTATCATCGTATCTAACCACTTACCAGTCACAATATCAAGTCTCTTGTTACTTCATTTATATAGCTGCAGCAGAGCTCTTATTTTGAGGCTTTCCAGCCATTGTTCGAAAGCGTAAGCACAGCAGCTCCAAGGCCTAGGGGAATGCTTGCAGATACAGAAAGCAGGAAGGATAGGGAGGAATCTGCAAAAAGAAGGTGTCAGTCAGCTGGCTCAGGACTGAAAGGCTGCTGTAAGGCACAGCATCTCCACTACCCACTCTCTTAATAGAGGGGGCCTAATTAATGGCACCTTGTCACCTTACTAGGTTTCTCATAGCAATGGCTGGCCTTGTGAAAACACCACTAACTACACAATTAGGCAAAAAGACACAAACTTACTACAGAAACACTTCCTTACCAAAACCACTGCAAATACATTTTATAAAACACACACAAAGCAAACAACACATTGAGTGTTACTTATAAATAAGATGAAGAGCTACCAAAGCAGCAGCGACCGCGCTGCAGCAGCCACGGGGCAGGGCAGGCTGCCGGGTCCTGCCCTCACGCCGCGGCAGCTCGCAGCGCCCAGCCGCCCCCGGAGCGAGCGGGGAAGCCGAGCCGCAGCCGGGAGGCGGCAGGCGGCAGCCCCCCGCCGGGCCGCCCCCCGGCAGCCTGCCCGGACAGCGCCGCGCCGCTCGCCTGAGGGGAAAGTTTGGCGGGAAGCCTGGCCTGCCCCCGCCCGGCCCCTCAGCGGGGCCGGCCAGCCCCTGCCGCCGCGGCGGGCAGGGCCCCGAGCAGCGGCCGCGGAGGGAGGGGGGCTGGCAGCGGCGGCGCAGGGCTGCGGCCGCCGGAACGGGCGAGGGGCGGAGCGGAGAGACCCTGTGGCTGCCATGGCCGCCTCCCCCTCCCCGCAGCCTCCCTTAAATACTATGGGGCGGCCGTAGCTGCGGCGGGAGCCGCTGCCGAGCGCACCATGCGGGCTGTCATCGCCTTGGCCGCGGCGCTGGGCAGCCTGCTGCTCGGCGGCTGCCTCCTGCGCCTGGGCGGCCAGCAGCCCCTCCGGGCCAGGTAGGGCGGCTGGGGGGCCTCGCCCGCCGCGGCGGGGCTGCGGGGCGGGAGAGCCTGCAGCCGGCTGGGGAGGAAGGAGCGGGACGTGGCGAGCCCCCCGCCGCCCTCCGCCGGGAGAGGGGCGCGGCGGAGCCCCGCGCAGCGGCCCCCCGGCGCGGGCTGGGCTCGGCTCGGGTGTTCGCGGCGTGGGCACGAGCGGTGGGGAGGAGACCGGCGCCGCTTACGCCTGGTGATGTTTCATCGCTGGTTTTGACAACTTTGTTTTCCCGTCTTGCTTGGCAGGGGCTGGGAGGAGGAGGCGGGGGCAGCTGCTGTCACGCCGAAAGTGGTGCGAGCCCTCAGGTCCCCCCTGCCGTCCCTTCCTCAGAGCGAGAACAGGTACGGGCTGCCCGCCCTCAGGTGCTGGCGGTGCGGGTCCGGGCGGAGGGCTCTGCAGAAGCAGGAATCTGCCTTCGCTCCGATCCGTTCTTCCTTTTGTTTTGGCGGCTTAATCGGGGAGAGCGTTGGCGACTTATTAGTCTGAGGAAATGAAAATCCACTTTAACTGTAATAAATTATTTGCTCGTAGGCCCTCTTAATGACGGCTGTCACTCTGCCGTTGGTTTTGAGCCCAATGAAATGTTGCGTATAGCAGTTTTGTTAACATACAATGCAAAAAGTGCTTGCTGAATAGCATGTTCCAGGTGTCTTTTATTCTTCTTTTCAGGAAGGTGGAGCTGCAGCTGGGTAATATTGTTATCATTTTTGTAATGTGTATTTAGTTGAAAATACAGATTTCTCCTTCAAAATCCATAGGATGAAGGCCAGACATATGAAGCCTTTTTCATACTGTGTAGCATCTTACTTTGTGGGAGCCCTTTCGCTTGATCCCGTCTCGTGATCTTTTAGATCAGTGTAGATCTTTGCTTTACAGCCTGTTATTTTATACTGTGAAGTTTAATATGGGAATAGTTGGCAAAATTAGCAGTGAAACAAGTCATGTCTTACATGCAGGCTTCAATATTAACGACTGTGTTTTTGTGCTCTTGAGTCTTCACACGCTGTAGGAAAACTAATAGTGCAGAAGAGGGTGGTGCAATCCCCACATGAGATATTACTATGTAATAAGTAGTTTGCAAATATTTTTGCTATTCTCTTTTAGTTTATATGTCCTCATCAACATTGCAGTTCCAGTGATTATTGTATGTTAATATATATTATGGTCAAAAACATGATAACAATTAGAAAGAACTTATGAATTGGGTCTTTAGTGGGTACTGTGAAGTCCTGGTTATACTGAAGTCAATGGCGACAATGCAGTTAACCTTACTGAGGCTGCCATTTCACCCAATCTAGCTGAACTTGAGGCTGAAACAACATACACTTTCCCTAAGTGAATGCAAGTGACATTAGTTGTAGTAACCATTGCAGTGCACCCTAACAGTAGGTTTCTTACGCGTTTCCGATGAGAGACTCATGTGCTCACTGCCTCAAAATTTAGAACTTTCACAAGCTGTAAGTTTATAACATCTTTCAAAATTAGAGTGAACAAAAGGAACCAGGAACATTTGCAGAATTCTAACTGCTATCATGTGCTTCTAGCCTGCTTCTCTTTCCTGTGCTCATTTTTTCCCTTTCTGCTTTTTTTCCCTTCTTTTCTACTCCTTACAATTTATTGGTTTTGCAGTGTGTACTCTGTTCTGCGTTGGTTTTTGTAGCTGTCACTCTGTTCTCCTCTCCACTCTGTTTTGTGCTACATCTGTGGTTCCCCCCTGCCCCGTCTTCTCATATTCTTCGTTTTCCCTGCTAGTTTCTGAGCTGCAATCTCCTGCCACTCAGCTCTGTGTGCTAAACCATGGAGTCAAATTGACTAGAAATGCTGGCAGAGAGCACTTCAGAGAACAGAGTCTAGCTACTTCCCATCTGCTGTTAGTACACTCACAACTGGAGCAAAGAAAGTGGAAGAAACACATACCGAAGAAGGCTGAAAATCCATGGCATGTATGGGTCAGTTTTTAATCTCTGTAATAAGGCAAGTGAGCGTGAGATTTTAAATACATGTTTTTTCCCTAATCTACTTGGAGGATTTGGGCACCAATTTGGAGCTGGTTTTGATAAACCTGAAATTGTATTTCTTAGTGACTAAGTGACTGCAAAAGTGTGACAAGTAAATCATTCATCAAAAAAAGTTTCATTTCACTCTAGCTCCTATAACTGTAGTGTCTTCGGAGGGATGGCTTGCTGGCTGAATTCAAGAGAGGATTTTCTTTCTCACCTGAGTGACTACGCTCAGTAAGCTGGCCTGACGGGAGTTTGTGGTGCATGTTTGGCATATGAGGAAGGAGAGGGAGCTGCTGGACTGACCAGGAGCTGTTACTTAATCCAGAGAGCAGCTGGAGTGGGCAGGAAGCCATGCTAGAGGGGTTTGATCCAGGCAGCAGCTGGACTGGGCCTGGCTGAGGGCCATGCTGGAGAGATTTGATCCAGAGAGCATCTGGACTCATTCAGGAGATTCAGACCAGTCCCTCAGTGATGGAGGTGGATGGTCTGGTCAATAGGAATTGGATTCCAGTTTGCAGTGGGGTTTTGCTGCAATATCCATGAGTATAGCAAAAGGACAGAAGAGTCCCTTGTCGAAATAAATTGTATGGGGGTTAGTGAATTTTTGAGTCAGATGAGGCTATGTCAGTATGTTGATGCATAAAACTAGGAACAATCTATTGGTCCAGACTGCCCGGAGTATGGTTCTCCTAAAGTACCTTGACGGTTTGAATAGCATTGCTGTGTTGCTGACAGCAATGCCCTTTCCTGCGTAAGAGTAAGAGGATGTGCATGGATGTTAGGTTAGACTCTGATCTCTTCATCAGTTTGACGCATTTTTCTGGAAAGCTAAGATTTTCTCACCAACTTTGGTGGGAGGATCCAGGAAAGGAGAAAGAAATAAAACCTGGGCACTATCCTTCTTGAACTCCAAGTATAAGTTATCTAGACAATCTTCAGAAATGCAAGCTAATCTTTCTTCTTATCATGATTTCCTTTGCTGCTGGAGGCATATTTGTAACCAGACATCTCCTGAAGAATCTCTAAGGCCCTATTATTCTGTTGCCTCGCAATATTGAAAGCTAATCTGTTCTTTTACTTTGAGTAATTCTTTTAAAAGGATGAAACTGAAGGATGAATGGATGAAAAGCAGGGGATTGGTTCAGACTGTCATAGATATTTAGGCAGCTGTTATGCATAGCAATGTTTAATTAGATGGTGACCAGGCACCTAAAGCTCTCTGAAGATCTGTGTCTTAGTAAATAACCTTGAAGATGCGGTTTGTTTCTTACAGGACATTTCTTACCTCTTTTTCTTGTTAAGTGTTAGATCATAAAATCATTAAGGTTGGAAAAGACCCTTAAGATCATTGAATCCAACTGTTAACCTAACACTGCCAAGTTCACCACTAAACCATGTCCCTAAGCACCACATCTACACGTCTTTTAAATACCTCCAGGGATGGGGACTCAACCACTTCCCTGGGCAGCCTGTTCCAGTGCCTGACTACCCTTTCAGTGAAGAAATTTTTCCTAATATCCAATCTAAACCTCCCCTGGCGCAGCTTGAGGCCATTTCCTCTTGTCCTATCACTTGCTACTTGGGAGAAGAGACCGACCCCCACCTGGCTACAACCTCCTTTCAGGTACACAACTGTAGAGAGCGATGAGGTCTCCCCTCAGCCTCCTTTTCTCCAAACTAAACAATCCCAGCTCCCTCAGCCGCTCCTCATAAGACTTGTTCTCTAGACCCTTCACCAACTTTGCTGCCCTTCTTTGGACACGCTCCTGCACCTCGATGTCCTTCCTGTAGTGAGGGGCCCAAAACTGAACACAGTACTCGAGGTGCGGCCTCACCAGTGCTGAGTACAGGGGGATGATCACTTCCCTGGTCCTTCTGGCCACACCATTCCTGATACAAGCCAGGATGCTGTTGGCCTTCTTGGCCACCTGGGCACACTGCTGGCTCACATTCAGCTGGCTGTCAACCAACACCCCCAGGTCCTTTTCCACCAGGCAGCTCTCCAGCCACTCTTCCCCAAGCCTGTAGCGTTGCATGGGGTTGTTGTGACCCAAGTGCAGGACCTGGCACTTAGCCTTGTCGAACCTCATACAGTTGGCCTCGGCCCATTGATCCAGCCTGTCCAGATCCCTCTGTAGGGCCTTCCTACCCTCCAGCAGATCAACACTCCCACACATTTAACACATTTAACTCCATTCACCACAACTCTTTGGGCCCAGCCATCCAGCCAGTTTTTTACCCAGCAAAGAGTACACCTGTCCAAGCCATGAGCCGCCAGTTTCTCCAGGAGAATGCTCTGGGAAATGGTGTCAAAGGCTTTACTAAAGTCCAGGAGGACAACATCCACAGCCTTTCCCTCATCCACTGGAACACTGTGACTGCCTCTATGGTGTGACCTCCAGTTTTTGTCTTGGGTTTATTTCACAGCCTACTGTGCCTGTTAGTAGCGTTTCCTACAAAAAAAAAAAAGCCATTGTTAATAAGATTTCTCTAGTAGTCCCCAAATTTATTCATGGAACCAGTATCATTTACACCGCAATACTATGGTTCTCTGGCAAATCCTCATGTCTATGCCGCATACCATCCTCTCAGTTTTTAAGCTGTAACTGCAAGTACAGCTTAAACTTGCTTAAGCCAACACTACAACCAAAAGAAGTAGTCTTGCACTTGTCCCACCTTTGGACACGTGGTCCTCCCTCACTTCCCACCTGTGTTTGTGCTGGCATATTTGTTTGTGAAGTCACAGCATTAATTGCAAAATAGAGGGCTCAGTACTGCTAGTGCTTATCAGGGGAAGGTGACAATAATAAGGTCAGTCTAGGTAGTCCTTTATTATGAGGCCCAGGGTGTGCTACGTTAAGCTTGGGCAGAAATTCTAGTTCCTTTTAATATATATAGCGGGAATAATATATAGCAGATAAATAATGCCAGCTCCTACAAGGGAAGTGAAAAGAGTTTTCTTAAGCACAATTTATACATACTTTATATATAAGTAATAACAAGGCAGCAGTACCCTGAAGAACTGACCACCACTACTCTGTTACTCTGTGTTGCCAATTTTAAGTCATTCACTTACTATTTCCCTAACTTACTCTGTGTCTTCGCCTGTCCAAGGCAAGGACAGTGTAGAGGCTGTTGGGGTAATTGAACACTGGGAGGAAGTGATTAAGGAGCTACAAGTAAACAAGTTAGTATTAATACAGTGTTCTGTAGTCATGTTTTCTCCAATTCCTCTCTCGGCAGCAGATCTTTATGCAGGCCTAGGGAATAAACAACTATACTTAATTAACTATGCTACAGAGACCTGTACATTCTGTCTCCTGTCAAAATATTGCATTCTGGCAGGCAGAAGGGGAAGAAGAGACAGACTATTACCACGATTATGAACAGTAGCTTAGTATATTGCACAAATAATTTGCTACAGTTTAGATTAGTCAGGACTGGTGGCCACTTCACTAATTTTACTGCTCTCTCAGTATTTTTTTCCTTCATTCCCAAGTGATGCATGCAGACATATTTTAGGAGCGCATTTCCAACATGTGCCTCATGTATTAGTTCTGTCTAAATGAATAGGTGTTCAGCTGAAAGCTGCTGCCAGGACACATTTATGTTCTGACAGTGTTGAAAGGTTTCCCAGCCTCTTTCTGTTTACTTGGTCCAAGTGAAACTGCTCAGTCATTCTGTCTGTCGTGTACTATTGTAACATCATTTTAGTGTAAGTACCTTATTCTCTTCACTTTACCCACCGTGAGACTCTGAATGTTGCTTGTCATGTTATGTGTCATGCGGTTTATGAATTTTATAAATAAAAAGTATCTGATGTTATGTATAACTCTGGTGAATGCACCAGAAGGTCTTCCAAATAATTTCAAAATGCAGCTTGTCTTAAAGACCTGATTTAGCATTCCTTAGATAAGCAAAACCTCCATGGGAACTTGAACAAGGATAGTAGGATCAGTCTCTTTCACAGTTACTGTGATTAATGTTACAGGACAAATTCTTACTCCTATGGTTTGATAAAACCATTTTTATAGTCCATTTCACCAAGCATTTAAATTGTGTATTGCCTTACTAATCAAGGTGTTGTGAACCTTAAAAACATCACTATATTCTTATCATCTGATTCATTTGAAATAGTGTCAAAGAGAGCAGTTAAGAGCATCCTTCCTAGGGAAGTATGGATTATGGGTTTTTAATAGTATTCAAGTAATAGACTATGAGATTCAAATATAAATTAGTCTTTTCAAGGGAGAGATTAAGACAGAAGGTATTCACAATCTGAATAGTGTTGTTCAGTGCCAGTTTGGTAGAAGGGTATAAATGTGCAGTTTTGCATGCAGAAGTTATCCTTTTTAGCTGGAGATGCTCAGCTGGAACAGGGTTCAGAGGTCCTGCGCTGCATCAGGCAGACAAGAGCAGGAAGCCATAGAAAAAGTGCAACAACTAGTTCTGCTGGGCACAGAGTGAATAAAGCCAATGAGTGGGATTTTTCCTTAAGTTCAGCATGGACTTAACTCTTGCTGAAATCAGGGGTGAAATTCTTGTTGCTTTCAGTGCTGCCAGACAGTCCAGTTCTGAGCTCTTTTGAAAATCTCACCTGACATTCTTTCAGTTGTTTCCAGTTGATTTTGTGGGAAGTCTGGAGGATTGGCCTTTCAGTCCTGGGTGTATCTTTATGTTGTGGTATAATTCACAACACTATATTTCCTTTTTCCATCTGTTTTCTGCCCCCTCCACCCCCCATCCTTTTTTCATCCATCGTATATCCATCCATTTTCCCACTCTGATAGCTGTTCGGGGTTGAGTTTGTTTTGTTTTTAAAGGGCTTCCCTTTTCTTTCTCAGCCACTCTGTGATTCTGTGACTTGAAATGGCATCTTTCCCAAGTAAGAGCTTCAAAATCAGCTTGTCAGAAATCTTGTTGATAAGTGGTCTCCGTATTTTAACAGGTAAAGGCAATGGAGTTTTGGTCCTTGTTAGTAAAAGGAATGATGGTTCGGAAGCAGAGCACATTGTGTACAAAGCAGGAAGACCCTTTCTCTTTGTGTTGAGTGCCTCTGTACAGAGATGGCTTGGTTGTTTTGTGTTTCTAAGAACAGCACAGGTTCTGTTCACTGCTGCAGCTCACACCCAGGAGTGAATGACACAGCATCTGTCTTCTGTATTCCTAGTTTTGGTTTGGACAAATAGGTTGCAGTGTCCAAGTGCTCCATAAGTAGTGAACCCAAAAGGAATGGAGTGGCGGGGGAGGGGGGAGAGGGGAAGATGATGAGGAGCAAGGAAAATAAAAATGCTGGAGGAAAAAAACTTCATGATAAATGACAATACACACAGCAGGCTGATGACGAAAGAGGGTGATTGTATGAGATTGAACCTAGATACAGGGTTAACTGAAGTGAATAGAATAAGACCTTGGTATCTCAGGCATTTACTCATTTACAGCTCAATTTCTACCAGAACTGCCAGAGCAAGAGAACCACACAGGAATTTGGTGAAAATAAGACAACAGGAATTAAAGATCACTATCTGGCACATGCCTTGGTTCCTTTTACAAATATTTATTCTCACTGTGTACATAAAGAATAAACAAGGGAGGAAGTATTAAGCTCAAGTCAATAAGTTAAGGTCCAAGTAAAAAGATCCACTTCACCTGTGGTGTTTCCTGTACATATTATATTGGCTCTGAATATTGCATGTCATCAACAACTTTAGGAAATCACATCTGCTAAATATTTTACTGGTGAATGTTTTAAATATCTTCAAAACATAATGTTCAAGAGGCTTCCCATTTCAATTCTTTTTTTTAAATTACATTTTCTGATTACAGTGTAAAGCAGAAAATATAATTCAGACTATGAAACAGGGTTGCTTTAAAGAATCAAATATTTTATAGTCACGAGCAGAAAACTCCCCTTTTGTACAAGAGCTTCACAATAGAAGTCAATAAGATTTCTTTGGTAATGTTTTCAGCTAAATCAACTGTTATTAATCTTACTGTCATAGCAAAGTAAATGTGACAGTGTTGTCAGAATATGTTCTCTCTTTTAAAGTTTGTTGCTTTTTCTGCCCCCCCCCCCCGCCCTTAAACAGAACAACTGTCAATAAAAATGGAATTTACCAGTTTGAACAAGCTTCAAAATGTAAGGCAATTCAGGACAACATTTTGTCATCATCTATCAAGAAGAAAAGGTAGGTATTTGCTGTGCTTTCTGCTTTGTTTGTTTTAAATAGAAGGGTAAAAGATTGTCCCTTTTGCATAATTCTCGATGATATTAATGTGGAGCTATGCAATAGGAAACTGAAATTGTTCAACCAATGTTTGCCTGCATTTTTTCTTTCACATGTAATAGATTTATTCGAGGTTGGATTTTTTTTTTTTTTATTTTCACGATATAAGTCAACAAGATTTCTCCTTGCCAGTTAGCAACATTTTATTCCAAGATAGTCACAAAAAGGTAGAACAGAATCTGTGAGGTATAATTTCATTCTTGAGTGTCTTTTTCCTGACTGGTGAACACTCCTGCTATGAGCAACCTCAGATAATGGATTCTTTTCAGCGTATTCACTAGAGTAAGTATAGAAATGTACTAGTATAAAAACTTGCTAATTAATTGCACTCATTATAATAACTAGTCCACAGGAAACTAATTATTCAATTTTAGATACATTGAAAAGCCACCCCAAATTAATTTTGGGTTTCAACTTGCTGTTCTGCCTTTTCCTGACATGGAAAAAAATATTTCATATCAGCCCTGCTCCAATTCCTTGCCACTTGCTAAAGTGAAAATGGGAGAAGCACCCCATTGCTTTTGATGTGTAATATTTTGCCTATATGGATGCACCAATAAAGAAAAGATTGTAAATAAGAAAGGCTTCCCATTAGGACTGAGTTCCAGCTTAAAATTAATTATATGCCTTGGTGTCTTCAAAATTGGAAGGTTTTGGGTTTTTTTTCCCCCGCCTCCATTTGCGAAGAGAAGAGAAATGGAATGAGAAACAAAAGCTCTGCTAAAAATAATTACGTGCCTTTCCCCATTCAAAGGACTGGAGAAGTCAAATTTTTCCTTAACAGAGAAACAACATCAAATCATGATTTTAAAACTTCTCCTGTCCCCCTCCTCTCTTTCTAATTGCATTTTAAGATCTTTCACCTATTTTTAAGTCACCATATTCCCAGCATTCTGTCTTTACTCTTTTAATTCTTTCCTTGTTTTTTTTTTGTCCTCTATAACCTCTTCTCCCATCAATATTCCACCTCATCAGCAACATTATCATTGAAGTTTTTACTCTTTTGAAAGGTGGAAGACCACTATCTTACTGATGCACTGCTAGTGAGAGCTGAAACAGGCATTGGCAAACAGAGGTCAAAGAGTTGACTGGAGAATTGAGTGATTAACAACAAGAGAAGGACAACCAGTCACTGTATTGCCTCCAAAATCCAGTTATAGCAATATAAATGCTGTTCTTTATCCTGTGTGTTACAAAGTTGTGCAGGCTGCAGGAATGCAGACACACTTTTCATATCTAGAACATTTTGGAGCCGAGATTGTAGGAGAAGCTTTAGGAATTGTGAGACCTTTATTCTGTGGCTAAAGAGAAAGGAGCTGCGCTATTTAACGAGGCAGAAGATGAATTGGGCAGGTAGGAAGAGAAACTGATGCTTGGAACAAAGCAAGGGATTGCTTTGTGCCATGAATATTGCAACTCATTGCCCTTCACTGAGAGGAGCTGCAGGGGTCTTTGTTGCTTTTCCAAGGTGTGACCCACGGGCAAGGTATATAAATGCTTTGTATTGCAGTTCTGGACTTCCAGGGACATTCTGGACACTCTTGCCTCTTGAGTTGGCAGAAAGAGAAGGAAATTACTAGTTTAAAGCTTGTCAAATGATTTGATAGTAAAAAATGCTATGTAAGTGGGAAGTTAGTATTATAGCAGGTATGTGCTGGTGGTGATAAAGAGCCTGAAATGCTGAGTTTTGCTGGCAGTTTTCCATTTTTATTCTAGAGCAAGCCCTGTGCACACTCTCCTGAGGGCTTTAAAAACTGATAGTTGTTTTGGTAGTATTAAAGTGTCCAAAGGCAAAAGGGATCCTCCTTTTCTCTTGCATTTCCTGCTGCTGTTTTTCTTTTTATTTGTTTCTTTCTTGAACATAAGCTGCCAAGTAGGAATATCTCATTTTTTCACTCATGCTTCTCAATTTTCTTTCTAATTAAAATAGCTTTTTTTCAAGGAGGTGTTTAGTTTTAGCCAGTAACCAGTGGGGCTGCATCTGTCTCTCTGCTTTGACATTTTACCTATTGTCTCCCTACTATCTCAACACTTCTGTCCTTGCCGTTTTCCTTTAGATATCTGCCAAAAATTAGAAGATACTTATACTTTGTCAGTGCCTCGGCTGTGCATAATAATTCCACCTTAGCAGTTAACGTAGAAGGTCACTGCGTACCTGACAAGTACTATAGGCAAAAAAAACCCTTCCAGGTGTTACTTGTCAGCAAGGCTCATACAGTATAAGTGAGTTTCCTACAACAGCAAGTTATTATAGTGGTTGTGGTGCAGGTGTCAGACAAAAACAGGACGAAACATGTTTCATTCACTACTTTCAGCACTGTAATTATTGTCTTGTCCATGTATTTTTATAGTTCAATTTACATGAGCTTTTTTATCTTAATAATAAAACCCTTTTAGCATCAGTGAGTATGTGCTGTAAGCTCCTGGGTACCAGTGGAAATATATGTATCGTCCCAGGTCTTTAAAATGGAACAGTGGAGAAGAGGACTGTCTGGGTTACAGCATAGCCATGAAATGATATTCCGATGGCCTTCTGGACTGATTCCATTGGAGGAGTGAGTCCCCAAGGCTCCTTTAAAGCAGGAAATGCTAAAATAGGCTTTCTGAGAGGAAAACAAAGCTTTCTGGGCTGTAAACCCAGCTGCAGCAAATCCCAGAGCTGCACTTTGAGTCTTAAAAAATTAATCTATGGGAATATTGTCTGTATTCAAGTAGAGTTCATTCCATGGAAGCCTTATATCGGTGTGAGCAGATGTGGTGGCCGCCTTGCAGAGCTGCCGCAGTCGGGAGCTCCTGTCCCCCAGGACGTGCTGCTGGGTTGTCTCTGCCACTTGTGGTGCTGTGCCAGCACTGGCAAAGATGAGTTCTGACAGTCCATACTGTCTTTGTAAGTCACACGAGGAGCAAAACGGGATGCACAGGTAGACCAGAGGCGGTGGTGTGCCTTGTAAGGACTGGTGAGCTTAGACACCTCCGAGCAAGAGTGATTCCACCCAGTAGAGAGCAGTGGAATGGCAGCAATGTTCTCGCATTGTAATTGGTGTTTTTACCCTAGGTGCAGCTTCTGTAACATGTATAAGAAGGTCCTTACAGGTTCTGACAGTGAGCGCCCGTGTTTCTCATGAGGCCTCAGAACTAGCGTTATGGATGATGCTTTGTTTTTTCTCCTTACCATATGTTTCCCTGTAACTTGCTAATAACTTGTCAGTCCATGCAATTTCTTCCTGAGCTGATGGTAATTTTTCTTTCCATTTCTGACTCTGATCTTCATCTTATCAATGTCTTTAGGCTAGAATTTGCTTTTTCTATATTTTTTTCTCCTACATAATGATAGCTTAAGTAACTTTTCATGCCCTGTTATCCTGTTATTTTTTGGAATTTTTCCATAAATTCCAGCATCTGAGAGTTATTTATTGTTTAGCCTTAAGGAATAAAACTAGATGAGCGATTCAACATCAGCATAAGCTATTTCAGTCCTGTGCTTCTATCCCATCCTCCCCACACATGCATTCCCTGTCCTGCCCTGTGCTGGCACTGACACTTGTCTGACCCCACAGTGAGCCAATTTAGGTAGCAGCTTCGGCAAGAAAGTAGTTCCATTTTCTCTGGCTGCAGTTCCAAAGCTGCTAATACAACATACCAGCAGGCAGCTGCCAAAATAGGAAGGCCTTGTTCCCAGTTTCTCTGCTCCCATCTCTCCTTGCTTATACTGACTGTGGTGTTCGATGGAATCTTTCCTGATCTGCTTTAACACACTAAAGAAGAAGAAAATGTATATGCATATTTTTTTCTTTCTGAGTTACTTTTTTGCCGTGGTAGTGAATTAAAGTGGCCTATGAAGGCATTTGACAAGTGCAAAAGCTGGCAAAAACAAAACAGAGGTGGAGTGAAGTAAGTACCAGCAGTGGCACAAGGGAGAGAACAGATTTGGAGTAGGACTGGAAGGAGGAAGAATGTACTGCACCAGGTCAGATCAGCTACAGCTGCAATGAAGCTAGTTTGGCTCTTCTCCCCCTTCTGCCCATTCATTTCTGCTCTCTTGAGTTGTGCAAGGGCTCAGTAAAATCAGTTTAGTCACAATCATCTAGTGACTTTAAGAGTTTGCTCAGTCAGGATGATGAGAATTGTACATGTTGTCACGGGGTCAGACTTGAGCCAAAGATCAATTCTAATGCAGAACTCATCTAAAAAGTTTCATTTCTTTTTCCATGTGGAAATGGGACATGATTTTACTCAGGGGTAGATAAGTTAACTTTAGCAGTTGCAGTACTTTTATGAAGCAAACAAATAAAGGGAACTGTTTTTTCAAATGTTTGCCATAAAGCTGTGGTACTAAAAGCATGTTGAATACAGAGAGAGAAGGAAGCTTTCAGGTTGTTGACCTCTGCTGTTGCAAGCCACCACAGCCTTTTTTATGTTCCTTTTTATAAATTCTCATGCTCCATTAAAAAACAAGTGAGGTTTCTTGCCATCCCAACTGTTGTAAAACTGTTCAAAATACACACTTCTAAGTTCCAGCTTAAATAAACTCACAATCATTTGGTTTGGGGCCAACGCTAAGCCATTTTTGCTGAAATAATACAAGGTAGATCTTTTCTGGAGACATGAGTCCCACAGAATCTGTAGTCATGGCATCCATATCATCTCTTCTTCCCATTCCCCCAGTCCTCCTTGTAAGTCATAGTTTTTAAAAAACCTGCATTAGGATCCAAGCACAAATAGGAGAAGTATTAACATTGAACCTATAAGGGAAGAAATGTCTCCATTCTTTTCACTTACATGTTCCAAAGTATTTCACATATGGACAAACTTAAATCTCTTGGAAGGGTTTAAAAGGAGCAGAAAGCTCTTTGGTTTCATGTACCAATGTAACGACAGTGCTGGTTGATGTAAAACAACAGATTGTTTTATTTAAGAGATAATTTGAAGGAAAACTTACATCTGTAAATATTGGTCTATGGTCTTAGATGATTGAATTGAATTTTGGGGACTCTATAAGGTAAATGAAAGACAAGGCATAAGAAGTGTAATGTTTCATCTTGGCTTGCAAAAGCTACATTTCAAAACATTTTTGAAGTTTCAAACACCAAATACAAGAAAGAGATTTTTTGCATTATTTTGGACTTTTGCACTTGAGATGATTTCTAATAACTTTAAGATATTTATGGTCAAATCTTTAAGTTTGAAACCAGTGTGCTTTTGAAAGTTTCTGAAAAGAAGAGTTCATTAGGACATCACTATTAAGAAGCAATGTTTAATAGGTCATGCTAATTAAATGAGGATAGTACTGTTACAAATTACAAAAATAAAATAGGTCATGGAGTTCTAAAAGCAATCTGTTATATATGCACCATGCACATTATTATTAATACATGCATCATTTGAATGTTTTAGAGACTGTTTCTAAATATACATACATATATATTCTAGTGTTTGATGTTGTTGCCTTTTTTAGATATTCAGAAGATTATTATCTTCACATAGTCACAAAACTGCAGAACTGCACCTGGATAAGGAGACCAGAAGAATCTACAAAATTCAGGTAATTTTCATTGTCTCATTTAGAAAAACTGTTTACCCTAGATTCATCTAAAAAGCTATAAATTTAAATCTTTCCTTTTGAAAAGATAATTTTGTATTGCTTTTAGACTGCATTCATAGCTGTACAGTTCTATTAATCTTTCGATGCTGGGGCTCTTGTTTATTTGAAATGAACTGTGCAAACTGAGTAGGATAAAAGAGCTACGTGAATGAAGTAATTTTACCTGTCTCCACTATAATGAATAGTTAACTAGCTTAAGTAGAATAGATTAAAATATTCCTGACACAAAACCTACAGTATTAAAAAAAAAATCAGTAATGTGATTTTGTCCATCTGAACTGGCACTCTGGTAAAAGACTGTGTAATGAAGCAGCGTGTTTCTTACCTCGAGACTATTGCTTCTATTACAGAAGTGCCCAAGGCACTCATTAGGTTTGACGCTGCATGTTATGGCCCCTGAGCATGTAAGCACGTGATTACATCTGTCGTTGTTTGGGATGGCACATAAGTACACGCTCTGTAGGGACAGTGATCCCTGAAAAGCTTCCACTCTCATTTGGAAATGCATGATGCTGGGTTTAGAGAACAGCTTCACTATGCCAACCGTATTTTCTCCAGGGGAAAATATTCTCTTGGATTACATTATTACATAGATCAGAATTAAAGATTCTGTCATGATCATTAAAAATAAATAAACTGACCTACCTTCCAACTCTTTGGAGTTAACTAGCATTGAAAACTTAATATCCACATGCTCAGCATGATACCCTTGGAAGAAGTAGTTTGGGGAGGGTAAAGCTTTTTGTGCAACATAAATTTCTGTGTATCATAACTGACTAATGGTGTTTCCCAAAGCTGAGATAGGAGAATACACAAAGTTAAGGTTTAAGAAACTTTCAATTAACTCAGGCAGGCTTTAGCTGTGCACAGAGATATCAGAGCATGCTAAGGAGCTGTAGAAGCAGCCCATTCTGTTTCAGAACAGGCAGGTGTCTTGTACAGAGTTGACAAGAGGTGAAGCTGCTCTCATCTGCTCTTCACCCTGCTACATTCAGGGGTTTTGTTTTCCAATCTTTTTTTAACTTATCTTCATTCTGAACAGACCAGCCACTACTTACCAGAAATTTGCCATTTCTGCTGTGCTAGGTGTACGAGTCAGTCGCAGAGTAACCACTCCTTGTCCAGCTTGACTTCTGCATTTATTGCTTCTGCATTCTCCCTTCCACCAGGCCAACTTCTTCTACATCTTCTAGGCCTATGGGAATCAAACATGACACCCTCTATCTAAACCATCATTTGAGACTGTTGAACTTTAAGTACAAGATGCTTACTGTTCCTCTTGCTGTCTTTGCCTTCCAGCAAGGAGTGTGGGCCATAAGTAGTCAAGGTGGGTTATACAATCAATGATCAGGCTGAAAATATTCAAAAGTGAAAACTGTGGGGTGCACTAGGCCACTTAGAAAATGTGGACTGTACGTACATTGAGATGACCTTGCTAGCTTTAACTTAGCTCAAATACCAAGCAAAAAAATTCTTTTGAAACCCAGGCTGGACAAACTCTTGTCACTTAATTTACATTCAGGGGATGCTCTGTTATGGTTTCATTGCTTTTTAACATCCAAACTAGCTAGAATATTAGCTAGTTCATATGTATACAACCCATGCTGCAGTTCTGCTGACAGTACTATATATTCTTCTGTCCCTATGAAATTTGATCTGCTTTGATATTATCCAGAAAGTCCATTGATATGACCAAGGACTGGTACTTTTGTTTAGGACATTGCAGATTATTATTTTACAAAAGATGTGTGCTTTTGCAGCAGTCTTTTTCTTTTTCCATTCTCTCAAACTCCTCTTCTCTCTGTTGTTTTCTGGAAACAGGATGTTTCCAGAAGTTTTACAGTTGTCCTTGCTCCCAGACCATACTGGAGACTTTCAAGGCTCTTAGCAGTTGGTCTATGGAGGCTTAAAAAAAAAAAGATTTAAAAAAGAGAAAACCAAATTCAGTATAAAATTTACTGACTAAATCTGTATACACTTCATGCTTGCAGCACTCCCAGACTTATGCACAAGAGCCTGGAACTAGCTTTGCAAGGACACTCTAGCTGAGAAATGATGCATTGACATCTAGAAATGTGGTCAAATAAATGAATTAATAATCCCTCGGCAGTACATATGTTCCTTTTTTCTAACTTTGCCTAGTGTCAGTAATGCATAATAATTGCGTAATACAAATATTATTCAGTTCTAAAAATCTCATTAAGTCAGTGGATAAACACACCCATTTTGCAGAAGAGGAAATTAATCGCAGAGGGGCTGTGCAGCAGGAATTGGGTAATACAGCTAGCCACCTTCAGGAGGAGAGCTCGAAGCTGCCTGTGCCATATTATTCACCTGCCAGTGCCACCAGAAGTCTGCCTGCTGACTAGACTGCAGAGAAGCTGCTTGATTTCTTTCCTTGTTTGCCCATCTGTTAAATGGAGTGAACACTTACATGCTTCTCAGGCATGGTGTCAATTGTATGACATCTCTGTATTATCCTGAAGTTCTGAAGAACAGGCATGCATATTTATCAGGGATTTAATGTCTTGTGCTTCAGGGCATAAACTAACCTCTAATTAATAAGGTTCAAAAGCAGCTTCCCGTGGGGCAGTGAATTTCTCAAAGAAGCTTTCATGTGTTTTCCTTTGCAGCTTTTGCTGTTGGCTACCATCATACTGGTAGTGGAGTGAATGAATATGCGGTCTGAGCCAGTAACTCTTACGTTCCTAGAAGACAGCACTGTGTGCCAATGAGTACGCATCGATTCTCTTTGTAAGCCGCGCTCCCAGCAGATCCAGGCCAAATAAAAGAATATGAATTAGAAGTGCAATGCAGGAAAGAAATACTTGTCTTTGTATTTGGCAAAAGGGTTACAGGTGACAGCCATGCGTGTTTTTGCCAACCCATTGTACAAAAAGCAGAGTGCAGGATTCCAGGTTGGCCCTCTACTACCTAGCTGAGCTTTGCCATGCAGCTGTGCAAACTGATTTGTTGTCAGAGAGCTGCCCTTTTCCAAATGGCTTCCTCTAAAGCTGCTCTGCTGTGCATGCTCACATGCACTTGGTTAGATTGCTATCTGGCAGTGGTCAGTGGCTCTTGACAGCTATGTGATGTTTACCCATGCGTTTCTCAAAATCAAGAAGAATCATGAGGCAAGTACAAGCCATGACGTTCTCTTTAATACCTCCCATATACACAGTCATTCTTCTCTGGTTGATTTTGGTCCAGCCTCTGCCAGGGAACCAGTCTCCTGGCCCTTCACTTATTTCAGTATCTGTAATGCTGACATCAGCACTGCCAGATTTAGGCTGCCCTCAGAGGAGCAAGTGCAAGCACTTGGTTCATTGCTCTTGCAATCTAGTTCAGATTTATTGTGCCCCTCATTAGTGTTTGTCAGCCATTGCTAAAGAAGTTTCATCTAACTTCACAATAGATACTAGCAAGGGTGATGTAACTACACCAGAAGTGGTGTAAATGGCATCCTACTAACAGTGATTTAGGGAAAGTCTCCAGTGTTTACTGCTACTGACATATAGAGAACTATTTAAGTATTTTTTATTCAGACCTTTCCTTTATGAAGTTCAGCTGTGCTTCTCTTGTTCTTTTTTTATTTCTCTTGTTCTTTATGGCTTTACAATCATCTAGCATCTCCACATTATCCCTTTGTTTCTAAGCCCGCCAGAATTCTTCCTCCCTTTTCAGGTTTACGTCAGCTCTAACTTGTTTTAGACAAAGCAAGTCCTCAGATTTCTTGGTTATAAGAGAGGATTGGTACAGACTTGGAAAGGGAGGGGAGATAATCTCACAGCTGCCTGGAAGTGTCATTCTTAAAGCTCCAGAAAAAATCTGTGCTGGGTAGCTTCCTCTGCAAAGGATCTTCTAGCTACACTCAGTAGAGTCGAGTCTCAGGTTCCCTAGGTAACCTGAATATTAATTATTATATTAGTATTCTTCAAAGGTTTTCCACTTAAAAGAAATGTTTCATTAGTGCAACAAATTACAGAGCCCAATTGGGTGCAAGCTGTAATTGTTTTTTACACCTCCACATCTCTTTGCTTTACAGACCTTTAAGCTTGATTTATTCTCATTTGGGCTGTACACCCATGGTAGCAAATAATCTGCAGATTTTCCAAGTAGTTGCAACTCCTATTTTTGCCGGAATCTAACAAATAACTAAAACAGCCCTCAAAATGGGGGGTGGGGGGGTGGGGGGGTGGGGGAAGGATAACGAGAAAGGCTGAGCAGATACTGTGTTCCAGAGAACCCTCTGGGCATTGTATTTCTGGGCTGTCTCACTGATCTTGGAGCCTGGCAAAGCAATGCAACAGTTCTTCAGGATTGGTACCACACTGGAATAGCCCTGTGTGAGCTGTGGATATTGGGCCCCCTCCCCGTGGAAATACCATTCCTGACAAACCTTACTTGCATCTGATAATGAAGGGAGAAGGAAATTCCTAGGTGTAAAATACAGTTTTAAAACCCCTGATGTTACACTGAGGTTTAGCTGGCACACTGCTCCACTCTACCAAAATATTTTTAACTTTTTTTAAAAGAAGGCGTTACTACTTTAAAAAAAGAACCCTGGATCTCAAAAAGAATGGTTAATAGATCAACCCATTTTCCTAGTCCTGTAATTTCCCCACCTGCTTTTTATTCCACTTGACCTCTATTACCCTTTTCCCACTTTAATATCTCTTCTGAAAAGCGTGTTGAACATTCCTGCAGATTATAAAATCCCACTCCTTCTTGAAGAGATTAATTTGTAGTGTGCTACACTCTAACATATATAACAGTATTGCTTAACACATCTGTGTACTGCAATGAACCACGGTTGAAACACAAATAAAATACCCTGCAAGGTCAATTTATGCTTACATAAGCTCACACCACCACATAATCAATAGCTTTCCTTACACTAAACAGATCAATAATTCCACTGTACTCTCTGAAATCTTCCATTCCAGTATACAAGAAAATACACAGAACTCTGAGATTACAGTGTGATTTAAGAGTAAATTTGCTGCACAGGTTTAATAGATCATATGTAAAATCAGGAGTATATATTCAGAGACATATTTCTATTTCAGAAGAGAAAAAGGCTGGGTGGAGAGACAGTAATTGGTGACAGTTTGGAGAAATGATTGAATCTTTTAATTGCTCTACAGACTGTATACTTTCCTAAAGGTTGGAGGATTCCTATAAGGGGAACCTAATTTTGGATCAGACTGAGTTAATTATGTCTTCATGGTGAACTCTTTAAATAGTCTTTGGTTTGAAAATTTTATTACACTGTTTACATATCCCACCTTGATTTCAGATTCAACCCTGTTGGCTTTCATTTTCTTAAACATTTATGATGTTACTTCATTTATAGACAGTTCAAGGGCTGTCAGTGTAGCATTCCCCTTCAACACGTTCTGTTTCAGATATCAGATTTAACTGCTCTTTTCTAAAATATTGGAATATGTCATAATATGCCTCAGTGCACTTTCATGCTATTGACTTGGATTGACAAGAGCCTGGAGAAACCCGTACCATTGTCTAGAGCCCCCAGTGCAGTACAATAAGATAATTGCTTGCTCATTATAAAATGTTACAGCAGTGGACATAGATAAAAGGTAGTCTCGCTGTTTGTAGTTGCACCCTTGAAACTTTGCTGTTATATAGTGGAATTTTTGGGGGGTTCTTCTCTGTACTCTCACGACAGTCTCTTCAGTATGAAACCTCAAAGTCTTTGTTGTCTTCACATGTACAGTACAATAGCTCACATGAACTGATGATTACAAATACCCAAGCTAGGTGAACTATTAAAACAAGTTATTAGGCAAGCATAGACTTTTTCTGGTTATTGGTAATCCACAGTCTTTTGTCACTTGGAATACTTTGCCCTTTATTCAAATGATATTACAAACTGTGCTGTGAAATACACTTACCATCAGACTTACAGGAGTTACAGCTTTAAATATTTGCTATTCTTCTTTGTGTTTGGGGTTTTTTTATGTGGTGTTTATGTGTGTTGGGTAGCTGAAGATCCACAAAGAGATATGTCTGTGTAAGCATTGCTGGTGTGGATAATGTGCAAATGCTTTTTAACAGGTCTGATATGATATTCTTTTTGCAAACAAACATTCACATGGACAGATGTTTATAAAAGGTGACTTAGAATCAAATGGGCTTAGACCATTACTGAAAGAAGCTTGGCCAGATATCTGTTAAAAATCTCCAGTCATTGAAATTCTGCGTCTTGCCTAGGCAACCTGTTTCAGTGTGCTTCCTAATACTGAACTTAAGCAAATGAATGTGATGTTCCTCACCCTCCCCACCGTGGCTTTATAGGACAGTCGAGCATCTCCTATTTAGAAAAATGTTTTGTGTACTTTGGTACTTCTGCAGTGTCCATCCCCATCTGCTTTTCCCCTCCTCCCACCTCAATTTAATCCAATGTATAATGACAACGAAATATTTCACACTGTCTTCAGGAATGAAGAATGCCCTCTTGCCCCAGGTCTACAGGCACTGGCGTCACACTGAAGTGTAGTCTACACAAAAGAAATGCTATTAAGTTCACACAGTTTTGTCAGATTCTGCAGGCTGACGTCTGCCTGGGGGTACTGCAACCCCTTAAGGATCACAGTTAGCTGTGTTGGCCCAGGGGTCCAGCTCTAGGCTGGAGCAGACAATTCCAGTGGTATACTCTCTTTCCTGTGTCCCAAAGTACGAGGCTGTGTAAAGTTTTGGTGCAGAAGCAAGTGCCTTTTCACACCTGATAGATATCTAAATAAAATATGTTAAAAAAATATACAACAAAATGACTTTAGCTAAGCACTTCTGGTGTCCTGAATAAAAACCATCCTACTTACTGCAGGAGGATGAATCAAAAGTCCTTTTGGTGCTTGTATCAGTAGTTTGGAGGAGTGGGGGGATTTTAAACTCTGCAGAAACTCTTTGCATAAAGACAAATTTCACCCTTGTTATAGGTTCTTCCCATTCTACTCAGGATAAGGGCAGTGCTGGCTTCTGGACCAGCTGAGAAACTCTGCTAGCCCTTGACTAACTGTTGACTGCTTTAGCCCTTATGGCTGGTTCAAATTGAGTTGTTGGAAGGAAGATGTTGAGATGTTTGCAGTCTCTTCAGCATGTGTGCACACAGTGTCTTGTCAGCAGGCACGTGCAGCCTGTACGCAAGCACTGAACTAGCTGAAATGCATACATTCATCTTAGTGCAGAACCAAGCTGAGCTAATGAATCTTGCTGCTAGGAGGGATACAATAGCTCAGGCTGAGCTTCTTGGCTACAGAGTTACTACAGGAGCTGCAAAGAAACTACATCAGCATGTTTAGATCCTGCAGATACTTACTGACTTCCACTAAATAGAGTGGACTTTTCATGTGAAGTGTTTGTGTTATGCAGAGGGTTTTGGAAACATGTACAATCAAGGCAGCAGTCCTCTATTACTGCCCACGGTTCAGTGTGGACTAACTGCATAGCAGTTGGAAAACAACATTATTCCTTTGGCTTGTCTCAATACTTTGATGACTTGCTTCAGAAACCAGGATTTTCTTAAGTTCTTAGCAGCCACAGACCTGAAGAAATTATCTGCTATGTGGGCTCAGAATTCCATCTCAGCTGACCTCAATACAAAAATGGGTCCAGCATCCTTGGTCCACACAGGACAAAATGCAGCGAAAGTGTCTGCTGAGCACCAAAAAAAATTCTCCAGTGCAACAATGGCTCTGTGTTGTCTAATATGAACAAAACTTCACAGACAAATGCAGCACACCGCTCTGGTTAGGTTATTGATTAAGACTATCATGACTGTACTTATTCAGTTTTATGAGGTATGTATTACCAGTCCAAATGATATAGTCTTTTTCCAGGTACTGATTTTGTTCCTTACTTGTTATGAGTGAGATTTCCAGATAATACAATCAAGTCCCTTTCTGCTTATCTTGGCATAAGAAATATCTGTGGTTGATGTTATGCCTCAGGATTTAAAAATAGCTTTTAAGTCTCACTCTGCTTCCAGCTGCTTGCAGGAAAAATGTTGGAGAGAAGGCTTCCTCCAAATAAGAAACTGGCAGTACCAACCTGTACTCCAAAGGAGGTAGTTTCCAAACTTAGGGCCCTACAAAACTTGGGTACTTTGACTCCATCTTCCTTCACTCTGGACTTCTAATGCTGTGACTGAATCATAAAAACTCTGTTCTAGGCCAACCCCCAAGCCTAGCAGCTCTGTTAACAACTGGAACTCAAACCTTCTTACCGTAAGCGACATCCGTGTTCTTACACATATCTGAGGTGGATGCTCAGCCTGTATGGCAACATCCCATCTTCGAAGAGCTGCCCCCATATCTCAGCATTTTATCCTAGTCAGAACAGACAACGTGGATCACTTTCTACCCTTCCAAAGAAAATGCAGAGTTTGGCTTTAAGGTAGTACCATTTGGTGCTGTTAAGATTCTGACCCTTGTCTCTTATCCCACCACCTGCTTAGGAGTTTCTTTGTATTGTAGGTTTTAATAATTTCTCTCTTCCCAGGTGGCATGATACACGAGTTAAAATGTTGTCTTGGCTTTGCAACACCTTACATAGAACACTTGTTAAAAGAATTGACTTGTATGATACATGTTATAATCTTACGAAGTACACGCTCTTTCGGGTGTCATTACCTCATGACAGAGGCCACATGTGGCATTAATACTATGATGACAGTTGCAGTAGTAGATTGCTTGAACTGCCCAGTCTCTACCCCTTCCTCATTGCTGTCAGTTATAGAGGTACCATGTGTCACAGCTTGTACAAAATCCTGTATGAACAGATCACTAAACATATTGCCAGTGGGTATTACTGTCTGCAGGTTACATGCGTTCCCGCTGGAGCTTTGTACGCGGATGCTTGGGCATGGTGGGATTCTGTGTCATGATTTGGTTTAAGTAAGAGGTTTCTATTTTTACCTCCAAATTTTTAGCGTGTATGCTGTTAGGTAACTTAAGAATATATATCATTAATCAATATGTATTCTCTTGTTCTCACTGCGTTTCTGAACTAGCCTGGCTCTGTTATACTTCCTCAGTGGATCCATAATATTAAATTTAAACTATTACTTTCTTATTAATTCTGATACCTGTTTTTCTTCAGACTGTTTCTGCTTTTATTGAAGCACTTGTTCTTGTGGAATGAGTAATAAAAAGCAAGAACATGTCATCTGTATTAATGAATGTTATCTATCATCCGTTTGCTTTTTCAGGTTCTGGTAGCCATCACACACAAACCAGCTGTTTTACTAAAGCTAGGCAAGAATGTTCTGGCATTATTTCTTCTCCTCTGGATGTCCCATGGTTGACACAGATAATATTTAGGCCTGCTTCATTTGGCTTTAAGAAAAAATTCAAGGAAATCAAAATTATGGTTTTTTGTGATTCCTCGTCTCCATGTGATTGCCAGGGAGCAGTGCGGCACAGCTTCTCCCTAAGGAGCACCGAGTGGGATCCCAGCGCAACAACCTGGCCAGCAGAGCAGGGACTGGCGGTCAGGCCCATCCCACCCCCAGCCAGGAGTGGGGCAGCCCCAGCCCCAGGCATCGGGCACCTCCCTGGGGATGGGATGGGCACAGCTGGAGACTGGCCCTGCTGCCAGGGACTGACGGCGCCAGGGGCTGACATGGGGTCCTGGGCCATGGACAGGGTGTGTGGGTGGCCCCGGGGGGGCTAGGCAGGGGTAGTGAGGTCTGGTGATGCCCTCAGGGCCTGACAGTGATATCTGAATCCTCTTATTACTGTAGTACATATTGAGGTTAGAAAGAGCGGGTTATACGAAAAAGTGTACAAGAAAGAAAAGCAAGTGCACTCTAGTCAAGAGTGGTTCAGTAACATCCAGTGTTTCCAGACTTACTCATTTGACTCTCCTGCCTCATTGTTCATTTGTATTTTCCCATATGTTTAAAATAGGACACTATATGCCCAGAGCAATTGTTTTCACCATGTGTGCGCCTCCTGACCCACAAGAGCGTAGTCTCAGTTCCATCCCCACCCTTGTACCTAATGGTTTTCATTGACCACAGACCGCCCCTGCCTCTTAAGGCTTCAAGCAAGGCAGTGGGAATCACTGTGTTCAGGGAGTGGAGCTGAATGTGGCTTGTGCAAATCTGAAGCCTACTGTTTCCTCTCTCAGGAGTAATATTTCCCATTAACATTTACTGGTAACTCTCCTACCATGATTATTTCAGATCTGTGCCATCCCAGCACTCAGTCATTCCCAGTGTTCCTCACGCATCTGGAAACTTTGTCCTTGAGGAGTTTCAGAACTCAGTATTCAAAATGGGTTAACATATACCAGTAAGCCATCTGACAATTGAAATGGTACTCTTTCCTTTCGTATTTTATGTATGAATCAAACCAACCTTCCCAACCTTTTTCCCCCACCATTTTGACCATTATTGCAAGAGAAGTGAGATAGGGAGTTACCCCAGACCTGGTCATTCTCTTCCCTGTCTTCCAGTAAACAAAATCCTTGTGTTCTTCCATGTGTTAGACTATGCCTCATCTCCATCAGAAACAGAATTATGTTATTAGAGTATTTGCTCTGTGTACATTCTTGATAAAGTCAAATGAAGCAACTTCTCTTACCTGCGTCTTACCCTATTAAAGTCAGCTTACTTTCAGCCAGAATTGGGCCTGTACTGTTTAATTAGTTCCGATGGTTTGGTTTACCATACTCATTGAAAAAGTATGAAATAAAACTTTTCTATTCCTCTGGCTCTAACTGTCAATATATATTTTTTTTTTTCTTCACAATTAACCTTCAGTGTTAGGACAGGAATTATTATCTTTTCCCTGCTGTGTTATCTGCTTCAAAATTCCAAGCAATTCCGCTATCAATGAATTTTATTCTCTAAATGGTTAGCAGTTCTCTTAGTATCTCACCTAATGAGATAGCTATGTCCTACCAGTTGATAGATAATGGCTGGCCATGAATATTTCAGCCTTACAGTCTGAAAATCAGATCCAGTGGCAGCAGAAAGAACATAGTTCCCTAAAGCGAAATGAATTATAGCATTTCAGGTCTGGTGGGGCTTTTCATTGCATTTCACTGTTAATAATATAGGATGTTTACACACATAACATTTTTATAAGTTTGGAGATAACAGGAATTGTAAGATGGGTGATAGCCTTCAATCCTACATACAGTTTGAGTGAATCCCCTGCACTCTTATCTACTTAGGGACTTCTGCTAGGTGTTCCAGGGAGCAGCTAGGCTGTCTGTTTCTACCACGAAAATATCCATCTTCTTTATTTGCAAGTTGTGTTGTAATTTATTTAACATCTGTGATATTGTGCACAGGAAAACCGCGCTGAACAGTTGCAGAAATGAATTATTAATTAACTGGCTTGCAAACATCTAGCTGTTCACTAAGTACTATAGCCAGTATTTCCCATCACCATTCCTTTCATCTCCTTGGTTCTTTCTTTCTTCAATTTCTTGCAATCACTTGTTCTATGCTGATTGAAATCATATTGTTAATTCTTTGAGGTCTGAAGTCTCTCAGTGTTTCTATAATAATCTCAGCAATTAACAATAAGGAGAAGACCGACTACAACTTTTTCTGGATGGGAAAGGGAGACTAAGAGAGAAAAACAGGGTAAGAAAAGGAGTTCTTGATCTGATTAGTTTCTGCGCATTTGCTGTGAAAATGGACTTGCTCTGCAAAGCAAATCAAGGGAAATGACATTACAGAGGGTTCATATAGCCTTTTGTTGCTTAGTTAATTAGAACTGGTTTTCATTCATCCAGTTCTCTGCCACCGCTCTCCTACTTATTTGCCTGTCTTTGAGCAGGTTTTGTTTGGGTTTTTTGCAGGTCAGAATTAGCTTCCTGCTGTGATGCAGTTCACAATTTTATTGCTTCTCAAAACAACACCCCACTGGGAAGTAACATGAGTTACGAAGTGGACAGTAAAAAGACCATCCTCATTACAGAGGACATTTTTAAGATGCTTCCTGTGGTAAGAACTGTATCTTTACCTGTTATTATGATTGCAGTATCATATGTATTTTGGGTTAGTAATAGAGCTGCTTTGTTTGATTCCTCTGGAAGACACCCTTCACCCCCTGTATGCACTTCTTCATTCACCTTGTAAGACCTTTTTTTTCACCCTCCTCTGCAATGGTGGAGGCATGGACAGGCAATAGATCAGATTGTACGTAGAGCTGCTACAGAACACAAGTTGCAGCCTGGCTTGGCAGCCAGCTGAATTCAGGAGTGAATCCTCTGAGAACATTTGCCTTGCTTTTCTCATTCCCATTTTCAAAGGCATTTCAGTCTGGAACAACATTTCATATTCCTTGTATTCCCATGCCATTTCTGGTGCAGGCTTGGGCATATAACTTATGAAAGCTATTTTGATGGTAAACCTGATACTGAATAGAATAGAATAGAATAGAACAGAACAGAACAGAACAGAACAGAATAGACTATTTCAGGTGGAAGGGACCTACAATGATCATCTAGTCCAACTGCCTGACCAAATCAGGGCTGACCAAGTTAAAGCATGTTATTAAGGGCATTGTCCAAATGCCTCTTAAACACTGACAGGCTTGAGGCATCGACCTCCTCTCTAGGAAGCCTGTTCTAGTGTTTGACCATCTTCTCAGTAAAGAAATGCTTCCTAATATCCAGTCTAAATCTCCCCTGGCGCAGCTTTGAACCATTCTCACACGTCCTATCGCTGGATACCAGGGAGAAGAGCTCAGCACCTCCCTCTCCACTTCCCCTTCTCAGGAACCTGTAGAGAACAATGAGGTCACCCCTCAGCCTCCTTTTCTCCAAACTAGACAAGCCCAAAGTCCTTAGCCGCTCCTCATAGGACATGCCTTCCAGCCCTTTCACCAGCTTTGTTGCCCACTGGGATGGAGCCTTTGCAGCCAGAAACACAGGTTGAGCAAAGGAATCAGATTTTGTAGCTCAGGACTTATAATAGACTATAAGCTCTGGTGACCAGATAAAGAGGGGCACAGAGATGTACTTAATTTCTCAAAAGTAAGAGCACATGGGAGCCCTCTTACCCATCTCTGGCATTCTTGATTTGTGAGATCTCAGCCACCATGAGTCTACTCTTTTCCAGTGCTGCTGTGAATTGCTAAAAACTTCATTGCAATAGAGGTTACAGTGGGTCCAAATTTAAACTGAATGAAAGAAAAAAGTAGTATGTTTTATGTGCATATATACTTGCTAAGCTAGCCAGAGTTGTCTGGCCGTTGTGTTCTCCTACTGTCTTTTCAGAATTGAACAAAATATTTGAACGTGTTGTTTTGTAACACGTTGTCAGGCAACATGATGTCTGCCACCTTCCCCACACTTTTTGCCTTGTTGATAACAGTGTCTCTTCCTGCTTCTCTTTGGGCAAGCCGATGAGAGAATGAGGAAGGATAACGCTTTGTGTAAGCAAGTTTTGACTCAGTTTTACAAGTGGGTTCAGTTTCTGCAGTCAAAGTAGCCCAGCTGTTGGCCTCTCTGTTGAATGTCAGTGCTCCCACAGCAGGAGAGGCTGAACAAGATGATGTGTGAGATGTTTCTGAGACCCTTGCATAACAGCCAACTATATTAATGTCAACTGAAATAGCCAACAATTTACATTAATTTGCTAGGTTGTGATCTGTGCTGGTTCACAAGTGGGTGCACTTAGCTCCCATTCAGCTTCTCCACTGCAAGACAGCAACCTCTAACAAGAAGAGGAGTAGAGAGGGTGAACAGCTAGAAGTAGTAACCTCTTCAGTGAGCCATCACATTCACCATGAGTTAAGCCAGGGCACATGATTATCCTTAACAGCATCTTCAGGTTCCCCTAAATTCGTTATTTTACATCAAATGTAATTGTGTGATGACAAAGTAATGAGCATTTACAAAGTTACCTTCTATTAGCTGACAAAGTCAATGACTATGTGACAACCCCCAGTCTGTTACTGTGCAAAGGAAAATGGGTAAATTTAAACTATCTTCAGTACAAGCTAGTTCCTTAGCTTGTCAAGGATTCAGTCCACAACTAGATAATTTTTGTGTTAAGTGTATTTAAAAGATATTCATCCAGTTTTAACAATCCAGTCTCATTCCCTCAAAGTACAGACAACAGAAGTAGCAGTTCTCAGTCTGTTCATGCCTGGTTTTGGCTTTTGGCTTTCCAGGCCTGGCAACCCTGTCTGCTAAATGGTGAATGCTTTCACTGGGATTTGCCAGATGAAACCTGCAAGGACAAATGACTAAAGACCTGAAGAAACAATCAAAATATTTATAAGGCATTGGCTGTGTCTTTTGATTTGTTTGCAGTCCTCTCCTCTTTCAGTCTATCCCTTCAAGACCTGTGCCGTGGTTGGAAATGGAGGCATTCTGAAAAATTCCAGCTGCGGAGCTGAAATCGATCGTTCTGATTTTGTGTTTAGGTAAGAGCTGCTTCATCTTACTGAAGGGTGTCCAGTGTTTCTAAAAATGGCAGGCTTGGAAGCACGCCAATGCCAGTTTGTAGCAATGAGGGAGGATCTTGACAATTCTTTATTTCTGCCTCTGTAAGGACAGTTCTTCTGCTTTGTGGATTTCAGAACGCTGTTTCCTAAGAGAGGACTATATGGATACGTGTATGATCTATGATTGCAAAGATACCTTGCCAGTGATGTGAAACGTGATTATCTGAGAGACTGAAATTTCTGTTCATTTATCATCCTTTAGGAGAAGGAACTTTTTTTTCTTTTTTTCTTTTTTTTTTTTTTAATCAGGAGAAGAGAGTAAAGAAAACCCTGAAATTGAAATAAGAAAGCCTGGTATTAAATGTCACATGTTTACCTTTACCTCTGGTTTAACAAAGCGTTTCCTTAGCCTTAGTTTGGCTCACTAATGCAGTTATTTAACTGCCCCAGTATTTGTCTTATCTTCTGTTAGCCATCCAAAAAATTAGGCATCTAATTTAAGTAGTTATTTTCTGCTCCCTCTATAGATTTTGGAGAAAACCAGGCATACTCAGAGCGTAATTTGGCCCACTCTCTCAGTACGTGACTCACACTTCGTAGTTCCTGCAAGGGAACAGAGTAACCAAGTGAAGGTTCTTCTCTCAGTGATGTCCAGTCACACAGTCTGCTGCATTTTGTTTCCTTTCCTGCTTTTGACTAATATGTGGGCTTTTCAAATTAAAAAAAAAAAAAAAGTGTTTCCACTTAGATAACCATCCTAATAAAAAAGGGAAATCTATGTACTAAGATGCTAAACTTACTAAGTGACTGACTGTAAAAAAATGCTTTCTTTACGTGTTACAGAATCCACTGTTTCTGCAATTGGGCAAGTTATGCTCTTGTCTCATGAAACAGCTGTCAACACTGCTGTGCAAGCTGAGGGACTGGTATCAGTCAGGTTGTTTTTAAACAGAAGATAATAGAAGACTTTCAGAAGAAATGCATTGTTTAGGCAAGAGGGGCAGTATTTTCCTAGCAGCAAACACAGGGCATTCATAGACTGGCTTTTTCCGGGATTTTAACTTTGCTCCTGATTTGTGAGATGACTTATGAAAATGAGCTGCCTGTGCCCTATTTTAACCATCTGTATGGTAGATTAAATATTTTTACTAGAAATGCTGTAAGCCTTATTTAATATTTGTAAAGTGCTTAGAGATCCCTGGGAGCTGATGTGTAAGTGTCATTGCATAGAGAGGAATTTGCAAATAATAGCTGTAAAGCATTTCTGGTGCACATCTGTTTAAGTAAATGCTTCTCAATTTCAGGTGTAACCTCCCTCCAACCACAGGAAGCATTAGCAAAGATGTTGGCAATAAAACAAACCTTGTGACTGTTAATCCAAGTATCATAGCTCAGAAGTAAGTACTACTGCAAATCTGTTTCTGTGCAATATTGTTTAATTGTTTGACATGATTTAGATTTTGTTGGAAATCCATTGGGATACCAGCATAGAGAGCAGTGCATGCAGATTACTTCATTAAGCCTTAGTTTCCATGTAAAATATGTACCAGTCTAAATGGAAATCTGTTAAACCTGGCCTTTTTTGTAGCAGAAGGGAGTCAGCAATACCCAGATTAGCAAGTGCCTCAGTTGGCACCAGTCCACAATTTATGACAGAGTAAAATTGATGATTGCAAGCCCAAACCTCTTCCTTCCCCCCCGTGACCCTCATAACCTCCAACATAAGAAAGGAATTGTAATCATGAATCAGGAAAACTTGGAAATGTGTGTCCGACTCTATCAGTAGGACTGTAAGCACGTGTTCTTAGGTGATGTGCTTAGAGGCTATTCTGATGAAGGCTATTTCATGAATGAAGGCCCAATTTCTGTAATCCATTTTCTCAATCCATATGAAAGCTGCTCACACACTTTTTTCTCAGCAAAGTTTTTTTTTTCACCTTCTTGATGAAAAGAAAATCTAATAAGGCCAGGCTGACTAATCTGACATCTTCAGCAGGCTGGAACTGCAGCTTATCTATTAAAAGGACTGCTGTGGCATGTTATTTACTGCTTACTGATCTTAGTGTATCTTATTGTCTGTCATATCTGTATTTGTCAAACAGACAACATCAGGCAAAGCTTTTTTTTTTTTTCCTTTAAAGGAAGAAGGAAAAAGTACAGTGACCATAGAAATGACTAACAGGCATTTGTCATTGATTCAAGGATAGAACTTTATTTTTTCCAATGAGTACTACCTACCTTGTTGCTTACCCAGCCCTTTTTGACTTAAATGAAGAAGAATTACTACTTCTCAAAAATAGATTTAGTTCATTGATGTTAGTGGGGCTGCACAAGAATATGAGGAAGGAAGACTTTGTTCAGTGACTCAGCATCATTGGTGACTCCTGACGTGATGCATGATTTGTCTGGGCTTGATCAAAGTGTTCTGCCACAGCTGCACTCATTTTTTAGCCAAATGAAGCCACACCGGGGTTAATAGGAGTTACACTGAAGGAAATAGGAGCTAAACCTGTGTAAGGACGAAATGAGATTATGAGGACTTTAGGATTTTAAAAAAATTAATTATTTAAATATTCAAAGAACACTGTAAATGCTTTTGAAGGAGGAGCAGGAAGCAACTTGGCACCATTTAGCAGAACTAAGTTTGTTTCTTCTCTCAGAAGACCTATTCTGACTTTATTCACTTTAATTTATAATTCTGTGTTTGGGTACTGGGTTAGTCTGATGTTATTATTGTTAAGATTAATCAGCTTTTGAACTGTGTCTGTCACGGTGTGCAATGTAGGTGAACTCTCTTGGAAGACAGAAGCACAGTTCTTGTGTGTCCTAGTGGAGCTGGGCTACACTGTACCTTACAGTGGCAGAGCTGGAAAGGGAAACAAGACGAGGTTGAGTTTTTCAGGCTTCTAGCTAAGGAAGAAGAAAGATCTAAATTCTTCCCTGAAGGCTCTTTGTGTACTTAACACTGAGTAGAAATAGAGAAAATTCTTGGAGTAGAGGCCAGAAGCTCACCCTTCAGCCACTCTTCCTAGACACTGGCTCAGGCATTTCTTGCCTGTTTTGGCAGTGCGACTCTTGCATGCACAGGGGCCCAGGGTCACCAGGAGGGGCTGAGTCTCTCATTCATTTTGTTTCAGAGTCTGGTGGTAATGGCACTTTCCTGGGAAGCAGAAGCTGTAAGTTTAAACCCCTTCAGGCCGAGACGGGGTGTATCACTCCTTGCATGAGTTCAGTTGTGCAAGAGGTAACTGATAACTCCTCCCTGAGGGTTTTGAATGGAAAGGGCAGTGGCTGCTGTCCTCTGTCTTGAAGTGCTGCATCAGAAGAGGGTTTTAACCTACTGAAGTTGTGAAGAGAAATGAAACCAAGTTTTCCAGTTTCTGCTGGATCCATTTGTGAAAAGTGGGCTCTGGTAGCCCTTAAAAGGTGAAAATACACTGCTCAAATGGACAACTACCTAGAAAAGAGGACTCCGTGCTTTGAATGCCAGAGGGGGTGTGAGTGCCATATGTTCAAGTGATTCAGACAACTCGGATCTATAGAGAAAACAAGTTGAGTGACCCCCTTGTGTCTTGTATCACTTCTTGGATAACTCTGGAAGTTCACTGTTCAATATTTGGGAGCATGGAGTTATCCAGTGGTGAGAACTAAGTCTCTTTGCTGGTTGCTGGGGAACCAAAGCATCTGAGGATAAATCCTCTTCATTTGTGAAGTTAGATCTCTAAGTCTTTACGGATCTCCATGTGTTCCTTTGGTAGTCGAATGAGATAAATAGACATGCCTTTATTTTCAACTATTTTAAAAGCATATCAAAAGCAGCTAAGACCCTGCAAAACTTGAGCACACACTGATCTTTAACACTTCAAGACTGTTCACATGCATACTTGCATTTCCACACAGGGCAGACACCCAGATTTTGAAAAGAGGTTATTGTATACCTATTGATGTAAGAAACACATTTCATAAACACATGCAGTACATATCATGTATACATGTAGTGCATGTATTTTTAAACAGAGAAAGTATAAATACAAATTTTTTTGCATTCTCGTTTAAAATTTCTTGAATCGATCAATTCTGTAAACAGGACCTGGTCTCATTAGCAGTGAATTTGATCTGCTTCAGTAGGTCCTGTGTTGCCAATTCAATCCTATGAAGTGTGTTCTTATTATACAGTAAAGCCAGATTTTCATAACTGCACGTATGACAACATATGACAGGTTGGTATAAATTTGCAATGTAGACATGCTGAACTGGTGCGGCAGAATTTGTAATTCATATATGCAAATGCAGTTGCGCTCTTTTGGTCTGTAATATTTATATCAATAGTACATTCCATTCACTCTTTTCCTAAAATGTTGTACTTTGCAGATACAACAAATTAAATGAAAAGAAGACAGAATTTCTGGAGAACATTGCGGTCTATGGAGATGCTTTCCTTTTATTGCCAGCATTTTCCTTCAGAAGCAACACAGCCACTTCTTTTAAAGTATATCACACTCTGCAAGAGTTCCAAGCAACCCAAAGGGCAATATTTTTTCACCCCACCTATCTGAAAAATCTTGCCCAGTTCTGGAGAACTAAGGGTGTGAAAGCCTACCGGTTGTCATCTGGTTTTATGATCACTAGTGCTGCTCTTGAGCTGTGTGAGAATGTGAAGCTCTATGGCTTCTGGCCTTTCTCAAAATCCACAGAGAAGATGCCAATCAGCCACCACTATTACGACAACCAGCTGCCTAAACCAGGTTTCCATGCGATGCCCAAAGAATACAACCAGATCCTTCAGCTTCATGGCAAAGGCATTTTGAAGTTGCAGTTTGGTAAATGTGAATCAGACTAAAAAGGTAGGTCACATTCTTACCACATAAAATGTCTTTAATTAAGTAATGTGTCAAGGGAAGAATTGTTTTGCGAACAGTGTGGGTGTGTTCTTCCTTAGAGAGACATTTCTACCTTACGCTCAATGGAAGTTGTGTCCATAGATAAGTGAAAGGTTGGAGTTTTCTGAATAAATATAACGTACCACAGAGATGAGAAATGTTTTCTAATTGTGAACTTTAGATGGTGAGCATAGCTAACTACACGTTACAACCATAATTCACAGTCAATCAGTAGTGTCGCCTTATCTCAGATATGTGTTTCTACCAACCTATGTTTGGTATCAATTCCCATGAACCGGCCTCCTTTGTGAATTGCTTTATTAAAGGCAGTCACATGCTGTGATTTACAAGAGAAGACACTTAATCTTGGCACAGCCTTTCCAGATGTATACAGAGGCCAAAGTAAGGATTAAGATTGCCCCATGGAGGAGTAGCATGCAAAGGTAAAGATCAGTTTAGAGCAGATGCTCTCGCAGCCCTGGGCTGCGGAACAGCTTGTGGACAGCAGTGAGGAAGCTGCCATACACTACAGCAGATCTTGCTGAGGATTTTACCTTGAGGCAGCTCAGAATCTGGGAGTTACAAATATAGGATGAAGTGTCATTCCCTTTCCTCTGTCCTTTGTAACTGTCCCATCCCCCTTGGACCTCTACGTTCTGTGTATTGCCTCAGAGAAATGCAGCACAGAGTCTGGCCTCTGACCTTGAGCCAATTTACTGTGTACAGATTATAGATGACTTTGAAAAGATTTGTCTGCATGTTTTCAATCTTGATTTGCCCTGTTGACAAAATAAGACCTATTTGTATACATAAATCTTCATCTTTTAAGCTAACTCAGAAATTCCCTGGCTCACAATACTGTTGTCAGATTTGCCTTTCACAGAACTCTATTTTTCCAGGGGGTTCAAGTCAATATAACATTAAGTGAAATGTACGGTAGAACTACCATTGTATACAATATGCTTTAATTGAACTGAAGTAATCTCACGACTGTATTACTCAAATAAATTAAAATAGCATCATCTTGTTCAAGCCAGAAATTTTAGGTTCAAAAGCTAAGGGCTTTTCTTCTAGCTAGGTTCTGAAACGTGTTTGAAAATATCCTTTGATGGCATTTAGAAAACATGCTGTCAAAGATACAGTCACACTTGGTTCATTGTCAGAGACTGCTAAGTTAGCTAGTTTAAACTAGCAGATTGCTAGTACGAAGAAGGCACGATTCTATTCAGTTTCCATTTATTTGAAGAAATAGAAAAATAAACTGCTTTCATATATTATTAGGATAATATAAAACATGTGAGAAGGGACCTAGAAGCCATCTAGTGAATCCATTCTCTTAGTCCATGGCAGGAGATTACCTAGGAGGAGGTGTATGTGTATGCAATTTCATGTGGCTAAGGTATGCTTTTTTGCTTGTAAAAAGTTGCAGCATATTGGAAAGATTAAGAAAGACATAATGTATTTTTCTTAGTGGCTAAGCTGTTTATACCCTGCAGTTTCCATTGTGTTTATTCTTCCTATAATATAAATTGCTGGAGACATACCATGTAATTTTAATTGTAGTAACTACACCAGCTAAGAAAACGAAAGGCAGCTCTTTATGAATATTTAATCTAGAGAGAAGCAGATAGAAGCCACAAAAATGTTTAAGCATCTGTATGGGTTAATTAAATGCTGTCCATCCTTGGCAGACTGAAAATCACTTCTGTGGCCAAATTTGCAAAATAAGCTATAAAGAAAACAACAGCCAGAAGGATAAGTTGTGCTGCCCTAAGATTTCTCTCCACTATGTTAATCACATATTTACAAAGAGAAAAGTTAGCCCTTTAAAACCAAAGAAATTAAATGCTTTCAGTATGAGCTACCATTCTGCTACTATTATCAACTATTAGAGATAATTTAAATTCTGTAATGAGTATATTTCACTGAAGATGGCATTTTCAGAAAATTGAACAATCTTTTTTCTCTTTTCAGTTTCCTTTTTATGTTCTTCTCCCTGCTCCATGCTCTTCCCTGTTAGTGGGTAGCTGAAGGCTCCTTACACCGCCGGGCGCCCACAGAAGTCTCAGGCAGAACTTCCCTCACACATTACTGGGACACAAAATTTTGCTGCTGTAAATAAAAAGTGAAGGAAGCTGCTCTGCTGCAAGCACCTATATTGCAAGCAGGTAGCAGGTTCTGGAACAGTATAGGGAAAGCATAACTGCATCCCAAGGAATCATTGTGGCAGTATTGCTCCTAAACACCATCTTTGCCATTGTAAAGGTGACCTTTGCTTATTGGATAGCGGGGATTGTCAGGTATGAGAGCCCTGTAGAGCTGATGCTGAACAATGTGGGAAATCCCATCTGCCTTAATATCTTCTCCTGCACTTTTATCATTATGCTCAACAGACATGTACGTGTCTTTCCTAAAGTAGATACGTACCTATCACAGATGGCAAAATGGAAAATGAGACACCAGCAAAACCTTGAAATGTAATTAAAATAATGATGTTTATTACTTTGTAGTAAATTACCAAATCATTTTTACTATGGCCCTGCAGCTGAAGGAAGTCTTGTTTGTTCATTGGTTTAACCTGATAAGCCTGAAGGGCATGTCATTATCTTCAAGTAAACATAAGTTCAAGGAGGGGAAATGGCCTGATTCATATTTAAAAATAGACAGGAAAATCCGATTAGAAAAATTGCCAGATGATAAATTAATCAGACTGGCAAAAATTTGATTGCCCAGAAGCCTGGTTAAAATGCAAATTTTGTCTGACCAAGAATCCATCAGGTTTTCTGCTTGCTAGAAAGGGACAGCAGGGAAGATGAGTATGTGTTCCTTTGACATACAGCACAGTAACGTTAAGCAGCTGCTCAGAGGAGTCAGTCAACAGAAGAAAGCATAGAAAGTAAGAATGAGACTCCCTGAGCCTGGGGAAGAGTGCTCAGTCATCTGAGGAAAAGGACTGAAGGAGGAGAGCTTGAGCAGAGGTGTGCTGGTGGTTAGGGAGTAAGAACGGCTGAACTGCTGGCTGAGTGTGAGTGTATTTTGCCTGGAAAGTAAAAACTGGGACTGGGCTTTTTAATTCCAACCAGATGATTAAAAGCCATCTATTTCTGAGAGAGAGCACAGCAGTGCAGTCCTCCACTCAAGGTGGACCTAACAGGGCAGCATCCTGTAAAGCAGGCAAATTAACATCAGGAATCAACATCAAAGAGAATCAGTTTCTTCCAAATTCTATCAGCGTGTGATCTTTTTTTTAATCTTGAAAGTTGCTGCAATCCAAATAAGTGATGAATACTGTTATAAATAACCTATTTATAAATATAATTCTTATTAAAAACCTGTTTATAACAGTAGGATACCATCATGAGCTTAAATTCTGCTGAAATTCTTTTATGCTTGTGGTGTTTCCATGTAGCTAGAGAAATACGAACTGCCCCACAATTCGCTTTTAATTACCTTGAGAAAAATGATGCCACATTTTGAAAATAAGGACGCCTCTGGATTCCTGTCAGGCAGCCAAATTTCAGCCTGTCCTTGACTTGGGCAAATATTATCCAGCGTGAAATTATTAGATGTATACAAAGTTGCAAGAAAGGTCTTCTGCTTTAGCACCCACCTAGTATAGCTTTTAAGCACACACTTTGCTCACGTGTTCAGCCACTAAGTTTAAGTGTTAAGAATAATGTCAGTAATGAAACAAGTGGAGGTAAATTGCTTCTGGTTTAGTTAAAACCCACCAGAATAGAAAAATACAGATTAAATCAAATTAGAATTTATGTTAGACTTCAAATCAAATGAAAAAGTATTTACAGATCTAGAAGGGTTTTGTTTTGTTTTGTTTTGTTCTGTTTTGTTTTGTTTTTCCGCAGCAGAACTAGCCTGTTGAAGAAAGAGAATAATTTCAATCTCTAGCTATTTCAAAATATGATTAAGATAATGTTTAGAACATATCCATATTCAGATTAGCAGTGGATGTGTCCCATGAAGATACTGGTTAGATCCAGACTTGGTTAGCGTAGGAAGCCTGAAGAGGGTCATGCAGGTAGAGTAAGTGTGAGCAGTTCTGGGGGTATTCAGATGAAGGGGTCCTCCTTTAGAAAGAGCAGATGCTCGAGCTAGATCAGGCACTAGCAGTCCAGCTTACCCAGGAGAATTTTGTGAGCCTATGATACTGTATAATAAATGTCATAGCCTCCCAGTCTGAAATCAGGCTGAAAAAGCAGATGCAGAAGATGAAATGCATACACAGAGGACTAAGCTACTGGCTTATTTTGAATATAACAAGCAGTTTTTCTACTATACAAGAAATATCAATAACGTATTTTATTGTTTTAATTCCAGGGTGATGATCCTAAGGAGACAATTTGTGTATATCTCAGCAGTTCCGTGTTGGATTTGGTCTGGTGTGATTTTGTGAGCATTAAACTGCATTATTACAATGGAGAAATATTTTACACTTGGGGAGAAAAGGAAGTGATTTTTCACACAGTGACTGCTACATTTCTGAATTTTGAGTAAACATTTTTTTAAATACAAAATAGCATTTATTTGGGAAATTCTGAAACTCCTGACTATTGGTTTAATTGTAGCAAAGCACAATCTCAGGATGGTGGCAATATGTGACATTCATCATGTTTTGCTTCTTAAAGTATCATTAAAACATTTTGACGTAAGATCTCTGGGTTTCTTAATATGACATAATACAGGCAATAGTCTCTGTACAGTAGCTGCATGAGTTGGCAGTTAACATTTTCAATTAAGAACTTGATCCTGTAAACATTAGCATTTGTCTACATGAGAAAGGTGATGATAAGAGCTACAGAGGAGTAACTGATTCAGAGCCATGTCATTCTTAGTTTGTCCCAGGGTGCACAGATAAAAAATCTCTCAGGTTAGAGATAGTCAAGTGCTTTATGCATTTTCATCTTGTGGGCAATAGATAATGCTGTGGATTTAATGGGATCACTCATGTGAATGATGTTAATTTTGTGAACAAGAAGGACCAGAGCTGTATAATTGTTTTTAAACCCCTCTTCTTGCTTGTGTTCCTGTCTAAGGTCCAGTTCAGCTCCAAATGAGGACAATAAACTAGGTTCCATGCTGCAATCCCCAGAGTCCTGGTAGGGCATGACTTTGCACACATTCCTGTAATCCCAGATCTGTCTCTTGGCTGACATATGAGATGAGCCAGTCATTAGAAAACTGATTGGTACCAAACCTATCATTTCTTCTATTTCTTTTTCACCTAGCATAGCTCCTATCAATATGTCACTACAGATAAGGAAACTGCACTAAGCATTATTAGAAGAATGTTCCTCTTACAGTCAACCCCAAAGTCTTTTCCTATACCAGGACATATGAGAAAAGAACCTACAGTCACTTAATTTAAAACTCGTGCAGTTTTTGTGCTTTAAGTTTCCATACGGTCCAGGAATACCTGTGGAGCAACATCCTGTGGCAAGAGAAAGTGAAATATCAGCCCAATGGGAAGAATCACATTAACATTTACAGGAGCTAGGACAAGCAGTTGTTCCCCTAGCTCTGACTGCTTGTATGTTATTGCTTATATGTTTTACTGCAGGAAAAAACCAGAAAAAAACAAACAAAAAAAACAACAAAAAATTTCTAATAACCAGTTTCTGTTAAAAGAAGAGTTTCAGTGGCTTTTTGGAGAGTCTATTGAATGATCCGTTCAAAGATAGAGTGTCCTTCTTCTTCCTTTACAGTCAGATACTATCAGGTATTTTCTTTACTAAAACTCCTTTTGCCACTGTAGCATTAAATCCCCAATCAGCTGATTTAAAAAGCATTCAATATTCCAGTCATTGAGGATTATATCTGAAAAAAAATCCTTCTTAAGTGAATTGAATCTTTTAAAATAAGGTTCAAAAAACCTTTTAAACTGATGCTTTATAAGACCATTTCTGTATTGTTGTAATATTTGAAAGCTTACCTTGCAGCAGTTTTATAATCACATAAATAATCCTGAAAGTATTAGAATCAATCATTATGGTTCCAGTTCTGTTAATTGAGACACATTCAGCACCTTGATCCATCTCCAAGATAATGATATCAGAATCCAATACTACTCCTACCCAAGCAGAAGTGTCTATAAATCCTGGCTGCATCTATCAGCAGTAAAGTAAATTTTTTGCAAAATACGGTCTTTAAAAAATAAATAGTGCTTAGGGGCACTGAATGATACTACTAATACATGAGTGGACCTCTGAATACCAGTAGGGCTTTTAACAGAAACAAAGACATCAGAATTGAGTTGATGGGTACATCTGCGTCACCAGCTGGTGACTGAAAGAGGCGAGCACAAGGGTTTGATTTACTGTGATCTGTTATGGTTCCAGCACCACACGTCCGCATTTTGTCTTCGCCAGCAATGAAATTTGTGCCACTTTCTGGCCACAGGCACCTGCCGCTCATGTGCAGAGAGCTGGCTGTTGCAAGACCCTGCATCCATGTTACGAGTGTTATGGATGATTGCCTACTGCAAGACCCTAGTTATAGATCAGAGTCAAATTTGCTCCCAAAAGAGCTCCTCCTACACCATAAATCACTCACATAGACTGTTCCTGAGTGTTTGTCGCTGGCAGCTGTGCAAAGTGGTGTACTTGTCCTTTGGGTGATGCAAACAGCCTAGGTTGAGGAGAACCATGTCCTATTTCATCCAGAGAGACAAAGATACACCTGTGTTCAGGCAAGGACTGTAATTTATTCCAGTCTAGTGTAGTGCAATGAGATGATCTTGGCTGTATAGCAGCTACATGGTTTGACTTGGAAAAATTCATACATCTCTTAGAGATTGAGAGGATCTTGCATTGTATCTACAACAATTGCAAGTACTTTGTGTATACGTAGAGGTGATGCAAATCATTCATTGCTCAGATTAAATTCAATGAACTACTCAGCATGAGTAAAGTGGCCAAACCTGGTTGGGTGTAAGTAGAAGGTGTGGAAAGGAGAAAATGAAATTTATTTGCAGTGGAGAAGCACCTTTTTTTCAAAAGTGTTTGTTAGTTAGCACCGTATTGCATTATCTCAGTGAATAAATGTATACAGTGTACCATGACACACCATAAAGAGCTGAAGTTACTGTGTCTGGACTATTTCCATGCAGCTATGTTATTTATAACACACATGTATTAGTCACTGGAAAGGTTATTGGAATACATTTTAAGAGAGGTTTAGTCGAAGAGAAGAAACCTGTTTAATTTCCCTTAACAAAAAGAAGCCTTAGCTGAAGGAGCGTGATGTAGCATTCACAAATGAGAGCAAACAGAAAGCTCTGTAACACAGACAGACATGTTGACTTTTTAGAGCTGTTTCAGCGAAGTTTAAACTTGCTGTTGACCTGAAGACCTGATCCTCTCTGCTCTCAAAGGTCTCAGTGATTTATGTGCAGCACGGGACTGACAAGAAATGCATGGAGGAATTGTTAACCTTTCCTACCCTTTCCTACAAATACTCTTACTCCTCGTAGAATAAAAATATGCTCTATTAGACTTTAGATTAAGAACCTATTTTTAATGTAGGTTTCTCAGGCCTTGCTCCAGACATGAAGTTATTATGAGATGTTGGAGTGCAGACCTTGTACTTGGCTTTATTATAGCTACTGCTGCTGTGTGCTTGGTGGCTAGGTCGTGTTAATTTGTGCACAGGCTGGACAAGTTAATAGCGGCGTTTCTGTGTGACAAGGTACAGTTAGATTGATCAAGACTTGCTGAAGTACACTCACTGTGGGAAAGGATGTTTTCTCGAGTAGCCAAATAAATTATTTCTCATTTATTTTACATCTGTGATTTCTCATTCATTTTACATCTGTGCCAGCCTAATGATGAATAAATGGATTTTGTACCTGGCTGGGAATGTTTATGACACTTTTGCAAGACTGAGCCAAATGCAGTTTTGATTAAGGAGTCTTGACCAAAGGTTAGGAAGGGCCTTTCAGTTCCCTCTACTTCACATGAGGAATAATCATTTCCAGGGTTTGTGGGCCTCCAATGCTGTCACATGCTGTGGACTGAATATTGAGATTAAATAGTTTTCTAAAGATAGAAACACTGACAACGTGCTGATAGTTCCACTGTACCTTTGCAGAGGCTGACAGTGTCCTTGCACATGACTGCTTCACAGCATCGTTAGATTAAAGCCTGCTCGGCTGCTTTTATTCCTTTTTATTCCTTTTTCTCCTCTGAATCGTTAATGTTGCATCTTCCTTCAGGATCCAGTGCTGCTGGTAATTTCTCTTCCCCCGTGGGGCGTTATGTAGTCCTGTTTAGTGTCTGTTAGGGAGTTTGTATGGCTATGAATCAAATGCTGCTATGCTTGCAGCATAGTAAAACATACTTAAAATGGCTTGGTTTATATCTCAGGGAAGGCAGCATGGTGGGATATTCACATTGCCTAACTGGAGGTGCTAAATTTGGGCTGTAGCTCCACAGTGACTTAAGCTGTAATGGCTGGCTACACAGTCCGGGCCTCGTTCTTGCGCTCCACCCCTTCCTTCGTGCCGTCTCTGGCTCCTGTCTGATCCTACACTGTGCTGTTTTGACACACTGAGCTGGCAAAAACCTGACATGGCAACAAAAAGAGAAAAATGGTTCATGCCAACAGAGCCAGGGGAATTTCAGAGTCAAAGCAAAGGAGGGGTACGATGCGGGTGGGACCGTAGGGATACAGTGGGGGCCGTTTGTTATCTGATGGCTGTTGGCCAGGCCCAGTGGTCCCCTGAAACCTCAGTCAAGTCAGGAGGGTGACATCTCTGGGGCCCTTCCCAGTCAGGAGCTCATACGAACTCCTGCAGGAGCTCATCCTGGTGGGCAGGAGCCTGTCTCTCCCCACGGTGACAGAAGGTGCCTATGGACTCGAGGTAACTACACTGGTTGATTGTTGCTCCCCCTTCTCTGTTTTCCCATTACAGTCATTTTAACAAGCTGCCCACCATCTGCAGGTTCTGAAATGATAACCATAAAAAACGTTTGACTGTAAACACTATTTCTCAGTTCACTGATAGTAAACTTGCATAAACTTGCTCGTTATTCAGCACGCCTATGCTTTAGTCTGCTAATCCCAGCATGTCAAATAGCATCTGCAGAGAACAGAGCTGCGCAAGGTCTGGCAGTTTTGAGACCAGTTAATCTCACTTTGATTCTCTTTCCTTTGTACAGTAGTGAGATGTCTGACCATATTGCCAAGCTTGAGTCAAGATGAAATTCTCTGTCCTGTGTGATTCAGGAAAAGAAACTAAATTATTTAGGTGACCTAGCACCTTCTGTGGGCTCCCCAAACTACAAGAAAAAAATAATCCTGTTGTTATGTATTATTTGATTTTATCCAGTGCTGGTATCTGGATCGGTTAATTGATCACTTAGACCTTGACCCTGCACAGACTCCATGGTGGAGCTACAGCCTGACACAGCAATCTAGGTTTAAAAAACATTTAACCTGGAGATCTTTCTGGATTGAGATCCTGAACATCCATGCAGTAGCTCCTCCAGGGACTCTCAGGTCCACATGTCCACTTGTGTACAGGAGTCTGTGTGAGATCAAGCCCAAGGAATATTTTGTGGAGTGCTTATTCTGAAACAAACAGCTTTATTTCAAACAGCTGATAGCCAGTTGTTGCACACTCTGAAGCAGTAGGCTTCTTACACGTGATCTTGTTAGTTAAATATATCTTAGTTTGAAATATTCACACCCAGGTAATCCCTCATCGTGTGGTACTTCAGCAGCTGATCTCTTTCATCTCTCGGTCTGCTAGCCAAGAACGGTGACAAAGGTATAGGTATTGACCATATAAAGCCTGGCTCTCTTGATTTTGAATTCTGTCATTTTAGGCAGGAACATCATCCTTCTCTGAATTTCTGGACAGCCAAGTTTCAAAGGCTGCGGTTCTCTCAGAGTACTCTGGAGAAATCATTTGGGGCTTTCAGCTACAGAGCACAATGAGTGGGCAGATTTATATTTATTAAGCTTTGTTCCAGATTTTCATAAAGTATTTCTTAATTGGCTCTAAATTATCATAATGGTCAAGTAGAGCATGAAACGATCTGCAGCATGCCACTAAACAAAGGAACTATTGCTGTTATTTAGCGGTCTCCTTTCATAAAGTCGCATTTCAGAATACCTTCCTATTCTGGGAACGCCAGCTCACCAGGGGAATGACCCCGGGTTACTGGGTTACCGTGCACTGGTCCAGCTGGGGTAGCAGCCTGTCAGCATGCTCTCGGTGTTGAGCAAATTCAAGCAATGCGACGAGCTTAACCTGGTGGGAGTACATCAGCTTGGGTTTGCCATACACCAAGGAGCTCCACACAGTAACTAAACTTACTACTGTGATGTGTGGTAATTTACTGAGCTCACACCCCTCTGTGTGTGAGCAATAACTGCCCGTCAGTTGCAGGTGTTGGCAAATACTGGTTTAAGGATGCAAACAGTCTGGCCGTGCTTCTTTATTGCAAGTACCAGAACTGCTGGAATTTTTTTTAGCCCCTGAGGTTAAATATGAGAAGTGGCATCCTTGCATTGCCATCAAATAAACAGTCAGGGCTGTCTTTTGCTAAATCCTGCTGTAGCTTCAGCAATACAGGATGCCACATCGCTGTTTGTTGCTGCACCTGGTAGTGTTGTGTCTTGCCTTTTTTTCATGCTGCTTTTCTCCAGCGAGGGAAAAAACTCAATCACATGATGGAAGCGTTTAATGATCCCACCATGAATTCATGGCATCACGGCAAGAAGCCATCAGAATGAATCATGCTAATGGTTGTGACTGGGTAGTCTAGTCTATGACAAGATTGCTGGTTTTAAATTCTTCACTATTCACTTTAGTCCCTGACAAGAGGAGATTCTTCACAGCAAGTCTGTAGTGCAAGAACCTGCTAGGCTCAGCTCTTGGCTCGGCTGTCAGGTGATTCCCTACAAGCACCTCCTTCTTGGTGTATTCATTGTTAGTGCTTATGGTACAAACCCATTCTTAAATTCTTGAGAAATTGAAGTATAATAGCTGAAATTTCTGCATGTTTTATATGCACATTTTATATAGTAGCTTCATATGTATTCTTTACGTTAATACTCTTAATATTCTTTTCTTTGAGTATCTGATTAAAATTGTTTAAAATATTAATTATATGTTATGCTACCAGAATAAACTGCGGGGGAAGTTACATAATGTCACCTAAAAAAACAGTGGTACAACCCAAAATCACTTTTAAGGGTATCTATCTGACCGATTTCTAGAAGGTTATTTTCATTAGTCATTTGGACACTTGGTGCTGAGATTTACCTTTCTAAGGTGGGTCTAAGAGGCTACCTCTGCTTCTGATTTAGTTCAAGAACTACAAGTGAGAAGATAGGTGAATGGAGAGGTTCTACATGGGGCTGCTCCTAAGAGATGGCAAATACATGTTTTTTTTCTTTTCAGAGACTGTTCCATGTGTCAAAATGTAATGTCATAAAGTTTCCGTGGTAGCTTTTGCCCAGAGGTTTCATTGTCTCCTAAGATGTGTGTTGTTTGCATTCATTTCGCCTCCATTCTTTCCGATGCAATTGTCCGAGCAGAGCTTATCCCCCTTGGAGCTGGTATAATTGTGCTCCTCCACATGCGCCAAGCTCTGTGTGAAGCTGCTAGCCTAGGCTCTGCTATTGCGGTTTCCAAAAAGGTTCTTTCAAATTCTCTCAACGCTGAACTTATTTATGTTTTCAGATGTGAACTTGATGTTGTCCGAGTAGAATGTGTGCAGCGTAACATAGAAGTGTCTGTGCGCAGGATTTAGGAGGAGGCACGGAAAGCCCCTCAACCATGTGTGTGCTTTTATTACAGAAAACCAAGACGAAGTTGTATTGTTGGGTCATCCATTATGGCTGATTTAATTTGTACTTCGCTTTCATGTTTTAAGTGCCTAATGATTTTTTGTCAAGGAGGCAATGGTTTCACTGCTATAACGCATACTTAGAATTCTGCACTTGTTACTTGTTCTGTAATAGAATATTTTTGCAGTTTCTGTTTGGAAATAAAGACTTATTAGGCATAATTGTGATGTGTTTTTTAATTGCTGAGACTTAAAAATCAAAAACATGTCTGCTGAGGCACAGCAGTGTAGAAAATGTGTTAGTCTGATTCCTCTACAGCAGTGTCAGCCCATAGAAATATGGGCGGTTCCTTAAAATCGTGCAAGGGAAAAAGCAAGCTGTGCTTAAAAACAGGTATGGGGGTTTGGGGCACTGGTGCATGTATAACTATGCATTTCTGAACTAATACCTTCATGTCATTTCAGTCTTTTCCCTTCCTGTACGGCAACACAGTTAACCAGCTTCTTTCCTTACTTCTAATGACTTGAAATATTTTTTTAATTATTTATTGAAGAAAAATCAAACAAGGAAAGGACCCAAACAAGAAGCAAAGATTTTTCACTAAAAATAGCTATTAAATTTGAAAACTATCTGTAAAAATAACCAAACACTTTGAAAACAGTGATTAACTGAAAATGTTAAAACCACTGATGCAGAAGTTTTTTCCTACAAAATGCTGACCATGCGTACACGTCTCGTAGATGTGCATCTCGGAGCCCTTTAGACATGTTTCAGTGGCTTGTTTATGTGGGTTTTTTTCCTTAAGAAGGTTTTGGTTGTAGGACACACACACAGATACTTGTAGTGAACAAATTTCAAACAGATGAAGTTCAGAGAAAGCGTTTTCCCTCAAAGCATTTACTTTTTACTTTTGGACAGAAGGCAGCCATATAGCTTCTGCTTACTGTGACTTCTCCAAATAGAAGCTGACTGTCCGATCAAATCAGGTCAAATATGTACGTGCAGCTGTTTTGTGTTGTGGACTATTATCCTTTAGGGCCCTCTAGGGACTGAACTTCAATTGCCAAATTTTATTGCAGCCAGAACAGAGGATTAGAACTGAAAGTTGTTATCTGGCCTCACAGACCACCAAGTGGCTTCTGCCTAGAGATGAAGATCTGGGTCTTTGTGGCCTCTGTCCTTCCCATAGCGTGTCAGTCTTTCATATATGATCAAAACCAAAGGGTTTCTTTTGTTTGCTGTGCTAACAGCTAGAATTGTATATACGAGTGATGCAGATGCAAATGCGTCCTCATAATCTGAACCATTTCTAAAGCAGAAGTGTGATTTCTACTGTGGAAAAAAAGCGTCTTAGAATGAGCTTAGCCATCTCAAACATTTAGCTGATGAACAGCTAAACATTGAAAAAGGAGCACTGCCTGGTGATTAAGACTGCTTGGTCCAGGTACAGAATAAGTGAGTGCTGCCCCAGACAAAGCATTGCCTCTTCCTCATCCCCTGCTTAGAAGGGGAGCAGTCTGGAAAAAGCTGGCTGGGCAAGAGGAGAGCGGGAGGGAAGCAGTTGTGCACTGGGGTTATGCCTGTCAAACAGCTGGAGCACCTCTGGATCACACCGAGCACAAACCACCCTCCTGGGGCAGAGCATCTCCCATGAAGATGGCACTCCTGCTATGGGAAACACATGGTCCCTGCCGCTGGAAGGGCTTAAGAAGGAATTTTCCCAGGAAGAAGATTGTCCAAGACCAGCTTAGGTTTTCCTCCTGCCTCAAAATACTGTTAGGCAAAAGTGCCATGTGAGGATGTTGCAACTTAAGGAGACTGGATTAGTCCAGAAGAAGAGAATGGCCAAAGACTAGGCCACAAGCTGAAAGCCATGGCAGTGGGCTAGGGGAGCTGGGGTCATGGCCACATCACAGCCAGAACCTGGAGAAATGCACATATGGGCTGAGGAAGACCAATCAGCATTTTAAAAAGAGAGGGGGGATCGCCTCCTCCTCAAGGATCCCAGTATGCCCATGTTCTGGTATCTGAATGTGCCTAGGTTTTGAGATGATAACATAGACATTTTAGCTTGCCTCTTCCGTCCTGTATCATGTGCCTGTGTTGTCCTCACTCTGTGGCCAGAGCCAATTAATAGTGAAAAGGGGTGTTAAGATCTCCTGGCCTGTGCAGACTGATAGATGGAACCGGCTGGTTAATGGAGATACCGTAATGAAAGCATTAGCTCTTAAGTATATAAATGCAGATGAAACACTTTTTATCATGTAAGTGAAGAAAAGAGAGAGCCCAGTGAGGACTAAATTTAAGCTGCTGTCTGTTTTCTGCAGCACAGAGAAGCAAAGCTGAATTAGTCCAGAAGCTCACGTCCCACCACTGTCGTTGGAAGAAGCAATGCTGGATGTGCTGGGAAGAAGATATAAGTATTAGAAATGGAATAACTTTCATCTTCTAAATTACTTTATTAGGTATTTTGAGAGACTTTTAGGGCAAAAATAATCTGACTGAATTCTAAGGGCAGTGCTGCTTGTGTGACTCCAAACCTGCAGGGGCATTAGTTCTTTTTGTTTCGCTTTTGATCTCCTTTATAAGGAAGAAAATGACTCTTGTATTATGTGCGGAGCTTTAACGAAGTAAAAACACTCAGTAATGGCCCCTCAATTCAGACTGCCCCTCTGAAACTGACACTTCGCCTTGAACAATACGCCTTGAGCAAAACCTGCTGTGAGCCCAGGCAGGGCCTGGGAGCGGGCTGCAGCCCCGTGCTTCCCCTGCCCTAACAGAGCACGGGCGCAGCTCCTGCCCGCCGGCTCCCACCGCCCCCCACCAGGCCCGTCAGCAGCTGGGTGCCTAGGGCTCCCGCCCGACCGGTAGGAATGATGGGGCTGAGTCACCTGTAGGAGAGGAAGGAGTTGAGCTGGGTGACATGCTGCCTTGGTGAATGTCCTAAAGCTGGCTTATGATATAAAAGAGGACCAAAAGGTCTCTTATCCTAGCTGGATTTTAAATGAATTGGTTCTGCTTTTCCAAAATACAGAGTTGCTACAGTCTCAGGAAAGGTTTCAAAGCTGGTTCAGAGAAGACAATGATGTTCTCTGGGACATTGGATAGAAGTGTAAGAGACAAAATATAAGATACTCTGGATGTGCTCATGCATGATGCGCCACGGAGAAATGTTATGAAGGGAGGATGAGGGGAGTGTGGTTATTAAGTGACCTGAAATGAGAGACTACAGTACTCTGACATTGAATATTCGGTTCTCCATCAAATGCTGGTGTAAAATAACTTCCTTTTAAAAAGCCAGACTTGTTGAAATACTGGATGGGCCAGAGTGGGAGGCAGATCTAGCAGCTGGGACACAGATCTACCAGTGTCCTTGGGCATCTCGCCTTGCTGTAAAGCTGAGCAAGGTGGCAGAAGGAAATAGCCTGAGATTAATCTCACCAACCAAAGTCTCCAATTCAAGGTAGGGTGACTTGTATGCTACACTCCATGGTCCATGAGCACAGGATGCTACTTCATAGCCAGGGTGACTACTTTGGATATAAATTTCTACATCATAAACACCTACACCGATTAGATCAGTCCCATCATTCCTGTCCTACCCTTTTCCTGTCTACATTGAATGTTTTTTAACAGTGCCTTAATCATAGAGCTCTGAACTCTGTTGGCCCTATTCGCTCTTCTATAATATGGATAATAATTTCTAGGATGAAATATCTTTTTCTGAATATACTTAACATCTTTCAGAAGAGTCTAAAATAGAAATTCTAAGAACATTAACTTAGAGCACTTTTCAAGTTCATCTTACTTGCAGTCGATTACATTGAAGTGACAACTGAGGTGTGACGTGAAGTAATTATACTGATTGTGTTGTATGTGCTCCGCAGGAGCTGAATGATTTGCTGAGGATATTAATTTCAAAAGCCAGACAGCAAGAGATCAGCTGAGATGGAAGATCACTGCAAAGTGACCTCAGACCAGGGGAAAAGAAAAGAGGAGGGGGGAATGTGGCCCAGCGCAGGAGTTCAGCGCTGTATAGTCTAGCAGTGAACTGAAATAGATGTATTTTGGCACCAAAAGTGCTCTCCATGTGACTGAATGCAGGTATGGAAATCAAAACTCATCAGTGTAGGTTCCCTTTACGTTCTATGGAGAGAAGTGGAGCATAATTCATCTGGCTTTTTTAAAGTATCTATGTTAGGACGTAATAAATCATGCCCTAGACTCTCCAGTTTATAAAGGGAGAGTAGAGTGACTAGCTTGGCCATAATGTCTGTAGTTTGATGCTCCACCCTAAGAGCCCACAGTGTTGGTGAAGCACAGGTACAAGCCCAGACTGAGCTACCATCTGCCTTATTCATACAAAGTCAAGGGCCTGTCTCTGGCCTGATAATTATGCCTGTGGCATTAGACTTCATGACCAGCGCCATAGTAGCTAAGTAGCAGACTGTATAACATCACTTAGAGACAGCATATAATGAGATCAAGTTGATAAGGATTCTCTGAAAGAAGCTGTACCTTTGTGAATAACAAACATAGTGAACTTAATTTCTTTGATCTCTAAAACAATTTTCACGGTCACAAGAAGTTAATCAGAATGTAAAAGCTCTTTTTCTCTATGAAATGTTCACTGCTGAAATCAGTATTGGATTTGTGTACTTGAACTGTTGTGCAGCCCTGAATAGATCCATTAAAAGTAGTTTAATCCTATTGTACTTTGGCTTTAGCTTAGTTCAGCAGTCTAGCAGTGCAAGTAAAACTGCTTTCACTTAGGGATTGCCACCGCTTCACTTGGATAAATTCATTAGCAAGCCATAAAGTACCTGTGAGTCTGAGGGGCTTTGGGAGCCGTGGGCTAGATCTTCCTGAGAGATCCAAAAACTAAAGGTAAGTAATAGCCAGTTCTCAGTGTAATACAACATTAGTGAAGAGGATGTCATGAAATTTGACTGGGCAGCATATTCCTTGAATCTGTATATCCACACTCAGAGGAAGAGGTAAGCAGTAGCTAAAGCATGATTCTGTGCTAACAGGGACCTCCACACTCAATCCATTCCACATGGCTTCATCTGTCATTTGCCCAAAAAAAAGTGACAAACTACTTTAGTTTCACTAAAGTGTTGACTTGGCCAAGAAACGATGTTTTGGCACATCCAAACCAAAACAAAAGTCTGTAATCATCATGGTCATCGCTGTTACTGACTCACAGACTTCATGGAAAAACACAGGCAGTCCCCGAGCTGAAGGCCCTCAGCTCAAGAGCTCTGAGCACATGCCCAAGGATCCCTGGTCCCTTGTGGTTTTGGCCACTAAGGCTCAGCCTGTACTGAAGAGGAGACTGGCATATACAGCCTGCCCCCAGGCTAACTGTCTGGGCTGCTGTAGTCTTCTGTAGTCAGTGGACTGTTGGAAACAGGCCCTTTATCCCATCCACCGCAGTGGTGTTATGCCTCCACTGACAACAGAGAGCCAACTTGAACAAGAGGTTTAGGGTTTTGACAGCTAAAGTAACTGAAAGGATCACTTTGCTCATTGACTGAGGTTGTATCCCTGCATGGCACCATTAACTGCATCAGTACGCCAGCCTCTGCAGCACAGGCACTGTCCACAGGTCGTCTGTGATAGTGAGAAGGGATGCTAACGAACTTGTGGCTAACAGGAATCTTTTCTCTCTTTCTTTTCCACACACCTGGAAATGAGGCAAGACTTGGCAGTTCCGAGGGAAGGATGCATTTGTAGGGATCTTTTCTTTTTAATCTCCGTGTAGCGATAATAGTGAGCAGTCCCTTGATTTCTCTGTGGCCAAGCACTTAGTCCTCTATTATTCCCTCTGCAAAAAGGGAACAGCAATGCTTGGTCCTCTCCCAGTAGTGTTATGAGGGTAAATCCACTACGTCTTGAGACCCACTTATGTTTTGTATGATGGAGACCATGCATGAACTGCAGACAGACAGCTTTTCCTTTCTGTAAAAAATGCAGTTTATCTCTTGCTGCTGTTTCACAGCTTGATCTATGCTTGGTTGGCCATGACGTAAAGCACAACTGAACAGTTGAGCTGTATAGTACCAGTATTATGAAACTTAAGCTACGAAAAGAGAAAACAAATCAAAAGAATAAGGAGAGAACTTCACATTTTTGATCAGCCTTTCTCCTGCAGTTTCTTACTATTTAATTTAAACCAGAGCTGTTTCTTCCCTTCTGTAGTAATCAGCCATCTCCAAGAAGTGAAAATACACTTGCAAAACTAATAACTGAGAATCTATTTGCAAAGATATTTATTTATGCGCCTGGCACTTCAGGGTGTTTAGAGGGTAATCTCAAACTGTGAGCTCTGCACTGTGTAAATTTAGAAGCGATTTTTCTAAATGTCAAGTATTTATTACATGAAAAAAACATTTGGAGTGTGGAGCAGGTCCCCAGTGATATATGGTGCATTTGGGAAAGGGCTTCTTGGATGAACAGAAATAATATTTGAGAGATGAAAAGCAAATCCTCTATTTGAAATTGCTTTGTGTACACGGAAAGGAGATTGAACAAAGGTAGAAGGCCAGCCCAGTATTTTGCTTTGTCTCATGCATAAAATAGTGGGTTTCCAAACCTTTTATAACCAAGCCTATACCAATCTGTCTTTTCTGGGTCCTGTGGCACTTCTACCACCTCTGCTCAGATTGCTGCTGTCTCCTGCTCACCCCCTTAACAGCTTCAGCAGGCTCCGTTCAGACTGCAGGCAAATAAACCCTGCAGAATTTATTCATGTAGGCTTTTACCCACATAATACCTTACCTTAATGTCAAAGTGCGAAGTAGTAAAGTGCACCTCCAACTGGAGGCTGATGATATGGAATATAAGGGACTCTGGTCTATTGTGAGAAGCCTGTGATGCCTGTTGTTTTGCTTGGAACTACCAGCCAGCCTGGAAGCTGCAGCAGTGTGAGAACCATCAGGAGCAAGGGAAGGACACAAAAAGTCTAGCATGTTTTAAACCGGGAAGCTTTCGCCCTGCAGTTTCTGGGCAAAGTGATGCAGACTGAGTTACACACATACTGCCCCTGTGCTCTCCTGAGCACGACGCACCTCACTCCCACTGCTTGGGAGGGCAGCAGCACCGGGAGCTGAGATGTGCCAGGCTAGGCTCCAGACTCACCACCTCCCTATGGTCCACCTCACTGGTCCCTCCAAAGCGATGCAACCTCCTGCAGACACCCACCTGTGAGGGGACTACAAATGGGATCTTCATACGGTGTATGGCAGGGGCTACGACCACGCAGTCAGCAGAGCGATCTCTGCCTAATCCTTCAGGGGCATGTTGAGCAGGGAGGCCATCTATGGACTCTGGCTAGGTTACACTGGCTGAGTATGATGCAGTCATGCATGGCATCAGGATACCCATCTGTGTTACAGCCAGTGCTGCTCTCCTGCCGTTGAAAGTACCAACCAGTGAAGGTGTAAATGAGGGTCTCGGTCTGTACTCGCATGAAGCCAGAGTTCCCACGCGCCCTTGATGAGCTGAGTGCCAGGCAGCCAAGGGACAGCAGGAGGGAGGCTCTGCTCCTCTGCTGCCTCCTCTGCTTATCTGAAGCCTCAGGGGAGCTCTTGTCTCAGGAGCGAAGAACAGGGCAGGACCTTCTGCAGTATCCCCACAAAATTTAGTGTTGGGCCCTTCTGCAAGAAAGGGGTCTGCTTGCCTTTACACAGAACTTCAGGCTACTGTGGGGGGAGAGAAGGGAAGTTGAGGGGTTGAAGGAAGTGCCAAGGGCCCGAGAAATCGAGAAGCAAGAACAACAGCACACAACTTCAACAATATGTGTATATTTGCTCATTTGAATAAATGAAAAAGCTAGGACACAAAAAAAAAAAGAACATAAACACAACAAAGTAACAAGGAATGGTGGCTCTAACAAATCCCAAACAAAATATTTGAGGTTCTACAGGAAGATATTAATATAAGACCCCTTCACATGATGCCTACACACCTCCGTTCTGTCCCCAGTGGGTGCTGCCCTCCATGGCCCCACCACTGCTGGTGTAAGAGTGCATGGACTGCAGACAGCTTTTCTGGCAATCCTTTCCTGCTACTTAGCACTGGTGAGGCCACACCTGGAGTTCTGTGTCCAGTTCTGGACTCCCCAGTACAAGAAAGACATGGACATATTGGAGGAAATCCAGCGAAGGGCCACAAAGGTGATTAAGGATCTGGAGCATCTCACATATGAGGAAAGGCTGAGAGAACTGGGACTGCTCAGCCTGGAGAAGAGAAGGCTCAGGGGGTCTCATCAATGTACAGAAATACCTGAAAAGTGCAAAGAAGACAGAGCCAGGCTCTTCTCAGTGGTGCCCAGTGACAGGGCCAGAGGCAGTGGGCACACACCGAAATACAGGAGGTTCCCTTTGAACCTCAGGAAACACTTTTTTACTGTGAGGGTGACTGAGCACTGGCAGAGGTTGCCCAGGGAGGTTGTGGGGTCCTTGATCCTTGCAGATATTGAAAAGCCATCTGGACATGGTCCTGGGCAACTGGCTCTAGGTGGCCCTGCTTGGAGCAGAGGGGTTGGACCAGATGACCTCCAGAGGCTTCTTCCAACCTCAATCACTCTATGATTCTGTGCTGGGGCTGGGCCAAGGCCAGGCGAAGATATCAACCCCAAGGTGGGGATCAAGATCAGGCCCAGTGAGGGGAACTGGTGTCAGACACAGCCTGTAGTTTCCTGAGTCCTCCTTCTTGCTTTTCTTGAAGATAGGAGTAACATTTGCTTTCCTTCAGTTTTCAGGCACCTATCCCAGTCACCATGATCATTCAACAATAATTGAGAGTGGCCTCACAATGACATCAGCCAGGTCCCTCAGCACTCATGGATGCATCCCACCAGAGCCCACAGCCTTATGTATGTCCAGTTTGCTTAAATATTCTCTGACCTGATCCTCTTCCACCAAGGGTACATCTTCCTTGCTCCAACCTTTCCCCCTGGTCTCTGGGGATTCCTGAAGGTGGGTCTTGCTAGCAAAGACTGAGGTGAAGAAGGCATTCAATACCTCAGCCTTGTCCATGTCCTGTGTCACCAGGACCCCTGCCCTGTTCAGCAGGGGGACCACATTTTCCCTAGTCTTCTTTTGCCCCTTATGTGTTTATGGAAGCCTTTCTTGTTGCTCTTGACATCCCTTACCAGACTCAACTCAGGGTGGCTTTGGCTTTCCTAACCATGTCTGTATGTTCAGACAGTGTCTCTATATTTCTCACAGGTTACCTTACCCTGACTCCACTTTCTGTATACTTCATTTTTATGCCTGCGTTTTGCCAGGAACTTCTTGTTAATCTACACGGGCCTCCTGGCATTTTTGCTTGACTTCCTGTTCTTTAGGATGGATTGTTCTTGAGCATAGAGGAGGCGACCATTGAATATCAAGCAGATTTCTTGGACCCCTCTTCCCTTTAGGGTTCTATCCCATGGAACTCTTTCAAGTGGATCCCTGAAGAGGCCAAAGTCTGCTGTCCTAAAGTCCAGGGTTGTGATCTTGCTTTTTGCCCTGCTCCTTCCTCTCAGGATCCTGAACTCCACCATCTCTTGCTCACTGCAGCCAAGGCAGCCTTTGAATTTCACATCCCCAATGAGCCTTTTCTTGTTCGTAAGTGTCAGGTCCAACAGAGCACCTCTCCTTGCTGGCTCCTCTATCACTTCGGTTGCAAAGTTGTTGTCAGTGCTCTCCAGGAACCTCCAAGGCTGCTTATGCCCCACTGTGTTCTCCCTCCAGCAGATATTGGTGTGGCTAAAGTCTGCCATGAGGACCAGGGCCAGGGAACAGGAGGCTACTTCTAGCTGTCTGTAGAAGGCCTCATCCCCTTGTTCTTCCTGATCAGGCAGGTCAGAGCAGGCACCCTCTACATCAGGCAGCTCCTTCCCCATGGAGATGCCTGATGCCCTGGGCTGGGGTTGCCCTGGCCGTCCTCCCACACCAGCCTGCCCTGCTCCCTGGCTGGGGGAGGTGGGATGGGCTCGGGGGCGTGAGGCCCTGCCCTGCCAGCCCCTGTGGGGAGTGCCTGCAGTGCCCGTTCATCTGATGGCAGCCTAAGCCAAGGTTTGTGGTAGAGGCTCAGTGTTTTATTATTCTATCTAATAAAGCTGGGAGAAAAAAATTGACAGGCTTTCATCTGAAAGCTCTTTTTCACATCTGAAATAGATGCCGTGAAGTTCAAAGCAATTGCTCCAAGTTCAATTAGGTGCCTAGAAGCTGCACTACCTAAAGGAAAAGGTGGCTAGAAACTTATGGGTTAAAGGAGAGAAATGCTAAGAATATCTCTTGCAAAGGACAGAGAGAGACACAAGTGATTTACAGCCTGTGTGGAAAGTGGAGAAGTTAGCGGTGAAGAGGATGTAGCACTTGCATGTACTGAAATTCAAAATTGAGCCAGGAAGGAAAAATGACCTGGAAGTCCATTTCAATCAAGCTGAACTTCAAAAGGGAGCTTTCTTCAAATGTGGGCATCAATTTAAAAAATAGGAGAAGCTGAAAGATTGAAAAAGATGATAAGCCATGAAGAGACTTTTTGAGATACCATGTTAAACTGAGAAGTGCCTACTATCTTGCTGAAAAGCCTCTTAGACAGAAAAAGAAAAAAAATAAAACCACAAAACCCCAGACCAATTAGAAATGACAGCGAAGGGAACTACTAGAACTTGACAGAAATCATGTCCAAACGAGAAAACCAGGAAATTCTGGCAAACGAAAATTATATCTCCAGTGAGATGTATCAAATACCAGTTTGAGAGGCAAATTGCTAATAAAAAACACTTTCAAACACATCCAAACCATGATGTCTGCCAGAAATTCAGTGCAGCTTCAAGTGAGACAGTCAAGAGGTGGAAGTATTACTTAGCAAAGATACGGCCATAGGAAAAAACTTCCATGAATACAGCTCATTGAGAACAAGGTGAAGGAGCCCCCTGTGACAGGTGAAGAACAATCTCAAACTGAAGAGGTTTTGAAACAAATCAATACACTGACAAGCAAAAAGAAGGCAGGATGGCAACCATCAAATGGGTCTGGGGTAACTCAGCATGAAATTGCTGATTTGCTAGTTGCAATGCGTCTGGTGTCAGAGAAATAGTCAATGGCCAGTATAATTTCAGACTCTAAAAAAGGCTCCAGGGTGATGCTGAAATCTATAGAGCAATAAATCTAACACTTTTACCTGGCAGAATCAGGAGGAACTGTAAGAGCAGCTGTGCTGGGTAGGATTCCACATGCATTTTTTTCCTGAGGAAGTTGTGCCTCACGAATCTGGTGGAAATGTCTATAGGATTTTACAGACTTTGCGGCTAATGGTAATGCAGATGGAAGATTTTGTCAGAAGCTTTTGCAAAACGATCACTGCACATTCCGAAGAAATAAAAAGGGAAGATTCTCCCTATTTTAAGCTAGAAAGTAGGAAATGACAGAAATAATGGAAAGCCTTCACTGTGGAAAGAAGCTGTGGCTGGGGTCCCACAAGTATTTGCACACTGCCCTTTACCATTCAATATATTCCTCAGTGAGCTAGCAAAGAATGACTAGTAGAATGACAAAAGTTTTCAGTTGGTACAAAATTGTTAAGGGCAGTCAGTATTAATGCCAAGCTCAAAGTTGCAGAAGGTTATCACGGTCCTGGATGACTGGGCGATCAAACGGTGGATGAAAATTTAATGTCAATGACAGCAAAGTAGGTGGAAAAATAACTCGTAGCTATTAGTCCTTAGGAAATAGATCTCTGAGTCACTGTGGATAATTTTCTGAAAACGTCAGCCCAGTACTGAGCAGTGATCAAAAAAGTAGATGGGATATTTTTACTTACTTTGAAGGTAACTAGAGTACAAAATAGGAGTTCCCATTATGTCATTCTGTCTTGCTCCAATGCACATGTCTTGAAGACTGCTTGTTGTTGTCTTAGTGTGGTGGGTTGACCCTGGCTGGATGCCAGGTGCCCACCAAAGCTGCTCTATCACTCCTCCTCAACTGGTCAGGGGAAAGAAAATAGAACAAAAGGCTCGTGGGTCAAGATAAGGGCGGTGAGAGATCATTCACCAATTACCGTCACGGGCAAAACAGACTCGACTTGGGGAAATTAGTTTAATTTATTACCAATCAAATCAGAGTAAGGTAATGAGAAAATTAAAACTAAATCTTAAACACCTTCCCCCCACCCCTCCCTTCTTCCCAGGCTTAACTTTACTCCCGATTTCTCTACCTCCTCCCCTCCAGCAGCGGAGGGGGACAGGGAATGGGGGCTGCGGTCAGTTCATCACGCGTTGTCTTTGCCGCTCCTTCCTCCTCAGGGGAGGACTCCTCACACTCTTCTCCTGCTCCAGCGTGGGGTTTCTTCCATGGCAGACAGTCTTCCATGAACTTCTCCAACATGAATGCTTCCCACAGGCTGCCGTTCTCCATGAACTGCTACAGTGTGGGTCCCTTCCACAGGGTTCAGTCCTTTAGGAACAGACTGCTCCAGCGTGGGTCCCCCATGGGGTCACAGGTCCTGCCAGCAAACCTGCTCCAGCGTGGGCTCCTCTCTCCACAGGTCCACAGGTCCTGCCAGGAGCCTGCTCCAGCATGGGCCTTCCATGGGCTGCAGCCTCCTTCAGGCATCCACCTGCTCCGGTGTGGGGTCCTCCCCAGGCTGCAGGTGGATATCTGCTCCACCATTAACCTCCATGGGCTACTGGAAAGTCAACAAAATGATCAGACAGTGAGGATAAAATAATCAAAAGAAAATGTTTTTCCCTGGTACACTGCCAAATGATGAAATACAGGCTGATAGAATCCAAAAATATCAGAGGATTTGAATCAGATCAGACAAGTTCATCAATGATCTAGATAAAGCCACTGGCTCACAAAGTCCATTAATTTCTGTTTGCTGGAAAATGAAGGCTATTCCAGGGATTGGAGTCCTGTTTCTTATGCCCTTCTCCTCAGCAAGCACTGTAGGAGACTGCGTGGACGCTGGTCTGACCCAGTATGGCTCTTCATATGTTGCTGTAGAGCTCTGGCCTTTACCTACTCTCTCATCTGCCAGGTCACCACTTTTCAAGACCAGTCAGTATAATGCAATATAATGAAGCTAAGCTTTCTGGGGGAGGTGATCCTTCCCCGCTACTCAGCCCTGGTGAGACCCCTCTGCAGTGCTGTGTCCAGTTCTGGGCTTCCCCAGGACAAGAGAGAGATGGACACGCTGGAGCAAGTCCCGCCAAGGGCCACAAAGACAATGAAGGGCTTGGAGCATCTGACATAGGAGGAGAGGCTGAGAGAGCTGGGACTGTTCAGCCTGGGGAAGAGAGGGCTCAGGTGGGATCTCATCGATGTGTATAAACAAACACATGATGGAAGGAGTAAGGAAGACGGAGCCAGGCTCTCCTCCGTGGTATCCAGTAACAGGACTAGAGGCAATGGGCATAAACTGAAATACAAGAAATTCTGTTTAAATATAAGAAACAACTTTTTCACTTTGAGAGTGACTGAACGCTGGAACAGGACTTTGCTAGGAGAGGAGCATATCCTACCAATGCAAGAATTCATCACTTCAGACCCCTCCTAGATCACAGTCCAACATTTTTAGCTTAAAGCAGCAGGGAAAGTGCTTTGTGCTGTGTTTGGCAGGAGTGGTCCAGACATGCACTCCTCCAGCCGCCCAGCTGCAGGGCACTAAGGTCTGATGGGGAAAGCTGGGGGGCAGCAAACCTGTCGTGCGCTCCAGCAAGCAGCATCAAAGAAGGACAGTCAGAGCAGAAACTATGTTTGCAATTCCCGTCCCCAATTTGCAGAATAAGCTTTAAAAATATGATTGTATTAGTTTAAAGTAGGTGGGAGCCAAGATATTTTTATAGTATTTAAACACTAGCTAGGGTGGGGGCCAGAAACTTGGTCTGCAAGTGGAGTGCTTCAGCCAGCAAAACCACCCCGTATTATTCACCTTGCCATGCATAGTAAAGCTGGTTATATAAAATGGCAGAGCTTTTCTAGCATGTACATTTTTTGGACATCCATAAAGTCTATAGAGTGTGTCATGCTATGAGATCTGAGCTTAAAACTCTGCTCCAAATTTGGTAGAGGATGAACTTTGAGTCTGGGTCCTTCTCAGCCCTCATACATAGCCTCCACCCGGCTGCCAGGTACAGACGCACACCCCCCATCTGAATCTGTGCTAAGTTCTTGCACTGGGTCTGGCTGGGATGGAGTTAACTTTCTTCATAGCAGCCCCTGTGGTGCTGTGTTTTGGATTTGTGGCTAAAGCAGTGTTGGTGACACATCAAGGCTTTCTCTTTGTTTCCCACTCTGCCCTCTCAGTGAGTACGCTGAGGGTGGGAAAGACAATGGGAGGGGACACAGCTGGGACAGCTGACCTGAACTGGCCAAAGGGATTTTCCATACCACACAACATCATGCTCAATCAGCTCAATCATCAGCAATAAAGACTGAGGTAAAGGAAGAAGGTTTTTGGCTTCCAAGGTGGCCATTGTTTGGAGACCAGCTCATCATCCATCTGCCTGTGGGGGTGGCGTGTGATTGCCTTTGTTTTTCTTGGGGTTTTTCCCCTCCTCTTTTCTTCACCTATTAAACTGTCTTTATCTCTACCCACAGATTTTCTCACTTTTTTTTTTCTTGTTCTCTCCCCCTTTCCTGCTGGGGGTAATGGGGTGAGCAAGCAGCTGTGTGAGTGTTTGGCTGCTGGCCAGGTTCAACCCACCACCACTCTCCATCCTGAAGGTGATTTTATTCAGTGCCTGCCAAGTCTGAGACATCTTCCTGGACTTCAGAATCACAGCCAGTAGCAGAGAACTGCAGAGCAATTCTTGGAGAAAGTTGCCTCTCCTGCCTTTGCAGCCATACCATCCTGCGTGGTACGCTGCAGCCAAGGATCCACCAGAGAGGAGAAATGCTCCATACAAGCTGTCTTCGCCTTGCAGTTCGCGTAACCCACCACAGGGAGACAGCTGCAATACGTCTCTGAAAAAGAAACAGGCCGAAAATATCAGGCTGAGGAATTTGTATGGAAACTATTACACACCACTGTGCAGAGATTTGGCTGCTGTGGGCTTGCCCTTTTCTGAAGCAATGAGTTTGGTTGCTGCAGACTGAAGCCCGTAAGCAGCTTTTACCTCTGGGCGGTTCATGGGCCTGGGGAATGACCTTGGCCTGGGTTGCAAGGGGGCCTGTTAGCAAGAGCATTGCTGCCCTTATTGCAGAAGAAGGGAAATACGGAGTGAGGGATGCAATATACTGTAGAGACAGAAGGGCCCACAGTTAAGGCAGCTCTACACCATGTTGGGGAAATGGATTTTGCTCCTGCTTATGCTATAGCTTTCCTGGCTGAGGCTGGGAATTTCACTTGAACCATGCTTTGCATTGGTACCCCTGAATGTCTGAGCTTAATTTTGTGGGAACTTGATCTGAGATCCAGACTGGGAAAGTACCTGGCCCTAAAAGTATACAGTGCTAACCGACCTCACGCTGGACCCCTGAGGTTAACTTCCACTTCTGAGCTTCACTGCCGTGCTCCAGGGCCCCACGTGTGAAACAGGGCAGATGATAACACCCCACCTCTCGCAGGGGTGTTGGGAAGAGCCATGAAGAACAGCAGAGGGTAACCTAGAGCAAATTAAAAATTCAGGCTCTTTAAAACAGACAAATAAAGTGGGAGGAACACGCATGCAGGAGGTCTGAAAATGCTCTGGCAGTAAGTGGTGGTTCCTGAAGTGCTGTCGGGTATGTGCACTGAATGAGACAAGGACCATGAACTTGCAGCTGAAATCTGTAGCATTATGCATGAGCACAAAGGGACTAAATGAAGATTGAAGAGGTAATTTTATTTTTGGCACTTCCCAATTCTGCATGCTTGACTGCACTCAAGCACATGTCTGTTTGAGCAGTTTATTGTATGCAAATGACTTTAAAATTTTCAGTAATATCCAGGCTTTCCTTCCCTTGTGGAAGGATTTGCAATTAAAATCGTCAATACTTACCTGTTGTTAGGGCACCAGTGAGATTCTCTATCCAGCCACTCAGCTACTCAACCTCTCCAAATGTGGGAATTTGTATCCCCCGAGCACCTCCCCTTCCACCAGCTGGCATCAGCAAGCCCTGGCCGGGAGCAGGAGCCTCCCGGTGCCAGGTGTGCCCCAGCAGGACATTATCTCCACGCAGCATGGGGCCTTGGTGACTGCCACCAACAGCCCTGTGACAGGTTCCTCAGCCACAAGCCTCCATGCTCCGTGGGTGCCTAAGGGTGATGGTGAGTCTACAGGATACGTTTTAATTGACTAGTGGGAGAACATACCAGTCCCGAAGTCCCCAGTAACCCACTTACATGTGGGATTCTGCATCTGCAAATAGGACTTTGAACATCAGCCCCATACATGCTCTTATCACAGGCAGCGCTGGGCATGGCGAGCTTTGGCCCAGACCCCATTTTGGAGGTTTCACACTGGGCTAGGATGAGCAGTTTCCTACAAGCAGTTTTTTGAAGGTCTGGGTTCCTTGGGTGCTTTCATGGCTTTGCACGAGGCGCCCAGACGCCTGACAGGCTGTGGGGCAGCTTGGTGCCATGGCAGAGCACACTGCAGCCTGAGGCACAGCGATGCCACTGACCTACCACCACCACCGTTGGACAGCTTTCCACCATACTGCCGTCAGGCCTCATCCGAAGTGTCCCCAGTTCTTTAAACCTCACCTTTAAACCAAGCTTTCAGGACCTCAGAGCAGCCTTGCAGCTCTTTCCCTTAGCTTTTTCTTCCATGCATTTAAAAAAGTACAGATGTTCCCACCAAGCACAGCATGCCAGCAGTGAAAGCACCAGGGTCATCTGCAGATGTAACAGCTGAAAAGAGCTGTTACAGGGAGGGGAAGAGAGAAGGCACAAGCCTTTGGTTGGGCCTTTTTGCTCTCTACTGAAATATTAGAGAGAGAAGAAGGAAGGAAAACAAAAATAAAAGAAGAGAAGAGAAGAGAAGAGAAGAGAAGAGAAGAGAAGAGAAGAGAAGAGAAGAGAAGAGAAGAGAAGAGAAGAGAAGAGAAGAGAAGAGAGAAACAGGAGAAAAAGGCAGGAAGGAAGAAAAGAAAGGAAGAAAGAAAGAAAGAGAGAAAGAAACAAAGAAAGAAAGAGTGGAGGGAAGGAAAAGTATATTTGCTGTATACTAGAGCAGACAAACTGGATGGCAGAAGAAATGCATTAGTTATGTATTCCCAGGGGCCTGGAATATGGAGTCTCTGCTAACAGTTACCATATTTTGCAGGATTATTAAAAAAAAGCAAAGGAAACCAAGCTTCTGGCTACATGAAGCAAAATAAACTAAATATGAGGACTCTTAATTATCTGGGGGATTGATATTATTTACTGTGAGTACAGCTTACACATTTGGAGATAGTAACCATGTAAGAGATTTCACAATGCAACACAAGCAACTTAGGCAAAATCCGTTCTGCCTGGGTTACCTGGAACGGACCCAGTGTCAGAAGGTCTTGTTAGAAATCAACATTTACCAAAAAAAGCAGTGGTGCCTGTAGCAGTAGCCTGTTACTCACTGTACAAGGACCTGGTGACTGCCATAGGCACCCGTCACTCAGCAAGTGAGGAAATTCAGCCTTGGAGTGCTGCTGCGCAGCTGACGGGAGCAGCTCCACGGTGCTCGGTGGAGGGTAGGACAAGTGCCCGGCCGCCGAGCAGGGCGGCCCTGCTCGGTATGGCTGCCACCTGCAGTTATTAGGATGTGAAATACAGTTCTGAGGTCAGCTGCTCACTCAACACCAAGCAGCTTTCAGCGATTGTATACGAGCATAAACCTGGTCTGCCTAGATCAAACACCGAGAAGTTCACACAGGCACCATCCACTCTCCTTTCCACCATGAGGGTACTCTCACACACAGACCGTAGGCTCTGAAGGTTTCCTGCAATTTTCCTATCCCCTTGGCAACTAGGTTTTATTTTTATTTATTTTTATTTATTTGTCTGTTTATTCCCAGGGTTGAAAAGTCTGCCACATGCTTCTCTCTGCTCTGAGTAACTTCGAACACAAAAGAGCCAGGAATAACTCCTTTGCTGCACTGTCAGTGCTTGATACAGTCACTTCTTTCATCTACTGGGTGAAGCAATCAAAGGCGATAGAAAGCAACAAGCTGGGTAGCTGGCGGCAGAGGGAGAAGCGACATCTGAAAGACTATCACAATTCAGGTAACCTCTAGCAGTAAACATGCATTTCAGACCCTCTGTGCCACGGGTCTCTGCCCAGAGCCATCGACGGTCCCCACCGTCCCCAGCGGAGCTGGCTCTCCCTACCTGCGCACTGCCAGATGCCACTGTCCAGTGCTCCCACACTGCTTCAGCTGCCCAGAAAGGACACTAAGCGTTGGCCTAACCTTTTCAGTGCCTGGATCCAGAAAAAGACTTCAGTAGTCTGCAATAGGCAGGACATCAGCACCTTATCCCACTCTTATCCTGAAAGTTTGTAGACACTCGTGTCTATTAAGTGTTCAAAATTAGCTATTGCACATGCCCAAAACTGTCGGTACCACAGAAAGCATCTCCCATACAAGCTCCTTTGTGCTTTTTTTATCATTCTGGATGTTGATAGGTAGTAGAAAACCTGGTGTCTGTAACCTCCGCAGCATGAAGGACACTGGGTTCACTCTCACTTTTTAATGAGACTGTCCTACTCACCAGACTGTAGACCAGGTTGAATCTGTTCCGCTTTGCAGGAAGCAGCAGCTGAAGCCTGGGTCCAGGCACTCTCCTCCGAGTCACTTCTGGCCCTTTTGCATGGAAGAGTCACCAGAAAAAATGCAGGACCAGCTGCAGGACTTTTCTCTCAGGTGAGCACCTAAAGCACCAACCTGGACAGCCACATACCCCAGCCTAACGGATTTGTATGCTTTGCTGAACATCAGCCCAAGTGCGGTGTAATGGGGAAAACTCCCCTCTGGCCTGCCGGGCGGTGGAAGTGAGAGGTTGAAGTCCTCTGGGAACGCTTACTAGAGAAAAGCAGGGTAGGAACAGCATTGCCGTGCCTTGTTTGAAAAATTAGGTGCTTTACTGCTGTGAAGAACAGCTTCAGCACATCTCCCTGGGAGGTTCAAAGATGTAAACTGCAATCAGGCCTTGGCCCCTACCTCCAGGCTGCAGGATACCTGTGTGACTGAGCTGTAGAGGGCTTCACCCCACCCCGGGCACTGCCTTCCTCCCTTTTCAGCATCCTGGCTGCAGATCTCCTAACCTGCTGCTGCAGACAACGCAGTGAAAAAGTGGACTCCTACTGCCCCCTCCCTCCAGCGCCTGCACTGCGTCTGGTCAGTCATCCACTGGAGCAAAGGGAAGAATTGATAGAATTGATCCCCATCAGATGGGGATAACACTAAGTTATCTATAAGAAAATCAGTAAGTTTTTCTTACAGATCAGTTCCCAAGACTTGTGAGAGTGTCAGTACAACAGGAAGCTACTACCATTGCCTCGAATGAGCACTGAACGCAATTCATGCTTACTGAACAACTCCAGTTCCCATTTACTCATTCTGCAGAAGTTGTATCTGAGCGAAAGCTTACAGGAAGCAGGCTTTACAGGAGAAGCAATGCAGAACAGAGCAGCTACTTTTGCAGGGCAAGAGCTGAGCTGAGGTTTTGACCATGTTTTAATTTGAGAAGCATCTTATTTCGCCAAAAAAAAAAAAAAGAAATTTTCTCTAGTAAGCGTTCAGAGACTTCAACCTTTTACTTCTGCCTTTATAGCAGGACAGAGGGGAGTTTTCTCTTCCTCATTCTGCTGCACATAGGCTGACATTCAGCAGAGAATACCGAGCACGGTGGCTCTCTTTTTTAAAGGGGTTTCAGTGCTGGAATCAGGTCACCACTAGGGCAAGTTATTTTTCCTCTGCTTTCCCCTTTAAATACATCTCCTAACCACCACTCCATCTGAAATCTTCATCTCACCTTCTGTAACAGAGACAAGCCTTTGGGAACTAGTCTTTCCTGGAAAATGAAGCCAATGCATCAAGTCAGCTGTTAACTTTGCAAAGGTGCTGTCTGAGATAAGGGCTTGCATGAACTATTGCACAGCTTCTTAACTACTACGTTTTGTAGAGCAGAGTTTTAAGGTACTTCAGGCATTCTTATCTCTTATTAACTGGGTTAACTAGTATATGCAAGCAAGATTGATTTTTATTAGCTTGAAGTATCATATTTTATTCAAGTGATAAGAAATACCATAATACATTATGCATCTGCCAGTTATAGTCCATTTTAGTTGGTTCCAAAACCTAAGCAGTATATGAGTACGACAGTTTATCTAGTTAAACTGAAAAAACAGCATTCCACACAACCAGTACTGGAGATGTCAACCATATAGTAATTCCAGCATTATGTTATGGCTTTCCAGAAAGTCATGAAATTAACAAATTAGAACATATCAAAATCCATTTTCCAAAGACTTATTGAAATAGCGACAGGTTGCTCATACTGTGCTGGAAAAAGCAGTTTCATTGAATTCAGATAATTAAAAACAGTATTGCAGCACAAGATATTGCTATTTGTAAACTAGACTCCATTGTAAACGCTAATCCTTCAGGGAGAGTCAGTTTGCAAGATCTAAGACCTATTTCCTAGAATAATAATCTTGCGCTCATGGAAAAAACTGCAAAAAGGCACTTGAAAGCTGTTTCTTCCTTTGACATGGACTTTTAAATCTCGCTGGTAAGAATTTCTCCTGCATTAACAAGTACGCATCTTCACTTCAGCTTTACTCCAAGTCATCATGATGCTGGGAAGTTTCATTAATAACCTGTTGAAAACCAGACATTTGCATTAAGTTATAGTAGTAAGATTACTGTTTGTTTAGAGTTAGAATTGGAACATCCACTGCCACAGAAATGTGAACAAATAGGTATCAACTCTCACTTATAAATGAGAAGTTCTAGTTGGTTAATGGTGTGCAGAAACCATTTAAGCTTTATTGACTTAGTCTGAAGACAGTATCTTCTCCCAAGCAAGTACCTCTGTTTACTGCCGCATTTTTCTCAGGTGATGTGAGAAATCTTTTGAGAACTTGCTAACTCAGCTGAACTTAAGTACTCACTACACAGGTATCTGTCAGCCACTTCAGGTTTTACTATCAGATGAATTTTGTGATCATTTCCACAGAAGCCTGTTTGCTACGTCTGTATGTTTAGCCATGCAGCCTTGACTGCCAGATGCTGTTCTACTCAATACTTACTACCATATATAGGTTGCACTGACCAGCCCATAAACTATTTTAAGGTAACCAGCTGTGATTGATAGAAATAAAATCAAAGTTACCACCAACCTGTCCATCTCTAGTTTCAACGGTCTTAATTAGAAGTGTCCTCTTTGAGTGAGTGTCAACCATTGGCTGAGACTCAATGTTGGTTTCTGCAGAAGAAAAATGTATTATTATCAATAGTCTAGATGAAGTACCTCCTCAAAGAAATAAGGTGTGACAGATTTTAGTGTCTGCTTTCAGAATCCCAATTTAGTATATGAAGAAGTCTCCTGCTCTAAATGATAAGCTAATCTTCTCCATTTTCTCCCTATTCCCCTTAAAGCACCTTCAGCGGGTGTCTAAACCAATCACTCACTATGTACTGTACTGAGATTTAAAAATATCTGTGCCCAGGAACAAAGTAGCTTCCCCCATCCATGGTTAAGTAATTGCAAATATTGTAGTTATATCTAAGAAAAGCACTCACATGCAACTGTATTTATACAAACTCAAATACTAGAGTAAAAGGAACTATCCAGAACCCTTTCGCTAATGATAGCACAGCTGTCTAAACTGAAGTAACAGAAACAGCTTACCCCTCAGGTTCAAAGAAGCAAAGGTTGGAATAGGCATGTTAATCCTGAGGGAAAAACAGAAATGGGTAAAATCAGACATGGATATAGAGTGTCTTCTAGTAACTGCTGGTTAGAAAACAGTCTACATGTGATTTTTACCTGCTCTCTTCACCCTCCAGCAGTTTTCTGTAGGTGGCAATCTCAATATCAAGAGCCATCTTTACATTCAGCAGGTCCTGGTACTCGCGGAGGTGGCGAGCCATTTCTTCCTTCATGTTCTGAATCTCATCCTGCAGACGGCCAATAGTGTCTTGGTAGTTAGCAGCTTCAACAGCAAAATTCTCCTCCATTTCACGCATCTGGCGCTCCAGGGATTCATTCTGGAAGAGAATAATGAAGTCAAGCACTGCTGCAGTTCAGCCACCCTTCCTTCCTCCACCTTCAGCCACCCTCAAAGCCCTTCAAATATTTAAAAAAAGGGAAGTTGAGTTATGTTAGCCTCCTTTCTGAAAGTGCCCAGACATGTCCCAAATTTATCATCTCCTTATCTTCCTCTTGCAAAGTCAAGGCATGTTATTCTGCTACTTGATCTGAGGTGTGCCATGTATTTGTTCTACCAGGTGGCAAAGCAATCCCCTACAGCAAGTCCAACACATGCAGTACAAGTCAGCATGCAGGCAGTCCTCAGTGAGGGGATTTGCAGGTGTACTATACACTGTTAAATCCATTTCAAGCCAGCCTTTAAGGTAATCAGGTTCTAGAAACCGCAAGATTTGCGCCTCCTTTCCACTGCTCCTCCAGCTTTTTTTATAGCTTCAGCTGTACCTGACAGACAAGCCACAAACACTTCCAGAAAGCGTTATTTAAGCAGCAAATATTGTAGCAGGGGAATGAACTCATTGTTTATACCTTAAGTAACATTAGTTCAGCGTATCAATCTAACCAGTGCACTGTTGTGCATGCAGGCAAATTGAGCCCATAGCATCCTTTTCAAAAAGTACTAATATGCTGCTGTATTGCATGGGAGATCAGCCGCATGCACATTTATACCTAAACTATTAAACTGCAGTGCAGTGCTTAAAGCTGCGAAGGGAAGAATGTCCCAACAACTGCCGTCTTCTACTTACGCTTCCCTTAAGGGCATCAACTTCGCAGGTGAGAGACTGAATCTGTCTGCGGTATTCATTAGCTTCTTGTTTGGCCTGGCGCAGGGCATCGTTGTTCCTATTAGCAGCTTCAGAGAGATCTGCAAACTGTGGAAATCCCCAGTTTGGTTAGCGTAATGCTTCAACAGAAACAGTATAACAGACTTTTTTTTTGGACACAGCATTTGAGGGCAAGTGAAGCCATTACAAGTCCTAACACCTGAAACATTCAAATATTAGCATTACTCTTAAAATGCCTTTCTATTTCTAGTTGCTAAATTGGAATTCAGAGTTAAACCTTTCATATTTGTTTCCCCACCCTGTATGTTTCCTATCTTTTCATCATTTTTTCACCCATTCATTCACTGTTTTCTCCAGCATTTCATCCAAAATCTGCTTCCAGGTACAAGCATAGGAAAGACTCCAAGTACGAACCCATTACATTGATGCTGTCCTTATGGGACAAAGTAACATTTTCAGCTGTACTCTTCCCAGACTAGGAGTTTAAAGACGATGCTGTGCCATGGCTGTGTTCGCATCCAGTAGAGACAGAAGGAACAGAGTGTTACAGCAAAGCTGCTATGTACAGTTAGAGTGCCTGATGCACCTGAACAGATTTTACTTACTTTGGACTTGTACCACTCTTCAGCTTCCTGAAGATTCTTAGCAGCAACGCTTTCATACTGTTGGCGAACGTCACGCAGGGCAGCAGTAAGATCAGGCTTAGAAACATCCATATCAATTTGGATGTGCTGTTCCTGGAGTTGGGCCTGCAGTTCTCGGATTTCCTTGGAGAAGCAGACACTCAGTGTTATTACATGGCAACATATAGAACGTACATAGGTGGAGACTCTGGGCCAGAACCAGTGAAGAGCTTACTTGCTCACTAGACTGTCAGCATCTAATCACAGGCCTCATTCTTCAGCTTACCTCGTCATGAAGCTTCTTCAAGAAGACAATCTCCTCTTGCAGGGACTCAACTTTGCGCTCAAGATCAAGACGTGCCAGAGAGGCATTGTCAACATCCTGACCAGACAGAAAACACTGATTAGCAATCTTGCAGAACTGTGGTGTGAAGTAGTCTTATGGCAAGTTCAGTAGCACATAGACTGATGCTACACCTGAGCTTCTTGGTAAGACAATATGAAATCAAGAGCGGGTGAAAAACTTTTTGCCACCTCCTACTCTAGGCTCAAAGACCACTATATGCACCTTTATTGTGATTTGGGGAACTATACAGCATATGTGGATTACTTCATCTTTGCCAACATATTGCTAAGCATGATCAAGAGCACACAGATCGTGGTGGGTGTAAATCCTGCTTGAGGATGAAGCAGATACTTCGGTCAGAAGCCAGCAATAAGCTCTTTCAACTTGACTACCCTGAAAAAGAGTTAGTCTTGCAATTTGCAGACTTCCATTTTTTTTCTCCAGTGGGGCTTGAAAGTGCAACCCATGTTCCTACATGCCTCTCAGTGGGCTTAATTTCTTGTTTACTTCTTATGGACTCCTTCATTATCAACCACAGAGCCCTTTGGGTCCACAGACCTTAGCTTGAAAAAAACAATCCTTGTAAATGCTTGTACCTCACTAGCTTTACAAGTTTTACTTCTCCAAGTGGTTCAACAGATCTCCCTTGAGAAAAAGAAAGTATGACCATAAACACAAATCGAGTTAGTCATCATTGCCTACACCCTCACATTAGCTGGCAAAGACTCCACCTTTTGCTGGACAGAGATAGTCTTAATCAACAGCAAAAATTCATTTAAGGCACAACAGAAGATATGCCATGAATGTTACATGGGAGCAGCTTGAATTAGTTAAAAAACATAACTTAAGACTAAACATTGACTGGTAACTTCTCACATTTTAAATGTGCAATTAAGACAATTTGTTTGCAAAGGGGGCAATTGTTCCTTTCATACTGGTTATATACACAGCTGCATGCTTATGTTCACATGGTATTAACATATCAGGTTTTCGCAGCTTACTCTGAAGCTATTTTGGATTTGTCCAAAATGTAAGCATTCCTAATCAGCAGTTCTCACTCTTATGGCACCTTTGAAATAGGGAATGTTTTCTTTAGACTCCTAGAAAGCCATTCCTTGGATCACTCCTACTCTGGAGTAAGGTTCTTGCTCCAGAAGAATTCTTCTGTTTTCTTTATCCAGCAAAACACTCCTTTGATGTGTTATTCTATAACTTCCCTATCAGCTCCAGTTTTACACGCACAGTTCATATTGGCTCTATTTTTCAATTCAAAGAATTCCTTAATTCATTTGTTCTCCTCCCAAAAATCTTGAAGATGATTCTGGATGGCAATTACATGGCTATGACCTAACATGTTTACACGATTAGACAGACAAAAGAGTGGATTTTATAGAAATCTGCATACTGAAGACTATGAATTTTTTCAGAACAACTGAACAGCTACAGGATTTTTAGCAGCTGATAAACCAAAAACATCTTAAATTGAAGACACTTCGAATATTCAGTGGGTACTTTACTGTATACATTATCATTAAGTTAGGGAGTAAAGAATCAGTGTATCTGTATTTCCTAAATGTATGGAATAAGCTACTTGTAGCCTAAGCAAATGAGGTGTAAGACATATAACATGCAATTGGACTACACATTGATTTTATCCTCGGAGATTCTTTAACGCCAGTCACGTAGTTTTCAGGGCTGAACATCCATGTTTACTTCAGACAAACCTCATGTTAGCCAGGAGCTGACCTGTTAGTCCTGCCATAGGCTCAGGATCTAATCCTTGCTGCCAGAGTAGCTGGCAAAGCCACAGTAAATAACTTTCTCACTAATTGTGATGCTTGTTTTGTCCCAAAGGAAAGAACTCACTGAACCTTTAGGTTTATTTTATGTAGTACACGCCTCAGCATATGAGCAAAACCACGTCTTTGTTCAGGAGAAGAATTAAATTAAAGTTGAGTACATCTGAGTTGAACAGTCTCTAAAGCAGGCAGCTTTTAGAAATATAAAGTTTAAGCACAAATATTTGTTTATTTTCTTTTAAAATACTGAAGTATACAATGGCTCCATCAAGTAAAAAGTAAATTTGATGCTACTTCAGAACAGTAAAGTATCTGAAGTGTTCCGAACCCATGTATACAACTTTCCAGAGCAAGAATATAATGGTTTAATAAAAAACTGTGGTTTTTTTTTTTTTACAATGGAAAGCACGACACATGTTTCAACTTCAGTGTTCTATGAATTTAATTTCACTTGCAGGAGAGCAATAGTTACACTGAAACAGATTTAGTTTTCAAAACCTGCATGTTAAGCCTACCCTTTCATGGTAACAAACAATTAGATATTACTGTGGTTCAAATCAAACACACTAGCATGCACCAGTTATGTCACGAGTGGATTTAGTATAGTGTTTCCACAGACAATGATTTGCAATACTTATGCATAAGCTACACCTTAAGAGGTTAAATGGATCCAGTTCTCAATGTGCTGCACACACAGATTTGCTAGAGGCTGAGCTCTGAAACGACCCCTCTCCACAGTGCAGGGAAGAGCTGGATAATGAATGTGGGTTATGCACAAAGCCAAGTTCACTTAAAAGCCTAGAGCCTTCACAAAGTTTAATTGGTTTGAAATAGAGGTAGACATGCCTTGAAGTGCACCAATTAAGTATGAAAGATCATTTAAGCCAGCCTTAAGCCAAAGGATCCTTCAACTGAATTCAGCAATGAATCAGAATAGATTAGGTTCTCTAAAACTTAAATGCTTCTGCACAGAACTTCACACTATGTTAAACTGGCTTAGCATTCAAAAAAACAGAAGCTGAAGTTAAGGCAATGCCTTGTAACTGTCCTGTTTCAAACTTCTGTCCCCAGAACGCCAGCACAGACTCTGCATTCCCAGACTCCAAATCGGAGTGGCTGTCTCAGTTTCCACGTGTTATCTTACGAAGACCCCTGTTCTCCTTCAGAGACTATAAATATACTGTAGTCAAAAGCCTCGCCCAGAGAAACACTGACAATCAAGTGATGATTTCCTGAATGGTGACATCTACTAACATCTGTGAAGAGCTTTGGGACAAAGTCAGCCTGTGCCCAGCTGTCTGGGCAGTCAGTTCCAGCCGGGAGGAATGCCACCGCTGCTGTTTCACACCAGCAGTTTTAGGGAAGAGACCTTGTTTTGAGAAGGCACATTCCTAAATATCTCCTAGTCCAAACAAGGCTTAATCCACATTGAAAGCTGGTTTCGCACAAGTGAAAACCTGAGCTTAACACTTTTTGAACACGGTTTGGGCAGTTGTTTCTGGCTGTCATGTTGGTTTTAGTTTATCTGAATAACATCGTAGCACTCTACAGAGACTAAACTCTAACGTGACTTGTTTCCTATGTTAACATCTTTGCTTACAGAGGATTGAATTCTATGTTCTTAACGGACATCCAGGAGGCAGACTTGACTGCTGTGACCTCGCCCAAAATTGTCTACTTCTTGTCAGCAGACAACACCCATAGGGGAAATTTTGAATTTGAAACTGTTGTCCAGTAATGCACTGACCAAAGCGATTCATTAAAAAGGAGCTCCTGGACCATATACACGATAGACACTTTTCGCTAGAAATACGCCCGCACCATTACACATTTAGTAAGAATGCAGCCCACTGCGCCCTCCCCTCGGACACAAAGGGATCTATTATTTCAATCTGCTGCCACCACACTTGCCATAATGCCTGTATCTGCATTCCACGGTGAATCCCATAGAAACCATTAATACCCTTCAGCCAAGCGAGCAGATGGCCCCCTTTCACTTTTATTGGATCGGAAAGCGATTCCACGTCGGAGCGCTTTTTGTGAAACAGGCTAGACTTGGATAAAGCAAGACAATAGTTTCCCTCCCCTCCCCTCAGCCCGCAGCATCCCCCTAAAGAAAACAAGGAGGGCTCTCCGTGAGAACCGCTGGAATTCCTTTGTGCGAGGGAAGCAAACTCCTGCAGTCCCGCCCTCCCGTCCCAGGCACCCCACCACCACCTCGGGCTCTCCCCTCCTACAGCTCCCTCCCGCCAGTCCCCGCAAACCTGTCTGAAGGACTGCAGGGTGTTCTCGGCCTCCTCCCTCTGAAGCATCTCCTCTTGCAACCTGGAAGGGGCGAGACAGCGGTGAGGAGAGAGCGGGGGTCCCCCCAGATCCTCCCCCAAGCCCCCCGCCGCCCGCAGCCCAGCCGGGGGTGCTGAGGGGCCGCCTCGGCGCCGGCGGGCCGGGGGCGCAGCACCGGGCGCCGGCAGCCCGCGCCCGCCCTGCCCTGGCACACTCACTTCTCCCTCAGCCGCATGATGTCGTCGGCGAGGTTGTCCCGCTCCACTTCCACGCGTGCCTTGTCGTTGGTGAGCTGGTCCACCTGCCGGCGCAGCTCCCGCATCTCCTCCTCGTAGAGGTCGCCCAGGCGGGACGTGCCCTTGCCCTTGAGCTGCTCCAGCTCGGCCAGCAGGATCTTGTTCTGCTGCTCCAGGAAGCGCACCTTGTCGATGTAGTTGGCGAAGCGGTCGTTGAGCTCCTGCAGCTCCACCTTCTCGTTGGTGCGGTTCGCCTTGAACTCCGTGTTGATGGCGTCGGCCAGGGAGAAGTCCACGGAGTCGTGCAGCCGCATGGGCGGCATGCTGCTCCGCAGCCGCACCGACGTCGTCTTGGTGGCGTACATGCCGCCGGGCGAGGCGGACACGTACCGGGCGGTGCTGGGCCGCAGGGAGCTGCCCAGCGAGTAGCGGCTGCTGGAGGTGATGTAGCGGGTGCCGGTGCTGGGGCGGCTGCCCCCGCCGAACATGCGGCGGTACGAGGAGTTCTTGGTGCTGATGCTCATGGCGGCGGCGGCGGCGGTCCGGGCTTTGTAATCCGGGAGCAGAGCGGGACGGGACGGGACGGGACGGGACGGGACGGGACGCGGCGGCTCGGCTGCGCGGCGGGCGAACAAGGGCGGCGGCCCCGGCCCGGGCCCCCTCTTATGGGGCGCCGCCGCCCGCCGCCGGGCCGGGCCCGCCCCGCCCCCCGCCGCCCCGCCCACCGCCCGCCGCCAATCGCCGCCCCGCCCCGCGGGGAGGGGGCGGCGGCCGCCGGGGCGCGGGGGGCGCGGGGGGCGCGGGGGCCGGCGGCCGCCGCCGCGGAGACAAAGGCGGGCGTGCGGGGCGGCGGAGGGGGGCGGAGGGGGCAGCACCCCCGCCTTCCCCGCTCGGCCCAGCGTGGGGGCGGCGCGGCTGAGCCCCGAGGGCCGGCAGGTTTCTCCCCGGGGCAGCGGTCAGCGGCAGCGGCAGGGGGGCCGCCCCGGCGGGGGCAGCGGCAGGGAGGGCGCGGCGGGGCGGCGGCCCGCGGGTGGGGGCGCAGGGGAGCGCGGGGAGGAGGGGGGCGGCAGCAGCAGCGGTTCCCCCGGCTCCGCGGCCGCTGAGCCTTCCCTGGCCGCTCCTCATCCCCCTCCGAGAGGCAGCGCCGGGATTGCGGGGGGCCAGGTTTAATGCGGTGCCACGGGACAGGCAAAATACTCCAAATAACCCAGGATGCGTGCGTTAAAAAACCCTCTATAGCTGTGCTGTGTGCATATATACGCATCTGTATATCTTTTTGAGAGCCCGTTTCTTTTCTTTCTCCGCTTTCTGAAAGAGAGTAAGATCAGCGATGCTAACTATGCGCGAAGGGCTGCCAAACGTCCAAAGTAAACAGGCAGAAAAATAATACATCTGTGTCTTCTTTAGCTGCCTCCCATGACAGCAATCTCAGCTCCTGCTTCTGTGCTCAAGACACAACATTTACAGACTAGATGTGTTTTCCCTGTAGCTGGGTGAGCATTTACACGAGTAAGGTTTAATTCTGCCATTATTGTAACAACGATCCCAGCACTAACTATTTTTTTAGTGTGGGCAGTATGTTATTGAAATAACTGCAATCAGGATCTTGCTCTTAGATGCAATCCTTCTAATAACTAGGATAGTGCAAGGCTTGATTTTAACGAAGGTTTGTTTCTGCACTGGTGTACCCAACAGACTTTTGCTATTAATTTCAGTAGGCACATGATCAGAGTCTTAGGAAAGCACCTGGCAAAATGATAATTATTCATTAGACATGATCTGCAAATATCCTATGTGTGTAGCATCAAAGGCCAGACAAAAATCCCAGTGTTTCAAGAGCAATTTTACTATCAAAATGGGGCTACTAGCAGTGGAGAAGAATGATGTAGGGCAATAGCAATGGCATAAAATTTAACAGAGAAAAACTTAGATTGATTAGGAGCAGATTGGTTTCTGTGTGAATGCAGAAGTCATTTAAGGGAGATGACAGAATCCCTGTCATTTAGATAATTTAAAACTTGACTGGCCAAAGCACGACTCGTATTCTCTAATCCTGCACTGACACATCAGGTAAGGGACATGTTTTTCCTCTTTGCTATGGGAAGTGACCAATACAATGTAGAGGTATTATCTGTAATTTATTACTTCAGCACTTATGGGATACAAAACTACATCAATTTGTAATCCTTTTTAACTTGCAGTCCTGCAGAAACAAATAACTTCACTGGAAATTCTAATAAACCTGAACATGAACAGCAGGCAGAGAGGAAGGTAATCTTCACACCCAAATTCACAGTGAAGTCAGCTATTGTACTTCAGCTATTGTACCTTATGAGGAAGAATCGGAGCCCATATATTTTATTAAGGATATTTATTTTTTTTGGTAAAGGAAACTGTGCTTTATTTTCATTCTGATGGCAACCAGAAGTGCAGGAATGCGGTTTGTATCTAAATGTAGGTCCTTGAGGTTTTAATTTCCTTTATTCACTGAAGCTTAGTCAAGCAAATGAAGCTGACAAGGTTGAGCTACTGAAGTGCTTGCAGCGTAAGTCCCGGGCTCCAGCTCATTCCATTCACCCACTGAATAGGAGGCAGAGGTCACACGGCATTCCTGAGGCTAAGGGTACCGGCAACCCGGCCCGGACGCTGTTGTGCTGTCCAGCCCTCTGAGAGCTCTTTATTTAAGCCATCAAGTTTGAGCTGTAAGCCTTTGTGAGCCCTGGCACAAAAGTACACACTCCTTCTACGAGCAGGCAAAAAAGTAAAGCAGCACATAACCAATAGCCTCATAGATTAAAGATGCTTTACTCAGAAGTACTGATAGTGTTAGCAGATTGTTGGTTTTTTAAAGGTGCGCTGTGCCAAATCTGTTTTTCCTAACAGAGCACAACTTACTTATACTCCACAAAACCTTTCATGGCTCAACAGTCATTCTTCATTCAGAAACTTCTTTGCCCCTAAAATCCAAGGAGGTGTTTGTTTTAGTAAATAAATACGACCCCCTCCACCACGTTTCTAGAGTAATTTCCATATGTTTATGTCACCACTGCCATATGTACTCTTGGCCACCTGCCTCATTGCTGTTTCTCACTATGAAATTTTCCTAGAAATGTTCGGATATTGTCAGTTGTCTGGACTACAACAAACCTTTAAGTGCCTTTTACTGGTTGGCACTTACACAGATGCATAAATGGAGGAAGCTCTAAGTTTCTTGTAAGGCTGTAATAAATTTAACGCACATTTGCATCCCAAACCCCAAAGGGGAACAAGAACGGGTCTCTTGAAATACGAAAAGATTTCCACAGTACTTGTCAGGAAAGACTCTATCTCAGCGTAGCCATGAAAATCATGGAGAGTGTACTTCTTTGAATTGAAATGAAATCACAGTAATCAGCCTGATTTTAAGGAAAGTGCTATAGGACTCTCATAGGCTGGTCAGGGTCTTGACCACTTCTTACGTGAAGGACAGAGAGCTAATAGGATCACTAAACACCACGTTGGGGATAATTTGTAAATTATTAGTTGTCATCTGTGTTGCTTATTGCGATGCCTTTTCATTTGCAATTGCAGTACGCAGGCAGGCAGCTGCCTGGTCGGCTTGCGATGCCACTTACCTCAACAGAGGCAGATCAGAGGTAAACCAATGGCACTCTTCAACAGAAACAGGTATTTTTATCGTGAGCCTCTCAGTTCACTGTTTTGCCATTTTTTGGCTTTTTGCCAGAGAACTGATGTATTGGTTCACTGCCAAGAATGAAATATGGAATCAAGCCCTAGAAGTGTAGCAAAAAATACTGGATTGTTGTGTAACTTTCATTAACAGGGAAAATGGGTGTGCATAGGGAGAGCGGACAGACGCCTGAAAGGCTTTATACTGAAAACTGTTCCGCTAAAAATGAAAAAGTCCTCAGAACAGTCAGAATTTCCCTGACTTTCTTGTACAAATATCTGTCGGTCTGAAAACATCACTGAAAAGAACGGCATTCACATTTTTTTGACTTGCCATTTTATTTAAACAGTGAGAAACCAGGGAAATTTGGTCCAAATATTGAATGTGCTTTCCAATTATTATAGACTTTGACTAAACAGATGTGAATATTTTCATCAAGCAGATTTGCGCACTTTTAGTAAAGTTTCTGCTTCCAGGAGGTATAAAATGACTCATAAATATTAAATATCCTGGAAAAACATCCTGCTATGCAAATGCAATCACTTTTGTTTTCAGTACCATACTGCAGCCTTAAGCCTGGCATGCATGGGGCCATAGAGGCATTCCTTCACACTTCCCCTGCTCCATGAATATTGAACAAACTCCAGGCAAAAGGGACCTGTTTTAACAGGAGGGTATGAAAGACTCGTAACGTCCTACAGCAAACTGAATAGGGACTCTCCGTAATGCTCAGCCACAGCAAGTGCTGTGGCCTCTCGCTTGAGTGAGTGCTGTAACTTTTATTCCGAAAGAGCACTTCCTTCTTCAGCCGTGGTCTGAAAAGACCGAGACTGCTATGGTTTTGAAAACAGAAAGGTTCCTGTTTCCAAAAACTGGATTCTGGCTGTAAATCTGCAGCTGGGGCCGGTCCCTCCCTTTAGCTGGGAGCTAAGTGTAACGAGGAGTCCCCAGGAAAGGCTGGTGCATCCAGGGAAGAGCTGTTTTTTCTGAACCTAGAGAATACATCTCCCTGCATGCTGCCTGGGAGAAGCTGATTTGGGTTTTTGAATACCACTGGGCTGCAGAACATCTAAATGTCCAGGCATTGAAGTCTCCCCTTGTGAGTAACTCCCTTGACTAATTATGGTCTTAAGAAAGAAATTGGCAAATTCTTTTATGAAATTTATTTTTAAATGACGTTGCCTACAGTCGTTGCCAGTGTTGCAAAGCATGCGAACTGGTGTGACTAGCTGCTGATTTTTTCAAGGAAATGACTAGGCTTTATACTAAAAACTAACCAAGTCTCTCTGCAACGTTATATTTTAATGTAAAATGAACTATATGAAACTGGCAGGGGTTTCATCACTAGGGAAGTGTTTTGAACATGACTCATGCCACCCAGTTGCATGACTTACATTTCCAAAAATTATTATTGTCGTGCATAAAGTTCCCCTCTACTATGGTTTCTAATTGCCAGAATACGATGTTTTCTGTATCAAAAGAGGACATATCTGTACCAATTCAGGTACTTTTTTTCGAAGCCAGTACAGCCCTCTGCGCCAGGTCCCATGGTTGTCTCAAACACCGTGCACAGTTCTAGCAACACAGAGAAGAGAAAGAGAAGGTTTTCAGCTCTATCATAGGTATAGCAATTTATTTAATCCATCCCTTTAACAAAAAATAGGATGACAACCTGTATACTCCATCTGTCTCACTTCACTTAATAGCAATAGCACTGACTGCTGACTGTCAGCAATACATTTAGCGATGAATGGGACATAAAGGACAAGGTTTTCCAAACTGGCAAGAGGTTTGGCATGATTTGAGGCTTGATGCTCAACCTGAAACTCTTTAAGCAAAACTAATTTCCAGAATACACAAAGTCCCTCAGCCTTGATTTGGGTGCCCAAAAATAGATAATTTGAAATTTTAACTATATCTGCTCTCCTTGTTTCATGAAGTTTGCATTTTGCCAAAGACCAAGGAACTGTTCAAGGATCACGATAGGCACTTTATAAAGACCATTTAACTTAAATATCAGATAAAGGATTTTAATTTATAGTCAGCTTAAGCTTTCAGTATGATTTATGTAAAATATTGTATAATGTGCGGGGCTTCTTTCTGTCCTTTGCCACATTGCCGACTTCGCTATCTTGCCCTTGCTATCAAGAACAGTGCTCGCAGTAAGCTGTTGGCACAGGTAGAAGTCAACAGTGTGGATGAACATTCATTTGTCACATTACAATGGGAAGCCATAATATTAATCTGTCTGGGATTGCTGTTTTAAATGTTGAGATTGCAAACCTTTTCAAAGATGAGTCATCCACCCATCCATTCTCTTTTGGAAAAAGCTAAAAGAAGTGATTCCATTAATGAACCCTGTCAGTTAAACATTTACTACTACTTTTTGGCCAAGCTTTTTCAAAGCAAACTGCTTAAAGAGCTCCTCTAACCAAAAAACAATTAAATCTGAGGAGTGATTTCATTCTTCTTTCTCCCCCCGTCTCTCCCCCATCACTTACACAAAGCATAAATAGCGTAATGTTTTCTTGCCATGATATACCAGGAAATGATGATGTTCTTTCTGAGGAAGAGGCAGGACGCAGCAATGGAATCGTTAATTGCATGCAGCAATTGTTCCATTCTTCCTTTGAGATGCCCAGGACAAGCAGAACAGTACTAGCTCCTCGAGGGCCAAGTTTTTAGTGGACTCCTCAGTCCAAGTTCTTGTGCCAAATCCTCAGTTCCAGTGAGACTCATAAACTGAGCGTACATTGTGTTAGCCATTCTGGGATTGATTGGCTCCTTACAAAGGGAAGAGGCAGTGGTGCACACCCCCCAGAACTGAGAAGACTGAGCTTCTGAGAAGATGAGCTGTTTTAACACACCAGCGCTATGTCTAATTTTCAAGCATAAATATACTCTGTCCAGTTGGGATTGAGGAGGGAAGATGATCCAGATTTAAGCTGATAGTATGCATAAAATATTGTGGGCTACAGCGAATGAAGTGGAAAATTTATTAAATATGTGTAGAGCAGATGGTGCATAAGGCTGGAGAAGCAAGAGAGCAAATATCTGGAAGAGTGGAGGAGTCCATATTTTTTCAGGTGGAAAGGGGTCCTGCTTCCCATTACAAAGACAAATTCACTATCTACCTGAAATTTGCCTTGAGAATTTGGTCTTGCATATGGCCATTGGGTGGGAGACAGCTTGTGCAGGATGACAGGAGGAAGGACCTAGCAACTATTTAGGACCTTTGTAGATGGTTTAATTTTGCTGACTCTTAGACTTTTGCCAATGTTTGTGGCTGTTTATTTGACATGGATAAGCTCCATGACATGGAAGTTACGAAGCTACCATGTAAGTTGGAAGCACACCAGGATGAAACAACGTGCAGGTCAGATGCCAGGATCTTTCAAAGACAGAATTATTACCCTGAATATGGTAATAATGCCATTGTCCTGCAGTTGTATTCCGAAAATAATCGATTTCTGTGATATCAAGAGGAATCTTGAGATATATCCTGCAGATGAAGGACCTAATACTATTGTACTACAATATACATGACGCCTGGACTGGTAATGACAATAGGAATTATGTGTAGGTTAATTAATTACTTGAGTTTAATTCTGTTAGTTTTTGAACAACTGCGTCCTATACCATAGGAGATGACTGCTACATCTGACTTGGCACTGTAACTCCAATGAAGTCATCCTCAGGGACTTCATCTGACATGCAGGGTTCCTGATAGACAATTCCAACAATTTCCCATTGTATTTTTCTTACGAATTATGTGAAACATGTTTGCTGGAGTCTTAAATCATCCTAACTGCCTACAGCTGAATATTGACACTGCCAGTCCATACTGGCATATGTCTTGTGCAAGAAGATTTCTCTTCTTCAGAAAGAACTATTTTAGGCTTTCTTGACCCATTTAGGTTAGGCTTATTGCGGCTTCTCTCTCCAGACTGTCTCAGCAAAAATAACATTTTAAATTCATAGCCTTTTTTCTAAAAAAAGTTTGTTTCAACTTTAGGAAAATCCAAAGCTTTTTGTTCTTAGTTGAGGCAATACTTAATTGGGGAAGGGACCCCAAAAGACCCAGCAGCCAAAAATGACACTTTTATAGTTTAGCTGGGATTTTTTGCAGAATAACTTTTCAATTTATCCTTCATTTCACTTTATCCTTACAACATCTCACAGCTTCTTCAAATCTGTGCTTTTCCATAGACTATTTTCCAAGAAACTTTCTGGTAGGAAAGAGCTATGTCCCAGCCACTAAGATTTAGTATATTGGTATGCTTGACAGACATTTGTAGACACATCCAAAGTGAGAAAGAATATTTACAGTGCAATCACTTCTGTAATTGCAGTTCATAAGTGATATCAAATAGCTTTAAATTAGCTTTAAAGTAACTCATTTGCAAAGTGCCAGCAGTATAGCCAGGGTGGAAGACACCTCTGTGTTGCCTAGGCACCAAGTGCTCAGCTTCTTGGGCAGATTTTATGGTACTTACTGTGTGCAATTGTGGTTTATCTAATTTCAAGATAGCTCAGCAAGTCCACAGTTACAGCTCTGCTGTGGCTACATTAAAGATTTTCTTTCTCTCTGGAGTAAACACCCTACTACTGAAATCCTACCACCATGGTGACCAGCATAAGACATCTAATTTCCTGTGCTAACTACAGTCTTATTCAAGGATTAAACTCATCCCATGGGACTGAATGAAAAAACAAAGTTTGAGCAGGGGCTGAACTCCTTAAAAGACAAGTCTGTGGTGTACAAAAGCTTTAGGTGATGCTAGATGGCCTTGTGAGCAGAAGGCATGACTAACGCCAACACAGAGCTACAAGTCTTTCTCAGTTTGCACACTAGAGACTCTGCAAATCATGCGGGGATGCTGGAGATGAAAGTTCCTGCCTTAAGCAAAACGGTAAGAGGCACATCCAGGTCAGACCATCTGCACTCTTTTTCTCTCCTTTGCCTCACCCCTCTGCCCCCAGGGGAGCAACAGGCACCATGCTGTTTCCTCCTGCCCCTGCAAGTGAGCTGGGATCTCCCACGCCATTACCTCATCCTGGTGGAGCAGCTTGAACTGATCCCCCCTTCAACACCGCCTGGCTCCGTGCCTGCTGTCACCCGTTTCCTGTGACCCTTCAAGGGTCTGATTCAAAACATATTCATTGCAGCAGCAATCTTTTGGCTGACTGCAGCGGGCCTTATAGAGCTCAGAGTCTGTTTTGTTCAGTCTAGCAAAGGGTTTGTTCTGGTTACTAGCCTTTTTTATCCTTTATTTTTTTGGTCAGGCACTGGAATGTGTAAGTACAACAAGAAAGTCAATAACATTATGTAAACATATGCCTCTCATCCAGCCAGGGTGACCACTGCAGGCCAAACATAACAAACAGGCCAGATTTATTTAGATTTAAACGTATTTAAACCAGAAAAGTAAAGATTTAATTAGAGAAGCAATGTCTTTTTATTCCTTACTCCCTACAGAGTATATGCATAGCTCCAGAACCTGAAAATAAAATCCTGAAATGGACAGATTAAGATTTTTGAAAAGAGAAAGGTTAAAAATGTTTGTGTCTGATGACTCTTCCAAATAATTTCAGCTACATAAATTTCCCCTGTATAGAGTTCTTAGAAATGCGTTGGGAGAGGCTAACAAACCTGGTTTCATGTGGGTTTCATTTCTAGTCTTGCAGATGTGTGGCATTATAAATGAAAATCGTAGGCTTCATTAGCCACACTGGCACGGCACGGCAGGCTTCCCAGAAATGCCATGTCTGTGGCTGAGAGTTACCTTTACTGAGCGTCACTTCAGCAGAAACCAAGTCTGATAAATTCCCTCCTGAAACATTACATCCAGTACAGATCAATTTTGATAAACCGCACAAGGTTTTCAGTTTTATGAGTAACCTAATGGGCCAATGGTTATGGAAACAATAATTTATGCTAGACACTGTCACTGATTTTTTTCAATTCAGTGATTGCATTGCAAGGGTTTGACATGCCTCACATTCTTTCCTAGCCACAGTGATTTCTGACCCAGAATATGAGCTTTCCTTCTAGACAGCTGTGATGTCTGTATATTCTTCCTGATCCTCATTTAGGTATTTAGTAGGTTATACTGGACATTCAGAAACAAGAAGTGTTGTTTGTTGTTCAGCCATCAACATTAATATTTGCCTGTAATGAAGTTTTGGCTGATCACTGTGAATGCACTTTTAAACATTTGCTGTATCAGCAGAAAGAGGTTTTTCTTGCTCTCTCTCCATTTTTTGAATATAGAGGAAATGCTCACAAACACGTCACAGCTACAGGTCTGCTGGCTTCCATTAGGTAGCCTTACATTGAGGGGCTATATTTGAAGTAAACTTGAAAGAATTTATACTGGTGAGGTATTGTGGCATCAGTAAAGCCCTGTGACATGTGCTGCAGACTGGCAACCTCCTGCTCACAGCCGGGTGCAGGCAGAGGCCTTGCTAGCCTGTTAGTCTCTGCTCTGCTGCAGATGGGAGAGCAGGGAGAAGAGTTACGTGTAACTGCAGAAGGCTTGAGATGCCTATAAAATGTTTTGTGCGTGTTTGTTGTGTGCATTTGTTACTGGTGTGAATTACAGAAACACAACAGTGAAAATCTTTCCTTCTCACTTTGAGGACGAGTACACGCTCCAGTCATAGTTTGTAATTGTACCTTTCAGTTGCCAAGTACAATGTGGAATCTTAAGGCAGTGGTTTTTGCATGTTTCTGTGATGTTGTCTGGCAGCACCGATAATTGTAACATTTTTAACAGTTCTAAAGCATTGTATGAAGAGAAAATATTGCAGTGGTTTCATTTGCGTGTTCCTCTTACCACATATAGCTGTTTCACTGGATGAGTTTATTGGTTACCAGGGCAACCGTTTCAGATCTAGCACGATTACCTGTATCATACGACTCATCAGAGATGTGGGCAAACTTTGGAAACTTCTACACTGAGGAAATGCTGCTAGTTGCTAGGAGGCAGGAGTTTTCAAAAGCTGCCTCAATGAAAATGCTGATATCACATGCTTATGTCAATGGCTCTAAAAATGTCAATAAATGATCAGTTTGCTTAAAATATATTTTACTATAAATACATTGGAGTCAAGAAAACAGCTGTTTCATCAAAGCATTATCATAGTTCTATAGATGAACTCATTTAGAATAAACTAACATCTTTTTAGAAAAGCCTATCAATTGTTATTTAAAGCCAGCTATATTGTTGAGCCATAACTGATACATGAAACAGGCCATACCTGTGTCCTAAAAATGTTAAGAGTCCAGAGATGGACAGTGGACTTCAACCCTGTTATTAATTTCCTCTGTTTATCAAATTAAATGTTCATTGAGATTTACAGGAATCCTATCCATCCTGTATGCATGGAGCGGAGAAAGAAGGAGCTGTCACAATATCGAAATTTCAGTAAGTCAGAGAGATCCAGTTGGGAAATTTTGCAGACATGTGGCTGCTTCGGGGTCACAAGATCAAGAGTGAGCAACTGTTTAGCCTGTCCCATGGCAGCGGCAGCATGTGTTAGCAAGATTTTCTGAGTGAAGTATGAACAATCGCTTTCACAGGGCTCATCCTCTCTGTGGAATCATTCAGCTTTTTTCTAAGAGAAAGGTATGAGTGGCCACAGATCTTGGCACTTCTCAGCCATTGCCCCAGTCTCTGAAATAAGCAGCATACCTTAAATACTATTATGTAAGATCTGATCCAAAACCTATGGTTATTATTATGCTGACTTTACATTTATAAAGGGAAGAGCACTAAAAATAACTGTTTCCAGATTCCCTGTTTTCATTTTGGTCCTTTTTGCAGCTGTCAATTAATGAGAACGAGATTAGGGCAGACACAGTTATACAGAATTATAAAACTGACTACTGGCAGTTCTTTAAAAATGAGCACTAGGGAAATTTTGGTGTTTCCCATTCTTCGCAAGAAGCAGCCAATAAAATCCCAACCTAGTTTATGAATTTCTTTGTTGCCAGAGCAGAGGCGTGTTGATCAGATTCTCCAGTTTATTACACAGAGGAAGCCTGGTAGAGGAGGTAGGTGGAGGACTTCCCCTGAGCAGGGAATGTGCTACTGCCACCAGTATAGCAAAGACATCTCTGCTGCCTTCTCCACCAGACTCCACCTGGAAATACTGCTCCTCTGTAGCTTTAATTGCTCCAGGTACTGGGCAGCTCCAAGTAAACGAACTGCTCCCGGCTGCCTACAGCTCCCATGCATCACAGTATCTCTCATTGCTGTGATGTATAGTTTGCTGAAATAGTAATACGAGGAGCTCAAACTCAATCATCAGCTTTACTAATTTCAGTAGTCCAAAAGCTGCCTCCTTCTTTACCTTCACCTTGCATCTGTATTTTGAAGGGCTCCTACTTAAGTGTCTCTTCTTAGCTGATAACAACCTTGTTCTTTGTAGCCACCTTCATAATCTTGAACTCTCTTCTTCAGAGCCTTCACCGTCTTTGTCCCATGACTGTTTTCTCCAGCTGGCACATGCCTGGTTTTGTTATGCCATGTGATTCACCCACCTTTCTCAGTTCTCCATCAGCAACCTGCCTCACCGCTGGTCGCAATGCGCGCTGCTCTCTTCTGGTACCTCAGCTGCTGCACTTCCTTTCAGAAATTCTAGAAGTAGACCTTGGACTTCTTGTTTTAGTTACCTGCTTAGTTCCATGGCTGACAAATAAAGTAGCAGCCCCAGACTCTGATGATGAAGACCCACAGGTGAATGACAGAACTGTTTTGAAAAAGCTGGCAAGGACTAATATCTTACTTTGAAATTTTGTTTCTAATTCCACTGTTTTCCGCAGCTGATGTGTCCCATATTCTGGAGAAATGCATTGAAAGGCAGCAGATTTCTCTCTTTTTTCCCCTCCAGTTTCAGCTAAAAATTCTTCATCCACTGAAAGGCAAGAGGTTGGAGAAGAGGTAGGAGCTGTACGAGGCAGCTTCTAAGGAAAAATAAGTGTTCTTCGAATCCACCTTATTTTCGACAGCTTTCTAAGAGGCTGCACAAAAAGATTATTAACTCAAGAAATTATTAGAGAAACATGTTCAGGGTTGCGGTGGGTTTTTTTTAATGTTTCATTTTCACATTACAATCTAAATCTGCAAACTGAGGCATAGGTGAGTGTCTACTTTTATGTGGTGGGCAACCCACATAATAGTGTGCAAGATATTTACTCTGGTTGTTATATATATGTATGTAAATGCGTTTGTCTAACATTTGTTTTAAAAACAAACTACTTTTCATGGGCAACAATGCCTTTGCATCGCCTCTTCCTTTCTAATTTAGCAAAGGCAATTTCATAGTGTTGGGGCAAATTAGAACAGTTTCATCAGTTACTTCCTTCCTTCCTGTTCCACCAGCGGTGCAGGCTTTGAAATGACTTCTCAAAAACATCACTGCACGCTGAAATCACGAAACGCTTCAGCCCATAAAACTGTCAAGCGCCATTCGCAACAGCTGCCCAGCTGGACAGCAGGCCAGCACGCACACCCCTGCATGGGGATAAGCCCCTTTTGCTGCCCTGGGTCCCCCTTCTCTGTGACCTGGCTGGGCACAAGCCACCCAAATTTATGCCAGCCTGCAGCCTGCCCTTCCCTCCCCGCCGTCCCGGGGCTAACGGCAGGGCTTGGCCTCCACCTCCCAGCAGGCGCTGGACAGCCCGTTGGTGGCGCAGGGCCTGAGGAACGGCAATGGGGCTGGGGGTTTCATCGCTGCCCCTGTGAGGAGCCCTCGGCCAGGAGGAGACGTTGACCCCAAAGGGATTCATGGTGGGCAGCGGGCCTTTCTGCTGATCCCTCGCTCCCAGGAGGGCGCAGATGGTAGAGCTGTGCGCCAGCACCAGCCCCACGGCCACCTCGGGGGGCAGCAGGACCAGCTAAGCCGGGGGCCGTTCCATCCTCCGGGCCTAAGCTCACTTTCGGGTTTAACGAGCAACTAGCAATGCCAAATTAAGCCGCTGCTCCGGCGCTTCGCAGCGGGTGGGGGTTGGCAGGGAGTCGGCGGCCCTGAGGAGGACGGAGGAGGGCGGGCAGGTGGGAACGAAAGAGCGGCGGAACGGGCGGGCGGCGCTCGAAGAGGCCGCCGGGAGGGCCGGGCCGGGCGCCGGAGAATGGCGCCGCTGCGGGTGCTGGAGCTCTACAGTGGCATCGGGGGGATGCACCAGGCCCTGAAAGGTACCGGGAGCGGCCGCCGCCGGCGCGTCCCTCGGTGCTCGCTGCCGCCGCAGCCCCGCTGTGCGCTCCCCCGCCCGCCTCCTCACCCACCCTCACCCCCCAGGGCGCCATCTTCTCGATGGGACCCCGACCCATGAGGGGGGGGCTGTGGGGGGCGCCATCTTCTCGATGGGGCAGGCTAAGATGGCCCCTCGGCTGCCGCAGCCCCTTCCCCAGCCCGGCGTGTCGCCTGCCACCGCCGTCTTGCACAAACTCCGTGCGGAAGGAAGCTGTGGGGTGGGAGGCCGGCCTAGTGCCCTCATCCCAAGCCCCGGAGGCACAACCTCCCCCTCTGCAGGGGCAGGAAAGTGACCTTATGGCGCTGGGGTTGGTGCTGTCTCACCGGCCTGCTGTCAGGGGCTGCGTGGGGACGAGTCGTAAAGGGAATTGGTAGCTGGGTTTTGGCTAGTGATGTGTTTGCATTAGGGGTCTATGGCTGTAAACTGAGCGGTGCCCAAAAGCATTCATGGCCTGCCGGGTGGCACCAGGTACCCAGGAGCACACTGGGATGGAAATTAGGGATCCATGCTCCTTCTTCAGCCCAGGCAGCTGCTCCTGAGAAGCAGTGATTTTGTGTTCATTAACACATGCTCTGTCTTCTACTGATGCACCCCTGCTGCAAATGGGATCGGGATCATGGAGACGCACGGGATGATACGTGATCAAATTAGCCAGGGTATCCTGTAAGCATGCACATAGACTTGGTTTTCATGGCATGTAGTTAGATAAATAGCTGATACATGATCCAGTATGAGGTTGGTATAACATTTTATAAATATGAAAACTGAATATGGAATTTGGACTGGTATAGTGAGTTCATGCTAGACTATGTGCTCAGGTGAGCTTTTGGTCTGGTAGAAGGAACGCTGGAGCTCAGTTTGCTGAATTGTTAAAGCATGGCCTGGGTGACCTTCCACAAGTCCTGTAGACTCTCTGTGACTTGACTTTCCCAAATAAAAAATTGAGCCAGGGCTATTGATTTCCTTTGTAAAGTACCCTGGGCCTTGTTACTTTGAAGTCCAGGTTTCAAGGCACATTTGTATAATTTACGAGAATCACCGTAATAATTTTAATTGCACCTACAATCCTTCAAATACTTCAGTCTTCATAAGCATTAGCAGCCCTTCTATTGTACTCTACAACAGAGAGCATTGTCATAAAAACTTCAGGTGAAAACTCACCTTGTCTTGTTATTTTTCCAGGGAGGGGTGTAACATTAAAAGGTTATGCTTACAGAGTAGAATCCATTTAGCATCATTTATTTGCTTAAAACATACTCACAATTGGCAGTGCAGCATTTTTTCTAATTTTTTCTTGAATGTGTATATATGTTTTATATGTTTATAATATATAAAAATACGCAACATACCAAAATAGGTGCCTACATTGTTGTTGTAAATAATCCTAACCACCTGTTGTAAGGCTACGTTTTCCTTGTTTCCAGAGACGTTCTTAGAATATTAAGAGCAAAATATATCTTTGTATGGAACTGCAGGTTTTGGAGTTTTTGTGGAATGAAAAGAGGGTGTTATACATTGTATATAGCTGTAATGGTAACACTCTGCTTTTCTAGTAGTCTTGTTTTGGAAGTAATGGGGAACTATCTATGTGTTATAGACAATTTCCGTATTTCCATGGAAAGTGGACTGGTTCCTGAAACTTAGCCTACACCATGGTCCTTCAGTCAGCTGTTTGTCATGTGTTGGTGTGTGTATGTATGTAGGAAATCTGTACTGAATATTATCTAGCTATGTTCTTAACATAATAATAGATGTCTTGTAGATGTTTGGTAATGTGCTGCAATAGTTAATAAATTCTAATGCCAGATGTGATATCCTGTGGATGGCCACCTAAGAAAGCGTCATTTACAACACAAAAAATACTTAAAAGGATGGGAATATTGAGAATGCAGCCTTAGAAGATTATCAGAATACTGTAAGCTTGTATGCAAAAGATAGCCTGATCAAGTGATGCCCCAGTGGATAGTTACTGCCCCAGGGAAGTGGTTGAGTCCCCATCCCTGGAGGTATTTAAAACCTGGGTAGATGTGGTGCTTAGGGATGTGGTTTAGTGGTGGGCTTGGCAGTGCTAGGTTAATGGTTGGACTCGATGATCTTAAGGGTCTTTTCCAACCTTAACAATTCTATGATTCTATATGAAGGCTTGAGATCATGTGTCACCTTTATGTATTGTGTAGTTTGGAAGGTGAAGGAATTAACCCAAACCCTTGTATTATTTCCTGAAAGGGTAAATTTATTTCTAAGCTTACTGTTTCTGAACTTGCTAAACACAACCACATCAGTGTCAGTGGATGTTGTAATTTCTGTTCTTCTGGGCTTACATTTGACTGAAGAAATTGCAATAAGTATGAATTGTGAGACTGAGATTCTTTTGTAGTGGTACCAGCCAAAGCAGATGAAGGAACTGTGTATAAGAGGAGACTTAAATTATTATTTGTGTAAATGACCCGAGATAGTACTAAATGGTTAAATACCAATTGAAATTTGCAAAGTGGATAGATACAATGCTATTTGCATTACAGTTGGTATAACTTGTTTTCAGATCTGGCTGCTTATTTTTCTGGGAAGCATATGAGAACTCAGCCCATAGGTGTTGTGTTGTCTTGGAAAAAGTCCAAACCGTACACTTGTAGATGAAAATCTTGTTTTGAGTGTTGTTAAAACTAATAATCAGGCAATTTGAATAAAAAGGGTTCTATGCAATTTACACTGAATTAAGTATTTAATGACAGGTCATTATATAAAACTGGTTTTGATGAATTGTATTGCATTCAGGAATACTGATATAGTCAGGCATTTTGATCCTTTCTGCTGTTTTCTCTTTTTAAGTCTTGTAGACATCTGGATTCAGTTTTCTTATACGGTTTATAAAGGAACAAAGTAAAGTCAAGGGGGATTTAAGTGTTTGCTTTTATGTGGAAATCGAACAGAAAAAAGTGAATGTACCTCTGTGAGTACTTTAATAATAGGGTTTCTTATATGTTTCAGGCCTATATGTGTACATGAAACCATGCTATTTGAAAATGTCTCCAATACAATTTTTTGGATATCATTTATCAAATGGCAGGTTGTTTGGCATCTTCCATTTAAATCAAGTATGGAAATATTAGAAGGGGTTTTTTTCCATATAAATATGAAGCTTGAAAGAAAGCCCTCCATTTTACCAGTGCTTTCATAAACCAGGTACATGAGAGATGAAGATTATGTATAATACTTTATTTTCTTGGTATGGTTTCTAGTGAATCTATGCAGCCAAGAAAAATAATAGGAACATGTAGAGAAGAGAGAGAGCGTGGAATACTTCAGTGGCAGTGCTCCAGGAAAGCTACTTGTGCTACAAAAGGGATTCTGCAGCTCTGGCAAGTTCTGGCTCCGTGCTGGTTGCTGGCCGTGTTATGTAGCCAGTTTTGTGGCCAGTTATGTTTAGCAGAGCTGGTCCGACTTTCTACTTTTCTGTGAAACTGCCAGTGTTTTCAATTGGCAAATAGGTATTTTCCAGGAAGTCTGACACTGCCTTTCCTGCCTTGAAGCCCTTTTTGGCTGTGATCTTTCATAAACTTAGTTTGAGGATGGCATATACTTGAGCTTGCAGGATGAGGATGTTCATTGTTTTGGCAGCTGTCGTTAAAGCAGCATGCATTTGGCACCAAGTAGTATGCAATTGGTTTTGAGATTGTCCTTGCCTGCAGTAAGAAATAATTGAATTTTAATAAATTCACAGAAGTTTACGCTCTTAGAAATGTTTCTCTATTAACAGTATGTAGAAGTTACTAGTACATAGTTACATAGTTGAATCAGGTTCTTTTTGACAGCTAAAAGAAGGCTGTTCCTGAATTTAGATTTCAGTCCAAAGCTGAAAAAGAAAAATCTTGGGTGTTGTCTAGCTCTGTGTTGATACTTGAGCTGTAGATAATTCAACATATGCAGAATTTCTAGTTTTAGATTTTGAATGCTTTACAATAGTATTTTAAGTTTGAGCAAAGACATGCAAAAGGTGTAATTTAGCAAGTTGAGCTTGTTTAAGGTCAGGAGTCAGTGAGTCTGTTCATATTCACACCCTTGGAAGATTGGGGCAACTAAGAGATGGGAGTGCATTTCTTCTTCCCACCCTGTGCTCCAAACTTTGCGAGATTTATAAAGGTTGATGTTTAGAATGTATATGTCTAAACCTATGATACTTTTTATATATATATACACACACACATGTGTGTGTGAATGTATTCATTATATATAAAGTGCAGAGTTTCTGCAGTGAAAAATACAGTGTTTTATTTTTAGAAAATATATGGCTACAAATTCATTTCCTTAGAAACTTTCCATCAAGCAAACAAACAGCCTGCTCTTCCTCATTCCCAACCAAAACAAACTTAAACTTGCTTATTAATTTAGGCAGTTTTCCCATGAAAAATGAGTTCCAGGTTTCTGCCACAAGCGTTTGTAATCTGCCAGGTCACTGAAAAAAGTCTCCGTGCATAAAACATGAAAGGACATCTTTTAAAAAATACCATAATTTTGCAGTGATAAAGTTGGTGATATTTTTTCTCTGCAATTGTCATATTTCAGTTTTACAGAGTACAAATTTGAGTCTCTTGTACTCTGACATCTGTGTTTATTCATTTTATTTGATTATCTCTGTGAATTGCATAGCATAATAAACTGAGCATAGCTATCTCAGGAGGAGAGGCAAAGGAGACAAAACTTGCAAGCAGTTTTAGGTTTCAGCACAATGCAAAACAAAAATATTGCCGGTTTGAACAAGTTTTTACACCTAAACTCATTTTGATGTAATGCTTCTCGAAAATATAGCCCTTTGTAGCACAGGATGGTGCCAGTTGTGCTATGATGTAAATTTACATTGTTTATATGGCTGAACGTGAACAAATCCTGTACAAATAGAGCAGTGAAAAAAGTTGCTAAGTATCCTGCAAGAAGCAAGTATCAAGTTTACCGATGGTCCTGTCGACAGTAGCCATGGGCAGTTCAGCCTAATCATTTCAGCCAAGAGCTGACAACTCAGAGATGAAATCTTTGCTCCCTGTTTTAAAAGGAAACAGGACTGACAAAACAAGTGACTAATCTTCCCTTTTCCATCTGTTTTTATATACCTGTTAGAATAGATAATTGTTGTGGCTCTGATTTTCCAATATGCTGAGATCCGCCAGGCTCTGCCCTTGGTGTAACACCGTGTATTTCATGTGCTCTGATGACATTGATGATTCTATTACAAAAGTACAGTGGTGAATATAAACAGATCTATGTTAATTTTAAGGTCTGCTAGAAACACATGACAAAGGAATCGATTCTGAAGAGGAAAAGGACAGATATTGTAAGGTCAGAAATTTTATTTTCAAGGTTTGAGGATGACACCCTTTGGGTTTGTTTTTTCCAAATCACAAGCTAATGCATGCATCTTGTCTTCCTTTGTTTCAAGTGCTGCACCTTCCAATCGTTACAGCAGCATCTGCTAACACTTGAGTCACTACTACATTGCTGAGATGGCTTGTAAGCGTTGTATATACAATAAAATAGAGAACCGGGACCCAAAGTTTGATTGCTGCCTCTTTAGCATATTTAAATAACAGTTAAAGAGTTTCTGCTATGTCCATCCTAGCAGTTTTAAGACTCAAGTGCAAAATCAGTACTTTCCTAGTAGGATGATTCAAATTTGAGTTCACCTGCTTTCTGCCCAGAGAGAGTATTACAATCTAGGCTGCCTAAAATAAGCCGTAACACCTCCCTCAGTGACTTCCCCATCGTGTCTGTGGCTTCCTTTTGAGCTTCCACATCTCTTTCAGAAATGTGAAGTCTCAGTTCAAAAACTGTGGTGTTGAAGAATATTGCAAATGAAGTATTCCAGCAGCTACTTAGTTTCACTTAGAAAATGTGTATTATTTTCTCTTTAGTCTGAATAAAATGGAATTGTTTTCTGCATGGTTGTAATTCTCTTAAATGGCTGTGTCTTGAAACTTGGATGTACTTGTTTGGAAAACAAAGTCTCCAGAGCTGTGTCTGTTTCTGTAATGAAGTTCTGCTATATATTTTGGGGAGTTGATTTAACATCCCACTAAGTCAGCAGTTCAGAGGCATTTTCATATTCCTGAGTTGCTTTTGTGCCTTTTGGCAGTGGGGATAGTTCAACACAGTCTTGATTCTGTTTTTTTTGATTCTGCTTTCAGTCTTTTTTTTATGATACATTCATACATCATCTTCAAGTAATACATATAAATGCTATAGCAAAACAGAGTATCACAGTTTGACATCGAAGTTATTTAAATTTCAGGAGGAGGAGGAGTTCTTTAAAAATGTTTCATTTTTGCATTGTTTGAAATTTACACAAGCTTTTCTTTGTTAGGTTGGATGTGTGAGATCTGCTTGTCTGTTCGAGCTCCTTCATGCGTTTCCAGGGTATTTCCACACAAATACGCTTAATCAGCTTTTAGAGGGAGTCTGTTCTGTAACAGGAACTCCCAAGTGAGCCACTGCTCTTGAGTGAAAAGGAGGAGAAGCTTTGAAAAAATTGTCAGGTCTCTGAATTGGGAAGAGAGGATGTCATGTGGAATAGTTCAGGAAAAGTTCCTGTCCCTTTTCTATGTGGGTTAACATCTCTGATTTAGACTGAACATTGCAATGGGATTCAATAAATTACTATTAGCTATGTGCTCTCTTTCAGTATTTCCAGGCATTTGGGCCTGTGAAGTCCCTTGATGCAAATCCGCAGTACTTCTTTTTTCTTGTATGTATGCAGGGAGAGATTGGATTGATGTTAGTAAAAAGGATGAGCGTCTGAATCATGAGTTGTGAGAGAGGGCACACTGCCTGCCTTTCCACTTGTCATTTTTAAACTATCTGTTAATTTAGATAGTAATTTGAGGTTCTTGATTTTTTTTTTTTTCTTTCTTCTGGAGTGCCTGGGACACACAGTAAGGATCAGTTTGTCAGGACATCGTGTTTTAACAATGGAAAGAATAAATGAGAAAAGCAGTCTCTTAAACAGTACTTGAAGTTTGTTCCCGTTACTTAGGTGTTACAGCTTTGTTTTAGGAAGATGAAAGTGTTGGTTCTTGATGATGCTTGTAAATTGAGACAGTCAACCTGCTAAGGTGACGTTCTTTTCACGCTAGATGTCAGTGTTAACATACCTGTTCTGTAATCTCAGGTGTAGTCATTCTGTTGTCCTCGTGGATACACCTGTATTTAATACTTCAGTTAAAATTTATGGTCAAAATGTCAAGACAGTAACTGCAAATAATGATTTGTATGTTGACTGTTAAGAGGTGTTAACAGCTGTAAATCTTTTTCTTGTGAAACTCCTATGTTTTTTGCCCTCTATTGCACCAAGTAAACCCAGGAGAACCAGGTTGGTGTTAGTTAAAATGTCTGCTACAATCTTTCCAATACCCAGATTTCTGTTTTGTCTTAGTTTTGAATAAGATGGCCTTGAAAACCAGAAAGATAGTAGATGGATGATAAATGCATCACTCAAAATTAAATCTACTGGTTACAACATAGTTGGTTTTTCATCCTCTCAAACTGTAAATAACTAGCTGACTAGCAGTAATTCAGAAGGTGTCTCCTAAGGTCATTTGTTAATGTGTTACTTGAGCATGTTGTGAGGCATGCGGCTATTTGCCTTGTTTCTTTTGGCTTACAAAAATTTTTTTTAAATCGCCTGTGTTTCATCTGGGGCTTTGTAGTGGTGACCGTAATGTAGATTTCCGGGTGGTTGAAACTGGTCTTGTATATCAGGAGGTACGGTCACTGTTTTCTGCCTGCGGCTGTAACAGTGACCACAGCTTATCTGCTTGGATAAAAAGCCTCAGTGAAGGTATTGTGGTTAGTAATAATAAATAGTGTGGCACGATGAGCACTGGATTAAACACTGTTCCTTTTATGTCTTTAGCTTCTGTAGAACCAATTATTCTGTTACTCTATAAATTAACCATTGCTTATTTACATTCTTTTTAGTGTATTTTTCTTTCAGGATTTTAGCTGTCAGTAGATGTGTTACACTGTGCTCTCTTCTTTTCCATAACACCTCTAAGTGTCCAGAAGTACTTCCTTTGATATCAAGAGAAGAGGAGCTGCCAAATGTCCTTCAAAGCATTTGGTATTTCAGGGACCTTGGACCCAAAGGAGGCAGCAGTTGGGTTCAAGGCCCAAGGTTTTATTGGAATATAAGCACAGATGTTTTTCAGGCAACTTCTTGAAGTTTTATTGCAAGAGTAGATGTACCTCAAACATATTTATTGGTGCCGTTGTTTCACAATGAGAAGTAGTATACTTCTAAAATAACACGTTTAGTTCCTGGAAGTTGTCAGTGGCTGGAAAGTCTCAGGCAGTGGCAGGGGGGCTTGGCAGGTTGACTCAGGCTGCGTTCCTGTAGCTAAGGAGCGTGGTGGCCACAGAGACTGAGTGCAGGTGGGAATGTTGTAGACACGCACCCTGTGGAGTTTATGTGTGACTGTATCTACAAATTAAGAAGTGCACAGTTAGTTTCTGTTTTTGGATATATAAGGAGGGGAAGTATTGGCCATACGATTAGAAACACGGTATATTTTTTCGTATCAAGTTTTAACGGCAACACAGCAGAGTTTGATCATGTAATTTCCCTTTTATTTTTGAGCATAGCTGTAACGCAACTGAACAAATGCATTTTTCCAAGAGTAATAAAGAGAACCGACAGTTTTCAAATTCTTTTTTTAATTTTAGAAAGCTGCACATCTGCAGAAGTTGTTGCTGCTGTTGATGTGAACACTCTTGCCAATGAAGTTTATAAGCACAACTTTCCCAGCACGCCATTATGGGCAAAGACAATTGAGGTGAGTAATGAATGTCTTTTTTGCTCTGGTCTGGCATTTGTAGATGTAAGTTGTCTTCACTATCCTTGTTACTAATGAGGGAAACAAAAAGATTTAATTTATGTTGTTAGGAATATAGCAGTTTTACAATAACTTTGATTTCTTGTGCTGTGGTTCCTTGTTGAAGTTAGAGGGATACTCACACTGCAGTCTTTTCCTGAAAGTCTTGACTGTTGCATCAAGAAGGGTTACGTGAATGTCAAAAGGAATGCGTACCAGCAATACAGGAATGACAAAAATCATATTTTTAGATTAAAAAAATATTTTCATGTCTTTTGAAAGAATTTAATTAAATTACTTGGAGGCATGCCTTCATTTTGTAGTTATAGTTGAGCTTAGTAAAACACAAGAAAATATACTCTTTGTACATGTACTGTTTGTATGTTTTGCGGGTTTTTTGTGGGCTCAATAGGTCAAATGCTTTAGGAATTCTGTCCCTTTTCCATATTATCTGAAGAAGAACTAGGTAAAATTGGCTTCTATTTTAAAAACCAAGGGGCAAGCTAGGCATGTAGTTGTGCCTGGATTTAGTTAGAAATTACTATATAATTTCTAATCTTCTTTTACAGTTTTACAACATGACAGTAAAAGATACTGAATTTGTTTTAAGACACCAGCTTAAGTAAGACTTAAATAGGTGGCTAAAGGTTAGCTGCTTATTCAGCACTCCATAATAACTGACTAAATGATAGTTTAAAGTTTTATATGGGTAAGTATAAATATGCAGATTAGTCAGTAAGACCTTCTTTAAATTTATTGGAAAAATAGCAACTTTTGTCTAGTTTCTGTGGGCAGTTATGTTACATTTGCTATATAGATATCCCTCAAAATATGTAAGGTGGTGATTTCTTTGTCTAGCTCATAGTTACTTGATCATTATGCTTCTCCTCTCCTCTTGGCCCCTTAGTATGTTGTCCTTCTAGTGTTGCTTAAAATTAGTCTACAGGAACTTCTACCTGTGTAATTAGCTCATGCCACAGACCTAATTCTTTCTTTAAACAGAAATATTTTTGCAGAGTAGAGCTTTCAGCCATGTAATATCTTTGAGGGATTTTTACTCGGCAAAAACTACAATGAAGTAAACTTTACAGGGTGCATTGGTAGTGAGCTCCTAAGAGTTGAAACTCACAGTTTGGACCTGTAAAAATGACCATGTTATCACTTGAGCTACTTTTCTGTTCAGATATTTTGTCTTTTAAGAAGATCCAATATTTTTTCACCTGTTTTGGGTATGCTAATTTTTTTGTTGTTGTTGTACAAAAACTTTGTCTCTGAAAAATGATACTTTATTTGGAGGAAGTAACTAGTTGGTATTTTAATGTGATCTACTGAAAGAACCACTACACCTCTTCTGAAAGAATGAGTAGCTAAAAACCTCCAGATTATGTATAGATGCTAACATCATTATTGTTTTTGATTTATATTCAAAGCAACCAAACGTATATTTGCATCGTATGGTTTGCCAAGGTAGAAAAGAATGAAATTATTCGGTGATTTTTTGCTACGTGAAGCACGTAGTGAAAGTAAGAGGCGTAGTTTGGTCTGAAAGATGACTTGAGAGTTTCATACAGTTTACAACACTCAAAATTCTTCTATTTGTTTCCTTATTCAGGGCATAACACTGAAAGAATTTGACAGATTATCTTTTGATATGATTTTGATGAGTCCTCCCTGTCAGCCATTTACAAGGTAGATATAGCACACTTTGGGGAAAAGTGCAGTTGTTACAATATGTACTGTTAAAGTAGAAATGTTTCCAAGAGCGACTATGTGTGGTTCACCTGTGTATCTTTCTCTTCCTAAGCAACAACGTTGTAGGCCTGCTCACCATGAGACTTCCTGAAGTGGAAGAAATGCAGCAATTTGAATCCTAATTCTTGATCACATTTCTTGTAATATATATTTTAATTCAGTTGAAATAAAGTAAGCGTCTTATAGCACCTATTTTGCATACTATATTGTTCCTCTAACAGTGAAATTCAAAGATTTTGCTGTTTAGGAGTGTTTCCTTTCCCTTCAGATATCAATCTGATCTTTCCCTGGGGCAACTCCAGAAGGAGGATTGGAATTTCTTACTTCTGCCTAAGAGTGTAATCTGTTTTTATTTGTACTCTGAAAATCACACATGCACACAAGGAGTTTATTCTGAGGAATATTTCTATTTTAGCCAAGACTAGGAAGATAATGGCTTTAAAATGATGTTGTGGATGGTATAGAGAAATATCTTGCTAATGAAGAACTGAACTTACTGAGATTAGTTTCAAATTCATGTAGTTTGACAGCAGTGACCAGTAGGCGTAAGATTCTGGTAGCTATACTCATGCAAAGTAGTAGCTTCATGAAAAAGTCTGTTGATGGTGATGAAACCGCTTTCATAAGAAAGTATATGTCAGTGAATGCTCTAAGATTAAAAAGAAATCCCTCCAAAGTGGTGCTGATCTATAAAAATGTATTTGTGCAAACATATGATGTATATAGGAATCATTCCTTCAAATTTTATTGTTTTGTAATACTATGAAAAAAAATCTTTTTATGCCGAATTTAGAGACATGCTAAAGCTCTTCTACCAAGGCTTTATTATTTTTAAGAGCTAATATAAGTTAGCACAGGCCTGGAATTGTTAGATTATGTTATCGTTTTTATAACCTATGTGAGCTGTCCAGTTTAATGTTACAAAATTGGTTACAAAGTTATTCATATGGGGCTCAGTTGTGCAAAATGGTGAGTGCTGAGGCTTTAATTCATAGAAATAATTCAATATATTCAATATAAAATAGCTAGATATTCCCAGGAACTTCAGTGTTTTGGTTTTTTTTTTTGTTCTTTCAGAGCCAAGTGTGTTCAAGGGGTTTGCTGGATGAGACTAGAATGCTAAACACTTTGTAGACTGGGGAGTGGGTTTCATTACTGAATGCTTCAATTTTAACCTCGCTGTGAGCTGATGGATTCCAGGACAGACTTTCATTCCTTAGAGCATTTCTTAGGACACTGCCTCTGTGAGCAGGTCCTCATGTCTGTACACAATGCTTTTGCAGAATCCCTTTTTGAAACTCAAAGCAAAAAGTGTCAGCATTCTGTAGAAAAATGTAAGTAAAATGTCAGTTTGCTGCAAGTGATATACAGGTTTCTTTATTCTTTCTTAGAATTGGCCTGCAAGGTGATGTATCCGATCCACGGACAAAGAGCTTTCTCTATATTCTTGATGTTCTCCCAAGGTATAAATGAACTTCTACCTCAGTTCTTAAGCCTTTGATGTAACTAAGTAGGTGTTCTATATTGCAGCAAGACATGTAATCTATAATGTTTTGCAGGGGTACTACGAGTATTGTGTTGTATTACTTGTTTGTTTTCACGTGATCATATGTAACTTAAATACTTGTATTTTACTAATGCCATTATAGTCTCATAATTACTGTATATGCTTTCATTGTTTGGTTTTCTTTTTTATTGTGTGTCTGTATAAACTCTGGCTATATCATAAATGAAACAGAGTTATTTGTTTTCAGTTCAACATTGAACTTGCCCTGACTTTATTTAGGAGCAGGAGTAGGTAATATAGTAGTTTGCTAATGGGCATCATGGAAACATGAAAATTGTTTGAAATACCAGGTTCAAAAAGCTTTGATTCAGCAGTTAGTCACATTTTGAATAGGTAACATTTGAAAGAGTTTGTTTAAATGTTATTGACTGCACAATAAAGTCCATCTTCCATCCCCTTCCATTCTTCCTTAAAGTGTCTATTCTGTCTTTTTGGTGCTGCTTCTAGATATCTTGCACTGCACTGTCTGAACAGTGTTCATCTATCATTTTTGCCTGCCAGTTCCTAATAAAATAGCCATAATTATTTGTATTATTTATGCTTTAAATTTTGAAACAGTAAATCCAAACAAAGTGTTTTTTGCTGACCTAAATTGTTCTTATTGAGAGTGTTAAAAATGAGCTCCAAGTAATGCTTGTAGTCTTTTTTTGGGGAAGAGATGTATAGCACTGTAAGAACCCTTCCTGGGGAAGTGAAACAAGCAGTTGCTTGGGGAGATTATCCAGCAGAAATCTCTGCTTCTGGATTGAGATGTCCATTGGGCACCAGCTGGCATCAGCCTGTGAATTTGCATCAGTTACAGTCCACCAGACACTTACCTGGCAGTCCTGCTTCTGCTGGAGACTGAGACAGCTGCCCTCTATATATTCCTTCATTGGTTAATCTTGCTCTCAGAATTGGAGGAGGACGAAGAAAGGTCTGGCTGGCTCTCTTTCTTTCTTTTTTTTTTTTTTTTTAATGAATGCTGTCTGCACAGGACAAAACCAGTACCAACAACAGGCTTTCTTTCAAACTGCTATTACCACTGGGAGAAGAGGGTCTTCATCCTTCCAGAAATAACTTTTTTGCAGCCAGCAACATTACATGGGACCACGTCTTTGTTGGGATCACCTAAGAAATCTGTGGCAGAGAACACAAAACAGAACACAATACAGATTCTGTAGCCTAGTAAGTTAGACAATTAATAGGTAAAAAGAAAGATTATTATTACTCCCTCACTTCTAGCAGAGGCACAAAAATAGGGAGATAATGTGGGTTTCTAAAAGTTGCAAAGGATGTCTTTTCTGGAACAAGGAATGTAACTCGGTCCTCCAGACTGACCTTTCAAAATGATAAAAAGAGTAAATAGTGTGTAAGTTAATAATTTGTCAGAATAATAGTACCTTCCTTATCCTTAAGGGAATCCTGACCTCAGTATTCCTTTCCGTTAAACTGAGACATAGTTAAGAGGCTGGCTGCTTTTGGAACACTGTTGTGCATTAATATGGAAATGTTGCTTCCTGGTTACTGTGAGCTTAGCTGGATAAAGGGCAGAAGCTTTTCCTTCTCAAAACCAAAGCTTTAGACACCACAGGACATATGTTTTTTGTCACGATGGTGCAAAGGAGCTGGGTTTGGCTGTGGCGTTTTATCTCAACACCCCACGAGACCCTGCTGACGTCCCTTATCTCCCTTGGGCAGGTTGTTTCTTGAGGCAGTACTGTAAGCAGTCTGTAATACGTTCAAGATGGTGGCTTCTGCAGAGTTTCTCAGTTCCAATAGATTTATGTTTTACCGAGATAGTGTTTGTGTATTTTCTGGATATCATGTGTTTGCCAGACATTGAGTATGGAGTATTTCAGCCCAAAAAAGGGAAATTCTTAATATAGGAATTATCACTTTGCATTCTAAATTGGTACAGCATGTGTTCAGTTTATGGAAACTATAAAATAATTTCTCATCTCTTGCCTGTTCCTACCTGACATTCAGCCTTTTATAATGAAATGTTGCTGAAATGAGGCTCAGAGATAGCCTTGGAAGACAAATATTAGAGAGATGGAAAAGACAATTTCAAGATCTGGAAGGACCTGGGAAATCCTTGGAGCACGCAGGGGGCAAACAAAGTCTGACCTAAATGGTCCGGTTACTGTCTGTTTTTTCATGTCCAAGCCATAACCCAGGGAAACCTAATGCTAAGACGTCAAAGTGCTACTTTTACAGACACATTTGTAATCTTAATATCTGCCAAGTACTTAACACATAGTCTTTGTATAGTGATTACTTGTCTTGTGATCTGTTGATCCTGTATGACCTCTTGCATTTCAGGCTATGCTCTGGATTCATTACTTTAAAAATAAGTTTCATAGTAGGTGATGATGATGTTGAGCGTGAGTAAACATACCGACAGATATATTCTCCATTCCACTGTAGGGAATTTGGCTGCTGCTGCTTTTTTCAGTTCAGTATTTTTTTTTTCACTATTAGTTTTAGTATTTTTATATTTGACGTAGTATCTTGTATAGTTTCCAATTTCTGGTGAAACTCTATACTTATTTTATTCTTCAAGTGAATGTCTTTAATTGATGGTAGTTAAGAATGTGCTACAACAAATTCTGCTATGATTTGTACCAGTGGAAGTCCAAAGTCGCTTACTGACTTAAATGAGCATGGAGCTGCTGTGTGGTGGCATTAGTATCCTGTTTCTAGATGCTGTTCTGAGATCCCAGTTTGTGGCAGACATACTGTGTCTATAGTAGCCATACTAGAGAATTAATCAGTGCCAGGGAATGTTCCCAGAGACTTGAATCTGAATCATGTATGCTTCTAAATTGTTAGAATGGCCCCTGGCACAGTTTGAGCATGTTCCTTTCTCCAGAGGTTTAATATGCTGTTTTTGGAATGAGCCTGTTTCCAGACCTCCGCACTGATCTTGCTAAACCTCAGGCGCCTCTTTTCCCTTCCCCCCCATCAAAATGAAAAAGTTAAATATAGAAAATTGAGAATGTCTGCAGTTTCAGCTCTAAACATGTCACATTTCTTAAAGCAATTAGATGAATACGGGTTCTGATGTATTATCACTAAAGTTGATGTGACATTTTGACATTGATTTTGGGTTTAAGCACTTTAAAACAAAAGTTTTCTGTTCCATGGCTAAATGGTGATCTTTTTCCCCCCCAGCAATTATCTTTCCTATTACAAACTCAATCTGTTGAATAATAGTATTATGCTTTAGGAGATGAACATCAGTAAGCGTTTTCAGAAGTACATGCGTGGGGTACAGGAGGGTACAGCAGTCCATCTGAACATAAGTGGGTTTTGTTGTTTTTTATAATTACCAGCAGTCCACATTTTTAATAAAGATGGGAATGATTTGATCTAGGCAACCTTGAAAGTTGAGGTACATTTTTTTAAGGATGCTAAATTTTGACAGCTAGCATGATGTGGAAATACTTTGATCTTTCCTGTAGCTAAGCAAATCTGCAGATGAATATAATGTAACATCTTGTTACTCTGATGTGTTGATCTTTTTTTTTCCTTGTAGGCTCCAGAAGCTTCCAAAATACCTACTTTTAGAAAATGTTAAAGGATTTGAATCCTCTTCTGCGAGGTAAAGTCTAATTTGTGCAGGTTTTAGTTTTTAATAAAGGATATTTTCTTTAGAAGGGGAAGGCAGGATTTTTATTTCCTAGAATTTAAGTTAACAAAATAGACTGAGATGGGACAGCTAGCAGCTGTGGGTTAAACATACTGTTTTAATTTAGGAATGAAAATCTTGGGTCATGAAAGGAACTTGCTAAATAACTATTTCTTTCTCTAAGCAGATAAAATATGTTATAACAAGTTGACTCAATTGATTTTATTTGATGATCCTGTGTCCTTTAGAAGGGATCAATATTAATTTTCAAAGAAAAATAATAATAGGTATAGCACTCAGAGGTTTTGGGTTTTTATCCATGACAGGAGCTCATGGTATCTTGTGTTAAGATCACAGTACATTATAGGGGCTTTCTTCAGTACTTTTGTTTATAGTAGAGTATCACTGGTTCAGGGTTGCCATCAAACGGTTCAGAGATAGATTATGAAAACTGTATGTAATATTCTTCTGAAACATGGAAGAGGAAAGTTGTCAATAAGGTTAACCTACTGGCAGCAGGAGCATTCTCCTCTCTTGTGGGCAAAGCAGGAGACAGGGGGTTGCGGTCTTCCTTCTCATTTCTTGCTGGAATAGAGTAGGATCTTTCCATAGCATTCCTTCAAGCACCAAGAGAGCAGCCACCCTGCGTATCATGCTCCTTAATGAATATGACAGGCAGCTGGGAGATACGTTCAGGGCTCTCACTAGTTAGGCGTGCAGCAGTGCTCTGTGAATGCTTGAACACTTCATTCGAGGTGCAGGCTGCTGCTGTAGACCCTGCGATTCCCTAGGCTATGCCTTGCTGGTCAGTGTTCGGAACAAGTTGTAGTTCAGAAAACACCCCAGTCGGAATGCTTGCTTTCTCTTATGACACTTGGGATGCAGTGTCACATACAGTGCCAGGTACAGGTCACAGCTCGTGGTTTTTCTGTGGTTCCAGCCTAGTGCAGTCTGCATGGAATAGAAAAGACAAGTCTCTTTAAGAAGATTTCCATTTCAGTGATTTTTCCATTTTTTATAAAGTACAGTCCTACCTCACTGTTATTATCAAAGCCACCAATTTTTGTCATCCGTTGAGTTAGCCCTTTTGTTAAGATTGGCTGATGCCATGTGTGTGAACAGAGGGAAGCAGTGAGCTATTTGTAGTGGTTTTAATCTCCTGTTGTGTAATTCACAATAAAGAGAATGTCTTGCCCTCTGATTATTTTCCTTGTTGACACACTATAAGTACTCTCCTAGAGATGGGATTTTTTTTTTTTTGAAGGGGTGTTTGCACCGAAGTAGGTGTGAGATACCTGTGAATGTGTAATAGTCATTTCTGGCTACGGTAACACTGAACTTTCTATGTTGTCTCCTCAAGTTCAGAAATGGATGACTTCATATCTGTAATTCCCTGTCCAACTGAATATGCTGAATATCTTGGTACTTAAGGTGTTGCATTAAATATGTTTTTAATTAGGATAAAAAAGGGCCTAAAGGCTGTATGAAGGGAGTAATTGCTTTTTGATTCTTTTCACTGCCAGAAATGAACTTTTGCGAACACTAGAAACATGTGGATTTAAATATCAAGAATTTCTCTTGTCTCCAACCTGTGTAAGTACTAAAATTGTTCTAATATTATTTAACTTTTCAAACTGCACTGAGCCCCAGAACATTTGAAAATGATCTATTGTATTGGAAGAGAGAGTCATGCCCAGAGCTGAAGATACTCTTCTGAATGAGAAAGTCATCTGGCACGACTTCTGATTTCTCATCAGTATATTGGCATAATCATACTGCTGTTATTTTTCGGATCCTAGTCCCATATTGCTTTGCTACCACTTGCTATTTTTTAAGAAGGCATGAATTTACACCATGACCAGGAAGGTGGTTTTCCCTGCAGGAGCCTCATTGCTTCAGAAGTGCTGATGCCTGTGAATTTCCCAGCACAGAAAATGCGACTGTGTCATTTGTGGGAGGAGGGGCTTTGTTTGCATGTTTCCCTGGCAACTGAAAAAAGAGTCGAGAGAGATTTCAGATTGTACAAGACTAAATGGAATCAGTGAAGCACTGTATATATCTGAGAGAAGCTGATAGAGGGTAGCTTGAAAACCAGTTGAGGTGCATTTGTTTATTTGTTAGATGTCTTATAATTCCTTGTTGAAAAAGGCAAGGAGACACCTTTTTGCTTTTTTATAGAAAACAGGTAGTACCTGTCCCAAGAAATTGTGATGCATGTAATTTTTCTTCTTGCCTCACATAAAAGTTTGTTTATGTTCCTGTTCATTTACAGAGAAAGTAAAAACCATGAGGTACAAAGAATAATTCCCCACTTGTTCCCTTGAAAAAACCTAGGTATGGAAGTTACAAGTGTTTAGGTATTATCAATTAATGCTGATATGTCTGAAGTCACATATTAGTGTGGCATAGTTCTATTACTGTATATAATGGTAGATAAATTGTATGACACTATAGGCCACTTTTTATCTCTTTATCACATGGACTAAAGGCTTGTGGATTTTGCTTACAGCTTGGCATTCCCAATTCTAGGCTGAGATATTTTCTAATTGCAAAGCTTCATGAAGAATCATTTTCCTTTCAAGCTCCTGGTCAGGTGAGTCTGTTAGTGTTAACTTGAATTTGCTTTGTTTCATGAAGATTGAGGGTTACATTTTCAGTTTAGTGGTGTGTGTTGAGGAATGGAGAGAGGGATAAGTGATACCAAGAGAAAAGTTAAATTTGGTCTCTTTTTTTTTAGCCTGGATACTGAGTTTTCTAAGGACAGCAATGCATGCCAGTGGCTTAGATGGCTTTAAACAGTTGGGGGACAGTGGCTGATAGTGGGCTAGAAAGCATTGCCTTCTGCTACCTTTTTCACACCCTTGGCAAGGTCTTTTTGAGAAGGCAATTATTTGCGGTTGTTCCTGACATCATTGCTGGTAGGTCAGCAAATCTTGATGCTAACGTTTTTTGAAATCTTTGTGAAAATAACATTGAATGGTTATTGGCTTTATTCCGAGCATCTCTGAAGGAATTTTTACTCACTGCAGAGTCTGCTGTCAAGTTGTTTATCGTATGCAGTTCTGTAATTTTTTTCTCACTATATGTTATATTTGTTTTTAGATATTGACAAGATTCCCAGATCAGCATCTAGAAGACTTATTCAAGGACAAAGTCACTGACAAAGTGGGTGAAGCTAGCTCTGCCTTGTCTTCTGAAGAGAAGAATCTCAATCCAAGCATTGGTCCTGATTGCAGCAGCAAGAAGAGTTTACCAAAAGGGGCCTTTCTTTTTAAGCTTGAAACAGTAGAAGAAATTGAAAGGAAACATGGTCAGGACAATGATTCCTCTATTCAAATGCTAAAAGATTTCTTGGAAGAGGAAAATGAAGAAATGAGTCAGTATTTCTTACCACCAAAGTCCTTATTGCGCTATGCTTTCTTGTTAGACATTGTTAAGCCCACCTGCCGGAGATCCACATGCTTTACAAAAGGGTAAGTTGCACAGAAAATGTCTTGCTGAATCATGTCCTGAAATTTTAAGTGTGTTTTTGCTCGTGTACTGTAAAAACAAGAAGAGCCATATCATCAAAAAAACCTGAGGCCTCTGAAAAAAAAAAAACCAACTCCTTATATAGTGTGCTTCCTGGTCCAGTGGAATGCCAGCATGAGAATCTGTCTGGCAGAACATCATGTGCCCACTCCAAAAAGGCATTCACAAAAGACAGTGCCATTTGTTGTTGACCTTCACAGAAGCTTAATTACCCCTGCGGAAATATGGTTCCAGTAGACTGGTATAGTACTGATTCATTAATGCATTTTTTTATATTGCTCAATGAAGTTACAAAGTGTCATGCATGACAGATCCATCCCTCATTAAAACTGTCTGCACTGTACATTTTATTGATTTCTTGGATTTTTCAGTTGTGTAGGTCAGAATAGCTGTGGATTGGCCATATGTCATAAAACCGGTTAGGTTGCTGCATTACAAATCATATTTGATGGAGCAGAAGATCAGTGCTTTTCTGTCTAGTAGTTTTCTGATTTGTCTTTTGCAATTTTAAGTTTGACTGCCGGAGGTTGTTGAGTGTTCTGAAACCCCACAGACAATCAGTCAGGAGCTTTTCCACTGAATGCATTTGTATTGGAAAATGCCAGTTGGGGCCTGGAAGTTTGTAGGAAATGCTAATATCGGTGAATTTTTTAAATTAGATTGTTTTTTTGGAGTTCTCAGAATGTTTCAACACAATGGCTTAGTTGAAGAGTTAAAGCTAATTATAACTTTTTTTTAATTAGTAGAAATTAGACTGCCAGTTTGACAGAGTTCCTGCAGATTTTGTGATTTCAACTTTTTGACAATAAAAAAGCTGAGCAGAGACAGAATTGCAAAAGTTCAAAAGTTGTGCAACAGGAAAGCCCTTCCCCACCTCTCATTGACATATGCCTTTTCTGTCCTCACTCTTTTGACTTGCGGCAGAGTCAGCATCTCGTGGGATCTGTTTCTTAACTAGAATAGTGAAATAAAAACTTTAGGCCAGAATGATCTCTTATGTATCTCATGTATGCCTTCAGTGTCATCAAAAATAAATTGGCCACTTGTGGTTTCACTAGAATATGCCATGGTAGTTTGTGGTCATGTTTATCAAAATCACACTGAAGGAGGCTCCTCAATAGTTCAAATGAAGTCTTTGTATATAGTGGTGGGAAATCTGACATGGAACGTGACTGTTGCCCTTCTGCTGATGTGGAAGGAGCCAGGCCAGATAGTTGTGGTAGTTCTTCTTGGCTCAAAACATAGGAATCTGATTTACTGTCTTTGTTCCCTTTTTTAAGAGCTTTTGGGAAGGAAGGTTTCCAACATGGTTGTCAATGTGGTCATACAATTTACAGCTCTGCATTAGGAGAAAGATTATAATTACATCTTAGGCTTCATCCAGCTCATGTTCTGAGGCCAAGAATAAGTTGCTGCTGTATGTGTTCTAGGAGTCCATTTTTATGTTTCTCTGAAGCATCAGATTTAGGAAAGAGGACACTGAAGGGAGCAGAACAGCACTCCAAGTAGTACAGAGAATCCTTCTGCTGAGATGCCTGTCTGATGTCTTTCTTACAAGTCATACTGATCATCAGCTTTGAGACTGGGAGAAAAATTTCCCTCAGTTCTGATTGATCTTCGGATATTTTCAGAAAGGTTTGTGTGATGAGGATAATCTGGGTATTCCTTCTCCAGTCCTTGCTAATTCAGGGACCTCAAACACCGATACTGCATCAGGTTTTTGTGCCTTTCTGCCTTTGTCATACCAGTGTGTCTTCTGACAGGCTTTGGTGGAGTATAGGGCAAAATGTAATGGCCTGTGATGCACGAGAGATCAAGCAGATGATCCTGTGTTCGCTTCTGACCTTGCACTCCTAGGCAACTGGAAAATGATGGCTGAGTTCCGCAAGACTACAAATGCCATGGTTTCTCTTAGGCGTATGTTTGGGGTGACTGAAGTTGTGAGAGAAAATTGTCTGTTTTAAAGGACAGAGCAAATGAAAACTTCTCTAGATAAAATCACTCTGGACTTACTTGTAAGTTCGTGATATGCTATTGACAAGAGAAGGAATACCTTTAAAATAGTGTAATATTAGTTACAGAAACTCTCTCTAATGTTGTGGAAATTACCTTTTTGTTAGTCGTAACATAGGACACAATATACCCAGAAATAATATATTATGTGTATGAAATGAAGAGGTTTTTTTGAAAACTTACAGAAATAAAGAGAGGGGAAAAAAAATCTTGAGTCAGACGAAAATTTAAGACTGTAATTTCTTAAGCCAACTTCTTTCATTAGAACTGGTAATGAAATGTCAGAAAATCAATGCATCATTTTTTACTGTGGCAAAAATTCCTATCTTTAATTATGTTCCGAGTCTAAGATAGGAATGTTAATTTTTCTGTAGTCAGCAGCTGCAATAATTAATAACAATCCAGCTAGCATTGGCCATCTGCCCACATTTGTGTTAAAAAACCAACACGCTCTCCCCCTGCCCCCAAACCACTTTTACACCAACTGGATTTTTTTTGTAAGGAGTTCTGTACTCTAGTGCCAGTTATTTAGACTGGAATATTTTATATAACATGGATCCTATTAAAAGATTCTTTTTGCCCAATAAAACTCTAAAATACCACTTTGAAATTTATCCTCATTTATTTATTTTGGCTCAGATATATTAATCTGAAATAGGATCACATGCTACATCAGAAGAATATCAGGATTCCTCAGTGCTATGTGTGTTACATTGTTAAACATTAGAGAATTTTCAGAATGCAACTAACCAATTAAAGGTGATGTATTTACAACACAGTTCGATTCCATGTGTTTTTAATCTGTATCAGTGTTTAGAGCCTTTTGTTCTGATCCTAAGGAAGATTTGCAAGCACTTTATTTTAAAATGAGTGTTGCTCTCACTGATATTGGCAGAACTACTCGCAAGCTTTTCCAACTGAAGAAGAAATTCCCAAGATTGAGCCGTACTGGGTCATTGTGTCTGTGCTGAAGGGAGAGTATTCCTTTATTCTTTGTGGAATTAGAAAGGCTTGAAACAAAAATTGTTCCAGTGCCTTGCTTTAGAATGGGCCCCAAATGGAGCAAAAGACCTTTATAACTGTCTTTACAGATAAAGCGAGAGAATAGTATCTGTTAATGGTTGATGCAGATCGCATCGCTCGAATGCAGGGGATCTTCCAAAGTTCTTCCACTGCGCAAAAGCCATCTGTTGACTTGATTCGATCTCTCTGTTTGGAACGTTCAAACACTATCATAGTTAGACCAGCGAAAGCCCATAATTATATTTAAATCATAGCCTGGAAGAGACTACAGAGTAAACATGTTGTTACGCAACCAACCACAAAGCATCCAAAAAAGCTATCATATGGTTTTAGAATGTAAGTTTGCTTACTGCTTAGTTGGTTTTAATTTTTTTTTTCCTTCTTTCTTCTTTTTCTTTCTTCTACTGCTCTGCATAGATCCATAGCCATCCTCTATCCTTTCCCTCTGTGGAAAATCCCCAAGCAACCAAAATTTAAACCTGACTGAACCGCTTTGTTCCTAATGCATTGGTATAAAAGCTGGAGGCTCACACTAATGGTCCTTCTTTGAATATGGAGAGCCAATTTGAACCCCTAGGACCATTTGGCCTTTAACACATTTTCCCTTAATGTAAAATTGGTTTGTGCAATGTAGATGGCCCTTTCTGATGATGCTATGCTTGAATTCCTTGGCCTTGTACAGTTGCCTAGTTGCCTTATACAAGGCGTTAGTGTGGCTAAACCTTTATGCACTGATTGCAGACTCATCCCCAGAGAGCATGTTCAGAGGCTGCTGCACTCCAAGGGTTAGCATTGTTAATAACAAGGCCTTTTGCTTTACCTGTCCAGGAGGTGATTTGTTAATCAAGGCAAAGGAACCTAAGTAACCTCCCTGTATCTTTGCAGTTGTCAGTACTATGAAGTCCAATGAAAATATTAATTGGTTATTGTTGTTGTCAAGGTATGGACACTATGTAGAAGGGACAGGCTCAGTTCTGCAGACAGCATTAGATGTACAGGTAAGAATGTGTAGACTAACATATGAGAATGACTTCTTTTAAAACTTAGTTTTTTTCTGTCTTCTGCTTTGTTATTCTGAATATTATAACAAAAAAGCTTTTAAAACTACATTTTATGGCAACTGAGTTTCCAATTGATTTACTTTGCGTTCCTAAACAACAGTTTATTTAAATCATGATTGTATGTGTGCCTGCCTCTGTGGAAAATATGAGTTGCTATTAATTTTTTATCTGTAGTGTCATACAGAGGTTTCACAGCGGTATGTGAAAACATTAAAAATGACTAATTCTATGGATAAAGTACAGTACAGTGTCATGAATCTGGGGCCATTTTTTGTACACAGATGATCCAATAAATATTGTCAAATGTTTAGCATGTTTGAATTTAAAAAGTATTATTTATCTGGGAAGACGTAGTATCTTGAAAAGTTCTACTGTTGATACTAAGTTCACAAAGTGGTGTTTTGGCATTGAGGAAGGTAAAAATAAATGTATTTGTGAATCATCATTCAAAGATACTTTTCACAAAGCCTGTTTTGTACACAGGCACCGCCTCCTGCACTTCTGTGCTGTTCACTAATGTTATATGGCATTTCTAAGCATAAGAAGAATGCAGTTTTGGAACTCAGGATAATGTATTGTTTGAAACAAAGAATGTATTAAAACAGCTGCATCCATACAGCTTAATTTGTGTGGATGGTCAGCAATAGAGTTATATTAACTCACTATACTGTCGTTAACAAATGTTTATAGTCCTTTGATTGCCTCATTAAGTATTGCTATAGCTTGTAACTGGAGGAAGAAATGATGAATGCCCTCATGGCAACATTGATTTCTGTCTTGCAAGTCCATGTGCTGAGATACTGGCTGCAAAAATATAACACCAATCATACTTTCAAGCAAAACACACTATTGTCTTTGACACTGTGATAATCAAAGAAATATTCTGTTAAGGTGTGAGTGTTAAATTTTACATATTTGGCCTGCATCAGTGATATCTGTTGTTTTGGATATTCTTCATAGCTTGAATCTGTGTTTAAACACATTGAGGAGTTACCAGAAGAAGAGAAGCTTATGAAATTATCAACACTAAAACTGAGGTACTTTACCCCAAGAGAAATAGCAAATCTTCATGGATTCCCTCCAGAATTTGGTATGTGCTGTACCTATTTCTACATCATTCTTCAGAAATGCCTATGTAGTTTTTTTTACTGGGGAATAATCCATGCCTTTTTATTTTGCATTTTGTTTTGGACTGTTCAATTCTTATGCTTGATTCTTGTTATTTGGTTAACTCTGAATTTCTCTGAATTTCCACTAGTTTTTTATGTTTTATAAGAGCCAGTTTCTGTGGTGGGGTTTATCGTCATAAACTAAGAAAAAAGTTTTGGCACCAGAAGTGCTCTATTACTGAATGGCAATGAAGGAATACCTGTGTTTAAAGTTGAAACTATTTACTCAGCAGCCAACATTACTCACAACTGTGGTAAGTCAACATATCCCGCCAGTTTAGGAGGCCTGTTAGTGGTTCTCAGTGTTTTGAGCTGCTTGCTTTCTCCCTTCCACACATTTGCAGCTGCTGACAGAAAGGGAATTTCAGAAGATACAGGTACTTCTTTGTTCGGGAGCAACCAAACTCTTCAGTTAATGATCTTTTAAGTCATCCCTGTTTTCTAGAAAAGGCAGTCCTAGCCCTTGGTCAGTTACTTCATTTTCTAACTGTTTTTGTGGAGAAGAGGGAGTCAAGGAACAAGACTCAGCAATACCAGTACATTGGACACGGGTCAACCAGAATTAAACCTGAAATAAATTCACCAGAATTCCTCTTGTAAAGAAAGGCAGGCAAGAAAGTGTAGCTGGTACTACCTGCTAAGGAGTTTGGCCTGCTGCCATCACATCAGATCACTTTACTGTCTCTCAGCAACACAAGCATCCGTAGCATAAGACACGACTGCCTTGAGTCATCTGTTATATTTTTCTTCGACTTCATCAGGGACTTAGAGTTCTGAAGAGTGCTAATAGTTTTTATGTATTTCTTTCTTTTGCCGTTTTAGTTTGTTTTCTCATTTATTACTTGTAGTTATATTCAAAATTACTACATTCAAAAAGCATTATCAAGGTTGCAAAGTCAAATGTTAGAGTTGCCAGCACTAAGCTTACTTGTTTAAGAGTATTTGCAGGAGTGTGCTGTGTTACATGCCAACATGCAGGATTTTTTCATAGCCTGTCTTCTTTAATAGATTTGTTCTTTTTGCAGACAGCCTTTTTTTCTTAGCACAGCTCTGTTTCATATTGTTGTAGGCTGATGTAAAGAAACTTGAGCTAAACAGGCCTGGATTGGGCTTGTATAGGTTTATTATGGTGTTCAAGATCTCTTAAGCAGAGAATTGCCCATTTTCTTTTTTCTTTTTTTTTTTTTTTAATACAAGATGTATTTTCCAAATGTTAAATCAGTCTTTGTGACATCACTGAGAGGGTTAATATTGCTTGTATTTTACATAGAGAGAACTGAGACAATGGAGAAATTCATGTTTGGAAGACTCCATTAATTTAGGGCGATCAGTTTGCAAAACCTGACCTCTACTATTTCAGAGTGCTTGGAATGATACTGTGCTTTCTCTGTTCAGAACTCATCGTCAGGGATAGCTGTGAGCCTCCATATTTTGCAAACCAGAACTGAACTCTCCAGAGCAGTCAGGCTTCTGAATTTGAGGAGCATCCAGATCATGACCATCTATGAAATGCTCATTTAGCAAACTTCGTCTTTTGTCACCTGGGAACTGCAGAGGGAGGGACAGGGACAAATTCCACCTCTCAGAGGGCAGTAACCTTCTGCCTTAATCATGGGACCTTCTTTACAGTTCTTGTGGTTCCCTGCCTCGCTATATTACTTTTCCAACTTCCACAACACATAAAACAAGCCTCTCTCATCCAGTGGTTTCCTCTCACATATACTCCTCATTCATAGGCAGAACAAGCTTTTCCCAGTGCGCTGAGTCCCAAGTCTGACGTTTCTTTCCTTTGTGTTTAACCTAAGACATTTCCCACTTTGTACTTAAAGTGTTACTCAGCTCTAGGCTGATTTAAATCTCTGGTGAATTTAGGTACTATAATCGAAGTTTCTTTTGAGGATTTGCAAGCTATGGGGTTTTTTTTGAAAGTTGCTATATTTATGACTACAGCAAAGGGTGTTTCTCTGACAGCATTTCTCCCATGTTAAATTTCAAGTCATTATTGTGAAGTGTGGTATTTTCAGAGAGAAATGTGCTGTAGTTTCTCTGCTCCTTTGTTCTGTAGTGACAGCAAAATTGGGCTGAAATTTTCAACAACAGAAAGCTTGGAGATGTACCCACTGCAAATATGTTGTTGGTCCAAGAAGCTAAAGAATGAGAAAACTATAAGCTGCAAATGAAGTGAAGAGAATGTCAGGAAGCTTTGTAACAGATGCTGTTACGAGCTGCAGCTACAGTATTATCAGAAGAAACATGATTGAGTCTAAATGATTCTATATTTTAACAAATTGATGGCCTTTTCCAATACGTGAGGTCCAGAGTTAAAATCATTGGTTGGTCTTAACATGAACAGATTTATTTGTGCTTTTAACATCTAAATGTATAAATAGTAATTGCACTATAGGTCAATGAAATGCTGCAGTCATTTGTCTTAGCCGCTACTGTGGGTCCCACAGCAATATCATTAAAAGTATCAGAGTATTCTTGCACCTGCGACCTGCTTTCATGAGGGTGATGTCAGGATGCCTTTTCCATTTTTCCTGTTGGTGATGTATGTAAGCTATCAGGAAACGAATGGCAGCCTAGTGGAAAGCCAGCACAATGTGGTTGTGCTTGTTGCCAAGATCGCAACATCACCAAGTAGCATGCATGACCTGAATGATACAGTGAGAGCTGTGCAGCAAGTGCCAGCGTACTATGATTTGTGAAATCTGTCCTTCTGATGTAGGCTGCTCTTGAGCCAAGAAGATGGAAAGTGCAAGATAATGTTAACAGGCAGATGGAGGAGGCCTGGGATAAAGGAAACAGTGAGCCCTAAAAATTAATTCAGGCTTTCAGTTGCCAAGAGGCAGGAGGAGAAACTCTGAAATTTTCAGGGTTCAGATAAGCTTCTTGGGCTTTAAGTCCATGTGCATGTGTGTATGTGCAAAAATACATATTCATTTTTATATACTCTTTTAAAATGAGTAGATTCTGTACCTTATTCAGTGATTTAATGTGAAAACTCCATCTACGGAAGTGTGTGTGGGAGTGCAAGTGATTGTTCCAAAATGAGAAGAACGGTTGCCCAAATGTGAGTGCCAGGAAGCGGGGCAGAGTGGATGGAGCTGGCAGAAGATGTGTTTACCAAAGCAGTCCACATTCGAGGCATTAATAACTGGCAGAGAAGGATGGAACAACTCCTCCCAGACACCTCCTCCTCAGCTTTCCACCCTTGGCTCAGCAACTGTCCAACCATGTTGTCTCCTGAGCAATCCCTCAGAGAGGATTTTTCTGAAGTGCTATGAAAACTTCAGAACATACATATCACTACTTGCACACACAATGTGTTTATGTATCAAAGCTAATCTGGCTGGTGATGGCCTTGGGCTCAAAGTTAGGTTTTCTTCTTAGGGAATGATCAAATAATTGAATATGATCAGGTTTCAGCAGCTTAGCAAATGACCCTAATGGTTGAATCACCACTGCTGTTCATCTTTCACTCAAGTTGAAGCAAATATACTTTAGCTCACAGCTGGAGTGAGCTAAGAGTGCAAGCAAGGGCAGTTAAAGCAGACCTGCTGGCTGTTGGCAACTTCTTCATTCTCAGAAGCTTGGTCACCTTTGTACGCTCAATACATAACACAGCCCTTTCACAATACCTGGACCAATTTAATTTTTTCTGGGCCTCCCTTCTTTCTGCCAGTCCATGCACTTACCATGAGAAGGACATTTCAGATGCTGTCTGTATTTCTGAGTGCATTTGACAGGGTCAGCATTGAATTACATGGGAAATTGTTCAGCTGCTTCATCAGTCACTGAATAAGCCTTGCTCATAGCTTAATCTGTACTGGTGATATATTGCATTGCGAGACTCATTTGATTTGCCTCAACTGGTAAGAGGGGCTCAGATGGAAGTACAGAAAGCTTCTTGAGAAATGCAGTTTAGTCCATCTGCAGAATCGGCACATTTTCTTTCTGCCGTGGCCATGTTCTTCTGTGGACATTCTGTAGAGTAGTGGTTGTGCAGTGTTTTAGGTGCTGCTGCCCCTACCTGAGACGGCTGGATGCTATATGAAGAGAAGGTAGATCGGCATTAGTTGCACAACAGAGGAATTTTTTTGAGGCTTCTTGTTAAACCTTAGGGATGGCAGTACTGCTAATGGAAGAACTGATACAAATCCAATGCACTGGTTGGGAATTATTTCTGTAACTTTGTGAATTTTAGGTGGGGGTGGGGAGGTGAACCCTGCTGCAATCTGTGATAACTGCATTAAGAACTGTTCACTGAAAAAAGGAGTAGACTAAAAGCTAGGAACAAACCCAGACTAATGACACTGCACTACATGGTTTTGTTTTAGGCTTTCCTGAAAAAGTAACAATAAAGCAACGCTACCGTCTTCTGGGAAACAGCCTCAATGTACATGTGGTGGCAAAATTGATCTCCGTTCTACTTGGATAATTTAGAACCTGAATCTGATGAGTACGGACTGGTGATAGAAAATACTTCCATCTTTCAAGAGAAAGCTGATGGCAGCTGAACAAAAGTCACAGCTTACCAAAATATCCATCCAGACATTTTGTTGAACAGTTCTGATATATTTTTAATACCTTGCTTTTGTAGTGGATTTGCACTGTAGAGGTGTTTTATTTAAATGCAAGTTTCCAGGACTTAATTGCTGTATTTAAATGTCCTTTGTAGTTTGCAAAATGAAAAAGAGCAGCATTTATATATACCTCAATGAAAATGGGTAAGACTATTTTATTTTATCTTAAAACGTAGTACAGTATAAAAAGGCTGTAAATGTCAAAGCTGTTTTAATTAAGTGCAGAGGACAAGTTCTGCATGTAAAATGTCTTCATCTGTAAATATCAGTGATCCATTCTTAAAAGATTTATTGTATGTATGATCTGAAATTTTGATGTGTTTTTTGTAGCTAATGAAACTATTAAATTCAGTATTTTGTATACAATTTTTAAAAAGACAGTGTCATCCTTAGTTTATGGTTGTCACATCCTCTCTAAACACTTGTAGGTTTCTGGAACCCAACTGTATCTCTCTGGAATGATTTGTTTAGGTGCAGCTGAATAAAAATATTTCAAGACTATCACAACCCTGACAATAACTTGCCTGTTTCTTTTCTCACTTACATTATTCAGGATAAGATCAATGCTTCTTACCAAAGACCTACACATAAAAGACATAAAAAAATTTAAAAGCTCCATGTCTAGGTTCCTATGGCGTAAGAACTGGAGAAAAACTATGTGGGCTTCTTCTGAAGATTTATTCACAAAACTTGATAGTAGTACTGGGGTTAGGAGCGTATGTTGCGATGGAACCACTGCATATGGCCATCCAGAGTGCCACAGCTGTATACATAGAGCTGGACGGAATGTTTTTTTAATCACCAAGTCTTGTGAGTTTAATATCCCTGAAACAATAGAGAAAACTCTGGGAAAACTGAAAGCCTTCTAAAGAACCACATGTTCCGGTGGTTATTTTTACTTACAGGTAATATATATTGGTATCTAGAGAAAAAGCAGCTTGAGGGAGGAAAAGGCAAGGTGACAGTAAGCATCCATGAGGGAGCTGGTGTGTCACAAAACCGAAGGATTCCTTAGATTGATCATAGTTCCCGTACACCAAAGCAGTAAGTTGTTAAAGCCCTCAATTCTGAAAGAGACTTAGTTTTTTTACTATTTTTTTTCTATGAGATGACATGGGAACAGTCGTGGCGTATTGCATCTAGGCTTGGTAATGCAGGAGAAACTAAAGAATAGAGAATAGAGCTGCTGTAGAGATACTGCAGCTGTTCTCATCTGCCGTAGTCCTCCTGAAAAAGAAAATGAGCTTGGTATTGTTCTTTTGTGCTGCACTTTATCTTATGCTGACTCCTTGTGTATTTCTTCTTCAGTCTTGATTTGCATGCTGCTTCTGGACTGTTAAACCAGGAAAAGCTTGGGTTGACCTACTCCAGCCTGTCGCATTCCCTAAGAGCATTTGGACCACTTGGGCTGTTGCAGCTATAAAAGAGAAATGGAAATGGATTCTCCTAAAAATGTTCTGGACTAGGCTCTAGAGAAGGATGAGGTTGGCGTCTCTTTTTACCTGGGTTCTTGTAGTACTGTAATGGCAAAAATGTACTAGACTAACGTTAGGCTGTGCCTACTACTAAACTGCAAAGAGCAAGTGTGGTTTTGACAGTGTTATGAACCACAGTTGCCTGTTTACATGGTGATTATTGTGTAGATTTATCAGCCAGATCAATAACTAGTAGCTATATGGTCTTGTTCTTGGGAGAAACGTGATAATAGGAAGATCTGTTGCTATCTAACATGATCCAAACATTGAAATTAAAACAAAGGAGATCAATTTTATGTATAAATTGGGATTTCTTTCTGCTAAACCATGTAAATAGTGTGTTCATTTTGCCTCGCTATAATAATATTTGGCAAAATATTACTGGTAACAATTAGTTTTCAATTCCTTAATCTGTAAAACATGTTTTAATGATTTTTATGCCACTCATAAGCAAGCAGTATTAAAGTGTAAGTTGAAAGTTACCTAGCTGCATCTAAAACTGATATTGCAATACAGCCTGTTACATGTTGACAGTGAATTTTAATTCAATGTGATTGTGAAGACTGAAATCTGTTTGCTAATCAGAGCTGTTTCTGAAGGAGATATTTTGAAAGAACAGATTTCAGAGTTGTAAATACGTTATTTGTGTATTTTACCACTGCTAACCCTGGAATACCAGTGCAGCTAAATTGAGTGACTGCTTCTTATTCCATCTGTTTGTCATTATTAGACTCGTTTACTGAGCTCTGTTACGTTGCACCTGCTTGACCTCATTTGATGATCACATTGCTTTCTTTTCCGAGCAGTCTCCTAGTCATAAGTACTTTGCAGCCTACATCAGTGCTGGACTTTGCAACTTCAGCTTAAGCATTTTCACAGCAATGAAATGTGATTACAAAAGCAGCTGAAAGGTAAATGAGTGAAATCTGGAAGACAGCTCTGGAAATGGAAGGAGATTTCCAAAATCTGATTTTTGGTTTTGTAGCTCACTTATTCTGCACATCTGAAACACATTTAATTATCTGAGTGAGATGGTGTGATTGCATTCCCTCAAACTTGAGAAGCTCCACTGAGAAGAATGTCATATTTGCTGGTGTCATATTTATGCAGTCATTTTTGAAGCTTGCAGTGTTGCCTTACAGAATGTCTTACCTACATAAGCTTGTTTTTATCTGAGTTAATCTAGGGATTCCTTGTACTCATGAAGAAACCTGTGTAGCAGTGAAGTTACTAAAATACCATTTGTTTAATGCAGTGGGTTTGAATATTTTTTCATACACGAACTCAAAATTTTCCAGTGGAGGTGCATCCTTCCATGCAGTGAAGGTAAGGCTCCTGCCCACAGGCTTTTTTATCTTACCTTTTGCACACCCTCTTGGGAGGAGTATAAGGATCATCAGGAATCTGTGTATTACAGGCTGGAAAACCATTGACCGAGAACACTATCATATGTCTTAAATAGCGTATAAAGTAGAAACGGTCAAAGAAATATCTGAGGAACAATAACGTGAAAGTTTAAGAAACTAGGCGTAGAGCCCAAAATTAATTCCAGTAACCATTTTTGTTTTGCCCGTGCAAGCGTGAGTATTCTAATGTTACAGCCTCGTTAGGGAAGTTTATGCTTGTTTAGTAACAACTTGTTTGAATAGATAACTGAGATCCAAGACACCAGGGAAGATTAAGTATTGAGTAGTGATAGTATGTCAATTTAAATGTTGTTGCGAAGAGCATGAAGAAGTTTGTGTTAATTTTTTCTTTATTTGATTACAAGGGTTGGGGAATTTCTATAGCTGTTGAAGAAAAGAAATATGTGGCCTTAGGTGACGAGGCAGCTATCTGTGAAGAGAAGACAGAGTTGTTATCTTTCCTCCACCTGGTCCGTTTGACAGTGGGAGGAAGCGCGGACAAGGGATCTTTTTGGTAAGAGGTCTGATGAAGCAAGAAGCAGAGTTGGAGGGGCTCAAATTGAGTGGAATACACCACGTAGTGAGAGAGGGTTGTTAGAGGGAACTTCAGGTGGCCACTCTGGTTGGGAGCTTTTCATGGGGATTCAGAAAACTCTGCAGCAAAGAAGTCCCTAAAATCTCCTCCAGTGGGGAGCCTCTCTGATTTTAAACCCAGGAATACATCCTGAAATCCCAGCTTTGTTGAGAGCATGTTTGTCTTGTGCTTCCGTCCATGCGCTGGGCTGTTGTAGCTCAAACATTTTTAAATTACAAGCTGGCATTTGGAAGCAAAGCATGTTGATTGTGCTAATATGTTTTCTCATACCTAGACAATAATAAATAGTTTTGATTAGTTCAAATGTTTGCCCTGTATATATTTAAAAAAAGAAACTAACCCCATTCTGCTTATAAATATTACACTTAAAAATGGGATTCTACTTAGAATTACTTTTTTTATGGGGCATTTTGACTGTCTATTGATCTTACTTACCGTGTGGCATTACTCATTCATTGTACGTGTGTTGTAAGGTGAAGCATGGGGAAGAGTTCAGAAGACTGCACAAGTTCATGGAAGAAAAATCCTTTGAGAGTACTGAGTACGTAGACTTCTGGCTGAAGAAGTTCCCGAACTGCAAATAAATGGAGGCTAAGACTGTACCTAGGAGAGGTACTGTATGTGCTTGCCCCTTCATGTACCCTTCATTTCCTAACTATCTGCTCTTGGCCACTGTTGGAGACAGGGTACTGACCTAGATGGATCTTTTTCTAACACAGTATGACCATTCTTACTTCTTTGTATTTGTGTGGTGACAGAATGCCAATATTTGTAATCACAGCATCAATACACAGCAAATGATTTATGGACTTGTCTCAGATCTAAGCCTCTCAATAAAGCCAACAGTCCAGAATAGAATGAATCTGAGGGAGGTTGTGCAGCCAGGTCCATTCATGGCTTTAGGGTTATTGGTGGAGAAGGGTGACTATACAAATGGAAGTCCCTAAAAATAACTCCAATGTATGTTAAAGCAATTGGAATGTGCTAAAAGGACTGGAATAATCAATAGAAAAGAACAAAGCCAATGTAACTGACTGGAAACTTTTCATGAACCTAATTTCAAAAAAGAATGAAACAGAAAATAGGAAGCATCAAAGTGGTTGGTGGTTTGTAGAAACAACGTATGTAGGAAGAAAAATCAGATAGAAGAACCAAAATATGAGTCTCATAATGAAACTAAGAAACTAATATATGTTATAACTGCCTTCATTGTGATAAAGGAACCCAGGAAGAATTGGGACAGTAGATCAATTCCAGCTGAAGTAGCTAACTAAATCAGAACTCATCTCTCTGTTATTTGCTGTTAAAAACTGAAAACCTAGATTTCTTGGCCAGTTAGTTTAACTTATCAGCAGGTAACTTAACTAACTTCATCAGCTGTGTTGAGGGAGCAAAATCTTAAGCAGATGTCAGCGGGCAGTATGCTGAAAAGTAAAAGAAATCCAAAAGGAGTGGCATGGGAAATGGAGTCTTGCAGCTGCTGCAGCCCCTGGGGAAGGTGCTGCGGCCATGAAACTCTCCAGACACAAGTAAAGAGAAGGAAGGAAGCGATGGTGGGTGGTTATAGGTAAGGGGCAGAAAGGGGAACATTATTTTTCAGAATCACCCCTGTTTGATGTAAACCTTGTGGTTGTTGATATTCTGTATAGGGCCTAATAAGAGCTTAGTGCTTGGTTGTCTCAGAGCTATAGGGACATACAGAAAGTGCTGAATTCGAGATGGAGCGTTGTTTACACCAGCAATTTGCACATTTGTATCATGGAGGTAACAGTGCTGCTTCATATGTCGTGTGTCGCTTTTGAACACTGGAGTATTATTAGAAAGAGGAAAGACGAAGGAGGATCCAGGGAAGTGAAGATGGAAGTACTGGGAGACATGACCTCAGCTGAGGGGAAACTCAGGTAAATGTGCGCTGCTCGGGATTAAACCAGCAATGGGGCTGGATTTATCATTATTTGCAAATATTTGAGTCATAATATTGAATAGCAGGGATCTTCCTGGCATCTAGAGGACAAAATAAAGGATTAATTGTTAGTCTTCCATTAAAAAATTAACCAGATTACAATTCACACCAATAGTTGCCCTTCCCCCATATAAAAAGGGAGCATTGTCACAGACTCATGTCATGTCTCTGAATCTGAGTTGTCTTCCTAGGCACAATTAATGTGTATTGAATTTTTGGCCATAATCTGAGTCAACTCTTGTCTTCTACAGCGGCATCTTTGCATTGCAGGCACATACTGCTGGAGAAATAGAGGGATACCACCATTTTGTTTCACTCAGCTACACAAGATGGTGGTAAATTGTAGTCCCTGCTAGTACAAGATGAACTTCAACCAGAATTAGATAGAGACAAATGCTCCATTACCTCCTGTCAAGTCTGTGCACAACCTATCCTCTTTAGAGGTGTTTCCTCAGCCATAATGTCAACAAGGTAATGAACGATCTGTCCCGGGAGGAAGGGTTCATGCCAGCTCTCCTTGTTAGGAAGAACAGCCCCTATTCTTATGCCAGACATTTGCAGGGTTTCTATTCTGTTCCTCCAAAAATAATGTCTCAATCCAATATATTTCAGTAAAATTAAAAGGTGTGAACCTATTTTTCTCCTTAAATGGTTTATAGATTTCCCAACTTGGTGCATTCACTAGGAATAGAGAGTAAATTAACTAGAATCTGGAAGGTCTAATGAAATGGAAAATAGTGTGTCATGCAAGGTTTAGATAGATGTCCAGAGCTCTCTTTCCATCCTATTATCAGTGCATAGTCAAAGTCACCTGCTCTGCAGGTCAGCCATTTTCTAAGCTGTAAAGACTGCATGAAGAGAAGGTGAAAAGACTTATTTATTCTTCCTCCTTGCATTAGCAGCTTTCTCCCCATCCTCTATGGCTTATTGCTCATTGGCCATTTGGTGTATTGGAGTTAATTAGTTGGAAAGGGGAGCTTGAATCAAAGATTGACAGGCATCAGAGAGGGACAATGCATACTCAGTATGCAAAAGAAATGAATAGAGAAAAGGAAGGATTTTGTGGGTCACAGCTGAAGTCCAGGCTGAAAACTGCCAGCGTACAGTGGACTTTGTGCAAGAAAGTCCCTGAAGTATGTATATGTTCAACGAGCCTGCTAGGAAGTGCAGGTTTAGTTGGCCCATAGTTTCTTCAAGTTGACACCCAACTGACGGTTATAAAAACTCAATAGACTGTTAAAACAAAAAACAAACCAAAACAAAACAAGCAAAAAAACCCAGACAGACATCAGAACTGACATGAAGAATGTTAGTGAACACTAGTTTAATGAACAGTACCAGGATACCCAGAGGCAGAAGGTGTCCTGTCGACTAGACAGAGACATCGATAATTTATCTGTGCTCTCCTATTTGTGAACAGGGTTCTCAGAGCAAAGAGCAGAATAGGAAATAAAAAAATGTGTGAGGACAGATCCTCAGCTGGTGTAAAATATTGTAACTCACTTGGTTTGAATGGAGCAGTGATAGTTTTCAACAACTGAGGATACAATTTTGTATTTTCATGTAAACACTATCCCCTGTGATGGTAAAGGACAACACGTGGTGATTCCTCCTCATGTTCCTCTGTTCTGGCAGCTGTTGCTGATAGATCCGGTCTCCTGGAGGCCACAGGCTGCTGCAGAGCGGGTGAATATCCCGCGAGCTGAGCTGCTGCTGCTGCAGCGGTAGGCACGTGGGATGGGCTGTGCCCCGTGGGCTCAGGAGGAGCTTCCCCTCTGCCCTTCCAGACCTCCAGGCAGCAGCAGCAACTGCTGGGTTACCTGCATCACAGTCTGTGCGAGCATGAGAAAGATGGTCAGGAGGCTCACCCTGTTCTGAATTCTGAGATAAGTTTCTAAAAACACAGATAATAAAATGTGATAAAAATCTAGTTTTTATGCAAACAACAGGAAATGGTGGAGGTGGTGGGATGCAACTGGTATAATCTCAGACATTACAGTTGTTCACAGTAAGGATCAAGTTGTTACCTGTGGCAGCACCACAAACATCAGCTGTCCTGGCTTCGCACCCATTTCCACAGTCTTTGAGCAAGAGCAGTTACAACTGTTGCTACTCTTTTCTTCTCAGTAGAGTTTTGAAATGTGAGCAACCTGAATGAGTTGTCCACTAAACAAAAAGGAAAATCAAAATGAATGGTGGTGGGCCTGGAGGTTCAGGTAGCTCCTAGCATGAGGAAGGAAGATACACAAAACTCCCCCAAGCAGGGAGAAGAAAGCACAGCAAGGTCTTGGTGCAAGGGGAATATGGAGACTCTGGCAAAAGCAAATGGGAGGTGGGACATGGACTCTGCCATGGCTTCCAGCAGCAACAGCCTGGGCCCCTGAGACAAGTACCGACAAGCATCTGGGTGGGACACTTCTTTTGAGAAGGCTGCGAGGTACTGCTAAGAGTAGAGGAAAATGGGGTCAAGATTCAAATTTTGTCTCTCAGAATGTGTTGATTTGCATTTTTTTACTACTTTTGAGCCTCTTTGGAATTCTTCCTTGGCCTTCCGCATTGTCTATGGCTAGCCTTGAATTTTGAAGCCCTAGTGTGTGCAATGAAGATAGCCTACACATGCCAAACAAAATGCAGTCCCCTTGGTGTGTGATCGTTTCCCCAGCATCTGGGGACTGAGTCATCCTTGAGTCAGAGCAACCATATTTGGTTAAAATTGTAATCCATGGGATGCTGTTTGGTACCGCTAACTTGTTTGTGTCATCTGCCCAATAAATTATTGGCTGGAAGCTTCTCTTTCAATACAAATATTCCTTGCCAGCCACTGTGGGTTTTATATGTGGGGTTTGGTTTGGTTGTTTTTTTTTTTTTTGGTAACAATCTACGTCCTTTAGTACTGCCAAATAATCTTTCCTTCACCCGTGTGGTGCAGCATGTGGGGAGAGCGAGCCATTCCTGCAGTAGCCAGCTGCAGATTACAAGGTGCTCTGAGGCACAGGGGTGCTCAGCTGTACAAAGGTCAAAGACATAATGATAAAATACAAGCAGAATTCCATTAATGATCTTTCAAAGCTCCTGAAACCAAAAGACAAAAAGAGAAAAATGCATGTAACGTCTAGAGGATTTGCACACTGTCAATCTTTAATTAAGATACCCGAGATAAAGTTCACCCTTGCAAGAGAAGACAGCAGAATGGGCACCTTGTGAATAAAGAGCTGTGTGAGAGCAAAGGGCACCTGGGCTCATAACAGCACAATTCAGCACTGGAGGTTTCACTTCAAACGCAGGACAGCTGGAGGAGAGCAATGCTTTGGGCTGCTCCTGCTCCTGGGCTTTTAGTTGCATTATTGTTACTTACTGGATTGAGCTGTGAATCAAACCGCTATGAAAAAAAGAGGCAGAAAAGAACCATTTATGACGAGCAGTAAGTACCATTGCTTGCAAATGGATTTGTTCATATGGTGGCTTCTAAGTGCCAGTAATGGGAACAGGGTGGCTTTACTGCAGCTCTTCTTTACATACTCTGTGGCAGATATGTGTAACTAAACGATCTCTTTGTTTTTTCCATAATACAACAGGCCTCGTTTATCCTCAGAGCAGGGTAATTTAGTGTTCCACGCTGGCTCCAGCAAAAATATTGAATTTAGAACTGGACCACTGGGGAAAATAAAAATTAATGAAGAAGACCTTGCAGAACTTTTTAGTCAGGTGATATAGTTACTTTTTCTTAATATGTTATCGTTTTCAGTTTTGCATGTTTGTCTTCAGAATTTGTCTTAGCAAATGTTTGATGTGTTTTGTATGATTGTTATTTTATATTATCTATGTCAGCCCTCTAATATGACAGTAAGTTATTGCAGACTTGTAAAGTAATCATGCCGTTACAGAAAATAATTAAAAGATTAAATTTTGCATGTAACAGAGCTCTCTGTATTTAAGTGGACTTTATAATAGTAAAGTTAAGCAAGAACAAAACCTTCCTAAGCTTTTGAAAAAGCAAAGCTTGTTTACATTTGTAAGCTTTTGAAAAAGCCAAGCTTTTTTTACATTATCTCTGTTGTTTAAATTTAGGTGAGAAAAAGTAACGCAGAGATTCAAGAGCTTAAAAAATCCAATGGTGCCTCTCAGAACGTGTCCCAGCAGGTTGCTCTGCTGACCTCCAAGGTGAGCCATAACCTCATGTTATCCTCCTCCAGCATCCGCAGTTTTCCATTCCTCAGATTAACATCGTTACCTGATTTGTTTTGGTATTTCTGAACTCCAATTCAGGGAACTAGGGCAGAGTCCATATTTAACATCGGCTCAGAGTCTATGTTTAATGTTGAGATACTTATTCAGTAACTCTGGAGACAATAGAAACATTTTTGTAAATCCCATGATTTCCAGTTACCAGGATTCTTCTTTTGTTCACTGTCAACATCTCTATGGACTGTATCCTCAAATATTTATGGAAGTGAAATCCCACCAAATTCAGGAAATGGACCGTATATGTTCTTATAGCTGTTACACAGACATTCCGTTCCATAGGTGAAATGGGCTATAGGGGTTTGCAGTGGAAAGAAGAGACCTATGCACTAGTTTTGTCTCATCCCTGCTACTAAAGATTTTTCTCCAACAGAGGATTTTGAAACATTTGTCTAACTTGGTTTAAGTGTCTTTTGTTACAGTGTTGCCAGAAGTTCCTTATAGGAAAATATTTTATGGCCTAAGAGACTTCCATTTAGGGAAATAACGCTAACACGTATCCATCATATTTCCTGATTCAGTGTCAGCTTGCTGTTTGTGGTTATAACCCACTGAGCTATGGTGAACCTTTTCTTGGCTTTCGGTGTACTGCCTCAGACCTCCAGCCTTCGCATGCATGCGAGCACCCAAACAATCCCACTGGAATATTCACATTCGCAACGTTGAGCACCTGAATACATCTTCACAAGACTGAGTCTTGCTTTTTGGAGCCAAACTGGGACATATTTAAGCTGTCATTTTCTGAACAGCCTAAAACACCAAAATCCCAGTGAATGGGCCTGTTTTGAACCTGATTGTCACCTGGTTTCACATACCAGCTATTCTCTTTTCTCAAAAGAGAATATTTTGTTAGCCTGCTAGCATCCAGCACGTACGTCTGTGGTCACTCTCGTACAAAGCACAATGTAATTTGCATTTCTCTTGCAGATTGTGAGTCTTGACAACAAACTTCAAAGCTTAGAGCAGGTGAGTAAATGGGAAACAAACTAGAGATCAAAAAAGAAAAACCCAGCCTCAGGTAAATAAAGTGAGGTTACAATGATTAAATAGCTAAATGATTTCTTTCCTCTCATGCATTACTCAGGAAAACTTTTTTTGGTAACAGGAGGTAAAAAAAAGCCAGGATTTGTGGAGGAGGTGAAATGCCTTCTTACAAAATATAAACTGTGTAGGAGCCTGCATTCTTTAAAGGAAAAACAGTTGTAGACTCAAGAACAACAACTAGATACCAAGGAGAAGTAAACTCTTCCGTCGCTGATCTGTCAAGACAAAGACTAGAGAATTCAAACTGGATTTTATATTGTACTGGAAATAGCTAATTTTCAGCTGTCACCTGCTTCTCCACTGAGCTTGTGACAAGCCACAGCTACAGCTGCCAGTACAAGCAGTTGTCAAATGAGTCACCCATGGGATTGAGAAGACAAGATAACCCTCAATCTAGACTCACAGTCTGCTGCCAAAGAACAGTCTCTGCTAGTACTGACTTCTTACAGGGCTTTTCTCATCCTAGTGCTTGCAGCCGGCCATCCTGTGTAAGACCAATTATATTAGTCATTATTTTGTACAAGGATAAATGAAACAGCTCAAAACCTTTACAAATCAACCTTGCTGAAAAAAAAAGGGGGGGAGGGGAACACAAGAAAGAATGAGAAAAAAAAAAAAAGAAAAAAAAAGTTTGTCTTGAAAATAAATGCTAATGAAACACCAAGTAAGCAGGAACCTCATTTTCTGCTCTTTTCCTGGATTTCAGGCTATCCAGAGGAAAGCCTGCAGCAGTAACCCCTGTGAGAACTCAGGGACCTGTGTAAACTCACTGGATGGTTTCTTTTGCCTCTGTCCCAGCAACTGGCAGGTGAGTCTTTAGCCTCCTTGAATACAGAGCGTGTATTTTGACTGTAAGGATACACCTGACTTAGTGTAATTGTGATGAAGCATAGCATTTTAAGGTTGCTCAGGACAGAGTGAGATGTACTGAACAGCAAAGCAGCAGTATTACACTCATCGTTTGGTTGAAGGGCAACACATTTGCTTCTCAACAATATCAATATATACCAAAACAACGAAGCCCAAACCATTGGGCCAGACCTTGCACTGTTATATGCGGGCAATTGCCCATGAAGTCACTGATGCTTGGCAGTTCCCACAGTACAGAATGAGTCTTTGGTTTTTGCTGAGTAGTGATCTGAACGCTGTGCTGTTGATCTTACGCAAAGATAGAGAGAGAATGGGGGAAGGGAAGGATATTTATTCAAACTCAAACAAATAAGACACATGGATGTGTAAGTAATCAATCCCATTCTGAGTTTTTTAAATCCAAAGACTTTACTGGCAAAGGCTTTAATGGTGCTGTTACATGCACTAGAGATGGAAAAGTTATATCTTCTTCTCAAAGGCTCTCAACCTGAAAGTTGTCTCAGCAACATTTGGGTCAAAACTGCTGTGCTTTCAGTCTTAATAAAACAACACCTTCTGATAGAAACCATATGAAAGAAAGTTTTCTGAGCCTTTTGCTGGCAAGTTGGAAAGTAGGGGGGATGACAGTACTATGCTGTCCATATGCTTTCTACAAACATCTGAAATATTTTATCCCCCATCTAACTGATAACCAGGGTCACAGAAACACAGCTGAAAAATAGAGTTTTGTTATGATGTTTCATAAGGGAAGCTGTGTTGATAGCGGCCCATGGTTTGTATATCTTTGGAAACTATATTAAACATTGGCTCTATGGTTTGCTTCATTTCTCAGTTATTTGAAAAATAAACTGGTTTTCCATTTCATCTTAGGGCCTCCTGTGTTCAGTGGATGTTAATGAATGCCAGATTTATGCTGGAACAGCGTTAGGCTGCCAGAATGGAGCCACTTGTGTGAACACACCAGGCAGCTACAGGTAACTTTTCAAAACTAGACACAAAAATCCTGTGTAAAATACTCTGCTATTTCTGTACCCCATATCACACCTGCAGCACAAGTTCTAGGAATAAGTCTGTTTAGTATCTATGCACTATAATCCCTTGTGGTCTGAGAGAATATAAAATCCTTAATACACCGTACACCGAGCCCACCGCAGACACAGAAGGCCCTCTGAAGCCATTGCCTGCTTTGACACAAGAAGAGCAGCAAGAACCAGTTTTATCACACAGCCATGCTGGGGAAGAAGGCTTCAAACTGGAGACTGGCTCCAGTGACCCGGCCCTCTGTTGCAGGTGCAGATGCTTTAACAGAAATTTACTGCATCATGAGATGTAGATGGGGCAGCGAGATGCGGCATGCTGGTCTGTAACCAGCACTCGCCAACGCACCCACCTAGCACAGCTGTGTTACCATCCCTTCATTATCACCTACCCCTTGAGACCAAAGGGAGTGAGGAGATGAAGGAGGTGAACAGCTTTGGCCCCGCAAAGGCTTTGAGTTGTTGGAAACCTCCTGAATATATGGGCACCCTTGATCACTGGCATTCCCAGCGCACCGCATAACTCTGAGAAATGCCTTCACACCCCCCAGAAATACAGGCGCTGCTGAGACAATGCACAGTGCTGCCAGACAGAAAGGGAAGAGAAATGCTGTCTGCAGCCGGCTGGCCAGGAGGGTGCCTGGGCTGCCTGTCTGCGGGCCCTCATAGACATGAGGTCCCTGGAGTATATCCTTCTCTGGCTGTGCCCAGCTCCTTAGGAAACTTGCTCTTGTTTACAGGGCAAGCCAGCCTGAACGTTCTGTGTCTTATTTTCCAAAATGTCAAATAATCTGGTAAATAAATAACTTTCAGATGTAATACAAAGCTATCCCTGTGCAATGGGAACAAGCAGGCTGGAGAGCATGCCACAGCTTTCTGCAAAGCATTTTGTCTCCTGCTTCAGCATGAAAATCTTAGCCCCCACAAATATTTGCTTGGCTTAACACTGGCTTATAGTGCTTTGTCACTTCTTGGAAGAACCTCACACAAGGGAAGTTCTCCTGCAGTGCTCCTCACTCTCCAGCATTAACACCGAGCCTGCTGAGGTGTCCCTGGTACATGATGCTTCCTGTCAGCTTTTCTTTGATTTTAAAGGATGTTTCTAGCTTGCCTGCAGCTGTCCCCAACACAGACATTTGTCAAGGAAACGACACACAAAGCAGCCTGCCTTTACTTGTTGTTTCTTACTGTGCTCAGAGATGTGGTGTACAGGTGTGTGACTAAATTAAGGTTTGAGAGGACAAACCCTTTGCCTTTCTTGCAAGTGTTATCATTGTGTTAGTACAGTCATGATTCCTGTAAGTTTCTTCCCCAATGTAGTTCCTGCCCTCCTTAGTACTTGCTGAATCAGTGCTTCCTGAAGTGAACTAAGACCTCTTTATAAGTCATCCAAATCTTAATGTTACTGCTTTTGCATTACGCCCTCAGGATTATTGTTTAGGCCTTTCCCCAATCCCGTTGCGCTGTCTTCACAGTCTCCCTTCATGTACTGTCTTACTTATTTCTGAGTACTCCCCAGATGCTAAATCCATCCCCAGGTAGAGCGCGACACAGCTCTTCTCAACAACCGTGAGAACATTGCTGCTAAATTTTCTGGGACCCAGCAACCCGGGTCACCCCACTCCTGCTCTGGTGTAGTTATACACACCAGCATGGACTGCAGGTAAAGAAAAGGGTGAGATTTAACTTTCCATAGTCCCCAGAGATAACACCAGGTAAAGGGAGGTACCAGATTAGGTACTGTGAAATGGAGCATAACGCAGTCTTCACTCCCTGTTCAGATTCTTCATCTGCATGCTCCAAGCTGTGATTCAGGAAAGCACTGAAGTATGAGGAAAAAGAGCAGGTATCCAGGAAACACCTTCCTGAATCAGGACCTTAATGGGACATTGCATCAGTTGGATGGAAGGCTGTGAGAGTCCCCAAGTCTATCGGACTTCTGTGTCAGAACCAAAATAACAGGGGCCTCATCACAACATGCCGTCAGTGATGGGAGAGAACCAGGGCAGTGCCGAGCAGCAATGCATCGCCGTTGGGCTGAAGCTCCTTTCAGTGTGACCTACTTCTTGAAGCTGATCTCTGAGCAACTTCAGATGGGCAGCAGATTAATCTTTGCCAGACTAGGCAGGAGGCAGTGCCGTTGTCGTCCTCCTTTGGAGCTCGTCAGTTTGCCTTGCTGTGTCCTTTGAAGTTGAACATGCAGCTCTGAATGTACTTTGAACATACAAAGGTGATCTGGTTCCCTGACCTGTTGCCTCTGTGCTTGCCCAGGTTGAGCTACTGTGCTCGTGAGATGGTGTTGGTCTATCTGCCGTCTCTTACGATACTGAACATGCTGTCTTACAGTACTGCAAACTGCAGTTAAGCATTAAGCTATTGTGAGTTTTTTTAAGCCTAAGTTCATGTGGGTTGCTTGTCCTGGGCGCAGGGTTTAGTTACCTGCAATTGGCTTATCAAACTGCTATTTCAACTGAGCATGTGACACCATGGCAGGGACAGTAGCAGCTTATTAAATTGCTCCAAGGTCCAGATCAGCTGCACTGGAATACCCTGTGGAATACCCTGATTCAAATTCTGCAGATAAATGCTTTTACAGTCTATTTTTCATTAGCCAGCTTAAAAGCAATCCAAGAAGGGTGAGTACCTGCCATATGTCTCTGTGAGGAGCCGACATCAGCAGACATCGCAGCATATAACTTGCATCCAAATAAGTGTCTTACTGTCATTTTAATAAAAAGCTGGTGAACTGATAGGAGGCCTTCTGTAGGTTTAGGTCCCTTTCAGTTGTATTTCAGAGCCTCAGATTTGGTCTACATGGAAACAAAGGGCCAGAGAAAAGGGAAACGTTACCCCATGGCTTAGAAATTCCCAATTTCAGTTCCACCGCGTATGTACAGTGCTATGAGTAAGGTGAGCCCTATAAATAACAGTGCAATGCAGCTGGCAGCCTGCAAGCCAGATCTCCCCTGTAGAATGCCTCCCTTCAGCCCACCACTTTGTTCTTCCCACCCCGTCAGCCCCAAGTGCCTTCTCCTGCCCACCACACTTCCTTGAAAGCTGGGCTGCTGCTGAGACAGCAGCTGCCACATGTTGAGGTGTGGGTGTGAAGGTGCTCCGCTCTCTGGGACAGGCCAGACATGGCATTTCTGCATATTGCTAGAGGTAGGGTTTTAGGCATTTGGCATCATATGAGGGTCATAAACTGAAACACAAAGTTTACCTGCTCTCTGACTGCGTGGGGATTTCCAGGCTCATAATCTGTTGAAGTCTCATGTTAGACATTTCTTTTTTTCTGGATTTCGCTTATGAATGTAACAAAAGGCTGTGGATTCTCCCATAGGGTCAGACAGTCATGGCTATGCACAAGTCCCACGTGATTCTTGAGTCTCTGCTGAACAGGAGCCTTGCCTTTGTGCATGATTATTAATGGGATTGTCAGTACAGCTAAATAGATGGATTTCATAAGGAACACCACATAAATAAAAGAGTGGGGAATGATCTCTTACTATGGCAATATGTGATCCGTAACAGCTATATAAAGACAACATTTTGATTTTTCTGCCTGCTTTCACCATTAGCTGCTCCTGTACTCCAGAAACCTATGGGCCTCGCTGTGCCTCGAAGTTTGATGACTGCCAGGGAGGATCTGAGACGCTCTGTGGGCATGGCATCTGCATAGATGCAGACAGGGATCAGCCCAACAAGGTAAGGAACAATGTGTAAGTCTCATTACATGGCACAGCATGAATAAGCAACAAATAATGCTGAGCACCACAAAACTGCGTAGCGCACACTGCTGCTGGAAAACAGCAAGGAATGCCACCGTACAACATAACCTCCCTGTTGTCCCAAGGACAGCAGAAAGAATGGAATGCCTTGTGCCTTTTTGGAGGTACTTGTCACAGTATCAGATCTACTACTGCATCCAAAGGGAGCTTGGGAATATTCTCTGAATAAGCCAAAGTCTTATTTGAAGCATAATATTCCTACTGTTCATTATTTGTGGAGTTCTAAGTTGCTAGAATATTTTATTACTTAAATGATTAAGAAGGACAAACACCATGAATCTTGGTTTTCCTGGGAAAAGGCATACCTGTGGAACATTATTGTCAGTGGCCTGGGAGCCGCCAGGGCTGCATAGCGGCTGGGTGGCTGCTGCTCAGCTTTGGTGCTCCTCACTGGCAGTTGGACTCGGTCTCTGACTCCAGGCCCAAGCTCTCCAAGAGTCTGCACTGGGTGGATGCTAGCATACACTTGAACGGTCTTCTGGAGCAAGCCAGCTCATTCTTTTTGGGAGAGAATCTGGGTACAGGGTGTTCACTCCAAAGGGACATACAGAACATGCCAGCTTTGGCTCTTTCCACCCAGAGCAGCCCTCCAAAACAACCCCGCCAACCCTGTGCTCCTTAACACTCCTATACACCCATGCACCATTCCACACACACCACATATTCTTTGTGCTATGCTGTAAAATAAATTCTTTGCTCAATTTGTAAAAGTTTTCACAACTCATCACTTGTTTTCTGTTCACTTTTTGTGGAGAAAGCTTTTCAAAAGGGTTCAGTGTTGGCTTAACAGTGTCTGCTCCTGTGACAGTCAACAATAAAGCTCCCATTAGCTTTAATTGGACCAAAGCTAGATAAATGCCGAAATCTGGCCATTAGTAAAGTTTACAAGAGAGAAAACTCTTTTCCTCAAAGAAAACGTATATTTGCAATTTAATGTCAGTGCTGCACATTGCACAGATTACTGAACAGTTTGCTTAAAGGAAAACAGCCAAGGTGATTTCAGGTTGCTTACACTGATCTGTTTACCCTGGTTACAAAGCAAGTTGATGACTTTTAATTATGTTTATGTACAGCTCATAATTGCTGTTCATTTTCTCTGGGAGCTTTGGGGTAAATTACAGGTTTCTTTTATGAACATAATGAATGAGCCTGTTGTTGCTTCCATAATCCAAATAGGTAAATTCAGAGGAAGAAATAGACTGAGAAAACTACCGAAGCAACTTCTAAAATGGAATGTGCAGAATGTAATGCTCTGAAAGCTTTCTTCGTATAGTTTGAAAGACATTTTATAAAATGAACTCCTCCTGCCCTTTTCTTGACTGTTCTGACTGTCTTAAATATGTGATGTGATGTTTGCTGTGGCAGCCCAAGTACCACTGTATCTGTGACACTGGCTGGATGTCCCCTCCTGGCAGCCCTGCCTGCAGTGCTGATATAGATGAATGCAGCCTCCCTAATCGTCCGTGTTCACAGAATCCACTTGTGCAGTGCCACAACGCACCAGGCTCCTACTCATGTGATCCCTGCCCTGCAGGTATCACGTTCTTCCACGCTCTCAGGCGGGAGGGGGTGGCAATGGGTAGTACTGGCTGTATGTCATAAGCACAGATACAGGATCCAGATGAGAGTAACTCCATGAAATGCTTTGCTCTGTATTCTAGGGAATAAATGCCTGCAGGTTATGTCTTATCTAGGTAATGCAGCCAATGGAGTCTAACGCATGATTTATCCCATCCTAAACTGAGCATCTAAATAGGTCTGATGTACCCTGATATGTAGGCCCATAGGCACCTTCATGTCCATCACATCCTATTACCTTCATGTAACAGGTCCGAAGTACTTTCATATCCTTATGCTCACTGCCCTAAGGCAATATAAAAATCTAATTGTCCCCTCAAGCCATATAACCTGTGATTGCTCTTCCTGAGTTGCATAGGTGGTGTGTATAGGAGGAGTATTTGAAGTATTTAACCAGAGTTATGATAAAGCTTTGCTGCAAATTGTACATGTGTGCACTAGACCAGAACTACCTCCTCTTTAGGTTAGAGTGTGTTTGATTCTGGAATATCCAGAATACAGTTAAAATAAAATGTTCTTGCACACACATCTCCACCCTGTTGTGTTTGAAACCTATTTTGCAGACCAGTATTAATTTTCATCACTTATGAGAGGGACAGGTCTTCTCTTGCGTTAATGAAGTGAAGTTCAAAAGTCATGTTTTTCTGCTCTATGAAAAGATCTGGTCAAAGAAGAAAATGAAAAGGCCAGGCATTTTCTATTTTAATGACTTTCCTGTGCTTCTTTTTAGGCTGGCAAGGAAATGGCTACAGCTGCCAAGACATTGATGAATGTGAAAGTAATAATGGAGGCTGCTCAACAGCGCCAATGGTTCAATGTATCAACACAATGGGATCCTTCCACTGTGGGCTCTGTCCACCAGGTAAAATGGATTTTTTTGTTGACGAAACTGTGGAAAGGCTTAAAAGATGAAGATTCAACACATTTGAGCCTGTTTTATGGTAGACTTAAAAAGCTGAAGATTGGTTTTGTATAAAGAAGTATCACATACACAAAGCAACACTGTAATATAGAATGCATGAGTCCAAGTATATTCAGACTGCTTCAGCTATTAATGAACATTTTGTAGAGTATGTCTCTAATGATGATCCTCTGAAATGTGTTTCTCTTCTACTAGGTAGCCCTTTTCAGTGTTAGAGCCTTGATTTGACGAAGTACTTCCTTTATAAGATCATTAATGGGAAACAAGGATTGTGTAATTATGATAGTGATGTCATTGTCTGTATTAATTGAGAGAGTATCCTGTGTGCCATAAATCAGGTGTATTGTCTGTCTTAAAAAAAGCCTTGGTAATGTTGTCTAATGTTGTCTAAGAAGGCAGTGTTTCCATTGCAGTACCGGTCAAGCAGTGGGAGTCGTGACTTACATCTTTATCATTTGTGGTTTGAGGTTTAGAATGTTTTATGAAATGCATGCTATCAATACTAGAAATACTAGCAGGAAAAAGTGTTTCTAATTGACCTTTCAGTTGCTATTTAAATGGCAATAGACTGCAGGCAGTGAAGGCTCTAAGGTACTGAGTGCTGAAGGGCTATCACCACGCTGGAAACGTGGCCTCAGACAAGTTTTGATGTGGTGCAGTGGACCTCAGCCCTGGCCGTGCAGAGTCGTGCTACAGTGCTTTGGTCCTGCTGAGCCTCCCGAGAGGAGCTGGATGTTGTGTTTGAGACCCAAGGGCAGCTCTGGCGTGCAGTGGGAAGCCTGGAGGTGGTCGGGGCTGGCTGGGTGCAGACGCGTAGGGAGGGCAGCACATGGTGGCTGAGAGAGATGAGCTTCTGTGGCCTCACTCACCTCACCCATATTTGGCTAGCACTAATATACCTTTTTTTCTAAAATCGTGGGAGGATTTAGTTACAATCAGAATCCATCCCTGCAGTGTAAGAACCACAATAAATATGCCAGGTTTTACTTCAGCAGCTATCTCAACTTTTTAACTGCAGAAGACTATGATTTTACACCATAAATTAGTCTTTTTCTCACCAGATGATTGTTTTGCTGTCGATTCTCAGAGAACATAGTTTGTTACAGACTAACCGAGATTTACCTCTGAACAGGTTATGAGGGAGATGGACAAACATGTACCCAAGTTGATATCTGCTCAATAAATAATGGAGGGTGCCATCCTTTGGCTACTTGTACCTCAGCTCCAGGTACGATGCTCTCCTAAGGACTGTAAGTAATACCAGTGTGAATCTCAAGGAGGGTTTGGTTATGCTGAATCCACTTTGTAGCCACATATTTAGATTGCAGCCCCTTCTCCACAGTCAGTTTTGCCTCACCAAAAGGAATTTACAGGCAGGTCAGCAGGTTTTGTTTTCCACAAACACTGACAGAAATAGATTTATGCTTCACCAAAGAGCAGATTTCATTACAAAAATGTGGAGATCTTCACCATTTCTCTTTGATGTGGTTTTCCAGTTTCAGCTGCTTTTACTATTCTTCTTGTTTCCATAAATACCTTTTGACTGCTCACACCACTTCCCGCGAAGGTGACCTTGGACTCACAGGTACCCATCGCAAATCAACCCTAGGGATCTTTTCGTGGTCAAACTGGATGCTGACCAGGGAAGGTATCAAAAGATCAAATAAGTTAGATTTAAATAAAGGCTCTGCTTCCAAACGTCAAGGACCTTTATTGTCATTTGTATTGTCATTGTAACAAGGACGAAATTACTTTCTGTATCTTGTCTCATCTCCTAAGGGCCAATGCCGTTTTGTTCCTGCACATCTGGGTACACTGGAAGTGGATATGGGCCGAACGGGTGCTCTCCTCTCAGTGATATCTGTCAGCTGCAAAACCCTTGTGCAAATGGGCAGTGCTTGGTAAGTGCTGGGCTCCTCGCAGTTAGTGACAACGATATGTAGCTATAACCAGTAACTATAGGGAGACTGGTGAGACTGGAAACTGAGTGCAGACATACTAAAGGTAATGAGGCAAGGTCAGCGGGGAGTGGGAGATCAAAGGATATACATGGGGAAAACAAGCCATTTCTTTCTGTTTGAAGTAGAGGCAGAAATTTTGGCACTAATAAACTGAGAGGTTGTAGCTGGTACTGCAGGCTAGTGATGGGATGCTGGTGCGGGAGAACTGATGAATTAGTTGGGTCCCTGGTGGGACAGGGAAGTAATTTACCACCTTGGATCATGGAGGAATTACCCATGATAACAAAACCAGTACCTCTGCTCACCTTCAGACTGTTAATATCCAGTACAGTTAGTTATTTGTTCCTAGGCTGATGTTGTGAGAGTCCCCCTGGAGTCTCAGGCTGTTTGTATGGATATGGAAAGGGTGCTTCGTGGGAACTGATTGTACTCCTGCTGGTAGCCGGGTGCTTTGGACCTTTACTGATTGGTGGTGTGAATTCATTCTCATGCACAGTGACCATTTAGTTTGTTTGCAGGGACCCTGTGAAGGCCTTTTGGCTTCCTCAGTGAGGTGTGCTGTGCTCAGGAAAGTCCAAGCTGCAGACCTGGGGATTTTGATAATTCTGTTGTGGAGGATATTTATGATTATGATTTTGGAGAAATGTTCACAAGTGGTGAATTTGTTGTTCCAGTAAGGTCTGATCCCATTTGTCCACATTGGTCTGAGGATATCCTCCTTTTGATGATCCTGAGAGGCAGGGGGGAAATGAGACGTGATATGGACTTGGCAGTGTTAGGTTAACGGATGAATTCAATGATCTTAAGGGTCTTTTCCAACCTAAATGTTTCTATGATTCCATGATATGTTACCTTCCCCTTTTCCCATTTTCTGTGTGAAAGGGGATGATCCCCTCACCTCCACTCCACCCCTCAGCAGCATTGCTCACTCTCTTTTCTGTAGGTACCTATTGTCTTTTCACTCAGATATTTAAAGGGCCTTTTGTGCCCAGATCTAATCTACTTTTTCTGACTATTTAGAAACTATTTATTTTAGTCAGTCTATTAAAAGATATGATATCTTCCCCTAAATATATCCTAATATACAACCGTAGGCAATCATGGCTACAAAGTACTACATAAAGTTAATAACACAGTCAGATACTTCAGTAATGGGACTACAGAAGCATCTAGTAAAATAGAGGAACAGCAGAGCTATATTTGGCCAGCGTAATGACAGACAAAATGTAATGTTAATTAAATATCAGGCAATGCAGATCAGAAAACACCTTTTTGCCTTCTAAAGCAGCATTTGGAGCCCTAAATACACATCAAAATCCTCTTCTGTCATACTGAAAATCTCTTTTCAGGACACAAAGGACATGAACAGAGAATGGAAGAGGAAATAGAGAATATAGCACATTGATTGTATGTCATCAAAGATGGGATTGTTAGCATGTACCCTGGAATACCATGTTCTGCTTTACCTGTAAAAATCTTGTCTATAAAACAAGAAATGTAAGGAAAGAGAACATACGAAATTAAAACAGTTAGAGTAAACTCTAAGACTTGATTATAAGGAGAAGTAGTAAAGGTTGAGACAAAAGAAGTGGGAGAGAGACATACAGAATAAGGAATAATGCAGAGAAAGCAATGAAATTGTTCCCATTTAACATCCCTCAGGGTGAAAATGAAAGTGAACAGCCCACATAACTGCAGTGCAGACTTCCCAGAGAACAGGCTTGAGAGAAATGATTTATAAACCACTGTTACCTTGACTTGCTCTTTATAAGGTTTAGATAATATGATTGACTTGTTTCTAGGGTGATCATTTCAAAGCCAAGCAAACAGTTTTCTGAATGCCTAAATGAATACAGATTTTGACTTTTTGAAAGTAATTTGAAAGAGCTCTGCAAAGAAATAACTTAATAGAAAAAGCAAAGAGGTAGATAATCTAGGCTTTAGGTTTATTTTGGTATTCACCAGTGACCATCAAGGCCATTAAGTTCCAAAGGTTTTATTTCTTTGCTCTGATATCTCCACATAAAATAAGTGTAAATATCAGTCTTTCTGCCAACTACATTGATTCATTAGGTGATCCATGCTCATTAAGTTTATTGCATTTTCTTATACCTGTAGGCAGTGATCTCTGGATATTTCTGCCTGTGTAATGCGGGCTGGACAGGCCCTAATTGTACGGAGAACATTGACGAATGCATTAGCAACCCGTGCCAGAACGGGGGGAGCTGCACTGATGGGGTCAACGGCTACTCCTGCGAGTGCACCAGCGCCTGGACAGGACCGCAGTGCCAGACTGCCCAGCAAGGTATGGCCAGGACCTCCTCCCCAGGAGAAATGGGCCACCAGGCTTCAGTGAGTAGATGCTTGGTGTATATGATTATGGTGAATAAGAACCAAGTTATGATGGAAAAAACCAGCCCTCTTCTCGGTGGATTGCAGGTCGCAGTCCAAAGTCCCTTGAAGTCAGAGTTTTCCATGAATTTTGTTTATAGCTGCTTTGTTTAGCAGTAGGAGCGTAACAATGAAGTTGATCTGGAGGCTCACTGGCCTACACTAGGCGCCAAATATCCTAAAATCAGATCTCTGTTCCTGAGAAAGTGGTCTGGTAAGCTGGTTGGGAAAGAGGATCCGATATAAGGAGAACAGATTTACAAGAGACTATATTAATGTTTCTCTTTTGTGCATATTCTTTCATTTGTTGCGAAGCTGAGAGGTCCTGACATTTTTAGGCAAGATGAAAAGCCAGAAAAGGTTTTCAACAGAAATTTAATGAAAGAAATGTTATCCATGAAAATGGGGGACTCTGAGTTTTATAGAGTGACTGCAAGGTCCTGCCTTTAACATTTTTTCTTAGTATCACTTTTTCTGTTTGTTTGGGATTTTTTTCCCATTAATTTTAATTAAACAAGGTCAGGATAGCATTCCAGTGAGCGTCCCTGTGGCAACCATCTGTCAGATGGCTCATGTTTATTGCAGGTTGCTGTGAAGAAAGCAGATTAACTTTTCACAGAATACAGAATGTAAAACTTTCACTGAGCCCCTGTGAAATCTGCTCTATTTTAGAGCTACTTCAGGCTCTTTCCTGTTTTCCTTAAATATCTAACCAGTAATGTTTTATTATTAAGCACATGTGGGAAAAAAATGATTTTTAACCATTCATAATAGAAGGGATAGAAAACCAGTTTTTATCCAGTGAGAAATTATAATGTATCAATATCAACTTTTGTTTTGGTTCCTAATCAAGGGAAAAATAATACATTTTATGACATGATAATTCTGAATCTGTTTGAGAAATGGTAAGATGTTTTAGATGGACACTTCAAACAAAATTATATTCTTTTTACCACTCCTTGAAACAAAATACTTCAGTTTGCTGAGAACTGAATATTTCTTTAGTATCAGTTCAGTGTTAAAATACAGCTGCTTGTTGTACACTGTAGCTATATGTGCATCGTATTTTGGGTGCTTTATGGACGTGTTTTTCTGTGGCTGTTTGGGATTCCCAGTTCACAGCTCCCATTCATTGAATGGCTCAGTGAGAGAAGGGACCACAGTATATCATGAGAGGTATTATCTGGCCCAGAAATCTGACCAAAAAGAATAAATGGGACAATAAAACATCTGAAGGATAACCTATGATGCACCACTACTGAGAAAGACAGTTTTATATAATGTTAGCTTCAAAATGTTATTTCAATGTAGGTGAAAAATTTAAAGATTCAATCTGGAGGTAGCCTTCTGGAAACAAACTTGTTTGTGGACATTCTCCTGAGACAGAATCAACATCTTTTGGCAGTATCCACATATTCCAGCTGAAAATCTTTGTTCTTTTTCAAAGAATTACTTTTCTTTCAGGGCGTAATTTTGCTCATTTTTTGTGATGTCATTCCACTTTAGAGGAAATTGTGAAGAGTCTTCTATAGAACTATCTTTCACCCTTGTTTTAAATGTTTAGGCAGCCAAAGCTGGGGTTTGCTTAAGTCTATATAGTGATAGCACAAATTAATCCGTTTAATTTTCTCTCTCTTTCTGCAGTTTGTGGAGGATACCTCTCAGGCTCCAGGGGTACTTTCAGTTACCCTAACAACCCAAACAGCCAGCAGTACAACAGTGGGGTCAGCTGCGCTTGGGTTATTCAAACTAATCCCAACAAGGTAAAATAGAGCTCAGGTTAAAGAAACTCTCACTCTGCAGGACCCCTCAGCTCATTGGGGCAAATGTGACCATCTTCATGCCACATATTCCAATACTGTGATCTGATCCCCTCAGAATAAATAGTTTTTCAAAAAGAATAAGTTCCAGATCCTTACAAGCCTTCAGGCTCCTTAGCCTAAGGATTTGGCTGGGTTACATTTTCAAAGTTTTTCCTGTGCAGCTGAGGGTTAGAATTTATTCACCTACAACCAGCTAGAGAAGGTGCCTGTTTTACATTGCTTTAGAATGTGATCTGTGAATAGCTGCATGAGAAAAGCTCTGCTCTGATGGGTTCCATGGTTGGTTCGTGAGCTAAGTGACCTCAGAACAATTTCACGTTTCTGATTTCTGAGTGCCAGAAATGTGGAATGCTGAATTCATATTGTTAATGGCTTTGTGTAATAACAGCATTTGAATTTTTTTAAGGATTAATTTTTAAATGTTGCACTCAAATGCATGTTCTTGATTCTGATCTGCAACTAACAATTCCACTTGTGTTATAAATAACAACTACAAAATATGTTACTTCACACTTTAGCATGGGACTTCTTACTTGGGATCTAAATATTTGATCTATTTTTGATATTTCATAGAATGAATTAAGTAGTTTTATAAACCAGTGGTTGCTAGTGGTTTATACAGCATTATATATAAGTACGTGACCTATCCTCAGCTTTAAGCCTGAGAGGCACTACTGTGTTCAGCAGAGCTATATTAAAGCACATCAGTGAGGAATCTGAAAGCTGTGTATGTCACTAAGTATCTAGAGTGGGCTTATGAGACACTGATTTTATATGTGCAAAAAATGGTCATTTCATTTTTTTTAACTCCCATGACAATACTTTCAGCCATAGCAAGGATGAGAATTGTTATTTATCTGATGAGAAAACTGTCATGGGAAACCTGGAATAAAGTATTTTATGCTGTATTTCAAGCCTTTCACATGGCTTGAAATGTATACATATATATATATTTCACATATATAACAGACACAGGCAAATGATCTCAATTCTTAGTTTCTAGAAACAATGCTCTTTCCCAGACAACTTTCCTGTCCAATTTCTTCCCTATCTATCTTCTCTTTCCTTTTGACCCTTAAGATTATGTAATATCTTCTTCTGTCCTGGAACTTTTCAAGAAGTGGCATAATGGCTTTTGTTCGTAGATTCTCACACTTGCATGAACACATATATCTGCTCTATACAAAGCTACTGCATAAGTAGTGTCTCAGCAGATGGAAAAAAAAAGAGATTTCTTGTTTTGTTAATTCCTGTTAGATTCTGCGTATTATTTTCCCATTCTTCCATCTGGAGGCAAGTAATGAGTGTAACTCTGACTTCCTTCAAATCCATGATGGGCCTTCAGCATCAATGCACCTACTGGGAAAATACTGTGGCTCCTTACCTCCTGCAGAGCTTTTCAGTTCCCACAACTCCCTGTATTTTTGGTTCTACTCAAACCACACCATTACGGCTGGAGGTTTCACTGTTCAGTGGGAATCTCGGGATCCTGGTAAGTTTGATGAAATGTCAAGTAATTTAGCATCTTCATGGCTTTGGAGCAAAATGAATGACTTATTTCCTTTGATTGGGAAACATTAGGAGCAGTAGGACAGTATTTTACTGGGGAGTGAGGCTGAAATGTAGACATATATGTCACTTTAAAATATTTAAAGTACAACTCTAGGCCTCTGCATGAATAAATTTCTTCTGTTTTTTAAGGCTGTTTTATACCTCCTGTGAGGAGTCCCCCAAAAACCATGTGTTCCTGGAGGTGCTGTTCTTGATTAGTTCTTTCTCACAGAAGTATCTAGTACTTTAAGCAAGCAAGTTACCTTTTTTTTGCCACTGACAATTTACAAGAGGCTAAAGAGTTTGAACCATGCTTTCCAAACATGATAGTTTGCTGGAAATTTGATTTTAAATTATCAGGGAGCTTTTTGGTATGATTTGCTGTACATTCTTGCCTGAATTCTTGGTAACACCACTTGCATGATTCTTCCAGGAGGCCTGGCAGTGTATTTCTAGAGATAAACCCCAAATCATCATGTGCAACATCAAGCTCACTTCAATGTTCTGTGTATTGTCTAGAAACAAAATTGTGCATTGGGTTGTGTCTTGAAAGAACTGTAGAGTAAAAAATGTATAGAAAATTCAGGGAGGGGAATGGTCTCTTTATTTCCAGAAATATTTATTGAAATGCTTTTCATGTGATTTTTGGTTTTTTTTTCTTTCAATTGACACTATTAAATAGATAATTACTATTTGACAAATATAGATATTGAAAAGTGAAAACAGATCTTTTTGGGGGAAAAAAAAAAAAAAAGCAAAGAGGGGTACAGATGTTACTAAGTTAACTATTCCTTAGGTATAACACACAAGTTACCCCTACCATTCCCAACTGTTATGCTGAGAGGGATGGGGTTTTTTATTACAGGTATATAAAACAGCCTTCCCTGTAATTAACATTTTATTATTAAATGACAACAGTCTTGTGCTAGGATAAAACATGGAGACTATTTACAAAGTACGGAAATTCAGATTGATTTTGTAAATCCAATCCAAAACAGTGCTTTTGATCATTCTCCTAAAGATATTTCCATCATAACTGGGAAAGAATATCTCTCTTATTGTGTAAATCAGGAAATATTTGGAGTTCTGCTTTTATCAAGTTGCAGAATTAATTGTAGAATTTAAAGAAGGAAGTAACTTGTTGGTTTGTTTGGCTTGATCTCTGTTTTTGAATTTATTCTGGATCCCAAAGTCGTACCTAGTTTTGACACTACAGGAGAATTCACCTTCTGACCTGATGTGGTGTTAAAGGCTGTGTTCTTACATGTTTCTTTTTTGTTAGAATGTGGTGGTGAGCTGACGGGTACTTACGGCTCGATAAGCTCTCCAGGATACCCTGGTAACTATCCTGTAAACAGAGACTGTTTCTGGACCATCTCAGCCAGTCCTGGCCTCCTCATCACATTTGCTTTTGGCACACTAAGCCTAGAACACCATGAAAACTGCAGTTATGACCATTTAGAGGTAAAGTATAATTGTGGATTATGACAACATTTTATGGCTATGTTATTGCAAAACAAGATATTTCAAAACTTTTTGTACGTACAGAAGGGGACTGTTTGAAAATTAAATCCTGGGTTGAAATTTCATTTGTACTTACTTATTCCAGCTATCAATGCACAATCAGATACAGGCAGTATAACAGAAAGGGGAAGAGATCCTGCTCCACTAAAGTCAGTGGAAGCCTTGCGACTAAAGAGGATGGGATTCAGGCCAAATACCTGGTGGGAAGCTTTCACTTTCTTAGAGAGTTCAGCCTCCAAACTCCTTGTCAAATGTTAACCTACAGAGAATTAATCAGCCTAAGGTAAACTATTAGAGAAAGGGATCTAAGACTGATAGATTCATATTATAGTACAGTCCATGGCTTGATGTGTGAGCTTAGGGCTTTTTCTCAAGTGCAAATTAGTGGTTACAGAATTCACGAATATCCAGTCATGGAAATGAGAAGCTGGTTTGGAATAGCATGTTCTCCAAAATTGTGCAATGCAGAGGATGATTTTCAGGAAAACAGTTCAACAGTAGATCTCTTGATACTTTCTTTCCCTTTACACAAATCCCTTGATGACTCTCCTAGGAGCACCGCCACAGCTATGCTGGTGGGTCTGTTTCTTGGTTCCTGTATGTTTCAAGGAAACTTCCTATGAACTTTACCTCCATCCACCATCTGCAGTATCTCCTGAGGCCCCCAAGATAACTTTAAGAGTGTAGGTACTGTTCACAGTTGGCACACATCTAATAATCCTAAACGCTGATCTATCATTCTGTCTAGGTTCGAGATGGTCTCCTTCCGCAAGACCCTGTCCTTGGTAAATACTGTAGCACTGGATCTCCACCCCCACTCCAAACCACGGGTCCGTATGCATGGATTCACTTTCACTCGGATGACTTAGTTACTGATAAAGGCTTCCACATTCTCTATACAACATCTCCTGGTAAGTAAAATTTGACATTAGAGGTTGGTCTGTGACAATCCCAAGACATGGCCAACAACACATGAATGGATGTAATTAACGCTTGCTATTTAACAATACAGGAATCCTCTTTGATTTGCAGCCATTGCACAGAGGCAGCCTAAACTGAAAGAGTTACCATACATGTGAATATCTCAATTGATATATTTTTTTCTTAATATAGCAGATCCAAGTTGTGGAGGAAATTACACAGATAGTGAAGGGGTTATCACATCCCCTTTCTGGCCTAACCCTTATATCAACAACCGGCAATGTATCTACATTATCAGACAGCCAGAGGATGAAAAAATTTACCTCAACTTCACCCATATGGAGCTGGAGAGTCACACTGGTTGCTCATCGAATTATATTGAGGTGACTTCTCTTAATCAGTTGATATGAAAGGTTGATTACATGCGTGCACAAAACCATGGTGCATAATTGCTGTCCCAAGGGCCACTGCAGAAATAGGTGTTAACCAAAGGACTAAGCATACCAATTTACTAGGGTCCAAAAGTCACAGGGACTAAAAGAGCGGGACTGTACATTTGGAATGAAGCAAAGATAAGAGAATAAGAAAATCTGTCTAGCTTAACACTAATTCATAATCAGCTGTACATGATTAAGGTGGAGTTTGGACCTTTGGTAAATGCATGCCAAATGTAAGAAAAATAGAAATGATGCCATAGGCACTACGCAGCATTTTCTGGCGTCCTGGTGTTATATGGAAAATCTTGTTCTGGTACAAAAGGGAAGCACACCATATATATTTTTATATATACATATATATGTACATATGTATATATGTCAAGCCAGGAGTTTATTGTTAGCATAACTGAAATCTTACAAGTCTAATTCAAGAATTGTTATTAGTTTAAATTTAATTATAGAAAACATAATAGTACAGTTAGAATGTTTCTATATGGAAAATTTAATAATAATACAATAGTAATGTTGATACTAACTGGGATCCACTTAAGGTGATTTTTATGTTTGCTTTTACACCTAACTCTCTCCATTGGTCTGCAGCTTCATGTTACGTCTGAATTTACTACTACAGTGTAGTGCCTTTTAAGTACACTAGATACCGTTTCTTCATTTTGTTTGTTATCACTAAACCCAGTTTTGTCCAGCTCCAGGTCTGCATTTCTTTAACTGCCCGCGGGTGAGGTTTGGCGTGGTGCTGTGTGGACTGGGGGCTCCCGGGGGCCATGGGGGCTCCCTGGAGGGGCAGAGCAGGGCCTCACAGTCAGGGTCCGTCCCACTGCCCTGGCCAGGGAGCAGGGCAGCCGCAGGCATCGGACACCTCCCTGGAGACAGGGCTGGGCCGAGGTCAGGCTGGGACGTGGACATGCGGTGGGCCCCGCTCCACAGAGCCCATGGCCGGGCAGGGCAGGGCTGTGGGGAGCTGGAGACCAGCCCCGCTGCAGTGTGGCTGGGGCAGGGACTCATGGCCCTGGGGGGCTGATATGGGGTCCTGGGCTATGGGCAGGGTGTGAGGGCCCCGAGGGAGGCAAGGCTGAGCCGGTGAGTTCTGGTGGTGCCCTCAGGGCCTGACAAGCTCTTTATGTCGATGGCCTGTGCCCCTTCTCCTGTCACCCGGTCCCTTTTCTCCTCTGCACTGTGCCCCAACTTGCCACGTCTCAAGGCATCTGCGGTTGCGCCCAGCCTGTATTTCTCCATACAGTCATAAATACCTCATCCTACATGGAATGACTGCTGGTACTGCTGTCTGTATAAAACTGTGGCTGTACCGCACAGAGGTAAACAGAAATAAAACAAACTGGGCGCAGACAGACAGTTGATTAGTGAAGGTGCCGCCACAGCTGAAGCAGGTAGGAGCAAGCCCTGCGGCCCCAGCGCAGAGCTGGGTCCTGCGCTGCCGGCTACGTGGTTACGTGGCAGTGGGGTTAGGTTTTGTGCTTAATCTCTTCTTGACCAAGCAAGGAGTAGGCCTCTGTGAGCTCCGTGCAGTTAATCTGTTTTTAAAAGATGGTATTGTGCTGACATTGTTCCCTTCCCTCCTCCTCTAATTCGGAGACTTTGGTTGGAATGAAGTGTAATTAATTTCTGAAATGAGAGGGGAAGTGTGTTTAATGAAAACAGACAGCTTTTGTTTGTTTGGCCTGGTACTCCTCTTGCCTAATTGCTGGCAGAACAGCAGCTAAATTCACGGCAGCCAGAGAAACAAAACCATTTCTGTTGAACGCAATCAGTTTGTATTAGTTCAGCAAGGCATTTACCTCGCTGTTTGCTGATCGGTCACAAGCTGTTCAATTTCCCCTGCGTTTCTGTCCTCCTCTTCTTCCTGCCCACTCACTCGGTGGCTCAGCCTAGAGCAGAGACACAGGACCGACATTTTCTCACCAGGACAGTCGGTACAACTAAAGCACCATGCTCTTTTATCAAGGCCTGATTTTCCACATATGCTTTTAAAAAATACTGTCTCACTGGCTTTTATAATGAAGTTCAGCTAGGGAGATAGCTTTTGGGTGTTTAAGTTACTTTAAAAGTCACTCTCCAACAATTGTTCTGTCACTTTGAAAAGGTGCAGATTATTCCCATCCCTGGTGGTACCAGGAAACCTGCAGAGTTTCCACAGGGACCAGACACAGCTCACAGGCACTTGGTCAGGGAGGGATTTACTAAGGAAGGAACAGGCTGGGACTAGGGATCTGCAATAAGAAACTAGAGACAATAAAACTTATTTAAGAAAGACTGTGACATGGTGCTGCAGAGGTAAGGTGTTAGCCAAGACAGCTCCTTTTCCATGCCATCCTTCTAACTGGCAATAGGAGACGTTACTCGCATGGTTTAGAGAACTTGTTATTTTTATCACTACTCACTGGGCTTTATAAACCAAAAATGTAAAGAGAATCAGCTCAAGAAAAAATGTAAACTCTTGTGAGCTATAGTTCTGGAAACTTTCACTGCTGTCCAAAGATTTTCTAAAAATTCCAGCACAAATTCTGATCTCAGTTGCTCCACTGTAAATCCAGAATAATCCTGCCACCTTAAACTCAAGTTCCAGGGAAATTAAAAATATTTTTTAGTCAGAAAGCCATCTCACCAGCATGAGATTGCGAAAGCTGGGCAAGCAGACCAGTCACTGCCTGCTCACCAGGGCACCGACAAGGGTTCCCTACTGTCTCTCCTGGCCCATGGAGGAATACAGCTGAGGAGGAAAGAAGAGGTGATGAGAGGGGACCTGAAAGCTGAGTGTCCCTGGCTTTACCAATGATTTCACTGGAATGATTTTTTTGGGGTTAACAGCATATAGGTGCATTTAAAAGCCGCTCCAGCCACAAGAGCTACCACCACTTTTACAGCAGAAAAGACCTATGTTGTTTTCAGGAGAATCTTTGGGAGAAAAATTGCATTTTTTGCCTGGGCAAATAGCAGAGGACCTGTTTTTTGGACCTCAGCTTGTTGGCTGCCCTCTTGGAATGAGGTGGGCACCTCAGAGGGTGTTCAGAGCTCCTTGACTTATATACCAATGCTCTTCCTGGTCCCCTGGCTGCACCTATTCTTACTCACAGGATGTGGGTTCAGGGCCTGCATTTCAGAGGCGCAAATACCCCTTTCCCTTCTAGTCCCCTTGAAAATCAGAATTTATAATCAACTTCTGGGAAAACACATAAAATACATTTCTCCTTTGATTAGCAAATTGATTGAGGTCAGTAGAGTGGCAGTGCAGAAGGTAAAAGCTGGAAGTGATTTCCTGATATAGCTTCATTGTCATTATCAGGCATTGGACCCTTCAGATAAAGTAATGGAAAGATGTCAGCATAACTCTTTACTGCTTTAGGGACTCAGAGTTGCATCTCCTGTTAGTGAGCTGTCTGGCTGCATTGATGTATGGGTGTGATGGGACATGTGCTTGTTTTGGAGAAGTGCCATCGAAAAATCGCTAGAAGCTTCATGGTCAGAACAAGAAATTCACAAATACCCCTTTTTTTTCCCCAGCAGATTTTAGTGCTGGCAAAAATTTCATAGCTATCACTGGTGAGCACCTTACCTGCCTCTTTCATACTAAAGGTATCACTTTTGGAAGCATAGGCCCAGATTGTACAAAACCTGTGGTTCATAGAGATCTGTTTCATCCTAATGTCCTGTGACAGTAACGTGTGTGTGTTTTCTGTGCTGATCATCCAATCCTTCCTTTGAGCTCTCGTAATGTGCTTGTGCCAAGTACTGTGATGGCTCTTTGCACCTCTTATTTATAAGTAAAATAGTTACTCCTTTTGTAGCAGCTCTTGTGAGATTATAATTTTATCCAGATACCAGACCCTAATGCTTTTATGATCTGACGTTTTTATTTTTTTCTTTTTGACGACTAGGTTCGAGATGGTGACAGTGAGATGTCTTCTCTTATTAGCAAATTCTGTCATAGTACACTCATGTCTCCAGTCACTTCTACCAGCAACAGTCTCTGGATCAAGTTCAAGTCTGATGCTTCTGTGCAAAGGGCTAGCTTCAGGGCCGTTTATCAAGTTGGTAAGAGGAACTGGTGACTTGCACAGTGAACTGATCTGTAATTTGGACACTTTCAGTCATTTCCGTGCCATATTATCCATATAAGGGGTTTAAGACACGCTTCAAAAGAAAGGAAGGAAAAAAATAGAGTCAATTTATTTATTTATTGCTACTTTTAGAAATGCTAAGATGACGTCTGCAGTAGATCTGTTGTAGGCACTCCTAGCATGCTTGGAAATGCACCCCTCTTGCTTCTATGAATGATAAATCACTTACCACTAACATACCAAAGATGGTATAGCTATAATTCTGCCTAAATCTTTTTACTTTCGTTTTTCCTGTCTTTTAGTTCTTAGTCACCAACAGATCTATCTCTGTCTGTGAAACAAATGAATCAGATCCATTAGTTTTTATGGGCACAGTTAGATTGGTCTTCTGTATATACATGTTTATGCTATACTTAGAGCAATATGTTCTTTTAAATACGTTCTTAATACTACTTGGAATGTCTGTAGTAGGTGCTGTAAGAAGACAGGCTTTTAGGGGTGGTTTTCTTCTAATTTCATAGTGATATTTGATAGACATCATATTATACTTTCCTTGAAGCCATTCATCACAAACAGTGATTCTTGGTGTCTCTTGGCAGCCTGTGGAGGCTCCTTGTCTGGAGCAGGCACTATCCATTCACCTTACTACCCCAGGATGTCCCCTCACCCAAAGACCTGTGAGTGGATCATCTCCCAGCCAGACAGCAAACTGGTGATTCTTAACTTTATCGACTTTGACATTCGAAATACAACCACTTGTGACTCGGACTACATTGAGGTAAAGATTAATACACATACTATGAACAGTAGATAGATTCTTGTCTGTATGTTTCTTATACTCATCTCCACCAAAGCAGACCTGCTTGACAGGCAAGCACTTCTTACAGCAGTTATAAAAGCTTTTCCAGGTTCATAATGAGATCCCAAACTTTTTCTTGCTTCTACAAAGATGATATGGCCATTTTGATAATCAGAGACGAGTATCAGGTGTCTTTAAATAGACAGACCTGGTTTTGGAGGTTTATGTGCCACTTACTGTTGAGGTTGTAAGATCTCAGCTTTTCTCCATCTGACATGCTTTGGGTGGGAGAATGCTTCTCTGGCAGTCATAAGGTTGTGTATTATGTGCCTGAAGTAGAAACCATGCTGAAGAAAGGGTAGGGTTTGACTGACTAAGGATCTCTTTTATATGGTTCTTATGAATTCATTTATGCTTACAATTTTAATATAATAGAAATTTGTATGGGATATTTTGAATACACTGTTCTTCAGGTCAGAGATGGCAACAACACAGACTCTCCTCTTTTGGAGAAATACTGTGGTACATCTGTACCATCTAGAGTGCAATCTACACGGAACAATCTCTATATCAAATTCAGAGCTTCCTCTCTTACGAACCTTGGCTTCAGAGCTGAGTACTGGCCATTAGATACAGGTAAGGATTTTTTTGCTGTTTTCTGTGTAGGGTGTCGGGACTTTCCAAATTTTCCCATACAATGAAAACAGTTGACCATCAAGTTTTGTGATGGTGTAATGGGAGATGAATTCTGAATCAGTTACTGTGTAGTATGCATTGAGGAAAAAAAAGACTACGAAATTTCAGAAAGAAAAGTAGCCAATTTTATAAGTGCCTACCTTTTTTATAAATATATCATTTAACCTGATGTTTTATATCCCTACAGTATGTGGAGAGACTCTCACTGGACCGCAAGGAACCATTAAAAGTCCTGGTCACCCAGATGTCTACCCACATGGTATTAACTGTACCTGGATTATCAACATTCAACCTGGCTACCTTATCCGCCTGACATTCACTTCATTTAACCTGGCATTTGATTATAGTTGCAGAAAGGATTATCTTGAAATATATGACAACAGCACTGTGCAAAAATTGGGAAGGTGAATATGTCCATTAGCCTACAGAGCTGAATTACTGTAGAGCAAGCACTGTTCTATACATCTCGACATCCAATTTGCTTCCTTAAATGTTGTGTGTAGATTAATTTCTCTGCATTACAGAAACAATAGCAGCAATTGCACTGCCTGGCATAGTAAAGGCAACTTTCTTTCTTTGACCATGGAATGAGAAACACATTTAATAAATATTATACTGGGAGAAACTAACTTGTGTCAAGACGACAGCTTTTCTAAGGACAGGTTTCAATAGCTGGCATTTTCCAGCTCCATTAACATTTTGATTTGTGGGATATAAGTTCAAAAGCATTAATACACCCAGGAAAAGACATGATTTGAAACACTTGCAGAAGTGAAAGAAAGATTACTTAAAAGATTGTGCATTTGGATCTCACCAAAAACTAAACCAAAGTCTACATTTTGTAGGATTTTGCTTCCACTTTCTCCTGATATGTGATTTTATCTTAGGGAAGAATCTTTTCTTTTTTCCCCCTTCACCAACTGGATATACACAGGGTTTTCTTGTCATTCTAGAATTCAAGAACATCTGAACTACTTGGGGACAGTATCCAGCTGCAGCTACAGACTGTAAAGCAGCTGGCTGACATGGCAGTATTTTGGAAAATATGGAGCAAATGACGCTCATATTATAATGGAGAGCGTTTTGCAACCTTATTCTTTGGCCAGCCACTCTGACTCCTACAAAAGAACAGAATATGTTGTAGGTACAACATAGGATAATTTCAATAAGGATTTGACAATTCGATGAACAGTTTCTCCTCTGACTTTGCCACACAAGTTAGATTTGTACCCTTGTACATGTAGTGTGCTAGTTAGTCCCATGATACAGGGTATATGGCTGGGATCTGTATCATCCACAGGAGAGATTTGTGTATGTGTAGCTGTTTGAACTTCTCGGGAAAGCTGAACCCTCTTCCAGTAATACAGGTGCTTCATAAAGTGCTGCCATTCAATCTGGGGCATCTTTTTTTTGCAGGTACTGTGGAAGATCAATTCCCCCATCTGTCACTAGTGGTGGCAACATGATGATGTTGTACTTTGTGACTGACCACAGCACTGCATCTGAGGGCTTCTCAATTAATTATATCTCCCTGGACGCATCAAAAGGTAATATGTCAGTCTGTTAATTAAATGTTTTCAGCTGTCACTGTAAATAAGCACTACAAGAAACAGAAACATTCTTTTCTGTGTTAACAGAAGGCTGCTTGGTGCCTCTTTTACCCCTTCTTATTTATCCTGCTTTATTCACAAGTTTTTTCCTCCCTAGGAAAGCAGAAAGCAATTTCTGTAAGCAACACTGCTGTTTTCTTTAAAAAGCCAGTAAGAGCTGACGTGGCAGAACTGCATGAATTATTTAGGAAAAGTATTTTCTGAATTTGCTTTGTCTGTTCTGAGCTGAGTATGTGCGATCTAGTAAGCTTAGCAATTGTGGACAACTCACTTGAATGGGAGACTCTCAGGTGCCATAAAAATTAATTTAGTCCCTATTAAGGTGCAATATTGATTGCAGAGAAAGGTCACATGGGATGGAATTTGATAAAGCAGCAAAATAACCTGAAAGCACAAGCTGTTTTTTTCATTACGACAGAGTGTGACGTTTCTGTCTCCAGAAGAGTTCAAGGCTCCTGTCATGCCTTAAATCTGTTCTTTAAGTATCTCCTTTTAAGGGGCCAAGACATACGTCAGTGGGGTAAGGACTACTGAAGAGAAGAATGACCATTCATTCTCTTAGTTCTCTAAAGCAAAGAAAAATTGAGAAATTACTCTGAATTCTAATTGCTTTGAAGGTTTTCCAGGGTGGGGGCACATCTGTGTTTTCAAACTATGCTGAACCCACCATACCTAATCCGGTGCTTGCACATCTCTCCAGCACTGAGAGCATTTTAGCAGCGACTGAGCTGCACTTGAAAAAGCAGCCTCTTGGTGAAAGACTGTAAATACCAGTTTCATAGACTCCATAGACATGGGTCTGCTATTGCTCCCCTCACTGATAAACACAGATCTGTAGTAAAACAGGAGTTTTGCGAGTAGAGGGACAGGTTCTGCCTAGCAGAATTAACCCACAGAAGAGGTAGAGTGGGATAATGAAAAAAGTAAAAATGAGAATACATTTTTAGCTGGGTTATTTGTGTATCCATCATTAACCAGTTTCTAGCTGGTTTGCGTGTGTGAGTGCAGGCTACGAGGGATTTCTGGGGTACCAGAAATTCATAGTACTCATCTATGCAGCCATAAACTACCAATGGCTGCTCATTGTTTGCTCTTAGTTTCTTTAATAATTTTATTTTTCCTACTTTCTGAGTTTCTCCAACCTGTTCAAAACCAGCAAAATTTCCAATTTCTACCTTGTGAAAAATAACTGCTTTCTTGGTGACAGCTTGGAAAATTTGGCTATTATTTCATCTCTCAAGCATGTGTGTGGGTGAGACCAGTAGAGATTTTGTCACTGTGTTTTTATTCACTACCAGATAACTTACAAATCCAAATAATCCATTTTCTCAGCTGCCTTTATTTATACTTGAGTTATCTGGCATGGAAACCAATAAGCCAGTAAAAACAATTAAGATTTAATGAGAACTATTCCAAGAAGGAAGTTTCTATTTGTTAGAAAATAATAGGCCAAAAAACAAGTTCTACTTTTAAAAATCTTTCCAAGAAAGACTGTGTAGTTTGAAAACTGAGTTCTTACTAGTGAGAAATTGTGACATTATCAGCTTCATAAAGAAAGTCTTTTGTGGGTGTGTTTTTGCAGCTGCCGCCTGTAACTTCTGTAAATGTGATTGTTGCTTGTTAATGTGATATTTTTTTCTTTTACTTTACCTCAGATTAGTATTTCATGGGTAGATTTGATTCCTTCCTAACTGTTCTTATAGCAGCTCTTCTCACAGTTCAAGATCAAAATATTCTTTGCTCAACATCAATCTATATTTGTCTCTGTGTAACCCTATCTGTTTCTCTGGTTTTATTAGTTACCTCATTGCTGATGAACCCCAAGATTTTCTGTCCAGCTTCACTACTCTGCCTCCTCTCTTCCATATTCCCCTCCTTTACCACCACCACGGTGACTGGATTTTCTCATGTTTCATCTATATGCATCATGTGAGGTTCAAACTTCAACAACGGTGTCCCTGGAATGGTTTCAAACTGCCTTAAAAATGCAAGGCTGTCTTCTCTTTAATACTATTAACAACTAGAAACTGTATAAAATGTTTATATAAGAACTATATAGTATCTTAATCCAAACTCTAAACAACAGGTATGATTTTCTTTCCCCATAATTAAAACAGATATCTTTACTACTCTTCAGCTAAACTAGGCTAACTCTCAATTTATTCTCACTGAGGCCTAGGACTATGATCTCTAGAATAAATGCTTTTTCACTTCAACCACTATAGTTTGCATAACTCTGGCAAAGTAGCAGATAACTACTGAAACTGAGAGTAATAACCCTATAGAGAAGTTGAAACTCCAATCTGTTTTCTTCACAAAGATTTGTTTCTTTTGGTCCCAGCACAAGCATAGCAGTCCTACAAAGTTGTGAAAAATACTGGATTGCTAACATTCATTTTTGATTAAGAATAAAGTGTTTTGAAGCTGCTATGGCGTGAGAGAAGACAAACACATGTGTGTATGTGGACTTTGCTGTGAGAAACAACTCCCCATTTCCCTGAAATCATATCAAGTTTAGTTTTCCTGCTGTGAAATGCTTAGGCCTGATATTCATCTTATGTATATCCAGTTACACTAAGGTAGCAAATTGCTTAGTCTAATCATATCTGAGAGATTTACCAAAGCTATGGATTTTTTTTTCTTTACATCTGCTGCCTATTTTCTTTTTTTTTTTTTTGGCTAAGGAAAATATGGTTCTAATAATGTTTCTTGTGCAGTAAGAATCCTTCATATTTTTGAGCTCTGTTTTCTTAGCCAGCTAGAGTGTAATCAATATCAGAACTGCTCAAAGCTGTTCTGGTTCATATTAGATGTTTCAATAGGCTTTTGCCTGGAGTTATTTTACAGAGAATGAGCTATTGAAAAGAGGGACAAGATTATCACACACAAAAAAAAGAAGAATAAATAGGAGTTAAAAAAAAGGATAAGTAGGAGTGAAAAAACTGTTTTTGTGTAGAACAAAACTAATTTCCTTCTCCATGCATCTTGACAGAAAATGTTTTGTTAGTGTGGTTTATCTGTGATATATTAATTAGTTGAAAAGTAGCCTTAAAACAATGGCAAAGCTATATTTCCTGGCCAAAAGATTTGTATTACATGAGATACAGCCATGGCCATGGTCCATAAAGTGTAAACAATTGTTTTAGCAGTCTGCCAGCTAGTAGCTGTGAATAGCTCATATGGCAGGAATACAAATGGAAATCCTTCAGTCAAATATGCCCACATGATATTCAGTTGTTTAAAATGTATATTGCCCACTTAAACTATATGTACCTTGGATGCCTAGCTCTTGGCTGTCTTTCTGTCTTTTAGAGGGGAAAGTCACATGGAAAGCAAGGTAATATTTGAATTTACTTCCTAGAGTCCAGATCTCAAATACCAGACAGATGAATGTCACTACAGCCATCTAAATGTTATGATAGATTTTAGGGTTTTCTTTTGCCCATCTTGGCTGACCACACCACAAAGAACCCATGTAAAATTATTGAAAAATCTTTGAAAGGGTTCATTCTTTCCTGGAAGTGTTGCTCAGGGTCTTGAAAGATCCAGGACACAATTTTTCAATAGGAATAGCACTAGAGTCAGTGTATGTATTTTAGTGTCCTTGACTTCTTTACAAGTAAGTGGGAATTTATTTGTTTTACTTTGAATTGGGGTTTTGGGGGAGATTTTTTCTTTTTTTTTTTTTATTTGTTCGTTTGTTTCATTGACGAGGCTTCAGTTCACCCTTTCTGCTGAGAAAAGTCAGCCTTAACAAGGTTTTTAGCAGATTGCCTTCCTGATAGAGTATTTATTCCTGGTCTTTCTCTGGCTTTGGTGAAAGATAAGATTTTTTGTCCTTATCATCCTGAATTGTGAATGATATTCTTTATCAAGAGGGGTAACTTGTTTTTAAATAGCTTCATTGTGTGGTATGTGTTAGCTGACAAAGACTCACTGGAGAAGTCAGAGTTTGAGAAGGATGACAAAAAAAGAAAAACATTTGTGATCCAGTGGACTTAAAAGTGCACCTGAAGGTGATGTATAGATTTGTGTGTCTTTTTTATTGATAGCTGAGTACAAGTTGAGATCTCGGTTCCCATCTAGCTGACTGAACCCAGTAATTATTAGGAAGATGTTGCCTGGCTTTTCTCTTCAGCTGAATGAGCAAAGACAGGAATGGAAAGTAATGTCTGACAAATATATGCATGCAGAGTTACAGGGCATGGTTGAATGAGGCTGAGATAAGACAGAAAAAAAAAAAGCTGGAGTCCTGTATGCACCTTGGGCATCTGCTCAGCTCATCCTGAGTCTCAGGAAAAAGTCTCAATCAACTGGCAACTGACAACTTGTTAGGCCCCTGTAACTTGTTTATGTTTGATCAGGGTATTAGTCTGCCTATATATACCTATATATGTGTAGCCAACTCTATAGTTTGTGTGTTTATGTGTAAATCAGCAGAAGAGAGTCGGAGATTCTTTTTGAACAGCTGTACCCAGTGTTCCTAAGGAGTTTGGGTCTGGAACAGTATAAAGGACCTTTGTGTGCCTTCTTGGTAAAAATTAAGCCTGTTAGCATCTGCCAGCAGCAGTAACAAAGGGCCCTGAAGTGCAGATGTGCTTTTCCATTGCCTGTGGAGAGGCGTATACTTCATGTGATAGTTTCTTCCTTTTTTTTTCTAAACATGCATAGTGTTACCTAGAAGTCTAATTGTTAGGGATCGAAAGAAAACTGCCATTTCACATATGACACTATAGTTTTATTTTTGATTAATTAGAATTGTGGCAACTGATGAATATCTCTTTATGGGAAAAAACATGGATATAATTTTCTGTAGTATGCATGATTGTATGAGTGAGTGGTACAAAAGCTGGCAATTTTTTCTGCTTTTGGCTATTACAGTGGGTTACTGCCATTTATGGCCTTTTTTTCAGAAAAGCAAACACATTCAGTACCAAAATCAGAAAGCAGATTGAATAGCTTTCAAAACCTGATGCACTGGCAAAGCAAGATGTGCGATTGTCCTTGACAATTGCCTCCTTCTTCTGTTTTTCATGAGCTGCGATAAGTGTCTTCAAACTAAAGTGAATTCATATTTTTTCCAGGCATGTAATAATCACATTATGGTGTTAGGCTGCATTCTGAACTTTGGCAAAGGAGTCAAAGTACTTTTTTCCTGCTAACTTTGCTAACAGTTTTCACTGGAGGAACTATTACTGCCCAAGCACCCCCCCAAATGCTGTGTTAGTGAGGTGAGGGCAAAAGAGGAGTACCAGCTCTCCTACTGAAAGTAGAACACAACGAATGAATCCAGTTACCAGAAGAGAGTTGGCTGTCAAAAAACATGGGTTCATTTATGCTTGTCCTAATCCTTATAGTAGCGTATGCTCAGTCTACACTTGGATTTATTTCATGGTAGCCAGAAGTCTGACATTTCTAAGGCGGTCACTCTTCCACCTTCTGTATTTATCCCCCTTGGCTCATAAAGAAGACTGTTATGTGTAGAGCAGTATACACCATCCGGTTTAAAATACCACGCTTGGGATATGAGTTCTGTATGGCTTACTCCCAAGAAAGCAAACTTTGGTGAGGGAAAGAAGCTGGACAATTCTGTGGAAATTTTTCTTAAAAGGGCTGATAAAAATGTTTTGGCTTCTGTGTTGCTAATTTTACCCTAAGGGCCCTTACCTAGTACATAATTTTTAATATTCTCCAGGCTGAAAGCTAGTATTCATGGTCTCAGACCCTGAATGGCAGTATTGCAATTCCTCTAACCATTAAATGTGCATGAGTCAGGCACGCATCCTTCCAAAATCAGGAGTAAATAATTACTTAAAATAAGTAAGCTAATAACTATACACACATTTTAATTTTAATTTTTTATTGCTTTTTGTGTAATGAATCATTAGGAAAAACTTAGGTCATATTCCTAAGTCAGATTTCTAACCCTGCAGGCAGGGTTCTCAAGAAATCATATGACTTAAGGACCTGGGATTGATGATAAACCCTACATATCATGAAACACCATGGGAGCTGGCAGCACAGCAAGGGCATTATAAGGATTTATAAAGCAGCGCAAGGTTTTTAAGGTGACCAGGACTAACCTGGTTGTTATATGCATATGTTAGAGCATATCTGTGATGGAACACACAAATGACTAGAATTCTAGATAAAGATTTTAATAGATCACGATTTTAGGTAAACTAGTGCATGAAAACTTTTTGACTTGTCAATACCGAAGTACAACCCAATGGCAGAAAATTATTGGCCTGTTTCTGTGTCATGTTTCTTTGTTCTCCTTGTGATGAATGAGGAACATAAGTCTGGTAGCTAGCTTTGGGGGTATTTATCCCACAGAAAACATTTTGAACAGAGACCTTCCAGATGAACAAGAATGCAAAAAACCACCATTAAAAAAGCCACCATTAAAAGCAAAAGCATTTTAATAGTTGGAATGGATGGAGAACAGATGTGGAAATGGTTGGTACCTTAGACATGGAGGGCCTGAACTGTAATTTCATCCCTTCCCCCTGAATTATTATGCATATAAGTGTTAAGCACAAGTATTACTATGCTGCAGCTGTGCTATGTTAGAAAACAGGTTTCAAAGATCTGTGTCAACCAGCTTAAATTAGTATAAAGTTAATCATAATATTTTGCTTGCTCTTTCGGTTGTACTTTATAATTAGTCTAACCCTGCCTATTTGATAGAAAGCATTTAAAAAATCCACTTTAATTTCTTGTATTTGCAGCCTGTAGGACCTGAAACAGGGGAATGGAGAACCAGCATGAACCTCCAGGGTCATCAAATCCAGCCCACAATTTTACACCCACCCCCCCGCCTTTTTTTTTTTTTTTTTGCCAAGAGCTACATAATGTGATCCTCCTCTTAATTAAATTAATCAAACAGTATCTTAAAAAACAGTGGACTTTTTTCCCCTTTCTGCATCTGTTATGTTGTTTGGGTGATTGCTCTAGAAACTCACTTCCTGATAGAAACTTTCTCCTAATTTCTGTGTATCTGTATTCATGGACAGTTTTTAACTTCAGAGCTGTCATTGAGAGTGTGTTCTATTTTTCTTTTCTTCATGCTTCTTGATGTTTATGTCTTGTCTTTTTCTCCTGCACTTGCTAAGCTAAACAAGTTAAGCTCTTCTAGTGTCTCTTGCCTATTAATCTACTAATTTCCCACTATCCCCACAACATCTGTCTTACTTGTTCTCATTTGATTTCCAGAACATCAGTGACCATGGTTATCCACATTTTTCCAGGTGACATGTCACCATTACCTTGTGCAGTGACATCAAGATTCCCTGTTTTGACTGAAAACACCTGACATGGATCACATTTCTTCTTGCCCTTTTTGCAGCCAGATCACAAACCTTACTCAGACTGTGATCAACTAATACACGACAATTGTTCTCTTCAAAATAAGTCTCATGTACCATTGTATAGCAGACATTTTTATTCCTAGTTGTTATGTCTGTGCTTTCAAAAGAGTTTCTTTTTAATTATTGCTCGTGTTCTGGCTCAGCATTAGTCCACACTATTTTCTTTTTTCCACCTCATAATACCAAGATACTTCTACAGTGCTCACAGAAAAACTGATGTAGCTGATTTTAGTATAAGACCTTAAGTAGAACTGCTTTGTCCTCACAATCTAAGGATTATACCATCTTCCAACTGATTGTCACTTATGGCCCAGAAAATGGGAAAATAAATTTAGATATAAAATCCCCATCTCCCAGGTTTGGTCATGGGGAATGCCTGAGAACAATATAGCATCTCCTCGTAGCTAGAGACTGCATTCAGTTTCTACCACCACTGCTTTTCAGAAATTCAGGAATCCTACCTTTTGTGTTGATCAAGACATCCCTTTCAGTTTCCTTTCTCTGCTTACCTGGGTTTTAGGTCAAAGCCAACTTAGGCAGCTGGAACTACTCTTACATTGCCTATTTATTACAGACACACTGTTCTGGTAAAAGCTGAACAAATCAACTCAAATATAAGAAATCCCATGAAAAAGTTGGATTCTGGTTTTAGTTTATGGCGATGATATTCAGCGCTAAGATGTGTCCAGGAAGAGCTGTAATGCACAGGAGCACAGGATGTTTCCTCTTCTGTCTGTTGGAAACAGAAAATTCCTCTTAATTTACCATACATATTAAATTAATTCATACTTGTTTCTTTTCTTTTTAAAGTGTGCTCACACAACTACAGTACTGAAACTGGTGTGCTAACATCTCCAAACTATCCCAATAACTACCCTGTCCAGACGGAGTGCGTATACACCATCACAGTGGGAATAAACAGGCAGATTGTGCTGCGCTTCACCAACTTCACCTTGGAAGGGAATAAACGCTGTACAGAGGATTATGTAGAAATCAGGCAAGCATTCTGGTTGTTTTCCTTAGTGCAGAAACAAAGAGTTTTATTGCCTGTTTTGTGACATATTCTGTTTTATGTTTATTGTCTTTAAACAGCAGCTATTCTCTGATGCAGCACTGGGAACACGTACCTAATCAGCAATATTTGTCTATACTGGCATCACCATTAAACTTAGGATATTAGCATGGGGATTTCTAGTAAATTTTACAGGACAGAAAGTAGTATTTGCAGGAAGGTTAGCTGCAAGCTTACAATACAGCTGCGCCAAGTACACATCCTTTCTGCTGTGTTGCTGTATGGGATTTGCACTTTGCAGTGTCAGTGCACCCATTTTTTCCCTCATGAGCCAGCTGTCTAGATGAACCATGTCCGCAGAACGCCAGTGTGTTTTTTCACTCTGAGCATGCCATGAGTTTCCATGACCTCAATGAGCACCGTGATAAAACTTATTCTGAACGTTATACCAGATATTCTGTACGGGTTATTCTTCTGTAAGTAGTGTCTTATTTTTTAGAACCAAACAAAAAGCTGTTTGCTGAAGTTGCATTATTGAGATTCTGAATTCCTGCTGAATTAGCTTGTTTTCAGCTGTACTTAGAAACTGGAGAAAGTTATGAAAAACGGAAAGCCTTTTGCAATATTTTCTAAGCAAAGTGTTTAATTTTTTTCATTTTAAAACAACAGTCTGAGACTAAATTTAAACTAACTTTATTTTAACAGTTAACGCCTTAATTTGGGGTAGATCTGAATTATAACAGGGTTCTTTTTTTCACTTTTTCACCTCAAGAAATGAAAGCATTCATTTATTGCATAAATCTAACTCTGTTGTCCCTGTGAAGAGCTCAGCAGCATTAAACAGGTTTTAAGATATGGCCAGAACATTGCTAAGTGCAACTCAGCACATTGCTGCTGCCATAACTGGATTTCCAGAATGTCTGATCAAACTTGATTCTGTTAAATGGGGTAGCTAGATAAGTCTTAGGTGAGGTGCCACTCTGGTTTCTTGTCGTGAGGTGTCCTCTGCTAAATTGCATTCAGTCAGCTAAGAAAATTGTTCATCTGACCACAGCTGCAGAGGCCAAGATGCAAGTGAGGGGAGGTTTTGGCACAGTTCTTCAACTGCCAGTAACCTGAGACAGCGGCAAGCAGTTTAAGCTGGGAGGATGACAAGAAAACAGAGCAGCAAGGCCTAAGTAGAAATTTCTCTCAAAAGCAGGTATAAACCTGTGAAAATGTAATTGAAAGTATTACTGTCCACATAAAAAGCATCATATCAAGATCACATCCATATATAGATATAAATGTATTTATTATTGTCCTAATGACCTGTAGGGTATTTGTAATATGAATGTGCTTAAAGATAAGGTTAGAAAACAATTGATAAGCAGGTTGTCACCATCTTTTTTATTCCCATGAGACATGTGCAGGTAGCAAAACAGAACATTAGATGTGCATCCTGATTACAGTATTAGAAAATATTACTGGAAATATTACTTAATTTAAAAATAGGAAATAAGAGGTTGTAGAAACAATTCTGAATGCTAAGAAAATATTTCAAAACACGCATCATATCAGTTCTGAGAAATAGGTTCCCGTTTGTGTGGTGGCAAATAAACATGGTTTTTTTCATAGGTCAGCTCATCTGGTTTTGTGCCAGGCTAAACAGTGAGAAGTGAGCAAACTGTTATTTCTTCAAATTAGAAGATTACCTTTGGTTACACCAATGATTGTCACCTTGTAAAATACAGAGAAGGTCCTGCCTCTGCAGCATCAAGTCTCCTTGAGACACTTCTTGAGTTTGTCATTGTATTGACAGACTCTGGACAGGCTGCTGAGATGAGAGAGTAGACATACCCAGCAAGCAGGTGCTTGTGGTAGGACTTCTTCCTGCAAGTAGCAGAACTCCTCCAGTATTTGGTAGCTGCATTGCTGTGGAAGATGAAGAGCCAGGATTAGTCTTTCCCAGGCCTGAAAGAATCCCAAGATTTTTGATTTGTTAATATTTCTCATGGTTTCCCTCTTTGACCCAAGGTTTTTCTTTTCTATCATTCTAGAGATGGAGGCTATGAAACTTCTCCTCCTCTTGGAAAATACTGTAGTACAGACCTGCCTCCTGTTATAATCTCTCATGGTAACAAGCTGTGGATAAAGTTTGTAAGTGACATATTTGGCACAAGAAAGGGATTTTCAGCAGAGTGGGACGGTACATCAGCAGGTAAAATGACTGTATCAAGTATAAAACCATTTTACACATCTCATTTTTGATCTTTCATTTGTATTTAATTTCTCACCTTTTCCCTCACGTCTTTTCTGTTTCACATCTTCTAAAATGTGTCTGCTAATTATATGGCAACATATATTCATGTTGTTAAGATCAAGGATACAACTTTCTTGATCCTTGGGCTTTCTTTTTCTCCATAGGGAAGGATATACTATTCCCTAGATATAATGTAGCATCAATTTTCTCCTGTGTTTAGGAAAGCAGTAACCAGGAATTTAATGGAGAGATTTCTATCTGGAGATTAACTATCTATGAGGAGCACTCTTCAAATTAGACAGTTAATATTTCTAGGTGCTATGGGCTCTCTTCTGCTTACAACACTGTTGGGTAAATGCAGATTTTTGGGGTATCACGGAAAATGTTTAGGGCATGTGAAGGAGGTCAGTAGTATGAATCTCACACACCATGTCTAATTCTCTGCTCTTCTAGGTGTTAAATGGTGATTTGGTTTCTTTGCCATTTTCAGGTTGTGGTGGGACTTTGATGACAGCTTCTGGTATCTTCATGTCTCCCAACTACCCTATGCCATATTACCATAATTCAGAGTGCTACTGGTTACTCAGAGGAAGCAGAGGAACCCCATTCGAAATCCAGTTTGAACAATTCCATCTAGAGTATCACCCAAAGTGCAACTTTGATTACCTCGCGGTATGTACCCTGTGACACTTTGCTCCATAGGAGGCAGCTGAGTATGATGGGTGCACAGGCAAGGAAAATCACGTGGCCCTGGTCTTCAAATGTTTGTAAGTGAACAGACCCAGAATAGGAAAGCTCCATGCTGACATGCTGCCTTCATATCACAGAGCAGTGAGAGTTAAGGCAGCAATGTCTGTGTAGCTGCTGGTAAGAAAAGCATTTATGTCTAGATAGAAAGGCCACTGAAACAAGAATCTGTCTATATCTCTTAAATTTGCTGTGGTTTGGACCGAGGCCTTAGTATGCTCTCTTAGTAAATTACAATGAAAAAGGCACAACAGTGTCAAGAACCCTATTGTTAATCCCAAAGTTCATATTTGGATTGTTGCATAAATTATTTTAATATTTTTAATAGAGTTGAAATGGAGTGCAGTTTTCCCCTCTTGGTAAGTAAGCCCCTCAAGACCCACCAGTATTCAGTTACTGGCTTCCTGTTTTACCACTGATTTGCTTGTTTCTGAAATGCCTGTCGGGCTTCCTCTGAGCAGAAATAGAATTTAACCTCTTGTATACCCAGTAACAATTCCCTAAGCAGACATTTGTCAGGGGGAAATTACTTGGATTTGTAAAGCCATCAGCTTTATTAAATTTTTTTTTTTAAGGTATATGATGGCAACAGCAGTAACGCTAAACAGCTAGGTAAATTTTGTGGGAATCAGATACCGCAACCCATCCATTCCAGTGGAGACAGCATGTATGTAAAACTAAGGACAGATAGCAGTCTGCGAGGTGGAGGTTTTTTCGCTAAATACAAACAGGGTAAGTAAATAAAAGAAGATGAGAAGAACATGTTTCTACACTTTAGCTTGTTCCTGAAACTGCTTCCTGCAGCCCATGATCTTACCTATTCATTAGCAGAGGACAATGTATAGGGCATATTATTGACCCAGATTCTCCAGTCTGCTACAGTCACAGAACACAGAGAGCTAAAAATTATCAGTTCATCTACCCACGATGGAGATTATCTCCTCCCTAGAAGAAAGCTGGTGAGGTGGCTCTGCTTCTATTACCTGCACCAGTGGCACTTACCACTCCAGATTTACTCAGAATAAGAAGTGCTGGAAGTCCATAACAGAGCAGATTAGACAGTTCTTCCTCGTCTGCTCACCCAGTCTCCTGACTTTTTAACAGAGAAGGCAGATAGACCAAGCTTCTCTGCTCTTCTAGCTGCTTGTGAGGCAGGATGGCAAAGGATAAGTGAGTTACCCTCAGCCATCCTGGATCATTATGGGTGCTTAGGATGAGCCTACCTGGAACACTTCAAAAAGTTTCATTTTTTTATCTCTTATGGTAAGGGTCACATTTTTCTTGCAAACATTTTTCTGTAAAATAGTTCTACCCCAGAAGTATCAGAATAGTCACATTTGGAGAAAAAAACCAAGAAGATACGTAACAAATTGAAGTTATTTTGTTCCCAGTCATAACCTTGAATATTGTCCCAGTGTTTACTTTTCTCCTTATACACTCTAGCATATATGGCTAAATGCACATTGGAAGATATGGAATTTCACCACATACAAAATGATTTGCAGGCATCTTTTGTACCCTGCATGTGACATGCCCAATTGATAGAGATTGCTCTAGGTTTGTAGACATTAAGTTGTCCTAGGTTTGGACAGTAGTAAATGGATTACAAAAAACCCAAAGCTATTCATCCACACATGGCACATACAATAATCAGAAGAGTGAGGGAGCTTTGGCTCCCTCATTCTTTAAAGATATCACAGACTCACCTACCATGTACTTTTCAGACTGCAAAGTCAAAACGACATATTAGGAAAGAGTTCCCCCTGCTTTCATTAATTACACAGAAAGAGCACTTTCAAAGCACTCAGATGTAGAACCTGAGCTATCAGATAATGTGATCTACACTTTACATTCATATTTAATTCCTGAAGGTGCATCAGAGAAAGCTTTCAATGGCTTGCCCAAAACCTAAATTATGTAGGAAGTAGTGGTATAAAATAAGGATGCTTAGATGCCAGATGCATTTATGTGTACATGAAAGAAATGCAATGATGAATTTGAAAACATTGCAAAAGAAAACATGTTATTGAGTTAACGTTCAAAGGCACCTTTGTGTTTGACATGTTTCTAATAAAATCCTGACGGCAGGGGGTAGCAGCTTTTACCCGTCTTGCATTCTTCAAAATCCATTTTGTGCTCTTCATCCTGTCCTTTGAAACAGTTGTATGCTTCAGTGTAGCTTTGCGGACAGGCTCCACTCCACCTGACCCTGACCTTCAGTTGTATCCTGAGCCTTTTGAAGTCCTAAAAACACAGACCTTGCTGCTCTGTGAATCATTTGGAAAGAATAAAAAAAAATTGCAGGAGGTAGGTATATTATCCCTAGTGACAGACAATAGAAGAATTTTGCAAGTGTATCTCAGCTATTTCTGCTGTTCAAACACTGCAGATCTGCTGTACAAGGCAAAGAGCCTGTCCTGCTCCCCGCCTCCTGCCCACTTCTCTGCTCCCAATACACATTGTATGCTGTCTCCAGACGAAGGATTGCCCACGTTGATATTTTCTGTCTTTCGTGAAAGTTGGATACAGGAAAATGAGACTCACTGACCTAATGCCATAATTGTAATTTCACTCTTTATCTAGCTTAGTTTCTTTTTCATTTTCTCTGCACCTCATTATTCCAGGTGAGTGTCCAGTTCCAATGCTAGGATGTTATTAGATGACTCACAACAAAAATCATGGCTCCTTTTTAAAGAATTTCATGATCACTTCCAGTTCCTGGAGCTAGAAAATCCAATACAAGTAGTTCACTTTCCATTTTTTGTTTTAGCCAGGGATTATTTTTTCCAGTTTGCTGAAATAAACCACTGTAACCCATTAATCAATCTTTGTTGAGCACCCTCCCCAAATTGTTTCAAATGACAGGGCAAATTTCTATTATTAGGTGAAAAAAAAATAAATAGAAGAAAACATGTTTCAGGAATAACCAGGCATTTAGAATTAAAGAAAACTGCCAAAAAATATATGTACTACATATACTGATGAGTCTGCAAGTATCAGAAAAGAAGGACATAATAGAGCTGAAGGATTCAAGTTTGGAAAGTCTGGATTTTGTTTGCAACATATGCAATATGTTCTTCAATAGGTCATGATTCTCTTTCTGCATGATTTCTCTAATCTGTAAATAAAGACATTTCTCACCTTGTAATGCTGTCAGTAACTTCAATTAGTAATTTTTTGAGATACTGGGTTAATAAGCACTGCACAAATATAATTTGTTATCACTTTTCTTTTCAGTTTGCCATGAAGTACTGACTGTTAATCGTAGCCATGGCATATTGGAAAGTTTAAATTATCCAAATAATTACCCATTAAATGAGCACTGCAACTGGACTATCCAAACTACAAAGGGGAACACACTCAACTATAGCTTCACAGCCTTTGATGTAGAAGATGGATCGGACTGTGACCGTGACTCCTTGAAGGTATGTACCCAGATTCTAGAAACAAGAAAAATCAGGTCTTCTCCAATAAAGAAAAACAATAAAGATGCAGAAAACAAAGGAGAAATTTATCTTATCTACATTTAGCCGTTAAAACTCAAGTGTTAAGTCCAAACAGTTATTCCCTATTTCCTCCGTGATCAGCAGGGAGTGAAGCATTGCCAGAGAGCACTTCATCCTACCTTAAGACAGATGTCTGCAATAGGGAGGATGAATCACTTTGCAGGTGTCTAGACTTGCTACAGAGAGTCTAGCTACCACCTTAGATTAGATGCACTGGCTTTTATGGGTGAAGTGAGATGTCATGATTCCAGCTTCATGTAAAGAAGAAATCCTGAGATTAGTAAATTGATTGCAAAAACACAATGAGCCCAATAATTTTCCTCTTGGTTTTATCTGAGAAGGGGTGGGGAATGTTCAAAAGCTTTAAAATGTGTTATTTCTACATTTTTAAAGGGAGGGTTGCTGTGTATCCTGTTTATATTTTCCTTTTCATAATTAATCTGCTTCTTTAAAGGGACTGAAAGAAACTGAATTTACCCACAAACAAAATGAGAAATTGTTAGCCAAATAAAACCATCCAGTCAATCTAAAGCCAAGTACCCTTTATTTTCATTTCCTCAAAAATTTTATTTCTAGGACAACTGAAAAGATATTTTCTCTCAGTTTTGTACTTCATACTGTGTGAAGTAGAGTGTAATCATGATCACTGCTATGCTGAGGATTATAATCTTCTTCTTACAATTTTGCTGTTTTCCTGAACTAATCCATCCTTCAGATCTCACCCTTGTACAGGGTGCCAGAATGTAGCCCCTGTTACTCTACTTAGGTTTTGCACAAGAGAAATTGAAATTTAGAGAAGTGTTAGAGAAGGTTACTTAAAGCCAAGGAGAGGGCTAAGGAATAGTGCCCACATTTCTGGAGATACTTTCATTGGGGTCTTGCAGAAGGTCCAGCAACAGGCCTGGTGATGGGATAATCTGTTCCCTCTAGATGTCCTCCCTCGTTCCGTCTACCTCCTTACTATGCCAGCTTTCACAGCTCAAAATTTGTAATAAACTGGCAAAAGTAATGTTCTCCCAGCTTTCTTCTCTTTGTGGCCAGGAATGGAAAGAAAGAATAGACATGTGAAGAAAATAAACAAGGGAGCACTGTATTGAGAACTAACTATTAAACCCTGGTTCATTTTTGTGAGGAGGCTGAAAAGGAAACATTGGAGCCAAGCAGAAGGGCCAGTGCTAGTCTCAAGATGCCTAAGCTCTTGATCCATGAAAAGCAGGAGCCCTGCACACAGTAGTCAGCCAGTGAGGAGCAAGAGACTTGCCAGAAGACGCTATTCTAGACATAAGGCTGGAGGAATACTGCCAGAGGCAAGGACCTGATCCAAAGCACTTAAAAGAACAGAAATAAAACATATGGGAGGGAGTGAGGAGACAGGGAGCAGAGAAGTACTTGCACTCTTTGTTTTAACAATTTTTCAGTGCTTCCAATCAAAGAAAATACAGACTGAAAGAGGTATAAAGAGGAAAATGCAAGGGAAAAACAGAGTCATGGAAGTGTGTTGAGGCTTTAATTTGCAATTCATGTGACATTACTTACAAATCTTTCACATAATGCCATTAAGAAATACCGCTTGGAAAAGATGTTCTCATTTGGTTGTCGCATGCTGCACAAATATGTGCCATAGTGTAAAAAAGAGAACAAGGTTGAACCAGCCAGGGAACTGAATAGTGTTTGCTCCCACCCTGCCTCTTGCGAAAGGGGAGCATGTTGGCAAGGCTGTCAGTGCTTTGTGGTGTAGGGGAAAGGGGGAATCATCTGGAACAAGTGTGCAGTTCACTTTCTAAGCAGACTGCAGATATTTGGGACTTTTCTGTCTGAAATCCATGTGGAGTCTGACGCCACTGCAAATTGGAAAAAAGGTTAATAAAAAAACCCCGACTCATAGCTGTTCAGCTAAGATAAATTACTTTTCTGCCACATGCTAGTTTTGAGATTCTCTTATTGCAAAGGGGCCTAAAAGGGGAAAGCTCTGATGCCCTGGCTGACTAACACTGGGAAAATAGAGGTATAATCCTGTTCACTGTAGTCCAAGTGGGTGGTGCGTGGACCATGTGCCAGAGCTCTTCACTGTTTTCTTGGAGGAAATGGGAAGCTGCTGCTCAGACAGTTTCCATGTAGCTGCGCTCATAAACCAGAGTGGCCACTGGTGCTGATCAGGTGCTCTTTTTCCCCAGAAGCTTTCAGGTGCCCTTTTTCCCACCTCCTTTTGGGTTTGGTGGCAGCAGCTCTCCCACCTCAGCCCTTTGCAGCAGGCAGCAACACTCTACTTGTCTTCTTAGCTCTGTGGCAGCCCTGACAGTAGCAGCCTGGTGCTCTGTGGCAGCTGGCAAGTTTGGTGACAATATTTGCTGCTACTTGCTGGAAGGCTGGGGATGGGAAGGACAAGAGTTAGCTGTTAGGTTGGATTAGGCGATGATGACAGTTGTGGTGGTAAAGGGAGTAACAGAAAGCGATATGTGATGAAGAAGGACAAGATTAAATGTTGCAGTGGTGTTACGGCAGAGAGCTGACCTGTCTGAGAGGAATACAATCAAGAAATGGCAGTTGAAAAAAAAAAAAGATAAAGAACAGCAGAGCTGCTTTGAGAAGACAGTGGGAGAAACAGATTTAATGCATGCGGACATATTTTTATGACATTGCAAATGTCTCAAACTAGAGCTCTGATTTTTCTGAAATCTTTCTGAATTCTGAAAGAGAAAATCATGGTGCTTGGTGGGGTGGGGACAGCTAGACAGGGCAAGCTGCGTTCTTGAGTGCTGCTGGACCTGGCCTGCTGGCCACTGTGGTTTTGGTCCAGTCTCCATACTGGAAAAGGGCCTGTTCTTCAGCTTTGTGTTTAATTATGACTTACACTTCTGACCCAAACCCACATGTAGTATACAAGAAGAGCATTTTGCCATGTGACTAATTCATTCTGATATACACAGAATATACTAACTTGCTATGTGCTTCCTGGCTTAGTCCACATATGAGTCAGAAATTAAGTATGTAGAATAATGACAAAACCAAAAGCTTCTATATACAAGTATTCCTAGTGGGTGTCAGTTACCAAAGATATTATCGTCACTTAGAGCAAATAACTGTTTCAGATACAGGCAAGGAAAAAGATAGTTAGATGTCCAAAGAGTACAAGTAAGTGCAAGTACAGTGCGTGGCTGTCCCAGATGGAAATGCAGTCACAGCTGTACAATGAGAAGTCACCCATGTATTGCGTTACCTATTTCCTTTTCTCCTTTGATCATGGGATGCTTCTTGTGAGCCAGACCGCAGTTTGTAGCAGCTGGCTGGTGTTACTCATGGTGAGCAGCATTAACCTCTCTGCAGGGAGCCTTGAGTGACTCTGACTTGGTCTGGCCTGCGCAGGGCCTGCATCTCCACTGCTTCAGCACATACAACTATTTGTACCTGTGTCAAGTAGGAAGGAAAAAGCCCTGTTCTTCTGACTTGGTGGCAATTTTCTGCCCCGGTGCATAGGTGTGAGAAGTTGAGAAGGGGCAGTGTGGGAGGGAGGCAAAACTGCAGTTTTTTATAATGTCAGTCTCTAGCACGAATCTCATATGAGCGCTTTTTCAGCAAATGAGCAGCGTGCAGTGTTTCATGGCCTGTCAGAGGATGTTGGCTCATTGCTAGTAATGCTCATAGGATGTGTGACATTTTGGAAGGAGTTTTACAGCAAAGTTGCAAGAATATGAGATTAATCTCTTGTGATAAAGACATGTTCAGAAGCGGCAATGATATGATACAGGGCATACCAAATAGCAGACTGTTTCCTAGTGATGCTACACTAACTGTAATTAGATTGGATGATCTTTAAATTATATTGTGTGCTGTGGCTTGGCTTAATAACCTAACATTAGTCTTTCTAGAGGAGTCATCAGGCTGTAGCCAGTGAGATATTGCAGACAATGACATAGAAATGTCATTCCTTCCTCTACATTCACCAGGTTGTTAGCTGAACAAGATTATATTTAACTCCCCATCTTTAATGATGAATTACCTTCTTATTTAGTATGACAGAACATAATGTGCAGAGAGGCAAAGCTATTTTATAAGTAAGGAGAATGTCATGTTGTTACCCTGAAGATCAGTGTCTTGCAGTAGGACTGAAATTTACTCCTTTCTTATCCAAGAAAAATATCATTTGAAAACCCCTAATCTTTCTGTCCTTCAGTGACAATCTCCCTCTACATTCTTCTGCTCAGAAAGTACAGCCATCCCTTGAAGTCCAGTCTGTTTAGCATCTGCTTTTAATAAGTACAGGGAAGACCTTGCCCAGCCTTTTGCAAGATGCCACCAGCCTGATAAGCAGATAGTAAAATTGTCTCATGCAGCAAGACAAGTTTCAGAGCTCTCTGTTTGAGTCTCACCCCTTTGGTCTGTGCAGCATGTTAGTCTAGTGGCAAGGGTGGAATTATCATTGGGTTAACACAAAAGAACATTTTATGGGTGCAAACCACTGCTTGATTACAACAGTGGCCTTCCTTCTGCTGCAGAGCAGGACTGAGTTCCTCTTTGGAATAAAGCACTTCCTTGCTTGCTTACTGCCAGTCTACTTAAGCAGTCCAGGCTCTTTCAGCAATTAGGCTCAGGGTGGTTAAAATATGATTGCACTTTTATATGTGGAATATTATCAAATGAGTACAGTAATTAATATGGCATCTGCTCCTGAGAACTGTTTCATTTCCTTCTGGTGGTAACAGGATATGTCCTTTTTTTTTCTTTTTTAAACCACAGTAGCATTCCAGGGATGTGCCATAATATCCTTTTTCTCCATCTGGGAATACTGTATTAGATAATTGTCACTTGCACTCAGCTGGTCATCTTCTTTTTTTACTAGCTTATCATAGGAAAAAAAAAGCTTACCGTGTTTCTAGTTTTACTGCCTTTGTACTTGTAATTAGTAAATATGCTTAAACCATATTAGGAGATTAACATTATTAAGTTTTATTTATGAGTGTGTCTTTTTAAAGTGCTGCAGAAATTCTCCAAGCACAGGGAATGGATTTGCTTATGGCCATGCATTGATTTACAAAATGTCACTGGTAGTATATCACCCTGGGGAAGCAGATGATATATTAAATATATCCATCTAGGTTCTGCACACAGACATCAAATTACAGCCTGCTGGCCAGACTGCAGTGGTATCCATTAACGTATTACCATGCAAGCTGGCAGCACGCCAGCCCATCCCTGAATTCCTTCAGGGGTTTCTGGGCCTCCACAAGAAGTCCTTCAGTGTAAGACTGTAAGGATAAAAGCTACAATTCTCCCTGGGTTTCTGTGGCAGGCATCACCATAGGTACACAAGGAAATCTTAGCCCTTGCACTGATTTTCAATGAGAGATCTGGATACTCAGGAGAGAGTTGGGCCAAAAGCTGCCCACCCTAGACAAGACTAGCGCAGGGCTCAGATTTTTGTTTTTCCAATTGCCTGCATTGCCAGAATTGAAGCACTCTTTGGCTTTGCTGTTTGAAAGGTTACTTAGAAGCAGACTTACAAATGTGCACAGAAATACCCCCACCCCTCAAGACAGCTAAATTTGTCAGTGATGAAAGGGTTGCATGGTGCTTACAGAAACCTCAAATGACAAGAAGCAGGAGTGAAGCCAGCACAGACTCTGCTCTTGGACTCACAAAATGAGTCAGACCTTCATGGACTCAGCATTTCCCACACCCTGCCAGCTCAGAGCAATGTGACTTTGCCTGTACCTTCAGGAAAAAGCACTGTACAATGAAGTGACTGTGAAATACTACCATATGATGGTAGCGTGCATGCTCCTTTTTGGGGAAAGGGCATTTGGGACTCATCTAGTTGCAGCTGGATTCTTCTCTCCTCTGTTCTTCTTCTGTATTCCAAATTTTGCTGGAAAGCCTGGCCAGTGTCTGGGAGACTGTCTGCACAATGAAGTGGCTTATCCCGCTCAGCACAGGCATCACGATACAAAATTACGTGGTGACTGGAGAAACCCCATCTGAATTGGTCAAAGCTTCCCCTCATCAAAGGGAAGCCCCCAGACGATTCAGAGAAAACCACACTGGACTTTGAAGAAGGTCTTATCTCTCCCTTCCCCGTTGTTCCCATGAGCAGGCAGTTTTGCTTTCCTGAAAGCCTAAGAAGCAGGAATATTTCCCGCTTTTCCCATCTTCATTTGCCGAGACCAAGCTGCAGCTCTTCTCAGTTGTCGTAGTTATGCATGATGCAAAGTTTCTCAAATGAGGGGATTCCTGCCCTCTCTGGCCTCTGATGGTGTCAGTGTGATGTTGCTTGTGCTGGCAGTTTGGTTCAGCTGGGCTGGCAAAGCCCGTGAGGAGCAGCACTCAGCCCTGCACGCCGGTCAGCAGCGCTGCAAACTGCTCAGACCCCCCTGGGCTTTTCAGAGCAGATGCACCTTTTCATATGCCCCCACTCCCAATTGCTGTGTCCCTAGGCACAGCCCCGTCTCTTTGTAAGGAGCTTTTCCCACAGTAGCAGCTTTCTGTTGAAGAATAACTTTGGAAATATTATTGTTCCAAGCTCAAAAGTAGTCCTGCTCCCTCCACCACGAGTGGATTCTCGCTGTGGAGGAACCGCCTCAATTTCTGAGGCATTGAGGAAAGCAGCCACTTTACCAAAATAGCCGCAGCCTTGTGACCAGGCATGTGTGATCCCACTACTGCAAGGGCATGGATCCCCAAGCAGCCCCTGGCTCGGCAAAGGCAGGAGGGACACGTCAGGGACCTGTTTGGATGCTGGCCATGACAGCAAACCCCTGCATGTACCTCGGGGAGAGACATGGGTTCAGGAACAGGACACCAGGGCAGCCTGGGTTTGCCCCAGGCAATGGAGCCATGATTTGAGGTCAAAGCACCCACAGCAGTTAGCAGAAAGGCAGGCTTTTCGGAGGCACTCTTGCACTGGACTGCCTTGCTTTTGACTTGGCCTGCTCCGTGCCTGGGACCCTCTCCATCCAGACAGCATGGCAATTAGGTGGAGGTGCTTTCCTAATACAGGCTTGGGGATTTAAAATGCCATGCTGAACAAATACGGTTCGTAGGGTTGACTGACTAGGTGGATGTCTCCTAGGCATTCCTTTCTTAACCAGCAGTTGTTTCCTACTCCTATATCTAAAACAATTTTAAAATTTCACCCAAAGATACACCCTGCATTTCTTACATTCTTATAATAAATCCAGAGCCTTGCTAAAGAAAATGATTTTTTTTATATCATTTGCAGAAATAAACCTTTCCTAGAAGACAGGAATGAACAGATTTGCCTGTAGTAAGAAATTCTTGTTTTCTTTGAGAAGGTAGTAAGTGGTAATGTAAAAGATGAAAAATTCTTTTTAAAAAATATCACTGCAGTCCAATGTGGAATTTAACTTTGCTTGAAACTTTCAAAGGGCTCTGAGTATTTAGGCTCAGGTTACAAGACAAAACATAGACCCAGATACAACTCTACTATTAAAAAACTAGGCATTTATACATGTCAATATGTTAGATAAATCCCAGTGAGATTAACCAGTGTGCCTATATTTCTAGTGATGCACGATGTCAAACTCCATTGTACTATGGAATAAACTGGTTAATTAGTGAAAATGTGTTACTGTGTGGAGACAAGAAAGTTGCTTATGGTGGTCAGAGCAAGGAGTTTTATCAAAGGTCATCTAGGGCATAAACATATTTAAATAATCATATTAAAACATTATTTAGAATGAGTTCTTAAGGTGGGCTTTTTTCTAGTGGCAATTGCAAACATTTTTCATCATGCAAGCACAAACATAACCTTATTTTGTTCTCCTGTTTGTGCAGAAATAAGAAGGCCCCACACAGTAAATCACTCAATGTCTTAAGCTGCCTTTGTTTCTGTGAAAACTATGTTGCTGTGGTGCTAAGCTAGCGCGATGTGCCACATCCTGGAGCTTTAGTTTGTTTTTTTTTTTTCTCTGGCTGACAGACCTGCAGGTTCATAAGCTTGCACTCTAGTTCTTCTAGAAGGAAATGTGTTGCTTGGAAATGGATTATTTTTATTTGTGTTAATTCTTGCTTTAACAATTAATGGTGATCTCACTTTGGAGTGCATTCTGTTACTTGGATGAGGAGTATATTGTCTGGTTTTTGCTTCATTTTGTTTTCTGGTAACATTTTTGTTGTAATGCCATCAGAATTTCCTTTTCAAAAAAGACCCGTTCAGGAAGAGCTGCTCAGATACCTGTAATCACTGCCTGTAGTGTTTAGATGGGTCAAAACAATCCCATATCGGGTTTCCCACTTCTAAGAGGAAAGGGATACTTGTGTGTGTCAGAATAGCTCTTCCAGGATGTCCTAGAGGCTGCGGCAATGGGTGGGGCATGCACAGCTACGCTGGTCTGGTTCAAGGCGCAACCTCCTTTCCCGAGTTCTGCAAATACAGCCCAGGGCTGTTGCTGCTGGTCACTGTAAAAAGGCTTTCAGACTGCAAACAGTTTGTTTCAAGACTCAAATTGAGACAATTATTGATATAATTACTCATAATTAGATAATGAATTAATGACATCAGATAATAGACTTATTTACAGTACCATAAAACTGAGAACTGTCAGTATTCATAGGACAGATTTTCCCCTCATATGAAACTGAAAGTTTGTCTTTGAAGACTCCATCATCTCTGGATCAAGACTATGGGTTGTGCCTAACTAATGTATCTAAGCAGCTTTTTTCCAGAGCAGGTTAGGCTGGGGGTTTTCCTTTTATAATGATTTTCCTGATGAAAAAATGTGCCTTTTCACAGAAATAAAGTTCTCCAAGAGAAAACTGAAATTCTGCCTTAAAAAAAAATAAAACAGTTTCCTGCCAGGAAAACTGAACAGATGGAGTCCCACTACCTGTCTGGAAGGCTCCTGTCAGTCTCACTGTGCAATAAGGAATAAGCTTGACAAGGTGCTCGGCTAGAAAAATGTCCCTGGTTCGAGTATGCCCAAATGGAACACGTTCAAAGTTTCTTTTCTCCCATTTGTTTGAGATCTTTATTTCTCTCCACCCATCAGAAACTCCATTTTCTGGTCAGCTCCATCCTTGAACCCTCGCTCCAGTTCTGGCAATGAGCTTCTCTGTGATGCAGGTCGTCCTGCTTTGCTTTGCTCCTCCAAAGAGAGGTGAACAGCTGTGGCCTCCAGAGCATCATTACTGGTGTCAGCAACATATTTCCAGGCTGAAGAGTCAGAAAAGCTAAAACGTAATACTGGTGACCATGGTGTCTCCTCTGGAAGAGCTACCCAAGCCGAACCCTTCCTGCAGCCTAGGCTAGTCCTGCTGTCCCAGCTCCACTCCAATGTACAGCAGATGGTTTTCAGCTGCCACTTCGCTGCAGGGCAGTCCCACAGCTTGATTCATCCCTTAGAGAGCTAGTACCTCCCCTTTTTACTTTTGTGTCAGCCTATACGCTTGATCCTGGGCAGCCTGATAAGGAGTTTCTTGTAACAGTTATTGAGCCCATGCCTAATAATTTGTCTGAATGTACTGCATCCCTGCCTGGACCCGCTGCCGGGGTGCAGGCTGATGAAATGGAGCACTCCAGGTGCTGCTGGGCAATTGCTTCAATTAAAGAGGGGGGGCTAAGGATCTGAACATGTGTTGCAACTGTTTGCATGTTTTGCCTGTTGGATTGTCTGCCAAAATCATTACGTAGCCCTTGGATTTTCTGCTGGAGGCTAAAAGGTCTGAACAAATAAATAAATTACAAAATAAATATCAACACAGAAAAGGGAGCAAGCGCTTTCTTCCCAATGAGTGGCTGGGAGGGAGCCCAATCCTCAGTTCCTAGAGTAAGTATGGTACCGGAGTGGCTAATATACTGCCCCAAAATTCAATTGTCTTGCACAGACCAAGGGAGTACCTTGCCTCATATAGCCTGGGGAAGAATCTTCCCTTGATTTGCAGCACATTAGGATAGCACAGCTGACAAAGCAGGCCCTTAAACAAGAAACACTGTCTCAGAGATCAGAAGAGAAATTGTGGCTCATGAGATCTGCGTTCAGCTTCAGTTTCACTTGGCCATATTTGTGTGAGAGCAAAATGCGGTTTGAGAAGTTCAAAATGCCCTGTGAAAACACACAGCTGTTCCCTTCATTTAGAAGTGAAAGACAGCTCGAAAAAAACTGCTGTAATTCTAGCAGTCGCGCTCTGCCTCTCTCAATGAGTTGCAGCTGGCCAGGCACTCGAATTTCCTGCAAAACTCTGCTCTGAACCCAGGCCCACGGGGCAGCGCGGCATGAAGGGATTGCCATAGTAACCGTTCTTTGTGTCTTGAAAAACTGACGGACTGTTTTCAGGGGAAATTACATAGAAATGTGACATTTGCTGTCTTCGATAAAAATAACACTCGCTTGATGAATCAAAGTTGCAGGAGACTCAGGAAGGTTGGTATTCTTGTTTGGATTTGAAAGTTTCTGGGTATGATTTAGTCCATAGTTCTTTAGAATAGTTTTTCATTTGTAATCACTAAAGCTAACAGCTGATCGTTGAATCTGTATCTTAACATAGTTTTTGCTTCTATTCAGAGCACAGATTCATGATCTCCACATTGATTCATTCTTCCCCATTCATATTTTTCTGGTGTAAGATTTCCATGGCTTGAAGCCACAGAAATATGAGTAGTATATACCACAAAGCTGTCGAAGGAAGTAGTACTATTAAAAAATCTAATTGGATCTGACTTTATTTCATTTTGCTGAACTTAAGCCATAAAAGAATGTGTAAAGCGCTCAGCCTGGCTTGGAGGAAGGTCATAACTGTAATGCTGAGCATGGGACAGCTCATCTGTCTGTGAGGCAGTCCTTCAAGCTTTACATTTGGAAAGAATACAGAGGGGTGTTCAACTTCTTAACATCTAATCTTTATGACAATTTCATATCTATTATCAAGCGCATCTGATCAAGGCTTTGCAGAAACTACCAGCAGTGGGTCTGCAATTAGAAACTTTCAAGCTTTTCTGATTTCATGTAGAGAAACCATACCAAATGGAGTGATAGTTCTCAAGTTCCAATACACTTCTCATGCTCTGAGCCTTTCATTGTATTAGAGGATTGAAAGGCAAAAGGATTCAGGGTCACCAGCCATAAAATAAGCCTTGCAATATTACCATAGAATTATTCCTGCAATTTGGCCCTAACTTCTGGCTGAACTACATTCCATTTATTTTTTATTAAAAAAAGACCTTCAAACTAGACTGTCTGCTTGAGGATTTGAAACCATTTGAGTAGCTTTCTTGGCACCAACTATGTCTTAAATCAACAGCAAGATTTCTGAAGGTTCTGCAAGACCAACATCTCAAACAGAAACCTGAGGGTTTAATTATTCATTCCCATGTGTAAGTCTGCTAGAAAACATGTGCAAAAATTAGTAGCTAGCATGGTTAACCAATATTTACTGTAATATCATACTTCCATACTATGGGTGTTGAGTGTAGGAGAACTCTTAGTGGAATCAGAGATATTTGGAAAAGAAATTTGAATGGAGAGCAAAGATAAATAAACCTTGGCTGTTTTTCTAGAGATGGTAGGTTTGATTCTTTGCATAGAGAGAACTTTACGGTGATGGCTTCAGAACAGAGAAAAGTCTTTGCTGAAATTCTGAAAGGAAGCATGCCAAAAATTCACAATGACAATGTTCAGACAAGTTTCTGTGCCAGTAATTTGCTGGGTTGTGTTAGAAAGATGTGCTCTGTGAGACAGAAGATCAGAGAAACTGTGGCAAATTGATAAAAAAAGCACAAGGGTTGCTGGGTTTCTAAACTTTAAGAATCATAGTAACAAAAGTAGAAATAATAAAGCAACTCCTAGCTTGACAACAACTGGCAATCTGGTATCAATGTATTAAAGAGGGCCACAAAAATGATCAGAGGGATGGAGCACCTCTGCTGTGAGGAAAGGCTGAAAGAGCTGGGATTGTTCAGCCTGGAGAAGAAAAGGCTGCGGGGAGACCTTATTGCAGCCTTTCAATACTTAAAGGGGGCTTATAAGAAAGATGGGGACAGACATTTTAGCAGGGCCAGTAGCGATAAGACAAGGGGTAATGGTTTTAAACTAAAAGAGGGTAGATTCAGACTGGATATAAGGGAGAAATTTTTTACAATGAGGGTGGTGGAACACTGAAACAGGTTGCCCAGAGAGGTGGTAGATGCCCCATCCTTGGAAACATTCAAGGCCAGGCTGGATGGGGCTCTGAGCAACCTGATCTAGTTGTAGATGTGCCTGCCAATTGCAGGGGGGGTTGGACTAGATGACCTTTAAAGGTCCTTTCCATCCCAAAGCATTCTATGATTCTATGATCATAAGTCAAAGGCAATTTAGCTAAAATGTCTCATTTTTACCAGTTTTGCAAAAAGTATACACCTCACCCCTGAAAAATGACACGGAGCATTGGAATATTTAGTGAGGAACATAGACGCGTATTCAGCATGATTTACTGGATTTGAAAGAAGTCACAAAACTAGGATTTGAAAGACCCTTTAAACCTGTTTGGAGACAACTCATGTAAAAAGGCTTAAAAGCTCTAAGCATCTACTGCCAGCCCAGCAAAACCTGTATTAAGTGTTTTCATTTAAATGTGAGTATAAGACTAACTTCAGATTTCAAGATTTAAATACAGGAATATTTGCTTAGCATTTTATTTGTTTGGGGTTTTTTTTTGAGTGGTGATGTTTTAAGAGTGGGATGGAGGATTTCTCATCTGTGTTTGGGGAACAGAAAGGTTTTCAGGCTGGCAGTATTCGCCAATACACTGACTGTCAAAATACCATCATGTAGAATATGACTAGGAGATCAAACATAAAGTGTTTCTATGTATAAAAGTTCAGAAAGCATGACTCAGTCCACTTCTCCTCCAAAGCAGGACACTAGCATAAGATCATGAAACAATAAATAAACACATGTGAAGTTTGCCTTGTGGTTTTTGAGGATTTACTTTACTTTTTCAGTTTGTCCTCACTACTCTGGGAGGCCCTGGTGATGCTGACTGCTTGGTTTTCTCCATCACAAGTTCAGTCAGTCCTGAAATCACCTGAATGCAGTCTTAAAGAAATGAAGATGTAAACAGAGTTGTCACCGAGGGGTTTGGAGGCACTGAGCGTGTTAGACGCACAGTCAAATCGGATCCGTGACATCCCCTTTTTCTTTCTATTCCAGTTCATTGCCATTTGCCCTTTATCTTCTTCCCCAGCAACCCCCAATACACACCAAAACAGAAACAGCAAAACCTTCCTACTGTACACAGTGTACAGCCACGTTTAAAGACATATTGCAGTTATATTTGCTCATTGTTTCATCCAAATCTTTCTGTGCTTCACAGAGCTCATATTGCTGTGCAAAGGTGGCTAGTGCAAGAAGTCTCACAGCTTTTTCTTTGACATCGTATACAAAACATCAAGAATTAGGGAGCTGCTTTTTACTCACTGGGATACTTTTTGTTTCATTTCAGCTCTATGATGGGCCTGATGTTCAATCCAACCTGATAGGCACTTTCTGTGGACAGTCTCTTCCACTGGCAGGGAGCACTACAGGGACCAGCCTTCATGTGGTGTTTTATTCTGACGGACTGAACACTAGAAGTGGGTTCCAGATGCTGTGGCATGTTAATGGTAAGTTAACCAGGTTTCCTCTGGGAAGGTATGTTTCCTTCTTCCCTGTATGTGTAATGGAGTCCCAGGTTGCACCACCCTATGTCGGCTAAGTAGAAATAACCCATTACAGCTCTAAAAACATTGCGTTTTCTCATAATTCCTCAAATATTTTCCCAGTGGACGTTTTTGCACATGCATACCTTCGAAGATCATCTGATCAGAGACTGAGAGCTATTAGTGAAATATGCTTTCGTTGGCAGGAACAGGCACAGGGATGAGGGGCATCTGCAGAATTTCTGTACTGAACAGGAGATATATGCTATTAGAGGGAAACCATGGGTGACTTGGGCTTTAACGGGAAACACTCAGCCCTCAGTTTGCCCCATTCCTATAGGCTTGCGTTTTCTGTGCAGGTTTCTCTCTAGTTTTATTTAATGGTGATTGTTTTCTTGGGTAGTGTGCTCACTTCCAGCTGCCCCCACCCCCCTGCTCTGCACGAAAGGACATTGGCCAGGATGTGCTTTGGGTGTTTTTTCTCTTGTTCTTGTATGTCACGAAGGCTGTCACAGGCCTCATTAAATAGACAAGCATGCACACCAATTATAAACAAATCTATAAACGATATTTGCAGTTTCTTCATAAGCGAGGCTGCAAATGCAACTTTTTCATTCTGCTTATTTAACAGCAATATTGGACTGTAACAAGATTAAATTGTTTGCCATTGTACATCCCATCAAAGAGGATCCAACCTTGAAAATAATTAAATCACTACAGTTGCCCTGTCTGTCTAATCAGTTCACACCATTCAGCTTGGACAGCATTGTAAAGCAGATGAAATCAGCTGCAGAGGCCCCACTGTGGGTTGCTGAGGTGTATGGCATGCTATATATTGTTTGAATAGGAGCTCCTCTGCGCTACCACAGACTGCTGGCGTTTGCGGGCTCCCAAAGGGCGCTCGTCGACTAGACAGTGGTGTTATGCATTCAGCGGAGGTCAAGGATCATTTCTGGGCAAAGGAGGGACGTATGCGGGAGGAGTGAGATGTGTGGCAGGAGCCAGCAGGGGAAATGCTGCAGCACAAAGGTACGTTCTTGTGCTTCGAGGTGATGTCATTCTGGGACTGCACAAAAGAAGAAAAAGTGGAGGCTTTTATGCACAGCCAAATGACATCAGCTCCATAGAGTAGCCATGGTGCTGGGTTAACTTGCTTTTCTAAAGCGCTCAAAGCTTTCCAGAATCTGCCTGCGTGGTAAGCACTCTTGCGCTTTCCCTACACGTCCCGCCCTCCCCCAAGCATTTCCCGGACTCTCCAGCCCTCTCCCACCCCCCCGCACTCCTTTTTTGCACTGACACATTCACTTCTGTGTCAGCCAGCACTGCCCCTCTGTTAGTTCCTGGACACTAAACTGTAGCCTAACGCTGCACAGGGCCCAGACTACTAAAATGAGGCTGTGTCTGAGCAGCAGAGCAGGATCTGTGTGTTCAGATAGGGCTGGCTCCTATGGAATGTCATTGCTGGCTTTGAACGTCACAGCTGCGACTACTGACAGCCTGTAATATGAGTGCAAATTCCTCCAGAGCTCACCACAGTCATCTTCTTTTTGTTCAATGCAGGCACTTCCTTTTTTTCTCGCTTGTTATCATGCACAAATATGGGTATTCCTCTTACCCTTGGTGGCTACGTTGTCTGGGCATATACCGTTGCTCTCGACTGGGTAAAATTAGATGTGTTCCTGTGGTCAGGGTGCTATATTTGCTTCTCCCTTCTGAAAATCTTTCAAATGCACAAAAAAAACTCCGTGGAGAAAGTCCCTTAGTCTAGGGGAACTTATCAGGAGATGCAGCTTTGAGTTGGGTATTTCAGAATGAAGCATTCAGGTCTCCTCTTCCCTGAGGGCAAATCCCTAAAAGGGGGATCCTAAATCCTAAACCTGGATCTGGTAACATCTCACCTGGCAAGAAAATAACAAGGCTATATATATTGCTGAAAGAAGAGCTTTTACTTCTGCTCAGGTGACAAATGTATGCTCTGGAGTTGAAGCTGCTGTGAACTATTTCTCAGGCTATCCATGTGCTCATTAACTGGCAGTTGTGAAGCATCTATGAGATATATATCAAGGACATTCACATGCTTTGGTGGTAAAAGACAGCAGCACTTGTATTTGCCACCATGTGCCTGATACAGTTCATTTCAGACACTCTTTCCAGCAGCTTTGCTTGCAGTTATGAGATGATCACAAAAAGCCAAAAGCTTACCTCATTGATAACTGGTGTGAAGAGCTCCTGCTGCCATGCACAACACAAATTTGAAGTGTTTTGAGTTGAAACATTTGCATCTGATCTTTCCAGTTGCTGTGCCACTGCTTTTCAGTTGCCGAGTTGTTAATCTGGGTTGCTGAAGGAAACCCAGTGTTTAGGCTTTCCCAAAGGCAGAATTAGTAACTGATCTTAGGAGAATGCTGTTATTTATGCTTAAAAACGTCCTATATAATTCTAACTTGGATGTAAAGCTGTAGTACAAAGAATTCAATTTAAAAGTGGTTTTGGTTCTGAAATAACACTGTTCATCTAAGGAGTTTTCATTGATGAGGCTGGATTTGGAATTGATTTGGCTAAATCACTAATGTTTTATTCTGCAGCCAAGGCCTCAAGAGGCTTATTCAACAGAGGAAAGCTTGAATTTGCAAAGTGCTCATTCCACTTCTGCTGTTTATTAGGACACTTCATACAGGCAGATATATTTTGGGTCATATTTTGACCCTTTGAGAAAGACTAAACTCTTGGTAACAGTCTGGATGTTGCAAAGATGGCACGCCAACTGAATTGCTTTCCTTAAAAAAAAAAAAAATCAGAAGGCCAAAAGGCCAAAGGTCTCTCAGTGCAAAATTACACCAGTGACAACTGTCACTATCTGAGAAGACACGTATTTCCTAGACCCGTCACTTACCTTATTAAGCAATGTACATGTAGGAGCTGACTGCTTTATATATACATCTGCATTTCATTGGAAGTTTACTCATTAGGCTGCTTGATTGTCAGTAGAGCTTATAAATTCAACTGGCTCTTCTCAGCATAGTCAAAATTTGTGCCCGGTATTCTGTTTTCTGTGACAGATTAATTCCCCCTTTAAAAAAGAAGAAAAGCACACTATTGAGAAAAGAATCATGTAGCCCCTAAGTATTGTATTTCTCTTTTCCTTCACTATCATCTTCCTTCTGTTGAATTTCCCTAAGAAACAATTGATGGACAGGGTGTGGAGAAAGCCACTTCATTCATGAGAAGACAAGTTTTCATTACTCTGGGTCTGTATTTTCAGAAGATGAAAACTATTAAAAGGCATACAATAACTGAAGACTGGGGTTTTCAGTATATGTGTCAGGTAAAATGTGAAATAGTTTGTTAGTTCTTCAGGGAAGCATAACAGAAACAGAGATTAGATTAGGATGCAGAAGACATTTGCCAGGCATCCGTTAGGATTGCTGGAGAGAATATTGCATTGCAGGTCAATGAGGGAGCTGAGGCGCAGATTTCCGAAGCCTGAATCATAACTCTGTTGTTGATTTCTTGTGCAGCCTGTGACAAATTGCCATTTGTTCAGTTTTCAAAAATGACTATTCCTTTTCAGTATCTTTCTGTCACATTAAGTCTAAGAATGCACAGGGTCTGATCTTTTGAAATCCTGAGCATTTGTTTTGAGTTGCGGGTGCTACCATGTTCAGAGCTGCCTTTTTGTATTGCAGTCTGGCTATTAAAAACATAGATATGTTCTCTATGAGAGCTAAGGATGAATTAACTTCTGTTTCTTCAGCAAGCTGGACCTTCCCCCACCCCCCGAACTAATATATAAGAATAAGGGCCAAAATTTTCTGAAGGTGCTTGCTGCTAAATAGTTCAATCAATGTCTGAAAGCTAGAAAATGGCTTTTTTTTTTTTTTTTTTTCAAACACTGAACACTGGCAGCTGATATGGGAACTGCGGCCATTCAGTATCTTGGAGGATTCACCTCCTGTTTAAATGCCTAAACTTGCCTTTAGGTCTCTGGGTCCCAGTAGCCTATCTTTATTTATTATCCATCTTACTGATTTCAGATTGGAACATGTTGAAGAAAATAACAGAATTCAGGAGACTGATAAAACAATAATAATCAAAGCTACAGAAGTGATTAACAACTCAGAAAAAAAGAAAAAAAAAACAGTTTCTCACTTGAATATTTTTTCTCACTTGAATTTTTACTCTCTTGCATAAAACTCTCATTACAAAAAATATCCCACTTGCTCCATTGGATAATATTCTATGAACTAAACCTACTCAAGAGAGCAAAAGATTTCAGAATCAAATCCAAGTTATACTTCATGCAAGTATTAGTGTAGTACAGGCAAATGTTCATACTACATGCTCCTTGCAGCTAGAGTCAGTTAACGTTTACTGAAATATTTCACCATGAGCACAACAAATGGAACAACTCTGAATCCTTTCATTTGCCTAACTCTGATTTTACAGGAACAGTGCCAGTTCACTTTAAACTTTATGGAAGGGATTTTTCTAGCATGTGGCTAAAACATACCCATGAATAAATCTGAAACCTTGCAAATAATAGAGGTTTCCACAGATTACTACTTCTCTATTCAGCTATAATTATTTATGAGAATAGGGATTCTTCTTTGGTTAATGAATACCATCTGCTAACCAGATAGGCAGTAATATGGAAAGACATCTATAAATTATCCCTTGCACCATCTTCAGTGACTACTTAGATTTTAGCCAGAGGAAAGCAAAGACACCAAATATATGTTTCCTGAGCTTTCTATTTGTTGTCTGATTTCCTAGCAACTAACACCAGGTTAGGTAGTTGTTTTAAGCATTTTTCAAGGGAATTCCAGGACCTTTACACGACTAAAAGAGTATCTCCCCTCCCTTTTTTTCCCCTCAGTTTAACCGCAAGGCTGAAGTTTCCAAAATGACTGCAAGGAGGTCTGCACAAACTGAGCATATGCCGTATGCAGTTCAGCTGCAAGAAACTTTTCCACAGTGCAGCTGTCTGTATAGCTGTCCACATACAGCAAGACTGTGTATTTCTGTGCTAAGAAAAACTTTTAAAGATATTTCACTAGGAACAGAATGGTTTCAGCTTATTTCACTATTATTTCAGTGAGAGCTGAAGTCATGCAGCAATTTATAGGTTCTGCTTCCTCATTTTTATTTACCCCTAAAGATCAAATCTTTTTTACTTTGTTGCCATAAACAGCACAAATTCCATTTATTTGAATAGAAGCAAACTCTAATCTGATGTTTGCAGTCAAATGTAAACATTGGGAGAAGGTTTGTATTCATTTAATGGTGATGCCAGAGATGGAAGAAGTTTAATTAGCTGAGATGATTACATCATCATTTAAACTTTTCCTATTTCAATATCTTAATAAAGTAGGCAGGCTACTTTTGTATGGAAATTACATTCCAGGTTAAATCAAAATGTATTTCTTAGCTTGCTCAAAAAATAGGAAAAGGATACGGTACATACAAATGCATGCTTCAAAAAAACAGGACTGGCATTTCTCCTGAAGTTTTCCTTTCAAATGCAAAATCCATATATATATTCACATATATTCATCTATGTATGTAAATAAATCTGCATCTACATCTTCAGCCTGAACAGCATTCATATGAATGTAATTTGTTTGATATCTATTCTGCTTATTTTAAGTATCTGCCAAGGCAGATTTCAAAGCCTAGTATAAGCATCTTAAGTGAGGGAATCTGTTCATAGGTAACACACAAATAATATGAAAAATACTTGCAGTTTAGTTTTCCTTGATGGTTTGTATCTGTGATCCAGTCAAAGAAAGGGATAATGCTACAAGAATTTTGTGGCTAATGAAAATGGGGAAGACACTGAGTGAATCAGGGATCAAATTCTAAGTTCGCCTTTTTAAAATATTCAAGACAAAAAGTTTGTGACTAGTAAGGACCCATAATGTTCCAGGAACTGAAATACAAGCTGCAAAGTTGGTGAATCAAAGTTTGCTTCTCATTTTGAAACAGTATTCCTGGATAATTCTTTCTTTTCATTCTGAGGCTGGGCAGATCTTTCATATACAAAGTTGGTAAGCATTTAAAAAAGTTTTTCTATCATTATTTGAGTTTTTCTCAATTTAGTGTTCCATAGATGTAGCAGATGAGTTTAAAGGCAGGAACATTTGTTTTGATCTCTTAACTATGTCTGTAAATATTTTGTTCAAATCATCTAGCACCTACATTTTCAAAAAAGCACAACAGAACTGATGTTTACCTCATCCATTTAAGAGCAGAAACATAATATATGGACTTTCTGCCAGTTGGCCAGAGAGTTCAGAGATTATGTTTCTGCTGTCATACGGGGGTTTCTGCTTCCATATGCAGGTCAGTCAAAACAGTTCAGGTGTGAAGTTCACATATTTGCAAAGATCAGTGAGTTCTTTTTTCAGCTATTAGGCAGTAAATACTTAGGCATAAACTCAAGCATTTCCGATCTGTTTGCAAACAATTAAATGATTGGCAACATTAGTTCAGCACATTCATTATAAGAAATGAATCACAGAGATCTAAACTCTACCTCCATTTTACTGGAGCACTTAAAAAGAATCACTTCTCTTTTAACAAAAAGCCTTTTCTGGGAACATTTGTAGTTGGAAGAAAAGAAATGGCACATTAACAGCAGTTTGACGTTCTTATTCATGTGCTTCACATACCTCGTCCAGAGAACATCGATTGAGCTCAGAGAAAATATAAACCACTCTGGAGAGGGAGGGCGAGCAATCTGAATGCTACCTGCAAGGATTGCCCAGAAAAAAAGATCTGTGCCTCAAAGCGCAGCACACAAGCTTTCCACTCATTCGAGCCATTTCGGGCTTAAATAAAAACCATGTCTTTGTGGCTATCAGGAAACTCTTAGTAGGAGAAGCTGAGTCATAACTGCCTGTTTAGTTTTAAAATGTTCCCAGCTTTCTTCAGGCTGAGATAAATAGCATTTGGCTTTGTTCTCGCCTGCTGAAACTCCCCTGCCTCCCCATTCCCACCCCCTCAGGAGCCCAGCCATCAAGTCTGCCTCTTGAGAAATCTTTCTCTTTCCCAAGCCAGCGAGGCGGCTTTCCCCTCCTGAAGTCTGTCCTCAGCGGCCCCGTCATTCCTGCTGCCAAGGGAAAAGAAAGGGAGTAACTCACCCTGCAAATTCAGCTGTAAGGCTCCCTCCCTGCCGACACGTTTTTCTTCTCCAGTTGTAAAAACCCAACGACCTGGTTTCTCTTTGAGGAAAATTAGGCCATCTTCTGATGGCACTGGGGAAAAAATGGAGTGGTGGGTTACACTGAAGCTTTCTTCCTCTCTGTCTCCCTGCTGAAATGTTCATGGATATCAAAGTTTCAGGGGCTTAACGTTTACCCACTTTGCAGAAGTGCACTACCTTTTTCTCTTGTGTTTCTCTCTCCAGAGGGACTGAAGGCAGTATTGGTTTCAAATACACGTGAAAGCTTCTTTTACTCTTTGATAAATCCGGTAGCTTGACAATGTAGCTTTGTGGCTGCGGGGCAAACCACCTCAGGGTTACAGAGCATCGTGTGCAGCAAGGCAGGGAAAAAGGGAGAACTAAGCCCGTGCCAATTCACCTGTGAGGTCAGCCTCAGCTACCTAAAGGCTTTCCTGGGTTATAGCTAACTATTGTTCAGCTCTGGGAATTCTTGTGTTTAAAAGTGGTTTTCCAGTGAGTACTGGGTGATGACTGACAGAGATCTGTGTTACATTGCTGGCATGGCTGGAGAAGTCTTCCTCACGTCTGCATTTAGATGGCTCTTTTTTAGTTTAAAATAGCTTCTTATTGCCTCGCTCCCTTTCAGACCTGCTGCTCTTTCCTCTCATAGATTTGTATTTTGCGGTCCTAGAAGTCAACTGTGACAAAGCCAAACACAAGTTTTCAGTGAGGAGCTGAAAGACCTCATGGTAGAGATGATGGCAAATGCTTCTGGGGCTCAGCAGCTGCCCTTCAATAACCACAAGTTTGTCACAGAAGGTGTTGAGGAAAGTATTTACATTTAATTAAAGATCTTGATTTATAGCTTCCTGAAGAAACAAAAAAATGTTAAGCAGAGCAAGGGCTGAAGATACCTTGTTCAAGTTGCAAATTATGCATAGACTTAGTAGAGATTAGGGGAGTTTTACACATCTGTGTGGATTAGTTGAGCAGGTCAGAGGGGTAGTTTATTTGATTTATGTTAAAAAATATCTCCTATAACTAAAAGTTCTGATACAGATGCTGTTTATCACTTCTGACATACCTCAGTATTTGCCTCGGGAAATATAGAGTTCATGGTTTGTTAGGTGGTTTTATTAAGTATTTTGGGGCTTTTTTGCTATGTGACAGAACCTTCCCTCTGGAGATGAAGCTGAAGAGATTGATGGAGTGTGGGCTTTGCTTACAAAGCTCGAGTGACCCCATAAAAGCTGTGTAAGCAAAACATTAGCTAGTGCCTAAATGAAGCACTTGGGGGCTTGTAATGTAGAGAGGAAAAAAAATGCTGCTGCAAGGCAGAGCGATACACATGTAATATCAGATCAAACACACAAATCCCTTGCTTTCTGCATGGGACAGATATGCAGCCACCCTGCTGGCTTCTCTAAAGGTGAGGTTTCACCATGAATGTAGCTGATCTAAATCTGCCCTGATGCTGGGAAGGGCTGTTTTGCCTTCCCACCCTTCTGACACCTGCACCTGGGACTGGGTCAGGGAGAGCGTCTTCCCAGGAACTGAACAAAAGGAGGCGAGTGCAGCAGTTGCCACATCTCCATAAAGCAATGATAAAACTGCAGTCTCAGGTGTCCAGCTGCTTTGTGCTGTCAAATCAGGGCCTGCATTTGATCCATTGTTTTGCATCTTTTTTTTTTTTTTTAAATCTAGCTCATAATATGCAAGAATTTAATCACCCAAGGGGCTGGAGAGTGAGGTTAGGACAATAATTTCTTATCTGAAAAGAACATACATCACTTTTCAAACATGGCATGTCTTACAATTGCACAGTTACAATTCAATGAAAAAGAACATTAAACGCACCAAATGTCAGAAAGCCAGTTTATGCACTGTGACTTGGCAGCTTGTAATCATGCTCAGTGGTCTGAGGGAAATTGCATTGTCTTTAATTTTATGATTTCTAAAGCAGTGGGAAATGGCATTTTTACAACAATAGGAAGACCTCCCCGTGATAACTTAGTTTATGTATTAGTTGAGGTCAGTAACAGCTGAGGATGGACCTGATTCAGCTTTCTAGAACTGATCAAAGTTAGAGGCCAATACAAAAAATGTCACATTTTTTGCTCTGTGTCTCAGTTTCTTCAGCTGTCAAAGCAGATGCTGAGGTATGGTGAGAAACATGCCAAAACAGGAGGCAAAATGCTTACGGCACAGGCAGTGCCAGCAGGTCCAGCCTGCTGTCCCTGAGTTTCTCTTCCCTGCTAGACCTTGGTTCCCTGTGATAGAGCAGACCCTCAAGGCCAGTGTACACGTTTGTGCACGAAATGGGTGCTAATGCCTGTCCTTGTTGCAGAGCTGTTGGTGAGTTTTTCCAGAGCCCCTCACTGATGGCTGCTTTGCTGTATTGTCAGGTTGTGGAGGAGAACTCTCTGGCCCTTCTGGTTCATTTCACAGCCCTGGCTACCCCAACAGATACCCAAACAATAGGGAATGCATCTGGTACATTCACACGGCGCCTGGTAGCAGCATTCAACTCACCATTCAGGAATTCGACATTGAATATCACCCAAACTGCAGCTACGATGTTTTGGAGGTAAGAGCATTAGATTTACTCCTCAAAAATACACAAGTTACGTGCTTTTCTGTCTGGAGCAGATAATCCGAAGAACTGCAGGAGCAGAACAAACAATTCTACTGCAATTTCCCATTTCTGCTGTGGTTACAGTTACATTCCACAGATGTTGGCACAGAAGCCACAATGCTCTTATTATTTTTTTGCTTTTATGCCTTTGGTGTCTGTATACCTTAATCAATAATGATGCTAGGCACTGTATACTTCCTAACAAGAGGCAAAACTGCTTTGAAAAACTCAGTCTTAAAAAGTCCACCTTTTACAAAGAACTAAGTGTAGTGTGCTGTACCATGGCGATAAAATTTCCCGATGTAAAGGAAGATAATGGATCACTGGGGGGATAACTAAGGTGAGACCTTGTGTAGGACCTTCCAAGGAAGTGGGGAAGTTTATAACCCTGAGTGCTGAAAACTGTGAAGAATCTTTGTACTCAGAAAAAAGAATAAAAGAAGAGGCAGTGTCCTAGTCAGCTTAGGGTGATGGAACAAGGAGAAAAGGCACCTCTCTAAGGGCTTCCTGACCTTTAAGAGACCCATAAGACTGGATGGTCCTGTTATATACAACATCTTTGTGCTCATGTTGCATGCCAGGTGACCAGTCCCAGCTAACAGATTTGAATAGCCTTCCAGTGCAGGAAGAAGGATAGGAAATAATTTCAGGAAGAAATTCTTTAGAAGTATAGACTTTCTAGATCACTCACACTAAAGACATTTGAGATCACTAATGGAGGTACAGTTGTTGGGTCTTTTAATGTTAATACATGGGTGACAACTGAATGTTTTTGTAATGAACCTGAAAGATTGATTAAGAGACCTTGTACCACTCCACCGGGATCTTGCTTCTCCTCTTCTCCTGGGTAATGTGATGTGTGACTGGCATACAGCTAGACAGCTTTCTGTCCAGCACCTACACATACTCACTGCTGCCTAGTCTCACCTTTGTAACTTTGATTTCTGCAGCCTATGGTCGTTAGTGCATACTCATCAGCAATATTCCTGGAAGACTTAACCTACAGCCCAAAGCAGGTCCTAAATATACAGTTGCCAGATAGGTGATTGCTTAGCAGTTGTAGAAGAGATGTATAACTTAACTCCAGCTTTCTGACTCTGAAACAGGCTTCCCCAGCTTAACAATGAAGTGGAAGTCTTGACCAAATGGACACTGTGCTTTGAGTATCTCATTGATTTCGGGACTTATGTAGGATCTGGGTGTAAGGAAGCTGTTCCATGAATTCTCCATCAGTAGCATTGGCAAGTATGACTGTATGTCACATTGCTGACACCAGTGCCTGTGAGTAGGTGACCTGTGTTGGCTGGTTTGGGTATTGATGAAGTCTGTCATGTTGCAGCTTCATTGCTGTTTGTGCCTAAAATGACTAGGTTGAAGTTAATCTGCCTGTAAGCTTCAGTTATGCCTTTGTTGCCCAGAGGAATCCATTAAACAGCCACAAAATCTAAGTCTGCTGTGGTTGACCATTTCTTGAATAGTCCAAGGACAATGCCTACCTCTGCAGGTGGTCACCCAGGAGCTATCACGATCCAGTAAGAGTACAGATGGCTGGCAACCATTTGCTTGACAACTTTTTGACTGGGGAGGGGCTGGCCTAAAACCAATGAGTGGGTTGCCGGAGACAAATTGCTTAAAGAAGTTGTTTAAGAGGCTTGCTGGTATGTGTCGCTGAACAAGGTACTCATCTTACGTTTTGGGTTTTCTTTCTTTACCATTTCAAACTTAGTTGCTATGCTTTACTTCTTTCCAACTTTACTCATTCATCAGCACAGATGCCCACCTTGCTGTTTGAACTTCCCTGCCTTCCTGCCTCAGAACTGGCATGCCTCTGAGTTACTTGTCTCCTGACTTTGGCTCATCCAGTTCCCAACACCTGTCTCTGATCTGCTGACAGATAACCTAATGTAAAACAACTTATTGGGGAAAATTAGTTCATGTCTTAGTGCAAGATCAAAGGTTCTGCCTGGCAGCAAACAGCTTCCCCTGCCAAACTGCAGGCATTTGGTGGAGCTTTATCTACCTTGCCACATACATATTTTCTTGCTTTTGTTATAAAATTACACATTCACAGCATGATTGATATAGTCTGCACAGAACAAATGATGACTCAGATTTAGTGGGGAAAAAAAAGAACATGGTTAACCATTTTCAGAGCTGCTCTTTCCTGTAATCGTCTTTCCTGTAGTTGTCTGTGTATGTCCAGGCTGAAAACCACACACACAAAATTTGAAAAGTGTTAGAAGAAAAGAGGTTCCTGGTGTGTCTTTGACACCGTGTGTTTGAGTGATCACTAAGGTTCCAAACTTCTTTCACTCTCACATTATCTTCCCAGGAGTATCCTGTCTACCAATTCTTTGGGTTTTCAAGCCTTCTTTTTCTCATAGTTATTCTCCCGATTTCACTTTTTCCTTATCTCTGACTAGTGACTTCTACCACTTCCTGTTTTCTTTCAAGTCAAATAACTTTCCAGTTTTAATAGGAAGTAAAAATCAGTACTAAAGCAGCTCTGCACCCTACTGTCCCTCCCTGTCCCATTAACTCTCTCTACTCTCTGAAATAAGAAGCTGTCTTTAGAACATTGCAATAAATTGTGTTATTTTCTGTTGCCTTTCCAAGATATATTAACTTGTAATAAAAATTCCCCAGTAATCACAAAACTTGCTCACCTGGATGCATTTAGCTTTTGCTTAGAAACACTCTCACCCCTTCGACTGGCAGAGAATTGTAGGAAAATTCTGGGAGATCTTTCCTATCACAGCACCTTTGCTGCTAACTGCATTTTGGTACTATAATTTCTTGAATATTTATCTCTTTCACCTGGTTTTGAAGCATATTTGTTCTTGTAAAATGCAGCAACTGTCTCCCTTCCCTTTCCTTTGACAATGCCTTCTAAACAAGCTGTCCCTTCCATGTCAGTATCCCAGTCCTGCCATATGTTTCACCAAGACTGTGCAATAATTGTTACGTGGCTTCTGCATGCTCAAGTGTTTGACACATTCTCCTTTAATCCTCCTCCTCCTTGTTTCTTTTATGACACTGTTGCACTCTGTCTTTCTGTCTTCCCCATCAAATTCCATTCCTTTTACAAACATCCAGAAGCAAATTTTAAGTTGGTCTTAAGGATTTTTTCTAGAAATGTTTCATGGAAATAGAAGCCATCATTTCAGACACAATGAAAGAGTTAAAAATATTTTTAAAATGGCTTCTATTGAAAATACATGCATAGAGAAAAATGACCATGCCTGCTTTGTTAAATTATGACATAGTTTCTTTAACATGGACCAGATTTTTGTAAACTATAAATATATTCTTGCACAGCAAGATGTAGCTCTGAGCTGAAAAGGAAGGAACCCTGTGAATCTATTGCACTTCCAAGTCTTTATTAGATGCTCTGGTGTTCTCATTTAAATATAAAGAAACACCAAGTATTACCATAATTCTTAATTCTCTGTCAAAGCCGGGCTCTCTCTTTGCTGGCAGTTATATCTGAAGAGGGATCAGTTTTATTCCCAGAAAAATCTGTGTCATGAGGGTGACCAACCACATAAAAACAGCTTTCTGTTGCTCATAACTCTGGAATGCTGACTGTTAACAACAAATGGAACTAACGGGGCAGAAGCAAATGATAAGAACAGATTAAAACCACGGACTTTATGGCACTGTCCTGCATCCCTGCTATGCCATCCAAAATCATTTTATCTCTGGATCAGGTGCTCTGGTCTGACTAAATGTTTTTATTTTTATTTTTATCTGTTTGCAGCTCAGACATCCTGTGACTCTTTGTGAACCACACCCTGGAATTCATTTTTTCCATCCATTCTCTTTTCCCTCTTCTTTTTTCATGTGGTAACTATTGGTTTTCCTCTATGTAGCCAAAAGTAACATTTTATTGTTTTTTGTCATGGAAACACTCTAACTTGTTTTTGTTCCAGCCCTTGTGAAAGCATCTGATTAATTGAACTGGCATAAAGGAGAAAAGAAAATACACTCCTGACTGTAAAGAGCATGCCTTTGACTGTGCTTTTTATTTTGAAACTGTGCAGAAGGCCGTTGCCGAACAGTTAACAATGTAAAGGAGACCCACAAACCTCAGATTTCCATCAATATTTCTTCCCCGTTCTTAATTATCTTCCAACAGGCCAAATCTAAGTGTTCAGCTTGGGCCAAGTTAATTTCTGAGGTAATACTGCAGAAATCAGCAGGGTTTATGTCAGAGCTGGGTTTGGTCCCCTTGCCCGTGGTGTGCAGATGGCCCCAGGGAGCACCAGGGATGATGTGAGAGGCTGGTCCATGGTGCTTATTAGATGCACATTAGAAACTCCTGCTGTTTCCTCTGCCACATAGCATCTCTGCGCTGGTTTAGATGATTAAGAGCATGTGTTCCTGCTAGATCTCATGCTGTGGCTCTGACTCAGGGACTAGACCAGAAACACATTTTAAAATTCACGTTTTGAACAGACTTCTGACAAACGCAGCTGTCATTGGGCCTCACAAGCAGCCAAGCAGTAAGATTTTGCTGAAGACACTGAGCTTCCAGCGGACAAACATGCTTCTTCCCCAGAATGGGACTGCTTCATTACAGATTCTTAATCTGAGCTGTGATTTCATCCATTCTGACTTCTCCTAAATGCCTTGAGACGATCGATTGAACAGAGGAACCATTATCCATTCAAGTCGTGCAGCCTCCCTGCAGAATGCAAAAAAGTGTCGTCTGAGTCAAAATTGAAATGTTTAAGCTATTAAGCCTGTGTAATCAGCCACTAAAACAAAATACAGCCTTCTGAACATCTAACAGCCCATGATGTTTATAAAAAAATTAATTCCTTGTTTCTTCTGGGGATGCAAGCTTCAGCTTCTGAGGTCTCACATTATCCTGGAATCACTGAATATTTTTTCCAGTTAAAAAAAAAGTTCTTTCCCTTATACTTCTAACTGCAGAGCAGTGTCAGGCACCATAAGTGGTTAGTGAGCACACGATCAATCAAATTATGTAGCAATTCACTACACTTACCCCTGGAGGTGGTGGGACTAGCTCAGCTATTTGTAAAACTTGCTCAGATATTTAGCTTGGACAGAGCCCAAACTTCTTCTGAAGTTAAAAAGTATCCGGCAGAGCTTATTAAAATACTCAGTTTCCCCTCATCTAGAAGGGATCAGAGGTAAAGGGCCATAGAAGGTTGGTTCTTATAGTACTGCCACTTTCTGAGAGAGATTCATGGATTGCTTTTTTTGACCTTTTTGATGTTTACCAAACTAATAAAATATTGGAGCAGACTTGAGATGCTACTGGTGGGAAAATCCTGATGGGATTTGTTGCCTTATCTTCCTGTTCCCTGGTTTTGTTGTTAGAACTTGCCATTCTCTAGTTTAGCTTTAGGATTTTTACATAATATTTACTGGTACAATGAGAATCTATCTATTGCTAGTTCAGTTGCTGAAAGACAATAGCACACTCTTTATTTGGTGTACCTCTTTAACAGTTTCCACTTTCGAGGTTACTGTCAAGCTGACTTTTGCAGCTGCTGTCCTACCAGGGACATACCAATGGAAGGTGAGAGACCCTTAGTATCAGGTGGCATTTCATTAGCATGCAAGAAGCCCTCAGAACAAGAAAGACATGGACCTGTTGGAGAGGGTCCAGAGGAGGGCCACAAAAATGATCAGAGGGATGGAGCACCTCTGCTGTGAGGAAAGGCTGAAAGAGCTGGGATTGTTCAGCCTGGAGAAGAAAAGGCTGCGGGGAGACCTTATTGCAGCCTTTCAATACTTAAAGGGGGCTTATAAGAAAGATGGAGACAGACTTTTTAGCAGGGCCAATAGCAATAGGACAAGGGGTAATGGTTTTAAACTAAAAGAGGGTAGATTCAGACTGGATATAAGGGAGAAATTTTTTACAATGAGGGTGGTGGAACACTGAAACAGGTTGCCCAGAGAGGTGGTAGATGCCCCATCCCTGGAAGCGTTCAAGTTCAGGTTGGACGGGGCTCTGAATAAACTGACTGAGTTGTAGATGTGCCTGCCAATTGCAGGGGGGTTGGACTAGATGACCTTTAAAGGTCCCTTCCAACCCAAACTATTCAATGATTCTAAGAAGCCAAGAAAATTCAATCACTGAAGGCACTAGGCACCAAAATCACGTCTGGTTTTGCAAATTGCACTGAGCATGTGTGTTTTCTTCAACTTTGAGAGGGAAGACTAAGGAAGGTGAGCCAGTTCCACCAGCTATAAATGGGCTCAAACTGAAATCCCACATCCCTTTTAGAAAACAAGAAACAGGATTAACAAGGCTTCAGCACTGCCATCTAATTCACTTGAATTGGTTTAAAAATGCATTATAAAGTACACAGTGCTGCTGCTGATGTTTAAGAGACTGATGGTTTTCTGGTTTATAACTGCCTGAGGCACACTCTTCTGAGTAGGAAATAATTACTCTTAAAAGTCAAAACCTGTCTTCTGTGGGAAATATGTATGATATATATCCTTGTTTCCAAAGAGTATTATTAAAATGTAGTTTACTTGACCAAAATCCCACAGTTTGGATGTTGATTCTGCCACTGCAGTCAAGAAAATTGCAATGTTTTTTGTTTTATCAGAAAGAGTGATGAAATCTAGCCCAAATTTAATAATCAGTCTTAACTGTGCCTTTGAATATAAAGGATGCAAAATATCAGCACAAGTTCCTGCAAAGAGATACAGTTTGTTTGCACAAGCACACAAAAAAAATCTGGTTTTATATCCTCACAGAAACAAGGTGCTAACCCTGGAGGGATGGGGGAAGAGGAATGTGGCAAAGTCCCAAAGCAGAAAATTCTTATTTTATGCAAGGCTGGTTTGAAATAATCTAGAATTTCATACTTGCACCAGCTGGTTCAGATACCAAGTAAACCTGCAGAGAAAATAACTGTATTAGCTACTTTACATTACAAAATGTGGAATCACTTTCAATACTTACAGATTTTATTTTCTCCTAGCTAAACAGTTCTCACGTATTCTGTGTATTCTTTGAAAAACTTTGACAGTGTTTCTTCCACTTCTAGGTCTATGGTGGCCCTGATTTCCTCTCTCCTAGACTAGCCCAGCTGTGTGTTTCAAGATCAGCACAGAACCCACTGCGAGTCTCTACTACTGGCAATTCAGCCATTGTCCATTTCAAGACAGATGCAGCAGAGACAGGGAAAGGTTTTAATGCCTCCTGGCAAGAAAATCCGGGTGGTGAGTATACTGATTAATACCAGAATAAATTCAGGAAGTCTAAGAATCGTGGATCAGCCAGGCAAAAATTAAAAGTAGTCAAACATCAGAGGACTGAAAATTGAAGGAGAATTTGGATATTACTGAATTTGGTAACACTAAGAGATGCTCAAAAACACACAGAGTTAAAAATTGTCTAACTAGCTGAAATCTAGGCCTATTTATGTATTTTGTAGCAGTCTACCTTGCTGGGGTTTCTTCTCTACATAATTAATCAAGGTATCACTGTAATCAGAAAAGAACTTTTGTATGCTAGCAGTTCTCCCCACCCACTCACCCACGCAGAGTCCTTTATTAGCTGAACGATGCTTTTGGTTTTAAACTGTAAAGTGAAAAATATCTGAGAATGTGGCTTAACTTGGAGAACTCGGTGGACTCCAAAAATATTTGGAGTGATTAGTAAATACTTGAACTCCTTAAGGTTCATCCATCCCCCACGTGATTATTTGTTCAAAGTCTTACTGGTAATCAGTGAAAGAAGAGACATGCTTAAAAGACCCAACCGCATGTCTTTACATGGGAGTTCTTATGAAAAGGCCAATTATCAGAAAGTAATTGCAATGAAAAGTGAGGAGAGGCAGATTTTAATTCGTGCAGTTTTACTTGATTAAGCGCACTGATTCATTAGTTTGTCAAGGTTTATACTTCTCCATTCTCACAAGTTTTATGAGAAAGGCACAAGATTTTTTTGAATAAAAGAAGTCTACAATAGTCCTTTGAATTAATCCCCTTCTGAGATCTGGTGGCTTATGTTTTCTACTTAGGCACCCTGAAGCTTTCTCATCCCTTTACAGCATCTTGCCTGTTGTACTCCAGCCCTCCCTCTAGCCTCTAAAATACCCGCTCACCAGAACGCAATAACAGTATAGTTTTCATCCTTTCAGCTGGCAGCGTCCATCTACAGCAGCCCCAATGTCTTTCTCTCACCCTTCTCCATCCCTTTACAACATACAAAAGTCCATTTGTTTCTGTTAGTCCTATTGAAAGCCCTGGCACTTCCCACACAGGATCCGTCATCCCAAGCTATTTAGATATTCATGAGCACTGGATCTGTTCTGGTCAGAAATACCTGAGGGTGGAGTCGAGTCCTCAGGAAGCCCTCAGTTGCATGGGTAGAGAAGTAGAAACTTGAGGCTTGCAATTGTTTTACTGCTCATCGGGAAGGTGGAGCTCCTAGCTGTCTTGATATTTTCAGAAATGTTTTTCTCACCCCTGTGCTCAGCTAGGCCTAGTCATTGCTTTCTCAGTGTGGTAGGTCCGTGGCATTCATATGAATGGTATTTTTGATTGCTTTTACAATATCTAGGATAAAGGAATACCCGCGCTAATGCTTCAGCCTTTACGACACCTACTACCAGCCTGGGGCTAGAAAGAAATATTACTCATAAGCATTGTTGTTGCATATTCACCAATAATGATAATGTTATACTTTTCTGATAGTCATTGCCATTGATTTTTGTTGCAGACAGGACAATTCAACAGTTGGAGCACTCATCTTACAGAAGTTTGATGTAGAAAATATAAAGATGGAAGTGTTCTTCCCTTAAATTAAAAATAGAGGTGGAATCTCGCTAAGCATAACAGAGCTTGTGATTAAAACTGATTATGTCTTTTTCAGGCTGTGGTGGTGTTTTCCAAGCTACCAGTGGGGAAATCCATTCTCCAAACTATCCTCAACCTTATAATAACAACACAGATTGTTCTTGGGTTATCCAAGTTGACTACAGCCACAGAGTCCTATTGAACTTCACGGATTTTGACATTGAAAACCACCATTCCTGTAACTATGATAATGTTGCAGTAAGTAACAATAGAAATTTCAAAAGTTTCCTTAATGAGTCTGGTGAAACGCTTGCAAAAGCAGAAGCTTACTGTGCAACCTGGGCTGCAGTTGATTTCAGACTGGTAGTTGCGTAGTCGTATTTATTCACTGATGAGCTAAGTCTTAAATTTACAGCTAAATAGTTATGATCTAGTTCCCTTTGCTTCAGCAATGAAGCAGGCTTCGCAAATGTATTTCTGCATTCTTCCAGGTTCCCACTTATATCTGGAAGGATCTTTTCTTGAAAGCAGTGCATGCTGCAACCTGGCACCATGTTTTTCCTTTTGGTGGTGTGAGTTGTAGTTAGTACTGCAGAAATAACCACATACATAGATGGCTGTTATTATGACACCCTTTCCCATTTACAGTGCAGTTTACCACAGCTTGCCCCAGGCCATAGGGTGGACTACCCACATATAGAATAGATTGCCCACACTCTGTTACAAACTCGGGAGAGAGGAAGGTGTACATTCAGAGGGAATTGCGGCTGGCTGGTTTTCTTTATGCATAGTATATTCAGGTGCTCCTCAGCTGTCTGTTTAATGCCTTCATTAGAGCCGCTGCTCTCTTAAAAGCTTCACATTGCTGTTGGTTTGTGAGCTTTTGTTGATGTCACAGAAATTCAGGTTGCTGCTCAATCAGTGCATGACACCGAAGAACCCTCCATGTCTCCACTTGGCCTTTTGGGAGCAGGGACGTGAAATCCTGATCTTTGATGTCAGATTGCACTTCACTCAGTACAGAGGCATGTGTGGTCAGTACCAGTCGGATAAAGCACAGTGGCTGTAGCCCAAAATCCAGCTTTCCTCTCCTTGATAAACTGTCATTTACAGAGAACTCAATTTGGCAGGAACTGAGACTCTTTTGAAAACAGCATCAGTTTTAACAGCATTACCTCGTAAAGCTTTTTGTACTGAACCAGAAAAAAGGAAATGTGTCCCCATTTTGCTGAGCAGGACTGAAGATTTCATTTGGCCACAAAGCATCTTTGTACAATGACTGTTCTTTTTTTTCAGGTTCTGAAGCATAGGGAAATATTTAAATTGTTTAACTACATCAGGGGGATCATTGAAAGGGAAAAGCTATTGGAAAAATTTCCAAGTCTTCTGTGATGTCACACAGGAGCAGAAAATCAGATTGCCTGACAGAAACACGGGCCATCTGAAACGGCAGTACTGGTAAAAATGCCAAAAAAGTTTCACAAATTAAGGGCTAAATTCTGAAAAGACCTGATATACAAATTTCTCTTTTAAACCTGGTGCCAATGGATGTATGTACCTATCTAAACACTTTGTAGAGTACTCAGCTCCATGAGCTCCTTGCAGTTACAGGCACAACTCCCATTACCTTTATAGGCCAGATACAGGCACTGGGTTTTTAATCACTGAAAGGCATCAGTCCCTCAGCTGGCAGAGGAGGTGGCTGTAGCAGAGCTCTTTGCCTGAGCAGAGTTTGCAGACCATTGCAGTGCAGTGACACCCCTTTTCCTCTATTGCCGTACAAGTATCTGTTGTTTGCTTCTGCTTTTTGTTTTTTTAAGGGGTGGCAGAGAAGGAAGTTGCCCATCAGCCCCAGCTGTGCAAACACAACTGGAGCAGAGACTGTGAGCAGGGAGGGAGATTTAAATTTAACAAAGGCATCAATCACTGCCCACCAAGTGGACGGTGGTTTGAAAATAGATGAGGGAGAATGCTGATTTGAAGCCAAGAGATAATGAAGGGCTCTGAGACTCTGGTGTATGAGGTAAAGAAGAGCCCTTCTGTGCTAATGTAGGGGGACCAGCAGGGCAAGAAAGGAGTGGATGGGGTTTCTTTCTCTACCTGGTATGCCAATAAGCAGAAAATCACTTCTTACCAACACCTGGATGTGATTTGTGTTCATCTCATTCCAAGGCTTGCTATATGCCTCACACTGTAATAGGAGAACAGAGTGAGGGGACAGAGAGTGCCTGGAAATATATAAGTAGATGTATGACTGTGAATGGTTTAGGAATTCCATTCCAGAAGCTGTGTAAATGGAAAATAAGGGCAGCTAAGGAAGCTTGTGGGTTGTTTTTCTCTCTCTAGCATAGGAATAACTACTGTGTATGAGTAACACAGTGGTTCCACCCTTTTCTATTTCTTAAATTTTTACTTATCTTTATGGATTTTATTTGCTCTGTGAGTTCTCTTGGGGCTCCCCTCCACCCTTAAGTGTACCAACGGCCTTTTCCTTCATCCTTCCCCTTCTAGACCGAGTCATTTTCCCCTGCGATATGACTCGAGATTTTTTTTTTTTTAGTATTTCCACCGTAAATTCCTTTCTATGGGGAACACATGAAAATGTATTTTTTTCCTGTAATGTTTGTCACATAACATTTGTTATGTGAGCAAAATGGAGGGAGGGAAAATACTCATGTCTGCTGCTTTTTGGCTATGCTGCAACTCCAAAAAGCCCAGTGCATTTTTCAGTTCTGCTCAATGATTTCACATGTGAATCTGAGCACAGATCTAAGTTCAGAGTGAGTTCTAAGCCTGTAGCGGTAACCCACGGTGTAACTGCTCTGAGCTCCCTCTACGGTCAATGGATGGAGTGCGCAGAGAGCAGTACAGGCCACCAAAGAGCACATTTCTTCATTCACTTAGCTGCCTGAATTTGGTTGATTCCTCAGTTTCTGGGCCTCAGTTCTGTACCTTGTCTGTTCTTAGAACAGATGAACATCTCTTAATCTGCTAAATGAAGATGTATAGCCTTTACTTTCTGTGATCTCAAATATAACTCGGTTATATTCTGTAGAAAGCATAAGATCTTTGAGAAGACTTTTTGCTGTCACTGTCACCACACATAAGGAAGAAATTTTTAATTTCTCTTTGTGTACCAGCCCATTTCTATCTGGAGAGTGTGTCTTACAACAAACAAATTTGTTTCTTTGAAGGAAAACAGAGGGAAAGAAATGTGTGAACCTCATGAGGTTCAACAAGGACAAGTGCAAGGTCTTGCACCTGGTCGGGGCAATCCCCGGCATTAATACAGACTGGGGGATGAAGGGATTGAGTGCAGCCCTGCTGAGAAGGACTTGGGGGTACTGAGAGACGAAAAGCTGGACATGAGCCAGCAATGTGCCCTCACAGCCCAGAAAGCCAACCGTATCCTGGGCTGCACCAAAAGAAGCATGGCCAGCAGGTCATTCTGCCCCTCTACTCTGCTCTGGTGAGACCCCACCTGGAGTACTGCGTCCAGCTCTGGGGTCCTCAGTACAAGAAGGACATGGACCTGTTGGAGAGGGTCCAGAGGAGGGCCACAAAAATGATCAGAGGGATGGAACACCTCTCCTATGAAGAAAGGCTGAAAGAGCTGGGGTTGTTCAGCCTGGAGGAGAGAAGGCTGCGGGGTGACCTTATTGCAGCCTTTCAATACTTAAAGGGGGCTTATAAGAAAGATGGGGACAGACTTTTTAGCAGGGCCAATAGTGATAGGACAAGGGGTAATGGTTTTAAACTAGAAGAAGGCAGATGTACACTAGATGTAAGGAAGAAATTTTTCACAATGAGGGTGGTGAAACACTGAAACAGGCTGCCCAGAGAGGTGGTAGATGCTCCATCCTTGGAAGCATTCAAGGCCAGGCTGGATGGGGCTCTGAGCGACCTGATTGAGTTGTAGATGTGCCTGCCAATTGCAGGGGGGTTGGACTAGATGACCTTTAAAAGTCTCTTCCATCCCAAAGCATTCTATGATACTATGATTCTAAATAGTGAATGCACTAATTCCTGTATTTTTTGCCCACGTGTTTAACCTGTATTGTATCTGACACTACACCAGGAGTGCAGGTCAGCAAGAGTTTCAAGTATTTGGAGACTCAAGGAGGATGTGGCTCAGTAGACAGTGCTTGTAGCACAAGGCACTGAAAAGGGGAGGGAGAAATAATTTGTTCTTTTCAGTGGCTTTGATTAAGTAAATGTTATTTTTCTTTCCTGTTGCAGTATAAGAAGTAGTACACAGGAATGTAGGAATGTAAGCCTCTGGGAGCTACAGAGGAGGTATGACTTCATTTATTCCAGGTGCTGGCAGAGAGGATCTTCCAAGAGAGGACAGCTAGAAATATGTCAAGTTTTTATGGCTCAAAGACAAAAATTATCTTCTTTTTGTCATGTGCTTTTGCAAAATGCAGGACACATTTGAACAAGAAGGCAATGAGTCACTCAGTTATGTTCATTGTGGAAAGGGAAGAGAAGAGCAAACTGCTGCTGTGCACAGTGCAAATGAAAACTTGGCTTTTAAGTAAGCAGATGCATCGTTTTCCTCTACTCATGCAGCCACAGAAATGCATTTCTCAGATGTTTTTCAAAATAACTTTAAGAAGCTGCGGAGAGACACAACTCTTTCCTGAACGTGTGTGTGAATATTGTGGTTTCTGATCTAGATTTAGGACTGAAATTCTCCCTATAAAGTAGTTTAAGCTAATAAATAGCAGGTGAGCAAAAATGATGCAGCCATAAAATATCCATGTGTTACTGTTCCTGCTTAATTGTAGCTGCCATAACTCCTAAGAGTTGCCGCTGTATCTCACTAATGCTTATGCTGAACTGTTGCTTGAATCAGATTTTTAGCAAGTGAGAAGGCTAGGAATCATTTCTGGGTTTCTGAAAGAGGAGACAGTACTATTCTTCAAGTAAGCTGCCCAGAAACAGCAGATACACTTGATTTAGAAAACAGTCCTCTGACTTCATGCTCTTCTCCCAGTATTACCACAGAAAGACTTCTTTATTCCAGAAAGTTCTTGGAATGAAATGCCTGCTTAGTCTCTCATGTTACTCATCCTTAATATCTTACTGAGTGAGAAAGCTCAACTACTAGAATGTCACACCAGTCCATGTGTCAGTGGTCATATCCTCAGCTGTGCAGAGTGGCACAGATCCATCAAAACCAGCAGTTTACATGAACTATAGTCAGGCCCTCTCTCCACACTCTGTCAATGCAATGCTTATTCTCAATTCTAGTGTTCAGACAAAATCGTCTCTCTAGTGTCTAGGCCAAGACAGTACCTTAATTCCTAAGGGTTATTTTGTTAGTCGTTACTTTTTTTCACATTCCATGGTTTGTGGTTTTTAACTCCAGGCAGTCTGATTTATATACAGTATATATGTGCAGAGGTAGAATGAACACTACACACTATGTATTAAAGGGCTGATTGTGGCAGGATGCCAAGAGAGAAGAAAACATTGAATGGATGGATATTTTGGGTCTCTTTACCAGGTACTCGTTTTTACAGACATTGCAGTACCCTTACTACTCTGTCACAAGGTCCCACACAGCTAGCCAGTGTTATAGGCCCAAAGGCAAATGTTCAATTCATGAATACAGCAATTCATGCATACATCATGAATACAGTATGTCAGTGGATTAAGCAGAATTTTTGTCCTTTGTTTCTCAGCTCCACTGTTTATTTGAGACAGGTCACCTTTCTCTCAGCTACTGTTTTTACATATTTTTTTCATTAACGTGTTCAAAGGCCTTTGAATACTGGAGCCAGAAACATTGCAGTGTGTTATACAGTCTGGTTAGAAATTTGTAATTCATCGGGGCTCCATTGCACAGGCTTGCTGGAATTTGAGGCATTTTGAAGTAAAAGAAGACAAGCTCGATAAAAAGTACATTTCTTCTCCTAGCACCTGATCATCTTCCAGTCCTATCCATATTTGTCTCCATATTTTTCTCCATTTTGCTATAGGAAGCTGAGTTACAGGTTATATTAAATGACGTGCCAATGGTAATGCAAGATGTTACTGCTGAAACAGGAACTGAATTCAACTCTTGTTGCTGCCCAGTAGCCCAAAAGCTCTTCCTCCGTGGCTCATGCAACTGTGCTGATGGCTCCAGTGCTCATCACTTCTGCAACTAGGCACAAGGGCTCTGAGACTGGCCCATGGCTCCAAACACAGCAGCAACAAACCATGTCTGCTGGAGTGCTAGGAAAGATTAGTGGGAGACTCTGAGACTGTGGCCATTTTTCCTTCTCTGTGGTTTCCCTTGTTATAATTTTGATGCCACTTAAGGTAGAAACTCATTGGTTTTAACTTCACTATCCTTCTCTTCCTGGTTGTGAAACAGAGAGGAAGGAAACAAATTTATCAGCTGTAAGGAGAAAAAAAAAGAGAAGAAAGGCATTTGTGGTAAAATTAAAAGTGAAGTTTTGTAAACCCATCTTTACTTTCTTCCTCCCTTTTTTTTTTTTTTTTACTTTTCTTTACCTTCTGCTTAAATAACACTTCATGTATATGTGTGTAATTCAGCACCCTAAAGCTATTATAAAGCATAGATATATGGACTCTGATCCTTGATACTGGGTACATGCATCTAAAAACCATAATCCTCGTGTCTTCTCTTTTTATACACTGTCATAGCTCTCACTGGTGCACTAGTTGCATGCTAGGGCCAATTTAGAAGTCTTTACTGAGGCAAGATGTAGGGCTTAACTGAATAAAAGCTACAAGGGAAATCATGTTAGCCATTAACAGAAAACAATAAATGCGTGGGGATATCTGGATTCTTAAAGGAGAGTTGCTTCCATACCAGATACACACAGAGGAAGATGGTTACTTGCAGCATTTTTGTTATAAAGGCTACAGTAGCTTCAGCCTGAAATACATGCATTTTTTGGAAATGACCACAGAATTAAGATAAGCAATGCACAGTTTGTTTGCACTGCCCATAGCAGGGCTATATCAGGATCAAAATGTATGAAACATAAGACAGGGAATGAAATAAAAGTCTTCTCAATACTCCTATTGAAACAAATAATGCATTTGATCTTTTCATGACAGGTATTTGATGGTCCTAGCAGTGAAGCACCACTTCTTAGAAAACTCTGTGGAACACAGCATCCTCCTCCTATCACATCCTCCAAGAATCTGATGTACATCCGACTGCGCTCTGATACAACCATCCAGCACAGGGGCTTCAGTGCTCGCTTTACTGAAGGTAATTTCATCATTTACATTAATGCATATTTATCTAATCACCAGTTTGTTTGTATTAGACACAATCTTTTAGCACAGCTGATAACAGGAAGTGTTGTTTCTATACACACAGCATACCAGTGTGTATCTTTAACAGGACTGAATTTTTCCAAAGTATAAATTAAAGAATTTAAAATCTAAGGATTATCTTAGATTCTTTGATAGGGGAAAAATTATATCTTTTATAGCAAGGTATCTAGCACTCATCAGCTGCCTCTTATTCCTCTTTCCTAGAGGGTTAGCTACCCGTAACTGTCCTGAGAAAAATGTGCAACTGGCAGTTTCCACAGACCTAATGACAAAATAACATTTTATATGTCTATCCATGCACATGAATCTGAAAAGCTATAAAAGAATTCTGTGTGGTGCTGTTGATGAAGTCCATGGATTCGGGCCTGCAAACCCTGCCAAACATCAACTATCCAATTTGTGGAGGAGTAATTGGTGTTTTACATGGTTTCCTTTTTAATGAAAAATGACACCAACTGGGCAGAATTTTTCATGAAATTACGTACTATTTGACAATTGGTGATTTTCTTTCATTTTTTCACAATAAATTTGGAAACATTCTTTCCCCAAGATATAGCCATTTAGTTTTTGCAGAGAAAATCCCTTTCTCTCATTTTCTTCTTAGGATTCTTTTCACTATAAATTAGCACTTTCCCCAGAATTTTTTTTGTCTTTGAAAATGTAATGAAAAATTATAAAGAAAAGGAGGAATTTGCATCAGCAAAAATTTCAGGAACCCCAGTTATTGAGGTACTAGTTAGATACCTAATTAGACATTTCTGACTAAAAGCTATGACAGCCTAATTTGTTAAACATTCTCAGAGCACATTTACTGGATTAGGCCCTGCACAAAACATGCCTGGTGAGCAAGTGCTCCCTACCTAGGATGTAGGCAACCCAGCTTCCCTCTTCCTGAGAAAACCCTGTAAGTCCCATCTCCTGCTGGATGTTTTAGGCAGCACAGCACGATAAATGAATCTCAGTCTTTGGTCCCTAACTCCCCACCCTGCTGTTTAAAGCAGCTGTGTGTTCAACTCACATCTGGGGGTTTTATGATGAGTCAGTATGCTTAGAAATGAGGCATGGCGGCACTCAGCACTGTTAGCCAAAGTTATGCAGTCAGCCAAGCTCTTGCACATGTGCAACGTTTCACACAATTGCAGTTTTGTTGACACAGCTCACAGGAGGATCGCGCCAATGCAATGCAATGCAATGCCATCCTTCGGCATTGGAAGGTTCTGGAGAGTTTCTTACGATTTTTTCCTTCCTAGTTGCCAGCACAGGCAAATGATCAGAGAAATGGGTGTATGATTGCACTACCCTGAAACCAACTTATTTTGGCCCCAAGATTGCTCTTCTGGGCTATGAGGAGCTGATAAAGATGAGGTCTGTTCCCAAGTCACTCTGGCTTCTCTCAGATGGTCAGCCTGGTGTAGCATGGCCTGTGGATCCAGGTCAAGAAAGTGCACCTGGTGCTTGGATCTAGTCCTTAACAAGTCTCTTTTTCTGATAAGTTACTGTTGTGAATTTTATCCTCATTTCACACTGATGTAGCATGTTACGTTTTATGCATTCATTTTCACTACAGAATCTAAGATATGTGTTTTGTATATATAAATGTCTATGTGTGTATGTGTGTGTGTATGTGTTTCATTCTAAAGCATGCGGAAGTTTCATAGAGTCAGATTCAGTTGGGGCAGCAATTTCCTCTCCGCTGTATCCTGCCAAATACCCAAACAATCAGAACTGCAGCTGGATTATTCAGGCTCAGGAACCATGTAAGTAAAAACATCTTTTGTAGTTAGCTGGGATGACTAACATCCTCATCTTCTTTTCTGTAATAACAATACAAAATTCCTCCCTTATTTCTCTAGGAAGTTCTGCATCCTGGTAGTTGGAAAGTGTGCCTCTCCTAATCTGTCCTAAGTCAGATTTCACTGTAAAAGATTTAGTGCATAGTGAGGAAAACAGTTTACAACTTTGTCATCTTAGCTGATTTACTGTGACCCAAGTGTTGCAATTATAAATGAGGTGTTGAATACTATGTGAAGTTGGATTCATCCATCAGAAAATCTAAGAGCTTATATATAATTAAAGCACTTGTCTTTAGCCGACCTTATTTTGGTCTGGATTTTTCAAGCTAGAGTTGTGTAGATCAAATCTATGCTGTTAACATAAAAAAAAAGAGAAATTTTAATTAAATAATGAGAAAAGGTACAGAGGAATTTCAATTTCAAATACAAATGAAAATAAATAAATAAAGTGGTCTTATGTTACACAGATACGCTCTCAAATGTTCCTGTATAATTTTAGACAGATTTATAAGTGATCATAAAACACCAAATATTTTCCACCAGATACCGATATTACCTTTGATACCCAGTATTACCTTTACATTGTGTAAAATTCTTAAAAAATATTTACAATTGAGTAATATTATCCTGGTAACATAATTTAAAATAAATGTTTATTTTTAATGGCAACTACTGAACTTCAGTTGTTCATCATAGAAGGTTCCAACAACGTTTATAAGTTTATTTTGCTAAGTTCTAAAATGAAAATCAATTTGCCAAAGAAAACACCAAAACAAAAATCAGGAGATAAGCAATACTTTTTTTTAGCATAGGTTCTTATACAAATGCATAAAAAAGACATCATCAAAGTTGTTCCTGACCTACGCAGCATTTATTTTTAAAGACAATCTTTTCCTGGATCCAGGTTGAAAACTCATACATAACTGTTGTCTCCTGAATTACATCAGTATGAGAGACCAGAAGAACGCTGTATAAGAAGTAGCCTGTGTATGTAGTGACTTCCTCCACTTTCCGCCGGGACCACCACATACCACACCTTACGGGTACACTTGGCTTCATTACGCCAGTCCCACAGCATTGCAGGGCTTAGCCATACACAACAGATTTAGCCGATGGCAAACCACAGCAGAGTTCCTGCTCTGCTCTTATGGAGAAGGCCAACAAGTCTCCCGCTCTTGCCACCCACTGTATTTTTCCTTTTTGCTTTGTATCCTGAGGACCTGCATTGATAGGGGTAATTGATTGACCAGACGGGACACAAAAGAGTGTGGAACACGCAGACTGTGCAGCTGAATGCCAGTCAGTGGCACCCTGCTGAATGCAGCGCCTGGGTCCTGTCTGTCATTTCAGCTTATTCTAGCTAATTAATTGTAGCCCAGTGAGAAGCAAAATATTTATGTCAAATTCAGGCTTGGTCAATGCGGGAGAAAACTTAGTTATCATCTAAATCGTGAGACTCTTTCTGACCCACTTGAACTGCATAGGAGCTCTAAGGCCAGGAATAACTACTCTCACAGACTGGTGCTGAGGACAGCCTCTCCCAGTTGTGACTTCACCTTTGCACATATCAGACAAGCAAGAGCAATACGAGGGTCAAAAATACCCTGAGTCAGAAATCCTCTTTTTCAGGACATAGCCTGCAGTCCAAGGGTGTGGAAAATCCAATCCCATTCAAATATAGCTGAGGGTAGTTAATGAACCTTTAACCAGTCCAATTGATGTATGTGGAACATTACAAAACGCTGAAAGAAACAGCTCTTTCTAAGCTGGAGCAGGGCAGCGTCAGTTCACATTTTGTCCAGATCTATGGTATAGATCTCAAAGGGACAGAAGGTCACAGATGTGTAGAGATAAATTTTGTTTCTGAATGTGTGTAGATTTTCCATGGTTTATTTGCTGACATTTTCAGTATATAATGAAGCTGTTCGGATACTGGGAAATTTAGATTCATGTGTACGTGTTAAATCCTATGCTTCTAATGTTGATTGTACTAGAAAGTACTGAAATATGAAAAGATTTACCGTAACCTTTGCCTTAAGGATTAATGCACTTCCACCAAATTCACTCCACGTATCAGTGAATAAACTACTGCGGATGTTATGCTTTATGGGGACTGATTGACTTCAGGGGAGAAAAGATGGTACATTTGTTTACATGTAATTATTTCTCTGTGAAACACCAAACTTCTTTTTAAGTTTTTACTCTTTGCTGTTGCCAGTCAACCACGTCACCCTCTCATTCACTGACTTTGATATTGAAAACAATAGACAAAACTGTACAACAGATTTTGTGGAGATTTTGGATGGGAATAACTACGAGGCTCCTCTTCAAGGTATTGTACCTTTCCTTTCTTTATTTCATATATAGAACTACACCCAAAGTAAGCAGGAGAAGGTTTTCTGTGCGTGTCCTCCTGCTTCATGGATTTTCTCTGATAAAGGAAGCTCCTTGGCCACTCTGGCCAGAGGAGACGGGGAATGGAAGGTAAGTCTTCAGTGTGAATGGCACAGTCCTCCAGGCTCTGACTGTATTCCTACTAACCTGCAGTTTAGAGTTGACTCCAGCTGCCTTTTCCTTCCTCCTCAGTGGAACAATATTGGGAACCAAGCAATTCAGTTTAAACTGAATTCCCAGTTAACTGTACAAAAACATAACGTAAACCACACTCATAAGCACAGTCCACACTAAACATAGGTGAAGAAAGCTGCAGATTTCCGGGAGCAGAAAATGGATTTTCCTCAAGCCCTGGAAAGCCTGATTTTCTGCTTGTTCCTGAATTTTCTGCAGCTTTCTCCCAACATCTGTGTCCAGAGCCATCACCTTCAAGTGGCAGGAGCAGCCTGGAGCAGCAGAATTCAGTACCTATACTGCCAGGAAGCCATGAGAGAGCCCTGGCCACAGGATGATCCTGACTCCCCTCACATCCCCAGGGTTGCCTCAGATTCCTTTCTGGGAAATTCAGAATATCTGTGCCTGATTATGCTCTCCCTTACTCTACTTTTGTATATACTCCTTTGTCAGGAGTGCGGCTGCACTCAATTTAAATGGTTTGTAACTAAGAGCAGAATTCATTTGCTCTCCTACCCTTGGCTTTCACTTGGCAAAATGACCAGGGTACTAGCTGCTATCTTTCTTTTTGCTGTCAGATGCCTTTCTGCTAGATCATGATTCATATTCCTAATCCCCATGTTACAATCCATTACAGAAGAACTGGTCTGTTATTTGTCACTTGTTTTTTTCAACAGAAACCAACTGAGTGAAATGGAAACTACTGTCAGATACATTTCATGGGATTTTTTTTTTTTAATTAGGCTGTAATTTCTGGATAGAGTGAACACAAAGGAGCTCAATGACAGAATAACCAGTGACTAGGGTGTCTGGAGTGCAGGAGGTCCTTCCTCTGTTGAAAAAAGTTGCCACCAGAGTTGAGTTCTGTGCTAATGAAACGGAGTATTTCATTTTTATGTAGATTGAATTGACAACTGCAATTTTAAGCAACAAATGTTACTCCTGGTTGCTGTCAGGCCTTAACCCCAAATGTTAAATTAGCAATAGTAATTACATGCTGAACACTCCTTTTTTTTTCTCTCTGGCTTGTTCCCTTTCAGGCCGTTACTGTGGTACTACTATACCACATCCTATCACTTCTTTTGGTAATGCCTTGGTGGTGAACTTCATCTCCAACAACAACATTACTGCCAGGGGCTTCCATGCCACCTATGCTGCATCATCATCATGTAAGTCCATATGACAGGTGTTGCTACCTTATGCCTCTGACTTTTAAGAAAAAGAACAGATCCTGTATCTCTTTGTCTCTCTGACATTGCCTCTTTTAAAATCCCCTATTGCCCTTCCTCTTTTTGGCCAAGGGCTCAGCAAGTATATCAACAAGCTAAAGAACAAGGAGACAAGGAGAAACGCTTTCTTGATTAGCAAATGCTCTGGCTCTGTCAAGGTATTTTTTTTTTATGTCATCCTTCTCAAGCCTCTGCTGTCTCCTTCTTGTTGCAGCCTGCGGGGGTACTTTCCACATGGACAGAGGAGCTTTCAACAGCCCTGGCTATCCCGAGCCATATCCACACAACACCGAGTGTGTCTGGACAATTCTCAGCTCCCCTGGCAACCGGCTCCAGCTGTCCTTCACGTAAATGCATTGCCAGGGGTTATTATTCAGCCCTTTAACGGACTTGAAGGAACGATGCTCTGTGTTTATTAGGAAATGTAATTACCAGATGATAAAGCTGAAACATGTTTTTAGAGTAACTCAGAACACAGCAGTGGTTAGTGGCAGCTTGCAATCAGTGTTCTTCTGTCTTAGTCATTGCTTATATTAAGGCATATACAACATTATATAAATAGATAGTTTATTGTTTGAGCAACATGGGATGCTGAAGAAGCCAGTTCTCTCTCACTCATAAACAAGAAGAGGAAATTTAGCATTGCTCTGCCTTTTCTTTACAAAGGAAATTCCTACTATTTCCTTACTCTCCGATTCATTGTAATATTTGTTATATAGCTGACTAATATAAAGGGCCCAGATACTCCACAGATTGTAGGGTTAAAATTGATATTAACTCTTCAAAATTTATCCAACAATTATAGCAGTGGAGGTACAACAGGGGCCAGGAGAGTATCTGAAGGGATTTTGTTTTCCCTTCAGCAAAGTAACTTTCCTTTGAAGACTTCTGACAGGAAAGTCATGCTTGATCCACAGAACAATGTGGAGTACTTTACTAGGGTCGTTAGGTTGTTCTTTACCCATGATGTGGATTTCTGAGCCTCTCCGTTTCCTGGCATCGAACAGTGGCTGCTGCCAAGAAAGAGAGCACTGACCCTTTGCAAAGCTTATCAAGAACCAGCAGGAAAAGTTATTCTGAAACCTGCATTTACAGTTAATCAGGACAAAGGAAAATTTGCCCAGTAACATGTTGACTGCATAAGGTGCAATTTGTTAGGCACGTACTGATTCACTAACTCAGTAAAAAGGACATTCTATTCCTCCTTTACTCACTGAAGCAGAGAAAAAGTGCTACAGCCTGAAAACATTTTCCAAAATACTTGCTACAAAATAATGAATAACAACTTTTCAGAACCAAAACAGAAATCTAGTGTGAAGCAGAAACTATCAGTGGAACCTACATTCAGTTATATAAAGTGACACTGAGTAGATGTAAACTTTTTTTTCTTCAGTTACACATAGCTGAAAGGCAAGCTGAAAATACTGGAAAGCATGGAGTAATTGGGTTAGAAACAGTATTTATCTTATTTAATTTAATATTAGGAGTTTATAAAGTTTTGTTGGCATGAGGCATTCATTTTCTTCAGCTCAGGCTGAACAGAAATGCCTGTCTTGCAATTTGAGGGTTAGCTTTAAGTTAGTCTGAATTATATCCAGATGAGTGGTTGGAACCATTTCACAGCATGTGTACACTCAACACATATGGCTATATTCAGGACTGAAGGGGAGGAACTGTTACCAGAAAATCGGAAAGCATAAATATTTGGGGTATTGGTTATAAGAGGCACTCTCTGGAATCTTTATTATAGCCTGCTTCTGAAAAGTATATTGGATTGAATCAAAGCGCTTCTCTTAGAATAACATAATTATTTTTAGAATATATGTAGCATTCAGCTTGGTGCAATAACTTAGAATTTATAATTTGATTACTAAATCCCATTCCTTTTCTAAGGTAAAAATTGGTTTAGAAGATTTCATAGCAACCGTTATTATTATTTTGTGCACCCAGCTATATGAAACTCAGAGAGGCCAGAGAAGCAGTAATATTTTCTAATTCTGGAGAAAGTGCTAAGGGATTTCTGAGCTCTGAGGTGTTAACTACAAATGAATCTACGCCTCTGGAAATTGTTATCTCACCAGAGAGTGCACTGAAGAAATACACATATGAAGGGGATGCAGACTGATTTGTAAGGCTAAAAGTATTCTCTGCACCCAATAGATGTGCATCCAGTAAATAGTCTGACCTGGGCTTATATTAAAAATCTGTTTTATATACCAGGGCCTTTCCATGTTTCATGGTTGATGTTGGAGGACCAACAAATATTACAAGGCTTTGAGAAGTCTTTAAAAATTATAACTTTGCAAACTGAAGCTCTGTCATAAAGTAAGGGGCCAGAAAGGAGAGAGCCCTGTATCAGTAGCACTTCCAGGTAATGAGCAATGACTTTTGGGTTCTGGAGGGTTTTGTTGCTGCCCTCTTCTTAACTGTTACAGTAGGATACCAGCTACAGGGGGATTTGTGGCCTGGCAGAGCAAACTCTGAAGTGTGTGTCAGCCATATGCCTGCTAATGCCCTTCTATTGCTATTGAAACAGAGCATTTCAGGTGGAATATAGTAGCGGCTGCACCAAAGATTACCTGGAGATTCGTGAAGGGAACGATGCAGGCACACTGGCACGACGATTCTGTGGAAACTCTTTGCCTTCAAATTATATATCTACTGTTGGACATGTCCTGTGGATCAAATTTGTCTCAGACAACTCAAGCACTGATGTTGGCTTCAGGGCCACATTCTCTCACTGTAAGTAAATGATAGTTAATTGAAAACCATTATTCTTTCATAACACTTCCAAAATGATTCAAAGAAGTGAACATTTGGCCCTGTAAAGTCTGTTAGAAAATGCTTGTTGGTTCACAGCAAGGCTGTGAATTCACTTAAAAAATATTTTGTAAAATATCTGCTGAATATAAAAGGATGCTCTAAACATGTCAGAATGAACTTGTGTGTATGTAACATAATCAGAAGAATTAGACATTAAATTCTATCTTTTAAAATTATCATAACAGGCAATATTTTTTTTTCAAATTGAGCATATTATCCTTCCAGAAACGAAAAACTTCATGGAGAAAATAAAATGTTCTCTATTTCACTGACTGTTTCCTAACAGTTTATCACCTGGTTTTCAGATTCTTCCTTCAGCAGTATTGGGCAGTGAAGATACAAATAAGAACTATATACTAAAAACTTCTATAGCATCCCAAGTTTGCCAGTAGCCTGTTAGAGTTAAAAATACCTGACCATACCTGAGAGTGAGCAATGGTATTTAATGTTTATGTTGCCATTTATTAGGCAATTGACAAATTAAGAGAAAAGCATTTCTTTCCCAGCTTTCCATTTTGCTTTTTGAGTATGACAACATCCATCTTCTGGTTTGGATCTTGATGCCATCAGCCAGGGAGCAGAATTAGAAGAAAAGGAAATTATGCCAGTTTATACATCCAAAATTGCAAGGGACCATTGCAAACATCAGTCCAACTTACTGCATGAACAGAATGCTGAAGCTAAACATCCACAGCCGTTCTGATTATGCAAGCTAAACTTCTAATAACTTTCCTTACTTTGAGACTTTTACAACTAATTTTCAAAAGGAATTATCAATAGGTTAGAGCTCAATCAAATCATAACCATTTTTCACCGAACACAAAAAGGTATTTAAAAAAAATAATTTTATTATTTAATGCTTCTTGGGAAGAAATGAACATGAAGTAGGCAGTCAGGGGAGAATTTAGATCTACCATCTTCCCAACTCTCCTTCATGTAGAGCCACATGGCTAAAATCGGTAATTTCCTGCAGATAAGGGCACACTGCATCCCTCACAACAAGAAAATAATTAGATGTGCATCCTAGGACTGTCTGAGACACAAGTCTATGCCTCACAGCACTGTCTAGTCCTAAGTAAATTAAGTCAGGTGAGCTGAAATGAAAGCTCTATTCCAGGCTAGGCCCCAATGCTTCTAGAGGCATTAGTTGTCTCTTTCTTGTTTTTCAGTGTATGGAAATGACATTGTGGGAAACAGAGGGCAAATAGCTTCGCCACAGTGGCCCAGAAGTTACCCTCACAATTCCAATTACCAATGGCGGATAAGTGTTAATGCTTCACAAGTCATCCATGGCCGTATCCTGCAGATGGATATCGAAAATCATCACAGATGCCATTATGACAAGCTTAAGGTGATTTCATTGTGAGAAGTTATTTTATTTCAACTAACTTTGATAAAAATGATGACTAGAGAAACCTACAAGAGGAATGGGAAGAATTTCCAAGGATCTAGTGTGGCTTATTGTCTTTGCTATGTTGTCTTTTCAATAATTATTAGCTATAGGAAGGGTTACATACTCTCCCTAACAGATATTTCCAAGCTGTAAGCCTGAAACTTATTAAAAATAAGTCTACAATAGTACAATCCTGAATTTTCAAATCCAATAATTCCAGATCAGATACCAGATTGAACTTTGGTCTGTGCTGGTTCAGTTGAGGACAACAGTGACAGTAACACCTCAGTGCCTCTAAAAATAAGGTTATTTTAAAATCCTACAAGGAACAATCCTTTACTTGCACCTTGTTTGCTCTCTGGATCAATAATTTGCTGTTGGCAGTAGGAAGGTACTTCTTTCTTCCTGTTTGATTGTTTTTCTCTACCTTCCTGTAATGCAGCATAGCCTTTTTACCAGGCTAAAAAATACAGCACACATGGTGCTAAGCAAAATGGAGCAATGGAGGCAACAACTTCTTTCCGAACTTAGCTAAACATAACTACTTAATTAAATAAGGTAAATCTCTTCTTGTCTGTTGTTTTTTTTGTTGTTTTTTTTTTTAACCAACTTATTCAATAATTATCCTTTTCTTTCATCTTTGGGGAAAAAGAAAGTTAATACTAGTTCAATATATTCAGTATATTCAATTCATTATTAATTCACTGATATCCAAATTTAATATTATTTCAAAAAGGAAATATAACTTCTTCCTTAATCTCAAGTCAGTTTTTAACAGCATCTTCTTTCTTCTAACTCAGCCTGCCTTTCTTTGTCTGTCCCTCTGAAAGCAAAACAAGTTTCTTAAATCAGCTAGACATTCAGTGGGTGTGAATCAGCCTGACCTTTAACTTGACTCAAGGATCAGATCTTCAATGTAATGTTAATGTTTCTTTAATATTTCCTAGCTTTCTCTACTGGACATTTTTTTACTGTGGCGAAGAGGACAAGAAAACAAATAGGTTTGAAAGGTGGCAAAAGAGAAGAATCTTTTAAGCAGCCAAGATTTTGGCTTATGAATACATAAAATGAAAAAACCAGCATTGCATATTTATTTGATAGAATTTAAAATATATGTGTTCCTCAGTGGAAAAAAGGGGAAAAAAAGAAAAACAATGCCTTTTTTTCCTGCAGATCGTGTTGTTTTTTTCCTCAGCAAGGGACAAGATTGTACCAGTGGACTTTTTTAATATGGGAGGCCACTCCATGTCCCTGAAGAGCAGCCCTGTGATGGGGAATGAGCTGAATTTGATGGCTTCCATTCAGATCCTTCTTCTGTCAAAGATTCACGATTAACAGTATATACTGGAAAGGGAGATTTTATTCCCTTTTTTGTAAAAGAGGTTTTTCTCTAACTGGGATTTGCTGAAAGATCCCTCACTCATTTAAAGAGGGTAATTTTCTACTTGGAAACTTGCTCATTATAGGACGGATGAAAATCTGCCTGTGTGAGGAATAGCACCGTTCTTCTCTCTGCAGGTTTATGATGGGCCCACCATTCATTCTCGTCCTATTGCAACATACTGTGGTGCAGACCCTGCTTCTTTTGCATCCTCTGGCAGTTCAATGACAATCCAGTTTCAGTCAGATTCATCTGTCACTGGTAAAGGCTTTCTTTTGGAGTGGTATGCAGTGGATGCTTCTGCTGTTACACACACCATTGCTAGAGGTGGGTTTTCAGTGGGTTGCACGGTTAAAAGTGATATAGCCAGGGATATACTGAGTTTTACTTAAAAAACTCCAAGCCAACTTCACCACAAGAGAAAACCCTGGCTATTAATGGAGGGAAAGCTTTCATTGACATTTTAATTAAGCATTTTAATAGCTTTTTTAAACAATTTCTAGGCATTCTCAGATATACTGTTTTACAGTGTTTTAAAAATAAGCATATTGATGAGTCATTTTTCATTACACAGGTATTTCATGAAAGCTAAACATTTTATATGCTTTCATGAAAAAGTATCCCTCTTGGAATACCATTCTTAAATCACTGGCCATTGTGATATGAAACCTTTCACTATATGCATCTCATATCCATAAATAAAGGGAATACGCTCAGTATGATCATGTACCTCTGACAAATAGCTCCTGGAATATACTTCTTGTACCACTGATTTTGTCTGAGCAAGTTCAACAAGAGAAAGTTAAGACTAACTAGGACATACTGCAATGTCTTCTTTCTAAATCTGAAGGCAGATTTCTGGGGACAGAGGGACTAAGGATCCCTGGGGCTCTGCAGGATAGTAGCAGTGTGTAATGTGTTTATGTGCTGGGAGAGCACTGAGCTACAAGATATCCCAGCAAGGACTCCATCTTGATCTAAACTTATAGCAGAGACATTAGGAGTGAAGAAAGAAAAGTACTTCAATTTCAAGAGAGTCTAAATTGTTTATGTATTATTGGTTAAGCATGCACCATTCCTTTCTGATGTGCAACCTGTGTTAAACTGTGGTAGATGCTCTTAGGTATTTTGCTAGATATTCCTCATGGTAAAATAGGTCACATCACTGCTGCACCAGGTAGCACAGGAACATCCTTTCACCCAAAGGGTGGCGGAGCGTTGGAACAAGCTCCCCTGGGAGGTAGTCACGGCTCCAAGCCTGACAATTTTTAAGAAGCATTTGGACAATGCCCTCAGACATATGGTGTGAATTTTGGGGTTGTCCTATGCAGGGACAGGAGTTGGACTCAATGATCTTCTGGGTCCCTTCCAAATCAGCACATTCTATGATATCCTTATAGGTCAAGATTTCCAGGTTTTGTATTCCCAGTCCAAACTGAAGCAATGTGTGAAGAAATGCATTCCTGTGACTACACACACCATCATTGTGCTCCCATTGTACTTAATTATAGGGCCATCATCTTAAATTATACAAGGGGAGTGTTCAGTTTAAAAAGAGGATGCTTTCATTTTTGTCTTCTTGTATGTGACAGGTGCATGTGGAGGGACTGTAACAACTGAAGAAACACCTTCATTCCTCTTCTCACCGGGCTGGCCCATGAATTACAGAAATTTTGCTGACTGCGTGTGGCTCATCAGAGCTCCTGGATCCACTGTGGAGTTCAGTGTCCTGGCCCTAGACATAGAATCTCACAGCTCATGCAACTATGACAAACTTATTATCCAAGACGGTGAGAACCCAATCTTGCCCTACCCTGACAGCATGCAATAGATACCCAAGGTCCCAGTACCTGGAATTCTCATGTCCATTAAGCTTAAGCAACCTTGATAGCAATGGGAACATGCTCTAAATCAGTATTCTTCCTCTATGCTGAGACATTCTACTAGTTAAAATAAAACTAGCAGTCTAGCAAAATATTTGGTGGTCTATAAAAATATTTCTCATTCTGTAAGGGGTTAAAGATCTTGAAAAGCACCTTCCTGAAAGTGTGAGCCACAGCAACCAACAGGCAGATATGAACTGATTTGATTTTAACCCTAACATTTCTTCTTTTGATCTCAGGAGACACTAGTCTTTCTCCAGTACTGGCTACCCTGTGTGGACGAGAACCTCCTGGGCCAATAAGATCAACTGGAGAGGCGATGTTCATCCGCTTTATGTCAGATGCAAGTGTCACTGGAGCTGGGTTTAATGCCTCTTATCACAAAAGTAAGATTTGTTTCTCTTCTCCCCCAGATAAATGTCTGCCTTGCTGCTAACAATGGGGTAAGGAAAGAAAAGACTCTGACATTCTTAACAGCTGTCCACAGTCTATCTAATTAATCACACAGGCCAATTATTCACGTCTCATTGATGTGCATTAGTAAATGTCTGACTCTGCAAAGGTAAAATTTGCTGTTTTCCCAGCGATATAATACAACAAAGCATGATGCAACCAGACCAGTCACTTTTCAGAAATAAGAAAAGTGTATGCCTAAGTCTGTAACAGATCAGCTGAAGGGTGAAAGAATGCCCAACTAACAGAGGGAAATAAATGACTCAAAGCATAGACACGGAACAGAGAGAGACAGATGCAGAAAGCTGTGTAAGTTCCAGCAGGAATGTCAGCAATTTCCAGTGGCACTTCTCCCATATGCACTCAGGGATGATAACAGATTCCTGAATGGGCTGAGGCACCAAGGATGGTGTTAGGATAACAATGAGCAGCCAGGGGAAGTTTTTCTGACTGGCAGCTTGAGTAGGTGACAGTGGTTTTGTCCACGACTAGAAGCAATGCACTCAGACAGTGTAACAATATGCTCATGCCTTGGGAGGTCCTTGGCATAGCTGCCTGCTTACTCTTCTGTTAGGTCTGAGAACTGAGTCTCACTGTCAAGATGTTTGGTGTGTGTCGTCTTTAATCTACTAGCTTGTATTTGGGAGATCATTCATTGCTGCATTGCTCTATGCTCCTCAACTCTTCATGCACTTGCTTCAACATTTGCTTTTACCTGTCACATCCTCGTTTTAGGAGACTGATTTTTTCTAAATGAATATGTGAATAGTTGACACTAATGTTTTCTTCTTCCTTCAACTCCTTTTTCTCAGGTTGCGGAGGCTATTTGCGCACAGGCAGGGGCGTGATAACATCCCCCAACTATCCTCAAGACTATGCTCCTAATCTGAATTGTTCCTGGCATGTAGTGGTAACCTCTGGATTTATCATTGCTGTCCATTTTGAACAGCCTTTCCAGGTTAAGAATGAAGATACTTCCTGCGGCCTTGGAGATTATGTAGAGGTGAGGTTATTGGCTAGGTCACCAAATCCTCAAAGCTATTAAAGCTACTGAATCTTAGAGATTTCAGTGTCAGTAAGGCAGTCCAGGTTGTCAGGGGGTGGAAATACCAAAGAGAAATACCACAGAGATTATTTCTCTCTCTCTCTCTCTCTCTCATTTATTGCTGTGCATTAATTAATCACTAGGTTATTGTTTTCCCACATGGCTGGAAGCCTTGGGATGGTGTGTGCTCAAAGTTTACATTCCAGGGCTGTTTGCTTGAGTGACGTTAGCAATTTCTCTTCTTCTAGCTGAAGAATGGGTTAGATAATGCTGCCCCACCTTTGGTGTCTGGAAGAGGGAATGGACGGTTTTGTGGAAGCAGCCCCATCTCTACCATGTACACCACAGACAATCAGCTGTTTGTCCACTTCATTTCTGACAGCAGGAATGAGGGTCAAGGATTCAAACTGAAATACGAGGCTAAGAGTCTAGGTAAGTCTAGGAAATAAACGTAAGTTCTGCAACTCAATAGATATAACTTGGAGTTTATCCTCTTAACGTAAGTTGTTGTTATAAGCCCCAACCCCGGTAAAATCAGATGTCTGCAAAAATGTCCTGTTTCCTTCTTTAGTCCATGACTTCCAATCCTGCTCTCAAATTTCTCCTTTTTAAAGAGAGGCAGCTCCAGGCCATGGAACCTGGAGATACTAAAGCAAAAAAACCCCAAACTTATGGCGGACCCTTGGCAGGGAAGTAGCATCTATAGTTAGGTAAAAGATGTTCATAATTCCTACAGGAAAGGAAAAAAAAACCCTGGAAACAACATTATTTTGAACATATAGTACCCAGTGCAAGTGCTAAATTATGTCAGGAATGATTTAGACTGGTGTGTCGAGAAAGGTGATAACATTTCTCACAAGTTTTTCTCTCAGCTGAGAAAATAACATTCCCTGCCAGAGCTAACATTTTTTGAAAGAATGAAGAAAATGGAGACTCAGGTTCCAGGGGTAAATCAGGGACTTGGCATTTGCAATTATTCCACTGTATGTATGACACATGCCACTTGGGACACCGGGAGACCTCCTGTTAAACAGTGTAGCTAAACACAACTACAGCAACCTGTCAGTTTACTCAAATTTGTAAGTGCTTGTTTTCTGCCTACTTTGCTGCCGCAAAGAATCATTCCTAGCATTACTGTAGGGGATTCATGAAGGGAATGGGTGAAGCTATACAACAGTATTTCTACCACTTCAATTTAGAACACTTGACTGAAACCCTGTGTTTACCAGTATTGCCAGAGCATAGTGGGGGGTTTTGACAGAAAGGTTCTGGTCAAAATAAAGCCATTTTTGTAGGATAAAGGACCTGAACAAATCCTCATGTTTGCTCTGATTGGCATTCCTCACACATATTCATTATTGTCTCAAACAGACATTTCAATTTTTGGAAAGCAGAAGTAGGGAATGATTCACAGAAGCATTGATGGGTCTGACTTGTAGGCTTTCTAGCTCTTGGGAACTGGGGTAGGAACAAGGCAAGAAATATGTTTCCTGCTTGGTTTAGAAGCAATCCAAGGAAGAACTAACAGCAGTTTAATTCAGGGCCCTGAACATTAGGAAATGAGGAGGGCCTAGGTAAGCAGGAGCACAGGAACATAGGATTCTACTGCATTAAAATGTTTTTCCACAGTAAGCAGTAAAATGCATTTGGTTTTGATGTAGCTATATGACACCGAAAGGAAACTGTGTTGGAATTTGGTGATGACTCATATTTTTTATGCCTCACCCATTTCCTTAACATCTTGTTGTTTTTTATTGGTGATCTTTTCTTTCCCAGCTTGTGGAGGGAATATTTACATCAATGATTTCAACCCCAGTGGATATACATCTTCCCCCAACTATCCAAACAATTACCCGCTGCATACTGACTGTGTCTGGACCATAACTGCTCCTAATGGACATGCAGTAGAGCTGCAATTTGAAGATCAGTTTTACATTGAACCTTCACCAAAGTATATATCCACATTATTTTGCCTGTGTTTCTTCAGAGACTCCATTCTGATTCTTCTTTCCCTGTTACTTTCTGTAATTCCTCCCAGAGTGCACTTCCAGATTTACAATCAAAAATTATTAGGAAATTTTTGAGAGAGACCACTGAAGCTATCAAGTCACTGGTATACATTCCTAGGACTTTGCAGTGCATCATAGAGATGAATATAACAGACAGAGAGGAAGTATCCATGGTAGAAAGGTGCCTTCTGTAAAATATGTGCCCTCTAGTCCTTTCATATTCAGATTTTCAGTCATTGTGACTCTCAAGTGGTTTTAAGTCCAATGGATTACCACCACAACAATTTGTCTCCTTCCTCCGTTGCCTGTCTGCTGATTTGCAATGGGTCTACATGTTTTGCATCCCCTGTCTGAAGCACAAAACAAGGCCTAGTTTCCAGCTGATGTAACTTCATTGATTTGAGGCTGGTACACTATACACCAAAGGTGACCCTCACCTGTGAGACCATGTCCAGAAAAAACAATGCAGGATGGAGAATCCCAAAGGTGTCCTTTCTCTCTGGCTTCCCAGGATGTTGCACCATTCTGAAGGCAAAGCTGTTAGTTAAGATATTTTGGGTCTTTTTAAGCCCACCTAAGAAAGCCCCCAGATTTGAATTTTATTCCCTTCATCTGTTTTATATCTGTTCCTTAATTCAACAATCATCAATAAGACTTAGCAGGGAATATCTGCTGAATGTGAATGCTGCCAAAAAATTCATATTAAAGATGGTCACAACTACTTTATCAGTGCTGTTCATACCCTTCCCTAGGACTTGCTTCTGTCAGATCTGATCTGATCATAGACGGGGTTTGGGATTAATCTTTCTCAATGTTTCCAGCACTTCTTTTGATTCAAATATTACATAACTATCATTGATTACGAACTTGTTGATTCTGTCTTGGTCACACTGCATGGAAACTGATCTAATTCACTACAGCTTCATGGCTTTGTGCACATACAGAAATGATTTCAAACCATTATGCTATACATTGAACAGAAAATTCTCTCCTCTTCTAGCTGCACTTCTAGTTACCTAGAGCTACGCAACGGTGCCGACTCCACTGCCCCCATCATTGCCAAGCTGTGTGGAGGTTTGATGCCAGGCTTGCAGAGATCCTCAGGAGCTGTCATGTACCTGAGGTTCAAGTCTGACAGCAGTGCCACGCACGTGGGATTCAATGCTAAATACTCCATCGGTAATGCTTGCATTTATCAATTTCTCTGATTTCAGAGATGATTTTGGCCTCAAGTGTCAGGCTTTTGTAATAGGGCTTAAATCATGCCTGTGAGGTGGACTGACAGATATGTGCCTCTTCTAATTAGTGTTAGAGCTAAGGCATCAGAATCATCATATGGGTTAACATCAGCGTGTTCTGCACCTAGCAAGAGGTGAAGATTATGGAAACAGGAATAGGAAAGTGCTCATAGATCTGCAGCAGTGGAAAAAAAGACTGGATAACCTCTTGTCAAAGACAATTATCAAATGGGCAGTAGAAAAAAAGGTCAATGTGGATAAAGTCATGTAACGTGATTTGATTTTCAGCATGCAAAATTGGTGTCACTTTCATGAGCAGGATCCTGAAGGGGAATGCAAAGATCAGCTGAGAGTTGGCAGGAGAAGAACAAATTAGGAGCTTCTCTATGTAAACGTAAATCAGTCTATAATAACAATGCTGCTAGACAAGCAGAGGCAGCACAACAATGGACTGAAAAAAGGAACTAACAGTAAGAACCATTATTTGTCAGCTGGGAAAAGAAATACTTTAAAATTATTTGCTCTCAGGCTGCAAAAACAGGATTAGAAAGCACTAGCAAAGTTTTAAAATTAAATAAAAAATAGTCTTTGATCAAATTCAGAAATATGCTACTTTTTTGGTTTTGATAATGTTAATAATCTTCAAAGAACAGCAGCTATTATGTTAGTGTCACTCATAAAGAAAGTCTAGGACTGTTAATTTCTTAAAGGCAAAGTAGTGGACTATATTGCTTTACACAGAATTTTGCTGATTGTGCTAGATCTCAAACACTTAATCCAATAGAGTGTGCTCTCACATTTCTGAATGTGAAAACTGAAGCAACTTGCAAGAAAATATTGTTAGTAGATGAAGCCACAATTTATATTTATCCATAACAGATTTACAGTATCTCAGCTGTATACCAGTCATCCTGGAACAAAGCACTTATCACTCTGAAGAGCAGACAGTATGAACAGAACTGTTATTGCCACGAAGAGATTGTAACTAGCAGACACACAGAATACACTGTAAAATCCAATAAATTCCACCTGGGAATATTATTTGCTGTAAGCCTTAGTATTATGAACTTATGTTTGCAGGTACCACCGAGAAATGAGCTTTCAGAGAGAGAAAATTAAAAATAAATAGCTGTTTCCCAAATTGTGCAGTGATCCCTTACCAAGGCATCATAAGGAATGGAATGGAAACAGGAAGGGACCACAGGAAAGAGAAAAAGAGTCTGAACCATAGCTGTAGGCCCAAACCAGCAGTCAACTTCTGTCAGTCATACAAAATTTAGATCTACATTTAGCAAACTAAATTTCTTTATAATTATCTGATACAGCTTTCCAAGATTTTGTGGTAAATATGGACACGGGTAGAGATTAGATATAGACCTTGAAATCTGTGAGTTTATTCAAAGTAATAGGAGGTATGACTGAGAGGAAGGGATGCTTGCAATGGAAGGGGGTATGCGAAAATAAGCTAACTAGGGCTAGTTGAATTAGAAGGAGAATGTGGAAGATTTTTAACTGGAAGGCAATTCCTATTTTATTACCACAGTTAGAGAACAAGTCAGTTGTGCCTTAGCTTTAAGTCTTGTTTAGGAGAAAGGTCATCTCTCTGAGATCCTTCAGTCAACCAAGCAATGTTCTTCCTTTTGCAGCTCACTGTGGCGGGACAGTGATCGGACAAACTGGCATCATTGAAAGCACGGGGTATCCTGAGCTTCCTTATCAAGACAACCTGCTGTGTGAATGGTTTCTGCAGGGTCCCAGGGGCCACTATCTTACCATCAGACTGGAAGACCTAGATATTCAAAACTCCTCCAAGTGCACAAATGACTTTGTGGAGATCCGAGAATACAATGCTTCTGGTCTGAGAATTATTTCGGTGTTTGTCTTCCCTTCCCTAGTACTACTATGAAACCTCACCAGAGGTTCCTGAAAGCATTTCCCTTTGGGTACAAAGTGAGCCTTTTCAATGTACAGTATTTGCTTCTGTCTGCCTTGCTGGCTGAAGCAAAGTAAGGCAAACAAAACCTCTTCTATTTCCAGCAATAACTTGATTTTACTAGTTTACTCCTGCCTGTCTGGTTAAATTGGAAAGTGATCCTTCAATATAAATATAAATAATATATTGATATAAAATTGTCTTCCTGTATTTGATTTTTGCAGGAAATTTGTTGGGCAGGTACTGTGGTAATACTCTTCCTGATGCTGTGGACACCTCTGACAGTTTTGCTTATGTCAAGTTTGTCACTGATGGATCAGTCAATGCCCGAGGATTCAGACTGCGCTTTGACTCCAGTACTGAAGGTTGGATTTCTAAGGTTGCAAGTTACTTTCAGGGAAGCAACATATACCACAGACTATAACTGCACTAGTACAGATTATATTGTAGATCACTTATTCTTGGAGTGGTGTGTATTTGCTCTTAAATTTAAACTCTGGGGGAAGTATGAACAGAGCTCTCTGATCACTACTTAGCTGAGCTGAAACTGAGAGGCAAGCAGTCTCCTGCTATAATGGATGTTGCCATCAGTGGTAGGTCTCACACAATGAAGCACACTCTTCCACACCTTTTCTGTCCAGCGATCAGTCCAGGGATGTCCTAACATACCCTCCCCACATCCTTCTTGATGATGAGGAAGGTAAAGAAATGCTGTGATTTTCCTGTATGTTATTCTGTCCCTCTGAGGTGAGTGGTGTTCTTAACTCTCCCTAAACCCAATAGTTTTTAACCAATAGGTTTTAAGCAGAATTGCAGAACTGCAGAGCCATTGAGGTTGGAATGGACCTCTGGAGATGAGCTAGTCCAACTGCTCTGCTCAAGCAGGGCCAGGTAGAGGAAGTTGCCCAGGACTGTGGCCAGTCGGGTTTTGAATGTCTTCAGGGACAGAGACTCCAAAACCTCTCTGGACAACCTGTTCCAGTGTTCAACAACCCTCCCAGTAAAAAGTGTTTTCATATGTTCAGATGGAATTTCACATGTTTCAATTTGTGCCCATTGCCTCTTGTCCTGAGCACAATGACTTCAAAGAGCTGCTCTGATCATGACTAAGGACATAGACCTACTCCTGCTTCACACTTCTCTTTCACATTCTTTAGTGCCCATGCAATGCCAAAATATGGCTACTTGTTAAGAAATTCTTTGTGGTAGTGGTCTTTAAAATATCTCCTGCCAACCCTTCTTAACTCTTTCCAGCTCATTTAAAAGCTCAGCTGAAAGCTTCTGTATTCTTCGTGTTTGCTTCTGCAATAAAATAACAGAGGGGGAAACAAACTCCAAAAGAATGTTATTCCACTCCCAGACCCCATTATGCAAACATAGAAGAGAAACTGTATTAGCAAAACTTTAATGCAGGTGGATACACAGATTAGACTATTCTGCAGGGTGAGGGTGAGGAAAGGGACTAACTCTCCCACTGCACTCCATTAAACTATATCTCTGTATTTTAAAAGGAAACCAAGTGTAAGCTGGTAAATTTATACCATTAGTCTCAGAAGAAAAATGCACTCTATACCCAAGACCTTTCTTTCCACAGAGCACAATTTGATATTCATAGCAAAGACAGGAAAAACACAAAATAACTGTACTGAAAAAGTGTTGCTTAAAATCCCTGAAAGCTTTTTCTCTACCTCTGTTAACCAGCAGAGGAAAAACACATCCTTCATCACACGCACTCTAAGGCGCTGCTTGGTCTGTGTAGCTCTGCTCAGTCACCTGAGAGGCAGAAATGTCTCAGTCCTGCCTCAGCGAGAGGCTTGTATCACTTGACATCAAAGCCTGTGGGTCACTCAGGCTTCTGAAGCCTGGCATGAGCCCTTCAGATAAGGGAATATTAATAATTAGATTAAAAGGAGTTGCTATGCTCAGTTAATATTCAACTACATTTATGGCTGAGTGATAAAGACTGGCAGGAACTTAGTAGTTTGGACAAACATATGGACAGGATAAGCATATCAAATCAAGCTCTCAGAATCTCTTTTTCTTGCATTATTAATGTATTTTTGCTATAACTCTATAAGCAATGCTTTACTCTAAGAAGTGTTCCAATATTTGGGTATTTCAGAATGTGGTGGGGATTTTACTGCTCCTGTTGGAACATTTACTTCACCCAACTATCCGAACCTATACCCACATAATCGAGTGTGTGAATGGAGGATCACAGTGGCAGAAGGCCGACGTGTGACTCTAACCATTAATGATATGAAAACTGAAGAACACTGGAGGTGCTCATCAGATTACGTGGCTGTGAGTATGGGGCGTGAAGGCAGAAAATGCTCTTCCTAATCCCTTTATAGAGCATTAATGGACATAATAGAGCTGAAATGTTATTTATAGGTCTACAACTGGTTTTAAGACAAATCATAATTTAATCCAGGGAAAACAGATAAATGAGAGAAAATTAGCTCTGTAGGGCATCTAAACTCATCTGCTTGTTTTAGAGTATAGAAATTTTGAAATTATGGTCCAGGCAGAGGGGAGGACTTGAAGAAATCATTGGAATTTGCTCTTTATCCATTATGGAAAAAAGCTCTGGGATTTTTGAAAGCTCTGTCTCTTCTCTGTGGACACAAAGTCCATCAGTCAGTTCCAGGTCTCTTTTGACTGTGGAGGTTGTTACTGCTGTTGTTACTTATTGTTGTCAATTAAAAAAAAATAAAAATAAAAAGAAAGAGAAGAAGCTAGAAATTGCAACAAATGGCTACTACTGTGTCAGACCTTGCATATTCTGAAAGAAAGACAGGGAAAACCCAGGAAAGGTTACCTCTTTATCACCTCCCATTTCCAGAAAGATAGATTTTGGTTATTTTATCATGGTTATTTTAGATTTTTGGTTATTTAGTGCAAAAAAAAAAATCAAACCTGGCACACAGAACTGGACCTGGTCAGATGTAAAAATGCCTCAAATATATAATTCCTCTATGCAATTGCAGGAATGGGAGATTTAGCTGTTTCGCATTTGTTCAGATTAGCAGTGCAAACACAGGAATTAGCTTTAGTATGATCAGAAGCTAGCCCATGCACAAGAGTGAGGAGGTGAAGTTCTCCCTTGTGATTTGTAGATGATCTTCCCCTTGTTTTCCTTCACAGATGCTTTAGACAGACCATGGGGAGCTGGCTTTTTATCGATTAATGAAGTCATGATCTCTTAAAGGAAGATCTGTCCTGCCAGCTTTTGTGCCTTCAGCACTCTAACATATTCCAAATCTCAGTGGGAAACATCATTTCTGCCTCACTTGCACTGCTGAGATAGTAGTAGAAAGAAGGAAATTAACTCCTAGGCTAAAGGCTGTAAGAAAGAAACTGAGCAAAATGCATCTGGATCATCAAAAAGTGAAATGTTTGAATTAATAAAAAATGCCCACCAGCACTAAATATGTTGGAGGAGATTTTTGATAAAGATGATGTTGAAGAATACAAAGACAATCATTTGAAATGGAATTAATATGATCAGTAGCTGGCATTATTAAGTGACTGGAGATATAAATATTGAGCTAAAATACAGTTTTTCCTAATCAAACTGTTTCAATTTCTGTTTAAAAAAGAAAAAAAGTTTGAGAGAGGGAATATATTTATGTTTTGCCAAAATAAGCAAGGTATGTTTTATATTTTACTTCAGAACGTCATCCACTCAAGGCAATGAAAGTTTGTTCCAAGGTTTTGAGTAGATTTGGGAACTAACCTGCTGGGAGGGACATCAATGAACCTTGAATTGAAGATGTGAAGCACTGTTACATGATACAGGAGATGCTCCTAAGACTGTATTTTGATCTCATAAGAGTTTATTTTGACCCAACAGGTTTACAATGGCCTCAGACAGAACTCTCCCCGGCTGGCCAAGCTGTGTGGTGAAGTAAATCCAGGCACTGAGGTGAAATCCTCTGGAAACACAATGAAAGTAATTTTGGTGACAGATATGTCTCGTGCAACCAGAGGCTTCAGTGTGTCATACACATCTAGTGAAGATGCAGGTAGTGTGTGTTTTTAAATTAAGTGATTGATCTTTGGTGAATCATTTCATAGCTAAAGTACTGGCACATGTCAAAAATGACCTAAACACAAAACAGTTCTCTGATAACTTTTTTTCTGCCTTACATCTCTGGATGGGCATAGATCTATATATTTAATTAGTTGAAAAGACTTGAAAAAATGGGGAATCTCTGGGAGTTATGGACTTCATGTGCCTGTTATGTCCAACTTCAAGTGGAAAGGACAACCTCTGTTATGGATCACACTCCTTATTCTTACTACTGATTTATGGTTTTGTACTTAGTCTTGAGTAAGACACGGTCTGAAGTGGCCTTATTCCATGAAAAGATCCAAAAACCATAGTGCCATAGACAACTTGAATAATTCAAGTGCTTTTTTATTACGCAGGGGGGTAATTAATTTATTGTAGCTTGCGAAAGAGTGCCGCTAACCTACTTTTGCAAGCTCAGCCTCCAGAGAGGAGGCAGCTGACAGAGCCTTACTACCACAGCCCTGAGTCTTTCAAACTTGGTTTTCCAACTGTGCCCCCTCCAAGCATCCTACTGTAGCATGAGTGTGCTGCTCTTGAGGGTATGTTCCCGAAAAATCTTGAGTCTAGAATTAGGTAATGGGTAGGGCTGAGCAATGCTGAACTGGAGCTGCAGTGGGATTTTTCAAAATGTTCAGTAATGTTTCTTGTATTGATGGTGCTGCTGAAATATTTTATTTGATACCACAAATAATTGTTGTTACTTTGCTTTACATATGTGTTTTTAAAGACTTGCCAATAAATTGTGGGACACTAAGCAAGAATTCTCTTGTCCACAGCAAAAACTATAAAAAAGGAAGAAGATGGAAAAAGTTCTGATCTAATCAATACATATGCTTGCTGACATGCATGTATCGGGGCAAGATTTCTCTTCATACAAGAATTATTACTATTTTTAAATAAATTACATTTTGTTTCTGCAGTTTGTGGTGGAACCCTGATGGGATATGCAGGTGGGAATTTCTCTTCTCCTGGTTATGATGGTGTCAAAAATTACACAAGTAACCTGAACTGCGAATGGACCATTGAAAATCACTCCCACTATAATTCATCCATATATATCTCTTTTGAGGATTTCCACTTGGAACATCACCAGGACTGCCAGTATGACTACCTGGAGTTACGAATAGGTTTGTATGTTCAGCAGGAGAATGGATTAAACCTATCAAGATTCCAGTTGTGCAACTGTGTTCGTGCCAGATCTTGTTCATATATATTTGCAGAGAGTGATTGTTGTAAATTTGAGAGAGTGTTCACATGCATGCCTTCCATGTTGCCTCCTAGACCAGAAGTGGGATTTCACTGCCAGAGCAATGGATGCATGGATTTGGTCACCCTTTCTTCAGGGGAGAAAATGGAAAACTGGATAGGTATCTTGAGGGGGTAAATTGTTTTGGTGGTTGCAATACACACCTGACTCTCTTTTTACAAGGGACAATACAAATTTCACTTAATCTCCCTTGAAAGATGGCAGTCAGGAGAAGCTGAAGTCATCAAAACAATTTATTTGGTCCACAGCCCATTCTCTCCCTGTTCCTGAAATATCTCCAGGGACAGCAAGAGTGGAATAAAGAATGCTTTAATTATTCACAGCCTCTGGGCTGCATACCCACTTCATACCCCACTTTTGCAATCTATAAGATGATTCTCCAAAAACAAATCCATATTTCCTGTGAGACTGCATCACAAAATATAGACTAAAGCATTTAAAAGGAAAACAATCACAGGATTAATGCACCAGTAATATCTCTGCATATTTGAGCATCTTTAGCTTTAGAACAAGCAACTGGAAATGTCATATGAAAGTCACTCAGCTAATGCCAAGTGTAGTATGAAAGCTCCAGCTGTCTTCTTCACTGAGAGGCTGTATCTGTGAGTGCCAGAGAGAGCAGGTTCTAATTTACCAGGAAATCATTTCTAAAAGGGAGGGGAGGGGGGGTGTGAGTGCAGGAATCTGTTACATCCTTATTTGCATTAATTTGAACTTGGTTGTATAGCATTGGTTTGTCCTGTGTAGAGCCAAAGCATGCATAGCTGCGTAGCCTAACAGTTCCCTCCTACATATGCATTGGAGCTGGGAAATAATAGAAAGACAACTCAGAGAAAAAAATAATAAAATATACCTGGTCCGTTAGTCATCAGTTCCCACTACTCTCACTTTATGGTGAACCTCAGGCCTCCAGGCAATACAATCAAAGGAACGAGGAAAAACATAGTCTTCGTTTGCTCTACACAGTTTTGTCATCTAAATAATAATGTTCATTTTGGCCATACTAATGGATCTTCACTTTCACAACCCGTCTCATGTCAAAGGCAGAATGCCCTAATTCAGCTGTGTATGCTGACAAGTAATGTTTAATGAACACTGTAAATAGTGCAGAATGTCACTAAACTCAGGCAGGTGCTATTTAAGACTCTCAACAGAGCAGATGTGAATTTGGGGAAATGTCCAATTCAAAAGTAAGTTACCTGAGAGACCCCAAATGAAGATGAGATCATAGAATCATAGAATGCTTTGGGATGGAAGGGACCTTTAAAGGTCGTCTAGTCCACCCCCCCTGCAATTGGCAGGAAGATGTGTAAAATTCTTTCGAGTTACCCATACAACACACTTAATGGTACTGAACAACAAAAAAAAAGCAGCGGATTGACTTTGTGTATTCACTGGGAAATATGTAATCTAAATAGAAAACATAAATATTTCAAATTTCTTAGGGTAAGGGTTTATATTAAATTATTATCAGGCACGTGCATGTAGTCTGTACATGGTAATACAGCTAAGCATATTGCTACAGTGAAATATAGTCCTAAATTTTGGCTTTTGTGGAAGACTCTTGATTTTGTCTTTCAGACCATTCCCTTCAATTTGAACCAAATCTTACAGCACAGTCTTTCTGTTTACATTTTCTGTTTATCAGCAGTCTAGATCTCTGGCCAGCTAGCCATTCATGAAAGCAGTGATTAGTGTCACTTTTCACACTGTAGAGACTGAGTAACCTGGGTCATATCTGTCACATAGTGAATCACCTTGTAAGAAGTGCAAAAAAGAAAAAGCACACTTCACATTTTAGTGCTCAAAGCAGTTATTACTATTTTTTCCCAAACCATAATTTATCACGAACATCTTCTGCTTGTACAGCTCAGTATCATTTTTATTGCGTGTTAACAAGACAGGTTTTAGCATTTCTCTGTGTAATTTACATTAATAAAATTTTATTATATGTCATCTTTTATCCCTGTGCTTCAAGGCATTTCAGATGGTGGCTGAGTCACTATATATGAGAGAAAGATGAAGTTACTCAGCCATGTTACTTGGAATAACTGTGAAAGGGCTTTGAAGAGCACCCAAAGTTTATCCCTCCTGCTCTATTGCCTTCTTTGCAAGAACAGCCTGCCACTCTGCATGGAGCTAGGAGTTGCTTTTGAATGGAGACTTTTAAGACCAGCAGCCTGCTGTTATTGGAGAAGTAAACTTAGGAATAGCATTGCCTGGATGACATGAGGGTCACTATTACAGTTATTTTCCTTCTCCCAAGAATATATCAGTAATAAACAGAAACCGATACTTCTACCAATGTGACGGATAAGAGCTTACACCAACATGAGCAAACATTCAGTGTCACAGAAGTGCAACGGCCTGTGTTGTGCTTTCCTTTTAGGTTTCAATGATTTCAGCAAATGCTGGCATTTTTTTTGTCATACAGAGAATGGTATGTTGAGCTCCCTAGGAAAGAGATGCCCGCTATTAATACAGCAATGACAGCTTGTTCATGGATGAAGCACGTCCCTATATGGTAGAAAACTCAAAATCCCTCTTGACTCTAATGAGGATGTCACAAACACCTAGGATCAATAGGCCTTCATGCGATCAGGAATCTCTTCCACTGTTCTGCCCCAAAACGTCTGCAGTTTTGGGGCACTTTCTGTGTTTTCAGATCTGACAGGTCATACAAAATGGAAGCGTGCAGGATGGCAGGGAAGGGAGAGAAGGAGCCCAAGATATTAAAGGGATCATTAATACAGCTTTGGAGAGAACTCCTCGTTGTCGAGATTTAGATCCCAGCAATGAACTGCAGCACTCTACCTATACTCATAACAAGTAATCAGTTATTAAGTGTGATATGGACTTTTCTCTGTTTTCTAGTCAAAATTAAATGGATGTTTGCCCTATGTATTCCTTTACGATATTGTAGCTCTTTTAGGATTCAAAAAGTGTACTTTTTTCTTGCTTTACTCAGGGGATGCTGATGGAGAATTAATATCCAGACTTTGTGGTCAGGCTGCACCATCTGTGCCACTAGTCATAGCTGCCCCCCAGATCTGGGTACACTTTGTAAGCGATGAAAACACAGAAGATAAAGGATTCTTGGCCCATTACACGTTTGAAGGTAAATGGCTTGATAAACTGTTGCCCTTGCTGGCTGAGGCACTTCTGGGGAAAGCTGCCATTCATTTGGTGGTGCTGAGAATACACACTATGGGATCAACTCTCAAAGAGGTCCTCAAAAGTTACACAGTGCCTGCCACTATTTATATCCATCTAAAGCAAACATATGCTAGTAATTGAACTTTCAGATTTATTTTCTGCCTCACTGTTCCCATTCCCTGAACCACATTTGAGTTTTTGCAATGCAGTGCAACACTCAGAACAGCTGGTTGCTCTTGGGAATAGGGGTGTAACAGGTAACACCGGCCAAGTTTGGCTTACTTCAAATAGGCCTCCAGAGTGCTAGGATGGCTGAAATGCATTCTGCTGCTTGAACCTTTGCACTCATTTTGAAATCCACATAAAGCCAAATCAGTGCAAATTACACCACTTTGCCATTTACATGCCAGCACAACTATTCTCCCTGTCACAGCTGAATTTAGCCTTGGTGCTTATCTAGACACATCAGCAAGTTTTTGACTTGATTGTGTTCGTTCAAGAATGGCACTGGTTTGCTTAGGAGTCTGAGATAAATAAATGGAAGATAAGGTGGAAGAGGCAGCAGTAAGTGTCAGCTGGCAAAGGTTCTGCAGAGCTATATTAAGTATCAGAATAAATGCAAAGTTTCAAGGTCATTGCATCTGTTTACTCACTATTCAATGACGAAGATTTTAAAACTTGGATTTTCCCAGAGAAATTGTTCATCCTTATCTATATCAGTCCAACTTAAATATATTTTAGTACTATTACAAGCTGAATAATCTTCCAGTCATTTGCTTACAGTGTTCAGTTCCTAAAATGTACTGAAATGTTACTTTTTTCTTCAGCATGTGGTGGTATACAGTCAGGTGAAAGGGGAGTTATCTCAAGTCCTAACTACCCAGAGCCTTACAGCAACCTGAATCGCTGCTCCTGGTTGTTGGAAGCCCCTGAAGGTGAAACCATCACTGTGAGTAACACAATGCCATGATTGTGGGCACAGCTGGCAGTGCGAGAAGCACCCTCTGAATCTTGAGGAACACGTTTGAGACAATTTGAAAAATCAGAAATGTGGAGGAATGAAATATCTTCCCATCTGCCTTACTTAAGGAAGAGAGGGAAACAAAGATAACACAACCAAACTAAATTGTGCTTTTTGAAAAGCAGAAGGATCCTAGTCTAACTTGACCTCAAAACATAGCACCGACTTCTCCTTTAAACAATGACTTTCTATGTTTAGGAAACTAAAATAACTCATATTGTTAGATGTGCATGGATATTCTCACTATCATGAGAATAAACATGAGGCTGAAGTTTTTTCATCTCTGGAGAAAAGTTGCAAGCTACTAGAAAGTTACTTTTGTGTCTTAATGGTTAGTCTGCAAGATAACATGATTGCTGGTACAAATTACGCCAATGAGATGCTACTCTTGTTTCCCAATAACTATTAATGGGCTACCTGAGGTGCTACTTTCTTGAGCCAAACTGCTGAGAGACCAATTTAAGCACCTTTATGACGAAGGAGAACTGAACTTCACTCACTGGATTATTTGACTCATCCTTTGAAGAACAGGTCCAATCAATGACATTTGAGATCCAGGTCAGAAAAATATCTGAAAAGCAATTTTGTCAAAACAAATTGCAGATTTTCATATGTCATGTCTTTCACTAATTTCCCTATCATGTTTTCCTTATTTACAACTACAAAAGTATTTCTTAGAAATGCAAACCCGTAGTCCTAATTATTCTGCTGCATGATATTCTGACCACTGCCTAGGTACTTATTTCAGGAATACAGGATTATTTTAGTAGAACACAAAATTTCTATTGAATCTGCAAATTTGTTTAAAGCAGAACTAATCTTAATCAGATGGAAGTAAATTTCTATTTTAAAAAGACTGAGTAGCAGCCCCCCTCAGTGAAGGCAGACCAACCTTTTCCAGTAAAAGCCACCAGTTTCAGTTGCTGGTAAAGTTCCAAACTTAAACCATTTGAGCTAAATTTGTATTTGGTCTTTGCCTCAGGCAGAGTTCTTTTGGAAATGAATACACACAAAAGTTACAGGAAGAAGTACTGTGTATTTGCTAAACTTTTCTACAAAGATCTCAATCCTGGAACTGGCAAAAAAAAATTATTAGAAGAGGGCCAGGCAGTCATTAGTGTACATCAATATTTCAACATCAACAAATCCAGGAGTCTACTGGATCAGTAATCTAAATCTTTGAACTGGAAATCTCACCCGTGTACATATCCCTCCAAGGACAAATGGCATTAGTGTGGGAGGGAGACAAGGTCAGAAACTGCCTGCCCAGCCCAGTCTATTTATGTGATGCATCCAGGGCCACAGGAACCAACCATGCAACTGTTTCTCTCAGATTTAATGGAAACTAGCAATATTTTTAGCAACTGTTAAGTATTCTGATTCAAAATAATAAGAAAAAAAATTCAAGGCTTTCTGCTTACATAGCTATTTATATTTGAATGTGCAACTTCAGATTTCGTGACCAGAAGCCTTGAGAGCAGGAAAGTGGTTCAACACCTGCACATATTCAAGACCGTTTTGAAGCACATACTTAGGTTCAAACATATGGTTAAGTCCCAATAATGCCAGTTTTGAACCTGTGCGTTCCTCTTCCATTTCTGTCTTCACACTAAGTAGCTGCTGTTATAGTGGCAAGACTCCAAGCAATATTTGCAGGAAAGCATCAAGGCGAAGTGAGGGTCAGATTTCTGAGCATACCCAGAAATCATTGTGCTAGGATGGCTATGGGATCTGGCTGGAATTGCTCTAACCCCTCTGCTGGTGTGGCTGGTGTTAGCTCCTGAATGTTGCTTTTGTGTGTTGCAGCTTACTTTTACAGCCTTCCACGTTGAAAATCATTTGCTTTGTAAGTGGGACTCTGTTACTATCCTGAATGGCGGCTCTCCTGGGTCTCCTGTCATAGGAAAGTATTGTGGAAACACATCTCCTGGGACTATTCAGTCTGGTTCCAGCAAGCTAGTTGTCATCTTTAACTCTGATCACTCAGTTCAAGGAGGTGGCTTTTATGCAACATGGACAGCAGAATCTCTAGGTAAGAGAAAAAATACTGGTTTTGTCAGGTCTAACATAGTAGTACCTCATGCCTATATAGCACTTTTCAACCACAAAATGAAATAGGATTCCTCCTCTTCTGTTTGCCTTCTTAAAGAACAAAAGAAATATATGCCAACATCTTCAGCATTCCGCAGAGAAACCAGCACCAAAAAAGTCAAGTATTACACCAGTATTGTCTGATCTCACACAATGAAATCAAATTTGGACCGATTTAATACTTTTTAAGCCTCCCACTGGCGGTTTCTTGATATGTGTAAATTGATACCATGCCCATTATCCTCCCAGCAGTGGTATCTATTGTCAGTGACTATGAGACATTTCATTTCTTGAATAACAATTGTTTCACAGTTTGATTTGGTTTAAACACTTCAAACTAGAAAGAGCTCAGTTTCAAAACAGAGAGGCAGAGAGAACTTCTCAAAGAGCACATGTGACAACAGCCTAAAACTCTTCCACTTTAGTGGAGATGTTGGTACACTTTGGAAGGTGGTACACATGCAGGATTGAATTGGGACATTTTAAAAAGCTACCTTCCCTCTGTTGAAATTATCATCTCTCCAGATTGAAAAAAAACCCCAAACGGTAGCTCAGCATTTGTACACTGTCCTTCAGGAGGTGACTGAAGGCAGGTATAGATGTGCTGGCTGGTGGCAGGGAAGAATTCACTGTGCCTTTCTACCTCAGTACAGAGCTGACAATGTGTTCCCTAGTGTCACTTCCAGCTGCAAACCTTCTGGCTGATGCCGATCAGCTTTCCATCGGTTAATGATCTAGCAGTATTCACACAGTCAGTTGATGGAGTGTCGTCTTAAACGTATCAGTAGTCTGTGCTTGCTGTCACAAGCAGGTTTTTGACACTTCTCCTTGTTGTCACTGGAATGTCATGTGCAAGGAAGGCCACTCTTCAGTGATGTAGTAGACATTAGCATACACGTGCAATGTGCATAGTTGGTATTCCCTCTGTGAAAGATTTCTTTTTTTATATACCTGGTGTCCTTTCCTCAGCTTTCTTCTCATTTGTTCACTGAGAATCTCTGGGTTTACATTCTGTATGTGTGAGCAAAACTTGGCCTCATATCCTTCTAAACACAATTGCCATTATCTAACATAGCAGAATGAAAAATAAAACCTTCCTTTTAAAGCTAACGTATATATTTTAATTAAGAGGAAAAGAAGTAGAATGTTATAAAGCTTCTTTTGCTCTTTATTCATCCTTTTACTACATCGTCACTGAAATAGTAATGGGTTGCTAGTACTGTACGCATAGCACTAGTAAATCATTCTTGGCATGGTATTTGCAAGTATGTTTCAAATTAACTAAACTTATTATGTATAAGAACATGAGCTGTCACAGAGCCATGACCAACTATTCCCCCTTATAAATGAATCTGTTAACAATTTTTAAAGGCATGTTTTTCAGCCCTCTCTGTAATCCCACTGAGATCCACAGGGCTGCCTGGGCTGGAGGAGAAGTCACCATTTTGCCCTGGGTAAACGGATGTAGCTTGAGTAGATTCACACGTGGAACTGCATTATTAACCTGTTGCAGAGTGAGGAAAACAAGGATTTGGCAGTAGATTGATTTTTTTTTTTCCCCAGGGTACTTCTCTGAATGGCTGTCAGTCATGATGTGCATGCTGTGGGGTGTGGGAAGGAACCTGCACAGTCTTGGGAGAAGCTCCTCATTAATGTATTTTTGACCCTCACTCTCTGTATGTCCTAATTGTCAGCAGCATATAGGTGGACCAGAGCAAAAGGGTATGAACTGGCAAGGAGAAGGAGCTTGTGAAGAAGAGAAAGTGAAGTACAAAGAGAGATCTCTAGAGTGTAACTACCTCCCTGCTGCAGGGGTGGGAGAAGGAAAATTAAGCAGAAGAGGGGCTAAATGAAATTTGAACGGGTGTCCGGGCTTTCCTCTCTCACTCTTGCAGCCACAGAAGCAAGCAGCCATTCAAAGCTGACACCAACAGGAAACATTTGAACACTTCTCTCACCTGTTGCTATTTTTTCCAGGATGTGGTGGAATCATTCATTCAGATAACGGTATGATCAAGTCTCCTCACTGGCCTCAAAACTTTCCCGTGAACACCAGATGCACATGGACCATCATTACGCATGAAAGCAAACACTTGGAGATGAACTTCCACAGTAACTTCCAGATCCCAGATAGCAATGGAAGTTGCCAGAGCAGTTATGTGAAGGTAAAACAATTGTTGGCATTAGATCAGCAGAGCAGTGCTTTAAGAAGTCATGATTCCAGAATCCTGTTTTGCAATCATGTCATAGTGAGCATTGTCAAGGGACAAAAATCAGGAAGTATAAACTGAAATCCTTGCACCAATACAGTCAATTTTCTGTATGCCTTGAGAACTGGCTTGTATATAGTTTTAATTTTTATCAGTTCTTGAGGTTCCACCTCCATCACCCTACATGCTGCCCCAAAAATGAAAAATATGAAAAAAGTACATGTGTCTTCAGAACCGGGAAATAATGAGGAAATATAATGTAAGGAAAAGACCTTTTCAATTACTCCAGTGAATAAAAAAACAGGAATGTGACACTATAATTCTACAAAACTTCTTTATAAGTATATAAACTGTCCAAGTTGCACTAATCCTTCTTTTTTTTATCTCAAAAAACAAAGATAGCATTCTTATCTTTCATAGGTTGTCAAGAACCACTTGTTTTTAAATCAATAGAATGGAGTGGACATGCTTTGAATTTTTCAGTGTCATTTTTTTCTCAGGCATTTGGCATATGTTCAGTGGTTTTGTGCTCATTTTCTCCACAGCAGTACAACTCCCACTTGAAGTAAAGGGCAAACATAATTTGACAACATGTAGGAAGACTTGAGCAGCTGTATGTCTGATCTGTACCAACTAACTTACAAATGACAGTTGCACTCTTTTTTTTAAGGCTGTGGAAAAAAATACTATTAGATTTGTCTTTTCATAGCCTGCTCCTCTGATTCATTGATGTAATATGTTACAATAAATTTCACTAATATGAAAGGCTTAATGCCACCCACTAGAGATGCTTTAATTTCAAATTTCTAAACTGTCTGGAATGACATGGTCAAAACTATGCCAACTGGAGATTTTCTCCATGAAGAAAAATCTGAAATTTTTGGTGATGTCCACCTCTGTTTCTGAATGTCCAGTTTGAGATGTATGAAGGTGTCTGGACATGAAGAAGTGCAGAACAGGTATAAGTTTCTTCCATTCATTCCAAGCTGAGCAGCCAAGAAAGAGGAATCCAAAATCAATAGTGACTTTGCAAAATCTTGGCCAGGCCATGGACTGTTTATATTAATCCTTTGAGCATCCATTGCCTCAAACACCTGGCCAGATGAATGAGGTTATTCATATGCCTACACTTACAGACTAACCCTTGGCTAACCCTTTCTAGGATGGTTGCTTAGAGCAATCACAATTTCATGTGGTTGTTCTTGTTCCACTAGACTTCTTTCAAACACATTATTTTAAAAACCAAATATTATTTGTTTTTAATATATTTTTGGTATAAAGTACCAGTAAAAAAACTGTTCAAACACATCGATGAAAAATAAACTTATTATTAGAATATTTTTTTTCTTTTTTCTTAAGGAGACATTTTAAATCCTTGGAAATAAACATCCTGATTTAGGAAATTATTTAAGGACTCAGAAACATCAAACATTTATGCCTATGTTTCATTTTATATGTGTGTTGAAATTCAGTGCTTAAACTGTGAGCCTCAAGTACATGTTTAAGTAATTACCTGAAGAGGGTTTCACTTAAATACCTACATAAACCTGCATGTGCTTCTTGAATGCATGGTTTGATTGAACTTAAATTGGTTATTGGTACAGTTGAAGTAATAGTAAAAAAAAAAAAAAAAAGTATATTTTTCTTTATTATTTTTTTGTGAATTATATTCTTTTTTTTGTTAACTTTCTACATGATTTGACACTTGTAATTGAACAAGTGAATGCAAAACAACAAAAATGGGAATAATTTTTGATTAGCAAGACTAGATATTAAGGATCCAGATCTTCCAGTTTTATGCCTCTATATTACCCTAGCACGACAGCTTTGATTTTTATTGACTTATGAATAATAGAAGGATTGCATTTAATAATTCATTGTATATGCAGATATTCATATTCATAGAGTGTATGGAGATAAGCTAGCAGAGACAAAATGGAGGTAGGTAATGATGTGCATAAAATATTTTTCTCTGGTTCCCTGGACCTGATCTATTTTGGCTCTGCTATCAGCAGAGGTTCAAGGAAATGACCTCCAGATGCCCTTCAGAGGTCCCTGGCAACCTAAGTTATTCTGTGATTGACTCCTCAGAGAAGTCTTTTTGTCTCCACTGGCTGTAGAGTGAACAGAGAGTGATTAGCTCCAATCTAGATCTCTAAGATTCAGTGTGAGATGAATCCTAACCCTAAGTCTATGGAAAGAACAGTTGCATATGCAATCCCGGGGGAGTTCCCACAACCTACATGGGCTTTGAAAGCACTAAACCGTTTCCAATCTGGGTTTGTCAGGTGTGGAGAGGAAATGATGAAGAAGAAGCAGCTTTGTTAACTACAGGATGTGGAAGTTCAGCTCCTGATCCTGTTGTTGCTCCAAACAATGTGATAACTACAGTATTTCAGTCTCAGGATGCTCCTGGGCCAGGTTTCTCTGCATCTTTCATAAGCAGTAAGTAACATTAAAGCCAGATGGCTGCTCTATTAGTCCATTTTGGATTAGTTTGATCTGTGTGTAGCAATTCAGACCTCAGTCCAACAAGGCATTGAAGCCTCTGCCCAGCTTTTGAAACCAAGAGTTTCCTTACTGAATGCAATGGAGCTACTGTGTGCTCCAGTGTTGGACTTGCCAAAGATCCTTCATGCAGCTATAACTTTGTAGCAATTCTTAGCCACCTTTGCCTTTTCAGTGTGCCAAAAAGAAATGAATAGGCTTTAAATTTTAAGAATTTGTTTCTCTTTAGTTAAACTGTTTGGAGGCTAAAGCTATAATCTTCTTAAAAAGCAAAAAGGATCTGCTCCTCCTCTAGAATTTTTATCTCTGTTCTTCTTTTCAAGGCACATGCTGAAACTGCGGTAATTTGTCCTGTGTATGATGTAGCCCATGTCCTTCACATAAACTGCTCTCAAGAGAAATGTCTTTTCACCACCTGCTCTGGCCTTTGCTTTGCTTTGTTGTATTTGCTTTCATGTAGCTCAAGTAGCATTTCTTGGGTGGGCCTCTCCATTTCTTTCACCATGGCCTGTACTTTGTGATGGTCAGACCCACCAGAGATGTAAGAGGTAGTGCTCAATTGCTGTCGGTTGTTTGGTTTTTTTGTAGGATGTTGTCAAAGGAAACCACTTTCCCTTCACTGTATTCAGATTAAAACAGTGAGAAATGAAGTGTTTAGAGGAAGACACTATTGAAGTATATAGAATTCTGAACTGAAACTGCTTTTGTTTTTATGTCTGCATTAATATTGTCAGTAATGACTAACAGCCTCTTAGTGGAGACAATCACAAGGCTTCATATGGCTGTTCCTAACCTTATACCAGCATTTTACTGTACACTGCACTCTTTTAAGCCTGTAGCTTAAAATAAAGAGAAACCCCAAGGCCATGCAAGTCATTAGGATCTGAAGGAGCTCCATGAAAATGAACAGTTCAGTGTGCTTGAGAAGTTCTGGGTGGCAATCCTTTCCTGCCTCTGCATGTAGCAAAGCAACCCAGAGAGGGCCCTACAGCAGACTGCATCCTCTTGGCTGTCAGGCATGAAGCAAAAATGGTACCACTTGCACTAACATGGGTATTTTCAAATGAGGCTAAACTGCTGATGTGCCCCCATAACTCCCTATCCAGTTCAGCTACATTTGTACGTACTAAGGGATTTTGAAAGGTGCAGGCTCCAAACCGATAAGAACGGCAGTGCTGTGTCCTTCTGGTCAGTGGGCTGAGGGGCTATGGCCTGGTCTTATCCAAGACATGCAAAGATATTGTGTGAGGCTGTAGGAAGGAAGGCCTTATGTTTCCCAAAAACACTGCTCTGTGTGTGTGTAAGACCTACTTTTGCCATCATGATATATACTACTCTCCCTGGTCTTTTGATCAGCCTCTTAAGGAGAGATTAGGTCCTTGTGTACATTATAGGTTTTCTCACTGCAAAACCGGAATGATGTTATCCCCTGGATTATAACTATGTCTTATTTATGTTTGCAGGATGCGGAGTAAATTTCACCAGCCCTGCTGGTCGTATCGTCTCTCCTAACTACCCTAGTCAGTACGATAACAACTTGAACTGCGTTTATATCATAGACCAGGGACCACAGTCACTGGTGATTCTAGAGTTTGAGACTTTCCACTTGGAAGGTAACTGGTTTTTCATAATTTCAGTATGTACTATGAAGTGTAACTTCTTACTTGAAAACATACCAGACTTCTATCATGGAAAATGGTTGATGGTTTAGTTTGCTGGTCCATTCTGAAAATCATTTACAGACAAACATTTACAGAGATAGTTTTCAGGGTTCAGTTTTGCATCACTGACGGCTTCCAGAAGAGTGAAGACAGATCTCACTCATTGAATATCTCGCGTCAATGAAGCTGGGAATTTGCCAGGTGGGTGGAGTATAAGAGTGAGTGTCGCCAATTTGGGTGTTTGTTCCTGTCCTTTTTTTTTGCCATCGAGTCTTATAATCTTTTTGATCTTAGGCCAGCTGTTTTGATTTTCAGTGTTTCTGTTTCCCTAACTGATAAAATGGATATAAATATACTCAGGTATTATACAAGAATGTATGAACATATAAATGTGAAACTAGGTGAAAGACTACAGTAGCTGGAAACCTATAAAAGTTGTTACCCTGTATATACCTATCAAGAAAAGTCACTTTTGAGATTTTCAAACTTGGCAGCATTTATCCAAGAAATAACAGGTATAATATCCTGGTCTCATTGGTGTGAATGGTAAAACTTTCCCAACTTTGATAGGATCAAATTTTTTATGGGTGGAGGTGATGTGATAACCCAGAGGGGCCAGTGTGTCCCAACTACTTGGGTGGCATCACATATTTTGAGGCCATCTTAATTTGATTTCCTTGAAGTCACCTAGACAAAGAGATTTTTGAGTAATTTGTTACTAACCTGGGGTGCATAATTTGAATTTTTCTTCAGACCAAATCATAAAGTCAGAGAATAGGCTTCCTTTATTTTCTTTTTAAGTGTGCAAACTGTTTTGAATTCAGAAGTATTCTGGTCCAAACTTAATTTTAGGTCTGAGACAAAGATTTGATATGACTATGATTTTATCGGAAACAGTTTTTTCATCTCCCAATACAAACTGCTACTTTAAGAATTTTTCTTTTTAAATGGAATGTAAACCACAGAAATTACATAATTTCTTTGTGATGTAGAAGACATTATTATTCAGCAGACACTCTAAATATTAGGCTGAATCAGATTATGCCAATTTTGACATCTCTGTGTCTATATTCTGTCTGTGCATTCAGTTAATTTATAAATGAACTCAAACTTTTATTATTAAGAAGGTTAAAGCAAAGAGGTAAGTGATACAGACATACTAATAAACATAGACCTAAATAAATGCTAAAAATATTCTACTTCTTGCAGGACAATTTGCTCCTTTATTGTTATAGGCTTCCTTAGGCTACACAAACTAAAAGTCCTTAGTCACATGAAAGAAAAGAACTTTGGATATGAGCTAAAGGACATCTGGTTACAAAAGAGGAAGTATGACACTCTCCAGTTGTTGATTGTTAATATTTTTCACAAAATCTTAAAATATAACCCTGCAGTAAAGAGAAATTACCTGGGTTTGAATTGGAAAGAAGATTGAAACCACAATCTTGCAAACTATCATGCAGAAGTGAAAATGTATTCAGCTGCCCCACTGAATATGTTTAGCACATGTGCCTATGGGTTTCCAGCATGAACTCCCTTAGTTCTTTTGCAAAGGCAGAGCAATGTTTGGCAGCATCTGTTAAAAACATTTCCAGTTATTCCATGTGCAAAGAAGCACTGCACCTGCTTAGTTTGTTGCTGAGTGTGGCCTTTAAAATCTTAACCATACTAGTACAGATGTTCTAGGTTGGGTTTTTAAAGTTTAGCTACATGTCCAATTAACATAATTTACTACCTATTTGACCTCTCAAAAGAAATCCAATTTTTTTTTTCATGGTTGGTTAGTAATGAAATGAAGTAACTAAAATAATGCCTGTAAGGCATACATATCTCATTGACTTTAACTGGTTGAGATATCTTTTCCAGATAATTAGAAGGCAGAAGGTAATTGGTTATAGTGCAGTGACACATTGGTACAAAATTGAATGACTTCACGGGTTAGTCACAGATCTCTGCTGTAGAGTAGTTATGTTTTCAATTATGATGAGATGCCTGTTCTGATCATAAAGAATGGCTCCAAATGAGGCAGTTAACCCACAGCAGTGATACAGTGTCAGTATCTGGAACCAAACGAACATGACACACATGTACTATGTATTAAATATGTATTAAGCACTAAATATAGCAAGCAACAGAGCAAGAGAGAACTGGAGGAAGCTGCATTTGTTGATTTTGTGATCAAAATTTAATCTAAATTGGCTGCTGCTTTGTAGGTAGAAAAAATGTTTTTATCTGACTTTGAGCCCCTGAAAATAAACATCTAATTTAGATTTATCATCTAGACTTATCTCCTCCTATAGTGAAGTGAAAAAATAGTGCTTTAAACCAAAAAGCAAACGTGTCGTACAGGTGGAATGAATTGCCTTCTGAAGGCCTCTCTCACTCATTACCCATTGACTATTCCAGGAAGCCATAGACAATAGCTTACACAAGATACTTAAGACTTAGGCAGCAAAACATAGGCAAGATTAACCCTATGAATGGAGTTTGGCTTAGTCTCTGTAATCTCCTTGCAGCCCGAAGAATGTCTTTTCCTGTGCCAAACTGAATATGGTTACAGAACCTCTCTTTTGATTTGCCTGTTTTGCGAAGCTGCATAGGTTGCTGTTTGCTTTGTGTAGTGCCACCTACATTGTTGTGTTTGGTTATTTTATAAAGAACCAAACAAATGGGGGTGAGTCTGTTTTTTCAGCCCCATTTGTGCAACAGTGATAAATGTTGTCTTCCGTCTGTCCTCCCTCCTTGGATCAAAGGTCTACACAAATCTAATGTATTAGAATTAGTCAAAAAAACTTATCTATCTTAGTAGACTTGCTATCTGTAGTATTTATACGCTGTCCATACAAAACAACTGCATTGTGTTGATACCATGTCAACCTGAAAAATGTTTTAATAACTTGTTTATTTCTCCTTTTTTTTTTTAAATGTGCAACTGTAATTTTGCAATCTGAGATAGGGTCACAGCTTCATTTTGGAGTCTTCTCTGTCTGCTTTCTCAGTTGTTACTAGGCAATTCAGAAAACAGACAGCTTTTGCAATAGATTATTTTGAAAGAGGATATATATATGAAAGACTTGTAAGTCCTTGCTTTCAAAATAGTATCTTGTGCTATGGAGCTGGTTAATATGTTTCACAGGAGTATATCTGCGTAATACTTTTCCTACATTAGTAATTACTAATTGTATTACCATTTATACCAGAAACTACAGTTGTGAACCAAACCCTCATTATTTTAAGTTTTACAAACTTTAAACAAAAAGACAGGTTCTGTCTCAATATAGAATGAAACAGAATCTATCGCTATAGACAGAGAGATGGAAAGAGGACATTATTATTAGTGATGATAGTTAGGGGCCCAAATTCGGTCAAGGTTTTTGTGCAGGCATCGTATCAAAGAAATGATGTTATGGAGAATAATAAGACTGGACAGAAATTTCTGCTAAACGGAAAGGAGACAACACAAAGGCATATTTCAAAATGTAATGTAAGGACAACTGAAGCTCTTATCATGTGAACTTTGGAGGCAGGAGTCAATGTATCAATGCTGAGCGGTACCAAGAGATGATAAATAGAGTGCAGATAGATAACAAAAAGCCTTGAAAGCAAATACATGCAGCAATTCAAAGAAAGAGGGATATGTTCATAACGTCAGGCCAAGTAATTGATCTCTCCAGCAGTATTTGGAAGAAATATTGTCAAGGCTAGAGGAACAAATGGTACACTATCCATGTTGGAAAAATTGCTGGTTTTTGGGTGAGAGTCATAGGTATGTGGAAGGATACAAATGAGTTTATCTTAAAGACAATAACTGGAAACACTTGACAATATTTACATCTAGCCTGGATGTGAAGACCTAGAGAGACACAAATCATAGACATGGACATAATGAGGGCAGGCAAAATGATGAGGCTGTAAAGAAAGAAGATGCAAGGGAAGACTTGAGGGGGTAAAAAGCTCTCCTATTGAATGGTTTTGTTGAGAGACAGAAATAAGGTTTTAATCTGAACAGAAAGAGGCCTGGAGGAGGGAAGCAGACTTCTGGGGTCATCAGCATAGAGATAGTAGTTGCATCTGTCCTTGCAAATGAGATTACACAGAGCTAATGTGGAGATAAAGAGAGAAAGACAGGAAAGGAGATGTCTCATTGAATCCCCATGGATGAATCAGAGGGGAGAATACAGTAATATCAGAAAGAGGAGCAAAAGCTCTTAGTAGACAAGTTTTATGAAGAAAAACAGTGCTAGCTATGTGGAAAGTGCCTGTCAGCTCAAAGAGGATGTGGGTCTGACATCTGGCTAAGAAAAGATCTCCAGAGACTCATGAAAGCTGTTCCATTGTAGTGCAAGGGACAGAAATTGGTCTAGAAAAGATCAAAGATGATAGAATTAGAGGAAATAAACCACAGAAAAGAATTGCTGATGATGTGCTGAGTATGTGTAGAGGCTGGAAGTATGACATGAGGAGATAGGATAAAGGAATCTGAGGCTGGGGATTATTTACAGAATAATGCATTTTAGTATGGTGAGAGATTAAGGAGAAGGGTAAACAAGTGACGAGTTACAGGATGGAGATCAAACAATCATCAGTCCTGCCAGGATTCGTGGGTCATAGACAATATTGGCCCAAACAATGGGGTTTCAAAGCTAGAAATTAAGCCTTTTGCTCACAGTCCTACATCAACCACCTTTTTCTTTCCAGTGCAGCAGTTCGAAACAACTTGTGACGGGTATTGTGGACCTTTGCTTTGCTAAGAAATCCATTTCACTTCATGCCTTTCTCCAAAATGTTTCCAGAAAGGGACCTGAGTTGCTTTCTCAAATCTTTTTGATTCTGAAATTGCACTTGTCTCTGTTTCTTTTTTTTCATTTCTTTGTATTTTAAAATTGATTATGTTTTTTTAATTGTATCATGTGATCAAGTATTCTCATAATAGAGTAGGACATGAAGAATATTTTTAATTAATTATTTTATAATTAACAGTGTAATCAGTTATCTGATGTGGCTGGTTGTTTTCAGCTTAGTTACTCTTACTAGAGTCAGATCAGTACCATATTTCCCTATCGGCACAATTGTAAAACATGTTAGAATACATTGTCTTCATTGAGAGAGAAAGAATTCTTAAATTAAAACTCCAGAGAGGTTCTAAAATATATCTGGATGCTGGGAAGACTCTGTTGTTCTTGTGAAACAGACTTATCACTCCATTCCTATCTGTCATCCTATTCAATACGAGTCATCCTGTTGCCTACAACACTAGGAAGCAGCTTGTTTTTGACTGACCAATCTGCAGGAATCACTCCTCTGCAATGCTAGGCTCAGTGTCTCTCCTGTTAAATTTAGATGATTCCCGATTAATCCTTTGCAGTTTAAGTAACTGCCCCATTGCTGCTAATAGATTGCTAAACATGATAACTTAGCCTCAATAATCATGTGGCACCCCAGCTTCCATTATGCTTGCAAATAATGAAGAAAAAGACAAAGAAAACACCCAGTTGTTCTATAAGCCTAACAACTAATGAAGCTTGGTTTTCAGTAGATGTGTAGTGTGTTTTTCACTGACAGCAGTAAGCCAGCTTCCTTGCATAACCCATGTGGCTCCCTTCTTGCTCCCACATGATACCCAACCTCTCTAGCTCCCACCATTCATCCCTTAGTGGTACCACCCTGGGGGCCACTAACTTCTCCCTGTGCCCGTGGCTCCTAGCCGGCTCTGAGCTCCCAGGGTGCTCAGCAGATCGCTGCTGAACTCACAGCCCTTATGCTGAAAGCACAGCTCGTCCTTCTTTGGGGACGTTCCTCTGGCACTCTAACTCAGCCACTGACCTTCATGAAACTTATATGAACTTAATTAATTCATGTGGGATCTCTTGTCTCCGTCGAATCTGATTGCAAATGGTGAGCTGGCTAGAAAGTCAGGAAGGTAGGGCAGGGAGTCAGAGAGGATGGCTTGATCCTCCAGAAGACTGACTACAAATGAGAAACTAAAAAACAGTGGGAAAAAAAATGTAGAATGCTACATCGCCCATTTCTGTGTTTCTTAGTGCTTCCGAATGGGCAGCTTTACACTCACCCTAATATCTGTACCGATTTGCCCCCTAAAGCAGATTGCTCCTGAAAAATCACTTTCTTTTCCTATTGCTCAGTCATCTCCAAATCTCCACTGACTGCCACGGTTACAGCATTTCACTAGCAAACTGCGAGATTAAATTTACATTTTTTTTGTCTTCTGAGTCAAGCTGAACAATCTGGGTTTTGGTGCTCCAAAGTTTAGAGGGAATTCAGAAAGAAAGAAGTCAGCTCTGAAATATGTTATTGTATGGACTACTTTTTCATTTTCCCAAATTCTCACTCTTAATGATTTAAAAGTCCCTGCACTGAGTGCTGACTTCTACATTAGGCGAAAGAAATACCAGGTAGCTGGTTGCCTGTAACAGAAGGTGCATTGCTTTGATCTGCAGAGGAGATCCATGCTTTTGTCAGGTCCTCTCATCTTCTCATAGGTGGTGCTCACTCAGCTATGAACTCCCAAGAACCCAAGGGGCCTGGAGCCTTTTCCAGATGATAGGATGTGTTGAATGAGACCAGTCTGATGTCTTATATACAAGGTCTCTTTGCCTTTTTCTGCCTCAGTTTTTCTGCATGTTAAAAATTGACATTTGCTTCCTCAGCAAGCAAATGAGATCCTGAGATCTTGGAATGGAAATAATATAAAATTTAATTCTTATCCTGTGTGAGGCCTACATACTTGCAGCTCAGTAAATCACATAGAAAATACGCTGCTTACACTTCTGCATTGTATGTCCATGCAGCCCCGGCACTCCTGAGCAGAATTTGTCTTTATGATGGAGTAAGCATCTACAGTGGGACCAGGGTTACTCTGCATCCTCTTGTCACGCTCTGTGGTAATGAGCTCCCTGCCCCGGTCAGCGTCTTTGGACCTATGCTGCTCAACTTCTACACCGACTCCCACATTGCAGGCTTTGGATTCCAGGCAAGATACAGAGCGATTGGTGAGTAGCCACTGTCCTGTGCTTTAGGTGGTGGAAATATTCTGGCTGGATAATGGTTCAGTGTAGGAAATGTTGTACCTCATCTTGGGAATACCTTAGATGGATGTAGATGGTTCATATTCCCTCTGCACTTGCCCAAAAGAGCTCTCATGACTAGGACATGGGACTGTTTGGTGTGTGTTGTCGCTGACTGATGTGTTATCTCACAATTCTCATTTCAATACACCACATGGGACCAGGTCAGGAACTGAAATACTTTTTCTTTGCTGTAGAAAAGAAATGCAACCCATTTTGGCAGGGCTTTTTTTGTTGTGTTGTTTTTTTTTTTCTACAAAGTTTAAGGAGAAACATCACCAGTTCATTTAACTGAGTTCATTTAGAAGATTTTATCACATACAGGAGAACGGTCTGATTCTCTTATACTAAAACTACATTGTACAATATGGGAACCAGAACAGGATCTTTAAATGGGCCCAGCTGTATGCCTCCATTTGATGACCCTCTTGCAGTGCCAAGTATTAATGTAAATAAAAGTTGGGATCTAGATATATTTTTATTTTTAAAAAAATATTTTCACCAAAACTTTTTGTCATTCACATGAGATCTCTTTTGTTTTAAAGAGGAAATATATATTAGAAAAAAAAATTTTCCAACTGAGTTTAGAATTTACATCTACACAAATATGAATATCCCAAAAGATTAATTTTATTTTCAAAACCAATTTTAATATTTTCTAGGTTTAGCTTGTAGAGACAGTACTTTGATTTTTGAAAGCTATTTCATTTTCTAACTGCAGAGAAAAGTGTGAGTTCTTAACTTTGGTATTTCCCTTAATGCATTCCTCATGGTCAAAGCCACAGCAAAAAAAGCATAAGGCTAAATTCTTCATATAAAATGAATGGCCTGATACAGATAAGACAGAGGGCACTGAGAAATGACAATGTGCAGTTACTCATGGAAAAGGCCTTCATAACTCACTCAAGGCAGTTGCTGCTATCTGACTTGTGACTTCTGACATTTGAGAAACATGACTGCAGCCTTATTAGCTTGTTGCTGTATACAGAGCAGATTCTAGCAATTAACATTCCTCTTCCCTCTAGTTGTATTGTTTGCTGAAAAAAAAAGAAAAAGGCTTCCCCCTCCTAGTGTAGAATAATGCTGATTCTTCATCCTCCCAGCTCCTGTCCTTTATCTGCCAGTGCTCCGGGCTGCCAGCCTGAGCATGGCTGAGGAGCCAGGGGCTCTGTATCCAGCAGCACCCTGTATGGGACTGCCTTTGTTAAGGTTGTGGCTTGGGCAATGGCATGTCCTTTCAAACATGAAAAGCTGTGTGTGGCTTTAAGCTATTTATCAACAGGACGCAGGGAAACGGTTTTTGCCAAGTTAAGATTATAAAATAAAGGCTGAAGCTAACAATGGAGATTAGAGTTGGTTTTATAATAGTTTTTATTCCCTCAAGCACTGAAGCTGTGAATAAACATTAGCCACATCCTGGCCTCATCAGCATCCATGGTGTGAAACCCTGAGAAGCCAAGCAGCGCCTTTAGTTCACAGCTGCAGAGTTTAACTTGCTGCTCAGCCAGAGAGCAAGCATGCAGTCCTCCATCTCAGCCACCCCCCACTGCTGGCGCGTCCCAGCACAAGGCGAGGTGGGGAACAGTCCCCAGGGTTAGTGACACCTGGGGAGTCCTCTCTGCCTTTCTGCACAGAACAAATGCTACACTAATACCCCAGCCCTGACAGGAGGTGGAGGGATGATGAGTCTCTGCGTACAGTTATTCCAGAAAAGTTAGGGGCAGGGCTGTGCATGCAATTGTGGCTGCTTTTGTGTCAGTGCCAAACTTTCAGAGGCTTCCATGGGGCCAGGATTTGGATGAGGGAATTTCTTTGCCCACATATCAGCCAGGTTTCCCTTGGCCAGCTAGAACGGGTACAGGGCTCCTCCAGATACACCTGACACCCTGCTGCACAGGGCACCCTCCCCATCCCACTGTTTCCCAGTCCTACTGCAGCTCACTTGAAATCAGGCTCAATCTTTTACTGCACAAACACGGAGCCATTGCCATTTGGTATGGACTAGTAACAACCTGTTACTTCGATACTGACTCTAGTCTGCCACTGCAGAGCACAACTTGGTAGACATCTCTGCATTTAACAGTTCTAGGCATGTGTCGTGGTTTAACCGCAGCTGCCAATGAAGCACCATGCAGCCGCTCGATCACTCCCCCCTGGTGGGATGGGGGAGAGAACCAGAAGGGTAAAAGTGAGAAAACTTGTGGGTTGAGATAAAGACAGTTTAATACGTAAAGCAAAAGCCGCACATGCAAGCAAAGCAAAGCAAGGAATTCATTCACTACTTCCCATCGGCAGGCAGGTGTTCAGCCATCCCCAGGAAAGCAGGGCTCCATCACATGTAACGGTTACTTGGGAAGACAAACGCCATCACTCCGAATGTTCCCCCCTTCCTTCTTCTTCCCCCAGCTTTATATGCTGGGCATGACGTCATATGGTATGGAATAGCCCTTTGGCCAGCTGGGGTCAGCTGTCCCAGCTGTGTCCCCTCCCAGCTTCTTGTGCATCCCCAGCCTCCTCGCTGCTGGGGTGGTGCAAGAGGCAGAAAAGGCCTTGGCTCTGTGTAAGCACTGCTCAGCAACAATGAAAACATCTGTCTATTAACACTGTTTTCAGCACAAATCCAAAACATAGCCCCATACTAGCTACTTGAAGAAAATTAACTCTATCCCAGCCAAAACCAGCACAGCATAACAGTGAAGACTGCTCCTCATTTATCAAGGGCTTTTCTGTCCTTATGACTAAAAGAGGACTAACACGAGCTCCTGCAAGAAATATGAGAATTAGGACCAAGCTGGTGTTCAGACAGTAATCACTCTTTTTTTCTGTTTCCCCTGCAGCTTGCGGTGGCATTTTCAATGGCTCTGTTGGTGTTATCAGCAGTCCGGCCCATTCAGTTCTTGATTATCACAACAACATGAACTGCTCATACTACATCACAGTTGGAAATGGCAAAATAGTGGCCCTCAAGTACGTAATCCAAGTTCAGCTTGTCATCAAGGGGGCAGGGAGGTCTCTGATTCCAATTGAAGACAGCTATTATTGACAATTTTCTCTCTATCATCTTTCCTTTTCCAAGGGGAAAGCTGAATTAAAATGAGAAATGGCTACTGAAGCCCCCTTTATCAACTTCAGGCTCCCTTACATCTTTCTCTGTAACTTGTTACGTGCAAAACATCACCACAATTGTAACTTCCCACTTCGGTTAGCAAGAAGGCTAAGAAATTGTAAAAATGCAGCTCATGCTTTTTGTTAAATTCTGTCAGCCTTTGAGGAGTTATAAGACTCCTGTAAGTTGATATAAGGAAAAAAAAAATCTTTTAGAAGGCTGGTACTCAGTTTACAGACCAACTAATAATACCCACCCAGAAAGAGTATGCTTCTGGGTGTATGCTGTCCTGCCTAAGAGAGGGATATGGCTGCCACAAAATCTTGCCACTGAGAAATTAAAAGACAGATACATTCTTCTGTCATATATATGCTGATTGTGAATTCAAAGAACATTTCCCAGCTAAGTGGAAGACCTAGCTGGGCTGCACTCTGAGCCTGCATTTTATATGCCCCTCCTGTGCCCAAGGAAATTGCAGGCTGAGCAATTTGCAGAAGTGAGAGAGGGTGTGTTTGCACAGGGGAGATCTGCTGCTTCACAGAAAGCCGAGGTGTGCTGACAGCTTGCCTTGCCAGAGGCCCAGTGGCTGAGGGTCGCTATTTCTTTGAGCCTGGCGTGTTTTGCCATTTTAATGGCTCTGCTTGCTTTTTTCTGAAGAGAAATGTTTTGTGGTATCTGTCTGTGTATGGCTTTGGCTGTTGCTATTACTTGGACCTTTCCTCAGGCACTAAAAACACACCTAACACAGGAATAGAAATGAAAATGTGATACCTAAAGCTCCAAGTGTATTTTACAGATTCAACAGCTTCCAGCTTGAAGTATCTCCCTCCTGCTACAAAGATTATGTGGCTGTATACGACGGCTCAGACACCCATGCTCCTCTCCTCGGGAAATTCTGTGGCTCAGAACTGCCTCCGAATATTAAGAGCTCCAGTAATAACTTGTTCCTGGTGTTTAACACTGACTTCTTTGGAGCTGACAGGGGATGGAAAGCATCTTTCAGGGAGACCTTAGGTAAGAGTATTATCAGACTCATAACCCCAAGAATCTGCTGGTAAGTAATTTCCTTTGGTGAGAAGCAGTTATGGTCTCACTCACTAGGGGTGCTGGAAGCAGAAGAATGTTTCTGATTTTGTAAAAATTGAGTGAACTAAGCTAAGTACTAGGCTTATGGGATTCCCGCATTCCAGCCCTGGTTCTGAACTGATTTCTTTTATTCTTTGCTAACCTTTTCCTGCCTCTCTGAAGGCATAGACAGTTCTTGGGTGACTGAAGGCTTAGCAGCACCCAAGGGCCTCTCTTTTGGAGGAAATCTGGCAATCCCTGAGAACTCTCATTCTTCTGTAGTCAAAGGTTGGTGGTGTGCTGAAGATGTCTCCTTTCCCTCTATCCTCAGTTTCCATTTCCTTGCAGTTCACCTCACACCTTTTTAAAAACTGGAGTGTTAAGTTCAGTTAAGATAGATTGGGGTTCCCCCCCAGGCACCACTGTGCTGATCTCTACTGCTTTTGGGGATCAATCTGGTTAGCTGGCCATAACATAGATGGGGATCATAGTAAGAAGGCACTGGATGTTAAATATTTTGATGGACACAACACTCAGGGGCAAAACTTGATTATTGCTTTAAAAAAAGGTTTAAGCCCAGTAGCCTATTTTTAAGATCAAGGTGTAAAAGGAATTTTTTACCTTCTTATAACATCTGAATTGTTGAGGGATGATAAGCAACAAATGATTATTACATGTAAGTTGATTTCATGTCTTCGCTACTAGTTTCCTGTGTAATTAACTCAATGCTTTTGTGATCTAGAAAGAAGTAATTGTCCGGTTTACAAAGCTGGCACTCAGACAGATCAGAATGAAAGGCCTTTGTGGCAGAACAAACATAGTCTTCTGCTGAGTCATTGAATCCCCTCCCAACCCCTAGCCAGTGACTTTCTCATTTGATAGTCTGAGAAAGTATTTACAGATAAGGAAAATAACTGGTTCTACAGGCTTTGCCAAGAAAAACATTCCCACAGAACCTCATGGTTTTTACTATTATTAACTCTTTCTTTGCTTCACTCTAAGTAATTGCTACAAGAATCTTTTAAGACCACTCTTGTGGACTGTTATTTCAAGTAACATAATGTTGCCTCACATGTTGCTGTCTCTAAACTGTTAGGTATCAGTTGTCAGAGATCCCCTTGCAGCCTGGGTTTGTGTTTCCAGGGTGAGATCATCAGGAACTCCCCAAGCTCTTGCTCTTCCTGTTGGCCTGTAGTCAATTTTTTTAGCCACTGACTTTAGATTTATCTGTGCAACTTGTCAAAGATTCTGCTTAAGCACACAACAACACAAGCCAAGCTCTTTGAGTCAGTACTAAGCCTGATTATTTCCTAGAGTGAGGAGAAGCCTTTTATGAATAAACTTTGACATCTATTAGGCTAATTTTTGGAGGGACATTTCTGCAGGCTCCCAAGGAAAGGGAGGTTGTGGTGTTGCAGGAGTTACTCAGGAGCAATGGAGTTGCAAGTTGGAAAAGATGGCCATACAGAGATGTGGGTTGTGTGATGAAGAGCCCATGGTGGTGAGATGCTTAATCGTAGGTCTTCCTTCTCCACTGTGGGAAACAAGCCACAGAGACTAAACCACACAGCCGTTAGGAAGGATTCTGACAGTCCCATGCTAGTACAGAATGGCCAAAAAGCAGAAAAGTATATTATAAACGGAAAACATGAGTCACAGTCCTATAAACGTTTCCAGTTTGACTTGTCTCAAAAATAAAGCCAGAAAAATCTGTGACACATCTTTGTACTATGAGGTCTGAGATCCCGTTTCAAATGAAAGAGAATAAAACCATGAAGATCTAAAGCCTGTTATTCTAAATGGTGCTTTAGAGAAGCTCCCTCATGTCTGTCAAAAGATAAAACCCATGTGGTTTTGTAAGAGTACAAATGCAATCAGATGACAATTAATAATGATAAATCTCTTGGATAAGGAAGGTGGTATCTGTAGAGAAACAAGAAGCCTCATTCTCTGTTGGATGACAATGAGCACATTATTCTGTAGTTACCCTAGGGAAGCACAACTGGATAACGTAATTATTGCTCTCTGTTTAATGTTGTGAGTGACCCTGATGATGTATTGGAAAGAAGCGAGCAGAAACAGTACGCTCATTTGTAGCAAACTGAACTATTTCCTTTCCTTACAAGCTCTTCCAATTTCTTTCCTGATCAGGCTTCTCTCAGAGGTACCGCCAAAATCCAGGGTTACGCATTCCTTCTCTCTTGTGAATTTTATTAGTAGGGAGTCCCTCTGATAATCATTGTGGTGGGAGGGAAGAGAGAAGATGAAGTAGGAAACTCACAGAAGCCTAGCAAGACTGACAGTAACCAGGCATTCAAAGAGTTAAACCCTGAAATTTCTGTAGAAAAAACATGCTCTAATTAAAAGAATTTTTTTACATCACCAATCCTGTACCCACTAGAATATTTAAGGTCCCCCCACTAGTCAGAAAAGGGAGACTAACAGAAAGTATGAAACAGTATTAATTTGACAGTACAGCAATTTCACCTTTTTTGTCAAATATCTTTTCTTTCACCATGCTACTCCGAACGCTGTGCAATCTAATGTTAAGTGCACATTTCACAAGCAGCATTCTTTGTCATAACCAGCTCTGTGTTATGGTGCATTTAAGGCAGGGGAACACATGGCCCTTGTCGGTGCAGTTCAGAGGGTTTATACTTTCACTGTCTCTGCTGCTACGTTTGGACGCTTATTGGCCTCATTTTTGGAATCACTGGACATGCTCTCAGGCTAAGCTGGTGAACTGGGCTGACTGGAGGATCCCAGCCTGCTCCAAGTGTTAGATTTGTGGAAAGAAAGACTCCTCTTACCTTAGTTACCACTGACCTTTTTTTCTGCCTTTGTTTTCAGTCTGTAAGATGAGAATTATACCTCCTTTCCAGAGTGTGTGTGTGCTCCCCTAGGCAATCAATAAAAGGATGAGAAGAAATAAATCAATATCAGCTTAAGGCATTTGGTTACATGAGATGTCTCTGGGAAGGAAGGAAAGCTAAGATCGCTCCCCAAAGAACGAGGTCTGCGTGTACTGAGCTTGTGACTCGGCCAAAGATCTCCTGATTATCTCTCCAGCTCTAAGGGGAGACCTGGGCTTTTCAGCTGACCCTGGCTGGCAGGGACGGAGCCTGCACATACCTCTGCCACCCCCGCTGTGACAGCAGGGACTTTGTGCTTTGGTGATAAATGGAGCTTCTGCCTATTCCCATCCAGCAGTGGGGTGACCCTCTCACCCCAATCTGTGATCCCTCCAAGGCTCATGATACAAAGGCTGAGAAGACATATAAGGGTTGGGTTTTTTTCTTATTTTTAAGGAGTCAGCAACCCCTGTCAGGCGATGTAGCTGTGACCTTATTAACAGCACATCATTTTCATTTGGCAGCTTTCTGTGCTCGCGTACATAGCCCCATTGTCTCGGTAATGAAAAATATATCACATTCTAAACCATCGGAGAAGGGCCTATTTCATTTCAGAAATGAAAGGTGGGTCCGCTCATGGGGGCTGTCTGAGGAAGCCACGATGAATTCACAAGAAGCAAAAAGTGTTACACGTGGTTAGATAAGTGGGTTGAGTCGGAAAGCTCTTCCTGAGCTTGCTTCATACAATACAGGCAAAACTGAAACGGAGCTGGGACAGTGGGGAAGGTGGGATGGAGGAGGGCGGGAAGACTGCCTCCTTTTTATCTACAGCCCTAAATCCCGCTCAACTTCAAGCTGTAGCCAGCTCTTTCCCCTCCCCTTTTTTATACTTTGTGAAAGAGCCGTAAGGTGTACTGTGTTAATAATACCAATGTCGTCCTTTGTTTGCATTACCTTGGGGCTTACAAGCTCATGGGCCGTGATTCCACTGCAGTGGGCACTGCATAGGCAGAATAAAGCAACAATCTGCTGCCACAAAGAGATTATGATTTAAAGACAAGACAAGGAAAACCAGATGGATATAGTCAGGCAAGAAGAATAGGGTGCAACAATGAGAAAATTAGTGATGTAGGCTCTAAGGCAGAAGAAATGCCTCCAAAACCTTTGGCAACCATTAGACTGTTTGAATGTGAAGTCCTTAAACACCCTGTCCTCTGCATTGTCCTCAGTTTGCCCAGTTTTTCCCTCAAGGATCCCTCCGTCCTTTTATTCAAATGAGCATTTCTATTGAATGAATATTAGTCCTTTTACATAGGAAAAAAAATCATAAGCGAGTAGAGTTTAGAAGAAAAATAGTTGGAAAAAGGAATCTTCTCTGATATATCAGAAAAATGCCTTAATAGATAATTTACATAAATAATCTAGTATACATATCATAGAAATAGATGATAATCTCTATGCTTTTCTTCCTGACAAAATGATCCGTAACTTACCTGATAAATCACCCGGAGGTATCTGTCTTCCCTGACTCTATTAGCTGTGTATTGAATTACTTGTTTCCTGTTTGGAATACAAAACACTGTGTCTATAACTAATGGGGTTACTGTAATGCTCGCCCCTAATGAAATTAAAGTGTACTGTTAAAAAATGGATCCAGTAGAATTTTCACAGCATTTTTATGCTATTTTATTTCATCAACAAAAAAATTTGCTTAATATAGCTCTAAGTTCAGTTCTGCCCTGCAAACTGAAATCTTGGCTCACTCTATATTCAGTTTCTAGGTGCAGATTTTCAGCAGTGCTCAGCGTGCACAGGTGCTGCGGAGTTTTTTTGGATTGTTCAGAATTGCTGAAAAAAAACCAGTTCTGAATGGGCAATATAAGGTGTAAAATATTGGTTGGGTATTCTATTGCATAGGTCAGGGTTAGGTGTTCTTTTGTGAGTCATTCCTTTCAATGCTTACACCACCAGCATTGAATCACTATTCATTGCACTGATTTATGTAAAAACTGTTAGCACCTGCTGTAGGTGGCACCAGGCACCTGCACTGACAACAGCAGTTAGGGCCTGTTAGGTGGGAAAGGACTCAGCACAGCTGAACCTCAGCTTTCCTGCAAATTTTTTCTCCCTCCAACAAAAAAATCTTAGAAGAACGTGTCCTTGACTGCGGCATGTGAATGCTGTTGCGTTTTTCTCGTGCCTTTGGAAAAGCAGCAGTGCCTGGCAGAGACTTCACAGCCCGTCAGGACCGGTTTCCAGGGGTGTATCTCAAGATATCCAACCTGGACTTAGAGCCTGGTGCGGCAGAGGGTCTAGCTGAGATGCAAATTGCTTGAAACTCACAAGTCGTCTTGCAAAAATTTCTTTGGGCTTTTGGTTCACACAATTTTGTACCAAATATATAACACATTAATATTACACATTTCAGATTCGTTACACTGTCATGGCTTAACTATGATTAGCTTAATCTATTAAAATAATGACTAAATCATGGCTAATAATATCTTTTCTTGATCTTCTTATAGTCCATGAAAATAAAAACATCCATAACAAACTCAGAATTTATGTTCATAAGTCACAATTCCTGGACTGTTTCTAAATGTATTTTGGGGCTCAAATATAAAAATATGCATCAGCTTGAAATCTGACTAAATTTAGAAAGTGTTTGCAGTGTTGAAATACATCTCTTCAATATGTCTGAAAAGAATACCACTGTTGAGCTAAGGGAGAGTCTACAAATGTCTCTCAGAAATGTCTGTTATTTAATGTCTGTGACATTTCTTCTCCCAAAGCAAATAAATAGAAGCGGTTTGCATACTCAAACTGGACAGACAAGAAAAGAGGTAGACTTTTAAGTAAGAAATTTCTGACTGATCTGAAAAAAATGAGGTGAAAAATAATTTTCAGAAGCAGTGATTAAACATAACTTCGTAGGTGACTAAACAGTTAAAAGCCGATGGGATATTCAGATTAAAGGCACTTCACACAACTGTGGGCAAACTCTGCTGCCATGAATTGTCTTAGCTTCACTGAAGTCCATGGCTGCTTCAGGTGAAGATCTGTACTCGGGTGCATACAAACAAAGGCGGGGGAGACACTTCTGACTCACATCGCCAGAGAGATCTGCAAAGGCCTGGGCGGCTGTGATGCCAACAAGTACGCTAATGCCATGTTAGAAAGTATTAGGTTGAGGCCAGACTGCATGTTTGCCTCTGGTCTCTCAGACAAGCATCGAGGAGATGCATAGGACGGTACGTACGTTACAGTTCTGCAGAACGAGGGCAGGCTTGGCACAGAGCATGTCTGGACTGTTATGTACGGGATCAGCCAATAGTCTAAAAACTTAAGAATACGAACTTCGTCTGACTGCATTTGTGAAATCCCGCTAAAGCAGGAGACTGGGGCTTTACAGTCCTAAATGACACAGCTGGAACCGTTGCCAGGCCATCAAACCAGTCCAAACCCCTTTCTGTGTAAAGGCAAGGCTGAGGACTAAAAAGAGTCCCATGCTTTCCGAAGTCTCCTTCTGAAACGTTGCAGGCCCTGTGGCCGGGGTGGGCACTGCTGCCAGGTCCTGCTGCCACGGCAGTCACGATGTCTGTACAGTGGTGGCCAAACACGGGAACTGACTTCTACAGCTCAGCTCGTGAAGGTTTACCGACCTTCAGTATCAGCCATGAGACAAACTACAACAGTACGATCCCTCTCTCCAGCCCTGTGTCTTTCTGAGCCTTACTGTCTGAAGCCATGATCCAAACAAGCTATGAGAGAATTACTGCAGCCACAACGAGTGCAGCCACTCCTCTGCACTGGAAATAAGACCCGTCAGGAAAGAAGCAGTAGTCTTGGCAGAGTTAATCTTTGCTTATTCTGATTTTTAGTTCAGGTCAGAAAGAAAGCTAGAGTTCCCAGGGGTGCTTCTAGGCGAGACCATATGTGGTTCAGAAATCTGGGAGACAATTTTCATTACTGTTCGAGCAGAATTAGAACAGTTCTTTGAACTTTGCTGCCTTCTAGTAGACGTTTGTGGTGCTCAGTTAGTAAGAAGGGAAGGGCAGCAAAGTTAGTTTGTTGTGTTTTGAAATGTCATTGGTTTAGCAGTTTCTGATAGATTTAAAACTGTTCAGTAGGCTTTCTTTCATAGCATCCATACCTGTATAAATGAACCTTACCCCTGGCTGTGCTTCAAAGGCAGGCAGCTTCAAAGATTCATCTTCATCTTCGTTCCATATCTAGAGGAGGTAACTCTTAACAGAGAAACATGTGCTTGCTCTCTGCTGTAATTATTTTTATTTGCCATAGGGAACCTTCAATTCCTTCTTTTCTGAATGGTCCTTCAGCCTTTTACTTTCATTAATGCTCCCCACCAACAGCAATTAGCGATGACAGTGTGTGCCCTAGTTCTTCTGATAATTTGTGTTCTCTGGCAAGCTGTTTATGAGGAGGACAAGACTGCAATCTGATTTATGATGACCTCATGTTTTTTATTTTAAATAAGAACCCAGAGACTGAAACAACACAGTAAGCCATGTAGTCAATCCATCTGCCCACACGCAAATGGTTCTATAAGGTACATTTCTCATTCTTTTTATCAAGTTCAGCTTTTAATATCTAGGAGGCTATTCTACAAATTAACAGACTTCTTAGTTCCACATTTTGCTGGAATTTTAGCTACAATTATTTCTGGTTGTGTTAGCCAACGATAAATATCATTCCATCAATGGTCACTGGCAGGCTGGATGGCTACTATTTGGCCTTCTCTTCAGAGGTGGTGCTGATTTTTGAAACGATGAGTTGTGTCCTGGCTGAAACGCAGTGCCATGGTGTTTCTGTTAGCCTGAGTTCCCTCCCGTTAAGCAGCTGGTTCTTCATGTACTTGTGGGTGTTCCCTGGATCTACACAGCTTCACTAGTCTGTAACTTTTAGCGGCTGCAATCAGATGTAACGTTGATTAGTACTGAAAAACACCAAGATAGACACATTTTTCAACAAAGGCTGCTCTTTATTTGGCTTGGTGCAGGGCTGCTCGATATCTGGTTGGCTCCCAGTCTAGCTGGTTTTTATAACGTACTGCCCTGTAGCGTGTGACTCAACCCCGGCTGAGCAGGCTAAGCATTGTGAAAGCTAATGATGAAACCTCATCTTTATTAACTGTAAATCATACTTTTAGTTATTTATCTTCCCTTAGATGCTATTACTGGCTATACTAGGTACAATTAATTTTCTGATAATGAGGATTTGCCCTGTTTCTCTGTCGGGTCCATTTTATGTGCTGTACACACACAGTTTACCCACATCTGTATTTTTTGTCATCTGAGCTGTCTTTATAGCTGCACAGCTAGCAGTGAAGTGCACCATTCCAAAGGTCCAGACATTTGATATCCAAAACAAAGGACAATCCAACAGCACTGAGAGCTTTCCTGTTGCATGGCTTTGTGGCAATTCCCTGATTGCTGTTGCAATGCTCTGACTGGCATCTCCGCAACTCTAACCCTGAAAAGCGTGACGGGAGCTTTGCGAGGTGTCTGACCCGCGAATCACCCCAGACCCGATACTGCAGGGCTGGGTGGCCAGACTATGATCTATGCCTAATGATCATATGCTTACCATTATATTTAGTGGACGGTGTCCAAAATGCTGAGTGGGAAGTGGCTCCAACGAGTCATTCCAGGGGGATGGAGTAAATCATGCAGAAGGGTGAAGCCAGAGAAAAACATAGTGAAACTGCCCTCTTAGGGCCCAGGCACCCTCCTGTCTGACGTTTTCCTCCTTCCTGGACTATGTGTGATTTATTGCTCGCATTTCCCCCACTGTTCTCGGCTTCTGCAGTGGCACTGGAATGAACGCTAACACTTTTCCAAGTTTCTGACTTCATTAACAGCCCACAAAACTGGACTAGAACCCATTCATTCCTGACTTTTTCAGTTTGTAATGAATTTCTTCTGTTCGTTTTTAGCTATAGCAAAAGCTTAAATCTCACGTTATTAAGATTTTGGTTTTAAGCAGACTTCTTTTTAGGGTGGGGTTTTTCCGGCTTTGGTTAGTAGAGCAGAACGACATTTAGCCGTAGTCACTCTGGTTTAACCATTACAGTCTTGCAAGATGGGGCTGCCTCCAGCCCCGGGTTACTGACGCAATCCTGATACTCGGATGCTGATTTTTCACCAGAGTGATCTTTTGTAATACTGTAGCTCAAGTAGGGCGCAGTTTTTTAAGGCTGGAAATATATCAGTGTGTCAAGGTTAAGTCGCTGCCTGTCAGCCAGACAGGCATATTTTACACACAGAGATGAAATTCTGAAATGCCGCTTGTGTTGCTTAGCCACAGCTGTAGCTTCGTTTATTATCCAGTTCTCCTAAAAGGATTTGCTGTGGGAGGCAGCAGGCTGCTTGCAGTCACCACTTTGCTCTGTGCAGTTTACAAAAACTCTCTTAGACTCAAAAGCAAGAGTATGAATCATACTTCATTCGTATTCCTGAATTAAATAAGGGGGCCAGGAAACCCCATAGAGACTGGGGAAGGAAGCATAAAGTAAACAAATTGATCAGATTTACTAGCTCAGTCCAGCCTCTGGAAATCAAACTATATTTAAAAAAAAAAAAAAGTAAAAAAAATAAATCCCGTCAGATAGTCTGTATTTTTTGCTTGTTTGTAATTAGACACAATAAAAGTTCTGATATTCTAATAACTGCTTTTCCCCAAAAGTAAATTCTTTCAATGTGACTGAAAACTTTATAGTGTTCAAATTTTCACAGCGAGTAACTCCAGTAAGGGACTTAGCTCTGTAGGTGGGATCCACATGAAAAGCAGCTTGCTCTTCCGAGGGGCTGTAAGTTCCCACCACGCCAAACGCTTCCAGAAGTAAGTCCCTTTTAGCCAGATTCCTGAGCGTGAGTCTGGGTCCCAGTGCCAGGCTGCCAACTTCAATCCCCCCCAGACCCAGGTCGCGTTGCCAAAAGAAGCAACTTCGTGTTTAACTAGACTTTCAAAGTCAGCAACCCAGTGCCCCCTACTGCCCGAGTACTCTTACTAGCAGGTAAGAATTGCAGTACCAGACCTTCCAACCACTCTTCTATTTAATTTCTGTCCTCTGTCTCCTTACAGTCCCTTTTAAAAAGCTATTGCTACATTTTCAAACTGGGTACCGACTTTAAATTCAACAGAAGACATGAGCCTTTCTTAATTCACTCTACCAAATCTAATTGTGATTCGTACCTATCTAATGCTGTTTGTGTTGAGAGCCTTTTAAACATTTGGATAGTCCTTGTGAGACAGGACAGTAAAATGCTGTAGCACAGAAAGAGCTGCTGGCTTGACATTAAAGATCTGAAGCTTAAATAAATGCCAGGAATTGCTTTTAAAAAGCTTCTGCTTCTTCAACAGGACCTCAGAATGGCTGTGGTGGTTACTTGACAAATTCAGCTTATAGCTTTGGCTCTCCAGTCTCCAGTGCTACCAGAAGATATGAGAAAAACCTGGACTGTGTATGGATAATAACTGCACCTGCAAACAAACTGATCAACCTCACCTTCACTTCATTCGTGCTTGAAGCACAGTCTGCTCAGGCTTGCCGATATGATTACGTCAAAGTAAGACAGCTGCGTCTTTTAACAAGAAAATATCAGTGAGATACACACCATTATCCTCTCCATGAAGCTGAAACTTAATTAATAGAAAATGGTCTTATGAAGAAATTAAATTGCTTAATATAATTACATTTTTTTCGTTGGGTTAGATTGAGACTCCAGATGACATCCTGCCTTTTTGGAAACCAATAAAAGTTTTAACATTGTTATGGGGACACGCTTCTGGTCTTAGACTGCTTATATAAATGAGTGTTTACTTCACAGAATAGAAACAAAACAAAACTCAAGCACTCTGAAAGTAAGCTTGCAGGTTCTTCATCAATCATACACAATTGCTTGAAAGGACTTTAATTTACAAAAATTTTGAATAAATAAGTCTTGATGCTCAGTGCTCACCTGTGAAAGCTATTTTCTTGGAGATGAGCATGTAAAACGTAGGATAGCAGAATGCTGCTAAACAAGATCCACCAAGGAGCGATATAGATCCTGTTGAGCACTAGAGATGCTCAATCAAACTAGGAATGAATTCTACATTTTGGTGAACAAAATCAACCTTTCTCATTGAAAAGCACTTTGAGATTACCTATAAAAAAGAAACCAGAATGCCAAATTAAAGTAGAATAAATTTTTGATAGATTTGCTGAGACAGGACCAGAATGTTCCATAATGAGATTTACACTGTCCAACAGAATTAGTTAATAGGGCAGTGAATAATTATAGTCATCAAGAACATCCTGTTAAAGCACAAGAGCACCTACTGTCCTTTCAAGTAAAACAAATTGTAATGTCAGGAGGGGTCAGAGAATTTTATTTCTATATATTTGTTTGTTGTGCCTAAACTGTTAGTGGCTTATATATTTTTCTTCTTCCAGATTTATGATGGAGATAATGAAAATGCCAATTTAGTTGGCATATTCTGTGGATCTACAGTGCCAGCTCCTTTTCTTTCTACCCATAATTCCTTGACTGTGAAATTTATCACAGACAATTCTGTGGAAAGGGAGGGTTTCAATGCTACCTATGCCACAGTGGATCGTAAGTATACATATATATGTGTGCATACATATTGTTGTGACTCTTTGGTGGAAATACATATTTAAACGCTAAATCATCAGAATTTGTTCTAGATACAGGGCTCAGGAAGGGGCACAGACAGTCCTTAGCACAGCATCTGTAAGCAAGCGAAAAGCAGCGCTGCTAGACCCTGGTGCCGTTCTCTTTGGTCTTGCCAGGTTGCGGGGTGGCTGTCAGTCTAGAATGCAAAACAGGGACACTTGCAGACTGTTAACAAAGACGCTGATATTATAGGGAACAAACATTTCTCTGAATTTTATGACATACAGTGACACAGCATAAACATGTGGTTTACTTAATTTTTTTTTTCTAGAGAGTCACAGGTAAATACAAAAGTATATTATCCAGTGTAGTTTTGCTCAATAAGTATTTTTACCCAGTTGGAAAGGTTTTCACTCTATGATGCATTTGTTACTGTTTTACACAGGACTGTGTGGAGGAATATATAACGCAACTTCTACATCCCTGACTGCCATGTCCCCTAACTTCCCAAATGAATATCCACCATTTACTCTCTGTACTTGGGTCATTGATGCCCCTCCACAGCAGCAGGTCAGGGTGGTGGTAGAGGCCTTCCACCTCCATTCCAGCCAGGACTGTTCTCAGAACTACCTAGAGCTCCAGGACTCGCCAACAGTAAGAAATTTACAGTTGATACCATTCCCCATTCACATTCAGCTCCCTTCACGCTTTGTAAAGAGAGGAGAAATCCACCATTTGCTGATAGATTAATTGCTGATTCTGTGTGAGGGGCACATCCAAAGCATTACGCGCTGTGCCCCACTTAAGGTGCATTAACTGGTACACAGACTTGATGGAAGCACACTATACGCACGTGGAGTTAGACTTGGTAAGTGACACAATTTTTCACAGTTGCACCAAGTAACAGAAGTGCCAAACCTAATACCCAGAAAACACTGCCCAACAGCAAATTTTCATAAACTAATCGTACTTCCTCCCACCCAAGAACCATAATAAAAATGAATATTCATGCTAAGAAGAGTGTTTGTAAAAAGCACCAGAAAAAAAACTGTTTATGTCCCTTGTATTATATTATTCTAAACCTTCTTTCATTGTTTCTTATTTTAGCATGAAAATACCTTTTACATTTGATTTGTTTCTCATAATAATTGAACATAAAATGTTACGACATTATTAAGTGATTTCCATGAGAACATTAAAATGCGATTGCATACCTGGTATAGAAAGCGTTGAGAGATTTATTCACCTTAAATTCGGTAAGTAGAAAACTGAATTATATCATTAAGTAACTTGTGATGTGTATTGAATTCCAGCACAGCCAAGGATCAGTCCATAGATTCTGTGGCACCGAAACTTTTCCAGTCCCTGAATTTTATTCTTATGATCGCACTGCCATGGTGACTTTCAAATCAGATGAATATATGATTAATAATGGAGTCAAATTTACGTACCAAGCTGCAGGTAAGCTTGAAGAAATGTCTAAAAAATCTACCTACCATTCTCTTTGTTTACCCCATGCAGTGAAAAGCAATACAGAGATCTGAAATGCTTACATGTTTCTGGTTTTCTGTCTCAAGGTTGCAGCAGAGAGTATAACCAGCCGTTTGGTTACCTGAAGAGCCCTGGCTGGCCTGGTCATCACCCCAATAATATGGACTGTTCTATCATTCTACGGGCTCCCCTGAACCACACAATTTCTCTCTTTTTCCATGCTTTCAGTTTGGAAGACAGCATCCAGTGTTCACATGATTTCCTAGAGGTATTCAAGCAAGTATACATATTTTGTGGGCCTGTGTCAAAATCTGCTGAATTCAAAGGATATTAATAAGCTTGGATCAAGTCTGAGCTGAACTTAGGGACTAATTTATTGCTACATTTCTATGGTGAAAGGTACTCAGATGTTATAGTAAGAGGTTAAACAATATACACTATAGTAAGTCCAAAACCAACGAATAAATAGTTTCATTATCAGCTTACTCATCTTTACCTAGCTCTTGTTGATGTTACCCAGTTAACTGAGCAAGCTGGGATAGTTTTCATCCAATATTAACATCTGTGCACGAACAGAAAGCCATAAATCTGAGTGCTTTCGTTCCAGCAGTAGAGTCCATCTGCTTGATATTTTTCTTAAAAAGAATGTTTTTTTCTAAAAAAACATTTTTTCTTAAAAAAAAAAAAAAGCTCTAGTAAGAAGTGTAGGATACCTGCAAAGATACTTTGTGTCAATAAAAAGCATATCTTCCTAGGCAACCCTCACTCTGTCCTTTCACACTTGTTGAAGGTTTCCCTATTCGCTGGTCAGATGACAAAAAATCAGATGTCTGTGGCAGAATCATTATTTAGTTCTCCTTTCATACCCTCTTTATTGTCTCAAGAAATGGATCTGAGCACCTGCATTATTGGAGCTCAGAAAAAAAATCAGATTAAATCAGAGCTATGTAATATGATCTGTGTCTTAATGTGACCAGGGAAAAGAGTGGTCTGCAGGGTAAAGAATTAATCTTTTCACGTGGAGTATTAACATTTCTTATGAAAAGTAAAACATGGTCTTGAATTGCAAAACCCAAATTGCAATTACTAGTCAAGTAATTTTTTCAGCTGGGAGATGTACCACACCATAAAATTTAGCTACCTGTTTCTGATGATACTTGTTCTGTACAATTACTTACAGAAGTCAGACAGACCAGTTAATGGGCTCTTTTTCCTTCTACAGAGGAATATACAGTAGGAAAAATAACAGTATTAAAATGACAATTACAGTATGCATGCAAGTGACTACATAGTTTGCGGTGTGCTTGTATCACTGCATAATGGCACTGGTGTATAACTGGCATAGGGATTTAATGTTGACAATGGTTTTTTCTGTCCCTTGAAGGTCAGAAATGGGAGTGATGTGCAATCACCACTACTTGGCAAGTTCTGTGGAAACACTGTGCCCAGTCCCATCTTCCCCAAAAATCATGTTGTCTACCTTCGTTTCAAGAGTGATTTTTCAGGGGTTCATGATGGATATGAAATTACTTGGACTTCATCATCAAGTGGTAAGGCCGTAATTACAAAGTAATGCCACTTAGCAATTGTACATAGAGGGAAAATACAGAAATGTGGAATTCAGCCTGCTCAGTTTGGGCCCTGCCTCATCAACACTTAAGACCTTCCCAAGCACCCACAGTCCACCCTATTCAGTCACTGGAGAGAGGTAGTTGTTCCTGAAGACCAGTGGGGCAAGATCCATTTTATGTGATGGCAGCAATTCCCTCTCTCTAATGTTGACTTTAGCAACCTCAGAGGATGTAGTCCACTTAAGACGAAGATCTACCTCTTTCACTGAGAGGTCACAAAATACCAGGAACATCTATCCTGGGATCCACAGAGTACTGGTGGTGGTATGACTGAGTGGGTGACTCAGCCCACTCCATTAATAGCCCAGTTGTGATATGCCCTAGGATCTAGGCACTGCTAAGCCTGAGGAGGGCTGAAATTTGCCCCAAGAAAATAACCTAATTATAATGCTGTGTGGTGACTATATCATAGACACATTCATATATGGCTCACGAAATGGCAGTGAATAGCTGCGTAATAGTTTGTTCATGACACTACGTTACTGGATGTAGGAAAGCTCATGGCCAGCTGAGAAGCACTGCAGAATAACCTTAGAGTATTGAGTGGCTTGGTGGTGAAAAGGCAGATAAAGTTCAGTGTTGGAAAGTGTTGACGAAGAACACGGGCAAAAAAGACAATCCTAACTTTACTTACAAAAACAGGGGCTCTGAGTTGACTTTTAGTACTCAGCAACAAGATCTTGGGGGTAAAATAGTTCCATGAAAACAAGAGCTTACTGCTCACTAATAGTCAAGTAGGCTAGCACAATGCTAGGAACTGTTGGGAAAGGAAGGGGGAACAAACAGCCAGCCACTGTATAAATCCATAGTTCAAACGCAAACTGAATGATGTGCACAGTTCTGGTCTCCTTCTCTTATAAAGAATCCAGTACAACTAAGGGCTCAGCATAAAAATGGCTTCTGTACAAGGTATGCTGAGACTTTTTAATCTGGCTAAGAAACTACTGAGGTCTATAAAATTCAGTGATATTGGATGATAAATAGTGATCAACTGTTCACTGACTTTTCCCATAGAAGAACTAGAGGCCATCAGATAAAGCCAGGAGGTGGCAGGTTCAAAACAAACCCAACAAGCCAGTTCTTCACACAGTATGCAGTTAAGCTCTGGAGCCCCTTCCCATAGGATGCTACAAATTTACATGGATTCGAGGGCCACCTGAACAAGTCCGTGGAAGACATCTGATAAAGACTATAAAACACAAAGATGCCATCTCTGGGAGCTGAAAATTCTTGGAGACTGTGAGAGTAATCTGGGGCATGATCTGCACAGGCTTACTCTTACTCTATAAACTTGCATTTCTCCCAGGGCTTCTGCTTCTGCCCACTGCTGGAGATTAAATTTTGGTATAAATGGCCTTTAGTTTACTTAGTATGACTATTTTCACTGAGCTGTTCTCTGTATTTTTCTATCGCATGAGGATTCACTTTTCATTCCAAAGAACAGCCAAAGAGAATTTGTCTCTAGTTGAGTAGCTGGGAACTGAACTGACCAAGGCACAGACTTAAGACTTTGGTTCCTGTTTCAGAGTTTGGGGAGTTTTCATTTTTAATATCCAGTGATGGTCTAATGCCCACTGCATATTCTTCTCAGGCTGCTGAAGCTAGAGGCTCAGTTTTATCTCTTGTTGGAATAACGCTCTTATCCACATTCATTGTTCCAGCTCCCAGCATCTCTCTGTTTTTCAGTGCTACTACTAATACTGTACTAATGTACTACCTCGTGTAGGATCTTGTGAAACTAAGCCTTCTAAGCTAATCAGCAGTGTCTGTTTCCAGGATGCGGAGGAATATTATACGGCAGCACTGGCTCATTTGCTAGTCCCAGCTACCCTGCAACTTACCCCAACAACACTGCCTGCGAGTGGGCCATTACCGTGCCCAAGGGACGAATTGTCACAGTGAACTTTGATTTCTTCAGCATCGACGACCCGGGGGACTGCAATAGCAACTATCTGATCCTGTACGACGGGCCAGATGCCAGCTCTCCCCCGGCCGGGCCGTACTGTGGGATGGTATGTATTCCCTGCTGTCTGTCACGCTGTAAGCAGTTAAAATGCATCTTTACTCTTCGGTATTTAAGATTGTTTCCCCAATTCGGGCATGAATTCCATACAGATGAGTGGAAGTGAAGGCAGAAGGTGTGTGTGGCAGCTTAGGAGCCTTCCAGTGCAGACCTTACAGTGACATCTAGTGGGAGGCATCGTCAAGCTATTTTGCTCTGTATTTAGTTGTATTTGTGATTTAAATATTTGTAATACCCTGAGGGAGAAATGCAAAAGCAGTATCTAGCACAGACCTGAGGTCCCTTCCAAACTATGATCCGATTTGTGCCGCAGTTTTAACTCTCTGACTGGCTTTTCCAAAGGATCTTGGTGTTCTGTAAAGCTTTTCATGTTTCTTGTCTTTACTTTTAGGATACAAACATCTCCCCATTTACTGCTACATCTCATCAAGTCTACATAAAATTCCATGCTGAATATGTGACTTTACCATCAGGATTCAAGTTAAGCTGGACGAGCTAGAACACTGTTTAGAAGAAATGTATTACCGTTCCTTGCTCTACTGAAGAGACTTTTGATCATAAAATAAGTTTTAAATCCGGTTATGGTAATTGCAACTGAAGTAAGGCCTTTTAAAAATGACTGCAATTGTAGCCGTTATGAATTTAGAGTTCTGTCAAAAAAATGTGACCTGCCATTGTACTGAAAATAAACTATTATCTACCCAACTGTGAAAATGAGGTTATGCTAGTTTTCGAAACATATTTTTTATATTCTTCTCCATAATTTCAAACGCTCTGAGTAAATATGCCAAAAAAAGTTTTACATTTAATGCTATAAAACATAAACACAAAATACTCAACATGAAGTGGGTAAGAGGAGCTAAGATACGAAGTTGTCTTTAATTAGTTCTACAGAGTTATGTGTTTTTGTCCCAAGCATCTTTGAAAGCATTACCTAAATTTTTAGTCAAACTACACTAAAATCAGACATTGCTGAAAAATGGCCCCTGCCCTACTACTGTTTACACAGATAACTTTGCTGAAGAACTTTCTTTAGTACTGTGGATTGGGTATAAGAACCTGGCTGAATAAGTACTCAAGCATTCACTGAAGTTTAACACAGTAAGGCTTGCTGTGGTACTAAATCTTAACTGCAACAAGAAGTAATGTCAGGATCATGTTCAATATACACAAATACCTGTGATTCTATTCATGGAGTCATATCTTTAAGGTTCAAAAGCTATTTTACAACTGAATTTATGAAAAACTTGTGAGATTTTTAGCAACCGATTCACCTTCCTAGTCAACTTGTCGGTAACTTCCTAGACATTTGATCTAGTTGTAGATGTCCCTGCCCATTGCAGGGGGGGTGGACTAGATGACCTTTAAAGGTCCCTTCCATCCCAAAGCATTCTGTGATGATTCTATGATTTGTAAAGCAGGTATAACTTCAGAATAGGGCAGACATAAAAATATCAGTTGACTTGTGACTAGAATTACTTTGCTCCTTCCCAATGCTAACACAGATCATACATAAAAAATGTTGTTGGCGGGGTATACAGGGGACACTGATTCCCACCATGAAACATCTTTGGTCACAGCCCAGAACGAATGACCAATTCGTTTCCCGAATGTCACCTGTGATGGACAGGCAAGAGGAATTTAGACTGCAGCAGAGGAACATGGCCCTCATCAGAACTCTCGCTTCGTAACTATTACAAAGAGTCAGTGAAAGTAATCCCTGTTGCAATAACTAATTATGACATGACATTAAAGTGTTAATGGCAGTTCTAACAAAACCTAGGAACTCTTGGAAGATTTCCCAGTGAATGCCAAAGAAGCCATCATTCCACAGACATGCAAAACTTTACAGCGGCTGAGAAGCCATCCTGGTTAAAAGAAAATGTAGAAAACACAAAACAGACAAAAAGGGCAAAAAGGTAGATAGCAAGCTATAAAATACAACTCAAAATGATCTGGTAATAAGTTAGAAAGTGGGAAACCTATGAACTCCCACTGGCCAACAGAATTAGATGTAAGCCAGCATTTCAGAATCGTCCAAGCACCAAGAAAAACCTCGCCTTTGTACAGCTGATGCTCCTGCTAACATGCTGAAGTATAACGCGGAAAGAGGAGAAGTATCTGTATTTGGATCAAACTAGGAGACATCTATGTCCTACTGCACTGCTGGCAGAACAGAAAGTTCCTCTAATAAGGGAAGACATAAAAGACCATATAGTCAACTTAAACATTTTCAGATTACTGACTGGCCCACAAAACTTCTGCTCAGAGTCCACGCCAAACTGATTTCATATTAGCAATTAAGGGACGATACAATCTTTGTCCATAAAAAAGGTATTTAAAAGCCCATAAAGGGGATAGCAAGCAGTAAAGAACACAGAGTCATCTGAACTACTTGGAGATAAAGCTACAAAATAAGCCCTAAAGATAGCAGTGTGTAAGACACCACAAGTAAAATCAAGCGTGGCTTCAGCTGTTTGCCTGCAGAGGTCAGGAGGACTTTCTTCCTTCCTTGCGGACAGCTGCATCACTGGGCTTTGCGACCGCCAGTTGTGGTTTTGTCCTTCCAATGAACCACCGTGGATTTGGTGCAGTTGGTGCAGGGCAGAGAATCCCCTCAAGATCTGGCTGCTGTCTCCTGCTGCTAGGTGGCTGGTCGTGGAAGCATCAGGTTTTAGGCAAGAATCGGCTTGGCAAGAAGGTTGTCGTTTTCTGCATTTCACCAGCCTGGAGCACAGCTCAGCTGGAAGCCACAGGTGAAAGGGAGGGGGACGTGTCCCCCAGACCACTGCTCTGCGGTACGTTCGTTTCTCTCATTAAAAGCGGATCACGCCCTGACGGACAACGCGTTCTCAAGTTAAACCTTGGCCTTGTCAGGAGCACGACAAAGCATAAACTGACAAACAACAGAAACCTGTACACAGGTTTAATGAATGAAGTTAATGAGTGGCTTTTTGAGACCGGTATCAGCCACACGTCATACGGTTTATTGGCACAGAGTTGAGTTCCCCGAGGGCACCCCTGTCCCCCGTGCTCGCTGCGCTGAGGCTGGCCTACTGCTGGCTTAGTGAATAGTGTGTAGGTGCCACCTGGTGACCTGTGACGTGCATGGGGCCATTCCGGTAACACAACCGTTGGCCTTAGGCTCTAGAGGGGAACTGCAGTTAAACTGATGAGTTTGCTGAAATCCGTACTTCAAAAAGATTCATTTCACTAAGAGAAAAAGCATGTTTCACTTCAAAGCAGATTAAATGTTTTCAGACATTTTTTGATAGGATCAATACCTGCTCTTGGCATGACTTTCTGTCACAATGCCAAACAAATTTTCTGGAATCACTGAACTTCTAAAGAAGAAAAGACTAAAGAGCACTATGAATGGGAAGAAGAGAAATCGGTACGATTTTTTTTTTAAATCTAATAATAACTAATGCTTGGTGCATCTTTAAATGTTACAAATACTCCATACCTGTGCATAATTTTATTTACAAATGAGTAAAATGCATGAGGTTCTTTAGAAAAAAACGAAAGCCCAGCAGAGGATTTGTGCTCATGAGGACTGCTGAATGAAGCTGCTGGTACAAGGTTCAATTGATCTAGCCCAACTGACTCTCGCCAAAAATAGTCAAAGTCTAAAATTAGAGTAAATTATCAAACCCATTCTTTAAAAAAACAGGAACAAAGTAACCCACTGCTGTCCTCTAACATTTTATATGAGGAACCACAACAGAAATACCACTGCAGAAGTATTGAAGTGGAGGTCCTTAGAGGAGAGAGCGGGTGCTAAGCCATGTTTCTGTCTTGGAAGGTAAGGAGCCATTTAAAACACTTGCTTTAAAATGAATGCATGGCAAAAGCAAACAGGAACAGCTAAACAGATAATTTAAAAAGAATTATTACATGAAACTTCTATGTGTTCTTCGCAGTGTACAAGTCAAAAGACAAGATCTGTGTTTAGTAACATTTATGGCTTCATCTCACAATACTGGCGTGAATATCTTTGGGTTTCTGTCTCTGCACATTGCTGTCTATTATATAGCTAATGTCACAGTTCTGAATGCTGCACGTCCGTATCACAATACCTGCACGGCTACAAACACCCTCCCTCTGCCAGTGACAAAGCACGGACAACGAATGTGCACGGTTTCACTTCCTAGAGCCTGCATGCTTCTAACTTACGTGTAAATCTTCTTCTGCATGTTACTATACATATTTATTCTTCTATAAAGGTATACTTTACGAGACAGTTTTATATGAATGGCAAGCATTCCGAAGACTAGGATTTGAAGAATAAGCACTGAAAGGTCCATAACAGTATTTTTTAATTGCCCTTCCCATGTGGTGGGGCTATTCTTTATAAACATTAAATGAGAAGTAATACCAGAACAAGATCATTGGGGCTACAGTTACTTGAAGTAAAGGAGAGAAAAGATATACAGCTAAAATGCTAGAAATCGTGGTGCTGGTCAATTTAAAACATTAGCTAATTTTAGTTAAATTTAAAAAGCAATTTTGGCTGAAAAAGAGTTTCCACTCAGCTCATAAAGCAAAGGAGGAGGTGTCTCAGTTGTCTCTGTTTCCCACAGTAACTCAAGATAAGCGTCCTAGGCACCAGAATTAACATATTTAGTGGTGTTACTTTTTTTGTCAGCTGCCAAGCTAAAACCACAGAATTATTCTGCAGTCCTGATTAAAATGAAATGTAACAAAAATTCATAGCATTGACTACTGTTCATAATAACAACAGCAAAAATACAGGATTACTAACAAATAAACGTTTAAAATGTTTATTACCTGATAATAAAAATAGAGGCCAAATTCTGGAAGTTTGCTTTTATAAGGCAAAGATCAGCAAAACAAATACTGTGTGCCAGTTATCAGACATATTTGCTGTATTGTTGCTGGATAAATTTTTAGTAGCAGTGCCTAGCAGTATACAACTGTTTTTGCAAGTGCATGCTGCTGTTGTATCGTTTTGATGATACGCTAACTCTGCGTTAATGTTTACCATTATGATAGCTTTTCTTGGAGGGAGAAAAAAGGATAAAAATAGAATAATAATGTCAAACATCACTTCCTTGGTTAGAAGAAGTACCTAGGAGAGCCAGAGCAAGGGCAGCGTCAGAGCCGCTCGTCCCCTTGCTGCTCCCCAGCAGGAGAGAGGAGCCAGCGGAAGCACATCCAGCGCTCGCTGCCCGGCCGGAGCAGGCTGGGGGGAACCAGTGCAGGGAGCATCTTCTCCCTCCTCTTGCCACCACAGGGCAGCTGCAGCTCTGCCGTACCACCCTGGCCATGCATCTGCCTCACCGTCACCGACTTTAGCCTGCTGTCCTAAGGACAGAAGGCATATGCCAGCCTCTGCAAAGAATTCAGCATTTGTTCTACAAACATTTAAGCCAAGTGACAAATTTAGAACAAATCTGACAGATATCAAAGATATTTTATAGTTGTTTCATAAGCAAAAAAACCAGTTGCTGAAGAGTACAGCGAGACTTAAATTGGAAAAGCCGGTACTGTGAGCTCAACCGCCGTACATGGGGGGAGGGCTCTGCTGGCCAGTCCCCAGACACAGGCTGACCAGCCCTCCGGGGGGGTAGAGAGAGAGCTGAGGGTATTTGGGGTCTAAGGCGTTACAGAAGAACTGGATGTAAAGAGGTGGTAGGGGATAAGGGAGGGGAGACAGGGTTACTGCAGTGACATAGGCCCTCTGCAGGAAATGAGGCTCTGTGAGTATGACTGCTAATGGAACAGCCTGAAAATTAAGTTTTCAAGATCGAGGAATGACCTGACCCTTGGACAGCGTACTTACTTTCCCACGCCTTCTCATCCAATTGATATTTAGGGCTTCATGAGGAGCTGAAAGGCCTTAAAAGGCAGGCTTGACTGCAACTCCTCTCTGCCAAATCCAATGCAGACCTGACTAGGGCATTGATTAGCGCATTTACTCAGATGAAAGGTTTGCTAAAGCAAGAACCAAAGTAGACTGCATAGAAGGCGTGAGTGATAGATGAACTATTTACACAACAAGAGGATATGAAATTAGGTGGATGGTAAAACAAACCACCATCCTGACAAAAGGTACTAATGGCAATATGTTTATTAAGTGGGGAGTAATTAAATACTTCTACGGTAGGGGTAGACTGTGGCCATCCAGGCCGCGTGCAATGTAGTACGCTATTGTTTTGGCCACGGCATAAATGGGGCAGCGAGAAGCCAGGTGAACTTCTCATTAGCCATGACGACACTGTTGTGTGAGTATCTTGTCACAGTCACGTGTGCTTTATCTGTTTGCCGGAATAAGCAAGTTAGGACCATATTTTATAGACAATTAATCTGCCTAAGCCTTTGCTACTAAATGAAGCCTGCAGCAGTTCTCCATGAAACAAGAACAGTAGACATGCTGGCACCTAGCTCTTCGGGACAACTGACTGGTGGCAATCTGGGCATTTTCTTAGACAGGAAAGGGATCCGGATTCATGTTCCTGCAGACAAAAAGGAACTGTACGTCATTGTCTTGTACCTCTGAGTGACCATGTGTTCTGCTGAGCAATCTAGACAAAAGGAAGTTCTTCTAGTTGTGTTTTCTAAGAAAGACCTGAAAGCAGCCTGCAACTTCAGGAAAGGACTCAAGGTAGCAAATGCCATTTAGGGATAAACATGCTACAATTCTGCAAGTCAGAATTAAATCCTTACATTCCTAGAAAAAGGAAAAGCTGAAGTTACACCTCCAGGAGCATTCCTCATTTGCTGGTTTAGGCACCTTCCCATCCATCATCTTGGTTTCTGTGGGTATTATTTTTAGGCTTCGAAGGAACACTGTGCAGTGCATAGGGAGAGTATATGCAAAATTCAAGGCTGTGGTTCTCAGTGGGTGGCCAGGCCTTAGGCCATTTTATAGATTTAGTCACTAATTGCTTTGAGCTTCCATATCTGTCGAATGACAGTAAGTAGGAGCTTCTTAACCCCTATCAAAGATGTTATACACATAAATACATTCTAAGCAATAGGGCTGTAATGGTGACAAGGTCAACTAAAAGTGCTCAGAACCTGGGCCCAGCCTCGTGACTAATTTTGCAAATAGAGCTGACTAGAAAATCCACAAAGAAACCTTAAGAAATGGAAATTCCTTGAACCCATTTTTTTTTGCCTCAGGTAGCCTTTGCCAAACTTCTGAGTGCTCTGAAACCGCACCTGGTCAGTTCCTAGGCAGCCTGAGCTTTCCAGCTCCACAGCTCTGCAGCTTCTCCTCCTTTCTCCCGCCGCTGAGCGGGCAGAGCCGGAGCCCCCAGGCTGCCGGGCAGCGCTGCCCACCGCCCCCAGCACAGCCCTGCCCGGGCACCGGGAGCTGCCCCGGCCAGGAGCGCTCTGCGGGCAAGGGCCCCTGGGCGCGCATTTCCCCTCTCTGCAAAATGCTGCCATATCTGCAACCCATCTTCTCGGGTTTATGAAGTGCTTCCAAGTGCTGAAGAAATGGAAACGCGCGTTAGCATTGCATTTTGATACGACAGCTGTGTAACCGTGGGAGGCTTGCAACAGGAAAGAGCAGACTAACCCCAGACACTGCGCTAACCCAAGATCCCCCTCCTATCCAGAGGTACGAGCGCCCCGGCGAGCCTGCTGACGAACAGGCCAGCTCCCGGGCAGCAGCACCGACCAAGCCCAGCTTCCCCCTAAGGCGCCGGCTCCCGCCCCAGCCCGTCCCCGGCGCCTGGCAGCCTGGTGGCAGCCTCTCCCTCAGGGCCGCGCTCCTCTACCGGGCAGGCTGCTTCTGGGGTCCGGCGGCGGCATGCGGCTGCCGGGGGCACGACCGGGCCAGCGACCGCGCCTGCGGCGGGTACGGCGCTCTGAGGGCCGGATCCGCCGAGCCGAGCCGAGCCGAGCCGAGCCGAGCCGAGCCGAGCCGAGCCGAGCCGAGCCGAGCCGAGCCGAGCCGAGCCGAGCCGAGCCGAGCCGAGCCGAGCCGCACGGCGGCCATCAGCCTCCACCTCTGCGCATGCGCCAAAGCCGCACTGGCGCCTAGCGGCTTGCGGCCTAAAACCCGCTGTCACCGACGGGGCGCGCTTATTGGCCAGCGAACCTTCCTCCGCCGCCCCCAGCCAATGGCCAGCGGGCCGGCACCGCGGAGGCGCGTTGATTGGCCCGGTGCCTCCCCCCGCCGTGGGTGGAGCCGCCCGTGCGGCCGGCCGGCCCTAGGAGGCCACGCCCGCTGCTCGGGGAGGGGCGGCAGTGCGCCTGCGCGCGAGGGCGGGGGCGACGGTGGGCTGGGGCGGGGCGTGGCGTGGCGGGCGCGTGCAGCCGCGGGGAGCCGCCCTCCGGGCCAGCGACCGCCGTCCCGCCGCGTCCCGCCGCAGCAGCGCGCGGTGAGTGCCCCCGGGGCAGCGGCGGGCCCGTCCCTCCGCCCGGCGGCGGGAGGGCGGCCCGCGTCCCGGGCGGGGCTCTGCAGGGCTGGGGCTGGGGCGGGCGCGGGGGGACGGGACGGGACGGGTCAGGGCGGGACGGGACGGGACGGGACCCCCGGCGGCGCGGAGCGGAGTGGGTGGGCTCGCCGCCCTCGGCCCCCTCAGGACGGGAGCCGTGCCCGCGCTGTCCCGGCGGGCGCCCGCCCGCGGTCGGCCCCCCCCGCCCCGCCTCACCGTGCCCGTTTCTGCCCCGCCCAGACCATGTCCAAGTCGCTGAAGAAGATCGTGGAGGAGAGCAGGGAGAAGAACCAGCCCGAGGTGGACATGTGCGACCGCGGCATCTCCAACATGCTGGACGTGCCCGGCCTCTGTAGGTACCGGCGGCGGCGGGCGGGGAGAGCGCGGAAACTTCCTTATTTGTCCCGGGACCGGCCGGGGCAGCCCGGCCCTGGGCGCGGCGGCTGGGGCCCGCCCCGCTCCCGCCCGCCGCCGCGGCCCTGGGCGCTGGCAGGGCGACCGGGGCCTCTTCTGTGCCGGGGTGCCCCGAAGCTTTGGGTATCGGGGGCTCGGGGAGGGAGTCGTGGGCGGCGGGAAACGCTCTGCTTCCAGCTCCCGGCAGCACCTTAACGGGGTGTGAGCCTGTCCAGGAGAGCCTCGGCTCCACCGCACCGGAGAGACCGGCCTGGGGAGCCGGGGCTCCCGCCTGCCTCTCCCCTCACCCCTGCCCGTGCACCGCCCGCAGCCCGGAGCGCTCCCTGTCTGTCACTGCTGTCCGTCTGGCGCTCGAGTCATGGGGAGACTTTGCCTCCTGTCCATCCTGCCCTCTTCCTGCTACCAAAGCAAAAACACCCGCCAAGCAGCATCTCCGCTGGTTTTTGAAAGGGATAGGGTGAGGTGAGCCTGGAGCTGGCACGGCTGATCTCTGAAGGAGAGTGAGGTAATACTGTATTACAGGTACAGCAATATCATACTTTGGATATTGCGTGATTGCACGTGCTTCCAGAATTGTGACGGTATGTTGTTATTGGTAGGTTGCGTTTGCTGTAGATAACTTACAGCAAATGCAGCATACCAATAACAAAACGGTCAGAATTCTGGAGAACTCATAAATGAAGAGCAAGGCAGGTAGCTTTGCCTTGCTTTTGCTTTGGCTAAGAGTGCATATGATGTTACGGTACAGCTGATACGCAGTAAGTTAAAGTTGTGGCTGGCTGTAGCATGCCACAGGCTGAAATCTTCCTGAATGCATGGTGCAATGAGAAAAAAGTAAAATTTAAAACAACCAGCGTACTTGAAACTCTTAACTGTATCCTGGCTTAGCTCTTTGCCATGTTTGTTAAACTTGGTAGCAATCAGGAGCAAGTTTATGTAACTCTTCTTACATGATGGAAATGAGTTCAGGGAAACATGGCTCACTACCAACTCACCGTCATCTGCAGAGTCAGGAGCAGACCAAAGTATCTTCAGTCCCATCAGTAAAGGACGAAGACTTCAGTACGCTTTTGCAGAACTACGTGCTGTACTGAAGTCTTCATCCTTTGCTGATTCTTTTCCCGCTTCTGAGTTGCGTGTGGGATTTCAGGAAGACGACACTGTAAAGCCCGTATATGTGAACTCGTGTTAAATAGAAAGTTTCACTGTATTTCTGTTGGATGAACAGTTGTTTGAGACAAAGACGTGTTTGGCTCGCGTTAACTACAGACCCATTTTCAGAACTATACTTATCCCTTTCTGATAAACTAATGCAATAAAAGTATGGGGCAGCAGCAGCAGCGTACTGTTGCTTTTGTTAAGTAGACTTGGTGCCTGTTAAACTTATCAACACTAAGACACATAATTAATTAGCCAGCTTTGATCTTTCAGATGGGGGGGAAAAAGATAATGTTGAAGTATATCAGTAATGCTAAAGTAAAAAAAAAAGCTTTTCTTGTACAAAAACTGTCTCGGGTTTGTTGTGCAGGCAGGGTTAGGGACCACAGTGTGGGACGCTGGTCCACAGGTGGTCCCTGATATCAAGTTGCTAATTAAGCATTTGAAGCTTGTTTGGCAGGGAACTCACTATGTGAAGTGGAGGCTCGTGGTACCCTAGTTACACTGCATCAGACAAGTCTATGTGCAGATACGCTTGGTGCACATTGTGTGACTTGCTTTAGTTGTGGGGATTTGGGGCCTTCTCCAATTTGAGATGTAAGTTAGGGGAGGGGAAATGATGACTGGTTTCTGGTCAGTTAATTGAGACCTTCTTGCTTTTTCAGTTACTCTGCACTCTGGCAGAGAAGGCATTATAAGTTGGCTTTTTTGGTTTTTTGTTGTTGTTGTTTTATTGTCAAGGTATTTGCCACTTTTCATCTGGAGAAGGAATAACTTCCTCCAAATATGCCTTTAAAAAAAGTAATGAATAGGTATTACCTCTGAATTGTAGGTAACGGTTTAAGAAAATGTTAAACTTGCTTGTTTCCTAACCCTGTCATCTGATTCCTAAAGGATGACCTTTTCTAGTATAGATTGGGTGTTTTGGTTTTCTCTGTCTCTCAGAACTGGCAGGGAAGCTAAATGAGTCTGACCTGGTGCCTTCCCTTCTAGGTGTGCTGGATATCTTTCCAATGCAGTGCAGTGTTAAAGCTTGCCTTTTCACAAAATTTGTTTTTTCTATGAAATAAATTTTTTTGTTAAAAACAACCATCATGATTCATGCCCAGTGACCGTTCTTTCTTAGCATCTTGTCTTTAATGAGGGCCACTATTACATGTTCAGAGGTAAGCATAAGATTAGGTTATGATTGGAGAGAACATATTGGTGGTGTTTTCCCTGGTTTTGGTCGTTTGAGGTTTAAGAACTTACTAGATTGGAGGATACTCCTAAGTTACAGTGTTCAATAGCCCCTGATAGGGATTTTGTCTCATGTAATTATTCAATGGTTGTGAATGCCCACCCTTCCCAGTGGCCAGTAACTCCTAAAGTAAGCTGCTCCCTATAGTCTTGGCTATTCTTCAAGAAGAGGACCAACCCTTGTCCCACTGCATATTTGAGTACTTGCTGCGGAGTGGCTAGTGGGCGCATATTTAAGCTTTCTTAACTTAATTCACATAGAGTTAATGCAGACACAAGGATTTGGAAGCAGTGCACCGTGTAGCATCTGCTCAGTGTGCCCATCCTCTTCCATCAGGTGCAGACCTGTTCTTGTCATGTGTGGTTTTTAAACAAACAAAAAAAAAACAAACCCCAAAAACAAACAAAAAACCCCCCAAACAAATCGTAAGTGATCATAGAAAACTGGTGCTATATGGGGGCAGAGAGGAGAAAAGAGAAAGGGGAATATATGCCCTGGCTTGGACAGGATTCTCTTCTGGCTTCTTTTTCCAGTCTAGTGAATGACGTGCTACAATACAGGGTAGCCACTTGTATTTTCTTTTGCCTTGACTTCCACCCTCTGTAGCAGCTGTGGGAGAGACAAAACAGACCAAACTTGCCTCTGTCAAATACCAATGTCTCTTTCCAAATCAAGGTGAAATACTTTTCCTACCTGGATGGAGACTGACACTCGGTATCTGAAACTGTCTTAAACCAGCTTAGACCTAGAAGCTTTGCAACCTCTACATGTCTTCCTGCGTTTGTGTTTAGTAAAGGGAAAGCGGAGTTATCAGCTTGTTTATAACGTGGCGTTCAGATTCACAAAGAAAAGTTCAGTAGTCCTGGAACCACTGCTTGCTCAGGAGTTCATTAAAGTCATTACAAGTTGAGTTCTATTTTTGGAATATTCCTCGAATCCAGGCACTTCTGTGTTTTCTATTAACAACTTAAAGTACAAACTGGAACTGTGCTACAGGCCTTCAGAGCATCTGAATTTTCAAGGCTTTCAGAAACATAATATGAGAAAACTCTTTTCAAAGATGTTCTGTAGAAAAGAGATTTCATTTGAGACTAAAAATATCCCTTGATCTAGGTGTTCTGTACTTTAGCCCATCATACTAATGCAAAGACCATGTGAAACAGTTTTAACCTTTAAAGGCTTTTCTTATTATTCTGGCATGCGATAAGACAAATGCCATACCATTTGTGAGCACATCTATACTATAGTTGTGCATCCATACATGAATAGTTTTAAAAAATGTCTTGCCCTGTGGAAGTGTTCTAATTTCTTTTTTTTAATTCCATATTGTGAAATAAACAGACCATATTTGTATACAAAACACCCGGATATTGACAGGTAGTGGCAGAGAGCATTAATAGACATCGTGTAGGGTGAACAATCGGATTCAGCAAGTAGGGCATGATGTGCCTTTTCCCTAGCCTGATGGTTAGGGCATTTATCAGTAGGACTTTAAACAGCCATGAACAACTGTGGAATTGTTCTTGGAGTAGGGAACAGTCTCTAATCACCGATTTATCTTTAAGTGATCGCTATGGGCAAGCTATGAATTAAGGAATTATTTTGCCCAAATAACTTGAGACATCTGCTGCTCTGTAGTCTTGCTGTCAGGGAAGGAATATTGGATGAAATCCTGTTTACTCTGTAAGTGTTAATTTGCTCTCATTATCATTCCATCTGTAAGCTATTCATATTTTACATAAAGTACATGCTTGTGTGGTAGGAATTAACATGCCTAGAATTTTTTATCAGAAAGTTAGTGTTGATATAATTGTCCGCTCCTAAAATAACCAAAGCACAGAAGATGGAGGGGCAGGCTACTTGTAAGTCATTTTGTAGGATACTGTAATGCTCATCCTGCATTAACTTCCTCTGATGGGACAGACAATGTCTTATCTTGGTTCAGCAAGGTCTCTGGAGTCTTCCTGTTTTGTGGGTTTTTGTTTGTTTTGTTTTTTTTTTAATTCAAGTTTTGTCAGCTAAATAGTTTATGTAAAGCTAACTTGCAGTGCATGACAACAGTGTATGAAAAAGCTTGATACTAGGGCCAAAAGGGAAGAGCTTAAATATTCTTCCCTTGTCCCACTCTTTTTTGAAGCAATAGTGGGACTGGGACCATAATGGGAATTTGTAATTACTGTGCAAGTAAATTGCTCTGGCAAACAGTAGCATCCTGACTCTCAAACTTCTGTGTGGATATTTGGTGCGTTCTTGAAATCAAAATAACTTATCGCCTGTGTGCTAATTACTGTAACGTTAACAAGGCATCTGAGGTCTGCAGTCCTCAAGGAGCTGCTGCTTCGTGTCTAGGAGCATCTCCAGTGGCATCATACGGAGGTTACAGTAATTCCCCTGTGGGAATCCCGGTGCCCTTCGAATCTCAGGGGACTGGCGCTCGGGGTGAATCGTCTGACCTGTTGAGTGATCCTCAGCGGGTCCTGCTAGTTATGCTTGCCTGAGCTGCATATGTCCAAAGCAAAACGGCCCCACTAGGGCCCCTTCAGCCTTCTAGATGTTACTCAGGGATGTTAATTAGTTGCTTAAGACATCTGTCTTTATCAGAAGAGCTGATAGTTTAGTTGTCATGCAGAATTGATTTTATATATAGGATGAGAAAAACCAGTCAGCTGTTCCCACTGCACAGTCCTTTTCACAGGAGTAGGCGAGTGGCAGCGTACTGAAAAACTTAGTATTTCCAGGGGCTGGTTGTTTCACACAGGTCAGTTCAATGTAAGGGAGCAAATTCCCCTCCTTGTAAGGAGTGACCCAATGCCACTTTATATCTAGGCTCCCTTTCCTAAAATGCTTGTGGACCTGTCTCTGACCTGGTAGTAAGCTTTGGACCTTTCAAGACTGAAAATCTTTTTTGTCTAGATATGGCTAAAACGCTGCTGGAAGTATTCCAGAGCACAGATGCCTAAACCTTTGCTCTTTTCAAAGTAATATCAGAGTGTTACCTTTTTGTTGCTTTGGGGGATGTCAGTCTGCTTTGCAGGTCAAAGATGCACTGGGATTCTTTGTCCTGGATTGACTGAGATAGTGGAGTTTCAGACAAGGTGTCTAGGCTTCAGTCAGATCCGGACAGTAAAGTCCACATTGAAGTGTCTTTGGTCTAGGAATTTTGGCCTTGACATTTTTGATATTGGGACTTCATTCTATTCTGTATAGACGTGTGAGAAGAAAATACTCATTTGAAGAAGACAGTGATGTGACAAATGTGGAGAGGGAGTAGTGAGAATAATGCTTGTAAGCTTGTGTTGTTAAAGGCCTGCAGCAGTACGTGTGGCTTGATGGTTTAGTCAGCAGGCTTACCTTTAAAAACTAAATATGCACAGAACTTTTTATGATATTTAAATTCAGCAGGAGTTTGATGTTCAGAAGACCCGAGTCTGCAGTCCCAAAGCTTAATTGCCCTTGAGTAAGCATCCTCACTTCCTATGTATAGAAAAGATGAAATCATGTTAGGAAAGGTCCTCCATATGTGTACACGTGGATTAGATCAGAGTCTGTCTCAGTTCTCTGTTAGTAAAACACTTCCTTTTCTTACTGTTTGGTTTCTTAGTTCAGTTTGTAAGTGATCCGGAGCAGATACTTGCATGTGTGCTGCTGTCTAGCACTTAGTGCAGTTCAGTGACTTTATACTTCAGTGGTGCAAAGAAGTTGCATGCAAGTGGTGTCTCCTCATAAGCTGGCTTCTTGCAGGGTTATGAATGTTATTTGGTATGTTTTTTTCTTTTAAATATTGAATTACATCTTGAGCACAGAAACAGAAAACCTTAAAGACTTCTTTTAGTCTATTTGAGTTGTCATTCTGATTTGTGTGCTTTAAGTGGGTGTTTCACGTAGTGGGGCATGGGGGTGGATCAGGACTGCTTCCTTACCACTGCCTTGAAGAGTTTGTTTTAGTTTGATAACCTTGGACATGTCTAGCCTTAGTGTTAACAAGTAATTATTCATAGAAGTAATACCCTCTTCGAAGAAGAGGTGGTTCATAGGCAGAAGAGTTGAGAAAGGCCTGTCATATTGGTGGATGTATGAGCTAAATTTGACGCTTTCCTCACATAGTTTCTCAAGTCAGTCTAGCTGCTTATTAAGAGGCATGTAATGGGGATTGCTGGTTTTAATGTAATGAAGTTCATTCTGGACTCCACCGAAGTAAAGAACAGATTATCTGAGTTTTGGACTCCGTCCTGAAGCTGGCAAAGCTCTGTGCAAAACTGGAATGAACTGGTCAAGGCCACAGAAGTGTGGTGACAGCTTCCGTCTCCGTTCTGCTTTAATAAACCAAAGAAAGCATCAACTTCAAAGGAGAAAAGAAATAGTGCAAAAGTTCTCTTAGAACTCGCTCTGTGCCTGGAGGCCTGATTTGACTTCCCAGTCCCTGCAGTTCAGCGTGGGTGTTGCAGCCCTTTGCCTGGCAGCAGCGATGCAGGGGTCCCACCTGTTGGGAGTCTGCTTGTCGCTCATGCTTGTGGTGAGGTGCTGGCTGTTTAGTATGAGGTTGTGTTAGTTGGTCTCATTCTGCCACTTCAGGTCAACTTTTCTGCTTCAAAAACAACTCTAAAGTGAGGTGGGAGCAACTTTGTACAGTATCAAAAAACAATAATGAATTTTTTTTGTGAAAAAGCAGGTTAAACAAAATCTTTACTTTCCAACGCTACTGTCATGGGGAGGGCAAAGGAGAAATGCTGAAACGTTCCTGTACCCCAAATCAAGAACAAAGCTGGAATGCCATCTCCTCCTGCTCTTTGCAGCGCTCCACGCTTCAGCCTTAAAGGCTCTTCTCTTCAGTGTCCTTAACACGCAGAGCTGCCTGACATCCCAGCGTGGTGATTTGTAAAGGCACAGGGACCTAGCTAGTCCTCACCATTGCCTGTGTGTCCTGGTTTCAGCTGGGACAGAGTTAATTTTCTTCTTAGTAGCTGGTATAGTGCTGTGTTTTGGATTTAGCATGAGAATAATGTTGATAACACACTGATGTTTTAGTTGTTGCTAAGTAGTGGTTACACCAGTCAAGGACTTTTCAGCTTCCCATGCTCTGCATGGCGTACAAGAAGCTGGGAGGGGGCACAGCCAGGGGGCCTGACCCACATTGGCCACAGGGCTATTCCACACCATATGACGTCATGCTCAGTATATAACTGGGGCGAGTTGGCCGGGGGGGAAGGGATTGCTGCTCGGGAACAGGCTGGGCATCAGTCAGGGGGTGGTGAGCAATTGTGTCGTATATCACTTGCTTGGTACATTATTATTGTATTATATTATTATTATTATTATTACTACCACTACTACTATCATTCTATTTTATTTTACTTCAATTATTAAACTGTTCTTATCTCAACCCAGGAGTTGTCTGACTTTCACCCTTCCAATTCTCTCCCCCACCCCACTGGGGGGGAGTGAGTGAACGGCTGTGTGGTTCATAGTTGCTGGCTGGGGTTAAACCACGACACTGTGTGAGATGATTGAGAATATGAAGTTGGTGGAACTCGTTGGTATGCATTGTATGCTTTTTCCTGCCCGTCTGGTCACCAAGGATTTATTTGAACATCTGAGGCTTGGGGAAGATATTACTTGACTAATTGGACCTTTCCTATATTGGCTAATGGGGGAAAGGGGGCATCTTGGCCAGGAGGACATTACATGGATAGGCACACAAGCCGTTTGAATTGTAGTGCAGAAGATACCCATTACTCTCCTGGTGGGGTGGGAGGAAACAGGCAAGGGCAGAGTAGGTAACTCCACTGCGTGGTAGGAAAATCATTGACTCTCTTTAAATACAGTGGAGCAAGGCTGATTTCTTGTTGGTGCTGGTGAGTCTAACCAAAGCCTCAGAGCTCTAGAATGACTTGGCTTCTTAAGTTAAATGCAGGAAAAGGTATTTTTTCCTGGCATTGGTGATGTCAGTTTGGATCTGGCTCTGATCTTGTCCTGGTTTCAGCTGGGGTAGAGTTAGTTTTCTTCTTAGTAGCTGGTAGAGCGCTGTGTTTTGGATTTAGGATGAGAATAATGTTGATAACGCACTGATGTTTTGGTTCTTGCTGAGCAGAGTTTACACTAGTCAAGGACTTTTCAGCTTCTTGTGCTCTGCCAGGTGCACAAGAAGCTGGGAGGGAGCACAGCCAGGACAGCTGACCCAGACTGGCCAAAGGGCTATTCCATACCATATGACGTCATGCTCAGTATATAAGCTGGGGGAAGAAGAAGGAAGGGGGGGACATTGGGCGTGATGGCGTTTGTCTTCCCAAGTAACCGTTACGCGTGATGGAGCCCTGCTTTCCTGAGGATGGCTGAACACCTGCCTGCCGACGGGAAGTAGTGAATGAATTCCTTGCTTTGCTTTGCTTGTGCGCGTGGCTTTTGCTTTACCCATTAAACTGTCTTTATCTCAGCCCATGAGTTTTCTCACTTTTACTCTTCCGATTCTCTCCCCCATCCCACCGCGGGGGAGTGAGCGAGCGGCTGTGTGGTGCTTAGTTGCTGGCTGGGGTTAAACCACAACAATCTAGATGAGGTTGTCTTAGAGCTGGAGATGTCAGACTAGAGCACTTAATCTCAGGATGCCAGCAGATGGGTTTCCCTACGGATGGCTGGGCTCTTACCAGTCAGGGCTGGATATCAAGGGCCTGTAAAATGCTGAGTTTCGCTGATGGTCACAATTATTAAAATAGCTAAACCAAGAGAAATAAATGCTGCATAAGGACTACTTAGGCATTTGTTCACGAGCTTGTAACTTATCCCCAGCACCTTTTCTCAATTACTTTGTGTAAATTGAGTTCATATATTTAGCTTTATGTGTAAGTAATCGCTAGTGTAAGTGGTTGCTTGTGGTTCAGATGCTGATGTGCCTTTTATGTTTTAAGGCTTAGAGCTCTTTGTGGAGGCTGCTGCACTTGTCTGCCCCTTAGTGCTGGTTTTTATATAGTAGCCTTACAGGCTTTCTGTGGGCTTCGTTCTCTGTCCTCCTATTCTGCTTCATGGGCTGGTGCAGGCAGTACTTAGAATGCTCATATTTTAGGAGAAATTTAGGGTGGGTGCACTGTTTCTTCCTTTCTCCTCCCTTCCTTTCCTTCTTCCACAACCTGCAATTGAACAGGGACCTGTGGCAATGCTTTTATTTTTTTGCGCTGAACTTTACAATCTGTTCCTGCCTTGGAGTGACTGCTTTCATTCTGCTAACAGGTTATATTTGCCTGTTGTAAGTCATGAGCTTTCAAGGGTTAGCTGAAACAGGTGGCTGTATCAGTAAGTAAAAGCTCTCCAAGGTGTTTGCTCCAACTTGCAATTTAGTAAGTATTGATGAGCACGGCCAGTTTTCACACATGCTGCCTTAGGGAACGAAGATATCCTGGTGAGCAAGACCCCTGTGGGCTATCTCTGGGCTAATGCTAATGCTAATGATGTTTGTTGCTTGAGGAAAGCTCTGAGGGATGAGACACGTACCACTGTCAGCTGTCCTCCAGGCAGGAAAATTTCCCAGCTGCCTAGGAGGGCTGGCCAGGTAGTTTCTATAGCTGTTTTGAAGAAGCTATGCTGGAACTAAGGAAAAAGGTGTAGGGGAGGAAAATGTCTCAATTTTTCTAGTTCAATAAAGTATATCAAACTTTCTAGAGGGAGGAGGAGGATGTTTGAGAACTACTTCAAGGTGTGAGTTTCTCCTCTGACTATTTTAGCATGTTTTTCTGATCAGATAATGTTGTCAGTTGTAGGCTGTGGAGCTTCTAGGGAAAGCAGTAGTGGTGTGGAAGGTGGAAGTAGGCAAGAAGAAATGTGAAGGATGATGAAGTGTTGGGGGAGTGCTGGACTCCGTAGCTGCCTCATGCCCCGCGCTTGTTTCTTCAATAAGGTGGAATCTGAGGGGCTTGGATCAATCAGATCATTCAGTCAATTTGAGTAAATATTGCACATTGTCACCTGGCCATTTACCACACAAAAATGATGCTAAACTGCTACTGTGCTTTATGGGTGCAAGGCTGTAAATGCCGCTATTGGTACTTAGGACTTAAATTTAGCAGTGACTTGAAAATAATGAACTGGGAACGTGTGGAAATATAATTGCTCATGTGGCATGTGTTCCTGTTGGGATAAATGTTGTAGTACCTGTCGGGTTTCCCTTGGGAAGGATTCAAAGGGTGGAAATGGGAAAGGCGTTCATGTGTGCCCAGAACCAGACCTCTGCTGGGAGGCACCAGTAATTACCGCTTACGTTGTTTGATGCGGTAACGGAATCGTGAAGGGGCAGAGGAGTGGCTGGATATGTCCTTAAGTCTTGAGCTTGCCTTGTGTTTTGTGACTGTGCATATGAATCTGGAGTTACTGGAGTGGAGAGAATAACTTGCCTCTTTTTCAGCTGAAATAGATGCAAGCTCTCAGTTGCCATGTCCATAAACTAACTTCTTTCTCTCTTCATTTGCAGTTACGTTGTCTCATATCACACAGCTGGTTCTGAGTCACAACAAGCTTACAAGTAAGTATAATCCTGTTTTTGGACTTCGTTACAGGCAGTTGAGCAATATCGAAAACACAGCTAGCTTGAATTTTTTTTTTTTTTGAAGAGTGTAATGTCACTGTTAAGAGTGTTGCTTGGTGAAGCACTTTATTAAAACTAAAGAGATTGAGGATGTGACTTAGCAGCTGTGTTCAACATGCCTTTCCAACTTCAACACAAATCTGCCACATACTGCAAAATCTGTAATTCTCAGTCTTGTTACCAGTTCAGCCAAAAATCCATTCCCTACTACAGCTCTGAAGTCCTTATGTTTGGGTGAGGACTTCTGATTTTTTTTTTTTTTAACTCTATCAAAAATGATACAGTTTGCATTTTAGTATCTGGATAACTAATTTGACTGAAGCAAATGAAAATAAATTACAACTCAACTGCATTATATCTATAGCCAAACATATGTGAGCTTCAGGCGTGAAAGTCAATCTACTCCTGTCAAAAAAAGAATCTTTTGAGTGTAAGTTGTGTCTTGCTTGTACTGCACACACCACCTTCAGTTATTACCTCGTGGATTCTACTTCCCATAGTAAAAAAGCCCTTAAGTGAAGTGTTGGTGAATAGCATGTCATGAGAGCAGCATAAACATGAGACTTAATTAAGTGGAAGTAGATATCAGACTGGCTTTTGCAAGGCAAAAGAAATTTATTTCTTTGTAGGAGAACACTTCAGGCTTACCCGTCAGTGTCTTATGCAAACACTCCTGCTTCTTGGTTGTCGAAATAAAAGCAGCGAGTTTCATCTGATCCCTGTTACTGTGCATCTTCTGAAGAGAAGTGTTGGTTTTGTTGATATTCTGCTTGTCCTTGTCTGCTCTCTGCACGTGCCAGTGGACTTCTGTCTCAAACAGACCTTCCCTTTTGGAACTGAATTTTTTAAGAGTGCAGGAAATGGGGAGGGGAATGGAGCCACCAAAGAGGGGGCTGCTGGGGAGATGACTGCACAGGTGCTGTAGCACGTACCAGGCTATACCCAAGAAAAGCTTTACAAATTGAGACTAAGGTTAAAAAACCAACAGAAACCTATTGAATCCTAAACTATTAGCTGCATGAGCTGCAAGATATTATTAATTAATAATATTACCTATTAAAACATATGTATTAATGCAAAAATCTCGCTTTAAGGCTTTGAGCATTTGCAGAGGATTAAGCATGAGGAATAAATGAAAATATTCTCAGATTCTATCACATAAACTGCATCCAGAGAAGTGTTTATTGGGTACTAATGCATAGCTTAAAGGGTTTGAAGTAGTAGTAGGAAATAGATAAAAGTATGGGCACTATGTGAGTGGCTATGAGAAGTAAGAATTAGTTATTCTAGGCCCTGCTTCTGATTGTATAGTGTCGTCTAAACTGGCATCTTGCTACTTATTTTTGTCCTTACAGTAGTTTTCAAAGAAATCTCAATTTATTTATAAATATGGCCAGCAATTTCCAGCGATCTAACATGTAAATGATGACTGATGGGTAAATTCATGGGCAAATTCAGGAAGGGAAAATTGTAAGCATTGCTATGAAGCACACAGTCCTACCTCTAGTTGAGAAGGACACGAAGTTATGAATAGCTGGAAGCTGAGAGAATGTTTTGGGAAAGCATTATGGTAAACTTGGTTTGGGCATATTGCCGTCTGGCATCTGTTATCAGCCACTGATGGAGCTGGGCTACAGGGCCACCCAGCTGGTGGCTTTTGTGTTCCCTCAGGTCACTGCAAGGAGGTGCCTGTCTCTGAACTCAAGCTGCCTAAAAGCTCGGCAGTTAAATGTATCGAGCCACTTCGGCTTTCTCTGCAGCTTTTGGAGGGTTGTGGGCACCTTCAGACAGCAGTTCATTCTGCACATCTCTGTCTGTGTAACAAGGTTGGACGACTCGTCCAAAGTTGGGTACCTAGTGCTGCCAGGCAGAACTTCTCTCTGGTGCCGATTATCTGCTGTGGTATCTTCTGCCTGAATGACTGCTTACCTGGGCTGCTTACCTGGCACAAGGATGAAATGAGTTGTAAGCATTACTCTTGGAAAATTTGACTATTCTTTCTCCGAGGTTTGTAAAAATCCTACAACTTTTGAAAGCTAAGACTTCCAAGGACTTAATCAGCTCTTCCACATGACACCTTACGAATCTTAAACGTAGCTATAAAGGGTGAGTTCAGCTGAACACACAACTGGCTGGGCAGGCAGCAGATATCTACCTTGCTCTGAGGAAGAGAAGACAGGCTGAAACTCCTGCAAGGAGACTCGAATCACGGTGAACTTGGCTGTTGGAGAACTGAGCCTGGGGAAGGTGATGTACTTGAACGTGCGCGCCAGAATTAAAAGCTACATAACTAACCTGTGTCCTAGCTATAAGTCTTAGCTGTAGGCCTGACTGGGAGAAGAAAAAGACACAATAATAAGGTTTCCAAGAAGGTTGTTTAACTATTCAAGAAAAATGCAGACTATGCCATTTGTTTAAAGCAGTTTTAGTTTTCAAAATACCAGTTTAAGGATTGCCACTACTCTAAAATTGCGTTATATTAAATCTCAACGTTTAATTACTGTTTTATTCTAAAGTAGCCCTTAGATCAGCAGGCTGCAAGTATATCTGTTCTCTCAGCCAAGGGATTCTGTCAGCCTTTCTAATTGCTATGTTTTGGTTTCTTTTACGGGAAGGTAAAACCTCTGCTTCTCCTGAGAAGTAACTCATCAGGTCTGAACCTTACTATTCTTTCACAAATTGATGTGGACATTTAAATAGACAGCACAAGTTTTAAAAGGCTAAATTTCAAGTTCATATTCTCGTATCTGACACGGTTGACCTAATCTTTTAAGCTATGTAATTAATTGTTGTAGCAGATTGTTCTTAAAATGACTAGGAAAGTGGTGGCAGTGACACTTGACATGCTACACTAAGGTCATATTAGCATCTTCTACTAGTTTTCTGCCATTTAAATGAGAGTTCTGCTTGCTGTTTTTTTCTGCTGTTTAGAGGAAATATGTCTATCTGGAAGAATAAATACATGTAAAAACTGGATATGCATATTTTTATGTAACCATAGTTAATATTTTTGCCAGGGAACTCTATTAAAAGTGAGTAAAGTTTCATTAGCAAGTATGAGGACCGCACTATTAAATCCATCATACTGCTTAGAATATTTTTGTGGCATGGTTTTTATTAGTATTTCTAGTAAGCCATTCATACTGCCACGTTTGTTCATTTACATGTCTGTAAATCATTCGTTACCAGAAGTACTCAAATCCACATTGATTTTTTTTTTTTGTGGAGAATATTAGGCTGTGTTTTTTCAGCTGTCTGGTGCTGTACTAATGGAGGCGTCTTAAACTGGCTGCTTCTGCTCCAGGTAACTTCTGAAATAGTTGAGTCTGTCCTCTGCTGCTTGATGAGAACTTTGTGCTTCAAAATCAGAAGCAAAACTCTAGGGGAGGCTAAATAGCCGTGATTCTGCGGTCCTGTTGAGCCAGTTGCTGTGTAAGTGACAAACCCAGGATGATTCCACTTTGGGGTCTCCTGTGACAATCCAGTTGAAAGCAGAGGGAGAAAGTGAGTATTTGTGTTTTTTTCTTAACTTAATGTAGACATACGTATGGGCCAGTGTCTCCATGTATTGTACTGGGAGTTTTTTGTTCCATCATTTAGTGATTTAATGAGAAGAAAAATTAAAGACGGTCATGCTTATGCTATTAGCCTGCATAGATTGTCTGATCCTGACCCAGGTGTCTTTTGAACCCATTGGCTAATATCAAAATAAATGAAATGGAAGTCCTGACAAATGTTCCTCAAATTTGTGGAAATGAGCGGCTGAATGATAAGAGATCCTCCCTTCAGTGTGGCGGATTAATTTGGGTAGATGTGACTAAGTTGTCTTTGTTCCATGCCATTTGATGGGAGCTGGGGGACATACAGGTGGCATTCACCTCCTGCTCAGTGGGATCATTAATAGGACATGAATAGTGGTAGGGAATTAGGGTAGCTGTGCTGGAGGGGTATGGAGGGAGTTGGAGCCACAGGACATACTTCTGTAGAAACTGTGCTTGATCACTTTGGTCAATCACAAATATTGTTACTGCATCTTCTGTGCAGCAGTCATAATTTTTATGGGTATCCATTCTACTGTTTTGTGCACTTCTACTTAGGACTGCTTCACCCAAGTTCAAGTGGAACTTAACTTCTCTCAAAGTCCGCAGCAATCTTGGCCACTTGCTCTTTCTGACACCCCTGCACAGGATGAAAGTGAACTTGGGGTGTTGGTGTCGATCTCCATGTTTTGCAGGGCCAGCCAGCATGCTGCTGCTCGGGTTCCTGCTCCGTGGTTGATGCTGGGGTGGCCGTGCCAGTCGCGTGTGCTGCTGTGTTTTGGTTTCCAATGGTTTGGTGTGGCATGAGGCTTCTGAAGTTTTGTGTTAAGGAATTTGTCATAGAAGTTCTTGAAATCAAACTTTGTCCTACTTTGTTCAAACCTCTTCTGCGAGAGTTTGTGACTTCATAACAGTTCTGAGGGACAGTTGTTGGGAATTGCAGAATACTGGGATGTCCAGGGAGCCCAGATCAGGGAGAGGAAAGGCATATTGCCAAGCTTGACTGTCTTTTCTAGTCTGGGACTTGCCCCATGTCATTTCAAGCAGAATAGTTTGGAGCTCTGGGAGAGAGTAAAATAGGTGAGGGGGGGTGGTGGGGTATCCAGCTGGGAATAAGGCTTGTGTATCACATTGTCTTGAAGGCTTAGCTTTTTTAAAAATTGGTTGCACTAGAACACCAAATAGCTGCCTTTGACTGGAGGAAAAAAAAGTATCTTTGCAGGCTCGAACTGAAGTCAGCAGGGCTTCACCTTTTGGTCCCCTTATGCCACTAGATTTGTAAGTGAGCAATAATTGGAGTAGAATTAACAACAGAGAAATGTCCCTTTTTAAAGGAAACATCTAAGACTGTTTGAGCATATATATTGTGGCTTATGCCTTACCTGACTTTTTTTTCTCCTTGCGGAGCAGCTTTTGTGAACTATTTTGCCATGAAGTGGTACTGAAACTTCTAGACTTTAGATAGCTAGGCTAAATCAAGGTATTCTCCAGCTACTTAAAGCGTACACAAAATTTCACATCCTAGTATAGTCACACTTAATACCCGTACTTGGTATGCTGATGAGGTTTAACAATGAAGATCCCGGTACTGCATGATGAATAGGAAGCATGCTTGAAGAGCTCCCAGAAGCTCAGGTTAGCAGTAGTCCAACCCAGGAGCGCGCAGAGGGGAAGACGTGACCAGAAAGCAGGCTGGGATGTTAAAGGTTACTTCAGCACTGACAACAGGTACGAGCGCTGGTCATCACTCTGTGCGCAACTATTGTACTGCCAGCTTGACGTGTTTTATTTTCACTTATTTTGGGGATATGCTGTAACTTTTTGATGCCTTGTAACTACTGTAACAGTTATTTGACTTACCTACCTGATAGATTAATTGATGCTGTAATCATTTGGAGAATCTATTCAGAGATTACAGCTCTTGTGTCATTATTCGGTCGTACCTGGAGTCCATGGGTGTTTCTGCTGTCAGTGGAAATACTAGTATTACATGATTTGTCCATTAGAGGTCACTGTTTAAGTATCTTTAGCAGTTTCTTCCGTGGGAAGAAGCTTATGCTCCTGGTAGCAATTCAGTCTGCCTGGTAGGTAGTAGTGAACAGCAGCTTAGCTTTGCTCTTCTCCTCAGTCGCCTTAACCTTAGGTGATCCTGTGCTTGCCAGCTTCACCATATTCTTGTGCTGCCTTTAAATGTCCTCAAAAGTTGTTTGCTATTCATAGCTCGCTCCTGACAATTTTTCTATCCATTTGCTCTTGTGCTCTGATTCCTTGCCCAATATTATCAAACATCTGAATGACAAGAGATTGGGAACAACTATTTTCTTCTGAAACCTCCTCTGTATTACTCGATGTCGCATTCTCTGTCCTCCTCTCCCTTTCCTCTGAGCTGCTGTCCCTTCCTGTCCTCTGCTCTTTCCACTGCTTCTTCCTTGATACTGAAGTGTAATCCTATCCTCATCTTTAGTCCTTTCCTTTTGTGAGGTGACCCATTAGCTTTTAGCTGCTGGTTCTCATTTCCATGCCTGAATTTTGTTTCTGAGTTAACTTTCTGATCCTGTCAGAATAGCTGTTTCTCGTTCATCATGTTCCTTTGACAGCCACATGGTCACCCTTTATCATCCTTGTGCACTTTGCCTTCTTCCAGCAGAGCAGTTACCCAGTTCAAAACTTTTCTCCTTTTTTTTTTTTTTTTTGCTGCTCCCACAGCTTACTGCTTCTTTGCTCCACCATCTCCTTCCAAATTGTTTTGCTCTCTGTGTGTGACCAGCACAGAAGCTTGTCCCTTCATCGCTGCTAACCCTCTTGAGGGTGTCCTTGATCTTATTTAATACGCTGCTAAGTTCCCTTGATGTCATCCTTACAATAGGCCATCTTTGTAAGTCACCTTCCTGGCGCTAGTGTATACCTAGATGTGTTGGAGGTAGTCCAAAGACAGTTAGCAACTCTGCAGCTGTCTGTCCTGAACTCCTCCCAGTCTAGCTGCTTTGTCTTCTCCAGACTGCTGAAATGCGTTATGGTGTCTCCCACTGGTATTGTCTGACGCTTTGCATTTTGCCTGGTATCAGGTTATCTATATAGCAACCTTGCTGACTTCTGGAGGGAACTAGATGCCCGTATACTCTTTACTCTTTGTTGCTTCTTTTATTCTCCTCTACTTTGGTTCTGCTTCTGCTTCCTTCTGGTAAGTCATTCCACGCTGTTGTACTGACATGATATACCCCAAAATGGTGCAAGTAAGCTTTCTGCGTAGTGAAACTAGGGTTGTGTCCAAAGCACAAGACAGAAGCCTGGCAGTGGCCTCTCAACTGTGCTGGGGAGTGGTGCTTTAAATTAACTGTAAGCCTTTCATTTTTGTTATATATTTTTATTTGCTTTTACTTCCCATTTCTGGTGCAGGGATCTCTAAAGGGAGATCTCTTTATGAATGCAGTGCACAGTGAGACGTGAGAAGGAGGGGAAAGGAGATCCCTATACATATGCCTTACTGCATTCGTGACATCAGAGTTCTGCACAAATGTTTAGATTAAATACCTTGTTAGCTTTTTTCTTTTCTCCCTGAAAAACACCCAAACCTTTGGTTCTGAGAAAGTACAGATAGTAGAGCATTTTAGCTTTAAATAATATAAATTTTGGTTTTAAGAAGCTTTGGGAGAATGAAGCAGAATAATTTATGAAAGAGTTTTGTGCTGTAATGGTATAAAGAGTGCATGCTGAAACTACCCTAATTTATGCATAAATTAAATTGTCAAAGTTTGTGCTGTATGGCAACAAAGTCAGTTTTGCATCATAAGTAAGCTTATGTACTAAATACAGCACTAGCCACAAAGCACTTGTCTTTAACATAGTTCTTCAGAAGCTGTTGTTTTTCTTTTATTAAAAGGCATCTGCAAACATATTAACTCCTTTTTTGTAAGTATCAATGTTTTCTGACGTGTTTTAGTATAAATGTCTTGTGTCTTCACTTATCTCCTAGTGGCTCAAAATGACTAATTTTTTTTGTGGAAGCCCCATACAAATGATCTTTCTCCATGTGTATGTACAGGTTGTAATGTAAAATTGTTGGAAATCCTCTTGCCAGATATAGACTATTTTGAAGTTGGCATTTTCAAAGCTAGTGAATGTTGCACAAGTGAACTCACTTCATTAAAGAGCTTAATTTTGTATCATCTTAATCAATTTACTGTCTAAAAAGCTGAGTGGATTTTTTTTTTGTTGTTGCTAATATTGAAGGACAGAGGTGAGAAGGTAGATTTGGTCTAGATTGAGGGGAAACTGGCTTTAGTTTTGTATACTTAGGTTTGTACTCTCTTTTCTGTGTATTCATAGAATCATAGGATGCTTTGGGATGGAAGGGACCTTTAAAGGTCATCTAGTCCATCCCCCCTGCAATGGGCAGGGACATGTACAACTAGATCAGGTTGCTCAGAGCCCCATCCAGCCTGGCCTTGAATGTTTCCAAGGAAGGGGCATCTACCACCTCTCTGGGCAACCCGTTCCAGTGTTTCACCACCCTCATTGTAAAAAATTTCTCCCTTATATCCAGTCTGAATCTACCCTCTTCTAGTTTAAAACCATTACCCCTTGTCCTATCGCTACTGGCCCTACTAAATTCTTTTGGTTCTTCTAGTAATCAGGTGTGTTGGTCTGAAGTGGATAACCACACAGCATTTCCTTTCAGACCACTCACCCATCTGGCCTCTTACTCTTTCCATTGGTGCCCTGTGTCAAAAATACTGTAGAGTGAAATAATCCTTAGGGTGAAATAATTTCCCGATCTTTATCTGAGGATGGGTAATTTGTGGTAACATGGTTTCTCTTGTCTAGGAGGAACGTCTGCTGTAGCTGGAAATGAAACATATAGTCAGCTGAAGCCTGGGATCAGCTAACGTAGAGGTGCACAGAGGACTCTACCACACAGACTCGAAGAAGTGGCTTTAAGCACTGAGTATAGGCAGCCCAAACGAGGAGGGAGTTTAATTCATTCCCTGCTCTGAGGGCTGGAATAAGAACACGTGTAAACACATGCGCTGACTTTGCTTTTGAGCAGTGAGGTTTTTTACTGCAGCCTCTTCTTGTGTGTGTGTGTGCTTAGAGGACAGACTGGTGTCTGGTAAACAGCGTCAGCATGGCAGGCCCTGATTCCGAATGGGGGGAAGCCAGCTGATCCAAATGGCACTGAAAAACAGTCCTACGGGAGTTCTTAAAAACATTCCAGTGGTATAAAAAGTGTAAACTACTAATGCTGTCCAATAAAGCAAACTGAAATTGTGGACTATTTGTTTAGATACTCACAGTGAATGCAGGATTTTGTAAAGAAGCACTGCTAAGCACAGGAGTAGATCAGTAGTCCTGAGTAAGAGGCTGAAGCGACCTTCACCTGTGAGGGATAACCTGTAGCACCTGTGCAAGACCTGGCGTTCAGGGCATCTTTGGTTAGTCCCTCTTGTAAGCTGCAGAAAGCATGTTAAATAGTCTGAAGTAAAGAGAATGTTGAGGGAGGGGAAGGTGAACATGCTACGCTTCATTCAGCTGGTTTGATCTACCTAAAGCCAGCTACTGTGCAGTAGTGTGAAACTTGGAAAAGATCATGCTTAAACAACTTAAACACCCGAAGGAGACCATTCGCAGTTGCATTTTGTGGAAGCCTAATAATAAATCTCAGTTTAACACTATCAGCTGAAGTTCTTTAGTCCTGCAGAAGTTATTTTTCTTAACCATTCCCTGCTGTTGAAATATCAACACATGCAGATGATCTGACCTGTAACATTGGTATGTAGCCTGTGTTCTTCAACTTTTTGCATGGTGTACCACATGTGTTTTGTTTTTTTTTTTTTCTCCGGGCATAAAAGTAAGCAAAGCATCTTGGCTGAACTGTGCACTCCGCACAAAACAATTATTGAAGCTGAAGATGCTGTGGACCACTACAGTACTTGCATGTCACACTAATTCAAAAAGCTTGGCTAATACTCTGTTTTCTTTAAAATTATTTGTAGAAATGAAGCGGCATGTTTATATCCACATTTTTGTACCCATCCTCACTTGAGCAGTAGTGTTCCTTACTGCTGTAAAAAAGAAAAGCTAACAAACATCAGATTTTTGTGAGCTATTTTGGTGTGGCTTCAGTTCTTTGCTGTTAGGTGATTTATTTTCAACCTAGTAATCCCTTCCTAACCTCAGCCCCTGGTTTCTAGCATTTCTCTGCAAACTCTGAAGTGCATCTTCAGCTTTCTTCTCAGCGAAGAACAGATTTGTCCTTTCTCTTCACTAGATGTCACTTGATTCCCAGTCTCTTCCTCAGCCTTTCTTGTGGTCACAGCACTTCTCCGTAGACTCTGGCTTCTAAATTAAAGCTGTTTATTGATAAATTGTTTTGTTAGCACAGTAGCACATCAGTGAGCTATAGTATAATTTAAACATGTTCATCAGAACATTTTCATAACTGCAGTGCTTCTGTGGATAATTGCGAAAACGAACTCTACTGGTTTCTGGAAAGAGCTGAAGATTAAGGAGACAAGTTTGGTTTTAATGTTTTCAGTATGAGGAAGGTTGGTATCCATCTTTGGAAGAGAGCGGAGAGAGGGCAAAAGGGGAAACTTCAACTACATAATGTGTAAATTAAGTACTGTATGCTTCACTTGGGGTAAAGATTCTCTCCAGTTAACTGCCAAGTATGATATCAGCATGCCTATGAATATTTAAAATGAAAACTGTTGTGTTCTCCCTCTGCTAATTCCTCTTTGGTGAAGCTGATTGCTTCTCTCTCAGTATAACAGAACCCTTGTCAAATTAATCTAAACATGACTCTAGCTCTACGACTACAGTTATATTGGATGCACAGAATGCATTATATATTTAGTATTCTAAGTTCTTCCTCCCCCATGAAATGTGAGTAACATTTCATGTCTTTATGACCTTTACTCCAAGGGATCCTTCCTCATGAAAAGTTCCTGTTGACGCTAACTGGATTAGCAACAGTCTGCAGAGCTGCGTTTATTATATTGTATAGCCCGCAGGTTTTACTTTAGGCTTAAGAAGCAGGTTCTTGCTCTTGGCAAGAAAACCTTACCTGGTATCTACAATGGACTGATAGCACTCTCAAAGGTCTGTACTGAGTTCACTTTACTCTGTATGACTCGACCAGGTTTTAAGTGGAATGGTTTAATGAGAAACTGTCAGAGTCTTCTAAATCTCTTCTCTGACAAGTAGTGCTATTTTAGTAGCTCTTCTGGATAAATATTTCCTCAGAACCTGTAAAGGTTTAGAGTACTATTGAACGTCCTGTTTCTAGGTGCTGCAAAATTCCTTCATTAACCAAAGAAACATTCTGAAAAAAACAGGGATTCTGCAGCTTAAAGTTTCCAAAGATATGAATGCCAAAGAAACTAATCATGTTTTAAATAATTAAAATTCCTATTTCACTTGATGTCTGATTCAAAACCCGTTGAATTTAATGGGAGGTTTTCTGTAGCCTTTGAATCGTATTTATTGAGGAGATGGTAAGCTTACTTGCGCACAGCTTTATGAATAGGCAGGTGTTATAGATACGGTTTTCCAAGCAGCAGTGGGACAATGTTTATTTTGAACATTCAGTGTTAAGATATACATGAATTGAAATGTTTATCTCAGTTTACATACCCTGTGTTCCTCTCATGGAGACTTACAGAATCATTTCACTTGTCCGGTTGGGTGGTTTATTGGCTCTTGTCATGGTTTTCATCTGAGCTTCCTTGTCTAAAATGTTTTTTATATTAGTTTTAACTTGTAAAGGAAATTTTTGTATGGGTCTTTTTTTTATTAAGAGTGTCTTTAGAAATGTTTGATTTAATGTCATTATCTACTAAATACGAAAAACCAGACTAGATTTTATCTTTTAGATGAAAAGCAAATGAAGACTTAATCTTGCATACACCTGAGTTTGTTTACTTTTAAAGTTGTGAGGATTCCTGTTGTTTTCCAGTGCTCCACAGCAGCTTCAAGAGGAATAATCCTGGAGATCATTTGCAGGAATAAACACTTACCAAAGCCTGGGCATTCTCAGGTGTATGAAGGGCCCTGCCACCACGAGAGGAATTGTATTGAAACCTAGATGAATGACTAAAGAGTGGCAGAGTGGAACTGGAGGGGGAAAAAAAAATGCACCTCCTTTTCTCCTCTTCTGTTTTCTGTGTCCTTCCTCCCTCCTCAGAGGTTGGGTGTACAAACGGAGCTGGATCCAGGTGTCAGTGCTAAGTAGTGGTATGAGAACCACTTGGCTTCCTGCTTTATGAGAAAGGCTTACATCTGAGACATTTGTAACTCCAAGCTGCTTTAACTGATATAAATGTTCTTAGCATGTTTCTCTGCGTGATAGCTGTTTCGGATAAAAGGTCCATCTAACCCAGTATCTGTTCTCCAACAGAGGGCAACATCAGACTTCTAGTAACGATCGATGTGTAGTGTTGGCTTCTGGCTCTTGATGTGGAGAGAGAACTAAGGGCCAGATCCAGTTATATATAGTCAATGAATAGTAGCGTTTAACCCTTCTTGCATATGTTTTGGAAATCATATCAGAACTTTTGAACAGCTGCTGCTTATGTAGGAATAAAATTTAATAACTTGCCTTGAGTGAAAGGATGCTTTGACGGGAATATATTTTAGTTCCTAAAGAATTGCCACTAACTTTGGGGCAAAAAAGAGCATATTTGTTTTTAAAAGCTTTGAAGTATAACAAGTTGCCAATCCTTATTGCCAGGAGCATGAACAAAGTCCTCTTATTCCTTGGTGTGCAGCCTGTAGACCCTCCCTTTCGCTCTCAACCAAGCTCTTGAAATAAAGGTGAAGTCTATAGCTGTCATAGTGAATCGCTGTTTGCAATTTCCAGTATTGAACAAGGGGAAGAAAGCTGTTTCTGGCCTTGTGAAGTGAGGCTTAATATGAATGGGGCTTCATGATGTGACTGAAGCTTCACAGGAGAATGCAAAGGCATTGGTCTGCCAAATTTTACTAGCATTTGCTGAGGGGGAGTTTAGTTGTTAATGACACTGGGCAGCAGATGGTCTTAGAAGAGTTGTTAAGACACTGTGGATCGTACTGTAAATATGTGGGTGAATGGAACCAGGATGCTGACAGTTCACTCTCACTGCTCATCATGAGAAGGTGACTCCAGTGGAATTCGATATTGCCAGAACATGAATTTATTGGTATTTGGCAGTCTGCTATATATCTGGGAAGAATTTTGCAACATAACAGTGGGATGGTAGTTGGGACGCACTTGGTCATGTAAAGTCCAGAACAGAGAACATTATATGCATAGTCAACCTTGCTTGACCACTGCTCATCTTTAGACCTGAAGGTACTAAACCTGTGCAGTTCAGCTACAAGACCAGTACAGGAGTTAATTTTAGTCCTCTGTTTTTCTTTGAATCCAAGACAGCATTCATTCATATTACAAATGAAACTGAATTGCTGAAGCAGAATATAAGCTGTTACAGGATAGAGTCCTCTCTCCCCTACCACAAGCCTGGTCTTGAGCTACTCATCTGTTTTTCCTTCTCACAAAATACCTCCAGCCCCTCCATCCAAACCGAAAAACCCAATTGTGGATTGAAGCTTTTTATTTTAACAGGGTGAAACAGAAAGTATTTAATCCAAATCCTTTGCTAAATTTTTAGCCTTTTTCTCATCTCAGCCTGCTTACCCAAGCAGCTTTTAGTATGGCTTGAAGAAAATAATGATATAAAGTATCCTAAGTGTGATTCACAACATGAAATACAGTATGTGGGAATTATACAGATATATCAGAAACTTAGTGGACAGTGTGCAAGGACACAGCTCCTATTGCTCACTAGGGACACTTACTCACACCCGTGCCCTGACAAAAGAAAACCAAATTAAAAACCTCTGATAAACAAGTCAATGGAAGTTGAGTTTTTGCCCTGTGTTTGCAAGAATTTGAGAACTTCAACTGTGTAGTAACCCACTGAAACTAGGCTTCCCTTTGATGCTGTGATCCAGTGCAAGTGTAATCTTTATGAACAAATCTCTGGAAGCCATTTTCTTCCTATCTTGATGTCTAGGTGTCACCTTTTTCTAGGTAGTTTCATGGTGGTTTTTTGATTGTTTTGTTGGTTTTTTTGTTTGCCCCTTTTTTTTTTTTTAATTAGCTGTCCACCTTCTTCCTTTAAATGATTCTTCATCTCTCCACAGTTTGCTAGCTTAAGTCAGAAGTGAGGTACAGGTTTAAGAATTCATTTATTCTTAAGTGGGAAACAAGCTGGTTTGGACAGGTATTTGAAAGGACACATCCATTAAATCAGCATCCCCTGTTCTAGGTAGCTCAGTAACTGGGTCCAGCTTTTTGCTTTGATGTCGCTTATTGTTTGGACTCTGTCAGGGTGCTTGGGGGGTACTTGTCCCCATCTTGTGGTCTCTTCACAGATGCAGAACAGCTTTGCTGCTACTCCATGATGCAAGAGGTCGTTAGGTAACTAAATCCACTGTGAATACGACTGACTAAATGTAAGGTGCCTGTTAACCAACACTGATTCAACTGAAACGTCAGGTATTGTTGGCTTTCCCTGCATGAGGGTAGCACTAACAAATTGTCTCTGTAGTCTGACAGTTTCTGTGGGCCGGCCTCACAGCAAGATCAAAAAAGTTTCATGGGCTTCCTGTCTTTGCAGTGGTAGTATTGTCCTTGGTGTAAGGTGTACTTTTTTTAGTTGCCTTTGAGAACTTTCAGTATCTTGGATAATAGCTTCTTAATTTCTTTATCATCTTGTGATGGTGTTCAGCCTGAATAATTGAAATAAAGAATTGCCACACAGGCAGCCAAGCTGACTGTAGGTTTGGTAAGTCTGGTCTCCTGAATGTCACGCTCCTGTTTCACTGTTCCTACAACAGAGCTCTGCATTACATTCAGCATAACTTGTGATGTTAAGTTGCACTGTTTTTTTTTCCAGGAGAGTGTAATCTCTGACACTGTCAAAAAGGCCAAAACCTTCATACCAGATTTTTATTAATTGCATCAACAGTGTCACTTCAGGAGAATTGTATTTGGTCTCTGTATTGTTTAGGCTTTGACTAAACTAAAAGCTAGTACTTCTGATTCCTTGTCTTGCATAAACATAGTATATGCTTGAGAAGGCAGAAACATGGTTTGCCAGTCCATTGCATCTCATCAAAGTCAAATTATAAAGTCTAATTTCTGAAAGGAAAACATTTTAATACTGGTAATTACTGTTCTGGTGAAATACTGAGGCTGGAAGCAGCTGAATTATGTCAATTAAAATCCTCAGTTAACTGCTGTTAGGGAGTAATTTAAAACAGTAGTAGTACATTACCCTTTACTTTCTGAAGGCACATAACTCTTGCCATCATTGAGCGACAGATGTGCATGGACCAGTTGGAAAATACCACAAAGAGAAGGCTTTTTAATGTTCAGATTTGCCTTAATGACTTTATAAAAAAAGTCTGCTAAAAATCTCCTGCAATGAATATGACCCTCAACAGTAATATTTATGTAGTGTAATTAGAGTGTTTGTTAGGGATCCCGTTATTGTTCACAATGTAATTAGGCTTATAATCTAGTAAATATGACATACTATAATGATCTGCTTTGTAAACATTATTGACTCCATTTTAAGACTGAGATTGCCTCATGCCAACAAATAAAAGAAAATCATGGCCTCATAAAAACTTCTGATTATTTAGATGTGTGCTCTATGGGTTCCTGATCCAGTCAAAGTTGAGACTGAACCAAGGTGAATATTGAACACAGGTGCAAGCTTCAGTGCAGGTGATTTGCCAACCTCCTTTTATGTAAACCTCAGCTGTCTGCTTAAATCTCACTAAGTTTAAGGGGGAAAAGGTGCCAATGTGAATAGCTTTTTAACCTCATCTGCACAGGCATATTCGTATTGTGCTTCTGCCGTATTTTTCATGTGTCTAGATAGTAACCAGGTATTGATTTGTTGCTAATCCAATGTAACCATGTATGTGTATTGATCAGTTACTCATTCATGGGAGGTAACTGAAAATGAGCTTGGCTGAACAGTTCATCTTTTAGGGCTGAACTTAAATTTTTGTAAATTTTGTTGAATATTAAATGGACAAGAACTTGGATACTAGATTACTTAAGCAGTAAGCAGAGTGGGCCAATGCTAAAAATGAATTATTTCATGTTTTCTGTTAAAGGCCCTTAACAAAACAGTTATCTTGGTGTAACTACTTGGATCATCCTTTTTGTTTTTTCAACTGAAATAATGACATGGTCTGAGTCTCTTAAGCTCTGTTCTTTTGAGACCTGTGTGTGCTACATGAACACAGAGGAAGCCGTGCTTCTCTCTGTTAGTCTATGAGAGCATTCTCTCTGCAGTGGTCTTTGTTAATGAAAATATCTTACAATACTGGTAGTAATTTTCTGAAGAGTACAAAGTGAACTGCTCTCAGCAATGAGAACAGATTCTAGATAGGAGAGTTTTTTGATATAAACTTTGCTTTTATTGCGATAGCTATTAGATGTTGTTTCTACTATCAGCCACTGTACAAACACAGCAAAAGACAGATGCTAGTAGAGCATCTATAGCCTAGGTAGCTTGCTCTAATTGCAGTCTCTCACTGTGAAAACTTTTCCACAGCTGTGCCAGCAAACATCGCAGACCTGAGAAACATAGAAGTGCTCAACTTTTTCAACAACCAGATTGAGGAGCTGCCTACACAGATTAGCAGCCTTCAGAAGCTCAAACACCTGAATCTTGGGTGCGTATCTTAATGCAAAAATTTGCTGTAATAGAGGTGCTGTCAAACATTGGCGCAACTGAAATGAATTTCTTTCTTTTTGCTATTGAAGTTTCTTTTTGAAAGTGTTTGTGATGATAACTTGGCGATTATGGCTTAAGAGTGTTTAGCTAGTGTCCTGAATAATCAGATACTTAAGTGATCAGGCACTTACTCTCATACACTGATAACCATTTAAGGGCAACAGCAACTCACATTCATCTAATACTGAAGTCAAACTTAACAATTATTGAATTTTACTTCCCTAGCAACTGTCTTTTAATTCCATGGTTGCTGTGTAAGAGCCAGGCTTTATTTTCTGTTCTGCATTGTTAAAAAAAAAATAAAAAAAAAAAACAACCAAACACTGATTTTTCCATGTTAATTTAGGACTTTAATTCCAAAGTCCCAAATTTGGGATTAAAGAAATTTCAATTTCTGTTAAACCTGTAAAAGAAGCAGCAGATCTTTAAATGTGATGTGCATTTAATTCAAAGAGCTAGTATTGACTGAATTTGAGCCAGAAGCATTCCTGTTAGGTGTTCAGATACCATATTCCAGTACAGTTGGTGATACGTTATAATAACTACAGTTCCAGAAGGCTTTCTTGAATTACTAAGAAAATAAATGTGAAGCACAGAACCTTCTCAAAACTAACTGGACATACTAAAGTGTAACTGCTTAGGAAAGCACTAGTAGGGGCTAGTAACTAGTAGTTAGCTTTATAGTAGGGGGTAGTAACTAGTAGTTAGCTTTATAGGCTTCTCATAGAAGGAATGCTTCTATTTTATAAATTCAAACTTCTGAACACCTTAAACAGAGGATTTTTTAGCTATTTTAAATATCAAATGATTTTGGCTAGGCTCTGTGTATCCTGCTTTAGATTCTTTTGTAAAGTGCTGATAATTGACTTGCATCCTGAACTGTTGGAATGCCAATAAATGTTTTCATGATGATCTGTCTTCTCTCGTCTTTATTTAGTCACTTTAGATCTCTAGCATGCCCTAATACCTGTTTGAACCTGGATTTGATCATGAATTAATATTTGTTCTGAAAAGCAGCATTTTATATGCCTTGGGAGTTAAAATCCATATTTTGGAATGACATATAGAAGTGTTGCAGTGTACAGAGGGAGGAAGAAGTTGGGCTCTTTCCACTGATTGAAGCAGCCACAAGTGTTTCTGTAGTTCAAGTACTGGACTTCACGACATTTTTTCTATTAATGTAGTACGAAAGGCCACTTGGGGTTAAGACCAGAATATGTTTAGGTCTGGAACCACAGTTGCCACCTTTGTGTGTCATGTGGTCCAAGATCTTGGTCCAAGGTCTTGTAGATTAAATGCTCTTCCTTCTTAATGCCCTCCTTACCCATATTCTTCCAGACACAGGCTTAGTTCTGCAAAATGGGTTCTGCTTTAGAAGTCCTTGGAATCAGTGAAGGGGAAACTGCTCTGGTCTGATAGTTTGGGGCTGGGAACCTAGAAACCCTCTTGTCATCTGCAGTGCATGTGTACACACAGGGCATCAAAACAATCCTCTGGGGGAGAGGGGAAGCATAAATAAGAGCATAGATGATTTTGGTGCAGAATGATCGAGTAGTGGGGTGGGAAGAGAGAAGGTGTACTGCTGCACTGAAAGCTTAAAAAGAAAAAAAGACATTTGGAAGGCAGGTGTGGCACCGTTTCTGTGGCACAAGCTCAATGTTTGTACTTTTGCAGGGCTGAATAGTGCTGGGCAGGGACTTTCAGCTGGTTCTTTTTCAAAGAACAGATACCGTTCTGCCTGTTGTCAATAGGGAGAACACTTTCTCTCCCCGTTCCTGGTTTATAAAAGGGAAGGCCATCAGGGGCACTTACTATTTTTACTAGTGAAAAAGAAGCTGCTTTCTTTAGTCCTATTTGGTATTAAGAACAGTTTTAAAAGCAGTGACAAGTCTGCAGAAGCAATAGTGAAGAATGCCTGTCTGTATTTTAATAGCTACTACTGCGACAGTAATACTGTAGGTGCATGTCTGTGGTAGGACTTCTCATCGGGGATGAGGAGCAAAAAGATATTATTCAGAATTTAGCTACAGAGAGCTGATCTCTGAAGGTTCTTGTTCTGGTGGGTCTGGTTCATGCAAGAGTGGGAGAGGGAAAGTGAGATTAGTATCTGAGAGTCTGTAAAAGAAATATGTGTAATCATCAGGCTTAGTCTGGACGTGCAGCTGCTCTTGTGTTTAATTCAGCATCCAAAGGACTTTTAGAAGATGGGCTTTTTAAGTGTTCTATAGATGTCTTTCATAGTATTTATCACACAGTATAGCACAGTGTTTGACAAACATTGCATGAGAGGGGGAGGGAAGGCCCTGGAGAATAGAGCCAAAAGTCATTATTTTTGGGTACCCAACTTTGTTAATACCTTGACTTGAGTTTTCATGGGTTTTAGCATTACATCACTCTTCATAAATTCACATTATATCTTCTCTTGACTTCAGTTGTAGCTATTGCTACTTACTACTTTTGTGTTAAAAGGAGAGTCAAATTAAGAATACGTTTAGAGATAACGTGAAAGGTCATGACTGCTTCCCATCGTAAGAATAAAACCCAGTTCTTCAAAACACCTACCTGTACATGTTCTTCCTGAAGATAGGACTGTCTTCTCTGTTCCACTTTCAAACCCGGGTGACAAATGAAGCAAAATCCATCCAGACAAGCTGTATGTTTGGTGTATGTACACTAGGGACAGTATAAATAACGGGCTGGTAGTTCTTCTCTGTTCTGTGGTAAGCAGCCAGAGCTCTAGCTTGTACACAAACAGTGAGGTGCTATGAATATCGTCTCCAGCTCCTTGCCTTTGTTGTTGCAGCTGCTCTAGCGATTAGCTGGATCCCCTCATTCAAGCCCTCCAAGGTCAGAGAAATGTTACTGTGTTTTCTGTGGCTTGTCTGCTCCAGGTTATCAGAGAAACCTTTTTCTCCTGTTAGCTTTCCCCATCTTCTTCTGGCTTTTGCCAGTAGGAACTAGTATTCTAAACCCTCTAAGACTGGCTGAACAAGCTATATTTAGGCTAAGCCTCATCATTCAGAGGGCTGACATTTTATTTACTTCATGCTCCATGTGCATCAATAGTTATCTAGTGACACAAATTTGCTGTTCTTAAGAAGGGGTTTGAGCAGCAATTATCAATGAACATAAATACCGTGCAGTCGAGGTACTTCTTGTTGTATTTGGTACCGTGGTGAAGAACGATCTGGTATGGGGGAATGGCAGATAAAGATGCTGTGCAAAGGGGTAATTTGTAGTTTAGCTAGAAGATAGGTCACCTACCAAGGAGCAGCTTGCTCAGTGGCACGCTTTAAGATGAACATAGCACTGTGGCACCTCTCTCCCTTTTACTTTGTCTTTCAGGTGTGGCTGTTGATGGACATAACGGACAGGATCCCTTGCGAGTGCATAAGTTTTGGGCATATTTATGAGAGTAAGAGCTGAAAAAGGTCTGCGCCTCAAAAGGGTTGCTCAGTATCTTGTAGCATCAAGCCCTTTTCAAAACAAAACAAAAGGGAATTTTGGTGTAGATCACATTTTTTAGAAATGAAACTCTTGTTGCCTGTATTATTCCTACCAGCTGAAGTGAATACTGAAGCCATGTTCTGTTTTTTCCTCTTCACCTACAGCATGAACAGGTTAAACACCTTGCCAAGGGGATTTGGCTCTTTACCAGCTCTGGAGGTTCTTGACTTGACTTACAACAACTTAAATGAAAATTCTCTACCGGGAAACTTCTTCTATCTGAGTAAGAAACTTTTCTAAAAACTCTACAAATCTTCATGATATGGTGCTTTGCTTTCTGCAGTTGAAATTTATTTGATGGAGACCAAACTCCAACAGAATTTTTTTCTGATATTTATGTTTTTCTTTGAATATCTCTTGAATATTTCTACATAGCTCAGCAATATTTATCACTGATATGCAGTCACCTGACACCATTGGACACAAGAAGACTTGGTTAGTAATCGTATATTAGCTTTCTTCTGAGTAATATTTCCTTGGGTCCCATACTCAGTTAAAACTCCACGGAAGCTTGCAAGCCTCAGGGGAAAGTAAACTGTTTCACAAGGCAACAGTGGTGTGTTCACTCTGGAAACAATTGTGTTCCCGATAGTTCATTACTGAAATAGCTTTAACAGCTTGTGGATGTTGAAGTGACCAGTATGTTAAAAAATACGCTAAGGTTACTAAGCTTGGCACAGGAATGGTAGAGCTAAGCTGACCTTTGCACATGGTAAGAAAATACACTCTCAGAGAGTTAAAATAAAGGTATTGTAATGCATATGTGCAAAGGGGCTGCATTATGGTTGCCTAAGCAACCTGAATTCTGGCACTTTCTGGATTTCAGTGATTCTGCTACCTTACTGATCTTTTCAGTATACAATGCTGAAGTGACTTCAGGATCAGTGCATGTAGCAGCAAAAGTGACAGGTGAGGGGAAAGGAAGGAGTGCCGCTGTCTGAGAGATTTTGTGATTGTAACCTGTCAGTGGAAAATTAAGTCAGCATTATTAAAAATGGTCACATGTAATGAAATGAAAAGAGGAGGAGGAATAAACTGCGTAAAAGAAATGGGATCTCCTCTCTGGTGGAGAGGAGGGGTTTTGCTGACCTGACCACCTTCCTTCCCGCTGCACCCAACAGTTCTTTGTGAGTCTCCCTGTTATTTTTTTTGTTTTGTTTTTTTCAAACTGTCCTGTATGCTCGTTCAGTAATAGAAAGCTACATGGTTGTGCTGGGTCATCTCTTTTTCTGTGAATTTTGTAGAGACTAAGCATGGAAATTACAAATTATACAATTTGAGTCTTCTGTCTTGATCTCTTTTAAGGTCTCTTTCCCAGTTTTAGGCTGTGCTTTCTATAGAGCTTAACATAGAAGGGTATGTGTCCAAAAAACTCAGATGATTTTTTTTAATGTTTGTTTAGGATGCAAATTGATGTAATGAATAAGAATCGGGGGTAATAAAGAGTAATTATTGTATTCTGACAGCTGAGCATTGAGACTATGTGCCAGAACCTGCCAGAGTCTACTATTGCAGAAATTGTTAATTGTGCCAGTCCTTTTGAATATAGATGTTTTCCTGAACTCACCAACAATACAATAAGCCAGTAAATCTAAGTTTAACCTGCTTGTTATTATTGTGAGCCCTGGGTATGTCAAAGGCTTTTCACCGAGTCAGGGTTATTAATCAAACCTGACTCCCTTTTATTGATTAGACCTCAAATGGTTGGGTTATATGCCACCCTGTTTATATATTGCTATTTAATTTGCAGCCACCCTGCGTGCACTCTATCTAAGTGACAACGATTTTGAAATCCTGCCGCCAGATATTGGGAAGCTCACAAAGTTGCAGATAGTAAGTAATTTATCTAAATTCTTGGAAAATCAATTCACTTTTGCAACGCTTGTAGGAATAGAATCTAGTCAATTTGAGGAGGAGTAGGGTATGTTTGCAGGAATAGACCACTACACCTGGAACTGTTTCTTGTTTACCAGCAGACACTTGTAAATAAATTGGAAGAACTGAGTTTTTAGGAGAAAGATGGGGGCAGAGGGAGTAGAGTTCTGTTTTAGGCTGCTTTTTTATGGTAACCGAAAATTGTTCTGACTACTTTATATTCACTCTTAGCTGAGTCTTAGAGACAATGACCTGATATCACTGCCTAAAGAAATTGGTGAGCTCACTCAGCTTAAGGAACTTCATATCCAGGGAAATCGTCTTACTGTGCTGCCCCCAGAACTAGGTAAGATTATGGATGATCATTTATTTATTTGAATAATAACGATAGTGATGCACTGTGTTTCCTCTGAAATTAAACGAGTTGTTAATCTCTAGGAAATGATTATGCTTAAGTCGTCATTGCTGCTAATACTTACTTTCCCCTGAGAGACACTTACTTTTTCACTCCTACTGGATGTGCAGGAGGGGCCAGAAGATGATGTATGTCTGGTTTTCTTAGCTTTTTTTACATGTTACGTTTTCCTTGTGTATTAGTACACCTAACTGCTAATTTGTATATGGCATCTTGCTTTACATAACATACCATAAATATCGGGTCTGCAAAGCTATTCTTGTCTCTGCCTGCATTTTGAGAACACTATTTGGATCAGCCAAAATTATATTAAGCAAAAATGACAGCAGTATAAGTGGCATTTTTCTGACTGTTCCTATAAAAATGGAAGTTTGATCAACTAGAGTAAGATATAGCTAAATTAGAGGAATTTTTTGTTTTTCTGTTCCCGTAGTCTACCTTTCTTGGTGAGTTGGCAGCTCTTTCACTTAAAGCAGTGGAGCTAGTTGATGTACTTTGAATTTGTGATATTGGCCATTTAAATACGATTACAAGTGGCTTCTTTCAGCCTATAAGGTAGAGTTTTTCTTTGAAACATCAGTATTGATTTTGCTGAATTCGTATTGCAGTATTCCATTTTATGTGAGGGGCATTAACTTCAATGAAGTTGTGCCTGTTTGCCCCAAGCCAGAATTTGGTTTCAGATCTTTTTAAAGATTGTCATAAAATATTTTTGTTGGGAATAATGTAGCTGCATCAATTACCTGTTGTTGAAACACCTATTACACAGGGTTTATTCCTTGATTCTTGTTATTATGGACTGTTATATAGGGAAACTTCTTTGTTGCTACTAGTACCTTCCAAATAATAGTTCCCAAAACTCAAAAAGATAGTGACTGAAGTTAGCATGATAAAGCAAAATTGTTTGTTGTCATAAGAACTTGCTTTGACCCATTAGAGAATGTGGCTGCTGTGTGCATAAATCTGACAGTCTGCAATGTATGCTTTTTGTTTTATACAGCAAAGGAAAGTGTCTGCTTTTTTTTAGTGAAGTGGGGGAAGATGTTTGTTTTGACTTTTCTTTGTTTACCCACCATGGGTTTTTTGCCTTTTTCAATCTAGTGAACTATATGATGCTGAGTATTTTTTTTTTTTCTCAGTGCTGGTAGATGAAAGTTGCTCTTGTTTCCTTAATTTTAGGTGTTTATGCCTTGACACAGGTATACTTCCTTTAGCTTTTTGTCAAAGTCATATTTATTTATAAAGTCTCTTTCAACAGCAATAACATTTCAGAAGTGTGTAGTACTACCTTCTGTGGTTAATTAAATGTTGTAAACATGCTGCTGCCTTACAAGCGTAACAGCAAATTCGCTTTAAATGGTTTTACCGTCGTTGTCCAAATCGAATGGAAACATTTGAAACAAAATTCTTGATGTTTGTTTTGTGCTGATCTGCAAAACTCAGGATGGCCAAGGGAAGCATGTCTTCTTTTAGTTAACACTTGTTTGCGTTATAGAACAATATCACAATCTGGTAGAAAAAGGACTTTTAATTTTGCCCCACCTGATCAGGATGAGGTGCATTGACATGGCTTAAGTGCTTGTCATCTCCATTCTTTATCAACTGCTATTCTATAAATTATCCTTTCCTCTTCATGTATTAATTTACCAGTGTTTCATTTTATGGTCTTACCCAAGATCTTCATTCATGATTAGCTGGCATAATTTCTATTGCAGTCTATGTCATGTGTAGCACTAGAAGTATATAAAGTATTTAAAATGGCTTAGATTTTGGGGTATATTTCCAGAGAACATTACACTGAAGCCTAGATTTGTAACTTGTGCAGCTTGCAAGCATATTTACTGTGCAAAGCAGTATTCTTGCTTGTTTATTAAACATCTAGGCAAACATTTAGGGAATGGAGTTCAGTAAATGGAGCACCAGGCTGGGCTTTGGAGGGCTTGTTTAAGGCCAGGTAGGAGCAGGCCACAGGCAAGCATGAATCTGCTGAATGATTAGAGAAGGTCACTTCGTCTCTGCAGCCCTGTTTCCCTTTCTGCAAACTACGACAATTTAGAGAAGCAGGCCCCTTTGCAGGCAGTTTTAAAGTCTGCTAAGAAAAGGTGGCATGCGAGTGTTAAACCCTAATGAATGGACTGCTAATTCCATAGTCGCCATCTGAGGAAAAGACAATTTTATCTGCTGTCTGAGTTCTCCCTCCTAAATTTTTAAAATTGAATTATAATGTTAGGAGAACTATCCAAATACTTTGTGCCGTGCATGTTGGATAAATAGCTTTTCAATGAGCAGGTCCTGTTTGCATTAATTGGAGGTACTGCTGTTCCAGGTAAAGTAAACAAGCTTTCCTCTCTCATTATCACTTTCATAATTAAAGGTGCTGAAGGCTTTTGACTGGCTTAGTTTGGGCACTGGTGGACAGCAATGAGTCATTAGATGTTCATTTACCAGGGAGATGGGCACAATATAAACACCAGAATAAAACAGTGTATTTGAATGAGGAGAAGGGGAGGAAGGAGTACATTAAACTGGTTTTTAAAGAGAATGGAAATAAGTGCAGAAGAAGGCATGGAGAGTAGCGTAAGAGAAGAGGCCACAGGCAGGCATTGGGATCGCAGTTTCGGAACGGAGAGAGATACCAATAAAGAAAACCGTGCAGTCTGCTCTTAATTTCACCTGATGTGATTGAGCATGGCACGCGCCAGTAAGAGGGCTGGGGGAGATCAGTATTATCCTCCGTGTTTAGCAGAGAATACCTATCACTAATTTAAGAAAAATATTCTTGCCCGGGAGGAAAAGAGGGGTCTAGAAGAGTGCACTGGTGCTCTGGGTGAGGGTGCTTGTCTGTAAATACAGTACGTGTGAGTGATGAATGCAGGAAATGGCTGGGAGTAGGGGGGTGGAATTTGCAGCTTGTTTTTATCATTTGTCTCTCAAAACCCCGTTCATGAGGAATGGTGGTGGGCAGTCATATATAAACTTTAAAGAAGCGCTGGCATTTTTTTCCCTAGCATTTAAAAGGTTATGTGCTGCATTGCGAGACAAATAAATCATGATTCACTGCAACAACAGAGTTGCAGTCAGTTATATAAATTGCCAAGGAAGCACTAAATCTGTCACTTTGTGTATTCTGACCATTTAACAATTGGAATGGTGTTTGGAAAGAAAGCCGAGTAGAAACAAGAACCACGTAAAGTGGCAGATGCAATTAGTAAGATCAGTGATGGTGCTTTTAAGTTCATTGTATGGTCATCTGGGTGGACCCATGTGTGCCACATAAAAGGTTTTCTTAGCAGAGTCAGCAGTGTTAAGAGTGGTATATGGCGCAGAATATTCACAAAGTTGTAGCTAAATGTAAATAGCCACTCAGAGAATGTAACAAGCTTATCTGTAGATTTGCGTTTTTGCTGTGAAAACAAATAGCATGATTTTTAAAACCCAGATTCTAATGTTGACTGTGTTCATTACCCTGCCGCCAACACACATGTGCGCACACGTACACTGAGTTCGCTCATGTTTATGCATGTGGGAAGAACAGTGATTTCTAAGGATGCATTTTTAATTACCATCCTCTTTCCAAAACTGAATGTTGGCATCAATGGCTTTTAAGTATACTATTCAATACTGTTCTAGTTTATCAAAGAATTTCCTCAGGTAAAGGAAGACACTGTCAAAACTGCAAAGTTAGGTAGATACTTGAAAAGTGGAAAATTCAAATTCTTTAAAAAAGAAAAAAAAAACTTGATGGGGTAAGTAGCCATGTTCCTTTTTAAGAAGGGTGTAACATTTTGTAAATTAAATCTGTATGTCAGAATGGCTAAGTAGTTTTTTCACCCTTTTTTTAGTTTTGAACAGCTAAATTATCTTCTGTGGATAAAGGTTTGGCTTTACATAGGAAGTTCAAGGAATCATGCCTAAAGTCTCAATGTTTCCATCACAGGAAGACATTTTAAAATTTAGGCTTTTGAAATGACTCTAGAATTTGTGAATGAATATTATATTACACAAAGTAGTTGCTGCAGTTGTTTGTTCAAGTTAATATTAATCGAAATAGGAGTTTACTTAGGTAATTATAACAGGCATGTGCAAACACAGGAATCACTTATTTCACAAAAGATATTTCTTTTCTAAATATACTTGACGTAAACGCCAGACTTGTCTTATTTCAGTATAAACTGTCGCTGCACTCTACCTGTGTCACAAGACAGCGCTGCTCGCACCTGCAAATACAGGTCTGTGGTGCTTGTTGGAAGCCTGAACATCCTGGGGCTCTTTGGACACCAGCTCTGAGCACTGGAACAACTCACTGATACCTTGCAATTTTAAAAAAATTACCTGTTTCTACTTTTGGAACTAAGGCAAAGGTGGTGTAAGAAAGTAAGGAGCTTTACTAAACTTCCCAGTGGATAAGTTTTCTAGAACTACTGATGTAGCAGTTATTAGTTAAGGAATAATAGAAAAATGTACATAACGAGATAGGTCACAGACAGATGATTTATGTAAGAAAAGCATCTCTGAGAATTTGTGCATATTCTAATTGTGTTTCTCATTTTAGCCTTATTTTAAGCTAAAAACCAAAAAAACCAAGCAACACCAAAACCCACCACTTCTTACGTGGTTAGGAACAAAGTACTTGATGGGAGTTAAGGTGTATGGGAAGAGATGACAACTCTGCAGTTTCGTTATACACAGATGTTTTCTATAGCCCACCATTTAGATTTGCACCACAGGCATTCATTTCCTTACACTGCTGTAATTCTTGCCAAACTTCCCAAGATTCAGATTTGATCTTACATTAGTTTTTAAAATATGCAAGTCCTACTGTCGCTTCTCGGATGACTACAGTGTGTGCGTGTGTAGGCTTTCCTAATGTTGACTGTACTCTGATTATAAGTACCATCAGCATAATAATGATGTTTCTGTCAGCAAATATTTCACCTGTTCTGTCAGAGCTGTGCTAGGTAAAAGTACCATAATTAGAGCAAATCTGAGCAAATGTTATATTTGTTGTTAAATTTGGTTCATTTTACATGTTTCATAGTACTTAAGTGGTTTCACTCTTCTGAGTACTTGGCAACCTGTGTTTGAATGGAAATTTCAAAGGTGCGGGGCAAAAGCAATACTGTGAATCCTTCTTGAACTCATATTTTTAACTAGATTTTGGTCTGATAAGGCACCCTTCAAAGAGAGAATGCTCTGTTGAATTCCTGTGTAATTGAGAATCCCAGGGGAGTTCCTGAGGTTGGAAAAAATGTGCAATATATTTCAAAATAAATTGGGATGCTGATCCTCTAAGCCTGTAATACTTCCTGTGCCATTAAAACGTCTTTGATGTTAAACTACTTTGACATCACGTTAATTCCCTTTGTTCCAAAGACCATCTGCCGCGTAGTGTGTTTCTTGGGTTTCTTCACGGGAACACTTAGCAATGACTGTCGGTTTGCACCTCGAGATCCCAGTCAGCGCTGGACGTTTTTACACAGAGCAGTGAAGGAAATGGTATGTCCAGCACAGTGTGTCACCTTTCAAAGAACGAAATCGGTGGATCTTAGCAATACTTGTAGGTCTTCTAGTAAATTGTCTCTCTCTTACTGTAGGAATGTGGGAGAAATTAATTTAATTGAGTTGTAAGTAATTTGAAATAATTTTAGAAAGAATATAGGAAACATGTTGAAATAATTTCTTGGATTTTTGTCAAAATGCTGTTTCTTCTGCCGTTCCCCTTAGCTACCCACATGACGGCATCAGCCGGGTTGGTTGCCTTGGTACCTGAAGGCTGTGTGTGGTGGAGTTTGGCTGTTGAAACAGCATGATTTGTCATGTGGAAGTACGGGCCATTAGCAGAGTGTGGTTTGGCTAGGAGTGCCTTGTGTGCTGCACTGAATAAGTTCCTGTTTTGTGGCTTTCATCTGTGAATGTTAGTATTATTTACTCTTTCTACTAGTTGTCCTGCTAAGGTCAGGTTTGTTGTGTGGAGTGACAGTAGAAATTGCCAGGGCTTTCCCCTTGTTCCCAGAGAGTTAACCACTCCTCCTGTCACCTGAATATGGAAATGTGATTTTGCCCAGCCAGGTTAGGTCTATATTCTGCCTGTACTTAATACCTGAAATGTGGTTTAAAGGAGAAGTTCAGCCTTTCATCCATTCTGGTGTTTTTCCCAGGCTTCATCTTCAGTCCTGACATATTCTGGAGTGAAAATCTCCTCGTGCTAGCCTCCCCATTACACTTTGGTATGATTCTGGCTGACCTTTGCTGTGACACTGGAATTTCGTAAAAATATCTCGGGATTAAATTCACTTTGTTTTAAACTCTCTTCTATGAAAAGCTGAGGTGGGACAGTGCTGGAGAATAAAATCCTCTTCCCATAGAACTGTAATAGTGGTAGCTGAGGCAATACCAGTTTGCCCTGTATCACTTCACCTTTACGTCAAGGGTAAAGAATTCAAGATTTAGTTGGTCTGCTTTTACTTTATTTCAGCTATGGTCCTTTTACTAAGGGTTGAAGCAAATGGAGTAGCTATTCTGGGATCACACAGAATAATCAGAGTCTTCATTTAACCTGTCGAAGGGAAGAGTGAGAGGAGACTTCGCTGCCGATCCTCACTGACTCCATGACAAGGAAGCACAGGTCATCTTTCTCCCTTGTGGATGGGCAGAAGCAGCAGCAGTGTTTGAGAACTAAGGCAGCTCAGTTCAGCACTGAAATAAAGAATGCATTTTAACAGTGATAAACCGTTTGAACCAGACACCACTGGCAGAGTCTCCATCTCCTGATGCTTTTCAGACCAGATATTTTTCTGTTTGAAACGCCCTTGTTAAACTCTTCAATTACTGAACTGACACAGAGATCTGCTGTTAGATGTATTCAAGCGAACATTCAAGTTGAGGTCTAATCTCTGAACTCATTATTGGAAATTCTTATTTACATCTAAGAAGCTGTTAGAATAATGTGTAATGTTACAATATCTGCACTCCTGTTTTCTGCCCTGGAAATTAATTGTAAAACTGAGGATGGGCTTAAGCTTCAGTATTTGGCTTTCAGGTTGCTTATGCAGCCTTCTCTTACCCTGGGGCTTCCTATCTAACGCTCACAAGTGAGGCTGCAGACATTCCCATCTGTGTGGTCAGGAAAGCAGTCAGAGGAGGGCTTCCTGCCTTCTTCTGTCTGTTGGATGCTCTGGAGTATCTCTTTGGTTTATTTGTATGTACTGAATCTGACTTCTTGTTATTTGAGACTGGAACCTTTTCCCCTGTTACATAAAACCACCACAAATGCTGTTTTGGGGTTCTCTGAAGCACTGGTGACTCCAAGTGATACTGTTAGACCTTCTCCGGTACAAGCATGCAGGAGCAGGAGGGCAGAAGTGCTGCTGGGATTGATCTTTTGGAGGCGCTTCAGTCTAGGTTTAGATTTACTAGTTGGTTTAGTGCATAGAAACTCATGAATAAGCAAATGTGTATTTTCAACATATGCTATGGAGCTGTAGATTTGTTTATCATACTGAATATTTCTGTGAATATTTCTGCTGGTTCCAGAAAGACTGAGTCACACTTCACTTATGTACAAGAAGTCTTTGCTCTCTGCTGTCTTACTGCTCCTTTATAACTGCTGTTTAAATCTACTCTCTTCTGTTACTAATCCTTCAAAAGTGGTAGAGGTCTTCAAAGCAGAGATGATCTTTTTTTATAGGAATGGTACGAGTTACGGATGCACAGCTTACATGTGCTTAAGATTGGTGTAAAAGTCATTTACTTTTGATAACACTTTGTGGCATAGAAATCAGTATATATTTTCATTTTTTACATAGATTTAAAGACATGCACAATTAATTGCTTTGATATCATTTTTATGACATAACAGTCATGATATCTCTTCCACCCCTATGCTTAAACCAATCTCTCTCTCTGTGGGGACAAAGCACATGCCACAAAAGTAATAAAAATGATAAGCCCTGTAGTGTAAAGCAAATCTGAAACAAGCCAGGACAGACATATTTTTACATATAACCTAAGTTTAAATTTAGAGTAGTAGATTGATCCCTTACTTAGCCTTTAATAAAACAGGACTCAAGGGTATTGATATCTAAATAAAGAAATAAAACTAATTTCATTCCTTCTGTCCTTATGTATGGCAGTGAGAGAGTAAGACCTTTGTGTTGTAAAGGGAAAGAACGTTTAAATTGCAGTCTTAAGAGGAATTGCTAAAAGGGATGTGTTACAGCCTGAGGACTCTCCTTGAGGTCAGTGCAGTAGGGTGTAGGCTGGAAGGTGAGTCAGAGTATCAACGGGACGCAGATGTGGAACTCGACAGTATACCGGCTAAAAATGATTTCCATTGATTTTAATGAACCTCTACTAGGGATGAATTTAAACCATTACAAAAAAGCGTTGATCTGGTATTTTGCAGCTAGGATCATGTTTCTTATGCTGAATGCCAACGTTCACTTCTCAAATGTCAGCGTTGTTTAATTACTTTATTTCACCTTTTAATTTTTGAAAGTATTTAAAGTGTTGCCAAGCTGCATTCCAGTGGAAAGGCAAGTCAGGTTTGTGTTCGTTCTGTTTCCTTTTGCTTGTATTGAAATAATGCCTATGTACACTAGTCATACTTACTATACCTTAAGTATACATACATTGGGTAAATATTATACATTCCGTATATCATAAGTCACGAGAGGCTGAGGGGCTTATAGTTGCCTATAAGGGTGCTTGCAGGCTAGATCTAATGGACAGTAGGAGCCTGGGAAGTCTGGAGACACCCTTGGTCGAAGTGATAGGTAGCATTATCACTGCCTCTGACACTTATTTTCTGCAAACACAACTGCAGGAGGCAATATTTTATTTGCTTTTATGAGCTCTTTTCTGACCTTTGCAGTCAGTTGAGCAAAATATGAATGTTCACACAAACCGCTTTTTATTTCAACAGCACTGAAGAAAATAACAAGAAACATTGAGTTTTAGATCAAATGCAGGATAAATTTATTGAGGGAGGTGCAGGGAAACTGTAGCTTCCTTTTCCCTTTAATGTCACTCAGGATGGGGTGTGCCCACTGCCATATGAGATGTCGTTTCTCCCCACCCATGGCTGTGGGAGCTCTGAATTTAAGCAGTGATAAATGGTATTTTTAGTCAATGGATGCCATAAGGTAGAATACATGAAAATTAAAAATATGCATACTTTGATTTTAGCCTTGAATTTTCAAGGGTTTGTTTTGGTGTAGATCTATTTACCATAGCTTCTAGGTGGCAGCTAACGATATTTGGGCAGCAGACAGTTTTCAGGTCTGCACACCTTACTAGTTGGGCATAGGAACAATTTGTTTTTACGGTGGGTTAGACACAGAAGTTCAGTCACACTGGTCCAATCAAACTTAATGGTTCAGGATCATCTTTAGATACAATGAGTGCTGAGACAGAAAAAAAAATGCCAAGATCAGGTATTTCTAAGACCACACAGCTGGCTTCTTTTAGAAGGCTTGTGGTCATTCTGTGCAGGTCATCCACAGCAGTCAGCTGTTACACCTTTAGCTCTGCACTTCTCTTTTCCAGACTCTGTTCTGTTTTCAGTGTCTGCTCACTGGTAGCAGCATACATCCACTTTCCATTCTTCCTACTTGGAAATCTATGTCTGTTCAAGATAGAAAGCTTAAAAAAAGTATCCTTCAGGCTTAGAAATTAGAATCATAGAATCGTCAAGGTTGGAAAAGACCCTTAAGATCATCAAGTCCAACCGTCAACCTATCACTGCCAAGTCCATCTATACCATGTCTTCAAGCACTGTATCTATCAGTTCTTTAAATACCTCCAGGGATGGAGACTCCAACACTTCCCTGGGCAGCCTGTTCCAATGCTTGACCACCCTCTCGGTGAAGAAGTTTTTCCTAATATCTAACCTAAACCTCCCCTGGCGCAGCTTGAGGCCCTTTCCTCTCGTTCTGTCACTCGTTACTAGGGAGAAGAGACTGACCCCCACCTGGCTACAGCCTCCTTTCAGGTAGTTGTAGAGAGCAATAAGGTCTCCCCTCAGCCTCCTCTTCTCCAGGCTAAACAACCCCAGCTCCCTCAGCTGCTCCTCATAAGACGTGCTCTAGACCCTAGAAGGTTCTTTAAGCATGTTAGACCTGGGTTCGGGGCTATACAGTTTTGATTATTTATTTATTTATAAGAATAATTTTAGAAGCACTCAAAAATAATTTGAAAAACATTTCTGCGATCTAGGAAAGGGGCTGTGCTGGCAAGTCTTAAGGATAGCCTTCTCCTCCCTTACCAAAGGCATGCGACTGTAATGCATTTCAGTGGAGTTGGTCTCTTTCAGTATGGCAAAATGGCAGGAACCTTAAGTCCCCTATGAGGAAACACAATTTTAGTCTAGTCGTTATGCCATATTTTAGAGATGATAAATATTTTTTAGTAGGCTGATGTACACTGAAAGAACAAACCAGCAATGACCAATGCAATCTCCAACCCTAATATATTTTGTGATTGAATCTTCAGTACTGGATTTTTACTAGAGGCAATTTTGTATTTTGCTTACTAAAAATATCCGAGGGATTTGATGTGATCTGTGTAGCAGAACAGTACATAAATTTCCTAAAGGCCTGGGGATAGTGTTCTGCTGATGCTGCTGTTAGACAATATACATAAAGGCGCATCTGCCATGGCTCTTTCCCTGGCCCATGGCTCTAGTGCTGCAGGGATGGAACAACAGCATTTCTTAGCACAGTGCTGCTGTAAAAAACCTTCTAGGCAAGCAGACTGTTGGTGGGGGGACAGGGACGCATCTGTAAGGTGTCCAGTTGCACAGCACTCCTGCAGTGAGCCTGGTACCAGAGCCATGGCTTCAGGCGGGTTTGATCATCTCTTCCACGCTGCTGGGTTCATCTTGGTGCACTGGGGCAGAAGGTTTATGCAGGGCTCCCATGTGTTTGGTTACCCCGGCACGTACTGGTCCTGAGATGTTACCGAGACTTTGGCCTTGTGCTTGGGACTCCTGGATGTCCTGCAGCCGGAGCAGAATTAGGTATGCCCTTGATTCACACAGGGTTTAGTTGTAAGGGCAGAACGGACACCAGGATACGGCCCCAAGCAATAAATGCTTATGTGGGAGTGACACGTTTTCATCCTGTCTCAGTTTTAATTATACGGCTTCTTTGTTCTCAAGTGGCTTTGCCTTATGGCAGGAGCGCTAGACTTTGTTTCCTCCCTAGTGCTGCTGAGGCGGGGCAGGCTCTCCGTGACTTCTTACCCTGCTTAATTTTCTGCCCATTTGTGTCCTTCATTTCCAGACAGAGATTTCGGTAGCGAACAGGGAGGAGTTTAAGGCATCGGGTGCCCCCTCCGTTACTCCCCTGCGGAGCAGCACCCACTCTCTGCCTGGTGCTTGCAGTGCGGACAGACGGGTTGTTCCTCTTCTCACTACAACGCTTCATGAAATTCCTTAATTAAAACCCCGGGCTGTGAGGTGGCAGCTGACCTCCCGCTTCAGCTGTCGGCAGCCGGTGGGATGGGCAGGGACGGGGTGAATATCAGTGCAGATTATGGACTTTTGGGTACCCCAGTTTTCTCTGTAACCAGACTAATTTTACCCTTAGGGCCTCTGCCTGCCCCTTCCTTCTGAAGGTAAAAAGTAATATCTGTACCTGCTCCCCCGTATGTTTTGGGGAAAAACAGAAGGTGGAGGAAAATGAAGTGATTACTTTAGCATGGAGACCTACAGTTCATTTTGCAAGAGTCCTCTTTTTGCTGTAAGATTTCTTTGGCGTTAGTAGCATAGTATTTATTACAATTAATTACGTTTAAATGGGCCATGTGGTATTTGGAATGGAAGTGAGCACACTACGCTGCGGGGATGGAAAAATATGGCAGCATCCCCTGGGCGGTAAATTTCTGACACAGCTCGGGATGAGAGGATTCAGCTGTGAGACCCTGCCTATTGAGATTTTGGGAATGTGTGACTTATTCCTGTAAGCAACATTGAATTTGACCCATGACGAGGCCAAGCTTGCCTCCCCAAATTTAACTATTTTTATTAGTTGTACACAGATTGATCATTTTACCTTGATGCAGCACTTGCAGAGCTGTAATTAAAAGTGAGTGCTTACAGCATTGGTAGTTTTGGAGAGCAATGCGTGTGGTTTTTTGCAGGTAATAAAATGGAAAATCCAATTTGCAATTGCAAAGCAAGCCCCTGAGTGATACATGATCTTCATAGCGGCACCGGTCAGAGGGTTACGGCTAATCACAGCGCTGGCTTGCGTCCCTGGTGGCCTGTGCCTGAAAGCTGAATAGCGAGCAGCGTGAGCCTGCACCTTGAGCCAGCATAGATTTAGACACACCAGTTTCTAGCTTATTAGGTCCTCTTTGTCACAGTGCTTAATCCTGCTTCCTGATCCTTGTTAGAACAGGGCTGCCGAGTCCCTTAATAAAGGAGATGGGTGCGAGGCTCCTAACGAGGCGCGCTGAAGCGTGAGGCAGTGAGGGCAATTGCCGCCTGACTGACAGAGGGGTGAAATGCTCTCTGCCTGTTGTGATTTCAAAAGAACAGGCCTCAGACAGCTGACAGATGAGCTTGCTAAGGTAATGGTAACTTGTTGATAGGCAGATACGAGATGCATGACATCTTTTCACAGGGTGTAATGGTCTGTCTTTACTCTAATTGTGTTAACCCTTTTCACAGAGAGAAACACGTCAAGGACTAGCTGTAATGTAGAACATGCACTGAAATGGCCAGCAAGCACACAGCTTGCAGCAGCTCCTGTAGCATGCATGTGTGTTCATGCTACTTAGACGAGTGCATTTTGAAAAACTAGTACATCGGGTTGATTTCAGATTTCTCTGACAGCTTGGCTCAGTCAGTCTCCAAAACCTTGTAATTTTTTTTTTGCTTTGTTTCCCATAGTTAAAGATTATTTTTTTTTTTTTTTGTTACTTTTTAGATTTGGGAGGGGTAGGCCTCTCTTCATCGTAAAATTCACAAAAATAAATTTTAAATGGTAGCACACATTTCTTATTTTAATTTCAAGAACACAAGAAAATATTTCAATGGCTAGACTGTCCTGGAATTCAGCCTGTTGTATCCATAGTCATGAGGAGTTTCAGTAGAGCATGTACTGTTTTGGGTTTGGGTGCTAAACATTTACAGAACAAACAAACCAACCAACCAACCAACCCCAAGCAAATGCCTAAAATGTCTCTTAAGTCTTCCTGTCAACAGAATAGGTAAAACTGGCATGTTGCAAGAATGACGTTTTTGTTTGTTTTTCTCAGTATAGAGAACTATAACCACAGATCAGTGGTAGGATCTCGGTACAAACAACACATTGGGCACTGGGAGGGCAAAAAGCCTGTTGGGCATCGCTTGTTGACATTATGCTTGGAGCAGCGATCAAGAAATGCGTTGCAATGCTAAGCTTCAGCAGAGCAAATTCCTACCGCAGTGTCATTCTCCTTTCATTCCTGCAAGCCGTGGTGGAGAGGGATGCTTTGCCGAATTGTCCCATAGGCCTGAAGATTATATTTAATGGTAAAGTTATGCGAGACTTTTAATGCTGCAACAGAGCTAGGAGGTTCAGAGTTAGGAATCAGGAAGCCCCAAGTTCTACTGCGGTTGTACTGCCCAGGCTGAGTGAATTTATTCGCCTGCAGAAGGACACCCCAACACCTATGTGCTATTAAGCCCTGCTTAAAACTAATTTGATGAATAAATATTATATGCAGTGGGCCGAGTTCAATCTGTTGTGCAATATGTAGTAACACTGTGAAATGAATAGAGTGGAACTGCATCCATCATAGTGGGAACTACCATGTCCTCCTTTTCCTCTCTGCTAAGACTGAAATATTTGTTTTTATTATGGTTGTACTCTTTGAAATGAATGAAATGTTTTATATTCACAGCAAGATATTTCTTCCAAATTTTTCATATTTCAAATTTTTTTTCCTATTCTGTTTTGTTTAATCGCTTTCAGGTAATTTGGATTTGACTGGTCAAAAGCAAGTCTTCAAAGCAGAGAACAATCCTTGGGTTACCCCGATTGCTGATCAGTTCCAGCTGGGAGTATCTCATGTTTTTGAATACATTCGTTCAGAGACATATAAATAGTAAGTATTAGATGTCAATTATACTGTAGATGTGGTGTTTTTTTTCCTGTAGTGTGTTTGGCAAAGTGTTATCAGCTACACCCTTCTTTCACAATCCATGCAGTAGCTTGGTATTCAGGGCAAATATGCAAACCTGTACATTTATATTAAGGAATTTTATTGACGAGAAGGTAAATATATGTGATTTAGACATATTAGGAAAACACAAAGACTTTGATGTTGTCCTGCATTTCTTGTTCATTTCTAAGAGCTATTAACATGAAAGATGTGAAAGAGCAAGTATTACAAGCCTCTGAGAAGTACTAATTTTAAGTATGTACAGTAAGGTTTTATAGATTGAAATAGATATTTGTTAACGTTTTTGGATGCAGGTTGTTATGTTCTGAAAGAGACATCCAGAATTCAAAGCTTTTTTGATCTGGACCAATTTACAAAAGTCTACAACCCTGGTAATTCAAATACAGATACTAGTATTTTCTTCAACAGTGTAACTGGAAAAAAATAAACCTCATGCTGGGACTTCTCTATTTTAATTCGAAGTTCCATGTACAAATGCTAAGTCCCCTTTATTTAAAAAATATATTTTAATGATCTAGAAGCATTTCTGTCAATTTTTTAATATGGTAGCTGTCTGAACTCAATTACCAAAGGAGCGTATTTACAAGTGAAGGTTTTGGGATTCCAATTACGTAACTGAGATGCAAATTTCTATATGAAACTAAATGATCCAGCAATGGCTTTTGTAGGCTGTTCTTCATTTACAGGATTTAAGTGAAAAGGATCACAGATGGGAGAGTGGTTACAAAAATTGTGTGTCTCAGAAGTGTCCTGATATTTATGTGGTAATATGTGTTCTCAAGATAGATTTATTCATAGATTTAAGTAGGCTGCAACACCCTTCTTCCAGTAGTACTCTGTACTACAGACATGGTGTAGGAAAACAGCTGTCTATCTCCTTAGACCATCCCTTCACCATTAGTGTAGCTGCATCTAGATTTCTTGATAATGAGACCATCCCTTCACCATTAGTGTAGCTGCATCTAGATTTCTTGATAATGTTTTGTAATTTTTTTTTATTGCCAATTTTATATTTTTGTTTGAGCAATGTAGATTAGGGACCCTTACGCAGTTCTCACACGGACAGCTCTGGGCATCATGAGGACAGCAAAGTTTCAAGGACTGAACTACAGTTTTGAGGGTTTGACCCATATTCAGTCTGGGGAGCTGGGGAGCTGTTGTTATGTATCTAACTGTGGATATATTAAACTGCTCTGGCAACTTTCCTTGTGCAATCAAAATTGATATAAAAGGCTCTGTAATTCATCACTTGCCTCAACTATTGCTCTTTGTTTTAAATTAGCCATATTATGTTTGCTGTCTTGTTCTTTGCTGAGGTGTAACAGTGTCTTATTGGCTAATGGGCTGATTTTGATTTTGTCCACAGTAAATATTTGAAGCCTGTATAGTTAACAGTGGAAGCAAAATCAGATTCTACCCATTAATGGGGGGGTGGGGGGGGTGGGTGTAAAATTAAAGAATCTTTCCATGGCTTGTTCATGGCTTCTATTTTGATCTCAGAAGCTTATTCAGTTAAAATGTCACTATTTTCAAAGATTAGTGATGAAAACCTCATGCATGCAGATGTTAACAATTAGATGTCATTTTTTTATATTCAGCATATAACCATTTTATATTTAAGCCATAAATTAAAAATATCTGCATAATTTTGTTAGAATCCCAGTAGCAACTTCTTTTGATTCTTGATTGTACTTGTTTCACATGCTATAAAGAGAGTTTGTGGATTTTTCTGCTGAAAAAGATTGTTCTTTTTATTTTCAGTTTCCCTTAATATGTGATCTGAAAATTACTTGGATGCCACCTTCTACAGACATTTTTCTGTTTGCATTTGATTTTAGGTGTTAAAACTCATAAGCAATAGCATAATCTAGGTAACAGGTCTAGTAGCATTATTGTGCACAAAAGCAAATAAGCTGTGAACACAGAAGAAATGAAAACTCCTTTTTGTGATGAAATTCTGATCTTTTCCCGCTAACAACTGTACACCACCTTCAACTTCCTTTTTCTTTCAGAGCCTATGTCCAGTGCTGTGTCTTTTTTCTCATTAAGTGAATCACAAGGTTGAGATGTGAATGTAGTAATTTTCTCTGTAGATACCTAACTAAGCAAAACTGAGCTCTTGGCAGGTTTTTTGATCATTCAACCAAAAGAAAAATTCAAAGATTAACTTGCAACATTTGATAGACCCAGCCAGCTTAACTTTTACTCTGAGACAAAGCAGTACAGTTAAAGGGATGATTGGATAGAATGCTGTTTAGATAACCTCACTTGCAACACTGAGAAGAGAGAACAGCTCACATATGTTAGCAGCTGACAATCAGATCAGTAAGTTTACTTTCAGGTACTTTCATAAACCAGGATGCATACATCTATGTGGTAGATGGATTTTGAGTTCCAGAGGTGGTAATTGTCTCCCTATGCCCATTGCTTTTGCTGGCTGATTGGAAATATTGATTTTACTTTGTTTACAAGTCTAACATTGTCTATACTAGCTAAGACAGAGAGGCTACGCTCATACAATCACAAATGCCAAGTTTCAGGGGCTTAGCAAGTTACGTTTCACTAAGTGGGTTTATGCTAATACAGTTTATTTTGTGTTTGCAATGACTAGAACATCATATTTACTCAGTTGCTGTTATCTCAGCCAGAAAGTGGTAACTCAGTCTTGGCAACACACTCACTTGCAGTCACGCTACTAAACCTTGAGGTTTCTACTGATGGCTGGCACAAGCCATAACTGTGTGCTGCAGTCAATATTGGAGATTTCCATTCAGATTCTGTGAGGTTGCGCTTGTGAAGCAGTTACCACATAGATCACAAACCTCTTCTTTTCTTTGTGAAGTGTACTGGCTGTTTCAAGCATATTTAGTGAAAAATTACACCCCATTTTTAGCCTTGTCTTAGGATATTCATGCTCTAGTGACTAATTGGTAAGTAGGGATGACACCCATGAGGGATGACTGTCTAAAGATAAAATGTCATTTGTCTCACATACTTTTTACATTTTCACACTCCTGTTTTACATGACACCTAGCACAAAGTATAAAACTGGAATTACACTTTTACTTCAGAACCGTGTTAGCCAGTAGGACCCTCAGATCAGCTCTTCTTACTTTGTAGCTTCTTTCATTTCCTTTAATTTCCTTACCTTTCATGAGAAATGATGCCAGGTGATTTTTTTCAACCCTCATTTTTCAAGCAAGACTTGTGCTGACAAAAAGATGGGCCATATATTGTGGCAGAAAATGTGTGTGGAGGGGCTCTTAATTCTTAACAGGAAATTCAGCAGCTCTTGGCACTTTGCTAGCTTTTGTTGGCTAAAATATGCCCACTGCACATATCATCCTGTGACAGCATCATTTGGAAATAGGTCAGTTTGCCAAGTATATAATGATTCTTAATCTCTGACTGCCGTGCTAACTTTCTGAAAGTTAAGTTAGTAAGCTGAATTTTGGCTTTGGTTCTATATATGCTCAGGATCTGCCATTTAACTCCCTGCGTGTGTCGCGACAGTGTGGAAAACCAGTTGAAGAACTTGCTCAAACAGTAAAGGGTAATGGCAACCTCATCTCCTCAAAAGGCTTAACTAAATGTTTTATTTTTTATTCATGCCTTCAGTCAACTTTCAAAGTGACCTTTATGTTGTAAGCATATTCTCAGAGGATCTTCTCTGTCTAGGGTACTGACAAAGAGATGATGGATTGTATGATTTAGTGGTTACAATGTACTTAGACAAGTGCAGACAGACATGGATGTTTGAAAGAAAACAGTGAGTTAAGCTCCTATGAAGAACTGAAATCCTGTGATGCTCGTCAGGATCAGTGTAAGATAATTAGTGATTTGATTAACAGGTAAAGCTGAGACATGCAGTTGGTACCAGTGGGTGGGTTTGGTTGCTGACATTTACAGCAAAGTTAATCCAGAAAGCTGCTCTTTGGGTACATTTCTGGCATTAATCATGTGCTTTTGATCAGTCTTCATGTGAAACTTGCTCTTTGCCTGTTTGTTCTTGTAACAGAAAGGGTAGTGATTTTGGTTTTGTCACAGCAGAGTCTATTGCAGTCATCATCATCTGATAGTGTAATCTCAGCTAAAACAAAATAATTTGCTAGGTCCTGAGTGCTTAGAATAGCATTCAGACTTCTAGCATTTTTAAGCTGCTCTTGAACCCAGCAATCACCTTTTAACACTTTATTTAATGATTGTTGTCTCCCTGTTTGACCTCCTTATTCCAGTGCAGCAGAATTATGATAGAACAGTCACCATTTGTTACGTTTCTAGAAAGCAGGTTTTCCCCTCGAGGCAGTCAGTTTGGAGTCAAGAGGCTGGACAAGATGTTTTGCGAAATGAAGTAAGTTGCACTTTTCACATTTCCATCAGGAAAGGTGGTAGAAGAGCAAGCCATTTTAAAGACTGACACATTAACTCTTAGCAGAGGAAATGGTTTGACAAGTGCTGTGCTGAGCATGTATCGCTCAGCGGCATTGGAACATAGGTTTCCCTGGGCAGGCTGCTCTGTGCTAAGCATTGTAATTGAAAACTTCATTTTATCGGCAGTGACAGTCTGGAAAAATCCACTCTTGATTCAATCCTCTACTTAGAGACAATTGCCCCAGCTTTCTTCTTGAGAATGAATTGTTGTACTGGACCCCCACTATTATGTAGCAGCTACTTCCAGGGCAGCAGACACAGGTCATGAAGTAAGAGATTTTTCTGGGTTATATTAATGGAAGAGTATTTCAGCATGTATTTTTAAGAACTAGAGGAGACTGGCAAGATACTCGGAGTAATGCACTAGAATACAAATAGTATCCTGAAATAATTCCTGTTCTTATTCCACAGTTGTTAAGCCTATAAAATTTCAGCTGTGTGATTGTTGCTGTCCAAGATGTAAAGATGATGATCAGTAAAACCACCCATCATGGAGTAGAAAAGAGGTCAAACAAGTAAAAAACTCTGTGTGTTGGTGTTTGGGAAGGATGCTGAGGAAGTGGGAATCACCACCACCAAGTTGAGGTGGAGGCATCAGCAGGTTGAACTGATAGGAGGAGAGATTGTCCTGGAATGGTGTTACTTGTGCAGCACAGTCTTGGACCTGCAAGAATTTAATTTTTTTATGTTAGCACAAAAAGCAGGAGTATTTAAGTGATGTTTGCTGATGACACAAAGCTAGCAGCACAGAAGAGAATCAGCACGCCACATGGGAAGAATTAGCAAATGAAGAGGAAGGCTTGGGTATATTAGTTACGGGTTTTCTGTGAGCCACCAGTGTGATATGCTGGAGTGAGGGGAAGAGAAGCACGATCTCCAGAGCTGGGTTAAGAGAGTGGAAATTTTCCAGTACAGAAAAGGAAATATTATGCAGTTCTGGTCGTCAAGTTCATGAAAGATGAATTCAGGCAAGAACAGGCAAAGTGAGGAAGGGTAATAGTACGATAAAAGGAATGAAGAGCCAAGAGATTTAAAAGGTGTTCGGTTTATTTAGCAAAGCGAAGACTGATAACAGAGATCATTGCTGTCATTGGGAAGGAGAGGGGGAGGAAGAGACCTTATTTAAGGCATTAAAAAAACGGTGGACCTGAGAACAAATATAAATAAGCTGGTCTGATATATATTTGAAGGAAGGTCTCTAATTATTAAAGGAACAAAGTAATAACCTTCTGATAGAAATAGCCTTCTGACAGAAGAAATGAAGGCCAAAACCTTGTTTGTTTCAAAGTGAGCACTGATCAATTTGAGCAGGAGTCTATGACATGATTGCTTGTGGCAGAGGACGGCGTGTCTGTGATGCAGGCAGACCTTTGTGCTCCCGTATTCATGTCTCCTGATTTTCTCTATATATTTAGACAACTGAACAGTGCAATTGACGTTAAGCTAAGGGAGACAAAGCTCTGTTGTCTGTTAATATAAGTAAGACAAAAGATTATTTTGCATATTTCTGCATTTAATAACTTCTTTAAATAAACGCACATGGCAGTTTTGTGCAATAGTTTAAAATGACTAAATTTTTTTAATAACCTAATAATTACTTGTTATTATATAAATTATATATTCATCGGGAGAAATTCATTTGAGTTTATAAAAATCTCCGTAATATTCCTTTCTCCACTTAGATTGAAGAGATAGATAGCGAGAATGCTTCTCTTTGGCTGTCTCTAAGTAAAATCAAATAAATTCTTGTATTATCCAGTCATTATCTAATCTTGTAACAATACCAGAAGGAACCAAATTGAACACAGTATGATCTCAGGAGTAATTTCTAATGGTGACTATTCTGGACTCTCTGGGGGAAATGAAGACCATAGATAGGAACACAGATCAATTGCTTTAAATGTCTAATGTAGATTTTGAATCAAAGGAGTACGGTTAGATGCCTCAGCTGTTTGTATGATGCGCAGAGGTTGATGAAGATTTCAAGAACTTAGATAGTGTGAGTCTACCCTGCCTTGCTAAGAAAAATAGGCCATAATAAATGCTATTTTCCTTCTTTATTTTTCTTTTCTTTTGTCACTAGTATTCTTTGGTAGTTTGTGGAGTAGAAGGCTTCATGCAATAGTTTTTTTTTTAGGCTCAGCTCTGCAAATACTTATACTTCTAGAACAGGTATTCTCGTTGTTCCTAGAGGGATTGCTCTTGTGCATGTGCTCATAGGATGAACCTTCAGTAAGTACTTCTTTTCCCTTCTCATTTGCACAGTGTGGTTGTCCTGGGCGCCGTACAAAAAATAAGATGGTGGTTTGTGTCCAACAGTCCATTGCTGGAGCTCACTTCTATATTTCAGTGACTTTTTAGCCTGGCATCTTTACCATCTGGCCCCTGATGTGGATGCACCATCTGTGCCACTGGTAGCTGTGACCTTGTGTATTTTAGGGTGGTTTCAAAGACTGGGTAAAGATAGTGGAAAAGAGATGACCTCAGTGATCTGCCTTAGGTGAGGTTCTCTGAAATGCTGCGTCTCCTGGGAAGATGAACTCATGGCAAATTAAGCTTCCCTCGAAGGATGACAGGAAGCAAGATCCATCATAGCTAAGAAATAAACAAGTGTTAACAATCATGGTTCACACATTTCGATCACGTACCAGTAAAAAATTTTAATCAACCAATAAAAATCTTCTATCAACCTGATGTGGGGAAATATAAAAATGTCATTTACATTTGGTTCTGTTGTATCAGAGGCATGGTACTGTATATTTTATATGAAAACACTGATTCGTATTCCAACCAAATGTTGTATTTATTGGCTGTATTTTAAAAATTGATAAATATATTAGTACATTATTTCCAACAGAGAAAATAGATGACTCAGAGTCCTGACATCTTTAGACAACATTTACATGCAAATCTGTAACTCTTCCCTAAAGAAGAACAAACTGGAACCCATGTTGAAAGATAAACAAGAAAAACAGTATCTCTGTATATTTGTGTTTATATATTACTAAGATGGATATGTAATAAAAACAAAGCTATCACTGATGTATCTGACAGATATAGATACTGCACATATAAATACTGGTCTAACTACTGATATTACCATTCCCTTTGATGTGAACTTTCATGTAAAGTTTAGAATATTATGCAGTAATCCATTTACCATGTCAAGGATGATAACCCAGGGCTTAAGTCACTGGGGCAGATGTCTAGGGCTGTGTTAGAAGCAGAATTGGAATGAAGAAGTGAGGAAAGTGCAGAAGCTGAGGACTTGATGAAACCAAAGGCAGGGATCCAGTGACAGTAGGATACAGGATTTGAGTACGGAAACAAGACAAAGTTGTATCTAACAATAGGGCAAGGCAGGATCAGTAGCTGAGTTAAAAATCAGTGGTAATTGTGGTAAAATCCAAAATGAGAAACAGGTAGGGATGTGTCAAAGAAACTGGTAAGAAACATAATCGAGGACCTGGCCTAGGGGACAGGTTGGGGTCTAAGCAAGCAAGCAAGCAAAGTGTGAGATGTGCAACTGCAGGCAAGTGGCACCCTGAGCAGGAAAAATGATGGGTGGGGTTGAATAAAGCATGCGCAGTGGGAAAGAGGGCCGATCCAAAGTGGGATCTATCTTGTTAGGCTCTTAGTCATCAGAGAGACTGGTTATGGCGATCTGATTATGATAAATCCTAGAAACTAAATGGGCCTTTTCTGAACTACGGTAGTCAGATTATTAATAGTGATGAAGGACGGAGAGTCGTGTTCTGTTATGCTTCTGTTCTGTGTTCAGTGCAAGCAGGATGATCTTTTGGGGAAGATGAGTTATTTCTCAATCCACTAAGTAGAAGCCTGACCAACATTTTGTTGTGAGAAACAGTTTTAAACCTCCAGGCCTGTGGATGTGCACTCAGAAGGTTTAGGAGACTCGATTGACAGAATCTGGACTTACCAAAGTTCAGTCTTCATTAAATTGTGGTGTCAGGGAAATACCAAAAAGTGACAGTAAGGCTAGTATCCTTCCAATATCAAGGAAGGTGAATAGACCAAACTGGGGGGTTATGACCTGATTTACTCTGACATCAATTTTGGGTTAAATAGAGAAGAGGAGACATGGGATACTACTAGTAAAGATTTAAAGAATGTAACTGTAGTATGAATATAATTAATACAATTAAGGCATGAATATAACTGAGAACTATTTCCTGAAGAAACATTATAAATTTCATCGGTCAAGGCAACCCTTTAGCTACGTAGAATTTCGTGGAGCATTTAGTTTGTACAGCTGCACAGCATTCTCATTAGAAAACGAGCACTGTATAATTTCAATAAAACACTAAGAGGAATTAACAACTGTCTGGTAGGTCTTGGGAGATAATTACAAACAAGGACATTTCTGGTGAGCTCCACAGAGATCTGACCTGGAACCGTTCGATGTTCTCAGGTATCTGGAAGCAAATATACAGTCATCTCTGACTAGAAATTGTAGATGACCTGGAAGCTGGTGAAAGACAACAGTGAATATGTGGGCTGTCCTGGATCACTTAATAAACTGTGCCTGTGCATAGCGTATTTTAAAGCAGCTCAAAGAAGAATTGTGTATCTGTGAATAAGGTATGCAGGATATACCATGTGTTGTGGTTATGATTACAGGAGGAGATAAAAAGGAGTGAATACTGCTTTCCAGAAAGCAGTTGGCTCTGAAAAATGTTTTAAGAGATGTAATATAACTGAAATGCTCTGTCAGCTCACAGTTCAATGCTATATCTGAAAGGCTTAAAAGAAGCCTTGGGTTAGTGAATACAGGGATAGGAACTTACTACTCTCAACATCAGCTGAGGCTGATACTGAATTCAGTTCTGGTGTCAGTAGTTTTAAAGGGATGTTAAAAATGTGTTTAGATACAGACACCTCAATATTATTTGAGAGCAAAAGTCAAGCAGATTAAGAAAAAAAAGCAAGGTACAGCCTTGTAAAAGGATGGTTATTAGGGCAAGCTGCTGGGGAAAGTAGCAGATTTGTTTTCTCTTGTTGTCCTCTGATTGCTTCGGGATACTTTCTGGGAAAATGTGCTTTACAGCAACATCTCGGTATGAAAGTTACTGTATGAACTATGACGGCTTTTAATACATTATGCCTAGTATGCAAAGATGATGTTCTATTGTCTGATTTTAGACTTTACCAGACCTGCCCCAATTTTAAGGCCTCGTATCCAACAGTGTGCTCTGCTGCTCTAGCTGCTGTGGGTACGGTGGGTCCAGCTCTTCATCTCCAATGTATTCAAGGGCTTTTTTCAACATTTCTGGGTAGTGCTGTTGCTAACTAAAGGCAGTGTGCCCAAAGTGCATGCAATTAAGAAACTTGACTGATGGTCTCTGAAGGTGCCTCACCTATTTTTTTTTTTTGTGTGTGTGTGAGGATATTGCAGAGAACAGAATTCGGACTTCACCGTGGGTAACAAAAAGGATAGAGCAGTTTAAAGAAAATCCTCGAAACTGCAAGAGGAGAAGTATAAATAGGAAATGGCAGACAAAACAATGCTAATTGAGAACTAATGTGAAAAACATGTTGGTAGCAATAAGGGTTTTCTGGTACACTTGTGTAGCTAACAGTACATAGTGGTAAGCCTGTTAACCCTTTGTAATCTTCAAAATTCAGTTGATTTGCTTTCTTGTTTTCTTCTTCAGATTGGTTCTTTACAACCAAACGAGAAGAGTTACTACACACATTTGCTGATTTTATTTGAGAGATAAATTAAAAAGTGGCGCTTTTATAATCAAGCAGAACTGTCTGCAATTTCTATTCTCTGTGCAGTCATATCTGTTTTATTACATGCTAGCTTTTATTGAACTCCAGTTTCTTATTTCAGTCATGCATTATTTGAGGGTTTTATGTGATCTTTAGCAATTTTTTTACCCTCCTGGTGAGGGCGATCAGTTAGATAGTGTCCCTAATTTTATGATTGCCTTTATCAACTGTTTATCCAGTGGAAGGCTGAGGTGGGAATGATTCTGGTGTAATCTGCTGGAGCCACTTGTAGGACAAGCTCTGATAAACTTTTTAAAAGCTGTGATTTTATTTTAGCAGGTATTACTGCCATCCGGTTTATATGCACTTTTACAGCCCCTTGTACATAAGGCACAGTGTTGAAAATGGTTGTGATCAGATTTCATTTTAAATTCTTGTTATTAAAATTAACTTTTTCTTGAAAAGTATAACCTGAAAATCAGGAGCTTCTACTGTATGTGACACAGGATTTCTCAGTCCTGCATTTCAACGCTTTCTTCCACCCAAACAAGAAAAGTCCTACTGTTAAAGCTGGGGATAGTCAGATTTAGGTCCTGTTTAGGCAAGTCCTTTTGACTACAGCTTTGCAATGTCTTTTTTCTATTCTGTACCCAACCACATTAATAATTTAACCCTAAAAATCAGATCTACTGAAAATCAGTATCAAATATGCCAGGAAAAAATATCCTCTAGTTTTTCTTCTTTATTACACTTGGTTGGGAAATTGGGGAAAGAAATTATAGTCTAAAGTGAAGTATGCAGGAGCATAAAGAGTAAACAGAATTACTTAGGATACTGACCATTTCAATTGCTCCAGCTTCACCAAAGCAATAATAATAAATGCAAGAATATTAGTCCTCTTCATAGTTTCGCCAGATGTTTTAAGAAGCTGAGTTCAGTGCTAGGTGTAAACAGCAGCATTTATTTCACTGAATGGGGAACGGTGATTCCCTGAATCCTTTTTGTTATCCATAAAGCCCACTTATAAATTTATAATCAGATAGGTTTTCAATCCTGCAATCATATATCTTGCAACAAAATGCTGTCACATGATGGTAAATATATGCAAAAGTAAATGGAGCAAATCCTAAACCCAGTGCTGTAAGTATGGTTCCCCTTGACAGGAAAAGCAGAAATTTGATCCCTATTCGTATGTATACCCAGATCCCTATCTCTGGCCTGCTCCAGTGTCTAGTTTTGTGGGGCTTTCTGCACGTTAAATGTTTTGGGGAGTTATTTAAAGAGAGTGGGACCACAGAGTCCCAGGCTCTTCAAAGATGCATTGCAAGAATGTGCTACATGCAGAAACCCCAATAAGGAGATACTACAGTTTTGGAAGAATGGGATTTAGGCATGGATATATGCGTGCCAGTTTTTACTTCTAAAATACAAGTGAATTTTTCTTACAAAAGCTGCAACTCTGAGAAGACGGTTTTTAATCACCTTTCAACTGGATGTAATTTCCAAGCTAAATTCTGAAAGTTAGTTTTGATTATTGCATTTGATATTCTGTTTCCAGTTCATTTCTTGGCTGTCCCAAATTTAGATTTACTCTAGTGTTGACTTTAAAAAAAGGAAAGGTATGCAAGGACTGACAGTGATGATCCTGAATATAAATTATATCAAGCAAATTGATGCAAGATAAAATTACCAAATCAACCTTTTTTATTCTATATTTTATGGAATATCTAATGTATGTTTGGCAGTAATTTACTCTTGCACATGAATTTCTGACAGTTTCGATTCTTTGGGCTTATTAATCAATGTAGTCAGCACCAGAGCAATTTTTATGAGACTCACTAGTCATCAAAAATTTATTATCAGATAAATCAAAGAAACAACTAGCATCTTAATAGGGTGAACAAAGTGGCATGTAAAAGATCATTCAAGACTACATGTTTTTGACACTTGTGTATTGCATTTACTGCTAGGGTCAGAGGTTTTGTTTGCACTTTCATTAAAATAGTCATCACTGTGACACAACTGCTTCCTTTCATGCTAGACTCTTCTTCCTTCAGTTTTTTATACATATGTATGTATATTTCATGTTAGCACCATTCTGGTAAAGCATGAAACTTCTATGTAAAATGTAATATAGAACTTTAATTAAAATCTGAAACTTTTATAGTTAGTTGCAGTAGATCATGTGTGCTTCAGGAGCAGGGTGGGATGGAAGTACGTTGTGAGTAGTATCAGCATGCCCCGAATATGCTTCAGTCGCTGATCCGGTTGCATAAGTTCTGATACTTGTTCCAGTTAAACCTCTAGTGTCTTATTTGATACAGTAATCTTTCTCCTTTCTGAAAAGATTGCTTGTTTGGTATTTTAAGAAGAATTTCCCAGTCACACTCCTTGTGGCTGTTGTAACTGAGCAAAGCCAGAGCTGAATACTTCCCACATCTGCCTTTTTGTTAAAGCAAAATGCTTGTCTTACCAAAACGCTCCTGCATTTAGCATTTGCATTGGTCGAGTCTCCTCCCCAGTCTATGCACGAGCTGTGGGCTTCCCTGGCCCGGCTGGCCTGTTCAACTGCAAGGGGACTAGCCACAGGTGTGTGGTAAGAACATGCTGGTGACAGCGCTGGGAGCGTGGCTGGTCGCTTCACCTTCCCCTGATAACTGCGCTTGGCTCCCTGGCGTGAATGTGGGAAAATCCACGTGCAAGCTGGTAGCCCTGGCCTCAGAGGAGGACAAGTGTGTTGGGAACGATGAAGACAGAAAATTGTCTTGTGTTATGGAGCCTGGCTTCATCTCAGTACTCAAACGTAGGCATGTGAAGCAGTCGCGAGAAGGATGAAAGAATCGCCTTAGGTTGTCCCTGTAGTCAAGGGGGCACCTCAGGGGCCAAGACAGTTCACCAAAAAACTAAGTCATGCTCTTTAGGCCCAGAGGGGAAGGCTGGCCCCTTGGCCACCCCTCCACGGGTGGTACGCTGCTGAAGCAATCGAGTGACGCCAGCCCTCTGTGTCCACCCCTGGCTGTGCATTCCCACCCACGCGCCCAGGCCAGCACTGGCTCTCGTGTGACCATGTAGCAAGGAGGTTCGGGGAGCTGACACAGCTCGAAACTAATCACTTACTTTTGCAGTTTTAGTCTGAATTACCTCCTTGAACGCAGTGCCTGACCACCAGCGCTAGCCCAGAGGGCAGTGATGCACAGCCATAGAAGAGGTAGCCCAGCTGGGCTAAGTTTAAGTTTCAGGGGCTGGTTACCTCAACCGCTCAGCTGCGTGTCCAGAGGCATGAGGAGGACGACCTAGGTCCTTACATGCATTTTCCGCTTCATGCACCAAATAAAGCAAACCTCCTATGAAGAGAGCACAAGTGCTTTTAAGAACTTAAAAATAAGAACTCTGCAACAGTGAACTAATGGGAAGTCTGGATTTGTCTATGTGCAGAAAATAGGGGGAGGGAAAAAAATCCTGACAGCCTGTGTATTTCACATGAATCTGGTGATGCTGAAAATAAGCAAGTCTCATTAGTGGAGTTCTTGTAGCTAGCTTTCACATATTTTTGCCTAATAAAAAAAGTAACTGAAGGGAGATTGAATTTATTCTGTGTTAATAACCAGAAAGGATGTTTCTGGGTGGCTACCAAGTGATGCAGAACTGTGAACGACACCAAAGAAACCCTACTGTTCCCTTTTCCACCCAATGCGTGCTTTTACAGGAGAAACGTATTTAACTTCAGCATTGTCTTTTTCTGTGTTTGTAGTCCCAAGTATGACTGAAAATAGGGCTGTCTGTGGGATGGACGGCGTACAGAAACACTGTTGTCTTGTAGCTCTCAAAGTTTGTCTCCCTGGTCTGATTCCAATTCAAGTGAGTTATGGATGAAAATGGTTGCTGTGGGTTGCTCACTTAGTGGTGTATATAAGGTGTAAGACAACTAGATATAGTTCTCCTATTCCTCTTATAGCTATAAAGGTGTGGTGGTTTTAAAACTAATGATAACATCCAGTAATCAATGCTAACATCTGACTGCAGCTGCACGTTTTCTTTAACTCTCTTTACCAGCCTACCTACAGTTTCATCTGTGTGAATCTTACTTCAAGATTAGATTCTTATCTTCTTTTTATTTTTGAGATAAATCTATAATGAGACATGAAAGTTCTAAGATGGTGTATTTGTCATTAACATGTCAAAATAACTAACCATCTCCCTGTGTACCTTTTATATGGCTGTTGCTTGGTAGCATTTGCATTCAGAATAGAAAGGACTGATCTTCTCTGGTCTTGATTTTAAGGCAGACTGGAGTTTGGACTGGTCCAGGTTTAGGACAGCTTTGTGGTGGAATATATAAAACTACAGTAAATAGAGCTGTTAAATACTGTAGATTAAAGGCTGTGATTTGGACAGTGGCTCAGGAGGCTTGCTTGAAATACATATGTATTTCAGAGTACTCCCAGAGGAAGTTTGGAAGCATCCATTGGATGAACAGTGAAGTAGGAGTTTGAGATCCAAGTCTTTCTATAAGCTGGAGAGGTATCAGGAAGCTGACAAGGTGTAAGTTAGAATCCCAGTCCTGCGTCTGTCGCAGATTTCATGTATAGCTTTAGTGACTTCTACACAGTGACTTCTTCTCAGGCATTTCAATCCAAGGTGACTTTAACTTAGGGCCATAAGCTCCTAAAGGTCATACCAGGCTACTGAATGCATATACAGTAAGCAAAAATGTATATCCATTTTACCATGGAGAATCTGCAGCTCAGATGGCTGGTAAGAAGTCAGCCAGTCAACATCAAACCAGCGTTAGAGCACACAGTTTCTGTTTTCTCTGTTTACGTCTTTCCCAGTGTAAAATCTACCTGGCCAGGCCTTCATTTTCTGTAACTTGACTAGAAGTTTCTCGAGTGCCATAGGTAGGAGAAAAGCATAAAGATCCACCCTTTCTTCAGCACACAGAGTTCAAGCGGGGTGGGTTCCTGCTCATCAGCTCCGAGATCCCGCAGCCCCTTCCATAGGACCTACCACTGATGGAAAGGGTCAAGAGCTGCTCTAATCAGTAGTACGGAGAACTTGAGGGACAGATGATGTTTTCTTTTTCTTTGCGGTTGTCTTTTGTACCCTGCGTTTTTGTTAGAAGCTCATGAGGATGAATTCTGTTCAGTGTATTTGGATGCTTACTGTACCTGACCTGATGCGTCTGAGGTGGTCTCTGGTGTGATACTTTTGATATAACTGGGAGAGATGGTTCAAAAATAGTTTTACACATGGGTACATCAAATCATGCTATATTGTCTACAAATTTCTCCACCAAGCCATTTTGCATTTTTTTTTAATTAGTAATATTGACTCCTTTTTCTTTGTTGATAGGCTTTAATTTGCAATTTTACTCTGGGAATTGAAACAAAATAGTTTCTTCCTGAAGTTGGGTGAAATTCTAGGAAATTCAATCTGGCATTTCTGGCATTTCACAATTTAGGTCTTGATTAATTTGTTTACTCTTTGCTTCCGTTTTGAGACTATTCTGTAGACACATGCCAAAATGAGATTTTAATCTCTTCTGGAAAAGTTGGTTTGTTCTGCTTTCCTTTTAAGTACAGTCCTGTTCATATGATGACATACTACCAACTAGATTGCCCTAGAGATTCAGCAGTGCCTGTGATCAAAATCTGGCTGATAGTAGTGTATCAGTTCCAAGTGATTCACTGCATAGATTCATAGCTTTGGAGGTAGCAAATACATGTCTGAGAGTTGCAATAATCTGCACATCCCGTGTTGTTTTATGGAGGAGAGTTTGCAGGTAGAGGTTCTTACGGACCAACTTGAAACCCACAGGTGCATTTTATTAGACTAGTGACTAACCTGAGCACCCACAAATATTTGGCACTTCAGTTTGCAAAGGTAAACATCTTCCTTTTACATACTGGTGTTGTGTTTGGATCCCCATTGGATTATGGCAGTACTGATGCTTGCTCCTTTTTCTGAAGATTTCATAGAATCATAGAATATCAGGTTGGAAGGGACCTCAAGGATCATCTGGTCCATCTTTTCTAGGCAAGAGCACAGTCTAGACGAGATGACCCAACACCATGTCCAGCTGAGTCTTAACAGTGTCCAGTGTAGCGGAGTCAACCACTTCCCTGGGGAGATTATTCCAGTGGTTGACTGTTCTCATTGTGAAAAATTTTCCTCTCGTGTCCAGTCGGAATATCCCTGGGAGGAACTTGTACCCATTACCCCTTGTCCTTACCGTGTGACTCCTTGTAAAAAGGGAGTCACTATCTTCTCTGTAGCTCCCCTTTAAGTACTGGTACATGGTGATGAGATCACCTCTAAGCCTTCTTTTCTCAAGGCTGATTTAATTTTATAAGTATTGCATTGCTTGATTATTACTTTTTCGGTAATATTTACCTATGGACATATACATGCCTGGTATTCTGTGGCTTATGGTGTTATGAATGGTAATTAAAACTTCATATTCCCTCTGCTTGGCAACTTATGTATCCACTAATCTAGATAATTATTCATAAACTTCGTTTCATTGCTTCATTATGTTTAACATTTAGTTTTAATCCTCTGAAACTTGGTTTACTAGAGCCAGGTTTACCTATGTTCACAAAGTAAGTAGTGTGAGTTGCTTTCATTACTTCGTCACTGAAAAAGGTATTAACATTCATGTGTAAGAAAATGAGATCCTCGTAACAAGGGTGAAGGTTAGTCATTTCTCTTTCCCTGTAAAGGATTGATTTGTGATATTAGGTAGTACTAGGACATAGTTCACACGAAATCTTCCTTTCCACAAACAAATTTCACGGACAGTGGAGCTGGGAATTGGAAAGGCCACTTTCACTCGAGTGTTTGTACATTGGCATGGGAATATATGCATGAGCATTAATGAGTATATATATTGGAGAAGTAGGGCGTCTGGATTAAGATAAGCTAAAACACCCCCTGTGTTTGTGCTAGAAGGAGAGAGGTGGACTTCTAACAAGTTGCGAGTTTATGTGTTCGTGGTGTATGTGTCTCTGCACACACATCTCTCCATAAATATTCACCGACGTTCCTGTATATATTTAGTTTAGTGCTGAAATTATGTATTGTTCAGTAGATGCATCCATTAACTCAGCTCCATTTTATCCTTTTCTAGGAAGAAGGATAGATTTAGAAAACAATGGGCATTGCAGTGTAGAATTCTGTTGGCATGAAATAAAAATACGAATGGTGTTAAAAATAAATTTGTAAAAATAATATTCATAGGTAAAATACTGAGATGATCAAAATGAATCATGGGAGGAACTGAGGCAAAATGCAGATACTGCAGAATCCAAATTATTATATTCATGGGGATCATAATTAATTATTTAATTCTAGATATGCACTTACTATAGCCTAAAAATGTATTGCAGGTTTACAACTGACTAGCTGTTTTATGTGGCAGAATGTAGTCTTTACATATTTATTAAAATTATTCATAACTGGTTGCTGCCTAGATGAACTGCTCTATTCTTATGTCTTGCTTCAATACATTATCTGAACCATTTTATCATGACATTATAATGGAAATTTGTCTAAATTTTAGAATGATCCATGGGGCATTTTCCAAAACCCCTATCAGCATCTCTTAAAAACACGTATTTGCAGTTTATATTTAAGAATACTTTCAAAGGGTTTAGTAGCAATACATGTTTTCTACATATAATTGTTTGCTGCTTTTTTTTAAAAAAAAAGGTTTTATTTAGATGAAAAAGGGATATACATTGAAAAAAGTTAGAATATGCATTTAATTAAATTTTATGTGCTTTTCTATTCTCAAGCTTACAACTATAAATTTCTTCTTTTAAAGGTATCATAGGATGGTGAAACATGTAGGTAATGCAGTTTTATAACCATCCCCACAGATGTCCCAGCAAAGTTACAAAAATCAATTATATACCTACTGAGTGTGTGGTGCCTCACAGCTGTTCCCCCAGATTTGTCAGGGCAACAAGACTCTTTTGCTGGAAAAAAAACCCCGCAGGATGAGAAGGCTTTCCACCAACCTGATATGCAGTTAGAGTGACTATAAGATAGTCACAGTTGCCTTATCTGGTGGCTGTTCTGCAAACCATTGGCTAATTTGTATACACAGGTAAGACATCTTTATTTCCAATAGAATTCAAACAAAAAAGTCTGCCTGTACCAATATCCAGAAAGAACCCAAGATGATACATCTTTTGTATCTTATTTTATCAGCCATGTGTTGGTTTTTTTTTCTTTTTTTTTTAAAGTAATTTGGAAGATCCCAAGAAGAAAAAGCTTAGTTTTCAGAAAGAAAAATTTAACTTAAAATGTTTCCACATTAGGAGTGTAGAACAGTTATAAGTTGGCTGGGGCTTGTTGTGTAAAGCCAAAGGAGTCTGATGCTGTAGCTGGAATGTTTTGCTTTACGGCGTTACCTTAGAAATGGGTTACCGTACTGCCATTTGCATGGTGATGCAGCATTATTTCCACTAGTTGTCAAAAGCAATTAGAAGCTAATGAAGTTCTGCACAAACCATCAGACAGACACTTTCTATTTGATTAAATATGTTTTGGTGGAGAATAAAAGACCAATCCCTCTTTATACATTATTATTTGATGTCTTCCTGGAATACATCCAGATTCCCATTTATAATTAAATGGAAAACAGTTTAAGGAAAACCCACATTAGTTCAAGAACTAACCACGACAAATCTGCATGACAAATTGCTTTGTGACCACTGCTGCCATGACCGTGGTTTGCCTATAGAACACCTGAGGTATGGCAATTGCATTACATTCAGACAAAAGACACAGTCCCAGCTGTGCACTCCCTGCTCCTACAGAAATGGAGCATCTCTCTGTTTATCAAAGGATTTTCCAAAGCATCAGAATTGTTTGGACTCCAAGTGGTCCAGGAAATCCTGTTGCAAGATTAAGGTCTTCCACATAGGCATAATGCTGCAAATAAAATGGGGAAAAAATGAGACATAAGGAAAGTTAAATGAAAGAAAATGCAACTGCATGTGTTTTACCTTATCTCTGGCAAGGTTTCTAGCTGGATTTGCTGGCCTAGTGTAAGTATCCATAAGGAGAAATCCGAGGATTTTTTTTTTTTTTAATTTTTTTAGCCAGCCTATTTATCCACTTTCTGTCTGAGCTCACCATTACATAAACTAAGTAAAATATCTTTCCATAGTGATATTTACTCATTTAATTCCTGTGCTCAAATGTTTGGGACTGTTGTACCAGGTTTTGGGGGCTGCCTTCTGTTTTAACTTTTCATCAGAATAATGTGTGAAAAGTCTTTTTTCTCTGCAGAAAGTGGGATACTGTGGTTCAAGCCAGTAGGATCACAGTGAAAACGTGCTATTCAACTTCATTAGGTCTCAGGCAGAACAAAAACTCTGCTCACAAATTACCCCCATGCCTCTTCCCACCCTAAGGGTGTTGTGTCGTAATGGTTTGTACATCCAAGTGTCCTTCTCTGAAGTGATGTGATAACAGAAATCAGTTCCCAGATGGTGGTTACTAGAAGTTTTTGCTATAGCAAGTGGACAAGGCATATACTCCAAGTGACTGGATTCTGAAACCTTACAGCCCAGTAGCAGCAAACGTCAAACTGTGTGCCGATTTGAGAGGGGTGACGGAGCCAGGCAACAGAGCAGTACATGACGAAGTGCCTCAAACCCTCTGTGAAATGGTATTTGCACTACAGTTAGCAAAGGGATTTTCTCGGTATACAATTCAACATTTTACACCTCTAGCTGGGCAGCGGGTTAAGAGAAGCACCCAGATGTCCGAACAGCCTCACCCATCTGTTCTGCCAGCACAAACGGCATAGATAAAAGATATTCGATGGACTTTCTGGGAGTTTTGTAATTGGAAGGAGTTTCTCTCTGGCTATCCAGCACAAAAGGAGGCAGACTGGCTGGAAGCTACTGAGAGACCAGGATGGGTTTGCGCTTACAGGCTAATAGTGAGCCAGTGGTATTAATTTCTTTGCAAAGTCTCTGCAAGCAGTGACTATCCTACTACCTGTGGGTTTCAGGGCGGCGGCAGGCTCAAGGTTTACTGTCAGCACAATTGTTTTGGGGATGAAAGATGGACCACTTGGAAAGCTTAACCTTTCTCTTCTCCTTCAGAGAGCAGACAGCCCTTTTTCCACTCAGAACAACATGACATCAATTTTACCAGGGGAGGCTGAAAGTTTTTCAGCCTTTTCTTTAACCAACATAATAGACAATTTGGGCCAATAACTACCTTTGGTCAGTCCATCTGTAACAGCAGCCAATGAGATACTGTCATCAATTTTATTATACCCTTTGCTTTCCTGTGAACCTACTCCGTGGAGGGGCAATGCTTAATGCTATTGTTATTGCAATCTCAGAAACTTTTCAAGTCAGTAAAGAGTAATACTAGCTCAAACTTGGGGCCTTGTTCCTGAAGTCTGATTTAGTGTAATTGTTATTTATGGCATTACAGAACAGTAAAGAGCTGCTTGTGCCTGCTGGGTGGCTTTTTTGCTGTTGGTTTGTTGGGTGTTGTGGGTTTTTTTCCTAATGATGCCAACAAAAGTGACCTGGTGTTTTTCCTTTAATTAAAATGTGCCTTTGTGAATTAGTGTGTGAAAATCATGGGATATGGCACTAATTGGAGTTTAGGCAACTGCTTCCCTAACCTCTCACAGTGAAACTTCTAAATGAAATGTTTCAGTTTTCATTTAGTAGCTCGAGAGTGCTTCATAGCTCGATATAGAATAATGATTCTTGACCTTTTCGAGCAAATATATTGGTTTTTTTTCCTGGATAAAACCTTTACAGCTAGTTCATTTGTGGCTAGTCTTGCCTGTGGTTTGACTGCTTCAGCTCCCAGGTTCTACAATGGACATCCTAAGGACATAAGAAAAGACCTTCTGTGTTAGACCCGCGATCCATCGAGCCCAGCAGCCCCTCCCTGAGAGGTGGCAGGAGATACTGTTCAGGGAGAGCACACAAGACAGGCTGCTCCCTGCAGTCTCTTCCCGTGTTCTCTTCCAGCATCTAGTGTTGTCATATTAGGGGTGATGGAGAGTACATCCCTGACTCTTCCTTTTATCAACTATTTAGGGACCTGTTGTCAGCTAATTTGTCTCATTGTTTTTTGAAGCTCCTGAAACTGCCAGCACAGTCTCCTGTACCATCAAATTGTTCTGCTAATACACAGATAGGGATAGTGGCAAAGAACAACCATTGTGGCTGGACTTTCAGATGAGGCACCGTCATGCAGAAACGAGCAGCGATGGGAGCTGCGAGCCACTGTTTGATACTGAAGTGAGCCACTGTGTACCCAGTAATCTACTGCAGCTTACTCCTTAAGTGCTAAACAACAGCTTCAGGAGCATTGGTCTGGTGAGGTGGTTTGTGAGTTGGCAGGGGGGGTGTTGCAGGAAAGGGGATGATGAGTTACTGGGAATGAGTTTAGGATCTTGTAGCATGACGGCAGGTGCGCGGTATATGGAAGGGGACAGTGAGGATGGTGCAGCGCTGTTGAGCTGCGTTCGGGACATGCGAGGGGTAATAATGTCACTGCAGTACTACAGTCAGGCAAGCCGGCGTGACAATAGTGCACTAAAGAAAGAATTTACTTCACTATGATGAATACTTGTTTCACTGAAAAAATCCAGATCAAGAGTAAAGTCACTGATAACATTTACAGTTTTCTTATGTCTTTAGGCTATGATTATGTGTACACTGGAAGTTTACAAGTCAGATGTTTGTCAAGGATGCATAGAAATAGCAGAGGATTTTGACAGTGTTAATGGGCTTTAAGTATAAAATTCTAGGTGTCCTAATTGAACTAAGAAGTGCTGAAGGTTGCCGTTTTGGAGGAAAGCACTCCCGCATAGATTTTGAGCACCGATTATCAATCTACGCTGCAGTAGACTAGATCAAAATCAATATTTCTGCCTGGAATTCACACAGCCTCTTTGAGAGATGAGATTAATATGGTTACTGTTCGACTCTATGTTCTCAATCAGCTAAGTATGTGCACTTGTCATTCATATTTTGTTTTTAGCTTGTTATTCTGACAGAAGAGTCTCTGAGGAATGAAAGGAGAGCCAGTTTGAAGAGTAAAGCGATGTAACATTTACATATTTTCACACTGTTAGGGAAGCCGGCTGTTAGACTTTGAACATTATTTATTCATTTGATGCTGCTATTTGTTACAGACCTCGGAAGTATGTTACTGACGGTAACTAAACCATCCATTTCACTTTAGGATTTCTACTGATTGCTAATTTTGTTGACTAAGTGGTGGAAGAAGTTCAAAATGTGTTATAGCTAAAAGGACAGGGTTCTATTAGGGGTTTTTTCCTAATACCCTGCTCCCATACTGAGTTGCAAGTGAGGGTTTTTCAATGTTGGCACATAGACTGAAAAAAACATCATGTTGTAGGCCTTGCAAATCATGCAGATAACTTCAGTTTGTGCTGGTGTGTTCTAAAAATCATGCAAATGAGCTTTCTATCATGGTTGTTTACCCAGTGGGTGGAAATATAACCATCATATTCAAAGGGGTTGAACCAACCAACTCTAAAAGCAATTACTGGCAACATTGATTTTTCCATTAATTGGCTGAACCTTCTGGAACATGAAATCTCTAAGGACAGCATTGGAAATGTGTTACTGCTTTTATTGCTGTTATGATTATTAGATTTCGGATGCTACCAAAATGTCCTGGACGACACTCAAATACAAGACAGTTCCTGATCTTGAAAACTGAGGAGTCTGAAAGACGAAACAACGTCAAAGGGAATAAACATTTCCCAAGTGCTTTATAATTTCATGAATATTTTTGATAACTGTTTAAATGCTTCACAATATAAATGGGATCTCATTGAAAATGTTGAGTTGTAAGGGGGTAATTCCTTGCTATAGCATATCAGGAGAGATTTGTCCATACATGGGTTGGTGGAAGATCATCAGGAGTTTGCTACGTGGGAAGTGGGTAAATGGGGCAATAAAGCTAACATCATTGACAGGGCAGAGGAAATGGGATTGATAGGGGGAAAAAAAAGATGGTCCTTTTGTATCAGGTTGTAGTTGGGCAGAACCAACTGAAGAGAAACAGAAAATTGAACACACTGGAATGAAGAAGGGTAAACTAATTTTTGGTAACTTCTGGTATGGACTGGAAAGGAGTGACATATGCAGAGGGAAATGATGCTCTTTGCTATGTGGACAGTGGGGAATGGCCAGATCTTCAGATTGTTGTGAAGGAAACAGCATCAGGATTCAAATCCTGATTGCTCAAAAATTTTATTTCTGATGGAAGAATTTTCAAGGCTTTGCAACAGAACTTAATTGGCCCAAAATATTATTCACATTAGCCAACCTATGTTTCATTTCATTACAGTTTTACACCCCTCTGACTCCCTCTTTGTCATTACTATGCTTGTTGCACAGAGCACCTGGATCAGAGGTGCTACGTAATTCATATAATAGCTATATCATAGAATCATAGAATCGTCAAGGTTGGAAAAGACCCTTAAGATCATCGAGTCCAACCGTTAACCTATCACTGCCAAGTCCATCTATACCATGTCCTCGAGCACCACATCTATCCGTTCTTTAAATACCTCCAGGGATGGAGACTCAACCACTTTCCTGGGCAGCCATATATTCCCTTATAGATGCCTACAGCTGCTGGGCACTTTTTAGTGCTTTAGTACTTTGCTGGATCAGAGTTTAAGTATCTGCATTGGAAAATTACTCTTCAGAATGACCATGAATGCTTGAGAACATTTTCAAGTCTTCAGCCTCTTTCTTGAGACAAATCTGAGTAAAGAAAATTTACAGGAAGGCAGTGGCTGGTTTTCCGAGAATAGCCAGTATTGCTATAGGAGAAATCAGATGTTTCAGCAGATCTCTCAAGCAGAGTTTTCCTGGATGCTGTCTTTAACCCCATCTCATAGTGCAAGTCAGATCCTCTTTCCTCCACTCCTGCTTGTTTGGGAGAAGTTGTCACTCTACTGTACAAAAGGTTAAAGCACATTCCCTTCTACTGCTTGATCCTAAGGTTGCAATATAAGCAGTTGCTAGCTAAGAATAAAGGAAAAAATGAAGAGAAATATGCTACCATGAATAACAGGGACAAGGTATATCAGTGTTTATATCAGACATTATTTTTCTTCCTCTTTCTTCTACTTACTGTACTAGTTGCCTACTGACTGTTTAGTCATACAGTTTATTTGCATAAGAAAGTATTCCTCTGAAAAATTTGGAACTTGTGTATTTGAGAACAGTAGACAAGTGTTTTTTCTGTAAACATGACAGCATGATAAAGTGATTAGCAGAGTTGAAGAGAAGATAACAGTACGAAGATAACGGTACAGGAGACAGAGTTACAATAAAAAAAATCCACCATTGATGATTTTGGGAAATAACATTTGAAATGTAAATACTACTACCACTACTGTGTCCTCAAAAGAATAGCCTGCAGTTCAGCAGAGTAAAGTAAGTGTAAAGTACTGGCTGCAGGAATACATGGTTGGGAATTACTGCTGAGCACTGGTCCTGCAGAATGAGCTCTGGAACCACAGAGGGTCAGCAAATGCCACCACTCACTGGAGAAGTGTCTTATGTGACACAGGAGAAGTAATGTGCCTGCTGTACTCAGTTCTGTCAGCCCTACTTTAAAGTATGTATCCCAGCTGCAAGAAAGCTGGGAACCAGTTAGAGAAAGTCCAGAGCAGAGGAACAGGCAAAGTCAAAAGCTAGAAAAGGTCACCTATGAGGAAAGATGGACAAAGTCGAGGGGTTTACCCTGGAGAAGTAAATGTTTAAATGTTTTCAAATATTTTACAAGTCTTTGAAGAAGAGGAAGGAAAAAAAATTGTAGTGCTGAATGAGAATAATACAAAAAAACTGGACTTACATTGACTTCGGTCATCACTGGAGATCTTTAAAAAGATCTCAAGACAAACTAGAGTTAATCCTATCATGAGGCAGAAGATTGAAGCAGATGAGTTCTCAATGTCCTGTCAGCCTTATTTTTCTGACTCTGTTTCTTACTGTCTTCTCAAAGTCTGGCCTCTCTTCACCCTTCCTCTTCCCTTCTCCCCCCCCCCAAAAAAGAAAGAAGAAAAAGTACCTTGTGCTTTACTTCTCCCAAAAAAGCTACTGAAGTGATAATTAATTACCACCATCTTTGTTGCTATGTAATATCAGATGATCTTCAGGTCTGTCCATGGTGCTTTAGGTGCATAAATGTTATGTAAATACATAATATTTACATGAACAAAGATTAAAATAGTGACATCAAATCCCACAGGGGAAAAAGAGACCTGACACTGTATGTTGGTTTTTTTTTGGGAGGGGGAGGATTTCAGCAGAGAGATCATGATTTTGATCAGCAACTGTTTCTAAAGGCCACATGAAATCTGGAATGCAGGTTTGGTTTGCTTCCAACTTTCTCAGTGGGCAAAGTTCATTGCAAGGCAATACCTCCATCATCTTAACCTCTGTCAGGGAACTGTAGTCCTCCTATTTCAGACCCATCAGGTTGCTTCATAGTGTCTGTTTTGCTAGATGGAGGTGTGAACCACACATAAGACATTACAGTAGATTTTCTGATTTTTTTTTTAAAATAATTTTCTGTCCCAGCCCTGAAGACTTTTTAACACAGAAGAAGGAGAGAAGTTTATTTACTTTAAAGCAAAAGTTAAGAGCTTTTACAATATCCTTATGTAGCTGAAAACACACCTTTGTCAGGAAAGAATGTGAACAGAAAACTTTCAAGTTTCTTAGTAAGCAAAAAATAAGTATTTAAAGTAGAGAAATGTGCCACAGTATGGTTGCTACCTTATGAGGTTGTTTTTCTGGTCTTGTCAAGTGTGGCTTTCGAAAGATTTTTCCTTTGGGGATTTTTTGGAAGCAGCAACGAAGCCTGAAAGATTGTCTTCTGTAGGTCATCTTTAAAAATATCAGTGTGAAAAGATGAAATAAATAGAATTTCACTGTTTTGTTAGTCAACATTACTTTTTTTTTTTTGAGCTGAGAAGATAACTAGGAGAAAGTAAGAAATAAAATTTAAATTGATGCATCAAACATATAACTTCAAGATTGCTGTTCTTATTAAGGTATGTATTAAGTATTCTTTTTGGTTCATCCCACGGTATACAGATGCTGTATGACCAGTTGTGGAAACATGCTGCAACTTGCGTTGGTCAGAACCCACACCTGCATTTAAATTGGTTTCCCCAGTGAAATCAACAACTGATTTGGTTTTGTTTGAAACACCTATTGTTTCAGTCTTCAGAGCAATTACTGTGCGTATTATAACTAAAGTAAAAAATATTTTCCTGTAAGCCTGATGTACTGAAAATGAGTCTTATTAAGAATTTTTAACTTGTTGGAGAGGAAAGCAGTGTGTGCTGTGCTTTCTTTGTGCTGGGAGTTTTCACAGTGCAGTGAAAGGAAAAACTATGCAAAACTGTTTAGTGTCAATTATGCAAAATGCAGATTTATGCACACAGGTTTTTAAGCACAGGGAGGCCTTTTTTGAGTTAAAGTTGAATATGTGGAAAAAAGAATTGTGTGGTAAAAAAGGTTTTAGCGGGAAGAAATAAGGGGAGATCTCTTATAAAATGTTAAATGTACCATCAGACTTGTTTGACTGTGCACACTAAACAGGTTAGGGTCGTAGCACACTGCAATCACAGAATAGTTACTCAGCACGTTCATTTATGATCTCAGCTTGGGTAAGATGATTTAGTCTTCCATATTTCACTTCTGCCACTCAGTAAATCACCTCTTCTTGTGCCAGTGCCCTTTGATCAAGCACCTTAAGCTCCATCACGCAGGGGATGCTGCCCATCCACAGACCTGCTGTAGGTCCTGTGTCAGATGAGGTCCGACACGTTCCGGCTGCCTCAGCCTTCGTGCAGGTGCGGAGGTCGGGCAGAGCACGTGCACTGGCAAGAGCAGTAACGCCAGAACATGCAAAATACAAAGTGCTACAGCTCTCCTCAACATTGTTGAGTTCTGCCAGTCTTTACCATGAAGTGGAAGGTATGCTTTCCTTCCTTATCCTTCATACTCTACCTTATAATATTATTAATTTACAGGATATACAACCATCAGTTCAGTATTTAAAACCAGGAATGTTTTATGTACCTGACTAGCCATATCTAAGCAGAGAGAGTGCCATGCTCCTGGGGATCCTCATAATCTCCGACAACTACCTCACTGTTGGACAAAAGGGCTTAAAACTAACCTGATTCAGAGACCTGTGTACTGAAATAAAGTATTTGATATGGTTATTGAGAGATAAATACAAACTTTTTGAGTGTTGCAAAACTTTAGTAGTAATTACCACCCAAATTTTATGGTGGGGACGAGAGGGGAGTGAAGAAGGAGAAATAACTATTTTAGAGACTGAAGCTAAAGAGGTGAGACACCACTTTTTCAAACATAAGCACCACGTCAGTATAGAAGAGCAGTGGTATTTCACAGCAAAGCCCAGCAGTTCAGAGAGGCGTATTTAAATATACCGTACGCTGTTTCCTTTATCTTTTTGGTCTTTTTCTTTACTTAGGCGTATGGTACCTGGGGGTTCTTTGTATAAGCTGAATTTAAAAGGGCCGTTTCAAGATCCATAAACCTGATGATGTTGGATGCACACAATGAAAGCAAGTGTATTACTCTGTATCACTGTTACTTGTAGAATTATTTAAAGAACTATCTAAGTGTTTTGTTGCCACCTTCCCTCTATTTACACCTTGTAGATTTTTGGTTTATGAGCAGCAAAAGCAAACTGTCACTATTTGCTGTAAATTGAAGCTTTTAATAACTATGTCTGTTCTACAACATTTGTCAGCTTTGAATATTCTGTCAGTAGAAAATAAAAATAGCAGGAAATCTCAGCAACAGTGACACTGAAAATTTATCTGCTTATGCTCAAAAAGGTGTAAAATACAGGCTTCAAGAATAAGCGATTGTAGTTTTCCTTAAAAAAAAAAAATTTGCATTTGCTGTGGCTAACAGTAAACTCTGCATACATCACTGCCAAAATAAATGACAAAGTATTTGTATGCAATGTAGTTATCTACACAAAATACTATTAAACCCCTTCAGCAATAAGAGATGGCCAAACAGGTATTGTTTGTCAGACTTCAGCATTAGGGGTGTTGCTGGACACAAACTTGAAGTTGTAGAAGCACTCTGTAGAGTAGTTCTGCTCAATAACAGACGTGTTTTATCATCTTGTAGAACTTGCCTGTCATGTCAGGGTGTTTTAAAGTAAAAAAAGTCATTTCAAATGTAAACGGTTTCAAATAGCATTATTTTATTTAACCTGGAAATGTGCTTGGTAAAATGAGTATATATAAAAAATAAAATAAAATGTTTACATATGCTGCCTATAGGAAAACTGTGCATATTTTGTTGCTCTTATTTTTCATTGTTGCTGAGGGAGATGTTCTTTTGGCAGTTATCTGGGTTTTTTTTATTTTAGTGAAGCATATTCAGAGTAACAGTACAAACTCTGAAGTACGAATGTTTTATATTGCGGTGGAGCTCTTGTTACAGAACAGGAATATTTTGGGACAGCCCTGGCAGGATTTCTGCTTGTCCTTAACGGAAGTGTTTTGCTTGCAATGGGATTAGTTCCATTCTACAATCAGAAGTGTGTTATATCCAGCCTAAAACACTGTTTTCCACCTAATGCAATTTCCCTTTCGGACTCTCTTTTTTCTCATTCTATTTGTAAAACTTCTAACAAGGTAGAGTTACGGTTTTAGTCTTAGCAGATATTCTGGCAAATACCTGTCTCCTGTAGTCTTTCTCTTCAGTAGGGGATGGCTAATGTTTTAATTGTGTTCCTTTTTTCTGGCAGTCAGAAAGCCAGTAGCCATCATTTTCCTTTCCGATAAACCTTCTCGTTCACAATCCTCCTTTGAAATTCTGAGGCTCGTTTTGCCAAATGATGAAACCGATTAGAAAGAGAAAAACACTTTCCATTTTAGGAGAGGGTCTACAAAATTTTATCCGGTCAGAAAGAAGTGTTACAAGATTGAATTCCTGTCCTCTGCAGATGTAATTTTTGTGTGACAGAGCCTTCAGTCTGCTGTCAGTGTCTTTCAGGAGTAATATGGGAATGTAAAGGCGGGGGGGAGACTTACCTAGAGACGGATAAAATTATTCCTCTGGGAAATACCTTTTGTTTGTTTATTTCACAGCAAAGGCTTGAGTCTGTTCCTGAGTGAAAGGGCAGCACGACCTAGAAGGGCCCAGCAGGGAGATCGTGACATATAAGGATTTGTTTAATTTAGAAAAAGAAAAAAAAAAAGAATTTTTAATTCTCTCTTTTTTTCTGTTGGATTTCATTGGGCAGCAATTGTATTCTAGGTGAGCAGTCATGATAAAAATAATGTTTTTGTCTTAGAAGTCATTGTGCCAATTGAAGCCCGTAAAAATTTTTCTTATTCTGTAACTTTCAAAATATTTACTAGGTTAAGATTATACATACCTGTATCAAAGTGATTTGTGTAGTACACATCTGTAAAACTATAAAAAAAAAATCTCTTCAGCCTGGAATCATATAGAAAAGAACAGTGAAAAATGAGTCCATTGGGTGAGAAAACAAAATTTACAATTTTGGATCAGATTTATAGCAGAAATAGTTGAAGGGTTGCAGAGGCAGAGCTTATAGGCTTTCAGAGGCTTTACCTAGTTAGGAAGGGCAGGCATTTAAGTTAACTAATATTGGAAAACTATGTATTCAATGGATGGATTCATGTTATGTCAGCTGTCTGTTTGACATAGTCTGTGTAAGAGTATATTGCAAAGAGGGCCACGTACTTCAAGTGGCATTCAGCAGAAGAGGAGCTAGTGGTTGTAGTCTGCTGAGAGGTGTCCCAGAGAAGTAGCGTCTCTGGCACTTGCTCCCCACCAAGTTGTTGTCTCAGAAGAGCTGGTTCCTCCACAGAGGATAGATACTGCTGGTAAAAGGAGAGCCCTGTTTTCCTCTGAGATGCAGCATCTTCTGGTACTTGTTGGGTTTCTGCCTATTTGGGATGGATACATGCACTCTGACATGCCACTTGTGCAAGGTTGGTGACCCGTGGTCTACATAGAGTCACTCTAACTGCTGCATTGCCTGAGAGGCTACGATTAATTCAGGACCAGTTCAGCTTTTTGGGCTGGAAGCTATTTTTAAGACCTCAGCTGCTACAAGTGTGCTTCTCTGCCCTTTCTTCAGTGCTGAGGCTCAGAGCAAGGGTGAGATGCATGGTCACACCACCTTCCAGCATACCAGCTGCTCCCTAAAACCTGCCAAAATGCACCTTCGTGTCCTGAGGCAAAGGTGCTTTACCCCTCCAGTGAAGGTCACCTGTCATGGCCGGAGGACGCCTGCGGGCAGCTCATGAGCTGTAAATCCACAGCCCAGCGTACCGGTGGTGACTTGTTCGTCAAATCATGCAATTTCTGGAACTGCAGTCTGCACCTTAGATAACATAGAGGGCCTTCGTCCATCTCATTTTCACATATGTTCAGCATGCATATGGTTTTTTTAGGCAAGTTTTGAAACACCTAGAACTTAAGAAATATTTTTCTTGTACTCAGAAGATCTCACCTCCATTTTGAGAGTTACGGAAGCTTCAAACCAACTGTATAACGATAGGAGATAGTTTTCTTTTAAGAACACCTGGTGGCCCCAGTTCTTATTTATGTTTCTTGGATTTGTAACTCCAACAACAGTATTTTAAAAAGTTAGATAAAGTGGTTTTATCTATTGGTCGTATTTTTTGATGCTTTGGGAGATACGTTTAGTTTTTATGTTGGAAGCCGCCAGGCTATTTTAGAACCCGTTGAAAAACATTGTCTGAGAAGAGGAGCAGTCATAAAGCAAGGCTTTGGGAAATCACAGGTTTTCAAGTGGAGTTTCTAGTAAATATATTAGATCTGTAGTTAAAGACACCGCTTTTAAGGAGGATGTGTTCTTGCAGAAATAACATTTGTCATTAAGTCTTTCCTCCCGAGTAAGCACCCTTAGTTTGGCATACTGCAAGAATTTCTCGGCATGTAAATAACAACACACAGAAATGTCACTGGGAGCAGGGCTTAATGTGGGACAAATGCTTCACTGCTGCTTCTGCTCCCAGAGAGCTCTCCCCTGTGCTTGACGTAACAGTCCTAGCTGATTGCTCTAATATTTTTAAGACATCTTTTTTGCCATCTTCTGTCCCCGTGTCTTACACACCTCAAACTTTGAGCAAATATTTCTTCCTTTCAGTCCAACTGTATTGTAGGTGCTGCCAGTTTAAACTGTTTTCCTGTGTGAATTGGTTCAGTGACAAATGCCTTTCAACGTTGTGCCTCAGACCCGCAGAACAGTGCTCTGGTGTGACAGGTAATTCTGGTGCCTTTAGAACAGGAACTCTCAATATAATTACATTTTTTTATTCACACTTGGGTGATGGTGATCTTTTTTTTTTTTACTTTCTGGACAGTCTGTATGTAAAAGAATATGTATGAGTGTGTAATTTAATGAATGGCTCTGTTGTACTTTTCACCTCACTACTCCGTCACAACCTTAAAAACAAAAAGGAGAAAGAAAACCTCCATTTCTGAGAAACAATTTTGATTAATGCATTTCTTCAAAATTCTAGCATCAGGGAATAGAAGAAATATATTTTGGATAACTGGATTTTTCTGGAAGACCTGCTTGTGAAAGATGACACTTAAAAGTGTTTCTATATCTTTGCCTGGGTTAAGTGATATAGCAAATGCTTTTGATATAATATTTGTATTTCATCTGAAGGCTGTAAATATTTTTTTCAGATCTGCCTCTGATATCTCTGTGTTTAGCAGAAATTCTCCCTCTAACTGAAGCATATCCATCATTCTTCAGGGTATCCATCATTGCACATCCTGATTCAATAAGAGATGATATCTTATTATCCTTCTAGTGAGTCACCGTATTTATGGATTTAACTGGTATTGTCCAGATGTATCATCTTCAATTCAGCGTGTTGGGTACTGTGGGACTTACTCCTCATACTCTGCATACCACAGGTTGCCGTTGTGTGGTGCTGGGCCATCCCAGGGACCGTTCTTATCTGTGAGTGGTATCAACAGATAACAGTTGGGCTTTTGTCAGTGCAGAGTTTATATATGCGATTTTGTTAAAATGGGGAAGGCTTCAGTTTAGCTTATAATACTGAAAAGTCTAATCTGATTTGGTAGTTAGGCGTTTTCACATAGTTTCTTTTTCACAGCCATCACAGAGGATGGCACATACATATTTGCCGTTGTTTGGTTATTCAGTGTTATGCTAACTCTCAATAAATGTTCACCAATTCTACATGGATATTTCAGCTCTTTTGAGAATTAAAAGGCATAAGGTATATTCAGATTGAAACTTCAGTAAGTCTTAATTGTGAGGGAGTATGTGACACGCCAGGTTTTCACTTACAGAAATATGCTTTTGAAAAGACAGTGTGTCACATAGCTTTGCATGTCGTTCAGACATGTCCATTTTAACGGAGTATGAATGATTAGTTAAAGTTGTCTTGTTTTCTGCTTGTTGTTATTACAGTAAGATACCTTGTGACCTCTTCACAATCCTCCTAAAAAACCCAAACCAAAACACAGAAAGAATGCAGAACCAGGTGTGCTTTTTTAGTGATGAAAAATACAATACAGATTTCACAAGATTAGAGGGCAGTAAAGACATCTTTTCTTATTCGTGCATTTTCATAAAGTAATTTTAGAAAATAATTGAGGAGATAGGCTTGCAAATAAAGCAGAAGACACATGAGGAGCTGTGCTTCCGTGGCAGTACTAGTTGCTGGTAGTGCAGTAAGGGGAGGAAGTTAATTACGGGATCATAGGAGTCTACAGATGTTTAAAAGATGAATACACGAGTCAGAGTAATTTTTTTTAGCTTGTTACAAGTGGGATATGGACAGTTTTAGCCTGAATGCCAGGGAAGACCTCTTCATAGCAAGATACAAGGGAATTAACTCTTTAGATCATACTTTCCCCTGAAGTGCTTATAACACATTGTTAGCAATATTTAATAAGGGGGAAATCTTTCATTGCTCAGAGCATGGGCTGGGTTCTGTTTCTAGCTGCTGTGGTGCTTGAAGCACTTTTCTTGGGGCCATCCAATTACAGCAATCCGTTAACCTCTTTGGAGAAGAAAACTGAAACCCATGTCCAGAGAGATGAATGAGATGGACCTGAGGGCAGACAGCTCGCAGAATAGGCTTTTGATTAAAAAATTACCTCATTCTTAAGTACTGATTGGGGAATTTCAGAGAAACAGCTGAGATCCTGATATAGAAAAATTCTTGTGTTTCCTGCTGGAGAAGAGTGGTCGTGCAGGCTGGAAGTGGCCTAAATAGCCTGCTTTTAGAAAACCCTCTTTGCAGAAGAGTGGTGATTTCACTGCATGTTTGAGGGGCAGTTGCTAGTTTTCCCAACAAGTGTTCCCGATGGTTATTACATGGTGGTAGCAGCCAAGCAAAATAGAAAAGTCATTCTCAAGGAAGAAAAGATGCTTATTTTCAAGAAGCAAAGGCATGATCCAGATAATTTAGAAGCTGCATTTTTAACCTTTGAAGTCCCTTCACGTAATGCCATTGACTTGCTAAATTAGAGGAGGTGAGAACTTCAGAAGTGATGAATAGCATCGGAGATAAATTCCCTGAGACAATTCGAAGAGAATGTTATGGGCGCCCAGAGGAGGGGAAACCTCTTCCGTGGAGTTAGTGGGGTGTTTTGGGGAGTGGGCTGGCTGACCAGGCAGAAGAGAGATGTTGTTTTAAAGCCCAGCAATTCAGTAAGCAGACGCAGCGTGAAGCAGAACCTCTCTTCACATTCTTCAGTGCTCACAGGCCGCTTAAATCTAATAGATGTGTTGGCGCTCCAGCGTACTTCTTCATACTACGTAGATCCAGTCTCAAAGAGGTCTTGCCAGTGACGAATCCTCTGGCCCAGTGTGGCCTTCTGTATCCCACTTTTTTCTGGCTTACGGTTGGAAAGTGAGTTCCTGTACTCTGGGGATGCATGGCTAATTAAAAAAAGTTGCCCAGCTGCATCACCGTGTGTTGGTGATAGATCTAATACTCAAGGTCAGCCATGTCCTCTGAGGTCAGAGCTTGTTTGATCATAGCGTCTTACGAGACAAAGTTGCTAATTCTTCCTGAATAGAGACTGGTAAAACTGAGTTCTCCACTCATTTTCTATTGTGTTATCCGGGCCTCGTCATGCTTCCCTTTCCTTAAATATGGAATGTGTTTTAAACTTTGCAAAACGAGTTTCTTCTCTTCTGGTGGGATTTCTTCAGATCCCATCAAGTTAGAAATTAGCCATTCCCAGAGAAGAGTGAGAGCAGGTATGGGTAAGAGTTGTTACCTGCGTGTTATTTTGCTTGCAGATCCTCGGTGGTGGTCCTGGCCTTCCAGCTGCCAATGTTTGCTGTGCTGCTCGGCGTGACTTGTCTGATTCTGAAATGTATTGTCTGTCCAGATTGACAGGTTTCTTTGTACTATCATCCTGGCTTTGTACTTCTGGATAAAATTTCTTGCAAACATAATGGTTCCTTCATCTGTCTGGCTGATTTTCAATAGGTGTGAGGCTGTGGTGTTCGTTGTCAAGATTTTGATAGGGGTTTTCAGGTTTGGCACTCCCCAGATTATGTGGTACTCATCGGTGTTTGAGCTTTCCTAAGAGGCAGTTTAAGTTGGTACCTTGTGGAGTTAAAGAGTATTCTTGTCTGTCAAAGAAGTTGTCACTGTCAGAACAGAAAAAATGTTCCCTCACAGGGAAGTAAAAGGAATATAGAAACAGTTATTCCGTTATTAATACTCATACCTGTAAAATATCCATGGCTTGCTTTTTTCCAGTTCTTTTCTGTGATGGAAAGGAGGGACCTTCAGGGTTTCATATCGTCTATTTTTGTTCATGTCTGTCCATCTGAATCTTGTATCATGTTAATTAAATTTAAACCTCCTTGCAGTCATTTCAGTGGATTTAAATCTTGTCTGCTGGTGTGTTTGCGTACCATATGTGTTCCCAGTGATTGATTCTGTGGTAACATTTCTGAATCATCTGTGAACTTGTTTATCACTATAGCCAGGCCACCCATTGAATTTTTGAGTATAGTCTTGACAGTTGATGTCAAAGGCTAGATCTTTTACCCTGAAATGTAAGAAAAAGGTAAAACTTAAACACGTATATACTCTGAATTCACTGTCTCTTAACTTCTTAAAGTTATATAGAGGGATTGTCCACTGACGTACGAGGTCAAAGCTCCATCGTGCTATTTCAGCTTACACCTAGCAAGGATGAGCCCCATGAGATGTTAACAGAGCACACTTCAAACATTGCTTATGTCTGTTCTTCAGAGAAAAGCCTGATCCTCAGCATGCCAGAACATATTCGAGTTGGCTTTAATGAGTAAGAATAACAGTAAAGATACAACAACATCAGGTTCAGCAGCCTTGTGCAGCTGAAACTCGTAGCTCTGCTTCTTCATTCCTTGCTGTTGTCTGTGCTACCTTGGATGGGAATCGCTTCTTCCCTTTCAGTACAGACCTGCGGTTACGGAATGACTCGTCCCTTTCTTGCACTGACATTGACCTCAGCAGAATTGCTCCTTTTCTATGTGCGAGCAAATGAGAGGAGAATCAAGCCCATAATCCTGAAAAGAAGAATTGCTTAAATTTGATCTCATGAATAAGTACTGAGTCCTAATTTCATGCTATTTCTGGTGTTCCAATGGAGACAGCAATATATAAGGGATTAAATAATAGTTTTGAAGCAGGACTGAAAATGCAGCATTTGCAGTTGCTCCATTATGACCTTAACTGTGTAACTGCCCCCAGCAATGGGACCCTGGCGATGAGACCGCACCAGCTTTGTTCACTGCCTTCTGATGCTGGCTGCTCTTGCCATCCAGCACTCTGGTTTTTGCTTTCTTTTAAAACACATCAGTAGGATAAATTATGATCAAGAGATTGTGCGCACTGAATGGCGATATATGTTCCTGTTGAGTTACTGTAAAGCTGCCTTGTTTTACAACTAAACTGATGCATTTTAGGTGAAACTAGCATTTGTACCCTAAAGCTTGTTGTTAGGTAGTAAGTCCATAGTAGCAGTCTTCTGACATCTATTTGAGATGCTGGGAGTCAGCTTCCTGAGGTGGAGCAATGTTAGCACGGTTTGGTCAGGTATTAATGTCTTTCCTCTTAGAGAAGGCAGGTTTGAAAGAGGTGGTGTCACTTTGGTGAAGCTGCGTTCAGGACTCAGACACAGTGTTAGTGCCTGGTGTTTGACATTTGGAAAGAAGGTGTTTTCACGTTAGTAATTCTGAGCTGTGAAAATGAAGATCCTGGAGAAACAACTTCCAAATTGTGAAATAGACTTTCCACTGTCCAAAAAATAATACTTTCAAAATAAGAAATTATTTCTTATTTATATGGCCTGCATCTGTGATTAAGGTAACTACGAATAATTACCTACTGAACTCCCGTTGGCCTAATAGCAGTGCTGTTCACAGATATTACTCTTGAGTGGAACAAGATTAAAACTTAATGGCTTAAATATAAAAGAAAAAGACCATATATATTGTTATTGAAATTTAGTTTCACCAGGTTAGATTGTAACAGTGAAGTGTTTAAAAAAATTTAACAGGAAAGATCAAAACCCTTCTCGTCTGCCCCTTCCGTTCAAACACCTTTTTGTCTCAAATGAAGCAATTGCTGCGCGGGCTCTGTAAGAAATGACTCGTTACCCAACAGTAATAGCTGAGCTGTCATTTCTTGAGTGTTTTGTTTTGTTTCTGTTTTTTAACAGGTCTTCGTGATCAAGCTCCGTGTAGCTACACTTATGTTTAGGAGAGAGTAAAAAACAGCATGTTTTTATGGTAATGAGGTGTTGCATGATTTCTTTACATTGGCAGTTTGTCAAAGTATGTTCAGGATGATACCTTAACTGCCTCCCACTGTCTCCTGTTTGCTGGGGGCAAAGACCAGATGGGGTGAGACATTTGCCAAAAATTACAGCCCAGTGGCGGGAAAGGATTTGCAACAAATCTAGATAATTCGGTCAAAATCCTCAACGATTGTAGCTAACATGAGGAAAAGCTGCGCTGCAGCGTGGTCTTTGAAGGGTCAGGGATGCATCCTTCCAGCACGCTGAATCAAAGGACTTTGCAAACAGCCCCGTGTTTCTCACTGCAGCAGTTCCTGGTAGAGCCGTCTGGTTTGGACGCTGGTTTTGCAAAGTTACGTTCCCTCCTGACCAGTATTCCAGTGAGCGGGTCCCGAGGAAAGTTGTGCATTAATCTGACAGGGACGTTGGAAGATCGTTACTGCTGAGCAAGCCAAGGCATTGCAAACCTGTCACGTTAATGCAGCAGTGCCTGTAAAAAGCTGTATTCATACTCTCAGGTAAAATGGGAAAAGCGCTTCCTCTTCCAGCTGTGAGGCAAGGTGTCCAGTCAACCTGTCCTCCTTCACTCTGTTTTCTGGAGAATAAGAATTACTACATTGCTGTCTGGATTCTATTTATTTGCATGCCATTTGAACTTCCAAGCTGTAGTAACCAGCCAGAGGTCAACAAGCCAAAGATCACAAAGCAGAGATCCAGGAAAAAAATGTTTAAAAGTGATCTGCTAGGAAAAGATCGGCAGTGTCAAACCGAGGATACCCAGCCCAGAGGAGTCATTTCTGCCTTTTACACCAAGGGCAAGTGAACAGGGTGCTGGGCTCTCCCCTCACCAGCCATTGCAAAAGCAGCTCAGTGCTGGGGACTTGTCCCTTATAAGAAGAGCACGGCTATCATTTAGAAAGATGTGTAGATGGTCTCAGAGGAGCATGTTAGGCAAGTGGCTCTACTCACAAAGTCATTTAGCCAGTAAAAGACCCACCCAGTTGTTTTTACTAAGCTGTTCATGGTGTAGGAAAGAATGTGTTGGGGTATTTTAAATTCAGCTTTTATGGAAAAAGAGCAAATGAAACAGCAGGTATGAAGAGTTGCAATTTTAAAATCTCACACCAAATCATTCAGCCTTCATCCCTGCCAGAATTTATCTAGAAACAAAGGGGGTGATTTGTCTGAGGTGAGACTTGATCTGAGGGTTTCTGTAAGAGTAGGTGACACAGAGAAATACGTTTCACAAGAGCTAACTATTAAAATGTATTCGTAGCTTAAAAAAAGGTAATGAAGTTGGAGGTAACCTGCTCAGAGCATATTTCGGCATGTTATTTTTGCTTAGAATACGTGTGGCATGGTGTGGGTTTTTTTTAAAGCATAATTCTGTGTGTGTTTCCAAAGGCCAGCATCAGGAAGATGGGGAGCAGCAGGGGTTTGAGTGGATCCTGTGGTGACAGGAATGGTGGAAATGGATGCTCAGTGCTGGATGAAACCCTTTTTATTTGCAAGCTGACTGACAGCTAGTATTAAACACTTGATCCCCCGTCCTTTAAATTAGTCAGTGGAACAATGCCACTGGCAGACTGCCCAAGTAAAATGCCATTGCAGTGCCTAGGAAAACTTCTCTGGGAAAAATTATACTTGTTCAACTTAACCCCCCATTTTCAGATGCAGAATTATCAATGAGGCTTAGAGGATTTAACCCTAAAATCTCAAGGAGAAACTCTAAGCCCGTTGAATGCAAGAGACTGGAGTTTTACCATTAGCTTGAATTGAAGCTGGGAGTTTATTGCCGTTCTTCCGCCGGGTTGAAAGTATGCCTTTCCGCAAAGAAATAGTAGCGCTCTTCGCTTCCCCCACTCCATCACATGCCAGGTAGTCTTAAGCATCTTGTTTGGCCATTCATTTGTTTTCTTATGCTCATCTGTGGACAAGTGAATTGTACATACAATTTTATACATAAATCCTGGTTGGGGCTACCCGTTTCTGGATTTATCAGGTTTAGCCCATTGTGGACAGCACAGCTGAGCCATTGAGGACACCGAATGACTGTTACTCAGCTGAGAAAATTTCATAGCGGGTCACTTTTGCTGCCACCGCAGTAAAAAATTGTGAAACCTGGGAATTTCCTTCAACACAGAAAATAATTAGAAGTTTCAAGACAATCAGCAGGACTCAGATTCCTTAGCAATTTCGGGAGCAGCAAGAGGATAAGAGTGTGGCTATATTAACCCCTGGTGTCCTGCTGGAAGCCTAACATCTTCCCTAACCTGATGGTATAGAAGTTAGCAGCATTTTGTTAGATTCAGTCCCCCAGCTGCAAAAAAAGACCCCCCAAAAAACGGTAAAAGAGGTACTTGAGCTCTGGAAAACAAGTAACAATTTGTAGCCCTGCAGATGCTCGATATAAGATCAGTTGTTATTATGGCAGTACAGGGGTTTGGTATTAAACTCTGCCAAAAATGTGTTGGATCGTTTATATGTAGATAGATAGATAGATATTAAAAAATAGAGCTTGTAAGCATCTATTTTTTACGTATTGTTGCAATGAAATGTGAACCACTTCTTCCCGGGTCTTAAGCTGGACATCTGCATGAATTGCGGTGCTACCGTAAATATTTCTCAACATGGACAGGTAGACGCTATTGGAAAAAAACAGAACAAATTCTTAAGTTGCCAATATTGTCACAAAGTCTCCCTGCAGAATGAAGTTGTTTGACAAAGTGTTTCCCTGGTGATTTGGCTGCAGATGAAAATGTCTTCAGCAATAAAATTCCATGCTCGGGTCTCAGCTCTCTGTGCTCATCAATCAGCAAATGACATATCAAGGATCTTTTTTGCTGGATTAGTTAATATGGTGGGGAATATATGTGAGGCATTGATACTCCTTTGAATTTCTGTACAAGGGGGTTTTTTCCACTCTCAAATACACATTTTTTTGAAAATATATATATATATATATATATATTGTTGCCTACAGTTTCCTTTAGTAATCAATAGTGCTGCAATAGGACTAATGTAAAACTATTTTTTATGTACACGGATTTTCTTGCCTGCAGATAATGCCTACTCTCAGAAAATAGCTGTCAATCATAGGAAAGGGAGAGGTGGGGGAAGGGTGAAGGAGACACATACGTTTGGTGACAGCGTTTCTACCCTCAGTTCACTGTCCTTTGTGGCTTAATACATTAATGTTTTGCCAATAAATGGCATTTTGTAGAATTTTTGTGGCTCTATGCGTGTAAACACAGTTTTGCCGGGGATAATCATGTTCTGTATCTGCTGATACTTTCATAAGGTATCATTAATGGCTTTAGAAAATTCAATTACATGGCTGCAAAGAAATAAATCACCTTATAGTTTAATTACCTCTAATATAACAGCAGCAAATATCTTCTGGGAAGCTGCCTCCTGTGTTACTAAATAACTGTCAATGATGAAGCTGCTTTCCTTAAAGGATGCTCTATTAAGGAGATCATTTGACAGTGTTTTATGCTACATCTGTTGCTGCCACTACTAAATTTTATAAAGGAATTTAAAATATGACAGATGTCAGTAATAACTTTTATTTCATGCCTACTTTTTAAGGAAAAAAATGGAACTTACTGCAGTTCCTATAAAGATTTATATGAAATGTTTCATATGAAATCCTTTTTAAATACTTTAAAAATATTTTTTTGAATGATGATATGGGATCCAGGGAAATATCTTAAAACACATTATAGCAGATTCCCTCTGTGTAGTGTGTGTCCATCTGCTGAGGAAAATGCTAAGAAGAGTCATTCATTTTCCTACTTAAATGTCTCAAAACAGAGTATCTCCTATTCAGATCCTACCACCTGAGAGGCAAAAAGGCAGCTCAGATGGAAAGATGAGTATCCTATATAAAAAAAAAAAAAAAAAGAAAGAAAAAAAGTGATAAAACAAGGAAAGGAAGGAAGAAAGCATAAAAGTGGTACAGGAGGAAGACCAGTAAGAAGGCGAAGGCTGATGAGCTGGAAAGGGAAGAGAAATGGGAAGAGCCAAGATTCTCGACAGGGAAGATAAATGAGGAGCATCAGCTGATTAGGCAAAGGGAAGAGGTAGGAGGAAGTGCAGCAATAGCAGAAAAATGGAGAATTTAGTAAAAGCAGAAATCAAGGACACCAAATAATCAAAGCAGAGGATGTAAAAGGATATTGGCTGCCTTTTCCTCCCATTACCAATCAGTACTGGGAGAGAGGAATGATGGACAAAGTCAAAGGCACAACCAACTTGTATTTTCTTGCTTGTCCTCTTCTTAGGACTCTGGGTTTCCTTTGCGTGATTCTGGTTTACCATGTTTACTTTGGATAGACCACGCTTGTTTTAATACCACTGTATTGCTAAACTCTGTGACTACTTTGAATTATTTGAATCGTATTATTTTGGGATCATAGCTTGAACTAACAGGCTTTAAAATGATTCTGAGCAATTTTGGATCGTCTCTTTTCGTTGTGCTTCTAGAAAAGTGCAAGTTTCAGTACATCCCCTCCCCTCTTTTGATACAAGAATTAGCAAATGCTTTGACTTGATAGCTCAAGCATATAAGGGTGCACAGCCTTCAGTGTGCTAAGTACGGTGGTGCATAATCTCGAGCATCTCCCTGTCCATAGGGTGGTGGGGTGGCTCCAGAAAAGGTACAGAGCTTACAGGATCTAGACACTGACCTAGATGTGTGTCTGCGTGCAGGGATGCTAAACCCTTGGCCGTGCTGTGGCCCACCCTTTCATTTGCTGGCTAGCCAGCACAGGAGGGTGAAAGAGCAAGGCTTTGTGAGTGGTAAACCCCCAGTACATTTTTGTTCTCCAGAAGAGAGTGGATCAGGGAGTGTGCCCTGCCCTTTTCTTTGGGCAATTTCCTTACAGAAGTGGTTCATGCATTGTTAACACCTTACAGGGTAATGGGTAGGTTGTTAACTAATGGCTGTTTTCAGCCTCTAACTTGCAGGATATAACAATAAGAATACATTGTATTTCAAAGGGTGTTTTTTTTAAAGGAAAAAATGATTTTTTTTTTCTGAATTCAGGAGGTGGGAGTTAGGCAGCACTTAATGTATTGAATGCAGTGAGAGAAAATTTGAGCATAAGGTACAGAGACATGTAGGTTGGGTTTGGATGAACACATTTGTGTGTGGAAAATTATATACTGCCTCAACGAAAATGACTTTCTCCTTCTGAAAGAAAATGTTGTTTTCTCCCATGTATTGAGAGAAGTTACAGATCTCCCATTGTAGCATGTGTAGTTTTTATCCCCATACACGTAAGCAGCAGTACTATTAAACTAATTTTTGCAAAAATTATGGAAGACTCCTTCAAAAAAGTGTTTTTCTTCCTTCAAGCTGTTTTTATTTTATGTGCTGATTATTTTATCATGAAGCTGTGAACCCCTGACCTGTTCTTCATTGTTCTGGCAGAATTAAAAAATACACCACAACTGTATTCCCCTCCTTATTAAAAATAATTTCCAAATAAAAAAAAATATTCAGAAAGGCTGCGAGAATATCTGAGCTAAAGCTTCCAGTACTAAAATATTATTTCACAAATATAGCAAAAACTCAGTAAGAACAGAATCAAGTTAAATGAAATCGTGTTGTTTCTCCCAGGCCAGGATTAATGTAAATACAGAATGGGTGTAATGTGAGGAATAATAACATATAGTCACAGCCCAATTAAACAAAATAGTGAGTAAGGAAGATGTATCCTGGAAAAAATCTAGATCGAAGGAAAGCCCTGCTATTTTGTGCTTGCCTCACTGTTTTTATTTTGGCTGTCTACAGATGATCTTCAATGCCTTTACTTAGCAGGGACAGCTTTTAAAAGGGAACGTCCTCAGTCTGCCTCCAGTCTACTTAGAGATATTCACGCAATGTGCTCTGTTTTGACTTTGGCTCTTTTACCTAGTCTGGAGTGGGACCGCATCTGGGGCAGCCGTGGGTTTGCGACATGGGGCAGTGGAACTGTGTCAAAGATGTGGGGACATCAGCAGGGAGAAAAACTCAGTTTTTAGAAAGATTGCACAGGGAAAAGAGGCAATTCTTAAAACAGCTTAGATGAATGAGTGCAGAGTGAGCCCCGAGTCGGCTGGTGCTGTTTGCAGGATGATGGGCGTTGCCATAGTGACCGAGAAAGGGGGGAACAGAGGAGTTTTGAGGAGAATATCAGCTGGGGGTTCAGTAATGCTAACTCGGCGTGTGATGTCTGCCAAAGAGCCCCGCTGGGGAGACGGGCAGTAATGTGGTGTGGGTGCATGAGAGCACCGAGGTCGCCTGGCGTCTGCTAGCAAGCGACTGAAGTCGTGGCTTGGACAGATGAGGAGGTGGTGGAAATAAACTCACCTTGTGTTCACATATGGAGGTTATTCCCAAGTTATCTGTTGGCACATTTCCTGACAGGGTAATTGCTGCTGTTTCCTCTCCCATTCCTGCAAATATTGGATTTAATGTTAACAGTGACTGCTATGGAGATGATTCCCAGGTCCTCTGTTGTCTTGGGAGCACCACTCTCGCGTCCCAGAGGCTGCACGGGCTCTCCTGCCCTGGCTGCCTGGTTCTCTTGGCAAACCAAAAAAACTATGAGAGTAGCCATGGGCTGACCTTTTCCTTGTGCTTCAGCCGTAGTTTTGTGCTCTCTGTTTTTTTTTTTTTCCCTGGATTCAGGGAAAATGCAGAGTTGACATCTGGGGTTGGTTTGTGTTAGGGGAGCAGATTAGGAAGGGGGGTTACCTGCGTGAGTCTCTTCACTAGGGTCCTGCATCTGCACTATTAGGACGTAACATGGATCTTCATGGCCAGATGCTGAGTGAAACTTGGACCTACTGCTTATCCCTCAAGACTGGGCACCCATCCACTCTCTTCATGGAGCTGCAAATTTCTCACAAAGCATGAGGCCAACCATTGTGTTTGGAGCCAGGTGACTTCTCTCTTCAAGCAGATAGTTTGAGCTGTATTGTGTCTATACTTCACAGTAAGTCACTATCCAGGGTTTGAACTAAAAAACTCATTTTTGCTTAAATAAAAATTATTGTCTTTTACTAAATACATGAAGCCCATCAAGGGGGTACAGTACTAAAGATGTCGAGTGAATGAATCATGGGCAGGAAGGAGAGTCAGGACAGAGTTTGTCTCTATAGCATGGAATCAGAATCTGGACAAGGCTAAGAACTGCTTGAGATCAAGATATATGACTGCTCTGATACAAAGTAAATAGCGTTTTTAAAATTAATGTCCTTGGCATTGGCTATGTTAATACTTCCCTTTTGCAACATTTATTTTTTCATTAACGGAGCTAATGTGACTGAAAGATGGATGTGAAGAAGCGACGAGCACCATGTATGTTTAAACGGGGAAGGGTCTGCTGCAGTCTGTGCTCATGCTGAACGTGCTTGGTCTTGAAGTAATGGTACTGAAAACTTAGACAAGGCCCCCCATGTTCTTCTGTTCTATACCATACGGGCTCCCTGAATTCACATGGTCTGCATGCTTATCTATTCTTCATTCCCTCCATGATCCCTTTCTTCACCAAAGTGAGAGTTGCCTATGTGTGTCTTGCAATATACCGGTGTTGTACTCTTTTTCCTATGCCAAGGTCAGCTGCTTTTCCATACGTGAAGCTTTGTGTGTCTCTTCATCCCTCTTTTGTCCTCATAGCTCTTCCTTCCTCTCTTCCATCCTTTCCCTAGCTTGGGCTTTCTTCCTCCCCCTAAGGCCATTTGTTCTGGGTGTCAGCATTTCTAAACTGTACTGGGAGCGAGTGCTGTAAAGATACGGAGGAAAGGCAGGGACGCTGGCAAAGAAGGTGGCAGCCATCCACGGGCTTTTTGATCTATAGGTCATTACCTACAGACCTGGGTGGCTGAAACAGCTGCATCTGCTAACTAACTGCAAGAGGTCACAAACCCTGTGCATATACGTATACCTTTCCCCTTTTATTTTCTTGTTTTCATCAAAATCAGTATGATATTGCCCATTGCCTAGAATGTTCCCTGAAATGTTGGAATTCATCAAATAATCCAGCGTCCTGAAATTATCTTGTAATAGACAAATGCATGGAAAATGCCACTCAGCCAACAATCATAACATCCAGGGATGAAAACTACCCTACTGCACTCGTAGGTCATCAGTCCCTCAGCGCTGTTGTTTTTCCAGGCTATGCTGAATACCTGACAGTTTTCTTACGAAGCTGTTCTACAGACTGATCTAGTACCTCCTTGGCAAGAAATGGGGGCTGACCGTTATGCTGTGGGTCTCCCTTCCGTTGTGCTTGATCCTCACCACTCTTTATGGCAGCTTGGCATCGGCTTCTGGGCTTTGAGTGACAGTGAAGTTTTCTCCACAACATGTATGCGTGTCCTTCTGTGTAGTTACACCTCTGATTCATACCGTCTGATTTGTGTGGGGTTTTTTAGTTACAAAAATGGATTGATCTATTTTCTTTCCTTTACCTTTTTCCTCTGGCTAGGCTTTCCCATGCCTCTATCACATTAAATCTGGTAAACAAACAGCTGCGTAGTCATGTTAACTTGCTGACCTGCCAGAAAGTGTGGACCCTGAAAATAAACATTTTCTAGAGCAGTGTAACTACAGTGCTGGAAAGCAGTCTGAGTAAGCTATACCATGAGCACTAGACCAGGTGAAGAAGTGAAGTCGGCATACCTTTGGCTTTGGTTGCTGGGGTTTAATTATGTTTATTTTGAATTTGCAGTGTGGCTTTGGATTTGTGGGTTTTGGTTTTGTTTTTTTGGTTGTTTTGTTTGGTTTGGTTTGGTTTTTTTATGAGGGGATGTATTTGGGTTTTGTTAGGCAGGAAACTAATAGAACAGAAACGGGAAAGTTTCTGGAATAGAAAGAAAGATGAGTGGTTCTAGAATTCGTTTCTTTTGATTTTCAGTGTAAAGTATCTCAAAAAGACTTTTAGTTGGGAAGTTGACGTAGAGCATAAGAAAACACAAGTATAGTAGTGTTTAACTTTTGAATTAAGTATTTTTCATTGATACAAAAATATGTTATATATATTTTGGGTTGGAGTTCAATCTTGATCCAGTTTACTTGCTGTGATAAAAACTGCAGGCCACAGAAGCACCAAAGAGATTCATAGAGAGCAGTTTTCACCATAGTGTCATTTCTCAAAGATAAATTATGCAGCAGTAAAGACAAGTTCATAAACTTTATTGTATTGCTTTAGTAGCAGTGCTTTAGGTACTACCGGGAAGGCAAATTCAACACTAAGGACTTCCCCAAGGTTTATTAGACTGTCTTAGAAGCTGCCAGTGTAATTTTTTTTTCCTTTTTAGGATATTTTTCTAAGCTTAGTAGTGGGAGGGGGGAAGAAGAGGATGGTCTTTTTTTCTTGATCTTTGGATAATCTTTCTGACTTCCTACTTACACTAGCATGTAAAAGAATCATACTATAAGAAAAAAATGATACTTTTTATACTTGATTGACTCAAGCACATGTAGCTTTTTATAGGCTTGCCATTTTTCTTCAATAGCATGCATCTTTGTCATAGTTTAAAAATTATCTAGAAATAGTACAGTTACAGTTCTTAAAATTATGTGCAGCTATGAGCAATATGTACTATCCACATTTTCCATATGTTGAGACAATGTTCTGGTTTTATGTGTATAGTAAAAAAATTATCAGTGATAAACAGTCAATCGAGTGGAACTCTATCTTAATTGAATACTGAAAAAATCCGGATCAAAGTATTTTACATCTGTATGCAAAAGAATTTTAGGACAAAATGTTCTTCAGGCCCTTATATGGTAACCCTGAAATATTAGGTCTTTCTGGCCTTTGCAAACTGTACTGGTATGCAATATTGGCACCAGAGGTTTTATGGCTGTCTGCCTTTAATTGATCATTTTTTCTTAAGAATTTCAGAAGATCTTTAAGCAGCTTTCATTTTCACTATTTACCTCTGGGTTTCATTTTAGGAAGAAAGTAGGAATGTTGAACTGTTGCTATTCTAGCTGATGTTGCAGTCTCTTCGGAGACATAGTTCAAACTGCAGGTTACAAGACTGAAAGACTTAAAGAAAGATAAGAGGAAGAGTTTGTCTTCACTGCCTGTGCAGGTATATCTTTTACAGCATAATAGCTGTTCTCCTCTAAAATCCAAGGCACAGATTTTTTTTTTTTTTGCCACAATGTCTCTAGGTGAGCTGAGTCCTAGGGAACTGCCTAGCTACATCATGGTAAATACAGCTTTGTCACTGTGAAGGTGTTGCGGGGAGGGAGCAAACAAAAGCTACTTCTCTTGCAGTAAAAATCTCATTTTGACAGTAAAGCATAGGCAGGCAGAGAGCTGATACCTAGCCTTTGAGTCATTTAACTCCCACTGCCTTTACCTGAGATCTAACAGGTGAGCATCAGGAATTCAAGCGCGATCTCAAGAATGCAGGCACAGTCGTTGCAAAAGGGACCAGATGTTCCCCCTGTATTGGAGCAGCCCTGTGGATCTCGAACCTCGTGAATCCCCTTTCTGAGTCCTGTTTTCTAGAGCATGTGCTAATCCAGTGGGTAAGCTGTCTGGAAATGCCATTAGAAAGCAATCTGTCCACAGTGCAGTTGTTCAGCTGGGGATGCATCTATTCTGTATGTGAACACGTGCTCTGAAAACATCTGTTGGTCAGCTTAGAGCACTGAGCAGTGAGCCAATGGTAGGTGGGTGCTTCAGTGAAAATACAGCACTGTCTCACTGATGGGCGCTGGAAAATACATTACCTGAGATGAGACTGAGGAAAGTAAGCCATCTTCTCTGTATGCCCTCACTTTGGCACCAAGCAACTTTCTGACTTCCAGGGACTCAAGTGTTTAATCTACATGAGCCCCTCTCTACTGATGCTGCTCATTTTGTTTGTCAGTGAATAGGAGAAAGCAGCCAAAAACACAGTGCCAGATTCTCCAGGGCCTGAGTATCTGCGTACAACTGTTGTTTCTAGGCAAAGTTGGTATTTATAAGGGCTCTGGGGTGGTGAAGAAATGAGGCATCCTATGTGAGGGAGAAGATGTTTTAGGCCTTAAAGAGGGATTGATTTGTGGTTATTATTGCTGCCTTTGATCTGCCAACAGGGATCTGAAACCAATCCACCAGAGCAGCACAAGTCTGATATATAGTGCCAGATGGAGATGCCAGAATAGGTTACTCCTGCTGTCTTTGACGCTGCCTTATCATGAAGTGATAAAACAGGTAGTACAAAGCAAAGCAAGCAAGGGTTAGGAGCGTGTGCGCTGCAGGAATGCTGCTGGCTGTGTGAAGTGACTGCCAGTTGTTAAAGCCACTGCAGGATCAATTAGCCATTCGCAGCATTATCCTAACCCAATGAGGGGCTGAGGGACCGGACCGCACAGAGCAGTTGGTTGGCGTACAGAATTGAGCAGCACTGGGTACTTCCATGCTAAGCTGAGGAAATAGAAAATGCAGACTCCCTGTATTTTAAAAGTAATTCCATAAGCACAAATGGCCATAAAAGTGAAAAACTGTTTTCGATAGGAACTTTTATTCACCGTTGCGTTCATACCCCACCTATGAAGTGTATCAAAAATGAATCTCATTTTAAAACGTTATACTGTAAGCAGTGAATATGGTCTAACTGCTGAGATATTGGTGGGATTTTACCACTTCTGGTTTCATTTTGTTTAGAAATTAGAGCACTTTGGGGCTTAGTACAGCTATTAGTTCTCCATAGATCTCATGATCATGTGAGTCAGCAAGCTCATTGCATAAGAAGAGCTTTATATAGATGTTGGATCAATTGGCAGTGAGCTGTCAATAAATGTATCTCCTAGACACTCTGCAATTGACAGGCTAATGAAGTGCTTTCTTGGTGACAGAGAGCTGTTGACAAATCTTTTGCCACTTTGCTTTTCCCACTCCTGCATTTCTCATAAATCCGCTCCATGCTGCCAGCTTGGGGAATACTAGGATGGTTTCACAAGTAAGGGGGTGCCTGTTTGCTACCTTGCGTGCATAGGCTGGGATTTGGCAAACATGTTAGTAGCCTGTGTGGTGAGGAACCAGAAAGTAAGGACAGTAGTCCTTACTTGTTTGCCCTCCCTACAATGTGTTTTCCAACATGGTTCTAAGAAGATGCAGAGTAGATGTCCTGCAGTTTATCCTCCAAGACTGCAGTTGGGGTTTGGCTCCCCATCATTGCACTCTTTCTGCCTTGTTGCTACCATGGCACTTAGACTGATTCAGTGCAAGTGGTTTCAACTCCATGTTTCTTTTCCTCTTGCCCAGAAGCAGGTGGAACCACTGGTTTATTTTGCATCACTCTTGAAGGCTCCCGTGGGTGCCTTTTGCAAATGTCTGATGATCAAGTAAATTAGTTCTTGTCCTTTTAAGTGAAAGTTCTGTATTCGTTCCTCTAACTCATGAGTGTACGTAAGCACCAACAATTTAGGATGAGTGCTGCCTACCTACGGCAAAAAGATGTTCAGCAAAACCAGATCATATTGGTATGCATAATCGCACCTTCCTTGTAAGAGAAACTATTTTGGTTAATGCGTGCATTAAGAAGTTTACAGAGTGACTCATTGGCCCTAGCTATTACTAGCACTTGATGAGAAGACACAATTTTCACTCCAGTGTTCATAGCCAGCCTAGATGTTGTTCATATGTTGCTGTATCGTTTGGGGCTTGTGAGCTGTACTGCACGTGCAGTTTGCCTGTTTGCTTACGTAGATAATAATGGCCATGTGTAGATGATTTAAATAACAAAGAACGTGCTGTTTGATTGACATCGTAAAGCTGTGTTTGTTTTTGCACAGTGTCCAAGATATGCCTCAGTTGCTAACACTAATTACAACACAAATTATTATGAAACCTCTATTGTAATTCTTAAGTAATCTAGAGGTCTTTGCACTTCCCAAGTCACTCGGTTCAGGAGAGAGCTAAGATAAGAAATGCAGGTGATTTCCAAGACGACTGTGATGAAACCTATCTCACGGGATAGCCCATGCTGCATGATATGCACTAGTGGATTTTCAGTTGTCAGGAATAGATTGCGTGACACTAAAGGCCAAACCTTGCACCCACTGAAATCAGAAGCAAAACTTTTATTGATTTTGTCGAAATCAAAAATCAGACTGACACTGTATTGCCGTTATCATCTTGACGGACATCAGGGAGGAGAAAGCCTTTCAAAAACCTCTATGTTCTTCACACTGTGGGCCTTGAAAGACACTGAAAGCAACTTGGGAAGTCATGCATATTGGATGACATCAGAACTTACTGATGTCAGTGTAACTGCTGTTTTCCAAAGGGGTGGTCAGCTTCTTGCTTTGCAAGAGGGAAGGAAGCCAATGTAAAAATCTGCAATGGAGCAGGGACAAGGATTCACATAGCAAGTGAGACTTCTTGTCTCACCCAGCTCATCCAGCACTATGGAACACATATCTAGGAAAAACGCTGCTGTCAGGAAAACATGAGTATATCACAGTTTGTTTCTGGTAGATGAAAGGAAGCCCAACCCTTTGCTCAAGGTGCTAATGGCATGAAAAAATATTATGTGATTTTCCTGTTGTTTCAGAACCTCCTCCAGCTGTAGGCAAGTTTGTTTTACAGAACAGAGCTCTGAGAAAGAGGACAAGCTAAAAAAGAAATGATAAATATTCAAACAAATGCTACTGTCTTGTGTTACCTCAGGAGCTGGTTCAGTTTGCTGATTGCTCAGTTTCAGTGTGGTCTGAGTAATGAAGAGCTGACCAGTGAGCCTAGTTTGGTATAATTCCCTGAGTACTCTTGAAGCATAACACACCCAGAAAGACTGTAATGAAAAATAATAGAAAGGTAGCTGGGGGCTTAACTTACGATCTCTGCTCATTACAGTAAGCGACATTTTCATTGCAGTGTTACCATAAAGATTATTGGCTGCCACATAACATAGGTCCCTCCTGAAAAGATTCTGGAACAGCTTTGTTGGCACAGTAAAAGCCATGGAAAAATGCCAAAGATTTGCTTAAAACCCAGTAATTGTTTGCCAAATATTAATGATGTGATGCTTTGTTCAAAACTGGCTGGAAAATGGAGTGAATAGTCTCTATCATTTTATTAGATGGTATCTGTGTGACCATCTTTGGTCTTCTGCAGTAGATGTATGTAACTGAAAAAACAGTGTATTGGTATTTTTTGCTTCCATAATGAAGTACTTGATCTCTGGCTTTCAAAATTCCAGTATTTTAACATGAATGGTGACAATGATTTTGAAATTGGCTTTGCATCTCCTTGCTTCTTTGCATGTATGTAGACCTGTCTGAGCACAACTGATCAGTGTCTGGAAGATTGACATCATTGCCATGTTTGTGCCAGTGTTGGCCAGGTGGTAGTTGAAAGGGCTGTATTTGGGAACTGGAAAGAGATTTCATGAGGAAGATGGCAAAATTCAATATTTGCATTGACCTGTTATGCATATGCAAAAATTCAATCCAAGAAAGTTCTCCTGGAACCACCTTTCTGGAAATTATATCCACCATGAGTCAAGCAAAGCCAACTCAGGTGACTGGGTGAAATTGGATTGTCTGTGATGTGTAGCACTTCAGATGTAGTCCTTTGTGTCAAAAAGGTGAAGAGAGTTTCCTCATTTCTTCACCTTTTTCCTGGTAGTGCTTTTGAGCAGCTAAATAGTGGGCTGGAGGAGCCAGGGGATTCCTCCACTAATGGCAGTGAGCAGCTGCTCCGTATCCTTGTTCCCTTGTCCTGCCAGTAGCGAGGCTAACCACAAATTCAGAACATGGATATACACATGGCCAGCCATGAACAGATTAGCATGATGGGAGGACAGATGCCCACATAAACACAGAGATGGCAAACAACAGCCAGACTGCATTTCTAGGGATCAATGCTCAGGAAAAACCCTATGTCAGGGATCCCTCTGGTACCTGGCTCTCAAATCTTGATGTTTCAAGTATCAGGCCCCCAGACCCAGTCTTAGCAGCCTACAGCCGCTCACCCTCTCTGGGAACTGGTCCCAGACCCTTGGTCTCTCCAGTATCCAGGACTCAGTCCGTCCTAGTGACCAGCTAGTCTGGCTTGAACTTTGCTGGTGGGTCATGCAGAGAGCACACTCACACAGAAAACAGGTAGAAACAGGGTTTAGGTAGGACAAAGTGGAGGCGATTTGGCGCAGAGCTTAGGCAAGCAAGTGTGCTGACCAGCCTCCTGCTTGCACACTATTGGCCTCATTTATTCCCTGCCTGATCCTCTCTCTGTTTTCCTGCACTTGTTCTCTGCCATCCCCCTTGATCCTTCCCTTCCACTCTCTTGGTCCTTCCCCTAAGCTTCTCATAAGTCCTATATGACTCCTTCCAGAGGAGTTTCTTGTGTTGGGTCACACAAGGGGGTTGTGCGGAGGGACTGGGGCTTAGTCCTTTACCTTTGAGGGTCTCAGGAGGGGTGATTCAGGGGGGTTACGTTGGTTGAGTTCCCCACCATGTTGTGGTGTCCCTTGTCACTGTTTGGTCCTTGTGTCTATTTTGAGGAGCTGTTAGGCAGCCGGCTCTGCAGCCGGTCGGGATGACGAAGGTAGACACCCTGGGAGAGGCATGTCAGCCAGCCCAGCAGAGCAGGGCAGCTATGTAAGCCCTGTGTGTGGAGAATTGCAGTCCCCTGAATGTTCTCCCTGCTACTGCCAGTGAAATTGGTCATCCTCGGTGTGCAGCAGAGCTGGCTCAGATTAACTCAGACACTTCAGTTTTGCTTAAAAAAAAAAAAAGAGAAAAAAAGAGAGTCTGCATATCAGTATTTCCCCGGAGTCCCTTCTATACATTTTATTGGTACACTTTGTCTAGTTACTGGAAAAGAAGTACATACCTGCCAGACGTAGAATAACTTAAAGAAAGTTCCTTGGCTTGCACTTAGCTATTTTTACCCTCTGTTTTCCTTTTTTTTAATGTTAATTAGGTGCACAGCAAAATGCATGTAGGAAATCAATAATAAAGATTATGTAAGGGGATTTATCTGAGCAGCAAGCCCCTTAGTGTAGCATTCAAAAAGGAAAAGGAGCACTGGTTTACTTAAGCCCAAAGGACTCCATGTGGACAACAACATTAAAATAACATAAGAATGAAGAAGACTCTGTTGGGTTGGCTCCAAGAAGGTGTCTGTACTGCGTGCCAGTATGTTTTCTGCACCGTGCTCGCTGCCTGTCCAGGGTTAGTTTGAGAGCAGGCAGGTGGCCCTGAATATGGTCCCAACAACATGTTTTGGTGAAATGGAGCAAACTGTTGATTCATCTACTGCATGCTTATGGAATTAGAAATACATAAAGACAAGGGTTGTGACGATACAGATGACTTCAGTAAACAGAACACACTTCTTTCTCACTTGAATAGTCTTTTTGCTTCTTGCTGGTGCATTTTTATCTGCAGCCACCTGTGCTGGCTTCTGCCGAAGAAGCTGAGCCTGCTTGTGCAGATTCTGCGGCCCTTTAATTCCTTTTGATTCATTAGGTGGAGGATGTCATTTGTTCTAGTGGGTATCTCAGCCCTCAGGGTTTGCAGCTGATGCCTGTATCTGGCACTAAAATCTTTTTTCTGGTCACACGTAAGTGGGAAAGCACCATTTGATCTGTGAAAAGAAAGCAAGGGGAAAAATACTCCACTGCAATCTGTGGGAATTCTAGGCCGTGAGGACTTCAGGTTCTGACCTATGAAGTTTCTCTACGCCTGGGGTGGATCCAGGGACTGGTCTGCACATGCAGGCTGAACCACTCACCGATCCATTGGAAGTGGAGCCTGAGAAGGGAGATCAGCCCTCCCGGATGCGCTTGAAGATGTGAGTCCCAGTGAGAAATTCTTCGTAACTGAGGTAGTCCGATAGGACTCTACCCAGGTGCAGAAACAAATTGTTCTCTCCCTGGTCCTCTCAGGCTAGTAAGCATAAGGATGTCCTCTCCTTTCCATCTTCATGACAGTTCCATGGAGGTCCCCTTGTGTGTCTCTCTGACTTTGTATCACAGCTGAGATTTTCAGTGCTGAGCTCCCTGGCTGTTAGGTATATACGACTTTGAGAAAGCAGATGCTGGTGTTTCATGTGCTTTCAAAACCCTCTCTTCCAAAAGCCACATTTCTTGTAAGGTCTTTCAAGTTGGGTATGCAAAGTCATTAGCCAGTTTTGCAAATCTTTGCCTGTATGTTTTCCTTCAAAAAAGACTTCTTTTTTTTGCTAGGTTTCTATGAGCTTCCAGCTGTGCTCCCCTAACAAGTCCCTCATTTAAAGTACTTGCTTCAAGAGGCTCAAAAGGCCTCAGAGAATGTAAGGAGAAGGGTTTCTTTTAGTACTGTGTATTAATTAAAGAAATGCCCAAAACCTACTTGGAATTCCTTTCTGGAAAAAAAAATACTTAGTTCTCCTTAACATGCAAGATGGTGAGTTCAGAGAAGCAGGGATTAAATTAACCAGTTTAAGAGCAGACGTGTCTGGCAGAATTAAAATTATCTAGGAATTGCCAGCCCTATAGGAGAGCAGGTGTTTGTAAATCATGGTTACCTTGGCTCAGATCTCCCCACACAGGCACATTTCCCCCAAGGTGTCTCCTTATACACCTGACTGGACCATATTCCCTTTACAGCTGCTGTGTTTGGGCTGCTGAGGCGTCACGGCAAGACTGCTGATGCTATCGTGAGGAGCACCACAGGGAGCTCCTGAGCTTGGGCCAGAGGTCAGGGCCCATCTCTGACAGTAACCTGCAGGGAAAGAGGGTGGGAAACACGGCACATAGAGGTTGAGTCTTTCTCTTCTTCAGGTATATGGCAGAGCAAATGTACAGAGGAGAGACTGGGGTTGAGGGGTCCGGCAGAAGGGAGCCCTGTGGGGAGCTGAATGATGCAGTGGCCAGTAGGAGACGCATGGGATGGGTGGGCTTATTTCAGAGGATGCACGTTCTACACAGTCGCTGAGGGAGCGAGCTCCAGGACAGTTTTGGCAGAATACTTTTTTTTGCTTATTGAGGTTTGGAGTGTTTTTAGGCAGGAATTCACAGTAAGTCAACGTTGGACTGTATGACTCAGGAGAGTCTATAATATAAAGTAGCTAACAGCTTGTGAGAGCGTGCGAAGTGGGAACAGAGAAGGAGTGGTTGCTTTGGGTGGACTTCATCTAGCGTTTTAAAATATCTAAACGTGAGTGTCTACGTGTCAGCTAGCTGCCCACTGTCTACTGTAGTTGGTGAAAATCTGTAACAGTATAGCAACTAAGCATCTCAAGAGCAGATGCTTGTATTTGGTCATCCAAAAAGCTGTCTACCTCACTGGCTTCATTAGCCAGATCTCCACTGACTGCAACGTGGGCTTGGATACCTAGCTTTCCACCTGTACTGAATCCTCTCCTTATCTAATTCAGGCTCTAAAAAATGAAACTAGCTACAAAAAAGAACTAAACCAAGATGGGAAGAGGTGATCAGTTCCCCTGCAGAGTGCCCAAAAAGCACTTGAGGGGATTAGGGATTTCTGGTGATACAGAAAGCCTCTTTGAAAGGTGAAGTGCGGGACTTGGGGGGATTAGGGAGGGTGATGCCAGGGCAAACTCTGCAGGAACTTTGGGTTATGAAGGTGATTGGGGCAAGTGGAGGGAACAGAAAAATATCACAGGTTGTTACAGTTCAGAGTGTCTTGGGGCTGGGCTCTGGGCTGTGGAGATTTGGGGCAGTCTGAAGTATTAGGCATACCAGAGCGTGAGTGGGCAATAGAGGGAGACAGACTGTTACAGACCTAAAAATACTGCAGCGGTTTTGCAGCACATTAAGAGCTGCAGGTTTAGTAGCCCAGAGGCTCTTGCAGCGTAGCAGGCACGTGTGCCCTTCAACCAGGCAGCGCTGCCTCCATTTTGGAGCATGAGGAGTGAGCTGGTACGCAGACAGATGACAGGCCAAAGCTGAGGCTTTTGAAGAAACTTGCAGAGAGCTTCAGATGATGAGCATCTCTGACACTGCTGCCATCTGCTCTCAGAGCACTCGCAAACAAGGGGTAAAAAATTAGCTGAATAAAATGAGTCACTCTTGTTTGTTCTTCGTTGTTAAGAATCCTAAAACTTCAGCTTGCCATCCGAGTGTGCAAGGAAACCAGATATTCATTTCACTTACCCATGCAATGTTCCTCTTGATTTAAATCATGACTTATGTCCCAGAGAATAAAAATAAATTATCAGTAAACTACCAAAATAATATGATATTTGCAAAGTAGTTTTAACCCCCACGATTTTCCCTCACTGGTACATTGCTGGCAAATTAAACCCCAGTATCTGCCCCCTTCCCAGGAGAAGGTGTTGTTTGAGGAGATGACACGTTAGCAGCTCCCATGGAAGAAAACGCCAGTCTCCGTTGCTCAGAGGGGATACCAGAAGCAGCAATAAGCTACGCAAAAGCTGCCAGGGCAAAAGCATCTTGCAGTAAGTGGCTGAGAATTGTAACTAATACGGGCTAGCCAGCACATATCAGTCTTGCAAGCACTTCTTTCAGCTTTGGGTCTCTAATGATATCATCAGTGCTTCAGGCTTTCCCCTCTCCTGCTTCAGCAGCTGGGGCTGGGGACCGTCCTGTTGAGGTCACTGTAAATACCCACATTTGAAGCTACATCTGAGCATTAAATACCCACCTGAACCTGAGCTCCAGCTTTTGGAAAAGCGAGCAGTGCTGGAATGTTCCACCTTTGTTTCTCGGATTACGGTACATACCTGGAGGTAGCATCTCTCCAGGATCGTGTTTAACCGTGCGCATCCTTTTCATTCTGCGTACTCACCCTGTAGGCCTATTACAGACATAAAGTGAGAGCGATGCATTTCTTACAGCTCATTCTTGAAATCCTCTTTCAAAATGCTTAAACTCAAGAAAACCAATGTGTGCATCAAACACTTTACACTATTTCACTAGCTTACACAAGCTCACTCTTTTCATCTTCGGGAACGTGCAGCCTTCAGCTAGTGAATGTTTTGTTGTATGAGAGAAAAATTCAAGGCAATTGTGCTGAGGGTGGTTTTTGAAAGTGGCTCTTTTGAGCTTTTGAATTTTAACTATAGTTCTTTTTTAAATTCAGAGGTTTTGGTAGCAAGACGCTATGCTTTCAAGTTACGAGGCTCCATGCCTGATCTTATCCTGTAAATTGCAACATTTAGCAATTTCTAGTTTAATTTAGAAGGATCACCTACTTTCCTAAATGCTTAAGTAATGTGGCAGGCTGTGGTTATTGATTCTCTCTGAATTTATTACAAGAAAGCTGTATTCACTCTTTCCTCTAGGGAATGCCCCTCCTGAACTGCATGCTTGCTAGTGACAGCTTAGACCCCTGATACATAACCAAAGACCTTGCCTAATATCCTTGCAACTGCTCGGGGAATTTTTATTAAGTAAAAGCATCATTAAAGTAGACAGAATGATGAAGTTTAATGAGCATCTTTCTCACTTGATATTGTTAGTTTTGCTGCAGCAGCCATAGTGCTCTCATTCGTTACTTCCAGTGGGGCAGATAGAGAATGCAGGGAGATTTTGTTTATATTTGCATACAAAGAAACATTTATGTTTGTGAGAGAGATTTGCTTTGAAAATATATACAAGGAAAGAAAGCAACTGGAAATCTCTATCTGAGGCTTTCTGCGTTTTCAGTCTTGCATTTAATCTCCCCTTTCACTTTAACATAATGAGAAGGCTGCGTGCAATACTGTAGCTGCTAAGTCTACAAAGGTTCAGCAATTTGTGAACTGTGGTTATAATAACTAGCTTCTGACTGTTGCCGCAAACAATAAACATCTCAAATACTTGTTTGCACTCCAGACTGTGTTCTTCAGCTAAGGTTTTGGTCTGCGAGCTGTGTGTAGTGTCCTGCTCGGAGCTATAGCAGCCCCGTGAACAAGTGACGTTCCAAAATATCAGGTGTGAAGGTGCTGCCATGAATGTATTCTCAGCACTTATCTCACAAATCTGCCTTGAAACAGTAGCCACAATCTGCCTCAATATTCCTTTGTCTGTTTATGGAGACCATCTGCCTTCGCTAAGGGTCTAGTCATGCAAACAGATGTGTCAAGGTGCCATCTCCTAGTACATTACCATCCATCAGCTGAGCTGCGTAACTGTCTGTGTGCATGTCTTAAGCTGACCTCCGCTGCCGAGGACGGTGTGCGAGTGTCTCTGCCTAACACGTTTGACTTCGCAGTGATGCCAGAGCGAGAGCATGTACACGTTTAGTTACTACAGCTTGGCTGACAGACGGTGACGTGCAAGCTATGGTTTCTGTGGCTGTATCCTTCCAGTAGGTATCGAAATCATTAAGGACTGTATATGTAATCTCCACATCTATTACAGCCGAGGGGTTATAGGTTCTCATATAATTCAGATAGTTGCTTCGCCGTGTGGATCAGCACCATTAGCTTTTTTCTTTTAGTTTTTTCTCTGTTTTTTTTTCCCCTTGGGAGCTATAAAAGTGGTGTCTGTTGTTGTACCAGAAGTTCACTGAAAATTGTGAATTCTCTTTTCCCTAGTGTAACAGAAGGCAAATTCTGTCCCAGAGGCATTATCACAGTCATTATTGTATTTAAATGTTGTTGTGACACCATATGTCTTCTCGTATTTGATGTGTGCAAACACAAGAGAGAGTCCCTGTCTGTGAAGGCTTGTATAATCTAAATACGTCTGATCCTTGCTCTTTGTGTAACAGACTACTGTGATAGATTGTAAAGCACTTATCTTCAGTTGAGATAGCAATGTGCAGCTGAAACTTCCTTGAAACTTTGCCAGAGAAACCTAAGTAGATATATTCGACTTGCTTATTTCAAACCCAATAATTATTTTCCTGGATGAACCTTCAGTGCATGTGCCGATAGAAGTGGTTGGACATGAGAATAAGTAAAAAGACCATAAAAGTGCTGCAGGTGTCTGCAACTCATGCACATCTACTACTACTAACATAGTATTTGCATGGGGTGGAGGGAATTGCTGGAGCACCAATAGCACTGAATATTGTAAGAAGCAAATATCAAAGAAAAACTGCTACCAAAAATACTTACAGGACAATTGGGATTTTTACTGCTTAACGCAAGCAGTGTCCACTGGACCTCATTTCGCAGTCAAAAGACATTGCCCAAGTAGATTTTACTAGAACTCTGAAGTTCATTCAAAATTGTCAATATTCAGTTTCTGCACTTCAAAAGCATCCATGTAGTCAGTAGAATTCCCACCACACCCTTTTACTTCAGAAAAAGTTCACTAATCTGAGCTCTGCCAGTCCACAAACTTGAACATTTGCACTGAGAAAGTAGGAAATGAGAGGCAGAATGAATGCCAAAAGTGTCATCTGAGAGGGAAATTCATATAAAGTTTCTGAAGCAAAAAAGTGGAGCCTAAACCAACCTGAGCAAAAAAAGGGTACGTAACACCTGAAAACCACTAAAGCTGTTACAGTCCTCTCTGGGTTGGCACTAACAGCGCAGAGGAGCTGCGGGGCAGCAGGAGGTGGAAGATGGGACAGTGACGGGGGACTTCTGTTCCCATCTGCGAAGGTTTTTTTTGTGCTGAGATACAGTGAATCAGTGGATTCTCTGTTAATTCAGTGCTTAAAGTCCCAAATAGGGACTTTTTTCTTATATGAAAAAAACTCACATTCTGCTCCAACGTAGCATTATTTCTCTAGAGCCAAAAAACAACTGGAATGTTAATTTAGTGTTTAATTAACTATTGGCGTTCACAGATTTGAGCATGCATTTCCACTTCTCTGCTGCTGACTTCTCAGAGTTACAGAATCATTGCTGACAGTGGTTCAAATGCTGCGCTGCATATCGTTGAGAACAAGATGCTGCTTGTTCCCTGACTTTTTCTGCCTTGGATTGGTTTCTGATGGGACAACCTCCTTGAATGACACTTCTCTGCTCTTCCACAATGACAGCATTTCCTGATACCGAAACATCTCCTTCCGTATCTTCCCTCCCTCGGCTCACTTAATGCCTTCCAAAACAGGACAGTTATTTAGGATGGGTATTTGATTAGTACGCATACTGTGTACTGAGCTAAAATACAGCCTTGTGCTGTTCGGGCTGTATCTCGTATGAAAAAAAAAAAAAAGTGTATTGTAGTTAATAGTAAGCATGCAGTTATCACAGAGGGTCAGGGCTCTCTCTGTTCATCAGGAAATGGCATCTGATCCCTTGTTGGCAGTAGGTGATGGCACACATAAAATTTCAGTAAGGTGAAGTAATGCCGTAGTTTACAGTTGTATTTTCCTTGAGCAAGGCTGTTTTGGGTACAGCGCACCTTGACAGCAACCCATTTAGCAGCATGATGTAAAATGCAGCTGCTGAGGAGGTGAAAGCGAGCACTGCCTCTCCACCCCACCCTGCGAGAAGCTCTAATCCCATTCTGCAGTCCAGGCACCCCAGGGTTGAACTATCTTCCAGATACAGCAAAATAAAGCTCAGAGCAGGTGGTGGCTTTTAATCTCCTGTCGTGGAATGGAGTGGAGTGGAGTGGAGTGGAGTGGAGTGGAGTGGAATATTTCAGTTGGAAGGGACCTGCAACGACCATCTAGTCCAACTGCCTGACCAATTCAGGGCTGACCAAGTTAAAGCACGGTATTAAGGGCATTGCCCAAATGCCTCTTAAGCACTGACAGGCTTAAAAGGCTGTTGTGGGAACTGGTGCCGTTATCTTCTTCAGTAGCAGAATTCCTCTCAAATGGTAGAAGTTAGTGTCCAACTTGACTGCAACAGCCTAGTATGGGATTGGGGCGGACACTCACCAGCATTGGGCTCAAGTATTAGCAGGGGGACACCTTTCAGAGGGATTTCAGTATTGGTGTCAACATTGCTGGTGTTTATACAGTGAATGACCAGAAATAAAGCTCGTCTCTGTTCCCTGCTAGGTACACTGACACCCCTGCAAAGCACGTCTTCAAAAACCACTTTATGTCAATAAGGGAAGTTAAGTTTGAGCTGTGTTTATTTTGGGTAGGTTTTTAATTTAGTTTGATCAGGATTACTCATAAATTATCTATTAATTACTATGTGATATTTAGCAAGATCCTCTCAGCCATGTAGTCTATTTAGCTTCGCTGTGAATGCTAGCCATCTTAATTGTAGGATACTTTGTCAACATTTAATCAGTGGTACTTCCTAATGTGGCATTGATGTGTTGGTAGCTGTCCCAGTACTATCAATCATGTGTGAGCAGCAAAGGCGGCTGTGACACCATTGCTCTCTGTCACATTATCAAGCCCTTGGGTTTTCTGCTTAGGGATGATGCTCACTTTGCTCTAAGTGGGCACTCTATCTCTCCAGTTCAACCCAATTTTTGTCATTGTCGACTTGAATACACATCCTTGCAGCCTTCTAAGCCTTAATCCCATAACTGCAGAATAAAGGTTGCTGGTTTCTGAAGGCAAAATTCATTGCTCCTTCACTGCTCCAAAGGCCTGCTCTTCCCAATCTTACTCTCCTGGTAAGTCACGAAAAACCTAATATTACGGACTGCAGCATGAGATCTAATAGAAAATTCAGCGTGTTGAGACAAAATAAGTATAATGACCTTCCTTTTTTTATTTCTAGTAACTAGATGCATTGCTTAACATGCTGCAGAGTGAAAGCCTGTGTTTAATGGTTGTATCACAAATATTCTTTGTCTCATTTCCTTACAGTCTTTATGGCAGACACATGCAGGCGAATCCTGAACCTCCAAAGAAGAACAATGACAAGTCAAAGAAGATCAGCCGTAAGCCTCTGGCAGCCAAGAACAAATAAGTCCCTGGCTTCTGCCTCTGTTTTTATATCTTTTACATTGCTTTTGCATGTGCCTATAATATTCCTACGCATCTCCTGTTACCCAAAAGAAAGCAGACACTAGAGGTAAAAGCAATTTACTATGTATACTGCTTTAGAAGATACTGCTTAAGGAATACAAAATTACATATTCTCCTAATTATGGTCACATTTATGTAGCCATTTAATATATCACTGTCAAACACATTTTCTATTTATATGTATATTAATGTCCTCTCTTCACATGTATCACGATCTCTTAATATCAGGGGTTTTGCACCTATATTATACGATACTAAATTTCATATAATATTCCAAGTGATTTTAATAAACGTCTTTATTTGTATTGTGTTTCAGTTTCTTCAGTAGGAGTTCTGAATAGTAAATTCCTTGAGGAACGCATGTGTCCAGTTTTCTGCGATGTGTTAATTTCTTGTGTAGGAATGTGATAGCATTTTATCTGATACAAGTTAGTTAAAATGTAAAGCATTCTGTTCAAGGAGTGAAAAATTTTAATCAGTTTCTATTTTTTTTTTACATTGCTATGTCCTGCTTTTTTGCCTTGAAGGTTATTTTGAAATCAAGGAGTAGGGGAAGGGAGAGAGGAAAGAAGAAAAAATGTCTTTGTAAAGAGCTGCCAATTGCCAGCCTCAATTTGGGGAAAGAGAACTTTCTCATTTGAAGAAAATGGTATTTCTGCCAATTTTTTAAGTGATCTTTTTTTTTTTTTAGGCAGAAAACCCAAATAATGTATTTAATCTCTGCTGAAAGTGCTTGTATTGAAGAGCTGTTCCAAATGGCTTTTGAAAATGCCACAGGTTCTATATTTATCTGTACAAAGCCGGCACCACAACCAAGCTCAGAAGCCGCAAATTGTTTAACATCTCAAATAGCTTCGGGTCTTACCAGTGGGGAATAAAAACCTAAAATCTACAGACAGTGATTTCCAAACAATTTTAGCCTTAGCAGAGCAAAAGCTAACCAGGTAACTGAAGGAGCACGAACAGATACTCATACCTAGATCGCTCGTGTCAGGACCTTCCTGCCCTTCATGAATTCATTTCATGAATTTCATACCCGAGCAACCCATTGCCGAGTTTCAGCTGCCATCCGGACAGCAAGCCAGGAAACATGCCCAGACTGCCAAACAGGCCCGTTGTGTTCAATGAGAGAAGAAAAGGTTTTAAATATCTCATGCTAGAAACGATACTTTCTACAAAAGCCATTTTGTATCTGAAGACTCTGTTACCAGGACCAGCCTCTCGATCGCATTTAGGATTACCCCAGCATTTAAGTAATACATGGTTGCCTTAGTCTGGGAATAGATGTATTGACATATATTTTGCAACAGATTTTTTGAATTGGCAAGCAGGGCTAGGAAGTTGGCATCAAGCTTTAGACACATTTTAAGTGGTCTTTGGTACTTCAGAAGAATGAGGCAGTCTTGGTAGGCAGATGGAAAACAGTAAAAATGGTAGACTTGTCAGGAACAGTCAATTCTATCTGTTGCAAGCTCTGCAGAGGATTTTCCGGACCTCTTAAGTGATCTGTCTAGGGGAACAGGTCCAACCAAAACAGGCCCATGGAGGCGCTAGGTTGGGTGAACGTTAAGAGTTCACAGCAAGAACTGGCCCCCAGCTGGAATGCACACAATTAAATCCAGCGTAGGCATTAACACGTGAGGGTACCTAATGACAGTAATCATCATGCTACAAAAAGCCCTGAAGAAATGGCAGTGAAATGTCAGAAGATCCCCGAACTGCTATTGCAAATTCCTTTTGGAACAAAATAAATAGCAAAGGCACCTTATCGGAAAGGGGTCTAGATCCTTCCCCAGTATCCTTCCCTGGCACTGAATGCTCCCCCAGCCCTCGGGGGTGGCAGTGCCCACAGGGCTGAGCCACTGCTTTCCTGACAGGTGCCTGCAGCCACGGCTAGAGCCCTACTTACAGCCTTGAAGATGTTTTACGTACGCTCACTTCCAGCTAAACTGGATTCGCCGCTTTTCTGAAATCTCCCTGGCTACACCTGGACATGGTTTTCTGTGAGCGGGGGAGCAATATGGCTCTCCTTTGATTTGAACAGAAATCCAGCCAGAGCTAAAGGCATCCGGGTGGTGTCTGCGCCTGCGTCCGTCACCTGCTCCGTGTCTGGGGGTTTCGAAAGAGAGAAGTTGCTACAGGGCTACAAGGGTTTCAAAGCATGGAGTAGAGTCTCTAATGTAAAAATAAAAGCTTGTTGGGGAAGGCCTGATAATGTTATTGGTGGGAAGCTACAGCACAGCTTTAAAATAAGCTGATTTTCAAGCATTAGTCAGATTTCCATTAACTGCTGTTGCAAATTTTGAAAGTGTTGAAAGACTCGAGCAAGCTCTCCTCTGCAGGGTTTCGAAGTATTGATTGGAGCATTCCTGGGTGTTCATAGCAAAAAAATCCACCCAGCCTTCCCACTTCTTCCCCCATGAAGGAGGAAGAAACACAGTTTTGACAAGCAAAAGCAAGAATGAAGGGTCTGGGGAAGAATAAGTGAAAGGCGTAAAGATGAGAAGGATAAAAGAAATCCTAAAGGGAGAAGTATTATACTGAAGATGGTGGCGGATGGGGAAAAAAGAAGTTTCTTGAAAAGAAAGATGAAAAAATAAGATAATGATCTGAGAAGACGATGAAAAACTGAAATGTATAAAGCTTTACAAACAGAAAACAAAATGGGAGGAAAAGGAGTGCTCTTCAGAGGCTCAGGGCAGAATAAAAGACATGGGGAAGAAAAGCAAACCATCTGGGAGGTAACATGCTAATGTTTTAGTGTTTTTAAAAAGGTACCAGCTTCTTAAAGCAAACTACACAACAGTTTTAATGTGAGTTTGATGATTTTATGTATCTGTCCTCTAGAGTCATCACTTTTTTAATATTTAAAAACAACTCATTTCATTTTACTGGGTCACATTTATTTCCCCACTGTACTTCAAGGAAAGGAACTGCTGTGTCCTACTACGGTGAAGCAGTTAATGAGCATCGCGGCTCGTGATAGTCCCTCTGATGGTCCCCATGGTCATTTCTCCAGAGGATCCATCAAACTGAGGCCCCTTCCAGTGAGCCCTTGGGTGCTGCCCCGAGGTGAGCAATCGTGTTGTGCCACCTGGAGCACAGAGCTCTGTGAAGGCAGCTCTTTGCTCCTCTGGTCAATGTTGCTGCGCTGGCCTGGTTGACAATGAGATCCCTGATCTCAAGGTGCCTTGAAAAGGACTTTTTTGCCATCCGTTCTTTCATGGGCACTCGTTCAGGTTGCCTCTTTGGGTCAACCTCTCATACAGCCAACAACATGCCACTTCAAGGGGAGAAAATGATTCCTGTGAGAAAGAAATTTGCTTTCTAAGCTTTCCAGCATCTGGGAGCTCTTTGAAAACAACGATGCAGGTAATTCTCTGTTTTTATTTTGCATATGGTGAACTGGAAAGAGTTTGGCGATTTTTTGCACACAATGCATCCTGACGAAGAAAACTTTTCTAAATTACCGTGAGACCGGTATGCTGTGCCTGTGCAAAGAGTGGCCTGGGGAATTAATGCTTCTTGCTAAAGATAGGGCACAGTGAAGCCAGAAATCCCACACGTGCAGGCACCATCCATGGTTTTCTTGTACTTACAGTGTCTGTTAACCCTGTATTGCCTCCAACAGTACTCCTGAGGGAGAGATAACAGTTTAAAAAAAAAGAAACAAGCAAAAATATCTCAGCTCTGAGAACTTGGGCACTGCTGTTATTCTCTTTCTTATTTAAAAAAGATGTGGGCAACAAAATTGTGATTCTAAAGTTTCACCTTTTTATGATTGTTAGTCTGGAAATATGTTTCCCATGGAGTCACTGGTATTCAAGCATCTTTATTTTGGTTTTAGCCAGGTCTTTCCTATTAAGGAAATGACACTGTAGCATCTGTTCATCAATTAGCTGCCAGCCTTACAGCTGGCAAATCACACCAGCAGCATGGGCATTTCTCCTGAAATGGCAGCTTGTTCGGAGGTATGATCCGAGCCAGTATGGCCCTCGCCTGTCCTCCCTCCAGCACCCCGTGTCCTCCCCATCCTCCCCCTCTGGGCTCTCCCCACCACGCTGCCATGCGCAGGGCCAGGTGCTGGGCTCCTGGAGGAGCCGGGGAGAGGGAGAAACCTTCCTCCTGCTCTGCCAGACCCCCTGCTCCCTCCCAGGGAGCAGAGTGAGGTCAGGAGACATTTCCAGAGCCAGCAATGCTTGGGTGCTCCGCGCTGGCTCGCGGCTTGGTGCTGGTATGAAAGCTGGGAGGGCGAGTCTGTGCCGTCCCCACGCGTGCTGAGCAGCAGGAGCTCCGGAGACGGGTAATATTTCCAGTTTGGAGCGGGTGGTAACTGTTAATATCCTCATGACAACCAGGAGGAGTGAGATTGTCATCCGTTATATTAGTTGTTAATTTTGTAAATATTAACAATTTCTAGGATTATGGCACAGGATGTGAGCTGTCAACTTGCTTTATTTTCCTCCTACTCCTTCTTGCAATGACACATCTTTTATACTCCCGGATTCGTGCCATGTGTTTGTTGCCTTGCGCTGACACCGGGGCTGGCAGATGTTCTGGGACGAAAGCATGATAACCTCCCAAAAGTTAGATTTTCTTCCCCTCCTGGGTACTTTGTTTCCTCTGATCTAAGGAGAAGTAATTTGCCTGTAAAGCACAGTGATTTATAAATACCTGTGGTTGGTTTCCATCCAGCGCTGCCACTGAAGCCGCTGCCTTTGGCACAGCTGAGCTCCCGCCTCCCAGCTCACCTGCGAGTGCTGCATGCAGGCGCTGTGCTCCTCGTCCCCCTTGGAGCAGGAACTGACTTACAGCTTGCCAAGAACTGTTTCCCTATCATGAAAAAGCCCCTAAAACTGACATTTGACAATATATCTCAAGAGCAAAATTTTAACCGTATTTTTAGATCAAGGAGCATGGGAATCACACGAGTGCCAGCCGTGGTACTCACCCCTGCAGCTTGATAGACATGTTCGGAGGCAGCTTTAGGGACGAGGTGCAATCGAGGGCAAAGCAGCGGGGATGGCAGCTTTGCCAGGGCACTCACTCCTTGCCTCGGCTCCCTTGCGGCTGGCAGGAGCCTCTCTGCCCGCTCTGCCCCACTGCTGTGCTGCGGGCAGCCCTGAGTGCACAGCTGGTGCCCAGCCAAGCGGTGATAAGCCCCTGGCCGAGCGTAGCTTCACAATTTTCCTGACATCCCGGTTATTCAAGATAATGTTTCAAATGACCTGGTGCCGGGGCAGATGCCAGCACGAGAAGGAGTGGGGAGTGTGGCCATGGCTGGCCGGGTGCTAGCAGGGGGATGAGCCTGGCGCTGAGCTGTCCCCTCCAGCCTGGAGCGATTCATGCCTGTGCATGGCGGCATGCAAGCACTGGACAGAGTACCCCCAGTTTCATTAATTGTTTTAATGGGGTGCCCTCTGCAAGGGCTGGCGTCCTACAGGCCCCTGGGGAAAGGCTTGCCCTCTGCCTGAGCCTGGGCAATGCTGTGCTTCTCTTGGTTTGGCTAATCTTTGCTTTGCTGGAATGGAAATCGCAGGCTGGTGGCAGCGGGTTTCCCAGCAGCACGGAGCTATTGCCAGGCAGAGCCTGAGAAGTGGGGCCGCCTCCCACCCTGGCAATTGCCCCGTCATCCTCACGAGCCAACCCTGCACCCGCTGGGGCCACCCTGGGCTCGGTCAGCAGCGTGCCCCAGGACCAAAGCGCCAGGGCAGAAGTCGCTCCTAGGAACCACCCGTGGGGCTGGGCATGGCAGCGCCTCGCTGGGGAGCAGCCAGAGGGGAGCAGAGCCAAAGGGCTCGTCTGAGGCTCAGCCCTGTGACCCAGGGCACTGCTGGAGGAAGGGCAACGCCACGAAGGCCAGGATGTGTGCTGGGATGGCGGTGGCTCAGGCTCGCAATGGCAGAGTGGATTTTAGCTTAATACTGGGTGTTATTTTCCCTCCAGCCACGTGGTTTAGGATGTAACATCACAGCAGTGGCACAGACAACTGGTGATCTTGTCAACTGCCCCCTCGGAGGGCTTCGTTTTAGAAACCATACTGTTGGTGGCCTGGTTTGAGCACCTTCAGTCACCTCTTATTTGTTCTCATATCGATCCAGATACTTTATTTTAGGTAGCTACTCAAACGCTCCTGGCATACGTGATTTGCCAAGATCACACAGAAATGAGCATCTGTGTTTGGAGCAGAAGAGAGCGCTGATTCAGAGGAATGAGGTACACGGGTGCTTACTGGGATATGATTTTAGCAGCTACCATCCAGACCGTCCAAAGTGACTTTCCTGTCTCGCTTTCTGGTCGACTTAAGGTACTCAAAGATTTCTGCTCGCCCGGTGATATCCAGAGATGCATTAAACACCTTGTAGATCAGGAATTCAATACTAATCCATTCTGAGGGCAAACATAAAAATCAAAACTTTGATTTAAATTCAGGTACCCTGCCGATAATGTATAGGCTTGGAGCTTAATTGTCAGAAGCTCTCAGCTGCTTGTGCAAATCGGAAGAATGACCAGCAGCATTGAGAAATGCAGTTTTCTGCCTTTGCCAGCAGTGGGTGCAATAATACAATTAGAACAGCGAGGAAGGAAACACCAGCCCTGAACAAATATTAAGGCCTGAAATCCTTTTAATTCCTCGTGTTTCTGGTACAAAACCATGCCGAGGCAGTTCACAGTAAGTGCGACTGTCACCCCCAGGCTTGGCAGGGTGTCCCCAGGGAGGCCGCTGGTATTTCCTTTCCCCTCACTTTGCTTTTACATCAACTCCTCCAATTAAGAAACCAAATAATTCAGAGGCAGCCATGCAGCACAAAGTGCCATAGCAAGGGCTAAAAATAGCCCCGAAGTCTCGGAATAAACAGCTCCTGGGCTGCGCAGCAAGCAGAGCCCCGTTGCGATGCGTGCGAAGAGGATGGCAGCCCTGGTTTGCCCCATTTGGGGGGCAGCCAGACCCCCCGCAGCTGGCCTGGCTGACCCCTCGGGCTGGAGTTGGGGGCACGGGGAAGCCCGTGAGGGCAGGCCCTGGCAGCGGTGCTCCTCCGCGTCCAGAAGCCAACTTCTGCATCCCCGAGGTAAGCGCTGACCTAGAAATGAGCTGGGCCTGGGTTACGGACCTGCCACTGACAGCTTCGCAAACAGAGAAACATGGGACAAAACTTAACAACCATTCCATTTTTCAGCAAGAAAACAGAAACACCCACCCCACCCCGCCCCAGAAATAAAGATTGAAAAATAATTTCTCCACAGCCCTTGAAATGAAAGGGGGGGGGGAAACATGGGTTTGGGAGGAAAATGGAATTTCTTTTGACTGAATAAGGCACCAGGGAAGGCCAGGCCGCCTGGCATAGCTTCACAGCTAGACCCACAGTCCTGTGAGGTACAGGTGGTTATAAAAAATAAAAATAAAAATAAAAATAAAAATAAAAATAAAAATAAAAATAAAAATAAAAATAAAAATGTGCATCCAGTTCTGCATAGAAGTTTTCTGTTCTTGTAAACCCAATGAAATTAATCATTACATTTATCTACAGGCTGTTCTATAAAATCAATAAGCTCTAGCACTGCATAGCATTCAAAATATGACAAGGCACTTAAACTTTGCCAACTCAATCCAATTAATGATATCTTCGTTAGAAAACAGTCATTTTTATAGAGTCAGTTGACTCTTCAAGGACTATAATACAAGCTTGATATAAGCTCATTGATTTTTACTTTATGATTTCCAGTTGAAAGCAAACAGAGATCACTCGCTTTATAAAACTGTGAAAATATGTGTGTATTTAACATACCAATATTATTTATAAGCAGCAGCTAATATTTAAGTGCCTCTTGGACGCCTTGATAAAAGTGGTTCATGAATTCAGCCCTCTCAGATGTTCAGAGGATGTTCTTCCACATTATTGCTATCGTCATTTGTCTTTCCTCTCTGACATGTGCAGTTTTTTATGCAGGAAAACTCTGTAGACGAGGCTCGTCAGCAAGGAGGAAGGCAGCCTGAATACCTATGAGGTGTCGCTGGAAACCGAGAGCCTCCGAAAATCCCAGCCTGGCTCTCCCATCTTTCCACGCAACAGCCTGGGAGCTTGCAAGGCAGAAGGGTGACCAAGGGACCCTGAGGAAAGCAAGAGTGGGATGACACTGCAGGTGGCAGGGAAAAGCTTATCGGGTGGTAAGGACTTTTTGGCGTGATGGGTCGAGGGAGAAAGGATTGGTTTGGAGTGGGGATTGGAGGGAGGAGAAGGACACAGAGATTCATCGGGTGCTCGTGAAGCTCACAAGCCCTCTTGGGAAATGAAAGGTAGAAGACAAATCCTGCAAAAACGTACACCAGGAGGTGAGCAGCATTGAGCCCAGCTCCTCCCCAAAGTGCAGGTGGGGGCAAGAACTCTTCTCTGCCACGCGGTGATGGTCGGCGCTGCGTGCCCGTGGGTTTTGGAGGGGTGTCCCCATGCTGTGTTGCCCCTCAGCCACCCCCCACATCGAGCCAGTCGGGACAGATGGGCCCGAGCCAGGGCCAGAGCCGAGCCTTGGTGCTCCGTCTGGGACTTCAGCGATGCAAATCAGAGCTGAAAACCGCAAGTCACAGGGGAAGTGCCCCAGTAAATGGCGCTGGCAAGAGCGGGTGCTCAGTCCCGAGGGCAGGAGGACTGCACTCCGTGCACACAGGCCCTGGGGGCTGGTCGGGCTCAGCGCCCTGCCAGGGTTTACAAGAGGTTTGATTTCAGTCTCCAGGAGCATCCAGGCACTGAGAGGCAGACGATGCCTGGATCCAATGGGATTTCATACTTTTTGAGCTAACGTTCATGAGGTTAACATGAGACCACCCGGTTTGAGCAGTGGTTTTGCTGGCAGGGGACAGTATCGCCTGCCTTCAATAAATGCATGGAAGAAATCAATTTCACCAGCAGGAAGGTGCCGCTCCTAGGTCTTCAGGACCGGCAGGAACGTCTAGGTAAATCACATCAGTGCCACATAGTTCTTAGTCCTTACTAGGGCAGGCACATTCGTAAGTGCAAATAAATGCCACAATAATGGAAAGTGCTTGGGTTTTGGTGGTTTATTGTCACTAATAAGAGGCTCTCGTTAAAAGTCTGAATCTGGGAGGGAAGGATGAGCCAAGCTGCTTCTGTCCCATCAATGCCCAGATCTTCCCACAACCAAAGGAGGGTGTCCAGGGAATGAGGATCTGGGGTTTCAAAGAAAAAGACAAGAAATGAAGAGAGGAGTGAGTTTTGTTTCCTTTCCAAAAACATGAGTCTGTTTTCAGTCACGATACATCAGATACAGATGAAAACAAAAGAAAAAAAAATGCATTTCCACAGTAATTATTTGCCATTACGTGGTGCGTTACTTCTAGCTTCGGCAATGCCTTGCCTAGCCAAGGTGATGCAAGCACCGGGGTGTCAGTGGCACGCACCGGAGGTTGCCACCCAGCACCCGCAGGTGGGGAGGGGTTGCAGACGCCCTGGCACCAGGCACGGGGCTGCATCTGCAAGTGGGCGCCGCCTCCGCTGCGGCAGGAGAGCCGCAAGAGCCAGCGAGCGGCCAGGGCCGCTGCCATCGCCAGGGCGTGGGTGCCGGGGCTCGGCTCAGCAGGCAGGAGGACTTGGCGGTAGGAGCCATTCGTGGCGTATTGCAAGATATACAAGGCTTCATGCCCCTGCGAGCTCGAGTCTTCGGGGAGGTGAGCTGTAACAATCACCGAGGAAAGCTGGTCTGAGTCCTCCAACTGCTCCTTCCCCCCTTTCCCATGCTGGGAAAGATATAACAGGGTGAGTAATTGGACAAGTCTCAAAACAATTGTTTTGACGGTCTTGAAATCAGCCAGGTTAATAGAAGTTCCTCAAGCCAGCAACAGGGGAAGGGGAGGAAAAAGCAGTGACAAGAAGAGGCGATTGGCAGACCGCGCCAGGGGAGCCCAGCCCAAGCCGGGGGAGCTGCGACAGAGCCGGCACCTTCTCACAAACACGAAGGCTTTCCTGGAGCAGGCAATCCATTTCTGGCCGGGGTGAAGTGTGAGCACGCGTAACAGATGCCTCGGTGCTGCCCGCTGCTTTCCTGCGGCTGAGGGGCGGCCCAGGGGCTGCTTCCCTACGCTCCACCCGGCCGCCGGCATGGGCCAACCCCGCAAAAGGGCAGAGACCTAATTCGGCTGAGGGCAAGCCTCTTGCGAAGGAGAGGCTGGGTGCAGCAGGTGAGAGCGGTGAGAGGAGACCGAGTCAACCACTCTTCACGCATCCCTGTCTGGGTAAAGCCTGCCTGGTGACCCGGCTAAGCCCTGCTCCAAAAACTAGCAACCCCAGGGCCGCAGCAGCGAGCTGGGGGGCCGGCGGCATGTGAGAAGCACTGCCCGGCTGGTGCGGCCGAGGCGGCGGCCATGGCCCCGCCGCCTGTCAGTGGCGGCTGCATGCAGCTCCATCCCCGTGGAGGGAAGCTGCCAGTGGAAACACAGCAGCAAGAAATCCCTTACAAGAGTGAGTGACAGTAATTGGGAGTAATTGCAGCAATGCAGACATGAAGAAGTCTGTTTAGTAATTCACCGCTCCATCTAATATGAACAATCCCCCCTCTAAAGTGATGGTTATGACTGCGGCCTCGTCATTTTTTTCAGTCTTCCCTTAAACTAATTGTAAACTGAGATAATCAGTTTCTGTGGGATTATTAAGAAAATCGCACATCTATTACATTTCTCAAATAAGCCATTTTTCCACCTTGTATTTACTTAATGTCTTTTTCCTTTTAGTCACCCTTAAAAAGAAGAAAACAAACGTCATTTGTCGCTGAGGCCTGCTCTCCTGGTTACAGGTGCCATGGCAGACGTTTCCTACCAGGAAGGCAAATAAAATTCGGCCCAAATTCTGAAACACTTCCACAAGGATCACGACTCCTGTCTCCAAGGTCTTGCAGCACCTCGATTTTCTTGAGCGTGATGTGACACTAAAAGAGAGGGAGGCAGCCATCAGCAGCCAGTACAGGAGCTTGCTCTGGTAACAAGGCTGACCCAGAATTTAGGCCGAAGAGTGACTGCTGGCACCATGTAAGACCCTTGCCCAGATACCAGCCTTCAGACCCGTTTCAGGTGCAAAACTGCCAATGAAGCCCAAAGCACGTTTGCTCCGTCTCATGCCTTAGTTTTTTATCTGACAGGGCTTCCTACCTTTTCCCTCCTGCCTCCCAGCTTGTCTGGTGGCCATGCCAGCAGGATAGAGGGCTTTATTTGTATTCTGTAGCACCGATGCTCAAAAAATTCAAGCGTGATTGAGAAGGAAAGGCACATGTGTTTGGAATAACCTTCCTTCAGTCAGTATTTTCTGTTTCAGCATTACCAACCAGCAGAGGAGGCTCAGCTGCCTTTGAGGCTGTACTCGTGCAAGCTCACCACATTGCTGAGAGCCCTGGAGCAAGGGCTGGTCTTCAGCCCGGCTGCTGGGAGTCAAGTGGTAGCACTCCGAAAAGAAAGGACATGGGAAACTGAGGGCGAAGGGTCAAACTTCTCAACGGAGTGGGCGAAGGAAGGTGCACCTGGGTGGGAGTTACAAGACATTATGAAGATGAATAAACCTTCACGACCAGGACAAGGAGCACGGTGCCCTGCGCGGGGACAGCCATGCAGCCTGCACCGGTGGGAGCCCTGCCTGCTGCCACCTCTCGCCACTCACCCCACTGCAAGGACCGAAGGCTGAGGGGTCCTTGAAATAAATTTCCTCTGTACCCAGGGTCTGTGGTAAAAAGCAGTATTTCCACGTTTCTGAAAGCCAGGCCGCTTATGTGGGTGTCTGAAAAGAGTTAATGGCACCACAGTGGGAATCCTCTGCCCTTATTTCACAGAGCGTGTCCCTCACAATTTCAAATAAGACAGGTTCACCAAAAAGCTGGTGGAGTTCCCGTGAACTTTCCTTCTGAGCAAAGTATGCTAAACTGCTTCTGAGTAGTGCAAAATGCTTTAATCTGATGGTTGGTATTCTGGTAAGCACGTCGTATTCTTGTGTCCATCGGTCACAGTTCCCCTGTCAGGCAGCCTGTGAAGTGACTTCCCCTTCTGCGCACGCAGGTGGGCTATAGAAAATGCAAATGCCTTGTAAGCAAACTCGGCTATGACCCGCCGTTACATTTCAGGGTCACCGCTTGGGTGCACCCAGTAAACGAGGTGGACCATGCTGGCTGGGTGCAGCTCAGAAAGAATATGAATAATTCTGATTGAGTGGATCTGGCATAGAGATTAGCACATAAACCGAGGATCAGAGGTCAGAGCAGCACAACTAGAGCATTTGAGACACGGATGGTTTGGATCTGGATTTCCTTAATTCTCTGCAGCAAGAGTTTTGCTTGACCAGCCTATAAAATTTTGGGAAAAAATGGACAAACGTATTATGCATTATGATTTATCGCATATGGAGACTCTTTGTGTGCTCACTGCTGTTGAGCACTGGAGTGTTAGCACTCAGGTCCAGAAGAAAGTCCCAGTAACTTCTTTATACTGGTAAATGAGCAGGCTTTCCTTCTGCAGCTGAGCCCTAGCAGTGAGCAGACAGCCATCTGTGGGGCAGGTCTTGGTGTCTCTGCTTCCCCCTCTTTCCCCTTTGGAGCCGGCCACAAGACTTGGACAACGGTGAATCTTTGAGCCGGGTTCAGCGTGGAGCAGCGCCGTTTCAGGCTCTCCCCTCCTAAACAGAAAGCGTGCGTCCACCCTGAGCTTGCAGGGCAAATCTGCCCCCGTTGAGTTCAGAAACTTGGCTCTAAACAGAAACCTAGGCACCATCTCTAGAAATAATCTGGCTTCTCCATAGTATCAGGAAAAAAACTTGCCAATGTTGGATTAAAAAAGGAATTTTCTGCCTAGCGTGCTCAAATAACTTCATATCCATCATGCTGGAAATAGCTGCCAGATAGCCAGTCTCACTCATCATACGGACTCTTCCTATACCGATACCTAATCCTTTTAATTACCCACTGAAGAATGACTTGTCTGCCATCAAACAAACCCACTCAACTCAACCAGTATAGATGTAATAGCACTCTCTTGGGCACTTCTCAGAAATCCCACCAGTGCCTAGCTGGGTTTCTGCATTTATGGGACCTATGAGCACAGGCTGGTGGCTCTCATCGATATGCGCCGGAGCTGGGGCTTGGGCACCCCCAGTCAGTCCTAAAATGCAGTTTGTTTGTGCAGTCGTCCCACCGCCTGCATGGTTTTTGGCATCTTCACAGTAATTCCAATAAAGCTGCTAATTTCTGGGAGAAAAATGACAAAGCCTGTTTCACTAGCAAGCTATCAAAAGCAACTTCTTTGATTACTAAGTGAGGCAAGAAAATGAATCAGCTCCATTTTCTTGCAGTGTTTTTGGTATTCTGTTGGTGTTTCTAAGATTTCTCATCTCCTGACACACTGAGACATCCATCTTCAGTTACAGTGAAAACCCACAGGTTTGCAGAAAAGTCAAAAATTTGTCCTCATCTGCTGCCTGTGATGCAGTCAAATGTTTCAACCCAGCAGCTCCAGAATATCTCATCCCTTTTGCGGTGTTTGCTCAAGTATGTCCGCTTCTCCCTAGCTCTTTGCTCCTCTCACGGTGTTTTTCGGCTAATGGCTGTGTTTGAAGAGGGCTTCACTATGCACTTGCAGCAATACAAACATCAAGAGCCTCCGAGGTGCCCTGTGAAGAGGCTGGTAAACAACAGTGCAGCTGTAGGAAAAAGGCGGGAGCGAAAGTAACACCCGCGTGGCAGACGGACCCAGTACACCTCATGGAAACACATCGACAAAAATAGGAGGGGTATGGGAGTATGAAGTTAAACACGGAGCTACAGGACAGTGCCCGTGGGGAAAACACAGAGACAAATACATTTTTCAGAGAGAGAACAAAAAAAAAAAAAAGAAGAGGCATTGTAATTCTGTGCAAAAACCTGAAGTGGAATATACCTTCTAGCTGTTGATTGTTTTTTCCTGAGCTGCTGAACAGAATAATTCTTATGGAAAAACACAGCAAAGATGTGAAGAAAACATATTAGGAAATCAGAATACATTTGTCAATCTAAATCACTGAGCTTTAAAAAATTACCGAGTACAAATAACATCAGTAGCATAATCCACGCACGCACGCAAGGACCGGATCCTTGGGGTGCCAGGGGAGGGCGCGGGAAGGGGGGAGGCGTTTTGGGGCACAGAGGCTCCGGCTGCCGGTGACCAGCCCCGCTCCGAGCGCCGCGGCACGGCCCTGCCGGCTGGCAGCTGCCCCTTCCCTGGGCCAGAGCATCCCCCCAGCCCTGCGGAGCTCCTGCCTGCGCGCTTCAGTGCTGGCTTGGGGAAGGAAAAACCAAACCACGCCGCGCTTGAGAGGAGCAGGCCCCTCATACAGGGAAGAGTTTGCTCACTTCTGTAGACCCTGTGGCTGGAGAAGACCTGAATTAGCAAGATTTTTTTCCAAGCTATCTGCCCAAGCACTTTGAACAATCAGCATTTAGTGCATCCGAATCACACCTGCAAACCAACCAACAATGTTTAGCTCAGGTGTACTTTGGGGGCTTTAGTTGCATGCAGACACATTTGTATTTCTGTATTTCTACATTTCTATCACACACTCAGCCGCCCAGGCTGCTGTTAGGCGGCACGAATCCTGTCTGTTTGCCTGAGGTTGGCCCTGGCAGGAAGAAGAAAATCAACCCCGTTCAGCCGCAATCGCACGGTGCTCTTTTGGGGACAAAACTGCAGTTCTGGCGAGTTTCCCTAATCTAACAGGGACAAACACCACTCCTAGACATTGGCCTCTTGCCTGCCTGCCTCTGACAGGTTTGTGACTGTGTCCCAGAGTGACTCTGATCTGGACTGACAGGCACCCTTTTTAGCTGTAAAAGAGAATATATTTCATTCATACCAAAAATGTGTAGCACCGTGAGTAGGAAGCGCATTGTGTATTTCTGAGAACTGGAAAGAAATGCAGGCGTTGCTGGCTCTCCGAGATCCCCCAGGTAATTAAACGTCATTTTAGACCCAGTTGAACAACAGATGCCCTGAATTAACTGCATCAATTAGAAACCAATTTCGTGTCACTGGCACAGCCCTTTGCATGGACACTGCCAGCAGCCGAGTACTATGTTTTGATTTAGCCGTAGTTGGGCAACCGACTAAACCAATTTAGTTAGACAGTGAGACGGCTGGTGTAAACGAGGTGCTGGCGCTGTCTGACACTGCGCCCGGCCCCACGGCTGGGGGAGTTCGCTTTGATAGGAGGATTTCTTTCCAAGTCAAGCATCCCTAATTCCTGACCAGAGGTTGTTGTAGGAAGCGGTAGTGGACGCACAGCATCTTTTACCAGCTGCGGTGCCCTTTAGCCCAGCTCAGGCATGCTCTTCCCATTATCCCTTTTCACATGGCAAAGCAACTATTGTACCTGGCACCGCTGTAGGCAAAAATCCCCTTTGCAGTGGGCAAAGGAGCTGCCTGCTCCCTTTCCCCTACAGCGGCTAGGAAATTGTGTATCTGCTGGGGGAAAAAAAAAAATCCTTAAAATAGGTCTTTCCTTTTGGAAAAGGGCTCTTGCTGAATTTTTTTTTAAGATTTTGGATCTGCTCACCTTCAGAGTGTGACTCTGCAAGATCCTTTGGCCAGACAGACGCTGGATGTTGCCAGGCTGCAGACAAGCATGTCCCTTGTAGACCAAACTCAGCGCTGCTTTAGTGGCCTCAAGCTACTTGACAGATCAGCAGCTAAGCTGTTTTCTCTGTGGGTCCCACGTACCGCCGAGCACTCTGCTTTCCTGGCACAAGTGGGCAGCCTCATCCTTCTCAATTTTGTGAGCCGTAAGAGTCTCGAAACAGCATTCTCTTTAAAGGGGAGCAGTCAAGGAGAGCTATGCTAATTATCTTGGGTAGAGGATCCTTTAGGTCTTTGCCAGTTTTTATCAAAGCATAAAAAGCAGTTATTAAAATTAATGCAATTTACCATGTGTTCTACTTCTAGCAAAGCTATTTTTGGCAAGGGTTGCCATCTGTCCCATTCAGCAAGATCAGCCACAGACTTTTGCTCTCTGTTCCACTTCCCACAGTTCTCATGTGGAGCTAGGCAAACACATGCCTTTTTGCAGAATCAAGTACCTCAACTGCAGCATCTAGCTTACCTGAAAATTGCCATCACCTGGTGGCGAGTGGCCTCTGCATGACAAATACTTTTTCTTCTTTCCCCGTTGCTCTCTGCTGGCACGGGGGATGCCCCTGTGTAGCACCCGGGTGAGCAAGGGCTGCGTCCTCTGCTCTGAGCAGGTGTCCGGTGGGAGAGGCCGTGGGGGCAACCAGCAGACTTGTCCAGAGGGTGACAAAAATCAGCTTTTGTCTGTATTTTTCACTGTTCTACAGCCTGTCTGACCTCAAGCATGTGGAAATCAGTTCATTTATATTTTTATGTCATTGATGATAAACCAGCGCAGGGACAATAAATGGGTGGAGAATAAAGAGCTGACTCCAGGATAGTATCTGTGGGCCCATGGACGTTCAAAGTGTTCTTGCAGGGAGACTCTGCAAACCTGGCACCGTATGAACGGGAACACAGCAGGCGTGATCATCCAGAGAGGAGGCAAGCGAATCCTCCGGGTGACTGGAGTGCTGGGGATGGTTTCGCCTTGGCCATCCCCTCGCAGTCCTCTGGCAGCAGCATCCTCTGCGCTGAGATCTCTCCTCTGCACAAATGAAAGAGAACCCTGCAAAGGAAACAGCAAGGGCAGCTCAGTCTGTCCTTTGTGCCGCTTGGCTGAAGTTGCGCGGATGAAGGAATTTCAGCAGATAAAGGATACTATTCTAATGTGACATACTGAAGTCATAGCGGTGAGCCATTTTATTTTCACTGGAAAATTAAAAAAAAAGAAACTGTATTTTTACCTGTCCACTGAGCATAGTAAGAGGAAGGGAAGCCCAGATGTGATGCTGTCACTGAGCTACCTACTTACTGGCTTCAGACTAGCTACTTATTAGCACTTGAAAACGAAGAAAGGTGTAATAGATTGAGTGAGGAGGTGTGATAATGACATAATTAAGTATGGAAACCTATTAAAAGATATATGTTAAATGCCGACTAGATGCCTGCCCAGTGTAAAAACAAATCTGGGATATAATCCCTAAGGAGATGATTAGGTACATAAAGAGGGAGCTCTGACTTGAAGTCTTTAGATGCAGGCTGTCTGATGGCTGGATCCCACAGTGTCCATGCTTGGCAGCACAACAGCATATTGCTTTTCGCTTGCCATACTTCCTGAATAAAGGAACCTGAGTGACAAATTTGGCAGCAAATTAGTTTGTGTTTAAAGCCATTAATATCCCTACCTGGTGGAAGACAAATGTTGGAGGAGCAGTTACCAGACAAGTTGTCTGGAGGAAGAATTTGGTCAAAGCTGCCTTGAAGTTGCTGCCATTCACCTTCGCTGCAGCGCTGCTCCGTGCGTGGAAGTACAACGATTCCTCCTGCAGACAGACTCTGCGTGGCGTTGTGCCTGGTTCAAAATGAATTCTCAAAACAACGCCTGACTACGTTCATCTCAACGCAGTATCACTGCAACAGGATGGCTGGAAAGGCTGCTCTCTGGAAATGATGGCCCCTTTCTAATCCACATCCGCAACGGTCTCGCGATCAGAGGGTCGTACTCCGCTCAGAGTCGCTGCCCCCTCCCTCGGGTATCCTGTTCCGATTCCTCCCAGCGTCGCAGGGAGAAGTGGCATTTATCAGATACTCAGTGCAAATTCTTCCCATTTCATTCTCTCTCCCCGGCATTAAATTTCATAAAAGATTCTTGCCTCTTTTAGACATTTGAAGGCTGACATTAGTGATATAAAGTTAATTAAACAGAAGATTCCAGGCTAAATTCTGTTCTCACAAATAGCAGTGAAAGTCTAATGTAAGAGTTCAGTGAGCTTCACTGCACAGTGACACAGGAGCGAGGGCTCCTTCCAGGCCAATGGAGTCGCTCATGTGTTAAGCGCAGACAGCATTCGGCACTCCATCAATTAGCTCAGTAGAGTAACTCCATGTGCACGCCAGTGAGGGAGAATATTTTCAGAGAATATTGTGTATATTAGCCTCTCTTTTTTGTCACATTTAAACAATGAAATACAAAATGGCAGGTAGCTGAATTATGATAACCACAGGTTTTAGTGTTCTGTTTTGATTCCAGAAAAAAACATACACATTTTCACTTTAGGTATGTGTGCATAGATGTGCATGGGCATGTATGTGTGTGTCTGCATATTATAAACATATGTATAATGTCTCATTACTTGAACGGAAAATTCCAGCTGAGATTTATCTTTCTGGAGAGCAGAAAATCTCCGTCCCCAGATGGCAGACATGCTCTCTAGCCAGTTGCGTTCTTCTTCTCACCTGATGCTTTTTGGATTTATGCAGTAATTGTGCATACTAGTGTTTTATTGCTGTATAGAAAGAATACCAACAGTCAGGCTGAACATGTATGCATTGCGTAAGAACACATACCCATCTCAGAAGGTGACAACAACTTTGATTTTTCTCTCCAATCTGCATCCTGTTTTTGCTGTTATTGCCCAATGCACAAACCGAAGTTAAATTCACAAATACCAAACCCAAAGTTACACCTGGTACAGGATAGCCAATTAATAAGAGCATCAGCAATGCCTTATGCTGGGAAACATACACAAGGGTTCCTCTGCACGGCTCGTATCTCTACAAAGCCGCGAGGAAACGTCCTGGTCCCTTCCTCGTTGCGCAGGCATAACCAGTCCCTTTTGGGGAGCAGAGCACTCACTGTATCTCCCTGGGCTTTGCAGCTCTCTGAACGTGATGCAAATAGTGGAGCCAACTCTGATCTCGCGTGCATTTCTTAACTTCTCAGCTTACAACTTACTCGCTTCAGTGGAGCTATTCCTCATTTGTGATGGATCGGGCCTACAGATCAAAATTGCAACATGCTTTTTTTTAACAAAGCAGGGCCAAATTTCACAAAATCCGGAGCGCAGTTGCCTCCCGTGATAATCAAAGGCTCAGCATCTTGCAGGATCATGCCAGATTCCACTGTATGCCATTTGTACAGAAGATTGTTTGGGACCAAAGAGTCTCCTGCTTTAACTAATGAAACATATAGGGAGAAAAATGAATGATCAGAAATAATTGCAAGTTGCAAAGTAAATTACACCATTAACTACTTCAAAAATCAATAATCGGGCACAAAAAGAAAATCAGTTGAGGGGGTGACAGAAGAAAAAATAAATCTCTTGGGCATCTTGCCACTCTGGGGATTTTAATTTTGAGTTTTCCACTCCCAGCTATCCATTCTTATTGCCCATCCATCAACCTCCTGATGAATATAAAGGACTCTGGTGTGAAACGCCAGAAGATTGCTGGGTTGGTAGAACAATGGAAAGGGAGTCTTTCAGGTTTGGAGGAGGTAGGGTAAATCGCAGACGACAGTTTAGAAAAGCTTGTCTCTGCTCTTGCTTTTTTTCCTCTAACATCTCTCTTTAATAGCATTGGCAGTCTAATAACCATTTCAAAGGTAACCAAAATCATACTCATGGGCAAATCACTTGGAAATCTCCTCCTGATTGACTCTAACAACTGACATAATTTTTAACAGAAATGCAACATGATTTATGCCTTGCCTTATTAGTATAGTTTTAAGCAGGGACAAAGTGGTTGTTTAATCTTACTCCCACGGTAGAGGCATTCATCTTCCATCCCTTTGTATTTGCTATTTACATCTTCATAAGAATGCCGACACCGTAGCCTTCGCTATTAGCAATACTCCTTGATTTCAGAGCACTTATGAATGCCTCTATATTTTGGGGTTTATTAATGAACATTGTGAGTTCTTCTGTGCACCTGCTTATGACAGGTTACCTGCTATGGATTTTGATCAGAAGGGAGTTATGGGGGGGTCAAGCAGAAAGCCTACATGAAAAACATCATCGCAACCACTAATGTGGTCACATAGGTGGTTGCAGAAGCCAAGACTTCTACGTCAAAAGAGGGTGATGAGTTAAAATGCCCACCCTACGGGAAGGAAGAGGTGGGGTGTGTAGAGGAAAAGGGTGTTTTCAGCAAGTACAGCTGACGCAGACTGTGAGCCGGACCCTGCTGCAAGCAGGCACTGTCGTGGTCTCTGGGGGCACGGGATGGCCAGGCTCCTGTGAAGAAAGCTGGTGGAAGTGCTGTGTAAAACAACTCTAGGTTGTTCAAACACTGGGTTTGAAAGACAGTTCCTGAAATGCAGTGCACTTACTGGCAAATTGAGGCTATTTATGGAGGGGGCATTTACTGGTTGGGGCAAGCATTGCTCAATCGCACCTCCATAGCACCATGGCTCCTAGTGACCTCGCTAGAAACTGTCCGAATCACAGCTTCCCCTGCAAAGGAAAGCATGGGCCTGCCACTTGGAAGGGGTGACCGATCAGAAAAAGGGGCACAGCAGGCACAGCTTTACCCAGAGACCGTGAAGCTGACCCTCGGTACAGCTCCTGCTGTTCTACAGCATGACCAGCGCAAGAGCAATTGACCGGTCAGGCACGACCAGGGCTGGAGAAGTACTAGTGTCACTATCAAAAAATACTCGCCAGGTTGACTGTACGCTTTCCCATGCATCACCGCAGCTTGGGATTCGCCACCTTAGACGGTGGAGAGGGAAGGAGGAGAGAGAAGACAAAGAGAGAAGCAGGCTTGCAGGCACATGGGAAGGGAGAGGAGAAACAAGCAAAACCAATCTTTTATGCTTGCAACTGGTGGTTTAATCTTTGGAATAAACAAGGGCACTTGCAATTATGAGTATCTTCTATGGTTAATTACTGCTGTTTATGTTGGCAATTATCAAGCGTCATATATGACTATTTTATATCTTTAAACTTGGTCAGTTGAATATGTAATCTTTAGCTCCCTATGTGCTTAAGACTTATTTTTACATACACAGTTATGTTTTTATATCTGCGGTAATTCACCAGTCAGATGTTTTAATTCCTGACACCACCACCACCCCCCCCGCCAGTAACCAGCCATGTTTGACTGATCTTTTCAGATTAAAAACTAAAAAGGAAGAGATATGTGGAATTTATTTGCAAATTCTCCTTGTTGAGCCCTGTCACTTTAGTGACAGCCCTCCCCGAATTCCCCCCTCATTCAGATTTGAAAAGTGGTTGTAACCCTTTCAAGGCTGGACACATTTTGTGTGGATCATTTTCCTGTTTGCCTTCACGTTCAGAGGCTCATCTTCAAAGGGCGTTATTATTTATGATAAAACTTAATCTAGAATATTTCCAATTGCACACACACACAAAGATGGTTTAAATCCCTGAAGAGCGGAGAACACCCTGCAGAAGGACTTCCTACATCCCAAAGGACAGGTAAAAGCTTCCAAAAATCAGCAAAACAATTTTTTTTTGCTTGTGCACCAGAGCTGATTTTCCTTCCATGAGCATGAAAATCCTAATTTCATGAAAGAATCCAGTGGGCAACTTGCATCACTATAAACACAGATGGTCTTCAGTCATGCTGACCAAAACGAGTTTCTGGGAGAGCTTAGTTAACGCTGCCTGTATGAGCTTCCACCAGAACTGGTGCAGGACGTGGTCCTTTCCAGGGCCCACTACATGACACGTGTGCCAGCCCTGAGATTTTAGCAAACTGGGTGACCAGAACTGAAACAGGACACCAGGAATGGTTTAGGATAGCAGCAAAGGTGTCAGCACCATGTCACCATGGTACCTTTGAGCCATCTATACCGATATCAATATTTTTTTCCCCCTTTTATGATATATTTTATTTTGTAGCATTGAATGCACTGTTGGAGTGAGTGCGTGTTGTTCCTTGACCATATCCCTGGTACCCAGGCTGAAATGCTAACCTTTACATCCATAGTTAAACCAGTGTTTATAAAGGTACGGTGTAGCAAAGCCTTAATTTTCAAGTTGACGGCGATTAAAAACACTTCTCTGAAATAATAATAAAAAAGAGTTAAAATGCGAGAGCAAAACAGATGCCAATAGGAGTGAGCAGAAACAGTATGGAACTTGGCACAGCGTTCGAACACTCCGTTGTTCGGCATATGCCTTTTTCCACGTTACTCCTGCTCACCGTAGCTCGTAAAGGGTTGCCCTTTCTCACAGAGTGTTTTTTTCCTGGGCGAACCCTTTGAATTTAGCAGTGCAGGCGTAAGGAGCCATTTTGTGCCTGGCAACTGCAGAACGTGCTCCCTTGTGTGCCAGCGGGTACGTTCTCACAGGGTTTTCTCCAGTTTTTCCCTCTCTTAGTGCTGAGGCAACGGCACACACGTAAAATGGACATGCCTGCTATGCTGTACGGCTTTAAGGCTCTGTATGAACATTAACTAATTAGTCAGTAAGGAAAAGAGCTGCGAGAAGGCTGTTTCAAATGGCAGAAGCTGCAGGGGATACAGCTCGAACACCAACTGCGGGGCTGAATGCGTAAAGGCCCAGAGAACGGGGAAGGAAGCAAAACAGGCTGAAAGGCTGGAGCAAGCCTGCAAGAGGGCTTCAAAAATACAAAGAAATTTAACACGTTAAGACTGGCAGCAGCTCACGTAGGTACAATGGTTATATTAAGAATGGACTGCCAATCTCAACTGTTAGCCTTTAGCGTGGAGAGGAAATTATATTATAACATAAATGCTACCCAAGCCGTAATTACAGCGAATCAATGCTTTGACATACCGCTTCAGGAAAACAAAGGTCCCACGGTAAAAAGAGGTTTCTAATTTCCTTTAACTTTGCTCCAGACTATTGAGACCTCCAGCGCCTAACTTCTGAGCCCTGCGGTTTCCCATTCTTAGTTTCCTTGGAAAACACATTTTTTCCTTGGGAGCTAAGGATAATCTGGTAACTAAAACACTGGTCTGGCATTCAAGGTCCCAGGTTATGTTCCCATCTAACATACGAGCTCCACGGACAAGCCACCACCAGTACTTGCCCCATTCTCTCTCTTCTGCTTACTCAGGCTGTGATTTTTGCGGCTGTTGTCTTTGCGAGAAAGTCTGCAGGAGTTTAGAGTGAATGAGCATTCTTGGCAATAGGCACGAGGATAAAACTGCCTATTAAGAAGGTAAACGTGGTTGGTATGGCAGGACCCCACTTTAAAAATCAGGTTTATCACAGCGGGGGTATGGAACTGAGAGTGTGCTTGGTGCCAGTAAGTCACCCAGCATCACTATGGCTTGACAGACCACGGTAGGTTTGTGTCTATTAGAAGGCAAGAGATTTGCTGTTTTCCCAATGCGTAAGACGGTCATTGCGACGGAAGTTTACGCACATCCCGATGTCACGAAAACCGCCCAGGTTAGGGATGACTAAATACAACACCTCAAGGGGCCAGCTACAGGCTGAGACGGACCCGTCACTCTTGGCACAACTTTTCTCTTTTTGCTGCCCGGACGACAGAGCAGTGCTGGCAGCCCTTTCCCGCGGGGTGACGAGAGCGACGAGATACAAACGCAATCCTCCAAGCGTGGTCAGCTGCCTCCCTGGGTCTGGAGGGGAAGCCCTTCGCTGAGGGAACCGGCCAGCTTGTGTCAGCGCCAGATAAAGAATTTTTTAAAGACAGAGCATTAGAGGAAAGAAAAAAAGAGAGAAAAGGGGAGAAGAGGGGAAGGATGGATATTTACAAGTGCAGGAACTGGGAGTTTTATCGGGAGTTTTCTGGGGCGATAAGGAGCTGGGCTGGCCCATCTCTACACGGCACGGACACACTCGCTGCCTTTGAGTCTCTCAGGAAAGAGCAAAAGGAGCTGCTGACATTTCTGCTTAAAAGGAAGAATCAATGAATCTTTGTTTCCCACTGCCTGCTTGTTTGACCTTATTGTGTTGCGGAATAGAAAAGAAAGAAAAGAAAACGGGTGAGGGGAGAGGGGATTCGTGCTAATAAAATCCAAGACAAGATCACAGCCCTCTGATCGTCGCTGGAGATGCTATTATTTGGTTGTTGTCCTATTTGCCGCTGTTGCTCATTTCTGATTCTTGCCTTGCTGTAATAAGTCACACTCTTCCCAGCCATCATCCCTGTATTGACAGGCAAATGTCACCCACGTTTGATTGACGTCCATTGCTCCTGAATACAGAAGTATGATTTAGGAATCAATTCTGTTTGTTTGTTTAAGCAGCTCTTTGTGTACCTTGTATATCTGTAAGCAGGACAAGTTCCTTAATATTTTCTCGGAAGAAATGCCACTAATATTGCACATTCACCTTCCCACTCAGTCACAGAGGTGCCCACCAGCCCTTGGGGGAGGAGAAACCTTTCACACACACACACACAAAAAAAAGACTTAACAGAACGCTTTGCTGCCCCCGAGTTAAGCCGGAGAGACCTTTTTCTCAGATCCAGGCATCTGTTGATCTGCATATGCCCCGCACTTCCCTTTGGCTTCTAAACAAAAGGGAACTCTTTCCCTCGGTGTCAGTTTGCTAGCAAAGCGGTGGCTGGCTTTAACACCAGGAAACGCTGCAGCCGCTGATGAGTATGTCAGTTTTAATTCACAGAAAGAACCGTTTCTTTCTCTGCCTTTATGGTTGTAATCGGGGAGGGGGGGGAAGAGGGAGATCCGAAATTGTGAGAGCTGCTAATCTCTATTACTGTGCGAGGTGGGAGGTATATTTTCAAATAACTTCCACTTGGACAATCGGTAACTGTAAAGCATCCCTACATTTAAAGCGATATTTCCCCGAAAACCCTAATATGGCAGGGTGGCCTCAGGGAAGCGTTAGGCAGGAGGTGGATTGACCTTTTCATTCTCGCTCGGTGACCTGAAGGGTACCCAGAGGCTGCTAAGCACATCTCTTCCTTTTGGTCTGCTCCAGAAAGAGCTGTCATCGCAAGATGCAGCTAGTGAGTGAGGCTCACGATTTTGCTGTTCATCCGTTTGCGGGAGGGGTGGGGGAGGGAGAGAGGGGAAAAAAAAATATATATTTCCCACACTGCCAGAGTAATGCCAAACTCTCTGTGAGTGGGAAGAGCAGAGCAGATGCTGGAATGAGATGCCAAAGCAGCTCCCCTTTCCCCTGCGCTTTTGGGTGCCTATAAATTGCTCCAGCGCACTCGTCAGCCTCCTCCTCTCCTGGCAGGTGGCACCCGGGCAGGATCCCGCTCTCCCTCCGGCTCCGGCTCCGGCTCCGGCACCGGCTCCGGCTGCGGCTGCGGCTCCGGCGCGGCGCGGCGGCGCGGGCTCTCGGCGGCGGGCACCGGGGCGGCGGCGGGGCGGCCGGGAGGCGCGTCCCCGCTGAGGACTGTCGTCTCTGCGAAAAAAAAAAAAAAAAAAAAAAAAAAAGAGAGCGAGCGAGCGAGGAGGCGAGCGGGGCGATCGCGAGAGGAAAGGCAAGTTCCAGGGAAAGTTGACTCGGACTGGCACAGCCTGCAAAAAAAAAAAGTCGATCGCCAGCGGGAGCATAAAAGTGCGGGCGGCCGGGGCGCGGCGGCAGCCCTGCCTCTCCTCGCCCGCTCCCTCCCTCCCGCCCGGCGGCTGCAGCGGCCGCAGCCCAGCGCCGCGACCCGCGGGAGCCCCCGCCGCCACCGGCAGCGGGAGGGCGGCGAAGCCCCGGGGGAGCCGAGCTCGCGCGGGCTCGGCGGTTTTTCGGCTCTGAGGAGGTCCCCGACCAACCATCAAGATTTTGTCCAAAAGCAGGCAAGAGGATCGCCCTGCGCTGAGCCGGCTGGTGGGCAGCAGGCGGCGGCTGATCGCCGCCGGCGCGCTGGGGGTGGTGATGGTGCTGCTGCTGGTCATCCTCATCCCGGTGCTGGTCAGCTCGGCCGGCACCTCGGCGCACTACGAGATGCTGGGCACCTGCCGCATGGTCTGCGACCCCTACGGCGGCACCAAGGCGCCCAGCACGGCGGCCACGCCCGACCGCGGCCTCATGCAGTCCCTGCCCACCTTCATCCAGGGGCCCAAGGGGGAGGCCGGCCGGCCGGGCAAAGCGGGGCCCCGCGGCCCCCCGGGGGAGCCGGGGCCGCCGGGCCCGGTGGGGCCGCCGGGTGAGAAGGGCGAGCCGGGGCGGCAGGGCCTGCCGGGCCCCCCCGGGGCGCCGGGGCTGAACGCGGCGGGGGCCATCAGCGCCGCCACCTACAGCACCGTCCCCAAGATCGCCTTCTACGCCGGCCTCAAGCGGCAGCACGAGGGCTACGAGGTGCTCAAGTTCGACGACGTGGTCACCAACCTGGGCAACCACTACGACCCCACCACCGGCAAGTTCACCTGCTCCATCCCCGGCATCTACTTCTTCACCTACCATGTGCTCATGCGGGGCGGCGACGGCACCAGCATGTGGGCCGACCTCTGCAAGAACAACCAGGTGGGCGCCGCGCCGGCCGCCGGCGGGGAGCCGGGGACGTGAGGGCGGCGGGGGACGTGGGGGCGGCGGGCGCCCGGGGGGAGCCGGGGTTCCTGCGGGAGGCTGGGTACCGCCAGGGGAGCGGGCGCCCCGGGGGAGCAGGGCTCCCTGAGGGCAGCAGGTGCCGGGGGGAGCCGGGCTCCCTGAGGGAGCGGGCGCCGTGAGGGGAGCGGGCGGAGCGGCGCGGGAAGGGCGGGAAGCGGGCGGCGGGCGGGGAGGGGGAGCCGGGCGGCCGCTGGAGGCGGCGCGGGGCGGGGGAGCGGGGCCGGAGCGCGGTCGGGGCGAGCCGCCGGGGAGCTGAGGGGAGCCGGCGCTCGCCGCTCCGCAGCCGGCGGGGACCCTGCGGGCCGCTCGCCTCGGGTGCCCGAGGACTCTTCCCCGCTAGGCACGGCGCTGTCGCCCGCTCCCAGCCCGCTGTCCGGGCCGGCCCGCGGGCAGAGCGGCACCTGGCCGGCGCCCGGGCCCCCCGGCCGGTGTCGGCTGCCGTCCCGGCCGGTGTCGGCCAGCCCGCGGCCGCGAAGCGCTGCCCTCAGCGCGGCCGGGACGGGAGCGGTCGGGGCGGTCGCGCAGACGGCGCTGCCCCCCGGGGGGCGAGGGGAAACTCCCGGGGAAGGAAGGGGAGCGGGGGCGGCGGGTGGGCTGGGGAGAGGGCGGTGCTGCGCGGGGAGAGGGGGAGGAAAGCAGCCGCGGCACGGGACGGGGCTCCCACGCAGCGGGGCGCCGGTTTTGACGGGCTCAGCCCCGGCGGGGAGCGAGGTTCCCCCGGGCAGGGCCAGGCGGTACCCGTGTGAGCTCGGCGTCCGCAGGCCCGGCCCCGCGGCGGGGCAGCGCCGGGCAGGGGCCGCTGCGGGGTGGGGAGGGGAGGCACACGGGGCGCCCGGCGGCGACAGGCGCGGCCCGAGCCCTGCCCGCAGCTCCGCGGGAGGGTGGAAGGGTTCAACGCAATGAAAGGTCTTGCGGTGCCTCCGTCTGAAAGACAGAGGACTCATCCATTTTAATTAGGGTAAACGCCGCCGCCGCGCTGGCAGAGGCTGTGCCCGTAGCACTGCCCGCGGGGAGCCGTTCTTGGCGGCTTCGGGCTTTTCCCGCGTCTCGTTAGCGGACACAGGCACGGTGGCTCTAGCGATGGCAGCGCTCAGCCACACCGCCGGGGTACCGGCCGTCCCTCCTGCTCCGGGCGCCGGGGGTGCGGCGTGCCCGGGCTCTCCCGTGCCTCCGGGGGCTCGGCGCTGCTCCCGCCGCCCCCGGCCCCTGCGGCGGGAGGGCGAGGGCCCAGCCGCCCCCCGCCGCCCAGCCGGTCGCTCCCTGCCCGAGCTGTCCCGGCACGCCGCGGCCGCTCGCCCCGGGCTTTTCCCCCTCCGGCGGGGCGGGCCGGGGGGCATTGATCCGCCCGAGGCGGTGACCACAGGGCGGGCAGTCGGCCCCCGTGTCCCCGCCGCGCCCCGCAGCTGCGGAGGCGCTCGTTCGTTGGCGCCTCTCCTCCCCCGCCGAGCGCCGCCGCCCGCCGCGGCCGCGGCCGGTAAATCACGGCCGTGCCGCGCAACCTTTGTGAGCGGCTCCTCGGAAGTACTGTGAAACCAGCGTAATGAGGGCATCAGCAGCAATTAATTAAATTGGAAAGCGTCTGCCGTAAATACTACCATCTCAGCAGATACACCAGGACTAATAAAACAGAGTACATTGTAATACATTCACTTTGATTTCTGCATAGGAAGGCAATATCGTCCACCGCGAGAATACCATTTTCCTTGCAATTAAAACATTAATCTGTTTTTGACCCCTATTTATAATGTTTTAAAGTGTTTGTTTTCCCAAACCCTGAAAAATAAATACCTACCAGTACTTTTAAAAAAGTAACCAATTGTAAATATCGAATTGAGCCTGAAGTCTAACTGTTCCCAAATGTAACTACTTCCAGTACCAGACATGAGACAAACTCGCAGCGATTCAAAGAAAACAAAAAAGGGCAGGGGTCTATGTATGTATTTGTATATCTCTGTGCAAAGATAAGCATTTAGGTAAATATCTGCATACAGACGATTTAAAACTGACGCACAGTTTTAATGCAGCAGTGTCTCCTTTTGGTTATGATTTATACTTGAAACACCAAACGCTGATGTGATGTGATAGCCGTTAACTTTGTGTATTATTTGTAAGAAAGATCAGAAAATTTGGAAGCGAGTCGTTAAATGGAGTCTGGCAAAGGTAACATTATAAATTCAGTGTTTTCCAACAATGAAAAAACCCAAACTGTTGGAAAGTGTATGACTTACAGCAAAAAAATCCTTCCTAAGCAAGGCACAAGAGGAACCTCAAGGTCTCCACTGTTAACACATTGCCTTCTTTAATAAAGCTTGAACAGGGAAGTGCTGAGAGCGCACAGCTGAGCTAGTACGTGTGCGCAACCCGAGAGCCCAACTTCAGGGAAGAGGAGGTGAGCACTCATGCAACTTACAAATGTATAGTCCGCTAATGGTTTAATTTTGAGATACGTTTACCCTCTTGCAGCAGTGCACTGAGGATTCATTCGAGACTGTTCCCCCAAGCTTTAAAAAGACATTGCTCTGGCTAACCAAACAAGGAGGTAAAACCTCTGAAGAACAGCACGCCGGAGTTTACAGGACATTTGTCGCTGTACGTGGGGCAGTAAGATCTACACTTTGGTTTCTAAACTTTCAACACCCAGAATCTTTTTTCTTCAGCCAGTATGTACTATCTGGAATCTTATAAATGAAATATCCATCGCTGTTGTAGTCAGTGTCCATATGCTGACTCCCGTAGGATAGTCACTAGTACAATTCAAATTCTCCTTTACTATCCACAGAAACACTACATTTTAGACAAATCCACAAAGTAGTGTTTCATTATGATCTAAACGGAAATTCAGAGAGTAATGTAAACCATTTTGTTTGCCAGGTCTCTATGTAAGTTTTTCTACCTCACCTGTAGCCTTTTTATTCCTTCCCATTTGCCTTTTCCATTTACACTGCCAGAAACAGTCTCAGCCCGGTATTTTCTTCGGAGGGTATTTCCAGGGTTAATGGCCCAGAGCCTTCAGCTCCACCCTGCTAGTCATTAATCGGGAGGAAATACCGTCTGCTTAGCGTAATTATTGCTTAAACACTAGCAAAATAGATGGCTTCTGGAAAAAACACCCGGCAGTTCGGGACCAAGAAGTCCTGAAATAGTTGTGGTTTATCATCGTGTCACGTATCAGTTTAAATGTGCAGACTGTCACACTGCTAAAAGTCTTTTAAGCCTTTCTCACTCTTCTTACAGGATGTATAAAGAATTTCCACCTACTGTGATTTTTAAGCTGCATAATGCCATAAGATCCTGCGTGGTAAAGCACCCCCTCCTTTTTAACATTTCAATATTAATGTGAGATCATATCACATGAAAATTTAATTCAGAAATTTACCATTTAAACTTTGAAAGGAATCCATGGAAATTTGTGACTTATAGCCTATTTTTTCAATGCAGAACAGATAAAATCCCACATATAGTACACCAAGTCATGCATTATTACTTAGTTCAGGTTTGCAGGACCACTAAATCACTTACTGCTCTGTAACTATGCTACAACAAAGACAAGCAACAAGCAGATGATGTGTTACGCTGAAATAAATCACATACAACTAAATTTAAGTATTTTACCAAACAGGGTCAAATTATATATAATTTGGAGGCTTACAATGGCACAGGCTATTCATTGCTGGAAACCAACGTACATCTTGAAATTATAGATGACTTCCAGTTTGCTAGTAATGTCAAATTTAATCAGTAGTGGAATAGCAAGGGAGAAATGGGAAAAAACATATGTTTAAGTGAAAGTTGCAAATGAAAAGTTCTCAATTACTTGTAAATTCCCAAACCTCTGACCGCAAATAGCGACTCGCCTGTGATTTTTCAAATGTGCATCTCTCACAACACACAGAAATGAAATGATTGCTTACTGAAATGTGGCAATAACAGCTTCTCCAGACCCCAGCCAGGGTCCTCACCGGCTTGCGCGCGTTGGTGTGCGCGTGTGCGGGTGCGTACTGTTGGTGTTCTGCCTGCAGCGTGATCCCGTTACCGGTATGACAGTAACTTGCCTCTGGGAAAAGTCCAGTCCGGTATCAGGAGGGCCTCGCAGTGGATCCTCGCCAATGTCAAGCGCTTGTTCCACTGAAATAAAAGTTCCACCAATGTAGAACAGGACCAGATTCAGTTCTCCGATCTCCAGCTATGATGATGCCTGTATTTAAAAAAGGCTCCAAACATTTACCGGAGTGCAAGCCGTTGTGTATTAATACGCTAACCAAGAAATGAGCAGGTTATTGCTTTAGTTTCAAATGTTGTAAGAGCCATATGAAAAAACCACAATGTATGTGGCTAGCCATTTAAAGCAGCAACGTACGCATGCTGAATAAATCGTCGAGGATATGCTTTTATTTCACCAAGCAGTAAAAATTATCTGAGTTTTCTTAACCACTCATTATGTATTTTATGTAGGTTCGAGCTAGTGCGATTGCTCAGGATGCTGATCAGAACTACGACTATGCCAGTAACAGCGTGGTTCTTCACTTGGAGCCAGGAGATGAAGTTTACATTAAATTAGATGGAGGAAAAGCACATGGAGGAAACAACAACAAATACAGCACATTTTCTGGATTTATTATTTATGCTGACTGATAATGAGTAAAAAGACCCGCCAAACCAGTCCAAAAACGAAGCTTGCTCTTCTGAGCAATGGATTTGCGTGGCAAAAGTCAATGAAAACAAGCACCCCAGCAGAGCGACCACCGAACACCTCAGCAGCGGGGAAAGAAAGTCGAATGCTACCTGATTCACATCTGTACAACACAGAGAAACCTTACGTTAAAAAATTACAAAACAAGTTAAACAGATGTGTGATCCACTACCGCCAAAGCAAATACTTCCTCATTGTTAGTGTCCATGTGAATGAAGTCCTACATAGATCAAATTTTTATAGAAAAAACCCAACCACCTAAGGACGCCGAGTTATTTCTTCAGTGTATATGGTACTTTGCTGTGTTATGATCTTGCTGCTTTATCCATACTTCAGCTTTGGTTCTTGTGACTTACTTGCAAACAATGATGCTTGGAGTCCACTCATAGTGTGGTGAGGAATGATTTTACAATAAAAGGAAGAGGTAATCAAAATATACTTTCTCTCTCCAAAGGAATTGTTTGCCTTGTACTTTTCTTATCCTTCCACATAAAACTAGAAACTAATCAGCTTCAAGCCTTAACTCAATGTTCCTGCTTTGTAGGTTTACATTAGACTCTCAACATAAAATCAATGCAGAGGAGTTGTTTAAATTTTGTCTTCCCCTTAGCTGCGTTCTAAAAGAAAAAGGATAGAAGAAACATTTTTTTTTCTGAAAAATGTAACAATTGACAAACTTTCCTATTGGACCGAATCCCTGATTCCACCAAAGCCAATGGCAAAACTCCCATTGATGTTAGTGGAAAGAGGATTTGGTTTTTAATTTGTAAACATGTGTAAATATATATTTAGGCAATATTACAGGCCCATTCTTGATGGTTAGTTGTGTAAATAGTTAGCAAGCCTGGCATCCACATCCTCAGACGAAGGTAGAGTGTTTTCTTTGCAGCAATTAGTCTTCGGTAGCCTTTTAGGACTTAGTCTGTACTTGGGTACTATTTTTAATAAAATAGTTATGACTTAACATACTGCAGATGTTCCACTAGAATTTCGTAGGAATATAATGGGTCAAAACCCTATTTGTCTTAGGGGTCTCGTCTCGCTGAAGTTAGTGGGATTATCCCCACAAAGGAAGAGGAGGAGATCTGACACGTGGGAAAATGTTGTCACACAGACCTTTTCCGTGGTAGGTAGTTACCAGTTTGTAGTAAGGCGTGCCTATGAAATGGACACAGAGAAGCATATTACCAAAAATGATAACACATATGCAAAGAAAGAAGCAGATATTTACATGCAAAAAAAAAGCGTGTATTAAAACCTATTTTTCTCATTCATATATATATAGAGATATATATAAAGTCTCAAAGAAGTTTAATCCATATAAAGGATTAATGGCTTGGAGAATTAAACTAAACACAGGTACTATGAGTTACATAGTTATAAAAATGCTTTAAAATCAGTCATACCACTAATGTCCACAGAATATTTTTATTCAGAAAAATTGATTTTTTATTTGTTTTGGTTTTGGGAGGGGAGGCTGTCGATTTCTCTCAGGTTAAAACTTGCAGATTTCATTCTAAACCTAATTTTTAGCAAGATAATTAACTAGCTCCTTAGCACCGTTGGTTATGTTATTTATTTTTAACATTTTGGCAAAATCGAGGTAACATTTCTATGAATCGTTAAAGAGTAATAGATGCTACCCCTAGCATTTCTATTTCATGTACTTTGCCACAAGCAACCTTGTCTAATGTACTGAGGGTACAAACTCAGATATATCTGCGCTGAAATGTTGAAAGCGTCTGCCACTGTGACAAAAATGCTCTTCAGTGCTGGCTGCTCAGTAAAAGTCCGATGAAGATTTTACGAATCTCTCTCAAAATCTCCTGTTTGAATGAGTGAAGCTTTTCTTAAACAGAACGTGTTACCCCTTCTGTTTCTGTTTTGAGTCGCCCAATTCAAAATAAACGCCGAGTTAGTCTAGGCTGACTGAGAGGATCGCCTGTCTAACTCATCTAGGGTTTATAAAGGGACGTCGTGCTGCCAGTTGCTTGTGTATTATCTCACCAGAACGGTTAATGCTTTTACTTTATGACAAAGTGCCAACCTATATCCGTACATCGTAGTGATTACTCCTGTTTCTTTTCTATGAGGTCATGTATTTTAATAACAGGTGTGTAACTGACTTCATGTCTCTTTGTTCGACTGTTGCTTTTATTGTTTAGCGCACTCAGAACAGCGGTGTAGCTAGAGATTTTCTATGTAGTATCAAACAGTAATGTACCAAGCTAGAGATCATTTACAACTAGCAACGCATATTTACTAAGGTATTTATTGGAAAAGCTCAATACTACAAGACGTATATGGTCGTATAATTTGAAGAAGCTTTTGAAATCAGGCTACCGCTGCTACTGGCTAAGACCATTTTTTGGATAAATCACCTGCCCTGGTTAAAGTTAGGCAAGAGCAAAGAACACACTTTATGTGAAAAATACATATAAGGCAAACATTTCTTCCTTTTTCATCATATCTTGATACACTGATTTGTAAAGACTTATATCACAACCTTTGTTATAACTATTGCAACTCATTAAAACTGTATTATGTAATATATTTTGACTTTTGGTGTTGCATCCTTACAAAAAGAAGCTGGTCTGCTTGAAGTTTCACCTGATTGCTGTGGGATTCCAAAGGTTCGGGATAAAAAATCAATGCGATTAAAAAAAGACAACCATAATAATACCGCACATAGTTTAAGAGGTCATCAGATTGCTTTATTCAAAAATATATTTTTCCATGTATTTTTTACACTTCCAGTTAAAAATAAGTAAATTGTTAAACTAGAAAGAAACAGTATTTTTTTAGAATTACTTGAGATTTCTTTTGCTTTCTCTTGTCTATGGAAGCTATTTAAAAGTCCCAGACCTTTTATCAAGCATTATTTAAAGAACACAAGGACAATTAGAAGACTGTCAATATTACAAGGATTAAAATCACCCCCTGGAGAAGGGGAAATTAATTGAAAACTGTAATTTCCTTCAAAGTCCAGATGATGCATCTTCAAAAATATTTTTGGGTAACTTTTAATAATAGTATTAGATTACTCTCTAGAAACAATTATTTTAAAGTTTCAATTGAAAAGATTTTGCAGCTAGGCTCATATCCAGTAAATCATTCATGAACAGACTTTTAGAAGGGAGAAAATGCAGAGAGAATACATAATTTTGTTGTTCTAATTAACAATAAAAGTCATAATCAGTTTGTTTGCATCTAATTAATAACTTCCAGTTTCTCTGACAAGAACCAAGTTTTAAAATGACTGCTCTCCTGAAATAAATCTGAATTTCATCAAGCTTCCCTATAAAATAGGAATTTATTCATTATTCCTACTTAAAAGTTAACCACCGCTTTGGATTTGCTAGGAGTATTTTATCAATTTTATCTTGGGATATGCCTCTAATTAGCATTTTAGGAACTATATTTTTAAGGATATGTGAATATCCGTGACCTCCATATTTCATCAGCCTATTCTTAGTGTGCACATCATGAGCGATCAGAATTCTGTCTTCATAGCCCTCATCGATCAGCATACGAATCCTGCAAAAGTAAGAAGTATACCCGTCAGTGAAAGGCTCTCACTCTGCAACAGCACAGAACTGAGCAGGATTTAAATTTTTTATATTACTGTACTGCTGGACTGTATTATAACTGAAAGCACTTATTTTTAGGTACTCGGAAGACACATTTCCTTACATTTAATTGAAATTAAAACACTTATTTTGTTGAATGAAACAAAAACACCTCTGAAAACATACCACCACACATCTCAAAGTGGAGAAGGAAAACTCTTTCCGGCTGGCACGTGACTTTGCATTCCCAGTCCCATTAAGTCCATGGAGGAATTCAAGAACGTTGGCATCCCCAAGCATGGGGCACAGGTTTTATATACATGAGTAACTAATAATTTCCTACATAAGCTCCTTCTCAGCATGACGGACTCATGGGGTTAGTTCTTGCTGCTGTCACAAAGCTAGTCCCGTTACGTTTGTTAAGGGCCAGACTCTGTGTGTGACACGTCCTCGAAGAAACCCGTCTCAGTTACACAAATACTTTCACATCTTTAGTTAATTCCCATTTAGCAGACCAGGTTAATAAAAATTTTAAGTTGTCAGCATCATATTCCACATAGACAGTTATCATCCAAACATGTTTCAAAGATGTTCATTAAAGAAGAAGATAAATAAGACAGGCATTGCAGTGCTAGCATATGCCAGGAAAGAAGAGGAGTTAATACAGCAGCCCAGCTCAGACTTGGCAAAATGATGAGAAGTCAACTTGGAAAAAGAAGCAATCCTTTTGGTCACTCCCTTGTAACCGGGCTGCTCCAACAAGTCCTTCTGGTCCACATTTCACTCTGGGAACCTTAATCCCTTGCTCAACTCATTTTTTAGAATTTATTCGGTGGGTGTCTGTGTTGCATGACTGTTAAGTTTCCCCCTAAGTTCCAGTTTAGTTTGACAGTAGATTGCAGCATCAAAGTGGCAGAGACGGATAGACCAGACCTGGAAAGTGCTCGTTCCTCAGGAAGGCACCCAATTCCATCATTTGCCAGTGCTGTGAAATTCTAATCCTTACCCTCCTGACTGTGCTTTGATCAGCAAGAAAGCAAATACTAGTTTTACAAGTAACCACACTATATCTGAAGCCCTTACTGTCAGGTTTTGTTACAATTAGTTATGAGGAGATACATGTAGCAGGATGAAATCAATATGGGCAGCAGGAAGAAGGCAAGTATGATAGAACTTGGTAAAAAATCAGCATCTTTCATAAAAACACCATAAATAGTGCCATAAAGTGCACAACACTACATACACCGTAGTATTACAATGTCACAGATATCTTCTCCAGCCTGAAATACAGCGAGACCACAAGCCAACCAAAGAATGAGAGCAGTGACACTGGAGGGACTAAGTTCTTTGCTGACCAAACATCAGCTTAGAATCATCTCCTTTCATATTTGGACTCATTTCATGGGTTGGGGAGCCATACAGTCCTTTATATTCCATATTCATTGCTGCTTTTTGCTCATTCCTGTAAGTTTAGCTAGTACTTGCTTCTGACTCAAAGAAAAACTGCCCCTGAAAAAATTCCATTTTTTACTTGTATTGGCAATAGATTGCAGCAAAAATGCGGAAGTACACACAGAGCTAAACTTCATCTGAGTATGTATGGCATGACTACAGAAGGTTACGTTTTGAATAGACAAGACCTGAACACATATTTCCATTTAGTATTTTCATCAACACATTTAAAGGTCAATTTCATTTCCGCCTCTCTGGTGCTGTTTGACAAAAAAAAAAAAAACAAACCCTAAGGCGATTGCCACTGCCATCGTATGTCCGGTGTGGATGCATCAAAAGCCCAACAAAATCCATTTAATGGCACTTCGAATTCAAGAGCACATATTCACACCACACAATGAGAAGACAAACTTTTCCTCTTTTCTTCCTATAAACAGCCTGCTGCAAGAAATACTCAAATGCCAGAGAGTTTAAGCAGAGACATCGGTGGCTGAGCAAGTATCATGGATGGAATGAAAACTTTGCCACAGTTGAACAAGCACTTGTTAACCAAGGCATAGTCCATCCCTCTACACATATTCCTCACGGTGCTTCTGTACATGCTGGCCTCCTGAGGCACAGGGGAGGGCAGCAACTCTGCCCATTCTAAATGTGAAAAGTGCAGATTCATTGCAACAGTTTGAAATACTGAGTGCAAGACTGAAAGCCCTGTTAAGAGAGAGAAATGATTTCTAGTGTGAAAAGCAGCAGCAAATGCTTGGCAGTAAGTGAAATAGCAACCACAGCACCTTCTTAAGAAGAGAACAGCCTGAAAACAGAGAAGAAAAGCCTTGAGGCTAATCTGACAATGAGGGGTAGGGAAGCTATGTCTGAAATATAGGTGAAAGCTAGAAAGTTACTTCATTAGTGATCAGGGATCATAAAATCTTTCTCATCAAAGAGCAGAAAAGAATTATTTCTGACTCTAGAAGGAAAAAAGACACAGGCAGGATGGCACCCCACCCCTCAGAAACCTGCCACTTCACTGCACATGAACAGTGTGGACAAATAGCACAGGAGGATCACACCTCCGGACAGAGTGAGAAGCCCATTCCCAGCTGATCCTACCTGCCTCAGACAGTTTCTGCACGGAATGCATCTCCTTGGCAATACTTTGTGTTAGCACAGCACAACAGATTTGCCGTGCAGCTGAGCTGAGACTGCACGTGCTGATGAGAAGCAGGGAACAGGTATCCTGCCAGTGGGGCCCAATATTTTCACACTGTGAGTGTAAGGAGCATGGGATTTCTGAGGAGACAGGAGTCTCATCCTTCACAAGAGAGAAAGGGCAAAAGGAGAGGGGGAGGAGAGGTGATAAAGTGCTTGGAAGAACAGAACTCTGTTTTTAAGGACGGAAGCACAGATCAAATCCATCCAGGACAACCGCTGAGTTTTGCTCAGTTAGCACATTCGTGAGATGTAACAGGCTCAGATGATGCCTAGTAGCAGCACTAGGTTTCCAATACTACGTTTCAAACAAAAGCCAAACCCTAAGTCCTGTACCTCCAGCCTTTTCTTTTTTACAGTCTATATAAATGCAGTAAATGACAAAATTCAACCAAATCAGCACGGAATTAGGATGGAGAATGAAGTTAAAAAAGGTCTTGATCTTTTTCTTAAGTAACTTTCTATACACTATGATTCTACATCTTCCTTTGCAGACAGAAGAAATTATACATGCTGCCCTAAAGACATGACAGCAGCAGAAAAAGATTTGTTGTTATTTTAGTATGAAAAAAAGACAATTTTGAACAGCAAGTAGAATTACTCTGTGATGCCCTTAAGTACCAATAACATTCATTTGTCAATGGCAATGCTATAGCTTAAACTGCATGGAAGCAGATACCTTGTAATTCTTTCACTGTCGCTCGGCATGTCAATATCGGGATGGAACTGGTAGTGAAGAAATTCTGTACCAAATAGGTCATACTCTAAATAGCATCCCAGTTTAGCAAATTCCAGAAGTTTCTTTGTATCAAATATAGTCCTGCATATACAACACATACACAACACAAAGTCAGCATTGTAACAGAAAGGAAAAAAATCTTATGGTACGAGGACAGGTAATTGCAACTTCCTACTTGCAAGGAACAAACCCAGTAATCTTAAGATTTAATTCACCCTTTTGATAAACAGGACTCCTGTTTGACACATGCACTCTAAGCTGATACGCAGCATTGTCCTTCTCACATTCATCTGGGACTTCATGCATTAAAAAAACAAAAACAAACCCAACTCTTCCCCCATGAAATAATGAAAACATTTATGATAATCTTTAAATGGAAAGAGGAAAGTTACTTACTTTTGATATCACTAAACCTCTCAACAGACAACCTAACAAGGAAGGACATTTAAGGAGGAGGTTAATTCACAGTGACATTTTAAAAAAAGACAATGGATTACTTACACAAGACAGATTTACTTTCCCAAAAGAGTTACAGGAGACAGCTACATCCAGGGCTTGTTTCATCCATCACACACCGGTAATACACAACTTTGTCTTTAGTTTCTATTCTGTACAGTGATGTTTCTAGATTGTCATTAGAACAGCAATATATCATTGTTTGCACTGGGATCTGGCCAGAACGCCTTAAGGAAACGCTCTCACCAAAATATATAATGGCGCTGTGAGTACCTGGGACATGGGCTTTGCAGCAGATTTGAAAAGTGAAGGAACAAAGCTACTAAACCCCATCACTTGTTCAGAAAAGAATGGCAACTGAAATAAGAGCTCTCTGGAATATTTTTTTTTCTTTGAAACACTTTTACCAAGAGTATAAGCTATCCAAAGGAAAACAAAAACACTCAAATGATACATTATAAATTTATCTTTATAAGCACAACACAATTTTTTTCATCTACGGGAAAAACAAGTTTGCTCAAGAACAGCATAGTTAACCAAAAGGGCAGTAGTTTATTTTTTTTTTATTATTGCAGATATTGATGTCACGAAGTAATTTTACCCTATACAATTACATCACAGTCTGTTGCTATGGAAATGACTGATGTCACAATTTCAATATTATGACTTAACGACAGGATCAAGTAGGAGGAACAGATGGGTTGAGAGAGAGAAAACCCTTGTTCGAACAAGCCTGCCATCAGCAGGAGTCTAAGACGTGCCAACTGTAATTAATAAAAAATGTTATTTTTAAATAAATGTTACCGTTTACAGAGATTGAACATTTATTACCAAATGAGCTTTAAAAGTGCAGAGCAAGAGAACGGGTCGTTTTAGATCCAGCCCTGCTCAGTTCATGGGGAGACAGCAGCCAAGAGTATTCAGCCCTGTGCAGGTAGCAAAAACCACCCAACAATATATTTCAAAATCACAGCCAGAACAATTTCTTCTGAAAACTAATGTTAGTGCTGTGCTTTTGGGTGCTCTGTCCCAACGAAGAGCAGGGGAGCTTAATTTCATCAGCCACTGGGTCCCCGTGCAAGCCACACAGATGCAGCAGCAGCAGCAGTTCCCAGCTTGAATTGCTCATCTCTGTGCTGGAATTAGGTGTTTGGGCAACACGTGTCCCTGAACACATAGAAAAGATGGGACACAGGGAAGCATCCTGTTGCTTGGACCTCATCCATAAATCACCACAGGGACATCCACCAAACCGTTATCAAACAGGCATTGGCAACAGTTGCTGTGAGCCTTCTAACAAAAGCTACTCAGGTGAATCAATGTTGATCTCTACCAAGATACCTTTATAACCTTAATCCCTAATAAATGGCCAAAGCCAAGACGCAATAGCTTTTGCTTCCCAGCCTTTATCTACACCACAGTTTCACTATGGACACTTGCTATCTTTTGTTCTAAGGTGCTAAATTGCAAAACATGGTAGCCAGCATTTTAGTTTTATCATTTGACTGTAAATCCACCTGAAAACTACCATTCTGTCTGTGTCAAAAGCAGGCATGAAATACAGAGCTATGTACAAATTTATCTCACATTTAAGGGACTGGGATGCTCCCACGTGGATTCTTCTCACTGGAGGAGACGTAAAATGTTAAATGCACATTGCAAAGCCAAACTTCACACTAGTTTAGAGTCTATGTTACAGCAAGTGCCAACCTGAATGTGTGAAAGTAATGATAGAAGGAGTATAAGGAAATGTCATATTGTGCATCAGCGGCTGTTAGTGAAACTGCACCTCTGTCTTGACTGTCTTCCTACTTATATTGCTTATTTTCCACCAATAAATCACTGAATTCAACGATTTACAACAGCGTACAAAGGCAAAAAAACATAACTGGATGCTTATGTTTTATCAAAATGGCTACATAAGTACTGACATCCGCAGCTTGCTCAGTCCTCTTTTGTACAAAGATTTAGGTAATCAGTTTTTCTTTAGAAATGAGAGAAAAATATAGCTATAGATAAAAAGGAATGCAGGTAAATACATAAAGAATGCTCATATCTTTATATATAATCAAATATAAATGAAATTTCATGGCACTGAATTTTATGCTCCTAAAATCCCCAAGTAAAACATTGAGCTCTGGGTGAATACAAAACACCTGTAGCTTGATTTACACGCTCTTAGAGCCTATAACCATTAGAAATTTGGAGCACAGTGCTCTTGCCTGTATGACACTCACACTGAGGGCAAACAATCCAATTGCTGAGAATCATATGACACAAACAGTCTCCATTATTCAGCAACTGGCCAAACTAATCAATGCTTGGACACTTTCCAGCTCACCATGAGCAGCACAAGGTCACACAAAACTGATTTGGGAATAGAGGCTGTGTTTCTAAATGGGAGAGAGAAAAGCACCCCAATTCTTCTCCATGTCTGATGTCGGGCTCCTGGTTTTTGCTCTCAAGGAAACTAAAAGTTAGCTCTCTGGTCTATGCTAAGGATTATCCAAAACCCAACTATTTTCTTGTTAAGCAATATTTCTTCTGTCTGGTAGCAGAACTGAAAAGGTCTGGCTTCTGCTTTGACCCAGCATCTAGCCAAATCACAGAGTTCTCCATTAGTATCTGAGATACTTTGGTCAGGCCCTTAAGAGTGGCCCAGTTTTCAAAAACACTGGAAGCCCAGCAGCTTCCCACCCAATCTGGTGAAGCTGCTCAATGTCCAATGCTTTGTAAATGCAGTGATTTGTGCAGGGATACGAATTAATGGAATCCCCATTTTTAAAAAATGTGGCTACAGTTATTCCTAATCTCGCTCCCAGGCCTTCAAAGAGAGTGTTTAAAATCCCCAAATCTCTTATCAGTGTGAACCTAAAAGCTGATCCCGACTGAAATGCTGGAAGCTCATCAAGCTCTGTATAAGCAGCTTCATATTTTTAAGTCAGTAAACTCGAAAGTAATTCTTCATGTTGTGATCCCAGCGCAAAACAGAAACCTAGCTATTTGCAGAGTAGTTCCCCTGAACCCCAGCAGGTTGTGGCAACACTGCCAGAAGGACAGCAGAATAGTGTGCTTACCTGTCGAGGTGAGACATGACCGTCTTTGAAGCATCAGCCCCAGCTTCCAGCAGAATGCGGATAATCTGGAAAGGTGCATCACTGTTCCTGCCGGGATGGATGATAACGGGGCACCCAAGCTGTGACTGAGCCTGCGCTGTTGCCTGAAGCACCCTGTGTTCGCTCTGAGTCAAAGGCCAGGAGCAACCTATTTCTCCCACCACACCACACTTGATGTTAGTCCCATCCGCTCCATTGAGTATCTCATCAACAATAATGCCTGTAAGCTAGAGAACAGGAAAATGAGAATTTTGGTTATTAATACCACTTGTGTTCAATAGCATCAAATTTGCCCTATGGACACTGTGCTAGTTATACTCCTGAGGTCTCTCTGAACTTACTTAATTAACAGTTGTGAAAACACTGCAGTTAAAATCTGGTTTTTGTCAACTAATGTTATGCTAGCCATTCACTAAGATCAAAATAAACACAAAGCAAACCGATTTAACAGTATCCACTCACACAGTTGCCCAGGTTTGCTGGTAAAGCTGGTCTATACAAAATTTGAACACTGATTTAGGCTGAGACTAATTTTTCTTTAAAAAAAAACAAAGTTAGCTCAGCATGAAACCTGCACCTCGCACTCCTGAATTGGCTCCAGAAACAATTCAATGTAATTTCTTGCAAAACAAGGGCTCAGAGAATAAGGAAACGTTGTCACTCAGACAGGGGAAAGGAGAAACTCTGGCAAAGATCCTGAACAGACAAGTTTAAGGCAAATCCTGCTTGTGGGAATGCCGACATAAAACAACAGGAGCTCCAATGACTTCAGAAGTACAAGAACAAAGCTCAGCTGACAAACTTACAGGGTCAAAATTAACTTCCTTTTAAAATATTCATAAGCAAAAGAAGACATCAGAATCTCCCAATAAAAGCAGCTTGTTATAACAGCTTTATAGGCCAAATATCTTAAAGAATACATTCAGAATTCAGAGCACAAAATGGCACTGATGACGACCTTCTAACTCTTTGGCCTTGAATGTTAGGGAAATAATGATTTTAAGGAAGAATAAAGTGAACAAAGGAAGAAGGAAGGTTTGCAAGCAAATCCAGAAAACTGAAAAACCCCACACCAATTTTCAAATAAATCTGTAATTTATCCTTACTCCACACCTTGTCTCCTCAATAGCCTCATACCACACATTGGTAAATACTCAATCTACACACAAAAGTCAGTCCAAGCTGTTACAATTTACAGCAGGCTTCTTCCCAACACTTTATCCTACGATAGAGAATTCACTCCTCTCCTGAAGAGCATCTCTCCTGCAGCAAAATCCTTGTGTCACTACACAGCTCAGCTAGGGCTGGCAACAAAATATTCAAATTGTCTTTGCCTAATCAGAAAACATATCATCACGTCACATTCACTGGCAAACGAGGAACCACCAGTTACCACGAATCAGTCACTGCACAACGCTTTCTAAGTAACCAACTGTCTTCTGGACTGGATTAAAGATTTATTACCAGCTGAGTACAGGACATCTGTGGGTGTCCAGTAGTCCACCAAACAGAGAAGGGAAACCGTTGCCCCAAGAAATCTATTTGTATCAAATTTCAAGCGATGCAAGAATATTTAGGAAAACTAGTACTGTTCTGTACAGCTTGGGCCAGCTTGGGTCCAGTGTGGTTGGCAGTGCTGCATCACTTTACATCTGCTCAAGTTTTAACCACTGATTTTTAAAATGAATTTGACTCATTTGTAAACTGCGACAGTTTTTTAAAAAATTTTCTCAGCTCTGTTCATCCACATTCACAGCCTCCTGCCCTGGAGAGTTCCCTTCCCTCTTCTCCCTATCATCACAGTTTCTTAATAAAAGATGAATGGATTATTATTATTATTGGAATACCTGGGGACCTTGGTCATTATTAACACATTGTCTTAGGCACCATACAAACAATTCAATGTAGACTCTGCCCTGAAAAGTCTGGACAAATGGTAGAGGAGATATAACAGCCAGCCTGAGCAGAGCAATGATTTACAACTGTCCTGTACCTACTGCAATTATTTATGCTTTTTACAAGAATTCTGGGTGATCTCATTGGGAAGCAATTAGCCAGAAAAGAAGAGACAAAAGAGGCAGAAGGGATATATTCCTTCCTTAAAAACTGTAAAAAGAACAGGATAATTGGTGTGGTACCAGATGCCCACATATAAAGTACTTTATTTTCCTTTTACTGTTGCATTATAACAAATCCCTGAGAGAAAATGGAGCTTAAGAGTTGGAAATGCTGACAGATAATCCCAGCATACACGAGTAGCATTGGTCTAGCTGTAACACACAAGCAGTAACACCGTTCCCAAGTTTTTCATGTTGAGAATGTCTAGATTTCATTTACTTTGCTGGAACTTCTCTCCAACTTTGACTCACCCAGGGATAATTCAGAGGAGAGAGACTCTGAAGCAATGGTTAAGACTTACCTGCTCCACTGTCATGGCCTGTGTTTGAGGAGAATGAGTGGAATCCACATAAAACCCAGCCCCAGCAATGATATGGACTCCAGTTTCTTCTGCAAGTTTCTTCAAAGTATTCATATCCCGACCGATTCCTGTGGTTGTGTTTTCCACGATTGTCCCACCACCTGCTGCTTTAAAATGCAACAGCTCCTCCTTCACAGCATCTGTTTCCTGATACAAAAGAAGGTTTTCTTTATGGCTGTAGGGGTTTTGCTTAATCCAAAACAAGTTCTTCATCTCAATGGGCCCATCAGACAGAGGCTCCTGGCCTGGAGAAGGTGGACAAAAACAGCTGCTGTAGTTCATAGTCAAGTGTTCATGAGTCAACGTATAGCCAAGGCGGTCCGGATCCACAGGGCCCAAGACAGTCTGTGCTTTCCCTCCCAAGGAAGACATTTTTCTTCAGCAAAAGGAAAAAAAAAAAAAACCAGATTAAAAGAGCGTGGGAAGGACGAAGAAAGGAAACAAAACCATTTCAGATAGAGCAAACGTTTCTTACAAAATTTCTGAATTCCCTCCTCTCTCTCACACACGTACCTACACGCTGTGTGTGTTCGCTGGAAAGTTTTCAAACACTGTTTCCAGTAGCGTGGTCAATACGAAAAACAAAGCATTTATTTTACTCAACTGCGCTTGTATCAGTACTCTAGCAATGTAAAAATACCAGATTCCCGTACAGGGAAATCATCATCATTTATTGTGCTATAGTCAATATCACATCAAGATAAATGTTTCCTATTTAATAACAGCCACTGTATGTTCATTTAAGATTCTCTGCTCTTCAGCAGCTGTCAAGCTTTGTCAGCTTGAGCCACCAGATGAATGTACTTGGCACCAAGGCTGAGTATTCCTTACTGGTACGTTCATTTTATTTATCTGTGTCCTCCAAGGCTCGCTATCCCCCTCGCACGTGGAGGAAGCTGTCTGTGTTTGGGCACCTTCTTTGCCCCTCTGTATGAGGAACGCCAGGACGGGGGCGATCATCTGCTCCTTAGACTTCAACAGAGGCTCAGGTTCTCCTGCCAGCTGAGGTATGGAGGTCTGGAACAGCCCAGGACAACTCCTCCAAAGCCGACAACAGCCACTAAAGATACAGCGTGACCCTCAACCAGCGGGGCGGATGCCAAAGTACTTTTCCCATCAGCTTCATTGGCCAAATATTTTACCAGTTAAGAACAGACCCTAACCTATCATTTAATTTATATGGCTCAGCCCCTAAAAGACTTTTTTCTTCATCTTTAACATGAACAAAACAATGTTTCTCAAAACTTCAAATGAGTAGTGGCAAAGATGTACATTGAGGCTACCGTCTGCAGTTGGTTCACGTCAAAGGCATCTGCCCTGTGCATGTTTAGCCTGACTTGCTACAGGTCAGAATGGGCTGCAGCTCTCCCCATTGAGATCTGGGGGTATTTTTTTCTTTTTGGGGTGGGGATAGTCTTTTTTGTTTATGCACCATATTAACATTAAACATAGCTGACTACCCAGTTCATGTTAGATCTGCCTGATGCCAGTTGCAAAGGCTTGAGGATATACAGTTATAATCCCTAGTCAACCAAAATCATCAGTTATGAAACAAAATACATGTTTAATCATGTCCAGAGGACAGGACTAACTAGAGCATGCATTACTGATTAAAGGGAGGGTCTTTCCCATTTCTGTCTCCCTCTTCGTGAATAATATCATAAACACAGGTTTGTTACTGGTGAAGCCCTCAGAGCACACTTTCCTTTTAACTGCTAAAGTTAATCTACCAAGATGACAGAAAAACTGGAATCTGAAGGGCACTGAACTCTACATATCAAAGGGCATCGAGGTCTCTTTGGGGATACTTTCATCTCACGAGAAGCAGTCATTGTCAGAGTACCAACGTACAAAAGCGCCCCAGCCCCCACAAAAGGCAGGTATCACCTGCCTAGTGAAGTCTGTAGTGCTGGCAGTTATTTTAACATGAAAACTTGGCCACCCGTAAGAAAGAGAGAGGACTGACTGACTGTTTGCTTGCCTTGTGTAAAAGCAGACTTAGGAAGAACTGTTCTTTTATAAATTTCATTTCTAGACTAGTGTGTTGACTTGTTTGAGAAGGCAGAAGAATAATTACTCTCATAGAACAGACTGCTGGCTGATTAATATAATGATTTATTTTTTGCCAAATAAATTAAGAAGTGCATGATTTCAGAAAATATTATTCTTGAGCAAATAATTAAAAGCAAAATACCTGTCTTAGTCAGAAACTGCTGCTAGCTGCAATTCAATTAAGTTGTCCAACCCAGTCATTAACTCTATCCTCGAACAAAGCTGGTGCTCTATAGAGCAACCCACTATTTTGGAAAAAGTTCAATGATCTGAGTCATTCTTATATGCACAGCAAAGAGACTAGGATAATTCTAAGATAATTGCATTACCTTTGCTTTTTTTTTTTTTTTTTGCATTAAATATCTACACTCTGGTATTCAGTAAAACCCTGAGAGCATAAAAAGTGATAACTACTCTCTGCATTCGAGACACAATTTTCTTTCCCCATGCTCACTGACAATTTTCAAATCCATAAGTTAGGAAACAAACCTATATAAATATTTTGTTATATAATTAAATATATAAGTATTGAAGTTCTTTTGCTAAAACTTGACACAAAGTGATTACAGTCTGTTTCCTTAACAAGTTTCTATTTCAGTTTTTTATTTATTTAATAGTTACTCAAAAAGGCCACTCTAATTGAATGTGAATTTTAGCCCACTTTCAGACTACTACTTTGATAAAAAGTTGTCTTTCAACATTTGTTCCCACTAATTTCTTCCCAACACAGTTAATTTAGATCACCCTCAATTAATCTGGCTTGACCACTGCGAAGACCTATGGTTGTGCGTATGAGATCTCATAGCCTGAGGCTGCCGTCTTCTGATTTGTAACAGCAGGAAACATTTAAAATTACCAGTTCCAGTGCCAGGTTTCTCTTGTAGCAGATACCAATCTGTTGATTTTTAGACTCTAGATTTCAGATTATAGTACACATACAGAGTTTACAGAACCAATGCCTACTATTGAACCTTTTGATTGAGGCCAAGGATTTTTATAAATACCAGCAGCACCACAAAAATGGAAACTGACACAAACAGCATTTAAAGCAGGCCTAATTTTATCTGCATGAAAAATATGATTAATATTAATGTCTGTGCCTGCTTACTAACACAGTTTTAGAAACCCACCACTTTTAATAAAAAAAATTATGAAAAATAAAGACAGCCAACAACCCGTGACTGGAATTATTTTTAAAACCACTGTCCTGATATCTTCCCTACTGTCATTTACACAGACAGCATGCCCTGATTATGCTATAACGACACATTATTCCTAATAAGATTCATTTGGCAGAACCAGAATTTAATTAGTGTCTTTAAAACAGATCTTAGGTGCAAACAGCTTTTAAATGGAATAAGGACTGCTGCTTAATTTAAGCATGTATATGTTACTACAGAAATCAATGTTCGTGTGCTTTACTAATGACTTGCATGCCATGTTTAACACAAGCCTTTCTTCCGAGAAAGTTTCTTCTTTCATACACCAAGGACTGAATTCATATCACCTCATTTAGCCATCTAAAATGATGTATGTCTTCTACAGAATAATCATCTAGACCATTTTCATAGTGGAGATGGAAAGACATATCCACAGGCAACCAACTCATCCAGCCTATTTTGAATGTTTGTAATAGAACAGGACAAGTCACTTTCTGTAATATCGGCCTCCTTCCATGGACTACAGAAGGATCCAAGAAACAATCCTGGACAAGTATATTTTAGATGGCCCTACGTAAGACGTGTGAATTGTATTTACTGAATCTTAGCCTGGTCTGAGGGGAGGGGGAAAGGTGCCAATTCCTATGACAAAAGACAAACAGGTAGGCTCTTACCTGGCAACAACAGGTATTTTGGTTTTGGAAATCACTAATTTATGCTGTGGTATCACCAAGGTGCTCCTGCATAGAACAAGGCTTCTCTGCTCTAGGTGCTGTATAAACAGAGAAATAAATGTTATTTCCTGAAAATTACATATTCAGATAAAAAGAAAATGAGAATTGCTTTAAGATACAACCAAAACTTGTGTTATTTCACAACAGCCTTGAAACAATACCTTAACATTTCTGTAATAAACTCTGGACAAATCTTTACAACCACCAATTGTATGGTGCATAAAATACGACTCTCACCATTAGCCAACTATTAAATACTGGTGAAGTAAATCTTTTTCCTAGAGGTATTGTTAAGAGAAAAGAGACTTTCTGCTAAAAAGGTCATGGTACTGCATTCCTGAGTCTGGTAAAAACTCCACTGAGTTCAATAGCTGTTTTGCCTGAATACTGATGACAAGATTTGTGTTTCCGCTTTTCCCATCTGAAACTTGTGCTTCAGTCATTGTGTCATTTTAATGGTCTTGTAATGGGAAGTCTCTCTAGGTTTGGATTAGTTGCTTCCTACAGTAATCTCATATTGCTGAAGCATTATAATTGCATAAACACAGTTTCCACATGCTAACGTCGCATTTTTTTTGATTCAGTAAGCACAGATGGTATTAGCACAGATTCTCTCTAGACTTGTATGGGAATCATTTTATTGCCATTACATTACAATGTGAGATTACAGCGACACTAAATCCAGATTGCTGTGACACAAAATTTACAAAAAAAAGCAAGAAGAATGGCTCAATAGGTATTTATTATATTCAGAAAAAGTTAAACACAGCTGCAATTTAGAAACAAGGGCTGCCCTGGCTGCATCAAGAGCACTGTAAGTGCGTCTTTCCTTTATAACCATGCGGTCCTAGGAAATGTGACGTAGTGCAGGTTCGCTGTATATTTACAGATGGAGGAAATCCTTTGAGCATTCAGTTCTACTGCGAGCAACCTCTACAGAGCATGGAAAAGCCCCAAATTAGATATATATGACACATCTGTAGTAAATTACCATTAGCTAGTCTATGCTGTGTTATCTCACCATTCCCTACATGTAAACATTTTGCAATGAGTGAAAAAGTTAGCAAAACAAAGGAAGAGGAAAGGCAGAGGGTAAGAGAACATGTGTAGACTATGTCAGAAAGAATTAAAAAAATTAACTTCTTTCTCTCTTCCCCCATGCTTCTGCCAACTCTGTAGAGGTTTACGGGGTGGAAGGAACTCAATACTGCCAGCACAGTTCTTCTTCTTCCCCACCAGACAAGCAAGTTTTCTAACTTCTCTGACAGATGGGTGCCAGATCTACTTTACCTTCTTCAAAAATTTATTCACAAGCACTAATTACAGGACAAACAGGCCTGAAACCCAGCTTTCTCTCATACACTGGCTTAAAAAAGCATGGCTTTTTTGCTCGTGCACAGCGTCAGGGAAGTGCAGCTACAAGGGGCTGCAGAGCAGAGTCCACCACAACAGGCTGGGTGAGAGCAGCAGTAGGAGTGAACTTGCATCTGCTCCAGAAGGACAGATACAGGCTCACCTGTCATTTAGCCCAGCAATTCCCTCTGCATCAATGTCTGCAAAGGTGTCCAACAGCCTGCAACGCTGTACTCCTACACGGGCACTCTCACAGCACCACTCATGCCTTGACTAAAGCTCTTCTCAGAGAGGAGGGGGACACTTACAGTGCCTCTCTCCTACAAGAACTCCTGTCTAACCCCATACAAGCATATGTTGCAGCTCTTCCTTTAACGGGGCACCTGCAGTTTCCCATCTTCGGGTGGCTATATTTTCATGGAGCAAGTAAGAACCTCACCATTTCAGATACCTGTACTCTCTCGACTGGGTAGAAATTGGCCAACAGATTCAAAACCTAGAGAACTCTTGGCGGAAATATTTAAAAAGCATCACCTATCCCTACCTTGCTGCCTTTTTTCCTGAAACACACTGTCCTGCAGATACTCAGAATGGTGGGTTAATGCAGCGGCCTTCAACGACCTACCTCTGGTCCCATAACCATTCAGAAACATAAATTTCCTTAAGAAGCCAAGCTAAAAGAAACACTAAATATTGTTTTTTATTAGATTTTCTATACATGCTTTGAACAACCAGAAAGCTTTTACACTACAGAAGTGAGAAAGGATACTGGAAGTAAGACTTTATATTAAGTTACAATACATCCTATGAAAAAATTCAGGAGAACTCTAGCCAAGCCTTATGTAATCCTACAATAATAAAGAAAAGTCCCAGCAAAATATGCATGCACACACACCAGAGCAGTTACATTGCTTGAGTGGCACTGGCAATGTTCTACAAGCTAAAAAAAAGTTACTTAAATTGTAAGAGAAATTTAAACACTATTACACATATGTGAAAGGCCAATATATTGATTCACTGCCCTCAGAACCTCCAAAAAGCACGCTTTGGGGAAAGGACCTGGGCAAGTGAGAAGCAAAGCTTTGAAATGTTCACCTGAAAGGGTAAGTGAAAATTTTCACGGTGTACTCCCCCCATTGCTCAGCTAGTGGCAGACAGACAGACCTTCCAGCTTCTCGTGGTTTGAGGGTCACATTCTTGCTCTAGCTAGACTTTGAGCCAAACATACATAAAACAGGTTTCTTCCTTACAGTGGAACAGCCACGCCAGAACGCCAGCCTCTCATGTCGATTCCACAGTATGGCCATACCTTTGGGATCAAAGCAAGCACATGTGACTGGCACATGGCCACGTATGCACACCTACAGTGATTTGCCCCAGAGGCAGAGTTTAAGCCACTCAGTATGTAATACTTTGCACACTTCTTTTTCAATTTGCTTAAAGTTCAAATGTTGTAAGCGCAACAGAGTCAGACTTTTATTTTACCTTATTTCTGTGCAGATAACAGTCTCAAAACCTAGGCTTCTTCGAGCAAAGTCACACTGAAGTTTCTCTTCCTCAGAGATCTGAGACCAACATTCCCATAAGTGGGTTTTCATCAACATCTTTAGAAGAACTTCAGGGGATTTTACATTTTGGGCAGCTTCCAAAATTACTCCTGATAAAAGGTCAGATAAAAATTCTCCCCTGGGGTCCAACATTACATTAATTACATTTTACATGCACACATAGTGTTTTTAGGCCAAAAATCAGGACTGAAGTCACATTACACTATATGCAAATATGGGCTGAGTCCTGCATGCTGATGCATGCATTTGTATTCTTAAGTCTAAACAGAATCATATTTGCTTCTCGTGGGTGCTGCGCTATAAGCACACACTCTCTTTCTCGCTAGGACAACATGATATAGGAAAAAAAGTGTGCTTTTCAGAAATGCTTGTCTTCATTCCCTCTAAACTTCAAATTTGAAACTTAAGCATGCACATAACTACTCTTACTGTTACTTCTCATTGACTTTAATTGGTTTGCTCTCTATTTAAGGTCACATATGCTTAAATATTTTCACATGAGCTTAAACATTTCAGTAAGCATGTTGGACGGAGCATTATCACTCACTTGTGCAGCACCATCACCAAGAGCCACACCAAATCAGTCTATGGATCTTCACATGCAGAACTAAAGAGAAAAGGGATGGAGGTCAAAGGCACCAAAGAACAGACACCACCCTTCTCACCACACATAACCATGCAATGGAAGTGTGATGTTCATTACCACCTCCTACTCAAGACTGGACATTACTAGCTAGAAAATTCAGATGCATGAACCCCAAGGTCAGCTTTGTGGCAGAACATACCAGTTGCTGATGCACTGAGGCCTGTTAAGCCACGCACAGTGGAGAACAGTGTGGAGATGGGGTTTAGTGCCTCATTCAAGATCACAGACCACAGCAACTGGGATAAGCAGGGACTTCCAAAAAACCACTTTCTTTAATAGTGAACGGTGGCTTTAGATACGCGGAACTAAATTCAGTTTCCCAGTACTGCAAACAACTGTATCCCAAAACTTGCACTCAATCTGGAGACCCACTGGAAAAAAAATACCCCAAGAAAAGCCTTCACAGTTTCAACTGTGACTGTTCTGCTATGTCTGTGTGAGGAAATGGAAGCCATATGCTCTTCTCAAGGTCCGCTTCTGCTCTAATGAGAAACTAGCCCACATAAGACTAGTTAACGTGAGACAAGTGAAAGCTTAAAGCTGATGGGTGTAACTTAAAGAGTATCTTTTAACTTAGAGACTGTCTTTATAGAGTCTGCATACTTTGGCAGGGGTCAAAGGCAATGACCTCTTGCTTGTACAACTCCTGGAACTAAGTTCTTATCCGCAGCTGGGCACAATACTGAAACAGCAGGAACAACCAACACACACAAGCTGACAAGACTGTCAGGTCTCCTGCCTATCCTTCTGCTTTCTTTCCAGGTATTGCTGAATCTTCAGTCTTAACAAGAACTGGACACAGAACCCTGCCACTGTTTTGTCCTTTTGTACCACAGAATGTGATCTCACAGTATTTCTGAGAGAAGATACAAACTCAGTACCTTTGTCCTGGAAACTATTAATTATCTGGGTATTTTTAAAATCTTTGCTACCCAGTCTGAAGTGAGTAACACAGAGTCAAGTCCTGCAATAAAGTTTACAACCCTCAAGAGTTCGAGCAGTAAGACCACTTGAACATTTCCCAACCCATCTGAAAATGACCCATCTGCCAGAAGGTATGCAAATGACAGCAAAGAAAGAGTTACATTCCTTTCATTTAGTCGTCATTACAGAGACTCAGGACAGGGCAAAGACAACTGTGGAATAAAACAATTTTCTTTTTACACTTTGAGGTAAGACGTGAGATCCTGAAAGAGCAGAAAAAGAGAGAGTACCTCAGCAGGTAACATACCATTCTTCTTTGGTCCTCCTTCCTCCGCAGAAGTTACTTCAGGAAAAATCCCGTGACTTTGGCTCCATGCAAAACTAAGGTTTCAGAATATCTTTGAGAAGAGTGATCCTACATGTTTCTGAGATCCAACTGAAAATTTGTGATTTACTTAAAACTGTCATGTAAGAGATGATGGTGGTGGTCATCGTCTTTCTTCTTACTTTCTTCTTCTTACCCAAGTAGTTAAATACTCCTGAAACATATCCCAGCCATTGCTAGGACAAAAAGCCTTTCTTGGATTGTTACCCACATACATATTAATATCAGACCAAAGACATGGCCACTGCTTAGAAAATTCTGAGGAAGTTTTTTGATTTGTGACCAGAAAATGATGTTAAAGCAGAAGACCTACCTTACCAGTTTTGAGAACAAGATGAAATTTCTTTTTGAACTAGTAGGATAGGACACTCCCTTTCCCTTCCAATATAGCTGGTCATGCAATGACTTGTATATTCTCCAGAAACACAGAAGACCTAAGTTCAAAACTGCTCTGAATCAAACCAGGGCCTTGAACCTTAGGTTTCCACAATCTAGATGGATTTCTAATCCTCCCCCTACCAGACAGGTGGCCAGTCTGATGCAAGCAGAAGTCCCCTTTCTCTGTTTTCATGAAACCTTAAGAAGTCGTGGTTTCAGCTTACTAAAAAATGAACCTTGTTCAGTATTTCAAGTTTTGAAAGATGGAAAAAAGTATTTTGGATCTGCATCAAGTGAAATAAGAAATAAAATCCACAGAATGTTCAGAGAAACAGTCCTTCAATAAACACAGAACTCGTTGGTGCCATATGCTCGCTATACACTGATCTCTGTGTGTGAGGAGCAAGCTGACGGCTCCCCAACCACAGAGGGAAGCAGTGACACTTGTCCTTGCTCTGTCATGCATTAATTTAGTAAGTTAGCACTGGTCACCTATACGAAATGTAATTAAGCATCTGAATGCTACTGTTGCCACCTTTGATTATAACTACAAAAATAAATGTGATGATGGTGACATGATGGCAAATATTATGTCTGTTAAATTTCAAAACATGAGAGGCATTCATAATAATAAATGACACTTATGTAGTCTTTCATGTAACAATCCCAAAGTACCTGACAAAATGATACAAAACTACCTATCACAAGCATCGCTTCACCCATCACTGCAACACAGCCCCCAGCAGAAAGAAGGCAACAACCTTTAAACACTACAGAACATATTATGACAGAGGGCATCAAATACTGTATCCAATATAAAGCACAGGGGAATTCCAGACAAGCAAAACACAATTTTCCAAAAGCAAGTGACCTCTGACTAAAAGTCTGTTTCATTCAAGAGTTATCGCAAGCCTCTAGCATACAGAAGATACCATCCTTAACAACAGACATGCCTAAAAAAAGAATTATATGTACAAGTTTCTTAGAGATCATATATACTCATTTGCTAGGCCAAAAGATGCTCGTTTGAGTTCCTCACCAACAGGAATTGCAAGCTTTAACTCGGGGCCACATCACCACAAGACATGCTGCAGAGGGGCTGTCAAAAACCCAAGGCCACTGTCGGGCAGCGGCTTGGGTACAGCGCTGAACCCCACTTGGCAGAGGGGACCCGGACCTCCCTCGCTCAGAACCAGCACTCCTCTCCGCAGCTTGCCAAACTGGTGCAAGGGGAGGAGAAAGCAGGGCGTCTGCTGCAATTGCGTTCTGTAAAGGGCAGCACACCTCAGGCCACGGAGAAAATGTGTGGTGTCTGGATCCCAGCAAGGCTCGCAGGCAAGTCTGGAGCTTTGCGGTTGAGCCTCGTCAAGCTTAAGCAACTCTGGAAGCATCTTGCAGAGGGCTGCGGGTGCTTCCAGATGGAGAGGCAGCTGAAGGCAGGCTTTGAAGGTCCCAGTTTTGGATTGAGGCGTTTGTTCCTTCATAGAGCCACCTTCAGGGACTGACGGGAGAGGAGTACTAGAGAGGATGTAGTTCCAATGTTTAACTTGTTATGACTGTACAAATATTAAATACCAGCACTAATAATAGCAGCGTAGCTGCACTCGCACAGTGAAGCCGGACGGAGCTGGGGGTTACTCTGCTGATAACTATCATCCGATCCCGTGAAATGCTTTCCCAGAAAGGAGCCGGTGTTCATCACCTCAAGCTCCAGACCCGCTGCGGGTCTCCCTGCAGGAGCCCTGCCTGACCCAGCGCCGCTCTCCGGGCCGCGGCCTCCTCCCGCCTTCCGCCGCCGCTCCCCCTCACGCCAGCGGTCCCCTCCGCCGGGGCTGCACCCGGGCGGGCCGGGCCTCGCCTCAGCGCCCTGATCCGCGCGGGTCGGCGGCCCCCAAGCCCCGGCACCCAGACCTGCGCTCCCCGCCGCGAAGCGCCGGCCCGCCCGCCTCAGGCCTCCCGGCGCGGCCCCAGCCCCAGCCCCAGCCCTGCAGCCCGCGACGCGCGGCCCTTAGCCGCGGCCGCCGCGTCCCGCCCTCTCCGCCTCAGGCCCTCCCGGGCAGGGAGCAGCTCTCGCCCCTCAGCTCCGGCGGCGTTTCGCGGCCCGGGCGCGAGGCGGGCCGAGGGCATTAAGGGCGAGCCCGGGACGAGTCTGGGCCGCGGGAGAGCGCGGAGCGGCTCGGCGGGCTGAGGAGCCGCGCCCCGGGTCCCCGCCGCGCCTGCCCGCTCGCTCACCCCGCGGGCAGGACCCTCCGCCGGCAGCACGACAACCCCACCGGCCACGGCAGGGCTCCCCCGGCCGCCAGCCCGCCGCTCCCGCCCCGCTCGGGGCGGGACTTCCCCGCCGCGGCCCGGCCCCGGGGACGGGAGCGGGCGGGGGAGGCGGGGGGAGCGGGCAGGGTGCGAGGGCGGCGGGGACCTGGGAGCCCGGGGCGGGCCGGGCGAGCGGCAGGGGAGGGGAGCGCTGCCCCGCTGGCTCCCCGCGGGCAGCCGCCCGGCTCGGTGCCCGCGGTGGGCCCGGCGCTGGGCCCGCTCGCCGCCACCCGCGGTTCGCGCTGCCCAGAAGCCCGTTCCCGCGGAGTGCGGGTCAGCCGTGTTTCGGGCCAGCGCTGGCTCCAAGTGCGAATGAGAGCCGGTGGATGCGAGCATCCTGCCTGTCCTTGCTCCTACCCCCTGTTTGCACAGCGGGGAGGAGGCTTGGATCCACTGAGTCATTTTGGGGGGTTGGGAGATGGCGCCGAGTGCTTGGGCTTGCGAGAAGCAATATTTTCTCATTTGCCCTTGCAATGCAGATAACAGGGAAGGTTGAAGAGGCGCTTCCCAGTACTCACAAACAGGATGAGAATGGCAGAAATTCTGGATAAAAATGCAGGTGCAAAGTATGAAATGAAACCAGAGCTGACACCAAGTTCTTACACTTTCCACCGAGGACCTCAGAAGTGCCTTACTTCCCTAAGGCTCGCAGCATCCAGCGTGGTACTGTTACATTTTATAGAAGGGTGAACAGGTGCTGGCAACACGACTAGCAAAGGCACAAAGGGCGGTGAACTCCTCCAGCCCTCGCACACAGCCAAAGCTGCAGCAAAGCCGCCCTGTGCGCTGTGCAGACGTGTTGCCTGAACAGGGGAAGGAGAGCTCAGGCTTTTCTGGGAGAAGTCCTTGCTGTTCTCGTTGCTATCCATTCTACTTTGACTCCTTCCCAGTCCCCATTCGTACCAGGCTGGGGCCAGCAACGGCCCTGCATCCCGCTGTGCAGAGCCCCAACCTGCGCTCAGCGCGGCAGCACGGTGCCTGCAAATGGATTCTGGTGTGCCTGCCTTTAATATGGCTGTTCATTGCCTGGGGGAGCTGGATCCTAGCTTTTATTCAGATCCCAGATAATCCTGTGATGCAGAAAGTGAGTGGGCAAAACTAGAAATGAAAGCCAATGCATGCTGATGCTCAGGCCTTTTATCATCCGTCTTACAGGGAAGAACAAAAGTGGAGGTAGTGGATGAAAAATGAGGAGGGTGCAGAAGCATACAACTTTAGAGAGGTAGGAGGTAAGAGAAAGTTGTGCTTTTATGAAAGTGATGGAGAAATGGAATTTTGGCTTAAAAAAAAAAAAAAAAGAAAGAAAAAAAGCATTGTGAGAATACAAAACCTGAGGGGCAGAGTCCACAATGACTGTGATATTGGTGCGGGGAGGGCTTGACCTTTAGGATTTCAACTGGAGAGGAAATTAATGCCCAGTAAGGGAAAGTAAGGATGAAGAAGGTGAAGCAAGTGAAATGCTTGGGATCTTTCCCATTAGCAGCCAGTCACCACATATATGCAGCAGTGATTAATACAGATAGACGGCTAGAGCTAAGCTGCTGGGATGGTTCCAGTTGTCAGCATCACTTGTTTTTATTTGCTTCTTATATGAAGTCAAGTGAGTATGGGTCCTGCAAAGATTAAGTGGAGATATGAAAGCCTGTCATTTATAATGCCTTGTATTTCAACATGTTCATAGTGCTGGGCAATCAATGCAGGAGAAATTATGTATGAGAGCTATGTTAAAAATAGTCATGCAATGCTTTATGGGACATCATTTGTCACTGGCCATATCAAACCTGTTTTGAAGATTTGCGATGAATTTTACATAAGGCCTGCACTTCTACATCTCTTTTGTGTTTTAAAATATAAAAGCAGTATTAAAACTTGGGTAGGTACAAAGTAAAACCATATTCAATCTGCATTTTTACACACACAGAATGAGCTTCTCTTTAAAGCAATCTTCAGTATGTCCAAATCAAAGTAAGGTACTATATTTTTATTTTTTATGTCCTTGACTTCAATCTGCTACAAAACAGAGGCTTGTAAACATAAAGTAATGAGACTGTCTCGTTCAGACTACATGTGTAGTGAAGAGCGAAAACAAGTCAGCAGCTGGCAGAGTCTATACATATGACGCTGTATTCACAATTTAGGTGATATACAACCTTATGTAATGTATCTGGCATTTGTATCCCCTTTCCCAAGTCTGAAAACCAGGCTATGGGCTTCCTAGAAATATTGAATTCGTTACCACATTAAATGGCTCATGAAATTGGGGGAAACAAAACCCCCCCCAAAACCCCTCAGTTATGTTGCCATCAGTGGCAACTGTCGGTAACATCACAAACTGGAATATCCATATTGCATGGTTCAGAAACAAGGACCAGCAGTTTAATATTAAAAAAAGAGATGTTCTTTATTTTGCCAGGTCTGCAATAAAGAAAAGCTTGGTGTCAGCTTTTGTAGAAGTTACAGTCTACTCAGGGCTAAATAACAAATAACTCCTGTCCTTTTGTCCACCTCCGTCACGCAGTTACCAAAAGGGACACTGAAGCCAACGACTGATCCTTTTCCCATTTGGGACACTCTTGTAAACTGGGTCCACTATATAACAGTAGACACAAAATAAGAACCAGATACTTGCAGTGCATGAGCTGCAGTAGCATCTCTTCTCTTTCCAGGGGCAGAGGAAGAAGAGAGCAGACCAGTGAGTGCGAGGCCAGACCTGATGCAAGGGAGTGCTCTTCAGGGTGACCTAGAGGGAAGTGCCATAAAGGGGCCATACCCAGAGGGTGCACAGAGGTACCCAAACCCGCGTGGGATTTCCCAGCACAGAGAAGCTGTGACAGCCACTGCAGCCCAGGCAGCTGTGGAAACAGCTGAGCCGCTGCACCGGGACCCTGGGGGCCGAGTGGTCCTCCTCCAGCCTGAAATCTTCTGCTCAGGACTCAGTTACTCAGGTGTTACAGAAGATATAAAAACCATTCAGTGTTTTAGTTTACTCAGAGAGCAATTGAAAATGCATACACAAGCTTAAATGCAGTATTTTTCTTCTTTGAAACAAGCCACTTTGGGGGGGGGGGGGGGGCGGGGCTGTGGTAACAGTGAAACATTATAGCATTCACTAAGCCAACTAATGTAACTGGAAAAACAAACTTCCAGGCACAAACAAGCACTTCTTCAATATGATGCTGTATATGAGTTTTTCTTCTGGTATGACTTGACAAGAGAATTCCAGTTTGCTTTAATAAAAATTAGTGACTGAACACCACAGGTTGCTATTATTCTTTCTTCAGAAAGATAATAAGCAAGGAAAGGAAAAAGAGGCAAAGTGTAATTTCAAGCAGTATTTATGCAAGGGTCATTGCAAACATAAGCATTTGCACGTGCCGTTGAGAAATGGGAAGTATCACTTGCGCACATGTACAATACAATACAATACACAATTTACATGTTGGTAGCATGAATAAATAGGAACCCCAGAATGTAAAAAACACCACAGAGAAAATTCATCCAGCAAGGGTAAAATATGCAAAATTTACTGCTTCAGGGAAACCCTTTATTGATCATGATAAAAAGCCCCCCCCCCACCTTTCAAAGCGATTCCATAAATTGAGAGGGTTAGAAAGAATAATTTGCTTGTCAGTCTGGCATACGCCTGTTGCTCTTAACTGACAGAACAACAGACAAGAGTCCTTCAGTTCATGCAGGAGATGAACTGTATGGTAAGTAGGGTTTTAAAAGCAACCATGACTGTTTGCAAGGGGCTTCAGCCATGTCTTTTTTGTTCAGGAAGGGGTTTTTTGGTTAGCAGTGTTATTCAAAGATGACAATGGCTGTTCTTGAAAAATTCTGATGTGCTGCAGATGAATGTACCAGTTTGAGTGTTAAATTGCAGGTCCTCCAAGGAGCAAATAAAAATTGGAAGAAGTAGGCAATACATAATACTTAACTGGAAATAACACAAAGCTATTCATTAACAGCAAAAGTAAATATGTCTCTGAAGAATACTAAGTTACGGTTTTCTGAGGCAAAAGGCAGGACAATGTTGACTTTGACTAAAGACTTACTTAATCGTACATTCTTAGTTATTATTTGAGCTAGTGGAGGGTATTTAGAAATAGCCAAGCTAGGATGATCATTAAGAAAGTTTGCAGAATTCAGCTTTAATATTATTTCAGAGTGCCATTTCTCTCCTTATATTCAGAATTAATGTCTGCTTAACATATATGGAAATAATGAAGAAGAAAATAAATTACTTGCTATAACTGAGAAAGATTGGAGGACCAAGCACCTCTAGAATAAGCCATAGCTTTCCAGCCATTGAATACAATTCTCTAAGCACCCTCATCTATTTTTTCTTTGTCTGACTAGGCTGGAAACTCTAAGTGGGTTATATGATGGTACCTCTCCTGTTATCTTGTTGATTAATATTTTAGGAGGGTAAGTATTTAAGTATTTTCAAGCTTTTGTTTGATCTGAAAAATATCTTTTTTTTTTTTTTTTTTTTTTTTTTTTTTTTTTTTGTCCCGGAGAGCAGTATGCAGATAAGTATTCCTGGGAGTCTGTAAGCTTCTGAGGTATTTTCAGCAAAAAGTGCATGTTCACTTTCTGAGTTAAGAGGAATTTTTTCAAAGACCTGTACATAAATCTACTCGATCTAGATGACAAGTGACTATGCAGACATTTTTTAAGAAAATGACAGGTTTACTAGTCACATATAATCTTAAACTGCAGATGTCTTACTGTTAATGATTACACAGCAGAGGAACAGAAGAAGGAGCGGAATGAAATCCCCGGTTGTACTGCCAGAGTGGAAGATGGGACGATGGGGCAATTTGCATAATTTATAACGGGCTTCTGGTTGAGAGCAAAAGGTTCCCAAATAAACATTTCCATCTCTTTTCAAGAAATAAAGATGTGACTTTTAGAAATAAGGAGTGACTTTTACTGTTTCAGTCGCTATTATTGACTTCAATATCATTTCATAGTACTATGTGGAGGAATTTTGGAAACAACTTCTGCTTTTTTTCTGTTTCTAGCTCAGTCTAGGATGACTTCATTCAGTAGCACAAAACTCAAGCTTATTTCTGCCAGTGATCAGTGATAACACACATGAGTAAACCAAGAGTGGTCACTTCAGCCTGCCACTTTACCTTCATTCTTTTGATAAATCCCAAGAGCTGCAGATAAATTACTTTGATACCATCTGTACTTGCAATTAGTACCAAAGTTACAAATATCTTTGTGTAGATGTAATTGAGGGCAAAACTTGAGGCCGTTAGATTTCAATTCACTGTACAAACACAATTTCTTCCAGTTAGTTGCCACCTTTTAAACTTTATGTCTTTAGTGAGAGAAACTGAGAATGAGAAAACTCCTTCATGAGGGGAATTGAAATGGAGATGGCTCTACAGGCTCAAACTAAACCATAAAGGGAGGCTAGACTGTTTTATTTTCCCACTAACTCACTGGATCAAATCCTATCTCCTTAAATCAATTCCCTACCTCCCATTTCTTTATTGCAAACAAGATTTGTCCTTTATAGCCTCAAATTTCCATTGCTTAGGAAAAGACCTTTGAAGGTCATGAGATTGCTTATGTTTAAGAAAAGATAAAATTTGGCTTACAAGCCTTTGGCTTGTTTGCTTAAAGCACATTTCTATTTTGTTTAAATGTGTTTCTCTGCTAATTTGGGCACAGAAAGATGCTGTTAAGTAGTGTTCTTTAAACCTAGGAGCGAATTTAGGGGCATGGGATCAGGTCTTCTATACCCCATCCTCTAAGTAGTCTTTTTTAATTAGTGAGGAGAACATAGCCCTTGTTCTGTCCAGACGGTTGTTGAATTATGAACATTATTTAATAGAAGATACAACTGATGGCAATTTAGAAGCATATGAAGATAACATGAAACATCCAGGCTGCTATCCAAAATAGAACAGATGGGTCTGAAATTGGTTAATGCCCGATCAAGGAAAGCTCAAGTATTTGTGCTTATTAATGCTATCTAGGTTACCCCTAGCGATCACGATGCATCCATGCATGCCTTAGCTTGCCTGTACTTTGCACTAAGCTAATCTGATCCAAAGAACTACCCAGACAGCAAAGGAGTTATCACACGATGCCTTTAAGCATTTCCCTGTTGAGTAAAACTTCGATATATCTGTCTCCAGCCATCCACATCCTAAAAGTTTTATTTGTGATAGCTTCTTTTTTTAAACTTATATTATTGGTCTATATTTTTTCACAAGTAGAGTTTCTTTATTTTCCCTTCTTGCAGTATGGCCACCTGCTACCACTTCATCTTTAACTGCATCTTCTTGATCTTTTTTCTCACTTGTTCACTTACTCGTTGTTTTCACCTGTCTCTCTAAGTAATACTAAGCATACATCTTTCCATGCTTCAGTGTCCAGCTTCTTGCTCTGCTCTATCTTCTCAGTTTTTGCTCCCTGTCATGGCTCATGAGACACACGCTTCAAAACTATTCTTTTAGAGAAATGAAAGATATTGCATTTTCTCTAGTCTTCCTCTAACTCTTCACTTTAACCTTGATCTTTTCTCTGATTTTTTTTTAATTTTGATATAAATGGATGCATAACACTAGACCAAATAGATGCCTCCCCATACAATGTAATATACTATTATTTCCTTTTTTATTAAAAAAATAATATTCGTTTGTACTCACAGCAAAAACATAATTCAGCTTTAGGCCTTACAGAATTGTGTTTGGGAGATTATGCAACAATTGTTCTGATCCGTGAAATTAACTACCAAACACTAATCTTGATCAGATTTAGCACACTAAAAGGGGATTCAATTAAAAATTTAAATGCCTGAGAGTTTTACTTCTGATTTGTAAAGCTGCAGCTCACTCTTACCCGCCTTTACTATATTGCATTCCCCTAAAACCTGCATCGAGAACAGTAATTTCTGTGTGGAATCCCCTCTTTAATGCCTCTCTTTCTGGACAACATCAGTGTATTTGGAGGGACAGTCTCTCCCACTCCTACTCTGCTGTCATATTTTCAGTCAGTAATGCTGCCGCGATGGTAGGTCTGTAAGTGACCTGGAAGCTCCCCCGGGATCAGATTGCTATTTAAGAATTGAGCCCTGTCAGTTTGCCTACCCTGCCAGGAACTTGCTTTTATCTATGGTAATTGTTTTTAGAGCTGGATAGCAAAGAGGCTCTTCTCTGAGATTCCCATGCTTCATGCTTGCTTGTGGCAGACTAGTTTCACAGCTGCTCCAGCCCATTTAGGAGTCATTTTTCTTTCACCTAGTGGATATAAATCTGCTGCATTCCGCCTACAATTGACTGTCCCTCTGCTTCGCTTTAGGACTTGTCCATTCAGCACTGCTTAATGATCCTGATCCTGCAGTCCCTTGGCGTTGACCATAAGTTGGGTGGGAGAGGGGTCAAGTTTGAGGCTGATTGATAGAAGCAGAAATGACTGCCCCTTTCAAGTCAAACTAGGGTGAGCAATTTCTGCTGGCTTGCTCAATCTAGGATGCAGCTGCAGTCCGTGCTATTTAAAAGCAAATGTTTACAGGAGAGAACCAGTTTTCACAAGGCAAACAATTTTCTGTGGTTCTAACAGATTTTCTAGTTATTGATCAGCACAGCTACTTTTCTGAAAGGGAAAGAAAGAGCTACTGGGGTGAGCAGCAAAGTAGCAGAATTCACACTATATTAATTTGTATGATACCAACTGTGTACTAGATGGTATTGCTTCCAGCCATATTACATAGCTGTAGAAATTTCGAGGCTGACTACTGTCACTTCCAGGCGATATCACGGCAGCTGGGGACTGCTGGAGTGAGGGTGTCCTGGATTTACCTTTTTCCTGCATAATTCCTAGTTGCAAAATTCCTAACAGGGACAAGAATCCAGCTCTGAAGGTAAAAATGTTTCCCTTCTGCCTTGTGCACATCATGCAGGAATTGATGTAGCCATGGGGAAAGGGGAAAACTGACAGCTCTTCAAGAGTAACCAACTGAAGATCAGGCAAACAAATAAAAGGGATTTTCTCATATTGAATGTTGATGGGAGAAGGACAGGACACAGAAAAAATATGTTTTCCATTTTGCCATTACAAGGAGCTCCTTGAGTTTTTAGATCAATATTTTTTTGCTCTTTAGTCAAGTGCCTGCTTTAGACAACATTTTGCATCATTAATTCTCCTGACCCTGCAGGCTGTTGCATGTGGGAAGCCCTGTGCTCCCATGTGGAGCCTCACCATTTTTAGTGGTGTGCTGTGTGGGCAAAGGCATTTCCCCCTGGAGAGAAACTTTCAAGTGTGAGGTGCATTAATCAGTCTTCCCTTGTTTGTGTCCATCTTCCAGGCAAAAAAGGGAAGATAAAAGGTAGCAAAGAACTGAAAGCCACACATACGTCCTCATACGCGTGCAAGCAGAAGTACACATGCACAACAAAGGCACGAGCAGGCATCAAAAGAAGCTATTCTGGTTAATTTTTGTGTTGTCTAAATTATGAGCTGACAGTATCCCCTTGTATCCTGAAACAGTATTCATCAGTTGCAAAATCTCACAGGGAGAGATTTCTCATTTTTCCTGTCTTTTGATTTCTGAGGATAGAGCTACAGTTATTTTATATGTACATTTTTATTTCTATTCATATTTGCTGCTGAATCTTTGTTTTACATCCAGCTGAAGAAAGTCAAGGACAGTTCTCTTTCAGCTGAAAACATTCTTTCTTTAAAAATTTGGCTGCTGTGTTCTTTGATTTGTTGCCTTGCTTATGTTGGACAACATACCAAGTCTCATGTCACAATATTCCTATTATCAAGGGAGTGTTTTTTTCTCCTCTCTCAGTGACAGATAAATCAGAAGAGCTTGCATTTTAGGAGACAAAGCTACAGTTTGCTGTTCTGAATATTATATTAATTATCTCAGACACTGCACTTGGGACACCATACCTGCCTATTTAATTGCCTTGCAGAAGCTGTAAGTCTGAGTTCTTATATTGTCATGCAAATTGTACAATCAGTTACTCCTGTGCAAAGGGGTGTGAAAATTGTACTTACTGAAATTCCTCTTCTTGTTTGTACCAGTGACAACAATCATACATGGAAGCCCGTGTTTACAGAGAGATCATTTTCTGAGCAAAACAGATGGGACAAATTAATCAGAGATAATAGGCACATTTTACAAATTTGGGGCTTATTTTTGTTTCCCGTTTGAAAAGCTACCAATTCAGAAATGTTAACTTGGTATGAATATTTAATATAATTGTCTGTTACATGGGTGCCAGTTTGCTAGAAATATGCAGAGCCAGATCCAGCTACTTGTGTTTCTATCAAATTGTGGCTTCTTCTATTAAATTAGGGGAATACTTACAACTCAGAAACAATGTTACATGCCAGAGTTTTTTAACCCAGCCAGACTCAACACTCAGTGCTTGATGCATAGCAATTTTCCAGCCAGTGGCCCTCAAAACACTATCGAGACGATAAGGAGCCTGGGCATAGCTTCCTTATAGTCATATTACCTGCCTTAAGGACCCTGAGGAGTGGATGCCTCCTTTAACAAGGACACCTCTACACTGATATTAAAATGGCCATTAAATGACTGGAAAACATGATGTTCTGTAAACCAACAGAGCATTTGTTGCAAATTTGTCTAGGTTGCCTTAAATAGATACTTTGTCTAGAAAAGAGGGTACTCGGAGCCTGCCTGCTGCATGGACAGGAGAGCTCTCTCCGTCTTTCTGTTGGGAGCGCAGCGGAAGCAACACACAGTAGGTCAGCTCCAAAATATGTCTGCACATAAAATAGAGTGGAGAGAAAACAGCCATGAAAAACCTGGAAAAAACTTTGTCATTGCCTGTATCTGAACATGATGAACATGAAAAAAAAAAATCTGCTAATATTTAATGGAATGAAGACTGGGATATTACATTCAAAAGAGACTAAGCAGCTGTTCTGAGCAAGCTAAATATCTCTATGACCAATACCATGAAAGCAGCCAATATTATGAAGCACCAAAGAAAGGTGTGACAATATCTGTAGGACTGTTTATACTCCTAGCCATCCTCCCACCAAAAGACCCTATTAAGTCAAGGTAAATTGTACCAACTGCCTTAAAGTGGTGCCTGTCTGTTCTAATTTTTTTGATACAGCAAGCTGCAGCTTAGTGTGATAGTGATTGCACTGACCTATTAAGGCTGAAACTGGTAGGAAAATGCAATTGTCACCTACAGCTTTGTTATTGTGCTGCAACAGAAATATTATTTTCTTGCACCATTCTTGCACGAAAAGGAGACAGCAGTCCGCTCCTTTTGCTGTCCAATTAGGTAACACTGGTACGTTTTGCTATAAGGATGCATTTTAAATGGGGTCCTTTTTAAAATGCATTTGGCAGCCTGAAGACACTACCAGAATAAATTAGTTATGCTTAGTGCTGCATTTGAACAGTACCTTTTCAACTGCTTTGAAAATAGAGTCACTCCACACTTTCAGTGGTTTATCGCCACTCAGTACAACTCGTGTCATTCTGCTAAACTAGGCTGCTGACTTTTACCCACCTAATTTTTTTGTGTGAATTTCATGGTCATGAAAGATGCCAAATTTACAGTCCTAGAGACTTTCCTTTATTTTTCCAGACATTCAGAGTATCAGCAGTGAGAGTTCAGTGTTTGCTACACTGCTCCAGCAGTGTGACATTTAGTTGACCACCCCAATCAAAGGAGAAGGTAATCCAGACTCCTGCAGCCTGGGTCTTTGCCTGTCCTGCTCACACTGCCTCCAAAGGAGGCATTGCAGTGCTGTGTGGCATTCAGAGCTGAAATCGTAGATTTTCTCCTGTCTGCCACATGTTCCTTCATACCAAGTCACTGGATTTTCCTCACAACATTTTGCCAGGTCTGTTGCTTGCTATGGGAAAGCGTTTTGCAAGGTTTGGTTAAAAGTGCTGTACATTGATGGCTATGTAGGCATGAGTTCAACAAGGCAGTTAAACATGGTCCTGCAGGAGACAATGGGCTACCTGTCTTAATTTAAGCACTTTCTTAAGTACTTTATTGATGTCACATTCTCAACGTCCTTTATACTTATTTTACTAAAAGCTCTCTGCTGATAATTGCTTTCACTTAATATTGAAAGTTGTTGGGTGGTGATAAAGTCCTCCTGTAACACTTTATAAAGTAATATAAGTCCAGGACACAGCTTCTGTTTTATGTACCAAAACATGCAGACATCTGAAGGTACAGGATATTTTCATGTGTGTTTGAGTGACTTAAGAGCCAGCATCCTAACTGATAAGCAAATGTTCCCAGTGCAGACAGGACTTCAGGTTCAAAGAGATATATTTTTGAAACCATGATATAGCAGGTGTCAAGCTTTGCTTGCTTCTTCCACTTAGAATTCCATTGTGCAAACTTTACACCTGAGTACTTGGACCATGAACAATTTATTTGAAGATGCCAGTCAAACAGTCAGCAGTACAAATACTCCCAAATGCACCTGTGTTTGATTTTGCAGATACTGAAGGAAACTGGTTTTCAGTGCAGTTGAAAGCCCCCAAATTTTGTTTCTTATTTAAAATTTTGGGGTTTTTTTACATATGCAGTAGGGGCTGGAAGAGGGGCAGCAGGAGGATTTTTCTGTCTTTTCTTTAAAGATCAGCAGAAGCATTTTTAAAACTACAGTTTCAGTGAGCGACCCAGGAAGGAATTATGAGATTATAACATTATCAGTATACTCATGATAGGTTTTTCTCAGGATTTGAGAGTTAGATTCCCAGTCTAGTGATACAATTTGCTCCTATACTTAGTCGACCTAATAACAAATGAGGCCTACAGAGATTTTTTGGATAGAGAAGTGTTAGTGAAGGCACTGCTAAGTCCTCCACCAGCTGACTTGTGAGTCAGTGAACGCATGGGTCAAGAACAGGGAGCGGGCAAGGCAAAGCAGAGCTCAGAGCTCTTCTATTTAATCATTCAGTGTTGCATCAGGAGAGACATTTTTCTCAGGCCATCAGTCTGTTCGCTTTGAGTCTTGGTGTACTGAAGCACCAGGGAATGTGTCTTCCCTCACTAGGAAATGGGACTGGTGCAAACCTACAGAATATATCAGATCTACATTAAAGCAGAATGAAGTATTTGGTGCAGTTTAGTATGCTCATGGGAGCTTGCTTTGGTGTAGCTAACTTAAAGCCAAGGTCTGAGGTCTAGGCTGCTTGTAGTCCTATAGTTTTGAGGGTGTAAGCAGGTGCTATAAATGTGGTAGGTATGTGTTATTCTGTCCAAAAATTCCTGGTAATGGATTTGGATAAAACATTCTCATCTTCAAGTCTTGGAGTATGGTTTAGTATCGATGTGCACTGTTAAATAGCTCTTGGGTTTTGGATTAGAGCTGTCTGTATTTTGCCATTAGGCATGTGATGCAAGAGCATGTAAATCAACTTGGCATCTCACAGTAGGAAACGTGCTTCATTTAAGTTAAACCTATGCCCCTAGTGTCTTTCCATGGCAGTCTATTAAAACAGGGATGTTTTCTGTAACGGGGGGAGCACACACAAGCAAATGGTCTCATTTGTGATACAAAAATGTAGACACAATTAACTAATAGTAGCTAAAATATGAAATAGCTCAAGAAACTTCCTCTCCTGAAAACAAATTGGCATTTTGGGTGTTATCCAGCTCATTCTAATGTGGTTTCTCATGACAAGTCTGTTTCCTTCTCCCCTCATAATACTCTCATTTTATATCTCTTTGTATAAAATATCTGCATTTCAGATGTCTGAGAATCAGTGGATGCTGACAAAGAGGATTTCCTAGATACCTTAGACCAAAGGTTTAGTTCCTGCCCTCATAATATACTGAACACAAACAGTGTTTACCTTTTCTAAATCTCTTGTTCTTGAATATGTTTATAATTTTTTTTCCTTCATGTGATCTCTCCTCTTAAAGGTACTTAAACAGAAAAAAAAAGAAAAGAAAAGAAAAGAAAAGAAAAGAAAATACCTTTTATCGCATAAGATTGTTTGAAGCAAGAAAGCTGCAGAAAATTCTCTTATATGCAATATACATTATACAAAATTAGTTTATATTTCAGGAGCCTTAGTCATTGTGCTTCCCAGTGCAGCTTGTAATGAGGACATATTAAATAATTAGTGGTAATTGCATGCTGAAATAATGCTATGTACACATTAACATGAGTCTGTTTAGGCCATAGACACACAGACTTTATAATTGCTGTCTGAACAAAGTTATAGTCAAAGTTATGGATGATACTGGTTTGCAGATACTGAGATATTGTTCAGTAGCTATAGGCTGAATATTTCCAAAACAACATGAACTTTCTACAGCTACATTTTTTAAAAAAGGGAGTGCCCCTGAATTTGCTAGATTCATCACAGAAAACGGCTTTTAGAGATTCATGAGTTTTTCAGAGTAATGTTTTTTCTTCATAAAATTTTGGTTTTTTTAAAAAAGGAAAACTTTACTTTTCACACAAGACATAAAACTGTCAACATTCACAATTGACCACTTCTCATAACAATTTGAACTTTAAACTGAAATTTAAATTTGAATTTTAAACTTGAAAAATAAACTGCAGAAGGTGAGATCGACGTTACCTGTATTACCAAGAACTTGGCTACTTAGTAAGTCTCACAGAATAATTGTAAATGGGAAAATAATTATCTGGCAGGAACAAGGTATCTGTTCTTGGCTTGTTGCTGTTCAATTGTCTTGCTAATTATTTTTGAACAGTCAGGCTAAAATTTACAGATAGATACAAAAATCACAGTCGGATAAATTATATATGCTATGCTTACCTGAAGAACATACTCTTTAAGTTCATCCCCATACGAAGACTTATACCTAGACTCAGAGAAAGTATTGATAAGGCGAGGGTGTGATTCAGTAATTCTGAAAATGACATAGGAGTCACAGCAAACAATCAAAAGAAGCTGAGTCCCCAATCTGATGCTGTAGGCAAGACAGCAATGTCATTCCTATGTGCTTACACCTGCCAATATCAAAAAGAAGGAGGAAGACGGAATTACCTCAAATCTATAGTGACAGTGACTCAAGTCTTATTTCACCATTCCTTCCCATCCTTCCCTTTTCACAAAGGATACTGAAAAACACAAAAAGAGATCTGGGAAGAGTTACAAGAAAGAGTCAAGGAAAACATGAGAAGAGAGAGACCCAAAAAGCTCAGTCCATTAGTTTTCAAATATTGTTTATCAAGGGTAAGATTGAAAAATATGATCCTTATACATTAAGAAGAGGCAGCTGGTTGTATATGCTCTTCATCTGAAAAGGTAAAAACACTGAACCTGAGCTAGACAAACTCAGATTAGAAATGATACTCTGTTGTTTAACAAGTAAGAGTAATTAATCACTGGAATAATTTATTAAGGGAGAGAGCAAAGTATCCACGTCTTGGTTTTAAATCATTTGTACATGATCCACAGTCATTCAACCCAAACTTGTGATTGTGATGTTGAAATGTTGAGACAAAATTCTCTTCTCCATAAGGTTCATGCTCTTGGAGTCCATTAATTGCTTTCAGTTGCTCTGCTTCAGTGACAACACTCTGCACGCCTCTAGTATTTTCTACTAACAGCTCTTAAATGTATCAGTGAGACAGTGGACCTCTACAAGACAGCAGTGCACCTAGTGCTAGATACTACATCAGGACTGGAAACGTGGGGTCCATACGTAGGGCGAGCTAGTTGTTCCATCATTTTGTAACTTCCCTTCTCCTCCCACCTCCTTCCCATCCTGCTCAGTTAGATCCTTAGCTTTGATGACAAGAATAAAGTACAAACAAAACCATTACAAAAGTTTCCAACCTTATTTTTTTGTTTCTCTACTATTAGAGGTTCATGTTTAGACACCAAAAAATGACCTGAAAATGTTCATGTTTCTGATAATCAAACCCAAGATATTTACATTTCCACACCCCTTTTCTATCAGTCCAAGTCTGTAAAGATTTTGCAGTCTTAAATACAGAGTTTCACAATGTTTGTTTTTTATTTATATATCTCTCTCTGCATTTTTGTACATACAGCCCCCTACTTTCTTCTTTTTATTCTGTCCTCTTAAATACCTGCCCAGTTTCTTCCTCTGTTGGTTTTCTCTGAGTGTCCAGAGCCTCTGACAGCAGCTTAATGAACAATTATAAATTCCTTAGTATTGCTGGACAGGGGATATTTTCTTAAAAAAATAATATAGCCTTAAAAGGCCTAATTTTAAAATGAGGTAACTTGATAAGAATTTGGGGAATTTTTCTACCTTCTCTGTGTTTAATGTGATGGTACGCATTGCAGCTCATTTTTCTGTGTAATAAACACTGGCTTTTGAATACAGCCACAATTTAATATCCCTTAGTTTCTGAATCATCCAACTTCTACCTCCATCTTTGACGTCTGGAAATCTGTTTCTCACATGTAACTGCATTAAAAGGCTTCAGACGTGTTTGTTGGTTTACAATTGCATTTTTGATGGTTTCCTCAGTAATAATTGTTCACGCTGTTAATGTCTGTGAAGGCCATATGACTGCTGGTATTACCACTGTGGAAAGTTCCAGTTGTAAAAGAGAATTAAATTTCATTGATGGCTTGAAAAAATTGCATGAAATACCTTAAAATGCCTTGTTTTCCCTATGTGTCTTCATCAGCGTGCCAGAAGATAGGTAGTTAGATAGCAAGCCATTGACTATTAAAGATGGCTTCATATAGTTTGCAGTTTAACATTTGACAGAACTGAATTTGAAACACTTTTAGCTCTGGTTTTGCTGGTGTTTTTAATTGCTAAGGTAGCTATCTTGCTGTCAAGTTTTTTTTCACTTGGCTGTGAAAGGACATTTTTTTTAACACCTTTTTAAGACTGAAAGTGCTTTTCAGCCACTAGTAATACTAAGTAAGTCCAAATAGGAAATGTTTTTCAGCCTCCTTGGAAAAGTTTTCTTGATTGCCTGTTCCACATGGGGATGAACCCAAGTACGTTCACCTGTTTTCAAACTGGAGAAATGCGAAAATCACATAGACTGGTCTCATTCAGGACAGACATAAATGTTATGTGAATGGGGGCATGAAAGAGGAAGCTTATTCCCTGTCTCAGGTTTTAAAGCAAAAGCCACCCCCTACAAAATAAGGGGGGCACAACCTATCTTTCCCTTGCAATTCTGTTTCTGGTCTTGCTCACCTCAGAAGCACTGAAAACACAGTATTTTGGCCACTCATCTGAGAAAAACCCTAGGATGCAAATATTAGCTCTGAATATCTTTTTTTTCTTTTTTTTTTTTCCTCCTTTTTTCCCCAATGTAGTCATCTTTATTGAAGCACATCTATTTTTTGCACAAACTTCTGGTTTTGCGCAGTTGACATATTTGTGACAGAAAGCTATTTTACCAGAAAAATTCCTACCAACTCCGATATTGGTCTTTTGGAGGGTAGTAGCAGGACTCCAATTCTATCAGAAATTCCATCAGCGAATGTAAAGGTAGTGAGTTTAAGGCATGTATTTTCAAATTTTTCTCTAATTTGAGAAAGAAAATTCACATCTCCCATTGCCTTTTGCCTTGCTTCTACAAATAAGACAGATTTCTTCTTACTTGAAAATGTCATTATGCTTGTTCCTTCAGCTTCTCTAAACGAGCAGAGTGAAACATCTCTATATTTTGTAAAAGAATATGTAAACTTTGCTATTTGAATCTTTCTGCCTGGTTCAAAATAATCTTTATATGTGATTAAGTATCATTTCAGTATCAGTAACTATTCTTTTGTTGCATTAAGATAAAAGAACAGCTTTTATATGTAAAAGCCCAGATGACTCTTAGCATGGGAGCTAAGGTACAATTATTAATATAACAGAGAAATGCATTACTGTGGTATCGTATTCGGTGTGCGGGAGGGGTGACAGGATGGGTAGCACAGGTACAACGTAGGGATAAATATCCAAATGTTCACCACTGCATGCCTTCAGCTGTGCGCTCACCTTCTGAAATGGGAATAGAAATTGTCATGTAAATAGATTTATTATCTCTCAGAGACATTTATTTTTAACTCATGATTTCTTAGCATCCATTGCTCTAGGTTCCTGCAGCTATAGTCAAGCCATTTATAAAACCCTGCTCTGCTCAGAAACATAACATTAGAGAGAAAACTAATTGCTCTTCCTGATCATCAAGATGGGTTTTTCCAGTAGAATAACTATTTTCCTTCCCTTTGCCCAGGCTCTGTTTCTCTTTTCTGTTTGGTGCCAGTTCTCAGACCATGCCATTCTCAGCAATGAAAATTGAGTACAATTGCAATGCTGTTGACTGGCTCGATAGCAAACTTTAGTGTCTAACATTGAAAAGTTTCACCCCGTTCAGCACAGGGATTCATGGCTGAAACATGGAAAATGGTATATGTAATGAGTAGGAAACTGGAAGAAATTGTTTGTTATGAGAGAAGAGGAAGAAATAATAATATTTTACACTTGTTTTTTTCTGAAACTAAATTGTACAACATCTATGTGCATGTACTTGTAAACAAATGGCTGTATATTGCCTTACGTGGCTATAACTGCTTGGTTTGCTAGATTTGCCAGGTCTTGTCACTGTATTTCTGATGTCGTAAAGAGCTTGAAAGTCTTAACAGGGCTTTTCAGAGAAGAGAACAGTGGAGAAATTTGCACCAGACCTCTGTGTTAAGAGGTTAGAGAGAGTCCTGACTTGTTTCAGTGGGATATTTTAATGGAGAAAGGGTCACAATCAAAAATTGTGCTCTTAGTATACTCTGGAGTCTCTGTGCCCCTAAGCTGGCAGGATTGCTAACAGTTTTCCCTGGACTTGCAAGACAGAGCCCTGTAGTGGGCTTTTTGGCAAGGCTGTGGGATGCCATGTTCCCTGACAGGTCGTGTGTAATTTGCCTGACGACTTGGTGCCTGTCTACCTGGGCTAGAGCTGGGTGCTTTCGTATTTTGGTTGACTTTTTAAAGAAAATACAAAACATAGCTTTATCACAAAACTTGTTAGGAACAATTTATTTGAAAAATAAAAATGGATTTTTTAAATGAATGATTTTAATAATTCTGCTTTGAAACTATTTTAGGCTTCGGATTTTCAACAAAACTGTTTATACGGTAAAATAGATGGGGTTATTTCTTGAAGGTATCTTATGACAAATAATTGGAATTTTTAACCGGCTCCAACATACACCTCTATGGATTAAATAGCATTCCTAGAAGGCTTCACTATGCTTTTTTACTCTGATCTGGTATATCTACTCGTTCAGAGTATTCTCAGAAATGATGCTATACATTCAAATGAACCCATCATGATTTTAATGAGTAGCAAAGCAATTAATAATGATTAAACACTTACATTAAATGTCATTCTCTGTATTTCAGTTAGAAAAGAATTTCTGGCATCTATTTTTATTTGAATAGAGTCACATTGCCCACAGAAAATTTCAAGTGCATACTCAAAGTTTAGCAATTAGCATAGATCAGAAGGCCAGGAACAGAACAGACAGCAAGAAGCGGTTTGGAGTTTTGGTTATTTCACGGGAGGCATGTGCTTTCTCAAGCTGTTTCTTTCCTGGAATCGAGATGAGAATCAACATGCAAAAAAAATCCTTTCCAGCTTTTTGAAGAAGAGAAGAGATGGGAGAGGTTTCTTTGTTGCTGTTGTGACATTCGGTTACAAAAACCCAGACTGGAAGTTTGAGTGCATCCACTTTCCCAGGGTCTTTCGGCAGTCCTGAGGTGTTGGAAGAGGTTTTTTCTGTTTAGTTTGTCACAGTGGCCCTTTCAGTCGTCACTTGTGAACCAGACTGCAGGGCTAATGGAGGCCCCTTACCCTCCCTTACCCACTTTCCTTTGTGACCACACATATTTTTATATACATAGACACTAATAGTGGGGAGGGAAACGGGAGACAATCAGCAGTTTCATATATCTCTGATCATATAAAATACAATAAGCTTTGTAGTGGGGTTGAAAAGAAGGTGAGGATATAACATCCTCCAGGGACAGTTTGTCATTGATTTATGACAAAATCTTCTCCAAAAATCAAATTGAAATGGTTTCCATTTTGTGTTTTGCAGGCCCCACCATAATAGCAGCCTCGTCACCTTTCAAAGGACGAAAGGTAAAAGAGTGGTAAGTTCAATGGTTGTACAGCAGTTCAATATATCTTTTCTGGCATGATTGTGGACTAGAAGGACATGCAATTGCTGAACTTGTAATAAGATTCAGTAGTTCTGATAAAAGTAAATTATTTCTCACTCACTGCCCCTTTTATAGGCTTGATGGTGTTTATAACTGTATTACCCAGCATCTTTCACTATGCAGGATAGAGCCTCTCTCGCTAAAGAGGAATTAAATACAGCACCTGACTGACAGGGTACAGAGCAGATGGGCAAATGGATAGTGGAACTTTATCTTGGTTACTTCTTGCGTGGTGGCCTTTATGAAAGAAGAAACACAGTTTTTTTCCCCTTTTTCTCAGGGTATAGCAAAGTGACGTTAATCTGCCATGATTGAGATATCAGTTTGGTTAGCAGGCATGAAGCAACCTTAAGCAAAAGGGCAGAGCAGCTTGAGAAATGTTGGTTGTTAGTCTTCAGTAACAACCCGATTGAGAAGCCCTGAAGTGGTTCAAATCACAGACTGCCTGCTAAGTGGTCTTCGGGGAGGCTGTTCTGCATCTAATCCTGCTGAGAGAAATATGAACGGGAGTAGACTGGAGATCAATGTAGGTGCCTTGCTCGGGATATTAACTACCCCACCTTCACTTCTGACTCCTGCAGCATGACAACTCTATCCCCAGAGGGGCAGAGGATTCTGCTGGGGTCTGTAGCAAAGTCTGTTGAAAGCAGGAGAATTGACATTTTGCTGATTGTCTCGACTGCTTTGACATCTCCCAGGCAGTACAAATGATCACTTATGTAAAGGTTATTTGAATAAAGGTAACATCCCTTGGTGTGACTTAGCAGTGAAAGCGTTCCAGTTCCCTTTAGGTGTCCCTCTGAGATTTCTAGTCTCCTAAAATGTGCATGTATTTCTAATTTGCCTGTAGGCTAGGAAAAAGCTGGAATCTAAAGTCTGCAGAGCTTGTCTGAACTGGCAGAATACACTGAAACCAGGCTTATTCAAAAAGGCTCTTCCAGGGCTACAAACAAGACATGAAAAAAAAATTTGAGACACTTCTGTTTCAGGGAGATCCTTTTACTAAAAGCATCAAAGCAGGGGTGGGAGCAGCCGGGGAGCTGCTGGGATGGATGCTCCTGCCCAGAGTTACTGGGTAAGCGAAAGATTTACTCTGCAGCGGGGAGCTTTTCTGCGCAGCCCAAGGGCTGCCGGCTCCCCAGTGGCATGGGGAGGGTTCCTCCAGCAGCATGGAGAAGGGGTTCTCCCTTCCCAGGAGCGTGGGTTTTGAGAGAAGCCATACAGCTTGGGCTCTCATTTAGCTTCTGAGTCTTTGTGAGCACGTCGATCGTGTTCATAGGGTTTTGTCAGCAGCTCCCCTTAGGGCTAGAGGCGTTGGGGAGGGAGAGATGTGCTGGTTTGGTTTTTTTTTTAAACCAACATCAAGCATTTTTAGATTAAACTATTTAGCTCAAGAAGATGAAGCTTTAAGAAGCACCATCAAATATTGCAAAGGACTCATGATATTTCAACAGCAAAACTGTATTAGATGTGGCCTGGACACTCATTCTTCACCGCTCCTGTTGTAGGGGAGCCTGGAGTGGCGGTATGGCAGAGACACTTGTGCAGAATCCCTCTAGAAAGGGGAAAGCCCATGTCCTGATGCCCTAAACCAAACCTGCCATGTGCTGTCAGAGCTCTCTGGAGACCTGTGCAATTAGACCCTGCATCTGCATGCCCATATAGGCATTTTCTTCATTAACTGTATAGTTAACTATATCTAATTACATGTCTGTACGCAGACATATCTGAAACATGCAAAAATCTGCCATGGAAAATTGCAAGCGTAATTTTAGATATTGCTTTTCTTCATGTCTGAAAAATTCCCAGATACTTTGCTGCACTCATAGACACTGTTAGATCATAAGCCAAAATTAAGTTACCCGAGGTTAGTGAAAATGGTATGCATCTGTAGGTGATTAAGAAGTTCTGTTTCTCTGAGTACTTGTCCTGAGCTCTGAACTAACCTGATGCAAAATCATTTTGGAAAGCTCACACCTGGGATTCAGCCCAGTACTACTGCATTGTGCCATAATGTGGGAACTGTGGTCAGAATCATTTGAAACTCCCCCATGTCTCAGAAACTCCCTTAGTTATGCTCATGTGATAAACTGGAGCTAAGGGAAGGAGGCCCTGGCCACTTTACTTGCAGAAATGTGCCGACTACCTTTGTAATTATGCTCTAGTCCTACTTCTAGGCTCAAGAGGGGTCATGAATCTGGTGCAAATGTGGGTTCATGTGTTGATTACAAAATAGCCTATGAAGTGGTATCATACTGAAATCATATGAGGGTCACATGGTAGTTATGTGAACAGATTTCTTATTGGTCCTTTGAAAAGAGTTTCTGCTGTGATGCCAAGGTCTCACCAAATATGCTGAAAAACGCCACATTTGTACATTCTCTGCAACATAGCTCAAAAGCTCAAAGTAATGTTCCTTAGGAGGCTGTTCTTATTAGGCTATGGACCAGAAATCATAATTTACCTTAAATACAGTAAAACTTGAACCTACTGCTGTTGCACAGAGAAATTTTCATCGCTCTGGAAGTGGTGACAAGGTTTCCATCATAAAGGCACAAAACTTCCATCACCTTTCACAAGAGAACACCTACACTCTCTACTGACAGAGAAAAGCTATAATACATTTGAGTGTGGGGAAGAGAATTGGTGATTTTTTCTGTGTATTTTGGTTGTAAAGTTTTGCTAGAGCTCTTTTTTAAAATGAAAATGCTGTACCATAAGTACATTAAGAACATGAGCTGATGCCAAGCTATAGCAGACATCTGGAATTGCCTGTTGGATTCATAATTGCAGTAAATTAGTGTATGATGATTTTTATAACAAATTATGAAACGCCAAGTTAATTATTAATTATTGGACACTTGTTATACAGTATTGCCTGTCAATGACTGACTCCATCTGGTCTGAAACTATCACAAATACTCTAAAGCAAGCCTGTTTAAAAGAGTAGGAAGGACTTCATAACATGAAAGTAAAAGGATGACAAAATAGAAAATAACAACTGTTTCCAAGTTTTTATTTCATTTGCTTGGTGCTTAGGTTCAGTGAAATTCTTGTTAGACACTTTTCGGAGTCCTGTAAAGAACCATCCCTCCATGCAGAGCTGATCGCATGAAGTTCCCATGTGATGCAGTCTGCCTGCTAGCCCATGTTCTCACCGACATGTAGGTCCATCTGCTGTCCAAGAGGAGTGGACTAGCTATGACAGAAGAAATTATTTCTCTCTTGTTATTGTCATTAGCAGACTTTCGTTAGACTTTCTGATTGAGGAACAGTAATCATTGGTAACACTGTGAGGAATACTGACTGAGCAATACAAAGTGAAGTGAATTTGCTGCCACTGTGCTCTGGAAGCCCAAACTGGAATAGCTGTCTTCCCTAGGATCATTCTGGGCAGCAAAGAATGGCAGTGAAGTCACATTTAATGACTCTGCTTTGGCAGACTATAGGAGCTTGCCATGGTGACCAGATTTATTTCTAAGTGTCCCCAAAATCAGTGTGCTTGATCAACCCTCACCTTGCTTGCTGCAGCTTTCTTGCTTTTTGTCATATTTCGCCGTTTGCTCTCCGAGAGCAGGTTTCCTTTGCTGGATATGTTGGTTGACCTCCCACATGCCATCTTCATTTCCTTCTAACATGGCATTTCAAATGTAAAGTTGCAATTTAATTGCTGAAAGGCATTTGAGCACGCTTAGTGATAGCAGTGTGATACCAGAAACAAGGGACTTCACTGATGTGACTATTTGTCACTGTAACCCCACCATTCAAGTGGGATGTGATGAACTGGCCCAGCTTCATGCAAGTGTTGCTCACACCCAAGGCTATGAGGCTTCCCAGGTTCTGGGTCTAAATATTTTTCTTCTCAATTTGAAAAACAGGTCTGAGTTGGATGTCTCAAACACCACTGAGTCAATGTGGATAATTCCTCCGCCTTTTGGGTTTCATTGTGATTTGGTTTTGATGATACACTCGCAGCTTCTCTTTCTTTAGAAAGGATTTTACTTCAGTTACACATCTGCTATCGACAGCCAGCTAATCACAACCATTTGAAATCTTTGGGCCAGAAGCTCCACTGATGTCATTTCAGTTGACACATACTGATTTTCTGAAGGCAGCTGAGGATGTGGCAAGATATACTGACCTGTCTTACAACCACTTTTACCTATGGACGGTTTGAGTGATCAGTTTCTACTAAAAGGCCGGTTATTTTCTTCTCTTGGACCACAGTAAATTTTTAGGTCTTTTCCCCCCCTTGTTTGTTTCCCCCTTGTTCCTTCTTAAGCGTCAGTGGCTTTTTTTTTTTCTCTTTTTGTTTGTGTGTGATCTGTTTTCTGAATCTTCCTCTTAATTCCCTGTTTGACTCATTTCTCTGTGCTTCCTGCAAAAAGCATTTTGTTTTTATTTCTAGGCAACGTCTGACCATCTCTTCTGTCCTTCCTGCTTGTCACTCTACTCCCCGCCAGAGTCGGCACAGTAAGTCAGAGAGAAACAAATGTCTCGCTAGCCAATGCATTTTCCGCTTTCTGTTGTCCAGACTGCAAGGGTTAATTCTCATTCAAACTTCAGTCACAGGCAACCCTAAAGAGGGATTTTTTTCACACTCACCTCAGCATCCTTCTTCCATTAAAACTCTTTTCCAAATAAAATGATGCAGTTTAGGGCCTGACCTTGCCCAGGTGAGTACTCAAAAGAATTTTCTGGATTGCACCCCAGAAGTGCTTTTATTTTCCACTGAACAAAACAAATTGCTTTCTTGTTGACCTCCAGCTGTCTCAGAATTGAATCACAGCAATTAACAAGTAAGACTGATATTCTGCGACTCGGTTGCCACTTGACTGCAGGGTGTCGTCAGCGCTTAGCTGCTTTTTTCCCTTCCTTGGGGTAGCGCTTCTGGTGGTAATCACCTCATCTATCAATTACAGTGGGTGTCTTCTCAACCAGGGTTTGGACTCTGCAGACTCCTGTCACTGTGAATAGTCACATTCACACTAAGGGAAGGTATTTCCGGTGTTTTATGAGAGTAACAGGTGCAGAAATATGGTATGGAGCATTTCCACCAGCAAAGGAACAACGTACAGCGCAAGAACTGAATGGGGAAGCATGTGTAGGGTTCAGGGAAACAGCAAGTTTTCTCAATGCCTTTTGAGGCCACTTCCAGCAACCCTGGTCCTTGCCCAGGACAAGCCACCTGCTTGCAGTTTTCCGTATGTAATTTCTCGTGCTGCAAACTGATCAGGAAGCCAGATGCGGCCAAGTGCAGTGCATTTGGATGTGTACAGCCAATTTAAATAAACTCAGTGAAGCAGGTCGTCCATAGCTAGAAGCACAAATTATTCTATTGCTGGTGGCTTTCTGGCAGTAGGGTTATTATTTTTTTGGTGTTTTGGTTGCACATGACTGTCTCAGCTGACCTGAGCACTTGTGGTCACCTTTACCCTCACACCAGATACAAGCTCACGGTCCCTAAGAAACCCATCAGTTCAGCTTATAGCTCAAAGGTAAGACAACAGATTCCAGGGAAAGATCCAGACTTTCAGCAGATGCAGCTACTGAGTAATATCTATTCTAGAGTCTATCATGCACGAATCCTGGCTTTCTGCTAGAAGTAACTGTCTGTTTTTATGTATATATTTTTTATTTGAATCCTTGGCACCCAGGGACTGACTGGATTCTGTCATATTCCAGAGAGCAAGCAGCAAAGGCAGAATGTAGCAGTTTTCTCTCAACTAACAAACTATGCTTTTGTTGATTTATTGTTTATTTTACTTCTGCATTAAAATGTGGTGCTTAAGAACTGTATTTTAATTGCAAATGAAAGAAACATAGTCTTCTTGCTTCTGTGGGACGAACGCCTGCCTTCCAAGACTGACTGAGAGGAGAAGGCACTTTTGCCTTTCTCCTCAGAAACCCTGGGGAAGATTGGGAGCACGGAGGAGCTTGGTGGTGGCTGGGGCAAGCGGGTTCCTCTGCCGGGCGGCGAGCATGCTGACTCAGCCGGCGCGGGAGGCTGCCTGGCACAGGCGCCGTGGCTGCGTGGGTGGGTGGAGAGGAGGCTGAGAGAACGCCGCGCCGCGTGGGATCCTGCAACAGTTCCCCTGAGATGGGGGGCATCGAGGAGTCGTTAAATGCAGGCTCAGGGACACTGTCCTAAGTACATGATTTCTCAGTAACCTGTTTTTCCTTCCAGGTGCTCCAGCTCTCTAAACTCTGCATTTGTTGCCGTAGTGAGAGGGCCCAGCTCAGACAGCAAATGCTTGCTTTTATTTGACAGAGGTCCAAATAAAAGTAAGGGCAGAACAGTCCTGCATAGTCCTACAGAGAATCCTTTGCTGCCTTCCCTGTTTGTCTCTCACCCAGTGAAAATTCATTCTCTTGGAAAGAAATGTGCTCAGGATGGCACAGTGCAACCTGCCCTGGGGAACTGCACTCAGGACTGGAGCCACTGGGACACCCCTAAGAGACAGGGAATGCAAAAAGAAGGTGCAGAAATGCGGAAAGAGTAGCTCATTTGTTTCCTGGCTGAGAAGGGTAAACAGTGTGGGAAGGAAAAGAAGAGAAACATATCTGTACTGCCCACAATAGCATGGTGTGACCTCTCCAAGCCAGAGAGCAATCCCATAGCAAGGAAGGAAGGACAGACTGCTCCCAGGACTTGAGCTAGCAGTGCTGTGTACGTGGACTTCTGGGGTGCTCTAACATACAGCTCCTCTGTGGTGCATGCAGTGCGTATCATAGGGGTCTAAGAAAAGGCTTTTCTTTGATGCATATGCCCTGCAAGTCAGCAACTAGGCTTTCCTCCCTACCAAGATCTAAATAGTTTTTAATCTAAATAACAGTTGATATGCACACTATCACCTGTCTAGCTACCTCTTTCTCTAGACTTACCATCTAGAAAGACTCAGAGGCAAGGTTTTGCTCACATCTGTTAAATGACCATCCTCATTTGTGACAGTGCCATGAAGGGAAGCCCTTCAAGTAGGCAGAACAAGTGTGCTAGTAAGAAGAAACTAAGTCAAGTATCTCCTAAAAAGAAAGACAAACATCCAGGTACAGGAGGCATTGATCATGCTGCCTGTGTGATCAATGGGAGTTTTGCCAGTTACTCCAATGGGAATGAATTGGCAGGAAAGGGAATGGGAAATATTTGTAAAGAAGTGCATCAGCTTTGCATTCGTGGAAGAAAAAGCAGTTACATTAGCAACTGTCCCATTAGAAGGTGCTCAGGGAAATTGAGATTCATTGCTTCTGTCTTCTAGGCATTAACTGTATGCTTTTACTCTAACTTCTGATTAGAACGTTTAATTGGACTAAGCCCCATTTTTCCCCCCTGTATGCAATGTAATAGGCTCAAGCAAGAAGTTAAGTTTAAAAGAAATGAGAGAAGTCTCCTACAATAGGGTGTATAAGGATGTTCTTTCTTCAGCGACTGACTGAGATGCCAGCAGTCCCTTCCCCACAAGTGCTGACCTGTGCCATGGGCAGACCAAGAATTGGCACTGTTGTCAGTGTCTCCAGCTCGACATGCAGGGAGGTCACTTTTAACCATGATCTTCACTACTGCATGTACAGTAGATGAGGGGTATCAACCCTCAGCTGTCTCACTCAACCACATCTTTGCCATCACCCAGTTTATGAAAGCAGACTTACCAAACACACCAGGTGGGGCATTAAACTCAATTTGCAAATTTGGAGGCCCCTTCTGAAAACGTGATCCCTGGTGGTAAAAATTTGTGTTGAAGGATATGGTAGTGTAAGCAGGAATAGTCCATGATTTCTTGGGTTGGCAGAAAAGCAGCAAGTGCTCTGGAGGTTACCCCGGAGCACTGATTCCCTGCGTGACCTAAAACTGGTCACTTGAAAGAGTGGCTTGGCAATTGCAGCTGAAAGCAAAACTTATCAGAACACCAGATACTGTGTTAGATCTGAGCTTTCTGGGTCAGCATAACCTCATAACTGACAGACAGTTTTCCTGATGAAATGGAAGCATATTCCATCGCTCTACTAATCAGCTAAATTTCCATATGTGATGTGAATCTCTTCATTAACCAGATTTGTTCCTTCATCTCAGTTCTCTAAAATACCAGCTTTTAAGGCTTTGCCAAACTACTAATTCTTACTTTCCAACAGTCAGTTATGAAAAACTGTTTTTGAAAATATTGCCTTTCTGTGAGCAATCTCAGCCTTTTGCAGTAATGATATCCCAAAATACTTCTGGAGACAAATGTTTACCCTTTATTACAGAAGCAAATGCTCCTTTTAGTAGTAAATGGACAGTTACTTACATGGCACCCTTCTTTATCAGCAACATGGAAAAATAAGGCACTAGTAAAATATGGTTGCAGCAAAGATGTCTTCTGGTATGTAATTTCCCCCTCTTTCATGTAAACGGCATATTTGTGGTTTTTATATGAAATACATTCTGAATACAGAGAAAGGAATCCCTTGGTAGAACTTGCTTTTGCTACTAACAAATGGCTTAATGTTAATAAGCAGGCAATATTCCTAGCTTGTAGTTTTTCTCATTATGTATGACAGTATCCTAAAAAGTGAGACCGTTGTTGCACCAGAAAATAGTATAGAGCAACAAATCAGAATATCATGAAGAACTGGACGACCAGAGGACTGAAATAGATTAGGTAATAGAAAATTGGGTAAAATGTAATTGCACTTAAGGGACAGTAACAAGATCTTTTCAGGTAAACTGGGAATTCATTGGTTTGAAATGAAAAAGGAGAAGAAAACTGGGGTGTGTTACTCAATGAGTGGCTGTAAGCAATAATTATCATGCAATTATGAAAAACTCAAATTTGATACTAATGTAGCATATGAAGCATTTTCAGAAAAAGAGGAAAATATAAAACTCATCGTACAATATAGATTATTGGAAATAGCTCTGGCTATCTGTGTGCCAGAAAGATGAATTAAAATTGGAATTGGTGCAGGGAGTGAGAATGACCAGAGGAATGGAGATTAAAACATTTGGCTGGTAAAACTTAGCAGACTGGATGGGTGGAAACTGAGAGAGCATGTGATTGTGCTCTATAAATGCATAAAGGACATACGTAGTCAGAATATAGAAGAGCTATTTAAGCAAAAGAATCAAATAAGCACAGAACAAATAAATATATATTTTAAGATGGAAATTAGCAGAAAAACATTTCTAATTGTTGGTGAGATTCTGGAACAGACTCACGTAAGAGGTAGTTTCAGCAGTCCGAGCTTGATGAGTTTAGGCGAAGTGTATAGTACGACTGTGTGGAGTTACAGAATAAAGGACCCAAGACTTTCCTTCCTGTTCCAGTTCATACATTGTGTTTCCTCACCTTCCCATGCCAGTGAAGAGGAGACAACAAAGACTTGCAAATGGACAGGGACCTCGAACTGACAGTCCAGTTCTACTCAACACTCATTCATGTTTTGGCAAGACGAACAGCCATGGCCAAATGACCACATTTATGGCCAGTGCAATGGCTTTTCTTCAGAAAGCGTATAAAGAGTCACCGTCTGACACCAGGGAGTAAACTGTGTGAATCACTGTCTTCCAGTTAAATGTCATCATTGCTGCAGTATCTCAGACTGCCACTTATAGTAAGTATCCTTGGTTGGGGCCCAGCAGCAGAAGCCTGTGCAGCAAAAATAGACACAGGGTCCTCCCTCTGCTGTGCAAACCAAACTGCTACAAATGCAACATTCAGTTGCTAATGTGACAAATGACAAATTCAAACTGTGCTTAACTGCTTCGTGCCTATTCCAGAAAGTTTCGCATCAAGGCAGCAAGTTTCCTCTCTGCAACAATTTCTGTCACACAAGAGTCTAAGCAGTAAAGGGTCTGGGACAGAAATAATAGTAATAGAAAATTATTGTTTTCTAGTAAAATACTCAAAATATTTGTGTTGTTGACCCTCCTGCTGCCTCTCTGAATGATCACTCCCTGCCTTAAAACAGGTATTTGTTTTCTTCTTGTGTCACAAGAAAGGCACTCTTTCTTGTCTTGCGTCACAGATTTTCAATTCCGATTAAGCTTCAACCACAATTTTCTGTCAGGAATTGTACTTTCTCAGAACGAAGCAGTTTTCTACTGTACACTGTAACTGTATTCTCCATGGTTGAGTGGCAAAATGCTGCAATTCACCCTCAGCATTTGGTTATGCATAACATGTGGGGGAAAAGCACTGAATTAAAATGACAGAATAGTCCTCAGACTCTGAATATTATACTAAGCATGCTTTGGCATCTTATATTTAGAGTGAGCTATTTTATGCTCATTTCCTCTTGATGCAATTTAGCTAATAGGCGAATTCAGTCACAAAACCACTTGTAAATAAACACCTTGTTACAGATTACAGCATTCTCAATCCGCATGGCTCTTTGGCTCAGTCTATCAACCAATAAAATCTGCCAATATTGTATATTAACTTCTGTCATGTTCGAGTGTTTTTATACATTAATGGAGCAGCTTGTAATTTCACCATATAGGCTACCCACTCCTGGATATACAGCACATATCAGATAAATAAGCTGTCCAAAGAAGACATTTGTATTGGATGTTCACTGTTGGTTTCTTCCCATACTGCCCTCAGATGCAGAAGCTGCCCTGGGAGATGAATGTGCCAGGGTAAGTTATCTGGGGCTCATAAAATCTTTTTTAGAAGATTGAAATAAAGTCAGTGCTTGCAGAAGACAAATCAATTGTGACATTTCTGAATAGAGTGCGATGCATTTAATTAGCACAAGACATACTGGCAAATGCTGAATTACCCAATAAATCACTGAATGCTGGAACCCATACAGAGCTGGGAATCAGCTGTCTTTTGAGATGTACAGCAAGTGATAATAGGAAGATCTGGCCATTTCTCCTCCATTTTCTGCTAAATTTCTTCCTTTTTGACATTTACATGCCAGACCATTTTAATTATTTTAACGTATCAAAGAATTTCTCCAGCCTAATCTGAGAAATCTGTGCCATTATCTACATCTGCTAAAGAATGAAACACGTATCTTATGATATGCTACAGTCTTGCTATTCAGTCCGAGGCAAATGATGAAAGTTTAGCCTCTAGGAATAAAAGTATTCATAAGAAAATGTACAAGGCTTGTCACAAGGGAAAGTGTTGTGGGACTAGGCCCTGTGGCAACCACTGACATTGGCCTCGATGTCTCAGGGCATCCCTGTGTGATGAGCAGAAGGGGCTTCAGGCTTGTTGCAGCCGGGCGAAAGGGGAGGATGAAGGGCTGAGCTTTGAGGTATAAGTATGCTTCCTTGCTTGAGGTTCCTGGCCACCAGCTCTCGTACCGTGAAGAGGTCAGGGCTGAAAGCAGCAGCAGCAGGGTTTCAGTCACATCTGGGTGCGTGTAGACAGAAGTGCCGTCCTTAATGAGGATTCCCCGTACACTTGCCACACCCTTGCAGGGCTGCCGATACTCCTGGTGTGTGACAGGAGTAATTTGGTAGCTGTTCAGCAAAACTTTTATTAACGTGTAAGAAATCTTTCCAAGTGTTTGCGATGCTCTTGCCACATTGCTATCCAAACTCCTGCTTTTCATCTCAGTTCCCTGTGCTTCACTTCTAAACATTTCAAAAAATTCAGTAGCTAGGTGTAATTTTCCAGAGACTTGGGCACCTAAGGTACTTAAGAAACAAACAAAAAAGCCCCAAATAAATTCTTAAGTTCCTAAGGTATATGTGTGCTTTTTGAATATTTTGCACTTGGTATATTTGTATTTACATCAGATTCTTGTTTGCTTGTTGCTATACAGCTTAATCACAGCTTAAAAATACATTTGTTCAATGGGAAGTGATTTTACTGTTTCAAAAAACTTACCCTCGGGCTAGACTGAGCTATCTTTAGGAATAAGATACAAAAGACATACACAACTGTACTGCTAATTTTGTGCCTACAGTGATAGAAAACTGCATATGTAACTACGGCCATGCAGTAAAGATTTTGCACTTATTAGAAGGTCTGTGATTTTTAGAATTTGGTGTTTAATGATATTCCACCGTGCAGGAGTGGCCTACAGTCTCTGCCCAGCATCCTCCATTAGGCAAAGTATCAGAACATGGCCACTTCTCAAGAAGAAATCCAATTGCTTTGAGCATTGCCAGTATCTGATAATTATTTAAATCTGTGTTTATCACCAGTATAAAAGAAAATACAAATTTAGCTTCAGTGCCTGATTTCTCTGTTTCTTCTGGCTGAATATGTTCAGTGCAACATTGATGTAAAACATTTCATAACCCATCCTTCTTCTATAGAGAGTTTATTCTCTTGTCAGTTTTACATGGTCCCATGTTTGTTTTCAACCTAGTAGTTATCACTGCCCTGCAACAGATGTTCTAAGCCACTCTACCAATCTTACAAATGAGAGGCACCACTCAGATGACACTTTTGTCTTCTCCTTCTTACTGACAACTCTTTGTCCTCAAGGAATCAGCAGGGTGTCCATTGGTGCTGGTTGAGATTGCCCACAAGTAGAATTGGAAGAAAATAGACTGAGGGGCTTCTAATTTTTGCTTCTGTCCTGTTTATATAACGTTAGCAGCCTCCAGCTTTTGAAACTGAATTTAATTGTGGGTGCATAAGAGTAACTAGTCTTTGAAATGAATGTTGTAGACAATTATTATTCATATTTGCAGAAAATTGCATCAGAGGAAATTAGAAGCCTCTAAAATTCCATCCTAGTAATTTAAAAATAAGAAACCCAAGATTAAAGCAGCACTCTGACAGATGGGTAAAGGATGAGGGATGCAAAATCCTCCTATACCCTCCGTACCCTCTTGTGCCTAATCCTACAGAAGGCTGAGTTCCCTCAACCTCCACATGCTGCAAGGCTTCCTCTTGTCCTAAACTTCACTAGTTCTAGTGTGATGTCTTTTAAGGCAGCGAAGCACATTGATTACTCAATTAGCCATTAAGCAATGCACTGCCTTCCCTTCTGATGAGTGAGTGACATCTCTGCTTTGCCTGTTTATGAAGTGCAGTAAGGCCACAGAGTTGCAAACAGATGTAATTTGTATTCCTCTGGTTCTCTGTGTCTTTCCCTAAGTTCAGAGCAGGATAAAAACAAAACAAAGAAATTAGTTCTTTTTATTATCCATAAAGATGATTGTATCATCACTGCCTGAGGTATTGAGCAGGACTGTTTTTATCACAACACAGTCCACCAAAGGCCAAGGATCTAGAAGCCCATTGCTGTACTCTCGCTCTTAGTGTGCTTACAAAACATTGTTTTCTACAAACAAATAAATGGTTAGAAAGTCTTAATGGTTCTTAATGTGGAAGGACATGTGAATTAACGTGACTAAACTAAGTTGATATACATAAAATATTAACAGAGGGATTTCCAGCTTGGGGTTTTGCTCAGGTTGGGGTTGTCCAAATAAGGGATGCTACTATTCAAGGACATCCCCACCTATCTGTCTTCCAGTGACTGTTATATTGCTTTCTGTGGGCCTTTATGCTGGGGTGACAAAATGTAGCCATGCAATCTCTGATTCCTTGGTCATCAGCATGGACAAAATCAGAGCTCCTGTTCCAACTCCCCAGCCTTCTACTTCCAGTGCAAAGCTGCTTGATTTCATTGGTAGACACTACTGCAATTATTTTTTAAAACTGATTGCAAACCAGTACCTGACTAAAATCCTTTGAGAGCCTGTGTCCAAAAACACCCATGGAGAATTACACAGACTACTGTCAAAATGAGTGTGACCTCCAGCAAGACCATGTCCCTCTTTATTGCCTTCATTTCCCATTGCTCTGCACATTCACGAGGCAACCCAGTAAATCCCATTTGGGACCAGTGCTGAAGGTGCTCTGAGAGGGGAGGGGGTTTTGATGTTAGCACTGCCCGAATCCTTCCAGTGCTCCCAGCTCTCGGGCCCTGGGGCTTTCAGATCAAAGCCATGGCATTACTGCAGAGAGCAGAATGGTTTGCCAAAAAGCAAGTGGAAAGTCTGCCAAAAAGAAAGCTCACTGAACATCTGGGATGCGTATTAGAAGCATCACCTTCGGTTCACACTGGAAGTGGCTTGGTAGCCCACACAGACCTGCTTGCCACGGGAGTACCTGTCCCCCTCCCAGGTTTCCCCAGGGCTCCTGCAGCCTGGCCTTAAAACAGGGATGCTGTCCCCAGCCCAGAAAGCAAGTCGGCTGCTGATCCTGATGAAACGCAGACGCAGAACAACAGAGATCTCTGCTGAGCACTTTATCTCACTTTGATTTAAAAATTAATAGTGCCGAGATAAACTGTGGGTAATGATTGCTAAAACTTCTGTGGGGAACGAGGCATTACAGAATTAAGACTTCCCTTGGAGTAGCCAACAGAGAAAATTCCCCCTCCCCCCACAATAAGCTTTTTGTGCCACTTGTCTTACTATTCTGTTCCTCTCCTCCAGGTCTTTAAGTCATTTGTTTTTCCTTTGTGCCCTTTTGAATCCCCATCACGATGCTGGTACTTCCCAGTGGTGTGTCAGAAGCACCCGGTTCATTTTGTGCATCCTTACGTTTGTGCCAGTATCATTAGCAAAAATTTTAAGCACGCTCCATCCTAAGACTTACTCTTTGGGAGTTCCACCAGTAACTTTCCTATTTCTTTTCCCATTACCATTCCAGTCAGTTTCTGAGCAAATTTATGATCCTTACACTAATACCAGTCTCTGCCAGCTTAACTGTTTCTCATATGGCACCATATGTAGATTATCTTAAATTTAGGTAAGTGAAATCTAGGGCATTTCATCAGCAATTACCATACAAACCCCTGAAATATCAGGACAGTTTGGTATTATCTATTCTGGCAAAAAAAAAAAAATTCTATCTTATTTCCTATATGTTTCTATATCTTTCACTTTTTGTTTAAGGATTCTTTCTCAAGTCTTGCATACTGTTGGTTGGCCTGGGTGACATTATCACTTCCCCATAACTATAGATATTTAATTAATTGATCTTTGATGTGTGGCACATGTCTCACTTGACTGGTTTACTGAAAACCCATCATGGGGAAGTTCCAGTCCCTTCTTTTGCATATATGGAATTCTAGGAATTTGGCTTCCACTTTAAATGTGCTCATTTCTATCTCCCTTCCTTGGCTGGTATCAATGAGACCCGAATCTGGCCTTTTGCTGGAAGCAGCAAGCAACAGCATGTACACAAAGCTGGGAATGCAGAGAGGGGCAGATGGGATTTCAGAGGCTGTTTTTGATAATTTGTCCTTACACATTTGTCCTAGTACACACGAGGCATAACAGTAAGTGAAAGAAGGGAAAATTAATCATATTGCTAATGGACAATTTGCCTCCTGGATGCTCCCCAATGAAGGGGGTCCCACACAGGCTGTTGTCTTTGTAAAATTCAAGCCCCGATGTGGCACTCTATGTATTTTGCTCTGTAATGTGGAGTTTACCTGCTGCACTTGACTTAGAGAAGCTAATTGTGAGCTTCATTGAGTATTTTCTGGATCATATACATCTTCATAGTCAAGAGCATTGCTTATCAATTCTCTTTCTGCAATACCTTGCACTAACAAAGAACAGTGAAGCTTTAATTGCTTATATTAAGATTTATGTATTTTATATCTTATATTTATTGCAGCTATTGTATCTTCAAAATACCTTTTTCTTTACCACTCCAAGTATGAGTTGGCATTTGACAGTATATATATTTTGGCAGAGATGAGAGCAAGTTAACAGGCTGATGGCATTTTAATTATTTTATTGAGATGGCATTGGCCCAGAATGCTTGTTGGAATTTACAAATGTGCGTTGATTTATATTTTATTTTGTAAACCAGGCCCAAGAGGCTGACTAATTAGAAACATGACTCAAAGCTATAAGGGGTACTTATTGATTCAGATCATGAAAAGACCAGAATGATCAAAAGCAAACATCTATCTCCCTCTTCATCTGGGGTTCAGGAGGTTAAGTGCTATTTGTCTCAAATCCCTGGCATTAGCTCTGTCTTTGTAATGGAGAAGACAATTAACATCTATATCTATTCAGTTTTAGTATGCACTGTATTGTTTAGAAGAATGTGCTTTTCATAATTAAACCATGCACAATAAACTATTATCACCTTGTTTCATTAGATGATATTTTGCTTTTTCTCCCCTTAACTTATATTTTTCATTCTATTTATTTAAAGTTTGAAATGTATGGCTTAATTTTGGAAGAAATAATATGATTGGCTAAATATATAGGTTTTGTGCTGCAATTCAATTTGCATACCATGGCAACATATAATAACTTCATTAGTTACGTGGGACCAATTTTAAATGGCATCAACACTTCTGTGTTGCCATAATGCAGCAAAAATGCTAAAATGTTAATGCATTCATGGGGTAGTCACAGAAAAGGCAAAGCAGAAGTGTTTTATACTGTCTGTGCTGCTCCGGGTCTCCACTGGAGCCTGGCTTCAGGACTGAAAAGGAAGGCAACGTGTACGTTGAAAACAGACGGAGAATTCAAACTCCTCCTGAATGCAGCTGAGAGAGGTTTTGTTCTGGGGAAGAGCGCAGGCAGCATCCGTACCTGCCTCCCCCTGCCCCATGTCCTGCCAGGAGGGACCAGTTCTGAGCTGACCTGGGTACGTTCTTCCATGCCACCAAAGCACCGCAGAGGGATGTTGTGGTGTCATGGGTGTCTCAGATTTTTAGGCACTGCCTTTTTCAGACTGAAGAGTCTAATGTAAGGAATGCAATTAATTTTTAGTATGTAACAAAGCATAGATAAACGTCAGGGTCTTTTGAGAACTGTTCTGTCACTCTGCCTGTGTCATCTCACCATGGCACACATGCAAAGCAAAGCTAATTGCATTAGCACTGGGGTATAACGAGAGGCATGTTGGAGCTGGGCTTCGGAAGCGGTGCTCACAGTTCTATGCCTGCTGCAACCGCCTGTGCCAAAGCATTCATTACTATGAGCTGGAAATATTCACACCCTCCCACACAGAAGGACTGGATTGAGAAAGTTTCATATTGCAGAGTTACTGAAATTATTAAATAGAAAAACAAAGGATGTCTCATACAGGAGACTAACTGATTCAGGTTTAGCAGTGTTAATGGGAGACAGGAGTTTCCATTCCAGATCAACGGGCTTCAGTAACGACTGCCACCAAATCATTGTAATCTCATAGCTGCCCAGTGCCAGAGCAAAGGTGGCTTAATACTCCCAGTGCAGTCCCTGCAGGAGAAAAGAAAAGGTACTTCCTCTAGTGACAACATTCATAGCCTCAAGTGCGAGACCAAGCGTTGAGCATCCTCAGCTTTCCTTGCTGGCGCAGGGGCCTGGAGGTGCTGAGCATCTGGTGCCCTTGTGCTCTCCGTGCTGCATTGCACTCTCTTCCTCAGAGGTGAGAGTGTCCGGTTGGGGCTGAGGCCAGGCACAGGGTGTCAAGCAAAACCCTGTCGGGTGTCTGCCAGCGTCGTTCCCGCTCAGTGGGTGACCACGTTAAACAGAAGCGGGAGCAATGGAGGCTGAGGACATGGTGGTGTGGAGTGGTCCACAGGTTACAGACACAGATAGAAGCTTTCTGTGTCCCCCTAGTTACCCCATCCCAACTTGCTATCAGTCATGTAAAAGGCTAAGTCAGGTCAACTCCAGTTCGCTCTGACTCAGCCTTTTGCATGGCAGGGCTGTAATCCGCACGTACACAGGAATCTATTTACAACAAAAAGAAAAAAAATATCTGGAGACAGCTTTTAAAAAACAGGCTTCTATAACCAAATCTGATTTAGAGTGCAGCCTACGAGACAGCTGATTTAGTTGAGGTAATCTAGCAATTATCTCCTGGAAAAAAGTGTTTGTGAATGGGGGATTTAAAAAAAGCTCTCCCCCAGTGGAAAAGAATGGGGAACCACTGGTTGAAGCTTTGTCAAGCAGAAATCTCATTTACAAAGGACTAAAAAGAGATATTGTCATGTGGCTAGAATACTAGATTGGAATCATCTAACTAAAGGTAGATACCCACATCTGAGTTGGTCAGCTTGACTGTTGCAGGCAATGGAGATGGTCAATATGATAGGTAGAGCATAAAGCATGATTCCTCTCTTCCTGAAGGTGTCCAAATTAGGTTAATCTTAGTGCTAAAAATACTTGTTTATCAACAGAAAGGAAGCTCCAGTGACTAGCTTATAGATTCTTGCATTATAGATGTGTAAAGTTAAGTGAACAAACCCTACCCAATGTGACAAATATTTTTGCTTTTTCAAACATCCTTACCATTGCGTTTGTTCTATGAAATATTTGAACTACAGTGACCTTGCCGCCTTACTCTTACTGTTTTGTTCTGTACCTTATTCATTTCTTTGGGCTGCAAAGGCTGTCCAGAGGACATTGTTCTTTGCTTGACATACCTACTTACTGCAAAGTGCTGTGTACACTGCTGTATAAATAACATCTCAGGAAAAAAAAATGAATAATTGAAAAGGATGGAAAACTTTGTTCAGTTGACTGAAATAATCTAGTAGAAGCTATCTGAGAGCAGAGTCTACTGGGACAAAATTTCCTAAGCATATCTCTTAAGAATTCATTTTGGCAGTTCTGAACAGAGTTCTGTAAAGATACAAACAAGTCAACATACAACTTTAGAGAAGATGAGTGGTTAACAACAAACCAGGGAGCCCTGCTCCGTCTGGAGATAAGCTTGCTGATGACTGTTTCTAAAAATCTCCCCTAGCTGTAATTTCCAGTAAGAGAACCGGTTTGTAGCCTGATGTGAGGAAGAAGCCCCTGTTTCCTAATGGACTGAAGGGTTTTATTTTTCATCTAGGTTGTGAAGTGTTTGTCAGCCACCCTTCTGCACTGGGCTGTTTTCACTCTTCTTGAGTGGTGCTGCTGAACCTGCAACCATTTCTGTGGGGTAGCACTTACTGTCCCACTGCCTGCGTTGACACGAAGACTGGACCACAAGGATTTTCCAGGAAGACGCTTCGAGGCTGGGTGAAGGGCTAGTCAGGTTCCGTTTGGATTGCACTAGATGAAGGATTAGTGGTGAAGCAAGTGAGCTTAATGAGGAGTGGATGACTCTTTAATATTACTGTAGTTTTCTTCTCCAGCCATGAACAAAATAAAATAATTTTTCTTTTCCTTTTCGTCCTGCTCAAGATTTTGGTACAGTAATGAGACTTCCTTTGGTCTTTTTCACCTGTCTTATTTAGATGAAAAACTTGATGTGCTTTTTATTGTGTACATTTACATTACCTTATACACTGTGGCTCTCCTGGGGACTCTAAATCTTGCTATAAACAAGGCAAGTAATTTAATAGTAAAAAGTAGTCTACCCCTCATGCATCTCTCACATGGTAATTTTCTTCTCAACAGCCCTAATGCTTATCAGAGATAATAACTGTTAATAATTCCATTAAAAAAATAATTATTTCTCCAAGAACCTTAGGAAAAAAGTTTTATGATCTTTAAGTAATTTAGGGGGAGATATTGACATGGAGAATGCATGTTACAACTATTCTTTAGTGTAAACTAGAATCATAAGATAAATTCTTCGATTTCCAAGGTATATGGTTAAGCACAAAAAGACTTAAAAGAGAGCTTCAGTGTAATAGAAAGACATCTTTAATTACTGTGCAGTGACTGTGCTGAGCTGGATATACTCTGTCAAAAAACCATACTTGCTACCAAACCTGCTTTTGTAACACTGACACCACCGATCAGGGCAGAGAGCTATCACAGGACTGCACGACCTGTGTGGCTGAGTGGAGCTTTTGCATTAATGGGGACCAGAAGATGGGAAGGTGGAAACATAATTCTTAATTAAGCAAGCAAGTGCCTGTACTTGGTACCAACTGTCTATACCATAATCTTTTTGTCTCTGAAAATTCCCACCTTTGGTACTTGCAGAAGTGGGAACTGTGCAGTGTGCATGTGCTTGCTTGGGAAAAAAGACTGCTTGAGACATGGTCAAGCTGACTTTAAATCAGCTTTCCAAGTAACCACAGTACCAGAGCCACTGCGGTATAAACTTCACAGGGAGTTGGCCACCTGAAGATCTAAATAAAGTCCATACAGATTTTTACAGCTTGTGTGGAGGTCCAGGCCACTATGGCCTTTGCGTTATATAGATCAAAGCTGATGCAACTATATCTACACCTGCAGCAATTGCACCAGTGACTCAGAGCACCCCAGGGTACACACAGACTCCAGGCTGAACGCTCCCACCTATGCCAGCGGGCTGTATTTTAAGGGTTACAGCATATCTCATTGGCTTATTACTCCCCTAATTAAGATTTTGGCCAATGCATGTAAAGCTAGGTGGAGATTTAGATGTGCTTTGTTGACACTTAAGATGTCTTTTGGCCTGAGGTTTTGTCATTCTTGGGATAGAGACTGTGGGTTGTGCTCAGAGACTGGAAAAATCAATGTCTGCTCATGAGACAGACATAGAAAGGGCAAAAGTGTTTCTGGAGGAGTTGCTTGAAAACCTAAGTGAGAGCTGGCAAGGAGCTTGCTGTGGAGTAGTAAGTTGCATAGGAAGGAAGTCCAGGAGGTCAGACTGAGAGAAAGAGGACCTCGTATGTCACAAGCTGCAGTGAATCCCAAAATTGACAAAGAAGATAACACTGAAAAAAAGAGAGATCTGTTTATGTGGAGTCTTTATTTTCCTTGTCAAGAGGAGTGCATGAAAACATGCGTCATTCAAGATGATACTTTAAACAAGCAGCAGCTCCAAGAGCTTTGCAAGGAGATGAGTATTAATTATCAATTAATGATTACAGAAACCTCAAGGAGTGACTGAAGAAGGTGTCAATTCAATGCACACAGGTGGCACTGCTTAGGAAGTGGGAGAGATGGCATGTCCACAAGCTGTGGGAGACACCCCAGGCCCCAGGCCCATGCACATCTGGGTGAGATGCAACCAGGCAGGGGCTTGGCAGAGAACAGCAAGGCCTGCAGCAACAAGTGCTTAAGAAGAGGAGCAGAGACTGTCCATTTAGAGAGATCAAGTACTAGTGTGCTGGGTAACTGGCAAATGCAGACTTTCAGCCTCCCCCTCTTGTGAATGTGTTTACCCCTGTGGATAACCCCATTTTATCATCTTCATATGTTTGTGTAATTTTTGTCTCACAGATAGACAGAGTGCTAGCAAGGCAAATGCTTCCCTGAAAAGTAGCATCTTCTGTATGCCCATATCATTACTGTCTTTTTTTAGGTCTAGAGCTGAGCATTTTATTTTGTTTGAAATAATCACCTCTTTTTTTTTTTCATGTTTTCTATTTTTGAGTTGAATATAGTCTTTCTGGGGGTGGTAAATGAGAATTTTCTCTTGTTCTAATGACTGGTGTTTTCTGTAACTATTTTCTGCCCATGGCTGTCTTGTTGCTAACAGTCAGACTCAGCCCTTCTGTATTTGCTATAAACTGGGCCGTGAGATCACACCACTGATAAAGCCTTTCAACCTTTGCAGGCCGTGCTGGTTGCTACTCTACATTAGACCTTAAATTGTAGCTTCTCACTGATTGTATACCCTTAAGAAATATGTTTATATATACTTGCATCTTTTATATACTTTTGAGCCATTCCTAAGGAACTAAGAGAGCCAGTATAAATTTGTAGATTATCTGTTACTGTAAGAATTCTATAGGATGCTCCCTGCTCATAACAACTCATCAATTCCCTCTCTAATAAAAACCCCACACATTTACACACAAAAGGCAGCAAGCAAGACAAAATGTTTGGGAAAAAAATCTGCCCAGGATCAGACTGCCACAGCTCTCTGCCCTCCCTTTCCCCTGCTTCAGGTTCCCCCATGGCCCTGGTTAAAAGTACAGAGCCCAGGAGGCCCACTGGTCTCAGTAGCTGGATGTCTGTCTTTTGTGGTGCAGCTCTCAGAGCGATGCACTGAGCCCCAGGGCTGCTGTCCCTCACCCCTTGAGGCATCCCTGGAGGAGGACAGGCAGCAACTGGCCTCAGTGGCCATCTGCTCCTCTGCACTTCCCAGCCATGGGGAAAAACACCATGTGCAGAGACAACCTGGGGTCATATCTCAGCGCAAAGCAGCACCTCCTGAACCCCAGTTACTCCAAAAGGCACATGCCCCACTGTCAAGCATGTTGTCCTCAACTCCCCTCTATACTGAAAATGATTTAGGCAGGTATCAAAATTAAACATGCAATAAAAACAGGCCAGTCATACTTCTGATTTTGTGTAATTTTCTTGTAATAAAGATAATGGTAAAATATCAGCAAAATATGAAATCCAATGCTTTTTGAAAGTTTATGGCTATTCACTGGTGTTTATTTTAATTCTTAATTCTGGGTCTGTAGAGAGCTGGTCACTCCTGACCTAGAGTTATACTAGAGTTATTACAAGAAAATAAAATCTTGCAGCGATGAAAAGCTAGGTGCTTATTGGGAATATTACTACTGCTACATTTCATACAGCTGCTTCATCATGTTCCTTATATTGGCCAGCGATCCCCCAAAGACTTCTCTCATGCCAAGGCACCTCAAGTGTGTTGGAGGTCAGTCTGACCTTGCTGAACTGCCTGCTAGCAATTTTTCTTGCCAAGATCAAGGTAATCAGCATCTGGATGTACCTCTCTCATGACTGCAAGAAGATACTGTAGTAACTGTATAGCCTGTTGTTAAAGGTGAGAAATAAATGAATCACCCTGATGGACCACTGAAATAACGTATCAGTATTTCAGCTGATTTGGGTACCCTTATGTGGCACTGTGGTGTATTGTATAGGCATATGTCCACTAAGCCACAATTATGTACCACAGGCTGACCACAGTAAGACTATAGTCTTACAGTCCCTCCGATGCACACAGGTCTGTTGGCTTCAGCAGCAGTTTCAATGCATGCAAAGGGCAGTGGGTGGCTCCTGTTTTTAAAAGACAAAGAGCTCCTTGATCCTAGACAGGACAGAGGTGGTACTACAGTTCATGAATCAGATTCACAGAGAGAGCTGTCTAATGAATTCCGGACCTCCATAGGCTGTAAATGATTCTGGATATTGCCCTCTTCGATGCATGGCATTATCCATATATGGAAGAAGTTAAAAAATTGTACAAACTGGGAATGCTAAATGATGACAAATTGAAAGTTAAGTGCTAGTGGGAATGTTGGAGGATGTTACTAACTAGCTTAAATGGCAAAAGTTTTCATGTATGATATGATGCCAAAGTGAGTGGGTGACAACGGAGGTCCAAATGCCGGCAGGAATTATTAATGTTAATATTGCCTTGAAAAGTACTTACCAAACATTTAAAGTCATGTTTTCACATTCTCCACTTAACTGCAATCCCTCCTGACTGATTTCCATTCTAGATAAGTTGGCAGATAAAATGGATGGGTTTCCGCAGTATTGGATGTTAGTATATATTATTCATAGATGTTTTCCTTTCCTGTCTGATGGCCTCCATAGCTATGGACCAGGTATCCTTCAAATACGGTTAATCTGTCTCACTCTATGTATCCCTATTTTTCAGTTGGGAAATATGATGGAGTTATCCCAGGCTAGGCTAAATGTCTTGCTGCTGGCAGTCGGCAATTGCTTGCACAATACAAGCGTTTCTATTGTCTCCAGGTTCCCCGGGAGCTGACGGTGCCTAAGTTGCCTCGGAGTGGTTGGTCACACGGGATGTTGGGGGCAGGTTCAGAAGTAGCATCTAGACCTTATGAGCCCATTGGCCTCCCAGAGACCTGCACCACCTTACATCCCCTCAAAGCATGTTTCTTCCGCTACCATGCCGTACAGCATCACGGAATGGTTCAGGTTGGAGGGGATCCTGGAGGTCACATGGCCCAGTGCCTGGTTCAAAGCAGGACTAACTTCAAAGCTAGACCGGGTTGCTTGACTGCCCAGTTGTGTTTTGAGTATCATCTCCAAGGATGGAAATGCCAGAAACTCTCTGGGTAGTTTGTTCCAGAATTTGTTTACTCTCACTGTGAAGATGTTTTTCCTTACATCTTGCCAAATTTCTCTTGCTGCAAGTTGTGTCCATTGTCTCTTGTAATTTCACAGTTCATCTCTGGGAAGAGTCTGGCTCCATCTTCTCTATATCCTCCCATGAGGCAGTTGAAGATGACAATAAGATCTTCCCTTAGCCTTCTCATCTTCAGACTCAACAAATGCAATTCTTCTAGTCTCTTTACATATTTACACTCCTGATTTGTACTCCCCTACTGTAATCTTCTTGTTGTCCCTCCTGTGGAATCTCCAGTTTGTTAATGTCTTTACTGTACTGGGGAATGCAAATCTAGACACAGCACACCAGATGTGGTCTCACAAGTGCCAGACAGAGGGGAATAAGCACATCCCTTGATCCGCTAGCTGCGCTGTTCACATGCAGCCCAGCACGTGGCTGCCCTTCCCTGCCACAAGAGCCCAGTGCAGATTCGGGTTCAGCTGCCTCTCCACCACCGCCCATGGCTGGCCCCAGCCTGTGCTGTCGCAGGGGCTTATTTCATCCCAGGTGTATGGCAATATAGTGATTTGTGAGCTAGCTCAGGTACCAGAAATGGGATGGTCTTCCTTTTGAGTAAAATTTGGTGTGGTTAAATTTGTTTGTGTAAATAGCATGCTAAGGTGGTTGTCGTACCTGTCCCACCGTGCATGACAAAACGTGCAGCACAGTTCACAACTTTCTATTTAACAATGTAAGAGGAAATGAAACCCTCCTTTACTAACACAGACAAGGGCTAAGTTCAACACAGACAGGGTTTAGACTTATCTGTTAAACCAGGTTCACAGTCTTTTACTGATGAAATGAACACACAGGGGAAAAAAAAAAAAAAAAGGAGGGATCACATGGACTACAAAGCCCCTTTCCCTTCCGATTTTCATGGGAACATCCAGACAGGAGGTAACATTACCTCTGCTTAGTCTCCATCATGGAGCAGGACAGGGCACGAGGCAGCAGTGAGGCAGCATCATCATCATAGCAGTGGGGCAGCATCTCCGTAACATGATGGGCCCCCCATGCCACGCTGGTGAGGCTCTGTGCTGGTAGCACTAACATCAGTGGGTGGCAGGAGGCAAGTCTGTGGCTCTCCACCTCCTCCTCCCGGAGCAAACAGATCAAAGGCAGTGATATGCTGTCAGGCAGGAGACATCTGTTCTTGAGAAATTAAAATAAGAAGAAGCCTTATGGTCTGAAGAGTGCTGAGACCAGCCCTGGTCCAGAACTGAATGGGACAGGGCTTATGCGTGAGGATTGATGTTGCATGACAAGGATCATGAATTGCCTTTTAAGGAGTAATTCAAATCTTGCCAGCTTGGTAGGCAATGTTTTTACAATGAATTGAAAGCAGACCACATATTAGACCAGCCTATAATTTCTCTGCCAGTTGCTGTGGTTTTATAGTCTTTTATTTCTGGGTTGGGGTTTTTTCAGTTTTAGTTTGAGAGCCTGTATGAGCATTTCTGTAATTGAAGTGAATGGCAGATGACTGGCTAAATTCCTTTAAGAGAGGGCTCCCAGAGACACAGTGTCAATAAACTGAAACATGCAGGATTATAATTATCTGCAATCTGTCTAATATAATAATAATTTAATATGGGTAGGCACAGAGGGTCAGGTCTTTAGTTCAAATTAGCACGTCTCCATTGAATTAAATGGATCTCTGCCAGTCTTCAGCAGCTGAAGAACTAGCTCAGTATTTTCAAGCACACTGTGATTTCAAATAGACAGTTCACCTTAAAAAGTGTGTTCATCAGTGGTACACTCAGATTTGATCACAGAAGAAGAAATGCCACCCTCTGTAGAGTGATTTGCTACTTCTTTCTGTACAGGAGTCTGGAAGCATATATGAACTCGCTGTGGTGTTGAAAGAGGTATTCGCCAATGCCAGAAAGTGAATGCTGATCTTTACCATCAGCAAGATGCTAAGTGAGGTACAATTTAGTAGAAGGAATTAGTAAAACAAGACAAAACATCTTCTCTCCCATGAATGCAGAAGTGTTTTCTGATTCCCAGAACACAACCTGTGTTGATTGGATGACATGACATTAAAACTGCTGACACGCTCGGAGATGGGCTGCTTGTTTACAGTGAATTGAAATTCAGATCCATATCGTCTGAGCAGGGCTGGCTGCAGACAATTTCGTATTGTTTTTCTTTCCCTGCACCGTTTCTCCAACAATGTTTTCCCCCAAGAAGTCCTGGCTTCTGTAACCACACAAAATATATCCGTGCAGGAAATTCAGAAGCATCTGTTGGCTCAGGGGCTTTAAGATCTTTATGATCTATTAAAAACTTCATGGGGTTACATTTTTTATTTTCAGAAGATAGTTCTCTAATAGACTGATCATGTGAAGAGGCTGGTGGGCTATGAGTTAGGCTGGGCCATGCCAAAGCCTCACGACTCCACCTCCTGGCTGAAGCTGAGCAGAAGATCCATCTCTGATGTTGCTGTGGTCAGGAAGGGAGGAAAGATTTGTGGTTGAAGGCATTGCAGCTAGTTTGCAGAGAAACTCCCGAGCTAAGGCACTCATTGTTTTACTGATTCATTCTCAAGGTATACTTGATTATCGAACATCACAACCCTGTGCTACTCAAATGAGACAGGCTTGAAAAGACAGCAATCAGTTTTGAAATGGGCTCAAGATAATTAAGCACGCTTAGAAACTTCATAATTGTCCTTTCCTCTAAACAATGGAAATGGATTATAATATTGAGTCAGTATGAACTGAAGATTTGTATGATTTAAGGCTTTTTTTTTTCATATTGGATCTTCCCATACTATTTGCTGCTGTGTGAAATGTGGTAATTACTTCAACCATCCAAACAAATACAACTTATTTATGCAAGCACAGCCTCAGAAAAACCTTTAAGCACTGCCTCAATGTGAAAAGCATGCTGTGCAATTCCTTATTACAATAATATACACCAGTCAGTGGAGACCATTCACTTTTTAGAATTTGTGTACAAGATACTGAAGATGGGAGGAAGCTCTCTGACAACTAGCCTGTTTGCATACAGCTGCAGAACACAATTTAGAAGAAGGAAAATGTTGCATCACTCAGGATATGATAGTTTGGAAGAAAAGTTTTGTCTTGGAGTGAGACAGGAAAACTGCTGAAGTGTTTTACGGTCAATGCGCATTTTGTTATGATGTCTGAAGATAGTGATGATGTCTTCCTATCCTGCTAGGAAGCTAAAGTTTACATCACTTTCTGCTTGCAACCTAAGTTTATTTCCAAAAAGATCTATGTGCCTTAAGAAACAATAGTTTCAGGGCATATGAGATCTACAAAATAAGGAGCAGCTCAGAAAGTGTTAATGGGGAAAGAATGATGGTTCTGACAGTTCCAGTTAGAAGATCTAAGAGAGATATAATTACACCAGCAGGCAGAAAGTTCAAAACAAAGGAGGTGGGTTTTACATACTATGCAGATAATTTGTGTAACCCCTTGAGCCCGGGTGCTGTGAATATTAAGAATTTACACAACATCAAAACCACAACTAGATGAAATCATTGAAAAGAATCCATCAGCATTCATTAAATGCAAAGGCAACACCTCTTGTTTAGACAGTCTCTGAGCTACAATTTTTTTGGAGTCAGGGAGAGAACTCAGGGGAAATGTAACTGCCTGCTTCCCTTGCTTTAGTATTCATCTGTTGTTGACCACAGTCAGGAAGAGGATACAGGGCTCAACAAACCTGTGGGCTGCCTCGGTAACACCAGTCTTGCATTCTTATGTTATGCTGCATTATTGGATAGGATCTCAAAATTACTGTAAAGACCCATTATAATTGAGAAAGATAAAGGGCTGGAGGACCTCTTCTGAGACCCATCTCTTGACTTTAACTTGATTGTTCACTGGGGTGATATTTTATGCCATAAAAAGTTACAGGTCCGGACCACCATGTATTTATTCAATCTTCATTGAAATCTTAAGGTATTTTCAAAGACTTGGTAACAGCTGAATAGGAAACTTGCAGTTTCCCCAGGGTTCTTCCAAAAAAGATCCATGACGCATACAGAAGTTTTGAAATGCAGCATCTATTTGTATGATTCTTCTTCCCTGCACTCCAAACCAACAAGATAGGGTCATGCTATAAATGTCAGATCAAGCTAAAACAATTTACATTATCTGAGGTTTGCATATATGTAATCTTGTCAAATGAAAGCCACAACAAGCTCGGTACAACAAAGGACAGAGTGAGCTCCTTATGCTGTTTGTAGTGGGAGCAGCTAACGCGTCATCCCTCCTGTAAAGGCAGTATGTTTAAAGAGACTGGGAAAGATGCCCATGTTCTAGCAATTTTTTACTTGCCTGTGTTAAACAGAAAACAAGTTATTGCCACAGTAAGAAACCAGGCTTTAAAAATGGCAGAAACATGCATCTTGGACCTGTTATACATACATATATTTATCAGCCCCTACAGGAGAAGAAAGCATATTATAATATGATTACCCACAGAGAGGAGTTGCTGGAGAGCTGATAGCTCTCCATCTTCTCGAGCTTGCAGAGCTCTCCACTGCAGTCTGGAGACTCTTCTCACTCTATACTCTTTGCCTTCCGAAATTCAAACCTATCGTCTCAAACAGAAGTTACATTGCAAAGCACAAAAAGGTATTTTAATAAAATGGTTCAGACTAAATTGCTGACTGTAGGACAATTCTGCAGCTTCACAATAGGAATTGTAGGGTTCCTGCTGCCTTCTTAACTGCATGATAAATTGCAAACCTCTTGCTTCCATGCCACAGGCTCAGAGAGCATTGTGTGATCACCATTGCTTTTCTGATTTATTTTTCATGCCTACTGGTGCCCATATAAAATCTCTCTCTATTTATGCTCAGGCTCCCTGAATTTTTTTTCATGGATTATATAGTGCAACAATCAGATTGGCAATTAATATAAAAATATATAATGGATATGATGTGAATTACTTTTTAATTCTTGTGTCCATTGCATCTGTCATCTCAGTTTGTGCACTTGCTGTAGCTATGAGGCTATTAACCCCATCAGCAGGGCTCTGGAGAGCAGTTGGCTCAGGTTTGCACAACAACTGGGTCTGCAAAATTTTATATCTATAGCAATGCCAAAATCTCCTGTTTTCACCCAAAGTTTGCAGGGTATTTTGCTGTGCAGGGCAAGCTGTATGTACGGGTTGTTCTACTGTTCTACTGTTGTTCTACCTGTTGTTTATTATAGCTGAAAGCTACCCTCAAGCACTAGTAATACACAGGGGCATGTTTTCACCCAAATCCCTGTGCCAAGTGTTTTTCTTGGAAGAGGTCCTCAGGGGAATTGGGAAGTCCAGCTTTCATCACTGTTTAGGCACAAGGAATTGGTGGAATTTTAATTATTTGAATATTGCACTGGGGACCTTAGCCAAAGTTCACTGAACTTAACAGTAGCCTGATACTGGCTAAAATAAGATTTGGTTCCAACTGAGGAGTGAAGACCTTTGCCCTGAACACTGTGAAATCTGAATCTGTCAGATTAAAAAATGCCAGAGTAAGAAAAACAAAAGAGTAAATATGAGTATGTGGCTACAAAGGTGGGGGCATATATGAGATTTTTTCTGTGCTAGTGAGAAGCTAGAGAGCTAGAGAGCTAGCTAGTCTTCTCCTAAGGCTTAGTCTCGCTGAGCTGTAGGAGTCATCTGATGGATTCTACTCCTCAGTAAAGAGACTGAACAGATTTGAGCCTAGAAAAGAGACCCCATCAATGATTTCTTTCTGAAATCCATCAGTTAGCCAGTTTTTAATCTTTTTTACTGTGTGCTTCAGTGGTTCAGTTAAATGTTTTTAATCAGGATGTCATACTGTATCAAGTAAAAGAACCTGTGGAAATCTAAGTGTATTATGTCAGCTGTCACTTTTTATTAACTAAGCTTGTAAAAAATGTGAGCAATATTTCAATGTTAAATACTAACATTTAAAAATCTACATTTAACAAGGATGCTATTGTTTTCATTAAAGCATGTTGTTAGTCTTCCTTATACTTGCGTCTTACATTGTACTTAAACCGCTCTTTAACAATAACATATATCATGCTCAATCTTTCCCATGACTTTGCTTGGGATCAATGCTAAGCTAACAAGCCTGCAGTCAGCCGTGTAATAATACCTTTTAGTCTTTGGAGCCTTTGCCCGCCTTTAACACTTTACCTGGTCATATTCATGCATCTGTCACTGTGCAGCATCAAACACAGAGTACTATCAAGAAAAAGATACATCTTGGTGAAGGTTATCTATTTCTGCATGCAAAAATTTCAGCTCTACCAAAAGCGCCTCCAAGTGCTTTTACAAATATAGCGAAGATAAACACAGCATAACCTCTAAATTTTGATGCAGCCTCTGGCTCTTAACTCCCGCAGTTAACACAAGCATCATTTGCTGAAGTTAAGGTATGTATACGTTGGTTAATATTTACACAGTGCTTTGAAGATACAAACTATTGAAGCCCTAAATGGTATTCAAACCTACACAAAGTTACTGGTTTAGTACAAGCACTAGAAACATAGACCACCTGAGGTGATAAAAAACCTCAGTGAGCAAGAGAGTAACTCTAGTTCAAAGCTGATATTCTAGTGTGACAGACAGGATCCTGGTTTATTGAAAAACCCAGAAATACCTGATAATTAGCTGGCCATTTATGAAACACTGTAATGTCTAAGTTGTGGCATGGTTACAAGGAAAGGGCATACAATGACACTGAGCAATTGAATCAAATATGCTATAAAATAACAGTCCTAAAATAGTAAACGTTGTGATGAATTATTAAAGTTGCTTATTTTAACATTTTATTTACTGAATTTTGCATTATTAAAATTACAAATCATCAACTCACATTGCGTTGTCATTGAATCTGGCCTCCCTGAGATTTGCTTTGTTCCCATTCAGCCTAGCCAGTTGGTTAACATGATCTCGGCTCCTGACCTTTCTCTCATTACACCCTTATGATTCATGCTACTGACTCCCTTTTGCCCTTTCCTTCTCATTTGAATTTTCTTGGCTGTGCCTGCAAAGCTTTGCAAAGCTCCAGCACACCATGAATCTCTCATCGTGTGTTTTCCCATATGCAACACCTCTTGTCCTCCATGTCCCAAAGTGCTAAGTTACTGCCTTCTTTCATTTAATTTTATCCCTGGCACTCATCTTTCTTGCAATACTCAAATGAAAAAAAAAAAAATTAAAATTGCTTGGTAAAACAAAATCCCTCATGATATGCCCAGCATATGCCATCTTTCCTGCGATTGTTTTCATACTGTATAAATTTTCATATACTGTTGCTAAAATATCTAACACAGTTTCATGTACAGGTTAATCAATGGATTCTTTAGCACCGTGACAAGGAGAGACTATGCCTGTGGCATGCCCCAAATGGACCAAGGCTTTGAGATTAAATTCCTTAAAATGAGCATCCCAAAAGGGAGGAATCTGTAATGCTAAAAAAGGAACATTTCAAACAGAAAACTTTTTAGACAGAGTGAAAGTACAAAGGTATAGAAACAGCTCTACCCATAACCTTCTGAGTTCCTGGGAAAAACCTGGATTTTTCTATCCCATCCGAGGAAATAACGCTGGCCCAGCTGCAGTATGGCATCCTGGTCTGTTCGCGCTCATGTCTCTCTCCCTCCATGTCCTATCCGATGCCCACCTACAGCCTTTCATGTAAAACATGATGTAAGAAACACACAAAAAAAAGAATCATCCATCACAATTTCAAAGAGAATCTGAGAGGGCAGGTCCCATGGACAATCCCTATATCATCTTCAACATCATTCCTGTCCTTCGTTGAGGTTAAAGTAGCTCGATAAGGCTAATTCATTCTGGGGCAAAGCCACAGCACAGATAATCCAGGCAGCAGCAGTGTAAGCAGGGTCTGTCTTCTCTTGTGGCTTGCATGCTTTATATTCAAAGCTACCTATTTATAACGTTTCTCATATGAATGCTAAAGTAGTATCTGCCATTTTTAAAACAACACTTATCTGTTCTGGTGAAATCTTTTTATTTTTAAAACTACCTACCTTGTGAACATAGTCATGCTGCTGGCAATGACAGCTGTGGTTTGACTGAAGTCACACTAGCAACAGTGTTTTGCCATCACCCCTCGCTTGCCTTTTTCTCTCTGAAACTTCTGCTGGTGGATGAACTTTTGGATGTTTTCAAAATGTCAGTTTAGTGGCTGGGTAATTTTGAGACTGTCAGTGACACCTGCCTAATCTCTGAATAGGGATGCTAAGTCGACTGTACCTAAGCGCAACGCTCACTGCTGTTACGTGTCCCTAGAGCAGCCCGCGTGGGAGGAGCGGCTGCCCTGCTCATCAGTCAAGGTTAGGCACATGTTTAGCTTTAGCTACAGATGTATAGTTGACAAGCAACACTGTTAAACCTGCTACCTGTCACTACTTGCGTCTGAGCTTCTCACCCTGCTCCGAGGAGACGCAGGCGGTGCCGGCCGGGGAGTGGAGCGGGATCTGCACCCGTCCTGGCATGGGTGTCTAAGAGCTGGGCTTGTTCAGCCGGAGGAGAGACGTGAAGGGGGAGGCAATTGCTGTCCGCAGCTACCTGACAGGGTTAGAGGCAGGGCAGTCAGACTCCTCCCAGAGGTGAGCACTGAAAGGAAACCTTCACACGTTACAGTGAGAGAAATTCTGATCAGATGTAAAGGGAAATTTTTTTCTCTAAGAGTGTGTCAGTTATTTTGACTATAGAAGAGGTTGGGTGAGTCATGCCATAAACGTGCTTTGGAGGTCATGCTTTCCTCTCCACTGACCCTACGGGGATCTGGGGTGAGCAGTTCAGCTGGAGGTGGTTGCACTGCAAACACCGGCTGTAGCACAGGAGCTGCTTAGCTACCCTGCTTGGAATCACCCAGCTACTTGCCCTTGTGCCTTTAAGGTATTTTAGGAACAATAATAGCTTCCTTAATATTTACTGAACTCTTTTTAAGGACACATAAAGTGGAATCCATACATTTCTGGCTTATTGTTATAAACGAGCATGTGTTTAATACACAGCAAATGTTACTATACATATATTTTCCTATTCCTAAAAATGGTATTGCTTTTCTGTTGGGCTTGAGCTCTCTTCATCATTAAAAGAAAATGCAGGGGATCAGGTAATTATTCCCAGGCTGTTTCCATGTCAGGCTAATGATTGGAAAGAGAAACTACTAAGGTAGAGTGCAATTTAATACTGCTGCCAAATTCTTCAGGTTTCCCCTATAGAACTGTTTATGCTCTCTCGCAAATGATTCCCTGGAAGGTTAATCAAAATAATGTCAGTGTGTATCTTCTTCTTTGGTCCAGCTATCTGTGCCAAAGCAGTATGTTTTATGGGGAAAAGCCAAAATACTTTTCCAAATGTAATACCTAACACCAAGGCTTTCTGTATCTGACAGTAATAAGAAGAGGACTAGCAGATGCTGGCCTCTGTGATGTACTCAGTTAAGTTGGTACAGTTTTATTCTGGTAGGATTCCACTCTTGGTGGGATGCTTGCAAAATCTGTCAGCCTAGATGGATGCTCGGTGCTGAATAAGCTTTGTTTACTATTTGTCTGTGTGCTAGAAATGAGTCGAAAGGCTCTTTGATCACCTTGTGGCCAAAAGGCAATGCTAGAGTTTTCTGTGCAAAGATCATTTGGAATCTTAGTTAATGTTTTCTGAATCATGTAGAAACAAACATAAATATTGTAGTCCCACAGATACTTAAGAGCACATGAAATATGGTTTATGTGAGTGTCCCAAAGACTTCTGTCCAAGCTGGAGCAAGGGGCTGCCTTCTGCTCCTCTTGTTTCCAAGACAATTTTTTTGCACAGCCTCAACCAGTCCTCTTGATAGAGTGTAAATCCAAGAAAGTTGTCTTTATAGTATTTGGAATTAAGTACTGCACAGATATTTTGTTAACATCTGTCTGCCTCAGTTTAGGGAACAGAAACTGATTCATCCGAGGAAGCTGCTGGCAACTGACATACAGAAAAGCTGAATTACAGCCAGCATCAGAATCATAAAAATGCACTGTTTTGCTCAGAGGGAAGAATTTTGTCATTAGCCATGCCAAAACCTGCTTTTGTTGACAGAAATGGATGAGAGCACATTATCTTACCTCAATATCCAGTTTACCAGGTCACACACTGGCAGAGTCCTAATCGCATCCCTGATCCCACAGAGATGACAAAGCCAAGCTTGTTCCTGGCTCAGGAGAAGCTTCTCTATGTGTGTGTCTTTGAAAATGGGGTATGTGGCCACCCTCTCCCATGGCAACAGGCAGCCCTTGCAGGGAACCCCCTATTTGTTCTCCTTTGTTCTCCTGATACCGCTTTGTTCTCCTCTTCGTCCCACTTTGGAAGGGCTCTGGAGTGAAGGAGATGGTATCTGGAGACAGCAACAACCACTGCTCCGTGGCTGCTCACTAGCCCTACCTGAGACCCCTCAGTGAAGTCCTCCCTGGGTAAAGGGGTTGTCACCCTGAAAAGCCCATCAGATGAGAGATGCACCATCAGGAGCAGGAGAAGCCAGACCTGCCCAAACTCTCTGTTGCTAAGGATGGGAATTTTTTAGGGCAATATTTTCATGAACGAGGCCGAGGGAAAGCATTGCTCTCCTCTCCAGTAGAATAGTCATTAGAGAAATCTCTGGAGATGGCGTAGCCTGGGATTTTGCAAAACATTAATTTCTTCTGAACGTTTCTGGATTATTTTAAGAGTTTTGTTTTCTGATTCATTGGTGCTGAGGTCCTACTAAGTAACACTGCAAATACTGAAATGAGAAAAAGAGGAGGAAAAGTCATGTCTCTCCTAACTTTTTGTGCTTTGTCATCTCAGAAGGTGCCTCGAGTGCTTTTTTTTTTCCTCTCTGCAAGTTGTTTATACCTCCTGGGAGAGACTCTTAACAGAGGAAAAACAATTAGATGGCTCTGGGAATGTCGTCAGGAAAATACTGCCTTCTCTTGACTCTGTGAGAGCAAATATGCTGCTGAGCCTGCTAATGCGGACAGATGCTTGAACAGCATCTTTAGCACACGTGATAAAAAATGGAAGACTGCAGCGATTCAATAGCTCAAACTTCTATTTAAACAAAGGCATTTGTTAATTATTATACCACAGTTAGAAGATATTTGGAAGTGATAGGCAAATAGCTTCAGTCAAGAAATAATAAAGCAATACTACTACTACTAATAATACAAGTAATATCAGGCTATGTTGCTCTTAGGAGAGCTTACTCCTTCTGGTTTCAGCTAGTTACCTCTGCCTTTGTTATTGTTATGTGTATGACTTGCACATAATTTACCCTTAGATCCCAAACTTATATAAATATCAAAGATCTTTCTGAGTCTTTTCAGGAAGATTTGAAGGCAACAGGGACTTTAGGAAACCTATCAGCCTATGTGGTAAGGATGTGTTTGCAATGATCCATTGAGTGTTTACTTTAGCAACAAAGGTTCAGGGAACAGGATTATGCACCTTTGCTCATCCATTTAACAGTTCATTAGATTGTACAACAAAGGGATCTCAAGCTGTTTGCATACTCATTTTCAGGTGTTCTCTAAGAAATCATCTAAGGATTTGAGGAAGGCCTGCAGCAATTCATTGAGCTTTAAACTTTTGAAAAAGAATTTGACATCATTGCATGAGGAGGCTGGCTTTTGCTGCTGTTACACATATCAATGAAGTTCAGTGTTGTAATGAATGACCATGTACTTCGGGAAACATTTTTAGGACACATCTTAGGTCCCTAGACCTTTTGGAGGACCTCCTGCATCAAATGAATTTCTTAATGTGCATTATACTTCCATTACTGCATTGCTGTTTTAAGTTGATATGATGCTAGAGATGCAATGGCTCAAATCAAACACCTTCCGCACTGATCTCATTGTAAGTGTCCTGAAGACATTACAGTGGAATAAAATAAAAATTCTTTGTTAAATTATACAGCTACTCCCATACACTCTGTATATGCAGGTGTGAAGAGCCCAGAAAGAAAATAGTTATAGTAACACCTTATTCATCCACATTCTTTAGAAGGTCTCTAAAAAATATTGAAGCAAATCTGTATTCCTCTTTTCCCAAGCATTTCAGGGAAGTTATAGTAATAGAAGTCACATTGAGATGTTCCATAATGCTAGGATAGCAACATTGTCTAAATATGCTACCAAATATGTGCTGGCATATACTATGAATGGGATACAATATGTTCTTAAATCATTCTACCTGAATCACTGAGCCAGAGCTGGGGTAAGGCAATGTGGTCTTGCAGTGCCTTCTTGAAAGGTGGTGCGTGGGGGGAAGGCCATGAGCACAGTGCAGGTCGTGCTCAGCAACTTGCAGGATGAATCCTCTTGAAATGAACTGATCATCTCTCGACGGTTTCATTTATTTTACCAAAAACTTCCCAAATAGACCAGTTCCCAAAGGAACCTTATGTTATTACAGAGATGAGAAATGGTAAGTTTCTGCTCTAATTAGGAAAATATGAATAAATAGAAAGGACATGGTGTCAAGTGAAAGGTAAAATGCATGCTGTTCAAAAGTCTCTTATCAGAAAGCAGGGCCAGACCCACAGCTGCTGTAAATCACTGACTTCCTTGTTAAAGATCTGAAACTCATTTGTTGCAAAGTGCCCTGTGACATCCTTCCAAAGGATGCTGTGTGGCAGCACTGTGCAGTAACTAAAAGTTTTGTTGCAATAAGGGATAAATCCATAGGGTTGTGTTCCTGCAAAAGAGTAGTCTTTGAATGATAGATTCATAAATGAGCCATTATGACCACGAGTGAGAAGATTTGGAAAATCAGATAGAGAGGAACTGTGATCAGGCAATGGATGCAACTGTCTTGAGGACAACACGATTGCTAGTGACCTTACAAAAATCAAAGTAAGCACACAAAAATTTGGCAGCTTTAATCAAAAACTACATTTTGACCTCTGTCTTCCATGGTTTTGCATTAGGATCATTTCAGAAAACAGTAACCTATAGGTGGCATTCAAGGATAGCAAATTTGCACACGTATAATGCTGCAACACTTGGTCACACAGGAATGTTATGAATGTGCCATTTTGTTCATAAGCTGTGAGTGTTACAGTGTCATTCTCAGTGGGACAGACTGGCTGGAACGGGAAATGTGCTTGCCCTGCCATGGTTCCTGAGAGCTGTCAGCTGCCTTTCTCCACAAACTTCTGTGCCACACTACAGACCCTCCTTTTCTAACTTTAGGTGCTGAATTGGCAAACGGGCTGGATAACTATGGGTCCCAGGCTATGGCATGAGCTGAGCTGCAGCCATGCCTGCCTTCCCCTGAGCAGGGTGCAGCGTGAGCCGCGTTAGCAGTGCCGACGTACCCTCTGCCTGCAGCCCGCTGCTCGGAGACTGCCAGCTCCGGCTGCCAAACCTGGATGTCACCAGCTGTGCTGTGCTGAGCTGGCACTGGGGGGACAACTCGTGGGTGCCTCCACAAAGTGCCCAAAGCCGACCCTGGCTATGCTCTTGCAGATCGGTCTGGACTGTAAGTAAAATCCCAAGCAACTTTATTTCCTGGCAGAGACCAAATCCTGATGACCCAGTGCCTGGAGTGTCTCTGAGGGGCCGTTGGACGTCTCCGCTTTAGATCATACATAGGCCCTTCCCCTGGGGAGGTCAACCAGCCTGCCAGAGACAGAGGAAAAATAAAGTGCTTGAAGAACATAAAGAAAGTAATAGCAGTATCACCACTTTCTCTCCCGCAAACATTAGTGCAGCAGAACTTGAGACTAGATGTGAATGAGGAAGAAACAAAAGCACCTGGAAAGGCTGAGGGGCAGTCTGGGACCTCAAGCGGGTGCTGGGACAGGGTGCTGGCTTGCAGGTGAGAAGGATCACATATGACTTGCTTTCCCCAGCCATCCAAAACACTGTCCAAGCAGGGCCCACTGTACCTGCATGATTCCCCACCACCACGGGATTTCCCTCCTGGTTGTCGGGTGGCATTTGGCACAAATCACACTGCAGTGGTGTCTTCATGCCCAGGCCACCCTCAGAAATGAGAAGTTTGCTCTCCTCCATCCCATTAGCAACTCTTTGAACCAGCATGGAAAGCCATCACCTTCGTGGTCAGCCCAGAATATCCAGGAGGCAGGGCATGCAGTCAGAATAAAACAGCATAGCACCATCTCTTTGCTAAGACACAAACTACACAGGAGTGTCATGACCTGCGCAGGAGCAATCTGTTCTCCAAAACTGAAACTATATTCTACCCATCAGCACAGGCCAATCCTTCAAGCTTCATGTGCTTGAATCACCCCATACCCTGGGATTTCATCCCCACAGAGTGCTTTGAGTCCCCCAAATACTGTCCTTATACCAAACCTCATCCCAGCTGGCACCGGGGGATGCTGGTGTGCACCTATTTCCATTCATCTCATTGCAGCTGGAGATCACCATTCAGAGTAAAAATCAACCACAACCTTTTTATCTCCTAAGCATAACTGTTAAACTTCACAAACTATGGGGTCTCCCCCCCATCTTATCACATGTGGCCAATGCATTCAACGGCACAGGGCAGCCAGCTGGCAAGCACAGCTGGGCACTGCCCTTCCCACAGGGCAGAGCGATGCATTCCTACCAGCGTTGCCTGGCTTTGCTAAATTCAGTGGTCTGCAAGGCATGCAATACCCTAATCCTACACTTAAAAGGTTTTCTTAATGAATCTACAGTTTGGATATTGCTCAGGAAAAATACCCAAGGTCAAACTTTGTTTTGCCATTGCCGTGAGATTCTCCTTTGTGTAAGCAACCTGTCCGCACAGGGCTTTTCCTCTGCAAGTTTTGTAAAGCATTGTATAGGGGGTAATTAAAGCAGTCTGTTTCTACAGCACGTTCTGTCTGTTTCTTCTTTTCATTATTAGATGTGATGACACATTTGCCTGTGTGGCTTCCCACAGATGGCACTGAAATTTTGTGATCAAATGGTAAGAGTAAACCAACTGTCAGCTCCGATCACAGCTTCCCATATTGCTCCGCTGGTGTAAGAATACTGTTTTAATAAAGGGCTCCTTCTTTTTAAAGTGGTATGGTTTGCAGCGTAGGATGGAATTCAAGAGTAAGATGTCTAATATGATATTAAGAGATTCAAGACTTATTAAGAAGTTTTATGTTCTAACTACAGATTTTATTTGCAAACACTTTTTAAAAGTCAATATATGAAGAATTCATATTCCACCTTTTTTCAAGACAATTGGTTTTTTAAAAGCTCAGAAATTTGGCTTAAACATTTTAAAAATACATGTATAAATCACTGAAACATTTTATAGAAATGTGCTTTTTGGACATCTATAAATATATTTTTAGAAGGCTTTAAAAATCTTTGATAAAAACAAAAGGGTTTAATTTCCTTTATGTTGTTTTTGAAACATATATCTTTGAACCACCTTTACTAACATTATCATATCCGTACAATAATAAGAAGTGAGCATTATTAGAGAGTGTGTTTAAATCCACAGGCAATTTTCATGGCAAACTGAATAAAATACAAAATAATGTAGGTGGTGAATAATTCAAATGCTTTGAAAATTCTGACCTCACAATAATCGAGTGTAATATAATGCATATACACAAAAAAGAAGAAAAATCAGATATGTTGCATGATTTCGTTTGGTTTAGAACAGACAACTGGTTTATAGGGAAGACAGATATAGGTTAGAGGTGCCCAGTGTAGTGCTAATGCAAGGCATATACACGCCTGGCACCGAGCAGCTCGCCTCAGCCTCCTCTGAACAGATCAGACTTGTCTTGGGGACAAGTAAATTTGGATCTGACATTTAGGAATCTAAGTAGGATTTCTGCTTAATAATTCAGATGCTGACAGAACAGCATAAATGATGCAGATCAAACATTTATTTACAGTTTTAGCTTTTTCTGCTATTCACAAATTATCTACGAACAGAGTTTGATTTTGACAGATTTGTTCAATATTCAAAATAGTCAGAACATATTCCAGGCTATGTCTTGTTTGCAAATTATTTGTTTTCAGTATGGGTGTGTATTCAGCTGTTTGGTGAGTATTGTCCTCTGCTTCTGGTTGGAGGAGCAAAAGATTTTACAACAGAGAAAAGAGAATTCGAACTTCCTCACGCTCATAAGCACCTGCACAAGCAGCAAGCAGGCTCTGCCTGTGGGGTCAAGCTGTGGTTTTCTTGCAGAGAGCTGATGGAGGCAGCTGGTACTGGTGGGCCTCTTGCCTGGTTCATCTGGATCCCTGAGCCACCCATATCCCTCCTTTTCCCCACCTTGGTCCTTCCCCTAAATGCCCCATAGGAAGTTTCGCACTCAATCCCCTTAAAATGTCCCACAAGTTTTACACAATTCTCTCCCCATACAGCCCAAAACAAGTCCCCCACCCCTGCGGGCAATCAGTCCTTGGTTTGCCTGGGATGGCCGGGGAGGGGGGGACCTCTTCTTGACCCACCTCACTGGGCTTCATCCCAGGGACAGTGGTCTGCTCGACCTCCTTGGATGGCCTTGGAGTACCTGATTTGGGGGCTCTGGTTTTGCTTTCTTCACCAGGACTTGGTGCTTCATTTGCTGAGCCTTTGCTCAGGGAACCTAAGAGAAAGTTTTGGGCATCCTCCGGTCTTTGTGTCGGCATTACATAGGGAGGGGAAACCTGCTTCAGTGGGGCAAGTGGTGAAACCAGCCAGTGGTCCAGGTTTGGGAGTGGAGAGGGGAAATCCCTTGACATGAAACCTGGTGCCTAAAGCTAATCCCAGGCTGACACTTCCACATTAATCAGATATTCTTCTGTCTTCCTGGCGCTCTCGAGAGACTGATTAAACGGAGGGATCAATGGATGGCTTTGCAGTAATTTCACACTCAGAGAGGATTCCTTTTGCCTCTCGTTATAATTAAAATAACTGACATTTTTCTATGTTAATAAGCTACTTTGTTTCTTGGAGGAGCTTGTTGGGGCATAACGAACTCCAGAATGGACTGGCTTGCTAATGTATATTGTCCTTTTTAGTTCTATAGATACAGATGGTTTCTCAATACCACATGAAAGATCAATTTGACTAAGATACGGTATTTAGTATTAGAATTTCTCATGCATATATTAAATAGTATTTTTAAAGGTCATAGCAATTTAAACCGTGATCTGGTGAACCTTGCAGTTTAGTGCATTATGCATTAGATGTAATTATTTTCAGATTTTTAAGTCAAAGACATTAAAAACCATTATTTTATAATTTTATTCTGAAATTTTTGTTTTCTATACTAGTGACCTTTAGTGGTTTTACCTTGGGCAGAAGCCACGTGATTTACTTTTACAGCAGCTCCTATAATCCCCTCGGCTGTGGGGGATGCTGTTCCCCCACAGCCCGGCACAGAAAGAAGTGAGATCACAAAAAATGTTTGTGAAAGAATCTGGACCTGAAAATACAGTGTGCAGGTCTTGTATCGGCAACACAGAAATAAAGTGTTTGGTTTTTAGAAAAATCAGATCAGCTTCCTAAGGGTCTTGTTCAATTGCTGAGTGTAAATTGCAATTGGAGTTGACTGTTAAAGAGCTTGGCTGAGCAGGTTAAACATCTGCTGGATTTATTATGGTTTTATTTGTACTTCATCTGTAACTGGTACAATTAAGCCAATCAGAGTAAGCGAGTCAAATCTAATTTACTCCCTAATGGACCAAAAAGGAACGAATAAACACAGCACTACTAGATCCAAATGATTAAACATGTCTCTGAGGTATTTTTTTTCTATTTCTGCATAGAAGAATCACGGTGTTTATGTTGTAATTAATCACTAAGGAGTGATGTAAACTAGTTTGAGCATTCATTCATTTTTCATATGGTTTCATAAAAATGCTAAACAAAACATGTGAATGCAATGAAATAAATTCCATTGGAATTGGGTGCATTTATTTATATAACCATTTACCTTCTGTCTAAGATCGTTATAGGGTTGATACAGAGAGACATATTTATCAAATTGGATGAAAATTTTTTGTACCAATCTTTTTCACATTACCAGGCCTTTTAAAGACAAAATTCAGCACATGTGCAAATAGCTGCCTAAGATGCACGTATCATGTTCTGGTTCATTAGGTGACCATGAAAGTTAAAGTCACACAACCAGGATTAATTTGATATTTGAAATTTTAAAAGTACGCAAAATGGAGCTGGAGGGCCCATCTCCTCTGCACTAGATAGGAGCTGCACACTGTTAAGTCTGGAGTCCTTCCTTCTTCCCACCACTAGGAAGAAAACCTCAGCTTACAGCTGTTTACTCACACTGCCAGCGGGAAAGAGGATCTGAAATAAGTAAGCTAAATAAGAAAACTATTTAAAGCATTAATAGACAGAATACACAGCATGATTTAATCATATCATATGGAAACAACCCTTTCTTCTGGAATGACTTGCTTTTTTTGTGCCAGTGTGATGCCACCAGGTTTTCATATTCCAGGAGGGCCCCTTTATTAAACAATTTCCTTCGGTGCCTCTGGAGACATTTCATCAGAGCAGGAGGCAGCTGCAGTCCCTGCGGGGTTGCTTTGCACCCCCTTTTTTTCTCCTTGCACCTTTTCTGTCATCTTTAACCTACATGCTCTTACATGAGGTTATGTTTTGGCTCTTCCACTGTAGGAGAGAAAGCATATTGTCATGTATGAATAGGTTGGAAATAACAAATACATGGTAAATGTGAATGTATTTTATTCCATGGTGAGACATCTTTGCAAATATCAATATTCTGCAAGGACTGAGAGTTTCCACAACCTCCGAAAGGTCTTCTTTGTCAAGCCTTTGTTAGGGCACCTCTAGGGTAGAGATATAAGGAAAGTCAGAAATTACTCAAAATCTTTTGTGAGAAAGCATGTTGCTCTGGAACTCTTAAGTTTACTTGGATATTTAGCAAACAACCGAAGATAAAAATAGCAGGGTTTATACTCTAAAAGCAATACTTTTCACAACTGAGGCTATCATCATTCATCAAATCACTTACTTACTTAAATAGCAAATTCGCAGTGACAGTTTTCATTCTGGGCTTGTACAATACCTAGTGTGAAGGAGTCCTGGCCCACAGCTGAGGCTTCAGAATAACATAACCATCAGACATACTATGTTGCTATAGCAAATTCACCACTGTCTTGGCATAGATTATAGCGCATATTTTTATCAGTCAGTACCGTTCCCAAAAATATTTTTGCAAGTGGGGCCACCAAGATGAGGGAATCATTTCCACAACCTGTGTCAACGTGTGATTCCTGATACAACTGGGAGGTGAGCTGCAGTGATGGCGTGGGGAGCTTTTTGCTACCTTGGCGAGCTGTGCAGCCCTGCAGCGACATTGCACTTATGTCCAGGCTAGGCAGACCGCTGTGGAAAGCACACCAGCGCTAAGCCTCGACGCCTACCCTGGCCTTTGGGATGCTGAGAGACAACAGCCCAGGTGTTGCAGCTGTAAGACAACTTCAGCAGATCCTCTGTGCTGCATCTGAAGAGCCGGCTGGGTAACCGCATCACCCACGTGCCTCCCGACCCTCCTGAGCCAAACCCAAACTGGGCTCCAATATCACACGGCCTGTGAGCCCAGCTTAGCTGGGAGGTGGCAGGTTCCTAAATCACCTTGTGGTTGTCCCTAATTGTATGAGTTTTCCTTTCAGAGCAGAATCGGCTTTAAATCGTGACTGACCTGTTTGATTTTGCCCTGAAATGGCATGGGAGAGCCTAGACATTCAGTGAGAGCTGAGATGGCTGGAAATATAAAATTGGTGTAAATATATGAAAAGATTCAGCCTGTGCTAAATGTCAAATATAGATGAAAGTTTTGATTTTTAGCAGGCATAAAGTGAATGAACTCAGCATTCATGCTCAGTCACATATCTGTGTAAACATGCTGTTCACATACATCCTTCCTTTGCTTGGGTTGCTGCTGTCGTGTGACACTATCCTGATGACAAGAACCAGACTCCCTGGGCATTTGTACCATGAATATTTTATATCAGGAGTGAAACGCATGCCACAAGCCTGCTGGATAATCTGCAGATCTTTTGGAATAGTCTTTTCTTCATAATGTTTTATTTAAGGAATTGAATCAATAAACCTATTCCTGTAATACTGTCCAACCACCTGTTGCCTTCGGTGAGTGACTTTTGGGATCAATGATCCATGGAGTCAGTTCAAAGGACGCACGTACTCTGCCTCGCTGCCCCGGGATAATTGCTGATGCTGAGTCATCTCAAGGAAAGTGAATTCTGCACACAGGATTTTCAGAGCTGAGTGTGGGAATAGATGTTGAAATGCAACATCTGCCTACAGATTTATGTTTCTTTGATTTTTACTCAGGCTTACAGCTGGGTGTTAAGTAATGCAGTTCTAAAACGTATGTAAAGACAAAACAAGCTGTTTATTTTCAAAGTGGCAGACCAATTCAAAATTACAATGAATAATTTAACTAGCGTGATTAATAATTACTTTCTCTTAAAAATATAATGACTATGGTTTTGATGGGTGGATTTAATGTACTGTACCTAGCAAACATTGCTTTTGAAAACCACTTAAAAATACCCGAACTAATCACCTGGAAAATAACTGTGTACCAAATGAAAGGGACAGGAGCCGCCTGGGGCTGTGGATCAGAGCCTTCAGTGAGCTGGCTTTAATTAGCAGCAAGACAGTGAGAAAACATCTTTCCAGAGTCATGATGCCAAAGCTAAAATTCAAAGTATCTGTCACTGGAGAAGCAAAGGTGCAGATATGCAAAGGAGTTTAAGCACCTACAAATGGATGAAGGGTAGTGTTGAAAGACAGAGAAAGCCTAGGGTTCTAGCTGGAGAGGGGCTGGAAGTGGGCTGCCAAAGGGAAAACTGCAAAGACAGCTTTGATGTGAGGCATGGTCAGATGCAGGAGATGGAAATAGCAGCTAGAATAGGAGAAAAGGCTTCAGCAAGAGGTCTTCTGCTCAGAAACAGGGATGCAGAGGTGTTAGATGTTTGTAGCATTTGCTTTCATGAAGATTCCTGGGGTTTAGTTCTTGATGGCCATGTAATTTCTTTCATGTAGTGCGACTCTAGGACAACTGGTTAATACTGTTTAACGCATGTGTTTTTACTCATGTGTTACAGCAAGGCTTGGAGTAAGGCCCTCTGAGCTGAACATTATCTTTAAAGGTTTACAACATCATGCTTTCTCCTAAGGTCTCTCCTTCTGACCCTAAAAAACTTCCCACTATTTTTGCACAGTAGGGAAAGTGTACCAGGCAGGAGGCTCATCCTCGTATGCCGTACGGATCGGTATTTAGCCGTATCTGCTGGGAAATGAGCTTGACCGTCTCATGCTGGAAAGGACTCGGATCTGAACACCAGACTAGCTGATAAAATGATGTTGCTACTGACTGTGTTTTCTAAAGAAACAAAGGGAGCTGGTCGTCTGTACCCAAAGGGATGATTTAAGTGACAGAGTGTTGGTCTGTGAATCTCACGTATGTTTTTCGAGTCTGGGGCCAGAGAAGGAACAGATGTCTAAGTCTGTAAGAAACACTCTTCCCTTTTTAGCTCTTCCTATTGACTGTTACAAGGTGTCCCCTCATTCAGTAGTGATTTCCATTCCTCCATATCTAGCTGTCCCTGTGCATTATGTAGACACCTAACCCAGCGCTGGGAGTTTAATGGAGGAGCTATGCTCCTGATATGGTGCTTTCTGGTGAACACTTCCATGTGTGGGGGCTGCAAACCCACAATTGTAGCAAGCACAGGGTGCAGTTTCTGTCAGGTTCAACCTCAGCCTTTTCGTCTCAGCTCTTTGTAAGTGTGCTTAAGAAAGCAAGGTTGGTATGGAAACTGCCACTCACAAAGGAAAAGTACTTTGTACTGCAAGATCCTGCAGGAAGATGTGCCAGGAGAGTGAAAAAGAGGGAATGCTGTGAATGATTTTTTGTTTGTGGGTATGGCCTCTTCAGAGTTCCACATAGTCTCTTGGTAGATATTGCTATACAAATTAGCCTTTGTATGGAATAAAGGGCTGTTTGAACCACTCTCTCAGCTAAGTCAAGAGTGGATAGATACTGAAGTGCTAACTTGTAATGATACACGTTTCACCTTCACAAAAGTTTTGCATTTTTGAACCTGTTCTACTTTACAAGCAGCTGTATGTATTGCTAGCTCCTTTAGCAGAAACAGTGCAATCAAGAGGAGGAGAAGGTGTCAGGCACATGAAAAAGGAACCAAGGGGCCCAAGTCTATAGAAAGGTGATGACTGAATGATAATATTGGTCATAATATTAATTAATGATAATTAATAATTAATGCTCACTCTCTTTGCTCATTAGGGGCATCACAGTATCTGCTATTACTGAAACAATAAGACTTTCAAAACTGGGAAGGGGATATTTTTCTTTAGGTTACACAGGATTTACTGTTATTTTGAAGTTGGCAAGACTTCTGTTTCGATTTTAGTTTTAAAACAGGAAATATTAGTCATCCATTCTCAATCTACAGCACCTGAAATACTCATCCTAAATACACTTCAGGTTTAAGCGCCTGGTACTATCTTTGCCATGCAACCTGTGGGCTGCCTTCCCAGCTGGCTGCAGAGCAACGCTCGTGAGGTTTCAGTTCCCCTGCAAAACCAAAGCGTGTGGGTGGGACTGTGCTCTTCATCCCAACCCCACTTTTGCAACCTGCGTGAAGAGTTGAGGTCATACATAGCACAAATCCAGACAGTTGCCTGAACATAGAGGCTGCCACAGAAGCCACTTTTCCTCAGAGGTGCCACTGCTGGTGCCTGTTGCTAGCGCAGAGCCCCTTGAGCTGCAGGCTGTGCCAGCCCCTCCTGCCCTCTCGTTCAGACCCCCTGCCACCCCTCTATAATCCCAACTAACCCAGGGCTCATACATGCGCCGTATCTTACCTGACCCACACAGCCAGCAGTCTGAATGCCTGTCCCCAGAGCGGACCCCACTGTAGGACCCTCTCCTCCCACACCATCCCCGCTGCCAGACACTGTCCCCCCATGTCCTCCTTCAGCTCTCCCTCCTGCTCAAGGATGCTGCGAAGATGGGCGTTCATAATTAGTTTTTGATTTTAATAAAATCCATTCATCCATTCGGTGACACGGTTCGTTTGTGACTTTATTATAAAAACACAAAATTTTATTTTAAACAGAAATAATTTTATGAGTGAAGTGCAGAGTGCTGCCAGTTTTCTCCCCTGTGGCTCATCTACAAAGGGATTTGGGTAGAGATAAGAGAGGGTAGATCAGAAACTTCTTCACACTGTGCCAAAGAATATAAAACTGGGAGGCAGCTGACAAAAGGTGGCAATGAGACAGTAGGAGAACCATGTTGTTGCAGAGATATAAAATCCTAATGCCATAAAAATAGCATTATTGAAAAATAAATTTAAGTTATGAGCACATATTCAAAGAGAGCTTGAAGAAGGCAGGAAAAGGATATTTATGTAAAAGGAGTAAGTCCTGTGGTTGCAGAGTTTCGAGAAGCTTCCAGACGACAGGACCATTTATTGGCCTCAGCACGTGATCAGGCTGGGTTAGCACATCACTTATCACAGCCAGGTTAGCACATCACTTATCATAGCGATCTCCTGGCTGCCCTTCCTCGATCTTTTTCTATACATCTAAGATTCAAGCTGCCCCTTAATGTAATGTCTGAAAGGACTGGACCTTACTGAGTAATTGCAGTCTGCATATTAATATTATAGACGGTATGATTTAAAATACCCATTTTGATGATACAGTGTGGATAAATTTGGATTACATATGTCTCCTTATGTAAAAGAGATCTTCTTCTTTTAGTAACACATTGTCTGCTGCGTTTGCCTAGCACACCCTACCATATGCTCTTTAAAACAAGCTGTTGCATTTCAAGAACTGTCCCTAGTAATTAACAGAAAAAATATTGTATTTTTTTTCTGAATAAACTAGAAGACCTTGCATCAATTAAGACTTATTTTCCCCTCTGGCTAGTTGTTCCTGTAAGCCATAAAATCACTTCCTTCTGTTCAGTCCCTCACCCCCTGCCTGTCAGTTCAGCTTTTAGCACCAGTGCTCCCAATAAATGGAAAGCAAGCTTTTCCCAACCATCTTTTCGTCTCCCTTTTCCACTTTGTCTCTAAGCTTCTTGAAATCCTTAAAATTAATTTGCTCTGAGATCTCCTTTTCATCTCTGTTTTGCTCTCTTCATTCTTGTGAGTGGGTCTTTCCTCTCTTGCTTCCAGAAACCTATGTCTGAACCAGTCTCAGAGCTGCTATTTGCATCCCCTTGGACCTCCTTCTTTTTTCTGGACCAAGAATTAGCTTTCTTCTTTAATTCTAGAAAGATTTTGCCTCTGTGGCTTTCTGTTCTTCCAATTAATCTCCCCAGTACTCGATGAATCAATACTCTGGGCTGTATGGGCTCCCTGTTCCCTTTTTCCCTTTCAGTTGCTGTAAGACTCTAAATCTTCAAATCCTTTTCCTCGTTCCTTTCCAGTTCCTTGTTACTTGCTTATCTGAGTTTCACAGGGTCTGACCGAAGTCTGAAGGTGCACACTGTGCACTGCTGAAGGCTGAATGCCGAGGAAGACAAAAATAGTATCTGGGGAACACTTTGAAGAGGTGGCTCTTTTTTTTGACCAGCACAGCTTTGGTCTTGCATGGCTTAAGTAAAACTAAGCCAGAGGTAATCTTCTATAGGCATTTTGATATTCTAGAAATAGTAGGGATTTCCTCAGTTGACAGTGATAGTTTTTGTGTTCTTATTTCAAGAAAGCTTTCTTTCAACCTTGACGCCTAGTTTGCACACCCCACCTACCCAGGCAATTATGGGGAATCCCCTCTTGAAAGATTTCTGTCTTTCACAATGTCTCCTTCAAGAAAGCTGGAAAATCCCTATTTCCTTGAGATTGAATCACCATTTAATTTTGGCATGCAGGACTTTGTTCAACTTACAAAGACAGTCAGGTGTCTGGATCAAATACAGCAGCAGTTATACTCGGCCTCACGGGGAAAAGTTAATCCAACACTTTGACATAGCAAGTGATGATTTGACTCCTCTTGGGAGTCCTAAGTGATGGATTTGCTTCTTCTAAAACAGCAGCTGTTTCAGATATGTGTTACCAATTAGGAAATCATTTTCCCATACATTGAGCCTGTAGAACATATGGTACGTTGAGGTCCCCATAATCACATTCATACACACCCTTACCACTGATTACTCCTTAGGGAACCTAAAACTCTGCTAAATACAGTGTGTAGTCCCTGAAATGGGCCCATACGCAGTCCAGTCATCAGTACTGCAGGAGTAAATCCCCACTGGTACTGCCTCCAGCTACCTCTCCAAAATTGCCCTCCTCTTGTGAGATGGCTATAAACATACAAAAGTTTAAAAAAATCAATTGTATTTAATTTCATCATGAAGATTTATTTCACAGTCTGTTCAGGGCTTTTTGCTTGCTGTGTTTTCCAATTCTAAACTCCAGATAAGAAGATTTTTCCTTGAACTTTGTTGCTAGGGAATACCACTGCTGTATATTACATCCTGCACTGAGGCATGTGATAAAGGAGGTATTTGCATCTTCAAGCCAGCCTACAGGCCTGAAGTGGAAATGTGTAATGGTTGCCTTTTACAACAGCATCTTGTGCATGTACTGTGTGGCTTAGAGGGCCAGACAAACTGCCAGACAACAGTAACATTACACCACAACATGGTAAAAACAGATTAAGGGGAAGATCTTAACCACACACTAGGGAGAAGTGTGAGAGTCTAGGAGAGACTTGTTTTGTCTAAGCCAGGAAAAGAAGAGGTTTCTCCTATTCTGTGCTGAGAAGCAGTAGTTGCACTCTTCCTAGTTATTCCTGTGTAAAAGTGAAAGCTGCTAGATGCTGGTTGAAGAGGAGGAGCTGCTCTCCTCCACCGGCTCGGGAGAGCCTCCAGACCAGCTGGTGGAGAATCTGCAACCTGCCACCACCTGAGCGAGGTCTGCCCACAGACTCCTCAGAAGCCTGCCTCCTTCGCAGACAGATATTTTGCCACCTGACTCAAAACAAATCTCTGCTTGGAGCATGCTTTTTAACAGCCAGCTTTCATCGCTGCTTCCAGATACCGTCTTCCTCCTTTGCAGCCTGGAGAAGGATGGTGGACTGGGTGATTTCCAGAGGAGTAAATGTTAGCAGTGCTGGGAGCAGCTTCCCTGCATTTGGATGTGATGGTAATGAAACAAAAACGGTGTTGCCAAGTATCACATCTTTTTCATGTACCCTGTAATACATAGTGTTCTCTAAAGCTTCAGTTCAGAAAATCATCACAAGAAAAATCTACCTTGTCTTCAATTCTATTGCATATAACTGTATAAAAATACTGGGGAAAAGTAAGTTTCAAACAAAATATTGAAAGGCCTAAAAAGCTGAGTGTATTTTGGTGTTCATTTGGTTTGGGTTCTTCGGTCTAGTAAGGATATTTACGGCATTTACAGGTAATCGTAGCAACTATCAAGGGAGCGAAGTTTATAAGAAAGAAGTAAAGATTAATGAAATTTTTGTGATTTTTTTATGTTGCTGGGTATGGCTTCTTATCTGATATTTTAACTCCAGCTAAATCAGTTTTTCAGCTTTTAAGTTATTTTAAATTTTAAATAAAGTTATTTAACTTAGTTTTAAATACATGAAGTTACTGAAGTTCTTTTAAAATCATGTTTAAGCTCTGAGAGTTTTTAGAAAGCACTGATACATGGAGATATACTCCAGAACTTAGTCTTCAAAATAAATTGTACTGGGATGGCAAAGAAGGCCAGTAACGATAACAAGGAATGCCACACCCTGGGAGGGCAACTGTAACAAAACCCAGGTATTGGCAGTCTCGTGTACCATCAGTATGGAAGCGAGAAATTTCTTATCGGTACCCTCAACTAGTTACGTGGAATTTACTTCTTCCAAATTCAACTACAAAATACATAATTCTAATTTTGCCTGTGAATATGTGGTTACAAGAAGTGTATACCTGTGGCAGATGTATCAGTCATTCAAATTAGTAAAGACCAGCAGGAAAGATACATTAAGAATAGCTTCTTATTGTCGAGTTGATACCACAGAGTCAGTGGTATAATAAATACATAGGTGAAGCAGGGAGACCTTCCCCTTTCTTTTTCCCCTCATCCTTGGAGGGAGAAGTTCAAAAAAGTGAACTAGTCACCAAAAGCAACCATATGCACTATCAGTTCACTGCAGTGGGAACCACTGGACTGTACCAGATGGAAAGGAAACTCCTGTCTCTGTGTATCTATTGAAGGACAACTTGATTAATTTCTTTTCTGTTCCACATTATCAAAACATTTATATATTACTTTTAAACCTGGGAAACGAACATCTGGGAGTCCCTGTCTTTGAGAGAAGTATGTTTAAAAGACTGCTGGCTATATGCTGGTGTATGAAGTCTCACATACAAACTTTGATGCTGCACTCTCACAAATCATTTGTACCACGAGCACATTGTATTTTAAAAGGTGCAATTAAAAAGATATGTTTACAGTATCCTGGCTCTGGCTCCCACAACCCCTCCCTTTCATTTATCTTAGAATGAAAGCTCTGAAACCTAGCAATATCCTTGGTATATGCATAGTTTGTTGGGGCACCAACCAATTGCTGCATTACAAATTACTATTAATAAATCATTGCAAAAACTCAAAGAGTTTAATTGCATTGGAATAATGGATCTGCTATAGAGAGAATGCACAAGGGGTGAAATTGCACTGCAAGATTGGCAACTGTTTGCCTTTAATATTAATGGATTAATTAGACAGTGCATTTGAGACATGATTGCCTGGAAAAATTTTCTTCCTGAACTGATGCAGTGAACTCAACAGGATGAAACTTTGGTTGTCAATGGTTACTCTGTAGATCTTTGAAGAAATTTATTTTTATAATAACTTACAAAATATTGGCATCATCATTACATGTTCAAATGTGATTAAGAGTTCAGTGAGTGTGATATTTTAAAACATGTTCAAGATGTATAATGTTAATGCTCTTGAAATAAATCTTATAACATGCCTTCTTATGGTAAAGATTTCCTTTGGTCTTTCAAGACCCATATTATCCCACTGGAGACGTATGAGCCCTACGGATTTTTTTTTTTTAAAGGTTTTTTGTTAGTGGTTGGAATTGCCACAATCTGAGTGAAACTTTCTACAGCAACAACTGGTCTATGGAGAACTGCCTGGATGAAAAAGAACACAGAACAAAGGAAACAGCAAAAAACATGATTCTGAAACACACGGTGGTACAGTACTGAGTCAGTGCAGCTGGGAGTGTCAGCTGCCGTTCAGCCTCATTGGTGGTGCACTCTCAATGTTGGAGTGATGTGTTTGAATATAACTACATGTGATTGCAAAACACAGCACTGGCAATGTCTACCAAGTAATGACGCTGCTACAAGAGCCATTGCAAACCTAGCAAAAGCAGTATCCCTGGCTAACCTGTGGTAGAATATGTAATCACACATTAGAGCTATAGGGAGGGCTCCATGCATCTGGACTGATAAGTTATAAACCTAAAATCTTTGATTTCTGAGAATTTCTTCCTGTGACAAGTGAAGTATCACCCGGGAGTAGACTATTGTACAAAGAAGCAAAGAGCAATGAATTTAACTCATAGCACAAAAAGCTCAAGTGAGACAGTAAGGTTAAATTTCATAATGGCAATGACCTAGCGAGGCAGCGGGAAGCAGTGGATGCAAGCCAGGGCATCTCCAGAGCTGGGGAGCTCTGAGCCCAGCTGCTGCAAACAGCAAAGACAGAGCTGATCCTGCCATGGGGCAGAAGGAAGGGAGCAGATCAGATCTCAAGACTGTTCCTAGTCTTATTTTTCCATAACTGTAAGTTATTTCCTTGTTCTGTGTTCTACATTTTGTTTCCATTTTGTATGTACATCTCAACTATATGCTGCATTTAAACTTAAGCAGTGTCCTATGTCTGTATGGTTATTTGGTCCAGTTAACGTGAATTGGATTATAGAATTGGGATGTAGAGTTTGATATTGCAAAATGAAACAAAAAGTACGAAAGTGCAGCACTACACTGACATGAATTTCTTTGCAGAATGAAATCCTTAGCCTCTAGCCCTAAGGAACTTGCTCTCTTCCATTTCAGAAGCTGTCAGAGCTCTCATACCTTATAGTTAATTAATAATATGCTGTTACATACAGTGAGAAAAAACTGGCAGGAGTTGATTTAATCCAATATGATGCAAGCTTGTGTTAGAAATATTCCTAAAAGGCATAATATAAAGGCATGAAACTTGAATAGCAAAACAGCCAGAGACAGACTCTATAGCAACAGGGCAGCTGATGATCTGCCTTCCCCAGCTGTTAAGCTGCTGTTTTGCTAACAAAATGTCTGCTAACCTCACTCTCCAGACAAGATTTTATTAAAAATGAAACCGGCTTAAGTGAAAGTGGAAATGCCTATGCAGATGTTTCAAACAGCAACGAAAAGATTACTGGATTTTGTCTCTGATCTTCAAATCACCGGTTTTAATTAACTTAAGGGTAACTAGAAAAGATGAAAGGGAATAAAGTATCAAGACAACCAGAGCTGCTGTGTTTTCAGAAAGAATGGTCATATTACCTTTATGATTTCAAGAACTACTTGCAGAAGTCCTTGCAAATGGAGATGAAGTGTAGGTCTCGATTTCAAATGCATGCAAGCCATTTACGTTCAGCAAAGGGTTGTACAGTTCAAGCACTCGGGCTAGGGCTACTGAGGTATTTAGCTCATTTGAAATCAATGGATCTAGAGTTGCTATAGATCTTTATACATCTCTATATAAGTTTTGTGGCTTACAACGGCCTCATGGCCAGGGAAAATAGGAAATACTACTTTAGTTCCAGACTTCCTCTGTGGCCTTGGACAGATGTCGCTACAAATGCTGTGCACCATCTCCACCTTAAAAAGACAAATATTCTTTCCTAACTCCTACAGATGTGCTGTGAGGATAAAAATCTGATAGTAGAGTTTTGACACTCTCAGTAAGTCTCGGCAGCATACAGATGTTCTGGCTGCAAAAAAAAGACACCTCTTTCATAGCAGGGTGAAACAAGAAACACTCCAGACACTGAAGAAAAATAAACTGACCCAGCCTGAAATAACCAATTGCTACCATTTAGGGCGCTAAAACAAGGCAGTGGGAAACACAGGCTGAAATCCCCCATGTACTTCAGGTAGAGCAGGGAAGGGAACCATGGTTTCTATGCCTTGGATGACAAATTCTGGGTAGAAAAGCTTCCTTTCCAGTTAAAAATTCTATCTAAAACCTGAAAGATCTTCCGCGGTGAAACTGTATGCTTTCAGACCTGGAGAGGCTGGATCGTTGGGCCGGGGCCAATTGTATGAGGTTCAACAAGACTCAGTGCCCGGTCCTGCACTTGGGTCACAACAACCCCATGCAACGCTACAGGCTGGGGGAGGAGTGGCTGGAGAGCTGCCGGGCGGAAAAGGACCTGGGGGTGTTGGTTGACAGCCACATGACTATGAGCCAGCAGTGTGCTCAGGTGGCCAAGAGGGCCACTGGCATCCTGGCTTGTATCAGGAATAGTGCGGCCAGCAGGACCAGGGAGGTGATAGTGCCCCTGTAGTTGGCACTGGCAAGGCCGTACCTCGAGTACTGTGTTCAGTTTTGGGCCCCTCACTACAAGAAGGACATTGAGGTGCTGGAGCGTGTCCAGAGGAGGGCAACAAAGCTGGTGAAGAGCCTAGAGCACAAGTCCTGTGAGGAGCGGCTGATGGAACTGGTGTTGTTTAGTGTGGAGAAGAGGAGGCTGAGGGGAGACCTTATTGCTCTCTACAAGTACCTGAAAGGAGGTTGTGGCGAGGTGGGGGTCAGTCTCTTCTCCCAAGTAACAAGCAATAGGACAAGAGGAAATGACCTCAAGCTGTGCCAGGGGAGGTTTAGACTGGGTATTAGGAAAAATTTCTTCACTGAAAAGGTAGTCAGGCACTGGAACAGGCTGCCCAGGGAAGTGGTTGAGTCTCCATCCCTGGAGGTATTTAAAAGACGGGTAGACGTGGTGCTTGAGGACATGGTTTAGTGGTGGACTTGGCAGTGATAGGTTAATGGTTGGACTCAATGATCTTAAGGGTCTTTTCCAACCTTAACGATTCTATGATTCTATTCTATTCTATGATTCTATGCTTTCTCTCTAAGTGCTATTTTTGACAAATGAGAGTTTTCAGACCAAATTGTGTGGCTGAAACTTTCCAGTCAGCTCTAGCACTCAACTGGTGTGTGACAGAGCCCACCTACACAGACCCCTGGAGAGGAGCCTAGGGTGGGGAGTCCCACCACCGGCACAGTTCACCCCAGTGTCGCTGGAGTTTTGGGACCCCTCTGCTTTCTCATTTGTGTTAATTCATTGGAAATAATGCCAAAAACAAAGTGCAAAGGTCTAATGCAGCAGAAGAGGAGGAAACTGAGGATCAGAGTCACTGTGTCCAGTGTGTGCTTTGTTCTGATACGAGGGAGATAGTCCTACTGTCAAAGACACCAAATAACTAGTTTATTTTACACGCTTTACTGGATTTTTACTAGTTAACCAGTAAAGAAAGATTAACCAGTAATCCTCCGCCTCTTTCTAAGGGATGTTGAGCCATAAGTACCTTATACCCCCTCTAATGTCACACTTGAGTGAGAGTCCATCACCATTTAAGTTACACTGATAGGATGTTGAGAATGAAATCTCTGTGTTTTGATTGTGTAGTGCTCTGCCCTGTGTATATCCAGCGGTTGGGTACTGAGGCTGTGATGAGCCTTCAGCTCTCTTGGGCACCACTATGATGAGTACATAACATAAATGTCTGGACTGATAAAATGAAAAGTTAACAAACTGCTAAGGTAAGATCAGTCCTGAAATCACAGCGTGGTAGCCATGGCAATGGGCAATTCAGCTTCTAATATACACTATAAAGAAAATGATATTACTTCTTTACCTTGCCAGCTACTGATTTTTGTCTTAGACTAAGGTTGTCATTTTTGTTTGCTGTGCGTGCACCTTTTCCTTCTGTTTGTACAATGCCTAGGACAGGGACATCTAAATTTTAATGGGTCCTCCTAGTTACGCAAGATTGGTACTACAAGATCGATAACAATTATATAGTCAGTCTTTCCAAGAGGGAGAATTACACTTGTTATCATGCTGCATGAAGAGAATAATGAAATTGTGCTTGCTGTTCCTATAGTGTGTAAAATGTCTAAAATGGCCATTATTTTCTTATTTAATATACATGTGATGTTATACATGTAATAACATTCCAAATCATTCCAAAAGCAGTGAGACCCTACATTAATTTCACTTGTGATCGTAACACTAGCAGCAGTGCTTCTTAATCATTTGAATATGTAATTAAAAAAACGGCATGTAACTTCAAATTGGCAGTGTGTAGGATAAAACGTCTTCACCCTGAAGGGACTGAGTTAAGCTTCCTTAAAGCAACATCTTTCAAGGCTGCCCAAGATTTTCTTTTTTCCATTTCTGTCATTCTTCTTGCTAATATAACTGCACACCTAGCCATATGGGTAACATAAACTTTTTCAAATATCTGGTGTGCTCTTCTTGCACAGCTGAGAAAGAGAATTTGGAAAAGTCAAATTATGATGCAAGTCCTTTCCTTTCCAGGGAGCCAAGCTCAGACTTTGGCTCTGTAGTTAAAGCTTTTAGCAGGCGTAGAACATAGGGCTAGAGTTCATGTTTAGATCTCTGTTTCCCTACACTCTCATCTCCACTAGTATGCTTTAATGAACACCAAATTTATACAAAAATAAAAAAAATCCCAAAGTCTCTGCCAACCAATAATAATGAATGTCAGTATTTTGATACATGAAGCAGCTGGTATCTCCTACTAATATTTCAATTAGCATTATGAATGCTAGTTATAAATATTTCTGCGCACTTTGGGAATTTACAGTTGGAAGGCTTGGCTGGAGAAGAATTGGAAGTGCTAGCATTTTCTGACATAGCCTGAATACCCCTTGAAGCAGCAGGTGGACAGGATGCCGTATAGACACCACTCAGGCATGTGTTCATATTACAAACAACATCCCATCATTGGCTGTAGCTAAGATTTGGTATTGATTCCCATTTTATCCCCTCTTTTTGGTTGCTTATAACTTTGCAAAGCTGTAAGTGCTCATAAGTGCTCTGTCTATGACTTTCTATTTGGAGAATAAATTTGGTTTTGGAGAATTCAGCCAAAACCTGTTTGCAGAAAAGCTGGCACCCTCACACCAGCTGATGCATTTGAGGGGCTGAAAACTTCTAGTGCCCCAAGCAGGAATATGGGGGAGCCAGAAAGCTCTGTTCATATGTGTCAAACTTTTGCCCAAATTGCAATTTGAAAAGTCACTTGGCATAGGATCAGTAGAGGTTTATTAAAATTTAGTTTCTAAATGCCCTGACAATTTCAGTCATAATATGCATACTCTGGCACGTGTGAGTAAACTGGGAGCCTGCAGGTAGGTGAAAACTGAGACGAAGAGAAGAGGTGAAGGAATGAAAATGGGACAGTGGGAAATGGTGCAATTTACTGATGAGGTATGAACCAGACTGCGAAAAGATCCAGAGTCAGCAGGCATGTGGGACACTGAACTCCAGGGAGGAAATCAGCCTGGGAGAGAGCCTGAAACTGGAGACTGGAATTGTCCGGGGGAAGAGACCGAAGAGGTCACACTTTCTGGGGAAGCTTCACTTTGACTTTGCCATCCCCCATGGCCTGAGTTAAATGTACAGCATAGCAATGGCATGTGGATCTGTGGCCAACCCAGGAAAGTACTGGCCTTGTAGTGCTTACACGGTTTTCTTGTTTGGATTTTCTTTTTCCATTTACCAAGACAGTTGTGTAGCTATTTCTCTTTGTCTTAAAAATAGAACTAGAAGAAGAGATCACTCCTGCCATTGCCTTGCTCTTCCCAGCAATCCCCATCTCTGATGGGGAACGCTTCTCCCTGTTCCCTGTTCCTGTGCTCCCTTCCCCCTCTGCTAGATTTGCAGTCTGGCCATGTAAAGGAGCATGTGACTTTTTATATCCTGAAAACTAATGCAGGGGTGTTAGAAATACTGTCATAATTGTTTGAAGAAAACTGCTAGCCTTTCCAGAAGGAGAGGGAAACAGCAGGAGGTTATTTTTTAATGTAAGTTTAATTATAATAGCCAAGTATCTCAGCACCGTCAGAGCATAAGTTGCAGCTCCCTGTTTATGATACACCTGCCAGGAGGAATTTCAGATTCCTTAAGATATGTGTCTAATAACCGGTGTCAGTCCCTAAAGGCACAGGCCTTCTGCTCCATATCCTTTTCCACTTCAACTTGTTCATTTTTTATTGAACTATGAAAACACATAGCAACAAATCCTTTAAAATTAATAACTTATACAATGAAGTAAGATTAATGAAATGCTTTATCCAACAGCTTAATCAATGACAAGGCTAAATGCTGCAGTTCACAAGTTCTGAACTTGGAAATTCACAAAATAAATCATTTCTGTTTACTCACGCTGGGTTTATGCAACTCAGACAGGAACGGTAACCTTCAATGGATGTGCAAAGATTCAATGGAAGTAGAACAAAAGAGCCAACAGATGGCACTGCATGTAATTCTCTAACAGTGTTCACTAATTTTTTTTTTGTTTCCATTAAATTATCTAATTTTTCAGGGCTATTTGTGAATGCATCAACACTACTCAAATTAGTATGTGATCCAATGTTTCTTCATGCCCATGCGTAGCATGTCTAAAATTTTCAAGGCCAGTTTTAGCACAGCTATAATAGCTTGAAGGGAGTCTCAAAATATTTTATATCTGGAAGCTGCTTTTTTTTTTTTTTCCTCTCTGCTTTTTCACTATCAAGACTATTGCAGGAACACCTCCCAGGCATGTTATTGTAGAACGTCTGGTGGGTGCGTGATAGTCTTCAGCTGTGGCTGTTATTATTGTAGGAGTGCTGGGCAGCAGTTTTGGACTGTATTATTGACTGTGTGCCAGTCTTCAAATCTGGTGCTAAACTTAGATGCCTGTTGTCAGCAGTACTATTCCCTTGAGTATCACTTGCAGGATTACGTGCATGATGTTACACAAATTCTATGGTTGCTGCAAAGCTGAGAGTAAGCGCTCTGGAACTACACTCTGAGATCCTACAGTGCGCTTTGCTTAGTTTTAACCCTACTCTAAATGACAAGGAACATATTCTACCAAGATATCAGTGGTGTAAGTCACAGCTTAAAAGACAACCAGAAGCAGGATCAGGCAAAACTCTCCAAAACAAAGGGCAGTTTTATAGCATTTTAACTATAGCTCTGGGGGAAAAAAAAAAAAAAAGAAAGGTTGGAAATGGATGATTCCTCCCACAGACCTTTTCTGGCAGCACTACGTCTCCAGGAGACCATAGTGCACAAAGAAAGCCAGGGTGGAGTTGTAAACTGGTTGCTTTTCCCTGCTTTTCTTTTCATCAGTGCTTGCTAGGTTCTCCGACTCCATTTCCTCAGGTTCTCAGCCACTTCTGTTAAAAAATAAAGTTTAAATAGTTTAAAGTTTAAAGTTAAAAATAAAGTTTTTTTCAAATATAGAAATTAAATTCCACCTATGGACAAGAAGTATCCTTCTTCAAAGGTCACTGATGGAGATGTAATGTCTCCTGAACAGTAATAAAATATATGCAAAATCTCAGGTCTTTTGTCTATAGCTTTGTTCTGCCAAACAGTTCAGCCGTCCACTTCCACATATGCTCTCTTGAAATCTGCTTTTCTCATCCAGATAGTGTATCCCACTGGTACATCCCTCAATGCCTTCTCCACTTGCAATAAAATACTCTGGGTTTTAATTCTGTTGCTATTATTTAGATATTGCTATAGTAGTATATCTAATATCTAAGTGAGATATTCCTGGGACAATACATTTAAACACAAATTATTATTAAACAACTAAGTCCATTTTTAGACATCAAAGTGAGATACCTAATTTCCAGGAGCGGGTAAAATTAAGTGGGTTTGAGCCTTCCTGGACATCAGGCCAATACTTTTATTTAGGTATCTAAAATCTTAGAAAAGAGCCTGACTTCGGATGTGTCCAGTTGATAGTGCTGGCCCCACATTTTCCCCCTGAAGTTGGAGAGGTGTGGAGGATGAAATGGGGATACTCAGAGGATGGAAAAGAGAACTACGTATTTTTCTGTCATTCTGGTGATACTGCCATTGCCTTTTCCTACCTGTTGATGTCATTACTATAGCACAAATATACTTTGTTGTCTGTTCCCCAGGAAAAGAGACTCCTAACATCAGCAGGGAGCCCTTGTGCCATGAAGCCGTACAACACAGCTGCCAGTGGCTCTGTGGGAGGAGAAGAAGAATCCTAAGGAAAACTACAACCATTTTGCACAAGTCAGCAGACCTACAGTTGCAAACCTGAAGAGCACTTTGTTACCCTCCTAAATCGAATAGTGTTTAGGAACACTAAATCTGAATTTATTGAAGCAAACAGCCATTTGGGAAAAGAGACAGATAATTGTGTGGTAAATATCACAAAAATCCCAAAGTTGTTCTCTGATCGAATTTAGTAATCAAAATCTAAGCTTCCCCTACTTAAATACAGGCTACCATTTAACAGAGTCAGCGCTAAGCTTTTGCTGAGCAGGAAGACACTATTGCAGCATGCCAGTGCCAGCGGCAGAGCGTGGCAGGGGGCCAGGGGCCAGCTGGACCCTTCCAGGGGTGATGCAGCCTGTGCCAGTCCAAGGGTGCAGGGACCACTGGGGAGAAGCAGCCTTCGACAGACCTTGGCCCATGCTGCCTCTTTGGGACCCGCTGGCCCACCCGGCACAGAGCCACCGGAGATGCTTGAACCCAATCCGAGCAGGCAACAGGGGCTCTGGAAATATATTCCTCTGATTAGTACTGTTGGACCCATTTTGTGCCAGAGATGAAAGGTGAGAAACCGGGTGCTGGAGCTGAGCATGATGAGGGTGGGACAGCGGCTGCTGACCCACTGCGAGAGAAGTGCCCAGTGCCCCACGAAGCTTGGCTGGGGCTGCTACAGCCCCCTAAAACATCCCCTGGCTTTTTGACAAGGTTTGCAGGATGGGAAAGTGAAAATCTGGGGAGTGGTTGGAGGGAGAAGGGGAAGAAGTGAGAGGTGGAGAGAAAGCAATGATTGCAGGTGTTGGGGGAGCATCACGCAGAGAGCAGAAATCAGAGCAAAGCCCATACAGAGGTGGAGTCAGAGGGGGTGAAGCATTGCAGTGGAGAGATGGAGGAGAAACTAGAAGGAGTGGTCTGAATGCCTGCACGTCTCTCAGGGTGAACAACAGCGAATCTTAACGAGGCATTTTAGTTACTACAGGAGCATGAGCTTAAGGATCAAGAGCAAAAAACTGCTGTTTTACACGGTTAATAAGTTAACCCTGGCAGCTGACACTGCCGCACTGTGTTCAAAGCTGGAGCGGGCGGGAAAATGTCAGAGGCGGCAACACCAGGGGTCCGCAGGAGACACTGGAACTGCTCGGTTGTGCCCACGCTGGCGGTACCTTACTTGTTTGGAAAGTGGTAATGAGAAGACATTTACTTAAAGGCTGATATTTGAAATAACAACCACCAGTTTTACAAGCATGGACTTGTACCAGTTAATAACCATGCCAGGAAAATGGAAGGTATTTTTAACAGCCAGCTCCTCAATCTGAAAGCCTTGACATGCAAACAAGCTACTCCTAGAATAACAAGTTACCAGAAGGTGATGGCTAAATTCAAAATTGCACCAGTGTGGCTTTAGATCAGCTTAAAATATATTTAATTAAATCAAGCAAAACCTCAATTTCTTACAATTTATCCAAAGGTCCTATAGACTTAATCTGAACTGATTCAAATCCACGTGAACCTGCTTTAAATACAATTAAGAAATGCCTGAGAGTCGGCTGGGTCTTGCGTCTGCCAGCAGCAGAAGCACACAAATGAACCTATGAGATGCTTGTGACTGGAGTTAAGTCAGGTAAATGGGAATGTTTTTCCTTATCAAGTAACGTGGCCGTCTGTGTGCTTATTCAGGCTGGGAAGGTGGCCCTCAGGACCCTGAAAATGAGGTGAAGCAGTAGTGATGCAGAGATCTGCACATGCCTGATGCCTCCTTTTGCATGTTGATGGCTTTTAGCTGGTAGCCATATGCAAAATAGACAGACTTTTTTTCATAGTAAAAAAGCAGTAACAGAGAGTTGGAGAAAATTGTCTTTTTTTCATTTTGTTGACTTTTTCATGCATAGCATTTTCCATGACTGTTTAAATCTGTGAGAAAAACCAAACTCTCCTTATTAAAAATATGTGTGTTTCTGAAGGGGTATACGTATTCAATATAACCTTCATTACGATGCTTCTAATTAACCAATCTGCTTCACAATAAAGTATCTAGCTGTCACCAAAATCAACACTTTTCAGTTATTAATAGATTAAGGAAAGAATGTTAATATCTTCAAGCTCCATTTCATTTGGTCTCATTACTTTGCAAGCCAGATGGTAGCAGGGCCAGACCTGTCAGCAGGCACCGGCAGGAAGAATACACTCACCGAGTGCCAAGCTGCAACACGCACGGCATCTGAAAACCTGCACTCTGGGGCGGCTGCTTACGATTCCTGGGAATTATTCTGCAGAGAGCAGAAGAAATCATGAATCGATCTAATTTTGTTTGATTTTTCTCACCTCTTCCCCTACGGTACCTGACATCATCTCCAAAATAACAGCGGCGTGTGCCTCCAGCTGTGAAGGAGGTAGCTCTCCATTCGTTTCAGGTGGCCAACTAATTGTCTTTTTCCTTATGCTGATGGATTTTACCGTCTCTTCTGAATTGGCTGAGGTGATGCCAAGTTGGAAGAGATGCTGCCATCTACATCCAATTTGCTAGAGACTTTCTTCCTGCAGTGTAAGTCTTAGGACTAAGCGAAAAGCACTTTGTCACACTGATCAGTCAAAATGTGTGGTGCATCCCCAGGCTCATATGGCAGTAAAACCCAGAAAGAGAAGTTCACCTCCATTTACAGCCTGGGTAAAAGGGCTCTCATGCTGAAATTTTAACAGTATTTTTTTTTCTCCTCTTGGAAATAAATTAAAGAATTAGAGGTTTTGAAAAAGAATCACCACTAAAACTTCTGAAAAAAAAATAAGACCATCTGTTTTTCACAAAAACTCTCCAAGATTTTTACTTTTAATCAGAAAAAAATGAAAAATTTCAATTTGACCTGAACTAAAATTTGAGAAAGATTTTCTCAGGTTCCCTTTTCTTTCCTTGAAGCTATACAGGGAGGGTAGTTCAGAGTAACACAAGGCTGGGTCAGTTATGTTTCCATAAAGAAGCAGAACTAAACATACCAAGGCCATTCTGGAAATATGTTCTTGAAACTTTCCATTGGGAATTCTGCCATCTCTCTGAGTAGCCTGTAACAGTAATTTTTTATTGTTATAATTAGCAAGGTTTTCCTAAAGTCAAACCTAAATCTTTTTTGCTGCAAATTAAGCCAATGTCATCTTATCCTTTCCCATGCTGAACAATTGATTACTTATCCTCTTTAGCATCTGTTTCGTGTATTGTAAGACCATTAATGTTTCCCTACCCTAAATGTTGTCTTCTGTGTATTAAAAGGATTTCTTATTTACAACAAGCTCAAATTTTCTAAGTTTATTTTCATTCTTGTTCCTCTATCCTGGATTTTCCTCAATAATTTTTTGGACTCCTCCCAGCTTACCAGTGCATCCATGACTGATTTTTTCAACTTGTTCACAGTTGAAAAACAAAACTAATTTAAAGAAAGCTGGAATGTTTTTCTTTTCCTAAGGAGAAAAAAAAAAAAAAAAAAAAGAAAAGAAAGGATTTTCCATTCTTTTATAGAAAATGCTCTTACATGAAAACATTTTACCATCCCAAAATTACTATCATCTCATTACAACCCTAGGCATAAATGTAGAAATGGTAATATTTTTATGAAACATTGCAGTGAAAAGGCTCTGAATGGGAGCAGGGCACAAATATACCGCAGCGTGGGGAGACCTGTGGAGAAAAAGCATCTGTTCTGGTCCTTGTTTTGCTGTGGGGAGGCCAAGTTGCAATTTCCTTGTCCATCCGAAGGACAGGACGAGCAGGGCTGTGGGAGTGGGGCGATGCAGGCAGGACCTCACTGGCCCCATCCTGCCGCAGCCTGCAGCCCGGAGAGGGAGCAGCTGCAGCGACTGCTGCAAGTTGGTGAGCTGGTAACGGTAAAACTAATGGCAGACAGAGATAAAAAACGATCTGCTGGTTCTAATTATAGAGTTGGGTTATAGAGTTTAAATATAAAAGGCTTTCACACAAACTCATGTGTATGATAGCCATATGTAATTAGATATTGCAGAAGACATAGATTAATAGTAATGAAGGCCATTTTAGAAAGGCCAGCTAAAATTACCCAGAAAACGAATTGAGAGAGGAAGAATAGAGGCACCGATGGGGAATTTATCAGAAAAAAAGTCCTGTCCTTCATCTGAATAATACTGAGGGAGGGGAAGCAAGTAGCAATATCAAAATGGTAATCTGCTGAGATAAAGACAATAAATCCTATAGTTTTTAGGAAACAAAATGAGCTGCAGCTGGTACTACACATAGTGAAAAAGAACTATTTATGCCACTGTGTACAAAAAGGAGTTTCTTCTGCAACTTTGTTTTGGCCTTCGCCAAACTATGTTTTCTCATCAAAGCAGGAGAGGTCAAGTTTAAGACCTAGACTGTTAAAGCTGCGTTTATTTCAGTAACTGACATACATACTTTCTTGGTGAAGAGTCTGTAGATAGAGAAAGGGTGCATGAGCAAATGCAAGAAAGGCCAGACCTTTCCCAGACCTCTCAGTCTTTGCCACACGGTCATAGGACTGGAAGGTTCCCCCGGGCTCATATGGTCTGTTCATCATCCCCAAGGCAAAATCAGCGGTAATCATGCCTTTCCTGAGAAAGGCTAGTTTAATCTGTTTAATCTGTTCTTAGAGACCTCCAACACTGGAGGTGTTGCAGATTTCCTTGCCAATCTATTCTTATTCATTTTTATGTACACACCTGTGAGATATATATTTTAACGTGTGATAAAACCTTCTTGCAGCAATTCAAGCCCATTATTTCTTTTCCTATTTACTCCTGCATAGATTTCTTCCTTCCTCACTGTAGTTGTGTTGAGGACTGTTATCATTTATTCCCTCGTTGTCTGGGTTAGACAATCCTTGTTCATTTGGTCTTGCCTCATACATCACATTTTCTAGAGCTTGATCATCCTTGACACTCAGCTTGTGATCCATGTCTAACATCAGCTTGAACTTGTTCTTCTCAGGGATGCATTTATTTGAAGTGCAAGGCATGGTAGTGAGGCTAGTTCAGTCAGGGCTTTTGCCTCAGGAGGTCTGGGCTATGTTTAACATCAGGGTAGACTGAATTCCTTCCCTGAAGCAAGTTGCTTGTCCTCTAAATGCTTCATTTCCTTAAAAATTGGTACCGTGATTTACCCTTGCTCCTACAGGGTGAGCTAAGAAGAACACCATTAACAAATGCAGAATGTCTGCTACAAAAACATCCCCCGTTGCTCAAACAGTTTGCTGCCTCTTCTTGTGTGAGTGGGACAGGGGAATTCAGGGGTGGACAGTGACAGAGGTGAGTCGGGGTGCTGCATTAGCCTTACTTTCTCTCTCCCATGGAGCGTTTGCAGCCAATTAATATTACCTCCCAAACAAACATCATTTAGTGGGATATCTCATGTCCAGCATCCCAGTTTAAAGGTATCAATAATGAAAAAGGTCTGTATTTAAGATTCTCCATTTCAAAAGGGATTATTTTAACTGAGGGAACTAGTTAAAGATGTCAAAATAACCGAAAAGCATCAGGACTGGCACGTAAGAGGGGGTTCAGATTTCTCTGCATCTCAGAGACAGAAATGTCCGAAACATGTATAGCAGCCTAGAGGAAAAAAGCTTGGAAAGAACAGCTGCAGACCTAGCTGCAGACCTAACTGCAGACCTGAAGAGAAATACTAGGGCTAAGTAATAAGACTATAAGCAGAGGAAGAAAGAAGTGATCAGTAAAGAAAACTAAGGTATTGGAAAGTATTGAAATAGAATGAGACTCTCCAAAAAATGAAACTGAGTTAGACCTGCCACAGAAAATGGAAAAAAAAAAGAACAGTAAAGGATTCATATAATTCAAAAATAAAAGGAATTTTCTGCAATGCACTTAGAGTAGGAGAGAATGATTAAAGATAGACAGGGTATGGCCTAAAGACTGATGAATACAAGTCCTCAATTTTCAATAAAGATATACTAAAAGCATTGCCAACATTTTTAAAAAATAAATTGTAGAAAAAGACTTTTGACAAGCTCATAAAATCAGGGATTATATCAGAGGACTGAAGATCAGCAAATACAGTATCTATTTTTAGGAAAGGAAGGGCAGAAGAAAAGCAATCCCAGCTACACTACAGTTCATGATCATCCTGGAACACTGGATGTCTGGAGGTTTCGAGAACAAACTGTGAGAATGGTGTTGTCAAAGTCTCAGAGGTAAACAGATGAGGATTTATCAGGCCAGGAGAGAGAAATTAAGGGGCCCTGTGCCTTCCCTCCCAGCAGCACTGGCTGGTGTTACACAGGTGGTGCAGTCGCTGGAGGAGTGGTGGGCGGTGGTGGGAGGGTTCTCACTTTGCTGTACAAATGCACCATCCAGAGCACTGCTGTTTCCAGTCCTGTAGAAAGAGGATAAAATTTTGCATAAGATTCCCTTTTTTTTTTTTTTCTGATATCCTAAAAGCAGATATCATCAGAATAACTCAGTGTCTTCCCTCAACAACTTATTTTTCCATGCAAATCACATGCAGGCAATCTAATCTATCTGATCTTCAGTAAAGCACCAGAGAAGCAATTGTATAGAGCAGTGCTGGTTACAGCAGGACTTTAAGGAACACAGGAAATGAACCAAATAGGAGATGGCAAAAGTTAATCTTGAAGGAAGAAGTATGATACTTGAGGGATCTTTAGGATCACTTGCAGCACGGACCTTGCTTAACTTTTCTTAATGACTCTGATATGAAAAACAAAAGTATGTTGATGACATTTTCTAATGACATGAAATTAAAAAGAATTGTCAGGGCAGGGAGGGTCATGATGACCTTGAAGACTAGAGTTTAAGAACTGTCATGAAATTATCATATAAATGGCAAAATCATGCACTTAAAAGCTAAAATAATTTTTTTTTCCTAGAATTTATGTTTTAAAAAATGTGGAAAGTGTAATGGATTTAGAAACCATTGAGGAAGAGAAAGGTGTGGGTATTGCAGATGATCACAACTTCCATAGAAGTGTCTGGCGAGGCACGTGTCGGGAAAAGCGATGAATGGCTTAAAACGTATTCAGGAGAATCAGGGAGCCATCCATGTCCATCCAGGCACTGGCAAGACATTATTTGGAACACTATGGCAGGTGCTGGTGACTTCTGTGCAGGAGCAATGACTGAACATATGGCAGATATGGAAAAAAGCTACTGGGGAGACAGCTAGGGAGTAAAAGCCCAAGACCTGAAGCATTTGATTTGCAAAGTCTCACAACATGCAGGCTGAGATGGAATGTGATCACTCTCTGTGGTGCACCATGGAAGGAAGAAAACAGGAAAAAAAGAGCTGTTGAAGTTTACAGACATTATTAGTCTATGAACAATATTGAGCTGAGGATAAACTTAGGCTGGACACTAGTGGGGTCTCCTGCCATGAGAAAAATTATGTTCTTGAATTGCCTTCCTGCAGAAACAGCAGGAACAAAAAACCCTCTAAGTCAGTCTAAGATGAAGTGAGATAATTTTATGAAAAGGATTACACGATATGACTGACTGAGACAGCAGCAAAAAGGACTTTATAATTAAGGAGGACACTTCCAATCCTTCTCTCCTGTTTCTATGTGGATCAACATTCACTTTGTGGATTAATCAAACATTTTCATTTCTAATAGCAGACAAGATGAGAACAATATAATGCCTAAATAATTCTGAGAGTCCTCATAAACAGCCCAAGGCCTTTCCACATAAAATTACGAAGAAAAATTCATCTGGTCACCAGTCCCCTCCTTTAGGCTACTGGATAGCCATGGAATTTGCACCTTTGATACTTAATATACTTACTTCAAATGCAGTCCATCTGTGACTTGCAAATTAGCAATTAACTGTAACAGCCTGACATCTCTAAGATGCAGTGCTAAGTCTTCATAGCTATGCTCCATACTGTGGCCTGCAGACCCAACCCTCTGGAATCCAGAGTGGAGAGGCTCCTGGAGCTCGGTGTTGACTCCTTCCTTTCCTGCTTGTATGAGTTTCCTACCAAAGGTACTGCATGGGTATGGGTAGAGGGTGCATGCAGATACACAGGTTAGGGAGCAGCTCTGTCTCCCAGTTTAGATTTACATGATGATGGAAAGGAAGGACAACCTGAGCAGTAACCTGGCTCTGGAGGGATTTTATGCAATTCCTGCATTGCACACCTTCTCTTTGACCTTGGCCAAGTTTCCTCAGCTGACTTTCTGTAAAATGAGTGTGGAAATTGTCCCATCTAATAGGATAAGGGCCAGAGAAAGAGCACATCTATGATCATGGGAAGGGGGGCTTTTTTTAGTACAAGAGGGTAAGTACCACATGTAGTTGTGTTCCATGTACATGAGTGTCTTAGTAGTAGGCACAAAAATTTGGTTTGTCAATAAATGCCCATTAATTTAATTCTCTATTGAAATATAATGAGAATGCAATGAAGGATAAAATCTTAGCTCCAGAAAATGTAGCAGGACTTTGGCTATTCACAGGAATAGGTTAGAGGATTTAACTTTGAATTTACAGAAGAATACTTTTTACAAAACCCAGACTGTTGTAAAGTCTAGATTACCTGTGTAAGGTCACTAAAGTCTAAAATACTCTGGCTTTGCCCAGGCTAATCACAATTCTGTATTACCCTTCAATTCTGCAAGGAGCACTTGACCAAAATGTTCTCAGAATAGGGGTATCCCTCCGACTTTGCATGCGGAAGGTCAAAGCAGGGTGCAAACCTTTAGAAATTCAGTGTTAAGTCCTTGGAAGTTACTTGTCCTTTCCTGTTGGTTTCACATGTTTGTAAGCAGCTGCTGCAGTCTGAGCCCTGGTGGACTGGGAGCATTGGAAAGCTGCAGGGCATCACAGAAAATAGGTTTAGGCAGCTCTGTAGAGAACCCTGGAGCTGGAGAGTGAGGGCTGATTGCTTTATTCTGGCATGGCCTCCCTAAATAAGCAGTTCTTTTCTTTCCGTCTCCTGGTCCTAAATTTGCTCCCCAGGAGTCCCTCAGGATGCTGACTGGTGACAGACAAGCACGTCTGCCCCGAACGTGCTGCCCCCAGGCCACCGCCACAGCCCAGAGTCCTTCGGCAAACTCGGCTCTGCTGTTCATAGTTGTTTTCCTTTCCTGAAAAGATTGACTGTGAATCTTAATAACTTGCCTGAGACAGAGGAGGATTCTCAGTCTTTCTTCCCCAAGTTAATGCCAGCATGCCTGTTAATATGGGATAAGCTCAACTACAAATCAGCTCTTTTTCCAAGCTAAAGCAAACCAAAATATTTCAAAGGCATTGCATACAGGTTTATAGGAGAAAGTCCTTTCTGTACTTACCTCTCAACATTTAAATCCTTCATCCATTCCCTAACCCATCCTCTTGTTTTGTGATCAGAGAGAAACAAAAGGTGCTGGAGAAGTTGTTTCCTTATTCCTCATCTCACCTCCCTTTTCTTCAACCCACAGCAAAGCAGCAAGAGAGATAGCACAAGAAGTATTTTTCATTTGTTTTGTAATTTTGCTTCAAACACATGATGCACTTTCCTGAGAGCATCAGACATCATCTCTGACATGAATGGGTTAAGACGTGGGAAAGAAAGTTATAAAATGCAACTGAAAGGAACTAGCTGACAAGGGCATGTGACTCAGTAACTAACAAGTTTGGTAAAGATTTGTCTTTATGGTAGTTGCAAAAATCAGGTCAAGTTCTGTGTTCTTTAATCTGCCTCAATAACACAGTCACCACCAGCTCCATAGGATACTGGTGGGGTCCTCATCAAGCTATACAGACTTATTCTGTGATTTTAAGTTTCCTTGTGCTGTTTCAGCAGGCAGATATTTCAGATGGGCCCACAGAGCCAAAAATGCAGGGAAAAAAAAAAGAAATGTTCACATATAAAAGGTTAAAATAGCGCTCTAGTGGAAGAGCATGTATTAAATAGTTTCAAGGATTGATCTGCTAAAATGCTTGTGCATGGGTTATTAGCAGTGGTGACTGGGTTGTGCTTCTATAAGAACTTCCTCACGGATCATTGCTTACTTACTACTTAATGATTTCATCCATGATTACACACAAAATCATTGCTAAAAACACTGGTGTTGACACAAATGCCAGTGGAAGGATAGATAGCAATGAGACAGAACAGCTAGGTATTTTAATTAATGAAAAAATATACACAGCCGTGTGTGTGAAACAAAGACAGCCGTTGAAGGAGAGATGGGAACATAAGACTTCCTGGTAAGGCTGTAATTTGCCATGCTGAGACAGGCTGTGCTGTCCAAGCACTCTTCTGCGCCTTCTAGTCTCTGCTTTTTGCAATGCTTCAGAGGACCACCATTTCAGATTAGACTACGGTCAGAAGAGCAGTTTCTAAAAAAAATGAAAAATTGGATTTGAACTTACCACATTGATCAGTAGTTAATCTTTTGCTTTCAGTAGAAGTGTTTGAGCACCAGGCTGCTGTGGAAGAGGAAGGCACCTTCTCCTCCAGCTTTAATTTGTGGGCCTGGTTTTTTGGGTCCAAAGTCAGAAAGATGCTGAGTCAGAAAGGGCAAATACCTTCTCTTAAAGAGGTGACACTGACTAAGAGGAGAGTGTTGATTTTGGTTTTGAACCTAATACCAGTAAGGATAGTCGTGAAAGTCTGCATTCAGTTCTGATATCCACATACTTATAAGTTGGCTTGAAAAAGAACACAGAGAGGAACGATACAGCAATTTGAAAGCTGGAGAAAACACTTGCAGAACATCTTTGCATCCAGCTACCAGCAAGAAAACTAAGGTACACTGACTATAATGTAACAATATGTCTTTACAAACAGCGGGTGCTGCATATTAAAAGATTGCTTAAGAGCTAGTATCTCCTTTTAGCTATATGCTCTGTCATTTTATAAAAGTAGGTGTAATGTTCTAAACTACAAAATACAGTATAATTTGTTCAGGACACTAGCATTAGTATTGCTATAGTTTTTTCATTCATATGTTTTTCAGGGAGGACTTTTACTTGCTTGAAGTGGCTGATGGTGCCCCATACTTTACTCTCAAGGATGTTTAATGGTAGTATGGGCTGATGTATATATAATACTTTCAGAGGTTTTCCTGATGTGTGCCACAGAAGCACAGAGAACTTTTTTTAGAAGGCAAAGTGTGGCCACTTGGCCTCAGACCAGCACTCTGCTAGCCCTAAATAACTCCCATGAAGTCCTTTGTCTTTTCTCCTGACACCAGCATGCTCTTGTTCTTATCCACATTTTCTGCCAAAATGCTTTCAGGAAATATGAGCGTTCGTATCTTGTGACCCCCTCCAGTTTAGCACAAACTGAATCATGCTGTATAGTTCAGCTGAGTAATAAAATATAATCTGATTGGCAGGAGGTATTAGAGCGGGCCACATCATTACAGATCCTCTTTTAACCCAGTTTAACAAGTTGCTCCTGAGAAGTTATTTATTCTAGCTGTCAACATCTTGTTGTTGAGATGACAGCGATCAAATCTCTGTTAGATCCTAATCTTATTCTTCTTACTCTACCTTCAAGTATCTGAGAGCCTCATATAAGCAATATCACTTTTTGTCAGCAAAATGATTTGTTTGACATTGATCACTCACTGAAAGATACAACAATGTATTTTTTTAATATCTACAACAATTATTAGCATGAGATAGGGATGGAATAAATAGCAGGCCATAGTGAATCATGGAGCGCTGAAAGTTTGAATTGTTGCTATGTTGAGCACACTGATCCATACACAAAACAAGAATGTATTTCACAATTATGAAAACTCAGCAACGCATTCCCAGGTGCATAGATGTCACAGTAGCAAATTATTAGTCAGAGACTGATGTTCTCATGGTGTCCTGGGGAGACCTCACTAGCTAGCAGAGTGCCAGACCCATCTCTGTTATGAAGTTATAAGAGTTCTTTTCTTATGCCTCTTGATGCTGGGAATTTGGGAGGGAAAAGCTATATATTATCTGTCAGGCAGACTCCACCTCAACTTGAACGGTCCTCTGACTTGAGAAACTCTTGTCCCTAAACGATGCATTCTGTCCTCATTTTATCTCCTCCAGCCCCCCAGTCCTAGACACTCATGCAACTCTGTCATGCCATGCCATTTGCATTATACTGGACAGTGAAATTACTTGGAAATTACTTGTATGTATTTGCAGACTACTTTACAAGAATGTTTTAAAGCATAACTAAAGCTTGAAAAATATCTGGAATTTTCTTAAAAGTAAAGTTTAAAATGTGATTTGGAATATGTGAATCATTTTTTAATTGTGGGGAGCTTAATATTGTAGGCTTAAGACACATTTGAAATAAAACATACCACCTACTGAGTTCAAACTTATTCATTTTCTGTGTTATCTGTCTCTTGGGCCATTTGTGAATGCTAGCACATCTCATTCCTGCAAGGAAGTCTGAAAGCAAGTTCAATTTCAAATGTGGGTACTTGAAGGTAATAGTCCTGATTCTCACCTGAGATCACTGAGGCATATTCTTCTAGTGAACAAAAATTTTAAACTCCATACACAGTATATATGTGTCAGAATGGAGCCAGCTGGTGTATTTGAAGGTATTCACAAAAGTGTGAAAATATTGCCCCTGGTGGGGAGAGAGCCGACCTAATCAGCTCTGCATCTAATTGACTGTTTCAGACACTCAGTATGTTCCAGCAGTCAGAGCAACTGCGTGTGCCCATGGGCAAAGAGATGCTGCCTACACTGAGCCATCCTGAACGCTCGGGCCAAGCTTGTCAAGCCTGCTGACCAGAACCAGAACCTTGGACATGAAAATGTCTTTCTTGCTCAAAGAAAGTAAAACTCTTCTCCGTTGACTGATATATTTCCTGCAGGGCTGTGCCTCTAGGACAACATGCCATGCTCTCCCCATCACGTCATCTCAAGCATATTTAGCTGTTTATAGAAAGGAGGCAAATTCATGTTTTTCTTTTCATGCAACTTCCTTACTAATTCAGCAAAGTCTGGATCTCCCACATCTGTTCAGTGCAATTTCTGCCTTACTGAAAGATGATGTTATAAATAAAAGAGAAAAAAAAAGCAATTATGTCTTCTCTCCTCCTCTTCTCATGGACAACCGACAACTTACACAAATGAGTATCATTTTTAAGATTTTCTTCACCAAAACTGAGTGAGACATACACATCTCCTCTATAAAACCCAACTTGCCAGAGTATCTCTTCACCACAGTTGTGTTTTTTATATGTTGAGGGGATCTTGACACTTACCTCTTCATTTCTTATTATGCTGATTCATTGCTTTTATTTTGGGATCTTATATTTTAGAGACTAGCATTTTTGTGCGTAATAGGAAAATGTGTTACTTTCTGATTCCCTTTGCATTGCTTGGCTTTCTGCAGTGATCTTAATAAAGCCTATATTTCAGATATATATGAAAAAAATCTATATCACCCCTCATCACCCCTCTTATCTCCTCCTCATTACAGCAGAGAGTCTTGTGTTTTTACATTATTTTTTCCGTCTCATTAATGAATAAATTTGGCTTCGTATTTTGAAATAGTTATTTATGAAAGTGAATAGCCTTGAAATTCTTACTAAAACATTAATTTCTACATTTCTTTTGCTGGTTTCCTTTGCAATTTCATTGCAGCTTTTATGTAATTAAAAAAATAATACTTCTGCATTGGTTTGTACACAGAACAAGAAGGAAGCCTGCTTTTTTTTGCCATAGGAATATTTTTGGGAAATATATTGATTTGTCTCATTGTTGGAATATAGATGTAAGCTATGTGGAGCTTTTCATGGTGTGTGTCTATTTCTGGCTTTCCTGCAGAAATTTCTGCATTTCAGAGCAGCACATTTCTGTCTAAATGGGTGAAGGAGACATTAAGATGGAAAGCTGATTATGAAATGTTGTAGAATTAAAGAAAAATTTTCTCTTAAAGCAATTTGACTAAAAAAGGTTATTTCCCATGCATTTGTCTTACATTTGAATTCTGTGGTATCCAGTAATGCTTAAATCTAGATATAGTACTTTGCAGAAGACTGCCCTGAAAGCAAGCTGTGAAGCAGGCACAATGGGAACTGCCCTGTTGCTCCTACTGGGGTGAGTCACTGTGCTCCAGAAAATACATGCCCCAGGGAGGAAACTGGAATGACACACTCTTGGGAAAAGAAATCCTGGGCCATGGCCCTTGCTCTAAGGATGGCTAGTGCATTTAGTGTGGACAAGTCATGGGACAGTCCTTTCATTGGTAGGCAACGTGGTTAGACCTGTGGAACTTAAGTTATAAGTGAGTTACAAGTGTGAAAATCTAGTTTGTTCTGTAGTTATAATGATGGTGTAGCTGGATATCAGGGCTGTGCCTCTGTACACGCTTCAGACACTAATTCCGTGGGTAGTCAAGAACCCCTCAGCCAGTCATTTGCTTCAGTGAGATAACAGGCTGGTTTGAGACAGTGGACTGGTTTGAAATGGGTGCTTGATGTAGCTCCTCCACAGCAAAGTGTTTGACTGATTGCGCTAGGAACTCTCCAGATGGGAATTTCAGGCAGTGCTGGAGATTCTCCCCAGGCAACAATTTGTATGGTCAAATGTGTTGATTAGCATCCTGGCTGGAGTGTTCTAGAGATGCCCAGGCTGTTTCTGCTGTAGAACTGATACATGTACATAGATAAAACACTTGGAAATAGTAGAAATTGTTCCTGCAGCTACAGAAATGGTCACATAACACAGTTTTTTGATGTAGTATGAGTTGTTTTGTAGGTAGTTAAGGTAATCATGTGCTGGAGTGGTCATGTCGGACCATGAGCCAACCAGATTAGAACTGAGCAGAGCAGCAGCTCTGGGAATCTCAACCCACCCAAAGGCACTGCTGCAAGGACTCCTGCAGCAGAGGCTCCTGTCCCCACCGCACAGCAACTGGCAGTCGTGCTTGAGAAATCAGATTGCCTGTGCAAGTGTTGGTGTATGCCAAGATGCCAATAAATTATTTTTTTCTTTTTTTAACAAACTTTCTGTCCATGCCTATGCAAAAGACAGAAAGTCAGGATCTCTAACTGACTTTGTGAATCTTGCATCTCTTTTCTGTACTGTCATTTGGCTTTACCACATTGGAAAATACTCTGCTCCAAGTAAGTTATATGGTAGTGGTTCAAACATTTTTCTGGCTAGTAGTGGCTAGAGGTTTGAACTTCTCCAGGCTGAGGAGGATCTGCCTTTCTTCCACCATCTGGGTGAATGCTCTGGTGAACAGCTTCTATAAAAGATGAGGACTTTCTTATTCTCTGATCATGTTTCCAAACTCTTAGTAAATTGTGACCTCAGGAAATTTATTTTAACTCGCAAATAGAGCTAGGTGGAAATAGATGCCAAGTGTTCAGGCAGAGCAGACCGCCTTCTTGGATTTAGCTTCATAAATTCGAAGTTGTGCTTTAGGGGTTGAGTTTCTCTTATTTAGTGCTAGACTTCTAATCTGAATTAGTCATTTAAATTCTCTCTACTATCAATAGAAAGAAATATACAATTCTAGGATGCAATTCATCATACTTCCAATAGATGTTCCTATTTCTCTCCATTGATTACAAAGACATCTTTGGGTAGCTGGGTTAGATGCTAACATTTGCTTTGCAGATATTAAAAGTTAGGAAAAATTTGCCCACAGGCTCCAAGGCTCTGTCAGGAAAAGCATTGCAAGTAGGTCAAGGGAGGTGATCCTCCCTCTCTACTCAGCCCTGGCGAGATGCCTCTGCAGTGCTGTGTCCAGTTCTGAGCTCCCCAGTACGTGAGAGATGTGGACATGCTGCAGAGAGTCCAGAGAATGGCCACAGCAATGTGAAGAGCTTGGAGCATCTGACACATGAGGATGGGCTGAGAGAGCTGGGACCATTCAGCCTCGAGAAGATAAGGGTCTGGGGGGATATTATCAAAGTGTAGAAATACCTGAAGGGAAGGAGTAAAGAAGTTAAGACGACTGAGCCACAGTCCTCTCAGTGGCGCTCAGTGACAGGACAAGGGGCAATGGGCACAAATGGAAATACAAGAAATTCTGCTTGAACATAAGAAAAAATGCTTTTTTTATTGTGTGGGTGGTCAAACACTGGCACAGGCAGCCCAGAGAGGTTGTGGCTTCTCCATCCTTGGAGATACTAAAAATCCAACTGGACATAGCCCTGAGCAACCTTCTGTAGTTGACCCTGCTCTGAGCAGGAGTTTGGACTAGATGATCTCCAGAGGTGCCCTCCTACCATTCTGTAATTCTGTGGAAATGATTCCAATTCATGGCATCTACGTTTAGTCCAGTAAACTTTCTTCTGTCTTCTTTTGCTTCTTTTTATAGCTTTTCCTTAATCTTAAGGAATGTGCCACATCTCTAGCATAACATTTCAAGAAATTGTTCTAATTTCAAGGATTTTTATTATTATCTTAAACTGACCTTCCCATACAAATTCTCATAAATAATGAACCTGAAAAAATTGTCTAGTATTTAAGAAATTTGCCTCATGTTAGAAAAAAATATGTAAAAGGAGCTTGGACTTTTGTTTGCGAATCTGAATATCTCTAAATATGAGTCTTGTATCTGAATAATTGCACTATACAAGTTAATCTTATATGATCTCTGTACAGGGCTTTATCTTGAAACTCTTGCCCAGGTGATAGACATTTTCTCTAATGAAAGACTGAGAAGAAAGAACTTTGAAGATATATTGCTATATTGTGTAAATGTGAAATATTTACTGTGCATTTGGAGCATGGATTTCATACTCTGACCTAATTCTTGCCTACAAGTACACCATGAACATACTGAAAAATGGAAAGTTTATCTTTTGATCTCCAACTCTGCCTAATTAGGACATAAGGCTTGTTTTCAGTAATAAAAAGAAAACATTCCATAGGATAAGATTGGGTTTGGTTTTGTTTTCATGTGTGAAGTTAAACCTGTAGAATACACCTGCAAAAAGGTAAAAAGCTAAATTAAAATCAGATTGGCTGTGTCAAAAAACTCTTAGAACAGCATCTTTATAATATTGTACTGAATGGAATATGAATAAGCCATATTCCTAGTAATAAGAAAATACGGCTTAGGGTTTCAGTCTTGAACCGCAGCAAAGTATTTGACTAAAATTCCAGTGAAGTAAATAATGCATCAATAATGTTTGCAATGCTTCCTTAGGTTACTTATGCAAAACAAACAAGAGGTTTACTTAACGTCGGCATAACTCTTCCCCCTATTAGTTTTGATCAATTGCTTTGTGGTCATGTTCATTAGACAGCCTAATCTGAACCACAATTAGATTTTATCCTTTTAAAAGACAAAGCCGAATCCCAAGCCATTAATTAAAGGGTCTGACTACAGTTGGTTACAAGATGGATGTTGCATACCCTTTACTGATGACTCAACTCAGCAAAACAGAGCACTTTGGTTTTAAGTGGTAAATACTCTAGCAGTAATTGAATGCAAACTTTTGCTCTGGTGCAGCTGGAGAAAAGGAAATCATTTCACATGTGGATTTTTGAAGGCATGAAATGCTAATGAGAACCATGTGAATAAGCTAGATATACATACAGCAAACTGCAAGTATGATGAAAACGTTTGAAATAGGGGAGGCTGATTAATATACATTCCTGCACCACTTATCTGCTGTATTATTTCTCTCAGACACTGGAAAACATTTAATACTTAGTCTTCAGACCCACTGTATCTAATGCTGCAGTATCCCAATGGCAACAACCAATTTATGGTACCTGAGAAATCAAAAAGCTCATTACTTTCTTACTACAACTGAAAACTACAGGTCAGCGAGAACATTAAGGCGTGTTTCCAGACAGAAGCTCTACCTCTGCAAATGTAAGAAAACTGTCTCCAGGTAAATAAATCCAATCTATTACTTACTGCATGATTCATTACCTCTGCAAATGCTCCCTGATTGCACTCCATGGACGTTCCCCAGCCCTTGCTTTGTGGTAGGCTGCTCCTTCATACTATCCAAAGTGTAGGATGCAGATTCCCCTTCCAGGTATGAATAAGTCCGTATTCTTGGTCCCTCTCCTCCCAAAACCACAAAAAGTCTTAAAAGAGTTGCTGATCTTAAGAAAATCTGATATCATCTGGCCAGACAATAAGCTGCACTCAGCCTTGCACAAGACCGTGTAATACCAAGTGCTCCAGGTTTAGGTCTCTGCTTCTCCAAAGATTTCCTGTATGACCATGGAAAATATCAAAAGGAACTTAAGTAGCTGATTTTGAAGGCAGGTAAAACATGGTACCTTTAATGTATGAGACTCAGGCTTCTGTGGATAAAATGGCAGTATTTCTCAAACTTCCAGGGGTCCTGCAAAGTGCTCAGCTCCTGTGGTAACTGGGGAGAAGCACAAAATGTGAGGTGGAAGGTAAAGGTGAAATTTGGATGCAGTAACTAAAGTTTTAAAAACAATAACCACATGGGTAAAGGGAATTTTTTTAATTAAAAAGTTCAGGATTTGTTTAAATGCAGGACTCGCTGAGGTTTTCATCTGGTGTCTATTTGGGTTTCTTTCCCTTTCCATGAGTTTGGAATAATGAGACTATTACCTAGAAGCTTTAAAAGAAGAAGAAAAAGCTGTTCGTTGCCAGTAAGGGAAAAACATATTGCAGATCTTGGCAATAAGGGCCTGCAGCTCTACCAGTCATCTCAGCGAGTAGCCAGAGTTGCTAAGTCAGCTATAAGAGAGCCAAAGCACACAGAGAGACTTTTTTTAAATTAGCTTATTGTCCATTATTAATAGGAAAACCACAGAAAATAAAAAATACAAATTGTGGATAAACACAAAAGCCTATTTTTAGTTTGTGAGATATACGAGAAGAAGGTACATTGCAGCCACAGGAGGTTATCTTCCATTTCTCTGAAGTTTTCATCATAAGTTTACCTATACAGCTGTCTGCTAGGGTATTATCTGCCAGAAATGCTCTCTGGCACTACCAAATCATGCCCTTGCACTAGGCTGAGGGGATGGCAAAGAAAAGCCTTGCAGTTAGCTTGAGGAAGGTTTGTCTGGTGTACATGCCCTCTAGGATGAGACTGAAAATGAAAAAAGAACTGTGTTCTCCCATGATAACCAAACAGAGAAAAAAAGTCAGGAAAATATGGGACCACCATGAAGAAAAACAACAAAACTAAATACAAAATTGAAAGATCATAGCAAGGACAGGCTTTGCTTCAGAGCAACATTACTAGCACAGGGAGTCAGAATTTAGTAAGTAATCATTTTTTCGTCTTGTAATGATTTTCATATAGATATTCATAGACCATTAAAAATCCTAGATATCAAACCTCTGGATCAGATCTTTCTGATAGTGAGCAAAACACTGAGCTGAAAGCACTGGGGCAAACCATCATCTTTATCAGGTTGTCTTTGCTGGGTGGGTGTTTTCAGCAGACAACTGGCAGATGAAATTATGCCCAGATTTGTATGCAATACATCATTAAAGACCAAGAGACATTTTAAGGAAATTCACCCTTGAATAGAAGGAAAAAAGGGAAGATTCTCCTAGTTTTGCTCGTTGTGGGGACTCTGCAGAATTTGCAACAGAATAAGTAGTGAATTTTTTTTATAAACAGCTTTCTTGCTGAAAAATGTTTAAACAAAATGTGGAAGAAGATCTGTATTTTAGCTTACAAAAAGAAAAGAATATTTACATAAACAGCATGAAACTTCCAATGTTACTATTCTAAGAAAAGGACATGCTGGATTTTCAGTTCAAAATGTCTTCTATACTGACATATAAGTTACTTAAAACACAGAAGTCAGAAGCAAAATGAAACATTTGAAACCACAAAAATGACAATTTCACCCCATTATTGCTTCATGAAAATTCTCAATATTTTGATTTCTGATATTTGCATGGTTTAAATTTTCAACATTCCTGAATCTTTGTAGGACAAAAAATGGGTCTCTCCTCTTTATTCTTTAAGTCTTCTTGAATGGAATAATGAAGACAATTATAGGGGTGCTTTGCCTGTGATTAAATATATTCCCTAGAGGAACTGCATCCTACCTTAAAAGTAAGAAAATTAAATATTTTATTGAATATTCGTTGAATTAAATGGGCATTTCCCGATTTATTTTAGTGTGTTATACATCATGCACAACATGAAGGGCTTCACTTTCAGACATGCAGGTGTATAGTTTCATGTTTAAACACGCATAGGCAAATAACTGCAAATTGTTCCACCGATCGTGTGTACAGATTGTCCTTCCAGTCTTGCAGACCTTTACACGTATTTGAAGATGATATGCATATATGTATGCCTATCAGGCATACATGGAAAATATTTATATATTTTTGACGGCATCTTCAGACCAAGTATGCTTTTCTACCCTCAAAGGTACACCAAAAAACCCCCACAGATTGGTAACAGCCTAGATTCGTTTGGGTTTTCTGATATATTGCTGCCTACCTGCTCATTAGACAATCTTCCTCTTCCTAATTTATCACTTTAACATCAGATTTAGCACAAAGAACCAGCCTGCAAAAGGTAAAAAAATAATAATTATAAATTATACTGACCAGTTCACATTAGTGTGAGTGTTAGCAACACCAAGGTGTTTCTATTTATCACCATTTGCTTTGATAGGGCACCATTCATTTCATTTATCATTTGATCCCTTTCAATTATTTCTTCTTGGGAAGAAGTACAATCAGCATTATTTAGTTAGGATTGTTTGCCCAACAGGTTTTGTAAAGTCCATTAAAAGAAAACTGTTTCTAGATAATTGTGCATTGGATCTAGAGTTTTCCTCCAATATCTGTCTGTTTTGTGATTTAAAAAACATATTTGTTTTCTTATTGTTACAGGAAGTCAACATGGATTTACACATTTAAGCTCAAAAAGAGTGTAGCAAAATCATATGAATCTTTTCTTTCCAATTTCAGGTAGCACACTTCTGTCTGGAATAACAGCCAATTTGAAAGTCTTCTACCAAGTAATATTGCTGCGTAGCTTACTGTTTGGGTTGGGGTTTTGGGGGGTTGGGGATTGTGTTGTTTGGGGGGGTTTCTCAATTTTGGAAGCATTGGGAGTCCTTAGCAAAGATGTAGGATACATGAATCTAAACATGAAATAAAAATGACTAAATTAGCGCAACTGTTGCACAACCTGCTTAGGTGCACTGAGTCACTATAGGTAATAAGTCTGCCATCCTCTCAAACCTCTCCTTCACCTGCCATCATCTTTCCAAAGAAACGACTGAGATAGATAGATGCATACAGCCAAGGGACAACTTAGTTGTGTGTACCTAAGTTCAGGGGGGGCTCTTGGACTGTAAATCCCAAAGCAGTTCTCTCAGCGTTTCTGCATTACTCCCTGTCGACCAGCTGGACTCACTGGGCATCACGAATTTAATCCTAGAGTGATTAACCTCCAGTTTGCTCTGGGAGTTGCATTGCTGGACCCTGACTTCTTAGGCAATAGCAACCATCTATTTTACCAGCACCTGTACCTCAGCCCCTTTGTGAATTTGAGCCTTACTCAAGTATCTGAGGATGCAACATGGTGAATAAATACAGAAATGGTGCCCAGGAGGATGAGGTAACAGTTAAATGTCAGATGTAAATTTCCAAGTGTGAGTTGGTACATTGCTAATGAGTTGCTCTTACTTTCAGTGACAAATTCCTCTGCTACTTCTGGTTTCTTATGTGACTCTGGCTTCTCATGCCCCAGTCCTGGGCACCTGGATGTTTAAGAATATTGAAAAGGAGGAGATCTGCCCCTGACAGTTGGTGCTGACACCAAGGCAACAGTAAGTTCGAGGGTCCTGAACAAATTCCAGTAAAGCAAAAGGGATATTATACATGTCAGTATTTGAATCATTACACTCGGAGGAAGAGGACTCTGACTTCTATGAGACTTTTAACTGCACTTGTCTAAAATTCTTCATTTGGCCCTCCTTTATAGGAGATGGACAAGGTCTTTCCAGGTGTCATTTTCAGATTGCCAGTTAATCACTTGGTTATCCCTGCAGTTAAAGACTTCTCTGTGCTTCAGTTAGCCCCAGCTAAAAATGATGACAAGAATGCTGACAGGCTTAGCAGGGGGCTTCAAGAAATGAAGAGCACTCTGTTTAACACTACTTTGTGAGACACATGCCACCCCTTTAGCTTCACAAACCTCTGACTTTCTCCGGGTAACAAAGAGAGACAGGGGAAAAAATTATATTCAATGGTAAGAAATAAAAGCAATTTTCAACAGCTTTTTAAAGAAGGAATTGCACAAAAGTGCCCCTAAAGTAAGAAGTCCATAAATATTCCTGCCCCCGACCACAACAGTCACACAATCCCACCAACCATTTCTGTGCCATGAAACCCTCTGACAGCTAAGGCTGTTTTTACTTGACTCCAGGACTCCTGTCTGTGACAATACACCAACCAAACTCATGGAAAAGAGTATAGCCTGCATCCTCTCAGCCTCTCTAAATAAGTAGGAAAGTGTCCTGAGTAGAGGTCAGGAATATACCTGCTTCTGTGTTTTGTTCATTTGCGAAACAGGGACTCACAGGGGCACAGCAGGGCAACTAGGCCTCCATCTGTTGTGCAGAGCTACGTTTTTTTCTGCAAGGTATACAGGAAATAACCAACACTTCATCAGAAAATAGTAATTTGACCTTCACTTTAAAATATGTCTTAGTCTGCCTAAGAAGCTGTAGCTTTATGTCCTCAGCCTCACCAGCCAGTAGTACTAAGAAGAGAAAACAGTCAAAGGGGTATCCAGAGCCTGACATCACGTCCCTTCACCACCACAAACATCTTGAAGGATCATGTGGAAGCCACAGGCTCTGTGTTTTATTCCCATCTCTTAAATGGTGTTTCCCTAAGCTATAGGAGTGACGTGAGAACCAAGGCCACTGCAGTATTCTCTGCCTTGTAATGCGTGGAGGACGGGCACGATTTATACAAAAAATACAATACAGCAACAAGTTCCCCTTTGAATATCAGTTTGAAGGTTTGGAAAGGCAGATTCAGGTGCTTGAAGTGGTACATAGATATTCAACGAGTGAGGGAGGAAGTTAAGGAGAGGGAGAAGGAAGAGGCAGATGAGTATGGAGAAAAGGTATAGGGATTTTTGTTGGTTATACCTGTTAGACTTTCTGAGGTACCTGGCTAGGATGGTGGCACAAGCCGTGATTGTGTTAGACAAACTGAATCCATACGTTGAGATCTGGGTTTGTGAAAGGGCACAATCTGCCAGACATTCCCCATCACAAGTAGTGAACGTGCTTCTGACTAAAGTTTTCTTCATAAATACTTTCCTTCTCCAAAGGGCAGCATCTGGGCTTTAGAGTGCTATCATAAAGGCTTTCTTTTGGGGTACAAGATGTGCATCATAGGAGTAGTTTAGACAGTAAACCTGGAAGGCTATTAGACATCAGGAAAAATACCAAAGGAAAGAACAAGTGCAATTAATAAAACATAAAACATTTGCTCCATAAAAATCTAGAATATCATCATTACTGCTTCAAATTAGTTGAAGAGTAATTATCCCCAAGATGTTCTGGCACCTTCTACATCTTGCTTGCAAAAGTTTGACAAAACAGGAAAGACGTGGTAAAGATAAGGATATCAAAACTCTGTTGGATTAATAAAGGGAAAAGAATTAAAATAAACTATATTAAGTTAAATGACAGCACAATCAAAACTGGATAGCAGTAGTTATCTGTGTAGGGAATGTGCACACGTGAGTATCTGAACCGCAGCAAAGGTGACCTTGCATAGTTTCATCTGATAGAAAAGCAGATTAAAATTCCAATCTATCTCAAATATTGTCATTACCTACTTTTAATAAACAATACAAACCTAGTGGAAGAGTCCAGGTGATTGTTTATGTGAGTAAGTGCTTGACTTGCTGAAATTGTGCTACCTTTTGTGCTGAGGTGATTTAGACAGAATTTATTAACCAGTTTTAGGAGCATAGGAATGCTTTGTGAACAGGGTGGAAAAAGTCCGTATGAAGCTTTACTTTAAAGAAGGTCTCCTTGCAAGATTTGTAACCTGGGATTCAATATCGTAAATATTTCCACCATTTATCTGTGATAAGGAAAGAAGAACACCTCTATATCCCAGTGGTGTAAAGGCAGCAGAAAAGTCAAGGTTAAGGCTGCCTTTGAGGCATGTTCCTCCTCTGGGTAGACCAGGTGAGACTTACTAGAGACAGCAAGTACATGCCCTGGGAAGGGGCAAAGGTGGTGATCTCCACAGCCCTTCGGTGCACAGAGCAAGTGGCAGGTTTAGCAGAGTAACAGATATCTCTTCCTTGCCCAAGAAGAAAAGGAGCGGGGGAGGAGGATGTGCTGAGAGTGTGTGGAGAGAGGGAAAGGAAAGAAAGATGGGCTGCTGGATGCCCTTCCCTCCCACCAGATCCTGAGAAGAAGAATACTGTGCTCTGTACTGTGCTAAAACATGACATTTAGACTTCAGCACTTTAAACAGTCCCCTGAGCTATGCTGAGGGTGCAGAACAGCTGTATGTATAATTAAGTAAAGCTAATTACAATAAATTAAGTTAACTAGAAAATCAGTCAGAGCTTTTATTCCTAAAAGTTCTGTTGTTGTTGCCAGAGTTGAAACTGCTGTAGGGCAAGATGCTGGGCCACCGCAGATTGTCAGAGATTAGTCACTTAGCTTTATTTTTAAATCAAAATTGGTAACTGGAAAATGTTGGAGTAATGGGGAGGGTGTTCATGCGCCTGAATTTTAGCTCCAAGTTTAGAAACTAGATGAGGAGGCTGATCTCTCTAGGATAATTGTAGAGCTGAGGTACATGTCTTCTCTTTCTCTTGGCTACAGAAGACTTCTTGAGTGCTCAAGTTGGCACCAGAATATGGTGTGAACATTTCATTTGCCCATCTACCCAGCCATGCCTGCACAGCTCTACTCTAAAACTGTAACAAGTGCAAAAACTTTTGTTCTAGCTCAGCTTTAAAACATGACACACAGTCCAGTGAAAATGTAGTCCAGCTTCATGAAAGTCAGCAAAGTTATACAAATATGCTGTTAGTGAGTCCTATCAGAGAGCGGGGTTTGCCTACCCATTTATTGAGATTCCTGTTTCAAGCTGCGCCAATGACAAAGAGGCAACTTGCCAGGAGAAAGCCCAATTCTGCTGTAACTGGTGGAGAACGTAATGCAACTGGATGAACGGTAGATACTTTGGATTTACGGTGGCATTGCTACCTTGAGGATCAACTCCAGGGAGAACAATGTACAGTATTGCTTGCAAACGTTTTATGGAGAAAAGCGTTGAGCAGATTTTGGCTCTAGCTGAGGAAATGTGTGAGGCACAAATCTCTGGAGTCGGGGTGAACACACTGGGAAAGTGTCATTGTAGTTTGCCTTTTTTTTTACACTCTTCCCAGAAGATCTGCTGCTGTCCACTCTCAGAAACAGGATACCGGGCTGGCAGGATCTTTGATGTCACCTTATACAAGTATGATGATAGCACAGTCTGCTCCTTCAGTTGCAGGCTGTATTCAGGAAGGAACAAATTGTGGTTCAGCTGGCACACAGCAAAGGGATGCCAAAGGCTGTGAGAATTCCTCCTGTGTCTCAGTACTGGATGCTGGAGTTAAAGACCAGATTGTGAGAGGGAGAGCGATCTTTCTTTGCAGAGTAATGACTTTACTTTGTGCAAGGAGAAAGGAATTAGATTGGCAGGAGCTTTGATTTTGCCTTCTCCCCACAACAAGGCAGTTCCCTGTGCTGGAGAATATAGACTGCTCTATGCATCACTGCCTCAAAGTGCTTGCTTTTCTCCAAGCCTCTCCTGGAACAGTGCAAAAAGATGCCCTTCCATTGCCCCAAATTGGGGCAAAACCTCGAGTGAGCCTCCTAGCAGCAAAAATACCATTGAAAACTACGTTTAATTCATCTGCATTTGCCGTATCGGATAAGAAGGGATGTCACCACAGTAAAGATTTTTTAGAATAAAAATGAGTCAGTAACTACCTTTAAAGGACTTGGTTTAAGGGTAGGCGTAATGCAATCCACACAGGCTGTGAAATTATTCTCATCAGGAGGCTTTAAGGAATGTTTCTGGGAACCAAGGTGAATTAAAGTTTGACCTTCTTTTTAATATTGTCTTTCTTGACACTTTCTCTTATATATACACTTGTTTTCAGGTTTCAGGAATGAGCTGCATTGATCCTGTTTTTGGAGATCAGTCATAGTGGTAAACAGCAAGTCTCTATGATTTATGACTGGGCTTGCTGATAGTACCTTAGAGATGCCTGAGCACCTGCAGCTGGAGATCCAGCTTTAGGAACCAGGAATTTAAGCCTTTCAGGTATAGCTCTCTCAGCCATGCTCATTTGTGAGATGAAAAGAAATTGGATGAGACAGTGATTATTAACAGTGATACTGATCACTGTTCAGCCCATAAGAAACAGATTTTTCTGATTTTATAATACCTTTCAATGCCCCCTTCCCCCATGCCATCCTTGATCAGCCCTTTAATAAAAGCTAAACATGCAGGATTTCTAATAACACCGATAATAACAAAGGGAGAGTGTCAGGAACTACTATGCATGTAATAGATTTGACAAAATTAGTAGAAATTTTTTTAGTTGGTGAAGTATTCAGACCAGTCAAAAGTAGTTTTGTTGTTGTTGTACTATTGACTCACAATGTGATTTCATACCAGCTACCCCAAGAACACAGCTACTGTGTGCAAGTCCTGGTTAGTCATCCCAAATGGCAGCAATACAAAGTAAAACTGTATTTGTGAACACTAAGTTTAATTAATGCATTTGCTTGCCATTATACCTAATGAAAACAAGGGTAGCATACAACACACTCATGGCATAGCCATACACACATCATTATCTTTTCTTTATGTATGACAATGATGGATATAAAGGCATCCTATACTACAGATAAACCTCTCAGTGACAGGAAAGACTGAGTCAGGGAAGACTCTCCTTAAACTCCAAGCTTTAAATTCAGCTGTTTTCACTGTGAACTAAGTGATGCAAGGATAAATTTGGCTACACAGGGCTGGATGTTGCCATGATATTGATAGAAAGGACTGTGCTACATTGCAGCTTCACTTCTGGCTGCACAGCATGGAGCAGAGTGCTAAGGGGGAAGTTTACCACCTTCTGAGCCACAGCTAAATCTGCCCTTTGGTACTGATGGAAAACTTCAGCGTGGCTGAGATTCATAAGCTGATTTGTAACATTACATCCTTTGAAACGAACACAGCTGCAGCAGCTAACAATTGTGGGAAAAACCCTGCAGGTAAATAGCATATCTGTATTGATCAAGAGCCACTTAATAAGGCATTGAAAACATGCCACTATTCATTAGCAGGGCTTGAAGGCACAGATTTTTTAAGGCCAGGAGGAATCATTATGATTTGATAGTCTGACCTTCTGTACAACATGGGCCAGAGGAGTCCTCTGGCACAAGGCCAACAGCCGTGTTTCAACTAGGGCATATTTTCTAGGAAATAAAGTGTAACCTTAATTTTTAAAAAGCCTTTGAAAGAAGAGCCATCTCAGTCCTTCATAATGTGTTCCAATCGCTAATCACACTGAGCAGTAATCTGTACGCTACTACTCTTACTGATCTCTACTAATCAGTTCATAGACATTAGGAGTAAGATTCGACCAACTCTAGGCACCTTCAGTAGAGAGCTGCAACTGTCCTAGTCACACTAGGTGCCATTCACAGACAGTGGAGCAAACAGAAACTTTAAGGGAGTGATTCATCTAACCCGTTTTAGACATCTACTTTAGACTGAGATGAATTGTGTTTTAAAATCCACTGAGAGTATTGCTTAGATCTGTATTGACACACAGAGGTTCTAGATGGACCAGCTCAGATATAGACATCTGTATTTAGCCAGATGAATCCTACCACCATGCATGAATTTTTTCTGCTGAAGAGTTTGGCCTTTCCCAGTTCGATACTTTTGGACTATAAGCAAACTATCTCTTAGCCCTGCCCTTGTTAAGGGAAATACAACAGGATCCCTTAGTATTTGACTTGTTTCCTAATACTTTAAAATATTGTTACAGTCTTCCAATTTTCAGTTTCCTTCTTGGACTGTGAACATCAGAACTGGACACAATATTAGAGATCTGATCATATATCAAATATAGCAGTAGTAGGAACAACATATGACTAGCTGTACTAGGTCAGACCCAAGGTCTATCTAGATAAATGGCTTGTCTTTGACAGTGATGTGTAGTGGATGATTCGGAGAAAGTTTAAAAAAGGAAAGAAATGAGTGATATTTTCTGGACTCCTCTACGAGCCTCCAGCTTTATGACAAATACAGACACCTCGGTGCTCAAGAGTGCTCCGTGGAAGGTACTTACAAGAACTTGTCTCATTAGCATAAGCTTTTGGTATCCATAATATTGTATGCCAATGAGTTTAGCAGTTTAAATATGGAGCATTTAAAAAAATAATCCCCTTTTTTGTTGTTTTGAATCTGCCACACTCTGTTTTCTTATCGTGTCTTCTAGGTTTCATATCACAAGAGACAGTGACAAAATATTCCCCGGTATAACCTCCTTACTTGAGATTATCCTGTTTATCTACATTAGCTCTTTTTGCCACAGCACTGAGCAGCAGATCATCTGTGCCAAACCCCAAGATGTTTTTCAGAATTTCTGTTTCTACAAGTGTGTTTTTTAATGTAGTAGTCTTTGTCCCTGACATTTGGGCCTGAATTGAACATAGTTGTTTGAATGCCAGTAAATTTGTTTGTTGTTTTCTCTCATGATTTTGGGGATATTTACAAACTTTACTAGGATTTTTTTTCCCAGATAATTGTTAATAATGAAAGTGCTATACAGCACAAGGTCAAGAATCATATTTTGTAGAACCACTACTAGAACTATAATAGCTTTACCATTATTTTGTATTAATAATTACAATTCATGACACTTAAATATTTAACAGATACTAAATGCATTTCATGTGGGCTGCATTCATATATATGTTTGTATTGCACTGGTGTATTTTACTGATCAAAACCTTGTGCTGTATCCAATTAGAGAATTAAATAATTTTGCATTATCTACCAAACCTGCAGTCACAAGAGGAAGCACCAAGAGACAAGACCTGTTCTCTTTGCATCCCCCTTGGTGGAGGAGGGAAATTCCTTAGTCCTGTTTACTGTTTTGTAAACAGAATTATAGTGAAGTGCTCTCTTAAAAATGATTATGAATAAGTAAAAGCTTTGTAAGATCTTCTTGCCCTTTATTGTCTGCCATATTCTTCCTTCTCAAGTAAGACCCTGGGAGCACAAGGAGCAATTCAGAGGCTGTATTTAGACTACAAATTAAGCACAGCTTGCAGTTTAGATCAGGTTAAAACAAATCTGTCCCTTACTGGTTTGTCTGCCTACTTTTTTTCCCAGGGACAGAGGATGTGGCATGGTGCAAGCCCAGACATCAGTGCAGCGTTGCTACCTGGCAGGCTAGATATAATGGGAGAGAACATATAGGAGCAACTGGAGCCTGTGAGTGGGGAGCTTGCTTTGAAACCTGAGGTACCAGCCAGCAGAGAGGCATTTATTTTAAAAAAAAACAAACAATGAAGTATCCAGATTTAAGAGCGTGCAAAGATGAGAACCATGAACAGTCATGGCCCAAAATGCTTTGGCTGAGAAGAACTTGGGACCAGCAGTAGAGCCCATCCACAACCCACCAGTGTCTTTTCACAGAGACGCCAGGATGCAGGAGACTGTACGTAGTCAGATAGCTCTCTTTCCTGGGCACATTTGTCCACAGAGCAGAACAAAAATGTTTCTCTTTTAGGTCATGGTAGAAATGGTGCTGCTGCCTTGCGCAGAGGATGTTGTCACAGCTCAGTTTGGCACGGTGCTGGCCTGGTGGAGGTGTGGTGTTCGTGCCATGGGACACAGCCGAATTGTAGCACAGGTTTGCTCCGTGTTACAGAAGCTGCAGCATGCATGGGAGTCCTTCCACCACCACTGTGGCAGTCACTCTGCCCTTTGTGATTTCCCATTTTTCATTATATTTGAATCTCACTTGTGCTGCTGATCTCTGGTCTGTGGCAGTTGTAATTGTAGAAATGTCTTCTGTGTTCTCTCCCTGACTTGCCTCAGTCAGATCACACAAAACAAATTTCTGAACGAGAAAATAGGACTTTCAGCCTATGCAACATAGCCAAAAATAGTTAACTCTTAAATGTTATTTACAATTTTATCTCCTTCCTCCTGGAGGTAGAAATGCTGCTGGCATCCTCCATGGGGAAGATGCTTGCCAGAGGGTGGAATGCATGAAAAAGGATAATTTCCTGAATCATCCTACGAAGGCGGCCACGCTATAGAGGAGGAACGGAGCGACCTCTCTGCTTCTTCCCTGTTTCACTCCATCTGGAGATGGATGTTGAACACAGGGAGTAGGAGGCAGAAGGGAGGCACATGGGGAGTTTTGTACCTTCCACTCGCCACATTTGAAGACACCAGCCCACTTGCGCAGGCTTGCCCTCTCCGCTTTAGGTTGTTCTTTCATATATTAAGGAAGACCAGGGTATACCAAAGCAGGCCTTCTACATTCAAGTTAAAACAGTTATTTTATAGTTTTATAATTTCAAACATACTGTGGCTTGCTCTATGTGCAAAACATAAGGACAAACCCTGGATTCTGCTCGAGACCTCAGAAGTGAGCGCTCAATCTTTATACAGATCTCCTATAAAAGGCGATTTTCATTGCCTATGAAGATGAAAAGAAGAAAAGGTGAATGTTTCAGGATATTTGAGGTAGAAAGGGGATATGCCTGGCTCTGTGGAAGAATTACCAGTGAGAGAGAAAGACATATCAGTCTTGCTACATCCAGCTATTCCATAAAAAAAAATAATTTGGCTCACCCATACTCAAGCAGCAACTAGTATCTCTTACACTACCAGAGATAAGAAGGGCTTATAGTGATGGAAAAGTCATCACACAGTTAAAAAACAGAACCTGCCACCACCTGGCTGTCATTTTTACACTATGAATAAAAGGATTTTCTCAGGGTAACCACAACCATAAATCCTTATTGTAATATGACCTTTCGTGCACTAAAAGATGACATTAAAGTGCCCTCTGATTATATAATCTTAATATTTCAATTGAATAAAGAGTACTTGTGGTTGTATATATGTATAGGAATAAAAGGAAGAACAAAAGGATAGAATAAAAAAGGTTTATCACTAAAAAATGATTTAAGCAGTCATCAGAACAGCTAAATAAAATTACATATGAGCTATGTCATTTAAGGCTTAGTAAGGATTTTGCAATCTAATTGTGTCAGTGATCTGAGAGATCAGTTTCTACTGACACCACTGTCCCCTGAAGATGCTTTGCAGTGTGGTCCAGGGTGACATTTTCCCTGGCTTTAGCTGCTCACCAGCACAAATACAACTTAATCCACTGCCTTTGAATTGCCACTGGTATCTATGGAAGGTTCTATATTTTTCTTAAATTTAGCAGCTCTATGTCTAAGGAAAATTTGGTATTGGAACTGCTGCATTGAAAACCAAGAAAAAAATCCTGTGGAGCTGTAGGTGCTTGATGTAATTACTGCCCCCAAATCGGCTGGCTCCAGAGCAGCACAGAGCGAAATGCCTCGTGACAAAGAGCACCTAAGCTGACCAATAATTCAACATCCCGTTTGTTTGGTCTTTGTATCACCACTGAGAAAGGATAAAGCTTCATGTTTGCCTATGCGGGGTGAATGTAAATTATCATAGTGTTTACTAGCGATACGGTAGCACTGTATACACACCTCAAGACAAAGCTGAATAGATCTGCATGTCTATGGAATATGAGGTTATACAGATGGCTGACACAACTGCTTCTGCAGGATTTGCAATAGTATAAATATGAAAACTGACTTTGAATCAAAACGATCTTATTAAATAAGCATTCGTGTCAATGGCATGGACAACACATTGTTTATTTTATCAGACATATCCACTTACTCCACTAGTTCAACAAAGCATTGTATATTGATTTGACAAAGATACTGTCAAATCACGTTGAGTGACTGCTGGTGGTACCAGTACAGACCTTAATTTATATTCTGGAACTGTGCCTTCTCTGCCATCTTGGATCTTGCTATAAAATCTTATAAGATGCACAAAAAAAATCTATTCCGCATTTTTCAGATTTATGACTCTCAAATGAAAGAAGGAACAGAAATAATCTTTCCATTTGTCAGCCTGTCATCTACATGGAACAGATACAGCTGCTGCTGCTGCAAGAAAATTCTGTTACAGGTGCAAAATGGACATTTTCTTCACAAATATTTTTGTCATTAATTTAGCATAAAAATCTATGAAATCTTAGGGCAATAGAATACTCATTTCACCTTATGAACAAAAAGACAAATCATAATTCACTTCAGGTTTTGACTTTGTTATTTTGTGCAGCTGAAAAGCTAGCAAATTCTGTGTAGTGCTCAGAGGTCCATGCGCCTGGTTTTGAGAAAGGTAACATGCAAAGTTGCTCCTTTACTTCAGTATTCCACCAAGGAGATAACAATGGGATACCCTACAAGGTCCCTTGAAAGGATGAGGAAATGAAGGCCACCTACGCCAGCAACATTACTCACTTATCTCCTCAGTCAGTTATGGCTGAGCACTGTCTCCAGACTAGAGATAACTAAGAATGAGGGTTTTTTGTTTGGGTTTTTTTTTTTTTTTCAGAAGAACATGTTGCTTAGGAAATACATGCCACTGTGAAATTTCATCAGTAAGCATTAGTGTGGCGGTAATATGAAAAACTATCTGAAATATGAAACAAGGAATAAAAATTAAATAAGATTAAAATTAATAGAAATTAAAAACCTTAGAGAAAAAGGGTAAAAGTTCTCACCTGACACACTGTACTATCATGCCATGTCCCTGTACCCCGTCCCAAGCACTTCCACGGGAGACAGATGGGAACCTGGAGAGTGCAACTTGATTGGGAATGTGCAAGGTACAAAGAGTGCTTTGCTGCATGCTTCCCTTTCAACCATCCGCTCCCTGGGAGGAAGCAGCCATCTCATCCTTATACAGTAGGTCATCCTCAACCCCATTTAACAAAGGACTTGACCATTGCTCCCTGCCCTGATCTAGTGTAGACGGACCGTACCCTACTTTCTCTTGTTCTCCTGGCTCCCCTGAAACTATTTCACTTCCTCAAATTTGCACGGGTTCCTTTCTCCCCCTCCTTTTGCTCTTCCCCCGCATGTCCCATCTGTAACCTGAAGGCTCCTGAGACAGGGGGTTCGCTGGCACCTTGCAAAGGGATGCCTTGCTGTCCCCCACCTTTCTGCCTTCTCCCTCTCTTCTCCTTCTCCAAAGGATGCCATGGGCTAATTGGAGGGGGCAGAGAATTGGAAGCTGCTAAATACCAGTTGGAAAGAGAATCAAAGTGCAAAATGTAACTAAGCTGGGAAAACAAGCTGTTTCCTAACCTAGAAGTCTTCAAGAACAACTACATGACATAAATGCCAAGCATTTGTACTGATCTGTCAATGCAGGTGCAGCATGGTATGACTGAAAAAAATAATAAAACTAGTACTTGCGAGCTTCTTACATTTAAGAAAAGAGAGAAGGCTTGAAATGACAAAATCAGCTATATACCTGTGAGTCTGGTCTGTCCGTATGCATGACTTCAGTGAGAATTTCAAATGAAAGAAAAATCAGATTTAACTGTAAATGGGCGGTGGGGTAAAATGCAAAGTGAGATTATTGAACTAGACTAACCACATATTTTGAGAAGATAACTGTTTCTTAAACTGTAGAAGAACTAGGCTCTCTGGATTTCAGTAAGGAATTTAGCATGATGCCACCTAAATAATAGTTTTGTGTAGTGTAAAACAAAGTTCTGAGAGCAGATCTCAGGAAAACAAACTTTCCATTTTATAGTTACTTCTCAAAGCAGACTGTGTTTCGACATCAGAGATGCTATAGAGCAAACAGATTCCAGCATGGAAACTTGATGTTTTCCTTATTTTGAAAAGTTGTAGACTTCATGCAATTATTTGCAACAAAGAAATACTTAACACTGCTAGGAAAATATAAATATCTGCTATGTTCAGAATTCAGAGATGTTCTGCGGCTCATGTATTTAGTGACGTATTATACACTGGATGGACAATTCTCTCATATTCTAAGTTCTTGCAAATAGAATATATCTAATTATTTCTTGGATTCATTAGGATACAAGGAACAGAAAAAAAGGAAGAAACAGAGCTTGCACTCTTTTACTTCTGCCATGATGACATGTGTGAAGCTCTAATTTTCTGAGAAAAGTTATTTTAAAGTTTTGAGAATAGAGCACTAGATAATTCACCATTTTTGTCCTGAGACTATTATGTTTATCCTTTGGTTTTAGTGGAGTTGGCATGCTCATAAATCCCACCTTCCTCTGGCTGTTATTTCTGTCTGGTAAATTATTTTTTTATTCACAAGGCAATAAAAGGTCACTGGAAAGAGGAATATAATATTCACTCTCATAAAATAAAGTTAAAGAGTATTTAGCATTTATATCTTTCCAGGGCGGTAAACAAAATATGGTTTATTTGACTCAATGAAGACCTATGATACTGAAAAAGATAAATCTAATGACTTCTTTTAACAAAATAAGATAAATCTTTCAAGACAAATGTTCAATAATGCCATGTTGTTCCTGCAGAAGTCCACTATACAATTATACATAGGTGCCCATAGAAAGAGCAGCACTTTGGCTCTTACCTGCCAGAATTATTTATGAGATACACAAGTAGATTTCTTAACCACTTCTGGAAGTACAGCACACTTCTAAGTTGCTAGCCTATTAAATTATAAAAGCAAAACATTGCTTAATAAAGTTTAGTACTAAATTTGATTACAAAATTGCAGGAATAACAGAGATTTTCCATTTTTCATCAAGCTTTATTTTGACTGAGGGCTGGTTCCTGGGGTGTGTTTTTGAGAACCAAAGCAAATTAATTCCTTTTGAAAGGAAAATTTAATTCTGCTTAGTAGGAAAATTTAATTCTGCTTGGGAGACTTAGTTTAAAAAAACAATATAGCAGCTAACCAACTAAATGTCCCTAAATGTATACCACAGCCAGAATAAGCCAGAACTTTTTAGAACCCAATTGTATGTGAAAACACAGAGAAAGAATGCATAATAAAGCATGCTTTACATATTGCAACTACAATATTCATTTTAATTTTCTTTTTTATGTGATTTCTTCACATTCATGTTCTTTTAGTGCAACCTGGAAGAATGGGAGTTCTGCCAGAGAATCATACTGGCCCCAAATAGTTCCTTAGCAAGGAGGAGAATTTTATATTCACAGCCCAGATTTTTCCTGTTTGAGCTCATGTATTAATTGTGATCTCTTATGTGGACATCTAACAGAAAAAAAAAAAAAAAAAAAAAAAAAAAAAAGAAGAGCAAGTTATCCTGCCAATGGAGAGCTGAATCAAGGTTTTCTCCTAAATGTGAGCTCAGCTTCAGAGTTTAGAAAGGAAAGTGAAGTTAAACATCCTTCTGCATCTGCCCTATGGCTTCTATCTGCTTTTTCCCATCTTAGCTCTGATCAGTCTCAGCCTATTCAGCCCATGCTCTTTGCAAACCTCAGTTCACTTCATTAATGTACATTTTGCATAAGTAACAGCAGTGGAAGCACTCATTTCTCAAGAACTTTTTATTCTTACATTTGCTGTCAAGCTGATGCCCCACCATGGGAGGGAACTATTGCAGGGAAAGTCCTTCTCAGTGGCAACAGCACTGGACAGTGTAAGGCCAGTCATTCAGCTGGGAGGGGGCATGTGTGGGTGTGGGGGTGTGTTATTTGCCCAGCATGCAGGAGTTGTGCAGTCACTCAGCATGCTCCATTAAGGTAGAATTTTCACAGAAAATGCTGTTGGTGGCCTAAAAAAATCATCTTGCAAAGTTAAGATTTAATTAACTGTTCTCTGGGAAGCTTAGCTCGAAATAACTGGCCCATGTTGACACTTGGTAGACCTTTACATTTCAAGTTCTTACTGAAGGATTACAGTGAAAAAACGTAAGTAGCTTTTTAAATTTTGGGCAACAATTTCCTTATTCCTATTATTGTTCTCAGAAGTAACTGAAATATTTTTATTGAAAAGGAAGGAAAGAAGTAAGGAAAGCAGAGAGATATAAGTGGGAAAGAGAGAGAAGGAAGGAAGGGAGGAAGGGAGGAGGAGAAAGGAAGAGAAAGAAAGACAAGAAAGGGAAGGAAGGAAGGAAGGAAGGAAGGAAGGAAGGAAGGAAGGAAGGAAGGAAGGAAGGAAGGAAAGAAAGAAAGAAAGAAAGAAAGAAAGAAAGAAAGAAAGAAAGAAAGAAAGAAAGAAAGAAGGAAAGAAAGAAAGAAAGAAAGAAAGAAAGAAAGAAAGAAAGAAAAAAAGAAAGAAAGAAAGAAAGAAAGAAAGAAAGAAAGAAAGAAAGAAAGAAAGAAAGAAAGAAAGAAAGAAAGAAAGAGAAAGAAAGAAAGAAAAAGAAAAAGTTTTAAGGGAAATTATGGCATCTGCAATTTATGTCTGACAAAGAACTGGAGTTTCACAGGCAATTGAAACCAGAAGTTCACAGTGATGAGAGAGAACCTGAAGTACAGGTATTATCATTAGCTTTGCATAAATGATTCACATTTTCAATCAAAGGCCCTTAAACAATTTCGGTTCTGGGAGGTGGGAAAATGGAAAAAGGAAAAGAACAAATACTGTTACCTAAAGCTAGGAATCTAAACAAAGCTGACTGGGTTTTCCCTTACTGCTTAGTTTCCAGCACTCCCACTGGAGTTAGGGAAAGCTTCAGGCACTCAGCATCTCACAACCCAGATTTTTTCTTTATGTGCCTAAGTTCAAGCAGAAGACTATGCTGTTGTTTTTTTCCAGTAAATAAGCCTTAATCCTTGCATAGTTTTTCTCTCAATTTGTGTGATTCACCAGCCGTATCTGCTTTGTAAAGACACTGATAGATTCAACAGAACCAAGACCATCTCCAACAGATGAATTTGCTGATTTATGCTAGTGGCATCTTAAAGAAAGTGGGGAAATGGTCCCAATAAACAAGCAGGAAATAAGAAAAGTGCTTACTCTCTTGCATAGTAGTTTTGATAATCAATTTACTTGTGCTGACTACCATTTCTCTACTATTCATTAATTAGATACTAGAACTATTTTCAAGAGTAATTTGGCCAAATCTGAGAGTCCTTTACCAATCACATGTACACACATTGGAAACCTAAAAACTAATTATTCTCTTGTTCAGCTGCCCAACTGTGGGTTTGGAGAACTCTCCTCCACTTACATCAGGATCTAAACATCCCAATCTTGCAGAAAAAAAAACCTTCCCCTAATTTGCCTACTTGAAAATCCACATGTCCACTAAGCATTTAGGTTTTGGCTATTACTTTTTTTCAGTAAAGGACCACCCTGATGTGGTACTGGAAACTGCCCAAATGCCATTGTAACTGGTAGAAAGATATTTTCAGAACAGGGTCTCAAAGAGTGATTGAGGCTTGATGGAACTTTTTCTTCCTTTCTACCTTAGTATTGAAAATCAAATATAATCACTATTTATCCTTCCACCTGCACAGCTCCCTGCCTTGGGCTTCTCAAGTGGCACCATGTAACTTCATAACTCCCATAAATAAGGTAATCCTGTGTACTCAGTCCTAGAGGTACCACGAACTCATTTTTTAACCCAACAAGATTTATTGGGTGGTGATTTTTCATGCCTTCTGGCACCCCGAGACAGTGGATATTTATATTTTTTCTTGCAACTTATTCTCTACCATTTTAAAGCAATGGCTGTATATCACAGTTTGTGTTCCAAAAGTAGCACCTCATGACGAACTCCCTGTGCATTGATACACACAGGATCTAAGAGTTCTGCCATTTTTTTCCATGGCTGACTGTGCTGCAGGTCTTTACAATAAGAGAACAGATGTATCTGGAATGGTGTGGTTTGCACCGTTCTTTTGAAAGACCTTGTGGTGTATAATGGATCTCCCCACCTTGGGGTTTGTAGAAACCGGTAAGCTACAGGTGGTATATTATGCCGTGGATGACAATCTGTTACCAAACCTTGTCACCACATTTTCAAAAGACTATTAAGAAATTACCTGTAAATAGGCTACTACAGGGAGTTTCTCTCTTAATACCAAAGTGTCCTGATACTCCAATGATTGAAGATGGAATGATTGTCATCTTTGTCAGGAAAACACTAAACCTATTGCAGGAATCAGTAATACTATGGTTTTACAGAAGTAATACTGTTCAGATGAACTTTCCTATTCTCATACTGAAATAGTGAGAGTTGAAGGTTCCCTGAAAAGCTAAATATCCAAGGGAAAAGAAACAGTAGGAAAACTGCACATTTGAGCCAGGCTTAAACTGCTTACCTTGGAACAAAGCCCGTGCTGCAAAGCCTGGCAAAGAAAGCAAACACACTGGAGCAGTGAAACACAAAATGGTCTAGCCCAAACTTTTCTATATTGCTGTCAGTAAAGTCATGTGATTTTTATATTAACTTAACATTTGTAATAAATGATTGTCTGTTCTGGCTTCTGCTGTATTTGGTTTCCTGATCTCTGTGCCGTTTTGGTTAGAGCACTAAGGAGCTGGTGAGTATAGAGCTAACTGCAGCCATGCACATCCCATTGCAGTCACATATCCACTGATTGTCAGCTCAATGGTCTGCAAAGATAGCTCTCCTCATTATAAACATTAGACTGCGATATGAATATTATTAGGTGTCATCATTATGAAGTTGATAATACTAGAATGTTATTAATAATTGGAGTGTATTATTTTATGCTTCACCCTGCCAGTGTTTTGTTTCCAGAAGTTTCTAACTGTGAGGCATTTTACAGTTTAAACATTCCCTGATTACATTTATCTGTAATCCTAGTGTTGTCTCTAGGAAGACTATTGTAGTACTATATGTAACATCACCTAAGATCATGTAAGTATTCTCTTGAATAATGTGAAGCAAAGCCCCATACAAGCCTCTCACTATACAATATTTGAGAAGTAATGTGAAGAAAACACAGAAAAAAACCCTGTATTTTAAATGCAGTCCAACTAAAGCATGACAGTCAGTGCCTGATAATTCATTAACGGTGAAGAGACTGCTTTGATCTGCATTGTATTTTAAGAGCAAAGGTGGAATCGCTACAATTAGTGTTGGGGTTGGGGCTGTGATTATAAAAGAAGCAGCTGAAGTGCTCCTTCAAGGCCCACAGAACTAAGATGAAGGCTGATGCTTGGAGGAAAACAAACAGTTTATGTTTTGTGCTTGTGTCATGGGAGGTCTCCCAGACTGTTTTTAAGGTCATGGTTAGGACTGAGTTGTGGTCAGGGTCACAGAAACATGCTAATTTTATGGCTTGATGTTCAAATCAATTGCGGTAGAGCAAGAAGCATATGATTGACTAATATTTCTGTTCCCATTAACTGTGCCTGGATAATGATTACCACTAGTAAGGGTTCTGATTAGATTTACAAAATGTAGATGATAAATTATTACTTTTACTGCATGATCCTGAAAGAACAGGAACTCAGGACAAGGACCTGGGCCAAAAGGGAAGAATACTTCTTTTACCCTTTGCTGCTATTAGCTCTAAAGCTGGAGTTCGATTAGTGCCACAGACACCAGGAACCGAATTTTTTATTATTATTATTACTGTGTGAAACTTAACACCTGAAGAAATAGGACAATGAATGTTAAAAACAGTTATGTTTGATTTTGGCCAGGAGAGAGGTGTCTAAACTACTATTAAGGATTATTGTTAAAATTCGGATAAAGGCTGGCAAAAAGGACTACAGACAGCAGTGGCTGAAGTGCTCAGTTTAGTTGCCTATCTTGCCAAATCCACAGGTTAGCCAGTGAAGTCGTCCCAGCTTACAATTATCCAGCAGTCATTTTCATAGTTGGAAAGGAGTGTTTATGGTAGACACAAGGACCTCCAGGTACTGAGTAATAAAATCAATATGTGCTGGACCTCTGCCCTCACGTGAAACTAACTCTACTTGGCTGCTGTTACCTATCTCAGAACAGAACAGAAACCATTTCACAATTTTCTTATCAGTCCTCAACTAGATCTGTGTGCAGTATCAATATCAATATCAAGCAACTTATCTAACAGTTCACACAAAACTGAAGTCCTCTTTCGTGTAAAAACAAAATCCACGCCCAGCCTCAATCAGATTTCACCTTCATGTGGCCCAACCTGGCCATGAGCCAGGTCTTTTCAGCCCTGTGCCTAATCATAAACTTGAGGAGGGATCCATGGCTGAGGCTCCTTTGCTCCTTTTGAAGAGCCCCTTCAAAGCTACTGGTGGCATGGTCTCCAAGTTGGCCTGGAGTGCAGGCAGCCTAAACTGGCAGCCTGTTGACCCTTGGTACAGCATGAATTAGTGATAAATCGTAAAAAATCTACAAGAATGAGGAAGCATGCCAGACTTGCATATGCCACATGCCCAAATAAACTAAGCTCCAACTCCTTTCCATTACTAACCTACACCCAACCCTATCTTTAATATTACGTTATGACAATAACCCATACCAACAAGCACATAAAGTGTAAGACCCTGTGGGTCCCAGCCCTCATCCTCACTGTAGGAGATAAGAAGAATCCAAACACTAAGCAAATATAACAAGCCTTAACACTATCCACAACCCTATAGCTACTGGTATACCAGCAGCACTCACCTAGCTCTTAAACCAATATGGACAAGGTCTCAGAGGATCAAGGAGTAAAACTACCAGCTCACGCCTTAGTCCCAGTCTCAACCCTAATTCAAACTATAACCTTGAGTCTAATCCTTCTTGTCCCTTTCTCATTCCAGTTTTGTACGACATCACAGAAATTTGAACAGCAAGTCTATCACTTCAGCTTTTCCCATCCTCAACAATAGGTCAAGAAGAAATTATTCATTAATCTTATGTCATAAATCAATTTCAATTCAATTGTCACAGAAAGCTCCAATACTTGAGCAAGTTCTTGGCTTGGTTAAACTAATATCAATAAATCAATGTATTTCACATGCTGAATTTTGAAGAGTAAAAGTAAAAGCAAACATTTATCCCCTGGGATTTTAATGAAGGGTAAACTAAGTCACTAACAAACATAAAAATAAAGGTATATCTGTTTCAAAAGTTTAAGAAATTCTGCAAACATCATTTATTCTTCTGAATGCTCAGTTGTTTTTGTAGCCTTCTAGGAGGAATTCTTTTGAGAAATACTAGATCTAGAGAAAAAAAGTAACTATATTTGCTCTCAGAAAGGTACTACAGTTAGCACCCTGGAAAGCAACAAAACTGAAGCAACCTATAAACTGGAAAGATATTGGAGAGAAGACATGGAACACTTAGCACGATTGCCTGAACCAGAGGACTGCAGTGAGAATTTATGATTTAAAAATTTACAGTAGTTCAGTTGGAAGGAATTTTTGTTTGAGCGCTCCCTCTTGAAGACACAGCAACTGTCAATATCTCTCAATAGAAGGACAGCCCATATTTTATGCCTATCAGTCCAAAATTTCCTTCCTAATAATGTTTTTGAAGTATACATATATGGAAAGGGAAGAAAGAGTCTTGGGAAATACCTGTAAAAAAAAATCAGGTAAGGTTTGTATGGTGCATACTAACTTCACATGTCCTTATGGATGTGTAATTTAATAGATGATACTGGAGAATGTAATATAGATTATGTTAATAGGTTATGGATTATGCTAACAGAGTGAGTGCTTGAGAACCCTATAGAATAGGATAGAAAATACCTTCTTTTTATTAAACTTTTTGTCTATAGCAAAACCAAATTGTTTACTCAATTAGTGGATTAAAAAAGAATTTAAATGTGCTTGCCTTATAGTTGCCAGTATGAGTAATAGTGACAAAATCTCAAAAGCCAACAAAGCATGTTTGGGCTCAGCCCTGCCACCTATCTTGATGAAGAACTACGTGGTAGCACCTTAACAGCCTCTGAAAAATTACATTATAGGCTTAATCTAAATATTTTTTTTTTTAAAAAAGGGGACTATGCGATCATGCAAAACTGAATGCATAACTGCATGAAGGCATCAGCCTTGCAGTCTCAGCACCAAAAGCCCGGGTGACATTTCGGCAGCGGCTATGCACTCCAGCTCAGGTGGTGGCTCGCTGCTGCTGTGCTGCTGGCTGCGGGGAAAGGACTCTGCTGTGTTCAGCGAGAGGTGCTGAAGCTGTAGCCCACCCTGCTAGCGAGGTTGCCAGGGTTACCGCAGGGATCCCAAGTGTTGAGATTCAGGACTATAATAGAGAAGCTCTGCTTCGCTAAACAAAACAAAACAAAAACAACAAAAAAAAACCCAACAAAAAAATAGAGAGAGATTATTAAATATCGGAGGACTGCTGCAGAAATAAATAAAACTGAATAAAAACATTAACAACTACATACAGGCAAAATGCCAGGGCTGACAAAATTATTGCTAAATCCTGAATTACCTGTTGATTTTAAAGGTGTTTTATAAACCCAGGGGGAATTTTTGGCACAACACAATTACGCTAACATTCCCGTCTCTGTTATACCCTTTACCACTCTCATGGTATGCTCACATTCATCCCAGCTATACCACTTGCAGACAGATGTGTCTTGTTCCTGGTGCAGGACAAGATGAAGCCCCAACTTCAGCCACCTATGCTGCTTCAGCACGGCTCCTCCTGCATTTGGCCATAACAGGTCTCATCCAGGAGTTTTTTTTGACTGGGCTACAGGTTAGTTCCATGTTTGACTATAAGATACCGTTTGAATCAGGACAGCTGCTGTGAGTTGTCCCGTTTTGGCACAGCAGGTCTGTGTGAGACAGGGTCACCAGGGCCGAACATCAGAGCACAGGCGTGAAGCCGTGCTGCTGCTCGCCACAGGCACACGAGCAGCCCTGTGTAAGCACAGCAAGAGTGTGACTAATTTTATTACATACGCAAGGGTAAAATAGCTTGTATCCAAGTTCAGAATTGAGCCCCTGATATAAATACAGCCTTAAAATATGAGTTCAGAAGATAACAGTGGTTGCTGTGAAATGCACTAACACTTCGAAAGCCTCCTAAAATTTTGAGAAAATTCCATCAATCAGAGTCTTAAAACTGTTTGTGCTCTTCATCATTTTGTGGGTTTTTTCCCATACTTTTCTGCCTCTATTTTATAGTCTCCAGTTGAGGAAATCCTCTTGCTCTTGCCTTTTTTTCATTTATTCTTGACATGGAGGCACATACATTTTTATGATACCTTTGCAAAATCTTATGTTATCAGCATAAGGTCAGGAAAAGGTGACTAATGTAATAAAAGAGTTTGAGAGAAAACTTGTCTTAAAAGTAACATCCCATCACCTATATCATTATTTGCAATACAGTATTATACTGAGAAATTACTTCGAACAACAATATTTACACTTTTTTTTGCGGAATTGCTTTTTATATCTTAAGTCTAAACATCTCAGGCCTAATAATTCCTGCAAAATATTGTTCTCCACTGTAGGTTCTCTCTTTGGCTGTGAAACTTGGGTTGGACACTTCTGCATTAGTATTCTTAACCATTGCAGTTATTCAGGATATCATAGAAATCTGTTTCTATTCTAAACCATTTCTTTTTGAAGCTACTAGTTTTGAAGATTGCTATAGTGTAAATCCTGAACAAGGAAAGGGTGTCTGGATGCGTTTATTCTATAAACACCCAGTAGAAAATTAAAATTAATAAGGCAAATATAGGAATGAAAAAGAATAATTAGTAACTGTAAAAGGGCAGTTTACCTAGTGGAAAAATAATTTCCTGAACTTAGCTATTTAGGCATGCATCTTTATTTATTGTGAAGGTTTTCAAGCAGTATAATTAAACTAGGCTACATTGGTTCATTATCTTCAAGTTCAGTCCACATTGTGAAGAGTTCCACAAAGAAGCTAGACTGCTCATTGTGGCTAATTCTGCTTTTGCCAGTTTATATTGGTGACTCTGCAGTGATTTTAGGAGACGAGGAAACATTACTCTGGCAGGAGGCCCAGGACATTTCTATTTGTAGGGGCCAAATCCAGGTAAACGAGTAATCTGTCTATTATCCTCAGCAGCGATTGGTTTGAACACAAGGATCCCTTCATCCAAAGTGATGAGGCTTGTTTCCCCTGGGCATTTACAGAGGATTTGGCCTTTAATGGTTATTTAGGCACCTAAGTGTCCATTTCCGTATTTCTTAACGCTTGGCTTTCTCATAGGAGGAACCATGAATGTCCTAGGCTTCTGGAGGTTGTACCCATATCAGTAAACTTTGAATTTCTGGGTCTGTCTCTCTCTTCCTTTGGACAGACTCTTCAAGCCCTTGTGTGAAATGGGGATCGCAGGAGCCAATTACTCCTTAGTCCTAGGGAACATGTGGTGCCTCCACAGCCTCTGCTAGGCAGTAATCAGGGGGACCAAAATAAGAAAGAAAAGGTAGAGAACCTGTCCTAGGTATTGATAGCGCCCCTTAATTTTTTTTAAATGGTATGTTTAACCCCCATGTAAAAAGCATGACACCAGTTTTGGTTCCACCTCATTCCTACCTGGTCTTGTTCCTGCGTACCGATTGTTGGACATACAGGAGAGGAGCAGAGAAGCCTGATGTACAATGAGGAAAGCATACTGCAAGGCTACCTTCTGCTGCTGATGCCCTTTTCAGGAGATTTTAAGCCTCTTTTTCTTCTTTGCTCTTTCCATACCTCCAACTGGAAGAGACTCAGATTGGAAGAGAGCAGACAGGAGACAAAATACTCCATTTGCTGCATCAAAATCCCATGGCAGCAGACATTTTAGGTCACAGACAGGTTTGTGATTTCATTGAGGGATAAAGCTGAAGAAGAAGCTGACAGAGATGAGAAAAATCTCTCAGCAAATGTAGAAAAAAATATCCAAAAAATGTAGCCAGATAAATTGCTGTTTGTACAAATAGTGTGAAAGTCTATCTTCAAAATATTCAACATATAAATGGATTTATTCAGAATTTCTCTGTCTTTCTATCTGTCACAAGTTTTCTACAACTTTGAATTACTGGACCGGATAACTGAATTTAAAAAATTATGTTAAGTGTTTAGCAATAACAGACGGATATAACAATGGTCAGAATTTCAGTAATACAATTATGACACGATTCTGGGGTTCTCACAAAATTAAAGGGATTAAATATCTCTCTTAAGGTTTACAGTATGATGTGAATCTATAAATCAAAAAGTCTGCCTGCAGTTCTGCTGCCTAAAAGATGTATATTTAAAATGCACCCAAAGCTTTTGATCTAAATGAAAAACAGGAAGAAAAAAGTTGTCATGTTAAAAATTTGAGGGCACATTGAGGCTGACTTTTTGGATATTTTATTTTTAAAAGAAGTTTAGAGGCAACTAAAAGGATTTTTCCACCTTACCTGAAGTAAATGAGAGGACAAAGGGAGGACTGTCCAGAGTACAAACGATGACCTGTGAGATCAAAAAAGAAGTCTCTTTGTTGCAATTTTATCATCACTTGTAAGTGACAAAGTGCCAAAAGACAGGTTTGTGGCAGCAGCAATATATTTTCTTCAGGGCAGGAAAATCATCAACAAGGTGTCTGTATATGTGTAGCACTGCTTGAATATGAAAGCAATTTTCTGAAGCCCTGTGGCTTAATTCTATTGTTTTCGTCAAGAACGAATATTCTGGATCACAGTCTTCAGCGACTGATAGTAATGGACACACTGTGAAAAATGGATGAGCGAGTTCCTCAGATGACTGCTGGACAAGGCTCCAGTACCATCAACAGCAATATTTGCATTTATCTAAAAAGATTAAATGCTATCAGGGTTTCAGTGCATTTATCTGCCTGGCTTCTGTGTATGGTTCCCATTAAATTAAAGGTGGAAAGGAAATGTGTAAAGGGAATAAAGTGAAAAGAAAGAAGAAGAAAAAGGCATGCTGCATGTGGAGAGCAACTATAATCTTCCATATTCTAAAATACATTTATTCTAGAAAAATATCAACTAGAGATGCAGAAATACAAGTATCACTAATGTGGGATAATAGAAATTATTGCATGATCTACCTCTAATCTACTAACATACCTTCAAGAAAACCTAATTATGCATCCAGTAGTCATCCTTAATATCTTCTGAAAAACGCCTCAGATACATGAAAGCCAGTTCTTTTCCTGCAGCAGGACCATATCCTCCAGCATTTGATGGCAACATAAATTACAAGCTTCTTTAATTAATCAGTTCCATCCAGCCTGGCCGGCATGTTCATTATCTTCCCATGCAGAGCACCCTCCGACTTGGAGCAAAGACTGAGTGTATGGGAGCAGGTTCTGTAGACAAGCTCAAAGGCTTCTCTTTTCATTGGCAAGTAGAGTAAAAGTTGTTGACTTCTCCATCCACTCAAAATCAGCCCAAAAAATTGTTGGGTTTTTCCCAGTTATGGACTTGAATTAATGGGTTTTGTATAAATTAATTTGAGGCATGAAGAATATTTGTATTTGATTCTATTTCTTCTGAAATCAAAGGAAAAAACATGCCTTAGGTAGGACAAGATGGGACACTGAAAGCATTTGACTTCAAATAAAAATTCAAGATTCTCATCCTGATCCAGGCAAGCCTATCATCTAGGTACAGGCTGTACTTCACACATGTAAGCAGTCTCTTTTCAGACATGGCAAAATTAAAGCAGATGGAGGTAAACATGGGCAAAATTAAGTCTGTTCAGTTCCTTGTACATATAAACTAAGGCATTTACTCCCAAAACTTCAAAGCTATTTAGGCACCTTAATCTCTCTGAGAAGCTGGGCATTACTCAGAAACTGTTGAACTGGCCCTCTCCAATAAAAAGAGCTGTAACAAAATGATACTTTAATGAGTTTATGTGATTAATCTGATCAGAAAATCTGATTAGAAAAATATTACGATTCTGTATTCAAATATATTGTCTTGATTTTTACACTTCGTATTTTTTGCATTAAAAGCTACCTTTATATTAACTTTAAACTAGATTGTCTGGTTAGTGCAAAACTTAAACCATTAAAATAACATTGGGAAAATAGTTTTTGGAAGTATTAATTATTTGCTTATTTACAAATTGAAACTTTCCAAGTCTAATCATACAGCTCTCTGCTGCAAGAGTAACACAGTCCTGCCAAAGACACACCTTACTAATTTGTTACGAAGTTCATAAAGACAGTGCCTTGGGGCCAAAGCACGGCCCATCCACAAAATTCAATGGAAGCTAGCAATGCTTAGTCAAGGATAGACTCTGCCCATAGCTTTTTCTTTTCCTGCTTTTCTGGGGCAACAAACTTTCACAGTCATCACTGGAGATGATATCCAAGATGATAAACAGTGTATGGGTATGCGTATGCTGTTATCTCTTCAGCTAACGGAGAACTTCCCAAGCTGCGATGAAGTAAAAGGGTTACAGGACCCACAGTTTACAAGGTGATGGCATCTCCTGTAGTGCGACTCTGTGTTGGTTACGCTAGGAAATATTTTTGCCTAACCTCCATGAAAAATGGAAAACTACAGCAATCTGTCTTTAACTCCCACTCTAATAAGCTGTGAACAATAAATGGCTGAATACAACTATCACAAGTGAGGCTGCTATTTAGGTTAAATATAATAGCAGGCACTGACTACATGAAGGGCCATAAGGACAAAGGGGAACCGCTGGTGGTGGTAAACACTGGTTAAAAGCCTAACTGACTGCCTAACTAGGGAAAAGAGTATTCTTTATATTTCAGGTATGAAAAGGGAATCATGTATACATTTCTATCATCTAATTCCTTTCAACGCCTAATTTTTTACATTGTTTGCTATAAAAATAAATCTTAACGCACATTTAAATACACATTTTGCATGTGTATTATTCCTGTAAATATAGAACTGATATGAAACCAGTACTGTGAATGTCTTTAGTGACTGCTATAGTCTATTTGAAGACTCAGAACATTTCTTGAATTGAATTCACCATTGAATGAGTTTACCTCACAGCCATAAAGATAACTCTTGTTTTTTAAAGGACAATTATAAAAGCATATAGTATTATAGTATAAAATAATGTAAAAAGTGTTTTGCAGCGAATTCTAGTGCAATACAACCAGCCTCAGGTCCTCCACTTTGATTTCTTAAATTTCCTCAAAACTGGCTCCCTCCATGAAAAAATAAAGCTAGTCACAACGCGAGCCCATTACTGGATCGTGGAGGCCAGTCTCATTAGGGCCTGGGATTCTGGGAGGGAGCTCCAGAAAGATCAGACTATCAGCAAGAAAAATAAGTCCATTATTTACCAAGCTATTGGCATTCCGTCTCTTCATTCAACTACTTCTAACACTGCACATGAGAACTACAGTACTGAAAATATACTGTATCAGGAATGGCACACAAGATCTATGAACAATTTGTCCCTCCTGTCATTGCCAGAACAAGCCTCACTGCAGATCAGAAATGAAGCAAAACAAAAGAAAAACCTTAAAAAACCTCAAGCAGCAGAAACTCCATTCAAACAACCCCGATATCAAGGGCTAAATTTTCAAAAATTGCAAAGTTCAAATTGCGTGACACAATACTTACATGAAAATACACAATGCGTACATATGTCAGTGAGGCATTTCTGAATGTATGCATCCAGTTTCTCATTTAAGGTACAGGTATCTGTATTTTACTCTGTACTTGATACAGCTAGACACTGAAATCACATGGGTACTTCGTTCAATGTAAAAATAAGTAATTTTTTCAAGAATGAAAATTATTTAAATTCTTACGGGTTAAAAGAGCAGCTAACAAACTATAACACTGGAATGCTTTATATGAACAAGATTTCTACAATATTTGGGATAGATGATATAGTAATGCAACCATCAGCCCTGCGGTATCCTAAACAACCAAGTCATATCATTCCTTTCCTACATTCATCAAGCTCCATCTGATCCAGCTGTCTCCACAGCCCACACACAAGATTTTCACAAGCTCTCTATCCTAAAGGTTGCAATATTTCTTTATATTTTAGCCTAAATTTATTTATTCATATGTTGGCCCGTCTATACTCATTTGTTTTGAGTCAACAATGCCCTTGAGTTTAGGCAATTCTCAATCCCTCTTGTCCACCTTCCTGATGTAATTAAAGCAATCGCATCCTCTCCCAGCTTACTTTTTGCAAGCCTAATAAAACCCTGTTGTGATCTCCGGCTCCTTGATCATCCAGGGAACTTTTCTTTGCAATTGTTTCTACTTGATTTCAGCTTTATTGTAGATAAGTGAGTAGAATTTTATCAGTATTCCACTAGGGCCTTATAAAATGGCATTCACACTTCCTTCTCTCTTGGAAACATTTTACCTGATACACCCTAAGACTGCTTACTTGTCACAGTCCTGCATCCAACCAATTTCAGAGTTATGCTTTGACCGACTAAGGCTGCGTCCACATTGCTTGAGACACCTACGACAGGTAACAGTAGAGGACACAGCAACAAATGGGGCAGAATTACTCATGCCCGCACTGCTTGGGACATGCAGACCTTTTTTTAGGGAGCGCCAACCATGTCCAAATTTCATAGCACCTGATCTGGGTCCTCTGTGGTGCTTGTGTGAAGCTCCTGTGGCCCTAAGAATTAATGCTGATTCTCTTGTGGCTTTCCAGTTAAGGTGCCCAAAATAAAAGATAGACTGCATTGCAGTATGCCGGAGTAATGTCAGACCAAGGACACTGTCTGGACGTGTGTGATATATGAGAGGTACCGGGTTTGCTGAAACAGGATTGGATGGCTACACGGGGCAAAGGGAATTAAACACATGTTTAAGCTCTCCCTATCTGTATATGAGAAGTAGTCCCTGGAGTGAACTATGCCTTCCAGCTAATAACACACTTGGATTTCGCCTGGGAAGGAATTAATGGTGAGGTCCAAGAGAAAGCCTCAGGATCCAACATACATGCAGTGCAGCTGATGAGGAGAAGACCCAGAAGCGAGCTGAGGATTTCCATCATTTCACCAGCACATGCTTTTTTTGCCTTTGTTATTTCCAACAGATGGTGGCCCCTTGCTTGACAGAAAATGTTGCTATTGCTCTCCATTGATCAGATCCATGCAAATTACTTTTACATTTTCTTTACAACTAATCTAAATTGAATCATTTCACAGTCACCTCTTAGATTATTTTCTGTGGCCATTTCATCCTTAAAGTCTCCACTGTTTCCCTACATTGAATATAAAATAACATCAACTTGTATTGATTCAATGACTGTTTACTGAAGAAGTCAGTCTGTTTCCCATCTGTTACCTACAGATATACCATTAAACAAAACAGCACCAGTGAACAATGGAACTCCTCTATCAGGCAATTATTAGAAAAGTCCATGATATAATTTTGCCCTGCTTCAACTAGCTGTCTCAGCCAACTCCTAAGCACAGTTTAGGAGTTACCACAAGCTGGCAAATAGTCTCAATCGGCAGCATGCATGGAGGCAACCTGTTTGAAGACTAAAAGCATTTAATAAGACCGACATGGGTTATGCCATGCTGTTGCCTTCTGCATCAGAAAATACTCCCAGGGCCCCTTAGTTTGCTGGTGTAGACTTGGTCCACATCATTATTAGCCTTGCCTAATGGCAAACCAAATATTTCAAACTCATTTGGAATTATTGCAACCACTTAAATATATTTAAATCTGTATTTGAATGCATTTCTTCAATGTGTGCACTAGTTTGCCATTTTGTCAGATCTTTAGGAGGCGAGACATTCAGTTAGAGTCTTCTAACCTTGTTTGAATGTACTGAAATCTAATTGTGAACATCGCAGCTCACTTTATCTCTGTGATGAACAGAACCAGTCTCTGCATTCAAACACCTCCAAACTTTGGGCATTTTGCCCAGCTTTGCTACTGGCATGGAGAAAATGATATTTTAGTATTACAGGGCTTTTTCCTATAACACTAAAACCATCAAATTCCTGGAAGATATTTTCTGTGCATAGAAAAGTGGGACTATAAAAAGAACATAAACCTGCAATTGTGGTCAGAAATTGTGATCATGCAGAGTTTGTGCAGATCATACCGAGTTTCAGAGAGGCAAAACCTTATCAAGAGAGAGACAGCAGCTGCAGCCACTGTCCTGCAAACACACACACATTGGCATTGCTCCCTTGCCTGCGCCATTGACTCCAGTGGGACCACATATATGCACAGAGCTCTGCAGGATCAGGGACTGCCTGTTTCATACTCTTCTATGATCCTGACTGGCTCCTCCAGGTTCTCAGTAATTAATAAGTGATCACCATACTGCATTATGCATTCAAAAATCTTTGTCTTATACTGATATTTCTTTGTTCACCCAGGTAACATAAATGTTGAATTCTTACTAAATGCATTGCTCTAGGTTACTGTTTTATACTTACTCGGGCTGCATCTTTGTGCCCTTGCTTTCTCAACTACTCTCACTAATGCTCGGGAAATGCCCAGGTTGATTTTGTTAGCATTTTTATAGTACTGGGAGCAAAGAGGGAGGGGATAATGAGAAGGAAAGGGATCATTTATCAAGACAGAATTAAAAGCAAGACTTTAACAAAAATATATTTGGGTTAAGATTTTAAATGGCATTTGCCTGAATTGTCTGGGAACCAATTTCCATCCGCTCTATCCTCCTGTGGCCAGAAGGCTTATACAATGCATTTTACACTGTGATTTTCCCCATATTATGAGGGGGGAGTTATTTCAGATTCTACTGTGCTTCCAGAGTTTCAAAGCTGAGTCTTAACCTTTCAATCTGCTTATTAATACTCATGTCATGGCTCCTGTTGAGAAAGAGGTTTAGTGTCACTGTCCTCAATCAGTGTCCTTTCATTCACTTTCATTAAAGAACCATGTTTTCCTGACAAAGGATAACAAATGGATGCTGTGGGTCCCTAATGTGCTTTTTGACTACAGAGCCTGTACCATTTCTCTGAAGCAATGGCAATTATTTGTCATTTTAATATGACTTGGCAAGGAGATCCAAAAACATATGAACATTATTCATCAATATGTATATCTTGTGCTTGCATTAATATTAGAATATCATTATTATTACACTGACATTGTATGAGCTAGACAAAATTACATCATGTAAAAAATGTATTAAGCTATGTTCAGCTATATCCATACAGCAAGGCAAAAGCAATTTAAAGACCTGTAGCAGCTCTGTGTTGAATGCTGCAATTTATTCTGATTAGCAGTGAAGCCCCTTTACCTGTGTATTAATGAAATATATATTTCAGTATCACTCCGCTGTTAATTGGAAACAGCATAGTTCTGTGTTACTATTGTTACCAAACATATGCGATGATTTAATCCATTTCCTTTGTTCCTAAAATCTCATGATACTTAATACTCCTGGCATTCCTGGTACATGATTAAAAAAAAAGCCAATTTCTGTTAATTTTGGGGATAGCATAGCCATGTTTCTTCCATTTCTTCTAGGTGTTTTTGTTGCTACTATTTGTGTTCAAGCTATTGCACATTTCTATAAGCTGAGCTTGTATGTGATACTCGAGTTCAGTGCTAGGCTTGTTATTATTTTTCCCTACAGAGAAATAAAAGAGTTGTTCTTATGTCAATGACAGTTGGATTTAGATCAAAAATTACTGGTTAAAGCCAGAATGACACTCCTATTGTTTCCTGGTATTGTTGAGAATGGAATTAGAAGAGGATGAAGGAAACATCCTAACAGTATTTAATATTTTTCTTCTCATTCCCCTCCACCTGAAAAATAACATTATTCTATGAAAAAGTGAGGTAGAAAAGTCTAGGAGTAACAGCTCTGTAATAAAATTCAAGGGCCACAGGTTCTATTCAAGTAGGCTATTACCCTTCATTGCAGAGTTAATTCAGGCTATTTCTCTCAAGAGAGCATGACTTGAGGGAGAAAGACCCCACCATGAAATAATATTTGAGTAGTTATCTTTTCCCAGGTGACATATTTATTTTTGCATGACATTAAAAAAGCTTCAAAACATACATTCCCTTGCATTTAGCAATGCAGCCAGTTCAGCCATTCAAGGACACTTTTCTGGTGAATTGTTGGAAAATATAATTCATAACTAAACAGCAACAGGAAAAATTATTAGAGGTGATGGCAAAGGCACATGGCTTCAAAATGCTCAAAATGAACAAAAATTAGTTTTGTATCACAAAGCCTGGAACCCACATGATATAGTAATTAGTTTAGTAGCTGATGAGTTGTATAAACTTGATTTTTCACCTATTCCCCTCTCAGTTGTATTAAGATAAGATACAAGGAGCATAATACTACACTTGCAAACTTGTATGTGTGAGATTTTTGTCAGGTCACTTAACCCCAAGTGTCTTATCTCTCCATTCAGTAGGCCTGGATTAATATCCACTAGGATCTCCTAAGGGCATGGGACTGTTGTGTATTCGCCTTGTCTTTCACTTAAAAACAAAAGCTACATTATTTTACGTCTCTAACCAGATTTGTCCATTAATTAATGTTTGCTCCAACTGTAGCAACTTATCAATTTTGTATCAGATATTTCTGTTAAAATTAGGTTACTCTAAACATTTAAACCCATCAAACCAATTAAGTACCTTACCGTGCACTGTGTAATTAGATTAATATCTGTTATAGGAAGGGCTCCACTTTGATCACTTGGGTGCTTTCTTAGTAGGCAGAAGAGAGTTGCAAGATGCCATTGAACTACTTCATGGAACAACATAATGTGAAGCAATAGTTGTGTCAACTTAGGAGCAAGCACATATGACAGACAAACAAAGGCACATCAATTATGCGGGAGGAGGGATTTTTGCAGAATACCATTTTGTGCAATTGAGGCAAAAAGACCAAAGACATGAAGAGAAACAATCAATAAATCAACAATATGTCCTGAACAACACTGGGAGTATAACCCCAAAAAAAGCCCAGCGAGAGTTGTGCCAAGTGCTATCTGAAAGAGGCTTATAATTCCTGTCATTTTGTGCACTCTTTGTAAATAAAAAGTATGATATTGAGACACATGACTCCCGCAACAACTTCTCCTAAAAGAAATATCTCAAGTCCAAAAAGAGTTATAGGAGTATTCGTTCCACTACTATTCGTATGTCTTCTTCACCCACGTGCCAAGGAAGCAGGCCAGTCAGAGGGAGATAAGTAGGCCTGGCCAGCGCAAAAAACAAACGCAGCATCAGAAAGGGGAGTAGCAGGATCAGTGAAGGTGTCAGCACCATAACAATCACATAAAGCAGGAAAGAACAGGCAAAAAGCAATCTGGACTGCTCTTCAACAGGTTTTGGTAAAGATTATAGCAGAGGGATTCCACAAACGTGAAACTTGATGTAGCATGAAGCCAGTATTTTAGTTTTCCATTTTTTACTAAGCATAGGAATGTTTTAGATATTTCAGGTTGGAAATATGTTTCTTCAGAAGTCAAGCCCACAAAAGGAGTAAGCTGCTCTAAAGCTGCTAGGGATTTGACATATACAGAAAGAGAGAGGAAACAGAAAGATGGCAGCGAGCCACCCTGTTCTCATCCCAGAGCTCGGGGGTAGGAGGTCCTGCTGTGTAAAACAAGAGAATCAAGTGAACAACAAAATAATGAAGCAGTTGGAGAGCTCGATTGAAAAGGAACGATCCAAGGCTTAGCTAAGTGGGACGGCTCTCTGAGCAACAAGGTCTGAAGATAGTGAGCTATGGTTAGGTGTTTCATAGCTGCCCAGAGTGGATTCACTAGGGTGTACTTTTAGTACCACTTTGGGACTGACTTTCTGTTTCCTACCTTTTGATGCAAAATCAATAAGCACGTGACCAAGGCAGCCGCATCAATGCTCAGCTATTGCTTGGAGTGCTTAATAAACATGCCTTTTCAGTGTTTTCTCAAGTGTATATATTATGGTAAGAGCAGTAACATTTCTTTAGTCTTCCGAGAGCATGAGTGGGAACAAAGAAAAATGGAAAACACAGCACAATTAAGGCCATCACCCTTAAATAAGAACAGCTACACTACAAAGCACTGAAGGAAATCACACTGACTAAATATCTTTAATATGTACCTATATTTGGCACTTGTGGATCTTTTAAGATTCAGGTTGTTTATCTTTCCAGTTTTTAGTAAACAAAATACAGCTGGAGTGAGCTGCAAGAAACCACTTTGTGCAAAATAGCTCATGGAAGACCCGAATAGCATCTGAAATAGCAAATCACCTGCAAGTACTATAGAGACAGATGATACCCTAAAAATAACCTAAAAAAATAAAAAAAAAATAAAATTGCAGCCTTTATTAGTTTCCTGACCTGGCTTACCAGTGGGAACCTCACTACCAGACCTATTGGCACAGCGGTGGGGGAGGAACACGACAGACCAAACAACTTGAAGTGAGAGCTGGCAAGAGAGAAGCTAGGACTGCTACTGAAAGAAATATACATTAAATATGGCATAGTAAATAAATCTCCTGTAAGCTTTATGTCTTCTTAGGATTGCGTGTTTGTGTAATTGCTCAGAAAACAGCAACATTTTTTTCCTCATGCTTCACTGGAGAGGACCCAGAGGAATACACTGTGCATGTGCTTGGTGGCCACTAGTAGTAGCCTGAAAAAATCAAACCTTGCATGAAGCTACGAAGCGTGGCCACAAACATTTGAAGGATATAAAGAACAGTTTCTCAGGATAATCTAAGACAAAGAATATTGGTCTGATGTTTAAAGTCTGGAAAAATATGGAACCAATATAAGAAATCCCTTCATGCTCTTAAGAGTTTGGCTTTGCTGTCATGGAGTTCCTTTAAAATGAGACCAAACAAAGCACTGGAGAATAAGAATGATGGAACAAGGCCTTTGTTTTCTATAATTTGGGGGTTCTCTTTCATCATTTGATCAATTTCTACATTGTCAATAAAGAAAACAAAGTTTTAAAAAGAAAAAGGACATATAGAAGGCACCCAGGCTTATGCTTAAATACAGATATCATTTAATAAATTTAAAAGTTTTTTCTTCATGCAAAAAAGTTCTTGCTTTACTGTTTCTTGAATCTACCACATTTGCTGTCATTTGCCACATTTTCCATGACATGTAGCAATTTTCTGGTAAACTCTCTGGGACAATTATTGTCTTCTATATTTGTTAATATAGTGCACCGAAAATGGAAATTTTCATCCCTTTTTCAGGTCCCCAAGCAGTGGTACTGAAAAAAAAAAGAAAGGGTATTATCTTGCACTTTTTAAAGCTGCAATTGATGTGTATTATATTTTTGTTGCTGCTCTTTTCTTCCTGTGAAGGCAAATATTTACCTTGAGAGGTCAACGAACACATAATAGAAGCAGGGTATTCCACACAGTACAGTGCTGCACCAAGAACTTCTTCAAACTCCCTTCTCGAAGGATATTTACTGTCCTTGACCTTGACTGTCCTTTGGGAAAGAGAGAAAATTCGGTCTTAGCTTTCCTAAGCAGTAGCAAAAGCTAATCAAACTCACTTTCACTTCCATTTCCAGCATGTGTGTTGCCTTCTGATGAAGACTGCTGCCTACTGAGAGCTTAACCCAAATCTAAGACATTTCCCACAGGATCTCTGGGTACGCTGACACAGCTTAAGTATCTCCATGTCAGCTTCAACTAATTTTTAGCTAATCTGTGGTTCTCCAGAATTTACCTTCAGAATCTCAGTTATATTTTGACCTGGAGAGCCTTGCATTTTATAATAAATTTTGATAGTAAAGAAATGTCAAATTAATTTGGCAAAAAGGGAAACTTTCCAGTAGGAAAGAGGGTTTTTTATCCCATTCTAGCTTCTCCTTAAATAGAAATACTGCATATAGCACTGTTTATAGCTTGACAGTGACGTACTTATGAATGCACGCACGGACAATAATTGCACCAGATTAAACCTCAGCGCAAACACAGTCTCAGAGGTCTCTGGAGGATATCCTCCGACGTGGCAGGAAAGAGCATTCAAAGGAGCAACCAGTGCCGCTTGTGATGAGGTGTAGCTTGTTTTCTACTTGGTAGACAGTCACTAATGCCTAGTGCTACTAAATTCTGCCAGTAAAATACACTTTGGATGAGCTTTTCTCATCTGTTCCACTTTTCACCTCTTGAGAAAGAGGATACCAAGACCACCATCACAAAGAAGACTTTCTGTTCTAACAGAGTTATAAAGCTAGTGTCTGGAAAAGAAATATCCAAATCGTGTGTTTCCAAAAGTCTATATTTTGGTGATTCAGCTAAAGAATAAAATAAAAGCAGTATGAATATATTAAAATGAAATAAATTAACATTAAATTATCACATTGTTCAAATCCACAAGTTGATGAAATAATATTAAATAACTCGAGAATTCGTATTAAAGTGTATGTATTAATTTTAGTTGTGATGCTATTTAGCTCTCTGTCAGAAAGCTATAGGATTTTATCTGCCAAATAGGTTCCAGAAAAAAAAAGTAGTATAGCAGTAGTCAAAAACTCACAGATAAAACTAGAAATTTCAGCTGATTACACATCTGATGTTAAGTGAGGCAGCCTGCTCAAACTATCAGTTGTCAGTTTGCAATGAATCTTTTCACTCTTAATACAATAATGTAATCAAATGTTTAGGTATAATTCAAGATAATGTGTTATATTTCATATTCATAGCAATGTGATCTCTCAGGATCAAATGCTGAGCTTCTGATGATGTAATGACCTATATCTTTTACATATCGGGATTGTCTAATCTATTGTCTGCTTCACTATATGGGAAACGAATTATTTGAGACTGGCCAAATACAAACTTAGGTACAGAACAGTCTATGGAAGACAATTTTCAGGATGTTCATTGATCATGTATTTTCCTGGGGATGGTAATGGGAGTAAGTAATGGGTGGCAACTACAGTTCAGCTCTCTCCTTGCTTCAGTCCAGAATAGTTCTTTTATTTTCACCCTTTACTCGGCGACATTCATCAGCTCTTCCATTCACTGCAGCTGGGCTAAGCTGCCACCACTACCTAATGTTTCCAGTAATGGTCCTGTTGGGTCATGACCACAAATTGCTACGGTAAAAGGACCTTGAATTGACCGCAACACAATATTTTACATTTTACTTTAAAATCTCATTGTTCAAATGTTTCTGTTTAAAAAATCTGATATTCTTTTTTTCAGATCAACTCTGGTTTCAGACACAACTAATAACATTTGAACAACATCTTTACACTATCTGCTGGAATTAAAGATGGAGACTGGTAAACAGAAGTTGATAATTATGCAGCAAGATTTTTGCAACCATTGGGGTTTTCTTCAACTTCAGGAAGTCGGAAAGATTAATCAGTACTCCTATTGATCCTGATACTTACTCTTTTTTCTTTTTTGTTCATCTTCGGTTGAGAGGGTGCAGAAAGCACGAACCTCTTTGTTAAGCATTATGTCACTGCATAGCTAGAACCTGGCATCTAATGAATAATGGTTGTTTATAGAAATACAATAGCAAGACTTTTTCCTGTTACTCAGTTTTGATCATGAAGACCTTGATTACCTCCTTGGCACCTGTAACTCAGCTCAAAAATTTCTTTGGCAAAGGGGAAAAAAATGTACCTCGTAAAAAGTTGGAAGTAAAACCATATAATATTCCAATCATTCATTAACTCATATGTGCGCAGAGAACTGCAGTTTTACAGGAAGATGCTTAGAATGTTTCCTATACATTTTTGAATTTTATAGTTCTAAAAATGATTTACTGACACACAAAATCTAGAAGAGAATATCGGCTTTGGTTTATCACAGTAAAAATCTATTATCCCAAATAACCCACAACCTGGCTGGAAGAGATACAATGGCAGAAATTCCAGAAGTGGTTACAAGGAAGAAAATCATAGTTTTAGCCATTAAGCAAGCAACTGAAATAAGTAAAAGATTTGTCTGCTTAAAACAGGAGAGCTCAGTCCCACTGCGGAGACTGTTGTAAAGCTAGGCTCTGGAAAGGCTTGTGCTCATGGTCTCTAAGTATTTCAGCATGCTTGTATTCAAATAAGGAAATTTTGGCAACTCAAAGGAAAATAATATAAGCTTATTTTCTTACATGGGTATACCTCACTGGCATATGCAAATATTTCTCAAAAATGGATGATTTCTTATTGAAAATGGACAACAATTATTCCAGACTAGGAAATAATCTAGTTAAAGGAATTATGTGGATAAAAAGTAATTTAATCAAAATGAAAAAATAAAGTTTGGTTTCAAGAAGGTCCGAACACAGAAGTCATACTGTAAATTTTACTTTGCCTCATTGCTTAAATAATTTCTATTCTAAACATATGCTATTTGTTTTCAGCATATTTTGGCATTCTATTTGTTAACCGTTATCTTTCATGGACTTGGGTGAATGACCTGCATCGAACTGATCCCTCACATAAGATCCTACGGAAAAAACTGAAAGAACAGTCTCTTTGGGTTCCTGTTGATCCTTCTGGGTGAAATACTGAGTCTGCTGGAATATGGTCATGGATTTAGTATAATTTTCTCCTAACACATATGATTTTTTTTTTCAGTGAATCAGTTGTATAAAGGAAAACATGATACAATAACACAAGCTGAATTCTATCATTGGCTTGCATGATATGAGCATAAGTAGGTTGACTACATCTCACATTCATAAGATCAAGTTATTTAATATATAAAAATCAAGATGTTGCTCTTAAAAATGTTACATTAATGTTGCATAATGTTTCCAAGATTGTCATAAATATTTGCAGTCAAGCAAGCTAAAGCTACATTAAAAAGGAACTGTCAATAATTTCTAAAACAGAACATAAAAATAACTAAGGTGTCCTTTTGATCTTTGTGAGTACACTTTATTTGTCCTTGAAAAAATATATCCAATGTACCTTTCAAAATGATTTATTATGTGTTATTGTTACAGTGTTCAATATTGTTCAATACTGAACTACTGTACTGATTACCACTCTCCCAGTCTGCTTTAGTTCTATCATGTGCTTTTATTTACCACCTGAGGCAAAAACATTTTAATTGGTTTAGGGAAGCTTGAACTCTCTTTTATCAATGACATATTTCATCAAAATAGAACGAAGCCAGGAGGTGTACATACTCTCCCAGGGTTGAAAAACAATGGTTTTGTTTGAGGGCTTAAGTTTGGAAATGGATCTCTGAGTGTAAATTACTTAATCACTTTAATAGCAATAGCAGAACATCTTGTTTTCGTCGTTCTTCCTTTTTTTTTTTAATAGTAAGAAAACTTATAAACAGATTGCACTAACTTTTCCATAGTTTAACTCTATTCTAGTCAAATACATTCTGCAAACTGACCCTAAAGTCTGTATTATAAACCTACCAAAGTTCTAGAACATAATATTACATGGTTTATAGTACTGCAAGTGACAGAACTAAATCATGTACCTTCTCCTGATTTAAGAAGTTTCTGTTCAAATGATCTTTATATAAAACAGAGAGAGAATTGTAGTCATGTTTGAAATAAGTTTCATTGTTTGCAGTGATTAGGAAAAAAAAAATCAAATTTTTCCAGATCAAAAATGCACTTTTAAAAAATTATATGACTCTCTTAGGCAAGATCTCATATGACTTGTGAACAGGAAAAAAACCCAAACCAACAATTGTCTTTCTATTTTATTAAAAGTACTTTGTTGACTAGGCCAGGACCATAGTATGAGCATCATATTTTTAAAAAGTTATTAAACCAGAAATATATGTATCATTACAATATAGTAGTTAAACTTAATTACAAAACAAGGAATAAATCTATTAGTCTGTTTCTATCAGTACTTCCACCTGTGATCGCAAATATTTTACACTGAAATACAAAAAGAATTATACAACATAAACATTTTTCCATGAACAACAGAATTAATGAGCCCTTTTCTCCTAGGAGGTTACGTATTACATCCCTCACAGAGCCTGCCACAGCTCCTGCTTTGATCCCAGCTGTTTGTCTGGACAAAAGGTGCAATGGCTGGCTGGTACCACACACACGGCTACTGACCAGACAGTTTCTGTTTCAGCACGTGCAGTGGTCCACATGTACTTACGCATACAAGTTCTCTTTGTCTTTTCCTCAATGAAGGAAATCTTCTCTATTCAAATACCAATTTTCACAAAACCTCTCAAAATTCATCACCTTTAAGATCTCGGATCCACCCTGCCCATATTGTTTGAAATTAATTTCTAGGATTCAAAAGCTTTTAGGGATAGTTGGAAGGAAAGATGTACAGGCAGACCAAAAGAATAATTGCATATGTTTTGTTTCCTTAGGAATTCAAGTTAAACAAAAGCAATAAAAAGTGACACCTATGATCTTTACCTTTCAGTTTGCAAAGCAGTACCTTACTGCATGTCAGAGACCCGCCAGCGTCACCAACAGTCACTGGAAAAGACTTCTGCTTCCCCTGACATTTGTGGGGCTTGCTCTCTGCCTGTTTACTGCAGAGGGAACAAAAGGAACAAGTCTGCAAACTTTAGACACTGCGGAGGATGCGTTGGGGATCGAGAGCACTTGTTAAGATGTCAAATGACCCTGCTTCACAGATTCTTTACAGGCTTGGCTGAGGAATGCCTTGTTAACCTTAAATCACACTTAAGACAGGTTGAGAAAAAATGCAAAAAAGCATGACCTCCAGAACAAATAATACAGTTAAAAACATTTACAGAATACGTCAACATAACTATCATTACTTTACTTACAATTAGTTTACCGTTAAACTAGTAACCTATTTTTCTCCTAACAAGATGCTAATAAGGTTTTCAGGTTTTGTGCATTTCCTTCTCCACTTTTGGAGGTACCTTAAGTCTTAAAGCTATTTTCTTCTTTGATAAAATCGGTCTCTTTTGACCAACTTAATTTTATTCTCTCCTTCAATATGAAACAATTTCACTACCCTTTAATTAGAATAAAGTTTTTTCCCTTTCACAGTTACCTAATTGTTTCTCTTATACCTAGTACGGAACTTAGAAAAATGAGGTGTAATAAGGAATGTATTTCTCAGTGGACCTTATACTCTTTATCAGTTTTTGCATTAGAAACATACATGATACAAATACCTAAAGAAGCTAGTGCTGTATAGCTTATTGCCTTCTCCAGCTTGGAACCAGATATTGGCAGCTATCAACCACTTTAGGGTGATTATGTGTTTTGGGTGACTGATCTCACGCTCTAGTTGGAGCTGAATATATCATGCAAGCAATTATGTCAGTAAAGCTGCTCAGTTAGCTTTAGATGTGAAATAAAGCAGATTTCTCTCCCATTGTTCAACTGTTGATGATTCTGAAGAAGCATTTGTATCCAAAGCCTCCACAGATGAAGACAGCATTTGATACTGGGAATCCATACTGAGATACTGAGAAAGGGATTTGTATTTCAAAAGTCCAAGCAGAGTTTCTATTGCCTTCAGTGTTCCAGGTGAGCTGCTAAAAGAGCACTTGGCAAATCTCTGCCAGATCCTTAAGCTGACACAAGGTTGAAGGTCTGGCACTGGCATTCATGCTAAGTTTCATACTAAGAAATTTGAGCAGGCACTGAAGATGACTTTTATGATGTATTTGGCATTCAACTTCAAAACATTTCCAACACTATCCTACCCAAGTTTTTCATATAATTTATTCTGAAACATGAAAGAGCCCTTCTATCTAGGGAAATACTACTGGTATTTGGGTGACTGTTAGGAATAGGGAATATACAGGATCTATGTGCCTAAAAGTTTAAAAAAACTTCCCACTGTGAAAGCTGTTTCACTTCGGTTCTTGAAAATGCTCTATAACACAAAGTTTTGTTGACAAGTCATAATTAAATACAGAAAAATGGCAGCCCTTCAAAACCATTTGTTGAAAATCCATCCAACTTTGGGCCCCTTTGGACCTAAGATTCTGATTACATAAGTTGGCACTACTGTATTTCTTTACCATGCACACTTAGATAGAAGAGGATAATATATTTTTCATGCTTATGAAAACCTTACTGGCAAAAGAGCTAGTAAGGTGTTTATTGAAAACACTTTAAAAATTTATTTTAAATTTTACTTGAAAAATACTCCAAAAACATGCCACAGGAGATGATGCTTCCAGACCTGACCTAGTTTCCAACAAGTCAATAATAAATTTTTGCACTGAATCCTAATTCTGTTCAGTAATCTAAGATATTAATTTTGACATATCAAAACTTAGAGTCAAGCCAGGAAATCAAATACTGCAGACCATGACTATTAAGAAGCTCAAAGACAGCAAAAGACTCAGCTATAGCAAGATCTACAGGCAAACAGCAAGGTAGCTATAACATTTGGTAACATGGGAAACATTCAGCATATTATTACTTCATAGTCTTTACCTGCACAAACTCAGTTCAAAGGAGTGCATTGTAAAAAAAGGCTGTGTCGTTTCTTCTAAGGCCTGGTTGATCTTACATAAAACAACAATGTGTAGAAACTAAAGTAGGTCCTATGATTTACAATGTTTTTTCCATGTTATTTATTACTGAATGGCTTTAGATATATAGCATATTATTTAATATTCATCTCTGGATTATTTTGAGTTAGCACATGATTTCTTAAATTCTATTCCCTTTCTTTCCTTTTGTTTATTGGGTGCAATAAATTCTTATTGTTTCCCTTTCTTCATTTTACAAGGTAAAAACTGTACTTAATGCCTCATCTTACGGGTATAAAAATGAAAGTTGATGGAGTACACTGTTATGATTTATACATCTTTACCCAGAACTGTCTGTGTATTTAATCCCATAGCGAGGTTATAATGTCTCTATAACTACCATTTATTTCTGAATAAAATTATTTGATACAAGAAATATATAACTTTTGGGGGAGAAAAACATTACAAGAGAGAAAACCAAGAAAGGCTAGAAACAGATCAATTATCAATGTGCAACAATCAACCAATTATCAATCAATTATCAATGTGCAAAAATCAGACTTTAGACCTGAGTATACATCGCACACTGGTTTTGTCTTGGTGGTTTTCCTCCATGGAGTATTAGCCTGAGGAAACAAAGATGATCCTGTAACTGATTACTACCTACATAGAAACCTTTCTTTTTTAAGCTTTTAAGTATTGGACTATCAGAGGGGGAAATCTCAAAGCCTGTTAATTTTCTAGATAGTAATGGGGTGGGCAGGCACCAGGAGACTTCTAATTCAAGTAGGAAACTGCTAAGCTGTTGATCAAAGCACTCAATATATAGCTTATACTATCTCTGTACACAGTTGTTGACTCAAGAGAGTTTAGCTTCAGTAAAATGACTTCACCTCTCCCCTGAAGATGAGCCTTCAAAAAATACTAGTGAACTTCTCTCAGCAGTAGGAATAGACAGAAGCACAACAATAATAATAATAATAATTAATGCAATTAGCCTGGGAATCAGAAGTTACACAAAAACCCTCCAGTTAGACCAGGAGGATCAAAAAGTCTAGGTTTCAGATGGATCACCACTGGTGTGTGCAAGCAATTACATGATGTGATTATCTGCAACAAGAAAGTGAATGCAATTCCTAGGGTTATTATGAAAGAAAAGAAGATATCACCTGAAATATCAAGAAGACACAGAGAAGGTGGAATAAATCTAATACTGTTCATGCACTTCTAAGACTCAAGTAACATACTATACAAACAAAAATTCATAACTCATTTCTTCTTCTTTCATTTTAGTTATTTCTTCTTTATATTGTCCCCTGCAAAACCAAATTCCTTTGACCTGTACCTTCTACTTTAAAAATATGAATAAAGAAGATAGATGTCTCTTACTGGTGTTAGCCCGTACTCATTCAATGACTACCATGTAATGAATCCCTTAGACAGAATCATTTGGGTTGGAAGGAACCACTGAAGAACATTTACACCAACCTCCTGCTCACTGTAGGTCCATTTAGATCCAGCTGCTGCAGGCAGTGGCCAGTCGAATTTTGAGTATCTCCATGGACGGAGATTCCACAACCTATCCAGGCAACATGTTCCAGCGTTTGACCACTCTCAGGGTGAAAGGTTTTCTCCTTGCATTAGGACGGAGTTTCCCATGTTGTAACTTCTGGTCACAGCCTCTTGTCCTTCCACTGTGCTCCTCTGAGCAGTCTAGCTCTGTCTTCTCAACATTCTCCTGTTAGGCAGTCGTAGACAGCAATAAGATTCCCTCCATTGCACTAGCCTTCTCTTCCTAGGATGGATCAAACACATCTCTCAGCCTCTCTTTGTACATCATGTGCTCCAGCCCCCTAAGCACCTCAATGGCCCTCTGACAGACTTGCTCCACTATGTCAATGTCTTTCCTATACTGGGGAGCCCAAAACTGGACACACCACCCCAGAGGTGGTCTCACAAGTGACAGATAGGGGTAAAGAACCACCACTTCCCTCCGCCTGCTGGCTACCCTCCTCCTAATGTAGCCCAAGATGCAGCTGGCCGCCTTTGCCAGAAGGGCGCACTGATGATTCACATGCAACTCACTGTCCACAAGGACCTCGGGTCCTTTTCTACAAAGCTGCTTCCTAGCCAGCCAGTGCTGCCCTGTGCTGTTGCGTGGCCTTATTCCATCCCAGATGCAGGACTTCTTGCACTTGCCCTTGGTGAATTTCATGAGGTTCCTGACAGCCCATTTCTGGATCCTGTTTGAGTCCCTCAAACAGCAGCCCTGCCCTCCAGTGTACTGACCACCCTTCCCGATTCATACAATCTGCAAACTTGCAAACGATGCACTCTATCCAGTCATCCAGGTTGTTACTGAAGACAAGCATGATTGGCATCAATTGCTGAGGCATGCCACTCATAACCAGCTGCCACGTGAGCTTTGTACTAGCAATGACCACCCTTAGAGCTCAATGGTTGAGATAATTTTCCACCCACCTTACTGTCTGTTTATCCAGTCCATAGCTCACCAGTTTGGCTGTAGGAACACTAGGTAGACTTCTACAGGCCTTGCTAAATTGAAGGTATACAACATCCACTGCTCAGCTAGTCATCTCATCACAGAATGGGACGTGGATGTCCCTCCCAGACCACATGACACAGAAGATATATAGGTAACCTAAAGAAAGCTTATCACAGATGAGGAGTGGCCAGAGTACACAGGAACCACTTGCTCAGCAACTATTTCCAACTGGTGCAAGCTAGAAAAAAATAAAAATCCAGAAATCTGGGAGGCCATAACCAGTTCCCTGCTGGCCTTGTATTTTCTTCTGAAATTTTGTGAGGTAACTTCTCTGTCCCCAAGGGTTCTGCTCATTGCAAACACAATGTCCTCTGAAATTCAAAAAAAGGAGTCAGGATTTTAATTTGCTCTGTCAGTGTAGCAACTTCTCATGCGAATGTGATAACACTGGAAGCTCAGAGGTGCAAGATTTAGGGTATACATCCTCACCACTAATTGCCTGAAATGAACAGATTTCTTCACTGAAACACACAAAGCTTATTGAAATTTTTGCCATGTTAAGCTGCACATTGATTTTTCTTTTCAATGTCATGTGAAAAAGGTGCCAAGCCAAAAATGTGCCTCGTCATGTGATTCATCGTAGCACAAACTTACATTCACAGCTCCTGACAAGCTCTTGAGTTTTGCTTTCAGTTGCACTGCTCCAGAATGAAGCTATCAAAGAAAGAGGAGAGGAAAGCTGGCCTAGGATTTCTCTGTACATAGGTGATGCTGCTGGAAGTATACTAATGCTAACTGCTTACGATGATTTTTGAAACAAAAAAATTGGTGAGGTGATAGTAGAGACAAATGGATTTTGAAACTCATCCATACGCACTTCACGTAACACTAAGTTTTGTAGAACGCTATGCGAGGATGTACCATATGTCAAATTGCAGAACAGGCTCTGACACTGCCAGTTTCATACAATTTAATAAGCATTTCAACTTCACCCATTTCTAGTGACTCAACAAGATGCTTGAATATCAGACTGTCTCCTCTGTTTTCCACAGCCAGCCATCTTAAGATGAGAGTTGTCATAATACTCTAGATTTATCTGCTGATTATTTTTTCTTAACAGCAGTGTTAACAGCAGTCCTACTGTTGTGCTAAATGGGCAGTTTTCTTCTTAGCCCTACTTTTCAGGAGTTCATATATTTTTAAGAGAAAACTGGGCTAAAATTTCCCGTACTTTTGGACAGCTTTGCAGTAATGACATTTTAAACTTCTGGCAAAATTTTGCTTTGCTGTGAGGCAGAATAAGCAGAATTTCACAGTTTAAGATCGATTTGATCCTTTCAAATGTTTTGGACCTATAATCATTATCAATAAAATAGTGGAAACCATTTAACTGGAAGAACAGATTTTTGCCATGATTAAATATATGCGTGAAAGTGCTTTATTTAATGTTCTTTATTTAAGAATTTTACAACACTTAATAAATGCAATTTACACTTCACAAAACATCATTCGAAGAAGTATATGTGTATATGTATTACATATATGTATATGTATTACAAAGGTATTACTTGCCACTACACTGATATATAATCACCACTATGAAGTAACGAAAACAAGTAGCAGTTTGGAGCAGGAGATAAAGAACATAAAATATATTCAATTGAATCAGCAGTTGAGAAATAGGTAAGTGGTATATCATTTCATATTTTTGAACTTTTGCTAGAGGACTGTCATCACCTCTAATTGTATGAAAAGGACTAAATCATTTTAAGCTTAAATCTTCAGAAAAAAATGCTTTCAGTTGTGTGCCTAATTTGCATAGGCAATTACTGTCCTTTCACACAGTCACTGTAATTGTGATTGCTCTGACTACGTGTCCAAATTAGAGAAAAAAAAGCAAGCGGTTACATAAACTTGCTGCCTGAATGACTGCAAGTCATTAGTTTCTTCTCATCTGAAAGATGGATTTAGCAATAGAAAATATACAGGATACAAATGAAGAAATGTGGCCTCAGGGATATGAATCTCCTTAGTATTAAAAATAAGGTATGCCACGTACTGGACATTAAAGACGGACAGAGATACAAACACAACAAGAGTGGAGCACTACGTAATAGCCATACGAAGCTGGAATAGCCAACATATGACAGGAGGATTAGAATGGCCACATGGTCCTGGAAATACAACAATGATGACGATGATGGTGGTGAATGATTATTGTCAAAAAGCTACGGAGTGCTGGATGAAAGCATGAGGCTATGGAAAGATTCACAGGAGAGTGAGCACATATGACTTGCAGGGCAACTGCACAAGAGGCAGTAAGAATGGCGTAAGAGACAATCAAATGAGAAGGCTGACCATTAAAGCCCGACGGATGGGTATACACTGAAATGCGGATAGATAGCTTCCACAGCAAATCAAAGGTAGGACCTCACTAATAACTTTTTCTAAGGGCATGTGATACCTAAAGCTATTTAGTGTATTTCAAAGGGGCAGAAGGGAAGTAAGAAGAGAAAAAAACCCATGTCTTAATAGGCTCAGACCTTTCTGGAATTGATAGTTTCACAAAACCCAAAGAAAACTGAATTTGTACAAAACAGGAAAACTTACTTCTTTCCATCTAGTGGCAAAATTTCGAAGAAAACCCTTTCTAGTACTTGCAGTTATGGCCCACGGTCCGTAAGGACTATGAATCATTCAAAGTATTTTATCTTGGGAATAGATTGTTTTGACTAACAGAGGAATGTAGTATTGAGGAAATGTTCCTATTCATCTACACAACTTTTAACTGAGAGGAATGTGGTATTGAGGATATGTTCCTAATTCATCTAGACAGTCCTAGATCACTATTATCTCTTGAAGCTTTGATGCCTATCAATTGCTACTTAGAAGGACAGGAGAAAGGGTATTTGATTTTATTAGTCTTTATTCTTCTGTTATAAAGAGAGAGAGAAAGTGGGAAGCAAACAAAAATGTCAGCATAAGTCTGTACGTGGAGAAATTTAAAAGCAAAAAAAAAAAGAATAAAGCGGTTTATATGTTCAAGAATAAAAGTTGTCAGTAAAAATGCCAACAGTATGTAAAACAGGGACAAGTCATGGTTGTTGTGGGAAACCATAAATTTGAAATCCTTTGCTTTGTGTGTTCCAAAGCAGATGTTCAGCTGCTATAAATCAGCAAAGCACCCTGACCCTTAATTTCTTAACCACAGGATTGTGCCGAGGACTTTTTTGCATTGAATTTAGTTAACTAAGGAGTATTATTCTAGCTATCCTAAGAACTACAACACCCTCTAGTGGGAAAAGAATTTTTATTCAAATATGCTAAACCAGTTAATTTCAATGATCTGAAGCAACCAGTGGCTGCATTCTTCAAAACATCGAACTTGAGTGCGTGACTCACACATATATATATATATATACAATAAGCTATAATGATGTATAAAATCCTATGATTTATTTTGGTGTGATGATAATGTTCTGTAAAGATGCAGTAGGAATTCATCTCAGAACAAATAAGCATCACATCTGATGGAAGAAAAGACCCATCTCAAATCAATTCTGAAGTTACAGTATCTTACTCATGACCTCCCTTTCCCTCAGGTTTCTCATCTGATGGGTGCTTTTCTCAGTACTGCCCACCATCTCCTCTGAGGTCTGATTGTGCACAAATCATTTTTCCCAACATGGTTGCTCCCTGTGAATCTCTTGTCCTTGCATTCTTCCTTATGTATCCTTAAAATGCAGAATGCACTGCAGAAACAACCACATCGCAGGTCCAAGGAACTCACAGACTCTTGCAGAAAGGGTATCAATATGAAATTAGATGGGATTTTCAGCTACCTCTGTGAAAAAGAGATGAAGTAACGAATTTTCATAACAGATCTGAAAGACAAAATGTTATCTAGGAAGAAATAGATCGCTCCAAGAATAAAAAAGCAGTAATATGCTTTTTAAGACAAAACAACGGTTAAGGATGGAAAATTAAACAAAAGGCAAGTGTCATTAAACTTAAGTACCATAGATGAAAAGGAGATAAGAACATAAAAGAAGGAATACCACTGTGTCGGGCTTTTAGAAAGGAGGCATTTGAAACAGAAAACCTGAGAAAGTAAGAAAAAGCATTTAGAGAGCAAGACATTTAAATGGGCAAATGGTTTTGAATGCCACACTTGGAGAACGAGGCTCCTGTCCCTTTACTACAGACTGCTTTCTGAGTATCTTCATTTTCGCCTGTCAGCAATCTGAACAACCTCTTCATTCTTCCAACACGTCACCTGCTTCAAAACAAAACTTCCCCAGGAAAATCAACTTTTCCCCAATCTCTCCAAGATAAAAAGTAAGGCTGGTCTAAATACTTTGATGGAATTTTCTACTGGAAACCAGTCCTTTTGCAAAACTGGAACTTTCCCGTTCAATTTTGACTAACTTATGTGTATTTAATTCTTTTAACATTTCAATACAATTAGTATATTTTGACTCAGCTTTACTGAAATCAAGCAATTCAGTCTTTTGTTTCAAATAACTTCTCAGTTTGAAATGTAGTTCACATTACTAAAATTGATGACTCTTACAGAGTTTTAAAACTCATATAGAGTTTTAAAAATGTAACTGCATGACTAGCTCTTTTTATCTTCTCTTCTGTGCATTGTCACTGCTAGGTACACTCTGCAATTAACCAGAGGGCAGTGACTGCACAGCAAGTTATTAGCCCATTCATGCCGCACTAAGCTTGTGTGAGCCACTTGTAACTAATAATGCCAGAGATACAGTATTAGCATCACTGTGTTGGTACTTCACATTGTTAATTTAATTATATCCCTAATAGTCTTAATAATCACAGACTTTTTCTGGACAATTACAATGCCGTTTTTTTCTTTTTCTCCCCGAAAACTGCAGTCCACAATCCAAAGGCATTTGCTGTGAGCCATACGCTGAGTGACCACATAAGGATAATGGATGCTTAAATTTTACCTGTAACATCATTTTATTTGAAAATAATAGAAAATCTCAGTATGCTTTGGAAGGGAAAAAAAGACTCTTGTCTTTAAACAACGTGAAAATGCCATGATAACTTGCAAAAAGTGAATAAATGACTGTTTCTAAAATAGTCCATTTTCTGTCATACTTTTTTCCACACTTATGAATCTTCCATGAAATGAAAGTGAGTAGAATCGTTATGTTCTGATGTCGCTTGTACTATGAATATAGGGATATTCACCCATCGGTGTTTCTGCAAATGATGGAGTTATAGCTCCAGTAGTTTTAAACAACTTAACCTAAAACTAATACTGTCTATACCATTAATATACTATATATATATGGTATATATGCAAGAAAGAACTCTTTTTAAACTTTCTATATTGGCTACCACAGAAAGCTGCGATTCTCCAGGAATTCCTTCCCATTCCACAGGAATGTCAACCCCAAACATCATTAACACGCTCAGGACAACCAGTAGCTTGATTGGTCTCATCAACAGATTTTGAGGGCAAATATCTACCAAGAAACTGCTCATTTTCTCTTTTCCATAATTTCAGTAGGAGTCAGTCCTCTAAGAACTTTTTCAAATCTAGCACCAATTCATCATTTAAAAAGAGAAAACAAGCGCCATCAGAGCTTTCTGTTTCTTAGACTTGAAGTCTAGCTTCCCAGAGAATCTAGTGTTGACGCACAAGTCCAAATGTCGGAAGTTTTACCCCCTTCTCAAAATAAGGAGGCCTAAGGAGAGAAAAAATGAACCACTTGAGTCTCAGGGCTATAGCAGGTCTCTCTACACCTGAAGAAGTTCACTTTTGTGCCCCAATTTCCCTCCTCATCTTCCTGCTGGCAGAAAGCAACTTACTCTGCCCATTCCCTGGATTGTGGGGCCTTTTCCTTCGCCAGGCAACAAACCCTGCAGGACTGCCCCAATTCAGGATGAGGACACTGAGCAGACGAGCATGACATTGTGTTCTTGTCTCTTCCATACAGCATCTCACTGGCTGACCTAAGCAAAAACCAGGGATAAGTGTCTCTCTCCCCCACCGCTTTGTCATCCCTGTTACTACAATTATCTTTACCTCTTAACTGAGAACAAGTTGGAAGAACCGATGTCACCCGTTCTTGCTGCTTACCCACAGTCCAGAGCTTACCTCTGCTGCAACAGAGGGAGTAGTCAGCATTTTGTAAACTGTCGACATTAATTATTCCCCAGACACAAATGTGCACACAAATGGAATTCTGAGTAGGATTTTTGATATCAAAATTCCTTCTCAGAAATCATCCCAAGAGCAAATAGGTACATAATACTTCACGTTGTGCTACAAACAAAGTCCAGATACCTTCGCATCAGTAGGATGCTAGGTAACCAAACAACAGAGAGACAACTAAACACTTTTGTGCTTTGGTTCAATGGCCTTTTCTAGCCCACCACAACGTTTCAAGTTCTTTATAACATTTTTTCTATGTAGACCCGATGCTGTGATTTTTGTTTTGTTGGGTCAGGGGGTGGTGGTGGTGTTGAGGTAATTAAAGAAAGGGAGTAAACAGAAAAGGGAACTGTAGAAAACTTTAATTGTAATCTTCAATTACAGCTCCTCACTAATGTCAGAACAATTCAGTTATACACCACCATTGTGATTCCCTTTGGAGCTGTATGCACCAAGTAGCTTGGCATTTACTAATATACTTGTTTTTCCTACCACCGAAGCCAGACAATGCATTTTAAAGACAAGTAAGACAAAGCCCTCTCAGTGTGGATGAACTTTATTGAGATTTGTCTGGCAAAAATGTACAATGTCCGTAACTCCTATCGCAGTCTGTCAACAGTTATAGCAGTAAGCCCATAAACTCTCAATTAATCCAAAAACTGTCATGAATAGTCTTAATCCTAAAAAAATATACTAAATAAACCAAAAAGGGCTGCACACGTATAGAGTATATGCTTATATTAGTGGAGAACTGTTCTAACATGTTGCATACTGAAATTAACAGGATCAAGCTAAACCAAGTGAGTTTGGATGAGAGACTGGAAGGGAGAGAATGGTAGTTGCCATGTTTTCCTAAAAAAACCAAAACTGCCAAACCAGCCTGCAGGAGGAATTAACAGCATTTCAGAAAGGAAAAGAAAAAAAAAAAAAAAAAAGTGAATAGTGCATATTATTTAAGAAGAGAAAAAGAAAACTTGCAGGTATTTTTAAAAGTGCATATTAAATCACCAAGCCAACCACATGATGGCAGTCCAACATTAAAAAAAAGGAAAAACACCAGTGCATTTAATAGAAACTATTTGAAAAAGTAGTTCAGATCTGTGCATACTACTCAGAATATATCCAAGCAATGATGTAGAGCAGTGAGTTTTAATCTTTCTTGATTTGCATACCTCTAAACATTTTTAAGGAGGCCAAGACCTGATATGCAGAGAAGGCTGCTGTTTTATTTATCTTCCGTGAAGCTCTGACTTTATACTACAGTTCGTACATCCCAGAGCCCACAGAAACAAGATTTATATACCACTGTTTCATAATTTTAGAAAATACTATTTCCATGTATTAGTGTCCTGATTTGCACACTCTTCATTCAGAGTTCAGACTCCAATTCACATACATTGTTTCTGAAACACAGTACATAGTTTACCTTCATATAACATACGTCAGCCTGGTACTAGACCTGACTGAGCTCTTGGTTTCTCCCTTAGTGAGCAAAACCAACCACGCTAAAAAACAGAAGTCCCAATACATTCCTAATTCCAAAATACTAGTTTTCTGGTATGCTTTTCATAGAATCATAGAATCGTCAAGGTTGGAAAAGACCCTTAAGATCATCGAGTCCAACCGTCAACCTATCACTGCCAAGTCCATCTATACCATGTCTTCAAGGACTGTATCTATCCGTTCTTTAAATACCTCCAGGGATGGAGAGTCAACCACTTCCCTGGGCAGCCTGTTCCAATGCTTGACCACCCTCTCGGTGAAGAAGTTTTTCCTAATATCTAACCTAAACCTCTCCTGGCGCAGCTTGAGGCTGTTTCCTCTCGTTCTATCACTTGTTACTTGTCTCCTAACCCTCTTCTTTAGTTTCCCCCTCACTAACTGCAACCCAGCTGCCAGCGTAAATTCACATACATGTCATCTTCCAGTCCAATTCTTTGGTACGCATATGCAACACATCACTAGCTTACGAATGCCCAAAACTTAAAAGATGATCGGTGAGAGATCAAAAGTTTTAACTGATGGCATCCACAGCCTCATTCGCTCGTATTCAGTGTTGTTCACTACAGCTGACTATACCGTTTGCCTTTTACCATTTTATTAGTGAGGCTAATGATTTCAGAGGTATTTCCAAAATAATTTCCATTAGGAAAGCATTAGCTTTTCCTAACCAGCACATGGCAGATTGTTCTGGTTGGCGCGTATGCCCCAAATTGCTCCCTTGTTCCCGGATTCATTAATTTATATTTGTCTATATCGAACTCCATGCCAACCAAATCAAGACAGGTGAAATCATTTTACATCTTGTGTCTCTCATTACTGGCTTTGCTTTTGTCAGTATAGCGAGTAACTCCGAAGACGTGTTTTCTCATATCTGCATGCAAATTACCTGGTGCGAATTAGCAATATCAGAGGTATACAACAGTCAGTAGCTGGTGAGACATTTTAAAAGTGCTATCATTTTTACACAACACAGGGCATTGGCCTAAAACCTCACTGTTGCTGCTACACAACAAAACTGCTACTACACCAAAGTGTGGCTATTCGTCATTCTAACTCAGGTTAGAAATATAGATTCAATTTAACTTGATATTGTGACTTGTATTAGCTGCTAGCTCACCTGTGGGTCTACAATCACAGATGTGCGGCTGATAAGCATTCTTCCACTCCATGATGAGACAGTAAACCTGTTGCACTTATTCAGAGCGCATTAAACCGCAACACCTCTTCTGGCTCACAACTCTTCAGGTTGTGACTGAGCTTTTCCTTATATCTGTTTCAGCGTGAATACCCGTTTGCACCCATGAAATCAAAGGGCACTCTCATTCTAATTAACTTCCTTTCCACAACATGCAAATGATGATCCAGCACACCAGAGAGGGAAGCAGAGGAGGAGCTTTTCCAGCCTTTTGGTGTCCCTGGGTGGTGCCACCCAACTCCTCTTCCATACAGCAGTGGCCATCGTCCAGTTGTAGGCTCAGTATCCTTGCTCTACAGTGCCTTCTCCCCTCAATTCTCCACTTGTTCACTGACTTCAGTTTTTCAGATTGCACCCCCGGCATCCCTGACAACACAAATTTGCTTCCTCAGCCCAGCAGCTTGAAGAGATTGGCTAAAACTTGCAGTTCTTTCTTCCTCCTCATAAAACCTGCCTATCAATGCACAGCCTGCACTTTGTTGAGCTAGCTGACTTATGCTTGCACTTTGTTGAGCTAGCTGACTTATGCTTGCACCATCGCGCCATTTTGATACATATACTTGTCTGAAATATTTCTAATTTTTCAAATGTATATTCAATATACTTTAAAATAGATATACTTTGATATTTTCCTCCTGCTCATGGGATGTTTACAATTTGAATCCTGCTATATCTAGTATTAAAGTACTACACTTACAAGAAAATTTGCATTCTACTGCACAATTGATTCAAAACGCACAAAAACTAAAGAACATGATGGCCTTTATTATAGTATGTACAGAACATGATTTTGTTGTTATGATGCCTTTAATTCTAATTAAATTCTTTCCACTTGTTTGGAGTTATTCTTTATGCTAAAAATCAGAATGTGTCCATTATAAGCATTACCTATGCAAATCCAGAATCCATTCTGTTAATCAATACTGGAGGAAATTGATGGGTTGTCAGTAATTATTCAGAAAATGCTTAATTGTCCAAGTATTCCAAAATGCTTAAAAATCAGAAGTACAACCACACCATCTTCTGATCAATTTGTGGTATGACATGTCAGAAAGCTTATAAACACCCTGATACTGGCGATTTTCATACTTAATTCAGAATGATTGCACATGCAAAAGTCTCAATATGTGCTCAATCTCCATAAAAGTAATAAGTATATGATGAAGCGGGTGGGCACAATATTACAGCTCAATTCCATTTGTACTCCACATGAAGAATTCCAAGTGGCATATGCAATACAATTTCACCCAGAAAACTTTTAGATTGAAATGTTTTTTTTCTAAGAGAACATCCTTAATCCAGTTTTGTCACTGGTAATGGTTACCACCCTTCTGAAGAGTTTTAATAAAGTCTATGCTAATCTTGTGCGCAACACTGACCACAAAACCTCCATGAAGAATTCCCATTTGAATGGCAACTATCTTTTATAAAACAAAAGTCTTTATTTCTATCATAGAATCACAGAATGTCCTGAGTTGGAAGGGACTCAGAAGGATCATCAAGTCCAACTCCTGTCTCTGCATAGGACAACCCCAAAATTCACACCATATGTCTGAGGGCGTTGTCCCAATGCTTCTTAAATGTCGTCAGGTCTGGCGCCATGACTGCCTCCCGGGGGAGCCTGTTTCAGTGCTCCACCACCCTCTGGGTGAAGAACCTTTTCCTAATGTCCAACCTATACTCCCCTGGCATATCTTCTTGCCGTTATTTCTGGAATGTCTACTGGAAAAAAAACATTACTAAATTAGATAAACCAAATTTATCTTCCAAATCTGAATCTTTTCAAATTCATCAGCTGGCCATCTAACGCCACTCCTAAATAGTTTAAGAAGCTCATATCGCTACCTTTCATTCTTCATTTCAAACTATTGTATGAATATAGGTACTGCCAGGTAAGAGAGCTGTTTCTAAAACAGTAAAAATATTTCATGTATATATGCAAGCACTACATTTTACCTGTATGTTAGGTTAGCGCTTGCACAAGACACTATACAACAGATACATAAAGAATCTTAACTGCTTCAGTTAAGACCCAAAAGGCCACCTTCTCTAACGCCACCATCTCCTCACCAACGCCACTCCGTTCTGCTCCACTTTTACCGAAGCGCCTGGGGCAGCCCGTACTGAGCAGCACCTGAACCAGCACCGCAAGCAGCGGCAGGGCCAAACCCCGGAGGGCGAGGGAAGCCTAAGGGGAGCCGCTGCCAGCCGGAGGTACCGGCCTCACGCCCCGGCGGCTGGCAACGCTGCTGCCAGCCGGAGGTGCCGGCCTCACGCCCCGGCGGCTGACGATGCGGGCTACCGTTGGGTTCACTGCTGCGCCCATCCGGCCGCCCCCAAACCGACACGCACATGCCGTGAGGCCAGCGGCCGTGCCCTGCGCGGCAAGCCCTACCGCCAGGCCTACCGCTACCAGGGCAGGGCAGCGCGGAGCGAGCGGGCGGGCAAGCAGGGCGCTCCTCGGCCCCTGCCAGCCGCCGCTCCGCCCTCGGCCAGCGCCTCCTCAGGGAGCCACGGCCGCACCGGGCCTCGCCCCCGCTTCCTCCGCTCGCGGAAGCAGCGGGGCCTGCTGGGAGGCGGAAAGCGGCCGCCGGGCCTGCGCAGCTCCGCCCGCCGCCCGGCGAGGCCCCGCCCCCCGCGCCAGCGCCCCGCCCGGCCCCGCCCTCCCGTCCTCCCGCCCGGCGCGGCCCGGCCCGGCCCCTCCCCTGCGCAGGGGCAGCGGCTGCCACAGCCGTCCTCGGCCGCCGGGAGACGCCTCGCCCGCCCGGCCCCCGGGCCGCCGCCGCCCCGTCATGTCCGAGGCGGGCCAGGAGCTTGTCCACCTGGTGTGGGGCAAGAAGGCCGGGCCCCGCGGGCTGGCCGACACCATCTTCTGCCGTTGGGCGCAAGGTACCTGCGTGCGCCGTGCCCCGGCCCCGCTCCCCGCCCGGCCCTTCCCCCGCCTCGGTGCCTGCCCGGCCTTCTCCCCCCGGGGTCCCTCCTCGGCCCCTCGGCCCGCCCCGCCGTCCTCGGCCCACCTGCCCGGACACGCCCACAGCCCCCCCGCCGCCCCCGCCTGTCCGTCCGTGTCCGTCTGTCTGTGAGGGGAGGGAGGCGCCGCCCCGCGGGGCAGGGGCCGCTCCGCGCCCCTGCGGACGCGACAGCGCGAGTTGTTTGCGCTGGTGTTCCCGTGGCAGCGGCAGCCCAGCCTGCGGCCCACGGGGAAAATGATGCAGCAGTTTCCCTTGCTAAATAATATTTTGTGCAGCTTCGTCGTCTTTTGCCACCAATCTTCAAAGGAACTTAAAATGAGTAGGGAGGGAAATTGATTTCTTAAATATATTTCAGCAGCATCTTGCGCCATTATTTTACATCGCTTTGTGGAAACACGAACATAAGTTGCCTTCTTTTTTTATGCGAAGAACATGGGAGTCACGAATGGACTTCTCAAAAGTGGGGACAGGCTTGGGACAGAGACCCACAAGTGTGTTTGTAAACTGTTTCTAGTATGCTTTCAAAACTACAATTGCAAGGTGTAGTATAGAGACGTACTGATAAAAGTGACATGCAAGAAATCAGTCTGTGTACCTGTGCTGGCTAAGGAAAAGGAATAGTAGCGTGCTCTATAACTTACCATGGGCTTTGAAGAATTCTGGTTATGAAGGTCATAATAAAAACACCCTTAATTCCTGGAAAAAGTTCACAAATGATAGTGGAATTTATAGATTTATTTTTTTTTTAAATTTAATGCATTCAGGTCTGAGGGTAAAGTTGGCTGAAACAAAAGGATGTTCTTAGTGCTCTCTGTTCCTTGCTCTTCTTTTTTCTAACATGAGTTTTGTCATCTGTGTAGTTTCGGTAGATTCACGTGTGATGTTGATTTGGGAGCCGCACCACTTCTCCCTGTCACAGGACACAGTGCACTACCAGACTCTCATATCTTTTTCCCTAGGTTAATCTGTGTTCACATAATTCAGTGAGAAATATTCCGGGGAAAAAATGCTAAATTCCTTCTAAGTTCTAGAATTTAAACACGCCTAGTAAAGCCATTGCTTTTCCTAGTGAATTGATTATTTTTACTGAAATATAATTACTTTCTGAAATATCTCTTAAGTTTTGGTAGAGTGTTGCTGTTTGAGTACAAGGGTTTTGCAAAGTCAGAAAAAAGAATTGGTGTTAAAAAGCTTAATTATTTCTTTAACTAGTTAGATTACAGAAATTGACATTTTCAAGATTGTTTGTTTATATTTGGAATTTTAGCAGTTTCAAAATTTATTGAAATGCATGTTGTAATGCCCCACATTTGTGATCCTGTGGAAGATTAATGGAGAAGGCCTCTTGTGTTCTTGGTGGCTCTTGGAAAGGAGTTATTATTTCCTATCTGTCTTTAGGGAAAGTCCAGTAACTATACTGTGTAGTGTATCTGTTACCTTCTCTATATCCTCTTTAATATAATCAATTTTGTGTAGTAAAAACACATGACAATAACTTAGTGTGTTGTTTTGAGGTCTTGTGCTGGGAATAAAAAAAGTCAGCCTCAGTCCCTTATGTTGTGTAGCAGCATAATGCATTTACCCAACTTTCAGTTTCTGTTTTGTTGAAAAAGTTCTGCACCATTTACAGCGAGTCTTGTCAACCCTGATTCATCAAGATTAAAAAAAAACAAAACATAAAAATCAAGCTTTCTTATTTCCAAAGACTTCAAAGTTTAAAAGATAGACCCTTGTTTCGCATCATATGTGCAGAAAGTATCAAAGAAGTATAAATGAGGCTTGCTTAAACAACTGGTTTGGTGTTGGGGTTTCTTGGTGGTTTGGTTTTTCTTTTAGAATGTAGTGCCAACACTGGTATTTAATTTCAGATACTTTCTGAATGTTGTCTGATCCTTTCTCAAACCCTTTGGAAGTTGAGAACTATAATTTACATTCAGAAAGAAAAGTAGAGAGTAGGGAGGATGTTGAGGAATGTAAGACTCAAACCAGTCAGTTTCTCAGTACAGATAGCAATTTTCCAGGAATCCTCGTCATGCACCAAATTCATTAACCATCATATTTGTTTGGTCAAAACTGAAGACAGGCTGATCTGCAGGCAGTTAACAGAACTGACCTAGCTGATGTGGATATGCTGTTTTAAGTTAGTGACAGTAATTCCCTCATTTTGCTGCATTGGCGACTTTAAATATATTGTTTTGATTCCTGACTTAATAAAGGCATGGCTGCGAAGCTATTGTTGCAGTTGGGATTTTTTTGTTCTTGGTGTTGGGTTTTTTATAGATTTTTTTTTCTATGTGATTGCAGCAGAATTTGTAGTTTGAACCTCCTGAATCCCATTTACCAGAATCCTCAAGGTGGACACAGAGGAACGTAGTGCAAAGGCTCAGACTGCACTTTGGTGTTTCCTGGCATAGATATGATGACTTGGGAAGGAGTTAGGAGGAGGACTGAACTGTAAAGAAGCATACCCATGTTAGGAGTGATTTTCTTCATTGATTCAAGAGGCAAATTCCATTAAGAAAGCCACTCTTCAGATCAGCCCTAAGGCATGTGGCATCAGGTCTACACAGCTATGAATGTCTGGCATGTTTCAGCGCAACATCCTTTCAGAATTAGCTAAGCTGTTTTGTCACTGGTCTTTGGAAAGAAAGATATGGGACAGTCTTTTCAAAGCAACTATTTAACTTCAAAAGCATAGTGTGAAGGTATTAATACTACAGTTGGTGTACATATGTACATACAATATTTACATACAGTGTAAAAGGGTCAGTTTTATTTGGATCCTCTTCCAGCTTCCAGGTTGAGAACTGGGTGAGTAGATTCACAACTTGCCTTTTCTTTCTCCCCTATTCTTTCCAGGTTTTCTTTTTTTACATGCCTGGACCTCTGTTTCTGGTCTAGCACATTTAAATATCACTGATTGGCTTTTTGACATCCTTGGTTGAGGAGCTAAATCCTATAGTATTGTTTTTAAGTCATTGGAGCTGTAGTATTGTTAGACCATGATCAAGTCAGGGTTACTAGGAAATAATTTTTTTACCAGACAATCAGATACATTTTGAGCAAAAGGAATACACTTGCTACTCTTTAAAGTCTTAAATAGAAGTAGCAATTTTAAAAGTGTTCCTCTGAGCTTAATTTAATAATGTTTAATTCATTTGGGTGATGGGAGAGAAATAGTCATAGATATCTATGTAATTTTTTTAAATGTTTTGATGACTATGATTTATAGACTATTTGCATTTGTCTCCTTTCTGTCTCTTTGAGTTCCATATTACTGAGTGCAAACAGTTAATCAGAAAGAAAAGAAAAGCATTTTTCATTTAATATTCACAGTTAGGGTTTAGGCAAGTGTGGATTGTGCAGACAGCTGGAGGAAGTTACACCTCTTGGTCCACCTCTGCCTACTTGTTGCTGCTTGTCTGCCGTAAGTATGGCCTCTTCGAATCTTTTGGCGGAACCACTTTTGAAGCTTCTGTTTTACTGATGCTGGTCATGCTTGGCAAAGTAAACCTTGGTGAGTGGTCTTCAGGTCATGGTCTGTGGACTGCTTTTAAGGCATCTCTAAAAATTAACTAAGAAGTTAGAAGCCAAACCTGCTGCCAGGAATTTGCACATCGTGTGGAAAATATGTTGAGGTCTTAAAACAAAAAAGTACTGATGACTACCAACTTGGAGCTTCTATTTAAGTAGAAGATGTTGCTTCAGTTTAAGTAGACGTTGGTAATTCTGCCAGTAGGAAGTGGTCTTTCTTGCTAACTCAAGTCATACTACTATTAAATGTGAGACAACAGTAGCTTTTGGAAAAACAGCAGGGACATGCTGCTGAGAAGAGCTACCTAACAGCCTTCTCTAGGCAGGAATTTCTGTTCTCAATTTTATAGTGGTAGACTTTTTTCTTCTTTCCTCCCTTGGAGTGGCATATTGGTTTTGGGTTAGTGATACTGTCTTTACAGACAAAATAACCACATCTTGCTGTTTTAGACAGACTGTCAAATTCCCTTCTATTGTATATGAGATTTAATGTTTATTTCATGTACTTCCGTAATGCAGAGTAGTCTTAAAATAATGAATTCATTCTGAAGAACGCAAAACCTCTTGTGAAGCTTGCTGAATGAAAAGTTAGGCTATGGGGCAGAAATACAGTTTTTGAGGGACTGTCTGTGTCATTATGTGTAAGTAACAGCCCTTTCAGCACTGTTAAACTGGAAGGAGAATAGAAGATACCACTCACTGTGAAAAAATGGGGTGTGAACATGTAAGTTAAGTTGCTAAGAAGATCGTATTTTCTGGCTAATGGGCATGGTGGCTAATGCAGTTGGAATACACATAGAGCAGTAAGAATTTGAAATGCCCTGTTACAAAATTATCTAAATAATTAGTGAACCCTAAAATTCTTTGCTGCTGCCTGGGCCCAAAAAGGACTATCTGAAAAGACATTGTCCTTACTTTAAGAAAGGATATGGTGCTAGTGAGGCCATTCTTTACTCTGGATAAGGCTGACAGGCTTAAGAAAATAAAAGGTCTTGAGGAGTGCTCACATAGAAGGCTCTTACCAGGCTACAGATTCAGAAGTTTCAGTCAAAATTCAGAAGTTTAACGTAGCTGTTTTATTTTTTTTTAACAAAGGTGTGAAAAAAGGGAGACACGTTGGAATCTTACCTTGTTTTCTGGCAGCTTGTTGCCCAGTTTAGGGGTAGCCTACCAGGTAATTTAGATACTTTCCTCAGACCCTTCCAGGACTTCCTGGCTCTTTATCCACAACCCATGAAGTGGAAGTTTGTTGTGGTATTGCTGTAGTAAACATCCCTTTCTTTTTGTGTCTGTGAAAAAGTTGTTTTGTTGTTGTTTTTTTTTTTCCCCCCAGAAAATTTAAGAAATTTCATTTTACTATAAAAATACACTTTGAAAACCCAAAGCCATACGCAGAATGTGTCTATCTTTCTACACCCAGCTCTAGAGAAAGGATGAAATGTTAAGACATGTTGTACACCTTAATGGATTATTCTGGTGTTTCCGTCAGGCAATTCTTGTATCCCAAAAGAGAAAAAGAAATACAGTTTCATGGTGAGACACCAGCTCAGCAGAGAACAGGACAAAAAAATGAATAGTGCAGCATCTTTGTGCTAGATTGGATCAGAGATAGAGCAACGTTTTTTCCTAATGTGGTTAATGTTGCATGCTCTTTAGCTACTCCTCTTGTCTCTTTCATTCAGCTAGAATTGGTTCTTGCAGAGTGAAAACAGTGAAGCTATACAGCATCCTTTGTAAAATGACAGTGTTTTACTAATGTCTAGAGTGTCTTGGATGTAAAAAAAAAAGAATATTTTTTAGAAATAGGCAAATAATAAAAAGATGCAGGAAAATGGTGGGGTGGTCATAATAGAAGAATGAATGGTTTTGGTAGTGCTTTGGACCATGATGTGGAGTATTAAAGGCAAGAGTAGGTAACTAAGTCATACGTTCATTTTGGCAAACTCTGTGGAGAACAGCTAAGAATTAGGTGTAAGAAAAGAAACGTGGGCCTTGGTAAATGCTAAGTGTTGGGGAAATAAGGAGAATAAAACTTTGTTTCGTGTGGTTAATAGTGGACAAAGGATATAAAGAAAGATTTGGTGATATCATAGCCACCATAACTCAAAATATTGGGCAATACACTGATTACCAACAGGAATCTATATCTACTCCCCCACCCCCACCCCTGCCCCTGCCAGAAAGGTTAAAGCAGTAGAGCAGTAGTGATGTTGAAAAAATGGGGTCAATGGAGCATTTAATAGGGTTATAAATGACAAGGAAGATGAATGATAATTAGACTGTTTTATGTTTCTTATAGGTAAATGAGGATAATTATGGATAAAAGGCAGGCAGATTAAAAAAAAAAAAAGATTATTTTGGCTGCATTACATCTATTTTGCTCTTGAAATTTTATCTTGAGTGAAAAGAGCTGTATGATAGATATGACTGATTAAGAGTGAGAGTAAGTAGAAATTAGTCTGGATCAGATGGTAGCTTAAAGGGTGGCCAGGCCATTCCTATGTATCATAAAGAAGAGCGTGGGGGTTGATGCGTGTTTACAGAGATTGCCCAAGACGTGATTATTGTGGAAGGCAAAAAAGGTAAGTAGGTATGATTGCAGGCTGAGGTAGACTTGAACCCAGCTGGACTTGAGACTGCCGGTTTCTGAAATTTTGCATGAGCTGACTTCAGATTTTGTAGAAGTTTTAGAAAAGAGAGCAAGACCAAAATCCCTGAAGCCCATTTTTTTGCTTAACACCTTTTAGAACCTTGATGTTTATTAAGCATTAAGCAGCATTTAGGTACAAAGAAATGAAGTGTTCCTTTAGGTATTATATGTTTTTTATTTTTCCTGTGGTTGTATTCTGTCAAATTCTGTGTAATATCAATTTTGCCTTGTGTGTCTCAAATTTGTATTCACTCTGATAAATCACATTCAATTTTCTTTATTTTTAGGAAGCAGTTTTGAAAAATAGGGCAGGGTTAAGCTGAGACAGTTCTTGCTTTCTGTAAGAAGCCTGAAGAACGTGAAACAAATTCAAGATTTAAGTGTGTTTTAATGGTACCACATCCAAGTATGTTGTTTTTCTGTAGTGGCTAAATCATTAAAACAACTAAAAAAACCTATTGTTGCAGTGTGCTTAGATGGCATGCAGTCACGCTTAAAAGTAGAGGAAGACTTACCTTTTAATATGATAAGCCTGCACAAACTTATTCGGAAAGTTTAAAGGATATTTCTTATTAGGGCATGTTAATAGGGGAGTGAAATGACACTAGTGCAAACTTTGGTTGAAGTACGGATTAACGGAGCTTTGTTGCTACATCAAGTGATGCTGGATCTAAGTATGTAGGCTTGACGTGCATCTGGGTTTTGGATATAAAATACATCTTTGTAATGTACATTTGCACACTCTGTTGAAAAAAAACCTGGAGCCTTCTGTCAGATACAGGGGAAACCCCATTTTTTTAAGAACTATGGCAACATTGATCCATCTTAAAAAAAAAAAAAATCACACTGTTGTTGAACAGCTGTCATTTCTGTGATGAAATATGGCCTACAAAACATGCAGCAGTCCTCTCTTGTGCTGTTTGGGATGATGTACCTGTCATGCAGTAGTGTGGAAGTCTGCGCTGGGGGGATGCATTTCCTCATTTAAAATTCATATCCAGGGGTTAGGGATGCTTTTGATGTGGCAGCATGTAATGATACAGAATTGGGAAAATGAGAAATTGTGGGAAAGATGCATTGAATATTCTTTCTGCTGAGACTGGCACTGCTGTGAAAATACGCATGCGTATTCCTTTTCTCCCTGCCCCCACTTGCTTGTGCTTGCTGGTTAGTTGCTGACTACAGTTGCATGGTTTCTAGATTACATTGAACTAGAGTCACTTCAGCACAATCTTATCAGCACTTAAAAGAATAATGCAAAATATCACTCACTGTAAGTAAGTTGCCGTGTGTGAGCTTCATCAAAGTAATTGTCCATGTATATGCATTTATCTATGAGAAATGCCAACTATGAATCACCATATCTTGAAGACAAGTTTAAGGGCAGGTGGTAACAAACAATTTTGCAGTAATTGCTCCAGCATTTGCTCTGTTATGTGTCTGTAAGGTAATTCTGACATACAAATACATTAAAGATAGGGAGGGAAGAGGTGGTCTTGCATCTCAGTAAATATAGTGTATCTTCTGTGAAAGAACACCATTAAGAGGCATGCTTCAGTGGTTACAAGTGAGTATTTGAGTTACTCATCATATTTCAGTTTTAATAGGAAGCACTGATGATAGGCCAAAAATGAGATCAGTGGGAGGCATACTGTGCCCTTCATAGGGAGTAGAAATGTATTATACATGTTCAGTGAAGGTCCAAAGATTATTTTTTTTTTTTACGTATGTGAGACAAAATATTATCACTTACAAACACATTTTAATTGATTTATAAGAAATAAACCATAATAAACCCCCCCTATGGTTTAACTATCCAGCCACATGTGCTCTAGTGACAGTTTTGCTGTTAAAAATACTTTTGTTTAAAACCCTAGCTGTTGGCGCTTTGTGGTTGTGATTTCATTGCTGAGTTAAATAATTCATTTCTGTGCTCTCACCTGTATTCATGACTTTTTTTCCTTCAGGTAGTTTAACCACATTCTGTTGCATTATTAGGGGAAAAAAAAAATTTAAAACTTAGCTATTCTTTAAAGGTGAATAAATCAGGTGTCATTTCCGTTAGGGAAGGAGTATACATAAATATGTGCTTGTTTACATATTTCACTAAGTTTAGTCTTTTTTCATTTGACAGGATTTGTCTTTAGTGAATCTGAATCAACTGCATTAGAACAATTTGAAGGTGGCCCTTGTGCAGTGATCGCACCTGTACAGGTAAGATGCATTTGTTACAGGAATGGTTTAAAATTAGTAAGCCCCAAATTTGTTCTTTTCTCTATATATGTGGAACTAAAATAAATATGAAAAAAATTGCAGATCAGTTGTATTTTGATTTCATAATTATAGCGTGGAGGAGACAAAGAACTCGGTAAAATGGCAGAGATGGGCTGATTTTGAACTATAATTTTGCAGAAGTGGATTTGTTTGAGGAATTGCAGCAGGTTGATCCAAGCAGAGGCAACTTGAAAGTGGGGAATGCAGGATAAAGGGGAGAAGTAAAAGATGAGATATAAATGTAAGCCTAATCCTTTCTCATCTCTCAAATTCCTTGTCCTTAAGAAGGGTAATATCTGTGTCACAATAGCTGCTTTAGCAAACTGTATTAGAAATACTTGAAGTAATCAATTTTCAAACCTAACAAGGTTTGCTATGTAAGAAAAGGAGAAATGTTATACTTTCAAAGTCCTAGTTAGCAGAATAATTGAAGTATGTCAGGTGAATATATTTTATTCTGGATACCTGCTTAGGATTTCACTGGTGCTTCAGATATACTCAACCAACTGTGATTGTGATTTTTTGTTTTCTTACTCCATTGTATCCTGTAAGCTATGTGCGTACTCTTTGAAATGCTGGTTTTGGGGCAATTCTGACTTCTGTGTAGATACATGACATGTAGGCTGGATCTGTTCTGCTAGAGCAGTTTGTCTAATCTGCGATTGCTCTTCATTCTCTTAGGAGCACCCTGTAGAAACAGGCAGACATTGAGTCATGGGCCAGATTACTTTTTATGGTAACCTGCTCTTGGCTCCTCTTACACACAGATCAAATTCTGCAGGTATGTCTAGGTCTGAGTTGAGGCCTTGTCCACTGATAGGGGGCATATTAAAGTCATGCAGCAGAGTTAATCTGCTCATGAACTGGAAGGTATCTGGGTCAGACAACTGACATCGTGGAATTGTTTGCATCTCTGGTGTGTGTAATGTGATAGTCATAAAACCTCTGTTATGGTGACTTCAAGACGCTCTAAACGCTGGTCCCACCAAAAGATGTGTACCGCAGGAAGGAGCACCACTTATTTAGGTTGTAAACAATCAATAGAAAAATATTATGTTATGAATTGAACTCTGTAACATGGCTCTGCTTAGTTCTTTGGTCTTAAAACCGGATGTAGAGTGTCTCATCTCTGATGTTAGAATTACAGGTCTTTTATTTGGGGGGAGTGGAGAGAGTAGGACTGGCCAGCTCCTTAAAGGCAGTGCCAAGTCTTTACCATTTTAAATGTTCTTATAGACAGGGTTTTTCCAGATTTATATGTAGTTCAACTTCCTTGAAATTAAGTATTTAAAGCATGTTTAAAAGTGAGCTGAGTTCCAGCTAGGGAAGGAGGAAGGGATCAAACAGATCTTGCAGTGCCTAATGCTGCTGTGAATTACTAAAAAAAGGCGTGCAGAAGGGTCTGTGACAGGAGAGCAGGGTGAGTCTGTCACAGAAGAAGTGAAAGTTGAAGCAGCTGTTTTTAAGATGCTGCAAATACCTGAAACAACATCTAATAGAGTAATTAGGAAGGCCAAGAGTCTGCTTCCCAAAGTTTGTTCTTTTGTTGTTCCTTCTCTGTAACTTAGAGGATATCTTTTTTTTTAATTGCAGCATTAGTGTTGATGGAAGACAAAGCAGGGATATGGAGATACATAGGTTTTCTTTAATCTGATCTGTGAAATATGACTTGCAATGGTTTAAAGGGGTGGGCTTTTTAACTACCAAAGGGGTTTGTCTGAATGACTAGAGTTGTCTTGTACTACTCATCAGTTATATTGCAGAATATTTGTGCCTCCGTTACTGCAGTCCTGTGAGGCGGGAGATGGTTATGTAAGTATGCACTCTTTGTGTTTGAAGCATGCTTGAGGTCCAAACTCAGTAATGTTGAACGTAGGTATGAGGCCACCTTTGTAGTTAGTCTGAATGGGAAAAATCAGTAAACAGTGCAGGCTCAGAGTCTCTTACTGAGCAAAGAGCAGCTTGGAACCCTTCTAGTACATGCAAAAATGCTTTGGTATACAGCTTGTGACATAATGTAAAAGTTGGTGTTGTCTTGTATTTTAATATTATTTTATGCTTTGATAACAAAGGCATTCCTTTTGAAGAGGCTTTTTACCAGTGAAAAGTCTACGTGGAGAGACTGTCCAGGTACTGAGACCTCTTTTTTTTCCTCTTTATTTTTTCCATTTTAATTATTTGTAATGCGTGTCCTATTACAAAGAATTTAAAATATTTTACACTTTCTTTTTGTTTAAGTGTGCTCCCATGCCGTTTTATCAGGCATACAGTATGTATACTATGTCTCTAAACTCCCATTTGTGAGATCTATGCCTGTCCGTAGTACTTCTCTGTTTTATAAATATTTGATTGAAAGCTGTTATTAGAAAAGGGAATGGATTAGAAATCGTATTAAAACACATTTTTCTAAAGACAGCTTTATAATTCTTTGGTCCAGTGTAGGCAAACAGCAATTAACATTAATAATTAATAAGACAAAAGTAATAAACTCAATCATTTAGGTAACATTAATGTATAAGAAAGATACTAGTAGCTTATATAGGATACTGATTAGCAGCAATTGAACTCATTTAGGTTTCTGATCTTTCAGAAGAGGAGCAGAAGAACCTTCTCTGTCATACATTATGTGATATTTTGGAAATGGCTTGCTCTGATAATTCTGAGTCGTACTCTCTGGCAACGTGGATAAGAGGAAAAACAACTGAAGAAACTGCTAGTATTTCTGAAAGTCCTGCAGAATCTAGTCGTCAAGAGGAACAACCTTGTAAGATGTATTTCTATACTAAATTACCCATCATTTAGTGAAGTATTACATTGTTTTTGAGGGGTCACTGCTTTTTATTACTACACAGATGGGGTTTTCACCATTGTGATTCCATTAGCCGTAGGTGGATTTTTGCTATTGTAATTAGAGGCATTGATCCTTTTTGTCGAAAGGAATGTGCTATCTATTGCTGGAGTTCTAACGTCCATGTTTCTCTTGAATTTGAGCAATTTCCATAATCTTTTCAATTTTATTTTGTAATTTATTGGGACCTGATCTGTCTTTAATTTGAAAAAATCTACATGCTTCCTAACACGGAAGAACTTTTAACTTGTCAGTTGCTGCTTTATTTCAGAAGAGCTTTTGTAGGAAATTCTGCAAAGCTTTATCTGTTGTAAAATATTCTGGATCCCCAGCTATGGAGAAGTAGCCTTTTTCCCTTTGTTTGATTCTGTGCAGTACCAAAACAGCTTAATCAAATCACCTCCTAGTAGATGCACAGGTTTTTCTTGTAGGTTAGGATTTTTTGGTTACCTGCTTTTTGCAAACGTCTTGATTCCTTCATTAGTTACTGACAATCGAGGATCTGGTGAACGTCACCTGTTGCACTAAGATACAGCATCGAGTCATATCTAACTGCTGCAGAGCCAGTGACGTGGAAAGTTTATCTGTGCACACATTATCATTGAGATGTGTATTTATTATCTTTTAATAGGAGATATCTAATGTGTTAAAAGATAAGCTTCTTTTTCTTTTAGTTTTTGTTCCCATTGTGTCCCTTTAGAAGTATGAAAAACTCTTCATATGAGAACATGCTTATAAAGGTGCCATCTTTTGATGGAAGGAATATGTTATTTGGCAGTTTGTAGCATAACGACAAAGTAAGAATTGTACAAGTAGATTTATACATGCGCAGCTAGCTATAGCAATTAGTAGTGCTGGAGCTCTTTATGTTACAAGTCATCTTCATCTGCTTCTATCAAATGCTCCATGTGCTTTAGAAGGCTCAAACAATAATAATTAAAATGTTACTTCACTGAAAAAACAGGTCACCACACAAGAGTTCCAAAGTGAGTGGTTTTTTCATTAAGAAAAAGTATTATAAAGAAAGGTGTATTTACAGCTTTTCTGTTTAGAAAAAAAAGAAGAATCTGCCTTTGCAAGATAATAATAAGTCAGTTGTAACTCTGAAATTCCTGATTTGTGTGGATTTTCCGGTTGTCTCTGAAGCTCTTGCTCATATTACGAAGTTTCCTTTGAAGAAAAAGTGAAGTACAGACTAGTTATCAATAGGCTTTTACTGTCCTGTTTATTAATATATTGCCTTATTCTGAAGAACTTTTAACTGTAGAAAATGTTCAGCAGAAAGTCTTTCTAAACATACACTCAATCAATAATGACTCTCAACACTGACACTTAATGAACTAATCCATTCTATTACATATCTACATTTTTCATATTTCTGTACAAGTCTACAAGTTCTCCCTGACTTGTCCTTAATACCATGGAATGTGCTTAGGAGGAGCAGGATACATTTGCCATGAACAGTCTGCGACATTAATCTCTTTCATTGTTCATATTCTATGTTCCCTGCTAGACACTGAATATACCTTTTATACGTACTCTACAGTTCAAACAGTATTTTATCTTATATGTATAATGCAATACACTTTCCGATATACTATGTATTTGTTAGGGTTTTGTTTTTTTTTTTCTTTTCTGTCCTGCTGTTTAACTATAGACCAGCTTCTTGCCTGGTTAGGCTTGGGATAAAGATGTGGAGAAGAAGGTATTGTTAATAATGCAGGGTTCTGTTACTACTAGCACAAAGGAACAAATTTATTTCTTGCTTCATTGCTGTAATCAGTAAAAATAGAAACAGGCATTGTCATAGTTGGTAGGACTTAAGAGATGAGTTATGTGTGTGGGGGAGTATTACAGATACAATTCCACATGGCAGGCTACTGCTGTTTGGGAATTGAATATGGGAATATATTTATAATAAAACCATGAAAGATGATTAGACACAGCATGATAGAGTATCATTTTAAAGAGTTTGTATACAATTTTACTTCTCATACAGCTCGTGTTCTATTGCTGTTTGTTCTTTTCCTCTCCACTAAGCACTGTCTTTATTAAGCCTTGTTTGGGTTATGTATAGCTACACTTCTCTTTAGAATTTCTACTTCTTTCCCTTTGTTTCAAATAGTAGTTCTCTTACCATTTCACTCTGTTCTGTAGTAACAGAATGAAACTCCCTATCATCCTGCTGTATGAACAAAAGGTGGATTTGAGCACACTTACTGAATGCAATAGCATTTTTCATCTGCTTTTGTGGTGTATACTAGTGACTTGTTGTTGGCCATGTGTTGGCTGTAGTAGTGCAAGTTCCCAGGTTCAAAGATTGCTTTATATGACTTAGTCCCTCTAACTTTCTGCATACAAAAACATATGTTCTTGGAGCAGGGTTAGTTCCTGTAGCATCTTCTGCAATTTAGATACATTGTCTCATTTTTTTTTTTTTAAATGTCTTAAAAATACATTTTCTTAAGTCTAGTTTTGCTCTTGGTAACCTAATTTTAGCAATTCCTTGTTTTCAAATGAAAAAACTAACGTTCTTAAGATTACTGCTGCCTTATTTCTGAAGTAGAAAATGAAAGTATTCTATTGCTGGAGAATCACTTGTATTTGCACGTAGGCAAATAAAGTGCATCTTTCAAAACACAATCAGAAAGGGCATAGAAAGCCCTTTCTGGGATTCTTGTGGGAAGAATTGATCAGTAGTATTAGCCCTAATGGCTGCAGGTCTTTAATGAATTGTATGCAGTCAAATTCAGTAGCTAGATGATCAGACATTATTTAAATATTCAGCACTAAGTGGCCTTTATCAGAAAGCAGATCTATCTGTTTTGTATGTTATTCTACTAGCAGGAAGATAAAGTCCTTATGGACATAGAGGGCACTAAGGACTGCTACAGTCTTAATATTTGAATGCCTATAGAATTTGATAATTACACAACTGGCGAGTATAACTTCCTGTCAGTAAAAGAAAATTTTATTTTAAAAGTTCATTTCATCTCCTTGGTTTGGAAATGTAGTGAGGGGAACAAAGGTATAAAGCCTTTGTTGAACTTGGGAAGACACTAATGCTGTATTTTTTTTCTGTCTTGGATGCCACACTTATGTGAAAGGCTATTTATCCATTATTAAAAAAAACAATGAGAATTTATTTAAAAACAGGATGTGTAACACTGTGTAGAATAATTCTACTCATTTGTTTGTAATAAATAAGCATTAAAAGGGGGAAAAAAGCCCAAAATTTCAGTAACAGAAATGTGTATTTGTAGAAAAAATACAGCTTACCTACATTGATAAAATGATCCAAATAATCATGCTTGCTTTTCTAGGAAGTAATACTTGTTAACCTGCAAAATTATATCTATAGTATGCATATGCTTGATGACTTTGTGACAGCCACGTTTTGTACAAAATCAACAGCTTAGTATTTGATAAATATTTTCAAGTCTACACACTCCAGTGGCTTTGTGCTTTTGATAAATTGATTAGTCCAAACAGAAACGTTCTCACTAATTTGTATGGTGGAATCTTAATGTTGCGTTAAATTAGTTTATACTAATCAGTTAAAAAAATTTAAATGTCAAGGGAGGATTAAAAATTAAAAATATAATTAAAGCTTGAAAGTATATTAGCTTGCTGTGTGTATCTTGTGTCATTTTTTTGCCATGTGTAGTGCTGAAAAGTGTCTCTTGTGTATAGCTGCCTTGGCTGTCGAAGAGCTTGGCTTTGAGCGATTTCATGCATTAATTCAGTAAGTAATATGTTGGAACATTTAAAATACAATATTTTGAAGTTACACTAATATTCACAGCCCTGAAAGGGGTATGTTGAGGAACTTTGTGTGTGTTACACATCAGGTTAAACTTGGATTTCAAGTTTTGGTTTGGGGGTTTTGGCGGTTTTTATTTGCATTTTACCATTTAAAATGGAATATTATTTTGAGCATTAGGCTTTAAAATAAAACTGGAGCAATGTAATGTGCGAAATTGGCTGAATAACTTGTGCATTTCAAGTATATGAATGCAGCTAATTAAGATTCACATTTCAGTTAAAGATGTTAATCCTCAGTTTTTTATACACAGTCTTCACAGGTGATTCTATCTGAAATACTTGAATACAGATACATATACTGAAAGAAATTGTCATTAGTGTTTTTCCTGATTTGAGACAATGTAAGAAACATTTCTAAAAATTTTTAATATACAAGACCGATTTTTGTTTCATACTTCACGCACTGTTGTCTTTTTGGGGTGTAAATACAGAGCTTACAGTTCCAGTGAGTTTATCTTTAAAGGTAACAGCTTTTTGTTTTCACAGTGAACAGTTGTAATCATTATACAAATAAATCCCCAAAGACGAAATAAAGAGCAACAGAACTTCAAAAAACACTTGAGATCGAAAAGGTTACTAATTAGAACTGAAACAACTACTGCTTATTGTATCAGTAGTAATTATAGTTTATTCTTTAAACCCATTGTCATATGAGGAAAGAAGAAAGAGGAGAATATAAAATTTTTTAACCTTCTCTGAGCAAAACACTAATTTCCTGCCTCCCCCCTCCCTCCCACTCACCCTCTCGATCTTTGGACTTGTGGTACCCACTTCAGTTTTTCTCAGTCTTTCTCACTGGAAATGAACGCTCTGGCATACGCCTTTAGAGCAAGCTGAGCGACGGATTTCAGAACCGACTTTGCCTTGCATACACTGTATGCCTTATATACTCTATTGATAATGAAAGGTAGTTTAAAAATCTCAAGTGTTAGCCAGAGTAAACCCATCTACGGATATATTTTTGCAGATGTTTGTTTCTTTTTTTAAACAAGACTTACTAAAAGCGTGCAAGAAATCAAAAAGAAAATAATATGCCTAAGTTTGTGTAAGATAAGCAGAGAGTTGATCTAGTTTGAATTACTTAATAAAAACTCATGTTTGTGTTCTGAAAAGCAGTATATAGCTCTAAATATCCCAAGAAATAGAAAGTGTATTACTTCACTGGAATCTTGATGGTTCTCTTCCTTTCTTCTGCTTTTATTTTACTTTTTTTCTTTTTAAACATGCCATCAGTTATGTTATAGAATCATAGAATCGTTTAGGTTGGAAAAGACCTTTAAGATCAGCAAGTCCAACCATTAACCTAGCAGTGCTAAACCCACCACTAAGCCATGTCGCTAAGCACCACACCTACATGCCTTTTAAATACCTCCAGGAATGGGGACTCAACCACTTCCCTGGGCAGCCTGTTCCAGTGTTTGATAACCCTTTCGGTGAAGAAATTTTTCCTAACATCCGACCTAAACCTCCCCTGGCACAACTTGAGGCCATTTCCTCTAGTCCTATCGCTTGTCACTTGGCAGAAGAGACCCTATCATCCAGGCAGCAACCCTATTACACAACCAGATAGTTTCTCAAAGGTTAATGCACCACTTGTGGTTTTGAATATTTTGCTTTTTCCAAAGCTAGAGTCTAACAAAATCAAATTCTTATGGGAAATGTAATAATTACTTTGAATGCCTGAAAGCTAGTCTTACATGGTTAAGTGGAAGGTTTTTTTCTCCACTGTTCATGGACCAAATGTCTTTCAGAACACTATATAATGCAAACGTTATTTTGGTGACATACGGCCTCTTCGCAATTTCAGTAACAGTGTTTTGTAGAATTACTGGTTCAAGCCACTCAGCTGTTTCACAAGTGTATGTAACTTTAGGGTTAGGGTTTGCATATAAAAACTATGTCCATTTTTGCACATTGCTCCAGAATTATTTATCATCTTCTGATGGGTAAATACTAGTGACTCTATGGCAGTTACAGTAACTCCAGAACAGCTGCTGTGTCATTCTGTATATAACACCAGATGTACTCTGCTTTTACTTGGACATTTTCATGTTAGGTATGAGTAGTTCTTGTTTGTGCTTTGGAACACTATTCTAATGCTTCATCTAAATACATTCCCCTTTTCTGTTGTTTGTTTTTTTTTTTTTTTTTGTCTTTAGCAAACGAGCATTCAAAAGCTTCCCTGAACTGAAGGATGCAGTTTGGGATCAATATTCAGTGTGGACAAACAGATTTGGAGTACTGCTTTTTCTGTATTCTGTAATACTGACAAAGGTTTGTAGGTTGTTTGATATTTTGTGTGTGTGTGTGTTTGTTTTGTTTCTTTGTTAAGAGAAAGTTTGATCATGTAACACTTTCTGTAAAAGGTGAACACTAAACTGATTAAGTCAAATCTAGATGAATGGATGGAATGGTATCTTCATTCATGTTGCAGTACATTTCCAGCATAAAAACTTGAAATGCTCAGTCTTTTTTTTTTTTTTTTTTTTTTTTTTTTTTCTTCTGATCTGGGAGAATTACAGATTTTGGAACTATCCTTCCTTGTATATGCCTAACACCTCTTATCAAGAGAAAGAAGTGTGTTTAGGTATCAATTCATATAAGAACATTGGTCTCCTATGTTTTACTGTTGCATTCTGTTGTTGTAAATGTTGCAATTCATTCAAAAATGTTTGTAATTTTTCTGCAGGGTATTGAAAACATAAAAAATGAAATTGAAGATGCAACTGAGCCATTGATAGATCCTGTTTACGGTCATGGAAGGTAAGTTGCAAATATGGTTGCTACCACTTAAAATAGATTAGAGAGCTAATTTTTTGTGTTTGTGTAACTGATCATTCTTTTAGAAATTATTAACATTACGAAAAAGATTCAATTACAACTTTATAATAGCTAAAAGCAACACTTAACATAGTGTGCCTTTTTCACCGCTTACTCCATTTAGTGCATCAGTTCTGAGGAAATGCTTCTGTTACTGCTGAATTTTCAGAAGAATAATTCTCAAATTCAGGGCTACATTTTTATATCAAGTTGTTGGTTGAAAGAGTGGAGATCATATTAGCGTTGCTGAATTGCAAATACATGCTAATTAAAGGAATGTAGTTAGAGAATGTCTGCTTAGCTGTCCGAGTAATACAATGATTTTTTCATTTGTTAGAGATAATCACTTTTTCAGAAATAAATTGTGTGTCCCTTTTAATAGGCTATTTCTTTCTGTTATATAGCCAAAGTTTGATTAACCTCCTGTTGACGGGGCATGCTGTTTCTAATGTGTGGGATGGAGACAGAGAATGTTCAGGAATGAGTAAGTTGATTCTAGTTTACACTTCTTCATAATTTTTACTTGCTATGAGATGCTGACCTACAGATTTGGAATATGCTCTGTTTCTGTTTTGATAGTCTCTTTGTTCAGTGTTCTTTGATTTAAGCAGACCTCAAATGGAAATAAAACATACTTGCACAAAATCTCTGCTGTTAATATCAGTGAATAGAGGATTGTCAGCTACAGGTTGAAATTATAAGGTACCTGATGATCTGGATGATGGAAGGGAGTGCAGCCTCTGCAAGTTGGGAAGGCTGGTCAATACACTGGAGACAGGGCCACTATTCAGAGCAGCTACATCAGGCTAGAGAAATGGGCTGACAGGAACCTCGTGAAATTCACCAAAGTCCTGCATCTGGGATGGGATAAGACCATGCAACAGCACAGGGCAGCACTGGCTGGCTAGGAAGCAGCTTTGTAGAAAAGGACCCGAGGTCCTTGTGGACAGTGAGTTGCATGTGAATCATCAGTGCGCCCTTCTGGCAAAGGCGGCCAGCTGCATCTTGGGCTACATTAGGAGGAGGGTAGCCAGCAGGCGGAGGGAAGTGGTGGTCCTTTCCCCTCTATGTGGCACTTGTGGGACCACCTCTGGAGTGGTGTGTCCAGTTTTGGGCTCCCTAGTACAGGAAAGACATTGACATAGTGGAGCGAGTCCAGTGGAGAGCCACCAAGGGCTGTTGTGGTTTTTTGCATTTCGTCTTACAGAGAAGATGATCTGAAAGCAGAAACACTGAATTCTGAAAGTGTTCACATCCTCTCTGCCACTGCTACAAAGTCCATCTCAGGTTCATCAGCATATTTTTTACACGGATTTTCCATCATCGAAGTCATCACTGAAAAATACTGACTTGAGCTGAGGTTCAAGACAAATCCATGCAAGACCTGAATCAAAACGCTCTGGTTTGACAAAGAACAAGTAGTATAATCTCCTTTGAGACTTTTTAGACTTCCACTTGATTACGATTCCATACAGGCTGTACTTCAGCATCAGACTTATCAGAAGTTATTTAGATATTGTATCGAACTCTTCTTACCCCTATTTGGTAGACCTCTTACCAGGGCGTTTAGATTGGATTATTGCAGTCTGTTATTGATGAGCCTATACTGGCTGCTTTTTTCTTTTTTTTTTTTTTTTTTGAGGTTAAAATCATCCTTTCTCCTCGGTTTTTCCTCTAGCTTTTTTTGTTGTTTTTCTTAGGGTAAGTACCCTGTTTTCCCTTTTCTAGTCTCCTGACACCTCCTTTATCTTTGATACGTAACGTAATCATTAATGGTTCAGAGACTTATTTTGTCTAGCTACTTAAGTGTTATATAGTGAATTTCATTAGGATCTGCAAGCTTGAACATGTCTGTCTTTTTTACAGTTTTTTTAGCCAATTTTGTTCTTTTTTTTATGGCTGACACCATTATCTCATTGTTAATCTTCTTGAGTATATGACGTCATTTACCTTTTTGTGAATTAAAGCAAAGATGGCTTTGAATACTTGTATTTTCTTTGTATCATTTTCTTTTGTGTTATCAGTCAATTCCTACCCTGATTCATGCTGCCTGTATAGAAGATTGTTCTCATTTATCCTCCTCTTTGTAACTGAAATTTGTTGTAATTAGCCTTCCTGGTTTTATCCATATGTTCTCTTCAGTATTTTTAATTTTCTCTTTTTGACTTTTAGATTATAATTTATCAATCTGAATTGTTAGATTATGATTAATCAATCTGAATTGTTCTTGCAACTTTCCTTTACATTGGGATAGTTTGCTATTCTGCAATTTAATATATCTGGTTTTGAAATCTTGCAGTTCATTCCCTCATTTGTCTTTCAGATTATCTTTCTGGTAGACTTTATTCATTAGTTATCCAAGTTGGATTTTTTTTCTTTTCTGAGAATACTGAACTCTCAGTTCAGCACAGTAATATTCCACATTTAAGTTCTCAATCTATTCTGCCCTAAAAATGCAGAACCAGAACTCCCATAGAAACATGTCTCTTTTTTTAAGGGAGAGGAGGAGTAGGAAATAATCTTTCGTACCTCTTAGGAATCTGGTATTATGTGTCCTGTTAGTTTTTCACCAGTCAAGTAACTGGACTTAACTACTGTTGGGAGCCCTCCATTTTCCTCAAGTCCTTGGGATGATTACAGTCAAAACCAGCTTATTGACTGTCTTAAGTCTATAATCAGTATCTATTACAAAGTAATTTGTGTAGTCTATCAAAAAGAAGGACAAAGAATAGCTTGTACTCTTCACAGCTTCTTAGGCAAGACTGAATTTTGGATACACTGTTACATTTCCTTTATCTATCAGTCCTTTTTGTCATCTTTCCTTTTCTCCTGTATTTTGACTCTCTTTGGCTGTAGCCTTCAGCTTCCTTTCTGCCAGTGCTGAGTTTCTCATGTGGAAGGGTTGCAGGTGTCAAAATAACAAGAGCTGAATGTGTTTGCTGACTATTTTCTGAATTTGGCTTTATGTATGTTTTTCTGGTTTGGTTACTGGTCACTTGCCTGAAATTCCTCTGGTCAAGCAACTACAAGGTGGAAGGTTTGACATTAGTATTGTACAGAGCTGATTGCCAGTGCTGCTTGATTTTTCAATGTGTAAACATAACGGAAAGAAATTTCAGGTACTTTTGTGATTAGGTTTAATCAGTAGGTGAACTTCTAAAACTGGGGGGCAGGAAAGGTACCCCTGGGCATGGAGGAAAGGTGGTGCTAAAGAACTGCAGAAAGCAGTGGATGTGATGTGGTTCATGGCATATCTGCAGGGGCAGCAACGAAGCAACTGTGAGAACTTTCAACCGCAATGCAGGAACAGGAAAAATGCTAGATAGGTGATGTTATTATGACAAGTAAACACATTTACCGAATTGAATATTCAGGATGGCGCTCGCCTTACATTTTTATTCAGAAGTTACGTAAAGCCACTTTACCTCTTGTTCAATTGTTTAGATAAGCAATTTTTAATGAGTAAGTAAATCTTTAAAATTATTTTAAAGCCATTTTAAAGTTACTGCCAGTAATTTTATCAGTGACAAAGAACATACGGAATTACAAACTTGAGGAATTCCCATGTAGTTCGCAGATTATACTCAGAGCTCCGATTCTTACAGTATTGCATATTTTCCAAATAGGGCAGGAGTTATTAACTGGAATTGTTCCTGGCCACCACTGGTACAAATACCAGTGAAATGATCCCTCTTCTTTGACTATCTACATATTCCCCTGTTGTGATTTAATCCCAATCAGCAACTGAGCACCACACAGCAGCTCGCTCACCTTCCCACCCATCTGGTAGGGTGAAGGAGAGAATCGGAAAAAAAAAAGTAAAATCCATGGGTTGAGATAAAAACAGTTTAACAGGACAGTCGAGGAAGAGAAAATAACAATGATAAAAGAATATACAAAACAAGTGATGCATGATGCAATTGCTCACCACCCGCTGACCAATGCCCAGCCTGTCCCCGAGCAGCGATCGCTGCCCGCCGGCCAACTCCCCTAGTTTATATACTGAGCATGACGTCGTACAGTATGGCACAGCCCTTTGGCCAGGCTGGGTCAGCTGTCCAGGCTGTGCCCCCCCCCCCCCCCCCCAGCTTCTTGTGCACCCGGCAGAGCATGGGAAGCTGAGGAGTCCTTGACAAGTGTAAGCACTACTCAGCAACAACTAAAACATCAGTGTGTTATCAACATTATTCTCATCCTAAATCCAAACCACAGCACTATACCAGCTACTGGGAAGAAAATTAACTCTATCTCAGCCAAAATCAGGACATCCCCTTTAAATCTTTCTTCTTATTCTAATCTTTTCTTTTACTACAGTTATCCACAGTAGGAAGATATGTGAAGGTAGATTTTTTTTCTCCTTTTTTAAAGACTGTCATTCTTACGTGAAGTGTAGCAATTTAATATGAATACAAATAATGCTGTAATTGCTTTCTCTTAAATAGTGCCAAGAATTTGTGGTGTTTCATGTTGTCACTAGGTGGCGGTGTTCTGATACGGTTGGTAACTATTTAAACCATTTTAAAACCATCCTTAGTTTGGACGTGACTTTTTTTTAAAGGCTCAGGTTTTCTCCCTTTTTAGAAATTTGAGTACTTTTCAAAAGCATTCTAAAAAAAGGTGAAACTAACTTTCTGGCAAGAGACATAGGTATTCATTTTCTTAGATGATCTTTGGTATTATCAGATCTCTTCCAGGGGTGGTGTTTCTTTCTGTGGGGTGAGGATATTCACAAGGATGAATTTTGATTTAGGGCAGCTAGTCTCCCTTCGTTTCCTCATCAGTCATCTGAGAGTGATTTTTGCTTTTGTGTCAATCTTCTCTGTTGACTAATACTGAAGAAGGCATAGGTCGATCAGTGACTACAGGCTAAAGTTAACCTAATAGCTTTCAGAAACACGATCTATGTAGCTTGACTACTAGCTATTCAGGATATTCGCACTCTGCAGCTACTCTTGTAGCCAGGATCCCAGTTCTCTCTAGTTATCAGTCAGAATTCTCATCTAGTTATCTGTCAGGGGAACAAAATACTTAATAATCTGATTTTTTTCTGAATAATTTTCTGAATAGTAAGTATTATTTATATGTGACTTTGCTGTTCTGTTCCAAGCATCAGCTCCCAGATCTGAAGCCTTTGTTTAGCAGATTGAACTTTTCATTGGTCTTTGTTAATGATTTTTAAGAAATACATGTGATGTGTTAAAATTATTTCTTTAATATACTGTTGCTTACTTAGGTCAGTTGTTTCCATTTGTTGCACTTACAAATGTGCTATTTCTGAACAATAGCTATTCCCTAATTTGAAGGATCCTTCACCAGTTTTTTAATTGGACTAGCTCTCTTGCCGTCAGCTCAAAGAAAGGATGAATTGTCTTAGCGTATGGCAATTTATAGCAACACAGCTATAAGTCAGTGAGGTAATGGGGTTCTGCAAAGTATTATCTATGCATCCCCGGATGTTTTAATTCCAAGCAAGTCTGAAGATAATCCTTGAAAGCACGGTTTCAGATCAAAGAATTCTGCACTGGAAGGAGAGCCTTTTAATATGTATAGCTGACAACTCTAAGGAAGGAGTTGTACTTCCAGGCCACAAAGGTAGAGAACAAGCTAGTGTTTGTAAGTTTTCTGGGTTTTGTTTTTTGGAGTTGTTTTTTTGTTTTTTTTTTTTCTCTTAACAGTAGAGGGAAAAGTTAAACTATTACTGTAATAACTGTTCTGCACTGTCGCAAGATTCAGTAAGGTAAACTTGAAGCTGGTGAAGGAAGCATGGCATCCCATGCCTAGCTCTGTGAGTTCAATGAAATGCAGAGTTGATTTCTGGAAGTCCAGAAATCTTTTAAATTTAGAACACTTTCACTTGCTCATGGTCCTGAGGCTTTAGCCCATGGATAAAGACATCATAGTTTTATGCTGTTGTACATGAATGATCAACGTTAAAAAATATAGTTGAGAATTAGAGTTTTAGAAGGAACTTTCAAATACAAAAGTCAATGTTCTCCGAAAAAAAGAAATACAAATCTTGTTAAATTGATCATGGTGTATGTTCCCATGTGTATTTGCAGGATCAGACATGTGCTGCTCTTTGTTTAGACAACATTTGGGACCTAGCAGAGTTGTTACAAGTAGACAGTACTTGCACTGTTGAGATGATGTATATGTAAGCCCAGAGCTGCTTCAAATCCTTATGATTATAACTAGTTTCTAAGCTTGAATTTTGAACTACTTTCTCATTCTTTATTAGAGAGCCTTAAATAAGGCTCTGTAAGTGCTCTTCCAATCAGTAGTACGTAAATATTTCAGCTGTTCCTGACAGCTGTGTGTGTTTGAGAGCTGTATGATACATTAAGTGGCAGTTAGTACAGAAAATCAAATTGAGTGAATGCTTTCTTTCCTACTTACAAAAGTATTATTTGGAAAATTACGTTTTGTTATTGAGAATGTGAAATGATTAAGATAAATATAGCCAGGGAACTCTAAAAAAAATAAAAAAAATAAAAAGGAGGGAAAGAAAACTACATATATGAATAGATACACTTTTTTTTGCTCTTCAAGATAGCTATTTTTCTTAAATTTTTCTGAGAATAATTTTGGTGTAAGTTACAAGTGCTCCATCTCCTAATAAATCCAACAACTTTTGAAAAGAGGCTATCAACAGTAAACTTTTAAAACCATCCATTTGGATCTTCTTATTTTATAGAGAAGGATATTATTAAACCTTTGTAGTTTTTTGACTATACCTTGATGATTTGCCATTGTTGCTAAAACTGCACAACTTTAAAAATTGTTGTTACTTCACCAGTTTTTAAAGTAAGAAAAATGGCTTAAAAGAGGCTTTGCAAATTTTTCTTGAATAAATTTTGTGTTTTCTTTTGAACAGAACTTCTTGGTATACATAAACAGGCAACAGTAGGCTTTTTGACATTGATGGAATCTCTGAGATATTGTAAGGTAAGCCGTTTTCTGCATCATTTAAAATTTTTCTTTCATTAAGGTGTTGTGGGCTTCTTTGTCAGTATTACTAAAAGCTTCACTGTGTACAACTGGAGATATTAAAGAACTTTCAAAGTCTGTTCAGATTAAAACTGAGACTAATACTAGATTAAAACAGATATATAATAAAATCATTAAATGCATCTTACTAAGTAAATGTTGTTTGATGCTATTTAAATCAGAACTTTATTGCACCAATTTAATGTGGCTAGTTAGAAGCTTATGCTTTTACTAAAATAATGCTTAATGCAAGTTATGTAGATGGCTATAAAACTGTAAAGTCCCAAAGTGGCTTGCTATTGTGAATGTTGCAGTTTTATTTTTCTCTTTTTGTGCTATCACTGTCTTCCATTTAAAATAAAGAGCCATAACTAAAAATGGTAAAACTACTATTAAGTAAATATACTCTGAATATAATATATTCAAGACCTAAAAGTTAGTTTATGTATTTATCTGTGAACATCTGAAAGTAACTGAAGTGCAACCTAGTCCATATTGTTTCTTCCTGTTGTGACACAGAATTTCTTGATTTAAGGTTTTTATTTGAGAGATTTTGTGCTTTACAAATATAACTTTTGAAACACCATTAATACTCTTAATTTCAAAAGACTTTTTGGTTGTTCTTTGCTTCCCTTTCAATCTCTATTGAATTTCTTTAACTTAACTTAGGGTTAAAGAGGATTATGTAGTTTGCAGAACGTTGGTGTATTGACTCTAACTAACTGTCCCTTCATTTATTAAATAAATGTCAATTCTGAATTGTTTAATCCAAAACCAGCTAATAAGTCAAGTGGACTTCTACCTCATTTAGCATCCAATTATAGTATTGTTAAGCAAAGGAGTACTTGTGTGCGTGTCTCCAAGTTTGAAATAAGGGATATTGTTGATACCACTTTCTCACTGATGTCTTATTTCAGTTAATTATCATAAGCTATGTTGTTTTCCAAGTCAAACAGGAATCAGTGATCAAAATTAGAATCTAAGTATTTTACACTGTTTTGTCATTTTATTGAACATTTTGTATTAGTTTTCAGAGCAGTTGGGACTTCACTAACTGAATTGTCATTAACTTGATCACTAACTAGATGAGTTTTCTGGGTTTGCTTTGTGTTTCTGATTTTGTCATACCTTTTTAGGTTGGCTCCTATTTGAAATCTCCAAAATTTCCCATTTGGATACTTGGCAGTGAAACACACCTCACAGTCTTTTTTGCCAAGGTATGTTAGATGTGATCTTTGGTAACCTCAGGCAGATAAACACCACATAAATTCGAAGTTCAGATCTTGCTACAATGTGAGTTTCCTGTGGCTTTAATGTTAAAATGTAGTCACCAAACCTTTTAATTAAGCTTTCCCTTCAAGGCAGAGTTGTTCAAATGGTTTAATGATATCTCATAAATTTTAGAGAAGTCTTTCAGTTCTAGCTTAATTTATTGGGCTGGGGGAAGGGTAAGCTTTAGAACACCATAATTGGGATAAGTACTGTCTTAAATTTCTATAGGGCAAGAGAGATGTAAAAAGGAAATAGTTATGTGTAGGTGCCTGTTAGTAGTTTAATCTCTCTGACAGTACTTTCACAATTTTTAATCTATAACCGTAGTTTTTTGTTCTAGATGAAAAATAGATATCAGGACTGGATAATTCCTTACATTTATTCTATCAGATATGTACCGTAATCTGTGAAATGTACAAAATGCTTTTGAGATGAGTTCGCAGTTTAAAATCTTAGACCAAATTTTATGAGAAGACAATCTCTGTTTCTTTAGTTGAAGATTGTAAGTTGTTTTCCTTACTTTTTTTTTTCATTTCTGTAGAGCACTTGTTTCTGATTAAAAACATTTACTGAAACTTTAAGTGGTACTTACTAGTATATTTATTAATGCTTATTAGGAATGAACTTTCCTGTACTTAGTATCTTACAAATGAATGAATATTTTAGGTATAAATCTTGCAGATAAGTACTAGAACATATGACAAACTTAAAGGCATAATTTCTTGACCTGTTGAATTTCCATAAGGAAAACTTTGGCCTGATCTTTAAAAAGAGGATGCAAAAGCTAAGAGATTTTTATTACAAAAACAAACAAACCAACACCTACAATACATGGGAAGTTCATGTGTAGCAGTATTTCTTTACTGTTACACTTAAATGAAAAAATCCTTTACATTAATTAGTCTGTGTTGCGCATTGAATATTTTTTTGCAGATTCTGATGCAAATGCTATACTAGAACTTCCCTGATTTCCTTGTGTCTGATAAATGCTCTTCCTTCCCTACTCCATGGTAACAGAAAAATCCTTATCCTCCTTTGAATGTTTGTTTTCTGCCTTACTCTCTCCCCAAACAGTCTTTCCTAGTAAAGTTTTTTCTTATTTCAATTTTGAAATTTTATCCATGATTTTTCTCAATTATACCATCGAAGTCAGTACCTTGTATAGATAGCAGTCTGATGCAAATAGGCATAATCACTCTGTTATACAAGTCAAGTGTACCTGTCCAGAATGTTACTGCATCTTCTAATGTGTTGTGTCTACAGTGACGATTTCCAGGTAGAGATCCATTTCTAATGCTCTTTCTTTTAGGATGTTGAGGGCTATTTGCTGGGTTTAAAGTAACTGGGCATCAGCATCTGGTGCCTCCAATACACCTTGGCTCCTCTTTCTTCACTGAACTCCACTTAGGCTATGGAAAGCTTCAACTTGTGATTAATATCTTAGGAACTAAGAAGCATGAAAAGGAAGCAACACAGGCTTGGAAAAGAATTTCCTTGGAATTTTTTTGATGAAAAGAAGTAGGAGCTGAAGGTGTGTTGAAGTTCCAAGAGTTCTTGAGTATGTGCTTTGCATGTCTGACCTCACCCTTTCTAAAGTGAAGGTTGGTGAGCATTTCAGGTGGAGCAGACATGTCCGCTACAGTGGAAATATGAATTGTGTCAGCAATCCATTGTTTTATCATTTGAAGCTACATGCCAAAAACTACAGGAAGAAACTTGAATTCATTGCCAATGGTTAGTCAGCAAGTGGTTAGTGTGTGGTGTTGTCTAGATGGTGTTTGATGCTGAGTATGTAGCTTCTAGCTTGATGGTGAGTTTGATTACATGAGAAAGAAATCTTCAGAACGGAAAGAGGAAAATGGACTGTGGAGCCAAAAGCAGTGCAGATCAAGTTTGAAAAAAACAAATGCAGCCTTAAGTCTTTCAAGCTGCATATGATTTACAGGAGCCTAAACCCTTATGTTTAAATAGAAGAACATTAGGCAATTATTAAGCAGAATAGTAGTCACTTTTGTCATTAGCTGAGTAATTGGGCCTAGAAACCTAGAAAAAAGCAATCTTCCTAGGATACTTGTCACTATGGACAAGTAGTGTGGGGAAATTACGGAACGGGACAGGATCTTCATTGCTACCTCAAGGACTTTTCTTGAGCACAGGCATTCAACAAGCAAAAGGTTTTACTTAAATTCTGCATACCACCTTACTCAAAGAATTCTAATTTCTAAGGTGGACCGTATTGAGCAAAAATACTACAGCTTCTTCTGCAGATGAGTATGTAATGAAGTTGGAAAGGACATAGGAACATTTGTATTGCCTAAATAGTTAGTTCTTCAGAACTCTGATACTTATGTGTATCACAATAGAGGTGAAAAAACGTGTGTAAATAGTTCGGAGCTGGGGGGGGAGGGGGAAATGTTAGCAGGGAAATGTAATTAGTACCAGCATATTTTCTTTCTTTCAATTACAACTGTGTGTGTATAAGGCCAGAAAGTTGGTTGATGCTCAGCAATCCAAATTTAACATTTACTGAAAAAATAAGAGTGGCTATTACTCCTAGTAGTCATGGACTGTGCATTTGCAATGAGGTAGATTTTCCCTGAAAACGTGAGTATGTAGGTTCTTCATAGACAACTAAATCCAAGCAGCCATCATTTCTGCCTCTCCCGGCCCTCCCTTCCTTTCAGTGAATAAGAAAACTTTCAAATGGGCTCAGGCCAACAAAAATAAATAAGGAAGCTTTCATCTGACACACTAAGTATCCCTACATGCTCGGTCAGGTTGTGCTAAAACAAATAGACAGCATTGTAAATGTCCTCTAAAAATCAACTTTACAGTCATCTTTTTTTTTTTTTTTTTTTCATTGTAGGGAAAAGAGAGAGTGAGAAGTGGGGCAGCTCTAAATTACTTAATGTAGGAATAAGGCTGTGATGCCCTGGATCAAATGCTGTATGGTCAGATCTTGGCTATTTTTATAATACTCGTAACATAGGCAATTATGAAAAACTGAGACTATTCAGAACTTTTAGGAATGTCAGAGTGTGGTCAGACACTGTATAAAAGAATACAACAGGTTGAAGTGTTATGTGAAATATAACAAGAAACTGTTTCAGTGCAAACAATAGGAAGAACAACAGCAGGTTAATAGCTGCTTTCTAAGTACTATCTGCTGACATGCAAACTCACATGGTCTGGAAGTTTGAATTCAGACTCTTTGAAAGTGAAAAGACAGCATGGAATGAGTGTCTGTCTGGTGACTTTAGGTGACTGACACTGTCCGTGGGGACACTTCGGAACTGTGTAAGTTTTTCAAAAAATTCCTTAGTCTGTTCCCAGGTCTTGGAGCACACAGGCCACAACAGAATCGGCTATCCATTTTCAGCATTGTAGCATTTCTAGACTTGAAGAATCAGATAAGCAGAGGAAACTCCTGGCTGAGACATCTGAATAAGTTACAAATTACTGCTTTTCAAGGAAAGTGTGCCTGTTTTGCTGTGTTGGGACTGTACTTATGGTTTCAGATTACGTTTTTTTATTTTTCTAACTTTGATCACTGTAACCTGTTCTACATATTCTCAGGGCCTTTGTTCAGCATCCTTCATAGTATTGTCTCTCAGAAGAAAGAACATTCACTTTTCTTCCTAAACAATCTTTTTGATCAAAGTTCAACAGAGGGACACCTGAGCAAACACTGACACTGCTACAGGAGATCCTGAATGTGGGTCAGTGGTGTTTACCAGAACTGGGCTAAGGGGGAGAGTTATTGGGTACAACATTTAATCTCAGAACACCAACAGAGAATGTCAGTGGCCGTGAAAGAAAATAAGATGCATGTGTAAAAATTCAGCTATTACTAGTATGTGTTAACAGCTCTGGTCTCCACAAAAGTAACCTACGTATACACAAATAAATTATACTTGTCCTTTAACTTAGGAACTCTTCTACTTTGGGAATGTAGTGAAAAATACCTACATCCTTCTTTTTGGTTTTTGTTCCTATGACCAGTGAATGCAGGTAATCAGATTTTGAAAAAGTCTTTTTTTCATCAGAGAAGAAATCAAAATCAGATTTTGAAGAATTCCACTTCAGGAAATGGTTACTGCATGTGTGGTTTCAGAGTCTTTAGTTTCCATGAGAAAGTGGAATTGGTTCTGGTTGAGACAGTCTGGATATCTAGTAGAAATAATATAGATTCATGAGGCAACTGCAGAAATAACTTCTGGGCTAAAGTAGGGTTTAAATTTTCTGTGTGCTGATTAAGAGCAGGGAGACGTATGCTGCTCTGTTCTTGACAGTAGCTCTGACCTGGCTAAATCAGCAGTGAATCTTCAAATATTTCTATTAGCTGTTAATTTAAGAGCTGCTTTCTGCAGGAAGAGACCCCTTTTTAAAATGAATGTTAGAGCAGGGTGTTTCCTGTGAGATCTGTGGGCCCCCAAAGACAATTGAAGTTACTCTACTGATTGGTTTAAGTTTCATAGTGTAAATGCTATTGCTAAATTAATTTAAATTGTTCTGAATAATGCGGTAGTTCATAGGGGTTGCTTTGTCCAAACAAGTTGCCTAGCAGAAACGCCAAGTCTCTTGAAAATAATGGTCTCATAGTTGGCAGGGGGCACCTCAAAATAAAATACTTCTGTAAGGTATCTACCCTATTCTAGCTTTGCAAGATCACAGAGCATAATTGTGAAACCTTATTCTGCTCTTTGTGGGTCTACTCAAATTTTACTTTCCCATGAATTTGTTCCTTATACAGAAGTGTATTTCTCTCTATGAACAGACACTTCCAGGCAGTTTCTTTGTTTATTGTTTGTTTGGGAGGTTTTCTATGGGGAAACTTGTGCTTTTTTCATTCACGTAAGTGATTTTCACACCAGCATTTATACAAGTAACTTACAGATTTTGTCTAAACTTTTCATTGTAGTAAAATAGACTTTATTTGTGATGCAACAGTGTATGGTGCCATATTTGTTTCTAATGAGACAAGTTCATGACATCAATTTACCCAAAGTCATGGTGGCTTTATTTTCTCTAAAGATAACAATCTGGAGCACTGTCATTTATGAAGTCTGTATTTCTATGTCTCTTTTTTTTCATTAGAAATGTAATTTTGGCTTTAAGTGAAGGTAGATTTTGTGAGAAACTTCGACCGTCATACAATTTTTGGCTTTGCTCAGGAGAAACATTTCTGTCTCCTTTTATTTTCCTGTTTCCCACACTGCTGGAATGAGCAGCCCACTGTGATAGCTGCAAGGAAAAATCGGATCTCTCTGTCTCCTCTTAGGTTTTGATGGTCTGTACTTCAACTGTACTAAAAGTATTTTTAAATAGTGGAGAAACAGAAGCTGCTCAGAGTGGTTATACCAGCTTTCTACAGGACATGTTCTTCTTCATGTCTTACACAAGGTTTGGGAAAGAAGAAAACATTGTGAAGAAGCCAAGTATGCCCTCTCCAATCCAATTCTGATTTTGCCACCTCCCTGACATCCTTTCAGGCCTACAAAGAGTCTTGGAGAGCTCTGGACTTCCAAGAAGTGCAGAGATACGGAGAGGACAGCAGAAAGTTTGAGTGGGAAGATTGAGGTGTACGTGTCTATGGTAGGCAGGTGGGACTGACCTGCAGAGCTAGAAGGTTAGGACTCATACATCATTGTGCCGTAAGACATCCAGTAATAGGTGTTACAGAGGCCAAATCATATTCTAATGCAGTAGACAGGAAACACTGTGATTACGACATACATTTTTACATCCTAAATCAAAGAGAATCAGGAGACTATACTAAAGTTTTCAGGATTTTAGTGGGCTTGACTTGGATTTTCTGATTTTAGGGTTGGTGATACAGGATCATCATTCCATCTTCCAGAGTCAGGTAGGACTCTAGTTACTCAGGATTTTTGGATCTTTCAGGTATTATTAGAAGGATGGAGCGTGATCTGAGTCCCTGCCACACAATTATAAAGAGGCTTTGAAATGGAGATCCAGCTATACAGATTTTATTTTTTTTAGCCTGGTACAGTAACTAAAAATGTGGAGCTAGGAAGCCATAATCATGGTATCTAAGGTCACGTGATTGACTTTTATCAAGACTGGAGTACAATAATATATCCACATATGTTGAGGAAATTGCACGTGAAAAGTATTAAAGAGCATTCTGAGTGATCTTCCAGTTCCTGAGGTTGGGTGGTAAAGAAGTTGATGTCTTTGAACACTGGAGAAATGAATCTTTGGGCAGTGGTAGGCATTTTGACAATTTGTGGCAAAAACTCTGAAGTGAGAACATTCAGGAATTAGGTCAAAGTCCTGTAATGCTTGTATTGCTCTTGTCAGAAGTGCTGTGCATCCCATAATAATGAGTAGCAATTATGAGGCTTTACTGCTCAGATCATAAAGACGTGACGCAGTCATGAGGTTTTGCATTATTTGTTCTTAGAGTTGAGACATACAAACTGTAAATGTAGAGGTCATTAAACTGAGAGACGTAAGACTCTGAATGGTAATCTAACCAAGTATTTGGGATTTACCATCCTAAAAGAATTGTGTTCACTGTGTTTACCCCAATTCTCTTGACTAATTTCAACCATTTAGTCATATCTAGATGTTCTCTAAAGTTTTAGAAAATGTTTAACGTTCATCCCATTATATACAGCTTTCACGATGATCATTTAAGGACATTGTTCATGGTTGGCTGATACAGACCATGAAATGTAATTGTATATGCCCCTAAGCAAATAAGCAAATTACTTCCTTTTGGGAAAAGACTTTTCATCCATCTGTTTTCTTTCAGAGGGGGAGGTTCAGTTTTTATATATGAAGTAGTTGAGACTAGGGCTGCTTAGACGATATCACTTTTCATGTGTTTGTTTGAGTTGTTCCAGTTTTTGTGTCACTGAATTCTTTCTCCTGAAATGTTACATGTTTTGATACTGGTTTGTGCTGAGATAGATGAGAGAATGACTTTGTACTGACTCCTTGCACGCTGTTTCCAAGCCTAGAGGAAAACTTGTAAAATGAGGCAGGAGAAGTAGTTCTAGCAGTTCCGATGGGAACTGTTGATCTAGCAAAATCTAGATCGAAAAATTGAAAATAAAACAACCACTTGTTGCATGAGATGCCCTTTGAAACGAAGGAAGGAAGGAAGGAAGGAGGGATGAAAGAAGGAAGGAAAGAAAGCCAGTGCAATGAAGAGAACCTTTTCTAGATCCACTAATGAAAACTGAAGGAATTTTCCATGAACTGCTAAGCTCTCAATGTATTGTAGGAGCACTTCCGAATTGGAAAACTTACAAAGACAATATGCTTATGTAATGACCATGAATATCACATTAACCATTTATAGAAAAATTGTATTCCTTAATCATTTCAAGTCTATTTTAAATACAATTAGGAAGAAAAGTAATTCTAGTAGTCATGTATTTATTCAGTTTTCCAACTTCCTAGTTCCCTTCAAAGCATATGCTCGGTTTACTTTCTGCTTGCTGAGTTTGCATTTCAGTTGGTTAAGAAACAAACTTTTGTGTGATTTTTAAAGATTGGCAGTAGGCTATGGGAACGTATTTGAGTCTAATGTGCAGTCCTCGCCATGAAACAATATTTTGACTATAATTTCAATGATCCATTGTTTCTGAAAGTTAGTTAGCTATATTTTTAATGGAATAGATTGTAGAGGTGAATATGTAAAGCACCTGTTGTGAAAAATGCACAAAGCGGTATAGAAATGGTGGCGCGTTTACTGTCCGTTTGTAGGCGGCGCAGTCCTGAGGAGTATTTTTTCCTTTTCCTCACATTAGAATGAATGGCTTTCATACGTAAACTGCAATTGGGGACTGGAAGGTAATGGACTGGGTCCTATCCCATACAAATACTTATTAGCATCTAGAAGGATTTATAGCCTCCTGTTTCAGGAAGGAGGGTATGAGCAACATCTAGTTTGTATGTACGTTGGCCTATCAAACGAAAGGCTGATTTTTTAAAGAAACACATTGTAGTTTTTTCTTTCTTTTTTGTAGTATATGCAGAGTGGCTTGCAAATAGTAAATGCATCAAAGACATTGCTAAATGCAACTGTATAATTTATAAGTCATTGTATCAAGTAAATTCTGAAAGTCAACATACCTCATAGAAACAAGGGCTGAGAACATTATTGTATCATTCTGTATCCCTTTTAGGTGTGAAACCAATGTTGGTTCCAGCTATATTTGGTACAATAGTGAAGATATTGGCCCTGAGTCATCACGTGACGGGTAGATACTCTGTTTTTCAAATTTGGAGGAATAAGCATCCTGGCTCATTATTAAAATATGATGAATAAATTGATAGAGTTTTTAATAGTATTGCAGTTTTTAAATATCAATCAAATTTATATTTACAGAAACATGTTGCATAAAAAATTGGTATTCCTAATTCCAAATCAAGTGAAAAAAAAAATGCTGATGGCTTTTTCCTCCATCATTTGCTTCTTCCACTAGTCAAGTGCCCTGGCCTTTCCGTGTACAAGTCCTACTCAATTCTGCCACAATTATCACTTTAGTTCCATTTTCAGCTATATTAAATAGTGAAGTATTGTTTATGCTGTTGCTCAGATAGCAATGCATTGGGATACAACCATCCAGTGAGTACTGACCTGAAGTTTTCTTAAACACACCTTTTTTAATATAATGTGCTCTTGTATGTTGCATTACTTCTTTTTTTTTTTTTTTTTTCTGCTGGTCACACAGGATAGCCACCTCACTCAATGCATTAACATTTACCAGTTGCTGTCTTGATTCTGCATTTGGCACATGCTACGTTTGCAGGTATTCCAGTTTGCTGGTAATGTTCTGAAATTAGGTGTTGTTTATATATATGTCTTTGCATAATTTATTTACAGACCCCTTCCTTCTGTTCGGTCATTGCTACTGAATATTATACAGTACAACTTAGAATCCTTCCCGTGTGTGATGGCTTCCAGTTTGCATATGCATTAATGGTTAGCTCATGGTAGATCTTGGCCTGAAAAATACAATTCTGCTTCAAAAGCCCTTTTCTCATTTGGATGTTTATATCTTGACTTTTTAGTGTTCAAAATGATTTTACGCTTTAGCTTTCTGCATGTATTTGAATATTTTTCAAATTTCCCCAAAATAATAAAACTAACCTTTCTAATTTGAGTACTCTTGATAGTGGAACACCCTAATCAATTCATAGTTCATTTAGTATTTGTGGGAGGGGAGAGGCATAAACTTCTCTTTTATTCCCTTAAAGACCTTCTAAAATCTTAGCCCAAAAGCTTTGACTTCGATAAATTTAGTGCGCTTTCATTTCCTGCTGGTTTACAAACCATTGAATAGTATGCAAACAATTAGAATATATTAGCTTTCTTAATAGTTAATCTGGCATCAAGTGAAGAATGGAAAGAAGAGTGTTAGTTTCACACAGTAGAATACTCCTTTCCAGAAAGTATATAAATGCAATGGTATACTCCAGTGTTCACATCAGGTTTTGGCATGACTGTCTTTATGAAAGAAATAAGGCAGAGGTAAAAGATGCTGCTCTAGTCATAAGATGCAGCCTCAGCACATGGAGGAGGAAAAAAAAGCTGAGTTTAGTTTCCACGCTTTTTCAACAAGTAAATATGCGTGATTGTCAAAGTTTCTGAACCGATGCAGGTCAGTAAATAAAACAATTTAGGACAGCAAATGGTATATTCATAGTTGGGGGTTATCTTAATGGAATCATTCCAGAAATGGCATTTTAAAAGAGAAATTTTATTGAGTCCTTTCCACACAGAATTCTCTTTCTAACCCATTGTCTTCCAAAATATGCAATTTAATATGCTTGTAGTATCACAATGAAGAAACATGACGGGTAAGTAGAATGAACAACTTCTCCCCATATTCCATGTATCCTTATATGAGGTAATAGGTAGAAATCGTAACCTGTCATAGTGCCAGGCTCATGCCATCCATTCTTTGCTCTACAAGCCACCTTCCTTTTTTATTTTCTCTTATCTTCTAAGTACAGCCTACTAACTGCAGAAATTGTTTACCAGGTAATGACATTGGGAATATTATTTTACCCATTTTCAGTGAGACTTAGAATTGGAAATCTAGCATTCACTACGTGACCGAATGGCAGTTCCAGAATTAGTGTATGAACTGATGGTATGCCCATCATGTCTTCTGTTTGAGAAAATGAATCTATGTGAATGGCTGTTAATCTGTGCTCGCCTGTTATAAATATATGTTCTAGATTGATTCCTCAGATTCTTTCCTCCCCTTAGAATTTTTCTTCCTGAAAAATGTCCTGAAGTCATAAATGTCTTACAGAGCTTATGAAATAGTTTTAAATGTAGTTACTGAATGCCTATTAAAGATATTTTAAAGTAAAGTTTTCTTGGGCTAAACAGCAAGGAAATTATTTTGTGGCCATTTTCGTTCTCTCTGCATTTTTCTTTTTCCCCAAAATGTCTGAAGACCAGATGTTCTTTCTGAGCAGGGCACCATGTATCCTTGGGAAGTGGAAGATGGCATTTTTTTATTCTCTGTTCAGCCTGCTTTATTCCCATGTTCCCAAACCCTACTGGGATAGATGCAGGGAACTAGAAACACTAAACGAGACTGCCAACATGACAACATATGCTTTAATAATAAAAATATTCTTTAAAATAGTAACAGTTGTAGTCTTGTTCTGAAACCTATGCCAAACTCTGCTTTTTGCAAAACTCCCCAACTGCCTAATTAACATGTGACAGGACAGACTGAACTTGTGTAGAGAGTCTGTATGTTTCCAGGAGACTTTAGGTAAGTTTATAAATGGCAAGAACCTGGTTGATATCAGTTTGGGTTTTAGCTGTTGTTTGATCCACAAAACCTTAATGCATGTGACAGCTGTTGAATCCCTGGGAACATTAGAGCGAATCCATATACAGCATCTGATTTCATCCTTTACAAGTACAATCACAAATACCCTTAGCAATCCATTTCTAACCGCTTTTTGAGAAGCATTGAAAATTGAGGTTTTCATCCCTTAATTGTCTCCTCTCATACTGATGGCAGCTTTGTTGTGTACAGAATAACATCTTTGACCTCTTTTGATAAGGCAGCTCTACTTTCAGGTTAGGATATGTGAATGAATTAATTGAAAGTCTAAATGTGGAAGGAGGAAAAAATACAAAAAAAGGGGGGGGAGGGGACTGTCTATGGTGGAGGAAGCTTTTAGCTCTTCCTCGCAGAGGTGAAGCATGTTTAGTGATATTTAAGACCTTACCTTAATTTCACCCCTTATAGAACATCAGAATTCACATTTGATTAGCTATCTGAATAATATATTTGTTTGTTTCTAAAATGGAAGTAACCTCATTTCAGTATTTAAGTGCATTTTTTCCAGTGTTGGTTTGTTTTACATAAGAAGGGTATGAAATATATTAATATATTTTCTCGTTTAAATTTGTATTATAGGGAGTCCAATGCTATTTTGGTCGACTGATTGATAGTTTAGGGACTCTTTATATGCATATACATTTATTTATGTACTTTAAAAATAACTGTTTTGTGTTACAGAGGGGTGCCAAAGTTGTCAGTCTAAGACCTGAATAAGTTAAAGATGCTTTGGTATGGAAATACTGAGACAGTGTGGATGTGCTTAGAAAAAAAGTTCAGTGACTGCCTCTGCATAGTTAAGAAAATGAATGTAATTGGTGTGACGTGAGATGGGCTTTACTGTATAATACAGCTTTAAGGAGAAAAATATCACAAGTTTTGTATTAATTAAAGGAATAAACGTACTGTGTTTCATAGAAGCTGATTGCACTATTCTGCTACTACTGGAATTAGCTACCTGAAATACCAATTTCAAATATGAACACAAAAGGCAATACTGTTTCTATAATATGTGAAAATGTGTAAAGTTTGTGAATACTTAGTATTTTCTCCATACGTTTATCAACGCATGTGTGTATAAGGATTCCCTAAAATACTACTTAACAGTACAAAATAACAGTGGACTACATGGCATTATTAATATATTGTTTTCATAATTACTTCATAGAACTCATACATTTCACATGTAAAGCCATAAGATATTACTGTTAGAATAATTAACCAGGCTAATAATTGTCCTCTAGAAACATTTTTGTCATATTTGAGTTATAAAATAATTAATCTGGTCCATTTTCAAAAACATTTCATCATTCTGGACTGAAGCAAACCAGAGCGTTTTCATCATCCCAAGAGAGAATTATATGGTTTAAGTGGGAAACTGAACACTTGAAGCTGGTTTCCAACATTAAGTGCAGCTTTCAGTACTGTGAGAACTGTATTTAGGAAGATTTGACTTTCTGCAGTACATCTTCACTGGCTTTGAACTCTGCTATCAAATGTTCCTGTCGTACTTGTTCATTTCCCACCTCCTTGTTGTAACTGCCAAATAGAGTTAGTACGTTAATCCTCGCCACAGGTTGTATAGCAAACGCTTCATGTCTATAGGCTGAAATACTATTAGATACAGAAATAGTATTTAACACAGATATTATTTTTTTAAGTAGAAAAAAAGTAGCATGATAATAGCAGCTACCATTCATCTTGAGTGAATTATTTTGTAAAGTTTTTGGAAGTCAGAAACCATGGAATTTGCCCACTTCCAGTGTGGTTCCTCTTAGGAATAAAGTTTGGCGTTTGTATAGCACTGTATTCTGTCCTCCAAAAAAAAAAAAAAGATATCCGAATATGGCAGACAACAGGTAATTTGAAAAGCTGCCCTTTCAGATTAAACTTGTGACTGGAGGGTAATATGTAATTTAGTAATTAGATAAGAATTCCAGTAAACTCGATTTTGCTGACTCTTGGTCTGTAATTCCAGTAATGTATTTTTGCTTTCAAAACAAAGACTTTGTTGTGTGATGATGAGCAAAACAAGTTAGTAACTGTGAATAAAAAAAAGACTATATACCTGATCTTTATTGTTTTACAGTAATCTCTTGTAATCTGTCCTTGAAAGCAGGGAGCATGGTGAAGAAGCTCTTAATTTTTTTATGTGTCAGCAAGTTAATTGTTGCCGCCTTGTAATGTTTTGAACTAAACCACCAACATGTGTGACAATGTAACTGTTAAGCATGTATTCACTGTAGTTTGAGTTTCTCTTATTTTTGAAAAACTGCGATGCTTTGGCTTTTTTTTGTTGGCTGTCTCATTAAACCATCCTCTCCCACAGGAATGGAGCATATATTGTGGTTTCCATAACTTAGCTGAGTGCATATTAAAAGCCCTGCTTTCCAGATGGATAGGCTGACAGTGTGCTTGCTGTAGATTTCTGTTATTAATTCATGCTCTTCGGTTTGTGTTTGCTTTTCCTCCACAGCCTCACCCCACCCCTAGATCAAGTAGACTCTGGGTAGTATGGGTGAAGGTGAAAAAGGATTTGAAGTAGTTGTCCATATCTAACTTTCCATTCTGCCCTCTTGAGAACTCTTCTGTTTGCAGTACCAGCAAGGTACTGCAGGTACTGCAGAGTAAATGCAATCCTTTTACTCACAAGGCAGAGTGCAGCTAGAGCCATTTTGCTTCCTTTCAGCCACCTTGTTGAAACAAATGCTTACCGTGAATGTTTCTTCTTCACCACCACCTCTACCCCTTGATGAACACTTTCAGATAAACTGTCATCTTTTGCTGGTCTGAATTACAAGGCCTGTATTTTATTTTCTGACGCGGAATAAGGACTCTGCTATCTTGGGGGTGGCATGCTTCCTTTTGTGTCTTTTCCCTCTCTCGTTCAAGGAGAGGATTTTCTTTTGGCTTTTTCTGAATCCCAGATAGACCTAAAGCCCCTCTTTAAGGCTGAGGAGGATATGATCTTTGACACCTGCCATTCTGAAGTGGAAACAGTCGTGGCTGCAGAGCTCTTGTATAGTGACAGCTAAGTCAAGGACATTTCCTTCAGTTCCTCCGTTTACAGCTCTCAAGCAGGAAAATCTTTTACTCCTTCAAGTATTCTGTGTGTATTTTCCAGTTGTGTGACATTTTTTAATGCCTTCTCTCATAGAAGATAATATGCCACAGAGCAATCTCATATTCCACCAGCCAGCACAAGAAAAGCATTGTAAGCAGGCTGTAGAAGATAATTCCATCACTGCAACAACTACGGGCAGTGGCCCTTCCAAACTATTGGAGCGGGTGATGTCCCTGAACACAAATGGGAGTCTTGAACTAGTCTTCATTGGCCGTCCCTCTGTTCAGAGCCAGACTGGTAGTCTTTCAAACTACATTTATGTCAAATAACATCAAATGCTTTACTATGGACTTTACAGGTGAGGGTTCTAGGATTTGATTTGCTTTGTTGCCACAGCATAATTCTCCAACCCTGCCCCTTTCAGGGACCCTTCACAATAGTTTGCCTAAATTGACAGTAGATGCTATGTTGGTGAGTATTTTTACAACCAGTAACTGTGTACCTCAGCAATCTCAACATCTATTCAGTGGTGCCTAAGAGGAAACAAGATCTATGGCCTTTGCATACCTGTTCAGTTCTTTGTATGATGGTAATAACGGCCTCCCGTTTCAGATCTTAGAGACTCTTCCTCTTTCCTTGATTTGATAATTAGCTCCTAGGAAGACCTACAAGAAAGCTGTTATTTAATTTCAAGCAATGCCCAGGTTCTGTCTAATCTTCTCAATCTCAATGAGAATCAACAACTAAATTTTATATCACTTCAAGACTTTGAACCTGTTTTTACTTCTGTAGTGAGGATAGCTTTCCTGCTTGTGAACTGATATCAGTCTATGTTAAATTTCATTCTTCTGTTCACTTCCTAGCCAGTCTCTGCAAGTAAAACAGTATCTGACACCTTTAGGACACATAACCTCATTTGTATAAGCGGTGCTACGTATGACACTTCTGCTCCTTGCCTCCAAATAAAGCTGCATTCAGTCTATTCTCCCTCAGTTAAGTGGGTTGTTATTTCTCAGGCTGTAAAGGCCATTTCATCAGTTCTGGCTTTGGTAGCAAGATCCCTTCACCATTTGCTGAAGAAACCTTTTTTGTGTCTCTCTGTCCTCCAGGGTACTGACATTGGATGTGGCTTTTGTGCATCTGGAGATTCGTTGCAAATGGATTACAGCCACAGGAGGAACTGAAGCTTCACATTCTTATTTTAGAGCACTACCCAGTTTGAAATGCATTCTGGTCATGTGTGAAAGACCTGTGCATCCAAATGATAATGATACAGTTACATAGTACATCAGTAAGATTGTGTGAAATGTCTTTTCTCTTTCAAAAGATAATCTCCAAAAGAACCTTACTGACATTTAAAATCAAATGTCTTTTTGAACCAACTCCACAGTGAGATTAAGTGAATGACATTCTTGCCTCTACAACATGCATCAGGTGTTTCTTGGGTAGTCTCACAGTATTAAGATTGATCCGAGTTTTATCTTTTTACTTCCCATACTGTTAAAAACTGCCACTTCTTTCTTAGTTGTGTTTCTCATGGCATGCGTGGTTGAAGAGACAGATATTGTATATCACCCAGTTTAACTTGTCCCTTGAATCCCACTCAGAGTAAAACAGAACAGGACCTCAGTGGTTTTGACATTGTTGGGGCAGTTTTGTTATCAGGACCTCAGTAAGCTGACCAGAGTCCCCACCATTACATTTGGACCAGGAGCAGTGGTTAAACTATCTGATCCCTCCAGACTCCGAAATCTTCACAACACCGGATTGTGGATGGCTGTCATTGGATGAGGACTTCTGTTCCTCTCCAGCATGAATGACAGGAATGTGTAGACTCTTTTCCACCCACCTAAGTGGATCAAAATTTCATCTTAGTTTGCCCGGCAATCTGTTCCTTCCACATCAACTGCAATTATTTTTGAATATCCACTTCAGTTGAGTGAAGAGATAAGTGAAAGTCTATACTGAGTCAGCCCATTATTCTGCTCTTTATTGGACCTATGCTTTTACCCAAATGATTTTTGGATTTCTGGTCTGGTCTCTTCCTGCCACCTCCCTCCCCACCATCTGTCAGAACTGTCTGTGCCTTCACCAACTGTTTTGCCATCTCTGAGGCCCCCAAGACTGATGTGAACCTTAATAAAGCAATGTTCTTTGATAAAAATCTAAGGTTGCTTCCCTGGGTAGTTAGTGAAACAGTACCACTACTTCAAGTCATGTTAATTCTCCTATGAGGAAAGCCTGAAAGAGCTGTGTTGTTCAGCCTGGAGAAGGCTGCAGGGAGACCTTATTGCAGCCTTTCAATACTTAAAGGGGGCCTACAAGAAAGACGGAGATAGTCTTTTTAGCAAGGTCTGATGTGACAGAACAAGGAGTAATGGTTTTAAACTAGAGGATGGTAGATTTAGACTAAACACAAGGAAAAAATTTTTCACGATGAGGGTGGTGAAACACCGGAACAGGTTGCCCAGAGAGGTGGTAGATGCCCCGTCCTTGGAAACATTCAAGGTCAGGTTGGATGGGGCTCTGAGCTACCTGCTGTAGTTGTAGATGTCCCTGCCCATTGCAGGGGGGTTGGACTAGATGACCTTTAAAGGTCCCTTCCATCCCAAAGCATTCTGTGATTCTATGATTCTAATTTAAAACTACATATGGAAGCGCTTGTAAGTCAAAGCATGTTATGTCAGAGCAGGCCATCTGAAGCCGGTCTTCCAGCAGCTTGTCTCTTAGACCCTTTCTTAAATTTTTTTTTACTCTTCCCATTTCTGTCTTACACCTCTCTTTCTCTCTCTCCCATACATACAAATACCTGCTATAGTAACCCACCACTTGTCTCCTGCGATGGTCCACCCAACAACAGCCAGGTGTGCAGTCACAAGTCTGGGCTTGTGCCTGTGGTGGTAGAACGGTTGTCCACCCATTGCCAAGCACAGCGGTTCACAGCAGGGTTCTGCCTTCCCTCGGTGGGCACACAAACCTGTACGGTTCCTCCCTCCCTGGCTTCCAGTTTCAACAACCAGTCGTGAGACTCCATTCCCTCTGTCAAATAAAATTGAAATTGGGCAGTGGATTCAGAAGTCAGCTAGAGAGATGGGAATCGGTTTCAGGGATCCCATCAACCTTGTTTTCTTAGGAAACCATTTTGGAAAAGTTGCTGGCTTGAAAGCCACTGATTATAGCATTGAAAAATACACATTTTTCTCTGTAATTCAAGACTGGATTAAATAATCTTCATTCTTGCAGATCTGATTAAATTATGGCAAGTTAAATCGTTGATAAATTATCAGTGTTTCTATATTGTCTTTAGGCAACTTTTTAAGAAGAAAGTTAGTACTACAATACGTAGTTCTTCCACGCATGACTCAACAGTGGTAGCGTAGAACTGTAAAGCAGTCCATATGTGAACACATTTCGTTTTCAAGGGCAACCGGTCTTTCAGGGTGAGATCTTTGTAAAAATTCATAGCCAGGATGTCAGGGTAGCTTAGCCATTATGTTCTGCTTTTGATTTGTAGAATTAAAACTTCTGGAATGTTTTCATTAAAACTTACAAAGAGTATTTTTTGCCTCTGAGAGTAAACACGGGATCTTAAAATAACTGGTACTACTGATGAGAATAACTTTTCAAAGTAATAGAAAATGACTTGTTTGTGTATCACAAGAGCCAACAAGTGAAACATGATTTTTGGGACATGTTGTACTTAGTATTGGAAATAATTATTATAATTAACTGTTGATGGGATTCCCGTATTTGGAACTTTCAATGCATGGGATACATCAAAATAACAATTCATAAGGCTGGGGTGGGGGATATATTTTGGCACATATATTGAAATATCAGCTTGGGCAGCTGAAGTACATTTTTGTTAGATGTTTGTCACGTTTTCAGCTTTGCTGCCTGAAGGAGGTATGTTATGCTTTTTTTTTCCCCGAGATACAAATATTTGGACTAGTTGAACTTTTAAAGTTTTCTGGATACTGGAAATGAATGACATGCTAAGATAGGGGGTGCATGGGATTTGTATATACAGGATTAAAATCTTGCATTTTTAACTATGTATAGCATAACAGTCTCAGTGAAAGGTTAGAATTATTTAGAAGATAAGAGGGGGTGGTTTTTTTGGTCACCTCTCCAAGGCAGGTATTTTTTTCTAAGTTTCTTTGTGAAATGATTTCCTTAGAGCATCAGTAAATCACATTTAATGAATAAAAAGCATTAATATGTAATAATTGGGAGGCTTTACCATATTTAAAAGTTCAGTCGAAAGACATGGAGAATTTTCAGTATTGAGTAACGCATTCAGTGACTTATTCTCTAAGTTCTTCCCATGTACACATGCACTGAAATAATTAAGGACCTGGAAGATTAAAATGCCAACAGGAATGCACACTATTTGCAATTGGACTATCAAAAAAAGTTGTTGGTAGTTGCAGGAGGCTTATTTTTTAAAATCTGTTTTGGGTCACATGAAACTGTGGAAACTACTACATTAACAAGATAATTTGGGGAGAGGGAGGACAATGCAAATGATTGATAGTCTTTATTCTTGGATTGCATTAAGATTTTGCAGAAAGAACTGCATACTCGTAAACCAAAGTAGAACTATGTAGTTTGCATTTGAAATAATGTGTCTGTGCAGTTGAAAGGTACTTTGCTGATATCCTTCCAAACCAAGGAAATTTTAAGAGTTCTCCCCTGTTACACTGCATCCATAAGCTGCTAATTCATTAATAAGAACTTACCATAAAAATATCCCCTCTTTAGAGTTAAATTCTGAACATAGAAATCACTGGTCATTGTGTCGTTAATAAGCTCTGTGTACTACAGCATCATCTATTTTAAACTGAGAACTAATTGCAATAGTGTACTGTAATTCACTGATAGTGAAATCTGCTCCTGCTTAATATGTTTTGTAATACTGACCCCCAAAAATGAAACTTTTCCAATTCTGGAGTATTCCAAATTATTTAAGAGTTGGTCACATACTATCAAATTTTACAGTGTATGTATAGAATAGAACAGAATAGGCTATTTCAGTTGGAAGGGACCTACAATGATCATCTAGTCCAACTGCCTGACCAAATCAGGGCTGACCAAGTTAAAGCGTGTTATTAAGGGCATTGTCCGAATGCCTCTTAAACACTGACAGGCTTGAGGCATCGACCTCCTCTCTAGGAAGCCTGTTCCAGTGTTTGACCACCCTCTCGGTAAAGGAATGCTTCCTAATCTCCAGTCTAGACCTCCCCTGGTGCAGCTTTGAACCATTCCCACGTGTCCTATCGCTGGATACCAGGGAGAAGAGCTCAGCACCTCCCTCTCCACTTCCCCTCCTCAGGAAGCCGTAGAGAGCAATGAGGTCGCCCCTCAGCCTCCTTTTCTCCAAACTAGACAAGGCCAAAGTCCTTAGCCGCTCCTCATAGAACATGCCTTCCAGCCTTTTCACCAGCTTTGTTGCCCTCCTCTGGGTGCCCTCAAGGACCTTCACATCCTTCTTCAATTGTGGGGCCCAGAACTGCACACAGTACTCAAGGTGAGGCTGCACCAATGCTGAATACGGTGGGATAATCACCTCTTCTGACCAGCTGGTTATACTGGGTTTGATGCACCCGAGGATGCGGTTTGCCCTCTTGGCTGCCAGGGCACACTGCTGACTCATATTGAGCCTGCTGTCGACCAGCACCCCCAGATCCCTTTCTGCAGGGCTGCTCTCCAGCCACTGCTCTCCCAATTTATACCTGTGCCCTATTACTCCGTCCTAGGTGCAGAATCTGGCAATTGGGCTTGTTAAATTTCATCCTATTAATCATAACCCAATGCTCCAACCTATCTAGATCCCTCTGCAAGGCCTCCTGACCCTCAAGACAGTCCCAGTTTGGTATCATCAGCAAACTTGCTAATGGTGCATTCAACTCCTGCGTCCAGATCATTGATAAACATATTGAACAGAACTGGCCCTAGAAGTGAGCCCTGAGGAACACTGCTGGTGACCAGTCGCCAGCCAAATGTAGCCCCATTCACTACAACCCTTTGAGCTCTGCCTTTCAGCCAGTTCTTCACCCAGCGCACCATGAACCTGCTCATCCCACAGTTGGACAACTTGTCCAGAAGGATGCTCTGAGGGACGGTATCAAAAGCCTTACTAAAATCCAGAAAAACTACACCCACCGCCTTCCCTTCATCCACTAGGCGGGTGACCTTATCATAGAAGGATATCAGATTAGTTAAACAGGGCTTTCCCTTTGTGAACCCATGTTGACTGTGCTTGATGATGGCGTTACCTTATACAATCACCTAAGTGCTACCCATTAAAACAGAGTATATACTCAACAACTGCCATCTTCATACATTGTTCGGCATCATTAAACTAATTGTGTTGAGCTGTAGATGTCATTAAAGCAGTATGATCCCTTTATCTGCAAAGTACTTTAAAAAAAGTTTAGAACATATGTAAATATGAAGATACACTGTTAAAGTATTGATTTTCTGGAAGTGTTCTAGTTGTGATTCATATATAAAATCACTGGAATATTTTTCATTAAATAGTGGTTTTGTTCCAAATTAGTCATATTTATGGATCCTTATAATTACATTATTATGATACTGAATTAACAGAAAAATCTAGGGTTTATATTTCCAGTATATTAAGCAAGCAATTTACAAGTTGCTCTCATATGAGAGACTAGAAGGACAAAGGGACTTCTCCCAAATTAGTTTCTTCTGTACGCTTTCTCACTTGGAGTACTCGGGTGCGGGGTGATGGGAGAAGTCACATAGTTTGGGAGGCACAGAGTTCTAGCTTATCTGCAGGCAGGCCTGCTTCTGACCTAAGGATGGGCTCTGCAGTCCAGACACAGCCAAAGGTGGCACTTGTGCTGCAAGAGAGGCAGTAGGCTGCAGCCAGAAGTAATTTAGTCTTGGTAAGTCTATTGTGTCTGAGGAACTAGGAGAATTCCAGCAGACATGATTCACCAGATCCATCTACACTAGTGATTTAGCATGTTGGAGAACTTCTTTTTGGTGCAAATTTGCGTTGCATCTGTACTTGGAATCCTGCTGCATGCAATTAAGTGTCCAAGAGATGTGCTGAAAGCTGTGTCTCTCCTGGTGGGGCCAACACTTGACGTTGCACACTGGGAGGCCTTTTGGAGTGCCTCGCCTGCAGAGTGGACACAAGAGCTTACAGCAGCTGGCTCTGCTTCTGCATAATGTGCTTCTAGGGCTGATGTTTGGCACAAACTTCATTGCCAGTGAAGATGTGATGTGGATACCCCTTAATACATCACAACAAATTGAACCCAAATCCTTCCCACCATGCATGGCATTGCTTGGTAATGTAGATGTTTGCATTGTGCTCCAGTGGCAATGGAGTAGCCCTTAGGAGTGAAAGTATAATGGGCCGTGTGTGTGTATATATATATATTTATATACATATAAAATGAGAAAGTATATCTAGAGCCTTGGAAGACAGGGCAGATGTCTCCTCCCAACTTTTTGTCTAGTACAATCCTGTATAAAGCCAAAGACTTGTCTCTCCTGTATGTGGAAATGAGGGGAGCTCTGTAACCCCCACTGTATGCTCCTTGTGCCAGTAATGGCTGTATCATTCATGTGTTCAAAGTAAAACTGTTGCCTGTTATTTTTAAGTGTATGTTGTGTTCCATGTTATCCCTGTTTGTGTGTCCTAGGCAGTTGGCTTTCATTCAGGAAAGCTTTTAAGTATATGCTGGATGCCATTAGGTGTATACTTAGAATTCTTGACTGATTTGGAGTCAGCTGTTAAGAGAAACTGGTTAAGAGTGGAATTTTGGTCAAATGTATGATTTGTTTCTGTTCTTTTCCTGAAGCAGTTTTCTTAATCTGGTAAAAGAACAGTAGGTCACTGTGCATCTTTTAATTCTACATTTTCTGATTTCTTTTCTGTGCCTTCCTTCAAATGAAGTAATACCGACTTGTACAGTTTAGACCAAAGTTCACTGTTGGCACATGCAGGTATAATGAGAGGATATTAATGAGATTTTCTCTTTCAAGAAAATCTAAGTCATCTTCAGAAAGCAAATTTGAAATGAACTAGAAATCAAAAGATGATGTATACTTTATGAAACAGTTTAAGGTAACGTTTTGATTTGTAACAAATCAATTTACTTAATACAATATGAACAAAAGCATGTTTCCCAGGGTTTCATGTTATTCAGAGTAATGTCAATGCTGCTGTTTCTGGGGGTTTGTGTTTGCTGTTCACAGCGCAGCAGGTAACATTACATTTCACTTTGAAGAAAAACTATAGAGGGAATATTGTGAAATGCAGAGTTCACCTCTGAGCAAGTTTTTAATTTCCCTTTTTACGTGAAAAACAACATAGGTGATCAGAAATTTGCAAGAGGAGATGTAGGATTTAAGTACTCCTAGCGAGCAGGTTTTGGAACTCTGTTTTGGAGTTTCATGTTCTATTTGAACATGAAGTCTTTGTATCTTTTTAAACTAAAGGGTGTCTTGAATGGGTGCGTTTCTTACCCTTTATGCCACCTCTCATTTCTCATGAATACCTTATCATTTTCACTTTTTTTATAATAATGTTTTTGGCATAAAACCAGAGGGATATGCTTCTTGCTGGTTTTACGATAGGGGATAGACATGTGCCTCTCCACATATGTTTTGGAAAGCATGACTGTATTTGAGATTTAAAAAGTTGTGGATAAATAAAAGCATTGCAATAGCTACTATTGAAATCATACTTTTTCGTGCAGCTAACAAATTTGTGTATTGTGCCATTCTGTGAAATGGACTTCGAAACATTCTCTCACAGCTTTCTATCTAAATAATTTTTATATGTTTCAATGTATGCATAGTACGCTTACTAAATTTCACTGGTACAGGGATATGTATTTTCAGATATAAAGAATGATACTATAAATCTAAACCTCCACATAATACGTGTAGTCTCCAAGTAGCTTTTGTGCCACAACAGCTGCATGAAAAGACTTACATAAAATTTGTCTAGAAGTTTGTGGAATAATCTTTAACATATTTCTTGATCGTTTTACGTCACTATCAGCAATATTGCCAAATTACCGTAATTTTTCTTTTGTATTTAAATTTTCATTAACTTAAGGTCCAAACCTGTGTAGTATGGCTAAATATTTCCTTAGTAATCTGTACCTTAATTAAGAATATTCTGAATGTTTTCTTCTTTTTTTTTCTTTCTTCCCTTTTTCTTTTTTCCTTTTTTTTCTTTTTTTCTTTTTTTCTTTTTTTTTTTTTCTTTTTTTTTTTCTCTAAGGATATGGCCCTTGTTGCTCCTGAAGCGCCTTCAGAACAAGCTAGAAGGGTTTTCCAGACATACGACCCTGAGGGTAAGGGCTGTATTTCTTGCTGAAATAAAATTTCATAATCGAAATGTTCTTATTCAGTAGAGACAAATTCCAAATAGTAATGAATACTGCATTGTGTAGGGAATCTCTTCAAAAATAGGACCATTACTTTCTAAAATTTGTTCCAAATACTGCACTTTCAAATCCATTGTCCTTTCCAGGGTAATATGCTGTTTACACCTGAGCTGATTAGGAGAGGAATGAAATACTTAGTACTTAAGACAAGAAATTTTCAATACAGTAGTCAATCTACAAGTGACATGAAGAAATTCCCTGAGAATTCTGTAGTAAGGGAAGCTGAGTACAACATTGCGCAGTAGGAAGTAGAGTTCTTAGAGCGTAAGCTTTTTAACCTTGTAATGTTGTTTGTAATTAACATAAAGCTTGAATATAGTTTGATTTCTCTTATTTTACATTTTTATAAAATAACTGATCTGCTATGCATTCTTCATGAAATTTCGTTCTTGAATGTATGTGGCATACACTGAAAATTTTCTTAGGTTTTGGAAAACAGAGGATGTCTAACATTCAGGTATTATTTTAACTAATCAAAAGGGAAAAAATGTACAGTTATTATCCCATGGTATCAAATGGAGATTACTATAGAGAGACTGAATTCTTAGCAAGCTTCTAAGTGTATGAATGATAAACCCACAGTTTCTATATTGCACTCCTCATTTATTTTAAAGTGGGAGAGAAGTGTTTGAAAACTATGTTCCTTCTAGAACCCCACCATTTGTTTGCAAATCTTAGAGATAAAGATATGCAGTATTTGTATTTTTGAATAAAATTTGTGCTCCTGGAAAGCATTTTGTTTCTTTTCCTAATGAGAAGCTTTGCTACTTCTTCAGATAATGGTTTTATACCTGACACTCTGCTAGAAGATGTAATGAAGGCTCTGGACCTTGTTTCAGATCCTGAATAGTAAGTATAATAAAATTTAAATACTACAGAAGTATCAATTAACCACATATGAATTATAATTTAGGATTTTTTTTTCTGTATTCAATTAATCACATATCAGTTATAATTTAGAGTTGTTTTCTAAATTTTTTCCTAGCTTGCCTAAATTTTTTCCTGGCACAGAATGTTATTTTGAAGTGTTTAAGTCAGCTTTAAATTAAATGGGAGGAATTAAAATTAAAATGTCTCTAACTTTGGTAGTGATAACTAGAAGCCAAAAAACCCCTCAAACCTACTGCATTACTATATATTGAGGAGATAGTCGTGAATATATTTCTGTATGCTAATAAGGGTGAAACTGTGACAAAAGATCCAAACAACCAAGGTACTCAGAGGCAGATGAACATTGGATTACCGCTGGATCTATCCGCAGAGTTTGAAGCTGAAACTGCGTCACTTACACTTTTGTTTCCACTAACACTCAGTACCTTGTAGTGTTTATAATTGTCATTTGTTTCCAGAAATGACACCTTGATTCCTAGGATTAGAGATAAAACTATCAAATGAAAAAGGTAATTTATGGTAGATCTTATGTGGACAGACAGGACTAATATTCAGTAGCAGCAGTTCACATTCGGTGTCAAAGCTTACCACCTTTTGCCACTAAATGCTTAACCCAGAAAGGAGAGCAATGTGCTTGAACCTTTTTACATCTCCAAAAGATGGCTCTGCTCTTTCGTAAGCATATGGTCTAGTTTATCGGGGTCTAAATCAGTTGTTCCTGTAGAATGGCTGTGGAGACTGCCAGTTTACTTAGCACAGCCATCTGAAATTTGATTGTTGCCATCTTCTGTCCTTTCAAATGTTACAAAGTACAACAAAGCTTACTGAGCTGTTCGCTGTGGAGAATAGGAGTGAAAACTGAAATCAAAAGACACCCGGGAAACTAAAACCAAAGAAAACACAAGACAAAAAGGCTAGCGTTCATATCATGTCAATAAATGGTGAAATCTGCAAGAGTTTTTTTTAAAGGAGAAAAAACAAAAAGGCCGTAGTTTAATAGGTCTGAGAAGCTTTCTTTTGGCCTTTTTGTTCTGCTGCCTCAATAAATCTGCAGAAATCCTCTTTCTGCATTCAGCAGTTTTTCCATTTGGCTGTTTGGCCTTCAGGGTGTTTGTGGCATAGCCCTGGCCTACTTTGTTGTGCATACCACAACAAATATAAATTGATGTAGGAAGAGCCAGTCAGAAGGCCTTGTATTGAAAAGCCATGATCAAACCATGGAATATTCAGTCTTGCAACATCTCTTCTTAAATAAAAATGTTGTCTAATATTACTGTCTTGAGGACCTACTCTGTTTTGGTTCTAGATGTCCTGTCTACTTAATGTGGAACACAAGTATAAATAACACATTTCAAATTCCATGTAGGCTTTTCTGTTTTTTTTTTTTTTGTTATTATTTGTTTTGGTTTTAAGTAAAATTAAAGGCATTGCTTCCAAGTGTACTATTTACATTTTTTAGTTCAAGAACTAAATGGAAATTCTTTGTGGTCATCTAATCCAAGGCTTTAAGCTTCTCAGAATCTCAAGATGAATAACGGGTCAGAACTGCTTAAAGAATTATAGGGGGGAAAACTCTGTAGAACAGACGTGAATTAACAAGGTGGATTGGCCATTGCAGTACCGAATGCCATTGCATGTGATTTTGGTAGAATTTTCTAGTCTTTCAGTAAACACATCTGAGAACCCAGCTGTCTTGTTTGCTTTGTCCATTCGTTTCTAAAAACCATCTGATACTCTTTAGGGCACCGATTTGAGTACATCTGTCAGTCTAGGTTTAGCTGGTTTAAAACATTTTCTCCTGTCTGTCTGTTTGACCAGTGCTGGCAGCTCTTGTCCCCACACACTTCTCAGCCATAACAGTACCAAGGCCCTCAGCATCATCACCCCAGCATTCATAACCTCTTCAGTTAAGGTGCTAGACTTTGCACCGAAGTGACTGAAGCACATACGCACACGTGTTTTGGTAGCTCTGCTGTAATATCAGTAGCATTGAGCAGCATTAGCTGTTTGCTGAATGAAAAAGCCTCAGTTGAAACATACAGCAATCATTTTTTATTAAATCTCCCCTCCTGCTTAATTGATTTAATTTTGGACACTGCCCATACTTAAAAACTTAGTATAGCTCTGCATTTTTAAACAGTTCTTGTATTTCATTACTGAGTATGTAGCTTGCTTTAATTTTATTACATAATTCTAAATGCATTTTCAAAATTATGTTTACTTAAATCTGCCTTAGTTCTGTTTCCAAACATAATGTTTTTAGAACTCTGTTACAGCATTTCAAGAATTTGAGCAGGTTTCAGACAGCTACTGAAATATCTTAGATTCTGTACTTTGAGAGCAGCAAGAATGAGCAACAGAAGGATTAAAGTCCAGTATCTTGCAAATCCTCAGTTGTAGTTTCACTTGAGTAGTGAAAAAAATTTTTTTTTAGATATTAAATTAACATAGTTCATAGGATATCACATTCAGTTTTATGAATTTTAAAATTCCTCCTCCAAGGGCCTTAACAGAGGCACTCTCTTAAGAATTGCATAATGTATTCTCTGTGTGTTGAGGCAGAAACAAAAAGAAGCCAAATAATTTACTACTAGTACTACGTTAGGACCAAGAAAGGAAGCTACTTAAAAATGAAGACACATAAGTGCAACAATAATCTAAAAGAGCTTAGAAAGACACCTGCCCGCAGCCCCCGACAAAAGAGACCTAGGTGGTTATCAGGTGGCAGGTTCAAAACAGGAGATACGTATTCCCAGAATCCATAGTTTAATTTTAATTTTGTGAGCGGAGTTTATTAAATGCCACAAGTGTATATGGGTTCAAAGCCAATTAGGCACATGCATGGAAAGAAAAAATATATATCTTTGTGTTTTAGATACTGCCTCTCACTGAAGATGTCTTTGAGCAGCAGACTGCTGGAAATGGGGAGGGTAAACTAAGGATATCACTGTATGTTTGCCCTGTTGTAATCGTAAGCATCCACTGCTGACCAATGTCAGAAACAGGATACTGGGCAAGACGCTCTGTTGGTTTGACCCAATGAGGACATTCTTGTGTACGGTACAACTTATAACTTAGGCGAAAAGACAGGCAGATGCAAATAAATGTTTAAGCGATCTGATGCCTGTAGAAATATATTGCTTAACTAGAAATATAAAGTTAAAATTGACATTCATTTGTAGTGACCTGAAATGATACCATATTCATGCAGGAAGGCTTTCAGATTAGTATTGTTAATATTTTCATTATTTATTGGTTTTGGCTTCTTTGATACCAAGGATGTGATGTAAATAAGAAATGTATCTGTTAATTTTATTTCAGTGTACTTAGAAAATCTTGGAGGCTTTTCAAATGTCCATTTAAAAACAGGTTGTTTGGCAGTTACGGAGCCGTATTTAAAAGATGACTGGTTTGTGTATCTAAGTTGAAGAATGCTTACAAGACAGCAAAATGCCTTTTGGGCTGTAAACCTGGTTTTAGATTATATGGCTTTCAAATTATTTTACCAAATACGGTGGTCCTACAGAATTATCACTTCTTTAATTTAAAATAACAGATTACTTTTATTTAAAAATAACCGTGTTTTGGCAACTTGCATGCCATTCTGGTGCAGTTGTCACTTAACAATTAAAAATAGAATAGTATTGCTATACTTGGCAGCCAGTACTGTGGTAGCACAGCATAACTTAGTCATGGAAGAATACAAATGTCTTACTCATACTTTTATATTCAATGTTTTTGTCATAGTGTAAACCTCATGAAGACCAAATTAGACCCAGAAGGACTGGGCATCATATTACTGGGTCCCTTTCTGCAAGAATTTTTCCCTGAGCAGGTAACCAACATAGCTTTATTGCTGCAGAGCATTGTCTATTCAGCTTGGCTTTGAGATTCATTAAACACTTCCATCAATATCACAGAGCTATTTTTAATAATAAGTATTGCATTCGTTTGACACAGCTGACCAGCAAATAACTTCTTGTATTACACAACAAACTGTAGACTTCCATTTTGCATAAGGTGTCCATGATTTTGTCAGCTTTATGCTGGAAAGAAACTCCATTGTAGTGACAAGTTCTAAAATTAACTCCAGGAAATATATAATCATTTTGCATAAGAAATTGAACTGGTTTCCTACTCAAAAAGTTCATCTCAGTTTGGTTTCTCTGAGAATAAATGACCATACTGTTTTTATCAATATTACAAATGTCTGCTGTAATTGCTAGCAAATGGGAAAAGGTTACAAACATATTTAAAACTATTTTAATGTATCTCTCTAATAATGTAAAATTTTTGACAGTTTAACAAAAAGTCATGATGGAGTTATGTTTAGCATATGTGGAAGTCAGTATCTGCCAGGGTAATGGAAAATTATTTTCAAACTCTCAGTCTGTTCCCTATATTCATGAAGACAGCACCACCACCGAGAAGCGTGTGTTAACCTAGCACTGCCGTCCTCTTCTCCCTTTGCCCTGGGTCACATTTTCCTGCCCTCATGCTGCCTCCCTCCTGCCACCAGGAGCCTCTTTGTACAGATAGGTGGTAAACCAGAACAGGGAACTGCTCCAGCTGAGAGCTCTCTTTGCAGGTTTGTGGAGGTTTGTTCTACGTCCATGCAAATGCTTGTATTGGCCAAAGAGAGAGGGTTTCCCCAGTGACAGAAAGATAGGCTGGTGAGGCAAGAGAGGGACTGAGAGGAGTACTTCTGTGGAGGCTTTTTGGCTTAACATGTCATTGAAACTATATGGCTTAATTTTTACAACCAAGAAATGTGAAACTAGTCTTTTTAAAATGCCTTCAGCAAGCCTCTTTTGGTTAAGGGTTGTGCAGCACTGTTTGGGTGTAGTATTCTGTACTATGAAACAATCTGGTCATTCAGAAGACACTAGAACTGCGCTGCTAAAGATGGTGGGGACTGAACACATCATTAAGAGACGATTCATCATCTGGAGAAAAAAGAAGGCGTTAGAGTGTTCATTTTCTCCGGATTTACAGAATTACATCTGCATTGTGTATTTGCCAACTGTTTCTTCTTCCTTTCATTTGTATATCCAGAAGTGGAAATATCGTTACAGTTGAATGTAATTTAATCTTATTTCTTGCAATTATATTACACTTGCAAATCTGGAAGACTCCACTGCTTAATTTTAGGTCCCAGATGCTAAGAATGAAGTTCAGAAAGGCAAAGCACATCCTCCATAATTGGCTGCGCGTAAACCATCCCGTACTGTGGGCAATAGGTAGAAAAGAGCCATCGTGTGGGGCTGCTGCCTCTGTTGCCTATCGCTGAAGGGCATCATTGGCTGAAGGGCAGCCGGAGAAGGGGGCATAGTGGAATCATGGGCAGATCCCCACCTTAGTCACCTAGAGAGTTGCCGGAGGAACTCTTTCCCTGCTGTAAAGTTGGAGCCCTCAAGTCAATGCCTGTCTGTCAAGTACTAATTCCCTGCTGCACGTCGTTCCCCACCACTCAGCTTTGCCTGTGCTGTTGAACCTTTGCTGGCTCCAGTACAAAACATGGGAAGTGTTACTGCCTTACGGGTCCAGGCTGAACAATCGGCACATTTTGGACTGGGACCTGCCAGGACCAGTTACTGAATGAATGCTGAGGGTACGGATATGTTGTCCAATCTGTCTGTGCTCTGTGGATCGGATAGACACCTCGTTCGGAATTCAGACACCCCCATATTGACACCTCGGTCAGAATTCTTTCTGAAAGTGAAATTCTGCAGAAATGAAGATGAATTTTTTTCTTTACAATACTGTGAGCAAATAGGAGATGCCAGTGATGGCTGGAATTGTTGATGTTCCCCTTTACACAATATTTGAACACTTACCTAGTGCTCAGGAGATCCAGATTCGATTCCTTCTTTGCTGAGAATATTCAAACCCCCATTCTTACTCTCCTAGAAAGTACTAAACTCCACCTCAAAAGCAAGAGGGGATCTCAGCTTTCCTTTTCAAAGCTCTTGGCTTAGAAGAAAAATATTCAAAGATCATTCAGCCTGAGAGAGAGCAAGCCTGACTCATTAGTGCTTGGGGCAGTCAGCTGGAGAGGAGGATTCCTGAATTCCCCAGTAGCCCCTTTTTTGGGGACACAATTACTGCACAAAATTCTTAACATCCATGGGACAGGAACTGGAAAGCAGCACTTCTTTTCCTTCAGGGTGAGCATTCCTTCCTCAGGGAAAAGAACAAGTGTCCACTTTGCTTCCCAGCAAAGCTTGGTTTTATTCATCTCTGTGAAGCAACTTCTGTAAGCAGAGTTACCACTTACCTTCCTTTTTGCCACCCTCCCTCCACTGAATAGCCTGGGTTGCTGTGAGAGACCCATACAGAGATAAGGTTTTTGAATCGTTTAAGAGGAGAAAAATGATCGAGGGCTTTTTGTAATCTGATGGATGTACTGTAACCTGAGCAGATTTCTTCTCATTCCAGCCTTTACCTCCATGTACTTAAAAAAGGGATAAGCTTTTGTTTGGAGCCTGGCCCACTAGGCGTAGAAGAGATGACATTACACCTGATATGTGGTTCCTGATTCAGTGAAATGCAAAGCTCTTCAGTCCTTTTAGGACTAAAGCATTTAAACACCTGGAGTGGTAAAGGTTGACAACTGCAGTACATCTGCTGTTAGGCCTCAGCTGAGCAGGTGTCTTCACGGGTAGTTTACAGTTAGGCAGGCACGGGCATAAATAGCTTTTTAGCTCTCAGATGGAGGGTTGGAGATTGGATCTGGGCATAAATAGCTTTTTAGCTCTCAGATGGAGGGTTGGAGATTGGATCTGGTCCTTAGTAAATATTTAACTTGGTAGCATCCAAACAGTCATAAATGTGGCTACTACATAAGGTGCCTGACTTGAAAAATTAGGAAAGTTTCTACATGCTCAGTGCTGAAGTTGTAGCTTGAAGTGTCCAGAGGAGCACAGAAAATCATGACTTGCTCTTGGGGGCGTTACCCATTAATTTACTGACCTCTTTTTATTACTTCTGATGAGAAAGGTAAAATGAATAAAATCTTCAAGATGATGTCACCTGAAAGAAATCGTACTTTTTTACAATTTCCGTGAGTCTTCCTGTTTAAATGCATCTGTCTAGTTGTAAAGAGAAGGGACTGGCAAGGAACAGTGTATATGTTACATGAAATTAACTGTCTTCTTTCTACTAGGACTCCAGGGTTTCAGAGTCATTCACTGTTTACCATTACAATGGACTGAAGCAATCTAACTATAATGAAAAGGTAAGACTTCAGAAACATAAATCTAGCCTTAATAACAATTAGCATGCAGAACTGACTCCCTGTGTTAAATTGTAAAACTGACGATAGAGGCAAAATACTTGAACTTGAAATGGACTTTTTACAAAACTGTTATTTCGATAATTTTCTTCCAAAATTGTATATTTGGAATTGGAAACTGCTCTGTGCTCCTGATCATATTTTACACACACACGACCCAGTGTACTGGATTCGCTGGCTAGGCCGCATCTCTTAAGGCTTATCCATGAGAGGTGAGATCTGAACTGTAAAAGACAATGGAGATGCAACACAGACAAACTGCAACTTCTGTAAGTAACCCTACACCTACGTTGAGATGTTTGGAATTTTTTGTGAAATATTTTAGTACTCCAGACCTGCATCAAAAATCAGTATTTTTTGGAACCACTTAGTGGGGGACAAAAATGACCTGTTTCATTTTCAGCTTTCTTGGAAGGAGGGGTATACACAACACAGCATGACTGCTTCTAAGTTGGTTCCTGAACTAGCATTTAGGGTAAGAGAGTATAAGGCATTAATAGACAGAGGGAACAAAAATAACTTCAAGTAAGAAGACTCTTCGATAAAATGTATATACTCAGTCTTCGGAATAGCTTGGGGTTCAGTCCTTAAAACTACCCCTGTGAAATCTCCAGCAGTTTTGTACCCAAAATGTAGGCAAAAGCGTTCAAAGATGCATTAATCTTTACTTTTGAACATGTATACATAATGAAGAATATTTAAACAAATTGTTGTTGTCAAAGGATTCTGCTTATAGCATTTCAAGTATTGTTTTATGAATAGAGCTGATTTGCAACAGAAGTTCCATGTTACGGAAAACTAGTTCCATAAAGTTAAGTCTAAGGAACACTCTCCTTATAAAAATAACAATATCAAACTTTGCAACTGCAACAGTAGTAGAAGATCTATTGTCACAGAATTTTTGCATTGCATTTCCTCGATTATTTTTTTTCCCAGTTTTGGCCTTTACTGTCTATTGAAGTAAACAGTCAAATGAATATGGCCTGATCAGAATTTTCAGGCACTTGAGTCTAAGAGATTAAGTTTTTTCGATTTCATACCTCATTTCATTAAAAAAAAGTATATAAAACTTCATGGATTTGATATTTGTAGTAAAAAAAAAGTATCATAACAAATCCTCTTGTAACCTGGTGAAAATAATCACCTCATATTAGAGTTTTTAAACAAACATAGGCTGACATAATTGGATGTATTTTGACAGGTCATGTACGTAGAAGGCACAGCAGTTGTTATGGGTTTTGAGGAACCAATGCTACAGACTGACGACACTCCTGTAAAACGCTGCTTGCAAACCAAATGGCCATATATAGAACTACTCTGGACCACAGATCGATCTCCTTCTTTAAACTGATACGTTGCGCATAAACAACATACTACTATCGATGCTTGAATGGGGATAGAAGAGTTGGTATTTGCTTGGAAAGTGGTATACTTTGACTGTGTGGAGTTATACACTGGTATCATTGAGGAATTGTAAATAATGATTAGAAACACTTTTTCAGTGTTAATTGGAATATTTAATTTTTTAATCAGATTGATTTCTATTATAATAGTTTGTCTTTTTTGGCCACTGTAGTACTGTTAATGTGAGTTATCCTAAAAAAAAAAAAAAAGCCTACATACAAAGTCTTAACATTATTTTGCCATCTCATGAAGATTTGAAAAATGTCTGATATTGCAGACTCTGCGTATTAGATGTCACATCTTTAAAACATAAAACATATTCAGCTTCCTCTGAATCATATAGGCATGTTTTATTATTTAAATTATATTGGCTTACATTACAGTACCATAATGTGTGGACTAGACTGGCCTTTGCACTGGATATGTTTTGATAAGTTTAAATTTTTTGCAATTTTTCCTAAAATCTAATTTTACCTAAAGAGCTTGCACAATGTGACATAAATATGATACAGTTTTAGGAACATTAAGTATAATTCATAAATACTCTTTCTTGGCAGTTGTATATTACTGTGGCTTAGTTATCGGGCATGTTAAAGGTGAACACAAGATCTGAGGAAAAACAGATGTATTAATATTTATTTGAATTTGTATAAAAGAAATGTAAAAACATCGGAAAGAATTTCTTGTTCTATAATCTCTAACCTGTTCAAACTTATAATATTGCCAAATACCTCTTCTCAATTTGTCCAAACAGCAGTGTAAGCCAGCGTTACTGTATGTGTTAATGCATGAGAACATCTGTTATTACATTATTATATTCCTTTATTTATTATCAACTTGTTAGCCCTAAAATAAAATCTTTTCCTTGGATCATGATGTATTGTTTTAAGTTTGCTTTTAATTCAACTTGTTTTACTGCCTCTCTAAGACGATGAAAAAGGACCGTGGGTGTAGAAATGTCAGGTTTCAAGTTGAACACATCTCAGGAAAAAAACAACAAAAGATCATTTATTGCATCTTAACTGTGATTGCAGAGCCTATGCTATTACCAGCAGGGCTGAATTTCGCATTCGGAATTATTTACTTTTAAAAAATTTATTTTCATGTGTGCATAGCAATATGACTCTAGAATGATCATCATGCAGGAAAACAAACTGATTTGGTCAAAAATGAGGTATGTGGTGTGGGGGAGAAACCCTTGTTGGAGAATTTGCACTGTAAAGCAGGTAGTAGTGGTGGAAAGAGAACATCCTTTGCATGCCCCTTTGCAGATACATCCTCTGCAAGACTGTACAATAGATCTGTTAGATTTGCATCTGGAAATGGATGAACAGTAGAGTTCTGTGGTGGGTTGGGCTTGGTTGGCTGCCAGATGCCCACCCAGCCGCTCTCTCACTCCCTCTCCTCAGCAAGACAGGGGGGAGAAAATAGATGAAAAAGCTTATCTTGTCAAGATAAGGACAGGGAGATTGCTCACCAATTATCGTCATATGAAAAGCAGACTCCAAATTTAATTTATTGCCAATTAAAAATAGAGATAGTGAGAAACAAAACCAAAACTAAACCCACCTTCTCCCCCATGCCACTTCTTCCCAGGCTCAGCTTCAATCCCAGCTCTTCTACCTCCTCCCCACCGAGCGGGGCAGCGGGATGGGGAATGAGGGCTGTGCTCAGTTCATAACAGTTCATCTCTGCCACTCCTTCCTCCTCACACCGTTCCTCTGCTCCAGTGTGGGGTCCCACCCACGGCAGACAGTCCTTCACAAACTTCTCCAGAGTGGGTCCCTTCCACAGGGGAAGTCCTTCAGGAACAGACTGCTCCCGCATGGGTCCCCCGCGGGCAACAGTTCTTGCCAGAAAACCTGCAGGGGAATCTGCTCCGGTGCCTGGAGCACCTCCTCCCCTTCCTTCTTCACTGACCTTGGTGTCTGCAGGGCTGTTTCTCTCACATTTTCTCACTCCTCTCTCCCAGCCACCACACAGCATTTTTTACCTTTTCTTAAATATGTTACCACAGAGACACCACCAGCTTTGCTGACAGGCTCGGCTTTGGTCCATCATGGAGCCAGCTGGACCTGGCTCTGTGAACACTGGGACAGCTCCTGGTGACGTCTTCTCACAGAGGCCACTGCTGCAGCCCTGTCCCCTCCCAACTACCAAACAAGTTCAATCAGGACTCGTTTAAAAACCTAACTTCGGAAATCACCACAACCATTCCTTATTGCAGGACCGACAGCAGCGTATCTTACCTCTTTTTGAGATTTCTTTTTCTGAAAAAAATAATTCCTTTGCAGATGACAATAATTTGAAAGATTCCTTAATTCGTCTTATCTGACTCACTTTACTTAGAACACAAGTATTCCATCTTGCTGTGTGGGGCTGATGCTAAAAGAGCTGTGCAACAGTAGTATTGCTACTCAAAAGTATATAGATAATTAATTAAGAGAATCTGCTTTCATCTGGGCTGCCTGGCAAGTCTGAAACTTTACTTTTCCTGAAGTGCTCAGGCTTGATAGGTATTTGCTTTAGCTGGCTTAAGATAAATGTCTTTAGGCAGATTTGCACTGACGTCTTGGAAGGTGACAATTCACTTCTCTTGCTCTTTCTCCTGGATTCTGGTGTCTGTCTTGGCTTGTGCCAGAGCATCTCACAACAGAGTTTGCACTGAATCGTAGCTTGAATCTGTTAGAATAAACAGCCTTTTTCTAGTCCACTGTCAGATACAATTTATGTTCTGTCTCACAGAAGAAAAATGTAGAAGCCCAGCTGATGTGAGATCTATACATAAGCATTTGTCTGGATTAAACCTTCTGCTGTACTCTAGAGGAATTTAGCTGATGCTCAGTGTGGTATAAGAACCCATATTCCTGCATCTTTGTTTTTCCTTCATACTGCCCAGTTGTTGGAGGCCTGGCTTCTGGTTTACTTCACAGATTTCTGGACTACAGAGGCTAAGGAACAGTGCTTAATGGAACTTAGCCAGCCCATCTGAGAGCCTCAGCCAAGTGAGCCTTTCTGTCCTTTCCTCCCTGATGGACAAGATGGGAGAGATTCTGACGTTACGGAAATTCACCTTCTGTCCCCCTAAGAGTGTGGTTGTTTAGAAGGCAGACTTGTAATATGTGGGACATTAACGTCTGGCACTTTTGATTTCCTTCCATAGAAAAATGACCAGAAACTTACATAATTTTTACAGCTTGTTCTGCTCTAAGTGCCAAATATATAGGCTACATATGTGTGTTTATATATATATATATGTATACATTACAGTTGGCTAACTGAGGCTTAGTCGATACGTAATACCAGAGCACTCTATGGGATTAAATACATGCTTTAACTAACCAGACCAAATCGATAATGCTAACTGTAAGAAATCATGTGAACTAAATATGCAATTAAATGATATTTTGATTAATACTCTAGGTGAACGATTTTTTACATATCGCACAGTGGTTCAATTTTAATTGCCAAGGAAAGGTCAGTATCTTCTGGGAGACAACTGGTGTCCTAGCTGGCAACGTGGTACAGGCAACGGGCCATTGGAGGGTCGGTCCAGAAAACGGGGTTCTCCCGCCCATGTCTCAAAGCCCTTTGAGACAGAAAATTGTTCAGCTACGTATTGGTGTCTCTTTGCTCTAAATTCACTTTCATAACAAAGAGATGAGAAGAAAAAGAGGTCCTGGGGTCAACTACTGGTTGAATGGTAAAAGAGAAATTATTTCCTCTTCAATGGGTACCGAAGCTTGCAGTTAAATGCACTAAACAAATTATCTAAATAAATAACGGAGAGACTACTTCCAGTGCCTCGTATTAGCCCAGGTGAGTTATACTTGAAGGCTTAAGGCTAACAAATATATTTTTGCTTTGGTAAAGCCTGAGCTGTTCAAGGTAAGCAGCCAGTATAAATCCAAATGAAAATATCCTTGTTTAAGCCACATGAAGACCCCTTTAAAACAGGGAATCACTTAAGTACTTGCAGTGCACTTTGTCTTTTGAATACTTCTGTTGAAGTTCTTGGCTTTATCTTTCAGACAGTTATAATTTCTGCTTATCTGATCCATCTGTATGCTTTTTTATTCTCTCTTCTCTTCTTTGTGAGGATGAATTTAGGGCAAAGGAGTCCAAGATGGGCCTGGATGGAGCAGGCAAGTGACGTGGGAGTAAAATTCATTAGGGTAGTGAAACGGCTATGCCTACACAACAGTTCGTGAGCAGCAACAAGAACCCCCATCAGTGCAATGCATGCCGTGCTGCATTTGCTGTCCAACCAGATGACTGTCTACAGACAGTTCCTCCGGGTACTCCTGATGGCACGCAAAGCTGCTCAGCGTATCAGGCCTGCTCTGGAGAGCACCTTCAGGCTCCGTTGTGGGTTTGCTGAGTATTGTGCTGCGGGTCTGCTGACCGCAGTAGCCTGGGAGATGCAGCACAAACACCGAGTGCATTCACAGCCTCCCCTGCAACGTCCCTACTGTTCCATCCCTGGAGGTCTCGCACACTAAGCAGCCAGTCTGTGCTTTCACAAAGGTGGTAGATTGGCTCATTAGACTCTGGTTTACATTGATTTTATGTGACTGAACAAGTTAATACTTATAAATGAAGAAAAAATAGCGTTTCTGAGAGATCTCTTGAAAAGAAACATTTTTTTCACAGGCTCTAAGTTTAGGTTGCCAGAAGACTTAGTCTGCTCACTCTCAAATTAGCTTCAATGCTTTTCACGTATTAATTACTTCTGCTAATATTTTTAACTCAGACATCGTTCACAGAGGTAAGGTTCAAAACTGAATGCTGAACATCCTTTGTTGACACATCATCCTGAATTCAGATCCCACCAACTAGCATTCAGAGGAAGAAGAAACAAGGTCTCGTAGTAGTAAAGTTATTATTCTAAGGGAATCTAGCAAACCTTTAAGCAGAGCTTAATGAGTTTGCTAATTCTTAATTGAATGGGACACAGGCAAAAATTGTCAGGCTTTTTATTCCCAAATGGAGGAGAGCATCAGTACATAGATGAAAAGCACAGAAATGAGCCCCATAATGAACCAGGCCACTTCACTGCTCTCAGACTTGTAGACTGGCTAAAAGTCATCCTTTTCACTTAGAAGGGACAAGCAGGTGCTCAGATTCAGAAGCTGTCAATAAGAAGGCTGATGATAAGAAATTCATGCTCCTTGCAGAGCATGGTCACATCCTCATTTTATCCTCTTGCTTTGCAACAGGATAATCAATACAAAATACTGTCTATGTAATGGCTCCAATTACAATTCAGGAGAAGGCTTCCTGCCTACAGAAACAAAAGTAGGAAACAGCTAAGAGAAAAGGTAAGCTTTCCTACGGGAATTGGACACTTAGGCTTCTGTACTGCCATGTTTTGAAAAGATTTAACAGTAAAATTGTCATTAATTTTGACAAGATTTATGTTAAAATCCCATATGATTCTTCGAAATACTTATCCTTCCTCTGCTAGCAGGTAGATTTCTAAATAATGCCATAAAAAAGACTAAAGCTTTCATAACAGAGCCTTCTATGAAATACTAATATTTAAGTTTTGCTTTGACAAAACCTTCCATAGAAGATTTGGCTGATCTATTTTTAAGATTGGAAAGACCATAATGACATATTAACCTCACCAACTGCACATAATATAAGCTGTAGAAATCCACACCATGAATCTTGTATTTTTCTGTATAAATTATTTGGTTCCACATCTGACCTTCTAGTTATTCTGTAGGGTAGATAATGACTTTTGGACTTTTGGCTAAATGTTCTTGTAAAAGCTCTCTGTCCTGGCTCCAGGTCAGGTTATAGAAGCTAATAAAACATTTTAGTTCAATATTCAAAGCAGCTAATTTATTGGGCCATGGGTATGCTAAAGACCAAACTTCAGTCTACCAACAACTGGGGCAGCTGCTTACCTCTTGAGCAGTGCAGATCACAACATCCAGTCTAAAGTCTGAGGAAACCAAGATCTGGAATAAGCTTCCAGTGATCAGAACAGGTCCAGGTTATTTAGGGAAACACTCCAAATCCTTTGAAAATGAAAAGATTGTTCATTGCTCTCTCTGAATTTATTTGGAATATCCTATGTTGATGTCTCTCTTCTTTATATGGAAAAAAAAATTTAAAAGGAAAAGGGTAAGGGGAGGGAAACTGCTGTATGTTAACACCTGGGGGGTAAGAGGTTCTTGAAAGAGATTTCCTTCTTTTCATTCTGCCCTGCTCTCCATACAGGTTTTAGCACTGACAGCCATTTGAAGCGCTTTTTTCCTTTTTTAAATTTAGTTCAAAGCAACCAGGTTAGGTGGTATTTCAAACCAAAAGACAGGTAAAAGGGGAGCACATGACAACCGCCTATATTCTTGCTACGCCTCTTCTGCTTTTTGTTTGCATGACCACCACCTATCTCCAGCTGTGCTAATTACTGAATTTTAACTCTGTTTTGGATAGATCTGTACACGATGGATACAGCATCAGAATGTGCTGCCTTCTCACTCCCTGAGTGCCACAGGTCTGGTGTGCCATGTGAGCAGTTCTCCGAGCCCCAGCGACTTCACTTACGATGCTCAGCACTGCAACTGACTGCTGTTGTGCTAAATAAGAGCAAGGCATTATCATCATTATTTAGCATAAGGCAACACAACATTCAAATGCCTTCAGCTGCCTTAAAACTGTATGACTTTTACGAGTAGGCGTTAACCCTACAAGTCATTGAAGTACTGCTGAATTTATTACTGGTGCTTAGATCTCTAAGAGACACTTGTTCAATGTAAAATCACAAAATAATGTTAAGGGTGATGTTTCAGTAATAGCAGTAATAGCAAGAGTAAAGCCAATTGTAAGGCGTGCAGATTTAAGGAATATTACAAGCCTGTGGGGACAGCTAAGGGTCACACAGTTAATGCTGGAAATAAACACACTGTTCTATTTTCGTGAACAGGAATGTCAGCCTTATCTGAATAATCCTGCCATAAAGCACTTAAAATAAAACAAACACAAAAGAAATCAGAACCTCAAAACAAAACAAACTACTCGTAGCTGCTTTCATAGGTATGCTCTGCTGTAGCATGTTTATAAATGCGTTCGCTGTCCTTCTGATCTTTCTCTGATATTGTTTTGGACACATCTGCATTATAAATGCTGAAAAACAATCCCTTTTTTCCTCCTAACAGAGTTGATTAAATAGAAAAAAAATGGTTCTCCTTTTCTTCCTACCTTTGAGTTGGCCAGAAAAAATACAAGTAAGAATACTGTCCCCTCAAGATGTGGGTGTGATGCCCCATTTAGCTTTGTAGGGGAAGGGAGCATTTCAGGCAGAGTCAGTTTTTATATATAATCATCAAAAACAGCTAGAATACTACTGTGGGGCTTGCAGGGGAAAAACATAGAATCATAGAATCATTTCGGTTGGAAAAGACCCTTAAGATCATCAGGTCCAACCGTTAACCTATCACTGCCAAGTCCCACTAAACCATGTCCCTAAGCACCACATCTACCCATCTTTTAGATACCTCCAGGGATGGGGACTCAACCACTTCCCTGGGCAGCCTCTTCCAATGCTTGACTACCCTTTCGGTGAAGAAATTTTTCCTAATACCCAGTCTAAACCTCTCCTGGCGCAGCTTGAGGCCATTTCCTCTCATCCTACCGTTTGTTACTTGAGAGAAGAGACCGACCCCCGCCTCGCTACAACCTCCTTTCAGGTAGTTGTAGAGAGCAATAAGGTCTCCCCTCAGCCTCCTTTTCTCCAAACTAAACAACCCCAGCTCCTTCAGCTGCTCCTCATAAGACTTGTGCTCCAGACCCTTCACCAGCTTTGTTGCCCTTCTCTGGACACGCTCCAGCACCTCAATGTCCTTCTTGTAGTGAGGGGCCCCAAACTGAACACAGTACTCGAGGTGCGGCCTCGCCAGTGCCGAGTACAGGGGCACTATCACCTCCCTGGTCCTGCTGGCCACGCTATTCCTGATACAAGCCAGGATGCCATTGGCCTTCTTGGCCACCTGGGCACACTGCTGGCTAATGTTCAGCTGGCTGTCAACCAACACCCCCAGCTCCTTTTCCGCCAGGCAGCTCTCCAGCCACTCCTCCCCCAGCCTGTAGTGTTGCATGGGGTTGTTGTGACCCAAGTGCAGGACCTGGCACTGACCCTTGTTGAATCTCATACAGTTGGCCTTGGCCCATCGATCCAGCCTGTCCAGATACCTCTGTTTTTAATTACTTTGATGAAGAAATTATAAGAGGAGCTTTCTACAAGCGCTGTTTAATGCCACATGCAATAAAGTAGTATTGGTCATTTCTGTGGAAAAAGAGGCATGACACCTGCTCCTGCACAGTGCTGTGGTAAAGGCCTATAGCAATGCTTTCCTTCACGTGACTGTAAGGTGCCCCCTTCAGCATATTAAAACTTTATGCAGCCAGGCAAGCACTAACAGAGAAACTTACAGAGGAATGCATTTCCTAATGTGTTCTGAACTGTGTGGCTGCGTTTACATCTTTCCTGTGGTTAGAAGGGGTTTTTGGTTGCTGGGGTTTCTTTTAAATAATAGCCATGCTGGCAGTCACATAGCAATCTGATGAAGGTCTGGGTTTTTTTTTCCATGCACTTTAGTATCCTAAAAGGCACTTCCAAATATCAGATGCTTCAGTTCAAACTCTGGAAGATGCTGGAAGTCGAGAGAAATTAAAGTAGAAACCACCAGCCTCAACTCCGCCATTTTCCCTTGTGAACATGACTCCCCAAACGTAGCCATCGGGTAACTCTGCTGGGCAGAGTTAAGGGGGTGGCCTTCTTAGCATGCATTTCTCCCAGCTTCACCAGTGGATTTTCTCAGTAAGACAAACTGGTTTCTCCTGATATAGCCTGGTTACTGCAGTAAGCCACCCCGAGCACCGTGTTCAGAAACCTTGCCCAGGCCCCGGCCCCAGCGTCGCTCCCCGCGCTAGGGGACGAGGGCCGCTCCGGGTCCCCGACGGCCACGGCCACAGCCACAGCGCTGTGAGCACCGTCCTCTCTCGCAGACAACGCCGGAGGCGTCGTGCGGAGCTGGGCCGAGGCGCCGACACCTCCGCCGGCGACGGCGGGACCGCTTCTGCCTCAGCGCGGCTTCTCCCTCAGCGCGGGAAGCGCGGGTGAGGGGCCCCAGACCGACCGCCAGCGCCTCGCCCTGCCCCGCGGCAGCGGGGCCCACGCACAGCCCGGGGGCGCGGGGGGTCCCTCGGGCTCAAATGCCGCCTCGTAGAAGAGCTTCCCCGCCGAGCCACCGCGCTCCCGGCGGGGCCTCACGGCGGCTCCGCGCCCCCCCGGGGGCCGCCGACAGCCGCGGGGCGCCGCGCTGCGCTGCGCTGCCTGCCACGGGCGCCGGGCGCGGACCGCCAGGGGGCGCCCGAGCGCGGCTCGCCCCGCGGCGGCGGCGGCGGCGGCGGCGGGGTGAGCGGGGCCGAGCCTCCCCCGCCAGCCCCCCGCCCCGCCGCCAGCACACGGCGGCAGCCAGACCGCCGCGGCACCGCACGGCCGCCGCGCAGCTGCGTTCAGCCCCGCTCCGCTCCGCTCTGCCAGCGGGAGCCTGCCGCAGAGAGGGCGAGGATGCTGCGCCTCAGCCGCGGGCGCGGGGCCGGCCGCGCCCGCCGCCGGCAGCGGCCGTGCCCGCTGCTCCTCCTGTCAGCGGTGCTGTGGGCGCCGGCGCTGGTGGCCTTCAACCTGGACGAGGAGAAGCTGACGGTGTACAGCGGGCCCCCGGGCAGCTACTTCGGCTACTCGGTGGACTTCTACATCCCCGACCCCAGCACGTGAGTGCCGCCGCCGGCGGGCGGGCTGGGCGGGCCGGGCGGGCCGCTCCCCTCAGCGCGGCGCCCGCGGCCCCGGGGGGCGGCGGGGTCCCGGCTGTGCCCGAGCGAGCGCCGCCGGGCCGCCCCTCCTGCCCGGCCGGGGCTGGGGGGCACCGACGGGCGTGGGGGAGGCTTTGGGGAGGGCGGTGGGCAAACGGCGGCGTCCCGGGTGACAGCCCCTGGTCCGCCGTGGCGCGGCCGCCGCCCGTCGGTCCTGATCGCCCCCGCCGCCCCGGTGACTTGCCGGTGTGTCTCGCAGAGTCAGTGTCCTGGTGGGAGCTCCCAAAGCCAACACCACGCAGCCAGACATAGTGGAAGGAGGAGCGGTGTACCACTGCGCCTGGCCCGCCGCCCAGTGCCGGCAGATTCCCTTCGATAACACCAGTAAGTGCACCGCTGAATCGCCTGCCGCAGCGCCGTCCGTGTCGCGCTGCTGTGCTCAGGTCCCCCTTCGGCGCAAGTTTCTTCCGCGCTCGCTTTAGTTGTGTCGCTGTGGTCTGGGCAGCTGCAGGTCGCTGGAGAAATCCCGCTCCTGGGAGTCCGTATGCGTGTGCGCTTGCAGGGAAGGGTTTAATGGTCCCCAAAGAAATAACAGGAGTACGACCTCCAGGATCCGTGCGTAGTTCATCTTCATGCTTTCGTGAAAGGTGTTTGTGGCAGATTCCTCATTTTGAAAATACTTTTTTTTTTTTTTTTGAGTGCTCAGAAGGCAAACCCCCAAACCCCATGTCTCACATGCTTCTCTGAATCCTGGAAATCACAGGATTGCTAGTCTTTACTGTTATTTTCAGCAAGGAGTTTTCCGTCTGTTCAGATGGATGAAGTACCTCGTGTGGCATGCTTATTTAATTATTTTCAGAAAGTAAGAATTTCATTTCAGAATATGGGAAGCTAGATGCAAACTGATTTAGGCACAATGTGGATAGATTATATCCACTTCCAAAATCCCAAGACAGATGTTTCTTATTTAATTAGAGGGAACACACGTTTTAAACTGTTCATGCTGTTTATGTTTTCTGTTGTCTCTTTATAGGTCTTGAAAATAATTTAAACCTAGTGTTTGCAGGGACTTTAAAACTGATTCCTTTATTTAGGCAGACTTTGACATTTTAATCATTAAGCAAAAGTTATGATTCTTGAGGTTATATTTAATCTTAACATTTGTGGTTTATTTAAATGCGAACACAATACAATTCAGTTTTTTTCTGGGAGCACAAATTAAATTAGAAGAGCTTACTTAAATGTAGCAAGTAAGCAGTGCAGTTCTTTCCCCCTTCCAGCTCCAGCCACCCACACATCCTATTAGTGTTTAAGAACTCTACTCAGGATGACTTTCCCATCATGCTGGGCATTCTTCAAAACAGAGTAAGAGAGAGCTCCTCTATGTGTATGTGGCTACTTGGGTATGTAATACTATGTACAGCATATGGTTATATATAGATGTGAATGTACAGATATAGACAGTATGCATACATTATTTTTATTGTAGTATGCTCTGAGTGTACATCTTTAAAATAAAACCAGTTTAGGAACTATTCCTGTATTTCCATCTTATGATTAGATAGTTCATGTAACAGAAGTGGAATATATTATCTATACAAATTGATTTCAGGTTTGAATAGAAAAATTACAGGCCAAATGAAAATTCCATTGCATTTTGAAGGGACGTTTTGAAAAATGAATGAAAACTTAGTGAGGAAACCTAGAAGGACATCTGGCTTTCCTGTGAGAAACTCCAGAAAAGTTGACTAAAGAGACTCAGGACAACTCCATACCGTTGGGAGAGCTGTCCTTTTGCAGATACTATGTCTATTATATAAAGGCACAAACACAGGCTGATGAGTAAGTATTATCAACAAGGCTTTGGACTGTATCACACAACTATTCGGCTCGGAATCTCCAAAGTATGGTTCATTCAGTTTACCTGAGACGGTTGTTCCTGTCCTCTGGATAGATGCCTGACCTGTAGACAGCTGACGTTCAGCCAGAGAGAGCCCATTGTGTAGATATAAATGCACTGTACTTGGAGGAGGGACTGCAGTATAGGCAGGTTTAGCAGTGTTATCATTAGCTGTCTAATTCCAGTACCAAGGGCAGTAAAGGTGTCATTTCACACAATTCAGCAATGGCCAGCTGCCCTCATAGACAGGGACCCCGGGAAGGTTTGCATAGCTTGTACCAACACCCATTCTTCATTGCCAACAACATAAAGGCCATCTCCACTCTTGCATGACTCTTCTTGCTGAAGTATGGATGTATATTTCGTGTCAGTTTTTTTCTCTCCAAAATACACTACTTAGAGGAGTGGGTTTTCCATCTTTTCCACTATTGCCTCAAACAGAGCAGTCCACATGAGCTCTGTCCTAGATGATACTATTTCAAATAGCCTGTTACACGCAGTTCCTTTAGAAGCCTTTGGCTATTGCATGCCTACTGAGACTTAGGTAGTCCTTAGCAAATATGAGGGGTATTTTCAGTTTATGCCTCTTTCTTGTACAAGCACCTTGTACTCACTGTGCCTTCTCCCTGCAACATCACTTAGAAATGCTGCTATTCCCATTTTTATATTTATCCTGATAAACAGAAAAAAGTCAGTCTGGGTTGTCAAAGATCATAAAGGAATTTGGTGATGATACTGGTAACTGACTCAAGATTTTTAATTCTTCCTTCGGTTCCTTAACCACAAGATTATCCTTTCTCCCAAAACAAAAACACACGGTAATTGTTAGAAGACTGCAAATTCAGCTCTAGCAGCTTTAATTTTAAAGATTAATGCTTCATGCCTTATAGGAGATTTCTAAAAGTCTTGGAAAGCTTTGGGAATGTTTTCTGAAACAAAACAGAAAAACTACAGATGCTGCTTCCGAGCTGGAAGATTTAATTTTGATGCATTTTCATAAAAAGCTTCCTTTTTTAAGTACTTTTTTCTTGACTCTAATGGAATAATATCAGCCCTTTCAGTTGGATTCACTAAGCACAATAAAAGAAACAAAACTGCTGAATAATTGAAAGCGTTTTTAATTAAGATCAGAAGTAAAAATTGAATGGAACTAGAAAGAAAGGGAGAGTATAATGTAACACTTAAAAGGCAGTGTGACCCAACAAATAGATAAAGAATTTACTAAATCAGTATTTTTCAGCCATGAGAGTTCAATGGAGGACTTCTAAATTCTAAAGAATTTGTAAAAGGAAAGCAGATTCATGTATACCATATCCAAAGTTAGATATGTGAAATTGCTGCAGGTCACAGAAACATTGAAATTTCCACTATAAGATAAAAATTCAAGAGATCAACAAATCCAAGTGGTTGAAAACCACTGGCTTAAAGTATGTATGAGCATGAGGGCTCGTCTTCCATTTCTGAGCACTGGGTACACAAATGAAGCTCAGGTATGTTGCATTCAATGCAAGTTATGTTCTGCTGTTGAGGAGGGAACACACAGTGCACTTGGATGTTATTTGGACTTTTGCTGCCACAAATAAGTGTGTAAGTGGGCCCCTAATTGGTAAGACTCATACGTAACTGTACAGATCATTTCACCGTTTCCACAAGAGCAGTAGACCTAATTTCAAGAAGGGTTCCTTCATTTGCAAATGCTTTGATGTTATTTGTATTAACATTATTACTATCTCGGTCCTACTAAATGAAAACAGTGAGGACATTGACTAGTATTCTGTGATGGCTTCAGTCGAGATTCTGGATATTTTTGAATATCACAGTGTTACCGGTGTGGACCCGCTTTGTACTAATTTATAGTTATCCTGTATTTTACAGATATTGAGATATTTACTGAATGAATGGATAGATATGCCTTGTTATGGGGCTGTAAAGTATAACAAACTAAAAAAGAACAAAATCTCTCTCCACAAGCATTTAAGGCTTGCTAAGATGCAGTGATGAACAAGAGCATGCTCATGAGTCAGGGAAGGGAAGGAAGGAAAAAATAATGTGTTGAGTTTGTAAAGTAATATTGCCTTAGACAGAGGGGGTGCTTGTTCAGAAAGTGATTTGAGGGAACCAAGTAAGTGATAGACACCTTAGTGAAAAACTTAGGCTTGCTTAGGTTAATATTATGATGGTAAGTGCTGAGATAGGATGGTCTTTGGTCCTGTAAAGGCTGTTTTGTTGAAGAGTTGGGTTTTTTTCTCTGTGAATAATATCTTTCTATTTTTAAAATAACTAAAGTTTTAGTTTAAAGAAAATATCCTGCATGCCATAGAGTCCTGAAGGGAGAATACAAATGCTAAGCCTAACTGGACCTGACCTCCTGACACTTGTGTAAGACAACTGCGATGTTCCCCAAAGGATCAGAGATCTGACACTGCAAAGGTTGCACCCAGAGTCACTGGCAAGGTGCAGCTAACCTCCCCGCCACCACACAGGCTGTGACACTCAGGACTAAACTCTATTCTTTGTGTCATCCAAGCTTTACATGACAAAAGACAAATCCTTATGGTTTGTGAAGCGCTCTTGCTCCTTTTTTCTCAGAAACTAAGATCACATGAGGGAGTAGACATTGCATTGCTTCCTAACATATGCTCAACAGGAACATTCAGTATTCACTCAATTCCCAGTGAAAGTTATGAAAACACTTTCAAAAATGTGTCATTACTTCCGAGTGCCATGTTCTAGCTGTCAAACACAGACTGGGTTCCTTACTGCTAGCACTCATACTCAAAACCAAGACTACTCCTGAAATCATCTCTGTGGCACTGTGCAAATGTTAGGATGCCCAAGCTGGTCTGAGTGCTATGAGCAGCTGCATAACTTGTGTTCATGTGGAAGTGTGTGTGGGCTAAACTACTCTGCTGAGAAGATGGCTTAGTTAGAGTTTATAGAGGTGCAGGAGTATCTGCACCCCATTCCTAAAGGTCATACCACCTAACTGAAATTGTTCTACAGGCAGTTCTCCCAGGTTGTCACTAATTTCTCAGATAACCCGTCTCTGTTCTTCATAGCAGCTAATCCAGAGATTTCTAAAGCAATGAGGTACTTTACTTGCAAACTAACATCGATAATTAATCCTACTGATGAAATATTGCTCCTGACATGGGACGGAGGGCAGAGGAGGGAAGGAAGATGAAATTTTGCCATGCTGTAGGATTTGAGCTGACCCATCCATAAGCAAGTCATGTAACTGGACATTCCCATATGGATTGGCCGGTGATATGGCCTCCAGCCAAGAAGGAGCTTTAGCAGGAACTCTGCGTGTTTCCTGCTGTTGATACAGCACTGAGTCTGCAGTCTCATGTTTGCAGTTCTTTAAAGCTCCCTAAATCTGGGCAGTGGGGCCAAGACTCTGGGAAGAAGCTGAAAGCACTGCCCCTGCGAGCACAACTGGTGCTTTAACCTGCTTCACTGCAGCAGGGAACTGAGATAAAGTATAATGGAAGGGCTTTTAGTATCCCCTTACTCCAGGAGATAGGGACTGAAGGGCAGAGACTCTTCTCCCTTGTTTCCCTGCTCTGTAAAGCTGTCCTGTTGCATTGCAGTGTAAGGCTGTGATACGTTTCATAGAATCATAGAATGGTTTGGGTTGAAAGGGACCTTTAAAGATCATCTAGTCCAACCCCTAAACTTTTTTTTTTTTAAAACCCCTTTGAAACTCAATGAGAGGACAGGGGAACAAGCATTGGCATTATATTAAAGAGCTGTGATCTGTCTTTCCTCTCTTACCTACACAAAGCTAAGTTCTCCTTTTCAATTTCTTCATTGTAAACCTCATTTCATAATGACAATTTCTGCTTTAACATTGAGGTAGAGTTACAAGTCCTTGTTTAAGCTGCGTGCTCTTCCATTCAGCTGCCAGGAGAGGTAGCAGGAGAGCAGTATGAAGAAAACTTTCTCCCCGCTTGATTAACTGGGGAACTTCTGAACCGCTCAAAGCATCTTGCAGCCAGAAGCAAACTTAAATGTCCCCTGAAGTTTAACACTATTGCGTTTGAAATCTGGTAAAGAGCTAATAGTTCATATTTCAGAAACTCATTATAATGGTCACTTTTAATTGTAATACTTAACAGACTGCAAGAAGTTCTTATGTTTTAAATTAGCTCCAAAAGGCAGAATTTTAGATACCATTTCCCCTAAGTTTCCAGAACTCACTGGGGTGTTGTCTTTGCTCTGGGGTGTTGTCTTTGCTATCAGTTGACTTTACCAGTTTTAGTAAAACAGGTTATATTTTTCTAAACTAGCTGGAGAAAATTTGAACAGCCTCCGAAGAGAAACGGGGGAAGGGGATGTAGATCAGTTCTGGCCAAGCATGCAGTTGATAAAAAACATGAGCTAATCTGGCCAGCAGTTGAGCTGATTGTAACAGAACCCAAGTACTGTATAAGGAAGGGATGTATTGTGGGGCTCTGGAGGCTTAGTTACATGAAAAAATCATTAGCTGTAAAGATGGCAGGATTCTAGGGAAAACTTAGAATCCTGTTATAAAACAGAATTTGCATCTCTAGAGAAAGTGCTGAGGGAGAACTTTATTGTACTTTTAAATGTTGACACATTTCAGTCCACTATGCCAGTAAGACCTTATCTGGAGCCTCATTGTTCACTTGTAGCATTCGGATTTATAAGAGACCCTCGTGAGTTTCTTTTATAAGTCTCAGCCTTATCTAAAGAAGGGAAAAAATACCCTTAGCTATGTTAGTTCAAGCCCTGAGGTCTTAATTTGTTTTTGATCAGATTATACTTCGGGAAAAAATCCTATTGGGTTTGATAATTCTTTTTTTCTTGATTCATGGAATGAAAGTCCAAATAAAGCTCTCTAGATATGATCTATTAAATTAAAATAACTCGTATGAATAGCATCTAAGGCACAATAAAAGACAGAAATTAAATAGATGTTTGCAGAATCAGATAATTCTAAAAATAGAAGCCACTATTCTCATCATGCAAGGGTTTTGCATATCCTTACTGTCTCTAAACACTATGGAGTCTTTTTTCCCCCAGCATTAATGTTGAAAGCAATTGCTTGACTTGGTTCCCTAGATCATAGTCTTTAGCTTTGCATTTGTGTTCTGTCTCTCTGTTGAGGCTCTAATATCAATGACTCCGTGAATGTTACTGACTTACCTTTGCTTAGTAATGGGTGGTATCATTGGAATCTTTTATGGTAGTGATACCAAAAAGATACCACTCTGCCATGGTGATAGGGTTGACAAGATCCCCTCTCTTCCCTCACTTCTAGAATACGGGACCATGTATGCCAGTACGAACCCTTCCCTCTCTCTTCCCTCCTGTAAGCCAGGACCCTAACGATGCAGCAGGGCTGATTTCAAAGTTAAATCAGGTTGCTCAGAGCCTTGTGTAGCCAAGTTCTGAAACTACCCAAGGATGGAGATGCCATAGCCTCTCTGGGGAATCTGTTCCAGTGCTTCATCACCCTCACTGTGAAAAGTGTTTTCTTTATATCTCATCAGAAATTCCCTTACTGCAACTTGTCTGTTGTCTCTTTTCCTTTTGCTGCATGTCTGCATGTGAGGGGGATATTCACTTTCCTTGACCTGTATATATTTATATAAATATAAATGTTTGTTGTTTCTATATGTTTGTATTCCCATTTTATATAAATATGGATAGGTTGAGGTGATTGTTCATCTCTACTCTGCGTACGTATTATTGTTTATAAATACATGAAATATATATATTAAATTTTATATTATCTGTGTTTATTTATATGTATGGATGTGCATAGATACATACACACACAGATATACACATATATCCAAACAGGTATTTGAAAGGGATTTGCCATCCTGGATATAGTCTGAGTAGGCACGGATTAGAGGGCAGAGTGTAACAGCCTGCTGCAGCTGCCTGATTAATGGCCATCTGCGTTTATCCAGTACATACAGGCAAACCCACACGCAGCAAGTAAAGATAATACTTTTCGAAGTTCCTGAAGGGTGAGAACTTACCTGAAAGAGTTGCAGGTGTATTACATAGCTGAATTTGTTGTTTTGATTAGAAGCATTGTGTTCCTGTGTTAATTTTGATTAAAATATTTTGATTTGCTTTTGTTCATTTGAGTATTTTCAAATTATAATAGATGCTTCATTTTTTACTTCTAGTTTTCAAGGGCTGAATGAATCACAATGGGCCACTATCAGTGTTTCCATATACATCTGTTTCTTATGCAGATCCTGATTACTACAACAAAGAAATATTTGTAAGAGTAATGTTTGATTCATGCCTGTTAAACAGTTTATAATGTGCTGACTCAGTGATTGAGAGGAGACCAATCCCCATAGAAAGTGCCAAATTTAGTCTAAAGTGTGCAAATGATGGATTTGCATTAACACTTGCTCCAGATTCAGGCTTTGATTCCTAAAAATGAATCTCTGCACTGTTGTTCTTACATATGTTTGCTTTTTACTGTCTGAATTCAAATTTTTCTACTTGTCCAGCTATTACTTTGGGAATTTAAGGGGCCTTTTTCCCTTTGTAGCCCCTAAGTATCTCAAGTCTAAAAGACTAGGTGAAGGAATGCTGATTTTGACAATCAGGTTTCACCATCTCCAGAGCTGCTTCTGAAGCTGGATTGTGGGGCAGTACCAACAGCATACAGGAGTCTTGGCTCCTGCAGCAGAAAATGAGATGCTTTTGCGTTGCTGAAATACAATTTAAGGATGTCCTTGCACCTACATTTATCCTTGTACATCTCTCTGCTTTGCATACTCCTGGTTGTCTGGGCCTTAGCCTGCAATACAGTCCTAGGCAGTACAATTAAGACTGACTCCAGGGCTGAGTTTCAAGCCAAATTTGCGAGTCATGCAGACTGTTGACCATGTGGAACAGCTCCTGGGCTGGCTCTGAAGCAATCCAGCTGGTACTCATGCACTCCCTGGACCACTCCGTGGACAGGCTCAGGCGTTGTGTGCCCAGCCCAGCTGCTGCCTTGTATTCTAGCTATCCTTGCCCTAGTGTCACGTATCGTGATACAAGATAGCCTGGACTCCTTCCTAAAAAGGGGCCAGGCATTCCCCTCCAGAAGAGAAGATGACATTTGAATGCAACCTGAATTCAAGCCAAGTTTTTGCTGCTCACAGAATTATAGCTTAGTGTGTGGGTAAGGTACAGTATAGACATAGCCTGTGGGCCTCAGATCCCCATAAATAACACAAGGAGAGATATTTCCGTGTCATATAAGGGTGTTGCCAGAACACAAACATGTTGTTTTTTGAAACACTTAGCTAACACAGTTTTGAGGGATGTACCAAAGACAGAAATAACAAATTGTTTTGTTTTTTTTTTGAAAACTGGATTGAGATTTATCTGAGTAAACAAATAGCTTTTGTCTGAGTCTAGACTAAGTTGGTCATCCTTGGTTATCTACAGTGGGTGAAAAAATTTATGTACTTTTAGGTCATGGTTCTTCTGACCTTCTCAGATATTTGCTTTAGGAGAGCTCTGCCCTCAGTTGTAAGTGAATGACTAGCTCAGAAGTGGACATTTACAGTGACCATTCAGAACCTTGTAGTCTAATGGAATACAATCAGGGCACAGTAACGCTAGTCCATGTGTATTCAGACAAGTTAATTGTGTATATAGCTTCATTTTGATAAAGTTATAGGGGAAGCAGTAGCTGGTTCACAGCAATCTGAAATACTGAATGGTTGTTACATACAAAAGGCTAAACTGTATTTTAAGGCATAACCTCAGAAACTAGGAATATGGCTCCAACGCTCCAGCAAGGATCCTGAACAAAGGTGATGATTAGAGAATTTCTGCCAAAAGAGATTTATCTAGGGAAAAAAGCTATTTATTAATTTGGGTGTGTGTGATATTTTGCTAATTATTTTATAATGAAAATCCTGTGCCACATGATGAAGGATTCATACTTTACTATATGCCACTAAGCGGGGTGGGGAGGTGTGTGTACAGTTCTTGCAGATCTACTGGTAAATTCAGCCATGGTTTTTATAAATCCTGCAAACGGTGGTACTAGTTTTGAAGACTAACATCTTCTCAAATTTGAGTATAGTTTGCCAGTAGACAAGTCTGCTGTTTTGATTGAAGATGTAAGCTCTTTTTAAGTTAGAATACTGGTTGTGAGTATCCTGAGAGCCAGGCTAGCATTGGCTGCTGTAGGCTGACTGTGGCTGATTTTCAAGCTTCAAAAGCTTTGTTTCTATCAAGACCTCACCTGTGGACATCGATCATGTTCAGATCTGCTGGAGCATTAAAAAAATAAAAACAAGAGACCTTTAAAGTTTGAAAGGGTCTCACTTCACTGGAAAAAATAATCAAAAGCGGTGTTGCCAACAACTAGGTAGAAGCTGGCAGCTCCTACAATGCAGTGTGTCAAAGTCGCTGTCTCCCACACTCTTAAAGTTTAAGCCTAAATTAAATAAAATGTATTTTTAAAACTAATACTTTCAGAGTGATTTTAAATTATTCTTCCCGTATTTTTAAGATCTGAATATTCCTGAAATTTCTCTCTCTTATCTCTCTAAGCGTGGATTTCCATACTAGCTCCTGTAATTGGTGCAGCACAGAAACAGATATTTGTATGAAGGAAGATGTTTTCTCAGAGACTTTCGGACTTTCACAGATTCATTCTCATTCAACTTTCTTTCATGTTTATTAGAAAAATACAGAGATAGAGTACCCTTGTTCTCCAAATGTATTACATTTTTCTTTCTAATTCAGTTTATATCTGTAACATGTATGAGGTTACCACGAGCTGAGGTAACTGGTGATCCAGCATCCTAGAAAACTATTCAGATATCATCTCCTTTATTCCTGTCAGGCAAATCCCAGGAAGTGTTGGCTTTTTAAAGGTGACAATTATATCAGCTGCATTTTTCTTCAGTTTTTTAAAAAATATATGTAAATCCATACAAGATAATCTCACATTACTTTTTTTTTCTACATTCCAAAGTAGACGGTATATGGTTTTATATCACTTAGAGTGAATAAAAAGGATTGATTCTTGTGAAATCACTCCTGATAGGAACCAGAAACAAACATGAGGGAATGCAGATACAAGGGGGAAGGAGTAATGCCCTGCTTAGGTATAAATTGAGAAGTTCATTAGGAATGACTGGTAAGGGAAGAGCATAGCTCATGAACATATGGGAAATCAGTTTACTTCAGAGAACTGAGGGTGAAAGGAAGGGATGTCTGCTTTTTATTAAAACCTGAAATGCATTATAATTGGCCTGAGTCTTTGCCCAGATGGCTTCTCTTATGCTGACATCTGCAAGAGTGTATGTAAAGCAACATTAAGAAGTTGTCTCTTGTGACAGTGTGTACATATGTAATTCTGTTAAAAGTCCTTTGCTATCCGTAGTGTCGGTCTTTGAATAAGCATGTTAAGAAATGTCATTTGTTTGACAAAAACTGATTATGGAACTTGCTTTTTACATGGAAAGTTTCTACCACGCATGAGAAAACTTTTTAGGGCTTTTCACCTGTTTTTGTAGATTCTTGTTCATTCTTCATCATAAATTCCAGGTATACTTTTTTTTTTTTTTCGGGGGGGAAACACAGGGTTTCTTCTTCCAGTCCTTTGTATTTTTTTCTGAAGTTTAAGTGTAATTATTTTGAATTTTCACATGTGAATTTAAGCTGTTTTCCACTGACCAGTAAGAAGTTTAAATGACACTAGAAGGTCCGTTTCCTATTAAGCTGGTAGGATGATGGTAGTGGATGCAATGTAATATATCCATTAGTCTCTTCACTTGTATCTGTAATTCACAGCATAATACTTTTTAAAATAAGCTGTCAACATACCGCCTCTTTCTTTGCCAGACAACAGGAAAATTAAAGTCAATGGCACCAGGGAACCTATTGAGTTTAAGACAAATCAGTGGTTTGGGGCAACAGTCAAAGCTCATAAAGAAAAAGTTGTGGTAAGTCTTATGCATTTGGTATTCATTTGGCAATAATGTTTATTTTTCTCAAAGATATATCCTTAATAGCTCTCTATGTGTAGATTATGGAAACAACTCTGTGATTATGCATGAATTATAAAACAGATGTGTATATAACTCAGAAAATGAAAGCAGTCTATAAAATCAGGTTGAACTGATCAAGTGAAGATGATTCCACTGCCATGTGAAAATAGCAGAACGCTATATTGTTATGGAAGTGAAAGATGATTTTTTTTAAACAGATAATGGACATATTTTAGAGATACTCAGTATCTGATAGCTATATGCTATAAAATATTTTGTATTATGAAGCTTTATTTGGAATGTTAAATGCAGAATGTAATGGAAGCCAAGAACCTGTGTTGAAGATGAGTTAGTAAGAGAAAGCACTGACCTCTTTTGTCACATTTACATTGTTTTGAACAGCTGTGTCATAGTCATGGTAAAACAGCTGCAAAAAAGTCATGATAAAAAAGCTCCAAATCAAGATTGCTGTCAAAGTGCAATGTCTGTTTCCCAGTTTCGCTGAACATTTTACCTGTATTGATAGAGGACCCCAGCAGGGGTCAAGTACTTTTATTGCTTAGCAAAGTAGTGGTGATGCTGCTTATACACAGACATTTACAATTTATGCACTAAGGTTTACATTGAAAATGTCGCTGAAATAATTGTGATAAGCATAATTAGTTTAGTCATTAGTTTTATGAGTTTTCACAATAGCAAAGCAATAATTTGTGTCTTGGGATTTGCTTAAAACTTCCAGTTATTACTTAAGAAGTCATGAGGGAAGAAGTATCTAAAGGAAATGCTTTCCCTTATGTAGTATGCCTTGTGGTCAACCTAGGGAAGGATTTTAACATGAAACAGGTAATGAATAAAACATCACCCTATTCTGTTACAGAGCTAAGTAAATGTAAAAATTCTAAAAAATTCTAAAAATAGCTGAAGATTTTTCATTTTGTGTACTCTACTAAATAACAGTTCACAAACTGAAATAAAAGAGTTCTTTGCCACCATTTGCTGAATCTCAATCAAGTGATCAGGAAACCTCATGACTAGCTGATGTGCTGTGTCTGTACTGACCAAACTTTCTTTTGCTCCTGATAACTCTTCTCAGGCTTTCTGAAACGGGTATATTCAACACTTTTCAGGCAAAAATTTGAACAGTGAAGGTAGAAAACTTTGTCTTTTAAGCTTTGTAGACTGAAAGGAGAGAAAAAGAAAATGTCATCAAGCTATCAGAAACTTTTTTTAAAACTACAAATATGATAGTAAAATGCATTAGGTCAAGGTTTATGATGATATTGAGTTCCTGTTTCAATCCAGTTTGCTTGATGTCAAATGTACCTAAAATCACACTCACAGGACACGTAATGCTCTTTGCTGCACCCTCGTTTTGCTCTCTCTTTTAATCTGTAAGGTCTTCTAGGCAGGGGCATGTTAAGAATCCCTGGTCCTTAAACAGTTGTTGCCAGAGCTCTGACTTCTATGATAAGCTCTGAGTAGCACAGTGGTTCATCCAGCTGGAACTGATTGCAGAACGAAGGCTTATATGGTAGTGTGAATAATAACAGTGCCTTGCCAGAGGAAGACAGGTTTCTGATTGGAAAAGTAAGACAAGGTAGGACATGAATGAAGGATTTGTTTGTATCTTGCAGAGGCAAGGTTGTAGGGAGAGGTAGTGTCTTCCCCTCCCCCCGCCAGCCAATTGAAAAGTTTTAGGGCACAGGAACCCCTGAAGAATGACTTACATACCTGACAGCTTATCTTTTTTATTTTTCCAATTATCTGAATTACTTTCAAAAAAGATAATGTCTCTCTCTACACGACTTGTATATCTTTTATCCTTACACTGTCATGTTTCTAACACCACTACCGTAACACAGATTAGAAGATTCACCTAGCCAAAACTTACTTAGCAAAAACCTGTTCACTCAGAGACCATTGAATGCATTACAGCTGTATCAACTCTCCAAAGATTTGAACCAGGGTTTTATAAGAAGGGAGACAATCTGATGATGGTGATAGACAACATGGCACACACCCTGACAAACCTCCTTCTGCTAAGTAGAGTAGAATCATAGCAGTTCTGCTGCAACAGCCATTATCTTAAGACATATCAGGACAGAAGTAGGAATGTCTTCAGCCACATGTATGTGATATACATCTTAAACTATGGGATCAAGTCCTGTGCAATGAGCAGTAGTAGAGCAAACATATTACTTGTGAAGCAGGCTAAGAGGGTATTTGCAACATATGCTTAAATGTGAGTTGTAATCCCTGACAGATTTCACCTGCTAAGGGCTATAAGTGAAAGTTCAGACTATGCTTTTCAGGTTATAGTGAAATTATAAGAAGCAGTGGTCCTGCGTTTTCTTCTGTCAATACATTATGATCATTGCTGTATGAATGGTACAATAGCAGAGAGAATCCTTGTATACTGTTTATTAAAAACTAGATTTGCAAGATGCGTGAGTGTGTGAAATGTATGTGTGACATCATTTCTGTTTTGATAGGCTTGTGCCCCCTTATATCATTGGAGAACCCTTAAAGATAGCCCTGAGAAGGACCCTGTTGGCACCTGCTATGTAGCCATTCAGAACTTCAGTGCCTATGCTGAATATTCACCTTGTCGCAACAGTAAGTATTAATAGGAACAATCCCGTGTTGGAGGAATTGATATTGCACTCAATGTTTTCATCCTTTCAGTCTTCACACAGTCTTGGTTGAATGAAGATTACTATATGACATTATTGCATCGGATGAGGGTTTAAAGAAGAATCAACATTAAATTATATGCCTGCAGTTGGATGATTTATTGTATAATTGAAAGAGGAGAAATTAAGTAAATTAAGCTTATGCAGCTATAGTGATGAGTTATAATTGGTTCAATTTAAATGGCTTTAAAATGTAGCAAACAGATCTATACAAGAACCAGACAGCATTTTAAACCAATTATTCATGCTTATGCTGAGTATAAATCTCTCATCACAGGATCACCATCTGAAGACCAGACCTTGCACAGAAACACACAAGCCTGTATCACCATTCATGCTAATATCATCCACAATAGCTCATTTATGAGGGACTTCCAGCATGGAGAAAAGCCATGCACATTAGCACTGCTGTTCCACACTCTCCTCTGCTGTTCTGAGGGCCTTACTTCTTGGGGAACAGGGAAAAACATGTATATTTAGAGCCAAGTTCAGTTACCTACAAGTCTGCAGAAAATGCCATGCATTAGATTATATCAGTCATTCATCCTGTTCAACATCCTATGTCTAAGTGTTTATGATGATTAGTAATACCCTCATTACCTCCGTGCTCCAAATTATTAAAATCAATATGAAGTATCCAGTGACATTACTGAGCTTTGGACTAGGCTAGGTCTATGGCAGTTTCTGCACTCACAGATCAGACAATTGTTCTCTCAGTTACTTTTCTAAAGGTAATGTGTGTAAGATCGTAAATATGATGGGCTTACCTGTCCCTTCCATGGGAAACCCTCACAGCAAAGCTATGATGTTGTTCAGTTTAGCTGAGATGGGTAGCCATTTCAAGTTGCATGTGCTAGCCCGTAACACGACAAGTCTGAATGTAGTTCCTTGTCACGGTACCCGTTGTACAGAGAGCCTGTTATTGCAGCTAGCGTTCTTGCCATGTGCACATGGGCTAACTTCAAAACACACCTTTTAACTGTTCCTCTACTGCAAACTGTGCTCCTACCTTGGAATTTCTCATGGATTATTTTGCCAAGAAAATAACAGGTGTTTTACAGAAAAAGTAGACTTTTGCTTCACATAATTAAAAGGTCTCTTTCCTGTGAAGATGTAGAGACAGCATCATATCATGTGCTGGATTTTCCTGACACCTGACAGCTATGTGATAATATAGCCCAATAATGCTTTCTGTGGTCTACCAGAAAATCTGCACACCTATAGCAACATGAGATATTTGCATGTACATTCAGTGCTACTCTGTGGCTTTCCTTTTCTCACATTGTAGTATAGCTCTAAACTGAGTTGTGCTACGTCTTTCTTTTAAAGCCTAATTCTTGTCCCTGGATGGACAGGTACAGAAAGAAGCTCAATTTGTAAGAAACGGTTACCGTAAGATGTGCTTCATGTACTTCTGATGTCTCACTTTGCCAAAGGCTTATGCTATTTGAAGAGAGAGTTCGAGTGGCCATTCCTGCTCTCGTTTTCCCAATCCTACAGACTTCCAGCAATCATAGGAAAGCCCTAAAATGCATGCCAACACACTTTGTATAATTATGTAAGGATCTGGAGACTAGAAATAAGAATGGACAGAAGCAGGAAAGATGTTTTTCCATGTACAAATGTGCATCCAAGATTATATTACACTTCAGTCCTCATTGAGCAAATGTCTGTCAATTAAAGGGCTAGCCCTTGTGAAGGACAAGTGCCCCTTTCCCTTCCCATAGTACAGATAACCAGGATGTTGTCTGGACATTGACCCATGCTGACCCATCCACTATGTCAACATTTTTTGAGAATGCCTTAGTAAACACTCATTTTTGTGTTTATGGCAGAGCGGACTGTGGTGACCATTCTCGGATTTCTTGTTAGGTTGTTTACTTTTGTATCTCCAGCCAAACTCAAACTGAATCCCTGGTAGTTGTTGCAAGGGTCCTTCCTTGGCAGTGAGAAGAGAAAGTCCCAAGTAACTGGTCCTATTTTTCAAAATCTTCACAAGGGGGCTGCATGTTCAGGGTCCTGTAGAAGGTCTTGATTTGCTTTGCCTCTTCTAAAAAAGAATACACATCTTTTCACACATTTTGGTAGTTTTGCATTTACAGCCTTACAGCTCCAGGGGGGTGTAAGCTGTCTTCCACATGCACTGTGAAATCAATAAAATGTTTCTACCTTCATAATTGCAGGCAATGCAGATCCCGAAGGACAAGGCTTTTGTCAAGCAGGTTTCAGCTTAGATTTTTACAAGGTGAGATTCTGCTTCTGAATACTTTGACCAAATGTAATTCTGATATATCCCCACTGCTCAAGCACTGTCTTTGTGATTAAGAGTTTATCCCCATGCTGTTGCATATGGAAAGTTTCATGAAATTGTTGCAAGTTCTTTCCTCCTTTGCAAGCTTCAAACTTTCTGGTTTCATTAATAAAAGAAATACTGCAATCAGCACCTGTTTCTCTCTTTGCAGCACTCCAATCTGACTCTGCTCAGTCTATCTTTATAGATAGCAAGCACCAGATAGTTTTTAGATAGTTTTTAAAAGTTAAAATAGCTTGTATAAGGATGCTTTTGGAGGCAGACTAGTCATTGAGTAAGACTGTTCTCTTGTGGAGGCGAAAGTGCTTAAGGGAAATAGCTAGTTGTTCTTATATGCCAAAGAATAAACTTTGCAACTATTGTTATTATCTGTGCCACTATTACAGCACCAGGACCTCACTTAACTTTGATCATTGCCATTGTTTTCAGTGTTCTGCAGCTACATTGTTATTCACATTATTAATAGCTGAGGAATTGTAGGCAGACAAAAGTATATTTCTCTATAAAGCATTACTGTTGCTTCATTGAATGTGAAGACCCTCTTTTATGCTGACTTTGTTCTGTTACAAATAATCAGCAATTTTTAGAATGCTATGTTATTGCTAAAAAAAATTATGGCTTTCATTCAAGTGAAGATGCATAGGGTGATCTTAACTTTATGGATAAACTTATGTGGATGACAACTTGTGGATAACTTAACTGTGGATTTTCCTGCACATCCATGCAACTACATCCTTTCCTTGGACAGGGCTGTTCTCCTTTATCATGATTCTGGTATTCTTTTGATCATTTAAATTGTTTTTTCCATGCATGCTTAATTTTGTTGTGTTCTTTTGTTGTGTAATTTTATTCAATTCTGCTTTTTATAGAATGGAGACCTGATAGTAGGCGGGCCTGGTAGTTTTTATTGGCAAGGTATGTTCATCTGGCTGGTTAACTTGATCTAAGCAGTGAAGCAGAAAGTATTGTGGAAAATGTTGTTCTAGATTTTCATTGTTTTCTCAGTTTAAGCTAACCAGTCTCTGGTCTTATTTTCAACAAATATAAATCAGAAGAATTGCTTAACAAGCAACTGAGCATAAAAATAAGTCAGGAAGAATTCAGGATGTAGGTTGTATAGGAAGTGAAACAAATAGAAAGAGCTATTTTTATGTTGACATTTTAGCACATCTGTCATTTAGTTAATAAGCTGACTTTTTCTGTAGAAACACTGCAATTTTAAAAATAGCTAATATTTGTACAGCAAATGTAGTAATTTCAAAGTTTTTGTCACTATTTGTTTCTGAATACAACCTTTTATTGCTATCTGCATATATTTTTAGTTCATTTGTGGCATCACCGTAGTTTCCAAGATGTAGTTTCTCATGTAGATAAAATCTGAAGTGGTTTTGGTAAAGAGTTAAAAGGGTATTTTTGCTTTAACCTGTTTTGATATGTATGATATAGCTGATTCCCAGACTCTGCCTACTGACTTGCACGTTGTCAGCCTCACTGGTATGTGTTTTTGCATTGCCATTAAAGGAGGAAGATCTAGTTGATTATGATGGTAGGGAATGCATAGCTTTGAATTCTCCATTGAGAAATTGCTTCCACTGGTCTACTACATTTGTACAGTACAGCATCAGAAGGTAGCTGAGCCTGAAAATGCTTGACTTTAGTTTGAACCAGCACCTTGAAATGGGTCTGGAGATGTTTTTGTGATAGTTCAATAGAGTCTCAATGCCTTGTTGTATTGATTTATGTGTACTCTTGAGATTTTCAGGGTAATAATGGAGAAAGATTGAGAGAAGATGTCTACTCTTTACATCTGAGCTATATTATCCGCTATATTATCCCTTCAGCTCTCTTCTGATGTTGTGCTAGCTCTGTCTTGTAGAAACTGGCTCTCCTTTATGTCCCTTTCATTTATGAAGTTGTTTGAATCCAGGTCAGGTAATCACTGCAAGTATTGCGGATATCATCGCAAATTATTCCTTCAAGGATATTCTGAGGAAACTGGCACGAGAGAAGCAAACAGGAGTGGCACCACCCTCATATGACGACAATTACATGGGTAAGCTAAGCTCTATGTCAGTTAGCAACATGTTCTAAAAGCACGGGGCTTATGTAAATGTGAAAACAAGCACTAAATTACTAATGTCCCAATTGTGAGAGAATTTGAACATGTTTTGCCTTAAGCACAACAGCACATCAGTAGTTTGCTAGTTACTTCAATGGGATTATGAACATTCTTAAAATTATGCACAGCAACAGGGTTTGAGGGTTGAGATCTTAAATGGCTTGTTAGAGTTCTTATTATTTAATCTTAAATAATTAAGCAGAAATATAAAATTTTCCTATTTCTATCTTTTTTCATTCCAAGATGTTGGATTGAGTTTAAAGTAATTAAAGACTATTTCAATTTTTAATAGATAAAAGAAGATTCAGTTCTGCAGTATTTTGTGCAGTACTGCACAAATGCCCAATTTATTCTCACTGATACTGAAAAGATACAATTGAAGTAAACAATAACAAGTCAGTTTGAAGATATTAGTTAATAAATAGAAAAAAACTCTATGTACCTTTTATTCGTACTGATTTCTTAAGAATTTGCATGATATTCATGTGTCTCTGCATGTAAGACAGATTTTTCTTCACATAATTAGAGAAAAGATGCAGTGGAATTTGAAGGCAAAGATGCATCCTTTCATCTCTGCCCGTAGATTTGAAATTGCAGTCCCTGATACAACCCAAAAGTCTTTACTCTGTCAATAGCAATTACCTCACAGGTTTACTAAAGCTCCAGGAGGTACTCAGCTGCATCTTTGGAAATCTGTCTTCCATGTAGAGCTAAAACAGGATACTCACACGTTACAATACAGTAATGAAAACCTAAATTGTGTCAATAGCTGTTAGGGCAAACTACCATAGTACCTGCTGTTTTTTCAGATAAATTATTAAGTACTGATGATTTAAAAGCTCATTTTTTTGAGAAAAAGGATAGATTTATTATACATTCAGACCTACAGTTAATTTAGTCATAATAATGTGGTAAACAATTTTCCTTTTTTCCACACAGTTTTAGTATACTAATGTTAGAAAATTTGCGTTCTGGTGATCAGATGAACAGACAAATCTGACTGTCCTTGCATATTTTTTGAAAGAAATGGTTTATCAAGTGTTTTGCTTGTAATTTATCATTAAACAGGATACTCAGTGGCTGCTGGGGAATTTACTGGGGATTCTGAACAAGGTAAGAAGCTATATACCTGAATGGAAACCATATGGCTGTGCACCTATTAGATTCCTCATTTTGGGTCTCTACGCAGGAATGTACCTTTTATACCTTTGAAACACTGGTGAGACTTAAGCTCTCTGTACCCAATATTCTCAGAGGCAAATATTTCCTTAGAAGGTATAGCATAACAGAGTAGAATTTAAGTAACCCAAAAGTCTGAATCTGTTGTTATGGTATCATGCCCATGCATCTGTTCAGCAGTTAGAGCTGTGATGGCATGGTAGGTGGAGCCACTTAATTTAGCCAGTTTGGTGACCAGTAGTAACAAGTGGAGTAACAGTAGTAGTAACAGTGCAGTCCTGTACAGTCTTTCGGTCCATGCTCAAGTTACTCACCTGCATGGAGGCTGCTGGACCTCATGGCTTGGAAATGTCTGTGTATGCTGAAAGCACACTTCTGACTGCCACATAAACATCACAGCCCAGACTAGGAGATAACATTCAGCTGCTTCTGGACAAAGCCATGTGTCTACACCGGCATGCTAGCTCTTGTTCTTGGCTCTATGAAAGTTTCCCTAGTTCCAGTTCATGTGCCTTAAGGATGGAGTGCCTGAGGCAGTTCATTAGCTGACCCTTTTCCCACATTATATTTTCCTGCACAGGCGTAATGCAGTAAGAATAAGTTCCCTGTGCTCTTGCTCCTATCCTGAGCCTTATATTTAACTGCAGGAGACAGAATAATTTAATTCCTCCTATTAAAACCTGGGCTTAGAGGAGAGAAAACGTTCTACAGGAAGATGAGGTGTTCAGTTAGTCCCTTGAATTAGGAAAAGCTGAATACACATGAATATAAATGTCCTAATAGAGACTTTGTAAAGGTTCTTGGATCACATAAGTTTGATACAGGACATATTTAGAATAATTCACATTTAGACAGCAACTGTCATCTACAAAGAACCAGACATCTCACAGACTTAATAGTATTGCTTAAAAACATCATCACTGCGAAACCTTCACCTGAAATGTTTCATGATCTGTAAAACACCACCTTCTAGGACTCTACATTCATGATTTGATAAAGTAGAGCAACATGCACTGAGGAACAGGTTTTGACCAAAATTACAGGATAAATATTTTTTTAAATGTGCAGAATGTCATTACATAACTTAGAATTCAGCTCAAACACTGAGGTTCAAGTTGTTCCCTTTGGCAAAAAGTGACACAGGATATTTAGTATTTATCAGATGGCAGGGAAAACTGCCCTGGAAGGTGGCAGCTCCAGTAACATAGTTCTGTAATTCTCTAAGGACAAAGTCAGAGCAATCCATCCTGCAGGGGCTAGGTTTAGCAGCAGTAGTTCTTGGAACACCACTGTGGATTTAACTAAATACCAACAAGACTTAAACCTCAGTTAACTGATGTGCTGAAGTCATAGCACAAAGTGCTGCGGCAGGAGAACTAAAAACAAGCTGAATGTTGTCTGATTTTTAAGTTGTAAAATAAGTTTTGTGGGTCTGTTAGAAATTGAACACTAGTTTTTCTCTGTCTCCGCAAGTTGAATCCAGTGTAGAAGAAAAGCTCCTGTCACAGCGGTCTGTTTGGTAGAGTATGTTAAAAATAATCAGTTATAAATAGAAATTTGTCCATGATTTAGCTATTTTCAGGTGTTCTAAAATTGTACAGGATTTCAAAACATATAGTTAGCTGAAAATATCTGTTATCCCTGGTGTTTCATACCTTAAGAGCTATGTTTCTTGTGTAAGACTGACAGTCTGTCCGAAAGTATTGTATAAGGGGTAGCGTTCTTGAGGGGGTGAACAGCTCCATGGTCCAGACTCACAAAGCCAATAGAGACATAGTACATTTCTAGAAATGAACCCAGCTCCCCAGAACTGCTGCTGCTTAATCCCTATAGAGTTTCCTGTCCTGTGCCACTATGGGTTAAAAAAAATAATAATAATTTTGAGCCAAATGCTATAATGTGGGAAAAAAGATGCGTCCCTGGTAACGGAAGGCTGCAGCCACCTATATATTTTTTTTCTTTTTTTTAATTCATACGCACATTTTTATAATGGATGATTCTTGAATCAGTAAGTCACGTGAATGATAAGCACAAAGAATTGCATTGTTGGCTGACCTGAAAATTGTCCTGTGTCCTGTTCAGTCCTTCATTACTACTTCCATCTCTCCTTGACCAAACATATTCAACCACAGGGGAGTATATAAACCCAGAGAGGAACAGAGGAAGGCTAGGTCAATACAAGCAGGTGTCTGAGGTGCTCTGGTATCCGAAGTTCTTGCTGCCGTCTTCTGATGTGGATATCCTAATGAGGGAACATTTAGAGAGTAAGACTGCAGGCTCTGACTTTGCTCTTTTCTTCTTTTTTTTTCCATTTTTTCCACTAGTTGCTTAAGATTTCACCATTGAGCAGAAGTGCATCCTAGAAGGCAGCTAGGTCCAATGTTTCATGTTCTTGTTCAATGGATTCCACCAATGCTACTCACAAAAATTTCCTTATAATGCTTTTAGGTAGCCTGTGCAGAACTTGTCAAACACTTTCATGGCATCGAGCCAAATAACAGATGAGACAAACTGTTGTGCAGCCAGAAAGAAAAGGGGTATTTGTAAGGACAGTTGTGTTTAGCTTCTGTACTCTAGTGTGTGATGCCACAACTAATTCTGGTTCCATCAATCCACAGCTGTCAGGTGACAAGCTGAATTGTATGAAGAGCTTTATTATACCATGCTATGCTAAGTAATGCTAGGCAGAAGGAGATCTCTGGATGCGTGTATTCAGCAGTTAAGATGTAATATTTCATGCAACTAGATGCACCGAATGAATGTTAAAATCTTAAGAATTAATGTCTTGAAGTGATTTGCAGGTGTTTCTGGTACAGGTAACAAACAAAATCCTAAGGGATTTTGTCAAGGAAGGGATGTCAAGGAAGAATTTAAGTGGCACGGGATGCATGTTGCATGCACCACTCAGATAGCATAACCAGTTCACTGTTGATCATTTATCTTTTCAGAGTTGGTTGCTGGAGTCCCAAGGGGAGCACAGAACTTTGGCTATGTATGTACTGGACCCACATTTTATCCTTTTTATAGTGAGAATGGAGTTAGACCATTTGGAAGATTAAAGTCTACATTCTATTTTCTGTCTCTTTGATCCTAAACTTTCTAATCAGAGAAAACTGCCACTGACTTTCACCCTCAGGCTCACCTGTCTGGGTTGAAATGCCTTGCTGGTTTGGGCTTTGAATATTAAGCACTTAGTCCTTTCTGAAGCTTGTTTTCAATAGCCAATTACAAGCTTGCTTTGAGTATGACTAGTATCCCTATACCCGCTGAGTGTTATCAGACCTAAGCTTACCCATAGGTTAGCATATTTCATGTGCAATGCTGTGTCCACAGTGGAGACCAGTCCAAGTTCAGATTATTCATACCCAGTATTTATTTTCAGTGCTCTAAGTATGTACACTGAATACCAGATGCAGAGAGTCATGATATGCAGTTAGAAGTGAAGGGAGAAAGCAATATATGTGTGTGGATACATCTTTTACTCATAGGAAAAAAAGTTTCAGAACTAACCTGATTGGGAGACAGAGATCCCAAGTACAGGTGCATTCTCTAGTTTTGTGGACTCAAACTGCCTTGTGTCATACCATTTTTCAGAGGAAAGGGGGGGTGTGCGTGTGTATATATATATGTATGTATGTATATGTTTCCTTATGTTTTAAGTTCATGTTTTCATGCGTACTGATGTAGTCACGGGTTAGCTGATAGTCTGTGATTTACTGCTGTTCACAGTGTCCAGTAAGAAAGGAAAATTGTCTTTTCCCCATTTTATTCATGGGAGACCTGAGATTCGTAAACTCTTAGTGATCTGTTCAAGATCATACAGGAAAGCTGTGGTGAAACAAAAGAATTTTTTTTTTCTTGGCCACTTGGGCCATCCTTCGGTGTGTCGAATTGGTTTGCAGTGGTATTACACTGTAGCATGTGTGCTTGAAACTTTCCATATTTTTCTGTTACCAGGTCTCAATTATTAATTCTTCAGACTTGACCTTCATCCAGAACTTCACTGGTGAACAGGTAATGTCAAGCAACTATGTGATGAAATATTATATCTCTGGAGGATATAGTTTCATTAATGTAGTTTCAAGAATATATAAAATATTTTTTAGATTTAATGACCATAGAAACAAAGAGGATTATCAGTAAAAAATTTTTAAAAATTGATATCTGATATGAAAGCCTATCTGTTGTTTTTTATTTCCAGATGGCGTCTTATTTTGGGTACACTGTTGCAGTATCTGATGTTAACAATGATGGGTAGGTTACCGAATATATTCAGCTCCACTGAACATTAATAGAAGCAATGCCTGATATTTATTAATAAACACAGGTTTTCAGGTGCTTCATACCTCAAAATGCTTCTCTTCGCTTCTCTGCTTTTCTAATTTTAATTGTTTACATAGGCTTATTTTTGTGCAATCACAGTGGCACAAGTATTTGCAGGCCTAGTTTGGGTGAGTTTATCTTCCTGAGTATTTATTCAAAGCAGCGTGGCAGAGTGGGAATGTCCAAAGTCTTAGGAAACAGATCCAGGTAGAAGAACAGTGAATAAATAGTGATAGGTACTGCTGGGAAGAGATAGGTGAAAGTCAAAAGTTCATTCTCCCATTCTCAAAAGCAGATAAGTCTTCTCACATGTGGACCATCCATAGCTTCACTTCCCAATTTTAAAAGCTTTCCAATATCATCAGCTCCTCATTCCAGCACCTGCTGGTTGGCCATCTCTTTTCATCCTCCAGAGGACCAAAAAGTATCTATATGGCCTGTAGTTGTTATGACAGGCATAGTGCTTGTCTGAGGGAGAACGCTGCTCAGCTCCCAGGGTCATGCCGAAGACACTTGGGGTTTCAGGCCCTGTTGAACAAAACACTTGCTAATTTTGAACTCATGTAAAGTCTGATTAAATATTTTAGAAGATCAGGACTTTAGTAAGTGAATATTGATACTAGCTTTCTAGCAAGGAGATAAAGAAAGATCCCTGAAGCTCAGAGCCTTGGAAGTCTGCACAAAGGTGAGACAGGATTATATTTAGAGCTATGGCATTCTCTTGCCTATTGCAAAATGTCTCAGATGTGTCTACTTCATATTCTTTTCTTATGATTATTTCTTATTAGGTGCTTAAACATAGTGCATTAAGTAATTTTTCTGGGCTAAATCATTGCTTCCCATCAGTGACTAGTGACCCTTTAAAGAGTGAGGGATACAAGAAAAGAGAAAAGTAACAAGGTGATAAAATGTTATTGCAGTTCCAAAACAACAACAACAACAGAAAAAAGACGCTTCAACAGTTTCTGTAGTAGCTTCATAGCACTCAAATCTTTCCAAGTTTCTGAGGTCAAATTTTGTCACGGTGCCATAGCTTTTGAAAATTCCTATTTTTATGATACACAGAGTCAGGATTAATTTAGTCCTACCATAATGCATTACTGATGTGAAAGGGTGGAGACACATTGATCTAAGTTACAATAGACACTCATTAGACTTTTGGGGAACTTGCTATTTAACTTCTCACTGAACCAAACTATTTCCTGTGCAGGTTATTTCCTGTGAACCATAGGGTTACTTGGCAGGTCTCATATTTTCTGTGTACCTCTAAGACCACAGTTTATGTCAATAATATAATCAAGCTGCTGTTGAGGCCTGTGTGGTCTCCCAGTCTATATCTTAAAAGAAATCTAATGACTCTTTCTGAGATCCAAACATCCCACAGAAAACAAAACACAAAAAGCTCTACTTGATAAACATGTCTGATTAGATATGTAGTCTGTCTTTGCTGCTTTGCACATATAGTCGATAGAAATATTCATCTGAAAGGAAGAGTAAAACAGAGAGAGGAAAAAAACAGCAAAAGGGAAATGACCACTTCAAATTCACGTGGGTTTTTTGTGCAGCAAAGGACAAAGGAGGTAGTGATGGCCTTATCAGTACGAGAAACCTGATTAAGTTGTATGCTGAAAAGATTAATAGGAGTGATGCTTTGCTGTAATATGACTGAAGATATGGCTCAAAGATTAGGCTCATCCTAGGAGAAAAGCTCTGTAGACCTTCTGCTCCAGCAGTTCTGCAGGTGTTCCAGGGTGACTCTTGCAGTTTTTTCTGCACCACATCAGGACTGTAGGCAGAACAGGGAAATTGAGGATATTGTTTGAACTACCGTTTAGTTGCCTACTGCTAATAATGAGAAATCCACAATGAAACTTAACAAATCAAGCTTTGCCATCAATTTACAGACTACATTCCTAGTAAAGAGGAAAGAGGAGAACACTTTCAATTTAAACTGAAACAGTCCAATAAAAATAGTGGAATAAACTGTTTACTGGTCTTCTATGTGGGCTATATCAAAGCTTCCCATAGTCATACTTTGACCTCTTGACATTTCCCATACTCCTGCTTTTTATTACTCATCAGGATACAAAGAAACTGCATGCAGTCTCAGCAGGTGGTCAGCTTGTGCTTTGTAAAGATTTTTTTACCAGAAGGGAAGCAATACTTGCTGGTTACCTTTCTGTGCTGGAACAAAAATAAATACATAATTTATGTTAACTGCAACATCTTAGTGCAATAATGAAATGAATCTAATGAATCGGTTCAAACTACCAGTGCAAATTGAACTGCACTTTATGGTTTAATATTACTGTCCAGGGGCTTTTGCTTTTGCTTTGCACTTATGGCCTTTTAAAAGGGATCACATCAACCTGAATTTGGCTCAGAACTCCAATTTTGTAAATATAAACTCCTACAATTTAAAAGACAATTGAAATGTCCTCCTTCACCAACAAAAAATGTATAATTCTAATCACATAGGTACTTATAACCCAACAAGTGCCCCTCCCTTGACTGCTTGATGTCTAAATAGTTAAACTGTAGGAGCTGGAAGGTAAAAATGACTATAAAGCATGGTAAGCAGCAATTGCTTGCTTATTACCCACTTGGAGAGGAACCAGGAGTAAGTAAATGAGGGTCAGAGAGAGCAGGGTAGCTGAAGAATCCTTCCTCTCTGGCTATAGTACATGGATGTGACAGTGCAAAAAAAACCCAAACCCAAATCCCTGGAATTGCCTGAGGGAGAATTCCTTCTTGCAGAGGACTTGCTGAAGCAGCTTGCCTTGACCTACTGAGCTTGGCACTGACAGAGAAGGAGGAAAATCAAGAGGGTGAGGGAAGGAAGGCTTTGGTGTGGGTGGGACATGCCAAGACTTGGAGGGAAGGCAAACTAAGTGCTGTGGGTGTTCCAGCTAGCTCTGCTGCCCATAACCAGTTTAGAGATAGGTCAGTGTAATTTAGATGACTGCCTTCCTTCCACCTTTCCCTCAGCACATCAGAAGATGAGCCATCTTAGGTACTGGGTTCTGGTCCCTGCTCCCTAGACTATTCATGCATCTTATACAATCATTGTCATTTTTTTTAACAAAGTAGAAATTCTCCTAGAAAAATAACCAGCACTGTACACTTCCAGCTGAGAGGCTGCAATCCCTGCACAACAGACTCTGGTTCTTGTCTGCTTGCTTGCTGTCTCACGTGTTGAATCTTGTATTCTGGGTTAGGCTTCTGCTTAGAGAATTTTAGGCCACTGTGGATGATAGACAGTCTGCCTCTGTCTTTTTACCATTTTAGGCACTCTGGATATTGCTCTATGGGCCAGAGTTTTAAAGGTATCTAGGTATCTACTTATTTTACATGGATGGACTGGGAGCTTCCTGGCTCTGAATCTTTTGCTTCCTTACCAACCTCTAAAAAATCTTCCCTTAGTCTTACAATCCTTCATTTGTAAAATATTCATTGGAGCTAAGCTCATCTTTTACTTCATGGTTTGTACAGCACATAACACCTTGGGGTCCCAATCTTACTGGCAATGACTGGACTGTAATGCAATAAAACAATAATTGATGATAGTGCTACTGTGTAACGCTTTTAGTACATGGCATGGGTAAAATAACTTGTAAAAAACAGAGCATTCATGATCTGTTTTTGTTATTGCTATTGTTTCATGGCAACCATTTCAGCTGACATTCTGTCCCAACCACGAACATCTTCCATTAGTAGAGGAGGACTTTTGATGTTTAGTGTGAAAGGAAAATCCCACCTTTGATGTCAAGTCAGCATCTGCTTCCTTCCTTTTTTAGTTATTCATGCCATGGGGCAAAATCTGACGTATAAAGAATAGAATAACTGTACCAAAGTGACCTGACATTTTGAATTATGGTTTCCTTTATGGAAACATATTATAAAACCTAATAGAAAAATAATATTTCTAGAAGTACTTTGTCACAATTTACAGAATGTGTAAGTTCTACAATGTGATTAAAAGGCTTCTAGATGAGATATTCTGTCCTAAATTCTATGGTATATATATATATTAGAATCATAGTATATATCTATGATAAAGTACTAGCTGAGCTACTCCTAAATCATATGGGTTTTTTTCTGTCAGGATTGGGAAAAACAGTGCAGTGCAATTTTACTAATTGATTTACTAATGGATAAAGCCTTTGTGAAAACATGACTTGGGAATATGATGAACTGTGAGTAGAAAGTTTTCTACGACTTTTACAAAGTTTGAACAAAGTTTTATGTTAGAGCAAGAGAACATGTTTTCCAAATTAAAAATTCTGGGATCAAGTAGTACTAGTTATTTGCAGTAACAGAGTTCTTTAATATGAATGACCGATGTCCACTGAATATAATGGGAGTTATCCTGTTAGTTTACACGGGCTTGAGCAACCTTCAGAAATTAATCTGATACTAGCATTTCATATCTCAGAATAATCTATTAAGAATATTTCTACTTGTTATGTGTCTGTCAATCTTACCTGATTTTATTCTTTACTGTCCAGTAAAGGGTTTTTTTTTCCTGCTAAATAAATGTTGGTAACATGTTTCAAAAGACCCCATTTAGAACAACAACATGCAAAATACTCTTTGATTAGTCTGCCTTCTTTTACTGATTCTTCTTGGAGTAGCAAAATGAACAAAAGGACTTTTCCTTCTAAGTCTCATATTTTTGTGATTTTATTATGTCCTTTCTCTATAATACTTAATCCAGCAAATTACGTGAGCACTGCAGCTACTCGTGTAGCTAATATTCAACAGAAGTGTTTTCAGAAATAAAGCTTTGGCTTTGTCTCCCAGCTTCCATTTGAATTAGTAATGAGGCAGTCTCTATTAATTGATGCTCTACCTGTGTTTCATGTGTATTACTTCAGAAATCGGCTGGAAAGTGGCAATTTTTGTTCTGTTGTTCACTTACTGATGTATAATTTTTAAAAGCTAGATTTCATACTTAAATTTGTCTCTCACTAGCACTGTTAGCAGGATAGATCTACATAATTTGTTCTAGTAACACGGATCCCCTCTGAGTTAAATTTCTGACTTCTGGATCATTAACTGCAAAGTATAGCTTTTCAGTGTCTGCTGTGGGCATAAATTGAAGTGCGAGAAATTCCATTTAAACCTAACAAGAAATGTTTTTGCTGTGAGGGTGATCAAACACTGGAAGCAGTTGCCCAGAGAGGTTGTGGAGTCTCCATCCATGGAGATACTCAAAACTGGAGTGGGCACGTCCCTGGGCAGCCTTCCCTAGTTGACCATGCTTTCACCAAGTGTTTGGGCTACAAGAACTTCAGAAGTGCCTTCTTACCTCAGTCTATGACTCTGTGATAATTATCAGCCTCCTGTTTAACAAATGCATGAACTGTGTTGACTACACTCAATCTTTCAGTGACACTAGTTTTTGTTTGACTGTTCCAGTTTAGATGATATCTTAGTTGGTGCCCCTCTCTTTATGGAACGAGAATTTGAGAGCAAGCCTAAAGAAGTTGGGCAAGTTTATCTATACCTGCAAGAAAGTGCTTTCTTCTTCCGAGATGCGCAAATTCTGACAGGCACTGAAGTGTTCGGTAGATTTGGCAGTGCAATCACGCACCTTGGAGATCTCAATCAAGATGGATATAATGGTAATTCATATGTAATGTAGTAATATATATCTCTGTATAACGTTGAAATCAAAAATGGCTAAGCAGTGAATATGAAGTGTCTGTGCAGTGCCTGAAAAAGGCTTTTAAACATGTAACTGCCTTTGAAAGTCACAAGAATTTTCACTAATCCTAATGAAACTGATATTGAGGGCCAAACCATGAAAAGCTTACCTATAGGAGGACAGTCATTGACTACAGTGCTCTTTTTTACTAAATATTAGCATGTTCATTTGAATAAAAATATTATCTGTTGTTTTATTGCTATAATTACATTTAAATACTTAGTTTAAGATGTTGCATTTGTTTAAAAGCAGAGTTCTTCTCTCCTCAAATGCTTGGATGAGTTTGAGAATTGAATGAGGCTCAGTAAATGGAGCATTTTGCCCCCAGTGAAAGAATTGGACCAGTACAGACGTACTGTTTTGGAATCGGACTTCCATTGGTACTTAGGCACCAGAAGAAACAGGTGCATAATGGGACCTTTTTCAAATGCCTTTAGGACACACACACAGCAAAACATTCATGTATGTTAACTGGGAGCCTAAATTCAAGAAAACAGTCCCAGTAAACTAACTTGCTTAATTATCTGAAATAGCCTGGATGCCGTGAGCAGCTAGAGTTAGCCTCCTAGACATGGTCAGTAACACCCTGCTTTTCCCTGCATGCATTTCCTTACTTCTTATTTCCAAGATGTTAGGGATCTGCAAAGCAGGCATCTGTGCATCTAAAACCCCAAGGACTTTTTCCTGGAGGAGGTATTTTGCACAGTAGCTTTGAAGATAGTTGGCCCGCTAAGGAAAAGTTAATGGACTTTGATCTTCCTTAACTTAAGGGCTGTTTTTCATGGTGCTGTAGCCACTAGACTCTAGGGCAACGTCACCAACGTGTCACCAAGTCATGTCAGGAGCCATAGAATTGTATTGGGGTTCAAGGTGCACAAAATCCAAATACTGTCCTGTGGGTAGAAGCCACCGGATTGTGACTGCTGAGAATACCCTCACTGGCTTGTCCTGGAATCCCACCACGGAGTACAGCCCAGCTGGACCCCACAGTGGAGACTTCCTGTTTTCTACCTGTGATCAATAGCAGATGCCCTCAGCTTCTCTGGGTAGGGAAGGTTTGTATCCCTGCTCTCCAGCGTTCTGGTAAGGCAGGGAGGAGGCGTTCCTGCTTTCCTCTCTCACTGTATAGAGAAGACTAAGAAGGATATAGAGCCAAAGTCTTCTGCTTCATAACTGAAGATGCCAGTCATAGAGCTTTGGTGCACTCCTGCCTTTAGAGTGAAGGTACAAATTCCAGGTGCTGAAGTCAAATTTAATAAAGGAGTCTAGCACCAGCACCTAGATCAGAACCTAAAAATGAGAGCTGTAGATATGTATCCTCCTCTAGTGTTTCCTGTTGGCTAGCTCAGCTACTGCTCTGTTCAACTCTTGAATCTCAATCTAGACATGTGATTCTCTCCACATCCCATGTTTAGGAGCTAAGAACAGCATTGTGAGTTCTGCTTCTTGGATATGGCACCTCATTTTTTAAGGATTGCAGTGCTTAATTGCATAATGCCCAAGGCCTTCTGTTAAATTCCTGACTCAGTACTATTCCCATTTCTCAATAAGATGTTGGCTTGGTATAAATGAAAACATTATATTCCATTGTTCTCCTTTGCATACTAAAGCACTGGCTGTTTGAGGGGGGTGGGTTTTTTGTCCGTGTTGAATATTTTATCTGGAAAAAGAAAATTAATTTTATCTAACAGCTGTTCCTTATTAATTAGGTGATAGAGGAAATAAAGAAAAAATTGTGTCTGTTTAAAAATATGGAAGTAGAAGCAGGCATTCATTAGATCTTGATTTATTAAAGCTTATTAAATGCCCTGGAAATATGGTAGAGGAGTCCAGTGTGGACTGGCTATTTAGTACAATGCAATAACCCCTTCATAGGATGATTTTATAAGCTTTTGTCATGAAAGTTTGACACAGAAAAGACACCACAAACATTTTTGTATATTTGCTTTGCAACTAGAATCCATACAGAAGTACAGAATGTTGAAGTTCTTGCATGTATGTGCCAGAAACCATTTATGTGTGTTTTCCTGCAGGGACTTAATTTCTGCTTTATTTTAATTGTGCCCATTCTTTTTATTCTTTTATTGCACTGCAGACATTGCCATTGGTGCACCATTTGCAGGAGAAGACAGAAGAGGGAAAGTGCTCATTTACAATGGATATAGTAATGGGTTAAATACTAACCCTTCCCAGGTTCTCAATGGAGCGTGGGCCTCACAGTCCATGCCTTCGGGATTTGGCTTCACTCTGAGAGGAGACTCAGATGTAGACAAGAATGATTACCCAGGTAAGATTTTTCCATTAGAAAGGGAATTTCATACTTCCATTCTCTGGAAAATGTATCATGCCTAAACTGCTCCTTTTGGAAGGCAGAGGTCAGAATAAAGAGTAGACATTTTTGGATAGTTCTAGCTTGCTTTCCTGAGAGTTAAAATCAGACAAAACAAATACTCCCTTTCCTGTCAAAAGACATGATCAGAAAGGCAAGAAAGGGCTTAAATAGTTACATTAACATGAAACATGTGAAGTTTACAATAAAAAGCTTAACCCTTTCCCCCCACTTCCAAAAACTAAATGCTCTCAGCTTATTGAACTTGTAAGGTCTCCTTCATCCTGGCATTCTTTCTTAATTAAAAACATGTTGTATTGTAGAAGAAGGGATTGACTTGGTTGTGTTGCTAAGTTGTTTTTTGCTGTCCGAAGAGACACGGGGCCATATATAGGTTCTTAATGGCTTTGATTGCATTACAAAAAAGCAGAGAGAATGCAAAGACATTGCTTAAAGGCAGATATTTCATTTGGGCCTTTCCATTCCTTTTCTGTTTTCATTTTGCTACATGGGCTCTTCCTTTTTAGGTTAGCTTTGATTCTTCCTTTTTAGTTTACCTGACATGCATTGAAATTTATCAAGTTTGTAACTTTAGTTGAGTTTTGCTGGGGAGGTATTTATTTTTTTAAGAGGCATGTTGGTAGCATCATAAGTAGTCTGAAAGTTGGAGCTATTTTAAATGTGCTTGTATTTACTCTCTCCTCTAGAAGCAAATCTGTTCTGTTTCTTTTCATCACAATTCAGAAGGCTTAGCAAAGGTGTGCAGTAAAACATCGTATTTTTTTATTGTGAAAGGTTCATCCACAGTAAAATGCTGATAGTCTTTGCTTCCCTAACTTACTGTGAAATCGCTTCAGTTAGCTTGGGTTATTTCAAGGCTAGCGTTCTTAAAAGTTGTATTGTTTCAAAAGTGAAAATTGTGATTTTCAAAGGGACAAAAATGGGGTCTCTTTTACCTTTTCGTGATGGATTGTAAAAACCTTGAAAGAGGTGTCTTTTTTCAAAAGGGGATGAGAGTTTCTGGGAAGGGGTGTTTACAATAGAAATTACAGTTTTACAAACAGAAAAGCTGACTGCAGAGTAATAAAGTGAGGCTATCACAAGACTGAAGTGAGAGGATCTTTAGCATTTGAGAAAAGAAAGGGCTTTTGAATGCTGTTCTGACTTTTTGTTTGCATATTGTTGATGTTGCTATTAATAGTCTTTCATTGTCCATGACTAATGAGGTTCTTTTGGACAACTGAGCTCTTTATTAAAGTTTCAGCATTTAAACATTTCCTAAAGCACCTACAAGGCCACCCAGCAAAACCAAAGAAAACAGGATATTGCATTCCTGACATTTCTAAGATTGAAAAGATAGACAGAGGGAAGGGAGAGACTCTTCCAGGTCTTCTTTGAGTCACAAGGGGAAGAAAGAAGAGTAGAAGTCTAACTAGTGTATTAGCATACTTTATGTGGAGCATCTTTTAAGCTAATTTGTGAAAAGTTTGGGTGATGGGTCTCGATCTTTCTAATGTGTACTGAGGAACTGCTATAGTCAATTCAGTTGTGAGATTTCTTGGAGTTACTCTGCTTGTCAGTGTTGGCTCCACTATACATCCTACTTGCAGAATTTCACATTGTGATATAAACTCGCTATGTGTTAGATGGTTTGGTTTAATTACATTAATTACTTATTTTAGCCAAAAAAACCCCACCTGCATTTACTGTAACTAGCTTTTCCCTCTAGCACAACCATGGCACAGTATTAGCACAAAAATAGAATGCCTTCCTATGGGAAAAAGGAAAAGAAAGAAAGGAAATAATACGGGGAAATGCAAGTCCAGAACAAACACACTAGGCAATGAAGTACGTAATCCTTCTTGTGTCAAAGAGCTTTTCTTCTTTACCTCCTGATGGAAATGCTGAAGGGCAGCCCTTGTACAAAGAGGAAACAAGGGACTGAACTTGGAAGGAAAAGGAAGGAAGTTTTATTTTAGATGTCAGCTGAGAGGCAGAGTATTTGCTGGCTACAGAAAGTCTAGGAAACTAGCCTTCAATTCAGTGCTTCCCAAACTAGCAGGGAAGAACATAATACAGCCATACTGATACAAATGAAAGATCAGTGTAGCACCGTAGCATGGCTCCAGCAGTGGCCAGCAACAGATATCCAGGAAACTGTACAGTTGTTGTGATATTTCCCAGAATATTCACCCAGCTCTAACCAACTGGAAGAGCAAGGTGTTCCTAAGTCAGAGGTGGCATCTTCAAATATAGTAGCCCTTGCCAGACTTTTCTTCCATGAATTTGACCAGTCAATTGTAGAACTTGTATAAACTCTTGGCACACACAGCAACCTGTGTCAAGGGGCCCCACAGCCTAACTGCATGTTTTGTGAAGAAGTAATGCTTTTCACTGCATCCCTTTCAAGTCTTGAGCGTTCCACTGGACAGTTTCTTTGGATGTGCCCTAGTTCTTGTACTGAAGAGACAGTAAACAATTCTTTAGTCCACCCTTATTTTACAGAGCTCTGCCATATTCTCTCCCTCAGCCATATGTTTTAGCAATCCTGCGGAAGGAACCCCAATTTACTTAATTGTTCCTTGTGCAGAGGCAAATGGCGCACCAGCCCTGCTATACCAGATGATGGTTCAGTCTTGTCATCACTGCTGCATCTTCATCATACATTTTTATGTAAAGAGCAGTGTGTAAAGTGTGACTTATGTCTGGCTAAAGCATTGCTTCCAGTAAAGATTTTGCCATTGATCTGGGTTTTGAACTTACCCGACATAAAAAAAGCTGTATATTCCCTACTGAGAAGAAAATCAGAACTAGTACTTGACAAAACAATAATCCCAAATCTTTTTCATTGGTATCAGTGATTATGTTTGTGCAAGAAAATAAAGTGAGCCAGGAACTGTGGTCTGGCCTTGAGGCTACATGGCACGGCACAGCTCACCATCATCAGATGAAACCCTTCTGCCCACTGAAACAGGATGGCCATATCCAAACTGCCTTTTGGGAAAGGTCCTTGGCCCAGGCTATTCCCCAGACCATTCCTGGCCAGTATCTGATTCCTGGCCACTATCTGGGAGAGTACTTACTTGCACACACTAAAATCAGACCAGAGTCTGTGCTAACAATATGAAAATCTGGACAATACCAACACAGTGCTCAAGCTCATGCCCTGACTTTATTTTAATTTCACTTTTGTAGCCACTCACTGTACAAAGCACAGGATACAGTCAGCTAGGCTGAATGGCCACCTAGTCAACATCGTACCTAAAAACGAAACTTTCTCTAGTAGGGTCAGCATGCAGACAGGGCTGCTTTTCCTTCTCATTAGCAGTCCTGTCAGCGTAATGACCATCTGCCTTCAGGTGCCCTGGCATAGATGTTACCACCGTAACAGTAACAGATCTCTACTCTCAGCATTGTGAAAATACAGGGATTTTTCTAACCTTTCATCAGGGAAGATTTAGTTTTTGTTATTAGGCACAACCCTTGGTTTACATCACCACAGCTTTCCAGGGAAGGACTTCTGTAAATTGTGTCATACTTGCAGACGCTCCAGATGTTATGTGCCCAGAACTGTTCTTTTATCAACACAGACAGGGGTGATAATACGGTAGTCTCTGCTTTGCAGGCTCAGAGGTAGTGGGAAACTTTCAACCTTGGGAAGCAGCAGAGGCAGAAAACTGGGCTGATCATCCTAACAGCTGTGTTGCTCTAAAAACATGCAGCTGCCCTCTCTCTGTGTTGGTGTTCATCACCTTCAGCCCCAAACAGAGCACTGGTCCTCAACTAGCGGAAGAATTGCAATGCCAAACAGTGGTGATGGTGGTAATGAAAGGATGGATGCTTCTTTCTCTGTAGTGATGTAAGAGGCAGAACCTGACCAAACTTTATAGTCAGATAAGGCTAGTGAGAGGGAAGCAGTAAGAGGAAGGCAGATTAAACATGTCGGTCAGATAGATTGAACGTACCAAGCCAGCTCTGTGCTTTTTGGTGTGACTATTCAGGGGAACAAACAACGTACAGCTTTCCCAGTCTTCCAAGCAGGACACTGACAACCTTTGTACCATACTTATGTGAGATACTCAGTATCTCTCCAGTATACAATATGTATCCAGTATTTGAAGGAAAAGATCAATTAATCCTCTTAAGCTACATCTACACTATAAATATACTGTTCTTTGGTTCTGAACTGTCACTGAACAGTCCTTCTCTATACTATCAAACTCAGTTTCTTGCCAAAACACGGTTGCTGCGTGCTCTTGGAGACTAGACTTGTGTCTTTTGGAGACTAGTAATTGGCACAGGCCAACTGCTTTAGGGCCATTCTGATGATACCACCGCAGACAGCACAGGTACGGCACACAGGCATGTTCCCTGGCACCGATTTACTAACACTGACACAATAGTAACATCTTTCAGGAGATGATCCATTTCACAGTTTTCTGACAACTCATGTTCTAAGATCATGTTCAAAGGAGGGAACCCTGTCTCACTTATGCTGCTGTAGTAAATACTGACTTAATGCTGTTGCTCTGGATTGACAGTCATGTAAAAAAAAATAAAGGGGATTAAAGAAATAAAGGGAGGGAGCAGTGAATGGAGTGAAAAAGTGTAAAAGATAGGCTTTTTTTCATCAGTTTAAGTGCAAATACAGTGGCAGTTGGGAGGAATTATGTGTGAGATTCTGTGCTGCGCTTTTCAGTGCTGAGGTTAGGACACGGCAAAGCAGCATCATGCTGTATCTGAGGCCGTACTGGTTAGGCCCATAACACAGTTTATATAGCCATAGGATTCTCTGTAATAGCAGCTCTTCAAGGTTTGCTCAAGATATTCTGAAATCCCTGCCTCAGCACAACCTTCCTGTCTGTCTTCTATGCTAGAATATCTGAGCAACATAACGATAACTTTCAACACAGCTTCCATTCCACTCCCCTGTACATCTGGGGCTTTTAGGGCCCCTTTGCTCTATCCTGAGCTTTATTTGTGTCATCAAGGCCTGGAGCAGGGAATGAAGCCTCAGCTTACGCATGTATTTTGAATTGTAGTTTATTTTATTTATATTTTTATTTGTCTTTTTCTATTAGCATAGTTCAGTTTTCATAGGAAGAAAAGAAATCCATAAATCTGTTTAATGGGAAAGAAATTTGTTTCTTTTGGCTTCTGGGCATCCGTTCAAAGCTGGTCCCCACTGAGTGCTTGCAGTCTGTGATTATCTAGGTGATGGTGCCACACTTACAGCTGGTTCATCTATCTGTGCAGGGCTCAAGCATTTGGAGGCTGTAAGGTTTCCGCCCTCACATTTCAGCATATGTTCAGTCACTTGATGGCTGATATTATAGCTGAGCAAATAGTTTATAATTAATAACTTACTGAACTCATTAAGCTTGCTTTCTTCTTGTGGCATATCCTCCAGCAGACTGTGGTTTCTTCAAATGTGTTTGTGAACCAGGATGATTTAACCAGTTTCTTTTAACAGCGTGGGTGGATTCAGAGCAGTGCTCTAGATGAATTCACTATACAAAGGCTGTTGATTAGTTAATTAGTTAATTACTCAAATAAATTATGCACTATTGTTTCTGCTCCCTGCCTATTTAGATGCTTGTACAAGTCTTCCTTTATTACCTTAGAGAGTCACCCTGGAGTCAGTGCTACTGAAGCTTCATCTTCAAGGTATCCCACTTCTATACAAACACAGCTGTTGGCCTGTTCTTTTGGTTATTCTTTTTAGTCAAGCCTTTGTCAGCACAGGGGAACGTATAAAAGAATCTTCATGCCTTGTTATTTTGGACTCAGTTATTATCTTAAGAATAGCATGTAGTTAATATAAACAAATAACTCTAGAAACATTTTAAGAAGGAAACAAGTGTGATAATCAGATAAAAGTTCCTCAGACCTTCAGTAATCCAGTCTGATCTTATTAAAATAGGAGTATTTAACAGCTCCATCTGCTAAGTACATTAACTCAAACAGCAGGAAGAAAACCCTCAAGTTTCTTTCTGAGAGGCAAGGGTTCTTCAGCATTCATAATTTTTTTGAAAACAATAAGCATTGTGCTAACAATATCACAAATTGTAACCTAGAGATTATTAAATTATGAAGTTGGTCGAGGAGATTTGTGGAAGACAAACAAATTAAATCAATGAGAAGCTGCATCCTCTCTGGTAAGAGAGGACTGCTGAGTGTGGGAGCCAGAACAAAGGTGTGGGTTCTGCCAGCAAATGCAGAAAAGCTGAAGTGTTTCTACCAGCTAGTTATGTTTTCACATGACTAATTAATCGAAAATGTAGTGACAAACCAAGAATCTCCTACAAATATGCTAATTTTATGGCAAATTATTACCTACGTAATTTACAGGTATGCTTTTCTAAAATTCTTTGAGATATTTAATGAAATCACAATATTGTGCCCAATGGAGTATAAGAATAAAGCAATTAATCCCACTAAGTAGGGATTTAGAGAAGTGATAGAACATTAACTGCCCTCTTTTGGATTTGTTTGTAGTATAATGAAGTGAATAATAACATTGTATTATGAAAGGGACTCATTCGGACAAAAGGGGAGCATTGAAATGAGTTAGCCTTGGGTGTTATCCTTAACAAACCTGCTACCAGAATGGTTGAAAAACAGAGAGGATCAAGGCAGTTGAGAAGGGTAGGACTCTGTTTTAGGTGGTGGTGGTTTGTAGTATTTAACTAAAATTCTTGAGTAAAGTTGGCTAAACTGAACAATCCCGTGTCCTTTATTATAGTCAAGCCTGAAGTAATGGCCATTTAAAGGAAATTTTATTCTGGACCTTTCCTACTGAGATTTGGGAGTGTAGTGCTCTCTGAAATCCTAGAAAACAAATAGAAATCTGATCATGGGCCTTTTTGGCACCTGATCCAGTGAGGGAAATAAAAACCAAAAAGGCTCACAAAGATTTTTTTTTAACAGGGTTTCCAGTTATGCAGTTTTCTCACTCTCTTTTATGAAATTTCCATTAGCACCTGTACTCAGATAGGATTCTAATGGTTTTCCAGTTCCTATTTATAATACGCAATTAAACTGACAGACTACACAAAGTGATGTTTAAAGCTGTCAGCAAATCATTCTGAGTCCATAAAGTGAACACTGTCATGCCTGTATCCTGGCAGAGTTGCGGTGGGGAGGTGACTCAGCTATCCATTGTTTCATTTTTGGGTTTCTCACAAGTGAAGCACGTGCTAATTATGTAGTCCTTCATTGGCTGTCTTTCTTGGCCACTGTCCCTCATGAAGCGGGATGAGATACCATGCCTCGGCAATTTCGCTTGGGACTGCTGGACAGACTCGAACAAAGCGTGGGGTGCTGAGCATGCCGCATGTTCCTCCCTGCCCAGGCTCCCTGGGGCTGCATCTCTCACAGGGGGTGGAGATGTCCTTTAAAAACACCAGGGGATCAAAGGATTTGCTCAAGTTAATAAATTAACATATTGTTTTGGAACTGGAGGTAGGACTTCGTTGATCTTCCTACTTCCTCCAGTTGGTTGAAGGCTTAGTCATCATCATGGCAAGTTTCTGCCCTTTATCACATGGTGTTTCAGGTCTGGCACAGCCACGTGGCACAAGGTGCAGGTAAACAGACCAGCTTACAAAATCCAGTATGCCTTTCAGTGCCACCTGTGAATACTTTTTCCTTAACTTTTTATGATAATCTTACCGCAGAAAATGGATTTTCTTCACCAGACAACATCTTGCAAGCCTTCCCTTCAGAGCAAAGTAAAATTTGAAATAAGTATTAGGATTGTTTAACTTTGCACAGTGCCCCTTGACTTCAGTTAAGTACATGCCAAAGACAATTGTTTCAGGATTAAGCTCTGTGAAATCCACCAGTTGGGATTTCAGTGCATACAACCCTTAAGCTGTGTTGAAATGCAAGTTGAAAATTCCTTCGAAGTCACTCCGTGCTTGTTTTCTTAGTTTTTGCAGTGTGGTTGTGAGCCCACAGCTCATTTATTCCACAACAGCAATGAGGCAGAAGCTGCTGCCACCAGCCCCTCCTTACGGATCTCTGCTTCTCTGAAGGGTAGCAGCTGATAAATGATCTTCTCAATGAGATGACATAGGCAAAGTGGTCATTTACTTAAATCTATGAGGACCCTCATCCTCCTGAAAACATGAAATGTGAGAAAAGAAGGAGTGAAGGAGATTTTGTGATTCTGATACTTCTCTCTCTTTCTTTCTCTCTTTATTTATACACATTTTAATCTGGGCTTGAAAAAAAACCCTCACAAATGCAAAGGAGCAAAGGTTTTCATATGCTTTTCTACAGGCTCTGTTTGGAAGGGTTATAAGTAGTTAAGCTGGCTTTTTTGGCTGTGTAATTCCAAATTGCTTGTTAAACCCTTATTTTTCAGCTAGTGACCTTTGCATCAGTGACATTGCGTGCGTAGCATTAACAAGCAATGAATAAAGACAACTTCTCTCTATTTTTAGGAGGGGCAAGTTGCCAAACTTCAGATAATTTAGACATCTCATGCATTTTTTCATAGAAATTATTAGTAACTTTTCTTCTGCAGAACACACAACAAATTCAAAACTTCTGCTTATAAAAGTGCTCTGATTTGACATGTATTCAAATCTCATGGATTCGTATCAATGTCAAAAAATGTTTTTTTTCCAGTGATAAGTATAGGAGTTGCACCCAACAAGGCACTGAAAGAAAGAAGAATACAACTACTGCTCTGTAGCAGAACAAGCAGAAGCAAAGCAAAATCCCTAATGGATCTTCCAGTGAATACTCTGCTTGAATATATAATGGCTTGGTCCTTATATTAGATAGTAGATGTCACTACTGGGTATAAGTATGTTTTATTGTTTGCATATTCATTCTTAAGTCCACTTTTCCTACTGAGTAGTTTCATTCATTCAAGCTCTTTGGGTCAAGAATAAGCATGGCCTAGACCAGAGAATAAAGGACATGTCAGGGAAAAAGTAAGAGCTTCCAAACAAGAGCAGGATAAGTACAGTCTTGGCTGCCCTTAGAGTATGCTCAGATAGGGCCTTTGTGATGGTGCTGTGATTGAATGTCCTCATCTTTTTTGCTGTGTCTCCAAACCTGGCTGAGGTGGCAAAGCAGAAAGACTGCTCATGGAAAACCAGTGTTTTGGTGGCTGGGGCCCGCCATTGCTCCTCTAGACCCATTACACTCTGTCTTCAAATAATTCAGGCTCTGTCCTAAAGAAACCAGGATTTAACTATTCAGCAGATGTACAAAACCCCCTTTAATATTAAAGTGGGGGTGCGGAGATAATGGGGACCTAAGTCTGCACAGCTGTAGATACTGAAATTAAGAGCTCACTTGTACTAGTGAGGCTAACTGTATCTGACAGACTCATTCTTTTTACCTTCAGGTTCAAACAGGCTACATTTTATTAAGCTTACTCAAGTTGTGCATTCAGGCTTTCCCTTGTGCCCATGAAGGGTTGAAGTGCTTTATTTTTTAATGAAAGATCAGATTATGAAATCATCACAAGACCAGGATAGAATCATAGAAAGCTTTGGGATGGAAGGGACCTTTAAAGGTCATCTAGTCCAACCCCCCTGCAATTGGCAGGGACATCTACAACTAGGTCAGGTTGCTCAAAGCCCCATCCAGCCTGGCCTTGAATGTTTCCAAGGATGAGGCATCTACCACCTCTCCGGGCAACCCATTCCAGTGTTTCACTATCCTAATTGTAAAAATTTTCTTCCTTATATCCAGTCTGAATCTACCCTCTTTTAGTTTAAAACCATTACCCCTTGTCCTATCGCAACTGGCCCTGCTAAAAAGTCTGTCCCCATCTTTCTGGCTAAGTCTTGGATATCTACCTGTTTTGTCTCTGCCATAACATAGCCCTGTACTGAAACCTTCTGAGTTATCAAGTCTAGTATGAAACAGTACATATCCTAAGTTGTCTGTTGCAGAATTCATAAAGACCATCCAGCTGGGAACAACAGAATGGAAACCCCTTCCTTCTTGTCTTTCACTTTTTGTTCATAACATAATGTTTCTTCTTCCTTTAAAAAAAAAAGAAACCACAAAAAACCCCAAACACAAAAAAACCCAAAAAAACCCAGCAGAATCTCTTGGGATTACCGTGGGTGCTGCTATCAGGGAGCTGCCAGGAAGAGTTCTGCTATGTGCGTTGTGTAGCCTTTATGGTGATGGCCATGTCTCAATCAGTTGTTTATTTAAGAGGAAAATATCTTTAGGTTTTGGTACTGCATGCAAGTTGTCTATAAAAGCTGCTAATGAAAAGGACTCATAAATGTACCAAAAAGGAGATAGAAACAACACTCATTTTCTTCTGCTATTTAAAGTGTTCCTGACCCTGAAGCATATTTCTCTAAGGCCAATGGAAGTAGAAAAATGTAAATGTTGTACAAAAAGAGGATCAGACCCATAAACTGTCCATGCCTGCTTTATCCAATTGAATTCATTGTAGGACAGGCTGTTACCCATGTGGAGTACTTGTTTAAACTTGTGAAATCCTGACCATCTGAAAGGCAGACAGAGCACTGGAAAACATGCTGCCAGAACTGACCCAAACCCACCAAGCTAATAAGCATCAAAGCTCTGTATTTGCATTGTGCTTGATGACTTCAGGGCTTCTTAAGCAAACCAGTGCTCAAACTATGGAAGCAGCAAGTAAGGGTTTGTTTACAACCCTGAGTACTGGTTTAATTAACTCATTTAGATCAATTTAGGCTGCCAGTCTCTACCACTGCAAGGTCTGTTGTAAGACTCTGTCTACTGAATTGCACATGTGAAAATCAAATTGTATGATAACAACAATGGAGTGAAAGGGATGCCCAGATGGACACTAAGGGGCTTGAAAATGAAACAAAGCTCTTTCCTTTTCTTGAACTGTGCTCCAGCTAGAGGCAGCAGGAAAGTTGATCCTTTTTCCTCCCTGCTTGGCTCCAGCTTTTCTCCAGCAGGCCTAAGTCATCCAGGAAGCCAGTCTGGATCTTTCCAGAGAGCCCTGTGTGGGGACTCCAGGCAAAAAGAGGAAATATTTGGGCCTGTAGATTCCCAACCCAGGCCGGTGTCCAGTAACAAAGATGTGCCCAAGGCCTGGTGTAGCACCTGTGTTGTTGACTCCATCTGTTCCAAATGGTGACTGATGGGGGAAAAGATAGCTGTAGACGGATAACTATTGTAAGCCTTAGCACATGCTGCTACAATGCTGAAAACATTAGAAACTATGAAATCAGCCATCCTCTCATCTGCGCATCGTATTTTTGTACACAGAGATGTAATGCTTAAATTAATTAATTACTTAAAACACAAAGCAGGATGGGAAAGATTATCAGGAAGGAACACCATAAATTTTCAACATGGCCTGTATGAGACTGATGACAAAGTGGTTTGCATCTCTTTATGTAATGGGCAATTAATGGTTTGGAATAAAATATATAGGGGTTAATGTCATCCTTTTTCCCCTTTAATGCAAGTTGGAGAGAAGTGAGATTGTGGCATGGGTGTTGTGGTTTAACCCCAGCTGGCGACTAAGAACCACACAGCTGCTCGCTCACTCCCCCCGCAGTGGGATAGGGGAGAGAATCAGAAGAGTAGAAGTGAGAAAACTCCTGGGTTGAGATAAAGACAGTTTAATAGGTAAAGCAAAAGCCACACACACTAGCAAAGCAAAACAAGGAATTTGTTCACTACTTCCCATCGGCAGGCAGGTGTTCAGCCATCTCCAGGAAAGCAGGGCTCCATCACGCGCAGTGGTCACCTGGGAAGACAAACGCCATCACTCCAAACGTCCCCCCCCTTCCTTCTTCTTCCCCCAGCTTTATATGCTGAGCATGACGTCACATGGTATGGAATAGCCCTTTGGCCAGCTGGGGTCAGCTGTCCCAGCTGTGTCCCCTCCCGACTTCTTGTGCACCCCCAGCCTCCTCGCTGGTGGGGTGGTGCAAGAGGCAGAAAAGGCCTTGACTCTGTGTAAGCACTGCTCAGCAGTAACGAAAACATCCCTGTATTATCAACACTGTTTCCAGCACAAATCCAAAACGTAGTCCCATACTAGCTACTCTATCCCAGCCAAAACCAGCATAATGGGTGACCTTGTGTTAAATAGATTGGCACTTAATGGATATGATCAATACATTTATGAGCCGATCTCTTACAATGTGAAATGTTTTCTTTCAGGTACACTGTTGAAAAAAATTACTTAGAAAGGAATTATCACATTATGTTACTGCATTTTTAGTATGAATAGTCTAATTTAGACTGGAAAAAAATGTATGAGAGGCTTCTATATAGTTCTGAAGCTGTTTTGTTTTTCCAGATTTAATTGTAGGTGCATTTGGAGCTGGAAAAGCAGTTGTTTACAGGTACGTGGTAAATACAACGGATTTTTTATTTTACAGCTTTGGTGGAAGATCTGCAAATAAACGACTTTCACACTCCTGTGTTCCCCTGGTGCAGTGTGTAAAAGATGCTCATTACACGTGATAAATTAAGCATCTTGTGAGAAACAAATGCTTTTTTCTCATGCTCAAAACTTGTAATTTTCAATAAAAATTCCCATGCTTAGTCTTAGCTCAAGAAACTTCTGGAATGTTTGACTCCTCAGTTTATTTTAAATAAGACAAGAGAAAATGGTATCTTTTCTACTTTTAAAGCAATGTCACACATGTTCCTATACAGTCAAAAAGTTCTTACTACAGCTCATCAGAGAGAAATTTAAAAAGCATAAAACTGAAAATTAATTTCTTTCCTGGGGGAATAGTACTAGTAAGAAATTTTCAAGCGACTCTGATTCTTCAGAGGTTATCTACATTAAGAGGTGAACTATTTATTGAAAATAAAGACTGCTGCTTTTAGCTTCAGTTTAGAAAACATGTATGAGATCCCATTTTACAAATCACAAAGTTGTTGCTGACTATGGATTTTCACTAAATGCACTGTTTGATTAGAGGTATAAATTAAAACTACCAAATCCGTAAGCAAAAATGTGCTGCTGCCTTCTTAGTCCAGCCATGATGACAGTTCTTTGTATTTAAATATTCACCATCTGTTTCTGCAACAATGTGGTCATATTTCTTGATTCCTGTCTGTCTTCTTGGTGTCTGTATTCCCAACAAGGCATGCTCTGCTTCCCAACTGAATGTTTGTCAAAGCATAAGAATTTTGTAAAACAGGAATGTTAGCTCATATTAGCTAACACTGTAGGTGCAGTGAGTAGACCTGATTTTCCTACTGCCCTATTTAAGAATCATGCAAATACTTTGCAATGCATCACTTTGCAGTGGCATGAATGACTGCACAGGATGTGAAACATTGGAGAATTAGATTCAGTGTGTATTATAGATAGACAGCAATAGAAAAATGTGTTCTATTTATTTTAAGAAAGTGAATAGCAGGAGGCCCTTACTCTTTCCGTTTCCTGGCCAGAGTGTATCAAATATGCAACTTGTCATATTGGAGAAACAGAATTTTATTAACTGAAATTTGCTAGAAAAAAGGTTTTCCCTATTGCACAAAAATGACAAAAGTAATTTTATTTTTTAATGTCTTGCTGAAGTAATATAGAGAAGTAATCATGAAAGCTCAGCTGTGGATTAAAATATGAGGAAAGTAATTTTGTAATAAGCTGGTTTTGCCAGAATTATGTAAGTTAGTGTAAAATAGTACTGCTGTCTTTTAAAAAACCAGAATTTAGACCCTTTTTTGTTTGCATTTGTCTTCTAAATTGCTCTCAGTTATAGATTATCTCATTACTTAATAACAGATTGTTATTCAGAGGGATGGTTCCCATCACCACAACTATATATTCACACACTCAGCAGAATTTTGTGATGATTATTTCTGGTTTCCAAAGTCAATTGTCTCAAGACATGTCAGGCAGAGTTAACTTTATTATTGGCTCAAGCTATTCTAGCTCAACTTCTGCTTTAACCAAATTATGTTCTTTTTTTTTAAGAATCTTAAACGGAGATATCAAGTCTGAATATGTCACTGTTACTGGAGACAGTATAAAACAAATGCAGGAGTATAAAATAATGGCCAAAGGACTGCACTAAATCCCAAAAGGCAGACTCTGTCCGTCTGTGAAAACCCAATGTGATGAAATGTGTCTGATGTGCCTCAGTCGCAGGACACACCTATTGTTAACTATAGGATACTCTTTCAGTGATGCTATTAACCTGTGATTTTTTTGGGAAGAACTTTCAAAATGTCATAGTAGGAGGTATCACAGATTCTGACCAAAAAAAAAAAAAAAAAGTTCTTTTGGGTAGGAGCAGCATTATACAAGCTTTTTCTCCCAGGTAACCCTACATTTCTGGCTTCTTTGTGGCCATCTCAGTTAAGTGTTTTCTCTGCTGCGACTTAGTTACTGATGTGCTGCTTCTGTATGCAGTGAACCTTATTTCTGTCCCACAGAGCCAGACCTGTTGTGACAGTGAATGCTCAGCTCATCCTGAACCCCATGATTGTGAATCCAGACAATAAAACTTGTCAACTCCCTGGCTCTCAGCTTTTGGTGGCCTGGTAAGTTCATGATTAGACAAAACACGTCCTCATCCTCTTTCTCAAATAACTTCCTATTCCTAACTTGTCTTGCAGCTTTTTGTTCAAACATGCTATGAGCAACAAAAAAAACCCCTATATAGAACAGAGTTCCTTCTGATATCTTCCAGTACTTCAGAGATTCTCAAAATGAAGTAGCTAAAAGTTGAGTCCTTTGATATGCTGAGTCTTCTTCTGCATAGGAAGACACACAGTGTCTCCTAGGATAAAATTCATATGCAGCGTTTGGATGAATCAAACATGAAACAGCTAAGACAGACAAAACACAGAAACCGTGATCTGTCAAAACATTCATCTTTGTTGAGAAATTGTAACAGTGAAAGTGATACAAAGACATGGTGGGCCCACCGTTTTCTGTTAGAGAGGAGAGGTCTCAGTCCTTTGTGGAAGAGAGAAGATGCCTGGCTGGCCATCCTGAGAGCAGTTCACAGGATGTTGTTTCTGGCTGCCATTGGTCAGGGGAAAGCTTTTTTTAGTGCATTGTACAGGACAATGTTGCATATATCTTTAAAAGAGAAACCCTCCACCACAGTAGCATTTAACTTTGAAAAGAAAAAGTACATTCAAAAACTTGAAGCTAATTAAAACAATATAAGATCAGTTACAAATATAAAATGCTTGCAGGACAGTTGGAAGCTATCTAATAGCACATAATACCACATAAAGGCACATTTACTGCACTAGAAAAAGTCACTTAGAAAGGACCCCAGGAACAGTTGATAAAAGAGGCTATTACAAATACATAAGATACTGTTTAAAAGTAGAAATCATAACAAATGAGGAAAATAAAACCAAAACAGAGCATAAACATGTGCAAGTTGAATATAAAATACCAGTAAGTGCTGCCAGAGAGACTGTGAGTAACAGATTTCTGAGACATAAAAACTAGCCCTATCATTTTATTTAAACACACTAGAGGAAGAAAGCCTGCCAGGACGTGGGGTGGATGAAAAGAATATCAAGGTGTAAAGGAGGACTCCAGAAGATAAGGTGACTGCAGAAATTTTGCACTGCTTTTAAACCAGAGGTGGTCAGAGGGATTCCCCACACTGGAGACATTCTTTATAGGAGATGAGTTTTAAAAGTCATCTCAAATGTAGGAGTCACAAAAGAGGTTTTAGAACAAATTCATAAATATGAACCGTAAAAAATAATCATGACCAGAAGCAGTTAATTTAAGAGTCTTATGACTGTTATGACTCTTATGAATCTTATGACTCTTATGAGTTCCTTTATAGGAACTCAACTCTGATACACTTAAACCACTAAATATATGGGTTTTCAATGCATTTGATGGAATTCGTGACTGAGGAAGTTCCTAAATCTACTGATCATGAAAATCTGGGATAGGGCTGTCAAGAGATTTCCACTTTTGCTCTATTCTTTTACACTTGATGGGACTTCTCATATTTATCATAATGTTCCTCATTTTTACATCCTGTGTAGAAAATCGCCCATCTACAGAGCAATGTAGAATGCACTCAGTAGAACTATGCAGTCCCAGAACTTTAAAAAGCTTTGGCCTTTCTGGAAGGAGTTCCAGATCAAGATCCGTCCTGATTTTTTGATTCAAGCATGTTTTGTTTTAATAGTTGATGTAAGAGAGAATTTACAGTATCAACATTGGGCTGAAGCATGTTCATTGATTCAAACTTCAGTTTTTAAGACTTTTTAAGAATGTTTTATGCCGTAATGGAAAAGATTTCAAAACCATAAAATTTACTGATAGTGTACCAAGAGAAAAAAGGTGTTTTTTTGCATGAGAGAAATAAAAAGGTCTGTTAAAAAAGTGTACCTGCTGTGAGATATTGTTTGAAAAGGGGAGAAAAAACAAAGTATGCTCCTTTAACATATAGTTTTTTCATTACTTTTCATTTTTGTGTTACAATAAGTCAGAAGATGTTTGGTTCATATCTACAGGAGTTTTAATAGGAGCATAATTTAATTTGTCTGCTTTATTCTAAAATACTCTTCCCTCAAGATTTAGTTCGCATTACAAAACAACTGAAGAGCAGCTGCTATTTTCCATGCCATAATTTTTCTCCTTAGTTGATATAAGCTTGTATTGTACATATGAAAACAATTAGTAGGGAAACTCCAACAGGCAAAGAATTCCTCAGTCCCATGGGATAGATTTCTGTATCTCTTAGCCAGCTGTGCAACTTGTATAAAATGTCTACCGACTGACACTGCAAAATTAGAATGAAAGGAAACCTCCTACCAGAAAAGTTTCAGGAAGTGTCTGTGTATGAATAATGTGGATTATTGTACATTTTCAAGTATTAGGAAAATATTAATTTTGCCAGGATATAAATTGGAAAGGTGAAGCACAGAGGAAACACGCACAAATAGTCATTTTTATGCACAGTCCTAAGAGAATTGTCCTGAACTTCTAGAAACATGTAATTCTTTCTCTGCTATGTTTAAAACATGGCTATTTCTGAGTGCCCAAAACTAACAAATTTGGAACAAGTTCTGCAACTTTGAAGCTGTTAAAGAAAGTGTAAAAAGACTTTTTTTTTTTAAGGTGTGAAAGATGTAGGTTAATTTCCGTAAAAAGAGGTAAATCAAACATTTACATTTTTCAAAAGCTGTTTCCACATCATGTGATCTGTTAAGTCCAAGACTGGGTTCCAGCTATCAAGAGGTCTAATTTATCTCTGCATTGGTATTTTTATTACCGTTTGAGATCTGATTATCCAGTAACTACTTTGTTGCTATTTTGTGCTTAAATTATATCTGCAAATTTTATTTACTCCACCTCTCACTAACTTAAGGTAGTGTGCGAATGTTATCTTTCTGGTACAAACTGTAGTTCGGAAAACATTATTTGTGGGTAACTGACTTTTTTGAGTTTCTAAGGATTAACCATTTTGAGTAATATAAAGTAATTTGGTTTGACTTCTAAAGAGACTACCCCCATCTATGCCATGAGTAGTTCTGAAGAAAGAGGAATATTTTTAAGCTGCTTCTTCTAATAATATTAAAAATATTTGTCTACCTGAAGAACATAAAATTATTTCAAACAAATTGCGTTGTTACCCCAAGATCACCAGGAAAAGCTAGTGTGTTCAGTTTTAAGGCCTTCCCTCTATTTTCTAGCTACAGTCAAATACTATTCAAACCATAAGCTTATAGTGATGACAGACACTGCAGAATAAATGTGATGTGGGGATCTCTTTGGCGAGGCAAGATTGACAGCACATAAAAGTTCATATGCTTTAGGATGATGGACTGTTTCCCAGTTGTTTCTTATCCACTGAAGTTTTATTCCTTTGGTTGTTAATTGTCTTGTTTGGTTGATTGCTCCTACAAGCAAGCTTGAAAGCTCAGCTATTCTATTTCTCACTGTGCCTTGGAAGTCAGATCTTAAATCTCATAAAAACTTTAGATTCCTGTCCTCTTTTGTGGTCTGTCTTTTCCTCTGCTTTTCTTTTTCTCACAGCTAAAGCATCGCTCAGCATCTCCACAGCGTCTTCTTGTCGAAGTGATGAGCATATCTCAATTTGTCTGGGTTTGTGATTGAAATCCGTGATGTCTTTAGAACTATTTCTGAACTAAATATCCATAAAATCACAAGCTAACCCCATAGTCTTGTCTCTTGCATGGCCAGAGGCTGGGAGACTAATAATCTCTAAATTTTTGCTTTTCTACACTGCCATTCCCTTTTTCACATGCTCTGCCTGGATGGAAAGGATTAAATCTTGGCTCTTGCAGTAATACTTAAGAACAATTATTTTGATTATCAAATGCGTATGATGAATTGTTCTATTCGTTATAGTAAATTGAACATACACTGAAATTGTGCTGTTTAACAAGTAAAGCATTTCAAGCTGGATTTTTAACTTAACCTTTTTTAAAACATGACAGTGCAAAAATTATGTGAGACCTCCAAAGCAAGATTACCAAGTTTAATACATGATGGCAGTTCATGAGTTTACATTTGAGAAAATACACTCTTATGCTATGACATGCGAGACTGGCCTGTGAAGCCTGATGTCTAAATTGCATTTATGCAATTACACAAGCTTTTCTCATTTTTGTTGTTCTTGTCCTTGTGTATTAGGAAATAATTGGTTCTTCATCTGTTAACTCATAATTTTAAAGAAGTAGGAATATGACTGAATTTGCAATTTCTGCATGGAACGTGAATCAACAGTCGTAATGTCACTTGAAGGCTACAGTTAAGTGGAGTTTAATGGCATAAGGCAATTTTTTTGCCCAAGAGGAAAGTGTTTAATAAGGTCATGAGAGTTACATGAGTCCCAGATGTGGCACAGTTTCATTACATTTGTCAGAGGAAGCAAACATGCAATTAGAGTGTGATTACAGGTTATTTTAAAGGTTATATTACTGGTTTTGAATTCACTGCATGGAGAAGTTAGTATATAGGACAACAGTAGTGAGGAGATTAAGAGCAATGGCTAATTCAAATATGTTTTTATTTAACCCAAGCTGATTTCACATCTTCCAGTGCTGAGCTATAATCCATGTTTAGCTGAGTCTTCCATATACAAAACAACATTTTCTGAACCCATGAAAATATTTTGTAAGAACGACTGGGAGTCAGGGACACCTGCAAGGTTTAGAAAGTCCCCAATCTTTGACCTGAGCAATTTTGTTACATTATACGGCACTTCTTTGGGAATAATGGTGTACATGGGAAGTACACCCAGCTAAAAGCATCAACAAGCATCATTGTAACTGTTTCCCTGGCCATCCAGTGTAATTTGTGAAAGCTTTTTTAAAATGTGATTCAGTTAAATATTTATATAACTTGCATAGATTCCTTACAAATGAAACTTTTCTATAAGCATTTATAATTCTACGGGGTTTTGATTAATTTTTATAGTAAGCCTTGTTAGAAGGTATCAGCCAATAAAAATATAAAAGGCTTCTCCTGTCAGTTGTTAAGTATAACTGCAAATCTATTGCCTGTCTTACAGAGAAATGGAAATAAATGTTTATTATGAGAAATAACTAATTATGGCTGAGGTGATGTTTGTGTACTACAGTTACAATTATAATGGGAATATTGCTAGGCTCAAAAAAGCTTGCTGTAGACTATGAACAGGCAAATGAAAACCGAATAACTTATAATGTGTTGCATTGTGTAGAATGTGTTGCATTAGCATACTAAATAATGAACATGAATAACTAGTTTCTCTATGCTTTGATTTAGGTCATGTACCTGCCAACTTCTACAAAACTTAGCAAATTAAATACAATACATTCTGGTTAGTCTTGTGCAACCAAAATTGAACAATTCAGTTGGTATGTTTGGAATGAATTATAGCCTCTTGCAGTCATGAAAGTCTTATAGCAATGCCAATGGAAATCATCCTGTGTGTTTTGATTTGCTAGAAAACAGCTTGGGTGTTGACTACATGGTCAAGGATTTTTCTTTGACCATGATGAACCAGAAAGGACTTCTGCAGACAGCCTCATACAAAGGTGGTTTGCTGAAGCTCAGCATAAGGAGCCCAACTTTGCCACCAATATTAGAAGGGTGATCTCTATAGGCTGTCTCAAGAATTAGTGGGAATAGAGACTTTTCTCCATGTCTTTCCCAGGAAGATATTCAGACTCTGTCTTCTTTGATTATTAGTGGAGCTTAGGAGATGTGCTAACTTAGTTAGGGAATATCTTAGGTAGCTAGATACAGATCTCAGTGAACATCTTTTTAAGAAAAGGGAAGGAAAACTTGAAAGATATGACTTGGGAACTGCTGATTCCCAGATCAGCTCTCTTTCTGCTAATGATTACTTCTTCTTTTTTATTTATATAGCTTTACTATAAGAGTCTGTGCGGATTTTGAAGGTCAAAGTATTTCAGATGAAATAGGTAAGAAATGTTTTATATTCCTATAATTTACTCTGGCCCACTCAATTTCAGATGTATTTTTTTCTTACACCTTGAAAGACAATAGGAGTGTGATGCCCTAAGGCAAGAAAATACAGTTTAAAAGATATATATATATATATATATATGTATGTGTGTGTGTATATGTATATATATATATAACACAAAGCTTTTATTATTCACTTGAAGGATTTTTTATTCAGTTTGAGCTGTTTTCCAAATAAAACCAAGAATGTACCCTGTTGGAGGATGTTCTGTTTAGGCGAAAAAAAAAAACAAACGAAAGAGACAGAAATCCCGATCTGTAAATAAAATTAGAAAGCTTAAATTACACATGTTCCATACTTCGGATCAAAAACTAGTGTGCTGCTAAACATACAGGCATTTAAAGCATGGATTAGTTTTACTTCGAAGACTGTGTTAGAGTAATTAACTATAATATATAATGAATTGTTTACTATTTTTTCTTTCCATGTTAAATAAATAAATATTTGATTTACTTGTATCCTTTAGTGCTGAAAGGTGAATTGCAATTAGATTCATTGAAACAGAAAGGAGCTGTTAAGAGGACCCTCTTCTTTGATTACCATCAGCCACATCATTACTTCTCCATTGTGATGGAGAGACAGAAACAGCTCCATTGCCGGGACTATCTTGTTTATCTCAGAGTAAGTTATTTAAAATATTTTGGACTGTCATCATCATTTGAGTAGTATCAGGCATTTAAAGATAATAATAACAAAAGGAGCCACTGGAAAAGGAAGAACAATTTCCATTGTTCTTAGATCCCAAAATTACAGAAATGTGAGATAAGAAAGGCCTCATCTGGGTGTCCAGAACATTCATCTACCTGGGCAAAATTTCCTATGTAAAATTGGCTCATCTTTTGTCAATGTAAGTATAAAAAAAAGACTTCCTTTGAAGAAGACTATACAGTTCCTCTGTGTACAAATACATTCATTTCATGCTCTTCTGGAAGTTCTGATTAAATACTGCGTCTCCTGATACAAAAATGCAAGATTGCTCTCCTTGTAGTATTCACAGTGGGATAATCAACTAAACATGTTAAATGTCATGCCAATTAAGTTTCAAAAGATATTTTAAAGGAGTGTCAGCAGAAATATTGGCCTAAAATTCATATATTTAAAACATATTTTTAGGATATTTTAAAATATTTTTAGAAAAATTATAACTGTGGAACTGAAGTTCTGAAGGAGAAAGGGTCATTGGTTACTCACTTGCAGCTGGAATTACCTCATGCAATTGAAGCAGATTCCAAGGCTGGTCCTAGAAATGCAGTGTGAGGTAAAATGGAGGAGTCTCAAGCAGTATGTAAGGAAGTGCCTAGGCAATAAAGGCAGTGGAGCTTTACCATTGCTAATCCATATAAATTCTTGGTTATGGAACAAACCAACAATATTACCTCCACAAATCCACACATGCCCTCCCTCCATTCCGAAAGGAAGGAGGGCAGTAGCTGATAGGAGTTGGTTCTGTGTGTCTCTTTTTAAACAGCTTCATTTTAGGCTAATGCTTTGAAAAAATTCTGAGTCTACTCAGCTCAGACAGCTTCTTCCAGATGTGGGGCTGTGGAGGCAATGTGTTCTGGGCATTCCAGTTACTGGTGAGTCACTTTGCTTTCCTAATGACATTATGTACAGCCAGAATTTGGCCAGCAGCTGTCAAAGAGCTATCTTTACCTTCAATAAAGATATCTGTTGCTGTATCATACTAACCTGAAATAATTATATTAAACCATTGGGTTTTATTATGTGATTGTCACTCACAGGATGAAACAGAATTTAGAGATAAATTATCTCCCATCAATATAAACTTGAATTACAGTTTGGATGAATCCAGTTTTGAAGATAGCTTGACTGTGAAGCCAATACTAAACTATTACCAGAAAAGCTCAGTAACAGAACAGGTATGAATTTTGCATGCCACATTTTCTGTATATAAACGTGAAAGCATTTACAAATACTATGTGTGTCATCTTCCTTAAAACAGAATATCACGCCTAGAAATTACACAACAAGAATTTAATTAATTCAAAATGTAAATGGAATATAAATATAGAACCAGGCAGGCCTTTAAAGCATTTCCAAAACTTTGTTGTGTTCATAGTTTTGATTGTATTTTAGAATATGTAAGCCAAGTTAGTATGGGAAAGGGCCTGAAAGATGATATTGTTCTGCTAAGGACGTAGTTGACAGTGTAAACAGTCTCCAACTATTCATGTGGAAAGGAACTTATAGAAAGGAGAAAGAGGTTAATTCACTAGGGCAGTGCTAGTGATATTTAATGAAGTGATTTGGGCTTTGAAGCATGTACTAGCTGTATTATAATTTTTTTTATTTTGCAACGATACAGGCTTACATTCTGGTTGACTGTGGGGAGGACAACTTGTGCATTCCTGACTTGCAGCTTTCTGCTATGCCGTAAGTTAAATAAAATAAATGATGCTGTATATGACAAAATCCAGACACTTCTAACTGCTTTAACAGAATGAAACATGTAGAACAGTTCAGTTGTTTGCTATAGCTACTCATTCTTACCTGATTTCCAGATATTAATTTGCATATCCATTTCATCTAGAAAACCAATCAATGGAGCAATATACAGTTAAAAAATGTAACTTTGTCAGACACATTCATGGTGTTTAACAGTTATCATAGAAAATATAGTTTGCAAGTGTTTGTTAGGAGTGCTTTTAGTTCTCTGAATGCCAAGAGATAATACAAATTATTGTTCAAAGGAGATTTTAAATTTGTTTATTTCAGTGTGCCAGTGACTTTGAACTCAGGACACAATTCTCCTGAACTCAGTGTACAGTGAAGTAAATGAATCTCAGAATAAAAGAATTTCAAAAGATGGCAACAGTTCCTCCTATGGAGGGAGAAATATGCCAAACAGGACAAGTGGGGAACCTCTGACAGTTATCTGACTCTGTGCCATCAAAATCAGTACATAGCTGGGAAAGGAAAGGGCACAGTGCTGTTGCAGGTCTCAGGAGATCTTCTGTCATTGTTGGTTTTACAACGGGCGTGAGGGGAAAACCGGAATCCCACCACCTTTGTGCCCTCCCGGAAACAACGCTGATGGGACCCCTGTGGCAAGTAATTCCTCCACTAGATACTTCTTTCTCGTTAGAAAGTAGTCAGCCTCTGAAATTTTATACAAGTAACATTCAAGTTCTGTGGTAGTCCACTTTGATTGTCCATGGTGGTGTTTTCTCTTGACCTCTTCCCTATCCAGGTGCTGGCATACTTTTCCAAGGGGTCATTTTTTATGAAAAGGTTTTATTCTGTGTTCACAGAATATTTTCCAGAACAGATGGATGCTATGAGAGGAAACTGACCTTCTGCTTTATTCATACATAAATTGTAATCGTGCGTGTTTTAACTCCTGACAAGTAGTATGTTCTATACAGAGATAAAGAACAGCTAATAATTGGAGAAGAAAACTGTGTCATGCTCATAATAAATCCAAGGAATGATGGGGAAGGAGCCTATGAAGCTGAGCTACATATAAAGATTCCACCTGAAGCAGATTACACTGGGGTTGAACGCAACAACAAGGTAAATGAAAATCAAAATGTTAGCGATAATAAAGCAGAAGAACAGAGAGCAAGGTTAACCTACATAGACTGAAAGCAGCAAGTAGAGAGGTGCCTCTTAGGCAGGGAGATTCCATCGACCATCAGCTATCCTTGCTCATACAGTCCAGGCTAAAGCTTAGCCATGTCACCAGCAGATGGGGAAGTCAGGACCGTTCTGTTCAGAGCCAGCTCAAGTCCAGCTCCTTGCTATTAACTTTGTTATAATACCACGCAAATACTGTCACATTTCTCCTAGGGCTAGAGATGTTCACATCATTCAGATTTGGAACCAGTAAACCGTACTGGTAGCAGGGAGTGATAGTGCAGAATCCCCTGAGTGCTTCCAACCTTGGATCCCGTGGTACCAGCTCTCAGTCAGAGTTAATGAGCCCTGGGCTTCACCTGGACACTTGGACACCTCTGTCTCATGCTCCCAGCACACCAGTGTTCTACCGTTATTAAGGGTACCCCAGTCTGATATCTTGAATAGTTGAACATAAACTGCAGTATAGACTTGATAAAGTTGATTTCCTTTGTAGTCAATTATTTTATCTTATGGATAGGCCAAAAAAGCAGTTATAATGTAATATGTGCCAGTGCTCACAGAAGGACTGATGTTGACTGATGTCCTGCTGAGCTATACTGAACATACAGTGTTTCCTTTTGGGGTCTGTTTGTTTTTTAAGAGCAAAGACGAAACACTATCCTGCAAACAAGCAGAGTGTTCATGTATTCTCTGTTGGACAGCAAGTCTGAGTCGCCTCATCTGCACATAAATCTCCCAAGCTGTTGCAACATGAGCTTGCTTTTTTCTGTCAGTGCCTGGAATGTTCAGAAGGGCCTCAAGGGTGGGAGTGGGAGAAAGCAAGTTAATTTCCTTTCTAAAGGCAAATGTTTTTAAGGAAGTTAAAAGTAACTTACAAGGTATTCCCTTATTCTCCTCTGTCAGTGGCTTTATTAATGGGCTTTTAACCCAGTTTGAAAAACATAACAAGAATTAATGATGTCACCGAAGATGAGAATATGGAAATTCTCTGCAGCCTCACTTTGCAGAAACATATCTTTGTACACAAAACAAATAAGTAAAGACACCAGCCTTTTTCTGTTGTCTATTTCTTTTGTTCTCTTAGCATAACCTCTGTTTTTTCGGACTGTGATCTACCAAACTTAAGTTCTCTTTAATATACTGTGCCTGGATATATTTTTCCTTTATTGCTCCTTAGGAATCTTTGGCTGTTCTTTTGGCCATTACCAAGGATGACAGGGGAGGCACTTATTCCAAAACCTGCAGCACATATTAGCACATGTCTATCATTTGGACTGGACAGAAATCACTCAGGCCTTTTCATTAGTTTAGGAAAAATTGACTTTTGTAGTGCCAGCAGGGTAGACTTATGGGAAAGGAAGGAAAAAAGAGGTGGGAGAGTCTGGTGCTTTGGAAGAATAAGGAGAAGCTAGAATGGGTTGGGAAAGAGTGTTAATATTCTTTTTCTTTTGAAAATAAACTTTTAAAAGTCCAGGAAATGTAATGCAACTTTTTCGTTTTCTTCAGATTTTGTGGAAGATGAAAGACATTTTTGACAAGTCCAATTATGAATCTTTCTGGATTTATAGAAAAATTACCTTCATTTTGCCCGCATTTACTTAGTTCACTACAACACATAATTTATTTCATATTCTCTTACTTTTCATACTTACTCCACTCAAAGAGATGTCATTATGTTCTTTCTGAGAAGGATCAAAACACTAGTCCTATTATTTATGTCATTCTTTGTGTCTTCCCTTCCACACTGCAGGTACAGTGTTCACAAGGATTACATATGGTACTGAAAGCAAGTTTATTCTTTCTATTGTTTTTAAACTGTAAATGTATATTTTTAAAAATCATGGTCTTCATGATATTATGGTTCCATTAAATAAACTAAAAAATTCACTTCTACGTGCATTTAGAAAAGAAATTCATATTGCAATTTTCTTCAAAAAGACAAAGCTAAAACTTTTTGGCATTTAACTGCTGGTGGAGATTGGCTCTTGTATGTATTTCAGTTGTTTTTCTGTAGTGCCATATGTCACCTAAAACTGCTGTGAACATGACAAAGAAGAATATACAATCTTTGTAATTTAAAAAGAAAACTTAGAATGGAAAAACACATTTTTAAACTCAGACATTCTTTTATATCCTTCCTGTTCTGTTTTCTCATTTCATTAATTCTGTCTAAATGTACAGATTAAGTAATTTGACTACTCAAAACAAGAATTAGCAGGTTTTTTTAGTTTTTCTCCCCAGAGTGATCAGAATCCTAGGTATCAGAGGTTCTTGTGTTACCAGGATGACCAAATTCTTAGGGGTCAAAGTATAAATGAGTACAAATTAAGAGGGACTCAATTAATTCAACCTATAGGGCTTTAAAAAAATATGGCAATTTGAACCATTTGAAAAGAGCACAGAAGAAATTATCACACTGGTATGTAGTAAACACTGAGGTATATGGAAAAAAGGTCTCTCAGTCTGTGGATACTTTGAGGCATGGACCATAGATGAAAATTAACGTTTTGCTGTCAGTTGCAGTGGAGTCAGGATCTCGCTTCTTATGTTTGTGTTTGCGCTGCACCCTGCCAATGGGCCATCTGTGACTGCTCCTGAAATGTACTTAATTTAATACAGAGTAATTTCAGCAGACAGGTGGATTTGTGGTAGAGCCTGTTGCAATCGTGCTCTTAAAGCTCTGTGTCTAAGGATTTCATTGGCTCTTTGATGTATCAGTGTTCACAGTCTTCTGTGTAGCTGTTTTTCCCCAAACTGCAGAATTCCTTGTATTAAGGCAGAGATAATATTCACCTCAGAGACAGCAAAACAGGTAGACTGAGAGCAGAATAAATGAAATGTAAAGAGCTGAATAAGTCACTTGATACTTTTCTGATGGAACTGAAAAATCTTTAGAATCAAATCATTCTATTACGCTGCCATAATTTCAAAGTAACCATACTCATAGAGGATATTAGGCTACTTTATTATGGGGCTACTCTGAATTTAGTCTATCTAATAGAGAAACAAATATATCCCTTAAGTGCCTCCTGTCCAACCTGATTTTTTTGGAACAATTTATTGGGTTATTCTATATCATTTGAATTACGCTTGGAAAGTGTTAAGGTCAACAACTTAACTGAAAATTCACTTGCCTTCTACCTCTTCCCTTCAGCTTTATGGAATACAGTGTTTGACGTGCCTCAGTTGTCATTATCTTGTTATCTCAGGCCTGATTCTGTAGCATATTGTACATAGACTGTGTAACCATATCAGAAGAGTAGCATTTTGTAGAGATATAGGTGATCATATGCAAGTGGAGAGCCAAGTGAATGTGTGTGATCTTAAAGTCTGAGGTCAAGGATGTGATTTTGAAGTTTCATTGATTCTTGCACATACTGATACTTCCTTCAGTCAAAAGGTGATTAATGAAGTACAATGACTTACAATGAAATCAAATGTATTATTCATTAGTTGTATTGTGGAAACATTTAGAAGCTCCAGAGACCAGCTAAATGAGTAAATTACCACAGCTTTACAAGTTACTGGAAACCCATTGGCTTGTAGTAACTGTCCATGTGCAGCAGATATGGAGTTACTGGAATTAGCTGCAATGGAAAAAGTATAAAGTCGTTATATTACCTCACATTTCCATGGGCAGTAGTTGATCCAGAGACAGTATATACTTGCTGTACAGTACGTTCTTACACTACAATAGCATGATTGTGTGTTTGAACCCCAAGCCATTGCCTGAATACTGTGCGCTAATCCTTTGCTCAGTGAAAGAGTTCCCCATATTGAACAGCTCAATCTTGCCTTAGTAGCAATGGCTGGAACCAAAATTCACGTGGAATAATTAGTAGAAGTAAATCAGGCAAATACAAAACCCTAACAGGTATTTGTTCCACACCAAAAACATTATGTATTTTGGCATAACTGTCTCTGCTCAGGCTGGGAACTGTAGAGTTGTTGCAGATCACAACCAGATTTATATTGCAATGGATAAGCTCTGAGCCGTTTTCCCCATGCCTTTCTGAACTAAAGCATGACACTCTCTTAAAATAGGAAAAAGACCTGAAACCTTCTTGTCTTACCTGAAAATTCTTAGAATAAGTACATGGTGGCTGGCTAGATGAGATGTGATTTGAGCCTTGTGAGGACAAACACTAGTTCTTCATACATCAGCTAGATGAGAAGCTAGATTCTGGCACCTGGTACCTAATCCATCCACTTTTCCTCAGAAAATAAGATGGGAAGGTGTTGATCAAGGAAAGAGAGGTGGTGTTTTACTCTGCAGCCTGTTGTGCTTAACTATTCTGGCATCAATTAGTAATTCATCACTAAGACCACCAGAAAGAGTTTCAAGTCTGTAGGCTGCCTGGATTACTTAAAGCATCCAATCATTTTCTAGTTAAAATGCACGCTGGGAGCACAAGTGTTAATTGTTGGGGTTTTGCTTCTGCTCAAGACTGCCAAAAAGACCATGTGTTGCTATAAAAATATAAATTGCTACCAGTGGCAGGTAGAAGGGTTTTGTGGCAAAACCTTCCATCTGGCTGAGTTACATATGGACTCAATGATACTGACAGTACTGGGTGTATAAGTCTTTGCTCTTGCTTGCTTCCTGCCTGCTTTTAATTTTCCTGTTTGGTACTTAACCGCCTCAAAAAGGTGATCAGTGAAAAAACAAAGGCAATAAATCTCAGTATTGAAGAAATTCTACCACAGCTGACCCTTTGTCACATCTTTAGGCTGCACAAATTAGCTTTTGTGATGCTTGTCATATAAATTCTGTGTCATTAATCATTTTCAGTCTAAGAGCATAGCCTCCAAATTGCAGAAAACCTACTAGCAAAACTCCTCTATTTGCTCAGCCTTCGAGGGATAAAAAATTGCATGATAAGGGCGGATTTACTCTATACTGGTGTGTAATACAGCATTAATAAAGAAACTGCAAAATATCAAATATAGACGAATATTTATTTTCTAACATTTAGACCTCAATTTCACCCCCACCCAAAACAAAATCAAAACTATAAACCCACACATCAAGCTAAAATGACCAGTTTTCCAGACAAGTTTGGTTTCAGCTGTGTTAACACCCTCTCTTCTCCCATGTGTTTCTTCCCACCTCTAATTAACCAGCTGGAAGGAGTGTAAAAATCCCCCAGTCCCAACCCTAGAATGGCGTGGAAAGGCTATTAGTGCGCTAGACATGCTGTGTAACAAACTTTGTTTCCTCCTAGGAAATTGTAAAAGTGTCAGTATACAGTGACGTGTGTACTGAGGGCATGCTTCACACGGGCTCCTTTTAGGACATGCCCTAACTTTTCTTTTAATCTCAGGAAATTATAAGGTCAGCATGTCCATGCTGGCTTTTGCAGATAGGACTGAATTGGTAGTCAGTGGTCTGGAGATTTCCCAGGTCTTTTTATATAAAGAGCATGACCTTGCATGTATTGCTTAATCTGTGAGAATCACAAATGAGAGGAAAGGCAGTGGGAGAGCCTTATAGCAACAACTAGCTGCATCCTGCTTTTACAAAGCTGGTTACTTCTGCATATATATGGAAGTATTTTCTTTTATTGAATATGCCAGAGAGGAAAACAGAAAAGAAACCCAAGAATTTTGTTGCTTTATCTTACGCTGTATATCCTAACTGGCACTATTCTATAGCTGTTCCTCCTTTTATGCAGGCTGTTTTGTTTACAGATGATAACAACTAGTGATAAAGACTAAAGAGTTAAAAAAAAAAAAAACAAAACCAAAAAGTAGGATACATTTTACATTAAGAGCTTTAGAGGGAAATTATATGAGTGTATCCTCAAAGCTGTCAAACGAAACTGCCTGATAAATGTTATGCACAAACTGAACTTTGAATGAATAGTTGCTGGAAAAGCAGTTAGATTTTACTTATTGCTATAAGCAATGAAAACCTTAATTTCTGATAATGCAAAAATCTATCTCCTTTGTTGCTAAATTATAAACACAGGTAACAGTTCATGTTTTTACAGAAGTATTTAATGTTCTAAGTACTTTATCATAGGTTGGAAAATAAAGTTCTACTCTCGGTCCATAGTAAAGTTCTGCCAAGGTCAGAATTTCACTACAGAGACTTCTAGTGATGGATAATACAACTATTGCAATTAGTGTGAGGCCTATTCTCCTCACCCAGTTTTGCCTACTCTTTTTTTCTCCGTTGAGTCATTATGGCTGTAGGAATGATTCACAACAACAAAGCGGTATGTTAAAACTAGAAATAGAGTGATCTCATCATGGCTCTTAAGGTACTGGGAAACTTTCCTGTTTGTTTTTCCCTGGCATCAGTTTTCCCCCGGCATCAGTTTTCCCCCATTGTCTGACAATAACTACTTAAATGTTTTGATAAGTGCACTGAGCAGGTGTCCGAAATCAAAAGAAATGTCACAGTCACAAAGGCATCACTTTCCCAACTGGATACATTTCACTGTGATCTCTGACCTCCATCTTGGTGTCCTTTTGTTCCAGGCACTGCGTGTATTGAGCTGTGATTACAAGATGGAAAATGAAACTAGAATGGTGGTTTGCGATCTTGGGAACCCCATGGTGGCTGGCGCAAACGTAAGGGAAAACCCGATGCATTTACTGATTTTTATCTAATTGAATTTAAAGGGGAACAAATGGATAAATATTCAATTAGCAGAATGCATCCCAATAAGCAGCACCTAAACCATATTATTTACTTGGACAGGAAATTGTTGGTGTAATAAGAGGCAGAACTGTGCTTCTGAAAAACTAACAATTTTGTTGTTCTAAAAGATTAATGATGCTAGAGCCTGTGTTTTATTTCACTTACTCTAAAGAAAATGAGGGTGACTCAATTTAAGTCACAGAAGTTGCACTAGTGTGATGAGAAAAGAATCCCAATCCATAATGTGATCTCTTTATTTCTCCCTTTTAGTATCCTTTCTACTTAAGATATGTATAGTAAATGACAGCTTCTTTAGCCTGATTCTCATCTTGAGTGCATAACTGTTGTCTTATCAGTTTATATAATGATTTCTATCTTTGAAAATGTAATTGGAGTCAAGTTTTCCTTCAAGTTATTAATCATTCTAAAATTTTGCTAAGGCAGCTATTCATAAATCATACTACACATTAGATGGAGCATTGGTAGCATTGTTTTTAGACAAAAGTGGAACTGAATAATGACTGGTGATGGATGGCAGATAACGATTAAACATAGGTTTGGAGATTAAAAAAAAGTGCTACCCATTCCATAATTGTCATCACTTGTCCCTGTTTCATGAGTGTGGAGGTACTGCACTACAGCCCCTCACACTCCTCCCTTTGAATCCAAAGCCCTGTTTCCACATCATCCTTGACCCAAAATGCTAGCAGTGTCAAGACTTCAGGAATGCTGTTTGGTGGCCACTAAAGCAGTACTACTCTCACCTCTCCCCTTATGAATTCTCACAGCACAACTAATCCTGCTTTTCTTCAGAATCAGCTCTAGGGCTGCCATAAATGCACTGTTAGCAAATATTCCTAAGCAAAATACTTCATAAAGAGAGACTTAGAAGTAGCAGAATAAAACAGCAGGGTTCATAACATGTTTAAGGGTATTCTGACTTATAACAAAAGAATCCCACCCTTGAAAATTAAGGCATGTGAAGATAGAGCATTACAAAGCCAGATAGCAGAAGTGTTTGATTATAGTGAGTGAAAGCTTGAAGCCTAACTTTATCTTTGAAACCAGCTCTCCTGGAAGCTTAGTAAAGGTGAAAGGACTTGAGCTTTTTCAGTCCAAATGTATTTATGATGGCAAATGTACTTCCAACAGCGAAATACCAGCCCTTTGTACAAATTGCATAAATCACGAAAGGCCGCTCTGATCCATTTCCAATTTTGCAAAACAATTCTGCTCTGGCAGGAGATCAGTTATTCTCAAAATATTCAGTCAGAAAGGGACTCTTTGTGGAAGTTGTGAGGGAGTGGGAAGGGAGGGTTAGGTCAAAATCAAACATTCCTAAAACTCTTAACTATTGAGTCACTGTAATGACTTTTCAGAACCTTGAAGTCCTAGAATTCTTGAAGCCTTTAAGATCAGCTTCTGAGTATGAGGGTTATATCAGGATTTTGTGATACAACCCATAGGATATTACTGCAGTGGGCTACAGAGTTGTCTGACACTTCACATCTTCAAAATGCGTTATTGTCATCAAAATCGGTATATCTCTGACTCTTTTAAAATCTGTGACCTTAAAATCATTTACTGGCCACAAAAATTACTCAACCTTTTCAGTAATACCTTTGTGGTTAAAAAAAGATAAAAAGATAAAAAAGAAGATAAAAAGAAATGGGAAGGAAAATCACACCACCATATGGCCCAGAATGCAAACTAAATGTCTGTGATACCATTGCACTGGCAAAGAGTGCTCAAAGTACCTATTTATGAGACTGAAATGGATCAGACTGACAAGCTTCCTAATGCCTGTTCAGCGGCCTTAGCAAGTGAGATGTAGGTTTTATTATAAATGCTGGTAGAACAATTGGGAAGCTAATAGAAATGATTAGAAATAAGGTTAGAAGACTGGGAGCCTTGGAAGATCTTGCCCATTTCTTGGTATGTACCAAACTGATTCTTCAAGAGCACAGAGGCTTTATCTTTCATATGCACTGTAAGACATTTCAAAACAAGCTAGCCCTCTGTCTCCCGGCATACTCCTAGATCCTGTCGAACATAATAACAGATTAAAGCATACCAGTAATAGCAGAAATGTCACGGATTTCAAAGATAAATGATGCTACTAACATGGAAAATAATGCAATTTTAATGAAACTAACTTCACTTGGAAAATTTTAAATGCAGTTAAACTACTCCGATAAAATGAATGTCCAACTAAAATAAGGAGGTTGAGTGATTGCTAAGTTACAAGCTCAAGCAAATTCAACTCCTTTGGCTTCAGTGGGTTTTCAGCAAGGGCATGTGAGCATCTTTGCCCCTTACTAGTAGTACTGTCAAGGGCTACTTGACATTAACAAAGTCATACAACCATACAAAGGCAACATCTGCAGCTTGTTAGACTCATACAGTAGGAGTGTGTTTCAGTATTAAATAAGGGATTAAGCCTCAGGAGTATAATAGATCATCAAAACTGCAGTTTGTGTCTGCTCTGAGGAAAATTTTATCTTTGGTTCATCAAATTTTTTTCTGCTATAAGTAGAAACAAATGTGTATAGCCTGATTAGTAAAAACAGTAAGAGAAATGCCGAATTCAATATTTGGAAATCTTTGTCTCTGAGACTGAAAAAATCATGTTATATTTTTAAAGGTGAATGAAATATCAATACAGTTGTTAAAATCATCTCCAAAAAGTAGTCTTAAAAATAGCTTACTTCTCTATTCCAGGTCAGCTATTTAGCCTCTGTTTAATTTAATGAGCATTATCTTTTCATCTTAAAGATTTTACTTCCAAAAAGAGAGATTAGCTATAACTATGACATTAAAATGGTCAGAATTCAAAGATTTGAACTTGCCATTTCTTTTATGATGACAATATTGCTTTCAGCATAGGACAACTGAAAGAAGTAATTGAAACATGTTAGCCAAGTCTCATTCTGGAGATGGATTAAGATTCAGTTGTGCACCACTACAAGTGAGGAAAGAAGGAGAACTGAACAAAAATTTTAGAAAAATAATGCTTGGGAAAAAGGAACTGCTTAAACATCTGAAATGACATCCACACAGGAAAATGCCTCCTCTTTAGTGATGTTGAATCGAAGTCCCAAACATAAAACTCTACGTTGCTGTGTCCTGTCCTGTTGCTGACAATGCTACCCCAAGTATGTTAAGGAAAGTATGCCAAGCAGACAACTCTTCTTTTTTTTTTTTTCCCCTGTAATCTAGTCAGACACTGGCAGAGATGAAGGAATGATGTCCTCATTTCCTAATGCCTTTTGATGAATTTCTCAGGAAGATTGTTTCTCCACATGGAGAATATGGCTATATGTAACCATCCTTTTTGAAAAAACTGAAAGCACAGTGTGCAAGTTATCTGGCAGTAAATTCTACCATCAGGCAACAGGGGAGGTAGGGGGGAGTAAGAAGTTGTACAAGATTACAGGCTGTAGACTTTGCTGTCAGTCTCAATGCAAAATTCACATTTCAAAAATTACCAGATTTAAAACACATGCAGTTGAAATGTGGCAATTAAAAATGTTAATTTATACATTGCAGTACAATTTTATTAATTTAACATGGAGGGCAGATGTCATCTTCCCCTGCTCCCCTGCCACTTGCATACTGGGGCTGTAACTGTGTCCAATGAGAGGGTTACAGAGACCCCACCAGATGCTATTGTATATTCCTTCTTCAGTTAGCCCTGCAATTACATTCTCTCTTCTCAATTAACTTGTTCTGCTTTACTCCGTGCCCTTCTTGCAAAGCAAATGGAAATTATCAGAGGGAGGAAGCAAGGTCTGCATAAACACAAGGGAGCACCAGTGGAAACCCTTATCTCCTTCAGTTTTGGGAACTGTGTGTTTTACCCTCTGTCTTCTGTGGTCACAACACTGCAAGTTGTGGCAAACTGAACTGCAAATATAACTTTGAAGTTGTATTCCTCTTAACTGAACTATGGCTCCCAGGAGCTGCAATGAAAAAACTCAAACCAAATCAAACTAAAACATCAAGCTGCTGCTAATTTAGCCTCTAGAAGAAAAACAGGTGATCAGTCAGCCCTGCAACACCTAAAGCATGCAGCTCATATGTCACAGTTACAGAGACAACGGGAGGAGCAGGAACCCCTGGAGTCCTGGACAAAGGCATGCATGGATGGAGGCAGGGATGAGAGGTGCCAGACAGCTATTATTTTCTTTTGGCTTGGCAAAGTAAAGCAGACTGTCTGGATGAAGAAGGGCCCACCGCTGTGTTCTTGGGAGTATGCTTCTCTGTTCCTCTTGATCTTTCCTCTGTCCAGCTGCGTTTTCCATTGGGTGACAAACACAGGCAGGATGATATTTTTTCCTGTAAACAACTCAATGATATTATTTCTTACTAATTTTACAAAGTAACAGTATCCTATACAAGTCTGTGAAATGCAATGTTCAACAGTACTGCTTTCTCAATGTGGAAAGATCAAACCATTTTTAGTAACCTATTGTTTTGTTTCTTTCCCAGTTCTCTACAGGCATTCGATTTTCTGTTCAGCATTTTGAAAATGCAGATTTCAGCATCAATTTTGAGCTGCAAATAAAAAGGTTAGATGTTTTATCAAGAGTATGGCTATTTAAATTCTGAATTCCTGTTGATATCTGAAGTTTAATATATAAGAAGGTCATTCTAACTCTTCAGTGTTGGTATTTATTTCATGGGCTTTCCATGGTAGCTTTCTTCAGGCAGATTTGTGGAGTTGGAGCCTTGTTAGCTTTTAGCAAAATCAGTCTTAGAGTTATTCTGAGGATTTTATTTTGTTAAAATTCAGGGTAACTGGTTTTGGTCAGTGGTCCAAGGATCTTCTACAGATTTGCCAAATTTGCACTTTGTTCTCCACATCAGGGTTAATGAACACTGATCACTTTGTAACAAAATTCTGTATTTAAAAACATATCATGCTCTGAAAAAAAAGATATGCCACTTCTTCACGACAATTTAGAAAACAGAAGGAAAGCAGTTAAAATCTGCTCACCAGATTTAGTGGCATGAAGAGAGAAAACTGTTTCAGTTTGATGCAGGTGAACCTTTGTTATTTTTCCATTAGTTTCCTCCACATCTGTGTGGCTGAAATACTACTGCTGGAGAACCTTCTGTTTTGTGCTAAGCAGTACTTCCTCCACAGGGACAAAAAAACACAGAATGGGCTGGGTTAGGATAACAGCAAGAAAAATCCTGGGACTTTTTCAGTAGGTGGCAGAGCTTCTACTCCATCTGTCCTCATCAAATACACACTGGAGTTCCTGATGGGGCCCTCCCTGCCCCACACACAGAGACTTAATTGCTAATGTCTGGCCTTTAATGAGGGCCTTGATCATGTTCACTATGGTAAATAACTGAGACATTTAAAATGTTTAGGTCAAGTTCCTTTTTCAAGAAGGAAACCTTATAGGCGCAGGAGCAGGCTGTCCCCATGTGCCAAAAGACAAGCCGGCGGGGGAGAAAACCAGCCTGGCTGAACAGAGAGCTTTGGCTGGAGCTCAGGGAAAAAAAGGAGTTTATGATCTTTGGAAGAAGGGGCAGGCAACTCAGGAGGACTACAAGGATGTCATGAGGTTATGCAGGGAGAAAATTAGAAGGGCCAAAGCCCAACTAGAACTTAATCTGGCTACTGATGTAAAAGACAATACAAAATGTTTCTATAAATACATTATCAACAAAAGGAGGGCTAAGGAGAATCTCCACCCTTTATTGGATGTGGGGGGAAACAGAGTGACAAAGGATGAGGAAAAGGCTGAGGTACTTAATGCCTTCTTTGTCTCAGTCTTTAATAGTCAGACCAGTTGTTCTCGGGGTACCCAGCCCCCTGAGCTGGAAGACAGGGATGGGGAGCAGAATGAAGCCCCCATAATCCAAGGGGAAATGGTTAGCAACCTGTTACACCATGTAGACACACACAAGACTATGGGGCTGGATGGGATCCACCCAAGGATACTGAGGGAGCTGGCAGAAGTGCTCACCAAGCCACTTTACACCATCTATCAGCAGTCCTGGCTAACCGGGGAGGTCCCAGTCAACTGGAGTTAGAAAATGTGGTGCCCGTCTACAAGAAGAGCCAGAAGGAGGATCTGGGGAACTACAGCCCTGTCAGCCTGACCTCAGTGCTGGGGAAGGTTATGGAGCAGATCATCCTGAGTGCCATCACGCGGCACGTACCGGACAACCAGGGGATCAGGTCCAGTCAGCATGGATTTATGAAAGGCAGGTCCTGCTTGACTAACCTGATCTCCTTCTATGACAAGGTGACCCACTTATTGGATGAGGGAAAGGCTGTGGATGTTGTCTACCTGGACTTTAGTAAAGCCTTTGACACCATTTCCCAGAGCATTTTCCTGGAGAAACTGGCTGCTCACGGCTTGGATGGGTATACACATTGCTGGGTGAAAAACTGGCTGGATGGCCAGGCCCAAAGAGTTGTGGTGAATGGAGTTAAATCCAGTTGGCGGCCGGTCACAAGTGGTGCTCCCCAGGGCCCAGTATTGGGGCCAGTTCTGTTTAATGTCTTTACAAATGATCTGGATGAGGGGACCAAGTGCACCCTCAGTAAGTTTGCAGACGACAGCATGTTGGGCAGGAGTGCTGATCTTCTGGAGGGTAGGAAGGCCCTACAGAGGTATCTGGACAGGCTGGATCATGGGCTGAGGCCAACTGTATGAGGTTCAGCAAGGGTCAGTGCTGGGTGCTGCACTTGGGTCACAACAACCCCATGCAATGCTACAGGCTTGGGGAGGAGTGGCTGGAGAGCTGCCTGGTAGAAAAGGACCTGGGGGTGTTGGTCGACAGCCAGCTGAACATGAGCTGGCAGTGTGCCCAGGTGGCCAAGAAGGCCAATAGCATCCTGGCTTGTATTAGAAATAGTGTGGCCAGCAGGACCAGGGAGGTGATCGTCCCCCTGTACTCGACACTGGCGAGGCCGCACCTCGAGTACTGTGTTCAGTTTTGGGCCCCTCACTACAAGAAGGACATCGAGGTGCTGGAGCGTGTCGAAAGAAGGGCAACGAAGCTGGTGAAGGGTCTAGAGCACAAGTCTTATGAGGAGCGGCTGAGGGAGCTGGGGTTGTTTAGCCTGGAGAAAAGGAGGCTGAGGGGAGACCTTATTGCTCTCTACAAGTACCTGAAAGGAGGTTGTAGCCAGGTGGGGGTCGGTCTCTTCTCCCAAGTATCAAGCGATAGGACCAGAGGAAATGGCCTCAAGTTGCCCCAGGAGAGGTTTAGACTGGGTATTAGGAAAAATTTCCTCACCGAAAGGGTTATCAAGTATTGGAACAGGCTGCCCAGGGAAGTGGTTGAGTCACTGTCCTTGGAGGTATTTAAAAGACATGTAGATGTGGTGCTTAGGGACATGGTTTAGTGGTGGAATTGGCATTGCTAGGTTAACAGTTGGACTTGATGATCTTAGAGGTCTTTTCCAACCTAAATGATTCTAAGTCATGTTTCCAGAGTGTAACCCTTGAAAGAAAGGACATTCGGAAACTCAGGAAGGGCACAGCAATGCTACAGAAGACAATGAGATGCCTGGTCAGGCCTCAGCCCTCTCCCAGGGGTCTGGCTGGTAAGCTGGAGACCATGCAAAACTGAGCATGGGCTCCTCCAGAGAGAGATACAAGATATAACGTCTAGCTTGTAGGTCCCCTGTCCATACCACTGTTCACTGTCAGGTCATTAATGTAAGCCATGGAGTTTTAAATGGGTATCAGAGGCTCTTGTCGCTATCCTTTTCATGCTGTGAAATTGGGGAGGTTCACAGATTTTTGGGGAGCTAGATCTTTCTAGGTAATAACAGTTGACGGTAGGTTACTTCCATAGAAAAAGTGACAAGGCTTTACTGAGGAATCATTCTGAACTTCAGGAGACAGGAACATCTCATGCTTCCTCCATGAGTGTGACTCACTAAAATGTAAAGGGAGGAAATCTGTTGGGCAGTTTCCACAAACTGGTATCAAAATGCTGAAGAGCACCCAGCTACTTAAAAAAAAAAAAAGTAAAACTTCTTGCATAGGGAATGTAGCCTACCATTAAAACTGACTGCTTTGTACATTCCTTCTCAAGCAGCACTACAGTTTGTGCATTTCTGTGTCCTCAGTGAACAGGTAAAACAATCTTAAAAGAAAAAGGAAACAGAAATCCATAAGGCAGAAAGAGGAAATTACCTAAATGGAAGGAAGGAGAAGCAGAGAGCATGTCTGAATTTGTGTCCTGGTCTGAGTTATTCAAAAGGGAGACCTTTAATTTACTCCAAAACATCAAGTGGAAAATAAATATTTTGGTTTGCCAAGACTGAAGTTCATTATTTATAGGAAATAAGCAAGAGGCTGAGTAGTGTCTTGAAATCTGATTCCTTTTCTGATGTCGAATTTGCTAGGCAATTATATACCCATTAGAGAGGGAGATGTCCTGGCACTTTTATTTAAACTATTTTCTTCTCTACAAAATACGATAAAGCACAAACAAGATTTGAATACCAAATATATATGATCAAAATCTGTATTTTACCTCTGTGGAAAGTAGTACCATTATACAAATTGGAGAGCAGCTTATTCTAACAAATTCGTGGTGTAGTCTTTTTTATACTTCAAGCAATTTTTGTACTTTTGTACTCAAAGCAATGGCTATAGAGGATTACATCAAAAGTTCAAATGATGTTTGAAGAGAATCTGCATTAGTTTACAAACAAATTAGAGCTGGTCCTAATTTTAGCAATCTGTAACCAGAAAGCCGGGATCAAAGCAGTATTGCCCTTTACTCCCCAGGAGTTGGTCGCTGGGAATGCTGGCCTCCTCTGAATGTTTCCATTTGACTGATGCTACCCAGATGTGATAGCAGTAAACTGTGACAGCAATAGAAACTTAGTCACCATTAAGCAAGGAAGTACTTCCACACTTTCTTGAAAAAGACCTCCAAACTTAGTGTCATTAATCCCATAATTAAATAAATGCTAAGTCTGTAATTATTTATTTTCACTATCTTCATGAATTTGAACCTGCAAACCTTTCTTTACATGAATGGGCTATAGTCATAGGAATGGCCTTTTGAAATAAGAGAAAATACCTTTACTGCTAAGGATTTGCAATAAGAAAAGACAATAAAATGAGTGAGAGCACTAGGCTTTAAACACAGGGATCTGTTTTCACTGCTAAGTGGGATTAAGAGTGTAAACACTCCCTGGATAGGGGAGAGGAGAAAACAAGAAAGGTAAAGAAACAGTTTATTTTGGTAGTTTTCCTTTAAAGACTCTGCCATGCAGAAATCACAAGTTTGGAGAGTCATAAAAGCAAATTTTATTATAACAAAGCCTATCTTGTTCATTAACACTGCCTTCCTCCAATGCATAAAACACTCTTATGTTCTATTAAGGTACTTCTATTCATACAGATAGGCAAGTTGAACAAGGGAATTTACATGATATTCTGAGCTAATTTGTACCGTCATATTCACGCATAGGATTCTTTAAAGGAAGCTTGCGTTGATTACGTTGTTAAACATGTGATGAGCTCAAATAATATCAAACTTAAATATCAGTGTCCTACAAGACTGAAGAGTGGCAATAGCAAGCCCATGCTGTAATATGTCCAATGGCATCACTTCCTAATTGTAGGTCTTGTGATATTCAATGCTGTATCTACAATAGATAGATCTACATAGATAGATCTACAATAGATAGATCTACAATCTAGAGTTCTGCTAAATAACCTTTTTTAACCCCTGTACATATCTTTTCCAGTTCTAACAAGATTAATCCCACCAGCAATTTAGTTAACCTCCATATCAACATCAGTGCTGTGGCTCAAGTACAGATCAGAGGGTAAGTATTCGACCATTTCAATTCATAATAATAACTATTTTTTGTATTGAATCTTTCCAGATATAATAATCCCATGTATTGAATCTTTTGACGTATTATAATCCCAAATGCCTTATCCACCAAGAACACCTGAGAATTCCCAGGGAGTCTCATGTCTGCAAGCCTTCCAGGATGGGACTACTAAGGACTTACCAGGTCATGTAGGGCAGGAGTGCCCACATGGACTCCAGTAAACTTACTGAGTGTCTGTGCAAATGCAGCACACTGTAGAATCCCACCTTGTAGTAACACCAGTCAGAGCCAGCATTTTATTTGAGCATTCAAATTGTGTATGGATGTTACCAGTACAAAATGCCTGTTCATATGTGTAGGTCTGCTTGTGCAACCACCTAGGCACTTAACTCTGAATACCAAAGCAGAATCTGCTGCCTTTATGACTGGAATGATGAAACACTTTATGGTAGGGCATATACTAATAGCAGAGTGAGGCCTTTGGAGAAAGGATGAATAAGGAATGAGCTATGACAAGAGATCAACCAGCTACTACTGTAGGATTCTTACATTTCCGTCTGAAGCAGGTGCCAGTCCACTGACACAAGGGATACTGAAACTTAACAAGCACAGGATATGATCAAAGATGATTATTTCTATCTCTGTTTTCACATACAGCTTGTTTTCAGAAACTATAAAATGCAATTAGATGATAAGAATCTCAGACTACCCTGTAAAATCTTGGAACTAGACTCCTATCCTGGCATCCTAGAGGAAGTCAGCAGGATGTTCTTTTAAAGCAAATAACTACCCAGAATGCTTTTTGTCTGGGATCTCAGATTTCCTACATCTCCTCTTTTCAAGCTACAGCTCTGGACCTTAACCATTCTCAGATCTGCAGGAGGAGAACAGGAGGTACATGGCCCAGCTTCACTCCCACAGTCAGTCCATGAGGCCTGGCTGATGCAAGAGGGGTAGATGTCTCTTATGTGATGCACCTCAAGGGACTGCCTTAGGTATAAACAAATAAAAATGCATTTATTTATACTTTTATGGATTTATAAAAATCCATTTATTGTTATCACTTCTAAGACAATACTTTGACTACCTAGTGCCAGCAGAGAGTCCAATCATTTTGCAGATCACAGAGATCATGTTTTCTGCTCTAATATTCAATCTAAATCAGGGAGATTTTTGAAGTATTTTTCATCACATTTTGTAAGTGTTTTCCAGGTTAAGAAGACTAACCCTAAGGCTAGAGTTGGGTGGAAAAAAGAGAACTGGCACTCAAAGACTGTGTGGATATATGTTAATGCTTATATTTCTGAAAAGGAGCAGTTGAAAGACAACGTGTTTAACAAGAACAGAAATGAGAGTAGTATTTCATTTTCTGTAGTTAGTGGTGATCTAGGGAAATGAGCTGGATAGGAGGAGAGGTGAAAAATACAAAATGAGGGAGACAGTAACACAGGAAGAGAAGTAGAGACTGAGGAAATAAGAATCAAAGGGGTGGACTGCAGATGTGTAAGAAAACATTGGGAGCCAGCAACTGCTAGATGTTGCCATTGGTGGACACCCAGGTTAAGGATTATCTGGAGTTTCAGTGCATCAATGAAATGGTTATGGATACATACACGAGACTTCTCAGTAAGGGCTGCTTCCAGTGCTGTGGATTCTGGTTTTTTTTTCAGTCAGGTTGCTCATCACTTTCGTAGAAAAATCTTACAAACTTTTTGTGTTCTTTGCAAACTTTTTGGAAACTTTCTGCCTCCATCATGTTCTTTCTGTGCCATAGTGTGTTCTTTTTAATGGAAAGTTCTGTAACAGGTAAATAGATAGACACCAAAAAATGACAAGAACATCCTCAGTTCTCAAAAAGAGCATGTCCACAAATGGAAAAAGTGGCTTGAATTGCTGTCTGCAGTGCTAAGAAACAGGTCATTAAATACAGAGAAATTACTTAATTGTATGACTTCCAGTTCCGTTCTTCTTAAGTCTTTTAGTTTTCTTATTAGCTATAGCATGCATGTACAAAGGAAAATTCCCAAATGCTTTGTTGACAGATTTTGCTAATTACTCAGAGATGCCAAAGCATACAGCTCCAAGAGAACTGTTTGCTCACAATTTCCTAGATAAAAATAAAAGAGAGACTGTGTCCACATTTGGACTGGAAAATATCTTGCATTGGTTTCCCTACTGCTCTGCACAGAGTTGCGTGAAGTGGGAATGGAATCATTGTACATTTTACTGAGGAAAAGTAAGTAGTTATCAGATTGTGCATATGCATATGTATTTGCACAGTGGACCCATGCAAATACTGCTTCTATGAGAAAAGAAGAAATCTTCTTCAATATCCTATTCAAAAGAAATTTAAGGTAACTCCTTAGATCATTCAATGAGCAGTTGCTCTTATAACTGAGATTTGATTATTCTGCTTACCTTTTTTTTCTATAAAAATGCAAGAGTTTTGTCCTTGTAATTCTTATTTCCCAGTGCTGAAAGAGCACTAGAGGAATGAGGGATTCAGGAAGGAAGTAATTTGGACTGGGAGGATTTGCAGCTGGCAGAATTCTTCTTATTATATATCCCACATAAGCATTTTCTGTAGAACATACTTCTTTTATCTTATTTTTCAGCGCTCTTCTTTGACTGATCACAGTCACCTAAAAGTCTAGGAAAAATCTTCATCTAATAAATCATTCAAATGTTAAAAATATTCTCAGTTAAATGCAAAATAAAATAGTCAAAAGAGAGGATTTCAGTTTAATTTGACCTGATTTTGCTACTTTCATGTCAATAGCAGAAGTCCTGAAAATAATTGTAAAATCTGTTAAAATAAATGTTCTTATATACTTTATAATCATTTTAATTGAATGTCTGCGTTTACACTTTGTAATTCTGTGGATAAGAAAAACACTGCACAGGGAGTGTAATAGAAAACATGGTTTTTAAAACCTTATGCCTGTGTCTTTTTGTCTATGTACACTTTCTGGTTTGCAAATTTTTGCGGTAGCTTAAGGGACTCTGTGTCTTGGCTTTTGTAACAACACAAGAAAGTTCCTATTCTCCAACAACAATTAATAGTTAAAATTCTTATTGGAAACAAGGCCATTTGTGAAATATAGCAAGTTAGGCTAAGTACCTCATCTGAAATGACTTTTTAATGAATATGTTTCATTTCCTTTATTATTTGGTTTGGCTTGTAAATTTGTCCACTGGCATACTGGTTAGTACAAATTGTCGGCCTTTTGAAGTCTGAGTATTTAAAAAGTATCTAAATAGTCTGAAGTATTTAGAGTTAGCAGGATACTCCGAGATACCCTACATTTCATTAAGAGTTGTACTTTAGCTGGATGGTATTCAGTTGTTCTTCTCTGGCATCCATTGCTGCTTGAGCGGCTGTATTCTGTAGAAAAGTTTCTATCAGACAGTTGGTTCATTGTATATGACTAAAGAACTGGAAGCAAGAACAGTTTGTTTCTTCCTAAAGTATTTTAAAATGTCAGCATTTGCAACAAAAACATCCAGTCTTCTGTTCTCTTCTTCAAGGGGAAATCTGCAGTGGTGCTTTCTCTGCTTAGACTCAAGGGAAAGTAAATTAACATCGGTTAAGTCCATCATTTTAGTCAAATGTTACATTCTGAAAAAAACTCATTAGCAATTCTTTTTTAACAGTTTTCTGTCAGCAAAATTCCAGCTTTGGCAGAACAAGCATTGAAATGTTATGCCTTTTCTTTACGCTAAAGCTTCTGGAAACCAGCAAACTGAGTGAGAGTTGACCCTTGTAAAGAAAGGGTAATACTTACGATTTTAGCACCAAGAGCTACTTTCAGTACTAGCAGATGACAGATGTCTGTGCCAAAACTCACCTACCATGCTAAAACAAATTCTTGGGATCTGATTTCCCAACTTCTCAACAACTGAATAAGGTTAAAGTTGGCATCTGAATGGGATCCCTCCAAGGAACTTCCAGTTTTCATGGGAAATAAAATGCTTGTGATTCAAATGGAAACATTAACAGAAGACTGCTTGGTCCTTTCTTGAGGTCAGACAGAGAAGGAAAGGAAAAATAAAATAGCAGACAGAAAGAAAGATGTCAAATATGAAGTCATTGTTTTCTTCATTTATGTTTGATTTGCATGTTGCAAGTTGCAACAGTGTTTCAGGGAATGTCTTAGCTGCCACTTCGTTTGCAAAGCAAATGGGAAGCCTGAAGCACTATTTCAGGCTCTGGTCCTGAGTTCAGTTTCTTGATACACCAGTTTCCATTGTGACTTTATGGAAGTCACTGTACCTCAGTTTCCCACCTGTAACATGAGACAGACTACTTTGCAAGGTTTTTTAAAGGAATAATAACAGAGATTACAAGGAATTTACAGTCAGAGCAGTTAAATAAATATCTAAAAATGTAGTGCAGGGAAGGAAGATGCATAGCATTAAACATCTACAGGCTTTAAATGGAAATGAGAAAATACAATTTATTTACGTATCATTACTCTAGTTTTGTGGATAATGTATTCAGACACCTCATCAGTGAGAAAGATGTAAATACCCGACAGACTGCATTCCTCTCTCCAAATAGAGAAAGACTCACTCCCTTGTCTGGAAAGGACCATCCGTCAGAGGAAGTATGAAAGTAAATGCACACCCCCAGTAGTCTGTAAAGACTAGGTAGCACTTTATGGAAGCATTGTATTGTTCACCTCACCTAATTCTAATGAATGTGCCCCAATAATATGTCCTTAAGGGCTCAGGTTTCTATAGTGGTCTTAATTTTTTTCTAAAAGTAATGCAGCTGATCACTGGTAACAGTTACTGTTTTAACCTGGTTTATATATTACAGAGTGTCTCACCCCCCAACAATTATTTTGCCACTTCACAACTGGGAACCCAAAGATGAACCTACAAAAGAAGAAGAACTTGGTCCTTTAGTAGAACACATCTATGAGGTAAAAATGATTTATGTTACCACAGGACCTCATGCTGTTCCCATTGAAATCCTGATGAATTTGGTTTATTGTCTTTATCTGCAACTAGATAGAGCCACAAATGTAAATATTCTGACTTTAGCACATGGCCCAAATTTAATCTGGGAATTCACAACCCCAGTATCTCTTCATGTTAGTGGAGGAGATATTAGTTTATGCTAGGTGTCTGTCTTTGACATCTAAGGGATCTGTAAACATTTTGGACATTTGACAAGAATTGAAAACAGTGCTTAAAAGCTCATTACAATCAATGCCAAATATTTCCAGTGATTTGAGTGGTTTCTCATTAGGTTTTTTCTATGGATGATTCATCAATTAAAAGAGAAGAGTTCAGGTTAGAAAAAAGTGCATTGAGTGATGGAATACAGGCCATCTTTGGAATCTGATGGATGACTTTTATTCTAGGGGCTAAAACAGAGTGCTTCACGTATGGTTGTAATTCACAAACTAGCACTCAAGAAAATATAAACAACTGAGCTTGATCAGCAGTGTAAGATCACAATTTGCATGACATACTAAACTATAATGAATCAGACTGTAAAATACAAAATATTATTTGTGAACTCCTCATCTTAACACATTTCTCTAAACTGAAAAATCTCTAAGAAATCTTCCTGTCTCAAGGATTTGGGCTGGTTTTGGAACTCTGTATGTGACTTCAAATGTATTAAAATAGTTACAGTGATTAGTTACAGTGATTAAAGAAGCAAAGCATGAAAAAGGCCACCCACCCACCCAAAAACCCTTTACTGAAGAAGATGTAAGATTGAAAGTGGGTTTTCTTTGGCTCTAAATAAAGCTCATCAGTCACAAAAATTCTACACATTTAAAAAAAAGGAGATTCTCACATATCTAGAAACTTTGAGTAAAGCTTCATGATATTCTGCTTCTTTGGCTCTTATGCCCAGTGTTAACACATATCCAAACTTCCTGTGGTCATCAGATATTTTCAAATTGTAAACCGATATAAGAAAACTACTTTAATAGCCCAGATTTTTACATTTCTATTGTTTCTATCATTACTCATTTTCCCAGAAAAGAATAATGTCCTGGGATATTACTTTAGGAAAACTAGTTCCTTTTTTTCTTTTGGGGGAATTTGAACTGAGAAGTGTTGAAAATAGAGTTCTTAACCTGAAAAACTAGTTTAAGCTCTACTATACCTTCTATTCCTGCACCCTGAAATGTGATTCTTTTGTGTCCTGAAGTTTCAGCTACTATTTTTACGTATGTTCTGTTAAGGTTCATTGTATATATTTGTATAGTGTATTTTGCTAGTGTGTCTTGGTTTGGGGTTTTTTATACTTTTTTTAGGTAATTTCAGCTCTTTCATATGTCGGAAAAAATGGGAAAGGTGATGGATTTCTTGAATACAGACTCACACAAAAAAGGTGGTTTTCCAAGATTTGCCACTGGCTTTGTGACTAACATGGAGAGGTCCTTTTTTCCTACCTGCCACAGATTCTCCATCAATAAAATGATATTAATAAGCTATACATCTTTCCCAAAGTACTTCAAGGATGTGGACACTAAGAATTTGAAAATGTCTAAGTGGTGGTTGCTGTGGTTTTTGTTGTTATTTACAGCCTGGGAAAGTACTGATGATATTTGTTTGACAGTTGCACAATATAGGACCAAGTGCCATCAACAATACGGTTCTCCATGTTGGTTGGCCTGTGTCCAGCCGAGAAGAATTTCTTCTGTATATGCTTCATATTCAGACACATGGACCGTTGCACTGTCAGACGAGCTCTCCTATTAATACAATGCAAATAAAGGTAAGTCAGCCCCTTTTATTTCCATCCCTGTCTGCATTTTGCTTGATATTTTCTGCCTAGACTTCACAATGGGATGGAGATTTTGGGGAATTTTTCACAATTACCCTGAGATGATTTTCCTCGGTAAGAAGCAAGATATAGATAGTCTATAATGTTTCTAGCGTGACAGTTGTATTGCATGCTATTTATTTGGTTTCTGTAGTCTTCTCATCAGAGAAACTTGTATTTTGATTTAGTATCACAGCATTAGATACAAGATAATTTTTTGAATAGAAATTTGCAGGGTTTTCCTTGAGGGTCATTTTTCACATGGGTTTGAATAGATGGCACAAAATTTTTCAGACCTAACAGGACCCTGAAAATTCGTGTGTCCTAAGGAGTACATTAATTCAGAAAGTCATCTGTGCAGCAGTGCTTAGCAGATGAACTCCTAAAGGTGATGTAAACCTTTGTTATGACGAGGGATGCACATAGCTCTTCAGCTGAGCCTGATACAACCTAGCACTGGTTTGTTTATCAAAAGGTCTTACATTGGAACCTGTTAGCAATGGGGAAAATCCTTTATAGCACAATAATGCAAAATCATTACATTGAAAGACATGAACTTCTCAGACCTGTTTATTTAATAGACAGCAGACAGCCACCAGGTCATTGTAGCATTAAGTATTTTTGAAGGGTGTAACACAATTTTAGGGTTTTTTATTCCAATACAAATAATTTACAGCTAATTTGTATAGTGATGTGTTTTTTTAGGATCATAGGCTAATTCAGGTTGGAAGAGATATCAGGAATACTCTGATCCAACATCCTGCTCAAGCAAAGTCAGCTGTGAGATCAGACTAGGTTGATCAGGGCTTTATCCAGTCTGGTCTTTAAAACATCCAAGGACAGAGGCTGCAAAACCTCTCTGGGCAAATTCTGCTGCTTCTTGATTGTCCTTCCAGGGAAAAAGTTTTTCCCTACATTCAGTCTGAACCTCTCTTGTGTCAACTTATGCCCATTACCTGTCATCATCCCACCATGCACCTCTGTGAAAAGCCTGGCTCCATTTTTGTGATAACCTCCTCCCTCTGACAGCTTCGGTCCCCCCAAAGCTTTCTCATCTCTGGGCTGGACAAGCACTGGCCCCTCAGCCTCTCCCTGCAGGACCAGTGCTCCAGCCCTGAGCATCCCTGGGGGCCCTCCACTGAACTCATTCCAGTATGTTGATCTCTGTCTTCTGCTGAGGCTCCAAAAATGGGTGTTGTATCTACATGTGCTCTAATGAGTGCTAAGCAGAGGGGAGTAATCATTTCCTCAGTGTACTGCCTTTGCTCCTGTTCATACAGCCCAGGATTCTGTTGGCCCTCGCTGCTGACAGGGCACACTGCTGGCTCTTCTGCAGCTTAAGCCAAATCTTTTTCTGCACAGCTGCTTCTTAGCCAGTCAGTCCTCGGCACGTTTTGTTGCCAGGGGCTATTTCCTTGCACCAAGTATATGATAAGATGCATATTTTTAATATCATATGCTATATTTTATATTAAGTTCAGCATAGCATGAGACAGTATAATCTGTAAAATGGGAGTCGTTTTAGAAGCCTATATGATTTTTACCTGTCTTAAAGTGTTAATGATCTTAAGTTTTCAAAGAACATACTTTGAATATCCTATAAAGTTAAACTATCAACTGGAATTCTGCATGGAGTGTACTCCAGAAATGGAAGTTTTCATGCATTGCCACTTGATAAAATGATTCATATAGTCTACAATTATTTTCTGGCTTAATCAATATTAATTCATAAAAGTTACAACTTTGTCAGCAACATGACAGGTTTTTGTTTTTTCTATTTGGAAATGATTCTATAATTATTTTAATCATACCAGCAGAAAGGAAAAAATTCCCCTACCAATTGTTTCATAAGCATTACTCCTAAGTATTGTTTGCTGTCCAAATTGCTTCCCCTTCCTTGGACATGGTTCTTTTTTTATAGCAGAGCTGGAGATCTCAGAGTTTGGAGGAAACACTAACAAGGGGAAGCCTAGTAGCACCCTCCTCAGTAAAGTGTTGATATGCCAGTGTCTAAAAGCCTGTTTTAAGATCTGTGTTTGTGATGGCAGACCCCCCCAAAAGAGCTTGGTTTGGCTCAAAGCCAGAAGACTTAGCAAAACACAGCTCTACTTATTATCCCATCAAAAACAAGGTATCCGATTTATTAAGCATAACTGATTCCAGACACTTCTGGAGTAAACAACACTTACTGAGTTTAACCAGTAGCCTATTAAGCATCTTGTGGGGAGAGCTGCATTCCAAATGCTAAAAGTGCTATGTGTCTTTTGCGTACCCAGAGGGGTTTGAGTTCAGTACAGTGGATGAAAGTGGAGACATCCTTCTAGTGAAGGGGATTGCTTATGACCACAGGAGCTACAAGACAAGTTCTTAGCTTAAAGAGACAGAACCACAAGATATACTTACAAGAATATAGAAAAACTGATGTACACCAAGTACATTATGGCTAGACTTCTGTGTTTCGCCCAGGCAGCCAGAGAGGGGTTAAGATTCTATCCTTCTACTTAGTTTCTCTAGAAGAAGAAAAAGGAAATGAGGGATAGGGAACCGATGATAGAAAATGTTTCCATTTTGTACCCGACACACAGCAAGTTTGGAAACAGAGAATTTTTTCTATTAATCTTTTCCATCCCATTTCCACCTGTTTTTCAAAAGTGGTGAGGAACAAGAAGCTGAGCTGCTGCATTTCTATTTGCAAGCCTACCAACTCAAAGCCACTGGTCAGATCACGTTGCAAGTGCACGAAAAGGAGTTCAGCATCCCTCCTCCCTAGTCACTGTGTTCTGTTTTAAGTTTCAACTAAGAAGCTGAGATGGGAGCCTTACTGTCAGGAGGGCAGAGCTCCTGGGTAGAATAGTGCCACAGTTTGTAATGACATTTTCAGGCAATATATTTTTTGATTTTTTTATATTTTTTTTTCGAGTTTGGTCTTCCTTCTCCTACTTGATAATCATTATATCTGTTACATAAACAAGACTAAATTCTTGTGAGGCTTATGTGAAAACTTCCTGTAATAATGAAATAATGGTCCATCTGTCTTAGCAGAATATGACTTTAGATGCACAATCATTATTGCAAGAATTTAAACATCCTTTCCTTATTTCAGTTTTTCAAAGCGCTGAACAGCAGGAATACACAAATCAGGTTTCAAATATGTAATGCTTATCTGTTGCTTCAGATGGGAAGAGGATACAGAGACAGCTTCCTTCAGGTTTTGTATAAACACCAGGATGCCTGGCTCAAATTTCCAAATAAGACTAAGGACATTATATGCCTGGCTCCTCTTGGATTTCAGAACCCAGCTCTCTTAGGGTGCTTGGGCATTTCCCCTTTGACATGACTTAGATTGTTCGGTTTGAGTTAAAGCAGTATATTCCTCCCCATTGCTGAATTTTTGTCTTGTAGAAAGATTTCCTTTGTGCTTTGTAGTTTCTTCCACAAAGATAAATCAAACCTGTGCACACATGGGAAGACTCTTATTTAGGGACTTTTCCTTTTCTGTAGCGTATCTTTCTCTGGAGGTGGTGAGAGATGTGAAAGGATAATAAAGTTATGAATCTTGCAAAAGATGTAAAGAGGAGCAAAAGGAACAGATTCCCTTGCAGAAGAACTCAGTATACTAGGATGCTTCAATCTAGAAAGAAGGTGACTATGCACAAATATGATCCGCAAGATCAGAAGTGGCGGGAAGAGTGTGGGTGGGAATTGACTGCTCTCTGCCTGTTCCTGCACAGGAATGCAGTGTGTTCACTGCGCAGGAATTGGAGCATCAAATGAAGCCTGTAGAGCCAGATTCAAAACAAACAAAAGGAAGTGGTGGTTCATGCAACAGGTATTAGATGTCTGGAACTTGTTGCCAAAGAAAGCAGTCAGGGTTAAAAGTTTACATGGTGTTAAGAGGAAACTGGACAAATTCACAAAAGAGAAGTCCAGTGAAGATTAATAAATGAACAAAAGCTTCATGTAGATCAGGATGTCCCTGAGCTGAAAACATTTGGAAGCTGAAAGTTATTAGGAGAGAGCATTGTGTATGTATGCCCTGTTCTTACTCTTCCTTCCATATCTGTGTAAAGGCAGTGTTGAGGAGAAGAGGGCTCAGCTAGATGGACCTTTGGCCTGAGCCAGTATTCCTGATGAGTTGTTTGGGTTTTTTTTTTCCCAGACTGCTGGCAAAAAGTAGTTTTATGGAGCCAGTGCCTATAAATGCCAGAGGTATAGGCAGTGGTTTCCAGCTATGGTAGATGATACAGGGTGACCCACATGGCACATTCTCAATAGCTGAGAACTGTAGTACCATGAGTGAGGCGTCTTGTCAGAGAAGCAGTGAAATAGCAGCTAAAATCCACCACATGGGTAAGATACATCCACTAACATGACTGGCAGGAGCTAACCTCCTCCAGAGGCAGTGTCTCCTCATGCTGCAGAGCTGTTATTACTGTGTGTAAGTCCTGGTCTGGAGACAAAATAATACCATCCAATGCATTGCTCTTGAATGGTCACTGACACCTCTCATTTAACAGCTTTTACACAAAGTCCTCTTCAGAACATTTCTGGTGGAGTTACACATTGCAGCAGAGGGTATTGCCTGGCTATAAAAAGAGGAAAGTTAAACTGGGTTTTGAAATGAGAATTGAAGAATGAGAGATCTGGAAATCTGCTCAGGGTGACAAGGCTTGGGAGAAGAAAGCAGTAGAAGTTTTCCCTGGTGGAGAAACCGAGACAGTCCACTGTAGTTAAAGGGAGGGAGTGAGAATCCATTTAAAATAAGGTATGGTGTGCTAAATATGGGGCATATAAAATAGCTACAGAGACAGAGTTGTACAATTCCATGCTACTGGCTCAAGAAGGATAAAATAATATCTTTAACCTGAACATCTAGGCCACTGGAGAAATTCTGCTTTTAAATTGTTGCAGGAGACATGTATGTTTTCACTTAATCATAGAGGGCTGGTTTTGAACCTTTGCTGTAATAGTTGACTACTGAAGATGCTAACACTCTAGGATCTATGAAAAAAATAAGTAAATACAAAAATCATCTAGATTCAAATGGATCCACATATGTATCAGTTGTGATCACATATTGAGGGCTTCTTCAAAGGCATGTCATTGTATTGTGGTTCTTTTAATTTGTCATCATTAAAGAAGCCTATATATGCTGGTGAAAGAATCCTGGAAAGAGAATTCCCACATGTTATCACATTGAGAGGGAGAGATTTACTAGCTGTTTAACTGTTCCCTTATTGCAAAAAGACAATGTTAACCTAATTAAGCAACAGGGGAAAAAAAAAAGATTCTTATTTTTGCTTAAGGGGTTTTCATCAGTTAATAAATTACAGTATCATTCACTTTGCAGGATGCTTTTGACTGACGATCTCAGACAATGTCAAAACAGTTCCTTCTTTAGCCTCATAATTTTCATCAGATGAATGGTACAACTTTCCAAATGTAGTACTACACAGCATTAGTGTGTGGCAGGTTTTGTGTGTTTATAACTATTCTCTTCCCTTTAGTGCTACAACATTTCTTATAATTACAAACATTTTCTTTAGAAATTTGTTTAAGATATTTTGTGCTCAGAGGTTAAAGGAACTGACAAGATGGATCTGATGTAGCTTTTTATAATCTGAGGCCCTTAAAGAATAGTCTTGTTTATGTTTAGGTGAGTTCCTGTTGAGATCTTATTACAAACTTCCACATACATTTTATTGTGATTTTACATGATTGGATTGTCATAAATTAGAATTTATCTTTCCCTCTGTAGCAACTGGATTCCCAGGTGTTCTCTGAGGCTTCTTGAAAGAAGCCTTAAATGCTCTTTGTAGAAATTAAAGACAACAATAAAAATAGGTTTTAATCAGAGAATAAAAATCTGTGAAGATAAAGCTGAACAGAATGCATTTTAATATGAGATTAAAAATGAACAAACTGTTGCATTATACAAAGTTGAGTTGTTACCAAAAGAAATCTGTAACAAATAATGATCAAAAGTTGTGTTGGTAGAATTCAGTTTTCCATTTTTTTTTCCTTTACCGTCTAAAGCTGATAAAGTCATTATATTTCAATAGGCAGATTCTGATCTGAACTAATGACCAGATTTCAGTGCAGCAACTTTGAATTTATCCTGTTATAGAGATCAGAATCTGGCCCCAGGAATCTAACAAAATTAAGTACAGCAATGAAACTGACACCAGTAAAAATTGGAAAAAAGTGTTATCTACTGTGATTCCTATAACTGGGCAATATCTTGCTGTGCTATTACTAATAATGCTCCTAGTTGAAGACAGTATATTCTCATGGCTGTGCTGTTAAATAGGAAAAACAGTGTTAATCCAAAATTCAAGACCTCTGAGAAGGGGACAAATCTGTTAGAATCATTGTATGAGTATGTCATTACCATTCACATTTTTTCTCTTTGCAGTTTGCTATTCCACAAGACACTCCTGAACTTGCTGCTTTTTTATATAATTCCACAATTTCTCATTACATCAGGAGAAGGGACGTCACAGTGGCAGAACCTCACAGGAAAAACTCTGCAAAAATATTGGTAAGCCATCTAAAAACTATAAACTGGGACTATGCATGCAATATATCAAGGTAGCTGTTGGTCTGACTGCAGTTTATTTACAGACTTTTAAATATGGTTCTAAGTGATTTTGAATCTTTCAGTTTAAAATATTGCTTATTACCTATCGCCACGACACAGGTTAGTGATTTTGTTTGACAGACTTTTACATTAAAGATCATTCATGCCGAATTCCTGGCTGTCTTACTCCTGGCTGTTTGCAGACGAACCTCTGTGGTCATTCAATGGCACACATCACAGGGAATTTCAGCACAGATTTAGAGAATGGACCCCTCTTTCACGAATTAAATTTCAGATTCTGACTTTTGAAATGTAGGTCTCTTCTTATTAACTTGACTCCTAGCATTCTGGCTCTTCCGTAAGAAGTAGCTCACACTTAAAATTAACATTTTCATGTAAGTAACAGTTCTGACATACAAATACTTTGGAGCATATTGGTTTCCTCCAGTAAGTACTTATATACACATGGAAAGGTAAGACTCTTTCCCTTCACAGTACCACAAGCAAGGCAAATCAGACCGGTCACCACATTTTTAACATTCCAGACAATGCTGGAGCAAGAGCAAAGATCTTTCTCCCAGGAAAACAGTTCTGATTAGTCAGTCTGGTACCTGAGTATTTGGACTTGGCTGTATTTTCAGAAAGTCGATGTTTTTTCCATTCCTGCATTCAATGTCCCATCCTTAGCATACTTCAGCATTGTAGGTATCAGCTCCCCTTGCCTAGAGGCTGTGTTCAGACTCGGTGACCTTGAGGTCACTTGTGGGATTCATGCAGTCAATGCTTTCCATTTATTTTTATGAACCTCAGGCAGAGTTTCTTTCATGCTGTCCAGTCTCTTATTAAGCTATTTACTGCAAGCTCATGTTTGAATTCCTATCACTAGGAATTCAATCCATCACTAGAATTTTCCACTAGAATATTCCATCTAGAATTTGGTAGGAAGAAAAGAACGTCACAGACCTAAGTATTCTGGAGTAATAGAATAATTATGCTGCTTCTGAAAGTTAATTTGGCAATTTTTGTAACAGGAAGAAGGTAGAATCTGAAAGTAATAAATGCCATAATGTTATTAAGAACAAAATCACAGATGAACCCATGTTAAACAATAATCACTGTTGATTCCTATGTAATTCTTTCATCAACCTAATACCCTGGGAAGAATCACTGGGGCTGAAGGAAAAATGCCTGCGCTTTCGAAGGCATACCAGTCAATACCACAGAACACTTAATCCATTCTTCAGTAATACCTTCATTATCAGTTATCTTTCTCAGTGATTAGTCTCATATGCTGCCAACATAGAAATGACTGCAGTAACCGAAAGCGGTTAACAAAGTTCTTAAGTATGTACTGTGTCTGCATCTTAAAATACAAACCAGAGATCTTTCAGCTGTTTGATATAGACAGTATTTAGCTGAGTACTTAGTAAGATAAAAATGGCATGGTGATGACCAGTCTTCTAGTACGATACGCTTTTGATAAGCACAAATTAGGATAGGATTGGGTACAGTGCTTACTACTGGATATATAGCAGGATTTTTTCAGGACGGGCATAGAAAAGCAATTTGTCATTTGTTCAGTTAGAAAGGTGTCCCAATTCTGTATACCTTTAGCATTGCGTACTACAGATCCAGAAAAATTACCTTTTTTTTTTTTTTACACATTTGAAGTATGTATGGAAAATGAATGTTGCTCCAGAAAATGACTGATTAGCCAAAGGTAATTCTTTGCTAAAATTTGTATTTTTTTGTCAGAAATTTTAAGTTAATTTCATTTTCATCATTTGCATTTTCACAAAGAGGAAAAATGTTCTGAAAACCTCTTATTCTATTTATACTGTTTATTAAACATTTGGTTTCTCTTCCATTAGTTCTAATGTTACAACGTTCTGAAAATCACTACAGGCTAAATGCATTACTAAGAAAAATAGAAATATGTGTTCAGGTCCTAAAATGTCAGCCAAAAGTAGACTGTTTCGCATACTAATGATTTATTTTGTCAATATGTGTTTTTGGCCACTATGATTAATGAAAACAGCTCTACTCCTTCCTGCAAGATAAATAAATCTGGTTGGAGGATGTTTAAATATGAGAAGCCAAATAAACAGATACTTTGAGATATTAATTTTTAAAAAAAGGTTTATAGTTGCAAGTTCCAGGGTTTACAGTTTCATTTTCAGGCAGATTTAGAAAACAGCGATTAAGCATACAGCTTCTACTTAACTTGTGATAAGATAGAGATTTGCGGGGGAAGCTGTCTGTAAAGACAGAGGATTCCTTAAGGGTGTTTTCAGATCTGTTACATACATCATCATCTCATTTTCTGAAGTATGGGTTTTGGTGGTGCAGCCATTCCTACTCTCCCAAGGGACTGTACTTGTGAAAACTTAGCTTTGCTTTCAAGGTCACAAGACCTTCTGTCATGAGTGTCAATAAAACATCTGTAAGGGAAGGATTCTCTGCTTTGTTATAAAAATACGAATCAATTAAAACCGCAGCCTTCCTCATGAATCAAACCAAAACTTTTCAGGTAAAACCCATTTGTATATATAAAGCTATACATTTTTTTTTACACACACTTTTAATCATTTCTCTATGAGATCTTTCTTCCTTTCTATGCCCCAAACCACCACATCATTTCTGTGGTTACCCCATGAGACTCTGGTCATTCCCTTCAGTGGCTTCCAGTCAGCTTTTAACCAGTTTTGTGACATTCTTCTGGCAGACTTTAACAGTAGTTTATAGTTTTGAGTTGCATTGCTTGGCTTTTGTCTTCAACCCTGTGTGTGAGCCAGAATCACTGCTCATCAGGAACATTTCATGGACAACAAGTTTCAAGTAAAGCAACTAATGAATCTCAGCAAATGTTCTGGCTGCTATAACGTAAATATCAGTAAGAAAACCAGGAGAGTTAGAACAGGGGAAAGATTTAGGAACATAAATAAAGACTTCAGGCATAGAGAACAGAAAAAAAACCCGTGTTGAAATCACAAAATGACTGATAGATAAAGACAAAGCACATGCATCAAAGGATTGATAAGTACCTGGACATTTTAAGAGTTCTTCAGACTAGATATTGTTGCAAACTATTACTTTTATTTTTATTACTACAGGTAGGTGGTTGTATCCATTGGTGGTGCAAAAAGAATCTCCCCCTTCGTTTATAGTTCTCACAATGACTCGTGGGGTATCTCATGTATATTAGATGAAATTGCTGATTTCAGACTACTTAACTCTTTAAGGGAAAATTGATTTGTTTTCCTAATTTATAGCATTTGAAAGCATTTTTAAAGCATAGGTATGACTTCCTTTTATTTTGTACACAGAACTGTACAAATGTGAAGTGTATCCTGATTTCCTGCACTGTGGGACAACTGGAAAGAGGGAAGAGTGCAGCGCTAAAAATCAGGTCCCGGCTATGGGCCCAAACATTCCTGGAGGTAATGCACGCAAAAATCTCTTTCTATACACAAAGACCCCTGCATCTTTTATTTGACCAGATATTTAAGAATACAAATGATGAAATTAAATGGGCCAAATGGAAATCCTTTTTGTTATCACTTTCTTTGAAGATAACATCTCACTGGTTCCTGTTCAGGTCACAGGCATGCTGTTTATTTTCTTTCTCTCACTATCACTCCCTCTCAAATTCATGTCCTGAATCTTACCTGAAAATTCCAAGATGATTATTAAACACCTTTCCTGGTTTTGTTTCTGCTTTCCTGGACTGGCCCAAATCTCTTATGTCTCCATGATATGCTCTGCATTCATCACATCTTTCCTGATGAAAGGTTTGTCTTGGGGCCAAACAGTAGATGGTGTACACTGTGTCCAGCTTAAAAATTCATTGTTATTCATTCTCCGTTAATCTAGGTAAGAGTAATATGTATCAAGCTCGTATGACATACAACACTCATGTAGTGACAATCTTTGTCTTACCACTAAAAAGAAGAGACGGTGCAGACCATGGAAATGCAAATTCTTGCATTTCCAACTTCATCTGCTCTCGGAATTGTATTTGTGCTGCATAAGGCAAAGGGATTGCACTGTGAGCTGTTACCTCACAGCCGGCCATGTGTCTGCAGTACTATGTGGTTGTCATATCTTTAACACTGGGCAGTACGTTGAGAAATTTATAATTCAGTTTGCTGTTACTAGGAAATAACTACAGAGCCTATCTTGATCAAACTGATTGATTATCACCTTCCTTCTTCAAGGTATTTAGAATTCCCCGGTCTTTCTACCTGGAATGCCCTCCTTTGTTCCCTATAGCTGTGGGAGAAGAATGATTTATCCCCACAATACCTCTTGCCCTAGCAAGAGAAGAATTAAAGATCTTTAGCTTAAAACAGGAGCTTTAAATTAAGCTTGTCACACCTTTTAAGTTAATTTCTTCCTTTTCTCAAATGTGAAAGTAGATAAAAGAAATTCTTCCTCACTTAACTTGCTTTCCTGGAGAAACAAGAGAGCAGATGGGACAATATTTACAGAAAGTAATACAAAAATGCCAGCTCAGTAGCTAACCATTGTGGCACCAAATCCACAATGGGTGCATAGTTTGGAGGTCATGGGTCTCTCTCAGTGTACTGGACTATGGCAGCAGTTACTGAAAGGGTGACTTGAAAGATCTTTTCTAACTATTTGTCAGGACTTAAGGTCACATTCTGTGTTTCTTCTACAACAGCTATTAGCACCATTATGATAAGAGCATAGAAATATCTGGCCTTGCTTGAGAGAAAGTGATTTCTGTCTAGCTCAGTAACAAAGGACATCCTTTCAGATACTAGATGAATTAATTCCTGATTTGTCAGTACATTTTCTTTCTATTAACAATCAATCCCAAGAAACTTTCATATCCTCTCCTCACTTCCCTTAACACAAATACAATGCTTTTAAGAGGAAGCATATTTAGCAAATGTGTTTGAAAGGCTAGACTGGAGGTACTTCATTTAGGTTTGCTCAGTGAGTCATCTGCTAGTGGGGAAAAAAGGGCATGCTCTGGTTCAAATTTAAGCCCAAAAGCTTGACAGTCTCTCTGTCCTTCCAAATGTGGGTAACTGGGATCAACATCTTCTCATGTAAGCTTTTGCAAAGATCTTACAAAATTTTGCACAGAAAATATCAGTATGTAAACATCTCTGCACTCACGGGAAAAACATGTATATTGAAAAATATGATGGGAATTTTATTCCAGTTTTTTCTAATTCCAGTAAGAGACTGTTTGACCTTCACACGCTGGCTAGACCCTGTTAAGTTCAGTTAAGAACTTAACTGCAATAGTTCACTGTTCCTAACACACAGAGAGAGGCAGAGATATTATCCTTGGCTGGAACAATCATCTGTGATAATTTTGACCATTGCAGTGCCCAAGGAATATCACAGTGAACCTTCCCCATCTTCTTTACCAAGCAACAGATAAAGCTTAGCTCCCTTAGCTGGGAACTGAACCTGACATATTCCAGATCCAATCAAGTCTTTCTGTTCATCATTCTGCTAGTGAAATCTGATTAATTCTGTAAGGGCCAAAACCAACATCTTGTGAAAAAACAAACAAATTAAACCCCTTGCACAGATCCTTAGATGGCAATTTTCTAGGCTATTTACAGCTATTTCAGTGGGAATTAGTCTCATAAAAGTTTTTCTAAGTCCAGTTTAGTATGTAACAAGAAATAACTACAAGAGATTAAAGCTAAACAAATTTAATGAAAAACAGAGTGTTCCTCTGAGTTTTTGGTTGTGACAGAGGATGTGCATCAGTTGGAACAAACTAGCTACAGAAGACATGAAATCTCCTTTTCTTAGTGTCTCTTAAAGACAGAATGTCCTTCTCAAATATCAGCTTAGTTAGCCTGACTTAGGTTCAGAAGAAGGATAACTGCATGAAATTCAGTGGCATGTTTAATGCAGGAGCAGTGGGACTCATTTTACCTGATTTTAGTCATCTGAGAGTTAGATGCCAAGGCTGGTTGCCTAACTCTGTAGCCAGTGGCAAGACAGAGAGGTGTCTTCAGAGGATGCTTCATCCAGCTGATTTGAAACATCCTTCTCTGCCCTCCTTCTGATCTGGATGGTGGAGAAGGGTCACAGCTGTGCCTTGGGACACAGGTGTGTGCAAACACACCAGGCAATGCCAGTGCTGCAGTCCCATTAGCTCCTCATTGCTCCTTAATAAATCCTACTTGCTATTCCTGTACCTCCCTTCACTCAGTGAGCTCAAGGCAGAGGTGGAACTTTACACCAGCCTGTGGGCAGGGGCAAGGACAAGCCATCCTGTAGGCTCCCTGGGTGCAGAGACCTCATGGCAAACACCCTTACAAGTACATCTTTTGCTTACTCCACTGTCCTTACACACCCTTGCTATCAAACAAGACTTCTTATGAGCTGTGATAATTTTACATTTTATCTGTATCCTTAGGAAGCATTTCTGTTTCCTTCAGATAGTAACTTACAAGCCTTGTAAAGGCTCAGAAAACTCCACTTAAAGCAACAGGATTTTTTGTAAGTATAAAAAGGTAGTCCCCAGAGAACTGTTGTATCCTCCCATTTATGTCTCAGAAGCTGCCAGAATAACATGACCCCTGCTTCACATGCAAACTTATATACTGAGAAGAGAGAGAAAGCAAATAGTTTGATGGGATCTGGTTGCCTTCCTCGCATGTGCCTCAAAACAGTTCCCTTTTTCACAGCCCCTTTTAAAATTATCAGTTATACAGCCATCACCATAAAAGACTGTAGAGCATAATTAGTTTCCTAAAAAGGGCATAATCTGCTCTTAGTAAGCCTGTAAACTTCTAGTTCCTAAGGTTATTCCAGAAATAAACTGAAGTATACCTAAAAAACAATTGCTGTTAGCTAGGCTGAAATCTGCAGATTCAAACTGAGGATTAAAATACAGTCGAAATAATCAGGATGTGGTGATTCTGAACCAGGAAGGACTGTTCAAGGGCCAGACTGAACCCCACAGTCATGGTTTTGTAAAGGAACTTAGAGGAAAAGTTGCTGTCTCTACAGCAACATCCCAAACTCTTGCACATGCAATTAATGTACAAAATTTTCATATGCCAAAGAAAGCAGGGTAATGGTGACATACAACATTCCTCAACTGTGTTGTAATCTAAATGAAGATACGATGATCTGCAGAAGAAATTGTCTGTGCCCATTAAAGCTGAGAACACACTGTCATTATGTATTCTCTTCTCATAGATATGCCAATGCAAACCTGATAAGAATTTCATTGAAGGTGATTGATTAATGCTAGGATTAAATAATTCATGTTTCTCATTGAAGTTATGTGGATCAGCCTGTATATTTTGTTGCTACAAAAGATCAGTCATGTATTGAGTGACTCCTTCCTCTTCCACTTAGTTTAACTGACAACAGCTGACCCCTTTGCCTCTTGACAGTTGTAATCTGTCACCTTAAAACCCAAACTCCCCTAACAAATAACAGTTAAATGACATGCAATGATTAGACATGTTTGAGTAAATAAAGCAGCCCAAATTTCCCAACCAGCCAACAAAGACAGAGACAGACATTGTGCAAAGGCCAAGAAGAATCACAGACTTTTTTGGATTAACTTCAAAGCCTGGCTGTAAATATGAACCCTCTAGTAAAGCTGACTTTTGGATTCAGACTTGCTGATCGAGCAAATAATAGCCTGATTCATGCAAAAGAGAAACAACCCTACATGGTTATGTTGTGTTGTGTTCTGTTAGGGCTCTATTATGTCCCCATTTGTCTAATCACGGTATTTCTGAGTCATCAGAGGGAGATCCAAGGGGATCTTGCCCAGCGTTCTTTGAACTCTGATGGGTACTTTTTAATATAAGACTCAGGAGTTGGCTAGTAAAACATATGTTTCGAAAATGTATTTCTAAATGATGAATCTGTACCATCTGCCTGATTTGTGACATCCTTCCAGGCTCCAAGCTCTTTGGGCAGTTTACAGCACTGTGAGAAGTGGAACTCAGCTCAGTCTTGACTGTTATTTCAGCCTGTATTGCAAGTTCCTCACAATGATAAAAATCTCCTTCTGGGAGAGCCTGGGGAGGCAGTAACGTAAAAAAAACACAGAGGGTGTGTGAGGTTCCCAAGAGGTTTGAAGTTTATTTTATTTTCTTTTAATTTTATTGAATATAATTGTATTGTTTCTCTCTTGACTTTTAGACAGTTCCAGATATTTGAATTTGGCACCCCTGACTGCATGAACTTTAATAGCTAGAAGGGAGAAAAATCTAGTTTTAATCTGAGAAAGCTGAAAAGCAACAGAAACATGGCAGGCAAACTGTAATCGGGTGCTCCCTTAGTACACAAAGTCATGTTTTGGCTTCTCTGTTAAGTACTTGTTATTGCAGTGTTTCTCAACATGCACTGCTCCTGGTTCTTTTTAGATGCCTAAATATGGAAATATATGCTTAACATAATAAAAGTGATGAGTGCTGCGACACCCACATCTTAAGTGCCAGCCCTAGACTGGAATCCAAAACTTGAAGCTAATTACCTAGGCTGCCTATACAACATATGGAGACAGTGAGGTGCCTCAGGCAAATTGACTTGCACTAACCATCAGGGTGATGCATGAGGGCTATCCCTTATCAAAAGGATAGGCACCCAAATCAGGATTAAGCAGGAATATTTCCACCCTCTCAGAAGGCAGAATCCAAAAATGGCTCAGGAGGTACTTACAGCATTAGCTGAAAGACTTAAGGAGGACTTTGTCTATTCAATATTTAGTGGCAGAAGCTATAGCTGGTGGTCTAGTGATTAGAGAATTCGTGACTGGAAGATGTGAATGCAATTCCCTCCTCAGTTTGAGAAACCCCACATCCCTGCTCCATAGAATGATGGTATTCCCTTCTGCTGAAGCTGCACCTCTACAAGGACATAGAAAGAAATCAAGAGGTCTGGAAGAGTATAGAAAATGAGAAAGAGCCTGATGTAATAGCTTGTTATTTTGGGCCGTCAGCTAGGAGTCCTCCCAGTCCTCTCATCTCCCTTTGCCTTCGTTGCCTGGCACCTGGAGCTCTCATCAATGTTAGAGTGCATGCTCTAATTGTACTTCCTTGATGAGAAGTTTTGTTGAGAATCTCCATATTTTACTACTGATGAACTCAGAGACTCTTTTTAGTGTGGGAGAAATCCTTTAGGCCAGGCCATGCTTTTAGGACTAGGATTCAGTTTAGCTGCATAAAGGCTATTGGAGGCAGAATGCAGATAACCAGTGCAGTGGGGCCGCACAGACTGTCCTCTGTGCAGCCCGCCTGTGTTTGCAGAGGCTTGGAAGTCAGAACAGAGGTGAGCTGGTAGAAGTGGTCCAAGACAGGTGAGAGATCTAGCTCTTGCATAGGCTCCTTTATTGAATCATTTTTCTCCTTCTCCTCTTTACTATGGGAGCACTTATTCCATCTGTAAGTGGGATATGACCCCAAGGAACAATAGTTTCTGTCCTCAGCACAGAACCTCTTTCTGTGCCCAGTGGAAAACATCTCAGTCAAGGGAGGCTTGCTTAGTGTTTTCAAAGCATAAATCTGCAGCCAACCTAAAGTCCCTATCCATGGATGGAAGTGGGGAAGCACCAGAAAAATTAGCGAGAAAGATCTTGGTCTCTCACTAATTGCCATATGTAAGCCATATACGGAAGTTCAAGTAGATTATTTTAATTCAGACGGAGAAGTAAAAGCCATAAATTTGATGCAACGCCTTTCAAGCTACATAAAATAGCAAAAGGAGGAAGTTGTCAAAGAAATTTGCCTTTACGTCAAACAACTGTTGTTATTTGAAAAAATCAAAATGAGTAAAAAAGAAAACTGTGTGTGGCCAAAAATACTGTATTATGCTGGATTTGATTGTTTATGTGGCAAGAAGGCTAGAAAGAAAGAGACGTTGGCACTGGGCTGAACGAGCTGGAGGTTCTCTGGGTGTGGGCTAGTTTTGTTTTCATTTGTTGTTATTTAAAATAATGCCAAAATGTTAACAAGAGCAGAACATGAGACTCTTGCAAGATGTGTTAAAGTACAGGTAATGTTAGGTATATGAAGAAATAAACATCTTAAATCAATAACCCGTAAAATCTGTATATTATAGTGTTCTGAAATCACAACAAAATATCTGCCTCTATTATAATTTAAAATAGTCTGTTTAAATGAATGTAAAAGATCTAATGTGAAGTGTAAGAAGTTAATGACAGAGATGAGGATGTGTTGATTTTCAGATGAGTTGTATTGTCTTTGGTCACAGATACATTTGGGTGGACATACCCTCTTGTTACAAACAGCACAAGTACTTCTTGACCATGCACAGAGTCGTACATACTTTTTTTTAACAAATTAATACAAGAACAAATAGTTGTATGACCTCTACTCTCAGCATTTATGTAAGCTACTCTATTTATTGGCAGTAGTTCAGGTTTTTGGAGGTATGGGTCAAAGAAAGCAAGCTAATGAATTCCCAAAGCATATATTTAAAAGGTAACACCATATTGCTTACCCTCTTGTCTCTAAAATGTGCCAGACTCCAGCAGACACGAAGGGAAACAAGTTTTAATCAAGCAGGGCCAATATTGTTGTAACAGCACTGAACTCTATATGCAACAGACATAAGTTCTGGGGGGGAAAATTCCACCGCAGCATGCAGCTTGAAATAAAGAAAGTACATGCCCTTCAGTTAGGGTGACTTCACTGGGCTACATCTAACGAGAAAAAATATTTCAGAGAAGTTGAACAATCCTCTGTAGAGGCAGAGGAACAGAGTCATTCTGGGGAGTCTCTCCCGTAGTTAAACTCTTCAGACCTGCAGAAGAACAATGACCTGTCAGACTTCTTTAAGCTGCTAAAAGTTTTGGTCTTCCCACCCTCAGTCTAGCTCCCTGCGGGCCAATTTGTCCCTGCATTTTAGTCTGCTCTCTGACTAAGAGGCCTCCATATGCCTTAAAGATGCTTTGGGGAGACTTCAGGTCTTTGCCTGAGCTTCCTGCAGAAATGACCAGCATTCCACTGGAGCCTGGAGAACTCTCCTTCAAATTGTCCAAGATTTTCCAGCACTTCCCACATTTTTTCTGTTTGTCTCAATTGTGCTTAGGGAAACGCTGCCCTGAATATTTATTGGGAAGACTTTCCTTCATTTCTGCATGCTGCTGTGTCTTGCAACTGTTAAATAAAACAAAGGCATCAGTTAAAAAATCTGTCTGTAGAACAGAAGTGTGTAGAGAGAGAGAAGCCTTAATAAATACACCAGCAGGGATCTACCACCCAAGCAACACAGGGGATGGCCATGTTTTGCCTACTTACCAGAATATTGGCAAACTACTGTCTCAGCAAAGCACACAAGAGCAGGGTCTGCTTGTTCTACCACAAGGGGAACCTCAAAAGGCCAATGTAGCTGGGGCTGGGCTCCCTACTGTTGGTCATTAGGCACTGACATTCAAAAATACCAAATACCTTCTTCCCCTTCCTCTGAGCCATAATGAAGTCCTCAGCTTGAATTGCAAACCACAGGTCCTGCTGCTTCCAGTAAATACTGAATATTTAAACATATGCTATTTAAAAAATGATATGGTAAAGAAATGCTGTTTCTCACAAATTACTTGAGAATTACAAACAAGGCTGTAGGAGAGACAGCTGCTTGTATGTCCAAGGTGTTGATACAAGTAAAAATCTTGTTTGCAGCTGATGCTGACCACAGTCATTATTTTAAAGCCCTTTGCCACAAACACATAATTCTGTGGATGCAGGAAAATACTCTCTACTCTTTTATATTCTCCCTTCCTGTAAAGCAATGGAGATGTGCAGCATTTCCAGGAGCCTAATGAAGGGTCAAGGAGAGTTGATAGCTGTGGGCACAACCCAAGGTTATTAACCCCAGCCAGGCATTAATCCACAGGAAGTACCCTCCCCTAATGTTCTTATTGCTGACACAAGCTGAAAATGAAATAAGCCATGTATAGTAGGTGAAAAGATTTATTTTTCCATGAGTGCTGTGTTTCCTTTATATGATGTTTCAAGAGAATTAATGCCTTTCCTGTACCTTAGCCAATCAGGCTGTGTGTCTAATGTCTGCTGCTTTAATAATATAACATACCCTGCCCTCTCCGTTACAGATTACTTTTATAAATCATATAAATCATGTCTAGAATCCTGCTTAATATGAATTGCTTAGAATTCAAAACATAAGACTTCTTTCAGGCTTTTTTCTGAATGCAAATCATTGCACAACTACAGAAACAAGCTGGGACTTTGTGTGAGAAGTCTAGTGCTGTAGAATAAAAGATGAAGAATGGCTTGAGTCTGAAAATGGAAAATAATTAGTGTGATAAGGAAAAATTATTTTTCCGAAGGCCATCTCATGGATGTTTTAACACCATGGAAGTGTATGAAAAATACAAGTCTATTTGCCAAGTCTAATATTAAATTGGTCTAATTTTTCATGTCAAACACCATTAATAGAAAAGGTAGTTCACTTTCATTAGATGCCATCTATGTTAAGAAGATGATCTGACTGTCCCTATGTAGTCACATGAGGCAGTTTTCTTCATATTGCTCATTTCTAATATAAGCCCCAAGGAGAGGTTAAATGTTCTGATAATAAACATTCAGCTGATCTCAATATTTTAAAAGAACAAAATTTATGGCATAGCCAAATGAGTTCCAGAAGGCAATAAATGTGCTGGCTTCATGTCACCAGTAAACACATTTGAAGAGAAAGTTAGTTGTTTAAAAAGAAGACAGAATGGACAAGGCAAATACCAGAACTACAACCCTGGACCTCAGGAGAGCAGGCTTCAGCCTTTTCAGGGGTCTGCTTGGAAGAACTCTATGGGAGATGCTCCTGGAGAAAAGAGGGGTCCAGGAGAACTAGTTGATTCTCCAGGATCACCTCCTTTAAGCTCAAGAACAGCCCATCCTGACATGCAGGAAGTCAAGCAAAGGTGGCAGGAGGCCTGCAGGGATGAACAAGGAGCTCCTGGTAAAACTCAAACATGAAAAGGAAAAATAAAAGAGGTAGAAGCAGAGTCAGTTGACCCAGGGCAGGGACTGGGTGAGGAATATAGAGACACTGTTGGAGCATGCAGGGACAGAATTAGGAAAGTAAAAGCCCACCAGGAGCGGAGCCTAGCAAGGGGCTTAAAGGGCATCATGGAAGCTTCTGTAAGTATAGCAGCAGCAAAAGGAAGGCTAGGGAAAATATGGGTCTTCTGCTGAATGGGACGTGGAAAAGGCCGAGGTACTCAATGCCTCCTTCACTTTGGTCTTTACTGGTAAAATCTGCATACAGTAACCCAAGGCCTCTGCAACCAGAGAGAAAACCTGCAGCAATGAACATTTACCTTCAGTGGAGGAATATCAGGTTAGGGGAACATTTAAACAAATTGGACATACGAAAGTCCAAGGGACCTGACAGGATACACCTACAACTGCTAAGGGAGCTGGCCAATGTCAATGCGAGACCACTCTCAATTATCTTTGAAAGGTCATGGTGATTGGGGGAAGTTCCTGAGGACTGGAAGAAAGCAAATGTCAGACCTATGTTCAAGAAGGAGGATCCAGAGAACTACAGGCCAGTCAGCCTCATTTCAGTCCCTGAGAAGGTGATGGAGAAGAAAAATCTGGAAGCCATTTGCAAAGATCTGAAGGGCAAGAAGGTGATTGGGAATTGTCAGTGTGGATTTACGAAGGGGAAATCATGCTTGACCAACCTGATAGCCTTCTGCGATGAGATAGATGAGGTTCATCTTGGTGGACGAGGGAAGAGCAGTCATTGTTTTTTATCTTGACTTTATCAAGGTTTTTGACATTGTCAAAATGAATGAAGATAGGTGGACAGAGAGGTGGATTCAAAATGAACTGAACTGCCAGGTTTAAAGTGTTGTGATCAGCAGCATGAAGTCCAGCTGGAGGTCTGTCATTAATGGTGTACTCCAGGGGTCAATACTGGGGCCAATACTGTTTAACATCATTAATGACTTGGATAATGGGACAGCGTACACTCTCAGCAAATTTGCAGATGATAGAAAAGTGGAAGGAGTGGTTGATACACCAGATGGTTGTACTGCCCTTCAGAAGGACCTCGACAGGCTGGAGCAGTGGGTTGGCAGGAATTTCATGAAGTGTCACAAAGGGAAATGCAAAGTCGTGTACCACAGGAGGAATAACCCTATGGACTAGTACAGAGTAGGGGCCAACCAGCTGGAAGGCAGTGTTCTAGCAAAGGATCTGGCAGTCCTGGTGGACACCGAGTTGAACATGAGCCCACTGTGTGTGCCCTTGCAGCAAAGAAAGCCAACAGCCTCTTGGGCTGCATTAGGAAAAACATTGCTAGCAGGTCGAGGGAGGTGACTCTTCCCCTCTACTCAGTACTGGTGAGACAGATCTGGAGTGCTGTGTCCAGCCCTGTTTTCCCTGGGACAAGTGAGACATGGACATACTGGAGCAAGTCCAGCCAAGGGCCACAATGATGACTAAGGCCTTGGAGCATCTGATATACAAGGAGAGGCTGAGAGAGCTGGCACTGTTCAGTCTGGGGAAGAGAAGGCTCAGGAGGGACCTTATCAGTGTGTAAAAACATCTGGTAGAAGGGAGTAAAGAAGACAGAGCCAGGCTCTTCTTAATGATATCCAGTAACAGGACAAGAGGGAAGAAGCACAAATTGAAATACAGGAAACTCCATTAAAATATAAGAAAGACCTTTTTACTGTTAGGGCAGTCAAACACTGGAATAGGTTGCTCCTAGAGTTTGTGGAGTCTCCATTCTTGGAGATATTCAAAACCCAGCTGGACATGGCCCTGAGCATACTGCATTGATTGACCCTGGTCTGAGCATGTGGTTGGAGCAGACAATCTCCAGAGGTGTCTTCCAACTTCAGCAGTTCTGTGAAAACTTTAATTGGGCCATGGTCATCCAGCTACATCCATGCTGGCTCCCAGGTTTAGGTTATGCTTATTTCAGGTCATGTTCACACACCAACCTTTCTCTCAGTGAGGGAAAGAAACAGTAGCCCAAATTATCATGGGATCTTCTTACCTCAGTCTTTGCTCCACAGAACAGCTGAAAGGGGAGAAGCATTTCTTAGAGAGAGTTTATGCCTTTGATGCAACGGGAAATTCCAGAGAAAAGCACCACCTAGCAGGGAGAAAAAGATGTTAAGTAATTACATAGGAACCAAGTCTTGTCAATGGAGCAGAACTCCTAAATGTGCCTACAAAAGCAGAAGGGAGGAGAAAGAGTTTTGCAGAAGGGCATTTAGGAAGTGTCAGTGATGTTCCAAATACACTGGACTGTAAGCAGCTGGTGCCAAAATGAAAGATTGCTTTACTTACAAGGCTCTGTCTTTCCATAAATCAGTAGTCAAATCCTGTGTTGAATTCTGGTCATCGTATTTCAGAAAGGATTGAGACAGGTAGCAAAAATGACTAAGGGCTTCAAAATATTTTCATACAAAAGATTAAAATTGTTTACCTCAAGGAGTCTAATGTAAAGGGATATGACAGGCATAACTCCTAGCCCTCTGGATTCCAGTGGACATATTAGCACTTAACTCTAATGCTTTTCAGAGCATATCAAAGCACTTTCAAAGGGGATCCATATCATTACCCCAACTTTACATGGGATGGGATATACAAGATAAGTTGCATGTAGTGTCACCCAAAAAATCAGTTGCAGAGATGGAATTAGAAACAGGTTTGTTGACTTCCAGAAGAGCATGGTAACCACTCAGCCATCCTTCCTTGGGAGAAAAAACAAGGAAAAAGTGGATGTAGTTCGAGTGCAGGATCTTCTGTCTGTAACAAAATAACAATCAGTGAAATTGAAACTTGTCAAATTCGAAGTGAACTGAAAGATTTACTTGATACCTGATGTACTTAGTTTTCAAAAGTAACTCCAGTTAGATATCGATGATGCCAAGAGCTCAACAGGATTCAAAATATGTGTGTGGAAAATATTTGTATCTATTGTAGTAAATGTTGCAACCATTAAGATTCTTTTAAGGGACATGCACGTTTGCATGTCAGGGCTTATGCCAGTTTCTAACAGATTTAGGCAGAGATTTTTCCAGGGGACATACCAGCACTTAGCTATCATTTCAAGGCAGTTTGCACAGAGTGGGAGATAACTGTCAAGGTCAGAACAGACACACAATTGGTCAGATGTGGTGTGTCAGTGCCTGCCTGGCTTCCAAATGAGGTGAAAGCACTAATTAAAAGTCACAGCATGAGCTATATGATGTAACAGTTTTTAGTCATTGTGAAGCAGGGAAGGTAATGACTAATCTAATCTAATCTAATAATATTTTATAAATACAAGCAAGTATAAATGAAAGACAGAGAACTGATAGAGAGATACTTTGGGTTTGTAGAAGTGCTTAGAGAGCTATATAAATATTTTACTAGGCAGCCAGTTAAATGATTGCTATACGTTCCTATTGCAGTTGCACAATGTAGTAAAAAAGCAAAGTGAGTTGTTCTGGGGTTTTTGAGCTCTACTGCAATAGGAAATCGATCACACTCCAAGTGAAGTGCAAAGATGTTTGTTCCTGTTGTTGTTTGATGGGAAGGCACAGCCATTCCTTTGATGCCATCAGGGAGCTCTACCAGCCTGGTCTCAATGTAGGCCTGGAAATCTTCTCAAGATACCCGTGTTTGTTGTTGGCCTTGGTGAGCAGAGGCAAGGTTTTAAAACATAGACACCCCATAAACCTCCCCCATGCTTCAAACTCACCAGTCTCCTATTTCAGAGAGAAATATGAGAAACAACTGTATGTGTCTTTCTGCATATCTAACCCTTCTTCCCCGTTTGAACACGCGGTCTTTGTATTCAGCTTCACGCTGTATTATGTGTTTGTCTCGTGGATACGTACAGGTCCTAGGGTTGCTGTGCCCTTTACCAGTGCTCTGTATTTTTTCTCTGCTTATTTCTCATAATGCTTTTAAGTATAAACATAGTTTTGAATAATTTCTTTTCTAATGTAATTTCAGAGAAAGAATGATCTCTATACTCTTTCTTCCAATGTGTCCTTCAAAGTTAAGAGCATGCCATATAAAGTGCAACCAGCAAAGCTCCCCGAGGGAAGCATAGCAGTAAGTAACTGAAAATTATATCTTTGTGAGAAGCACATGTATTTGGTCATTCTGATCACAGCTGTGAAAGTTTATATAGATTAAAATATTGAGATCAGTCTTTTCTGTGTTTCTAGTGTAAATTCCTGAAATAATACCTAAAGAAAATACCTTTATTGCTTTCTGTGGAAGTTGCTGATATATGATACTAATTCCATTGTTAAATAATTTCTTGCTGTATTAATGTGCAGACTGCTTTATTGCAATCGGGATGGATGTTTCACCCAGAAGAAAACAACAAAACTGTGAAAGCAAGTTTTTAATTACCTTGTTTGGGGTAAAAAAAAATCTGGAGGAAATTTTTGTGTAAAATCCAAAATTTTGTTTCTGTCAGGTGTAGAGATCTCGCTCTTCTCTCAGTCAGTAGTTCTCTCATACAAGCTTATGGATTATCTATGGCAACTTCTCTCTTATCTGAATTAAGCTTCTTTGCTACCGTGATTTTCAGAAAGGTCTGCATGCCTCTCTAGGGTTTCTACCTCACAGCACATCAGATGCAAGATATGAAATTACCTGGTAATCCCTACAGATGTGATAGATAGTTACTGAAGTACTTGTCTTATTTGCAGAATGAGATTTGTATGGCCCTGGATTATTATATGAAAAATTAATCTTAAAGGTGTAAATTTGATTTGTTTGCTGGTGCCAAAGCATTGAGTTTGGGGAGAAGGAATTTGCTTCTTATGGTGTCTGATACTATGGTTAAAATTCATTCTATTTTGTCATTACTGATGGAAATAAGTAAAATATGAGTGCAAAATTTGATTCTTGTATAAGACTAATCTGAAATTTGAAGGCTTATTGTTCTCATCTTTATAAAGAGTTATCATTTAAAGTCCTTCTTTTAAAAGGTAGGCTCAGTAGAAACCTTTCCCATTTAAATCCTGGTGCAAATACACCATATCAGTCTGTTGAGGTGTAGTACTAGGGAAGAGAATATTTTCTTATATGGAAAAACCAACATAATAAAACACTTTACAGCTTACACTGAATATATTTTAGAGGATACGGGTTATAAAGTTTTGTTTTGAATAAGCATAGATTGAGTGGTTGATTGATACTTGCTCTGGGAAGACACAAGGTGAAATCTTGGTCCTACATGCTCAGTGACTCCAACCTCTAACATCAGGAGAACCATGATTTCACCAGAGAGATTTGATGCTTAATGCAATATTCATCCAGAAAGGTTCAAAGGCTCCAAGCTGACAGATATACTCAGGCTCTTTTTATTTTCTTGCAGCATGTGTTCCATACCAGAAACACATGTTGTGCAGAACTCTGTTGATAGTGGTGCCTTCATCTGGACTGAAGTGCTTTACCCCAGGTGATAGTCTGCTGTTCTCAACAAGTGTCAGATGATCTACCAAATGATCAGATAAGCGTTTTATTCTCTTACTCCAGCCAGTATAATGCTTGTTATTTGCTGCAGATGATTTACAGCAAAATGCCTGTAATGGCAACTGTAAAATGTTGAAAAATGATAGCGCTTTTATGTCGTTTCATATCTGGACATGGCAGCGGATGCTTGCCAGCTCTACAGCTTGATGTGTTATATGCACAAGTTCTTTTGATGTTCCACTTGCAAGAAGAAATATTTGCTTGAAGTTGGGCAATGCTTAATATTTTTGCTCCTTCTGAAAAAGATCGCTGGTTGTGTTTTAAAAGTTTCCAAAGTTTTATTTGGAAGTTTATGGTTTTCTTTCAGACAAGGCAAGGGTGGAAGTGGAATAAAGATTTTAACATTTTAAAATTAATTGTCAAAAGTATATATTTAATAATCATCTAACACCTTACAACTACACCTTAGTTTATATAGTGAAGAGAATATATTCTAAAAGACCAGAGCATATGTCCTTGATTTAACTCATACAGCACTGGGTTCCAGTTTTGCATTTAATTTCAATGGTATAAATAATCCTGTACACATTGGTAACCTACATGGTCATGTATGTATGTGCTTACATATTTGCAGCACTGAGGTCTTTATTTCCATCATCATGGAATATGTCTATATCTTGAACAGAGGGTCATTATACATAGATGTGTGAAAGGTTATGTAAATGTAAGAAAATTTAAATCTTTTATAGTAAAACATTAGAGTGAAAATGGCATCAAACAGGAAATTAGCTTGGAACTTAGTGGAGCTTAAAGCAAAACCCACTGAAATCAATAAATTTATTTCTATTGATGCTAATAGGCTTGGAATTACAACTATATGTTGTACAACTGGTTGGATTTCCTTGCTAACGGCTGTATCATTCAAGAGAAAATTGTCTTTTTTTCTTAGAGGCATTATTATGGTAAATAATACTATCCTACTTGATGAATTTCATGTGCATGGTGAAATAATACTTTTTATTATAAAAAAGTATAGAGTTAGAATAAGCAGTAACTTGTTCCATTTTAATTTATGATTCTAGAGCCAGTTTTGAAGTTTAATAAAATATGGTTGCTTTTCTTAAATGCTTGATGGGATCTTCAGAGGGAATGCCTTTAGTGTAAACTGTTTGACCAGTATCCTACAGTGAGTAAAACTGATTTCCGACTAAGGCTTTTAACTCTTTTTTAGCTATTACACAGTGATGAGTACTTTCACTTTAAACGTGCTTATATTCCTTATGAAATATATTTGCACAAGCATTTGTAAAGTGTAAACACAAATGTCAATATTAATTATGACTGCAAACTCAAGGGAGCTTTTACTTTCTATTTTGAGCATTTTTTCAAAACATACAAGAACATCATGCTTCAAAGGTTGGATGGGAACATGTAGGAGTACTAAAAGAGTTCCTGTTTCTCAGTCTCTGTAAACAAAATGAGTAAAGATTAGGCAAAGGTCACCATGGGCAGTAAAAGGAGTAGCATTAGAATAATAATTAATTTAGCTACTGTTTCTTAAAGTAGCAGATTAAACAACAGAGAAGTTTTGTTTTATTTTGTTCAGTGTCTTTTAAAGGACAAGAGGGAAAATTAGCTTTGTGAGAATCTCACTAGCAGGCACTGCATTCTGACCATTGATGCTGGATATTTGCACCAGTACAACCTAATTCCCATCTACCCACAAAGGCCTGCTGAAGAACCGGCAGCTCACCACACGTGCTTCTCTCTGCATTGAGCTGCCTTCCAGTGGAATCAAAGATAATTTTGAAGCTACACTGAGTAGCACCAAAATCAGGAGCAAAATACGAACTGTACAAAAATCAGTGGCAAGAAAACTAATATATCTTTTCTTTACTTACATTGTGCTTAACTGTGGCACATTAAAAAAAAGGAAAATAAAATCCCCCCTATAGAATTACTTTCATGAGCAACAAGTGACTTTCGTGGAACCACAACAGCGATTCTGAAGTTAAGACTATCAGACAGCGTCTGTGCTAAGACGAGCTTGGCTTTTATTTCCAATAGCAGACAAAGGCTCTGTCTGTAACTCTCGAGTTGGCTTCACCCTCATCTTGGTGCTTGAGCCAGATGGCGTTCCTTGTCACCTCTTTGCATACAAAAGGTGTGAGACGTTCAGCAGTGTGAAAGGCCAAAAGTCAGATGGCTCCTCTCAAGTCTGTGAGGTGTGCTTTTCATCAGCCTGACAGAAAAGCAACCACTGTTTTTGGTGTCCTGTATGAGAAAGTCTTCTAGCCCTGAATGGAGAGGAAAGCCAACATGCGTCTGAAGTACAGTACAAACATGCAACACTTGTGTAAAAATTTCACTTCTTCATATTGGCCACCTTAGATGAAAACAGAGAAATCCCTCCCAAAATGTTCCCTGGCTCTGATCCTGCAGTACTAAACTTACCACATGGAGAAGAACAGAAATCCAAGCTGAATAATGCAAACTTTCTTAAATCAAAATCATATGTAAAACTGTTGTGGACAGCACGGGTCTTCTGTGAAAACGGTGAAATGAGGCTGGCAAAATTGAAGGGATGCTTTGTTTCTTTCTTCCCCTCCAGCTTCTGCCTGAACTCTGTGGGTGTTCAGGACTTGCAGTGTCAAACTATTCACCAGGAATTGCACTAGTAGCCCTGCAAGTCTTTGTATAGAGTATAAAAGGAAGCAGCCCAGGGGCATTATATTCTACTGGTAGTGCATGCCCGCAGGAGTGAGACTGACGACTGCGCTTAATCCTCTGCTCAGGAAATAAATCTCAAGCACTTAGTGCAACCCTTCCTTTGCTTTCAAAAACCTAAGACAAAGAAGGATTCATGGGAAAAGGGCGTGGATGCAACAAGATGGTTTTAAGATTTTAGCAGGCAAATATTTCATTAGCCATTGGCCTCACTCCTGCTACAAGAGAAGAGACACGTGGCAGTTTTGCAGCAGCATTCTGCTTGATACAGGATAGATATAATTTCTGCTGTTTTACTCATTGCTGATAATCTAAGGATTATAAACATAATGCTCTGCACTTCTGGAAGGTTACAGTTTCTTGTTTATATTTCAATGTTTGTCAGGCTCCAACTGAGCTACTGAAATCACACTGTAAATTGCACTCTACTGTCTGTAAAGGCAGAACGGCAGAAGGAGGAAGGGAGAGAGGACTATGAACCCGTGCAGTACAAGCAAGGCTGAGCACTGCTACGCCACTCATAACTGGTTACAGCGTGTCCTCAGGAAGACCCAGATGTCCTTATCTGGATCCATGCTGATAGGTGCTCTATAGTATCACAAGAAGAGCTAGGTTGCCTTATTGTTTTCAAAGCCTAAGAGGAAAGAAAACACAACATGCAAATGCAGCAAACGTCTAGGAAGCGGTGCATAAAAGAAGACATGGAATAGCTACATGGGTACTTGTAGTTGCATATACTACTATCAGCTTTATCCAAAGCCTAATGAAATGCACTGTCCCTAATGAAATCTACTGTTTCCACTGATTTCAACAGGATCTCAAACATGCTTTGAGGTCTGGATTGACCCCACCTAATTTTGAACAATGAACTGAAGCACATTAGTTAAGAGTCTAGTTGCTGTGCTCCTGTGCAATCAGCAGGCAGCCCTGTGGGCTGTTCAGATCCTAGGGAACACCGGGCAGCAGCTTAGCTCACCCCTGTCTGAGAGCACCTGTGCTGCTGAAATTGTTGCCTTAGGTTGGATGAAAGTGGACTTGGTGCCCAAGGAGACAGCTGTGGTTCAGTCAAATACTACCTGAAGAAATCTGTAATCAAAAAATCCTTCCTACGGAAGTACCTGCCCACTCTGATAATTTCCATATTCAGGATGTACGATTTCAGTAGGCTGTCCCTCTACCGACCCATCCATAGCTGGCCAGCCGCTTGCCAGAGTCTTTTTGTTGGGGATCGCTGATGTTGTACAGTCGGGCCCAGACCAGTGATGCTGACTCCATTTCCCGTTGCATTTCTCTCAGTCACGTTATGCCACCTAGGAATTTGGCTCAAGCTATCAATACCAGAAATGGCTAAATCAAATTTGGCAAGCAAATGGGTCTTCCCTTGGGTTTGATCTTACTGTAAAATGTAATCAGTCATTTTGTCAAACTTGAGAGGACAGAAAGTCCTGCTTGGATTTGCGTTTTCCTGTTGTTTACAAATATTTGTTAAGCTGATTGTGGTAAGTGGTCTACCGCTTTACTGCTCCAGCTCCAGAGCAACATAGTCAGACAAGAGACAGTGTTAGAACAGAAACGGTAGCGAAGCTCAAGCCTTACGTAAGTGAGGTATATCCACTGTATGTTGATAGTTTCAGATTGTTTTCAAATAATAATTAAGAAAATGATAACTTCTTGCTTGTGGTACCACAGCCTTTGCCAGCAGAGGCAGTGCACAGTGTGGATGAGTTGCGTTTTTGTTTAATCAGTCTTAGTTTTTGCCATCTTGGGGCCCATTGAATTTTCATTAGCACTTCCCAACTCTTGTGCTATATGTAATGAAGTCTTCAAGGCTTGCCTCAGGGCAGCATTCATGAAGATTTTCAAGCAGTAGAAGGGAGATGCTTTCTTTCTTGGGCAGCTAAGCTCATTGCTTTGCTACAGGCTTTGTGCAGCCCATCATGTCTGCATCCCTTCTGATTTCCCTGGCCAGATAAGCCTTTTACTTGAATTCATCTTTTTCCTTAACTGGCTTTTCTCTGGGAGGAATCTCTGCAGACAGTTCAGATGACCTTTATCTCATTTTCTCTGCCCTTGCATTGTAATTCCAGATACGGTACCACTCTAAGACACAAGGAGAGCCATTCAAAAACATTTTGTCCTTACTAAATGATTACTGCTCTTGCTGAATCTAATGATACAGAGAGCCTATGAAGTTCTGCAGTGGTTAAGGAGCAACCCGAAGAGGAGGCTGGGGAAGGGAATGATATCCCTGCAGTGGCATAGTTGATCACACCAGGAAGATATCTGTTGGGACCCGGGGGTGGGATTTCATGGGGTTTTTTACTAATTCTGTTTTCCTTGAAATAATTTTTTCTTGCTTTAATTGGCTAACAAATTTATTCTTTGTATGTGCTATCTTTTTGAAGTCTTTTAGAGTAATAACTACTTACAGCTGCACTAGAGAAGTATATTACCTGAATGTGTTTGTTAGATCAATGATGGTACGGCCAGCACTGCAAGCACTTAATCTTCAGGGTACAGGTCAATGTTAAAATGCTAACGCCAGAAGGACTGGGCAGTGTCTCAGAATTTTCTCTGTAACCATCAGTGTAAGCTTTGGTAGAAGGCAAGTGGTATCCCACATAGAAAGTTTGTCCCTAATTTCAACTATGATCTGTGTCCCATAACAGTGAAGGATACTATAAAAAACATATGCATCAGTAGACCTCACCAGACTGCCATCTTTCTAAGCACTGCGTCAGAGTAGGAGACAGTTGGCTGCACAGATGAAGTAAGTGGAAAGGACTATTCCAAAGCGTCTTCCAATTAAGCATGACAGTAGCTGGGAGACAGATCTGCTAGTGCTTGCAGAATGAAAAGTCTAGGAAGTACTCTAATCATGAGAAAGAGTGAGAGAGTAAAGGGCTAGATGTTGCAGAAAGGCTGAAATTTGCCATCTTCAAGGAGAAAAGTAAGAGACACAGAAATGGAATTAATTTTGAACTGGACTACAGAGTTGTGTCCAGTCTTCAAACTTAGGATGCTGTTCAGTGAATGAACAAATTAGGGTTGTGCTAAGTATCAGGTGCATCAACCAGTGAGTTAATAGCAAAAAAACAAGTAGAAAGAGAATTTGCAATGAATGCAGATCAGGGACTGGGCAATAGCCAAGAAACTTATTAAGAAGTGTAGATTTCCTAGCTGTACCTCGAGCACTGAAGAGGAAGATCATTTGAGAGTTTGTGTAATCAGTTTGCTTTGCAAACCGATTTCATCTTGTCATGAAGAAAATAGCTTCCATCTGTGACATACTTACCCTGTTTAAGGGAGACTAAGCGTAAATGAGAGAGGTCCAAAAGAAAACCCCAGAGAGAAGTAACTTCCTGGGCTAACAATAAAGAGGAAAGTTTGACAAAATAAACTAAAACTGAAGGGACATAATTGTGGCTGAGGAGCTAAGGAAAGCTCAAACTCATTCCATCCCACTTGGGAGCGGCAGGGAGAGAGCAAATATTCAATGAGATGGACGAAGAGCCTTCCAAGCGGAGTCTGAGAGCGTAGAATAAATTTGGTACAAGGTATGGAAGGGAGAGTGAGGAGGAGGTTACTTATGTGGATGGCCCCAGAAGGAGAAATACAGAAGGGTTATTATTACTCCTTGTCAAGATGAAGATCTAAGGAGAGAAGTTGGCCAAGTCCATTAAAACCTTTGATAACTCGTGTTATACACACCTGCTGCTTTCTAGAGCCTCAGACAATGGGAGAGTGCATTTCATGCTTATTTCCCATTTAGGTAATAGTCCGTATGCTTGGCTTCTTTTAAGGAGCGTGACATCATACCGTGCGATAGGCTTTATCACAAGGACAATGCACTCTGCTGGAGTTTCATTTTTGGACTCCTTAGCTGAAACACAAGTCATAGGAAAAAATGTATACTGGTGTGTCAGCAGAAATTAAAATAACAATAATGTAGCTGGTATCTATCGTGGTTTGAATTAAGAGTTTGGGCTGAAGTCAACCATTGTTTCAGAGTAATTCAGCGTAAGTCAGTTATACTGGCCTAGGCTGTACCAGCATACATGTGAGTAGAACTTGGCTCCTTGAATCTTTTTGAAGCATCTGCACAGAAGGGTATTTTTTGCTACTGTGTATTAAGTGAAAATGATTTGTATGTCTGATACAAGACGTTTGTATATGTGCAAATCCCATTTCTAGTAATTATCATGAACAAGTGGAAAGGAACTTGCAGTAAATGAAGCCAACGTGGGAGAATTCCAAGCAATGTGTATTTCTAATCTGCAAAATGCTATTGAAGTGAATGTTTATAACCTCTCTACTCTACTTTCAGATTTGCTTTACTTGTTTAACTTTTGTTCATTGAATGTATTCTTTTCATTTCAGATCAGAACATCTGTCATTTGGTCCACTCCAAATGTCTCCTTTGTAATCCCTTTATGGGTTATAATACTAGCAATACTTCTTGGACTACTGGTACTCGCTATGTTGACCCTAGCTTTATGGAAGGTATGTTGCATTATTACTGTTAGTGTTGCCTTAAAAAAAGCCTGGAAGATACTGGAAGATACTAACAGATAAGAAAAAGAGAGGCTGGAATTTTGTGCTCTTTAACAGTTTGGAGCAAAAGCAACAATACACATGTGTCTTTTTTGTTTTGGCATTTCTGACATGCTAGTGTCACTGACCTTTATGCAGGGAACTTGTTTTCAAAGTCCTCCGTTATTATTGAAGTCTGGTTATAAATGGGCGTACAGAGTTTGGCTCTGTTTCCCAAGACCTATGATCCTCTTGTTCAGGATGTTTAGGTTCAAAAAGAAGTGATTCTAACTTTGTTTTCTCTGAATACTTCAGGAATTTCCAGTTTTTGTCAGCATGTGACAACACTCCCAGCTTTGAGAATTAATTTTTAGAAGATTTCCTTTTATATTAGTGTGTGATATCTTCTGGTTTTAAAGTTTTCCAGTTCTGTGTTGGTTGTTACACTCCCTTCACAAGTTACTGGAAACTGCTATATTACAGGGAGCCAATGTAGCTTTTGGCCATCCTCTCAGTTCCCATTAAAAAAAAAAAATTAAAATAATTTCTTAAGTTAGGATATGGCTCATCTGCCTTTAGCTGCTTAAAGGTTATGGGTTATGGGTTAGGTGTCCAGCCTATGCTAACTTTACAGATTCGCCTAGTCAGTTAACAGCAAAAAGCTATGTCTAAAACATGGGAGGATGAGAGGAATTACCTTTCGGCGGTACTCTCCTTTGACCTCTTGTGAAGCATACATAACTTCTAACCTTTTGACCAAAAGGGTAATGTTTAGGCAGTTAAAGTTAGGTGAGAGGCATCTCATCTTTAGTGATCTTTAGTCTAGGCCAGAACACTGTCCTGTGCACATTTCCCAACACATTTCCCACCTCTGTTATCATTACTATCTGTCAATTTAAGTATCTTTTCTGAATGTCTTGCTGAACTGAAATTAGCAGTTTTCTCATTAGAGTCAGACAGTATCAGCATTCAGACCAACTTTACATTCATTTGAATTTTTAAAGCTATACTTTGGAACTCAATGCTTTGCACCTAAAACTTTAATTTTTCATAGGGAACAATTTGAATAGAAACAAAAAAGCTTCGCAGTCTATTAGCCTGCCATAGATTGTACCCGACCTTTCAAGTTGACTGAGTGAAGAATCAAACTGCAGCTGACTCTTCTGTGGTTGTCTTACCATGATGCCTTTGTTTCTGTTGATTGTTTTCTGCAGTGTGGCTTCTTTGACAGAGCTAGACCTCCTCAAGATGACATGGCTGACAGGGAACAACTGACAAATAACAAGACTACTGATGCATAGAGGAAGAGAGTGACAGTTCAAGTCAGAATCCTGCCTGAGACTAGAAACATGATGAGGATTAAATGAAGGATTCCTTCCACCAGTCTTCCTTTGTACCTGCAAGTGATATGGTGTCGTAATCTGATCTATGCAACGTTCTGAGAACATGCCACATGATGGCCATCCTTGCCAAAGCAAGCAGCTTTATCACTGCCTTACAAACATACTCACCACTGAACAGAATGTTTATCCCATATTCCAGTCAGTCTACGTTTCAGCAGATACTTTTGAGCACATGTGGTATACTGAGATGCTTCCAGAACAAGCCCAAATCTCTCAAGGAGAGAATGCCTGGATTGCTGTATTGTCTAGAAGGTGGACCAGGACAAAACTTCCGAATGCTACTGTATCATGCAGTACACCTCTGAAACCTCCCTAAGAATAAGAACTTTTATGAAATTATGGCTCAGGGAGACAAGCAATATATCAGTACTGAGAAAGTACTTCTGAAAAACAAAGGTAGTCTGTAAAGAACTTTATAGATGGGGCACAATTATTTATTTTTCCACCTCTTCAGGATAAGTATCTGATATAATCATCAACTTAGATTTCTGAGAGAAGAAAGTAAAAAAATAGAAATCATGTACTTATCTTGCATGTAAATAGGAAAGTAAACCCGTTGTACACAGAGAACACATCTTTCTTGGCTACAAGGTGTTTTGCAAAGCAGATGATTTATGCAATATTTTACAAGATAAAACATATGCTAAACAGGTACATGTTGTATCTCTTTCAACCCACAGCTGGCAGTGTCACACGCAGATAACGAAATCCATGCACAGTATAGAGCAGGGGATGAGTTACCCTCTCATTGCGTTGCTGATGGCTGACACCTGTACAGCTGACAGAGGATACAGTCATTTGTGAAACACTGATTTAAATTATCACAGCCACACTGGTGATATTGAGAAAGCTTGGGGTTTTTGGGCTAGGATAAATTTTCTTTGCCCTTACCCTGTTACTTTGTTGAAATGGCCTCTGAAAATGGAATGGCTACTGCCATTGTATCTTCTGTTTAATTTGTGTCGTAGATCCTAACACTTTGTTCATCTAAAGAAATCTTTGCCTTTTTTTTTTTATTTTACAGACTACAAGATGGCAGCATATTTAAATTGTTGATTTCAGGAAAGTTTAGAGCTGAATATAATTATTTCTTAAGCAAAATCTTGCAGGGAGGGTGGGCAGGATTTGTATTTGTGAAAATAGGATGCCAGCCAGCCAAGCATGAACAAAAAGAAGGAAAGATATTTTGAGGTAAAGAGTAAAAATATACATTTAGGGGTTTATTTTTTTCTGGATTGAGGATTCTGAAGAAGAGAGGCTTCATTCTTTCTCCTCTATCAGCAAATAGTCCTTATCTCAGCAGGGGCTCTAAGCTCTGATCTGTGCAAATTTGTGCCTGAAAGCTTGAGTCTTCCAGTGTTGCCTGTGAGAGTGACATTAGCTATATTGTGTAAACTTCAGGAGGGATTGTTCATTTTCTGAAACGTACACCACACTTTCCTTCTCCTGAGCTCCTTTCCTTTCCAGTCCATCTCAGCTTCTTAATTGGCAAATGGCCTCATCCATTCTGACGCTGCTTGGCTCCTTTTAGGTACCTGCCCTTCCACTTCCTAAGACTTCAGGACGGGACTAGCCATGACACGTTGTCACTTCTGTCAATCTGACAGGAGATTTTACAGTTATACCATTTCTTGCACACAGGCTGACCTCTGAAATCCAAGCAGGAAACCTGAGCAGGTTGTGTTCCATCTTCATATCTAAGGCAAATTTGCAAGAAGACCTTTATGGACTCTTTAGCGTATCAGATGCAGTGTACCCATGAGACTTAACGAGAGGATTAGGCACATGCCTCAGAAAAAGGAGGTGCTTCACTTCCATTTTCTGAGGATGGGGGGGCCTGACCACTTCCCAGTCCCCCAGAAAACCAGACGCCTTCCCCGAAATGGGTTTGAGCTGACCCCTTGTAGATCAGAGAGATCAGCTGATAAATACCACCACAAAGCAAGCCTGTCCTCTATTTGCACACCTCTGTATCCCATACATTCCAGGCAAAATCATCCTCCCATGAAAAAGACAGTGAGCTTCTAGCTTTTGTAAATACTGAATTGTTGTGTGTAGCAGCTTGTGAAATAAGGTCAGCTAGCTCATTACAGTCACATCATCTGCACAACTCTGATGAACTAGCACCGTAAGGAGATACAGAACATCGGACTTTTGTATGTGCAATACTTTATATTACTTATATACCTAAAGCATGTTTACACTGGCATTTGTGGTTGTTTTTTAAACTTTTTAATATACTGATTAATGATTACAATAAAGGAAAAAAAATAGGAAAATAATAGAAAAACAAACACAGCTCTGTTCAGTATTTGTTGCAATGTGTTTTCAATCCTGCATTGCTCTGAGGATGGGACTAGGTGACCTAATAAGTTCTTTGCAGTTGTAACATCTAGGGTTCACTTTTGAGCAATTACTCTCATTTTAATGATGGGCAAAACATGTTCAGATACTAAATTTAAACCAAAAAGAACCTCAGTGACTGCTGGGCCTGGCTGGAATCCATTGGCTGCAGCTGTGTAATGTCACTGGAAACCAAATTAGAGGCACATGATCTGACAAACAGTTACTTTGAGCAAAACTTTTGTTTTGTATTTCTACATCTTTGTAGATTAAACTTCCCCCATGGAAATGTCTGGAGCCGTGTGCTGTCAAGGACTGTAGTCTTGGGTCCCAGCGTTTGTGGATAGCTTTGGCTGCAAATTGCAAACAGCTTTGCAAAGGAGATTTCTGGGTTTCAGCGCTTGCCAAGAGTGTTTATCCCCTGGGGAAATTGCATCCTGGATGAGGACACTAGCAGGCAGTTGACATAATCTTTCCCCCCAGTATATTAGTAATGTGCTGCACGATAACCTCTGCCACATCCTTACATGACTGACCTTTTGTTTCAGTGATGTCAGCCTTGCAATGAGTTACTAAATGCAGCTTTCTGTAAAAGTAATTCAGCCTTACACTTCCAAAGGTATGCGGTGAGCTGCTAATTGCTGAGAATACAGGAGTAGTCCGGATAGCAGAAAAAACAGGAGGTTACTTTATAAATTAAAGTCTCTTAAAACTGTTTATTGCTATGACCACCACAGCAGTCTAGTAAACAGAGACATTCATCTTTCATTTCACACGCTTCTTGCTGAGTTTGAGAAGTTATTTCATCCATGCAGCAGACTTTTTAAGAGTATCAAGTGTCAAGTGACATCTTCTGTTTTATGAAAATCTCAGAATTTACATAACAGGCACCAGTACATTTGAATATGTTGTCACTTATGGATTAGCAAATACCATTTTCATTTAACCACCAAGTGTTAACAAGAATTTTTTTCTTGTCACCATGCTGTAACTCATTTACAATTTTTTCTGTCTTCTGCAACTTTTTTGCCCTGACAGCTTTTACAGGTTTCCCACATTAGACATCTCTTGAAAATGGCACTAATTTTCTCTACCTTTTAGCTGTGATTTTTTAATCCATTAACAAGAAGGATCTTCTGGTAGGCATGGCATACATTAACTAAAAAGCTTTCTGGGAACTGACAAAACACCCAGAGATAGGCAGGGGAAAGAAAGTCCCAACTGGCCATGGCCTATGTATTCCGCTACATTGTAGCAAACTTTTTTTTTTAATGAAATACCATCTGACACACTGCCTTTAGGAATTGTTTATGAGTGAGCGTTTTATTTATGATTGTTGGCAAAGATCCATATTAAAATGTAGTATAATGGTAGTGCCTCTTGACAATAAAAAGTCTTGAATTTAGCTTATGCAGGCGCCATGATGTGACCCAGCAGGAATGCTTTTAATATTGAAGGACTGTTCTTGTTTTGCCTGTATGTTGTATTGGAGGGGCACTTAACTATTCAAGATGCTACCCTACTGTACACAGTGATTTTTGGAAAAGAAGAATGGAAGTAATTGTTCAACTCGCTTTTCAGATGGTTTCATTTGTTTTCATCATGTTGCTCTACTTAACTGGTGTACCACATTTCATTGGGTTGTGTATTGTTCTTTGTTTCAGTAACAGTTTGTAAAGCGGACTTCAGCAGCTCTTTCCAAAACTGGACTGCATCAGGCAGTATTGCTTTTCCAGAAAGGAATACTCGGGATAACAGCAGCAGAGCAGAATTCAGGATGCCACGTGAAATGGTCAGTGCATTGCAGGGGCTAGCTTACTTTTCAGCAGTTTACCCAAATTCATATTCAGAATCATATTAATAAACATTAATCTTAGATTCCCCATTTCTCCTGTCAAGGAGGGCCAGGGTGTGCCCTCTTTTATCATCACTGTAAAGACCAAATACCAAGCAATCCTCACAGCAAAGCTGGGGAGGGGAGGGCACATTTTATACCTGTGCAAGACAAATAAAAGGCAACCCAATCAAGTGTATGGCAAAACCACAAACAACATCTGTCTTCTGATGCTCTCCTGGTCATGAAGGTTAACATTTTCCCAGCAAAAGCAATCTGCCCATTTATCACATTAGACCAGCAGCACCAGAAAATAATCTCTGAAGTTGCAAAAAGTTTCCATGAATCTCATATCCTTTGTAGAAATTTTACATTTTGAAGTATATATGATAGCTCTTGGCTCTTCAAACAGCCTTACTGATTTTTTTTGTTGGGTTTTAATAGTTTAATAGCATTAGGAAAGGTTAGGTCAGCATAGTAAAAGCTGAAAAAGAAAATACATTTAAACTAGCAGTGAAGTCTCGCAGGAGACCCAGGCTTAGATCTGGACTTACCTTTTCCATTTTTAGGCACAGAAGAGGCATCAGGAGATACCTTGGGTGTCTGCTGAGACTTCCAAAGGTGTTATGGCTTTGTTATTACAAACACTCCCATACCAACTAACATGAAAACCAGATTTTATTTTTAAAGTCCCAACAGTCTATCATCCCCTGCTATACGCCCTGTATGTGAGAACAGGCAGGGCACAGGTAAAGGGCACCATTAAACTAGGCGGTAGGATGAGCGCTTCACAATTTGACTCAGTACACCGGAAAGAACCTTTCCTGTGGAGAAAGACAAAGACTGAATTTTCTGAATGCCTAAAATCATGAAAGATTTGCTTTTCTAGAAGAGAACATGACACCACGGAAGCCCTGCCCTTCAAGCATAACGGGTACAAGCATAAAGGCAAGGTGGCTGGGCACAAGGGACTTAATATTAAGCACTTAAGGAGGCTGCAGGATACTACGTTAACTGTAAATGACTTAGAGGGAAGGGCTAGGAGGCTCTAGAGGAGAAATCAAACCTTTAAACACATAGATGTTACCACAGAGTAGATCAGGAACAACAAGAAGGTTGATTAGTAAGATGGATGGATTGGAAATAAGGTCCAGCCACAGCAGATGAGAAGTTGTGACCCCAGAAAATAACGAGACTAATGATCTACCACAGGGATTTTTTTTTTTCACAATGACCAACTGATTCATTGCTCGTGCAAAGTTTGAGGAAGACCATTTCCCTAGTAATTAGATAACGAAAGGAAAAAATATCTCTGCAGCTGTGACAGGACTATTGAGTTATCTGTGAATCCCTCTCATTCTTAAATGAAGGGCTGTATTCACTTCACTGACTTTGAGAGAAGGAAGGAGGTGGCAAAGACATAAAACTTGAATTTGTTCCAGCGTCTGCTAAAAGCTTCTGGCTTCACTGCTGTTTCAAAGTGACTGTTTCAGTATTTGCTGAGGCTGTACAACATCTTTTGCTGGAGTAGTACAGACTGTGCTATCCAAAGGTAATAGAAAGACATTTTTTTCAAACCAGTAAAAACTAAATCTTGTGTGGAAACTTTCTGTCTAAGCCTGGCTTACCCAGGAGACCTGAGGAGTAAAATGGGGTTTAAGTGGGACATTTTTTTTTTTTTATTTATCAAGTGTTACATACATTAAGAAGCTTCTATATATAGATAGATAGCTTCAGTCCTTATATACAGCTTTAAGTAGTTGAACAGAAGTAGTTCTTTGCTAACAGATGGAGGCGGCACAACCAAATCAGCAATGGAATTGAAAAGTTAATTGATGTAGTGAAGATGACAGTGATCCTATTTAAGTTTGGCTGTAATTAAGGTGTTCCTTGATATTTTTAAAGTTTTTACTATTTTTTTTAATTCTACATTTAATATATAATGGTATTAATGAAGCACTTAGACATTAGTAACAGTGATATTGGTGTTTAATGTAACAAGATGCTCGCTAACAGATAGGTGAGGCAGGAACACAGAGCGAGGGGGAAGGACCATGTTCTTCCCTCAGCTGGGCTGCTCCATCCGCAGCTGTGGCTGACTGTGAATGCTCCGTGCTCCGCAACAAAGGGTTACCCTCACAAGAGGGGAAAATCCTCACTCCATAACAGTTCTCAGTCCTTCGGACCTATTCCCTTTGCCTCGAAGATTTCTGGAACATCTTGCTCTGCTCTGTTGGGTGCTGCTTGTTTAATATTATCTGATGCATTGGCACACAACTGGTTTGGATCGCAGAGAATCAATGCCATCTCCTTTCCAGCTGCTTCTTGTTTAAAAAGCTGAGGATATCTCCTTTCTCATGAACTTTTTAGTAATTCCCATATGATTGATGAGAACATATTCTGCTTGATTTTGGGGGGAAGGGGTGTTTAGTTTCCACCCCACTTTTCTAATGCCCATATATACACAAAAAGTCAGTCCTGTGGTATCTATTACACATTATTTCACTAAGCAACCAGCCAAGTCTTTGTTCTGTAATTTCGTAGAACAAAGTAAGCCGGAACTTGACCCTCCAGCCATTTTAAGCAAACAACATCTGTGTGAAGCCATTAGGTTTCCAACACGTTGACTCACTGCAATGTCTTTAAGAGCAAATCTTCTTGCAAATCATGTGGACTCTTCAGCGTCATCACTGCAGTTGGTATGCTGTGTCAAGTGTATACTGATCTTATGTAGATCATGTTTAGCTGGTTTTATTATCTCAAAAATGCTTTTTCTGGAGAGTGGGAATGAAGTGCAGGAAAAAATGTGAGTTGTCTTTTTTTTAAGCACACTCAGAAAGAGCTGGTGACCTTTTAACTATCACCCCCTCAATTAGCCCCTCAAACGGACCTCCTAAGCAGGTCTGCAGGAGAAGGGGAGGTGGCAGCGAGGGGTGTGAGCACCGCCAAGCAGGAGCGGTGCCTGGAAAGATGCAGATCGGCTCCAGTGCATGGCATTGCCCCAGACCTGGCTTGGAGAGGGGCTTCCTTGGCTGCTGAAGGACTGAGGGTCTCTGTGCTTGGCCTCCCTCTTCCCTCCCTGCACTCTCTCCCTCTGTCTCGGTCCATGTGCCCTCGCTCCTTCCTGCAGGCAGGTGACCTTCCCGGACACCTCGCAGCTCCTGCCTGTGCTTCCAGGCGTAAATCCCACCGGCCTCCCCACACCGCAGCAGCAGCAGCTCCCCAGCACTCTCACCCCACTCCTGACTTCACCAGTTGTTTCCTGGCCCTGTGATGTGACAGGGCCCCAACTGGGCACCACAGGTCTCCCCAAGGCTGGTCTCACCCCATGGCTACACCCCGCCTCCTCTCTAGGGAGGCATGGGCAAAGCCGAGTCCTGTCAGAGAGGGTACAGCCACCATGTAATTCTCGCAGGGCTGCTGAGTGGTTACATGAGGAGCAGCTTGCAATGGCCATGTCGTCACAGACACCCGAGTGCACATCGGGCACGGCATCCCTCAAATCACTCATATCCTGCTGTTTCACACACACACGCACCTTCTCAATGATAAACAATCTCTCTTGTCTTCTCGTGTTGCTCCGTGTAATGTCTCTTGCCCTGTTTTTCTTTCTGGGCTCATCCCCATGTCTCAGAACAACATCCTGGCCCGTTCCTTGCAGACCGCCCCTCAAAACTTCTCCCGCCAGCCTTTCCCTAGCCGAGCTCTTCCTCTCCTCTTGGCTGCTAAGGCAAGCCCAGTCTCCAAAGCTGCCCATGTAATATGTACCCTGGAGCTTTATTAACAGCTTCCCCACCACCGCCCCAGGCCCTACAGCTTCCTCTGGGGCAGCTGCTGTTGCCAGCGTACATCGGCGACACGGGAGAGGAAGGATGGCCTTGTGCTTTGGTGCAGGGCTGAACTTGGGCAAACACCATCTGTTGGCTTGGCCACAAACTTAATGTAATTTTGGGCAAAGCATCCCTCGTGTCCTCATCTGCAGTGAGGCTACTGAAGAACACTGTCAGATACATCTTGCACATAAACTCTTCTAGGCAGAAAATAGGTTTCTCCTATTTCTCTAAGGCTGAAGCAAATCTACAATGCTGTATCAATGCTGAATAACATCAGCCTCCTGGGAGCAATTACTGCAAGTGCAAGTGCCTGTATGGGAGAAGAATGTGACTGCACTCTTTTTTTTTTCCCCACAGACCCGTGAAACCATATAGGGTTATTTTTTAGCTGCTTATTCCTGCTTTATTAGGGGCATCAGTTATAACTGGTGAAATAAAGTAAAACCAAACTGATGAGGAAAGTAGTTGTGGGTACTGTGATTTAAGCTATTTATTCATCTCAGGCCTGCTGAAAAAGTCTGCTTATTCCATTATCATCAATCCACTCACATATAAAACTACTGAAATGTCATACAAATAATAGTTTTCCAAGCTGTTGTGTAGAACAATTCAGGTGGGAAGAACTATTAATATTAAATACTTCTCTTTTCAACTTTGGATCCATGGATACCAAAGGGATCAGGCTTGCTTTTCTTTTGAACATAGAATTATCTAGGAATTACGTGTAATTTCTAGAGCTTCTCAACAAATTACTCTGGAGCTTTTCAGCAACAAGTTAGAAAAGTATAGCCTTGCCTTTGCTCTGCTACACACCAGAGTATTGCCTTTTTTGTCTGTGAACTGAAGGGATGCACAGCCCAGAATGGCAGTACAGATACACAAGCAACCACGAATGAGATCATTGAAGAGGATTTTGAGGAAGGAAAACGTGAGTCCCTGAGCAACATCCAGGCTGGGGTGTTGACTTAAATAAGTAGTGGTTGAAGGTGAAGTGACAGGCATTGAATCTTCAGGGGGGTGCCCTCTGAAGACTCAGACCTGCCTGATGCTTAGCAGTCAGAAACATTATAACACTTGAAAATCTTGGCCCAGGCACGGCCTTTTGTTAAACCTAGCAGGATCACTTCATATTGGCATCCAAAGCTGCTGTGAAACCACCATGAGTAGAAGAGAGTGGCAGTGGAGCCCGTGTGTTAACATTGTATTTCCTTGTTTTGGCTGGTTTGTGTCACATACGTAAAGATGACGTCTAATGCTTTTGTGAAAACTGATTTTTCTTCTCAGCATACTGACAATGATGTCTACAGCTTAAAAAGACTGACAGGAGAGTCAGTCTCTTGATTTGCCCTCCAAATCCTGAATTAGGTACCAGCAGGCAAACACCTCAAATGTTGGTCCTCGAAGTGGAAATGAAGCCTTTTTCTGAACTATCTACTGTCTCAACTGTTTCATTTAACTGTTAAGTGCTTCTACCAAGGGCTGCGGGGGAAGTGCAGAATTTGGGCGTTGGCATGCCTGTACTATGTGCTAAGCACAGAGCAAATTTGTGGCACAGAAAGCCTGCACTTCAAATATAAAATATGGAGCAGCAGATGGATATAATAAAACAGGAAGCATACGGAAACAATGACACGATTATGAACAGCATAATAAGCAACGGTCATAGCACACCAGGGCCATAAGCAGACTTCCTATTCTGGATGCCTAAATTGGGCATCTTATTACCCAAATAGCAGTCATCTGGCCCATCAAGGCAATCCAGAGCATCTCTCCTAGTTACTCCAACGCCTTATACAGCCAGTGGAAGTGACAGCTGCGGGTTCGCTCTCCAGCAGCTCGCTTGAGCCCATCCAGCAACACTCCAGTCTGGTGCCAAGGAGGAAAGAGCAGGCGCCAACTTGGGCTTTTTTCCCTGCCTCACTGAGGGCTGAGGCACTGGATGCCGCCGGGATGCGCCGGCCAGAGGCTGTGCCCGGTCGCTCGTCTCAGCCCTGCGTTGCCTGCTCTGCTCTCGGCTGTGCTGCGGTTCGCAGCAGCCCACAGTGCAGCGGGGCCACATTGCTGCAGGGAGGGGAGTGGGAGGGTCTGGCTGCAGTCCACCGATCAGACTGATCTAGAACTGGAAAGTTACGGTCTATGCTCATAGGAGTGAGCATTTTGCATCTTTTGCATTACAAAATGCACAAGCAGGCCCAAAGCATGGGCTTTTCTCTGCCCCGGGATGGTCCCCTCTCACTGAGTGCCAGAAGGACGCTCGCTCTCCTGCCAGTCCCGGGTGTCCAGCATCCTTTTCTGCACCAATGGCACTGATGCCATGGGAGGGATGAAGTGCGTGCAGACATGTCCATCACCCAGTTACCCTCTTCTCCTGAGAAAGGAATGATTATTCAGATCCTGACAGGTTGAGTAAAGTCTAACATCCACCTTCTCTGCTTTGTGGTTGAGTGCAGTAGCCAAGAAGCTGTTAGACGTGCAGTGCCCCTTTCTCCTTTGGTCCTTTCTTGAGCCTATCAGTGTTCAGCACAGTCTGAGCAGGCTCAGTGGCTTCAGGCCTCCCACAGACTTTAAGTTATTCTGCACCAGTTGCAAAACCTCTGGCAATGAAGTGCTCAGGCTGATACACTTCTGAGTATGTGCAGTAAACCGCAAGCATCTAGAGAAAGCTGCGGTAGAAGCAGCACTGTTAAGGTTGGATACCTTCACAGGCTGGCAGCCCCAACTAGTATGCGGTACAAATTGCTCTGTTGAACTAAGGCTCCTGAATTTCTCTTAAATCAGCCTTAGGTTTGCTAACAGTTGGTCTAAACGTGGTCCATTGCCAATAACAAATGAACTTAAAGAAACCTGGAATTCCAACTATTTTGTTTGAGATTCCCAGTGAAGGTCTTAGGGAAGTTTACAGCCTTGCCATGTTTTGCTAATCATTTAAGCATTTGACTTGTCAGATGCTCAGAAGTTCACCATTTTCGTGTTTCTTGCCTGAACATACTGGCCAAAATTTTTCCAATTTGATTGCTCAAAACAAGCACCTGTATTTGTATCTAGGCACCTAAATTAATGCCTTGCTCTGCCACACTGAGCCCCCCCATCTCTGAAAATCAGCCACTCTAGGTACCTACATATGGTTTTAGGGACCTAACTTTTGGCAGCCAAGTTCATGTTCGTAATACCTTCACATGTTTTTAATAAGAATCTAAACATAAACCAGACCAAAGAAAAAGAGAAGGGGGAGGGGGAAAGAAAGAAGAACAATACTCTATAGGATATCTATGTGTTGACATAAAATATGGAATAATCCCTGCCTATTGCATCTGTGTATGCAGATTTTTCTTTCAAATGTGAATTATTGAATCAGTAGTTCAGACTGTCCTTGGAAGAAAACTACTGCATCTCACACCTACCACAACAGCAGGCTCCACACTGAGATGTTTTGCAGTGGCGATTCAAGTGCCCATCACACCTCAGCAGAAGGTCTTCCCTTGCTCCCGTGTCCTTACTTCTATTCCTGGGCCTTCTCAAAAATGAAGTTTGGTGTCACCGATGAGTAAAGGTTTTCATTTTTTCTGTTCTTATGATAACTATTCCTGGACAAGAGAATTAAACTTAGTGTGTCTGCATCTCCTAAAGCTTCCTTTTGGGGCTCGTTTTACCAAAAGGGTGAAGGAGCAGCAGCCCAAGGGCAGAGGTGAGCTCTGGACATCAGGCCCACTCTGCGAACCGACAGCCTCAGGAGGGCTTCTGGGTGAAGAAAAAGTCAATGGTATGATGCCACATTTGGTGACATCTAGGTGATGTCCAATGTTGATGGCAGCAGAAATGACTTGGTTTGGCTATTTAATTTCAATTTTTAAATTTGCAAATATGATAGGCTCATTGACTTACCTGCAGCCTCAGGAAAAGCTAGATATCTGCCTCAAGGTCCCTTGACAAGCTGTGCTTTACCCCTGTGTTCAGAGAAAATATAAACCCAAGGTTTATCTTTCATTACACAGCACAACGATACATCAGCAGTGTCATAAAATGGAGTAGTAAAACACTATCTGAATATTTTGAGACTGTTGCTGTGATTTCTCCATCCAGCAGACTAAAGTCTAAAAAAAAAAAAAAAAAGGATTACACTTCCTTCTTGCAACTCCTCTCTCTGGGGAAGGGCACAGCTGTGAGAGTGCTTGGCAAGGTCCATCCACAGCTCCTCCGGCTGGAGAGCAAAGGCTGGCGATTTCAGCTAAAAGGCAGTGTACCTCAATCAGCACTTCAGCTTCGACCACGATGCTGTTACTCACCGCAAGGCACACCCGATTGTGATCCCCTCGCCACTGCCCTTAGCCGCAGTGTCAGACAGGGCTCCCAGGCCGGGGAACTAAGTGTGCTTTAGTGTTTTGTCGGGCTCAGGCAGAGGTTTAGCTGCAGTGACCCTCCAGCCATGGAAAGTGGGAAGCCTTGTTCTTCTGCACACAAAGACTAGAAAAGCATGTGCCTTTGCCCAAAACTTAAATTGAAATCCAAAGTTATCACTATAGTCCTACCAGAAGAACACTTAAGTGTGAAAACGGAGTGCTTTCACTGTGTACCTTCTCCCTGCTCCACAGAGCATCTACAGAGAAGCACGAGAACTGTGGAGCTGCCACAGCTTTGCATGTACGTTTGCTGCGGCCTCCAGGCAGGATGTGTGCAGCACCTTCAGACCTCGATCTGGCCCAGAGTTTGCAGCAGGAGCTAGAGAGGCCACAGAGCTCTTTGCTCAAGCCATAAATGGAGGCAAAGATTTCCTTTTCTGTGCCTGCAGCAGCACACGCATACTCCTCTCCTGTGCGATGTTAGGCAAGAAGATGAATCTCACCTGGACAGAGGCATCTGATGGGGTTTAGCACTTCCATGGTTTTGTGTGTGTGACTCAGCTCACTGGCTCTAGTCGGGTTGTTGTACAAAGCCTTCTTCATTCTTTACATTCAGTACTTCTCAGTTTGGTTTACATCCACCAAAAATCTTTTCCATGTTTTTCTTCCTTACAAGGAAAATAAACTTGTAAAGAGGGAGAAGTGAAGGGTTACATCTGGAGAGAGTTATGGCTGTGGCTCAAAAGAACAACTGGAATGTCTGTAATGCGGAAGTTTCTTCCACGCAGCCATGTTTCTCCTCTTCTTGGGAAGTACAGCTACAGGCTGCTGCTGTTCACAGAGCGCAGCCCCAGTGCAAGTCCCAGTGCGGGACTGCAACAGCATCCCTGCTGAGAGCATGGGTGGCGATTTACATCGGTGCTACCCGCTCAGCCTCATGCGCATCGTCAGGAGCACCTCAGCATCAGAAACTTTACCTGTCTTCAAGCTAATTATAAGAAGCCACAGCCATAACAGTAGCAGCAAATTTTATAACTGGCTAATTCTGATACCTTTAGGTACATATTTCTGACAAGCTGAGTGCTTGCAGACCCCGCTGACGTCAGCTGGCATCAGGGCAGAGAAAAAGACCCTTTGCATAGATGGTGACCTGGAGATCCGCAGTACCGAGTCTGCCACAGCCTTACAGCTTCATTCACGTCTTACAGGTATTACATTGCAGGGTGACATCTCCCACCTTCAGGCTCAGCTCTGAATTTTGAGGAGCATATGGGATGAAGAGACAGAAGAGGAATATACTCTTCTTTGGTGTAAATTAATGATGCGAAGGCTGGGGAGATGTACGTACAGAGGATCCAGCCTGCATCGCTTGCATGTCTAGGATATCTGTCTGACCACAATTGTCAAGGGTTGGGGTTGGTTTTTTTTTTGTTTCATGAAGGTGAATGATACGCAGTTCAAAACCAATCGCTTCTCAAGCTGATGTAGTTTGTCATTAAATATTTTTTAAACAAAAGCTTGATTTCTGATCCTGAAATTCAAGTGTTTATCTGCATCTGGTTTTATTTTTTAAATCCCTCTTTAAAAAGATACTTGCCCAGATACTTAACCACTTGAAACAACTCAGTTTCTGAAAAGAAGGGTCAATGTTTGAAGCCCTTAATATTTATTTAAGCAAAAGTCACAAAGTTATTTTAAATTAATATGGTATCTGTAAAACCATTCTCTCTGAATTTTTTACACACAGTTTATAAGTTTGTCAGTTCATAAACAAACTAATTTTGGAATAATGGAAGTCAGAGAAGAGAAAAAAACAATCTATGAGGCAATAACCTCTACAGTGATAGATTTTTTTTTCTCCATTCATAATGCCTGGAGTATTTGTAATATACAATATCCTGCATACTGTTCTTGTTTTGCTTTTCCCACAAGCATGCCAGGCTCAGGACAAGGTTCTGCGAAGAAATATTGAACTCTACTTGTTCTTTAAAATGCCATTCAGCAGAGAACGGAAACTACCCTTCCCCTTTATGGATCTTTTTTGTCTGAGATACTCTTGCTTCTATGTGCAGTCACTTCTTCTTTCCTTTCTAAATTGTCTAACATAGAACAAAACCATTCCAAAGTGAAAGTATTGATTAAGAAAAGAATTTGCTATTCACGTCAGCGTTCAGTGTATTTTTGGAAATAATTGTGAGCAGAACAGCTACCAGTATTCCAAACGAGCAACATCTGCAGTGCATCTAGCAACTGGCTTTTCAAACACTCCCATGTGTGCTTGACTTGTTCCTGCACCATCTCCAGTAACTGTGCCTGGTAGTTACGTGTGTCACCAGAATGGATGTGGAGCAACGATTGTGTTTAAAAATGGTGAAAAACACTGTGGAAAAGCTAGGACAGAGACATGGAGATCTCCTTGCTCACTCTGGAAACAAATCCACCAGTCCCAACATGACAGCTATGAAAGCACTGGCCTGACAGTCCATCATCGTGAAACTAAAGGCTGTACCGTGCCTCAGATTTTGCCATTCTTCATGCTTGAGTGCTTATCTGCATCTCCTGAACATCCAATTATGTGGGAATTAATTACACACTATGTTAAATTCATCTGACAGATATTCTGATTAGGTGATTTGCCAGCTATGTAGCTGTCCTCACTGTTGAAAGTCCATGTCTCATTTGCAGTCCAAATTTGTTTAACTTCAGCACACAATTGCTACATCTTCTTACACTTCTCCTTTGGATGGGGAGTTTGTTATCGACATATCAATATTTTATGTATGTTAATATTACAGTAATGCTTATGTTTCCTATGGGATTATTGATAAAAACATTAAATAACACAGGAGCAACACTGGATTCCTCCTGGAAATACACCTGCTTGGTGATGACACTCCATTGCCAATGTTCTCCTGCTTCCAAATTATATTTTGACACATATTGTCTATTTAGTTGGTAATCCACTCAGTGTGGGCCATGCTGATTCTGACTGAAGCTACTTTGCAACCAAAGTGTCCTACAATATCAAATGTTTTAAAGAAGTCTGCCTTCCGTCAGTGCTGCAGCTTTTATCAACTAAATTTATAGTCTCATTTTTAAGATATAGGTAGACAAGAACAGATTTCCCATCAATGCATCTTGACTGGCAAAAAAATCTGTTACCTCTACTGCACTAATGAGCTGTTTAGCAGCAAGCTTAGAAGGCAGAGCCATTAGCCATGCACAACACAGGGTTCCTCAGGAAGCTACGGGCCTTACTCCAGATGGAAGTGTTTCATGGCAACCTCCTTTTGAGGGTCTAATTTAACCCTAACAGTTTATGCAGGATCTTTGCTTCACCTACTGAGGTGACATCCAGCAAGGAAGGGACAAATCATTAATGTTTTACCCACACTAAGAAGATGTGCACCGCTGCCAGCAATGGTTTTAGTCAGTCCCAATGACAAAGACAACCCTGTTTCCTTCTCTGGTAGGAGACGGGTTCCTGTGCCCAGATGGGTCATCTCTGGGCCCTGGGTTTGTAGGTGTGTTTTCTGCTTTAAAGAAATGCGTTTAGATAGGAGATGCATTGTTCTGAAACCAACGCTGAGTGCGTTCTGAGGAGCATAATTCAGGGAAGTGATGTGCTGTGCAGACAGAGCAGGAAAAGCATGTGAGCATCTATGCCACAAAAAGTTAATTTTGGACTTTTTAGTCAATCGTAGAAGAGAATGCCTGTCTGGAGGTGCTAATTTTAATGCTAATGCTCAGCTATAAAAGACTCAGGAGCACTGAAGCCCAAATTGCATCCCTTTGCCATCACAATGTCAGAGCCGCTACCAAAACCTCCCTTCTTCTTTCCAGATGGAGAGCGATGGGCGGTGGGAAGGAGGAAGGGGATTGTGTCCTTGTGGATATCTTGGCTGGGGTGGGAGAGCAGCAGCTGTGAGCTCTTCAGCTCTTCTCAAAGTCTTCCACAGCTTTCTTAATGAATGAGGAAAGGGAAATTGGAAGCTGGAAGTTGATAAGCATTGTAGCTTACCCCGCTTCTGGCTTCCTCCTGTTAGAAACACACAAAATGTAGTGGGAGATATGATGCCTCTGTATGATGTTCCTGTTGTAAATGTGTTAAGAATTATAACTATGCCTGCAGATGTACTGAAACTTAAAATGGGTGCAATTGTACTTAAACACTTTGGCCTTTACTCCTAAAATGGAAAGCAGCCATGGAATAATTTGCCATGACAAGAATAAAACAAATCTTGCTTGCAGCATAGGTTTGAGGGGAAAAGGAGAAGGACTTTATATATAACCATGCTCTAAGGATCCCGATTTGGCAGGGCTTCCATTGTTTTTTCTTTGGGAAATGTTTCTTATCAAGATGGCTACCTGGGATCTTTCTTGTCTTTTCTGTTCCTTAGGGTTTTTCCTTAAAGAAAATGTTTTAAAATTCTAGATATAACCGCAATTTTTACTCTTTACCTTTTCAGACTTAGAGGTGCCCTAGGTTCTGTGCTCCCCCAATGCAGACTGCCGGGCAGCTGGAGGGAAAACTGCTTCTTTATAAATTGAAGCTCTTGTTTCATCCCTTCTTTACTCCCTTGTCCAATCATCCAGATTAATTCTGGATTGAGAACATAATTTAGAGCATTTATTGCTTTCCCTCAGGCCAAGATTTTTTAAAGGAAAATCTTCATAAATAATACTTTGCTTAAATAAGTGTGCTGCAGAAGCTGAATTGTTGTGAGCCTTTTTCACCCAGGCGGCCTGCAAATGAACAGCCTCATGGAAAGGGCACGAAGCCAGGACAGCAGTTGAGCTGTTTTACTCAGGTAATGTTGGTGGGATGGTTTTCTCAGGTGTGACCTACAAAAACACAGCCATTTGGCTGCCTGCCTATCCAAGGCACTCCCACTAATCCCTGCTAATCCTACTAGTATCCTGATACATGCTGCTCTACGGGCTGATATGCCATGGCCATACGCAGCAGAAGACACCTCACAGTAAACGAGCAGGCTTCGCAGTGCACAGGGGTGCCTGGGCCACCCCACCTCTGAGACCTCCCTGCCTGGGCAGCCGAAGCACCAGCCCAGCCCGGCCCAACCCAGCGGTGCCCGCCGCCACCGGCAGCACAGCCCTGCCACGCTGCGAGAGCTGCTCCTTCCCCTCCACTCCCAGTAACAAGCATCACACCGACAGAAATGACAAACGCCTTGAGGGGAATGAGATTAGATAAGGAATAAGAAAGAGGGAGGAGGCAAAAAAGAAATACGCTCCTTCTGCTGACATGTCATCACTGGAACATCTGCGTTATGTCTGGGTGTGCTAATGATCTCCTCTCTGAAAGCCCACTGCGAGACAATTAGGGCTGATAAATCACAAGGGCTTTTTTTGGTTTTAAGAATCCAGATGCTATGGTGGAATAAAAGGAGGTAAAAAGAAAAGAATGGACACTTTATCTCACCTTAAATCTGCTGAGTGCTGACACAAAAAACAACTTTAAAAAGACAGTAGAGTGCCATAAAACACAAAAAGGGCAGGTTTTTTCCACTTTTGTCTGGATTCCAACTCATACTCAAGACATTCTTCATGACTTTTTTTTTTCCTTTTTTTTTTTCCTTTTTTTGTGGAAAAAAAAAGGAAAAAAATAAAGGGGCCTAATCTTCCTAGTCTTTAGGAGTTGTGTATATATGTTCTTGACTGATGAACTCTTTTATGCACACATGAGCTTGTTCATCCAATAAAAAGTCATTTTAAAAAATCAAACCATAAATTATAGGATGATTTCATTGCAAAGGTTAGGTGAAAGTCAGAATTGTTTGCTAATGTTTATTCTTTCCCTCTCTAGGACATACTCGATTAAAAGGCAGTACGTATCGGGGGCCTTTCCAGTTGTGTTTGTACACAGTGTCTCCCACACCCTCAGGCAGAGGTAGGAAGCAGAGTACATACTGTTTATACAGCTAAAGCTGGACAAACTCTCTGCAACAGACAGTCTGATAAGCCTGAGCCTCCACTCTTTTCACAAATTCTCTGATAGTTGATCCTGGCATTTCCAATTAGTTTGCTACTGAGATTTGCCCAAGCAAGGGATGGGCTGGAGGAGCTGCGTGTCAACCGCACCACTGCCCTGGGGGAGCTGCAGCCGCTCCACACCTTTCAGACACCCAGGAGGAGCTGACTGAGAAGTTTACAAACACTGAGCAGCAAGTGGATGCACCACAAAGAAGCCACTAATATTAATGAAAGCTCAGTTTTCGCAGGACTAGTAAACATTGTCTGGAGTTTGTTAGTACGGAACCTCCCTCTCCGAAGGGTTCAGAAGAAACAGCTTCTGAAACATCAAGGCCTGTTGTCCAAACCAAAATAGGGACAGGCTCCTGCGGGAAACTGCCACTACAGATCTGTTGGCCTTCAGTCGTCAGCCACTCGCTGGATTTCCTTCATGAAGAGACATCTGTGGCACGTGATCATCCAATGATGGCGCTGATGCTAGCAGAACTATAGAGAATTGCTCTGCATGGTTTCAGTAACGACAGGTGCCATATCATTAATAACACACAGCAGTGCTGATGTCAACTGATGTCATACATATGCTTTCACTGTGCAAGACGTTGGCACTAGCATAGACCTTATACCACTAAGATCACAGCTTTCTGAGAACATAGTCCAAGAAGTGCAGGGTTTGCTTTGCATACTTTTACACCTCAGTGAATTTCAGACAGTCTGGGAGCTGCACTTTCTGTTGGGCTATATGGGCTATGGAAAGCCTTTGACCCAATCTATTTGCAACATCTGATCTCCTCTCTAAATGGAGGGAGACCATGTCCCATGAGATGGAATCACCCATTGCTCTGGCTGGTGCTAATGCAGATGAGAGAGAACAAACATTTTCTTTACTATTGATGAATCCACACATGTGCAGAGCTGGACATGAATTTTAATAAGACTGTGATTATTTCCCACTGTACTGAAGCACCTTGGCCTTTGCATGAAAATAGAAGACAAAAAAACCTGAAGAAAATGTACTGTGATTTTCCTAGAACACAGAGATGTTCCTTGAGCAGAGCAGACTTGAAAGAAATGACATGGGATGGAAAAGCTTTTGACATCTGATTCTGCTCACACAAATCATTTGATACCACAGTAACTCTTGGAGGCTTAAATGGCCTGACAACAATGTAGGACAGGGATGGATGAAGAAGGGTGTCGTGGTTTAACCCCAGCCAGCAACTAAGTGCCATGCAGCCGCTTGCTCACTCCCCCCTGGTGGGATGGGGGAGAGAACCAGAAGGGTAAAAGTGAGAAAACTCGTGGGTTGAGATAAAGACAGTTTAATAGGTAAAGCAAAAGCTGCACGTGCAAGCAAAGCAAAACAAGGAATTCATTCACTGCTTCCCATCGGCAGGCAGGTGTTCAGCCATCCTCAGGAAAGCAGGGCTCCATCACGCGTAACGGTTACTTGGGAAGACAAATGCCATCACGCCGAACGTCCCCCCCTTCCTTCCTCTTCCCCGAGCTTATATATTGAGCATGACGTCATACGGTACGGAATAGCCCTTGGGCCAGGCTGGGTCAGCTGTCCTGGCTGTGCCCCCCCCCCCCAGCTTCTTGTGCACCCGGCAGAGCACGGGAAGCTGAGGAGTCCTTGACCAGTGTAAGCACTACTCAGCAACAACTAAAACATCAGGGTGCTATCAACATTATTCTCATCCTAAATCCAAACCACAGCACTATACCAGCTACTAGGAAGAAAATTAACTCTATCCCAGCTGAAACCAGGACAAAGGGTGTTTGACTCCCAAAAGATACCATGGCCAAAGAGAGTTGGCTAAGGGTCTTTCTGGCCATCTACCACCCCTGAAGGGGGATTCTCAAATGCTTCTTGTGCAGGGGCTGGGGGCTAGGTATGAGTGAGAAGGTTGCCCAGGAGAGAAAGAAAATAGAGGATGAAGTGCAGCTCTGGAGAAGATGTTTTCCAGCGGTCATGCCTGTTACACCCATCACAAGCTGCTTGTCTTTTTTACCAGTCAGAGCATGACTGCAAATAAAAAAAAGAACAGTACGGGAAAGCAGGAAAAAAAAAAAGTGCTTAGGAAGGAAGTGACTGGTGGATGGACTGTTAGAAAGTGCCTTACCACCATCTCTGCAGTTGTGGTCATTCTCGTTCAGCTGGGAAGGAGAACTCAGAAAGCAAATACCTTGCATCTGCCCAAACAAGGACTTAGATGAGCACCAGACATGTATTACAACCTGTAATTCTGTGATTGATGACTAGAGAATTATCTCCAGTGCAGTGCTTCTTCCAGCTTGCGTGTCCTCAGAAAGAGAGGACTGTCGGTGAGGGCTGGGGATAAGGGGCACCTGACCAGGCTGGCTAGACCCAGCATCACTACTTCTCAGCTGGGCTCCATATGCATCTGTCCAGTACCAGACAGCACTCAGTTACTTCTTCTGCAAGAATCAAATCCAAGATATTGGTATCCAGTGCAAAAATCCTATCCAATGCATCTAAATATAGACAACAGTGGGTGCACCACTGGAAATATGGGTTTATCATCTTAGTACCCTTTGATTTAATTCAACACTGCATGGCATTCCTGTGACTGGGTAGCCATTCCCTTAGTGATTCACTCCAACACTTCCATGGATCTGAGTGCAAGGACTGGTATTTTCTCATTCTTTTTCCCCACAGAGCTGGGACATCCAGGACAGCCCAGTTCAAATCTGCCTGGACTTGTGCAAAGTATTTGACACTGCCCCGCACGACATCCTTATCTCTAAAATGGAGAGACATGGATTTGACAGGTGGACCACTCAGTGGATAAGGAATTGGCTGGATGGTTGCACTCAAAGAGTTGTGGTCAACAGCGCAATGTCAGGGTGGAGACCAGTGACAAGTGGTGTCCCTCAGGGGTCCATATTGGGATCAGTATTATTTAACATCTTTGTCGGGGACATAGACAGTGAGATTGAGTGCACCCTCAGGAAGTTTGCGGATAACACTAAGCTGTGTGGTGCAGCTGATACTCTAGAGGGAAGGGACGCCATCCAGAGGGACCTTGACAGGTTAGAGAGCTGCGCCTGTGCAAACCTCATGAAGTTCAGCAAGGCCAAGTGCAAGGTCCTGCACATGGGTTGGGGCAATCCCAAGCACAGTTGGGGCAATCACAAGCTGGGTGAAGAATGGATTGAGACCAGCCCTGAGGGGAAGGACTTGGAGGTGTTGGTTGATCAGAAGCTCAACATGACCCAGGAATGCGTGCTTGCAGCCCAGAAAGCCAACGGTAACCTGGGCTGCATCAAAAGAAGCATGACCAGCAGGTTGAGGGAAGTGATTCTCCCCCTCTACTCCACTCTTGTGAGACCCCACCTGGAGTACTTGTTCAGCTGTGGGGCCCCCAGCACAGGAAAGACATGGACCTGTTGGAGCGAGTCCAGAGGAGGGCCATGAAGATGATCAGAGGGCTGGAGCACCTCTCCTATGAGGACAGGCTGAGAGAGTTGGCATTGTTCAGCCTGGAGAAAAGAAGGCTCCAGGGAGACCTTATAGCAGCCTTCCAGTATTTAAAGGGGGCCTACAGGAAAGATGAGGAGGGGGTCTTTATCAGGGAGTGTAGTGATAGGTTGAGGGGTAATGGCTTTAAACTGAAAGAGGGTAGATTTAGATTAGGTATTAGGAAGAAATCCTTTACTGTGATGGTGGTGAGGCACTGGAACAGGTTGCCCAGAGAAGTTGTGGATGCCTCATCCCTGGAAGTGTTCAAGGCCAGGCTGGATGGGGCTTTGAGCAACCTGGTCTGGTGGAAGGTGTCCCTGCCCATGGCAGGGGTGGGAACCAGATGATCTTTAAGGTCCCTTCCAACCCAAACCATTCTATGATTCTATGAAATAGTGTGCAATGATGTGGCCTGTTACAAGGCTACAGCAAACTACTGGAGCGTGACCCACAAATACAAACTGGATGCATGCCAGCATGTGAACAGGGTGGCTTCTATGTGAAGTGACCGCAGATCAGCGCAGCCAAATATCCTGGTTATTCTCAGCAGAGTACAAAGCAGCTGGAAAAACACCAAAATAATTCACAATGCAGATACCACCACACTTGGACAGTAAGAGGAGAAAAGCTGCACTTCTACTAATCGCCAGTATTTTAAAGATATAATTTGATGAAACTCAGAGCTGCCTTTTAGTAACTTCATTATTCTAAAATTACAAAGAGGTTGCAGAAAAGCAGACTCTCCGTAGCTGGACAAGTCTGCTGAAGTTGGCCATTAACATGGTATCCTAAATATCCGCTACTGAGGCCCTGCTGTCTTCATAAAGAGTCAAAGAAGCATGAGATAGAGAAGACCTGCAAGGTCATCCAGTCCATCTCCTTGACAGTGTTTGTTGTTTTGTTCCTCCCTGGTTTCCCATGTCTTAATTTAAACTTGTCCTTATTTCCTTCCTCCTTATCAACCATATGAATCTCCTTTAAAATAACTGCCCTCCTCCTCAGTATCAGACCAGATAACAGAGTATGTATTTCATGTCTTTCTCTTGTAGAACTTGAAATTAATCTGTTTCCATTAAGAGCTCAATTGCAGTTAATCACTATTGTCCCAATCTCTTCATTTTTGCTTGTTCTGTGCACTTTGCGTTTTGTCAGCTGTGGCCAATGGTCCCCCTCTCCCTCACCCACTCACCTGTGAACCTTCTCTTGCATTTAGTCACATAACTTTTTTTTAATCCCCTCTGTAATGATTAGTGAATATCAGGATCTGCACCTGACTTTATTTTCATGAAAGCCAGCAGTGATGGACTTCTTGGGCCAAGATTATATGTCTGTTTTTTACTTGTTCTTAGTCCGAATCCTGCTTTCCCTTGCGTTCAGGTTCGTTAGCTTGCTTCCTTTTAATTCCCTTGAGGCCAACAATAACGTTGTCTCTTGCTTCTTCTTTCCTTGTTCCCACTGGTAAGCAATTAATCTACTTGTAATGCTTCCATCATTATTTCTTGTAACACTTTTATTTTCACCCCAAAGCCTGGGTTGTTGGCTGCTTGGCAATGCTGTCCTGACATTTTCTAAAGGAAGTTCACCTCAAGATAACAACTGCTAGTTACAACTAAAAACTAACGAGTCACAATTAACTGTCCAGTTACTAACAACTCTTTTCTTTGACCTTATCTTCTTAATTATGCTCATTTAAAATGTTACTGAAAATTATAGTAGTTTTTCAATAGATTTCATGATACTGTAGCACAAAAAATAGAAAAAAAATGCCATTACCAGCTCCATTAGTACTCTAATGTGTAATTATCAGGTTATAATTAATTGCCAAGGTAACCTTGTAAGTACTCCAGTTCCTGAAGTAGGAGAAACCACAGTAAAGATGAGTCATTTTCTCACCTTCATAAGCTGGCTGTTCAAACAGCCATGTAAAAACGTGAATTTGAATCATCACTACATGCAAAAGCCAAGGAGCCCTCAGTATTTTGCAGTGCCTTTAACTGCATTTTCAATCTCCCAAGGACACAAGAAAATTTGAATATACCAAGGCCATATCTTTTAGCTTGGTGAAAATGTTTTTAATACACCGCTGCCTTAAACTAATGAAGATGGCAGGCGGCTCATAGTGCCCGATGCATGTAAGATGGAGGGGCTGTCCTCCTCTACCTCTGTTACAAGTATCTAAGATTATCTTTTTCGCTGAACTTTGGAGCAAAGATGCATTCCAGTATCCTTGCAGGTACTGAGGATTTTTAAGCTGCCCCTTACTAGAATGCTTTAGTGGCTTTTGAATTACTATGAAGCTGGCCATCGTTGCAGAGTTAGATTCCAATGAACTTCTTCTGCCCCAGCTCACTTGAAAAAACAGTCCATGAGGTTTTTCACGGAGCAACACACCCTCCAGAGAACAGGCTTCCATCATTTTCTGTGTCAAAGAGCTTCCAAATCAAAAGCTGAAACAAAGTCCTTTGACTTTATCAAGACAAAACGCTCTGACTTCACTCCAATGAAATGTTCTGATAAGTCCACTTTGGTATTCCGAAAATTCAGCTTTGGGGAATACTTGGTATACGGGAGTGTATAAATTCTGACTTTTCATTCCAACTGGAAATGAAAGCAAATTCAGATGGCTGATTTTTCTTTTTTTTTCGCAGAACAGAACTTCAGCATTTCAACCAGCTCACAGCAGATTCCCATTTACAGTGCGGATTTCCTGTCTGCTCCACAACCTTCTCTAGGAGTTTCAGGCTAAAACTTTCTGCTCCCCTCCTCAGTAGATCAACTGATTAAAACAGTATCTGATCCTTAGTAACCAAAGGCTATAGCTTAAAAAAACCCCATCATTTCCCTCTGCCCTTTATTTTTGTTTGCCCAAGGGAGTGTAGAAAAAGCAAATATTATCTACAGACATTTTTTTGGTTTTCAGAGGCCACATGCACAAAGGTCCCCCCTCCTTGGGGTTGCAACCTCTTTCCCTACAGCTCTCTGCGATATCTCGTATATCCTTCCTCTCGTTATTTGTTGTGCATCTTCCAAAGCAAACACAACCGCAGAACCACAGGATAGCTTCAAATTGCAAGGCTTAGGATCAAAAACTATATTGGCTTTAGGCCGGAGGCAATGCTGCTGCACATGGGGATTTGAGTTAAATCTCTCTAAAAGGCGGCTCTTTTTTCCATTCCCCTGTAAATACTAGAGCAATGCTCACAACAATGCCTTCACATTTTTCAAGAAGCAGCAGCCACTTTGTTTCATGTTTTGATGAACAGAGAACATTCTTGCAGCAATTTTTAGTGGGAAAACTTTATCCCATAAGCGCACTATGAACGAACGCTCCAGAGGATGTGGGATGGTTATCGGTACAGTCGGGAGGGCAAAATCCTGTTCTGTTGGGCTTCATTTGTGTTCCTCAGATGGGAGTGTGGGGAACTGGAATTCCAGTTCAGATTGTTTCTGTGTAAATTAATATGTGGTTGTGCATTGCACAAGATGGCATAACCCATATGCTGCATTGCCCAAGCACCCAGCATGAAAGAAACAAATGGCTTCATATCATCATAGCACTCTTGCTCAGCTCCTAAGTAGCCTCTTCAAATCAACTTAAGTACCAGTTCCCCAGACTCTACAGGAGAAGGGAAATTGCACGTGAACTCTAGCATATCAGCAGCAAGACAGTTGACTTTAGCAGCTTAGCTTCAGTTAGTAAACTCTGAAGAAGATTTGTTGTTTTAAAGATGAATCAGGAATACATGGAAACCGGTACCATTTGCACAAATGTGAACCAGGACGCATAGGGCAACCTGTATGTTCTGTGTGATAATGCATTTCCTTACCTTCCAGGAAAGTGGAGAGACCTGGGGCAGATGGGTGCAGGCAGACACGTGCTCGTTCTGCCGGCACTCTGAGCTGGCAGGAGGGCCAGCTCCCATCTGGAAGCCGTACCATCGCATTAGCGTGGCGCTGCGCCAAACCCAATGCACACCGCCTCTCAGCGCTTGGTCCTTGTTACAGGCCTGTTATTCGACATATCCTTCGCTACAAGGCCCCACGACTCCAGTCAAACGTGGGAAATGGATACAGCTTCTTTGAGAGGCCATCAAATAAATGAGCATCACGCATCACGGGGTTAATTGTATGCCAATATTAGGTTAGGAAAAGAAAAAAAGTTCTTAATATTTTTTAATAAAAATTTCTTCTCTTCTAGGCTATTCTTTTGCTTACCTTCTCTCAACTTGCCTCTCAAGGCTTAGTCCTACTCACTCTGCAGTCACCTGTACAGTCTTCCCATAAAAAGAGAGCAAATATGACTTGGTGTTCTGATGTAAAACACAAGTAGAAAAGAAAACTTTCTGTTGCTGTAGGACATTTCAGATTTCTTTCAAGGGACAGCTCTCATGATTCCCTATTTTATACTATGACTGTTGTGGAAGAATGAAAAAAATCGGAATTGAACTACTGAACTTGATATTTCTAAACATTTTCTCTGATTTAGTGTGTCCTTGACTGTGTAATTCAAGGCAGATAGATAATATGAATAAAGAGATTTTATTTCACACAAAAGTAACCTCAGTTACAGAAAGTTTACAGATCTCCCCTCTAGGTGACATTGTCTTCTGCTAAGGTTAGCACAGCCTCAGGTAGGATGTGCCAGTCAGTGCTTCCTTACCACAGCTGGAAGTAAAGACGCAGCAGAACTGCCTAAAGATTAGAAATGCCAAGCACCACATTGGCTCATTTCTGCTTATGATATTTCAAGAAGTCTTAGGAAAAAAAAAGCACCTCATTAAATGTTTTTATATATAATTTAAATGTTACATTTAAAATAGAAAGCTACACAACAGCTTTGGCCAAAAGTCAGGCTGACAGCTGTGGCCAGCTGCCCAGGACTGGTGGGTCTCTCAACTCACTCTCAAAGGTGAATATAGTATCCAGAAAATCAGAATTCCCTCATTCTGGACTACATATAGTTTGGCCGGGAAGAATGAGATGTGTTCGTGCAAATGATCCCAACCTCCATTTTATACGACAGTTGCTTTAATCAGCTGTGGAGACAGAGCTGGAAGAGGAACAGGGCCTCAGCTGGGGGCTGTAAACAGCACTTCTGAGCCGCTTCACTGGCTCAAGGATGTTTCGGGGAGTGCTGTGTAATTTGCGCTCAAGCAGCAGAGTTGAGAAGAGCTGTCATAATATTCAAGTATTTGTTTTCACGATGAATGAGATAGAGATTAAATATGCTGAAGTAAAAAAAAAAAAGTAAATAAAAATATTTAGAACAATATCTAGAGGGTGCTTATGCTTACACACAAACCAGAAGAAACCACTTTTTCTGTTTGCTTTGAGATTAGAAATAAAAATGTAAAAAGCTTGGAGTAAGATAAAAATGCAGAGGGGAAAAAAAACAGCACAGAAGTTAAAATAATTTTTAAATGGATTAGGTGAGACCTAAGAATGTGCTTTTTTCTTTAAACTGGAGCTAACAAAAGAGATGCCTGCCCTGAGGCCCAGAGCTGTCCTTCTGTCCTCCAGGGCCCCCGCCCTTGCCTACTTTTGCCATCAGACTTGGGCCGTGCCCAGCCAGGGGGTGGCCGGGCCAAGGGCATGGCGGGCCCTGGGCCAGCGGGGCAGCCTGAGGTGCCCCGGCCCCTCCGCGGCTGGCGGCCCCTCCGCGGCTGGCGGCCTCTCAGCGCTCGGCGGCCCCTCGGCGAGGTGGCCAAGGCCACAGGCAGCTGGCACCCTCTGGGTCCCGGTGTGGGCCCCGGGGGCGCCTCCGGCCCGGGGGTCCAAGGGGCAAGGCCGGGTATGCACAGGGGTGGGACAGCCACAGCGAGGTCCGTGCCCATCGCAGGGAGCTGGGCTAGGTGACCCCCGAAGGTCCCTTCCAACCCAAAGCACTCCGTGATGCTGTAACCACCCAGTGACCGCCAGCGGCTGCGGGGCTGTCCCGGGCCCTCACGGAGGCCCTCGGCACACAGCGCCGGAGGCTCGGGGAGGGGATGAGGCGAGAGCCGGGCCTGCACACGGGGGAGCTCCGCGGGAACAGGGCGGCCTCCTCCCAGCGAACGCAGAGCGGAGGGAGCCGCGCTGCCCGGGGCGCTTTCCCCAGCCCAGCCCAGCCCAGCCCAGCCCAGCCCAGCCCAGCCCAGCCCAGCCCAACAACCGCCTCCCGCCGCCCCGGGGCGCGGCCGCGGCCGGGCCAGGCGCCCTCCCCGCCCTCAGGCGCTCCGGCGGCGGCGCCGTAGCCTGGGTGGCAGCGCCCTCCGGCGGCCGCGGCGCTGTGGGGGCCTGGCGGCGGCGGCGGCCCCTCGGCCGCCCCGGGTCTCGCCCCCTGCGGCGCGGCAGCCCCTCGGCGGAGCTGCTGAGGGCGCTGGGGGCTCACCCACCCCCAGCGCCGCTGTACGTCTGTCTGCCGGCCCCCGGAGGCGGTGAGTACCTCAGCCATCTGAAATCGTGAAAATAACGGTGCGCCGACCCCGCAGTGCAGCCAGCGGGCGTCCAGGTGCTCCAGAGAAGTAACTTCAAACGTCCTTACTTAAATACTTGCTGTAAAACACAGTTCATATTTGTCATTACAGATAAACTGAGGGTTTCTGAGAGGTTGAAAACGTGACGTTTGTCAGGGAAAAACAGCCATCCTGAAGCGAAGTCACTGGTGTGCGTTTCTGGTGGAAAATACGTTTATCTGGTAGGCTATGACCGGGTTCGTCTCTCTGTTACTATGGAAAGAGTCATGGCTTACGTGAATATAAAATTTGATGAGCTGCAGAAAATCAAATAACGAGAAACGTGGGGGACAACATCTTTTAAAATCTGTTGACTTTACTATGTTTTAATCTCTATAAAATAAACTTTCCCTTAACCTGTGAAACAGGTCCCTTAGCAGATGGTAACACTTCCATAGTTATGCAAACCCAGTACAGGGGCAGCTCAAAGGACAACCATGCAGAAAAAAATTGGAAAAATGAAGAGATGTGGTGACATCCCACCTTACACCTACTGAGCATTTAAAGGCTAAATTCTCCTTGTAAACGTCAGTCATTTCAGGAGAATAGCATCACCCCTGTGACTGACTTAGTGTCTGCTGCTTAGCTGAACACAAGCTGCATCACTTGGTCCATTTCATACTGGCAATCTCGACTTTGTTACTGCACAAATTAACATCCGTTGCTGAAGGTGTAGTAATAAATACGTATCCATTACATTTATTTAAATTGAAGATGATGGCTTTTGGTGCTTATTCCTACCTGAAAATAATGAATTGTAGTTCTACTACAGGGGATGTTTTGGGGCTGGTTATTACAGAGAAGGATGTCACAATGAGCTGAAATAATTTTTCTTGTCAGTCATGATTTTTAAATTAGTTCATATAGTGTCTACTAAATATATCTACTATATCTCAAGATACCTTTGAAAAGCTAGACAAAATTTTAGGGAGCTTTCAGCATATGTGAATTGTTAAGCAACATAAGGAATACCTTAAGTGGCAGTAGGCTTACTGATCACTTTTAGCATTCTCCATCCTCATTGTACATCACAGGTTATTACAGTTACGGAGCAGGCAAAATGTTGAGAATAAACAAGAAAAGGTGCTAGTAAATATAAGATACACTGTATTTTGTGTAGACACCCAGGGTGTAGAATTCCAGGAAGCTGTTGAGGAAGGTAAAATATGTCAGGCCTTTTCAAAAGCAAAGAAACAATAACCCCATTGCCACTGGCATCACTGGAGTCACTGATTGAGCACTTAAGGCACTGTCAGCTCTTCCAAAGTGCTCCAGAAATTATATGGAGAACCACAACACGAAGTGACAGTGGCATCATCAACAGAAGCTTCTCAAACACACCATGTACTCCTGAGTATAGTCATCCAAGAATAAGCATTAGTTTCTTTGTTTTTCCTAAAGGAATTGAAAATAGGTGTTCCTGTTTACTTCATCAAAAGATCCTTTTGCCCACTTTGCATGACTTGATTATTGCACTAAGGAGCTGAGGCCAAGGCTGACTCTCATACCGCAAACAGCGGTCACTCTCCAGCGTGCAGTGGAAGGCTGTTGGTCACAGTAACCATTCCTCCCGCTGTGCTAGGAGGCAGCTCTGAGATCACATCTGCAAATCATTCAGATAAGTGACTTTGGTTCCACATAAAATAATCTCTTACAACTGTCCAGTTCTGGAATTTATATGTGGTTAGTGTGATAAATGTTAAATGATCATATATATACACAACAGACAAAGGATAATCATGGGGTCAATGAAAAATGATAGTGAGGAATAGATATTGGGTGATAGGAAACAGCACATTTGTTACACAGCTCATTTGTAGCTGTCTGCAGAAAGGAAAGGGAGAGTGAGAGTCAGCCCACATGTTAGAGATAACAGCAGCATCAGCTATAAAAATTCTAGATGCACTAAAAGCAGATAGAGCCTGAAGTCCAGATAGTGTATATCCGTAAGTTTTTAGGAGAGGCACATCTGCAATCCTTTCACTGACATTTTCTAGAAGTTCACAAGGGTCAGGAAGAGATTCCTGAAGATTAAGAAGTAGCAGATTTGAATCGCACATTTTAAAGAGGGCAAAGAACAGGAAACTATAAACTAGCAAATGGAACATTGTTTGTAGAGAAACCTGGACACTGCTTAAGTGATTTGGCTAAAGAACACCTGGAAAGGTTCACTCTGATTAAGGAAAGGTAGAATGGTTTATAATTCATTATATTTTTTGAGGGCTTTAGAGATATTACTGCCATTGGAGTTCTTTATAGGTATGATGACTGCTGTGAATCAGACACATTCATTTGTATCATAATAATGGGAGTATGGTTAGTGTGAAGCAACAGCACATACTACAGCTTTTTGATGCTCCAGCAGAAGTTTCTGTGGAGGTGCCAGAAAGGTTAAACGCTAGACAGAGGCTGCTGTTTTCAGAGGTAGGAAAGATGTTAAAAACCAAAGGCTATTAGAATACCTTTTTTCTATGGATTTTTTTTTTTCATTCTCCTTTTTAAATTCTGTTTTCATGAACATTTGGGAATATTATATTAAATCATTTTTAAAGTAAGTATTTTATTCTTCCCTTGGTATTTTTTACAGCAACACAATGAATCCTAGTATCTTGCAGTCAGAGCAAAATTAATTTCAGTGGCAAAGTCCACTGACATGGCAATGCATCCTCTTCCAACCAGAACTGAGAATTTGGGGCAGGCAGGTGAATACATAGTGAACACACCTGTGCCCCATGCAGACCTTCTGCAAAGCCAGTTCTGCATTTGTTGTTGCTCTCAAGAGTGCGCGGTAAGATAAAGCTGCACTGGGAAAAGGCGTTTCTCCACCTGTCCTGCTTGCTGAGGTGAGGTTCTTCTGCCAGGCTTTGCCATCTCAGGCAGAGGTGATGTTTCAGTGGGACTCTCGTCTTACAGACTTTTCCCCTTCTCTCCTGAGAGTTGTTCTCCAGCCATATCTCATTCAAGTAATACTGCATTAGGCAGCTATCCCTTTCCACTCTTCTGTCAGGACATCGGTTTTGCTTCCTCCACCAACTGCAGCCTTTTGGAAACAGCGGAGGGAGAGGCAGGATGCTGCTGTGCAAAGCAGACCTGTCAGGGGAGGCTGCTCTTCTGGTGCATCACAGGTGCACACACAGTCAGGTTTTCTAGCCCTAAAAGGTACTGCGTTCAAGGAGCAAAGAGCAACTAGGATTTCTGGACACTTCGCACCTTCTAGCAGTCTGATTAAACAGGGCTGGCTGCCAATAAAGAAGGAAAACAATTTCCTCATTGAAATTTATTACCACTGTGTATTGGAACCTACTGGAAAATTACTTACTGCTCAGCATTGTCATTAACTCAGCAATAGATTTTCATAAGGTTTCCATTTGCACAGGCTAAGGGCCAAATTCATCCCAGATGTAACTTCATTAGTGCCAATACAGCTACACTGAGAATAAATTTGGCCCCATGATTTTAGGATCTCAGTGTGCGAGGACTCTTCTATAGTCCATGTCACTATTTGTGTCAAAACATTAAAAGGACAATCTCTTGGAGTCAGCTAACTGTTCTTCAGCAGAGATTTTATTTAAAACTAAACAGCTCAAGGTCAGGTACCTCTCCAGTGACCAGGAGCTCCACAGCCGAGAGCGCTTTTCCTGGTACAGTGTGAGCCAGGGACAGATGCGGCTGGGACGTAGCTGCGGGGAGGCTGTACAGCCCCATAGCTGTGTCCTCCCACCCCTCCCTCAGGACTAACGCATGGCTAAAGCCAACTCAGATTGTGTGGTAACTCACTATTTCTCAACTTCCTATGTGGTAACCGTACTTACAAAGAAGGGGTAGAGAGATCAAATAGGTGATCCTAAGAGGGATTAAGATGTGGAAATGATTTTGCAGCAGAAGTATCGTGAGGACAGTCAAGAATATGGAGCAGCAAATGTTCCCAGAATTCTCCTTATTGATAGTTTACTGTGTTAAATTTAAATAGCAAATCTTTCAGGCATTGTATAAATGGAAGAAAACCTGGTTTGTGTCCAAACTAGTGAGGCTTTTTAAAAGTACAGTGATGCCTCTGACACTGCACACTATTCTGAGTATCCTCAGGCTACCCAAGGTTTCATTCAGGTACTTGCCAATGAAAAGAGTGCTGTTAACTTTTTATGAAGAGTTACATTTCTGAAGCCAGAAACTCTGCACTCAGTACAGGCCTCTGTACACTCAGCACCCGGCGTTCCTTCTAATGAGAGCTCAAACAGCTTCTATAAAAATACCATTGATCAGGCTTTTCTATCCGTAGCTCAGACATGTCTTTCAACACCCTATTGTGCTTTGGTATTACCAGTGATGAGGATAATTTTATACTCGCCTTTAGTCAATGCTCACATTGACAAGCAAAGCCAGAAAGCACTTGCTCCATTTCTGTTCTGAGGCAGTTAAATGATCTCCACACAGTCTTTTAATTTCAATGTTACACTCGCATTAATGACGTTAGAGTTTTATGTGTATATCTGAACACAGAATCCAGCCCAGATTTTGATTTAATTTAATTTCACAATATTGGTCTGTCTTTCCTTTCCTTTTAAAAATTTGTTCTTTGCCAGAGTTTGTACCAAAAGAATACATGGGTTTTACCTGTTTCACAAAGGGTTACATTTCACTCTGCACACTCATTTTTGTGTTACTGCTCTGGGCCCCGGCTGAGTTTAAGTGCTTAAAGTTAAGCAAGTGCTTGAATGTTTTGTGAGGTGGGAGCCTCAGGCCTCACAGAACTACTGAAGAGACATATAAGGGTTGTTTCTCTTTTAAAGAAAGGTGAATGAGTGATGCTGAGGGTGTTTAGTGTCATGAAAGAGCTTAGGGCTTATTCCTGGGCAGGAACTTCTTGTGGTTAATTTTGAAGACTTTAAGTTATGGAGATAAAACCAAAAAATTATTTAAGAGGAGAAAATACATGTTTGGTTTGTTTGGTTTTTTTTTTCCTGTTCTTGTTTTAAGTCCGACATCTGAAGCTGGAAATTTCAGGCAGTTTCTGGAGTAGTTCAGAGGTAGCTCCTGTGCACCACCGTGGCTGGTGGTAGACTCATGATGCTGGGAGCTCTCTGTCGTAGGAGATTTTCCACATGCAGTTTACAAGCACGTCGGTAGCTCACCCTTGTCTTAGGAGCCTCAGCAGCCTTAGGAGCTGTGGAGACTTCCTACCTGCTGAGGGTTCTATGATCTGTTGCCACCTGGTCTCAGTCCCTTGTAGCCTTAAATTCTGATCAGACGTTTTCTGGATCAGACTATCCCTCTTCCAGCTTTGCAGCTTACAGGTTAAGGCAGGGAAAGGTACAGAGTGGGATGGGGCTAAGGGACACGACAGTCCCCTTCAGGTGGTGACACCTTTCTTGAGGTATCTCTTTTCTCTGGAGATAGAGCATAGATGGGACTGGTTCGTCCTGTGAAGGTTGCTTCTCCGTGTGCTGTGGCAGCGACATGTCCCTGGAGAGCAGGCTAGCGGGTTGGGGGCGGAGCGGGTGCCACGGCTTACTTTGCAAGGGAGAAAACCTTCAGCTTTTCTCATTTCTTTCTTTTCAGAATGACAGAGGTATCACACCCCAAGGAGGTGTTCATGGTGTTTCTTTCTCATGAGTGTTAGCACTGGATGGCATCTGCATTGGCCCCAGTAACCGCTTTCCCCCTCTCCTACACACTATGGTAAGACAGCATCTTAGAGGGCGTTTCTGGCTGTCCTCGCATTCTGCGTCAGAGATGTTTTAGTTATGTCACATATGATCCATGATTTATCTTTTTTTTGCCTCTATCCTCTGTCTTCTCCCTTTTTCTGATGGTTTATTTTATTTTACCTTTTGTGTTTTTCTCAAATGGCCCTGCTTTAAATGTTAAGAGGCTGTTTTCATATTAGTTTGTTTGTATTTTCAACATATGTTTATTTTGCTGCAGAACGCTCCAAATGACCTGGCAAAAGAAGTGGCAGCTTTTATAAATAAAGCCATTACTGTAACTATTCTGATTTTTAACTTAGAGTGTATTTTATGTGACTCGAGAGATGCAAACAGAAAAAATTCCAGGCCACACTTAATCAAATAAGTATTACTTTGTTTAACTGTATTATCAGCAAGAAAGTCTGGCCTTGGCTCACTGCCAGCTGACTTTTATATTTAACACCAGAGGCTTTCAAAATTTCAGCCTGCTTTTTTCAGGTAACTACACTCAGATATCCTGGCTTGCATTAAGAATGCAGTAAGACATTCTTTTTTCCTTTTGAACTTAGGTGATTTTAATTACAGGAGGTTTTACTGAGAAGATAGCTCCTTTATGATTTGGATCCAGATTGCTGATGGTAACTTCCATGACTTCTATAAAATACTTCCCTCTCCCTACATCTTTTACCTAGTGCGGCTCTCGCCTCCCACCTCAGGCTGTTCTGGTGCAGCAAACACTCTCTGCAGTGACATGTTGCCAGTGCATTTCCCCCTCTGTCCAAAGCACACTGGATGCAGCCCTATTTTTGCAACGGAGTTCAATGAGTGAAGAACTAATTGAGCTTCTAAGTTTATGAGTTTATAATGGAACAAAATTCCTTTTGGACTCTTATTCCAGCATTCTCTTGCTAGTCCTGGAAAAAAGTGCAATGATACAGCAGCGGGTATTATGCACACTGCAATTCATTTCATAGAATCATAGAATCGTTAAGGTTGGAAAAGACCCTTAAGATTATCATGTCCAACCATTAACCTATCACTGCCAAGTCCACCACTAAACCATGTCCTCAAGCACCACGTCTACCCGTCTTTTAAATACCTCCAGGGATGGAGACTCAACCGCTTCCCTGGGCAGCCTCTTCCAATGCTTGACAACCCTTTCAGTGAAGAAGTTTTTCCTAATATCCAACCTAAACCTCCCCTGGCGCAGCTTGAGGCCGTTTCCTCTCATCCTATCACTCGTTACTTGGGAGAAGAGACCGACCCTCACCTGGCTACAGCCTCCTTTCAGGTAGTTGTAGAGAGCAATAAGGTCTCCCCTCAGCCTCCTTTTCTCCAAACTAAACAACCCCAGTTCCCTCAGCAGCTCCTCATAAAACTTGTTCTCTAGACCCTTCACCAGCTTCGTTGCCCTTCTTTGGACACGCTCCAGCACCTCGATGTCCTTCTTGTAGTGAGGGGCCCAAAACTGAACACAGTACTCGAGGTGCGGCCTTGCCAGTGCCGAGTACAGGGGCATGATCACCTCCCTGGTCCTGCTGGCCACGCTATTCCTGATACAAGCCAGGATGCCATTGGCCCTCGGCCACCTGGGCACACTGCTGGCTCATGTTCAGGCAGCTGTCAACCAACACCCCCAGCTCCTTTTCCACCAGGCAGCTCTCCAGCCACTCCTCCCCCAGCCTGTAGCGTTGCATGGGGTTGTTGTGACCCAAGTGCAGGACCTGGCACTGACCCTTGTTGAATCTCATACATACAAGAAAAATGTGGCCCCCACTGAAAGCTATACAATTACATGCCACCTGTAGAAGAAAAGATGGAAATTGTGGTAGTTTCACACATGATCTCACAAAATTGCAGGTTTTGGGATAGAAGAGTATTGGGTTTTATGTTAAATTTTGTGCATAGCCTATTTTTATTTGTTCTGTTTTGGCTTATTTGTCTAAGAAGGATTTTTGTTGCCTAGACCTTTTGTAGTAATTTGTGTGAGACATTTCAGGAGGGAAAAAATGAGGTGGTGGCCGTTACACTTTTTCTTTTGGGACTCTTCTATAAAAAGCCACAATGCTTAAAGTGAGCTTAATTATGGCTATTCTGAGACAGCTGAGCACAGTTTTCTGCTCAGTGAGGGACAGCTGGCCACATCTGAGACTTTCTTAAGAGCAGGGCCCAAATAAAGTCACTTATTGAACTAGAAATAGAGCTGGGATTGTTCTGCAAACAGCCAAGGAAACTATAGATGCTGGTAAGCCAGTGGGAACATTATCAGGGACAGTATGCCAGGCTAGCTCCAACCCCATAAATTATTTTACAGTGGCAGAAGGTCTGTGGGAGTGTTTATATTTGCTGTCTGACATCCCTCTATTTCATTTTTATGATGTGTGATAGATGGCATGTTTTTATTAAGCAGAGACCTTTCAGGACAGCTTCCTTCTAGATAAGGAATCGGTAAGCCAGAGAGCAGTGGCTGTCCCTTGTGAGCTGCAGCCAGGAGGGCTTGGGCTGAAAGACTCCAGCATGTATTTTCAAGGACTGATTGAAATTTGTTGATACAGAGGAAAATGAGGATTTTGGAGGAAATAGCAGGGCTCTGTAGTCCTTAGGCAACATCTGAGCAATCAGACTTGAAAACGTTCCTGCATCCAGAGTGATAAGTTTCTTACCAGTGTGAGCCATGGATGTATGTCCTCTTTTTCCCGCCACACACCATGTTTTTTGCAAGAAGGAAAACCGAAGCCCATGTTGGGGCATGCCAGCCAATTCCACAGTCAGGGATCAATATCCCCCACACATGCATCTCTCCTGGTCTAACCTTGGATCATACAATAGCTACCAAAACCAAGCTCTTCTCATGCTGCCAGTAGGCTTCCTATGTCAAAGAGCCATTCACAGACTTGGCAGTGCTTTGGCCCAGCTGGGAGCAAGGTCTGTCCGAGCAGCCCCGTGGTCCCAGTAGCCCATGCTCTTGAGCCCAACTGGGTCTTCTTGTTCCCCAGCCTCCCACAGGGTCCCCAAAGCATAATGCTGTCATGAAAGGCTACAGGTCTTTTTACAGGCCTTTGTAAATCAGCTATAAAGTTGTTTACAGAAGATGTTTATCATATTTTAAATAATAAAAAGAATCACTAATTTCTTGAAGAAAAAAATGAAATCCAAATTTTTTACCTGCTAAAACATGAATATGTTCATTTATGTGCCCAATCTATGCAGTGGCATGTTGTAGGGGAAAAAAAAATAGAATGGAAAGCTCTGAATTGCTTTACAAGAGAAACATCCAATAAAGAGCTCAGTTATTGAAACAACACATTCTTTTGGAAATGTAGTAATTAGATGACCAAACTATATTAGATAAGCAATAAGGTTTCAAGAAAAAATGTAACTACATAGGAAATTACAGTTTCTCTTTTATAGTCACTCTATATGCTGAGGATTCATAGCTTATTCTGTAAGACATGAATCAATAAATGACAGGCTTTAAGATAGGTTTTTAATTAATGTTTTGTACTTAAACACAAAATAACATGAACATTGAATTTTTTAGGTTTACAAGGATGCTATTACGACTGGCAGATGTGAAATTTAACACAGACAAACCACCTCCTGCAAAGATTGCATTTCATTTTATGGCATTCACCTGATAGTTTGCAATCCTCGGTTTAGGTTTCTTTCAGCAGTGTTAAAAATCCAGCTCCTGAGCCTGAGTGCCCAAAAAACCCACGCTTGTAAAATCACACCCGTGATCTCTCAGAGCTCATTTCCCACTCCCTCACTGTAAACCCTTAGGGTTTGAAAATGAAACAACTCTCAAGCCTTAAAAGTGAAATTCACTTCACCTGCATGAAATCATAGTAATCAAGTTTTTTATGGGTGAAGTATGGCAAGGGAGAGGGAGGAAAACCTTACACTATAAAAGTGTGGGGTCAAGTCAGGGGGTCCTACACAGTCCTTCTCCCTTCTTCCCTCTCTTGCAGCTGCTCCCTTTTCTGGCCCATTGACAGTATCGGCAGCTGCAGTTCTTCAACAAGCACGAAAAGCCGGGGCTCTGGGGCTGCAGCCAGCCTACAACCAGGAGCTCCTTCTCCAGCCCACTGTGGCCTCTCCTGTAGTCTTTCCTGCGCAGCTGTCCCCCTGGGGTCCCATCTATTCGTCCTTACCTTGAGACTTGCTTGGTATTACCTGCCTGATTAATTGAACCATTTAGGTCCTAATACAGAGCTCCCAAAGGTAGCAAGAGCTTTGCCAATGAATTTGAGGTTTAAACTGAAGGTGGGTCCCTTAAAACAAGCAGGATGACATGAAGTGGCAAAATGGCAGTGACTGTGGAAAATCTGGGACTGGTGCTTGACAAAATTGTTGGGATTCACCAGCAAACCCAGATTGTCTAAAGCAGCCTCCAATAAACCGCATTAACACAGACCTCCTACAGCGGCAGGGGAAAAACTAGACATTAACAGTACGTATGCGAGAGGTGCTATCGGAAGTAACTCAAATAAGTAGAGGTTGGTCTATGGGTATAAAAATTCCATGTCTTTCTAGGAAAGTGTCATTATATGAAGCTGACAGTTGCCATTGCCACAAGGGGCATTGCAAACCCTGTAATTAAAATCCAGAGATACTTTTTATCTATCTGCAAATGCCTGGCTTTCAAATAAGATATGAACTTCTGAGAGCTGTCAGAAGTACAAATGCGCTCTCTGCTACAGGACAGAAATTGCAGCAAAGCCAAGCAAGAAACCTAGATTTTGTGTGCATGAATCTGATTTTAGAACACTGCCTAGATGAGACAGTGTTAGATAAAATTTGCAAAGGCTACAACTGATGGTGAAACCCTGCAGAAAGAAATTCAGACTATTAGGATGGGAAGGACTGTACTGGATTGTCAGTCTAGTTTAGCAGGATGGTGGCTCCTGAATTGTTGTAGAAAACTGTGCTATGAAGAATATGTGAATGTAATCAGGGGATAAAACAAGCTAGAAATGATGTTTTCTAATAGCCTCAGATGAACAGTGACATTAGGGAAGCAGTATTAAACATATGGCAAAATTCAGGCCAAATTAAGCAACAATGTTCATGATGTGGTACAGGAAAATTGGCTCCTGGGAACAAAGTAACTGTAGATTTGTGTATGTTGGCTGGAAAAAGGTCTCTTAAACGTTTCCTAGACTATTATTCTTGCTTCTCTGAGGTGGCCTTGCCTGAAGAAACTACAGGTGATTGTGCATACCCAGTTTGGTTTTGCTACACGTTTTACTTGACCTGGAAGTATTTGAAAGCAGCTATAGGGCACAGGACATGATTTTAAGTGCTTCGTAAAGAAACAGGCTTTTAGATACATCTTCTCATTTCCATGGCCACCATATGACAGGTTCTTGGGGGAATTATGTCTGAATTATAAAACGTCCATGAAAATAGTTCTTGAGTCAGGCACCGATCTTTGTTTAGCCCTTTGAAGATACAGAAAAGCGTGAAAGCCGGTTCCGTGGATGCTGCCATGGGAGAGCTGTTTCCCTCTAATCACCAGCATTGTCTTTTAGAAGTTTTGATCTGGGCAATGCATTTCCCAGGCCAGGAACTGGTATTGCTGGTGGTCCTTCTGGTTGTGCAAGGGGGTCATGGCTGAAAGATCAGGAGGACAGTGTCATCTCTAAAGCCACAACTATTTAACGTGCTCACCCTGGCACTGCCCAGGGTTAACAGCTGAGACTGACATAGCGGTATTTCAAGATGTGTGCTTTGCTAGTGCACACTCATACTGACTTTTAACTGATATCCTGGGAAAACTACCAAATGAAACAATGCTTTTAAGTTCTCAGGGGACTAATATCAAGTGTTGGATTTAGATTTTAGTTTTCTGAATTTACATCTTTTTTTCCACGTCTTGTTTCCTTCCGTCTTTTTTAACACTTATACCCTGTAACAAAAACCCCAGTGCCCAAGTTTCAGTTCCACACAGGGTTAGCAGCTAACCTGGACGCTTATATGACCTGCAGTAATTTGGAGAACTGTTGGTGTATTTCCAGTAACTAAAGAGTACCTTGCAGAATTCCGCAACTGATGGTGCTTATCATCAATTTACATTACAGATTTAAGTAAGAAGTTAAGAGTATCAGAGAGGAATTAACTGAAACATTTTGCACCTAAATTATATACTTTAACAAGCAAAATAGAAATATAGCTATCTGTGAAAGTAAAGGAGATGTTGCAGATAATTTGTGAAAATAGCTTGCATGCTAAAAAATCAATAGTCAATAGCTTTTTTCTATTTTATGTTATGAATAAGGTTTGAACTAAAGTTTTCCCACCTGCAGGCTATGAAAGAAATGACTTATGAAACGAGAGTACTGCTGCCTACTCCAGACATTACAAGTGTCCTCAGTACCAATTACTCAGTCTTAGACCAAAGGCTCAGCGGTTACACATTTCTCAGTTCTTCCCTGACAATAATGTTGCAGAGAGAGTGCAGGGGACCTGCCTCATGACTGCGCTGTTCTCGTCACCTGTACCTTATTAGAGGAAAAAGGCTCCAGCACTAAATGCCAATATTTTAAGGAATGTAACAGACCTTTGCATCCACGGGAGTATTTCCTGCTCTGCTCTCTCTGATACAGCCTGTGGTTCAGAGAGAGTCCTGGGTAAAGACTGCATTTGTAATATTTTCTAGCTGTATTCCCAGTGTAGAAACTTCGACATCTAGCCTCCAACCTAGCTGGAGCAGTTGATGGTCAGTCCATATATCAATTCTTAGATCTTTTCACAGATGAAGTTTCGGGTGGTTGGGTTTTTAGTTATGGTAGGCTAGGCTTTTTTATGATTTTTATTTATTACACTTCCATCTCAAAGCCATTGCTGTTTTCCCAGTAACTTGTTTTCTGCTTAGTCTTGCGGCATACTTGGGAAATTAAGAGAAAGATATTATAACACTGTTGGCCCCAAATACGGTGGTCTCATTTTCAAGTATCTTCATAAGAACACACCCACTCTGGTGGCTGCTGGTATCTCCAGAGGACAGCAACATGCCAATAATCACACACTATAGTGTTTTTCACTGCAGAGCCGTATTGAAGGTTTTAAACCCTGGGCAGGGTGCCTGCGTGGCCCTGCACCCCTTTCCTTGCCCCACCTGGCACCCTTCACCCCAGGCAGTCCCTTGTATGCACCGCGTGCTGGTCGCGGTGCAGAGCACGGGTGCCGATGCATCCTTACCTCGACGCACAGCCAAAGGGGTGAGGCGGGCACCCTCGGCAGCACTGCTGTGCATCTGTCCATGGGGGCATGCAGGGCTGCAACCTGTCCCAGCAGGTCTGCCTAGCTGTCCTGACTGCTCAGGGCTCTCTTGAACACAGACTCTGTATAGGGGTGTCTGAATGCCTTCAAATAGCTCGTCTGCTTTTCAGGAACAACTTTTTTTTTCCAAGTAGTGCTTTTGCAAGATTAAATAAGCATGAAATAGGCATTTATATGATCCCTATCTATAAAAGATGTTATCTGCCTGCTGAGCTTCCCTCCCCTGTTTGCTAATGGGAGTCAAGTCCTTCAATTCATGGTGCTAAATTTACTGTAATTAATTATATCTCTGTTCCAGTGCTGTCTTCATAATGGGTAGTAATTGTATGCTCTGTATAGACAGATGTTCTTACAGTACTGTCACAGGCGTGCCTGGGCTGGGGTATGCATAAGCTCACAGAGGTGACTGAAGACTGAAGTTTCAGCTTTATATTGCAGCAAGGAATCAGACCACTACCATTTATTTCTTTTTTTCGGAACTTCATTTCTTTGACTGTAGATTAGGGGCCTCAAACCTGACTTCTTGACAGCTGGTGGTAAAAAGTACTACACAGAACTAGGTGTTCATCTAATTAACATGGTGTATGACATCTGACTTATTGAAATCTACTGGTGAAAAGTATTACACAAAACTAGACGCTCATATAATTAACATTGCTTATTCAACTTGTACAAATAAAAATAACTATTTGTATTCTATGGCTTACAATGGTTGCCACCCTGGTAGAACTTTAGTGTTATAAAAAAAAACCACTGCAAATATATTTAAAGGGTTTTTTCCCTTAACCTGAACCATACTTGATGAAATGGAAGGATTTCTGGGCTGAATCTTGTATACCACAGAGAAGTCTGGAAAGCAGTTGTTAACATTTTACAACTGAGTTATGAGCTCTTGAAAATATGAGCTTTCCCTCAAGTTTGGCAGGAGAGCATACCCTCTTACTAATCTGGCTTGCAGGTGATGCTGGGTTTATTAAGCTCAAACACTGTATTTTTTTAAAACTTTTGAGTGGTGCAATGCCTGTGTCTGTTGCCCTGTAGCTATACTTCTCAAGAGTTATTTATTCACAAAGATTTCTTTTTCAGTTTTGAATGTAACTTACACTTTTAAACTTGCTAAAAGTAGAATTTCAACATGGTCTTTAGGGGAGAAAATAACATCTTAAAGGAGCTCTGTGTGAGACTTACTTACAAGTTTAAATTTGTTTAGCCTCTCAAGGGATGCTGCAGCAGGCTTGTATATTTGCCAAATATATTTCTACATGAAAGGCTACTGTTGCATCTTTTCTCTCCTCATGTTCTGGGGAGACTGGGCGTGAGCCTGCTGCAGTATGGAAACTGAACATTTTGGATATGGTATTGTCCAACATCTAATGAAATTTTCAACCTGTCCCTATGGACACAACTTAAGTTGTTCAGATACACATTTTCTTGTTGGCCAAGAGTCGTTAGCAAGGAGTAAATAACAAAGCTCCTCCTTTGGAAAGCGTGTAATCTGTGGAGGGCTTCAGAGAGATCAAAAATGGGATTTTTCCAAGTCTCGTATCAAAACATTTGGGAGATACTTGGATTAAAAATGTGCTTAAGTGATGTAGGCACCAAGGAACCAGGCCAGAGTGAAGATGAAGTCTCTAAGTCTCCAAAAGTGATTCATGCAGCATTCTAGCTGTACTTCAGAGCCCTGCGGCCCCTCTAGCAGGCTTATGAGTGAAAGCTAGAGAAAATGGTGAAACAAACAGTGAAGAGACAGCAGTGAAATGTAACACATTAATGAAATTAATGAAAAGTAACATAATATTATATATTTCTTTTTGAAGAAGTATGGAGGTTGGCTAATTTTTCTTGGTATTCATATGGCATTGCTTAACTCAAAGGATGATGTGCGAGTGGGACACACTCTCAAGAATACACTACAAAATTTTTGTTTCTGTCTACCCTGTCAGGACCTTTTCTCCTCACATTACTGTTCTATTTTGCTGCAGTTTTTGTTTTATTTGGGAATTTTGGCTCATTTCAATAAGCTGTTTGAGCTCTATGGCAACTGGAGAGGTAGTGAAATGATGAATTCACAAGAAAATCAGGTAATCAAGAGAGAGCAATTTTAAGTCAAGCTGCTTAGCAATCTCTGCAGAGCATGTTTTAACCTTACTTAACATTTAACAAGAGCTTCATTTACGTAAAAATGATTCAATTAAGGTGCCAGAGCTCCTAATAAAAACCCCTGAGGCTTCCTGCAAGTCTTGCAGCAAAATCAAAGAATATTAATTTCAACTTTCTCAGTCTTTCTAAGGGAAACATTTTGGACTCTTTAGGAAAAATTGAAAACTTATTTAGAAGAAAATACCTCACTTCGTTAAAAACAGTTGCTATCAAATTTTTATGTTTCCTTTGAAAATATAGACATTTCCATTAAAAATGTGTAAAGTAAAAGCGCAATTTATCCAGTTTTCTGCAAGTCCATCTAGAAGAAAATCCGACGTACTCAATAAAGCCACTGTATTTCTTTAATCTTTTCCTAAATTGAATGAAACATCCAAGATTAAACACACATACCCAGAAATCGTGAGTATTTATATAGAGGCACATAAATGAAGGAGAGGTGAGAGGGCACAGAGGACTCCATGGTGGAGGTGGTTCAAACGCAGAGTGAGCTGCTCTGGTGAGGACCCCAGTGCCTGCCCACGCCACACCATCAGGTGTGCTTAGCATCCTGGGAGATGATTGGCATTACCAGTTCTACTCCATGAGGACAGACTGCCATTTAGATAGGCCTGCACAACAGACTCCGATAGAGAAATGAAAAAGTAAAACAGATTTTGGACAGTAGAATATAAAGTATAAAAGTTCTAAGTAGATAGAGCATTGTGCATATTTTCCCTGCGTCAAACTGGAATAAGGCATATTTACGAACACTTGCATCTTTTTCTTTTGATGCAACCTTTCACAAGCTCCTTAGGGCACAGAATGTCTTTAATTTCCCCTCGTAAGACTTCAATGATAGTGTTAAACAGCAAATAACCTTAAATAACTACACATATATTGGCAGATAATTAAGTACGGATCTGCTTTTTAAAATAGTACGTAATTTCTCTATGACCTGTTCTATTTTAGAAACCATTATGGATAGGGCTATTTTTCTAACAATGAGCTTACTCCAAGATACGATTATACTAACAAAACGTACGTGCCAAAAGTACATGTACAGATTAATTATGTTGAAAAAGCCCAATAACAGCATACTGATCACGTAGTTCTCAATCTCAAAATAGCCTTGTAGCCCTTTTTTCATACCCCCTCTAAATATTTCAGGGAAACAAAGCTATGAAGGCAGATAAACTTGGAGGGTGGGGCGAAAGGGTGAAGATGCCTGACTCTCTGAAACATACTGTACTAACCTCAAAGACATAATGTAAGTAATTTGTGCAGTGATGTGGGGTTTTTTTATTATTTTTAAGCTGGATTGCTGCATTTCCCTGCCTTTCTACAGCTTATTTTGTACTAACAAAATAGTTTTGTGATCCCATTATGCAGGTCCATCACTATCACAGTGAAACATACTCCAAAACTAAAAGAAGTAGGAAAGGAAATTAGTTTGAAGTGATTTTCTGTGAAAAGCTAATGTTCAACAAAAGAAGATGATTTACATTTTTTTCCCAACATCCCTAGAAGGACAGTATTTCATAAAAAAGGAGCTGTTAATTTCAGGCAAATGTCAAGGTGCATCTAAGGACCAAAATAAATATTCTCTGTCTTGGCAAAAACCCCTGAGGGCAGCTGACTCCCTTCTGTACAGTTCAGGCGGTGGTAGCCGTAAGGCTACCCCTGGGCACTGCATCAATGGCCACTGGCTGCATTATCCTGCAATACAATTACGATGATTAAACTTTTTTCCCTGTCAATTAGAGGCAGAGAAAAGCAGGCTCTAAGCAGCTGGAAATTTCATTTAATCCCATTAAGTGAAGCTCCCTCCTTTAGTCAAAAACAATCACATCCCAAGTGGGATTTTATGATGCAAAGCATCTCAAAGCTTGTTTGTGGATTTTTTCCCCAATCCCTTGCCACAAAACAAAGCCGAAGATCCATGCAGAGAGGCAGGCAAGGCAGTGGCTGCCCAGCCAGCTGGACAGGAGGCACCGCAGGAAGTCCAGTAAATGCTTCTAAAGTGAGTTAAGGTACGTTCCTGAAACACTAATCTCCCTCTTTCATTCAGAAATCCTCACAGGATAAACTTTGCTGACTTGAGGAGGGAAAAAAGGAAAACCTTTTCTTCCTGTAAATACTTAAGCAGAAGGGAAATTTCACAGGGGAAAATGATCGTCATAAAGGTCATAAATCTTAAAGAAGCTTAGTAATACAAAGCGTCTGGAGTTAAAGAATCTTTTAATGTCACCTTAGAGAAACTAGAGGTCCCAATCCTCAGCCTTCCTGCTCTTCAAGCTACCTTCCCTCTGACATTGAGAGAAAAATGTGAGAATTATTACCTGCTTGTATCATTGCAAAGAAAAACTACCCCATGACGTTCACATGTCTGGCCACACAAGCACAAAACAGTCCTGTAAGTGGTCCCTGAGTGCGTATAAATCCTGCGAGCCCATGTTCTATCAGCACAGGCTATACATTTCGTATCTTTCCAGACACCTCTGTTCTCACTATTGGCTGGTGGATGGTATAAACCACCCTCTCCATTTTCAACAGGATTTTTTTTTTTAATGGTCTGGCAAATAATGGTGATTGGTTTAAAAGTTAGAAATTAAGTTGGAAATAGCATAAGTGAGTGAAATGAACTTAAAACTTAGTTTGGGTTGCTGTTCTTCCCTCCCTTCCACCCACTTCAGTCATCAGAAGCTTTGCATTGGGACTGAATTACCTAGAAGTATATTCCTGGTCCTGCCAAGACGTCCAGACTGGATAAGGATGACCAGTGTCTTTTTCACCTTGTGGAATGGCAGAATTTGCCACTGCCTGCAAGGTCTCCTTGACAAGAATAGAAAGGACAGGAGCACCAGCTGTAAAGCCTCCTTTTACACTGAAGTGTCGTCAGTCTGAGTACTGGGGAAAAAATCAAGTGAGTTAGGCTCAAATCTTTCCCAAATGCCAAGTCCCATTCCTCTGATAGGCCCCGGACTGGAAAGATTCATACATACATATTCATAGAAAATTATTAAAAGATTCCTCTAAAGCTGTTCATAAAGTGAGAGATCCCGGGCCTTTAGATGATGTTGAAGGAAATACTTCTCATGCAGTTGAGGTCTGCCAGTAAGAGCAAAAAACAGTTTAAATTTTCAGAAGTGATGGACGCTGCTGCAGTTGAATGTCATAGATCTTACAGGCTGCAAAAGGCAATTATAAGGTCTCTCTTGTATTATCAAGGTGCCTAGGGACCCCCAGACAAAGCATTCCTATTTGTTGTAGTAGATATTTTGCAGACAACAGTCTTACTGCTAGGGCATTCTCAGCTCTGAGAGGAGAAAGTTCTTCCTTTGTGTTGATCTGATGTGCTCCAGCTAGATTTGCACTCATGTCTATGAAACAGTGCTTCTGCTGCAGCAGAGAGGGCTGAGGACACTCAGGCTGCCTCTCCAGTCTTTCCTTCCAGAGACAAGAGCTGATACTGGCTTCTACAAGCAACACGGTAATTCCATACATCTGGAAGTGGAAGAAGCAAACTCATACCTTTGTGTCGCATCGTATCTGTGGAAATGGTGTCTGTGGAGGAGAGTCTGTTCTGCTCCTGACTTGCTCCAAATAACAGAGCAGATGATTCTCTGTTGAAATTAAAGATACATTAGATACAGTTCAAAGGTCTGTCCAAGGTCTGGTTCTAGTATTTTTTTTTTAATAATTTGTATGCTTGAAAGGAAAGTAGGCTTATTAAATTCACAGATGACACCAGGTATATGAGAGTTGCTGGGTTCTGAATTTTAAAACACCGATACACCTTCCTGGTGCTTCAGGGTGTGCACTGCCCCTCAGACCTCCCCAGCTCCTTTAGGGATGCTCTGGCTTTCACTTCTGTCACAGCCACATCCAAGTCGTGGCTCTATGCTGCCAAAGGTGACACTGAAGAATGGGGCAGGAAAGCAGCTGCAGGTTTTTCTATGTTTCAACCTCAAAACCCATGTTCCCTATTAAAATAAAAAGGAAATACAAGAGCAGGCAATATATCACGTTTTTAATAAGGCATATGAGATTTGAGGCTTAAACATGGGAAATCCCACATTATAAAGGATGTCTGGCAACGCCAGTTACTCTGAGAAAAATGTGGATGATCTGGAAGGGGTCCAAAGGAGGGCAGTAAGAATGATTAGCTGTCTCGAAAGACTGACAGCTGAAAGAAGAGATGACTGAGGAGGGAGACAGCAATAAGCTTCAAACATGTAAAAAGTTGCTGCTGCAAAGAGGAGGGAGGTAATCTGTTTGCCATGTTCATGTTGGATAGGACAAAAAATAAGAGGCTTATATGTCACTGAGGAAGATTTAGGTTAGATGTTAGAAAGTGTTTCTGAACAGGCGGGGCAGTGAAGCATTGAAATCCGATTGCCTGGGGAGTGAATTGGGACGGACGGTCCTGATCACCGATCACTGGGGGTGGCTGAGAATGGGCTGTAGAGACTGAGTGTAGCCTAAGGCAGAAGAATGGTGAGAGCAAGCTCACAGAGTCCTTCCCAGTACTGGAAGTCTTCCCAGTACTGTTTATAAGTCTATCAACAGCACAGAAAGAGGTAATCAGCTGAGTGGCCATTTTGAAGTATTGGCCTGAAAAATTCATTAGCTCTTCAGGCAACAGGAAAGTTCCCATAGCGTGTCTTGGAAAGTACGAAGCTTACCTTTAATACTCAGTGTTACTTTCTTTGAAACATTCTCAGTTAGGGAATAGTCTGCACGAAATAAATTACTACATTCAAGTCAAAGTTAAAGACCAAATTTTGTCTTTTATTGTGTGCCTTTCTTTACAGATCGGCATCATCTACAGGAACAGGGAGCGCAGCACTGTGCCTTATAACATGGTAAGGAACCGAGGGAGCTTGGTATTTTTTATTGCAATGTTGACAATGATATTTTTCTTTAGGTAGTGCCTTATCCCTGAATCCTTTGTCATGCATCTGCCCAAGAAAAATAGGTTTTATGTTAAATGGATAGGTGTGATAACTAACGTTCAGACTACATAAAATACATATATATATATATATACACATCAATTATATATTTATTCTGCTTCTGCAATATCCATGACATTCATATTCTATTTGCTCCATCCAGTTACTGGCGATATTTAAATTTATACAGGTAAATTTTCTTCGGTCTTTGTAGGGTTAGAACTTCCATTTGCATGGAAAACCTTGGGACTCCGTACGGAGGTTCTAGGCCCAATTTACCAAGAGTGCATGACTCTAAGATTGAAAACCACCAGACTATAAGAATAATATACATTACTCAAGGAAGAACTGTCATGACTGTGGTTAACTTATCATTTTAATTATACTGCATGATGAAACAGCTGTATTAAATAACTTCACTAATGACTAAACCTTACAGTACAAGCTGTGGTATGATTTTCTTTAAGATACTAATTTTATCTGAAGACTTGATTTTTTTTCTGACATGGATAATGTTTCTGCACTGACATCTTCATAGTGCAAAATTAATTACATCTGGGCAATCAGAGGTGAGTTTCTGAATTCCTTTGTAATTTATTGTATTCCCTTTTTAATATTTGAAGGTACCATGAAAAATTATTTAAATTTCTCACTCTTTCACTGTTTTGTTTCCTTTTGAAGCAATACACATTTTTCCAGGACCTAATAAAGGAGAAACTGTTCATAAAAGATTATTTTTATGGTTTTCCATTTTCTGTATTCAGTCATATAAAGGTGATATCATTACCCTGTGGGGATTGTGTTTTTTGTTTGCAGTGGAACCCCAGAGACAGTATAAGGATGCATTTACATAGCCATTGCCCTCAGAAATGTCATATTATCAAGTTTAACTTACTGAGCAATAAATTCTTACCAGCTCTCAAATCCAAAAGGAGCAGCATGGGAATTACTCTTTATATTACATCTTTAAATGAGCATTTCTTATATTTTCTAGGTGATAGAAAAATTACAGTAAAGTAGGGAGGGAGGAAAGGGGAATAAGCAATAATCTGAGTGATGGTGGGAAAATTTGAAAAGGTCATTTCTTGTTTCTGGCCTGTGAGCCTTGGGGCACATTTTTCTCTGTTTCACTGCCCAACTTTTAGTGCTTTTGAGATGAGGCAAAGACTCATCCACCTTCATGATGCAGTTCTGTTTCTGAGTGAAGATAGGACCAAAACCAAAATGGAATAGGAACAAATACTGTGGGAAGACACTTTCAGCCAAGTCCTCTGGACTTCCTCCTTCAATTCTCTTTTCTGACACCAGATTCTTCTTCTGACACCAGATGCTTGAGGAAAAGGAACAGTTTGGATCAGCTTCCTCACCCTGTCCTCAACTACTAGTTCAACTTTGACTTATGCCTGTTTTTACCTCCATAACAGGTTTTATGCATAGCCCAAATGAAATTGCTCTTTTAGCTTTGATTGTTCATGCACATAATCTGTCATTTAGGCAGCCTGTCCCCCTCTTCTTAGTCAGTGTGGCCTAGGAACTTAAAAAGGTATTGCTTTTGATGGCATATGTGAACCCCAAATTAAAGGTATTAATATGGTCCTGTCACTGCCCAGTTCTGGGGTCATTACATTTAAAATTGTAAACAAAAGCCTAGAAATATTCAAATATACTCTACTGTTAAACTATGCGTTCTACATCCTAATCATCCATCATATGTAAATACTTGTAACTACAAGCTGCAGATTCCCGTTGCAGCAACAGGCAAATCTGCAGCCTGGCCAGTGGGTGGCAAACATGTTTAACTGGAAATCTGATCTGCCCCTGCTATGTGGCCCCTGCTCTACAATATTTTAGATATCGCTTTCAGCATGTCACTCCCACCAGAGGCCCTGCTATGAAGCTCCAGCGGCTGTACTGCTCAGAAAGGCAGCTCTAATCCACTCGTTTGTGGTCCTGGTCCAAGACCTCACTCCTTCCACTCTCAGTAGAGGCCCCAAGATCAATGCAGTCCATCATCATGACAAACACACTGGCTCCAGATGCATAATGCCATATATATCCCTAGGAGGAAGCTCTAAAAAACCGGCAGCAGCGAAAACAGATCAAGCCTCTGAGATGCCGGCACGCCAGAATCCCGTACATGAACCAGCTGATGGTGGTGAAGGATGTCCTCAGTGCTCCTCCTCTCCATCCTACCTGCCTGGGAGGAGGAGACTGAAACCAGCTCCTTCACCCCCTTCTTCACCTCCAGATAGATGCCCCTCTGACAAAGTCAGTGTGGGAGGGGAAGTGGCAAATAACCACATTAACAGGATTTCTACAGTTTGACAATTGCATTGGGTATCTTCCCACTCTTTATAACATTTCTCCTTGCTTCTTTCATTTGCTTAGTATATGAAAACAGCAAAAGCTAAAGGACTCTCTTCCCACAGAATAAAAATACAGGATGCTGGAAAAGGAAGTCTAAAAGTTTCCTGAAACTCTGGGGAAAAAAAAAATAAAAAGAAAATACAACTTTTCCATCATTCAAAAGAAGTAGATACTTAGCATTTCTTATTTCTTAATGTTCTGATATATTAAAAAGCCAGTCATCTCCAGTCTAAAATAAAAATGGTTTAAGAGCTAGGTACTGTCCTTGGCCAACTGCATCAGGTGACAGTGCACCACCACCATCTACTGATCAACTGGCTGTACTACCAACAGAGGCCCCCACTCAGACCGATTTGGATTTGCAGAGATTTTAATTCACACATTAAACTTCTTGTACTGAGCCAGAGTTTGTCACACGTTGTATATGCCTGAAAAGGCAAGCAAGGACAGCTAAATGCAAAAGTCTAGAAGAATCTTGAGACCGAAAAATTTTGGGGAGCAACTATTTAGGTTTTTTGGATAATGTTGAGCTACTGCTGGAAAAACTACAGATACACGTTATTCGAACAGGATTTTGCTTTGACTTACAAATCATGAAAAACTGATGACAGTAGGGTAGGCAACACTGATTAATGTTGCACTGAAAGGATTAAAAACTGCTTTCCCTTCTTGCACTTTTACTCGTGCTCATGAAAATCATCAGAAATATTGTGTAAATGATCTTTGACAGCTCTTCCAAGATATTCAGCTATCTACATCCATTTAAAGAGCTCAGTAATGTACTGCATTATGCTGCATAGGACACACACTTGGTTCTTCGTGCTAAGCTCAGAGCACGTTTGTTAGGAGGAGCTAAGCTGTCGCTTCTCAGTATGTCTTCTTGAATTTGACTATATAAATTAACAATTATTTCATGGCAAGGCATTTTCATAGTTATGAAAGGGCTGAATTAATGTCAAATTTCTTAGCTTAAAAAGGATTATTTTGGTTCATATTCTTTATAATATCAGTTGTTCTTTTTATAACCTTTCAAGGTCTCTATGTACTTAGACCAGCTGTTCCCTTTTTTAAGAGGCTGCATAGAATCTTTGTCTGCCTCTGTAGCAAATGGAAAATTTTTAGTGGAAAGGTTACTGATATTGAAAGTGTGATCTCTTATGCTATTGAATCCTTTTGGTCTGATACTGCTCTAAACCAAGACAATGTGAATGAAGATTAGCCTGGTGGAGTCAAAGTTGTGTAGAAGTGGGAGACTATTAACATGAATCCTGCTGGGTCGTTTGTCCAGTATCTACACCTCTGCAAAGGGATCTGTCAAAAATACCCAGTCAGAGCACAGAACTTCACATCTATTCCGTGTTGGTGTAAATGTCTGTGCATTGTGTATGAAGACATGGACTGGTGCTCAGAGCCATCCCTTCCACTTCAGGTCCACTGTTTTTTGTTAAAGTGCTCCATATGGCTACCTCTTCAATCCACTTATCTTCTTTTGTCTGTGTTGATGGAGCTGTGCCAGCTTACAGCAATAGATAATAAGGCGTTACGATGTTCTGTACAAGTGTTACCTCTGTGTTTCACTTTGCTGTGTCTGTGCACTAACTTAGATGAAGGTGTTTGAGGCCAGCCACCTTTGATTTACTGTTGAAAGTGCCGTGCACACCTCTGTCACTGTAGACACAATAAATAGTGGGATAGTAACAACTTACTCCCATTGAACAAGAAAGCAGACACATTACCTAGTGGGCTGTCTTGTCTTTGAGTGCAACCAAGGGAATTTACAGGTGTTCAGCTGGCCACAGGAGGGCTCTCGTATTGTTCCCTAGATTCGGTAAGGAATACAATGTGAACAAAGACCACATAATTCAGATCAGACAAATTCTCTCTCTTCCTAGATTACGCTCATAGCTTATGAAAAATGAAGTTTTTTATAGTTCTTAAACAAAGCCTTTCTATCAGGGTTAAGGCCAGCTGGGACCATTAAATCATGTTACAGAATATGAATCCGTTGTTCCCAACATTTTTGTAGCCAGAACTCTCTGCAGCCACCTTCTCCACTTTCCCAGTCCCTAGACTTCATCTTTGTCTGTCTGGTCCTTTCCACTTCTGCTTTCCTCCTTGTGCTCTCCCTCGGTTTAATGTCTTTTAACAGCAATAGCAGGGAGGTCATGCTAATTATCCCAACAGGGTTTATTAGCCTGAACTCCAGTCACTGCCATGCTTTGCCTCTAATGTCATGACTCTATTCTGAAGCACACCTTAGTGACTGGAAAGTAAGAACATGAGGTGTGAGTTTTTACCAATGTGCTTTTGTTTTGTCAAGATGTTTTTGCTGAATGCATAATGTTTGTGTGCCTTTACACAGTACAGTAATTTTTAAAGAATTATACTAACTCCACAGACTTTAAAGTGAGCAAGAAATGAAAGCTTTTTACTCAGTTAATACTTTTCTTATATATATAGATATATAGGCCTACCAGTGGCATGCACAGATACAGTTGTATGCATACATATATGTATTTATGTCTTGATACATATCTATGTATATATTAACAATATATACATAAAGATTGAAAAAGGTCAGTATTCCACAGTGACATTGCAAACACATAAACAAATGCTTTTCATGGAGGGGAAATACAAGAAAAGCATGCTTGAACGGTACAACTTCCATGTTGATACTACTGGATTTCCATTTTCAATAGTTTGGATGTATCCACATGCATATGCATGCATACCTGGTTAAGCCTAGCATTTGAAGAGTTCCAGTTTCCTACAGTCAACATTTCAGTAATGTTTATGTAGGTTGTGACCACCCTGAGTCCTTAATTTTAATAGCAATTGTGTGTCTAAACATTCCTGAGGACACTGTGCCTGACAGTCAGAGGTACTGAAATCCTTCAACCCAAAGCCAGCCCATCTCAAAAGCAGGCTGGCATGCGCTAAGCCATCCTGAAACAGAGGCAGACAAATTCAGTGCACGTTTGGACAGCATAGCTTTTGGGACGCGTCTGAGTCACTCTCACGCTGAAATAACGTCCCCGCAACCAAGCCAAATGCAGGGCTTCCAGAGCACCTCTCACTCTCTGCAAGTATGTGATCTGGTTTGGGGCCTGTCTACTTTTCGTGGGCCAAACCCACTCATTTTTATCTTCATTTTCTCAAGCTAGATAAAATCACGGCATCATAAGATACATGTAATAAGTTCACATCTCATTTTCATTGTGCTCTGGAAAACACGCTGCAGTGGAGGTCTTTTAGTTGGCATAACGTTTTCAGTTGAAAGCAGAAACAGCCTGCCTCTCAGTTTTTGTGGCACACTGGTTCTGTACTCTGTTTGATGGCCGTACCATCTCTGTCAATGAGTGAGCTCAATATATTTTCCCAGCTCCTGTCTCCCATATTGTTCTTTTGCAGTGTAGAGGTGTTGTAAGAGAAGCTGAGTAGTCCTTGTATCCTTGAGCCCTGCACTACAGGGATAGCCTGACTCTTATCTATGGACATTGTTCCACAATCCCATGCTCAGGAGTCCCATAAGTTTCTTCCCTCCTGGGGAAAAAAAAGAGATTTTTAGATGTCTTATTAGTCTCTACCCTGTCTTCCCAACATATGGCCACAAACTGTCTTGCCTTCAGTAGTTTTCTCTGTATTGGACGCAGGGGCTGATAATAACACTTTTTTTTTTTCCTTTACAGAAGGCATACATTCAGCTAGAGGACTGTTTCTGGAGCAGCATGGGGTGTAGGAGCACTCAGTGAAGGGCTATGAATATTCCTCAGGAAGCAGCACAGGGTTTGGTGTAAGATTAAACTGGGTAATCCATAACCAGAGCAGGCATATGGCGTGTCAGCATGGTGGGAAACACCCAACAGATCAGGCAGAGGCTGTGAGCAGAGCTCAAGGGAAGGGCCTGGGAAAGCCAGAAGTTTGCTGCCTTTCCTAGAAGCAGCTGATCCCCACTTCAGTGACAGCAGCGTTTTGTTGCTCCCAGGAGTCTGCTCCGATAGGCAGCTATCCACTTTGCCTTTCTCAGAGCCAGTCCTGCCCACATCAGTCTTCGAAGGGTTCAGAATGCCAGACACAAAAGCAATTTCACAACGCTTCAGCCCCCATCTCCTGAGGCTTGTGCCTCTTGAGAAGCCTCAATGTTTTCCTAAGTAATCATGAAACGAGTCCCTTCTAGCCAGTTACATTTATGATGAATTACGATGCCTGGTCTTATTCACTCATGAGACAAATAATACAGTCCTGCCCATCATTTCAGTATTTCGCATTTCACTGTGTTTATCTTGCACACTACTTAAGCTCTGTCTTTTCCTGATGATGAGTAATTCAGGCAAAACCACCTGCAGATGCTCCTTCTCTCATTCACGCTCCCCTCCCTTGGAAATCCATGGCGGCATCTGTTTCAGACAGACAGTCCTCCAAAAGAATGGGAAGAGCTGATTCTCAGATAGCAACTGAGACAATAACCACTCTCCTATTTTTTTAATGTCATTTAATACAAATTTCAGCAAATGTTCAATTCTGGTACATTTGTAATCAACAGCACAGATGTCAGGTTTAATTAGCAGTCAGTGACGGGTTCTGTATTTGTGCTTCAGTCAATATGATCTCCTGTATATCAAGTATAGCGCAAACTTACAGTGAAAAGTATTGCAGTTCAAATGAACAGGCCCTTCAGCCATATCTACATGTTCTGGACAAATATAGGGATAAAATGAAAGGGAGAGAACAGTGCAGACAGAGTTCTGTGCATTTCTAATAAGTATACAGGGAAATGCAAGGGAAGATATGCAAAACCTGACCTGGAAAAGTCCTGGCACAAGTGTATAAATATTTGCCAGCACGGTAATTAACTTCTTGGCTGAATCTAGATTACATAAAATGTTCAGTCTCAGTTCACTCAGAAAATAAAAGCTGTAGACCACAAAAAAAGGAAGAGTATTTAAATATAATAATGAATTGCCTTTTAATTTTTTAGTCTTCAGGTGAACCCCCTTCATTTTCAATTCTATCGTTTGTATTTTAAATGAATAATATTTAAATGAAAGTGAAGAGCTGCTATCTCCTTTTCACTAAAGCGGGGACTAAGTTAATTCTCTCCTGAACTCTGGCAGAGAGAACACTGTCATCTCTTCTTCCCCTAGCTGACAAAAACACTTACATTGTTTATCAGTCCTTTGGTCACCTTCCTCCAACAGGTTTCTGACATTGCCTTCCTTCCCTGCCAGATGCACCTTTGACGCTTTGCTTCACGTGTACTCTCTCATTTCCATCGCTTCCCCCCTCTGTGCTATGCACAGAGAACGGGTGCACTCGGGGTCTTCGGGGGCAACCTGAAAACAGCATGACCGTGACTATCTTTACTTCCATGCGTAAAGGTTGCAGGGAATGGCAAAATCTTAAGGGTGGTGGGTTTGGCTTTTGGTTACTTCCAAAATAATGGGAGACGGCGGGACAAGGAAAAGGCACAAGTACACCAAGATCCTTCCTGAGACAATGAGCTCTGGAAATCATAAGACACAGAATAATAGCAAGTAAGCCATCAGAACCATTTATAAGCATAAATACATGTGAAAAAACAAGCAGTTTCCACATATTAATAATTGTAGAATTTAATACTTATGTGTCACATGAAACAACTTGGTAGCAAACTCTATGTGAGCTTGAAGACGTTAATAATGAGCTTGAGTTCAGTGACAGAAGGCAAAAAAAATAACGTTGCAATGTGCATCACGATAATTGTGGTGGGAGGGCCACTGTTTAGCACTAGCTAATTCAAAGCTGAGCCCTTGGGAGCGAAGAAACAAGTTGCATTTGCTGGCACAGCTGTAGCTGTCGAAGAGATTACTAAGCTGGGATGGGATGTGTGTGGCAATCAGGTGCAGCAGACCATTCATTTGAGAAAAATTATATCAATAATTTCCTTGATATTTTGTTTTTAACGAGGTAGATAAAATATTCCAAAAAATTATTTCCATTAAGGACTGGTGGGATAATATTGTGAAATGAATACCTGAAATATTTTGAAAGTCGAGCTTAGATAGACCCTGGAAGGTTATATTTTACAGAGGTTCCAGGATTACAATATAATTCCATGTCTTTGTAAATTACCAATAACTGTGCATTATTTTTAAGCTGCCGCATAACTGCATTTGAAAAAACCCTGAGCTTTAACTTTAAAAATGGTAAGTATCCAGTTCTTATGAAGAAACAATGAATCAAACCGACTCAGCGTTGTCTGTTTGAATCAGCAGGTGTATAGACACCAAACAAAGATACGGGGCGAATTCTGATCAGTCAAAACCAACCATTCCTCTGTTTAGATTAAAGAAGAAAAGAGGTTGGAGTAGGAAGGTAGGAGTGGACCTGCAGTAATCGAGATAGGTAAAACTGCTTGAACAAGACTGGCAGTAGGCATGTTTAGGATAAAGTAAAGTTTAGAAAGATAAACTGGGATAAATGTATGAGATAAAACAACTGGGAGGAAAGAGAAAGAAAAAAAATGGAAGTGCTGTTTAGACGTATGGGTGAGAGGTAACAGTAAGCAGGTTTTAAATAATAAAAGAAAAGAAAGGACAAGGTTTTTGAGGAGAATGTTGTAATTTCCAATTGTAAAGCTGGTGTCCTTGAAACTAAAAGGCTGAAGTAACAAAGAAGGTGGAGTAGAAAGATAAGTGAGATTTTGGTAATGTAGGCAGTAGCTGAAACCATGAGAATAAGTGAAGTGTCCTGGGTGAGAGGAAGTCTGAGGGCAGAGGTAACGGGCAGATGGGAGAAAGGGGAGCCACAGACAGAAGATTATTGACACAGCTGACTGGAGAACTTTAGTGAAATTCAGTTTTTAAAATCTTGCTAAGATTATGGCTTCTGAGAACAATGTTTGCCAGTTTAGTATTGATTTATAAAAAGTGGTTTCTTTTTTTCTTTTTTCAAGAAGACTAAAATCTGTACAGAACTTCTTAATGACAGCTCAAGGCTATTAAGCAAGACTCTTTTGCATTTTATTTTTGCTGACTCAAAGGGAGAGAACAGGAGGAACTGTCATCAGGAGGCACAGTGAAGCAGAGGCACTCACAAACTCCCCGAACAGAGCTGTGCCTGGACGGGTGTTTGTATCTCCATCAGCTTCCAGAAGAGGTGTACTGCTGTGGTGCACGGGGGAAGACAACTGAGAGCAACAGTGTGACTCAGTGGTGAGGAACTTGGATCTAAACTGCTTTGATTGTATTTTATCAAGGCGACTAAACAGACAGCGGAGGCTCTTAAATTTAGTCAAAAGCCATTAAGAGCTTTAGGGAAGACAGTGGCTTTAGTACGGCATTACACCAAAATGACACTTTAGAAAGTTTCTGTTTTGCTGGTATGCTTTTGCCATCCTTTGATACAGCACAAAGATGGTTCAGTTTATTTAAATCTGACTTTTTTTTTGTTGTTGTATCATAAGAGCTTTGTGGCAGTTCAGACAATCCCACAAGTACTGTCCAGCAGAGTTTAAATCAAGCCTTCGCCAGAGAAAGTTTTAAGTTCTCTTAGCTCATATCCAAATGATATCCCTTCAGCTGAATGGAGCCATAAATAACAGAAAAGGGAAAAGAAGGATTTTTGAGCTGAATAACAACTTCATCTTAATTATAGTCTGTGTTAAACTTATAACAATCCTTAGTATGAACGTTGTCACCTTTTCTTATTGAGAAGTTTGTTATGTTGGTGTTCTTACTAAATCTTTAGCTCTCAGAGTCAGGGGGCTCATCTGGGACTCTCAGATATTTGTTGTTTGTTTTAAATTCAGCTTTCAGAAATGCAGGAAAAAGCTGGAAAACATAACTACCCTAGAGGTTAAAAAACCCTTGCCAGTCACAAAATGTGCAAAATAATTCCATTTGGGGATGGGAGGATGGGAGGTGTCTGGTTTTTAATTGGACATTTAGGATTAGTGATACTGAAAACCGGAAATTAATGCAGTAAAGAGTAAGAAAAACAACTCTGTGTGTGTGTGTGTGTTTGTGTGTGTACTTGATGCATTATACATGGTGCTACGTTTTTGGGTATATAAGAACTGAATCTTAAGACCAGGACATGCTTAGCCTGTCAGCATTAAGCAAGACTGGAGTCTTGTATGTTTGTATGAGAACTGGAGCAGGAACTGGCAGAGGTTAAAAAGAATCATAACTACAGTTCTGTTTTAGAGCATCTGTGGTCAGATACAGAGACCTTGATTTGCTTGTCAGTGCTCTAATTTTGGATTATCTTCATGTTTTGTCTTTCAGTTAAATGAAATCCCTTCAGCCTAGCGCTAGTGGGTTCTTGCTTGTTTGTTGTTAGTAAGCTGTACACAAGGCTATATGCCCTCTCTGGCCTGTCTTCTGCTCTTATAAAACTTCTTAGTTTATAAAACAATGATTTGATCGTATCCCCACATGTGGATTTTAGCATCTCCCCACGTTTTACAGAGAGCCTTCCAGCTGCTGCACTCTCAAATATATTCTGCCCTAACTCAGCGGCTGCAAATTGAAGTATCCATGCCTGGCTTGCCAAGACATGTATTATCACTGGGAAAAATCTAGGTACCAGGACTGGCATTTCTACATTGGACTGGCAGGCTTTTTCGTCATATGCTTCCACCAAATGTTTTTCCAGCAGAAGTATGGGTTTCTTCAAAAAAGTGATAGGTTATTGTACAGTATTTCTGAACTTGCATTTTCCCCTCTGGGAAATGCTGAACAGCAGTATGTGGAGCATTTTTTTGAAAACCTCTGCGCTAGACTGCTTACGGTCCTTGGTGTCAGTCCAGACCTTTTCTTCTTCCAAGATAAATTGAGTATCATTCAGCTAGTTGTTTCAGTCTTCAGGGAAATACAAACACTGTGCCTCAGCTATTCTAAGGAGGCTTTGCACAGCGTCGACAGAGAAAACTAGTTTTTGATGTAGGCAGCTGCCCAGGGCAGCAATCTACAGGAGCTGCCATTCACCCCAGTAAGGGACAGATGTTTCCTCACAGCTCACCTGCGAATGGGGTTAGGCACAGCTCACTGCTCCCAGAAGTGGACTTTGTTTTTTGTAGCTACGTACAGGGCCAGACTTGCTGCTGTTCCTGCTAAGGGAAGGGCTGGGGTGGGAGGGACAGTGGCCACTTTGAAGGGGAGCCTGTGATCTGCTGGCAGTAGCAGTCACTACTCTCTCGCTTCTTCCCTGGTGCCGCTCTCCCCTTCCATTGCTCTCGGCCCTGAGCTTGCTCTTCACCTTCATGTGTCGCCTCCCTCGGCAGGAGCAGAGGCTGCTCTTTTTGCTAAGAGGAGGAAGGTATCTAGGAAGGAAGAGAGGAGGGATCTGCTCATCTTCTGAGCAGATCATGCTGGAGGGATAGGCACAAGCTCACAGATTCTGGTATCTCCCATAGCTCCCAAAAGCTCCACAGGCCCCATACAGCCCTTTCTTCATCCTTCCTTCCCCTGTCCCAAAGCCCACGGACTCCTTGGTCATCCTTTCATCCTTGCTTCAGATCTACTGTGGTCTCCCAGTCCTTTCTCAGCTGCTGAAGCCCAGCATCCCAAAACCCTCATTTTGAGTTCAAGACTCCCTACTAGCCTCTCCTCTGCAACCTTTAGGCAATGCTTACAGAACGTTTTTTTTAGTCTTGGTCTAGTCCTATTCTGGTAGCTCCCACAAGATAAATATTATTTTATTTAATATAGAAATAGGGCAGTGAAACCTACTTTTGGCTTTAATATTTATTGAAGCCTTGAGCTGGTCCACATCCAGTTGTCTACCAAGGGATTTAGTGTGCAGTCAGGTACGGGGATGTATTTCACACGTAACTGTTCCACACTGACTTCCCTATGTAAACAAGTACTTAGGTCTTGCTTAGGTAAACATTTCTTTACCTTATGAGCACGTATAGGCACTAGTTGACTTTCATGTTAATAGCCCAGCATGTGTATGTCAATATTGAAATGATCCGAGATCTTCAGGGTAAAAGATACTTATGCCAAAGATGATAGCATTATGTTTTGGTATCCACACTCAGCATGGATACAACTAAAACAACAGTCATTCTCAAACACTGTTAGATTTCCAGTAAGGGTAGGAAGTTATTGTTGTCCTGACCATAAAACTTTGCTTTGCTCTTTGAAAGATCCAAGACTAAATAGCTTCTATAGTTTTCACGTGAAATGCTGAATACCACATAATCAGTAGCTGGCTCAGCTTACCAGGAGCATTGCAAAATAACCTTAAGGGCTTTGTACTCTTGACATTCACATTTTTTTTTTAGATTTAGTTTTGTGTGATCTTCCATATGTAAAACAACTTGTGCACTGGTAAACACAACTCTGCTAGAAATGATAAAAGTACTTCAAAGCCATTCTCGAATTCACAGACCGGTATTACCAACCAGAAAGGCTAGATAACAGCTTGCTAGAGATGTGTCTTTATTACAAATATTTGCACCTCTTGGTTCGCTGAACTCACTTGCTATATAGAAAATATTTAACTGGTAATCCATTATAGATTTGTCATTGGCTGGCTGAGCACCACTTTCATAATTTGCATTTGAGTACATGGAAATAATACCACAAGAAAAACTGTTCTAGAAGTTGTAAGAGAGAATAGAAAAGAACTAATTAGCCCAAATTTTTGCTTAAGCATATTCAGCATACCATTCAAAAGTGTCTGTGAAACTACGCATCATAGAAAATTGAAAATTTTAACTATAAGCCTAACCTCAAAGTAAGCCATACAGTCTTCAAGGCACTCTTTGAACATGTCTGTCTACTAATGATTGGTACAGAGAGCCTCATTAATAGCTAATCATGTTGTAAGTACACTAGTATGCATGACTTAAATGGTCAACTATTTGGAAGTTTGTTTGTTTGTACAATTCAAACTAATTTACATTGTTTGTACAATGTAAAAATGTACAATCTGTAGCCTCAGCATGGACTGGACAAATAGCAAATGCTGTAGAAAGGAAAAATTTCCTTTCCCACCTTGGGGTAAGAATAGGTCCTATCACAGAAGGGTTGAGGTTGGAAGGCACCTCTAGAGGTCATCTAGTCCAACCTTCTGCTCAAGCAGGGCCACCTAGAACCAGTGGCCCAGGATCGTGTCCAGGTGGCTTTTCAGTATCTCCACAGATGGAGACACCACAACCTCCCTGGACAGCCTGTGCCAGTGTTCAGTCACCCTTACAGTGAAAAAGTGTTTCCTGATGTTCAGAGGGAACCTCCTGTGTTTCAGTTTGTGCCCACTGCCTCTGGTGCTGTCACTGGGCACCACTGACAAAAGCCTGGCTCCATCCTCTTTGCGCCCTCCCTTCAGGTATTTATATACATTAATAAGATCCCCCCTGAGCCTTCTCTTCTCCAGGCTGAACAGTCCCAGCTCTCAGCCTTTCCTCATAGGAGAGATGCTCCAGTCCCTTCATCATCTTCATGACCCTTTGTTGGACTCTCTCCAGTATGTCTGTGTCTCTCTTGTACTGGGGAGCCCAGAACTGGACACAGTACTCCAGGTGTGGCCTCACCAGTGCTGAGTAGAGGGGAAGGATCACCTTCCTTGACCTGCTGGCAATATTTTGTCTAGTTCAGCTAAGGATACCCTTCACCTTCTTTGCTGCAAGGCACACTGCTGGCTCATGTATGACCAGAGTTAGAGCTGAGCTCTCACTAGGGGCTGATTTAGGTCATATTATTGTATTAATGTCATTTACTGACACCTCTCCTGTGGTGTTTACTCAGGCTGCAGTAAATTGGCTCCTTTTTTCCTTTAAAGGTGTCTAGCCATTTGGTATCAGCAAACAAGGCATGAAAACATGACTGGAGTACAACTGATATTTGCTTAAGTTTGAAGACGATTTGAATCCAGCTCGAAGACATGAACTATCCCATGTGCCACAGGGAGCGTTCATCCAGGAATCAATGGCATTACCAATATGTCAGTGTTAGATACTTCAGTGCTCACTGAAGCAAGGGAGAAAAGATAATTTCAAGAGAAGCTATTTGGAGGAATAGCTCAGTTTCATGACATGAATGGGTGCGTTTATGAAAATGCTACCATATAATTATATATATATAAATTTAGCTTATTCAGGAAGGAGACAAGCCCTGTGTGCCCAGCATGGTCTAGAAGTATATATGGGCTGTAATAAAGAGGGCTAATGCAGGGAGCGTGTGGTATTATATATAGCTTGTGTTTTCAAAATCTGCATAGCCTATTTAGGATCAGGTATCCACATCTCACTTTGGTAGGTCAAAATATTTAAGGGAATATGACAAAAAAATACGGGGTTTCTTTTCATCCTCTGCCATGTTATTGTCAGATGGGATATTGTAATATCAAGATCTAGATATTAACTTATACCTTATTTGAAAATAAGAGATCTGTGAATAACCACGTCTGGAAAAGCTTTTATCCTTTCTTCATGTCTAATTGGCTTTTGTGAAGTGGTAGATGTGATATGATGATATCTCTTAGTCATGGAATCCATATAGGTGAACTATATTTCCCAGGCTAAATAAAACCCAAAAGCTATGCGACCACCAACCTAATAAAGTTGAATTTTACAACTTTAAGGTGGCTTACTCAAGTTAGGCAGCAAAACAACATAGGAAGGGCAAAGCAGTCTGTAATTCCAGTGAGTTGCGGTAGTTCCCAATGCACAGCCACAGCAGAGGGAGAAGTGCTACGGTGAGTAGCTGCAAGTAGTATTCTTTCTTCTTTGAAGGAAGAAGGCAATGGTGAAAAGTTATCCTTTCATATGCCTGTAGCTTGTAGTAGGAATTAGGAAACGTCCTTTGCTTGAACTGTAAATCCATTGCATAATGGGTCAAGTGAGCAAATGCAGCCAAAACTGAGTCTTGAAACGGACCATTTGTTTACTGGTGATAAAGCAAAATTTTCTATTTTTGTAAAAGATGATTAAGGGAAGGGCCTACGTAAATAGCTTTCTACTTTCTTAAATGTAAATTCTAGACAAAATTCAGTGCAATATCCTATTCGTCAGTGCAATATCTCCTTCCTTTTCCAGCCCAAATCATTATGTGTTAGCCACTGGTTGTGTTGCAAGGACCATGGTACATGTTTTCTGTGAATATAATACAACTATATTCAGGAAAATGCATATTCGTCTTTCTTTGCAACAAATTGCTCTAGCTTTCCTACTGGACAGGAATAGGTTTTATATAAGTTTCTGGCTATGAGCTCATCTTATTTATGCTACTTTAAATCCATGGACATCCAGAGAAAGGAAAATGGAATCTCAAAAAAGATGCTATATAATGTGTGATTATTTACCAGGTGGCCAACCTTCTTTCTTTAGAAAGGAGTGGCTTCACAATCACTAACAGCCCCTAAACTTTGATCAGTTTTGTTTTAAATCCACTGGGCTCTTCAGACCATGCTTGGTACATGGTAACTGTTTAGACGTGACATGAGTTTACAACATTGAAATCTTTGCTTTATGATAAGCAGGAGTAAGATCAGATGATCTGTATTTGCTCATTTGGTCTCCTCTGTGAACTGAATAGCCTTTTTGTACCGACTTTTCTTATAGGACTGAGCTTTACAAATAAATCCTCCAAATTCGCAGGATAAAAAGATAAAGTTGCAGTGTCTACATTGTATTTATCAACTCTCAGAAAATGTATTTGAACAACTTAACGGTAAAACCAGAGTGAACTATATTGTAATCAATTGGAGTGTCTCTAAAAAGGAAAGCAAAATCAGTTTTAACACTTCTGGGGCACAAGAATTTCATAAAATTCATAAAAGGAACAACCTGTAGCTTGTGGTATAGCTACTCTGGTCAAATACTGAAGTGACAAAGTAAACAACTGTACTGCTTTCTAAAAATAAATGTATAACGCATTGCATTTTTATGGAGGATTTTATTTAAAAATAGACATTACAAATAAAACCTGAAGCTTTAGGACACGTCTGTGAGAGATGAAACTTGTAGGTATGCGAACTTCAGTCTTACATGCAAACCAACGCATTGGCAGCGTTTGGGAGCAGATCGTGGGAAATCCACGAGCCGGTGGGGCAGAGGTTTTGCTTTGCACAGCTGTGTAAAGACTTGCCATAATAGCTGTCTGTAGCAGCAGCCTCTGTGCTGGAGGAAACATGAGGAGCGCCGGTTCTCCCTCCCTGAGGAAGCCTAACGCTCAGCAGGGCCCGGGGAGGGAGGGGAGAGCACTGGGGCCTTGTGTTCTGTCTCCGCTGGCCTGCAGGAAAGCACACCAAGAGATGCTCCGACGGACGGTGCAAAGCCCCAGGGCGGCTGCCCCTGCCCTTGCTACCGTTCCCACCGAGCTGCTGCTGCCGTGCCGGGGGTGCCGCGGGGGGAGGCCGCCGCGCTGCCGCGTCCCGGGGACTCTGCGGGCCCCTGGCAGAGCCGCGGCTGACCTCCGCCTTCACTGCCACATTTCAACCCCAAAGTTTGCCTTTCTCGTGCAGTTTGCAATAGCATTTTTTAAACAATTTTGTATAAAAACGAGCAGATGGATGCATTTTCTGTTGGTCTTTGGTTGTCGTCTTTTTTTTTTTTTATTTTTTAAAACCCGCTTTAGATACAACATCAGCAGCAGGGGACCAGGCCGGGGGGGCCCTGTGACTCGACACGTCTCAGCCGTGACAGTATAAGCCACCACGTCCGTCCTCCCCCTCGTCCCTCCCGCTGGGCTGCGGCTGAAGGCGAGGGAGCCGCCGCGGCGGGGGACAGCACCACCGCGGAGGCCATTTTGCAGCCGCTGAGGGAGGGGGAGAGAGGGCGGCGGGCGCGGCCGGGCGGGCCCCGGCCCCCCGCGGCAGGTAAGCGCGGCAGCACCTGGTGGAGGGGAGGGGCGGGCTGCCCAGCGGGGCACCGCGCCTGCCCCCGGGCGGCAGCCGGTCTGGCGGGGCGACGAGGCTCGGCGTGAAGCGCCATGGCCGCCCGGCGGGCCCCGCTGCTCGCCGGGGAGCCGCGGCCCCTCGCCCCGCGGCGGGCGGGGCAGGGCAGGGCAGGGCGGGGCGGGGCGCGGCGCGGCCGGCAGGGGGCGCTGTCCCGCCGGGCCGGCCGCGCGGGGCAGGGGGAGCCGCAAAGGGTTAAGGAGCGGGCGGCGGAGGCTGGCCGCCCCCGCCGGGGGAGCGGGGAAGAGATAAACGGGGGGCGGGGGGGGGGAATAAAAAATAAAACCAGACGGGCGCCCGGGGCCGCGGAGCGCTCCCGCCTCTCCTTCCCCCCGCCCGCCCGCCCGCGGGGACAGCGCGGGCCGCGGAGGCCGGGGCGCAGCGGCGGGACGACAATGCAGCAGGCGGAGAAAGCAGGAGGGGCAGCGCACGGCAACATGGAGGGAGGCGCGGAGCGGGCCAGCCCCTGATGCGGCTCTTTCTCCTCCTCCTCCTCCTCCTCCGGGCAGCGGCTCCGGCGGCGATTCCCTCCCTGGCGGCGGCTGGCGGCGGCGGGTGGAAATGAGCAGGTCGGCGGCGCTTCTCCTCTGCCTGCTGGGCTGCAACGTGTGGAAGGCGGTGACCAAAACCTTAGGGGCGCCCGAGGCGGCTCAAGGTCGGTGCGGGAAGGGCGGCGGGACTGGCCCGCTTTGTGCGGTGGCCCCCGGGGCGGCGGGGGGCTGCATTGTGCGGGCGGCGGCGAACTTGGGGGGGGCCTGGGCCGGGGGCTTGGCGGGGGGGGCGCGGTGATGCGGGACCTCTCCCGGCTCCCAGCGCCCGGCGGCTGCGGGGCGCAGCGGGGGCGCCGCCCGCTGCAGAGCCCCCCAGGCCCGGGGTGGTGAAAGCAGCCCCGCGGCGGAGGCGGGTGCAAGCTCCGCGGCTGGGGAGCTTTTGTTAACGGAAGGGGCAGGGGCTGCCGCTGGCCTCATTGTGCTGCCCCCTCCTTCCCTCCCTCCCTCCCTCCGCGCCGCCGGAGCTGTTGCATTGCGTCCTTCTCCCCCGGTTCCCCTCCTCCCCGCCGTGCCCGCCGCAGGGCCCGACGCGGCGGTGAGAGGCGGGCTGAGGGGCACCGGCGGCCGCAGGCCCTGCCCCCGGCCGTGCGGGGCTGCCGGGCTGCGGGCTCGGCCCGCCGCCCCGGGACGTTTCCGGGCCGCGGCCGGGCCTTTTGTTCGGCGCGGTGGGCTGCCCGCCGGCCGGGCGGGGGCCTGTCACGGCGCCGGGCGGCCGCTGCGCCCCGCGGCAGCCGGGGAGAGACACTTCCCCGGCCGGGCAGCCTCGTCCTCCCCCTACGCCCTCGCCCGGGCGGGAGCAGAAGCCGCAGCGGGGCAGTGCCCGAGCCCCCCGGGAGGCCGCGGCGGCTCCCCCGGCACCTGGGGCAGCTTCTGGTCCTCCTGGGCCGGGACGGGGTCCTGCCGGGGGCTGCTCTGCCCTGAGCCTCGCAGGTGCCGTGGTGAGGCGGCCCCTCGGCGGCGAGGCGCACCTGCCCTCCAGCCCTCGCCCCCGTGGAAACGCGGCAGCGGGAGACGCTGCGCCGTGCCCCGCTTGCCCTCGGCCTGGCGTTTGGTGGCCGGCTTGCCCTCGGCCTCCTCCTGCCAGGCTCCGGCAGGGATCCTGCGGCAGCATCGCGCCTGCCGGGACCAGGGCTACGCTGGGAAGCAGAAAACTTGTCTACCTAAGGGTCTGAGAGGTGCTAGGAGAAAGTGTGTCCTCCCCCGCGGCCAGTGCGAGCCTCATGGCATGCGTTGTCAAGTGGCTAAATGTGTCATCTGTGATGAGAGACCGTACGCTGGCTTAGCCTTCGTGGTGATGGCTTGGCAGCGTCTTTCCCACTGTGGAGGGGTGGAAGTACACCACGCGACGAGTACCCTTATGTCCTGTTTCCTCTAAGCTTTCCTGTCTCGTGCGTCAGTAAGAATCAGTAAGCGATGCTTGCCACAAGAAGGAAAGCATTGAAAGTAAGCTTTTTGGACTCTTTCTTTTGTGGTTGTATTTGCAGTATGCTAAGTAAGATATAGGTGGGCCTGTGCTCTCATACAGAGTATTCAAAAGGTATTGGTATCTTGTAGCAAAACCTACCACGCTAGGCAATCTGACATCAAATGTAATGTCAGATTCTGCCTGGTTTTTAAGGACAAAACAGTAGCAGTTCTGGAGTAAGAAGTACTAAACTATAACTCAAAGGCCAGTAAACTCAGGACTATACTGGGTTTATTGATAAGCATGCCAGAAAAACAGAACTGTGTTCATCCCTTGAAGCTAGCACTTCAGATACCAAGTTAACGTCAAAATCTATTGTAATTTCTGTATCATATGGAAAATCTCTTTCATATATGTGATCAAAGTGGTGAGGTATTGGCCAAATTAGTGCCTTTCAACTGCCCTGTCGATCTCATCTTCTATTGTCAAGCTCAATTCATGGTATGTGGAAAGGCTTGTCTCTATAGCTGCTACATCCACATCAAGTCTGTTAGATGATTATTTAAGTAATAGCAGCTATGTCACTGAGCAGAGAACATTTCTATCTAAATAGAATAGTCTAATTTTATCTTCTGTGTAAGATCATCTGAGTTTTCATAGATAGCATCATTTTCCAAAGTCTAATTACAAGCCCAGTCTTTACTCTTTGGCCATGTACGTTGGTAAGTGGATATGTAGAGCTAATCTCATATTGAAGTGTGTTCTGCTCACTAGTTACCAGCTACTTACCATGAGTCTTTTTTTGACAGTTTATGCGATGCTAGCTTGTAGCCTTGAATAAGTTCCTAATCATCAGGTGTGAACATCTTCTGGGGAAAAGAGTTTTAGTACCAGGCACAGTCCCTGTTTGCATACTGAGCACAGTAAGTGCTAAATGGTTGTAAAACCTAAACCAACTGTTTTTCCCTCCTGCCCTTTTAGCGCCGCGGTGATAGTTGTAGCTACAGGTGAAGCGCCATTGCCAAAGTTCAGGGATGTTTGCAGATGACCGACTTTACCCTTGTGGCTGGGAAGAGACTAGTGAAAAACCAAGGGATTGGAATAAAGGTGGAGGTGAGAAAGCCAGAGGATGCCATCAGGGAGTAATTGCTTCAGCTGCAGTATTTATTGGACGGGTTGCAAGAGACTAGGGCAGAGAGCTCTTCTCGTGGTGGGACAGATTAGAGGAGACTCAGTAAGATGTTCCATGCCTGTGTTAGCATCCCAAATAAATAGGTCTTAGATTTGGAGCTATTTGAAGGTGGGGTTTGTAGTCAGGGTTCTGGTTAAGGAAGGGATGAGGGGCGATGCTTTGCATTGAGCATTTCTGTTTTTCGCTGCTCTCAGCCGTATGTTCAGACAGTCCCAGCTCCAAATTCTGCTCGGCCAGACTGATTACGTAATTCGTGAATATGGAAAGTACTGGTAATTAAGCTCTGCATTTAGCACCCTATTTAGAAAATTGGATGACTTTGGCAGGCTGTTACCTTATTTGATTCATTATGCAGATCTGTTGTGGCCTCTGAAGGTCACAGAGGTACTTTCTAAGTTTCAGTAACTTCTTTTCTTTAATATGGTAAAATCCACAAAGATGAGTTCTTCATTTTTGTCAGCGTTGGTGCTTAGAGCCCCAGCAGTGAGGCTGTTAGAAGTCCATGAAGGTACACTTTAGCTTTGGTAAAGCTTTACCTCTTTAATTTCTCTCAGATACTGAAAACCTGACAAGTGTTTCAGGTGAGGACTCAATTACGGTTTTGAGGTTTTTTTGGTGGGTTTTTTTGTTTGTTTTTTAATTGTTCTATCAGGTATTCCAGAATTGGTTTGAATGCCGAAATGAATGTGTAGAAATTTTAATTTAAACAAACCAACGCTTAAGCTGCATTCCTGATGGAAATTGGTGATTTGTCTGATGAGTACAGACAAAATACACAGTGAATTTTCTTCATATGAACAGATTCCTTTTAAACTTAGGGAGCCTTGGCAAATAGTAATTTAAGAATTATGTGAAGAGGTAACACTAACGCAGGGAGAATGTAAGCAAAATCAGTGTAACTTGAGAAGGGGTTAAATTTCTTTGTTGCCTGTAAAGTTTGCTTTGCAGTAGAAGATGAGGATGATTCATTTGTAGATGCCAGAGAGAGGCTCTTTTAAGAGAAATCCTAGAATATTCTGTTGTAGTGCAGAAGTCCAGTATGACTTTTGTCGGCTGCAGTGGGTATTGGTTTTAATTCATGTCTTCATTGGTCTTCATATTTCATTAGCTGTCCAAAACAAGGAAGTTATGAAGAATAAAATAACATTTGAGTAATAAGTAGCACCCAGTTCAAGGACTAGTCTAGTAGTAGATGAATGTGCTCAGGATATCCCACCATCATAATCCCAGAATGAGACCAGGCAGTTACTTTTTTTTCCTAGTATGATGATGAATAAAAGTTGAGCTGTTGCCGCTTAGTCTGAATCCTCAGTATCTTCTCCTTCTATGTGCATGGAGGACAGGATGGTTGATGCTTGAGTCCTGCTGTTTGGAATTGCCTGCCTGCCTGCTAACAGCCATTACATTACTTGACATTGTGAAAGCCAATTTCACAACCATTTCAGCTGGACATTTTGTAAAGGCTTCTTTTCTGGACAGCACAGTAACAGCTGTGAGGAGACCCTCAAGTTCTTAGCTTTTTTGAAGCCAGTTATCCCAGGCTTGCAGTTTTAGCCATGATGATAAAGTTTAGATGATGCAGAAATAAAGTCTTTCTCTCTTTCGTCTTGCACTGCTGTACTCTCTCTTCTCAGTCAGCTGCAAATTGCTAATGACCTTCAAATGCAAACATTTATTTCATTGAGACCACAAATGTACTCATAAGAGTAGAAGCTAAATCGCTCTAAAGCGGTGCAAAAGATGTTGTTTTATTTTAGTGGAGGAGGAAATTGTTTACTTAGTACTAGATAGTATTGTAAAATCTTAATGAGGATGAGGTATTCATTGGTTTTATCGGTTATCAGACCTGAGTGAGCACTCGACTTTTTTTTTTTTCTTTCCATGTTTACCTTGAACTACTAATGCCTGCAAATGCCTAGTAACTGATTTCTCTCAGTCAGTCGAACAAGTTGCCTAGGTGAGCTGAGGGTTTAAAATTGCAGTCTTTTTCTGCTAAACATTTGTGTTCACTCTTTTGGCTTGTAATACCTTGCATTAAGTGATTCAGCTTACCTTAAATAATATGTGTATGCACTTGTCAAGTGACAGCAAATTCGCTTGCTACCTTTCCCTGTGGTCTTTTGTCTGCTTGTGTCTTGAGATGGTGTTAATTGCCATGTGTTACCTAACACAAAGGTTAAAACAACCTTCTCCCTCCCCCTTCTCTTTTGTCTTTTTTTTCTTTAAACCTCACACTGGCACCTCTTACTGCTTGAGACTAGAACCTGTTTCATGAAATTTTTAGGGACAGCTGCTTTCTGTGCCAACTTCTGGCCAAGTGAATGGCTTCAAATATCAGTCCCCTCTCTACAGGAGAGGTTTCTGGTAGCAATGAAATGCAATTTTACCATACGCTTGTTAATTTAACAGAAGCCTGGGTATATGTATTTGTGTGCTTGGGGAGGAAGAAGGATTGTGCTTTTAGGTTTCTTGGAAAGCTTAAGAAATCTCCAGTGGTTTTGGTGCATGGAGGAGCAGAAATGTCGCTCTGCCTCCTGTTAGTACAAACTTCAAATTAGTTTTTTACTCTTGTCTTCTGTGGGCAATGACTAGCCACAGTCTTGGTGCATGAAGAAAACTGAGAGGAAAATGCATGGCAAGGAACCTCGATGCATAGGTCGTGTCAGTATAGGTATGCACAGTACCTGGCAGCTTGGTGGTTCGGCTTTAATGGCATTTCTTAACAACCTGCTTGAAGTTTGGATATTGGATAGCAGTATGGTGGGGAATGATGTCTCTTTTCTACATATCTCAAATTCATAGAATCATAGAATGGTTTGGGTTGGAAGGGACCTTAAAGATCACCTAGTTCCTCACCCCCCTGCCATGGGCAGGGACACCTTCCACTAGACCAGGTTGCTCAAAGCCCCATTCAGCCTGGCCTTGAAAACTTTCAGGGATGGGGCATCCACAACTTCTCTGGGCAACCTGTTCCAGTGTCTTACCACCCTTGTAGTGAAGAATTTCTTCCTTATATCTAATCTAAATCTACCCTCTTTCAGTTTAAAACCATTACTCCTTAGCCTATCACTACATGCCCTTATAAAAAGTCCCTCTCCAGCTTTCTTGTAGTCCCCCTTCAGGTACTGGAAGGCTACTAGAAGGTCTCCCTGGAGCCTTCTCTTCTCCAGGCTGAACAATGCCAGCTCTCTCAGCCTGGCCTCATAGGGGAGGTGCTCCAGCCCTCTGATGATCTTCATGGCCCTCCTCTGGACTTGCTCCAACAGGTCCATGTCCTTCTTATGTTGAGGGCCCCAGAGCTGAACGCAGGACTCCCCTCTCATGAGACCCCACCTGGAGTAGAGGGTGAGAATCGCTTCCCTCAACCTGCTGGTCGTGCTTCTTTTCATGCAGCCCAGGTTACCGTTGGCTTTCTGGGCTGCAAGCACGCATTCCTGCGTCATGTTGAGCTTCTGATCAACCAACACCTCCAAGTCCTTCCCCTGAGAGCTGGTCTCAATCCATTCTTCACCCAGCCTGTGCTTGGGATTGCCCCAGCCCATGTGCAGGAACTTGCACTTGGCCTTGCTGAACTTCATGAGGTTTGCACAGGCGCAGCTCTCTAACCTGTCAAGGTCCCTCTGGATGGCGTCCCTTCCCTCTAGAGTATCAACTGCACCACACAGCTTGGTGCCGTCAGCAAACTTGCTGAGGGTGCACTCAATCCCACTGTCCATGTCCCCGACAAAGATGTTAAATGGTGCTGCTCCCAATGCTGACCCCTGAGAAACACCACTTGTCACTGGTCTGCATGTGGATATTGAGCTGTTGACCGCAGCTCTGAGTGTGACCATCCAGCCAATTCCTTATCCTTGTCCACCTGTCAAATCCATGTCTCTCCAATTTAGAGGCAAGGATGTCGTGTGGGACAGTGTCAAATACTTTGCACAAGTCCAGGTACATGACGTCAGTTGCTCTTCCCTTGTCCACCAGTGCTGTAACCCCATCGTAGAAGGCCACCAGATATGTCAGGTACGATTTGCCCTTAGTGAAGCCATGTTGGCTGTCACCAGTCACGTCCTTATTTTCCATGTGCCTTTAGCATGGTTTCCAGGAGAATCTGCTCCATGATCTTGCCAGGTACAGAGGTGAGACTGACTGGCCTGTAGTTCCCCAGGTCTTCCTTTTTTCCCTTTCTAAAAATGGGGGTTATGTTCCCTCTTTTCCAGTCATTGGGAATTTCACCAGACTGCTACGACTTCTCAAATATGATGGATAGTGGCTCAGCAACTTCATCAGCCAGTTCTCCCAGGACCCGCAGATAGATCTCATCAGGTCCTGTGGACTTGTGCACCTTCAGGCTCCTTAGATGGTCTTGAACCTGATCTTCTCCTACAGTAGGTGGGAGTCCAGTCCCTGCCTTTGCCTTCTGCACCTTAGGTGGTGTGGCTTGAGCACTTGCCAGTGAAGACTGAGGCAAAAAAGTCATCGAGTACCTCAGCCTTCTCCATATCCCAGGTAACCAGGTCTCCTGTTACCCTCCAGAGAGGGCCCACGTTTCCTTAGCCTTCCTTTTATCACTAACGTAGCTATAGAAGCTTTTCTTGTTGCCCTTGACATCCCTGGCCGGACTTAATTCTATCAGGGCTTTAGCTTTCCTAACCTGATCCCTGACTGCTCACAATTTCTCTGTATTCCTCCCAGGCTACCTGTCCTTGCTTCCACCCTCTGTAGGCTTCCTTTTTGAGTTTGTCCAGGAACTCCTTGTTCATCCATGCAGGCCTCCTGGCATTTTTGCCTGATTTCTTCTTTGTTGGGATGCATTGCTCCTAAGCTTGGAGATGATCCTTGAATATTAACCAGCTTGCTTGGGCCCCTCTTCCCTCCAGGGCTTTATCCCATGGTGCTCTACTGAGCAGATCCCTTGAAGAGGCCAAAGCCTTCTCTCCTGAAGTCCAGGGCAGTGATCTGGCTGTGCGCCCTCCTGTAGTCTGTAAATTACTGTAGTACATTTGATCAATACAATTGTGTCGTGTGTCTTGACCTTATAACTTCGGGAGATAGTTATTTTTCCAGTCAGGCAAAAATAATCTAATATAATCTAAATAATCTCTCAAAAATACCTGCAACTTGAAATCAAAATGTGCACTTCCAGTATTTCTGTTACCTTATACACTGATTACCTTATGCAAGTTGCATTTTTTTTGTAGGATTACTTTCCCTTTGTTGCAGTATATACTATTTCTGCCTTGAAATATGAAGAAAGGCAACTTCTGAGAGAACTGCACTGTTGGTATTCTGCCTTTTGCACAGATCTCAGTGGTTTTACCACTTACCTGTCAGGGAGCACAAATAAGGGAGGCAAGAAGCCTATGTAAAGGGTTGTATTTACTAGAACAGATGAGTTTAATAATACTAAATATAATACACACTAATAATATACACTAAAATATTTTGTTTTGGGAAATACCAAAGAGAACTGAGTGCTGCTTTTTTTTTCTTCAGGAATTCCAGAAACATTTTCCTGTAAGCTGGTTTACATTAAGTTTTCAGTTAATGTAATGTCTGGCTTGTTGTGCATGGGTAATAAGCATTATACACATGCTTTTTACAAACACCATCTTTAGTTTTGTTGGAAACTGGGAAGATACGTATATATTTGTTAATACAGAGCCATAAGAATGTAAACATACTGTAATTTCTTGTTGCTCTTAATAAGTGCATTGAGTCTTTCACTTTAAAATATTGAGACAGAATCATATTTGACATAATGGTGAGTCTGAGCCCTTGAAAGTAGTATTTAAGTACATTTCAATAGAGCTACGTTTTCATTCCATGTAGAATGCCAATGTTCTGGTTCAGATATACCCATGTCACTTTTTTGCTAGCTTGAAGAGCAACAGATCTTGAGATGATCTGAAGGAAAAATTAATTTATGTACAGCATAGTCTGTAGATTTGGCTCCCTCGCTAGCTACTTGGGGGATTGGTTATATTTAAACAGAACTGCTGTGGATATAAAGTATGTTTTGAATAGAAGCAGTCTGCAGGCAGGGCACAAGAGTCCCTGGAAATCCAACACTGAAGCTATCTCTTAATTGTTCCTACTCTTAGGTTTTGCAGTTCTGTGAGCTGTCACTGCCTGTGCCATACTGTAGAGGCATATGAGGGAGTGAAATCCTGTCTTTATCCATTATCTATCTATCTAAAAAAAATTTTCCATGATGAGGGTGGTGAAACACTGGAACGGGTTGCCCAGAGAGGTGGTAGATGCCCCATCCTTGGAAACGTTCAAGGCCAGGCTGGATGGGGCTCTGAGCAACCTGATCTAGTTGAAGATGTCCCTGCCAATTGCAGGGGGGATGGACTAGATGACCTTTACAGGTCCCTTCCATCCCAAAGCATTTTGTGATTCAATGGTCTATACACCTCATGTACCAGGAGGTGAAGCCTCCCTGTTGCTGTGAGTAGGAATCTGCACCATGGAGAACTCTGCTATGCCGCTGTAATGGTTGTTTTTCAGATGAGGAGGCAAGAGCACATAGTAGTAGAGGGGACCCCACATAGGCCTTGCCGGACTTGGGGTGACTCTTGTAGGGGCCGCCATCAGCCTCTCTGCCCTGTGGGAGCCAGGCTGTGAGGAGACACGGTGGCAACTGCAGCTGGCAGGGAGGAAAAGGAGCGTGGCGGGGAAGCCAAGGGGAAGGAAGTAGCAGCATCCTTTTGGATTGGGGACAGCAAAGCAGCTGAATCCAAGAAAGTGCAAAATGCTTCCAGTTTTCTTAAGTTCTGGCTGCAAAAGTGCTGAGAACTACTGTACTGCCTGGTAGGTGTAAGTAATACAATAGCAATGTTTAAGAGTAAAGGGGAGCTTACCTTGACAGTTGGTAAATGCTGAGATAAATAAAAGGTAAAGGCATAATGTACTTCTGCTTTGTTAAAGAAAACAGAGGCCTGCCTTCTTCATGCAGTAATTAACAGAGGTGATAGCAGTGTTGGGAGCTCCCTCTTGTTTCATCCCACCTTTGTGATTATCATTACTGAAAAAACAGTGTCTTTCATCCTTTATAAGCAAGGGTGTATACTAATACAGCAACAAGTATTTCTCAAACGATGTTGTGAGACTTGCTTGATAATAAAGCAACAACAAATTAAGGTAAATGCTGTATTTGGACTGCTGCTGGGAGGAAATTAATGTATCAGCAGTTTTGTCCAGCCCTCTTGCTCTCCACCATACCGTGAACAGTTGTGCAAAGTGAAAGGTTAAGATCCAAATACCTCATAACTCAGTCTGTATGAATAATATATAATATAATATATGTGAATGTTAGACTTCTCATGCGAGGGATTTGCAATTGTCATCCAGGGTAGGAGGCATCTCACCTAACTCGGGTGCCTGCAGTCTGCTAGTCATCCACAGTCCTTTTACAGACATGAAGATCTAATCTTTTCAGCTAATGGAGCCGAGTGTTATTCCTGTCACCTGGAGTAAGCACATTTGGTCAGATGAATGGTGCTGTGTGCATCTCCGCTGACTAGCCTGGCAGTGTAGACAAGAGCGTACTCCCATTTAGTCAGGTGAATCTTCCCTCAGATACTGTAACTGGAAGTTTCATCAGCGCTGTGTTGCCCTCTGGCTCAGCCTTAGAGCTACTGAATATATACCATGTAATAAGCTATGTGAAGGAGCACGCGCTCTTGGATTACCTGGCTGGGTTATCTTGCCTTTCTCAAGACTCGAACAAGAGTTACGGTCTATTTACATTTCTAAACCATTTGTCTTTGTAGCACAATGCTTACGAGCCAAAGTGTTTCACTCCCAAGAGTAAATAAACAAAAAGAAAGGTTTGGAAACAAGTAAGGAGGCTTGCAGAGTTGTTTGGGCTTGTCTACATGTTTTTAATTAGCTTTGTGTTCCCAAGAGTTGATTTATTCTGCATTAAGCTGCATTGTTACTCTCACCTTTTGTCTGTTTTCTCTTACTGGCATTTGTGTAGCAATGTGGTAAACCAGATCGAGGAAGTTACCCAACTGAAAACTCCTGTATGCGCCCATTCAGTCTTCACCTGGATCACTTTCCCAGTTGGATTCATTGGAAATTACACAAATGCTGTGCTGGTGCAGAGGAATGGGCTGAGAGGAGCTGATAAGGGAAAACAAGGACTTCATGGCAGCAGTGCCAGTTGATGCAGGATTAAATCGTTTGTAGAAATATAATGTAAGATGTATAACAACATTTAGCAAGTTAACTGTTTTAAAAGTTACTGCTCAAAGGAGATGGCTGTTGTCTGAAAATGTGATACCACCCCATTGCTCAAAGAAAAAGCATAAAGAATTTCTTGAAAACTAATTTGCCTACGGTAGACAAAAAAATGCATTAAGAGCAGTGAATACTGGCAGATCTGGACCTAGGTACTGGCAGATGATTTGAGATGCTTTCGGCTGTGACCGTCTCTGTCTCCATCAGAACAGGGTTTTGTCCCTGCCTCAGATACTCCAGTTTGTAACCCTGCATGGTAGTTTAAAACAGAGCTTCATCCACAGTTTCAGCTCAAGTGAACTGTAAGATGTAGTGCTCATGAGTGTTTCTCCCAGTTGTAGAGTAATGGGTGGGTTAGTACCCGAGTCATCTTTTCTCTGCTCTCTGAGTGTCCCAAATGGCTTGAGAGGAGATGATCTGCTTCAGCCCCTTTAAACACTGAAGAAATGTGGAGGGCAGTACTGGGTACTTAGCATAGCATTCTGGTAGAGTAACTTTTGTCAGCTAGCCGTGAATGTACGATTTGGCCTAATTAGCAGATGATGCCTGATAGTGTCTGGTCACTCCTCTCTGAACTGTCTGTCAGCCAGAGCAATTCCCACTTTCCTCCAGAGAATTGCCCTGCTTTTCTTAGTTAGTGCACTTCTGCATTGATGTCTCCTAGATTAGGGTGTCTGCTGAGAGATAAGAAGTTTTCACTCCTTATCCTACCCTTCCTCCTTCTGTCCCTGTGTTGTCCCTCTCATATCTTGAAAGGCTTGGAGTGCTTTTGCTGCAGACTGGCAGGAAAGCCTGCTAGGGAGTGTCCATGGCTGTTTCTTGTTTCTGTTTGAGTTGGGCAAGCATTGCTAGGGAAATAAATGAGTCCAGGAGCTCTTGAGGCAGGACTGATGGTCTGCAGGGGGTGAGGTGACCGAGGGCGGGAACACGCTGCTGGGCAGCAGGGCCCTAAACTTGTCCAGGCGCTGCACTGTGTTCGCAGAATGGGTGGCATCAGCTCAAGATGGGAGCAACAGTTGCTCTCTTTGCTTCCCTCTGAATTGCACTCCTGGCAAGTTCTGAAACCTGCTGAGTAGCATGCTGACCTGGACAAATATTACAGTAGTTTAAAAAGCTACTTGTGGTAATAATGTTGACAGACACAGTGAAGCACAGCAATATACTTGCTCTTTTAGCTTTACTGCTAGTACCCAGAGTATTCTTACAACTCAGCTTATTTCAGCGTGTGGTGCTGCAGTTGAGGTCCTGGCAAATAACTTAAGTTTGAGCCAGTCTCTAGGTTCGTGAAGTATGATTTACAGGAGCCAGAACCACAGATGTTTGAAATGAGAGCTGTGTTTTCGTTGTTTTGCAGAGTGCCTGTGTGTGGGGACTGTTACTTTTTTTTCCCTACTATTAAAATTTTAATATGAAAAAGTTTTCTTCAAAAGTTAAAATTTCCTTTATTCTTACAGGATAGTTATTTCACTCTTTATACTGCTAGTTAAAACTTTTTAGAGGGGAGCTATGGCATTAAACTGACTTGATGTAAATGTTGTTAGCAGTCTACTTGAAAATTAAAAATACACTTGCTTCAAGCAGCCTGAAGCAGTAGAAGCAAGAGCTTCTAATGGAATGAATTTCAAGTTTACTTATTGCTGGAAGCTATTGAGTTATAACTGCAGCAAGTTTTGGAATATTATTAGTAAAAGTACTTTAAAAATCAGTTGTTGAAGGAAGAGAACCTGATGTATTAAAATTCTTGTTGAAAACTATTAATTTTTCCAGATATTTTATTAGATAAGGACTTCCTTCTTTAAATCAGATATGAATAGCTATCTGCTCTGTGAAGCTTTACCTCAGTGAAAACTACTTGGCACTCTTTAGCTATGTTCAAAATCTTGCTGGAGATCTTGTTTTAATTACCTGTGAGTATGTAGTTAATCTTTCAGTAACATTTTCCCTTTTTTTTTTTTTTAATCATGGTTTAGTATTGCTGCTGAAAGAGCCAAGTGAGCCCTCAGCAGATGTTGTCATTAGAAAAGGGATCGAAGCAGTGTCATGTCACAAGCTAACTTTCTGCACAGGAAAAATCCTTGGGTTTTGACGGGGTGAGCGGCTAGGTAACAGAGAGTAGAGCAGTTTTTGCGGTGGTATCCTAGAAAGGTGATGGTTATTCCCATGTGCAAGTTAATGCATGCTTTTAAGTGAGTACTCCATACTTTCATAAACTCTTCTGTGGTGAAGACAAATCAAAAAAGAGTGTATATAAGCTCTCAAGATCAAACTCTTATAAATAAGTGATAGCCCTGTGGATTCCCTCAGAGCAGTAGAGAATCTTTGTTTACCATGGATGATTGCACATATACAAAGGTGCTTTTTAATGCATTCAAGTATTAAGTCTTGCATCAGTTGGCCACTGAGAATCATCGAGTGCCATCTTCCCTTACCCCTAGCCTAATTCCGTGGTGGAAGACATTAAAGCTCAAATTCTTATGGCCAAACTCTCTCGGGTGTTTCTTCAGTCCAGGTATTATTTAATCTGCGTGCCTGGGCCCTGCAAAACTGCAGTGATTTTGGTATTTCCAAGAAGGTATATATTGAATTGGAGGAAGAGCAAATGCACAGCAGTGTTTCCTGACCATGATGCTGATGTGGGGCAGAAATTTCATTGCTTCACTGTTACTTTATGCCATTCTGTCTACTGCTATACAGATTAACAGCTAGTAAGGGTATACTCTAAATAGTCCATCATGAAAGAGCTTTGGTACATCTGGGGGCTGGCTATAAACTAATAGTATCTGACAGTACTGGGTTGCAGGGCTGATCATTGCTTACTTTCTGGTGTGTCTTTGTGGAGATAGTAAAGTGCAGCCTTCATTACTCCAAATCTTGTTAAAATTCAGAAGAGCTTTTAACAGCCCAAAGGCTTTGAAGGAGATGCGTATGTTTGCCAAAAGGAATAGTGCTTTCTCTTGCTGAGTTACATCTCTAAGTTATTCCTGCAGCATCTTGAGTGTATAATGAAAGTTAGTAGTAAAAAAAAGGGTGTATCTTCCTTGAGAGAAGAAACACTCCTTGCTTACTCTCTAGTCACAGGATGAGGAAGATACTTCTATTGTGCAGAAGATAGGGTCAGGAGTAAAGACAAAGTGCAATGACCAAGATGGCACGCTGTCTAGGTCAGGGCTGGGAAGTAAACCAAGGCCGCACAACAGCTGGGTCTTAATTCATGCCACTTTTACTGTAATGATTAGGGAGCTTTTGACAAATTTACTGATACTCAGTCATGGCAGTTTCTTCTTGGACCCTTGTGAAATAATTTTCAGATTTAGTCACCCTTTTCTTGCCATTCCATGCTTCTCTTTGTCACACTTGCATGAGTGTAAAGGGTAAAGCCAGAAAGCTGCCTGGCAGTAGGCAGTGCAGCGGTCCGTCAGCAGCCTGGGCTTGCTGTCAGCCTCCTGGGAAGGCAGACAGCCCCCACCTGCTACGTGGATGTTCAAATTTGAGGATATTTTTTTGTAAGTAGATACTCAGCCACTTGTCCCCAAAATGGATGGCAAGCTTGGTTTCTGAATATATATATATATATATATATATATATATATATATATTCATATATATATGTAATGAAAGTAAGGAGAGAGAGGAAAAAAAAAGGCAAAAAGAAAAGGCATGAAGATGATAGGATGATATGATAAAGTTCCTGTATAGGAAACGAAGTTTGAATGGGTTCCAGATACAAGTACTAAGAAGCTTCTTCCTTTTCCTCTTGGTCCTCCCCTCACCTTCCCTTCCCTATTGAGTTGAGCTTAATTTTTAACTTTATTTCCGTGTGCCAGAAGACAACCTACATTTTCAAAAGTAGTCATGTAAACAAATCTGTATTTCAAACATACTCGATAGCTTGATGTTGCTAGTAACATCAGAATCTCATTTCATGTTCTTAAGCAGCAGGAGGATAAAACACCTCAAATCCAAGATGCTGTTAAGAAGTCAGTACTCGTCTGTAGTTACAATGCAGGAAATACCATAAGAAGCAATTATTTTAATTCAAAGAGTGAGGCAATGCACATAAATGTTGATTTTTTTGATAAGTTTGCTGATAACTAATTGAACATGTAAATAATGTTCTCTGTGTTCCTCGTATAATATTAGCTTTTTTTTTATTATTTTAAACCCAGACTGACGAACCATGATTTTATGAGGTAGCCATGCAATAGCATTCACTGGACCTCTTTGCCTGAGGGGGAAATAAAAATATTGTGTTTTTTACTATGTTAAACAGAATAGGGGAGAAGAAATGATATTAATATGTCCATTGATCTCTTTCCTTGTCATGAATTATTCAGATGCTAGTATGGTTGGTTTTGTTAGGTTTTAGGGGTTTTTTTAAGCCTTGTAAAGAGGAGAACAAATACAAACATAACTAGGTATTATATTGATGCTAGGTATGATCTTCACACCTTAATTTATCTCAGTTTGTGTTAATTAGCAGGTTTCTGAGAGAAAAACAGTGAGTCAGTATGACTAGCTTTCCTGAATGACTCTGAAAAACTATGAATTTAGTGTTTACTGGAATCTTCCCGTCTTCTTACTTCTGCTAGAAAACTGGGATGGTTACAATTGCGGGTTGGAGACCTCAGCATTCATGCACACATGTGCAGACGTGCACACATGCTTGTCTTGTAAGGCCATATGGTATGAATCAAAGCTTACCTCACAGTAGTAAAACTGTAATGCATTTTCCACCATTTTCAGTTATGTGTTCATGGCATGAATTTCTGTACTTTAAACAACTTAGAGTGATTGTCCTTTGTAAATGGTCATTATTCTATGAAATTAATGTGTTATCCAGGATACTTGGCTTCAATTTTGTCCTTGGATTGCTATGGCTATTTCAATAACACCAGAAGTTGTGTCGTCTTTTCTGCTCACTGGCTTTGTTCAAAGCAGATTTGGCTTGCAAATGTATACAGATGTGTTTGTTCTTTCTTGTTCATGGCAATAGATTTGAAATAAACCCTTGCTAGCAGATAGAAGGCATGTGAATTAATTGAGTGTATGAGTATGTGTATTTCCTTGTTCAAGATTTTTAAACAGTCTGTTGAGGCCTCTAATTAAGCATCGCTGGCTTCTGGTCTTTTTTTTCCTCTAGTTTTCATGGTATTTGCATACTATTATCAGGAGTTCTTAGAAATTTCCAACTTTCTCAGAAAAAGTAGAGTTTAATATTAGGCTTTAAAATCTTTTATGTAAACATGTATCGCTTAGAAATTTTTTCTCTTGTTGTAGTAGCTCAAGACAATTCAGCCTTTAGTCTGTGGTAGTGCCTTCAATACCATTAAAAATTATCCTTTCTAAAAACACAAATATGCTTAGCATCAAAATGAAGAGCTGACCTACTTTATATCTTTGTATTAAGTAGGGTTCTAGAGGTAGTTAAGATACCTTAAAAACTGACCAGATGGTGAATCAGATGTATTTATCCAGAACCGGTGAATTCTGTGTATTTCTGTTTCTTTTTCCCATCACAGTGGTGCTTTGTGCTAGAGCCTGTGTGAGTCTGTATTGGTGCTTTGTGACCAAAGGAAAAAAAATATCGTACTTCTGAGATTATGTTACCCCAATGTAAGGTAAGACATTCAATTAAAGCCACTATACCTTGTAACAAAAGAATGGGAATCTTGTGGATATTCTTAATACAGGTAAAAGTGACAGAATAATGTCTTATTCTGCCAGTTACATTAGTGAAAATCAGTATGAGTAGGTTCTTCTCTTTGGTAGTGATAGTAGGTCCTTGGCTTCTGACTACTCCCGTACTCTCAGTATACCTGTGTGGAACTGATATGCTGTCATTTTTCTTTATCAGAAATAGAAAGTATCAGATAAAATGGTGCGTATTTAGGTAACATAATGTGTCTTCTACATTGATCTTCTTGTGCAGTTTGTAAACACTCCGATCTATCTCTTCAGAATATGTCTGATGGCTGAATCTTCTGCTGCACTCGTCATTTTTGACAAGACTTCTGTTGCCAGCAGCTGTGGTGTAGAAATTGGCCTCAATGGAGTAGCCAGTAACTTCTTCAGAGTCACAACCACCTTGACTTTCAGAAGAGATGAATGTGTCCTCCTCAGTGTGCCTCTATGGTTTCCTTAGAGCAAGGAGCACACTCGGGCCAAAGTATGAAGGAGATGAATAGTTCATCAGGGAGTTGTGCTAAGACTTACTTAGTTGTTTCCTGATACTTGTTTCTGGCAATTCTGGAGACATTTTATGCTTTGTCAGATTCGCTTGAACTTGCCTCTTACCAGTGTTTCCAACTGTGCATTATAAAAGCTGTATTGCCTGGGTGTTTACTCATGAGTTAGCTGTCCCTGACAACTTGGCAATGTTTCAACGTGCCCTTCCAGTTGCTTGAAATACAGCTGCATTTCAGCTTCTGAAATACTCTCATGCATGTGCCTTGTTCTTCTCCCAGATTCCTAATCCTGATCAGAAGTGATTGAGAAGGATTTGGTTACTCAGTGGTTCCTAGAGAGATGCTGAATGTGTAGGCGGAATAAGGCATTTTTGCTGGCCTTCACTACCACGCATAGATGGGGCTATAGCTAGAACACTGTGTTTCTGTGTGTGTTTTTCCTACTTGAGGGAAGCTTGACTAGCTTGACAGCCATGGCAGTATCTCATGGCTACTAACTGTTGTGGTGTTGGCCATTCCTTTGTATTCTTTTTGACACACTGCATCCAGACATAGGAGGTCTGTCGTGTTGGCTTTCTGCTAAAGGAGGATCCAAAGCTGCAGCTTCTGCAGTGTGGGCTGGTGTGACAGAACATACAGCAGTGAGCAGGCTGTGCTCCTGTTCTTCACACTCATCCCAGCCCCACTGCTGCTTCTTTTTGAGTGACTCTGCATCCAGATCCTATGGATCTGTGCAATAATTAAAATAAAAGAATGATTCTTACAAACATTTTGTGGACTCATTGGGGGAAATGAAAAAAAACAAAATCATCTTACTGGCTTCTGTTCAGAAGAACAGTGGCTGCTGTGCAGTTGTTTTTGCCTTGCTGCGTGAACTTGGAACAAATGTCTCATTGTTTTGCTCTCAGTGCTTGCAGGAGGCAGATGCTGGCCTTGCACTGCCTACCACCACTGTAGCAACTTGCTTGGCTATTATATATCTGTAAATAGAGTCAGTAAATCAGTAGCGCATGAGGGTCCCAGCTTGTGGCTGGGGTTCTGCTGGGCTGTAACGTGTCAAGTTGTTGCATTTTTTTCCTTTTTCCATTGCCAGGGAGCTAAACAGCAGGAGTTCTGGTTTGTGACCCCCTTCTAATGCTGTAAGCTGTGCAGTAGGGAAAGGCAAATAAGGTAGAAACAGAGGAAAAAAGTTCATATGAAAATGCAAGTAGGTGGAAGAGATAAACAAAATAAAGAGGATACATCAAAGGTACCCATCTGTGGCTTACTGGCTTTAGCTGCTTGTTCTAAACTGGCAAGAGAAGAATGTGTCCACACTTATTTGCCAAAGACTGGCATGCTCAGGATTGCTTCAGAGCTACTATCCTGCAATACTGAGTTGGAGCCAGAGGGCAGTTTACTGTTCATTAGTTCTTGCTGACAGCTTGGCGTTGATGGAAGTGGATGCTTCTAGAGGAAGGAAATTTAGTGCAAGATTATGAAATGAGGGGATAGCGGTTTATCTGTCTCTAAATGTTGGCTTCTCTATCTGCGTTGGGTTTCTCTGCTTCAAGGGGGTTTGTACTGCCCAGATATAGGGGCTTGATGTAGTGGTATGTGATGTTGGTATGGTGGAATAGCCTTTCTCTGGAGGTGCAGAAAAGAGGAGCTTATGGGAAACGGCATTTATTTGAAGAATTATAAACACAAGCATTTCTTTTTCTTACTCCATTGTGCAAAAGCTTCTGTCCTAGGTATTCTCTTCAAAGAGAGTCTCTGACTGCTATGCGGTGTTTGCCCTTCAGGTCTTGTAATGCTGACCTCGTCTCTGATCTGATTTCACTCTGTCCAGGTTTTAGTGCTATATGCTGGTCTTTGCTTTCTGAGCACCTTTAACAAGAAACCAGTGTGTTGTGTGCTTGAACACCACCTCAGACTGCTCCTTTTTAATCAGTGCTCAAGGTTTTATGCTCTTGTTTGTCCCTTTCACTGTAGAGTGCCATTTGGCTCTGTCCATGTTCCTCCTCTCTGCATATCTTCCCCCTCTAAGAAATCATACTGCTCTATTCAGCCTTACCTATCACTTCTATATAGGTCATGTCCAATTCTACATACTCTTAATTTTGATTTCTCTGTCTGTCTGGTCTCAGCAGCTCCTGGCTACACCATAATTTATTACAAGTGACAGGTTTGGAGGAGGTCCTCTGCTGTGTCGTATCTTTGACTACTGTACTGATGGCAGATGATCGTGCTGTGACATTCCTCTGCTTGGGTGTTTTAAAAAAGTTCCAGGGTGGAGGAACTGACATGCTCTGCAAATTATAAAACCCAAAGGAGTTTAAAGTAACAGCTGCCAAACAGCTTTAACTCTTTGCTTTCCATCTTGGTTTATATTATGAGTGAGGAATAAAGTTAATATTTTTTAATGAAAAAAAATTTGGAATGCATTGTGAACTAATGAGAATCAGATGGTAACTTTTTATTGTGTGATTCTTTAAAGAGTTAAAACATGATAGCAAGGGTGTTAATCTAGCAAATGTGTTCTGTTCATGTTTCAAACCCAGCATGAACAGACATGGATGTTTTTAATAAAAAGACAGATATTTAATTCCAAGAAATATACAGGTCTTATGCCAGAATAAATGCAATTTGTGATTTCTGGTTAATTTTTTATTATTATTATTATTTTAGAATTATTTCCTTTAGGGGCCATTTGTAGTCTTTGGAGCACTTTGTAACTTTCAGTAATAGTCTCAAGATTTTGTGTATTACATAAACTTCCGATTTCCTTGCTAGTAATCTGTGTTTATTTGACTTTCTGAAAGCTATTACAGGCACCAGCGACAGCCTATACTTGATTTTTGGATTACTGATTTTTTTTTTTTTTTTTTTTTTTTATTTTTCAGCTTTTTTCCCCCACTTCTTTGGTCTAATAGGTCTACCTTGTCCCCTTTGCTTTCAGCCTGGAGCAGGATGATTGTTAACTGCGGAACATGGAAAGCAAATTTTTGCTAGCTGAAAGCAAAGGGAGGCTGTCTCATTTCTCCTTTTTGGTGCGCAAAATGATTGCATGTTGTTTTCAGAGTGAGTAGCTTGGTCTGCGTGGTTGCAGTTGGTGCTTGTATGCAGAACAGAAGCGGGGACTAGGTGAAATTTGTTAGTGTTATATTGTGGATCGTACCAAATGGCCCTTCTGCCATCCGATCTGCCAACATACTACTGCAGAAATTACAGGTGGTGTGCAAGATGTGACCACAGCTCTCTTTGTAGATGGGGAGAGGTAATGAAGTGCAGCAATATGTTAACTTCTGTGTTTGACCTAAATATGTTTGGAACACAGATTTGAATATGAATTGTGAGTCCAATGAAAGTGTAAGAGTATGGGACTGGAACAGACTGCATTGTCAGCTTTATGCAGGTGCCATGTGAGCTCTTATTGAGTCTGGTTGACCTCGTCTTAAAACTGAGTTCTGCTTGATTCCACCATTTGTGAATCAGAGGATGTTTCAAAGCATTTCACTGTTATTAGTAATATTGTATTATCCAGTGCAAATTTTTCAATACTTTTTATCTGCAACGGCAACTAAAATAATTAAGCCATAGCTCATGGGTGACTCAACAGCTTGATCCATCTGGTTGAGTTCAGTGAAAGTTGCAGTTGTACAAATGCCCTCATGCTTTAAAAAAAAAAAAAAAATTACAAACTAAAGATTGGGCACATGGGGACACTGGCAACAGAGATGCTGAAAACCCTTAGCAGTACAGAGCCACAAATGTTCAGAAAAGAAAGCAATTGATTCCTATCTAATTGGTATTCAAGAGAACTTAGGTAACTGAACTGTAGTGGTAAGCTAGTCTGAACCTGATAATCCCTCATACTTTCCTTCTCCAGTCTTATCCAAATGAATGCAGCTTGCACATGGTCCTGTTTCTTAGCATGATAATATTTTAGACCAGCTTCTGAAATAGAAAAACAGCAGACAAGCTTGCAGGCATAAATATTTTATCCATGTCTCAGACGAAGTTGGCTTTCCAACTTGTACATACCTCAGTACAATTGCTCTGACTTTAATTTGATTAAGTTAATATCAAGACAAGTTGAAGGGGAGGAAAAAAGGATGGTTAACGTCCATCCAATGGGGGAAAGGAAGGCATTGAAATAGTGGGGGGCTAGGATCACAGAATCAGGTTCAGGTTGGCAGGAACCTCTGGAGGTCATCTGGTCCAACCCCCTGCTCAAGCAGGGCCACCTAGAGCCAGTGGCCCAGGATTGTCTCCAGGTGGCTTTTGAGTATCTCCACAGATGGAGACTCCACAACCTCTTTCGGCAACCTGTGCCAGTGCTCAGTCACCCTTACAGTGAAAAAGTGTTTCCTGATGTTCAGAGGGAACCTCCTGTGTTTCAGTTTGTGCCCACTGCCTCTGGTGCTGTCACTGGGCACCACTGACAAAAGCCTGGTTCTGTCATCTTTATAATAAAGTAGGAAGTGAGGAAAATCTGTGACATATGGTATTAGCATAATTATGCCACATTTGAGGCTGTTTTTTCCAAGTTGAACTTGGCTGGAAGGTGCTGCTACTGATAAGCCCAGAAAGGGTGGAAAGACTTGGGTGTTTGAAAATTATCAAACTTCTACTAATTATTCATTCAGTAGAAGATATCTGTCTTGGAAATCAAGCCTTGCATGTTTCCTCAAAATTATTAATTCCATAGCAGAGCCAAGAAGTTGCCAGTATGCCAGGTTATTTTGAGTGGAGTTGTATTGCTTTCATAGCATTTGTTGTTAAAACATGAACAGTAAAATATAAGGTGGACTGCCAGAAATTCTGGATGTTTAACAGTTGCCTGTGATCTAAAATGTCTCAAGGACAATGTTTTCACACTGCATCTGTCTATCCAGAGCTCTGACTATGAAGAATTTAATATACAGGGAGTTGTGGTAGTACCCTGCTTGTATGTTTTAGTGCCATATGTGTTGGCATCTATATCTTATTTGATGAGCAATTTTATAACATACTCTTTATAATGTTTCCTCCTTACAGTTAAGATATGATCATAGTGTCCTTCCAGATCTAGGAGAATCAGCTTCGAATGTCGCAGCAGTTAGTGAGAGATTGCTATTCTACAGTTTGGATAACTTGAATTGATTTTCACCAAAAACCTGTCAGCAGTATTGGTGGATGGAGTCACTGCCTGGCTGCTTTTGCACTGCCAGAGGTGAGGTGTGTTCAAGTAATGCTCTGCAATCCTTCAGCTGTGGGAGTAATAATATGCAGATGAGGGGTGGTGCCAGGCAGCTTGGAGATGTGCATCTTCATCTGCTACTGATGTTTGTGATTATGCCGTTTCATACACCTTCGGTGTCCATGGTGAGTAGCTGTTATAACAGTATTCGATCCCATTCAAAAAGCAGTCTTATTCTTTCGGCTAATCAGAAGTGAATGTTACTTACCTATACAGAAAAGGTTGCTGTTGCTAGCCGGAGCTCACAGCTTTGCAAAGCCATGCGGGACTGTGTTTATTCTCTTGATGTCAGTTTGTGCCACCTGGCACAGCTCCATTACATTCAATTTTTTCTCCTTTCCCAGAAAGGAGGAAACAGGCACTTCAAGCCCTGAATAATCATCTAAACATCAATGTGTGATGATTGGAGATAACAAATGAACGATTAAACTTGATTTCTTGTTTGTAGAAAGTTCGTTGCTACCTGACTTTTGAACTACAGGTGAACTTGCTCAATCACACTTTTTTTTTTCTCATAACGTAATTAACTTCGTTTTCCTCTAGTACAGATTGCTCACATGAATCGTTTTATATAATGGATTGTATCAGCATTTCAGAGTATATCACTGCATTCTTTTTTGACTTTCAGCTTTCTGTGACCTAATGCTGCATTCCAGTACTTGCAAAACTCTTAGCTGTCTATCCCTTGAAAAAAAAAAAAAAGGGAGTGGTGGGGAGAAAAAAAGATTTCTTAATCGAGCTGGTTGTCTGAAGGCCAGACCCTGCCATCCCCAGGTTAATCCATATGACCTGCTGCCTTTCTTCAAGAATTTTGGAGAAGATTTTGGATAATAGCAGGTGCTTGAGCTCCTGAGCATAGTAGGAATTATTGTCACTGCCTCCACACAAGAGTAGGAGGTGTAGCTGGAAATTTGCTATCTCAGGTGCTGGGCACAGAGCTGGGGACTTCTGCAGTCGGTGTCCCGGCCGCTGGATGGCCGGGCACAGGGGGCTTCTCTCTGGCTTGCACCCTGCCTTTGTGGTTCTTGAGACCGGACCACCTTTTAAAAGCACTCTTTTTGTTATCAGTTGTAAATCCCTAAGACTTGTATTCATGGAAACATCACAGTTCAACCTATTTACAGCATTTATTACCGTAATACTGTACTTTCAGTTGTTACAGATAGGAAGATAACCCTCATATAAACTTTCCTAAACTTTTTTATCCCAAGATCTTTGTATTCTTTTTGCTCACCTTATTGTCCTTCACATTCTGTGGTGTTAGTTACTCAGTTCTGCTTTTCTTACAGAGTTGAAATGCTCTTTTCAAAGTTGATTACCAGAAAAGTATGTGCTTGCTTTATGCTGTTTTGTTTAATGGCAGTAACAAAACGAACCTCATAATATTAAACAGCACAAATACATCCAGTCATATCCCTGTCCTCCACTTAGTGTATACATTAATGGTCTTGAAATAAATGGTTTCATGGTGCATGCAGTAACCCACTAACGTGAGAAAGCATCATATTTATCAGAATCAATTTTTAGCAAAGTTTGAATCTTAAATTTTTACTTGTAATCTTCTGTCTAACTTTTAATTCAATAAAGGCTTCAACATGTCTTCAGATTGCATTTGTGTTTAGACTTCCAGAACTGATACCTTGGGGTTTGGGGTTTTTCTTCTGTTAGGGAAATTGTCTGTCAAGTTTTCCAGTTGTTTTCTACAAAGCTGAAATTTTGATAGATAGACTCTTGTAAAAGCTGTTTTGGGTCTTTCTCTCTAACTTGCTAACATTGCACATAAACTTCTGTTAATATTGAATGGGATAATAGTGCTGTTCCTCTTAAGCTTATGGAGCCCAAACCTTACTCTACCTGCAGTAACAAAGCAGTTAGTGATGTTTCATAAGGATTTTGCTTTCCATTTGGCATTGCAAAAGTATTCCTGTGTGACCAAACACACTAGCCTGTGAATAGATACTGAATATTTTTACTAGTGTTTTTTTTATTCACACTTATAATAATAATATTTATAAAGCTTTAATTTTATAACATTCTTCACAACATGAGGCAGCTAGTATGAATTTGTGTATTTTGGGACCAATAACAAGAATTTCTAAGTTGGAGGCTCATCAGTTGTTAGTTATGGAGGAAGAAACAGATAAGAGAGTATTGGTCAATCATGGAGTGTCTTATGGGCCACCAAAGTGATTCTGCTATGAAAAAAGCAGATATGATTGCAGAATGTGTTGGGTGAGGAGTTCTCAGCAGAAAGGGTGATACTAATGCTGTTGTAAAGACATTGGCATCACCTTCTCTGAAATTCTGGCTTCCGTTCTGTTTCTTGTTTGGAAAAGATTGGTTCAGACATTTGAAAATACCTTTCAAGGTGAGAAAGCAAAAGAGGATGTATCTCAATTAGTGGAGAAAAACAACAACAAAAGGGACTTAGCAAAACGAAGAGTGAAATGTGATAGCTCTTTGCAGGGAAGGACCTGTTTAAAGAACGAATAACGCTTGACAGTTTGGCCTTGAGAAGAGTATGCAGGTAAAAAGTAGCCATTGAGGAGTGGGGTTCTGGCACAGTAACCAACGGCACAGGGGTGGAAGATGTGTAATTACCTTTTTAAGATGGAACTTGAAAAGGTTGAACTTTTTTTATGATGTATGTTTCTTGTGGTGACAGAGGCCTAGATTTGACTACCCACAAGATTCCGTTATGTCCTTTATTCTAATTTAAAACATTCCTACTAAGAACAAGTGAAAAGAATAGAAACACAGAAAAGATGTAATAATACAATGAAGATCCAGCTAACATATTTTTTTCTTTGTTTCTTGTTTTTGTTTTTCAGTGAAATACCGAAAAAAAAATCTTTTTCTAAAAATGGCCTGAGGTGAATCAGTATTCAAATAAAAAACTAAAACCAACACAAGAAGTTGAAAAAGTGACTCTCTAATTTCTTGAGATTTACACTTTGTACTTGTATTACAGTTTATTAGGGATTGTATGTTAGTATTTCTTGATAATTTCTGTACAGATTACTTTTTTTTTAAAGCATAAGTCATTTTTGTCCCTTCTTACTGCAAGAGAACTCATACTCTGTTGAAAATAATTACAGTTTTATTCTCAGTGCACATGGAAAGTTATTAAGGGACTGAAAGGAAAAATATTATAACTGCATTTCAGTGCTGAATAGAATGGCTACTGAATATGGAAGAATTCGCTTTCTTGTTTCTGGTGGGTTTGGTTGTTGTTAATCACTAATACAAAACCACCACTGGATAGCAAGAGGAATATGAAAAACAAACCAAACTTGTAAATGCAGGTCCTAATTTTGGAAAAAAATACATGGCTGTTAAATGCCTATTCTATGATCACACAAAGGTGTAACTACTGCGGATGTTGTTTTAGCGAGTTGATGGAATGAAATTTATATAATGGTGGCTGTGTTCTTCAGCAAACCTGCTTGCAGAATATCAGTCTGTGGGTTTCTTTGTGGGTTCATCTGTAGTGTAAAAGACTTGAGTGATAAAGTGGCAAAACTTGAAGCTTTAAATAGACTATCCAAGTATTCTCAACACTTGGATAAGAACAGAGAGCTACTCTAAGTTTAGAAAGCTAATTGATAACAGTATTTAGCTATAGGTTGATGTTACGACCAGCAACTGAGATAATTCAGAATTTTAGAAATGTTAGATTTTTTTTTTTTGATGCAAAATGTATAAGGTTTTAATAAAGCTCAGCTCATTTAGTATACAAATCAAATTGCTTTTGAGAGGAAGTGGTCTGATTTGTTTCAGGAAGCTTTCGATGGTAATTTGTTCTTTGCCATTCATAGCGCCAAAGATGGGACCCTGGGACAGGCATCGACTTGGGAACATTGTATTGCTGAGTTTCACAGGAGAGCAACAGAAGTCTCTAGTTTCTGTTTATGGAAAACCATGATCTCAGAAATGGTTAATGTCAGTCTTTCCCTCTGAAATGCTGTTCTTTGTCCTCAGAAATTCAGTCTGCTCTCCATGCTCCTTTGCCTTTATTTCACATCCATATTAAATTTTAATCATATTTATTTTAGCTCAAGTTTTCTGCATGGTTCTTGGTGGGAATTGTACTTCTGGTATTTTGCAAGAATGCTTTCCATTACAGAATACCCTTCTTCACAAAGTCTCACACACAGCTAAGTCTGTCCAAGTTTACTGCAAATAACCATTTAACTATTTTTAATACTATTTAATGTTTTAACTATTTTTCAGCCAAAGAATGTTCTGTTTCTACATTTGGTTTGACAAAATTGGTTGTTAGTTGAAAACCGATCCCAAGTGAAATTGCAGTAATAGTAGATACCAGGAACAAGTCCTTTTTCTGCTGTGTGGCCTTGTCTTGTGCCTTGCTTACTGCTCCAGTGTAGTACATACAGTCCACTACGGCTTGCCTGCAAGTTCATCTTTTCCTGTTAGTTCTCTCTAAGGATTTTCCTAGATTTTTCTTCTTTTGGGGGATGGGTTAATTTTTTTTGGTTTTTTTTTCTCTCTTTTTCCTTTGCTTCAGAATTCTGTTGGACTTCAGCAGACCATATAATGCCATCTCATGGCTGCTGTGTCTATCTACAAGAAGGGTAGATTTTCAACCTAGATCAGTCTGAACTGAGCAGTTCTTTGCCTGGGGAAGACTTTTTTTTTTTTTTAATCCTAATAAAATGGATGTGGAAATTATTCCCAATTATCCAAATAACTCCCCCATGGAGAGTTTCTTGATAACTGTGAAACATCTTAAAGAATATGTGTTGTGATCAACTCTTCTCATCTCCCAAAATGTAAAACTGAGTAAGAGAAATGAATATACTGATACTCTTGCATACATGAAAATCAGGTTACAACTCCACTGTTCTTGACCCCAGTCACTCATCTGTCTTCTGTATCACCTTTTGGCTGTACTGGCACCACTACCACCACCCACTGCACCAGGTCAGTGACTTGATCTGGGTAAAAAACAAATCTTCCTCCTCTTAGTTAAGTTTTTTTTAACTAGGGTCTGTTAACCAGCCCATATAAGTGGGGAAGTGGAAGGAATCAAAGGCCTACAGAGTTTTTACCTACAAAACTCTAAGTGCAACTGTACCCTGGTAAGTCCGTTCTGGAGCCACATCTGAAGAAGGTCTCTTCTTGTGCCCACTGAAAAATTCCACCCCCCCCATCAATTATTTTAAAATTCCTTTATTGAATGTAAGTGCTTGACAGACGGAGCCCCATCTGTCATGATACCATTATCTGTTGTATTTCTAAATTTGCTCTCACTTGTAGTGCTTGTGAGAATACTTTGGCATTGTTCTTAATTGTTCCTTGGACTGCTTGCAGTTATAACCTTGAACGGTGAATTAACTCTTGGGAAACTGCATAATTTATTACATGATTTTATGTAAGACAATACACTTTCCCCATCCTTTACTCTTTCACTTCCATATATGTAAGTTATGCAACTTTTTTTTTTTTAATTAGGCTGACTTTGTCTCTTTCAAGCCAATGCCAAAGGCAAATACCATGTTAGATACAGTAGTGGCCTGATCTGGTGTTGCAAATACTATTTCCATTCTTTAATGAATGTTTTCTAAAAAATATATCTGTTAGTATAAAGTCTGATTTACCTAAATCCAAACCACAGTGAAGTACTGCTGATTACTTTGTAATACTTGTGTATTTTGAGTCTGAGCATAGATTAAGCTGTATCTAAAAGCGTAAAGGAGCGTATGGCCTTTGGGAGCGTCAATATAATGGTTTAATCAGGTGGATAGGTTTAATTATTTCAGTAGTCACACTAGTAAATTGCAGAACCCAACAAAAGGTAACGCAGTTTATAGGATCACTGGTTCACGTTCAGCCTGTATACGTTATTCAGGAGTTGCTGATCTGTAAAGTAATATTTGCTGCTACTATAAAAAAACCACCCAAACTGCCCGAAAGCACATTCTAGGGGTTCAGCCTCATTTCCCAGCTTTGATACTTGGTTTTAGTCAAAGCAGTGACTGAGTTCTGTCACAGAGGATCTATCAGGTGGACTGTACCTGCCCTCTGGCTCTGCATAACCCTACGTTTATATGGCTAAAGCCCATCTCAAACACACAAACAAAAATCAATGGATTAGTCAATTCTCTGCCTTGCTTGTTGTCAGATAAAGGACACTGTACCCTGCGTTGTAGTAGGGGAATAATTGGCAAATGTTTGTTTTGTTGAGGACAATACAGCCCTGTTTTTCAAAAGGTTCGTTCAATAGTGGAGTTGGTTTACTTTTAATATTTTGCATCATTTTTGTTAATATCTGGACAAATATAAAAGGACTGGCTAGTTAAAGAGGATGTCTGCTTTAAAGGGGTTAGTTGAGGAGGCTGATGATAATTCATGCTCCATTGTAGATGTTGCTTTTGCTGTCAAGATATAACTTGCCACGCTTGGCAATGACTTATATTGAACTTGACTTCATACGCTCCTAGAACTGCCTGGGGGATAGTTTTCTTATTAGATAGTTTTCTTATCTTGAGAAAAAGATCAAACATTTTATGGCTTAAGAGGCCATAACCTTCCTCTGGTTCAGTGGCTGGAACTGGGATGTCCAGGTGCCTCCTTACACCAGCAAATGTGTTCATTTTGTGTGTTTTCTAACCTACTGAAGATATATTCACTGGCAGGACGATTAGGATGTGTGGAATATGGAAAAGTTGAAATTTCAAGTCACTAAACCAACTATGATGGCTCACAACAGGGACATGAATCTACAGAGTAGGCACGTGAGGGCTATTGATACATTTTCATCTGTGTAACTCAGCAAAGGTGCAGCCCATCAGATACTTTTTCAGACTCTTCTCTGCCCGATAACCAGACAAAGATGTGAGTTGAAAGCTACTGAAGTTAATTGTAATGACTGCTCATCTGCCCATCCTTGCAGCTGTTCGGCTCTTTGGTAGCTCTGGTGGATACACTGTAGATACTGAGCCCCATCTTATACACATGTGCCTAAAGTACAGAACTTTCTTTCTAGAATCAGCAACAGGGAAGCAGCAATTTGAGTAAAACCAAGGAAGAGCTTGACTCTTTGCTGCTTTTTTTAATGTAAATGATATTGCTAAGAAGTAGAAAAAAATACTTTACAGTTGGACATAAGAAGAGAGAGGAAATAGATCTTTCTGTCTGGAAAAAATGAAGGATCTTTAGACTGAGTCGGAATCTCATCTGGAACCTCATGAAGGTCATCACGCACCAGTATTCATAGCAGGTTTCCTTCCTTCTTCCCCTTCCCCCCACCTCCCTAGCCCCTTTTTAGTAACAAGCCAGGGCTTGGAAAAAGTAATAACCAGCATTCCTGAATCCAAGATGCTCTCCTCGTTGCGTAGAGAAGCTCTCCTCGTAGTGTTACTTCCTGTAAAGTTGGAGAGTCCCTTCACAGGATCATGAGGCTACTAAAAGGATAAATGTCTTTACTTAAAGTGCCCATGAATATTAACATTCTTAATGGAGTTTTTCTCCTCCTGTCCAGACAGTATAGCCATATTCAGATAGCATTAATAAAGTTACAGAGAAAGACAGGTACTGAATGGACAGACCTGCAGACCCTCTAGATCTTTCTAACCAAGCTTCCTTTAGAGAACAGGACAGCCTTAATGGTTCATTTCCATGATGTTCATCATTTCTGTGGGGTGTGTTGCCTCATCTGGAGTCCCAAACTGGATGGCATCTGTGTGCTACTGCAGGAGGAACTCAGAATAGTTCTGCTACAGCTGAATATGGGGTTCTGTCCATTACAGGTTAACTTGCTTAAAATGCCAATTGGGTTTGTACTCACCTGTCATCAATATTTTGGAGAAAAAATGTGACCAGTTTAAAAAAAAGGGAAAGTAATCGTATTATACCTCAAAATCCTGTATGCTTTGCTTCTATGTGATAATTGCATCAATGCTGTTTTCCACTGGTGCATGCCAAGAGGAGGTTTCTGTCCTCAGGAGAAGGAAACTGTGCACATTCTTTCCTTTTGTCCCTTTCCCCAACCCAACACACAAAGGCAGACAAGGGATAAAGGAGCTGGAGTATTCTGGTATGTTGTATACCCAGGAAAAAACACCCCTTCAGTCAAATGTCCTTGTAGATCATTGAAGCCATTTTCTGAAGATTTAAATTTGCCCTTTCTTCACTCATGTAGGTGTGTTGGGTTTTTTTTTCCCCCCTTTTCCAAAAGTAGGTTGTCTGAAGTCACATGTACTGTGTAGCTTATAAACGAAGGCTGGTGTGGTTAGTGAGCCTTGTCTACATTCAGCAAGAAAGTCTTAACTGAAGGCATCTGTCCAATAACTTTCCTAAATATTACCAAAATGGTGGAAGTTTTGGTCATTTACCATAGTGCTTAAATCAGCTAACAGCCTGAAAAAAGAAACTTTTTAAAAAGCCCACAAAAACCAAGGTAGTGATCTAAGCCAATTTAAGTTGGCTAAATGTGAAAGATTATATGCAGTATTTGGAAAAAATACAGTTAAGCAATGTGGGTTTGATGTATGTTATTTTTGGCAGGTAAGTGGTGTTGCTTTTGCATCACCATATTGCCTTTTTGTTTGCTTGTATCGTGTTGACTTGTGAGCAACCATATTAACTTTACTTGAAAGTGAACATTTCACTGCTCTTTAAGCCCTGTTTGTGCAAAACATGCTTTTAATGAGCACGCGCATTTAACTGTAACAGATTGAAAACAGGAGAACTCTCACAGTAGAAAAAATTGTATTTTGAAAGGTTGCCCACTACTATCCTTTGTTTCCCAGGCTATGGTAAACTAATGCAGTGTTACAGCTCTGGCTTCTGCTTGTGGTTGGGTTTTTCTTGGTTTTTTTGTGTTTTTTTTTGTTTGTTTGGGAGGAGGGGATTGGCTGTAATTAAGGGGATATATCCATTATATTCACATATAGGATCTGTTAAATGAGGTAGTTTTACCTCCAACTAACATTTAATGTGTATGTTAACTCAAATGTCAAATGAAATAGAGGTGCAAATGTAGTCATTATTGAAAAGATCTTGAGGAGGCATCAGGAATGAAAGCACTCCAAGGAGAAATGGAATCCAATTGATTTTAAAAAGTGGCTTGATGGCAATAATGTTCTCTGTTAAGCACGGAGGAAAAACAGATTGCTTTTTAAACCAGTTTCCAGGCTGCTTTAGTGTTATGTCTTTTCCATACTACTCTTTCACTGTATTTTCTCAAAGGACATCTTTCAGCAAGATCACTCTTTCAAGGTAGTTTAGAATAAGATAATTTATTGCAGCACGATTTGAGTGAGGAGTGTTTCTTACTATATAAAATTGTACAGCATTCACTTTGCTTTCTCTTTTAAACACAGTGGACAGCAGGCAAAAAACATATGGTTGCAAGATATGGGACATCTAAACTAAAATTTCAATGCTGTTCTTCTCTAGGTGTAACTAAAAGGAGAGGGGAGCATATAAAATGCAGGAGTCCTAATTTTGTAGGCAGGCTTGTTTGTTATCATTATGTATGTGGATTGACTTAATGAAGATTCTAGGAAAGCTCATATTGGACCATCTGAAAACTAGAATATCACTTAATTTCATTGCCTCAGTGTATTCTCTTAATTAGGAGATTATTTTCCTAGAAAACTACGTGGGTTTTATGCATTGTTTTCACCCTCATAGTGGTATCGGTATTGATACAGGCTGATGAACTACATTTTTAGCTACTTTGTAGTGGTCAGAAAGCAAAGGGAGATAATACCACCAAGGGTTAAAGATTGCCTTGTGAAATTGTCTAAACTGACAAATAATGGTTTGCTGTCTTTGACATCTGTTAAATAAATGAATACAGCTGAATTTAAGTCAACTAAAGGGAATGCTGCTCTGTTAATCAGTCTCCCTTTCCCCCTTGCTTACCAAGTACTTCTTAGAGAGACAGTTGGACTACAAACTTTTTTTTTTTCCAATTGCCACGTGATTTTTGCTGCATAAATCTTCATGTAGGTACATGGAATGTTTTTCCATATCAGTTTTAAGCTAGGGCATTTAACTTGCTTGCAAATCGAAGTACCAAAATAAGCATGCTGTATTCTTTGCATTGTCACTGGAGAAATGGTGACCTTCCCTGGAAGTGTTGGATTTGAATGCTTCTGGCAGCCTAAACCAGATAATATAAAAACCCCTCGTTATGTTTCCAGTGCAGGATTTTTAACTCTTGGCGCTTTATCTGATAATTGCAGCACTTTTGATCAGCAAAGAAGTCAGTATAAGATAAAAGATCCGAAAGGCAAGCCAGGGAGTAGCAGTCCTGCCTTGAAGAGTCCTGTTGCTTTCTTCTGGTGATGAAACCTCCAGAGCTCCTCTGAGGGGCTGTAGTCATGGGGAACAACCTCAGTAGACCTGGAGGGCAGCCAAAGACCATTGTGGTACAATCGTCCTGCTCACAGCACTGTCTGTCCACCACCAGTACGTGGTGTCTCATTGACAAGGGTGAAAGGTGGATCTTCACAGGGTTCTGCTTCTGCCTCTGTCGGTGTGGGATTTTACACCGAGACAATTTTTTATCAGTGGGCATGCTGTGCATGGATGGTGTGATTCAAGCAGCCACGCCACACTGCTGGATCCATCCTGAGTGTGACATATTTCAATTCTTGAACATATTGTGTTCATATGGTACTGAATAAATATTCCTGATTTTGAGCTACAATACTGAGAACCTTCCAGTTCTCAAAATGTCAGATACAATAAGTTTTTGCTTGCCACTTACAATTAAACGACAGCCAGACTGGTCATGAATGGTGCTGAACTAAAGTTTGTCTAAAATCGTAGTATGATTAAGGCCTTTCTGGTCAGGTTTCCTAGCTCTGTATTAATACCGTATGATGAAGTGTTGTAGCCCTGAAACAAAGCCCACGTGAAGTGGAAACTGTGGTTTCTTGATTTAACTGCAAGGAAGTTAGTCCTCACTCTCCTTTATGCATCTGAGCCAATACTTCTGTTAAAGATGTAATGCATAAGGAGTGTAATGCATAAACCCCACAAAGTTTTGTAGGAAAATAATATCCTAATTAAGAGAACACACTGAGGCAATGAAATTAAGTGATATTCTAATTTTCAGATGTTTCAATTCTACCTTGTCTAGGCTGAAGGGAATTATAAACTTCCCATTTAATTGTTTCCTTTTTATTAAATGACTCATCTTAAACATCCTTCTCCTGCACGAAAATATAATTTTAAGATAGGCAATGTGGTAGTATCACTAATGACTGTAAACTATATGAGGGTGTATACTAATAAAATAGGTTGAATTCCTGTGGTGGCCACATTTTACTCTGCCTCTGGCACAGAGCATGACAAAAGCACTTGGTGGGCAGCAGTGGGCTGTTAGTGCCTGTCCTGCTGTGGAGAACTGTTGCCTTCTCCCCCCTATAACCACAGATGCCATAGTAACCTTCTCGGAAAGGAAAATGCTACTTTTAAAACACCACCCACGGACTGAATTTTCTACATTGCAAAATCTCACCAACCTATTATCTGTTTCACTAGCTGTCAAGGTATTGACTGGGAAAGTTCATAATGCAAAATGAAAAAACTCTGTATCCTTGTAGATTTGTCAAAAAGCTGCAAATGTACTACAAGTAAAAAAAGCAGAGCATAATTAGATGTCTCGGTGATCTGCATGGCCTTTCTTGCCCTTCACCATTTCTTCTTCTTTTTTTGGGGGGTTGGGGTTTTTTTTGTTGTTGTTTTTTGTAAAGTAAAAAGAGGCAGCAGCATCTCTGTGCAGAGCTAGACCAAACCCCAACAGCAACCTTTGTTTTCTGTTGAGGTGCTGTTTATAGGTCTTTCAGTCAGCCTAAGGCCCTGCTGAGAAAGCAATGATCTCCTCAAAGGAGAAGAAAAGTCAAGAGTATTTTTCTTGTCTAGTATGGCCTTTGCTTCAGAATGGCTGTTTCCTTTTGCCTGGTTCTGCAGCTTACCCTGGGGTTCCATGTGCTGCTGAGGCCGATTCATTGAGAAGATTTGCATAAAGAAAGGCTTGTTTCTGTTTGATAAACCCAGAATAGCTCCTTTATTACTCTCGATATCTTTGCCCACTTAAAGAGAGAGTCAGCAACTCATTCTTGCCCACAAATCAGACAACAACCACTGATCAAAATGAAGCCAGTCTAAAACGTTACCATGGAGAAATCAACTTAGATTTTTCACGTGGCAGGCAGGGGGTGGGGGGGGTGTTTTAGGGCTGAGTAAGGAGAAGAGCCTCAAACTGTGTCTTTGGGACTTGAGTGCGGTGAGCCCACAAGGTGGTAGAAGAGCGGTTCTTCATTCCCCGTCTGCTGCTGGGTCTCTTGGTTTCAGTAATGCAAGGAAATCCGTTTTCAGCACTCCCACACGATGGTTCCTGTGTTGCTGTGGCAGCAAAGCAGGGTGAGAGCTGGCTTCCGAAACAGGCACATGAGGGGTTCTGCAGTGAAAAATCAAGGCAGCGATTAGTGCGTCACCAGATTCCTGCTTGTTCTCACAAGGAGGTTGTCATACTCGGCCCACTCACCCCATTGCCAGCCCTCTTGAGCTAGCTTTGAATAAAAGAGACATTGTGAACGTACTTGCCAGGGAGGCAGTCTCCCCTTCAGCACAATGAAGAAATGTGGTCACCATGCAGTTCACAAAATATCAAGCCCTTATGCATGTGTTTTATTAAAAACTAAAATAAAGGAAGTTAAGAGAAACACCCATTCCCCTGCAGTCACCTGGTTCTCTGTTGGTCCCCTGTGTCGTACTGGAGCATCTCTGTCACACTTCCCTGGAGGAGCGATGTGGGAAAGAGCACGCTGGCCAGATGTGCAATACAGCCAGGCTCCTTGGCATGAGGAGTGTCTGGAACTGAGAAACTTCTCCCATGTCTGCCTGTGGTCTGTTCCCTCAAACCCCAGCAGTCCTTGTCATCCTTTCTTCCTTATAAAACTTTAGCCAGTCACCTTCCTATCTGTCTCTGTGTCCAAGTCTGGGCAGAACCCAGGCTGGAAGCTGGAGGGGTCTGGTCACTTGGTGAACTTCACAGCCGATTTTTCCTACATTAAAACTACTATTAAAGTGGTATCCTTGGAATTAAGTTTCATACACATCAGATGATTTAGGTTTTTTAATTATTTTTTTTAAAGATCAAGTTCTGTGAAGAAAGACTTTCTTTTTTTACTAGATGTGAATTGTAAATATGAATGTAGGATTTTTTAGATCAAATATAAGGCAGAATAATTTTAAATACCCTATTTTGTGTGGGGGTTTTTTGAAGCTATTTTGTAAACTATGAATTTATTATGTGTTCTATTTAAAACCACGGATTGATTAAATCTTCAGATTGTAGTGTATAAGGCTTGAATTACACCTCTGTTTATTAATAAGCTGTCGTCACTAATGGTGCTTTTGAATCTCTCAAAAATCCCAGTATAGCAAAAGCCAAAATGCTGCAAATGAAGCCTATGAGTCTGTAGAACGTAGGTCTGACAGGTAATGCTACTTACACTTCTAATGCTGTTGACCTTGGTGGTGTTGTCTATGTGCTTGCACCTTAAAAACTTGCTTTTCTGGGTGGTCACTTACGGTGGACTGGCAGCTGGACATGAGTAGGGTGTAGCACCAGACAACTGCCTGGTAAACACTTTCTATATTCTGTATGGTCTCTGGCACTTCAAAGTAAAATTGGATTAGTGTTAAGAACTAAGTATTTTCTTCATATACTAACCATTTGAACAATTCAGAACTAGTTTGTTAGATGTATACAGGCCAGAACATTCAAAAATAGGAGCCTAACCTTACACTCCAAATGTTGCTTGACTTTATGCTGGTAACATAGGAGCGTGAATCCCTACAGCCTCTGGAATGGTGGAGGTGTATGTGGACTACTCAGAAAGCTTAATTTTCCAGACTTGCTAAAGCTTGCGGTTTCTGAAGTAGCTTAACCTGGAAGTGAGAGGGTCCTGCAGTTGTCTTTTGCAGCACCAGTGAGCATTTCAAATAAAACTCTAGTGGAAAATTTCTGTGTAAAAGGTGGCAAAAATTTTGCTGGCCATGAGGAACGTAATTAAACTAATTTAAAAAAAAAAAAATCTGAAGTCATTTAACATCCAAAAAACCACAAAGATTTTTGGAGTTAAGATGGAATAGAAGAAGCAGCTGTGATGCACACTTTGCATTTAAGCATACTATTTTTACTAGTTTTCACCTCAGGTATTGCTTCATATCTGATTGCTGATGTGTTTCAAAGACATAAAGATGTCCTCCACCACCGTTCATCGCTGCAAGCGACAAATCTGTTCCATTTGACTTTTTTTTTTTTTCCATAAAGCAATGTGCAGATCATCTTCTAGCACTTACTTAGCTGCTGAACCTATGGTTTACTTCAGTGTGTGCAAGAGCCACGTGAGATGCCTTTCTCGTTGCAACTTGCTCTGGTTTTATCTTGCAAACGGCAGCAAGTGCCCCAGACGCTGAGTGCTGTCACACAAGCTATGCCAAAGCTTCAGTGGGGGAGAGGAGTCCATCATGTGCCTTGGAGTTCTGGCCAGGGCGGGACCCAGATGGTTTACAGCTATTCCAAATTTCATCTTGTGGAAAGCAAGTTGCAGCAGTCAGAGGGGATGGCATACTCCTAGGTCTCCTCCCAGCACAGGACTGGGATCCGCTGAAGCAGTGCATACAGACCTGAGAGCCAAGAAATTTCCCTAGGTCCCATAGCAGAAGAGTGGAGTTGCTGTTTTTGCACAGCTCAGGTGGTTTCAGGGCATGCTGTTCGATATGCCTTCCCCCACCCCCTGATACCCTGCTGCTGGTTTTGAAGCTTGCATGATATGAAGTCAGTGCTTGTATGAGTCACTCTGTGTGTTGGGGGGGGAAGGAGGGGTGTAATATTCCTGCAGTCCCTGAGCACCATCAGAGCACAATGTGTGGGTAGAGGAGTGTTTCTGTCTCTTGGAGCCTGTCTTGACTCCTGTGAAGGGAGAAAGCAGAGCCTTGGATTATTTTTTTCTCCCTTCCCCACCTCACTTCCCTACCAGCTAGCTGACAGCCCTGAGGTGGCGGGGTGAGGGTGCTGTCTGTGGGAGGTAAGAGGCCAGAACCACCTGGTGGGTCTGCAGGAGAGCATGCTGGCTGCTGAGCAAAGCTGCCCTGTTCTGCAGCCTGGCCCCGCAACAGCACGGCTGCGTGCAGCCCTCGGACCGAAGCGGCTTGGGATGCAGCAGTCCTGTGCGAATCAAAGGGAGCAGCCTGAAACACTCAAATTTTTTTTTTTTTTTGTTTTGTTCCAACACTCCCACATCCAGAGGGAGGTGACACTTTGCATATACAAACCCCACATGCGTAGGAGGATCTTAAACTTGAACAGCCAGCTGCTGTAATAAATAAAATGTAGCAAAGGATCCCAAAGAGAAGGGGGAGTCAAAAGGCCAAGGTGTTCTGGCCTAAAGCAGATGTTGGCAGTGTCTGGGGTGGACGTGCTGGAAGAGGAGTAAGCCTTGCATGATGTCAGTGAAGCGTGTGGGCCCAGTGATGGGGGATGAGGCAGCCCCCCCCAGCAGAGCACTAAGGAAGCCCAGCTGCTCTTCGCTATCTGTAGGGAACATAGCTGCGCCTGCCTCTGCTGCCTTACACCTTGGTCCTGAAGAACCTGGCAGATAAGGAAAGCAGGGCGATAGGTATATCAGCGAGGAGGGCCTGTGGCACTGTGTAGGTGTTACGCTTTCACTACTGCACCAAGGCAAAAAATTTTCTCTGCATCTTGCTTCTCTTGATACTCTTGGATCAATTTTAAGGCAGGTCCAAGTAAGAGCAAATTGCAACAGTCAGATCTAGAACTGGTGGGAATTACTGGAATATGATAAAGACTTACAAAGGAGGCTCCAATATTCAGGGAGAAAATCCCTTTTTTTTTTTTTTTTTTTAAAAATACTCCAGCAAGACAGAGGGACAGCATCTGCAGACCTATGACTTTCCCATAAGCCTCTCTCCTTGTTCGCATTTCCTTGTTGCAGTGGATGGAGAATGTCCACCTCTCCCCATGTCTTCCTGTCCCCTCCCATCCTACCCAAGCTGACAGGCATGGCAGGTAACCGGGTGGGCTCCTGGCTGTGTTAGCTGTCTCTGCCTCTGGTGTTAAAGTCCATTTACTGCTCACGCCAGCTCAGCCCAAAGGCCTTTCCCTTCACAAGGACACATTCACTCATCTTTTTTTCTCTAAAATTAGGTGAAGGTCCCACTGAACACAAAACCTCATGTAGATCCTCTGCAAGCTAACAAATTTTTAGAATAAGTTTATTCATAGACATTAATTTAACTCATGCGAAAGCTAGGTGCTGCCCTATCTTCATTACATTTTCACCTTCTGTTATTGCACAATTTTTCTTTCTCCTAGTTTGGAGCTCCTTTTCCTAAATAGAGTCAGTGTGTCTGCTTCTTAAGAACCTCAAACCAAGAAGCAACCCCACTGTCATCTTAATAGGCCTCCTTTATGATTCAGCAATAGTTTTCAGCCTTTGTGCTTTTATGGAATGTATTAAAAATATAAAAAATTCCAGTAACAGTAAAAATGCCAGTATAACACCGGTAAGCCTCATGGCTTGCTTTTTTAAGACTTGCTCATTTTCAGGTGTCATTTGTGAATCTCTTGATGTAACCTGTAGGTTCAAGGGCCTCGTACAGAGCCTGAAAAATACTCCAATGAAAATCAAAATAGACGGGTAGGTGATTGCTTTCCTTGAAAGGGGGTAGGTCAAGTACCCATCTGTTAACTGTTGCAAATGAGTGATATACAGGAGTAATTAGGGCTGCCCACACAAAATGAGAGGAAGATGCTGGTTTTGTTGAGAGTCTGCTGGAACCTGTGTTTTCCTCACCCTCAATGTGGGAGCTCCAGAACTCTGGTGTATCAAGTGGCTTTCCTGCTGCTATGAACTTCATGGTCATACCATGTTCCAAATATTCAAATTATTGTGCTACATGATTTTTTGGGCTTCTTTTAACTCTGGATTTCATTGATTTGGGAGAAACGTTTGTTAACTTCAGAACTGAGCTGCCACACTTGCTGGAATCAGCGTGCCTGCTGTCACTGCAGTACACGATCTAAAAAGGATGCATATTTTCAAGAGGAGTCTTTTGGAGAGCAAAGTTAGCAAGGGTTGCAATTAAGCTGTTGAAAAATGAGTAGTCCTAATTTAAAAAGCAATTTCAAATTTCTGTGCACTTTGTAGAATGAACTTCTGAAACCTGTTTTTCTCTGCAGGTTGGTACAATCTCATGTGAAACTTGGGATGGGTTGTCTCAAACTTTTGCAAAAAGAGCCAAAAGTAAAAGATATGTGTTTTGCTACATTGTTTTATTTTTTTTTAAATAGTAGGACTGCTATTTAAACATATTTGCTATAATTGCCTGTAGCTGCTATTTAAATAAAACTAAGCTTAAACAAGACATATTGCTCTAGCGTTAAGTGCATTGTTTTTTAGGTTTCTATTTTTAAATGCTTGATTGAATTAATCTCTAGCAGACCTTTCTCTTTTTCCTTTTAAAGCACGTGCATCATTAAGTGATGGAGTTTTGGAGTGGGAGGATAGCAGGGCAAAGGTACCTAAATATGAAGCAAGGTGTTTGACAAACAGCTCTAAAAATTCATAGCTGAGGTACTAAACATGTCTTGTCGTCTTGTCCGAGTTATTTCAGCGGTAGCTCATCAGGCCAAAGAGCTGGTTCTTATAAACCAAAGTTGTTTTAAGACTTCAGCACAAGAGTGGATCCCCAGCCTGGGATTCCTGGGTGAGACCATCAGCCTCATGCACCTTCTTAAGCTGCGCTAGGAACCCAGGCTGGGCAAGATGCTCTGCAACTGCTCTGCCTGCCAGAGAGCCTTCCTGGCTTGGAGTACAGCTGCCTTTTGCAGACCCTTTCCCCACGCCCTCTGACATAGCCTGGGCAGCAGAAACAAGAGAACCATCAAGGCCAAGGCCACATGTCTTCAGAGCCCAGGCTTTGTTACAGCTGGTGTAACAGGCAGTGCCCAGGGCATTTTGCCCCTCTAATTTGTGGAAAAGTGTAGGCATGGTGCAAAAGTAGCTTGTGGCCTGCAAAGCCATCTGCTCCTACCACCATCTGCGTAGATGGCAAGTTTAGCACTGCATCTCTAAGTGAATCATGAAATTTTACCCATTATGCTTCACAGGTACCTGCTTAATTTTCTAAAAGTCCTTTCTAGCAAGGGAATTGGAGAAGTGCCTCTAGAAAATATGTTTGCTGAGGTTCCTAGCTGAAAAGAGATTTAAGAAATTCCACCCACCTCACTGCAGTCTTAACATGGCAAAAATTACCTTCACGAGCAGCCGTCAAAGTAGACAGCAATGTTTTACATATAAGCATACCCATTTAAAAGAATATAAAGTGTATTTTGCTTGGCTTTGGTACTATCTTGCGTATTGTGTGCTGCTTATGATCCCCAGGTTTTTGTCGTCCATGTGAATATAACCACAAAATAATTTCAGCCCAATTTTAATATTCATTTAATAGCCAGAAAGATGAAATTAAAGTTCAAATATTAAAGGTTGTTTCATTCACATTAGCTGTTAATGATTGTTACTTGCCACCCTTTTTCTTTAGTTAACTACCCACTCAGGTGGGAGTATCTGATTGAATGGTCCAAAGCTGAAGTTAAAATCCTTCTTGCTCTCATTGAACACCTTGGCATTAGCGTAACTCAGCCATTCCTGGGAGAAACTTGAGTCTGCAGATATACTGTTTTACACTGCCATTTAAGGCAATTTGAAATTGATTTTTAATTATTTTGTTTCTTCCATATTGCATCCACATGTATGTGGGTAGAGAATGTTAATGTGCCTGTATAATTTTGTTGTAACTACGTAGAATCAGAACTGTCACTGTTGGCTGATACTGTACTAGAGCAGTGGACCCAAAGTCCATTTCTTTTTGTAAATGTCTAAGGCAACTCAGGTGATCATCAGCATCCTTGGAGTAGATGTCCAGTTCCTACTGGATGAGGGCTGCTAGATTTCTGAACCTCTCTACATTGAAAGCTCTCTAAAATGATGCGTATTGTGCTCTGCCAGCTGATAGCTAGGAGTCTCTGTAGTGCTAGTATGGTAGCACAAAGCTGCCTGGGAATTTGGGCTGGCTTTGAGCTATAATAGCAATCTCCTGTCCTTTCACTCTTCCCTTAATTAATTTTGTAACCTCAAGAGAAAAACTGGCCACTTGGGTTATTAGACCAGTTGCTGAAAAGCAGTAAAACTGCTTGCTGTGGGTTGTGAGCGTGTGTATGCACACACGCATACGTTGGGTTATGTGGTTAGGTTTTTTTTCCCAGGGCCTAATGTGAAGAGGGAAAATAAAGTGAAGAGCAATTCTGATTTAGAACATATGCTCAGCAAAGCAGGAAGAATACCTTATTTTTATATTGCGGAACATTAATTTCCCAAATACCAGGACATGCTGAAATTACCTGAACTTTAAAATTAAGTGTGTAGTAGTTCAGAGAAGTGGATGTCAAATAAAATAATATGTAGCATGATACTGCTAAAAATTAGTATTTATAGATTTCCTAAAGCTGTTAAATTTCGGAAGGAAAGATGAGGATTCTGGTATCTCTATTTTACATATTTACACATAGTTATTACATTTAGCACTCCTGTAGTACTCACTGGGATTGTATTTATGACTAAATATGGTAGAATAGGTTTTAAATTCATTGGGCTGGTTCCTTTAAAATATCGGTTAAGTGTTGTATACTGGTATTTTTCTTGGCGGTTCCTTTGTAAGTGTGAGAACAGAATTAATTGCAAACAAAAAAACCCCAGAGATTATATCCCTGTGTGAAATACATATTTTCTTAACTTTAAGAAAGTGTCTGTAAACTTCTTTTTAGAATGAGTTTCAGGGCAGTGATATGGACTAATAGTGTCGAGGAAACTTAAGTAAATGCTGTCATTTTTAGTGCAAGTAGTTGTACCTTATAGGTGTGCATGTATACAAAACATACATGAACCCTTCATCTGCTAACCATATAGTCATCTTAGGCACAACATAATAAAGCGTATTTTGCCCTTTCAGAAGCTGATTATTGGTCTTGTAAATGTACTTTTTCCTTTGCTTCCCAGCGAATTTCCCCAGCCCATCCTGTTAATGCAGCTTCTGTATATAAGTTTAGCATCTGTATGATTTTGTTATTTAGAAATTCCTTCCTCTTGCTTCCCCTTTAAACATTGCTTGTACGCAGTAGATCACGTTCCAAACATACAGCTGTATGTTTTAAACCCGTATAATACTTTAAAATGCTCACTTAATGCATAGACTAAATGGCCTACAAAATATTCGTGTTGATGTCTGTGCCGAGGAAGCAGAGAGTGCCGCTGGAACGTTTTCAGTTCCACCTATCTGCTTGTTAGTGGGAAAGTGGACGTATTTGTCAAACTAAGAATGCCAGCAGCCCTTCGTGATAGTGTTCCTTTTAAACAGATGTATGTTTTGCAGCGCGAGTATAAGAAACAGAAGAGGTAAAATGAAAGACTCTGAGGGATTCTGTGCTGTGGGAGAGAGCTTAAGCAGAGTGATGTTTACAGCTATAAATATCTAAAATGGATTTATGCCAGAGTGTAAGCAGTAACACCTTTCTGTTGTCAAATGGACAAACTAGTAAATAATATGAGCATTTGTCAGAGTCCAGTACCTTCTGACTGGGCTCTTTTAGGTAGGCCACACATGAAGGGTATAACATTTAATATCAAATGTAGTTATTTGAAGATATTTAACGTGACACGGGATTTTTGATTTAGCACAGTGACACAAAATATACTGAAATCACAATACCAATGTAACTTAAACTTAGCAAATAGGAAATATAGCAATGGCAGTAACAGTTCAATCATACCACCAATGTGGTCCCTTTTGCTCGTCTCTCTAATATGCTCACCGTCATGATGGTGGGCAATACCAGCCACCGGGAAGGAATACGTGGGTTGAAACCAGCTCAAGCCCATTGCTATCTTTGAATTTATTTATTTCTTTTGTTAGTTGTTCAGTTTTTATACTCTGTGCTGGGCTGAGCCATGTACACACCCCATCCCCATGCTGGTCTGGCAGACATTCTCACTTTTAATGAACTCAGGGAGAAAGATTTGATCCACTCAACTGATAGAGCTGTTCATGTAAAACAAAGGCCACCCTTGGGTCCCATTTGTGTTGAGATAAAGTCAGCTCTGTTTGCAGCAGCTGTGTCAGTCACACCCTGCATTATTCCCTGAGCTTCAGGGCACATCGCCCTTGCCCGTCTCCTCTCAGCCTTCTTCCATCCTTTATTGCCCAGTCACAGCATTTTACATTGAGATTTATCTCTAAAGAAACAGATAATTCACCGATTTGTTTGATCAGCCATTTCTGCTGTGGTTCGTTGGTTTTCAGCGTTCTGATTTGTGAACCCCAAGTCCTTCAGCAGAGTGCCATCCCCTTCAGGCCCCCCTTAGGCAGGCAATTATACAACCTAACCAAGCTTACCTCTCCAAGTCATTTTCACACATTCCCAAAGCCTGGACCATGGACCTCCAGGTTGAAAACCTTTGTCTCCTACCTACAGTGGTAGTCATGGGACTGCGATAAGCACCATTGGGAAGCAGAGCTGCAAGATGACCAGGAAATACAAAGGCATGCTCCAGTGCTCTTCCCAATCATGGAAAGCAATATAAGCTGGATGAGCAGCGTATCAAAACCCTGGTCATTGTTGCTTTCTGTTTCTTATATAAAATGAGTCTGTAAGAAAGGTGAATGTTGCAAGTGTAACTATAACTGTATTTTCCAATTATGATTGTGAAATTGCGGAAGAGCCAATAAGTTCTGATTTACATAACTGACTTCCAGTGTAGGGGAGTAGAAAGTAATTTTTTAAAATTCACCGTTTTAGTCTGATTAGAAATTTTTTTCTCATGAAATCTTAACAGCCCTAAAATTAATCCCCTGCCAAGAATTAAGATCACCATGGCTGTTATGATAATTTAAGCTGAAGCAAGTGTTGGTCACTGAGTCAGTTGTTATGCTCTGCGTATATATGCAGTCATCACAGCTGAAATATAGAGAGTACAGCAGCCTGGTTATTTCAATATTAATTGAAAAATTAATTGACTTGGATGAGAAGGCTTCTTCTGTGTGACTGAGGTTGGATGAAGGAGTAAACAAAGGGTAATGACAAATGGCCGTGTGTCAAGTTGGGGATGCTTTCCAGTGCTAGGATGAAGGGAACTGTTGTGGGTCCTATTTTATTTAAAGTCTTTATTCATTTTCTAGAAGAAGACCTAGATCACAGGTTAATTAATTTTTTTAGTTATTCCAAATGAGGAAATATAAACATTGTTTTGAACAGAAAAATCTCAAAAACTTGGAAACATAATAAATATTCTTGGAGGATAAGAAAGTTTCAATATACACAAGTTGGGGGGCGATCAATCCTAGTGCTGTAGTGAGGAGAAAACAGCAGTCACAGCAACTGGCATGTAGAGATGTTAATGAAAGCATGCTTTTTAGGGTCAGGAGGAACCAACAGTAACCTCCTCCCTCCACCCAGACAGAAATGCCACCTGTGGCTGTAGCGGTTTTTGGGTGTTCAAGAGCAGTTGTAAACCCTGCACAGTGCCCGTGCAAAAGTCGTCACTGCTCCAAATGAAGCCCTTCCCTGGCATTGTCACAAACATCCCATCCTTATGGAGCCAGGAGATTTTACTGCTGCAGTGCTGGAATGCAGTGGTAGAGGTACCATAGTTGGGAAGTTATTTGGGATTCAGTTTGGGATTTGGGACTAGCGCAGAATAAAGGTCTACCACAACTCTTCGTGTCAAATACTGACCTAAAGCTTGTCTAAGTCAGGAGAGGGACAGGCAGCCTTCCAGAGCGACCGTAGGGGCGCAGGTCCTTGAGGAGGACTCTCGGGGTGTGGTTCAGTGGTACAGCTGAGCTGACCTAATTGCCCGTGAGCCAGCAGGGGTGGTCCCCATTCCCTTCTTTTCCTCCACCAGTGTTGCACTTGGCCAGAAGACTTCATGCCTCTCTGCCCCCACACCTGCCCGTTCTGCTGATTTTGGCACTTGGGGCTGCGTTGCCTCAGCAGTTCACCCTGATAACCTGGCAACAAGCCATTCATTTTGTTAGGCTGGTGCTGTGCTGGGTTAGTAAGTGCAGCTGACACAGTGACAGGTCCAAGCAGAGCAGTACCAGAGAAGGAGCAGGAGTCCACAGCCAGGCCACGGAGGTGGGAGAGAAAGATGCTCCTGGTTTCGCCCTGGAGTAGCTGAGCAGCAGTGCTGAGCTCCTCATCGCCCTGCAGAGCTCTCTGCACAGGCTGGCTGGGCTGGAGGAATAAGGTTGTTACCATATGTAGCTTCACCTATGCTTAATTTTCCCATCTGCCAGCTGGGGATAACCTCTTCAAGGAATGAAGTGAATGTAAATTGACTATTTAGTTATTTGAAGAAAGAGAACGTGCAAGCGCCTAGATAAAATTTTATCACAGGAATTTGCCTCTGTACCTGTATTAGCTTATGTCAGTGGAGTACTGAGATGAAAGTGGAAGTCTGCACTGCAGACTGCAATGGGAATGTAGAGAGTCACTTGAGTTGGGTTTGTTTGAATTGTTACAGTGGTTTGTTTAAACAGAAAGACAAAAAACTCAAGTAAAAATACACTCTTCCAAAGTGACATCTAGCTTTGCTTTCACAACAGGTTTTGGAAATAAGTAGAGATTAAACCTAAGATTAAAGCTACTTGGAAATAAGAAAAAAAAATGCTTGTCTTCTCCCTGTCCCATTGCGCATACACTGGTTCACTTAAACGTAGAATACATCTGCTTTAAATTGTTTTCATCAGATGCATGCTGTTGTTAATAGAGTTCGGAAAAAGTTGTTCCAAGAAAATGTAACACATCCATTCATGACTAAGCAAATCCAAGCTTTCCCTTTCTGCCCTCCCCCAAACTAGACTGGTGATGCAGTAGGTATAAAGTTGGCTTAAAATCCCTGTGAGCTGCGCAGCGGCTGAGCTCAATGTGTTATTATCCTCAGAGCTGATGTTGCAAAATCAGCTGTGGTCTTGTTTGAGTCAGTGGAGAACTCTAATGCTCAGCAACTGAAAAATATCAGTGCATTAACTTTTCATTCCATATTGATCTCCAAACAGAGTTTCAAAGGACTCTATTAGGAAAAAAAGAGGGTTTTAAGCAGGGATTACTTTTTCATGTCTTCTAAAGAATGCATTATGCGTGTGGCAAGCTAAAGCTTTGAAACTCAACTTCCATCTGTGCTCCATGACAGTATCTTTATATAATTCCATGTCTAAAAGACAAGGTTTGGAAATGAAATTAGTTTGTGTCATGCACAGTTCCTGTAGAGATCAAAGGCAGACCTGTTAATGCAACTATTGCTATTCATGAGTTTCATAGCCATGTGAGTTTCAAGTTAATTATAAATGCTTGTTTAATCACTTAACAATAGGGTATCAGAGTCTCATCTGGGCATTATGCATATAGCTCTCACTTTTTTAAATTAAAGCAAATTCCTACCTTTTTTTTCCAATAAATTAATTTTGGTGGTAATGCTCTAGGCTCTAGCAGGTCAGGATATGCAAATCCTCTTTTAAATGTTGAACAGTTGTGTGATGAATGTCTTTATTTTATTATCCTTTAACTGCCCTGCCCTCCCCCTTGAGTACATGGTTGTGTAGTAGCCTGGTTGTCACTGGAGGTGGTATAAATTGCTCTAGTTCTTATACTGGAGTTCCTTTTGTGACATTTTATTAAAATCTGTGTGTATTATCACTAGGAGATAATGTATTTTGAGACAAACTAGTGTATTTATCATTTTAGTTTCCAAATGCTTTGTTTAATAGATTTTAAACCTGAAGAGGTAAGTAGGGCACCTGTCTGACCTTCATATCACAGACCACCGTGCTTTATTTGAATATTGAGGGTTGAGTCTAATTATTTTAGTTAAGAGAAATGATTTCAGTCCCCTGGAAATTAAGGAGGAACCAGCCACAGTGCCAGCAATGCCTGAGGCACTTGCAGGGGCAAGGAATGTTAGATGAGAAATGCATCAAACTGTGCTGCAGAGAAGGGCAAAAAAGCCTCAAGTGCCACCCGAGAGCAGCCTCCTGCACAACCCTGGATCCTGCTCGTCTGCTGAGATGAGGTGAGCAAGATGCATTGATCAGGCATCACAGAGGAGCTTCTCGACGCCAGCTAAGAGACTGGACTGTGCAACTCCCGTTGCATCAGATCTCTACTGTTCCTGAGGAAGAGCAAGGGAGAAGAATAAAAGAAAAACTCAGAAATCACAGTCAGTTGTGCATTTGGGGAAAAAAGTTCCTTCTTGACTTCTGAGGTGTGAGAGTTAATCATAGTCATCACACTACAAGTGCTCAGAGTGTGCAGAGGACCATACTGATAGTCTTCCCCATGACCTGTAAAGCAGACAAGTGTTTAGCTAATTCAGATTGCAGTGCTAAAAAGAAGCATCGCAAACAACCATTTGGGCTGGCTTCGTAAATGTTCTAGAATCAAACATTAATTCTCTTCACTCCAGAATTAAACATTAATTGTAAGCCTTAATTAAACACCTAGAACTAAAATGAAAGCTATTTAAAAAAAGAAAGAAGAAAGACAAGAAATCTTCCCATAGTCTGTCAGTCCGAGTGAATCTGCCATCTAGTAAGCTGTTCTTAGTTTGCTAAGCAATGACACCTGAATTTGCTTAAGTTCAGTGTACAGCTGTTGGGTCATACTGTATCTCTGTCAGCAAGACTATAGGTCCTCAGCTGACTTGTTTTTTGCAGTTTCCCTGTTACGCACAGTGATCCAGCCTTCTCTTGCAACAACTGAAGAGGTCGGATTCTTCAGCTGGCCAGCCCCAAGGCTGCTTCCCTGTCCCCTGGATTTTTATGTGGCTCTTCTCTGAACCCCTCTGCTTTCTAAATCCTTGAAGTCTGGGCCTGAGAACCAAGCCCTGTTGTGTGGTCCTTACTAGAGTTCTGACCAGTGCTGTGGACAGAAGTAAGGATCGTTCTACTTGATGCCAGGGACTGCAGCAGCCATGGTATAATCTCGAGAATCGCTGAACAACGAGCAGAAGCAGACCTCCCGCATCTCACCCTCTGCATGGTCACGTTCCCTGGAAATCAGTGGCAGACGCTCATCCTAGTTGAAACCTTGATCACCCGTGGTGGAGGGGAAGGCTGTGTAGCAGTACTGGTTTTCCTGTAATGCGGATGAGAGCCTGTTCTGAACAGAGGATGTCATCCGCTTTGCTGTGAATCTTCTACAAGCACGCCTAGTTTGCCATTTGAGGTGGTTCTTGTGAACTTACTCTTCAGGTGACAACATCAATGAATATCAGAGTCTGTGTGCTTCCGGAGGGATTTTACGTACATGTTTCCTTTTTCTTCATATGAACTTGCTCTGCTACTATTTTGAAGCGTGATTGTCAGTAGAGACTTCTTAATGTAGTACATTAGAAAGATATGACGATATGTAAACGCTTGAGTTGGCATCTGTGGCTAGGGGATGGGGAACACTCCTTTTTCTAGGAAAATGTTTTCCTTTAGATAAATGAAAATCCTATTGTTTGGCTGAGGAGTGACCTCGCACATGGGCGAAAGGTTAAGAGGCAGAAAGGCTTATCCATTTGGCATGTAGGATTCAAAACCAGGCATGTTGCCAGTAGGCTCAATCAGAGCGGAGGATACAATTTTAAATAAAGTTCATAGTGGCATTTTTTAAATGAGCAGGAAGTTTTCTTTCTCTAATCAAAACCTAGATAATTTAAATATCTCTTTCTTTGGTAATATCCTGACATTGTCCGTGGATAGGGGACCCCCAGAGGAAAAGGTAAGTGATAACGGCTGCCTGTGTCAGCCCGTTCCCAAAAGAGATCATCTGTCCAGCAGACGTCAGTGGGAGTCTGCCTGACAGAGGGGTGTGTGTACAGAAACCAAATTGCAGGATTGGGATCTAAATAAGGTTATGATCTTTGACTTCCAATCTGTGTCATAACTTTTCTCTGTTTATTTCAATATTTGAGATCTGACAGTGTACCATCACTCAGATAGCTCAGGATTTTTCTGTCTATGTAACATTACTGGCTTTTTTTTAATTTAAAAAAAAAAACAGTGCTTTTTACTTTTCAGGAGTTTGGTTATAGAAGACAGCACTGATGATACTGGTTCTAAAGGAAAACGTTTCCAAATTGGGAGTTCACAGCAATATAAAGAGCAGTTGTGAGTCTAAGAGGGGTTGCGACTGCAGGAATATTTGTCTTAAGGTTACTTGAATTTCAGGGGAGGCAGAATGGTTCACAAAGCAGATGGCACAGGAAGGATTGCTCAGAGAAAGTTTAGACTTAGCAAAATCTCAAAAATCAGATTAAGAAGACAGATGGGATTCTGGATTGGAATGCTAACATGTAGGGTATTTTTTTGTCTTTTTTTATTTCACTTTCCCAAATTGTGACCTTGGAGATGCTGGGGTTTTTTATATAGCTGACAATAAATTTAGTACTGGAAAACTGGGAGGGAGTTACACTTAAGCAGCTGTTTTCACTGTAACCAGTAGTTTTGGTTTGCACTTGTTTGGAAAACAAGTAAGATGTGATTGCTGAAAGAAGACAAAGGGATATAGCTATAAGAAAAGAGACTTAGGCTAGACTTACGTGCTTGAGCGTACACATACAGGAACCTTAATTTCTTTGTGGAATGTAACCCTGTATTTGCTGCTTTCCCACTAACCTCCTTTTCCCACTTTGCTTTGGGATTCTTGAAGCAGACTTGCAGCGTTTCCCAGATGGCTTGCACTATTTAACGTTTGTGAGTGGCCCATTCCTAGCTGCACTTCTAGACAGGGAGACACACAGTCTTTTTGCCCATCCAGACAGGGTATCTTTGCCCGTGGTTTATCTCCTGAAAATGAGCAGTCATCATAAGTAGCTCTTGCTTTGGACATGAAACGTTGCTGTAGGAAATACAGCGGCAGGGCATGCGCTAGTGGTGCAGGCCAATTACTCTGTGCCCACCTGCATTGCACTGCAAGCCAACAGGGAACCGTGTGCCAGACAGCCCAGGTCTGAAAGAGTCACATTCACACCACGCTGGTGAGGAGCCAGGTATATTGGACAGGGTTGTTGGCTCAGGCATAGCCTGTCCTGAATACGGCTGACCTGTCCAAGGAGGCGAGAGGGATCACAGCTGCCCTGGGTGAATTCATCAGCCTGGGGTCTGTCACCTCAGCCATCTCTGCTTTGCTCTGCGGTGAGGAAACATCAGCACCTTTATGTCCCCTTCCTTCCCCCAGGACCTCACCAGCAGCACAGAGCAAAGCTCTTTCAGAACTTAGTAACTGAATATTCTCGCTGTAGTAAATATTAGAAAGCACAAAAGTATCACAAATCTGTGGAAGAACAAAGCATGCTTCTCTTGAGCAGTTCATGTTCTCAGAGTCCATCTTCTGCAGTGCTTTCGGTTCCCTGCCTCCATCGTGTTCCCCACTTACTGCAGATGTCGTTCCTTCTCTGAGTCCATGTGTCTTTAATTCTGTGTGAGCTCCTTGCTGTGGTAGGCTGTAAAACTCAAGAGTAATGTATTTGCTTTATTCCCACTGTTTTGCTGAGAGTACCAACTAAAAAGTTTGCCAGATGTATTAAAGACTTTATTTCTTAACTAATAATGAAGTCTTCTAAGCAGCTTTTTCCAATTAAATACTTCTTTTAGTATACCTGATGCTTCGATCTAAGACCTCCCTATTAATTTGAGGTCAGACTGACCTTGGATCACTTGCTCTCTTCTTTCCCTTCTTCAGTCCTCCTGTTCTTCAAGAAGTGCTTGAATATCTCCTAACAATTCTGAAACTTGCTGTATAGCTTTCAGTCGTCATAGTAGTCTCTCGTTATAGATTGTTCTCATCACTCTCACTGTTTGAGAGGAGGTTTCTTCAGCGATTTCTTCCCAGTTTAAAGCTTGTAATCATTCTGTTGCTGTGGAAATTACTGTGCTGATGCAGGTTTAGTGTTCATAACTTCAGTGCTGCATTAGATAAGAAGAAGGAGCTGTTGCATGGGAGAAAGCCCTGAATTAAGCAAGTTGTATACATTTCACACGTATGTCAGGAAAGATAACACATGAAAAGGAATTAGGGTTGTTCAGGCTGCTCGGATTTTCTCTATCTTCTCAGGAAAAAACAAGTCTAAAGATTAAAAAGGAAGAGAAAAAAAGCCCAGTGTCTGATCTAGGGACTGTGGTTTGGAACAGCAGTTCCAGTCTGTTGCCTTTCAGGACATCAGTCTTCCATCTTGGGTGATGCCCTTTGTCGTTTCCATTTGGAAACAGGATTTTGGAAATCCTTATCCTTCCTTATCAGAAAGATAGAAGGATGCAGACAGAAGCCCTTATATAGCTATAGAGTGAAGGATAAAGGAATTTCCTGCTAGAGATACCCATGGCTAGCTCTTCTTTGGGAAGAGAGCACTGGATTTATGTATACAGGAAAATTTTTGTTTATCAGTCTTTGTCGCTTGATCAATTTTAGTAATAGTCTCTATTCTAGAATTTTGGATGTCTATAAGCAATTAAATAGATTTGATACTTCTGTTGTTTTCTTATCCTCTTCCTTGATTAGTATTTAATATTCCAGAGCTCCTTGGTTCCTTCTTATATGTGGTTGTTTTAGAAAAGGCCAAACTTTCATGTTACTGACATAGCTAACCACAATGTTCAGCTTGTCCTGTTTCCTTGCTTTTTCTTTAATGCATGACCCATTATTCTTAACCGCATCTGTTCTTCAGCATTCTTTGCTAGGCAATTCAAAGTGGGAAACATTAACAGCACAGCTATCTGGCTTTGGATCTAAGCGCATTGTTCCTGCACATTTAAAAAAAAAAAGGCAAAACAAAACAACTTATATTGCTTTTTGCCCTCACATTTGTAAATACATGTACAGTTTGTAAATACGTGAATACATATGAATTCCTCCTTTGATTAATGTGGCTGCCTTTCACATGCACAAGATTTCACAAGTTGCTTGGTGGTCAAGGCAAGGTTTCTAAGGAGAAACGTGCACATCAGAGTGTATGGGCACTGTTTTTCAACATACATTGTTTTCTTTGACTACTAAATGCAAACCTGGGAACAAGTCCAGAATCTTTAATAGCTAGAATGTATTTCATGCTGATCCCCTCTAAATTGGCATCCTCCATTGCCAAGTTCTAAAGTGAGGGCTGTGATGATGATGAATTTCTCTAATGGGGTTTTTGTTCAGGGATGCCTGATATCTGTATTTTCTGTACTGTAGGGTTCAGACAGAAGGTCTCTGCTTATAAAAGAGCCCGATATCTTTCTGGCTGAAATGCCCGTAGGACAGAGGTGCTGATGTTTTTGTATTAGATCCTGACATCCTTTTAAAGTTTTATGTTGTTACAGTATGTTTCTCAGCATACTCAGGTGTGTCATTTCACTATTGACATTCACAACAGAGATTTTGTTAAGTTCTTTGTTTTTCTTCTTGGTGTTATGTCTTGCTGGCTCAGGGCTTACACCAAAATAAGTTCTTAAAATCCTAACACACAGTAGTAATATAACAGAACTCTACCACCAATACTGTTCTGTAGAAATCAATGTGTTGTTTTCGAATATACATGAAAAGGAGGTCATGGTCTCTTTTCTGGGCTGCCCATGAAGAAATGAGTTGCATGTGGAGTGTGAGCATCTTGCTTGTTAGCAGCTGAATTCCCCTGACACAAAAAGGGAGTTTGCAAAATATAGTCTACTACCTTGGGGAATGGAGTAAGCTGAGGTAAGGGACTTCATGCAAGAACAACAGAATTTCCAAAGATGAGGGCAAGAATGAGAGAAAGGGGAGAGTGGGAGAGAAAAGAGGGAGGTAGGTACCCATTTAGGAGAACAAGGCGACTGTAAACGAAAAAATCCAAGGAGTGGCTTGGTGGAGGCATTGGACCATTGCTGGTCTTTTCAACACAGCATTCTGTTTAAGTCATAGTTACTGAAGAAAGGCAACAGCTGCTACTTTAGAGCATGAGGCAGAGGAACTATTGGAGGGGCAGAAAAATAATCGTAGATATAGAGGAATGCCTTCCAGAGGGACTGTCTTGCACAAGCCACTCCACTTTATGTAACAAAAGCCTGGTGACACAACACATGGTTTAGTCATAGGAGTGCCCTGGAGTGGACAAATATTGTACATCTGGAAACATTTAAACAAGTAATTAGTTTCTGGAAAAACGGCAAGGAAAATGTAGTCCATTGTGTTAGCTTCTGACTGCACGTCTACAAGATGTATGATTCTCCTGATTGCCTTAACCATCACTTCTTTGCTTCTCATACCCACCAGCTGTACGTGGGGACAGGTAATGCGGTAGTGTCAGGGCTGACAAGCGGATATCACTCGGACTGTGACATTTTTGCCTCTTTGGAAAAAGGGCAGGGAGGGAAGTGTTCCTCTCTTCCTCACTGCTAGCACTCTGCATCCCACCTGGTCATCCTGCGCTTCGAGGACAAGGACCTGATCCTGTGGGATTTCACCGTCTTGGTTAGACATCACCAGGGAGGTCCTGTGCCCGCTGGGGCAATCTCTCCCACTGCGGTTCAAAATCTCCGACTGTAACACGGCCTGCTTCATTGCCCACTTTCTTCCTGGGCTTCTGTCACAGCAGATTTCCTCTGTTTCTTTGCTACACAAAGAGAGAAGTGTTTTGGGGAAGGGATGAGGAGCACAGCTCATTTCCAGCCTTTCCCTCTCCCCACTGCTGGTGGAGGAGGCCGGCTGGAGCAGAGGCACAGCAGGGCAGGGACCTTACAGCGAGTTACGATGCTGTGCTGTCCGTGACTAATACATGATGTTTGATAGCACACACATTTAGAATTATGATGCTACTGTGAGATTGACATGTTGCCCATCAAAGGGAATATTGCCTGCCCCTGGTGATGTGCTGCCCAGCTGCATGTGGGTCATAGGTGGAATATAGATGCCTCCACAGCTGGAGTCAGCAGTAGGGCAATAATTCAGGACCTGGTCTGGCTTGTGGCAGAATCTGCTGTGTCTCGAAAGAGTGACTCCCCAAAACGGAGAACGGCAGGCCAGGACAAGAGGCCGTACTTGGCATCAAAGTGTCAGAGGTTAGCACTGAGCCCCGTGTCTTTTTAGTCATTGGCGTGCTAGCATGTTCTAACTGCTGCCTCCTGCAGAAGCTTTTCGGACGATAATTGCTGTGGTTGTTTGTCATTACAGAAGTAACGCTGAAGGTCCATGTAAGCGATGCCAGCACACATCAGCCAGTAACTGAAGCCTTCATTGAGATTTTTACCAACCAGATCTCCATTGCATCTGGAACCTCAGGAGCAGATGGCACTGCCTTCCTCAAGTTTCAGTATAAGTTGGGCAATCAGCTGATAGTGACTGCTAGTAAACATGCGTATGTGCCAAATTCTGCACCATGGAAACCTGTAAGATTGCCTGGTAAGAGATCTTTATTTTTGTTCTGAGGTAAGATTTTGCATCTAAAGGAAGTTACAGAGTTTTGTGTGATGTGTTTTAATGCTTGCGATCCTGGGTGGGAGGAAGAACATCTGTGCATTTCAAAAAAAGCGAGGTTTCTTCCTCAGTTAAACTGTGGCATCAGGGCTGTGCAGCGATTTGCTCTCCTCCTGGCTGTCCTTGATACAGTGCTACGTCAGTTTTCAAACAACTGTTGGTGCTCTTAGAGCTCCACAGAAAATACAGATCTATTCCAGATCTTTTTCTTTATGGGAACTCTGTTTCCAAGTACCTTGTTTCAGCAGCTGTGATATACTCATTCGTGTCTCTCCCAAGGTGTAGCAACAACTGTTGCACTGTAGGCTGTAGTGTACAAAAAAAGTCCTGGCCTTTCAGTTCTTGGCCGTGTCCGTACGACAGTTTTGATCTGCAGTTATGTTATCCAGATGTAAGGATTTTTTCTAACTTAATTAGCATGGTTTGTTTCTTCCGCAGGCGAACAAATATAACAATAATACTTGCATGTTAGTTTTTATCAGAATGCCTCAAAATTGGGAGACTCAAAAGTGGGAGACTTTACATTAGTTGTACAGGAGAGAAACTGAGTCATGGAGACTGTTTCTGTGCTGCTAAATAGAACAGATTGAGGGTGGCTTTCAGACCTTGAGATGTAACATCTAGATGAAGGTCACATCCCCAGTTTTCATCTGCCTTTCCTCTAATCCCCATCCACAATTAGGGTCCAAGTAGTTTGGGAGTGGTCCCAGGCTTGTATTATACCCAAATCACACCTAAATATCACCTCAGTTCATTTGATAATTAGCTGAGGCCAAAGCCATGCCAGGTTTTAAGTGCACTAATATTTAAATAGTATAAATGATCACAGGGCAGTGTTCAATCCCATGCCTTGGCTCCATTTTATTTATTAATATCAACATAGCCAGAGGGACTGTGTGACTTGCCGCAAGGTCAAGCAGCAAATATATTTTCAGATGGGGAAAGGAACTTGAATCTCTTCAAACCCAGAATTATGCTTTAGGCATTTCAACGTGCTGTTTACTTACCTGCATTCGCCTGCTTCAGATAAGAGAGACTGACTTCTTCCACATTTCATCTGCTGTATTCTGCCACGTTTTCCAGCTACTTAATGGAGCTATAGCGAAGACTAAGCCAGGCTCTTAGGTGCATAGTCAACTGAAATGAGTTGCAGCAAGTAGAGTTTCAAATAAATAGAAGGGAGCAATTCTTTACAGCAGCAGTGGTCAAAGATGGGAACAGGTTGCCCAGAAGGGTTGTGAAATCTCCATGTTTAAAGATATTCAGAACTCAACTGGACACCTCCCTGCTTGGTTGAAGCAGGTGACCTTCAGAGGTCCCTTCCAACCATAATTGTTCTGTGACTCTGTTTAGAAATTTCCTTGATGTTTTTTCTGTTTAAATAAGATGAAGTGCAGCTTCCTCAGCACACTTCATGTACTTCCTTAAGACACAATCATATATGATTAAAGCATGCAATAACCTTTTCTTGCCTGAACATTTTCTGCCTTGTGTCTCATATCTTTCTGACTCATAGCCTAGATCTTTTGAATGCGACCTACTCTTCCATGGCCTGGATTTTGTTCGGTTAGGTTTTTTGCTTGTTCCTTTTTCCTAAATATTGATTTTAGGGGAAGGGAATCAAACATGGCATTATTGTTTTGGTAAGTCATTGAAGTTTAAAGAGCAGTAATTGTATACAGTTTCCACAAAATCTTTCTTTCCTGAAATGTGAGCTTAATTCAGAAAATAGATTCCTTTCACCTCTGATCTTCCCCCATTGAAACGGGTAGATAGTTTGCCATTGATTTAATTGGGAGTAGAATCCTTTCTTTTGCTTTCTGTACCTTGAACTTAATCCTTTCTTTGATTAAAGAAACAACAAGTTACAACTTGATATGCCCCATGTAGATTTAATAGGGCTGTTCTTTGAATTACTACTTAAAAGGGACATGACATAAAAGTTCAGGCCCAAGATACTTAGGCTGTTATTTTTTGTATTGACTAAGATGCCCAGAGTCTTTAAAAAAATTTCCAAGAACCGTTCCTATTTAAATGCCTATCATGCTTGTAACCAGCATGGTATAGAAGTTTTGCAAACCATGGAAGTTTTGTTGTTGTTGTTGTAGTTGTTATTCTTAATCTGGGTTGAATGATGGGGAGCAGGCAGCATATTTAAATCTTGATTTTGCAGTGTGCAGTCTGGGTACATGCATACAGCGGGATCCTCATTTCCCGAAAATGCCTTTTAACAGTACTAGTAGTTGTCACCCCACAGAGCAGATACGCCATTCTGAGCAGCGTTCCACCCACGGCAGTGGTTAAAGCTAATGTGCTGTCCCGTGTGCTGTGGTAAATGAACTATGGGCATGTTTACTTCAAATGTGGACGTGATAACCACGAGCAGGGAGTAGATTTGAGAGCTATAGGGTGGTAATGTTTCAAGTGCTGTAACAGGACTTTGCCGAAGGATCAGGATTCTTCCATCACAGTCAATACGCATTAGTTATAATCTTATGCTGAAAAGCTGTGCAGCCACTGAACTCGTGATATTACTGTAATAGCTTTAAGGAGTAAGCATCGAGAGTTCTCTGTTCTCATAATTCGGCAAAAATGAACTTTTCTTATATTAACCAAAATAATTACTAGCTCTTTACCACTTAAGCAGGAGGATTATTTATTTACACAGTGATAAATGGTAGGAGGAAAAGATTAAGATCTCTTTTTCCATTAAACTATTTATCAGCAGAGCCATGACTCCATTTATTAACAGTTCATTAATTTAACATCACTTGAGTTGTTGAAGTGTTCATGATGGGAGATGTGCTCATTTATCTGCTCTTAGCTACACATAGATTTTTCTTTGTAAATAATTTGGAAGAAAAAAATTTGTGACTGGTAGTCCGTATTTAAGAGGATGTTTTCAGAGCAGTGTGTGCAATGAAGAGAGGGAAATTGCTGAGGCAGCACAGTTCAGACTAGCTGGTAAGGTCAGTCAAAGCAAACCATGATATTCACTGTGGTGAAATACAGTTCTAGGAGCAGAGGATGCTCGTGGTATTTCTGGGAGAGGAGAGCTCATCTGGAAAGCAGTGACTCTGCAGAAGACATATGAGTCATGGTAGATGAATGGTTGAAAATAACCTCCCAATGCAGCACTGCAAGAGAACAGAATAATCTCATCCTTAGCTGTAAAATAAGGTAAAGACTGAGAAGGCGGAGTATAGTATTTCAGAACTTGTCCTTGGTGCGGCCACTCAGGGAAATGTGTGTCCAGTTCTGGATTCACGCTTCAAGAAAAAAGTTTAAAACTGTGAGGTTATATCAGGAGCGTTTAAAAGATTGGAAAATATGGCTTACAGGGAAAGACTTGAAAGTGCTTAATTTATTTTGTTCACCAGAGAGAAAGTTCATGGGGTAATTTGATCGTAGTCCATCAGTACCCGCATAGAGAACAGGAAACGGGTAAGAGAGAATTCTTCTGTCTAGCCAGCTTGTATAAAAAGATCAAATGGCTGGAAGTCTAACCTCAATAAATTTTGATGGGTAAAAAGGCACATAGTTTAACTGCCCTCATAATTATTTACTAGAACATTGATGTTGCGGTATGTTCTTCACCACTAGACACCTTTAAAAGAAAATTAGATAGTTTGTCTACAACATGTTTTCTAATCTAAGCACAGCTATTGGATCTGAAGCAGTAATTAATTCAGGGAAGGCTGTAGTTATACAAGAGTAAGACTGGATCACCACAGTCATCCTTCTGGCCTTAAAAACTATGACTTTCTGCCTTTGTCATGCTGAGAAAAGATTGTGCAGAAAAGCCCAAGGGAAGTTTAGAGGTTATATATGCATTATAGTCTGGCATATATGGAAGAAGATGTTGGCATGGCTTATTGTATTGAGCTCCCTAGGGTATCTAAATTATATTAGCTTTCTTCTTACAAATTAAGTTATTGGAGTAAAGACAAACAAATTTTGTAATTGTGTGGCCTTAGTGCTACTTGCACTAGGCTTTCTTACTTATGTTGCCTGATGTGTAGATCTGTTTCACATGTAGAGCATTGGAAAGAAAATTCTCAGCTGTACTTGCAATAACATGATTTTTTATTTTATTTTTTTTAATGTTCATATATGTTGTTAAGACCGTCTTTTAGATGGTTGTTCTTATCAGTGTGTTTCTCCTAGTTTCTTCTCCTTTCTCCTGTCAAACAATAAAATTTCTGATCTTTTAAAGGAGAATGTATTTCTTAAAACAGAAATAGGGTACAGTCTTCCTGTTTGTAGCTAACGTCTATTGGATTAAGTAATACGTATTAATTTAGAGGAAATTTATGAAGCTCCAGAAAATCAGAAGAGCTTGCGCTGTTCTTTTATTCATCGGTTCTGGAAATGTCTTCCTCGGCTTGTGGTCACTTCAGAATGGGATGAGTACTTCCCAGGTGCAAATATGGGATGCTGCCCAGTTACCAAAAATTGCTAGTCTGCGTTAATCTCCTCCTCTCCTTCTATCTTTGAAAGCCATGCATGGACTGCAGGCAGGTCTACTTCTTACTGTTTTCATGGGTGCGGGAGTCAGATGTGCCCGGTGGCTAATTCCATGCGTATTTCTGGTCTTCTGGGTCTGAAGAACTCTGTATGAAATTACATCATGTTCTTCATTCTCCAGAGATGTGTGTGCATACAGAGACAGCCCCGTGTAAGGAATGTCAAAGTGGCAAAGGAGGTCCTTGCAGGCAGATTTCTTGCAGCAAATACCATTTATCTGTCCCCTTTCGCACCACTGGTAGAATGACAGTAGTTCTGCTATATATAGCACTTCTGTAGTGTAGGTGGTGACTCAGTAAGGACATGCTGTATTTTAAAGCAAATTATTCAGACTTATTTATCATACTTTGCCTTTCTATATGACTTTTTATGTGAGCATCTCAAAGTATTTAAAAGTTAAGTTTCATTAAAATCTTCCTGAAGTAAGAAGTATAGCCATTTCACAGAAAAATAATTCAGTCAGACTAAGTTAGTGTTTCACTCCTCTTTATGTAATCACAAGTCTTTCTGTGGAACTGGAAATTATAACTCGAAAGCCTGCTTTACACTGCACTCTTCTGTGTTTCAAGCTACCATGCATGGCTTGCAGGAGTCAAAGTACAGAACGTGTTGTTTAGTTCAATAATAATTACCCTGGCAATTTAATTATTTGGTTTAGAAAATGCATGTGGTTTCTGTCATGTATACAATATGATTTTAATAGTTCGAGTGGCCTGCTTTTGCAGAAATGTAGAAGAAAGTAAGTGCTGCTGTTATTGGGTTATAAGAATTCAAATATATCCCACTTAAACCACTTCTTTCCCACAGTGTTCTCTTCACTGAGTCTCGGCCTTCTTCCTGAACGCTCAGCTACTCTAATGGTCTACGACGATGTAGTCCAGATAGTCTCAGGATTTCAAGGTATGCTGGTTTTTGGAAGTTGGAATTGAAATTTGAGTGACACTAAACAAAAAGCCTGACAGCCCGATATTTTCTGAAGTCTATCCTGTAGGTGAGACTGGTATCTCATGGGGAGTTCTTCTGAGTTCCCCAAGGAATGCTCCTCTGTGGGATGGTTCTACCAAACTGATTAATAGCTAAATTCATCCCTAACTGCTGTGACTAGGGAATTCAAGTTACTTGGTAATAAATAAGTTTGGACTTTAGTGTGCCATTTGAGAGCTAGAGATTAAATTTCTTTAGCTATTTCCTGGATGTTTTTTCATCTAGCCTCATTTAACCATCCTTGCAGTAAACATTTTCTGATGTTCTTACTGTCTAAGAATTTCCTCTGTTTTTATTTTGTTTCTTGCTTCCTATTGTGAATGCCTTAGAAATTTAGAGCATAGAAAAATTGAAAATTTCTCATATCTGCGTTGTTGTATACCCTATATAAACTTGCTTTTCTTAAGTACTTCCTATGGACCCCTTATCAGACTGCCTGCAAACCCACATACTACAGGATGAAACCCACTGTATTAGAAGAATAAAGTTCAAATCATCTTTTCATAAGGCCAAACACAGAAGTTAAAGCAACTGTACTATCAGTCAGATGAACACTGTGTTTTCTGCCTTGCACGGTAAAGAATAAAATGTTCATCTGACCTAGGGATCTGACCTAACTTAGCCCAATTGATGTGATAGCTGACGTAAATCTATTAGCAAAAGAACAGAAGTTTTCAGAGATACCTTGATGAGCCAAAACAAGGGGACATCCTTCCTGTGAGCACTCTTATTGTGCATAAACTGTGTCTTATTCATGTGTATTATGATTACCATCATTTTAAACTCTACCAGATAGTTAATAAACAGGGGAATACTACCTTCAATATATTCCAAGATAACCTTGTTTTATCTGAGGGAATATAATACAATTATACCTTCCTGACATCTTTTTGTATGGTTAGAAACCATCCAGACACAATAGGCTTTTCATTAATGGTAGCACTAGATACGACTTGGAGCTGAAAAAGCACTAAACAAATTAGGTAGCTGATAGAACGCTCAGAAGGAGCCGGAGAACAGCACAGCTGCCGTACATATATTCTGCAATTTGAGAGCTGACATTATCTAATGCGGTAAATTAGATGGACAGCGAGCTGCGTTAAACCACAAGGGAGTCCACTAGACAAAACATGAAACATTGTTTACCAACAGTATTCTACTAGCATGGTGTATTAAATGCTCTTATTCTTATGCAAATGTGCTAATATTATTCAATTAACTTAAAAAGAACAATCTTTTCATGTTTACACCTTACTTTCTTCAAAAAAGGGGGATGTTAAAGGGCTATAGGAACATTTAACAGCCAAGTGACATTCATAAATATTTTCCACATAATCTTGCTCAGTAAGTTGATCCAGGATGTTCCAAATATATTTAAATTAGAATAATATAGCTGGTTCTGCTGGTATATCACAGAAAGAGGAAAAAGGAAGAAAGTGGTACCCAGAGTATTCTAAGGTGTGGAATTTGAATTCTCAGTCTTGCCCAGTAAAAACTATTTTATGGGACCAGCCCATGCTCCTTTTCTTGGGAATTCTCTTGAGATGAAACCTAAATGAAAGGCAGCCTAGACATTGTACCAGCATTTGAATGGAGCCTCTCTAGTCTCGATCCAAAATCCTTGTGACCTAGTTTTTCTGTTACTTCTCCAATTTCTTTCCCAGTAACTTCACGCTGCTTCAAAAGAGCTGATCGGGAGTTACCTTAGTGCAAAAATGAGAGCAAAACAGAACTCATTATACCAGGAACGGACTGGGAACACTGGTGTTTGAAGCACCAGTCAACAGGAAAGAAAGGCCTGTCTAGTACAATAAGTTACCAGTTGCTTTTGAATAATTAATCAAGCAAGCGACTTATTATGCAATTGAGAAGTTTGTCTGAATTGATGCAGCCAGCTTCATTTTCATGATGGCATTACAATCCACTGCTGTGCTCTGTCAGTAATTGCGAGAGATGGAGCTTGCCAGCCACTGGGTCATTTAAGTTATTTAATACCAGCACAGTGACGAGCTGAACTTCAGCGTTCAGTGAACGGGAGCTGTATGGGTACCCTCTATCTGCCTCTGACATGTGAGCAATCAGAGCATGAACTGATGATACTTCAGAGTTACTTCACATAGATGGAAGCTCAGATGCCAGTGTGGTGCCACATGTCACGCATCCAGCGTGACAAGAGGTGTGCCTCACAGGGACTCCTTGCGATGGTTACACCTGGAGGTATGCGCTGGCAAACTGAAGCTGACAGCATTTGAATCATGGCCAGTTTGTTGACAAGAGGATGTTTAGAGAAGATAAGATTGGTGCTCAGCAGTCCTTTACCTCATGGCACTCGCCTAGTGGAGATTGCTCGCATGCCAATTTTATACTTGAATGTGTTTGGGTTTTATAAGTCAAAACTAGGTATCTTCAGTAATAGAAGCAATAATAATAATTCACTCCCAGTGATGACTGTTGACTTGTTGAAAAATACTCTTAAGAGTCTGGTCAGCACAAGTCTTTCTCTCCGTTTTACCACTTCCAGTTCCCTCAATAAGTCTATTCCCAAACATATGCCCCAAAATCATCTATGACCTCTGCTAAAGGAGTACATCAGATTATCTTCTAGCAAGGTGGTGAGAAAGGGCAAAAGCCTTGGTAGCTGCTTCCCTACCACGCCTTTTGCTGGTAGCTCCAGGTCTTCTGCCCCTTTGAAGTCTCTTGCTGGGTTTGGGGAGACCCAACTGAGGAGCTGAGGGGAGAGTCAGGGTGAGTGGCAGGTTTCAGGTGAATATCAAGGAGTTTGTTAATCTAGGGTATGAATTAACTACTCTGCACTGATTTATTGTATGTATATGCACTATCTACAGAGGAAGTTGTTTCTTCCACCTTAAAACTTGCATCCCAGTTGACTGCTGCGCAGCTTTCCTGCCAGGTTTGGGGCTCAGCCATAGGAATGCTTGTGTTGCCTGTAGGATTCAAGAAACTGAGGTTGGCTTTTCTGAGTCCTCCCTATCTAGTCAAAATTCGGCAGCTCATGGCTCTCCCAGTGCTACAAAACAACCATATTTTTATAGAAAGCCCCAGAGCCTCTGCATAAACTAGTGTTACAGACTCAACAACAGTTACTTTGTTTTTAATTCTTAATTAGTTCGGATCTTCAGAAATATAATACCGGTTCTTGGCAACTTGAATAATTCATTTTAACCAGAGATTTAGACAGCAGAAAATCCTACAATTTTACATTGAACTGTTAGTGATAATCCTAATGCCGGTTTCTTTGTTGTGTTTTTTTTCTTGTTTTGTTACTGTGGATGCTTATCCCTACGGGCCATAGGAGCCCACTCAGCAGTGCAGTCAGAGGTTCCCGAATGCTTGAGCAGATCTGCCCCTGAGGTACAGCAAACTACTACGGTATTGCAGAGCACTCGGGAGATAAGTCTTCCCCAAGTTCATTGCAGTCAATTTATTTAATCTTTTATGTTGTTTTCCATTTAAGCCTAGAAATTGGGTAAGGGAGATTTTTTTCCCATTTCACACAGGTGTTGTTTAATGACTGTCTTAAACACTTAAGGATACTGCCAGTCTTGAGAGCCTGCTGTAAATACTTAAATGTTTCAGAAATAAAAAAGAAGAGTGGTTTTATAGCTTTTTCTTGCAGAATTACCAAAGAAATGACAGCTAAACAATGATCAGCTCTTTGGAGATACTTGCCCACCTACATAGCAATTTTTGTTTGCCAATACAAAGTTTGTTCTGTGGAATTTTATGTTTTCACATAGCTAGAGCTCCTGCTAGAAAATAATACAAGAAAAAGATACTAGTCTCCTGGTTAATGACATTGGCAGTTATAAAGCTTAGGAGTTGTGAGTCAAGCTCTCTAATCTTTCTCACAGTGAAGTTACGTGTAACCTAAAAGTGCTGCCAGAGACTAATAGGGGAAAAGAAGCAAAATTGTTTTGAGTTGACATCTTTGAACTGCATAGTCAAATGTGAATTAAGAAAAAAACTGCTTGCTTCTTGATTTTGTGCTGTGTGGGGAGTGTTCTGTGAGTATTCAAAATGAGCTCTGGAGAATACAATGGCTTTTGATTTAAAAATTAATTTGCATGTTGCACAAACAAACTTGCAGATGGAGTCTTGCTGTGTGTTGTTAAACAGTATTAATGGCAAGCATCCATTGAAAAAGGCTATTGTCTTTATAAACTGGGATTTAAATGAGACATGAAATGCAATAGTACATGACACAGTCTTAAATCATGTTGCAGCAAAGACCCTTCAATTAACACCTAGTGATCTTGAAAAAAACACTACAACTGTACAAGACAGAGGAAGAGAGAAATCTTACATGCAAAGTAATCTGGTTCTGTTTAGATGTGTTCTTTGCATGGGAAAATACAGAAACTCTTCTCACCCAGGCTTTGTCAAGTGGATTTTTTTATCCAGTGGTTTAAATAAAAAGTGTCTATTATCTCAGTACTAGTGACAGTTAATGTGGCCAAAGCTTTGTAAAAATTAAATACAGAAATTACACAAGTTAATTGGGACTACAGGTAAAATTGTGGTCTCTTAGAAAATCACTTTAAGGAGTGTAAGCTAAATTTTTCTTGCTATTTCAAGAAAAACAAAATTTAAACAAAAATGGTGAAATGGGTGCTTTTCTAAGCTTTCACATGCCCTAGCTCTGAACTCAGTTTTAGTTTCAGTTATATTCACTATTAGAAGTGTGTAATGAAATTTGAGGTGATCCTGGGAAATAATGTGGTCAGTAAAGCTTCTAACATTAGATGCTTTCACAATTTTGCTCACTGATACTTCTGGAAAAATAATGGCAACTGCAAAATAAATGTAAAAATACTGGTTTTCCTCCTCTGCTGTAGTAGCCTTCTGATGTTTCTGTCCTTCTCAAGCTATTTCAATTTATAATGAAAAATACTGTAAATGTGCTTCCATAAATATGAACACCTAAATATTCTGCCCACCTTGGATATAAAGTCACTTTTAATTTTTTTAGGTGCACGGACTCAGCCACAAGTTCACTTTCAGAGAAGATCTGTGAAATTACCAGAGAACACTAGCTACAGCGATTTAACAGCATATCTAACTGCAGCCGGTTCACCCTGGGAAGTGGACAGTTTTCCTTATTTGCAGGGATTAGATGGAAATGGAACAGGTAACCCACTACTTTGGTTTTGCTCTGTTTTCCTTTTGGTCCAGGGATCAAGGTTTGACCATATAATTTTTTCAATTCCCTGTTTCAGCAAACATTCTTTAAAATTTGGATGACATGATAGGTTCAACTGCCCTACCAAAATGCATTCCAGTAAGCAAGAGAGCAAGGTCTGCTCTCCCTTAAATGGGGCCACTGAATAGCAAAGTTGAAGATTCCTTGGCCTTGGGAGATCAGAAAAGTTTGTTACATTTGTAGTTTAGAGTTAAGTCTCCAAATGTGTTGCATGTGCCCATACAAAAATGGAGATTAACGTGAAGGATCAAAAGAAAATATAACTTGAGGATGCCGTAAATTGTTGTTCAATTTTTTTCTAAAAAAAAATAAAATGCCTATATATCAAGGATTTAATACTCTCTTGTTTTAGCTAAGCGCTGTTTCAATGGCTTTGTTAATACTTTTGAATCTAGCTTCAGCCAAAAATGTGCAAGTTCATTTAGCACCAAAGGAAAAACAATGAAAATTCATAGTAGAAACACAACCACTGTTAAATTCAAAACTGTAATACATTTTTCTGACTGCAACTGCCTGTTAACTCTTCTTCCACTTCTCATTTAGTCGTGATTGAAATAATTGGTGTTGTGTAGGCTACAGAAAAATAGAAGAATTGGGCATAGAAGTCTTCAAATTCTTAGAATGCTGCTGTGAAAAGGAGAATAATGTTTTCTCTGTGTCTGTATTGGGTTAGAAAGCAAGCAGTGGACTTTGCAGTGCAGCAAGAGAGATTCAGACTAGTGATGAGGAAAAACTTGCTATAGTGAGGATAGTTTAAGCTGTAGAATCAATTGCTTGAGGGTGTTGGACAGAGTTAGACAATCACTTGTGAGGATGGCATAGGTGTAGCTGAGCCTGCTTTGAAGAAGGCTAAATAACCCCTTGAGGTCCCTCCCTGCTGTTTCTCCGGATACATTTACTTGTGATGTGTTGATCTAGGTGACTTTGAATGCTAGGTCATGTGTGTAAACGGTATGTACGGAGCTTGCTAGCTTTTCCTTAAAAAAAAAAAAAAAAAAAAAAGGGCAAGATAAACTTCCCCTTCCCTTTGTACAAATCTGATTATCTCCTTTTCTATTACAATTAGAAATGTGTCTGCTACCTTACTCCAACTCTTCTGTCTGCTCCAGTGAGTACATCTCATCCTATCTCATTCTGTCTCTCTGTCATTTCCCTATTCTCATCTTCAACCTTTAGTTTTCTCTGGCTCTTCATACTCAGACATGATCAAATATCTCTTATCTTTTTTAAAATGAAGGAATGCACTTGACCTCATTTGTCTGTCTACTTCCTCATCCCCTTTCTTTTTATCTGTAAACCCGTTGAACAAACTGTTGACAATGTGTGTGGGATTCCTCTCCCAAATCTTTCCTTAGTACTCTGCAACCCAGCTTCCCACCCTTGCATTTATTTAGTGAAAACAGGTCTTGCCAAGATTTCGGATGATCACCTGTCACGTGAACTACACGACCAGGACATCATCTTTCTTGTTTTACCTTCTAGCCTCCTACAAAACAGATGAACACACCCTTGGTTTTTTAGTCCTTTGTATGCTTGCATGATGGAACTTTTCTGCTTGGGCACAGCAGCCCTGGATTTGACTTTATTAACCTTCAAGTAAAAGTATGTCACAAAAGACCAAAATGACCGGCAAATAAATGGGGTTTAAGAGACTGAGAAAAGCCTTGTTTTCTGAATACTGTAGTATGGTATAACACAGACCACAAATACAATATATTTGTATATGCACTATAGTATGGATGAAATGTCCTCTATTTTTAGTAGAAGTTTCTTCTGCTGTGGAAACATTAAACTTTCAAATCCTAAACTTGGATTGACTTCCTTTTCTTCATCTCCAAGTGACTTGGTGAAGATTTCACCTGAAAAACTTTTGAAAGAATAAAAAATGAGATCACCACCTACTGGGGATTTTTTTAATATTTCTGTTCTCAAGAGAAAAAGAAAAATATGTAGAAATTTTAGAATTCTGAAAAAAACTTAGCATTAATTTGCATGGGAAATTTTGGAGTGTTCCTGAACACTGCCCCTTCTCCCCTCTCTCCCACCTCTCCTCCCCCCCCAATTACTCTCCTGTTCTTTCACAGTTTATTTACGTGTCTGTAGAGTTTTGGAGAGGTCCTCCCATTTGTTTCAGTCAGCTCAGTTCTCTGGCTAGTATTTATCCAGAGTGACTTTACAGTTATTTTAACTAAAACCTATTCTCTATGACTTCAACAGTTTTCACAAAATCCCAACTGGGTGTTGAAGTAGTAATATGGAGCAATGAAAATTCATTGCATGAATCAGCATGTTACAAACATAAAAATTCAAAGAATTTAGCTGCAAGTAGTGACAAGCCTGTATAGCGTTAGCTTATTGTTTGTATTAATTCACCGGTTGGAGAGCAGTAGGATGGTTTCACAAAATCCCGTCCTTTTAACCAAACTACGCAAAACTTTCCATCGTCTGCAGTAATGGATGAAGCTGGCTAATAACCATTACTCCTGCTGGTTTTGTTGGCTGTTTGTTTCTTTTTGAAGAATCAAGTCTAAGTCACAGTGGATTTTCCTCTGATTATTTTTAGAGCTCTTCACAGGTCACCAGATGTCAAAAATGACAAGAAATGAATGAAAGCTGACATTTATTGACGTCCATTCCCATTTAATCTGTTCGTGTGCTTATCAGTTTTATAGCATGCAAGAGTTTCGTAAGCATTGATTTTAATTTGCCTTCACAACAGAAAAGAGAACAATTTATCTTTTTAATGAACATTTACATACTGTGCAAGATGGCAAACTGAAGGATTATTTCTTCTTTCCAGAGGTCAGTGGATTTCAGAAATTTCGTAGTCTTCTAATATAACTTGTTCAGCCCAGCACTGAGCAAAGCATCAGTGCGTCTTAAGTAGAAAAGATGCAAACAGTGTTTCCCCATCAGAATGCTTTTTCTGGGGCTGAAAACTCATTTTTACAGATATTAGGCAGATATGCTTTCTCAAGACAATAATAAAAGAACAATTCAAAACTTTCAATATCTAAAAATAAGTAAAATATAAAACATAATTTAATCTTGGATACTAATGTAAATATTTCTAAAATCTGAAGTTATACCTTTTGTCATTGGGAATTTGTATATGCCAGAACGTGGTCAGGTTATGATACTTAGCAACAGGAATTTATTTCTCTGATACCAGCCTGAGAAACTTAGTGGCCCAAGTCCAGTGACTTGGGGACAAGCATCAATCTGATGGCAGTTATAGGTGCATAGCAGAGGCAGTAGATTGAACAATCAGGAATAAAGGAACAACTTTTTCCCCACCAATTCCCTCCTCTATCTCTCTGGTTTATATTCTAAGGCTGTAAGGGGATGGTATTGTGCACCACTGAAGCCTGTAATACAAATGCTTGGGTAGGCTGGCAACCTTCCCCTGTGCCCTAGCTGAATTTCCAAACCTTATTTTTCTATTTTTTTCTCTCAGTTAGCTCTCTTATATGGCCGTCTTCAGAGTGCCTGTTTTCTCAGTGCTTTAATCCTTCTGGAAGATATGCTTCTGCCCCTTAGTTCACAGTAGATCAAAGCAGAGTGTATGCCCCTTGCGTGTGCTCTCGTCCATCCTTGGCCTGTCAGCTGTGCAACACTGACACTCGCCTTGAAATCTGGGGAAAATGTGCGTCAGAGTAGATGCTATAGTAAATAAGCCACATGCAAAGTTACTTCTGGTTATTTTCCATGTCTTCAGTTTGGCACCTCTTGCAAAATCCAAAGAATTTAGAATTCTGAGAAGTTTTGCCTCTTTTTTTCCTTCCCTTTGCCACTCCCTGCCCCTTTCCTGGTGATGTCTTAACTTTGGTGAGCTGTTACTCAGAGACATCGAATTTAATAAAGGCCATTCCTTGAGACTCACTCGCTGTTAGGAGAAATCATAAACGTCCTAATGCTTTCCCACTGTCCCCTCGAACGTGCTCATCCTAATGAACACTGGCGCTGAGATACCGCGTATTCCTCAGGACCCCTTGTTGTGCCTTAGCGTCGCAGGTGGCATACCACTGTTGTGTGCGAAGGTGCTGTTACGGGCAGTTTATGCTGACGGAAGGCACCAGGATTACAGGAGGGGCAGCACCCCGCTCTCTGCCAGCCAGGCACCCCTCTTCTCTCACCCGTAGCAGGATGAGTGGCTGCACAACCGCCGGTGCCAGTGCGAAGGAGGCGTCAGGGCTGCTGCTCTTGGCAGCAGTGTGGACCCGGGTGGCTCAAGCCCCTTGCAAAACTGGAAGCTCCATCTCTTCCAATTTAAACTACTACCACTATTGCTTTGAGCTCCAGATCTCCTTGGTTTTAAACCTCAAGGTTTTTTTCCCCTGAATACATATATATATCTGTGGTATTTTTCCCTGTCATTGATCCATTTGGTTCAATGGTTGAAGGGTTATAACGCTTTTTTAAATTGTATTGTCATCGTCCATTGGCATGCAGTTTAAACGTAAAGAATAATTATTATCTTACATAGGTAAGAAGATAATACTGTGTATCCTAATAATCCATTTAGCTTGGTTTATTTCAGTGAAAGGCCGAAGGAAATACATCCTGGCATTCTTAAACATATGACCAACCATCCTTGCAGTGTCACTGCATGTTCGGGTGTTTGTTAATTATAATATGGGCATGTGAGGCTGTAATAAAGGCTTGTGAGATTTTTTTTTTTTACCATGATTATGGCTGTGATACTCATACATATTTATTTAAGGTGAATTAAGATGAGAAAATATGTGCAGGAGATTTTTGCATTATAGTTTTCTTGTCTTCAGAATTTTCCAAAATTAAGTGAAAAATACAGAAGCACATTCATCTTGGTTGTTGTGAATTTTGTAAGGCAGGGAGGATTACTACTACCATCCCTTGAGAAATACGTTGCTGCCGTACTGCAATGTTGAACCAGATGGGTGTACCTTAAATTCTGGGAAGTTCTGTAGTCACAATATTCATTCATTCTCTCGGTAGGAAACAGCACAAGGTATGACCTCACCCCTGTCACTGCAGTCAGCGTTCATCTCCTCAACAGCGATGGGACTCCAATCCCCGTGAATGGCCCCATCTATGTAACAGTGCCTCTGCCAACAAACAGCAACTTGAAGCACAATGCACACGTTCCAGCATGGAGGTTTGACCAAAAATTTGGTAGGTAACACCTAATTGTGGTTCCCTAGATGGCTTCATTTATCTGAAACTAATGTCTCACTGCATTTATTATGTTAATGTAGTAAGGTCTTCATTGGATCATACAGAAATCTGTTTTCTGTCTAAAAGGAGAGAAGACTGAGCTTTATTGATCAAGTAATATGTAGTGTACGTGCAAATATACTTGAGTAGTCTTGTGTGCCACTTCTAGACAAAATTTTTTTGTAAATGTAACGTTTTGCAATTATTAAATATTTATGTAAAAACTATCTTGAAAGAACTTGATTTCACCCAGAGACTGAGAAGCAGAAATACGTATTCACTGCGGCACTGAACTGGAAGTCTGGAGAAATGGAAACTAGCCTTATCTTTGCCAGCAGCCAGCTATCTGACCGTTGGTCCGTCTCCTGTCTCTAGCTCAGTTTCCTGCCTGTCAGATAGAAAACATAATACTGACTTCTTTTGTAAATCACTTTGAGATTGGCTAATACTATCAAGAAGGAAAGTGCATGTAAATGATTTAAAAAAAAAAAAAAAAGGGCAAGCAAAATTCATGAAATATTTTGAAAGGACAGAATGGCTAATCAACATAAGCTGTAAAATGCACTCAGTTTTTTATGTTGCAGGATAACTTTTACTGTTGTGAACAGGATTTTTTCCAGAAATATGTGGCTTAGGCTCTCTGGTTTTGTTTTGGCTTGATTTTTTCATTGCTAGTTGGTATACTGTGCTGGCCTTCTTTATACCTTCAAAGTGTAAAGGATCAAGGGGTGCATAAGTCTTGTCATGGTGATTCCCCTTCAGTTATTCCCCTGTGCCCTCTGAAGTATGTGTCAGATGGTTGTTAAGACAAAGAAGTCAAAAAAGAAGAATGGAAGGTGAGAAAGGCAGAGACTGTGAGGAAGAGAAGAAGAAAAAGGAGCCAGAAATGTGGATCTGTGTAGATCTGTCAGTGGGGTTTTGTCCCTGCAAGGCAAACGTTTTGAGCCAGTTTATGGTCACATCCAGAAGCAGAACAAGTAGCATGAAACCAGGGTATTGGAGGAAGGGGAGGGGGCAAGAGAGAGGTGAAGGGGGAAATAACGTTTTTGCTTCCTTCCTGCCTCTGTTTGCTGGAAAAGGTGATGTATTTTCAAACAGCATGCCTGATAAATCTTTTGTCAGAAGTTGGCTGTGTTAGAGAGTAAAGCAGTGGGATTTAATAAAGAATAAATTTGAATATGATGTAAAATTGAATAGTAAAAAAAGAGTGCGATGAATGGATTCAGGGCTTCCCTTAACTGTGGAAATGTCGAGTTTTCTTGTGGTGCCCTGGCAGTAAGTTTCGCTACATTCTTCCTGAAACTGATTTTGATTTGTGATTCTAGAAACTATTTTGTTTTCCCTTGTTCAGAAAAAGATGGGGAAGACTGACTCATGTTTACTTTCTCCACAAGAAGCAGTCCATCCTCAACCCTTCCTGTCAGCTGTGTTATAGCTGCAGCCCGCCTCATTGCTAGTTACTCGCTGCTAGTAAAATGGTTCTGATTTTGATTATGGAGCTTTCTGATTTGTGGCCAAATTTCCGTGCCCCTGTGGTGGGGCCACAGAAGCTCTCTCTTACTGTGGAATATGATTTTGACTGTTGGATGTAAAGAGCTAGTTACCCTATTGTGTGCAGTACATATTAGTATAGATCAATACGGGTTAGTTAATTAGCGCTGCAGGCTTGAGGCTCCCCGTCTTGAGACAAGTTCAGCCTTGTTTGCTTCGTGACAAACTGCTGGAGCACTCGTGTTGTTGGGAGGAAAAAGCATGAGGACCACTAAACAAAAAGGGTTTTTGTCAGGCCACTTAGCTTCACCAGGCCATGGAGAGGAAGGTATTGAAGACATGACGCTTAGGCTTCAGCTCGCACTTCAGCTGAAGTAAGCATCTTTCTATGCAGCCAAAGATGTTGAACAAAGATGCATTTAAGCCCTGACTGCAGTATGGCAGTTCTAGCAGAATTTTGGCCACATCCCAACCAATTTAAATTAGAGTAGCCTAATTTAATAAGTAGAGCAGCCACTCCATCTTGTGCGGGCTACATTAGCACCCTGAGGGCTGTCAAACTAGCCATATGTAGCGCGAACATGGTGGTACCCTGTCATTCCCCATGCCTGTTGTGCTTGGACTATGAACGGAGGAGGATGGATGATGACTGGGATGGCTCCATGCTGGAGAAATCCTTAACTGGCAAATAAGTTGTTGTAACCCATTTGCACTGCCAGATCTGTGCCTTGTCAGGATAAGCCCGCTAACCTCATTATTCTCATTCTGTCTTTCATTTCAGGAGCTGCTTTTTTCAGTGCTAGTTATGTTGCGGTCTCTCCTTAATAGATTTTCAGTGGCTTAAATTTTCACACTTGTATCTGAGAATTGAGTAGATGCCAGAGATGGAAAACTATGACTGTATTAGCAGGCAATAATGCAGCGCTTCTCTCTAGCGTATTAGCAGTACAGTGGGCGCTTGTTCGTGCAAGCCATTGTTTTTGTTTAGAATCCATGTGGTTGTCATCATTACTGCGTGAAGTATAATTTCTGCTCTAAAAAGCAGAAATACTTCTCACTTTTAGGGGAGGGAGTGGAGAAGGGACAGAAATACTAGAAATATGTTTTAATCCTTAGTATCTCATACATTTTGCTGAGCTCATGATATACTAATATAAACCCAGTAGCATCTGATGGGAAGTGCAGAAATTTTCATAGTTTCTACAGAAATTACGCATATTTGCATATTACGGCAGCCAAAAATAATTAATGGCTTTTTAGGATGTTTACCATAAACAGTCTGTATTTTCATTACCACAGTTTCTGTCCTTGAGAGAGACCTGGGGAGAGAAGGGGGAGAAGCGGCATAGTCTACTTAAGGCTGAGGGTGGCTCCATTGACACTGATGAAACAGCCAGCCAGAAAAAGCAGGCTGACATCAAAATAAGACAGTCTGCCTTATCTATTTCATGCTGTTTCAAATGAGATTTTTCGTTACAAAACAAACTTGCTGCCTTGCGTACACAGCAAGCGAATTAAAGCAGTAATACCTTTTTGAATAATTAATAAAATGAAGAGCAACTATCTGTGCCCTGGAGAAGTTTTAGAGTAAATGAATATGTCCAACCTTGTTCTTGTGTTGGAGATGCACTCCACCACCTCTCTCTGCAGCATTTCTTAGTGTTGGTAATAATAAGCACAGATGCATTGTTGTTATGGAGATGTATACACTAAAATGCAACTTAATCATTCCGTGCTGTTGACATACCCATATCTCTTGTGCTTCACGCAACTGTGGGAGAGTGGTTTTATTTCATAGTACACACTTGGCTGTTCGAACATAAGAGATATGGATTCTCATTTTTATAATCAGGATTGCTCAGTGGGGTTTTCTGGGTTGTTGGCTTTTTTTTTCCTGAGCGCTGTCTTGTTTTTCTCAAAATCTGAAGGGGCTGAAAAACTTTTTTTTCTTTATCCGTAAACAGATGGTTGGGATCATGACTTCCTCCCTGTATATTTGCCTTGATGTCAGTAGGATTTACAGCAATATAATTAATCTCTCTATTCTTGGACACCAAATTTCTGTCCAAGACTTCTTTCTAGCCTTGTCCTCTTCAGTCAGAAATGAATACTACAGATCCCAGTAGGAATGAAACTTTGTACCTCCTGTATCATTTCCAGCTCCCGCCAGCTGGACTGAGTAACATAGCACTTGCTCAGCTGTATTCTCCTCAGTTCCCATTTAAATGGTTTATGCTTTATGTTAAGGTGTCTGTTTTTCATTGGATTTAGTGAGCAAAACTGTAAGACCAGCATTCTCCATTTTCAGTCCTCAGTTTCATCCCATGTGGTATGGAGGCATTATGTTGCACCTAGAACTCTAGATCCACATCTGGAGCTTTATGAAAATATTACCAAGTATTCCAGAGTGCATAACATGGAAACGGGGTTTATTCTTCAGTGACAACATCGATGCATCTGCTAGTTTATTAATCCCACCAAATAACAGGAAAATATTTTCAACACCGTTTTCAACCTTGTGTGGCAAAGGACTCCGGAGTGAAAGGGTTAAACCTCCATCCTTTTGCTCCTCCTCCTTAAACTGTGTTATTTCTTGTGCACTACCTATAAATGAAGTTCAGAGTACCGTTTCTCTGTTCTCCCTCCTCCCGAACACTTGGTGTACATCTTTGACATGACCTTGTTGTCTTTAAATTACTAGCTGCTTCGCAGAGGAGGATGTTTCCCCAGTGCCTGAAATCTCAACTGTGTCTTAATATAAAGTGATGGCAGAATATGGAGAAGAGTATCTTGGGGAACTCTTTTTATAGCTTTATAAAGCACAATAGTTTATGTACTCTGCTGTGCTTGGTCAGTGCTTTCTAACTGCATTTAATGCTGTAATAGATTTCTAAATACATTTGAAAGTCTGGTACTTACTTTTTCTGGGTGACGTCCTGCCTTCAGTGGTAGAATTTCCATTGATTTTTGTAGAGTCAGAATTTCTTGATGCTCCTTCCTCAGCAAAATTAAGATAATGTTGTCTGTGCTCAAAAGAAGTCATGAGGATATACTTGTGTATAAACTGTATCGGTGCCTACTTAAGCTTGACTGCAATATGGTTTTGCTGTATTTCCCAGAGGTGAAATGATGCTTGTTTTTTGTTCATAGTGTTTATAGGGAGAGTGACAGCTACTGTCAGACAGAAGATGTAAGCAGGTTACTGTACATCTACCTGTCTAGTTCACTGCGCGTTATTTGTAAATAAGATGATCTGTAAAAGTCTCTGATTTAAGCTTCCCATGTGGTAGCAACAATTATCTGCCCTAAGAAAAGATTGACTTATATTTTGATAGTTTAAAAAGAAAACGTATTCCTTTTTGTTGTGAATTCAGTTAACTTCTGATTGCCGCCATATTCATACGCTGCATGACAGACAGAAAATAATCACTTAACAAAAACTTTTGCAGTCTCTTGCTTGATCTGACACTGGGTACAAACCCAGGTACATGCCTCTGAACTTGGATAGATGGCCTGCGTTTGGACTACATGCAGCTGCGCACATGGCCTGGGACTTCATGCACTTCTCCATGGGTTTTACTGGGTTTTCTATGCATGAGAAATAGACATGTTCAGGAAAACACATTTCCTGCCCCCAAAAATTTGAATTTAATATAATCAGATCCAGAACATTTGGTTCTAGATCAGATTCACTGCTAATACGGAGATTAATTTGCAAATTGCAAGGAGAAAAGCAAGCCTCCACAAAGTTCACAGTTACACTGTTTCTGTAGTTTACAAGTTCCTTGACAATTTGATTTTTACTTCCTTTTTTATCTCAGCTGTGAAGGTTAAATTATTCTTAAAGACTAAATACACTAAGGAATACAGATTTTTAACGTAACTGCTCTCAAAGAATTTCATATTTTGTGTGTTGCCATAGAAATGGCAGCTACCAAACCCAGGTTTTTACCATGTACGATATCTACATAATAGGTGCAGATATAATTGCAGAGTAGTAGACAGACCTCAGCATTGAAAGGAAAAGAAGCTCTTCCTCCGATGCTTCACGGTGTAGCTCACTGAGGTATGTTCTCACTAGCATGGTTGCTCTGGAGAGGAGTAGTGGGTCACAGAAGGCAGTTGTGCTTGTTTATGAATATGTATGTTGTTTTTAAAACGGATGTTGTGGCTTACACATGTGAAAGTGACATGAATGGATTGTTTGATCCTCTCTCCATGTCATATATCGTCTGAATTGCATTTGTGGCAAAGCAGACATGGTACGGCATGATGGTGGAGCTTAAGAGGACGTTGAAGGACTCTGTGCCAGTGTAGTGATATGTGCAAATAATCTACTATTATGTAGTCAAGGAAATAAAACTGGAAACAAATAGTATGGCTTCTGGGAAGGGGTTTTAATAAGAGACTACACATTGTATCATGTAGATGGCCCTGTAGCTCCACCTGCAGAAGCCATGCAGTAGAAGGTGGGAAGAGGTGGACATCAACATTCAGGAAGTGGAGAAAAGACTGTTGTGCTTGTGCAGCTGCTTGAGTTGGAGAGGACTTGGAGATGGGTGGAAACACAGGCAGGAGTGCAGGGAGCAGGAGTGTGAAAGTGTCTGGGTGGGGCTGGAAGAAGCTGAGGAGGCCCTGAGACAGCCTTCCTCTGTGGCCTTGGGATGGTAGGTCAAATCCCAGCGCGCCTCCGCTTCCCCTTCCAGCTTGAAAAATAGAAACTGAATGGGAGCACGATGTGAGGCTGAATGAAGGAAAAGGCATGCAGTGTTTTGAATTGCCTTGTGCTTTTATTTATTACTTGTTCTAATAATTTTGTCAATAACTGACTGAATGTGATTAATAATGTGATAAAGCGAATATTCAAGGCAGTATCTTTCACGTACGCCGGTAACTAGGGATGGTGGTCCAGCAAGCATAACTAAGCTTTTCCTTTTGAAATATAATTATTAACTAGTAATTATGTATGGAAGTCATTTTCTTTAATAAGTCTCTTCTGTTCTGGCATTCTGGAAGGAAATGCTGAGGGCACCAAAGCAATGCAAGCAATTCTCTGTACAATGTGCCCTGCCTTCTGCCCAGACGCAATTAAAATTACTAAATAATGAAAACTGGCATGTTCTTTTGTTAAACGCTTGACAAGTGATTTAAGGGGAAAAGTGAGTATAGATAGCAAAAACTACAAAGCTTCTCAGACCCTAATAATAAATTGAAGCATTAGACTTCCTTGCAAAAATCTTCAAGGTATGATGTTATAAGCGTTTCCCTTACAGTACACCAAATAATGGTGGTGCTGCTAAAACAGTAGCAGGATTTAGCCCTGGAAGGCTTGTGTAACAAATTCTGTAAGAGTGAAAGAATAATGAAGATACGAGCTCAGAGCAGGGACGTTTATTTTTTGATGTTGCCTAGCAACTTCAAAAACAAAATTGTAATATTAACTTAAATATGATGAATTTTTAAACCCGTGTGTATTGTGGGGAGGGGAGGAGGAAAGTAATCTCTACCAATATTCAAGAAGGAATTTTTCAACTTCCCATTTCAGTGGCTTTTAGCTTTTCAGAAAATGAACAAAAGTAAAACCAAAAAACCCATCCTTTTGTAGTAAAACTTCCCATGCTAAATGCAGATTAGAGGTGATTTTTGGTTGAAAGACGAAATCTGATAAGCAGCTTTCAGCTGGTAGAATGAAAAGCTACAATTTATGTATGTCAGAACATGCTTTAGGAAGTTATTTTCACAAACTTGCCCTTGATTAACTCTCCATAATAACACTGCCATTTGAAGTGTCTAAATCAATTACTTCTAGAAACACTGTTAGTGTGTTTGGGATATCCTTTGCTGTCCCACACTCTGTCTGATAACAACCTGCCTCATTCCTTTTGACACGTATATCTCCATTTAACTGTGACTCTCTGCCTAAGCAGGGCAATCTTACAAGACATCATAGACATCACAGAAGAGATCTGTGCTGAAGAAAGGCACTTCTCATTAACGAATATTTATTTAAAACATCTATGCTATTAAGTAGTACAGTTAAAAGTATCTTTCTTTTCTTTCCAAAACCCTTTTGTCCAGGGAAGATAATCTTGTGAATAAAAATAAATTCATATAATGGGATTATGCTTAATTTGCTCTCTGGCTAATTAAATCCTTTTATTTGTCAAACCTATTGGATGGAAATAATTTGTGCTGTAAATAGCACAGTTTTGGTTCCCTGCTTGAGTGGGATTGCATGATCCTGTCACCAGTTAAAAGAAACAAAATAAAAAGCAAACAGTATTTGATCACTGGAAGAGCTTCCTACCAAAAGCTCACACGTAAAAGTAATTTATTGAAAAAAACCACCATAGCTACCATATATTTAAACACTAGCAATATTTAGACTTTATGACTGTCCTTAGGGGAAGCCACTGGCTACAGCACGCTCCTCTGACAGTCATTTACCAGAAGTGTTTTGATCAGTGATAGGAAGAATGCACAATCACCGTCAGCAGAAGTCACTGCAGCAGTAATGATCTGAGAGGCTCTGAAATGGTCAGCTTGGAAAGTTCAACCTGAAGTAAGCAGTATTCTGCATCCTCCCGAAGAGCCGAGTTCTGTGCCGGGGTGCCAGCCTGCAAACTCGCCTTGCAGCCAGCACACACGGCGAAGAGGGGAATTTGTCTCCTTTCTTCTTGACTTCCATAGGAGTCACACGGGTCTCTCTAGAGCAGATGGCCTGGTGTGGCAGGCCTGCCTGAACGAAGCGCGGTCCTGCCTCACGTAAGCCCATAGGACGTTTGCCATTTGCTTGAGCTGGAGCAGCGCGGGATTGTCAGCATGCACGGTCACGCACATGGAAGCCAGAGAGGCGTACGATTCCCTGGATTTCACTACAGATTAATTTAAACTAATAAGGTCTGGCTTTCAAATATGGAAGTAATGTCTTATGCAGAGGCATCGTGCATCTAGACTACAAAAGCAGATCCATTTGTGCTGCCTGGATCCAGCAAGCTGTCACAGTGAGTAGTTAGTGTCTTTGAAGATAATAGGACGTCTCTTTTCTGGGCAGACTGGCTGTACATGTGGTGACCTGACTGTGCGGGGAAGTAGTCTAGAATAGCTGTTCTGTAATGGCTTTTCTGCAACAGCTGCCCATCTGGACACTCTCCTTGCTGAAAGTGCCATTTTCAATCCGATTTAGAAGAAAACTAAATTAAATTACAAAAAAGGCATTTTGAGTGCAGAATGTGTGTTGAAACGGAGATTTAAAGTGCAAACCTTTTGCTGTTAAATTTACTCATGATAACCCCCTCTTGCCGCCATTGGCAAGTCCTAAAAGCTGCCCAAGATAAATAAGCATGTTCATCAGAATCAAAGTTGCTGTAAAGTATTAAGATGCTTCTCTCTAGCAGAATTTATTTCTCCTGCTCTGCTGAAATCTTCAACTTGTCTCTGATATTTTGGTATTTTTGCAGCCAGATGGAGCCCAGCTTTCTTTATCTGATTGTTTTTTGATTTGTATTTCTTTTAAAGTACTCTCCTTTTTATATTCTTTGTAGTTTTAATGATGGTAGTTCTCTTACCTTGCTTTTAAGTTACATATATGGAGGAGTGCTGGGTAGCTGTTTTATAAGCTTTTTAAGAAGAAATTTGTTAAATGACACCATTTATTCCAAAAAGTCAGTAACACTAAATTTAATTTTGGTGAGGAAAGAGTTAAGAAACTTCTTGGTTCTCCCCCTGCCATTAGTTTGAGCCAGGAGACAGCTCCCCTGACTTGAATCCTGGATCAGCATGTTGGCTCCACTGAGCAGTAATAGAGGAAAAAGAGGAAGAGAAATGTAAAAATGATCTATAAGCAAGAATGTCTCTATATATAGAAGTTTTCCGTGAAGCACCAGACACTCTTTTAAGAATTAATGGCAAATTGGCCCAAATCATGCAGTGCTTACAAACTATACTGAGCTTGCTGTTTCTGCTCCAAAGATGCATTGACATGTTTTCTTTGGAACTACACAACCAGTCTTGAACAAAAATGATCAGTTCCATTACATCCATCTATTTGTACTGCTTTTTACTTATAATCCTGTATTGCTTGTTACTTAACAATTATTGCACATCATGTATAAAACTTCATAAGCAGTGAAGCCAGTTGATTGTGCTGACTTGGGCGGGGGAGGAAGTAGATGTTATCGGATATTTGGAGAATAACAAGTGAAATTGTCATAACACTTGGCCATGCAGGGAGGTAAGACCCCTCTTCCCTCCTAAATCCTTCTGCTTAGTTCTCCTGCAGTTGTAATCCTGCCTGCACAGAAAAAAATGAATGCTGCTTGCCCTTACTCCAGTTGCAGGCTAGTGGATAGGAAAGGACAGAAAAACGGAAGAAGTTCTTTACTCACTGCCCTCCAGTCTCCTCCCTTACTTACAAAAGCAAGTACGTGAGGACACAGAAGAGGGTAATTAGCTGCATTTTTAGAACAGGAAAACGTCTTGTTTCCTGCTGCAAGGAAAAATCTGGGATGGGATAGGGAATTCATTCTCGAGGCTGCACAGCAATGAACTCGTGCTTACTCAAGGCAGCTTGAAATGCTAGAGCATAGCCAGTAAGTACAATGCGATTGGGTTTTTGCTCAGTAGAAGGCCCAACATTAGTAATTACAGCAATGTAGGGAGCTACGAGAACACTGCTTGGTGTTTAATGGTAGTTGAAAAGCAACCAGGATATTAGAACCTATAAAGGATGAAATACGAGAGAGACCTGGAAACGCCCGGATGGATTTGCAGAATACTGAAGGCATATCAGTTCCCTCCAGTAATACTATGTTGGCTTTTGGCTATTTGATCGCACAAGAAACAATACAGGACTTTGTGTTTCAACTGTTTCCACTCAAACCTGTTTTGCTGCTGATGTTGTGAAAGATGGAGTTTTTTATTCTCTTCATCCCACCCTGTGGGAGGATGCTCTGTTTTATTAGTGGACTATTGGTAAGAGATGGTGGAAGTATAAGAGGCGAGTTTATCACCAAAGGGTTGGACCAGGAAAGTATTAAAAAAGGCAGCTGATGAGATTGTGTACCTGTGGTTCCCAGGAACCCACACTTGGTATTGTCCTGATGAAGGAACTTGGGGCAGTGCCATTTAAAAAGTAATTCTTTTCTAGCTGTCATCACATACTCACGTGTAGGGTATGGTCAACAAAAGCTTCATCACTCTTGTTTAAAGATGACCAATATCGGATATATCTGTTACACTTTTGAAATTCTTAACTGTCCATAACAAAGAGAGGGAATTGCATTTTTCCTTAGTGTTACACAGACCAATACATTTCCTCAAGTATATCCAGTGGTTAGCAAAAATGGGTGACCTAAATGAGCAGAAGACAAGCATGAAACCTGACTGACCTTGTGCAGTAGACTCTATTGTTTGCTTCCGTTGCAAATACAGGGATTCCTTTCGTTGCTAAAATATGAGCAATCTGAGCTGCTGCTTGCTTGGCAGGACGGCAACGGAGCTCTGCTCGCAGCGGTAAGAGTGCAGCCTGTTAGCTTCTTGATCACTGCATTGTGCAAGAAGCGTATTACTGAGCAAAAGGCTTTTACAGAGGCATTAGGAGGATTGTGTTCATTAGAATGCAGTGTAATGTGAATAAGGCAAGCTGGACACAAGTTCCCTCTAGTGAGGGAATCAATAATAGCTTCTGCTCAAGGAGGTGACTATAAAAATAGACTACGAAGATAATGAACTTCGCAAAATTACATACAGACGTGTTCTGCTTGTGTGTGAATTTAAAGGGCTTAGAAACAGTAAGAGAAGTATGGAAAGCATGAAGAATTCATCACCCAGGTCCTTCCGTTCTTTTTGTTTATCAGCACTTTTATATCTCTTTTAGTCTTAAAGTTTTGTATCACATAGTTGCGTATTTGAAGAGTTGGTGCATATTCTCATTGTCCAAACCTTGCAGAAAAAAACTTACAAAGTTTTAGCCTACAGGAGTTTTCTTACCAAATGGCATTTTAGGCACAAGATAGAAGCAGTTTTTGACCCTACGGGCTGTTTTTCACTTGTGGTTCAGGGCTATTAGTACGGCATCTTCCCCAAAAGTGCACGGGTAGAAAATCTGAAGGGATAGTGGTCACTTCGGTGGAGAAAACGAATTTACTTTTCCTAGTTTTCCAGAAACTGTGGACAATTCAATTCTATTCTTCCTGATAATGTTTCCCTAAAAGAGGTAAACTAATGGCTACATCAAGGTGCGACAGTTATGGATGCCATATGTGCAAATCTGTATACGCAGATTTTGGTCCTTTGGTACTGTGAATCAAAATTACTTGTCTTGTGTGACCTTGTTTATGAAATAACAGATTATTGCTACCCTATACAGACTGGAAATGATACTTGGAAATCTGAAAATTGTATCAGTAGTTCCTTTCCCCTGTTGCCCACAAATTCAGTTTGGTTGCAAATACAGAGCCACTATCTGGCAATAATAGTCACCTCGATCTAGAAATCCTCTCAAACCTCTATTTTTCTAAACCTTTCACTATATTCAAACGGGTTTATTATTAGCCAAAGATGGTGGAGTTTAAAGATGTACTTACATAGGAAAAATGAGTAGTAGAGAGGAAATAAATACTCAGAAAAGCCATTCTCATATGTACAGGGTTTGCACAGATGGATAATCTAAGGAACACAGAGGAAATAATCAGGATCTCAGTGGTATTAAAAAAACAAAACAACATCAGCATCTCTTCTGTGTCCTGCACTCACTGCTAAGTGTTCAGACGACTGTCATCCACAAATGTTCATGCTTAGTCCTGAGTGACGTCTGATGCAAAGCACCATTTCGGGAATTACATGCAGGAGACTATTTAAAGGAAAGGGAATCACAAGTACAAGATGCAGCTTGCCTTTAAAGTGAGCATTTGAAGCTGAGTAAGGTAAATGCAGCGTTCTGTCCCCCCTTTGCACAGAAATACAGAGCTGCACTACAGAAGTGCAGAGGGGTTTATCCCTTCTCTGTGCACAGATCAGCTGTACTGGTGGTGGCCACCAAAGTGTGTGAAGAACCTCCTTAGCGATGTAAAGCCCTCTGTTACGGCACCCACTGGAGATGCCAAGCCAGGCATCTGCAGCTTCAGGAGACGCTGCCTGGCACCAGGGGTGGCTTCCCAGCGACTGCTCTCAGTGTCCAGGCCAGCAATTTGGTGTTTCTTTCAAAGAAAATAAATATGGGAGCAGTCTACAAGCCATACTGGACATTTAATATATCAAAAACTAAGGTGAATTTTTCTCCTACAGCCCCAGGATCAGCAGTCTTAATGAATTGCAAAAAGGCATCCAGCTGATTCAGTTGTAAAAGTTCTTTGTAGCCCAATTTTTGCAACAGAATTTATCTTCTGAAAGTAGAACAGCTCTCAACTAATGCAGATTGTCAGTCTGGACTACTTAAGAGTTATGTCTACTTAAACACATTGCTTTAAAACTGTCAATCTTATTTATTTTGAAATGACCATTTGATAATTCTAAAAAATCTATTCCATTTCTTTTGAGAAACATGTTTTGAAAAAATCATCATCCCTTACCAAACAGTATTCCTGGATGTATGCACATTCTGAATGACTAATGTTGCTGAATCAAACTGATGGTGCAAATTAATTCTACATTTATTGGTAGTAACATTCATAAGCTTGTTTTCTGTATAGGAAAACCAACATTTTGAGGATGTATTTTCTTCAGTCTTCTAGAAGTTGACAGCCAGAGCTGATAGAAAGTTGGTGTGCAGAACTCACATGTGGTCTGGGAGACGTCATTTCTCTTGAATACAGTTTTTAAGTGGGCTGTCTACATATAATCAGCTTCAGGAATATCCTTCTTCAAAAAAGGGGAATCTAATACGACAATATTTTCTTTTAACCCTTTTTGAAGATGTATTAGTTTTATTTAATCTTAAACGTTTTTTGCGTGCAAAGCTTCTGAGAAGGCCACAGGCATGACTGCTTGCGGGAGCTCTCAAATGCCAGTGACAAGAAGGCGCAGTCTCCCACTTCACAGCAAGGCACACAATCCCTACAGCACATTGATAGGTTTTGTTACTGCTTGCTTTTCCGCTTGTTTGCAGAGGAAGGTGTGAATATATCTGTAACACCTTCCTACAATCTTTACGTTTACAGGGACATGGCTGAAGAGTAGTTTGGGCCTTGTACAACAAGAAGGAAATCAGTTGACTTGGACTTATATTGCACCTCAGCTGGGCTACTGGGTTGCAGCTATGTCACCTACTATCCCAGGTAAGATGGAATTGAATTTTATTGATATTTGCAGCATTGAGTAATTATTTATTCATATATAATGTTTATATTTTTCAGAATGACCTCATCTGAGATGCCACAGCTTGATCAATAATGGATTATTAGAAAACAGAAAGCTGAAAGTAAAGGGCTAAAATCTTTTGGGGATTGTGGGGGAAAACCCTTGTGCTCAAAATCTCTAAGTCATTTCAATGGGAAACTTTTTAAAGTGCTTTGATGCATTTATGTCACCACTGCCTGGTAGAGCCATTGCTAGAAAACGAGGGGAGTTATAACATCAATGTATTGGTGTTCCAGCAGGTAGAAAAATATGTGCTGTGAAGTTTCTGTATGGAAACTCCCAAAGAAAAGGATTCACCTAAGACCAGCATCATCCTGGGTTAGACACGTACTAATGGATTGATTGATTGTAACTTTTTTTTTTTTTTTTTACGCTGAAGATGCCCATTTTGCCCTGACTTACGCTTTGCATCATCTTGGTGACTGATTTACACTGCAAATAACTTCGTGTCCAAGTGCTAGTATTAGCAGACTGGCATTAGTAGATGAGCTGACTGGTTGCCATCTGCAAGCCTCTTGGCATAACTGCAGAAAATCACTTTGAACTAGGCATTATACGTACTTCTGTGCCTGTGGAGATTGTGAATGTTGCAGCTTGCTCTTCGTTTTTTCTGTCTGTGGCTGCCTCAGATTTCTTAGTATTAGTTCTTCAGCAACCACTAATCAGAGATACCTCTGTGTATAAAAGAGCCAATCAATCCAACAAAAAACTCCTCCTCTTACAGGTTTTCTTTATTAAGTTTTCTGGATGAAAACCAAATACAGTAGGAACGAAAACATTCTTGCTTTGGCTGTGCAAGCTAAACAAACTGTATCTAACCAGCAAAACAAACTCTAACGTGAGGACTGTTTTTGAAGTCTGCTTGTATATGCCATGAAGTTGTATATGCAGAGCATTTGGAGGTTTTTGCTGTGTTATACCTTATGCAAGCTTTTTATTTGAGGTTATATTAAATGAAACTGCTGGAATATTCAGCTGATTCATTGGTGAACAGAGTGTAGAGGCAGGTGCAGATCTGAATAAACTATCGTATTGAATTTAATGGAATTTTACAAAATAATTGTACTTTAAGAAAAAGCAACTGCTCTGAGACAAACATATCCCAGTACAGCTCTGTCCCAGACTGCAAGGAAGTTATACTAGTCATAAAATTGTGCCTGTAACTCTAAGGTTAGAAGGCCTGTAACTCTAACAGGAGAAGGCTTATTTGTCCTTCCAGTTTAACTTGTATGGCAGAATTTCTACTTGTATTTTATTTTTGCTTCTTTCTGAGGGCTAGAGCTGGGTTCCTAAAACTTTGTTGCAATGGGAACAACATTTTCATGAAAAATTCAAATGATTTATCTCTTCTTTTTGCTTAATGTCCTGAAGCAACAGTATCAATCAATTATGCAAAGGTAGTGGCAGGACAGAATGTATAAATATTTAGATTTCCCAAATGCAATATGCTTGATGTTGTTTTTAATCGGGTTAATGTCTTTTTGCTTATTTTATCTCCTCATTGAATCTATTTGATTTCTTATCTCAAAAAATGGACAAAAATGAGCTTTGTATTCCTAGCAGTGGCTCTACAGAGCACTCAAGATCCACAGATGAGGTTTCACAAACCTCATGATCTAAAACCTTAATGTTGGCCAAGTTTGCTGTCCTTCACAGTACATGCATGTTACTCTGTCAGCTGGTGCTGTACCTCCTTGCCTGCAGATGAAAATTTGGGCCTTTATTTCAAAATCATGATAAGGATTTTACAGACCAACAGGGTTACACATGCATAATTGTGAACAGATGCTGTCCACATGTGTGCATTCCTTTGTATGTTAGAACATTTACTAAGCATTATTGAAACCTGGAGTTACAACACTGTTTCACTAGTGGCCTGGTTTTTTAAAGCTACTGAAGTTGGGCTTGGCTTGGCTTGATCTAGACTTAGGAGCACCAGCACATCTTCCAATGAATCCTGTACTGCACTGTATGTACTGTTTAGTGCAAAGCACCACAAATGTTAAAGAGAAGTTGTTGGCCACAGTGCTGCTACATGCATTACAGTGCTGGAAGATGCTGCGAAGGCTTTTCTCCAGTGATGAGAGCTTTGGCGCACTGTGTCGGCATCAGGACCTGGAAGGCAGCATTCAGTGATGCATGCTCCCATTGAAACTAACTGCTTTTCCACAGAATGATCTATTTGGACTTGCAGTCATGAAAACCAGCACATGCTTTTTCCACAACTTGCTCCCTTCGCCAGAGATGGTCTGCTCGATAGGCACCAGGGCTATGAGCGGCAGTGTTGCTCACTTAGCACCGATAACAGGGGAAGATGTCCCTCTCTGTTTAAAGTGTTGTTCCTCTTCCTGTTTGCAGGTTGTTACAGGTCTAAATTCTCTTTTCTGGCCTTCCAGGTCCCGTTGTAACACACGACATTACCAGCTATCACACAATGTTTCTTTTGGCAATTTTAGGAGGGATGGCTCTCATACTTCTAGTCTTGCTGTGTCTGCTTTTGTATTATTGCAGGTAAGATTCACCATCCTGGTTACTTAGTTCGTGTTGGAAGTGTAAGCTTTTTTGTGCTCATGAAATTAAAAGATTTTGTACTGAAACATTTTTACTTGGGAAAAAAAAAAGGCAAGCAAGCACTTGAAGAAAAAAGAAACAGATCAAATTTCATATGTGCCTGTTTACATGCAGCATATACAGTTGCTGATTTTGGTAAGATGGTAGTTGAATGAATTGCACAGCTTGTACCTGTGTTTTCCTTGTAAGATGTTCTAAAACCTCCTATTGAACATAGGCATAGGTACAAGATCTCTGTCATTGTACCTGTTCTGCACTTGCAAGTGATCTTTTTATTAGTCTTATATTAAAATGAATGTTAAACTCTTATCAGCAAGTGAATATTAATGAGTGATTTTGTATTTGCCTCCTCCAGACATTTGCTCCAATTTGTAATTGGTGCTTGACATATTTCCCAATTGACATTAGTTATTCTTTAATTTTATCTTTGCTGCTGGAATAAGCTTTTAATTGTTAGGTTTTGTAACAAAATCTCAATTCCCCTAATATTAATCACTGCTTAAAAATCTCCCATTAAGACACACTTGCTATTCTTTTTTCTGTGTACAACAGTCATAAATGTGTAACTTCTTTTGTTACCGGCTTTTATAGAAGAAAATGTTTAAGACCACGTCAGCATCATAAGAAACTGCAACTTTCCACAGCACTGGACACTTCTAAAAAGGATCAAGCAACCTCTATGTCCCATATAAATTTAATATTTTCACGTCGCGAGTCAGAATTTCCTGGCGGGCTGTCTGTTGCTAGCAACGGACACACTGAAAACTCAGGTGCAAAGGAATTAATCAGTGCTGTCCACATGGAGATGGTATCACCTAGTGGAGAAGCAGATATGCATACACCTATGCTCAAACACTCATTCAGTACTTCCCAGGAGTTTAGCTCCCGAGAAGAGCTGCTCTCTGACAAGGAGAAAGACAAGAGCAGAATTTCCTTGGATGACCTGACGCCCAGCGGGTCTCTAAGAAAAGACTATCACAAATCAGCAGATAGTTTTCCTTTAAAGCCAAGAAAATCTACAGAAACAGCTGAAGGCTATGAGTCCCCTATCAAAGATGAGTATAGGAGAAGTTACAATGCTATGCTGTCTCAGCCTTTATTTGAAAAGCAAGAAAGAGAAATTCAAGTATCTATGAACCATATTGCTACTGGAAGTAAATACAATATTCAGGAACAAATATACCCCGCACCTTCAGCCCCTGAAAAAGAGCTGCTGGACTGCAGACCTACTGATTGTATGATGTCTCGTTCAGTTGACCACCTTGAAAGACCTACATCTTTCCCTCGACCAGGTCAGTTAATCTGCTGCAATTCTGTTGACCAAGTCAATGACAGTGTTTACAGAAAAGTTTTGCCTGCATTGGTCATCCCAGGTCATTACATGAAATTGCCAGGAGAACACCCTTTTGTTAGCCAGCCGCTGGTTGTCCCAGCTGACCAGCAGATTGATATAGAAAGACTTCAGGCTGAGCTTCCTAACCCTCATGCACGGCTCTTTCCACACCCCCCACAACAGCTGCAACCCCAGCAGTTAGCATCCCAAGCAATATCTCAGCAACATTTGCAAGATGCAGGTGCAGCTGAGTGGAGTCAACAGAATGCTTCCATGTCTGAATCTATTTCCATTCCTGCTTCACTTAATGATGCATCCCTGGCTCAAATGAATAGTGAAGTGCAGCTTCTTACAGAAAAGGCTTTGATGGAATTAGGAGGTGGAAAGCCATTGCCTCATCCTCGAGCGTGGTTTGTTTCTCTAGATGGACGTTCGAATGCTCACGTTAGACATTCATACATCGATCTCCAAAGAGCTGGTAGGAATGGGAGTAACGATGCCAGTTTGGACTCTGGTGTTGACATGAATGAACCAAAATCTGCCCGAAAGGGAAGAGGAGATCATCTGTCTGCGCCACAGAGTCACCCACCAGTGCAAGAGCACCAGCAGAGAGAGCGGAAGGCTTCAGATAGCACAGCTTACACACAACTTGTGTACTTGGATGATATGGACCAAAGTGGCAGCGAGTGTGGAACAGCAGTTTGTAGCCCTGAGGACAATGCTCTACGATGCCTACTAGAAGGCACTAGTAAAAGAGGTGGTGTGCAGCTGCCCAGCCTGCAGGAGGAAACGAGAACTGTGGATACCAAACCAGAGCCATTAACTAGTCCTGAACACGGAACATCAGTTCAAGATGATGAGGAGGATGAGGAGGATGAGGAAGATGACCAAGGTGAAGATAAGAAGAGTCCTTGGCAGAAACGAGAGGAAAGACCACTAATGACTTTCAATCTAAAGTGAGCTATTGTGAAAATCCACCATTCAGTGGAGTATAAAATTGCCAAATATTCTTTCTGTGGAAGTGCTTGATTGGTTTTTTTTCTTTTTTTTTATTGTGGAGAGAAAAGAGAAAAACAAACTGTGGTGAGCAACATTTGAAAGAACTTAAATGCATTACTGTGTAAATGTTAGAAAAGAATTAAAATCATTCCTCTGATGTAACGGCTGCCTCCAGTGAGATAGCTGAACAAAGAGTGTGATTGTTGTTCCATATACTTGATATTGGTCATCCAGGATGTTGAAAATACTGACAAATTGTTTTGGTTTGTTTATGACCTCAATCTCCTTATGAATGGGAGCTGGTAAAGCTTTTGTTTTGTAGGCCAATTTTATGTTGATAATGCTACTGAAAGTATCTTAAGAGTTTGGCACATGGTGTCCAAAATTGTGCATTATCTCAATGAAAGGCTATGCATTGCTGCTTTTAGTAATATGTTGCTTATACTATGCTTTTCTTAATTTTACAAGTTGGTTGTAAACATTTTATGTCCTTTATTATAAACTACTCAGCAATTCATTTTAATGTAAAACTGCAGGAAACTTGAGTAGCATCCCTTAGCATTGAAGCCTTTTTATGAAACCAAACTGAACTTTGTGTCGACTAAGATTCCTCCAATTCTGGTCCCATTTACTCAAAGTGCCTTTTTTACAGTAACAATGAACAGTCCCTTCTTTTGCTAACTCCTTTTAATTGACCCCATTTGGGATTTTATAAACTTCTGAACTCTTACCTTTTCTTTTAAGCTGCATGCCAAGAGTCCCATTTTGTGCTGAGCATTTCTCATTTCAAGACAGTGTATTCGGTAGCTATCATGTATATTGTGGATTCTGTTTAGCCAGGATAGACTTAGAAGACATTTTAAAGGGCCCAGAGTAGCCAAGAAGATAGTTTCATTGACTGTATATATTGTTAGTTTCCTCTGGAATCATACGAGCTAATCATGCTCATATAAAATGGACTATAGACCGAGCAAGTGGACTGAATGTGTCTAGAAAAATTTTGGGAAAAAAAAAAAAAAATGTACTATCCAAAAGTGCCAGAATGACTCTTCTGTGCTTTCTCCATACAGAGCTGCTTGGTTATCCAAAAATTATAATAGAAAATAAACTGCAAAAAATATCTTTGTGGATTTTTTTCTCTGTTGGTGGTCATCACATTATTTTATATTATTTAATAAGAAGAATACTTTGGTTTCAATTTTGCTGTGCATATTTATGCCTGTGTGAATTACTAACACACTTTCTTATGCAGTTCTCATGAACTTCAGTCAATACTGAAATTGAGATCCCTTTTCAGAAAAGCATCCTCCCTATCTTGATAAATATGTAACTATTTTGCTTAAGTATCACTGAAGACTTCGGAAATGAAATCCTGGTATCACCAGAATTGTCTGCAGAGTCATGCTTCCCGTGGGACCAGTTTTCTTGCTGAGATTTCTGCGGGTACTCACACTTACTGCACGCTTCTGACTCCTTCATGAATTGGGTTCAAAGAAGGGAAAGTATGAGACTTCCACTTTTGTGGAATCCTTCGTATACAGTCAGTTTATCATGTTTCATTTGATTATTTTTATGCAGCATTAGCAGCAGTCATGCTTAATAAAGTTAATTATTATGTAATCTCTAAAGTGATCAGAGAAAGTGTTATATAGTTCCTATTTAATTTTTTAATAATAAGCCCTGACTCAGATTCATTGCCCTTTTTTTCAGTAGATTTCAAAGTTTTCTTAGGAGGCCAGTGTTTTAATGTCCATCTTACTGAATGTCTTACCTGGGAGTCTGGGCTCGAGCCAGGAACTGAATCCTGATTTCCTAGTTCACAGTTCAGTGCTCCTCTCTATCCACAAAGCCACATCACCTCTGTTTTGCTTTAATTCATGTTTGGAAGTGGTATATGTTGTAAAAGAAATCTAAAATAATATTTGTGGAGTGCATTGAATATTGAAATCACTGTATTAGCAGTAAGTTATGTTTTAGACATCACATGCGTTCCAGGTCCTTTCCTGTTCTGTTTAGGAATTTTGCTACTGACCACACGCGAACTGGCTCTGGCGTCTGGGGTGCTCATGGTCAGTCTGTGCAAGGTCGCTGAACAGAAAAACACTACTTTAAAGGAATAGTATTTATCGGATGTCATTAAGTGCTGGTAATACAGTGTCACTTATTAATCAGAACGCTGCGTCAAGTAAACATTCTGGTTAAGATTTCCGCATACTAGAATTATTATGCTATTTAATTTTCAACTTTCTGTTGTCTTAAATCTGTCATTTTTAATTACATTCTTTTTCAGATTCCTTCACAAAGTTTCCATCGTTATTATCTTGTAAAGTGAGATTGTTGCTATTAAATTGCAGTGGTTGTTTCTTTAATTGTGTTGGTTTTATGTTCAAAACACATAGTTTGTTGGTTTGATGATTTGTGGTCCGACTGCAGCAAATATATGTGAACAAACACAATATGGATATTTTGCAAATCTGCCTTAAAATAGTAGTTTTTAAATTGCTAGCCATGTAGTAGTTTGATTTTGCAGAATATGTAGTTTATGAAATATAATTCTCAGTATATCCAACACATCTGAGCCACATGTTAAATGAAACTGGAACAGAGCAACACCGATCAGATTATGGGTGGAGATTAGAGTGTGTCCATTGTACACGCTTGGTCTAATCTTACAGTCCAGTGACAAGTTCTGTGTTTCAATTTTCAGAAACATACCGAGGAAGATACTTTGGTAAAATATGAAGAAATTTTATTGCTTATATTTTGCAGTTGTACAGTGAAGCAAGTACCAATAAAAGTTATAAAACATAGAGAACAAAGTATAACTTGGCATCAGCAGCTCCAAGTGCTCGTAGTCTATGTAGAAGATAGATAACCTAGAAAAACAGTTGTTTTCTTATTTTTTGATGGCAAGTATTAACGGGGAAAAACGCAAAAGCTTGTCATGACAAAGCTTACAAAAGTAATGAAAATATATTGGACTTAAAAAAAATACTAGGAACAGGTCTTCGATTAATCTATCAGCAATCAGGATTGTCAAATGGATAATGAGTGAAAGAGTAAAGATCATTTTTAAATCTTAGGTTATACTATCCAAAGTCCATTTATATCATAGGGCCTTTTGGGAGTTAAGACACTCATTAAGAGTCCATTCACTTCATGGTTTTCCCCCAGCTCCCACTTGTGCCTGCTGAAATACTTGCTTCTCGAAGCTTATTAAACTGTAACGCACCTTGACTTATTGTGATAATGACCTTTAAGTGCTTTGTCAGGGTACCAGCATGCTAAAACCTCTACAAACAGAGGGAAAAAAAATGGTTCCTGCCTCAGAGCGTTTGCAATCTAACACATTACACACGTATACAAAATTGTGGTACTGAGCTTAGATGAACAGTTTACAAAGAAACCCCACCGTTTGGAAATTGCTCGTGATGCTTTTCTCTCTTACAGGAAGGACTGAGTAGCTTTAGTAGAGTGAATTAAGCACTCTTGAAATACCTTGGCAGTATTTTCATTTTCTGCCCTTCATTCTATCCATGAATGCTCTGGAGGACCAATTTTATGTCACTATCCTAAACCAACATGGTTGAAATTGGTAAGAAATTACATGTCCTGTGTAGGGTTTAGCCTATAGAATAGTACAGGTGTAAACGAGCAAGTGTTGGATTCGATATTTACTCTTTCTCTAGGAAGGTCCCTAGTGAACCAAAAAAGGCGTTATTTTTTTCTTAACCAAGGAGAATTCATCTGAGGATTAAAGCTTGTTATAACACGGTACTGCTTAAGCTATCAATAGGCTGTAACCTGGGGCATGGTAGCATCCATCCAGTACATCCTTGGACTTGGTGAAACGAGAAGAAGAATGTCCGTTTGCTTTTCTAAAATGTGTGGGTGACGGGTAAGGGGTTTTTTGAATCAGTGCTGCCATTTGGGTCTCTCTTGAAATTCTAAATCTGCCACCTGGTGGTGAACCGTTTCTCCATATATACTGTGCATAAAACCCAGTTTATAATTTCAGTATAAGCACAGTTTATCACTTCAATAACACCAGTAGGCGGCTGGCACAAGATCATCAGTTGTTTCATGGGCCTGCTGTCAGTCCAAGCGCAGAGATCCCTGTCAGCTTGAGAGACCTTGCCCAGCATCTCCGCTGGGGCAGTGTTCAGCTTGGAACATCTCCGTTCCAATCAAAGTGCATCATCACTGATGGCAGCATAGTGTGTTCAAGTGCAAATGTGCCTGTTTTTTCTCACCTCATGAATAGCACCTTGTCTTTAGATTAAAATAAAGTTAAAACAATTTTAACTACTAATTGTTTCAAAAATTGATAAAAATAAGAGCAACTCAATTATTATTCTTTTCCTGTTCCTCTGCTTACAGACAAATGTAAGCTGGCAGGTTCAGTGCTAACCTTACTCATATTATACATATGATATATATTATACATATAATATGGTGATATATCCTATATCATGAGATACATATACACACATGATATTTTCATGGTATCATGATATTTTCATGATACATGTCTGAAATTTTCATTTCCAGGCTGCAAATCATTTGGAATTGGGGCTTTGGATAGATGAGTAGGCAGCAGTCAAATGCCATTTTCAGACTAGAGGAGCATTTTTTTATGTTACTCCTGTAATTCCAACTGATAAACTGACACCAGGTACTGTCTTCTATTTGACAGTAATAACAGAAAGAGTATCCAGTTCTTTTTAGCAGCAATCCTCTGGTATCCACAGATTACTAGCTTGCAAAATGTGGCACCTGGTCTATTATCACTTAACTGAAGTACTACTTGTTTTATTGATGTGCTTTTCTTCCAGGAATAAACAGTGCCAGTTAGTATGTTTGATCGTTACATGTCTCTTCTGCCTTGGAAACTTATAGCCACAGGGAAGGAAAATGTGATGACAACAGGGAGGTACAAATTAAATACTTGTTTACAGTTTTATTTTTGTAATTCTGGAGAAGAAGGACTTTGTGTTCACATGACTGGAGGTACGGACTCCTGAATAAGCCCAACTGAGGAATGGTCCTGCCAGTTTTATATTACAAAGGTAGGAACTGGTGCTTAAAATACTGCTGTGGGATGAGAAATCCCACTTTCAAAGGAATGGCTGGTCCTGCTGCAAGAGATGTTGGGCATCAAAGCTGGAAGAAATTATTTCGAAGGACTCCTGTTACAAGCATTGGTTTCAAAGGGTTTTGGTGATTTCATGGTTGCAGGGAGTTTAAAAAACCCTCAGGACTGTCTTCTCCCCAGCCCTTGCCAGATTTTCACAAGCACGCTCCCAGCAGTGTTGGCCCCTGAGCTTCTCCTCTCCCTGGAAGTTTTCCATCAATGAAGGAAGAGGCTGGAACCACATCTTAAACTGTGGAAAATCTGCATGAAAAGAAAGTAACACAGCAGGAGATTTGCCCCCATACTACCCTTACCTACGTGCTATGGGCAGGGCCTTTCTCCCAGTGTCCCTTGCCTCTGGAGATGAGAGAGGCTATGGGTCGTGGCTTCCCTCTCCCCTGTCTTCAGGGAATGCCCCTTCGGTAAACCCAACCCCCTGATTCCATGATTTGTGCCATGCTGTGAGGCCAACATTAATGGGACGTACAACATGACACTCCAGTGACGCTTCAGTGAAGCTATTTCTAGGTGTTGGCGAGGGTGAGATTTCTCAAGCTATCTGCCTCTTTGTGTCCATGCCACTAACTCTGCCTGGAATCTAACACCTCCTAATCCTATATCAACACAAGAACAATGAGGGAAGCAGAACGTGACAGCCAGGTTCCCCCATATGAGGAGTGTTTTTCTGTTGAGAGTTGGATTGGTCTTCTATTGCTTGAAAGCAGCCAAGTACACCTACATAAATGTACACGTATGTGTGTGTGCACCTGCACGCATGCATGTGCACGGGTATGTATATAAATGCATTTAAAGTAAAAGCTGGCTTAAGTGCTAGTTTCAGCGTTTCTACATCAAGCAATGCTAAAGCAAAGGTTGCGCACCTAGCCTGACTGGAAGGACCAGCATAAGAGCTCATTAAGGCTTGTATTAATTAACTTAATTGTCCTCGTGGTCTGACATTGCAGGGTCAAAGCCATGCTTGATGCTGAGTTTCTGCTCTGCCTATGCTCCCGACTTCCATGAGATTTATTCACACTTGCTACTAGCCTAGACCAGATGTCTAAATTTTGTGATTAAAGCTTGTCTAATGTCTATATTTTAAGTAATTAACTCTGCAATTGTTGCAACATTTGACAGAGGCTTTTCTTTTGGAGAAAGTTCTAAAATTCTGAAGGGGAAAGTCTTACTGCAAGATCTCCAAAAATTTTGCCTAGAAATGGAAGAGTTATAATAGAGTCTGATTTCCCATTTTCTTCATAGGGAAGACATTGTGTCCATGAGACGCTTCTTAATTCAATGTAATTCTCCACGCAGTAAGTGTGCATCCTGAACAATGCTGTTAACCTGCTTCTAACCACCCAGAAGGTATGCAGAACCTTTATCGGCATTATCCATTTATCTGATCTATAGAATCATAGAATCATTAAGGTTGGAAAAGACCCTTAAGATCATCAAGTCCAACGATTAACCTATCACTGCCAAGTCCACCACGAAACCATGTCCTCGAGCACCACGTCTGCCCGTCTTCTAAATACCTCCAGGGATGGAGACTCAACCACTTCCCTGGGCAGCCTGTTCCAGTACCTGACTACCCTTTCGGTGAAGAACTTTTTCCTAATATCCAACCTAAACCTCCCCTGGCGCAGCTTGAGGCCATTTCCTCTCATCCTATCGCTTGTTACTAGGGAGAAGAGACCAACCCCCATCCTCGCTCCAACCTCCTTTCAGGTAGTTGTAGAGAGCAATAAGGTCTCCCCTCAGCCTCCTCTTCTCCAGACTAAACAACCCCAGTTCCCTCAGCGGCTCCTCATAAGACTTGTGCTCTAGACCCTTCACCAACTTCGTTGCCCTTCTTTGGACATGCAAAGTGATTTGTAAGTTAATGGGATACTTCTAGTTGGAGCAACCTACAGAGCACTGGAAATTCTTTTCTGTTGGCTATCATGCAAATGTGGGAAATAGAGCATCGACCCAGAAGTAAGAACATACTGTCCCTGGGCAGGTTGTCACCACAAGGAGCATTCTGTTCATCGTACAATACTATTCTCATCCACGGTCTGCTTGTCTTTAGACTGCAATCTCCCATGACTGGAAGAGCACCTTTCCATATAAAAGTGGTTTATGCTAATAGAAACAGGTAATGAATACTAAAGTATTTGATAGACACACCATTTGTGTGGGGAGAGCAAGACTTTTAGGTTTCCTTCTCTGGACCTGAACTTTGAGAACTATCCTACTCAATATTCTCAAGGTTTCCAGACTCCAGTCTCCATTTCAGGGTGTCTAACAGTGTTAAATACCCTAGGGCAAACAAGACATGTAGGAGCACCCTAATAGTTCTGGCCTGTTACAAATGCTCTGAGAGCTGTAGTCAGGCTGTAGCCTCTTCACTCCAGCAGGAAAAGAAAGATGTACATCTATCACAGGAGAGTCCCTTTTTGTTTGGGGATAAAGAACTGTCAGAAACAGGCAAAAAGAAAACTGTGAAATCTTTCATTTTGGAAAAATATTGAAATGGTCAAGAGATGAAGAATAATTCATGTATCTATCGCTCCCTCCATCCAGAATCGGGGAAAGAGAGCGTCTTGGCTCTACCTGCAGCCTCCCTGCAAAGAGGAGGAAAGAGCAGGCACGTTGTTACGGGGGAACTGCAAAAGGCTGATGGGAGAACTGATTTAGGAGCTGACAGGAGTAAACTGGATTGATTTGGAGACTGGATGTGCAGAAGTAATTGCTGAATATTGGTCAGAGCTCCTGCAGCACCAGTGTCAACACCATCTTTGTCAATAAATCTGTCTCCACTAATTCTCATTCACATATATAGTTTGAGAAGGGTCTGAAAGAGTAGAAAAAAAAATAGACGTGGAAATGCAAAATATGTATATATTTGTAATAATCATTATTTAAGAGTCAGTTCTGATTATGAAATATCTTTTAATGTAAAACATGATTTATTTATTTTTTACCTTTTGGGGCTAGAGACCCTAAGAACAGAGGAATTGAATTGCAATGCTGGAACCAGTCTGAACCTGTGTTTGATCTAAGTTTTGTATCCTGCTTCCAACAAGCATCAAAACCAGATGCTTCGGAAGACTGGGGAAGAAATGTCGACTAGTGATAATAACCCCACAGGATAAAAGTCTTCCTATCCTTATCACTTATACCCTTAAGCACGAGGGTTTGTATTTATCATACACATTTTTTAATGCTAAGATATGTTTTCACTATGCATGTAGATGTCTAACCCTTTTTTAATGCTGTATAAAGTAAAGGCCCATGGTCCTTACCAATGCAGGCACCAGCATGGAGAAGTAGATGCTTCAGTGCAAAAGGTTAAGATGTAGAATAGAAGAGGTATGGTATGAGCTGCATTTTAAAACAGAATTCAACAAAAAAAGTTGAATGTCAGAGTGCAGCAGAAAGAGTTGGCGTTTTTGAGAGTGCTTGTCCCCCAGTTTGAATGCTGCAGCCAACACAGGCCAGCAGCAAGTGGGCTGTGGGAGACAGGCAAGGCTGCAGCTCACCAAGCGCGGTATGCAGCGGGAGGCTAAAAAGATGTAAAGTGGGTGAGACAAACCATAAAGATCAGAGACGTGATCTCACATGTATACGAGTGCGCAACATACGGGATCGCAAGCTCATTTCATTCCCTAACCATTTCTACCTATTCTGATGGTAGCTGTGACACCTATATAGATTGGTTTTGGCATTTCTTCAGTGTATTTTGAATCTGCATTCTCTTACCCTTGTATCTCATTCAGGATCGAAGGCGGCAGTATTCAAGTTCTCAGCATAAAGAGCAGCCAATAAAAAAAAAATCATTGTGTGGTAGTACTAGTAGGCACTTCTGTGAAGCAAAGTCTAAACATATTCGTCTGCTCCATAACTTTTTTTTTTAAATACTTTTTAGGAAAATAGAGAAAACATTAAACTATTAGCTAATTTTCAAAATGGATCAGTTTTGCTTCCAATTTACAAGATTACAAAAAGCTCACAGCAAGTCATTTATTATTATTACTTGCAATATCAAACACATTTTAAAGTATAAATGCCATGAATATTTCAATGATGTGATGTGTAAAGGTAGGAGCAGTCCTATGGCTGCATGAAAATTTCAGGCACACTTCTTCTGCCGTGTTTAATACTCAGAACACATAGACTAATCAGATGGTGCCAGTAGTCTGAATGCTGTATTATATATCACTTGCTCACTGGGATGTAATTAATATGTATCACTGGGCACGTAAACAAGTCTGGACTATGCCTGGCTGCTTGAGGGAAATTGTATCTGTGACTGGCTGGCTTTATTCAGCTGCAGAAGAGCACAACCTTGACCACCTACTGGACAGTCTCACTTGATGGTTAATCCAACAGGCGAGATCTGACAAATCCCCATACAGACGCGGGTGCGAAGGCTTCCCAATCCTCAGTATTTCTTACTGCCAAGCGTCGATGGCGCCTCCCTCGGTAGCCTAGTGTTCTTTTGAACTCATGTCGGCCACTGAAATGCCGACGTATTTGAGTGTTTGTAGGGCTTCGTTTTGAGTCCTGGATTTTGCTGTGGGAGACAACCAGGAAAAAGTTAAATGTGGCAATGCCAAAGTCCATTTGTGGATCTGGGCCTATACTCATATACTTACATTCAAGCTGGCTCAAAGCCTCTCAGAATTGTAGGCACAGGTTAATTTTGTGTGGCCACAACAGGCCCACAACTGTATGTTACAGAAAGCAGAGAGACAGAACCTGGAAAAAGAAGCAGGATGGGGAAAGATCCAGAAAGCTGGGATTTGTGGTGGTGTAGAGGGTCCCCTATGCACTGGTCTGTTCCTCGGTGGCTGACAGTGGTGGGAGCAGCTAGGCAGAGCTACATCTGTAGCGTTTTATTGACCTTTCTCTCTTCCTTTCTTCCAATTTGTTGCCATAAGCAACTGGATATTTTGGCTGCATTTAGCAGCAAAGCTAGACTCACTACTAAAGCTCTAAAGAGACCTATGAAAATAACCAACCAACCAATGAGTAATTCATCAAATGCTGTAATTATTTTAATTGATTTCATGATATGCTGTTTAGTATTAAGTGTACCTCCTGCATAGGAAGTCTATTTTCCCTTATTCATTTTTTAGCTTTTGGGTAAAAGGATTGTGCTTTCTTCTTTTTAATCTTCATAAAATAAAAGGCTTTTCTCAGTACATCTAGGAAGAGGTCTTTTTAATCAATTAAAACCAGTAAATTCACACCTTCACAAACACCGGCTCTTCACCTGGTAAGGTTTAAAATGAAACATTTCTGATAGCTTTTGATGGTCTGCTTAGACTGGCACGAGCGTGTGGGTTGTATCTGCATCACTCGTATGCAGCAGTTTGGGAAGTTCCCGGCCATACCCACCTGCGACAACAGAGACCTTGGAAGTACAGATGCCCACAGACAGCCTGTTTGGGCGCATCAGGTGCCATCCGTGCTGCTTACTGTCCCAACGGTACATACTCCAACCACTCACTGTGATTGAGCATGTGGGGTCCTGAAATTCAGGGGTACATTTTTTCACCTTGCTGCTCTATTTTGGGAAGACATCTATACATGTGATAGCCAACATCTATCAAGTAGTGCAAGTGTTGAGCAGTGTCTGTAGAGTGAATTTAAACACTCTAGGAATCTGTCTGGCAACTTCAGAAATGCGAAGCGACATCAGAAATCCTCAGTGCAGGACAGATGCATACCTCTTGCTTCTGGTCGACTTCTCTATTTGTGCTATAAGCAAAAGTCGCATATTCATAAAATGCAAAGCACAATTCAGTGTTGTCATTTGGCCTTGTAACAGTCAAATCTGGAGTATAATCTGGAGTTGTGCCTCTCAGGAGATAAACTGTAATATCCATAAGGATATTCTTCACTCATGCTATGAAGTCTAGAATAGCAGCCATTCTGCAGCTTTGCTCCTCCTGATCCCCCTTCCAGGGAGACCTTCTAGCAGCAGACAGCAAGTGGTAGCTTGCTGGGAGAGATTCACATTGCCTCTTTTATCGTCACTGTGAACTGCAAGAAGAGTGAGGATGCAGGCTTCCTGCACTCCATTTGTCTTTATGAAGTGAGGAAAATTGTAGTAAAGGACAGAAGATGGTTAAACACACAGTTTCTTCAACACAGTGATTCAATATAGCTGTTTAGTCATTGACATACTGTTCTTCACTTTCTCCTACACATTATTATGAGGAGAAAAAAACCATTAGTAATCACTGGATTAACTTCTCTCCAGGCTATCGAGCAGCTGTTCACAATTGTTTTTTGTTATTGAAAACTATTGGGTATTGTGCCTTTGTTTTGAGATTTCCTTTCTCTCCTGTACATTACGACTGACTGAAGGTTTACTTCTAAAGGTCATTTCAAACTGTGGTAACATGGTAGGCACATTTCCCCTCTGAACTACAGCGACAGCTTGACATTGGCAGGTCATACTGGGCCAAGTGTTAATTACAGACTCCATCAGTTTTGCAGTAGTTGAGGGTATGCCACCTGTCTAGAATTTTTTTCTCTCTCCCTTTACTCATTTGTGGAAGATCAACACCACCGTAACAATTTAGCAGGAACAACTGCTGTTTTTAAAGATAGGTGTGCTATGTCACAGTTTATTTTATTTGGAATGTGCTGGTTGAATATTTTCTAGCCTTATTGATTTAGTACCCTTGAATTTTCCGGTCACCGCAGCTAGTATTTCAAAACTGTCAAGACAGAAAATACCTGTCAGGTGATGGAAGTCCAGCATAGATTGCAGTCACCGAAGGTTTGAATGTGGTCATGAGACATCAGAGTGTACCATGATAGATCATACAGCTGATAAACCCATACTCCATTACACATTCAGAATTGTCTTTCCCTCTGTCCTTTCACAACAAAGCAGGAAGGCTTCCACAAGTCCACCTGTGGCAGGAAACAAATATTCAGTAATTATTTGATTGCATGAGGGCAGCACTTTCTATATGACAAAACTATAACTGCTTGGTTAGACCAAGAGAAGTTGGGAGGTAGTTTAAGAGATTTGTTATAGACAAAGTACAGCTGACAGTGACCTGGCCTGGGATATTTTTATCATTACATTGCCTGCCTTTGGCTCTTCAAGAATCTTAAGCATGTGAATTACAAGTTCCTGTGGCAACTCACATGTTGCAAAGGACCAAGTGCAGCGGGACACAGAGCGGCCCAGGGCTGGTGCTCAATACGCACGGGTTCAGAGTTCGACTGCAAGGGCACAGCTGGAGGGACATCTAGCTGTCTTCTGCTTGGCCAGCGAGATCTTTTACTAGCCACGTTACCTGCAATATCTGATAGCGCAAAACATTACACCACCTTAAATCAAAAATAGGAAAAAGTAATCCAAATCACCACCTTAAATTAAAATGGGAGGAAGCAATATCGTCCTCACAGTAAATGTCTTTCAAGAGGGCAGTAGGGATGAAGAGAAATTACAACTGATGCATTCTATTGTTGTGTTTTAATGTTTGTTTGGCAGCACTGCCAAACCAAGCACTCAGAAATCCTGACTCTCATCCAGAAATCTTGATCTATCGACCCTGGAAATCACGAGAGTTCAAATAATTAATACAAGTTGCTCTTCATTTGTTTTCCTGGGTTCAAATCATTCCCGTTCGACTCCAGTTTTTCTAGCATGGAGCTTGTAGAAATACAAAAGGCTTCGGGAAAACCCCAAGTGCTGCGAGAGCCGGTGGCGGGGGACTGCCACGGCGGCCTCGGCAGCGCCTACGAGCGGCAACCTGGGCGTCGAAGCACTGATGGTGCGAGAAGGAAGCATCGGGAGCTGGCAAAACGCGCTCCCGTGCTGCTGCGGCCCGGCAGCTGCCGCCCCACCGAGCGGCCCCCCGCCTGCCTGGAAGCCCCGACCCCACGGCCCGGGGCCAGCCACCGCGGCGCCTGCGCCTCGGGCCTCCCCCGGCGGCGGGGTCAGCGCCCTGGCTGCGGGGGCCGCGCCGCCCCGGTGCGGGGACCTGAAGCCCGGGGAAGGCAGGGGGCTCGCGTTTGATGTCGGCTACGAGGGCGCCGGACTGCGGCCGGGCGCGGGGGCGGCGCCGCCTGGGTGTGAGGGGCCGGGCCGGGCCGGGCCGGGCCGGCCGGGCACCCCGCGGCGCGGCACAGCCCCGCCCCGGTCCCCAGCGGGGAGCGGCCGGGCAGCCCCGGCGGCCTCCGCCTCCTCCGCCAACACGGGGAGGACAGCAGCTAGAGGGAGCTCCTCCGGACTGCATCTGCCCGTGCGCCCCGGTTCCTTTCATAGGCTCCCCCGCCCCCTCCCCTCCCTCCTTCCCCCGTGATGGCGGAGGACAGCGAGTCTGCGGCCAGCCAGCAGAGCCTGGAGCTGGATGACCAGGACACCTGCGGCATAGACGGCGACAATGAGGAGGAGGCCGAGCATGCCAAGGGGTAGGGGCGCGCTGCGGGCCAGGCGGGCGGGCACAGCTCGGGGAGGCAGCCCCCGCGTCTGCCGCCGCGGCAGCTGTAGGGCTGGAGCTGCCGCCGCGGCCGCTGTGCGGGCCGGGCCGGGCCGGGCTCCCCGCGCCGGCCGGAGCGGGCCCCGCGGCGGGGCGTGCGGCGGAGCGGGGGGCGTGCGAGGCGCGCTCCTGTCAGCCGGCGGGCGGCCTGCATGGCGCGGCCCGGCCCGGCCCGGCCCGGCCCGGTCCGGCGCTCCTCCGCGGCGCCTGCGCGTGTGCCGCCCGCCGCCGAGGGGGCCCCGCCGGCAGCGCCCCGCGCCTTCCTCCGCGGCTGCCTTCCGCCGCAGCTGGCGGCCTGCGGGCGTGGGAGGACCCCGCCGCCGCGCCCTGCCGCCCGGCTCGGCTCCGCTCCCTCCTCCGGGGGCGGCCTTCGCCGAAGGGAGAGGCGGGGGGCCGGGCCCCCGGCCTGAGGTGAGCCAGGTGTCGGGGCTGTCGCTTCCCGGCCGGATACCGGCCTTCAAAGCGGGCCTTAAAAGGGAGGGTGAATCCTGTTTTGTTGTCTGCGCTCTTCCAGGATTTGGGGCCTTTCTTGGGTTGGTTGGCCGCTAGGAAGCCCCCCGTCGCGGGTGAGGGCGCTCTGGGGAAATGCCCGCCGGCTGCCTGACTTGTTTCGGTTGGTTCGGACGGAGCGGCCCCCGGCCCCTCACGCGCTCCCCTCCCCGGCCCGGGACCTGTCCGGGCTCCGTCTGTGCCAGTCTGTCCTGCAGACGCTCCTCCTCAACGTCACCCGTTGTCCAGAAGGAAATATCGCTTCTAAACCCGCACGCTGTGGAGAGTAGAGCGCGCGTTTTACCCAGGCATTAGCCGGAGCCGGCGCTGTTGTTCTGGTTGTAGTTCCTTCTCCGCTAATCTTGCGTCTTAAGTCTTCCCACGCTGCAGATCAGGCGCTGTCTCCAGTTGCTTGGGGAGCTGACGGGAGAGGCAGCCAGCACAGCTGCTGCCCCTTGCACCCGGCCGCTGTCCGGCTGCCTGCGGCCGCACGCAGCGTGGCTCCGTCTCGGGGCACAAGGTGCTGTGGTCTGGCTTGCTCTGCAGCTGCGGGCTTTTGGGGCAGGAAAGTGGGAGGAATGTGTTTTAAAAATCGACTTCATTTAAATCTACTTCTTTGCTTCTTTGAGGGGTTAGAAAATGTGATTGCAGAGAAGACGCTTTGTTGTCGCAACTAGGAGTGGCTGGAGTAACCTAAAATAGAAATAGGTTAATCTATACACTGCTACGCAAACATCTTCCTCATGAATTTCTGATTCATCTGGTTGAGAGCATTTTTGTAGGTGATTGATGTTTGAGGATGTACACTGTTTGTCGTCTTCTGCCCCTAGGATTTGCTTGGCAACAAGCAGCTCTGCATCTTAAATGTGGCAAGAGAAATCTAAGAGACTTAGGAGGACTGACTTGTCTAAAAGGCAGGAAAGGGGAAAACTTCGATGCTTGCTGCTCTGTCAGTGTAGTTGTGTCAAAAATAATTTTAGTAATCTTAAACCTGGGATACTAAAAAGGGACAAAATAGTGCTTAATTGTCTTGGGGCTTTTGTTACATTTGTTTGCGTAAATATGCCACAGTTGATGATTCCCAAATATGTAAAAGTAACGCCTCTAAGAGCAGAGAATGATTATTTATTGTTCTTTGTAGGACCCAACCTGACATGCCAGGCGAGACTGTTTGATAGCTGGGTGATGCCTGTCTAGAATTCATTCGTACCTTATTCCTACTCCGGTTTCCTCTTCTGTTTGTGTGTGACTGGGCTGTAGCTGCCCTCTGCAGTGTAGCTAGGCTCACAGCTACACGCTGGGGCTGCTGTGACAGCGAGGGTACGAAGCAGCCGGGGAACAAAGAATTGCACTTTGGTGTGTTCTGAATCGCAGCGCGCTCCTCTGCTCCAACTTGGGTCTCGCTGAGCTCTGAGGGACAACTGCTGTGGCTGCGGGCTGTACGCTGTTGTCCCCAAAACTTGTTTTTCTTGAATATCCTGAATGTATTTTAATGAGTATTTCAAAGAAGCTGCTTTATTCATCTTTGAATAAGAAAGTGAATGCTTCCAAGTAATGCGAAGTTTAATTAAATTAGTGGTACATCATACCAGTAGAAGAAGCATCTAAATATTAGTATCAGTTTTCTGTCATGTTTCTGATGTATGAAGTCTAATATTGACTTTTGAATCACTTTATTTTCCTGTAATCTTTGAGAATCTTGTTTTTTACTATTTGTCTGCAGGCTGAAGTATGCAAACAAATTCCATCAAATGATAAGAAAAATATTACATTACAGCAAGCAGAAAGATCTGCTCTTGATCTGGGAGATTAACCCATGGTAATAGGAGCCTAATTATTCCCTGTTTTCTCTCTATCATAGTATATTAATTTTTGAGGTAGCTTTAAAGTTTGCTTTGAGCTTTTAGATTAGGTTTTACATACCTAAGCAATTTATGAGCAGTCTTACTCCTTGAGACTACGACTGTGTCAACTGACTTGCTAAATTCTGAATGGTCTCCGTTGCTGCTGATGGATATTTAATCTCGTGCTGCTTTAACCCTCACCTTTTTAGAAGGAGGTAGAGTATGTGTTGTGTGTCAGTCTCTAGTAGGATTGCTTTGTAAATGAAGTTGCTTTCAAGCTGTTTCTTTACATTTGAAAATAGATCCTTGTAATACTGACCACAGAAAACATGGTTTGTATATATACGTATGACTTTGATTTTTTTTTTTTTAAATTTGCTACTTTTTTATATGCTTGAGCACAGAAAATACCATTTTATAGTTCTCAACTGTGCAAATGTCTTTGTCCTCTGTTTCTGCTCCTGTTTTTTAGATGCAGGATTATGTATGTTGTGTGACTCATTGCTGTTCTGCTCTTCTGTGTCTGCAGCTTGCTCCTGCTAGATGCATTATGCTGTACTTGTTCTGTTTCATAATGAAGTGTTGTTTACAAAATAGCTTTGTTGGTGTGTATGTAGAAAAAAAATGTATTTATTGCACCTGAATCCACCCTGCTGAGCCTAGCTTTGTATGGTCTCTCAGTTCATTCTAAATAGCTCCTTATGCTCAATGGCAGAAAGGCTTTGGGCACAGAACACTTAGTAAACAGATGAGGAAAAAGTATGACCTTTAAACAACTCCCCCCAACCCTCACAAATTATTTACTTTGAATGTTTCAGTAGTGTATCCCTTTGATTATTGTTAAATGGCAACTTTATAACCAACGCTACTTTTAGATTTAAAATATATATATATATATATATATATTTTCAAGGTACTGGAGGCAGTGCTCAGTTTTAGCAGGTAAGATTTACATCTTGGAGTACAGCCTTACAGACTTGAAGGGGGAGGCAGAGGAAACATGCAGAGCTTTGAGGAATATCTGTTGGGTTAGGTTTTAAGGCATTGCTGCTAGGTTTTCATGCTCAAAAAATTTGCATTTCCAAGCACTGAAATGTGTGCAAATTAAATCCTTCATCCAGAGAGGTTGTTAGTAATGATAGTTTGTTAGTAAGTGGAATTTGAAGGACTTAAGCCCTTCTGGTCAGGCCCTTCTTATTCTCTTGAAGTGGTGGTAGTCTAATACAGCAATGGGAAAGCTCTTTGCATCTAAGCCTCCATTTTCGTTATGAACCAAGGACAGCCCTAGTATAAAGTTTGAAATTTTTTGGAGTCTTGCCCATATACATGAGATCTGATTTTTGTGATCAAAAAGATCTATATAACATCTTCAGAAATGTAGTTTTGCAACCTCACTTACTCACAGAGAGAGAAAAATACTGTGAAGACAAAAACCCCACACAGGCCTAGGCCTTTGCAGTTTAAAAATAAACGTCTGAAGTGCATGTTTGGTTTTAAATTTGAGAAATTGCTAACTTAAAATTACCATTCTATGTAATTTAAAACAGATGTTGATATTACAAAAAGCTGTTTCTGCTAAAGCAGAATTTAGTGTCCAAAAAAGCAATTAAAATAACACTGACAAATATTCAGTGGGAAAGATTATCTCAAATAAAAACCAAGGGAGCCAAAACAGTTTGACCACCTGAGTAGAGTAACTGTCACGCTCCTTCTGCTTCTTCCATCTCAGCTTTTCACGCTTTTGCTCAGAGCTCCACAAAGTAAATTTCTCTGCCTTTGCCACGCTTCTCCCCAAATGCAGTAAGTATCCCCATTTTTCAATTAAAAAAAAAAAAAACAAAAACAAACAAACCACATGCAGGGAGAAGCAACAGTCTGTTTCACATTTATGCAAAACACCAGATGTGTGTACATAAGTGGAAAGGTATGTGGGTGGGATCATGGGCTTGCATTTGTAACTTGCAGACAAAATCATAAAACTGTGGGCCTAAGTGACTGTCTGAGAGTCATATCCACAGCCTGTTTCTGTGGCAAGGTTAAGTCTTTTTGGGGCAGAACGAGGTCTTTTGACTCTTCTTTTGCCTCAGCTGAATTTTGATTTGCACGTCACTTTTGTGCTGGCCTCACTTCTTTCTTATTCATCAGACTGACAAAACCGTCATCGTGGATGCAGTTAAAAATATCTTAGACCACGTCTGCGCTTAGGTACACCTCAGTCTCAGTGTGTAGGCTCGCCCTCCTGTCAGTAAAGTGCTCCTGGTGTAAGCGTGTCTCTACTAGACTGACGCAGTAAAAATCTTCCCCAAGTCTAACGTTGAATGTTTGTCTTAGTATAACCAGCTATGTGGTGGGCTGGACTGGGGCAGATGTGTTGATCTGATGCGTGTAAAGGTTGTGTTTCCTGACCTGACGGCTAGAGGTAGCATCAACCTGAGCTGCATCGTGCTGCCTGTGTGGGACCTGCGCTCCGCGCTGTGCCACTTCAGCGGTGGCAGGGTAGGTAGCAAAAGAGATTTCACGCTTAAAGGTCAGCTTTCATAGAAGTGGGAAACTTTCCTGCAACCTCCCCCCCCCAAAGTTCTAAGAGTGAGATACATTTCATGGTATCATCATATAAGTATATCTGACCAGACAAAAGAGAACTCAGATCTTAGTCAGCACACAAGAAGGTTTAATTAAGAGAAAAGCTTTTAATAGGAGTCTTTGTTGCTCAACTTGTAGTAATTATGACAGCACAAAGGATACGCAAAGGTAACAAGATTAAAAGCAAAGTTTTTCCCTTCCCAGCCATTCTCACTCCCAGTTTTAGAGCCTTTTGGTTCTTTTCAAGGCAGAGTATGAGAAGGACAAAAAATCCTGAGATGTTTTGGTTTTGCTTTTGCCCTAATTTGCTTGGTATCTCTGGTTGTAACTTGTGTTGGACAAACCTGTTTACTCAGCAGAAGTTTCTGCGTGCTGCCTGCTGCCAAATCTCTGGGTTGCAGGCGTGCCTAAATAGTTGAAGGACAACTGGATCTCTCTTTAAATCCTCTTTTTACGTTCTGTGGACTGTACCAGTAAAAAAAGACTGACCCAAGCAGGAGACTGTGCATAAATAACTGCTCTGAATGGTGCCTGCATAACCTGTCAGACAAAAATACCAGTGTTTATTTTTGCAAGAGGCAGTGTGAAAGCTCTAAACCTGAAGGTCATAAGCCGAGGACTGGGATTTCAGAAGATTTAAAAAAATCAGTAGTTTTAAACACCATGTATATTTTACAGTAATTTAGTCCTGTCTTCCCTCTTTCCCAGCTAAAAAAATGTGCGTTTCTATATGAAAAAGACCTTGAGCTGGTCAAAGAACAAACTAAGATTATCCTGGTAAAAGTACAGTTTAACTGGGGATAACATTAGTCAAGTTTAGCAAAGCTGCTTTTTCTCCATAGCTGCCAAACTTTTTTTTGGGTACAGTCGTTCATCATTTTACCAAACTAAATAAAACATTGACCCTCAGGTAATCCCAGTGAGCGGAATTCCCCTGTGGTGTAATTGCGGCCAGCTCCTGCTGAAAGGCAAGAAGACGAGCAAGCTGCACCGGTGCGACTCGGGGCTCGGTGCCTGCTGAGCGCGCCCATTCGAGAACGGTGTTTGCTGAAACTCCTAGCGGGCTGATGTTCACGGTGTTTGCTGAAACTCCTAGCGGGCTGATGATCCCCGCAAACGCCCTTGGGAGTCAGCTCAAGGACACAGTGGCATCGTTTGTTTGCTGTGTGTGAGAGGTTAGAGGAAAAGGCGAAAGTTTGTGGACAGTTCAAGAAAGAGGAAGAGTACCTTATTAAATGAATCTTAGCAAAGGTGAAATTGCTTTCCCCAGTAGTTTTATCTCAGTTTTGCCAGAGGTGGTGAAGTCCTAGGTCTTGTACATGTTTGATTTTTTACTCTCTCATATTTATAACCTTGTGCCAGGCCTCTGGGTCTGTTCTGTGTTTAAATTCTGTACAAAATGTCAGCTTGGTATACAGGCCTTCAAATAGATTTAAATTTATTTTAAATTGAGAGTATAGAAATTGTTAACAGAATTGTCTAGGTGATCGGGCAGTATCTTCATTCTGCAACAGAAAATTTTCTCCCTGCCTCACTTATACAACTTCATCTTTTGTTTCTGCAGACTCCTGGTAAATACTACAAATTCTCTTCTCTCCTGTGTGAGTGTTTGGTCTGCTACACTGTTGTCCACCGAGTAACTGCTTGGTCTGATCCCAGAGGGTGCTGCTTTTATAACTCTCTCCCTTCTTTCTGGGAGCGTAACTTTACCCAATGTAACTGTGAATGTTAAGGACTTGGGTTGATCTTTCACTGCAGGCTGTTCCAGAGAACAGTAATGATCTCACAAAAATGAGTCTTTGTTTAGTTGCGTGTTTGATTAATTGCAGGCTTTTGACTTTCCAATTGGACATTTGGGTGTTTTCGTGCGGACTGCAGCTCTGACAAGGTATAGGTGCTAAGACTGGGCATCGTAATCTTGAAAGTGAGCATGTGACATGGCCCTTGCAAATGTGTTGGTCTTAATAACTTTAGTTACATTCTTCTGAGTTCTCTTTCTTTTGGTTTGCCAGCATCTTATCTCATTTTTTTCCCTCCAGAATTAAAATAACCAATTGTTTGTTGCATTGACTTTTTTCTTTTCCAGTGAAAAACACCCAAGCCCCCCAAACCTCAATGTCTGTCTTGAGCTCCATTATGTACCTATGGTTTTGCTGGGAGATTAACCTCTTGAAGAGGATTCGGTGTTAACTGACTCATTGCCTCCTTATTTGCCTTCCGTCTGAGAGCTGCCAACACCTCCCACACTTCGCAAATTCTAATCCAGTCTTGATTCTATATCTTCATTATTTGTCAAATTAGAATCTCCTTAAAGAAGAAAGGAGTTGTATTATCAATAGCCAAAATGTGTCAGAATCTGCAAGTGCAATGTACTCTTTGTTGTTTTTTGGGGTTTTTTTGTTTGTTTGTTTTTTGCTTTTGTTTTTTTTAATGAAAGTTGACCCCATTGTACTTACTGTTTTAAAGCACAAATATTTGGTTAGTTTTGTGTTGTTTCTTACTGAGATTTCAGCAAGACTTTCATCACTACTTAAGTTAGAAACAAAATTCCCTGAAAACACAATGTTTTTGTTTGGATTCTTCTCAAATTCAGATATGCCTGATGGTTTAGCATGAAGGGGAGAAAATATCGGGCCACTAATAGTTACTGAATTTCCAAGGAGGTTACTTTCCTCAGTTCCTGCACTGTCCTGAGTTCCTCAAACCTATGTTGAATTTGATCATTTCAAGTTTGTGCCGGGTAATAGTCTGGAGAAGAGCATTGGCTGTTGTGTAGTGTCACAATATGACACTAGTGTGTCAAAACATCTGGTTGTGTTGGGGTCTGAGTATGAAACAAATTAGAAAGCACTTGCAGGAAGTTTTTCATCAATGCGCTCAGTTCCCGCCTTCCTTCCTTTCCCCTGCCTTTTCTTCACATTCAAACTGCTGTTAGATTTTTCATATTAAAATGCTGGTTTTTCCATATTTAACATTTTTTAAACTTAAGCTCAGTGGTATTGATTTTTCTCATTGCACATTTTCTGAATCTCTGGCAGAAGTCCTGGAGGGGATTTGGGAGCGAAGAAGAAGAAAAAGAAGCAGAAGAGAAAAAAGGAGAAACCAAATTCTGGAGGCACCAAATCAGATTCTGCGTCCGACTCCCAGGAGATTAAAATTCAACAGCCTTCAAAAGTGAGAGCCTGGTTTTGTTTTAATTTGTGCCTGCTTTCTAATTTAATTTTGTGTGTTGCTTTTTGTAAAAGCGAGTTGGTAGTTCTGCCTTAACACGTCAGACTTAAGCAAATGGTTGCTGTCCTGAATAGAGACAGAAGCAAGGTAAGACCTGGTGTTTCGAGACTGTATGAAGTTAGCTGAAGAGTCGTCGTCACCACCACCGTGGTGTACTGTGAGAAAAGCAGAGGAGGAGGTGTTTTGTCTTTCTTTTCCAGCAGTTAGAATTCAGGCTAGTGACAGCTTCATCGCAGGGAATCTTAATCTGCAGCAGTAATGCTTTTAAATAGATCTTGTGTTTGATGAATTGCCTTTAGTTTAGCCACCATCTAACTTGGCTTAGCGCAGTTTTAGTAAGTTGTACAGCATAATGCGCTCTCGTGGCGAGCGTCAGCAGTAGGCGGGAAAGTGTACCTGCTGTGCTAACCAGAGTCTCATTTGGGCAAACAAGCAGCATGTCATCTTACATAAAATATGGTAGTCTCTGCCATGGAGATACAGACTGAAGAAACTTTTTGCCATCTGAAAGGCCTCTGCTGTAAATAAGAATGCAAAATTATGTGAGGGGATGTACAATCTTTGTGGGCTTTGTGATAAAATAGCATCGTCTATGTGCTTTTGACTACCATGTTCTAAATGAATGGTGAATAGTATGATGTGGTGGCTTTTTAACATACAGCTTTTATCTCAAGAGAAATCTGAGCATGAGAACTGAAGTTTATAACATGATGATAAGAAAGTTTATGGACCATTTAGCATGTTGAAGTAGTTACATTTGCTTTATCAGATTAATGTGGAGAAAGTTACACCGTTGTACCAGTAGTACTATTCATCCCGTAAGATTTGTCGAGTATATTGGGGCTACCAATTAATTTTAGGGAAAAAAAAAAAGTTGCGTTCTGGCGTATTAACATACGGATAGATTTTTTTTGTTGTCCCTTTAGATCCTCTCTGTGTCACCCCCATTGCTTTGAATGGGCACAGTTGGCACAGGGGACACTTTAAAATATGTAGAGAGATCTTCAGTACTTTCTGATCTCACCACATGTTTTGATACTGTGTTTCTATAAAGCATGTGGCGTGAATTGCTAATACAAGAAGACTGCAAACGATAACCAAGTAACCTCAAGCTCCTTTACAACTGGAGTGAGGTCAATTTTAATGTTAACATAAAAACATAGTTCATTGCTGCGGTATCCTGGATGTTTCTTGGTTCCCTGCTGACCAAACGTATTATTCCATATGTTGCCTCTAATTACATTAAAAGGAAGCTGCTTCACTTTTTTTGTTTTCATGTGCGAGATTTTAGTCCTCAGCACCTTGCAGTCTTGCACACCATTTCTCTAGTGTGATGCGTTTTGCAAATGTGGAAGCCTATTCTTGTTCTAAGTTGTGTACTTGGTGTGTCACACTTCGTGATTATTTTACTGTCACAAGAAGTTTAGCCAGTTTGTTAGCAATGTTACAAAATTTTCTCTTATTGGCATAAAAGAAAAGCTCTTATTTAAGTCTTTCTCTCAAGCTCTAGGCAGCTAAACCATTTTACTGTTCTTCTACGGCTTCTACTTTTCTCTAGTTGTAAATGCATCAGCGTTGGCTGGGTTTTTTTGACCTTCTCTGCTGTATTCCAGGTGTACACACTGATAAGTAGATGAGTTTCTCTGTCTTGGACAACTTTGCTGTTTTAGATTTTTTGAAAGCATCGTAAACTGCTGATCTGGATCGGTGTGGAGAAGTGTATTTATTTTCTCTGCTACTCAAGTTGTATTTAGATTTTGTATTCCTCATGCTATTATAGAAAAAAGGCTTTTAGCATTTGCTTGCTCTTGGTTGAAAAAAGGTTTACAAAATATTTCAGAGGAAAGTGACATTGTACACCTTACCTCTAAGAGAATATATGCAGAATCATCAGGTAGTACTCGGTGGGACTTCTTGTACTCATTGAAAATAATTTTGAAAAAAGATTTTGAGATCAGGTGAGTTTGTAAACAGGGGGTACCAGTCTGGAGATGAGAAAAACACAGCAGTGAGTATCCTTGGCTTCTCCCTCTCTTATTCGTGATATTGGACTTTTTGAACACTGGCATGAGTGTAACCACAGCAATAAATGCTTTTTAGCGTTGTATGCTTACGATGACCTTTAGGACACTTCATTGCACATCTTGCAAGACTTTGATATCTCCCCATTTCAAGTCCCAATGATGTAGGGTGTCCGCACTGACACAAATGAAGCTTGCCAGATCTGCAATATTAGCAGTCATTACTGCAGTCACCAATGGCCTACACAACATAGTCACAGAATAACTTAGATTGGAAGGGACCTCTGGAGGTCTTTTGACCAACCTCCTGCTTAGAGCAGATCCAACTAGATCAGGTTGCTCAGGCCTAGGTCAGGTTGTTTGGTCTCCTAGGATGGAGACTCCACAACCTCTGTGGGCAACCTATTCCAGTGTTTGACTACAGTTCTGGTTAAAAAAATAGTAATTCCTTGTATCTAAATGGATTTTGCTGGTTTGCAACTTGTGTCCATTGTTTCTTATCCTATCATTGTCCTCCTCTGAAAAGACTTTGCTCAGTTTTCTTTACATCCTCCCATTAGGCAGCAGTAAGATTTCTCCTACTCCCTTAACCTTTTCTTCTTAAGGCTGAGCAAACCAAGGTCTCTCATCTTCTCCTTGTATGTCATGTGCTTCAGCTCCCCAGTCATCTTGGTGGCCCTCCATTGAACTCACTGCACTGTGTCAATGTTTTCCTTGTAATGGGGAACCCAAACCTGTGAGATGTGATCTCGGGGGTGCCAGATAAAGGGGAAGACTTGCTGGCCAGTCTTACTAGTACAACCCGGTATGCAGCTGTCCTTCTTTGCTGGCCAGCAAACTGCTGGCTCATGTTCAGCTCTCTGCCCACCAAGACCTCCGAGTTCTTTTCTGCAAAGCTGCTTCCTAGCCAGTCAATGCTGGCCTCTGCCATTGCGTGGGCTTTTTCTGTTCCAGATGCAGGACTTTGCATTTGCCTTTGTCAAACTTCATGAAGTTTCTGTTTCCAGCCTAGCAAAAGTAGCTTTGAATAGCAGCTCTGCAGTCCAGCGTATCAACCATTCTTCCCAACTAGGTATCATCTATGAACTTGCAGAGAAAGCACTCTTTGTCACATTCAGATCATTAAACAGTATTGACCCTTCAGTTCTCAAAATCCTTTCCCTTGCCTTCTTGAAGATGGGTGTGACATTTCCCTTTTTCCAGTCATAAGAAACCTCCACTAACTGCTATAACCTTTTAAACTTGATAGATGCTTGTTGCAGTAACATCAGCCAGCTCCCTCAGCACCCTCGGATGCATCTGGTCTCTTCTTATGGACCCGTGCATGATTAGTTTGCTAAGTGGTCCCTAACTTTCTCTCCTGCTGTGGTTAATGGGAGTCTCCCAGACTGTGCTGCAAGGCTCAGGGACATCAAAGGTCTGAGGTCAGATCTTGTCACCGAAACTGAGGCAAAAAAAGCATTGCATATCTCAGCCCTGTTGCACAACAGTGCCGTCTTGTGCTGTGAAGAGATATTTCCCCTAAATTGAAATTAAACAAAGTCACTCTTCTTTCTAATTTATGTGAAGTTCTGTGTAGGTTTTTCTTGCTTTCCATTAAACGAAAACAAAAAGGGTTGAAAGTAAACTTCTTAGCCAGGCTGATCTCTGAAGGTTTTGAAAGGAGATTCCTTCTGATGTCCCTAGCCATATTATGTTTAGCACCAGAACATGAACTTTTTACTTTACATATGATAGTAAGATCTTTTCAGAACCTAATATCTTTGGTTTAGATTTTCTGTTTTTTTCTTTTTCTTCATGTAGAAAAAACATTAGAGACTTAAAATAAACATACAAAATAAATTACGGTATGTCAATATTTATGTATGATTTCATAATATACTGATAAGATTTCAGAATTTATCTAGTGGCATTAGAAGTATTTGTATCAGGCCAGTGTGTAATAGACAAATTGATTTTTATCTGAGAAAAGTAACTTATGTCACTGTAATCTGAATTGAGAAATAGGGTAGGGTTTTTTTTATGCTGCAATAGTGTTGCTCTGAAGTGTGTAAATATGTTAATTCACAACTACTCAGATGGCAGGTGTTCAAAGCATGCTCACAGGTAAAATTTTGCAATACTTAAATTAATGAAAGAAATTGTATAATGTTTAGAGAGTACAGGTTTTTATTATAAATAGAAAATGATGGCCTGCTTGAGCTACAGGCATGGAGTTTTACTCCTTCTGTGACTGAGGATACTAGAGGCAGATGCCTATCCAAATGAAGCTTTACGTCCTTATTACATGTAGTTTATGGTGGTTTTTCAACACATGAATCCTGGGAAGAAAGTGAAATACAGAAATAGTGATCCATTGATATTCAGTAAAAAAAAAGATCTGGCTTGAAATCTCCATGCAGAATTGCATAAAATTTTCCAATGCATTTGAGACTATTTCTTCAAATGTATTTATTGCACTGCAGTCTGGGAAAACGTGAGCACAAGCATGCTGTTAGTGTGCCTCAGAACAGACTTACCACTTGGGAGATTACAAAACAAAACAAATATATAGATTAAAAAAGAGAGAGAGAAAAATCCCTTTAGATTTAGAAGCCTATTACCATTATTCCTCTGTACTTTCCTATGCAGGTAAAATTCTCATTCCAGTTACACTTACTCAGAGTGATCAAAAATGAGGGTTTAAGAGCTCAGTTTAGAAATGCTTAACCTTAGTTTTTATGCTTTTCAAATAACTTTTCTATAAAGATTTTTCAACTTTTAAGTGGAAATTTTATTTTATATCTGTCTGCTTTTATCAGTTAAAAGTTATCTTCAGCTGTGAGTGTTGGCACAGTTGGTGTTAGTGGCAGGATAGTTAACTCCTACATATGATACAATGCAGAAAGATGCCTACTATAATAATTGCAAGCTAATAGAAAGCAGATACAATATAACTAAGGTTAAAAAGTGGATATTTGTAGCAATACAGTGTACCTGAAATACTGAATCATAGTGAATTTAAATATTCTTTTATCCTGTGTGTGTAAAGTACAACTTCAAACATGTCTGTATGTACCAATGGTATCTTTAGATTGTTACATATGTAAGCTGATCTGCTTTTTGCTGTTTTATTGTATTTTACTGGGGGCAGGGCCAGGGAATACAAGAAGCTTTTTATTGTGATACTGGTATCCTGCCTTAATGCTGCAGTACTTGTGTTAAAAACGCTGAAGTTTCATGATTAAATGCAAGCGCTGCTCAAAACTATTAAGTAATTTGTGAAGTTGCTTGTCTGTTGCCCACCTAATTTTCCACCCTCCTGCCTCTGAAGGTTATACCTAAACTAACCATGATAAGAAGAATACATGAAAGAATACAATACAGCAAAATAAATGAACATGTTTGTACAACTTGTTCAAAGTAAACATACTCAGTAAGCTTCCTCTTCCCTTTGTCTCTGTGCAGAATCCAGCCATTCCAATGCAGAAGCTTCAAGATATCCAGAGGGCGATGGAGCTGCTCTCTGCATGCCAAGGCCCAGCAAAGAATATTGATGAGGCTACCAAACGTAAATACCAGTTTTGGGATACGCAACCTGTACCTAAACTTAGTAAGTTTAACTGGATCTGGGCATAAGATCTGTCTTACTGACCACTAAAAGAATGTGTGCCATGTTCTCTAAAATGGGTATGAAGTTGGACTGTGTGCAGTAGAGATCCTTAATCTTTTGTGTAGTTTATGTAGAATTCTTGATATTCTCCAGGAAGGTGCTTGCCCCCCGCCAAATCATATGCAACAAAATATGGTGTTAATAAATCTCTTTCTGATGCTCTCTATAAAAAATGGGAAATGCTATTGAAATGGCATTCCTTTGTATATTTTAGGTCTGAACTCTTGAACAACAGAACGTGGAAGTCTTTTCCGCTTGAGGGAAAATAAGAACTGTTAAGTGGTGACAAAGAATAAACTTTGGTTTTATTTATTTATTTATTTTCCCTTAATTTTTTCTTTTCAACAGATAGATTTGCTGTTACAGAGATGATTACTCTCCTGCTGTAGGTTACACTGTTTACATGCAGCTTTAAGGGGATAATGGCACTTCTGTCATGCGTGAACACTTTTACTGCTGTGTGTTCACGTGCTTCTTCCGCGACGTAAGCTACCTTGAAGATATGCTTTCTCAGAGTCCATTCTCTGTTCTTGGTACCAAGTGAGATGGTGAGGTGACCCCTCTTGCCTTCAATTTTGTCAGGAATTTGGCAGATTACTTTTTATACTGATCTGGTCTCTGATAGCGCAGTTGGTAAATCTTAATCTGTGTTGGAGAAGATAGTTGCTGTCTCTCTTGCTTTTTTCTGAATTGTTTTCTGAACCTTCGTCTTCCCCCTTCATTATCTTCAAGTTAAGCAGTTGTAGCTCTTCAGTGCCAACGAAACTGGGGGACCCCACAAGTAAAGTCGCCTCAGTGCAATAGCTGTCATTGTTCTGTTCTTCAGGTTTCTCTCTGTGGCATTGGAGACCGGTGTAGAATAAGCAGAAATAAGTAGAGTCTAAAGCACAGGAGCACTCTGTTCGCTCTCTCCACAGGGCAGCATTTCACATTAATCCATTTCTATAGCTTAATCCACAGTGATCTCATTTCTTCCTGACTTGCTTGCATAGAGAAGTCGAGAGCAATATTTTCCACTTAATTGAACTGGCCTGCCCTGGCTCTTCTCCATACAAACTCTATCCAGATACCTCTGTAAACTAATGGTAGTAATTGTCACAGTAATCCTGCCTAGGTGGAGGAAGAGCCTAGTTGAAAGAAGTTGATGTGTAAATCAAAAAATAGTCTTGCCGTAATAAAGCTTTTTCAGAGCTAGTTCAGGTGTCTGCGCAGCAGTTCCAGGAGTTCAGTTCAGGTTAGTCAATATATCTTACAGCACTTCTATAGAGATGAGAGTCTGTCGCTTGCCAGCCTAAAAGGACCAATACATTGACTCTAAAAATGATTTGTTAGTGTTGTGCAGTAGAAATATGCCTTGTTGAATTTGGCTGGCAGAGGTTTTGTTCAACAGTGTTTAGGAATTGCTTCTTGATCCCACTGATGTTTTTTTTAAGCTTTATCTGCTGAATGAACATACTGGGAATTCTTCACTATTTGATATGCTGGATACATTTAGGTGGGAAAAAAAAATCAGTTGATTCAAGAAATAGCTGTAGGGATCTTTGGAGTAAATTAACTTCAGAATCCTTCTGCATTCTAGTTAAGGTTGTTAGCAGTGGGTCCTTTAGTTAGGCCGAGTCTGCCGTGTACTGGCAGTAACATTTAGGCTGTTGATACTTTCCAGAGTTTGTATAACGATGCTGGTAATGATGACCTTCCAAACTGGATGGCAGGCCATAACTATATGTCAGGATTGCGCATCATTTGGGAAAAGTTTATATGACAAAGGAACATCTGACTATCTAGAGCTTGAGGATGATGATGATAGCTTAAGCGTTTATGGGTGAGAATCAGTGGGACGGCCAGCAAGGCAGATATCATGGTGGGAGTCTGTTATAGACCACCCAACCAGGATGAAAAGGCAGACGAAATAGTCTATAAGCAGCTGGGAGAAGTCTCACAATTTCTAGCCCTTGTTCTCATGAGGGACTTCAACTTACCAGGTGTCTGCTGGAAATACAACACAGCAGAGAGGAAACAGTCTAGGAGGTTCCTGGAGCGTGTGGAAGATAACTTCCTGACACAGCTGGTGAGGGAGCCAACTAGGGAATGTGCCCTGCTGGACCTGTTGTTTGTGAACAGAGAAGGACTGGTGGGTGATGTGATGGTTGGAGGCCATCTTGGGCATAGCGATCATGAAATGATAGAGTTTTAGATTCCTGGAGAAGTAAGGCGGGGGGTCTGCAGAACTGCCACCTTGGACTTCTGGAGGGCAGCTTTGTCCTGTTTAGGAGCCTGGTTGACAGGGTCCCTTGGGAGGCAATCCTGAAGGGCAAAGGAGTCCAGGAAGGCTGGACATTCTTCAAGAAGGAAATCCTACAGGCACAGGAGCAGGCCATCCCCATGTGCCAAAAGACGAGCCAGTGGGGAAGAAGACCGGCCTGGCTGAACAGAGAGCTTTGCTGCAGCTCAGGAAAAAAAGGAGTTTATGACCTTTGGAAGAAGGGGCAGGCAACTCAGGAGGACTACAACGATATCATGAAGTTATGCAGGGAGAAAATTAGAAGGGCTAAAGCCCAACTAGAACTTAATCTGGCTACTGCTGTAAAAGACAACAAAAACTATTTCTATAAATACATTATCAACAAAAGGAGGGCTAAGGAGAATCTCCACCCTTTATTGGATGTGGGGGGAAACAGAGTGACAAAGGATGAGGAAAAGGCTGAGGTACTTAATGCCTTCTTTGTCTCAGTCTTTAATAGTCAGACCAGTTGTTCTCGGGGTACCCAGCCCCCTGAGCTGGAAGACAGGGATGGGGAGCAGAATGAAGCCCCCATAATCCAAGGGGAAATGGTTAGTGATCTGCTATACCACGTAGACACACACAAGTGTATGGGGCCGGATGGGATCCACCCAAGGGTACTGAGGGAGCTGGCGGAAGTGCTCACCAAGCCACTTTCCACCATCTATCAGCACTCCTGGCTAACCAGGGAGGTCCCAGTCGACTGGAGGTTAACAAATGTGACACCCATCTACAAGAAGAGCCAGAAGGAGGATCCAGGGAACCACAGCCCTGTCAGCCTGACCTCAGTGCTGGGGAAGGTTATGGAGCAGATCATCCTGAGTGCCATCACGTGGCATGTATGGGACAACCAGGGGATGGGGCCCAGTCAGCATGGTTTTATGAAAGGCAGGTCCTGCTTGACTGACCTGATCTCATTCTATGACAAGGTGACCTGCTTACTGGATGAGGGAAAGGCTGTGGATGTTGTCTACCTGGACTTTAGTAAAGCCTTTGACACCGTTTCCCAGAGCATTCTCCTGGAGAAACTGGCTGCTCATGGCTTGGACGGGCGTACTCTTTGCTGGGTAAAGAACTGGCTGGATGCTGGGCCCAAAGAGTTGTGGTGAATGGAGTTAAATCCAGCTGGTGGCCGGTCACAAGTGGTGTTCCCCAGGGCCCAGTATTGGGGCCAGTTCTGTTTAATGTCTTTACCAATGATCTGGACAAGGGGATCAAGTGCACCCTCAGTAAGTTTGCAGACGACACCAAGCTGGGCGAGAGAGAGTGTTGATCTGCTGGAGGGTAGGAAGGCCCTACAGAGGGACCTGGATAGGCTGGATCGATGGGCCGAGGCCAATTGTATGAGATTCAACAAGGGTCAGTGCCAGGTCCTGCACTTGGGTCACAACAACCCCATGCAACGCTACAGGCTTGGGGAGGAGTGGCTGGAGAGCTGCCTGGTGGAAAAGGACCTGGGGGTGTTGGTTGACAGCCAGCTGAATATGAGCCAGCAGTGTGCCCCAGTGGCCAAGAAGGCCACTGGCATCCTGGCTTGTATCAGGAATAGTGTCGCTAGCAGGACCAGGGAAGTGATTGTCCCTTTGTACTCAGCACTGGTGAGGCCACACCTCGAGTACTGTGTTCAGTTTTGGGCCCCTCACTACAAGAAGGACATTGAGGTGCTGGAGCGTGTCGAAAGAAGGGCAACGAAGCTGGTGAAGGGTCTAGAGCACAAGTCTTATGAGGAGCGGCTGAGGGAACTGGGGTTGTTTAGTCTGGAGAAGAGGAGGCTGAGGGGAGACCTTATTGCTCTCTACAACTACCTGAAAGGAGGCTGTAGTGAGGTGGGAGTTGGTCTCTTCTGCCATGTAACAAGTGATAGGACAAGAGGAAATGGCCTCAAGTTGCACTGGGGAGGTTTAGGTTGGATATTAGGAAGAATTTCTTCACTGAAAGGGTTGTCAAGCATTGGAAGAGGCTGCCCAGGGAAGTGGTTGAGTCCCCATCCCTGGAGATATTTAAAAGATGTGTAGATGTGGTGCTCTAGGATCGTGGTTTAGTGGTGGAATTGTCATTGCTAGGTTAATGGCTGGACTCAGATGATCTTAGAGGTCTCTTCCAACCTAAACGATTCTATGATTTGGCAGGTGCTGCTCCATAGAAGAGGAACAGCTTCTGTTCATAGCTATATACTGAGGGACTGGAGTTGTAAAGTAAGAGAGGAGAAGCAGCAGGCTTTCATGTAGGATTTTAGGAAGAAGTTCCACATTTCACCAGCATCCCTTAAATGCCCTGGCTTTGCCATGCCGCTGCTCCTGAGTAATCCTGTTGAGTTCAGGTGTGTTCAAGTCAGTGGTAAACAGGATCCAAGCTATAGCTTGTTAGCTGTGAGTACAACATGTTTCTCATCATGAGACTGTGGATCTCATGGCTAGCTAAATGCTGTGCATGTGCTGATAAATTGCTGTCCTGTGTTATGAAACACTGGGTATCAGTTGAGGTAGGGTAGTTCTGTGCGTATCTATAAATGTTCTGATGAGATAATCATTAATCTGAACGTGATCTGTGAGAATGGGCAGTAGTATAAGCTAATAATACTAATTTTTTTCAGCATTTTTTAAAAGCTTCATGTTCCTATCACAGAATTATGAGAAAATACATGATGTGAGTTAAATGCAGTTTTGAGAACTATCAGGAAAGCTAGCAATGTAACTGTTTTTTTGTTTGTTTGTTTGTTTTTTACCTTCTCCTCCCTCAAAAGATGAAGTTATAACTTCACATGGTGCAATTGAACCAGACAAGGACAATGTCCGCCTAGAGCCATATTCTTTGCCACAAGGTTTTATGTGGGACACATTGGATCTTAGCAATGCTGAAGTTGTAAGTAAAAGAATTTTTATATGTATCTAAAATCATGGAATTTTATTCTGATTGCATGTGAATAAATCTTTGGATTTTTTTGTCTGTGTTTTCAGCTGAAGGAGTTATACACACTGTTAAATGAGAATTATGTAGAAGATGATGATAATATGTTTAGGTTTGATTATTCACCTGAATTTCTTCTGTGGTGAGTAGCAAGTTCCACATTCTGCTCTGGCTGGAGTGCAAAGAAGGGTGTTTTTATTACATCTTCTTAGGCAGTAATTTGTAATTATTTCTGTCATCAATTCTAGGGCGCTACGTCCTCCGGGCTGGTTACCCCAATGGCACTGTGGGGTTAGAGTGTCTTCAAACAAAAAACTGGTAGGATTCATAAGTGCCATCCCTGCAAATATTCGTATTTATGACAGGTAAAATGCACCATTACCTTTTATGTTAGTAAAAGAATAACACCATGAAACAAATCTTAAACTGGTATCCATTGCCATAGAGAACTTAAAAAGAGAGAAGGCAGCTCATTGACCATAAAGAGTCAGAAGAATCCTGTGTATGTAGCACAGCTTTTTTTTTTTTTCCCTCCCCCTCTTCCCACTCCTCCCCATTCTCCCCCCCCCCCCCCCCCAAAAGCTTGTGGACTCCTTACAATGAAAACCAGTAATACATATTTAAGGAATTTGCTTATTGATAGATGATACAGATAATGACATAGAATTTTCTGACCCTACTGAAAAGTATTTAAAGGATAGTCAGTCAGCGGGACTTCCTTGGCCAGGTCTTCATACACTGACAATCATACAGTACTATGATACCGCATAGCATGTGCTTGGATGCCATTATGCATCTTGAAGTAAGGCAATTGCTTAAGTCTTGATAGAGCTCTGAAAAAAGAGTGTTGCAAATATCTTAGACACAGCTTGCATATTGCACAATTTGCCATTGCAGTCGCAATCTCATAGATTAGTATTTGGTGCCGATGTACTTTGTCGCAGGCCGATTTATTTTTACCTCAGATTCTTCTGTCACAACATGGAAGACTACAGTTATGCAAATCAAAATATGCGATGTGCAACTCTAACTTTTCCACTATTTAATGTCCTTTTAGTGTGAAGAAAATGGTAGAAATCAATTTTCTGTGTGTCCATAAGAAACTGAGATCTAAACGGGTAGCACCTGTACTGATTCGGGAAATAACCAGAAGAGTAAACCTGGAAGGAATTTTTCAGGCTGTTTACACTGCTGGAGTGGTACTCCCCAAACCCGTGGCCACTTGCAGGTAACCTAGGTGATGTTCATAATAATATCAGTTCCTATAGCAGTCATTTTAAAGAACATTTTATGTAATTGGCTAGAAACAATAAAAGCATAAAATTCAAAGAAATTAAATGTTGTGACTAACCTGAAGGTCTGAATGTTTGTCAGGGTGGGTTTTTTTGGTTTCTTTCTTTTTTTTTTTTTTTTTTTTTTCCTCTCCTCTTCCCTCCCTCCCAGTGCCTTGGATAAAACAGCTTCTCAGACTAAAATCTAAATTTGGGGTTGTTTATCGTATCTTAAATAGACTAATAGATGTTTCTGTTGACCTTCTGGTGGAAGCCATGCTAGCAATGACAACATTGTATACCTGTGTTTTTCATGTGGCCTGTTTCCCTGCTGGGACACTTCCCTGTTGACCTGGTTGCTTGCCAAAGATGGCAGAGCATTTCTGGGAATTGTATGATTTGCTTTTTTGAAATGCTTTTGTCTTTCCTGGAGAAAGGACGACTTCATCGGCATTTGGTAAAGATGGGAAAACTGTCACGTGAGAAGAGTTGTATGTAATCAAATATAATTTTGTTTGCTTGGAATGGATTTTATTTCTACTGGGAAAAGTTTAGTTCCAGCGGTCTTAGTTCAGCTGTCTATCCTTCTGGAGGACAGGATACTTTTTGATTTTAAATTGGTTTTCCACCTATCAACACCAAAGATCCTGTAAGTCTCTGTAATGAAGGATGGGGAAAAAAAAAACCCATGGTGTGTTAGAGTAACTCGAGATGTTCTGTTGCACAATAATCTCCTAGGAAGAGGACATCTCCTTCAACAAACTACTTAGACATGAGCAGAGGGTCTTGTCTGTACAAGAAAATAAATGTTACCATGTGAGATTGTGAGGGCTGTAGCAAGTACTAAAATGTTTAGCCCTGTGATTACTCATTGTGTAATAAAAAGCATTTGCTTAGATTCAAAGTATGATGGTAGCAAGCCTGTTTAAAAGCTATTGCTTGGATATAGCTTTTCTTTATCTTTTGTTGGTCAAGCTTCTTACAGACATAGTACAGGCTTGCTTAGAAACAAATTTGGAGAGGAGAAGGAGCAATGTGAGAAAGCAGGGAAATGGATGCAAGTGAAGCTGATACTTAAAATACTATTTAATCTCAGTATTAATTTTATTTCCAGGTATTGGCATCGATCACTGAATCCCAGGAAATTGGTGGAGGTGAAATTTTCACATTTGAGTAGAAACATGACTCTACAAAGAACAATGAAGCTCTACAGACTTCCTGATGTAAGCAGTATGACTGCAGAGAATCCCCACAGTTATTGTGAGGCCCAAAATAACCTTCCATCTGTCTCTGACAGCACAGGCTTTTCTGTGGAAAGCCAGTGTGTGCAGGACATTAAAAAAAAAAAAATCTCGTTGATGAAAAAGACCTTAAGGGCTATACTAAACAGAAGAGACTATTGCTGGAAATGTAGATCTGTATATGGAGAAAATATAAATTTTGACTTAAAAGCCTTAAACAAAGAAAGAAAAAACCAGAAACTTTGACTTCATAAACATGTGGGATTGAGTCGAAGATACATAAAATTATTCTCGGTATGATATATCTGATAAAAGATTACTGGAACAGAAAATGAATAGTTCGGGTCTTAAAATTCTCAGAGAAGTCCATCAGAAAGTTGGCTGAGTACAGTGGGACTGTTGATTCCACTCTAATTCACAGCTTTTTGTGTTCTGTCAGAGAATGTTCTTCTGCAATGAGCAGGCTCAGCAAAAGCCACCTCAGTATGTTATGTACTGTTTCTTTGCATGGTCTAGCAAAAAAACCAAAGTAGTATTCTGGCATAGCTAGGTTAGTTAAAAATTTTTTTTTTCATGTTTGCAGCTAATAGTTAGGCTGGCAAAAAGCCTTAAGGATGCATTTCCATGCCAGGGCAAGTCACTGTACGTTGTCTGAGATGTACTATTAAAAAATCTCATTGCTGTAATTAATAGCCTATAGGAGCTTGTCTAAGTTTTACGACTGACAGCAGTTTCTTTGGTTGTAAAAGCTACCTTTCTATTTGGAGGGATTGCAGAATATCCTTTACCTGTACCATATCAGTAAACTTTTTTTTTATTTAAACAAACCCTCCCTTTAGGTTAAAAAAATACTTTTTCCCTCACTTGTACTTTGTAATGATTTATTTGACTTTGGAGAATTGTGTCTGTTGGTTATATTTAGCTTGATGCTGCAGGTTCTCTTACTACTTATATATTTGACTAATACTCTGAGCACTCCTCAGTATAAAGCACATGCCATGGCTTGATCTGAACTCCTGCTGCTGTCAGAGAGACTCGTTTCCTGCGCTGCCTGCATGCTACCTGTGCCTGCACACGCAGGTTCTCCCTTGCGTGCAGGGCAGCCGTTTTCAGAGCTTAAGAATTAATAACCAAATTAATTAGGCTTTAATTTTGGAGAGCTAAATATAGCTTCCATCAAATCTTGAAGACATTTTTAATAGTCTAAAAAAAATGCAGCAGACAATTACAAATACAGGTTTTGGTGGCAACTCTAGTACTCTTTCTCATGGAAACAATACAGGAGAGGAATAGTTTAAAGAATAAGAATCTTACAGTACAAAAAGTGTAACTACCGAGAATAATTAGACATAACAGCAGTTGTACCCTGATCATCTTCCTTTATCATAAAACCCAGATTTCAACAGAAAAATAAATTACGGAGAACAAAAAATACATCATATCTCATTCATAAAATATAGCTAAGGCAAACATACTGTACAGAGATGTGCAAATAGAAAATAGGTGCTTTGAAAATCAGCTTTTAAAACTAAAAGTGATGTAGGAGTCCATATGCCTCAGCTGTTTGTTTATTTTTAGATTGGACTTGGGAGCTTCTCCCATGGAAAATAAAGATTTAATCTTTGTGCTAATGTTTTCCCTTTAGGTCTTGTGCTTTGGGTTTTTTTAGAGTTTTTTTTTCCTAAGAAAGAGTTTAAGTGCTGTTGAGGATCTTTATCCTCAGTTTCAGGCCGTTACCATAAATGGTACTGTCACACAACTTTGTTCATTTGGGCCACATTATCCTATCCCTCAGCACCAAACACTGTTTCTTGCATTGTAACCTGTTTTCTTAGCATCCTTAGAATATCATTGCCACTGGGAGCTCATCTCCCTTTAAGAGGAATTAATCATTCCTAATCACTTGAACAGTCTGAATTAAAAAGGTTTTCAGAAATAATAAATACTGTAATTAATAAATACCACCCTCACTGAAGGCTGTGTTTGTGCATGTACCTATAGATATAAAAAATAAAGTGGTTTTTTTCTAAGCATTTAATCTCTTGAGCAAGGAGTTTTTGAAAGAGGTAATTTTGGCTGTGTTTAGAATAAGGATGGGAGCGTGTTGGTATGTCTTTTCCTTACCGATCAAGATCCTGAGCCAGGATACTCGCATGAATATATGCCCAGTGTAGCTTGATATGTGGTGCACAGAAACAAATTTTAGCCTGGTTCTGTACACTTTCCCTCACTTCTGGGGCTGCAAATAATAATTTACCAGTGGCCATTCTGAGCGTTGCTGGGGGATAAAGATGTTCCAGCCCAGCTGCTTTTCCTCCCATCCTGCTCCAGTGTATGGCTTTAGAAGAGGGACAAAGGCTTGGAGGGAGCTGAAATTAACCTTTTATATTGTAGTTCATGAGGAGGTTACGAATGAAATATGGCACAGGAAGCGTCATGTTGATGAGTCAGGTGAATACCCTTATGGATTCAGGGCATTTAAAAATCTAGACGATGTGCTGTTGTGGAGGAGAACCATAGTCCGGGGCTGCTCAGGAAGGCAGGAAGACTAAAATCTAATATTCAGGCCAGAGCTGTGGGAAAACATGCCTTGATTTTTCATCTGGCTGCTGACTCCCAGAGTACGTGAATAAACACCTCCCCCAGAATAATGCCTTTTGAGCAGAGCATGATCAGCTATACTAATTTCAGGCTTCCAGTAATCAAGTCTCTACCTGGCTGCTCTTGCAATTGACTTTGGTATGATTAATGTGATACGTGCCCAGGTATGTAGCTCAGACAGATGAAGCAGGATAAATGAGCTCTGAAGAGAACAAGCCTTAGCCTCCCTGAAAGGAAATATCCGGGAAAGCTAACAAAAGCTGGGGAGAAAACTTTAGTCACCTTTGCTTGTGTAAACATTAACGGCATAGTACTGGAAAGCAATTTTTTCCTCTTCTGGTGTTTAAAGTCAAATAACTTTATTTGTTAAAATGCTGTAGGTTTTTAATTTCAGGCAGGTGTAAGTTATGAGAAGCTTTCTTGTCAACAGAACAGCAGTTGAGCCTGTATAGAAAGTTGAGTTAGCAAGGGAGTTTGCAAGTGTTAAGAATAGATGGAATTTTTTTGTTAAATAATTTCTAATTAAACTTTATCAGCTGACTTTAGTTTATAGATTGACTGTAATTTTTATAAGTTTGAATCACAAGTGTTCTTGTCTTCAGATTAACTTCTGATATGCAAGTTGGTTTATGTTTTGTTTCTGTGTCTGGGCCCTAGGTAGTTCAGAAGAAGATAAGAAATAAAGACTGACCTAAAAAAAAAATAATAATACAAAATGCATGAAGTCTAGGCTGTTGGCAATGGTATCTCTTTCTCTGGAGAAATGAAGTTGTTTCAGTAATGAAATAAAAAGATTGAAGTGCCCCAGACTGTCTCAATAATTAGAAGAGAGGGAATTCTGATTGAAAGCCGTTTGTAAAATAGCATAATGAATTAGGTGGCTGGGGTAAAGTAGGCTAATAATGAATGCATAGCAAGTGGAGTGACTCTGCAACCTACTTTCAGCCTTTGCTGTGTATGCAGTTTTCCTTTCAACATCTTAACATTTATTTTTTCTTTTGTTACAATAAGGCCACAAAGACTTCAGGTTTGAGACCAATGGAACAAAAAGATACTAAAGCAGTACAAGAATTAATCAACACTTACTTGAAACAGTTTAATCTTGCTCCTGTGATGGATGAAGAAGAGGTAGCCCACTGGTTCCTGCCTCGGGATCATATTATTGACACTTATGTAGTAGAGGTAAAACATGACCTAACTGCTTCATGAATGTACATGTGAATGCCACTTACAAAAGTTCGTATCAGCATCAAGTTTTTGAAATGCAGACAGTATGAAAAATGTGTGCTATAGGTAGAATTTGATATCATGATTCCAAGGTTTGTTCTTTGTATTGCATTCTGTTAATGAGAAAGTGTTTGGTTGTGATAAACTGCAGTGCTCTTATAACAGGGTATTTTAAAGAAGAATTTTGAAATCTCAAAATATCACTATCTTGGAAATATTACAGCAGAGAACCTTACATATTTTAAAACCAGCCTTTCTACCTGCATTCCTCCGTTTTTTTTTCCATAGAGATATGACACGATAATAAGCAGTGGTCTTCAAATCTCCTTTTCTAGACAAAAGGAAAAGTGATACAATGACTGAGATAAGGATTTGGTTCGAATTCAGTATCATTCTCTCAGGTGTCTAAGTTTCTGCCATACACCAGTTCAAAATTCTTTGTTTTTAAAACCAATTTTAGGGACACCTGCTGGGGGAATTATGTTTTTTGATGGTCTGCTTCAGTAAAATATATTTTTCAGTAAAAGAGTGTTTGTGTATATATGTGTATGAATTTGTATATGCGTGTGTGTGCATATCTATACATGTATATGCATGAATATATGTAAAATAGAGAAGTAAAAGTTAACATCCCTTGGTGCTGTCATGAGTTGCTCTCAGCTAGGAGTTCAATTATCTTAAAAATTATAATCTTCGTCCACTAGCAGGATGGACACCGTCATCTGTTCCTATCACTTACTCTTCTCTCCCCACCCTACCACCCCCACCCTCCAACCTGTTGGTCACAACGCTTCTCACAAAATACGCAGTACAGGAATAGATTAGCATATGGATTGGAAATCTCCAAGGCATGGTTGGAATAGCTGTGATTAGAGCTAGTGGAGAAAGATACACTCTTCCCTCTGAGTCCATGCTAAATCAGTTGTAGACATCATATTTAAATAGTGTATTGCTTTGTTTAAAGTGATAAGGTTATTTGAAAACGACTAGCACTAACATCCTTAAACCTACCAGCTCCTCACAGAAGCTGCAGGTTGTGAAGCTCAGTGTTCCCACACTGTGGAGGAGTCTTAGCTGAATTTAGAAACCTGCTGCTGGAGATGAGAGGTCCTGTTCACCAGTTGTCATTGTCCAAGCTTAGCTTTCTACTTACTTTTTAGTGGCTCTAGCGCTCAATGGACTCTTCTATGGTCTAATTTAATTTATTGTCCCTCCTTCTTTCTCCACCCCTTCTTCTTCCCTGCCCCGCTCCCTGGGTTGGTTTTCGGCTTTGTTGGTGAGTTGAAGCCTACAGAAGAGTCCACAAGCACCAGGATCAGCATGAGTGTGCCATTGACAGTGCCATTTTAACTGGACAGCTCAGTCTTCACTTGCTTGTTTTACGCTGTCTCTTGAACTAGTTTTTCAATCTACAAAATGTAGGTTTGTTAGTGCTTAAAATCTTTTTAAGACCTGTGTGACCTGGAGAAGTTAGTGTCAGATTTTTAAGTCATCTTTGTAATGTGCAGAGCTAAAGCCTTAAAATACTCTGTATAATTCCTGAATTAATATTTTCACCATCCTTCCTGAATTTAGTGAGTGACTTAATAACTTTTCTGTTATTTGTTGTTAGTTTATCTCTACTACAGAATCTGTACCTGCTCTAAGACAATAGCTTTTTTTGCATGTGATGGCTTCAACTCTTACTTTTTACTGTAGAAGTACTATCAATTTAAGGATCCATGTGAGGTCCTTCATTGAGCTCAAAATAGTGGGCACCAATCATTCAAAAATAAAGCAAACAAGCAAGAACAAGCATTTGTGTGTCTCCTTTGCCTTATATTCTTTGAGATATCAGGAGACCCACTTGGAATAGGAGGGGTGAAGATCTGGGTAGTTCTTTTGTGCTCAGCATGTCAGTCATAACCCATGTAATAATTATGTCCCATTTCCTACTAATCTACACTCTTGAAGATGGTTAAACTCCATTAGGGTACGTGAAATATTAAGAAAGTTTATGTAGGATACTTTAGATTTCTGTATAAGTACCTTTTTTGATGACTACTGGTCTTATTAGAATTTCAGTGTGATTTAGCACTGTTGTCTAGCAAATGGATTGTGCTTGTTGATTAATAATCGCTACAGCTGATTTAGATATGCTTTGTATACCAGTATAGTATATTTTTTTTCTGGTTTTAGAAAGTTGAGAAAATTATTCCTCAATGTGAACATCAGATTTAAAAAATAATCTTTTAAAAATAAGTTCAATTGGAAAAAAAATTCTATACTTTTTGAGGAAGTGTGCTTTGTCAACTTTGTTTGTAGCAGGCTAAGCCTGGGAAACAAACTGAAATCCTTGGCAATTGGTTGTCAAAATGTTATTGGTGTAATAGACTAGAAAAATGTAAATGTTTGTTTCCTTTTCTGAAGTGACTATTTCAGGCTTCAGTCTTGCTTTGATGTATGGATACATCCTCGGCAAGAATTCAATTTCTTCAAATCTTAGCCAAGATTACCTGTTATACCATAATACTTACGGTGTGCAAAACTGTGCTGCATTTATTATTGACTTTCTGCAGAACTGCCATGTTAGCCTAACCAATAACTGAGCGGTTACTGCTTATTAATTGCCTTTTTTTTTTTGTAGGGCTCAAATGGTATTTTAACAGACTTCCTGAGTTTCTACACATTACCTTCAACAGTGATGCACCATCCTGTTCATAAAAGCCTCAAAGCTGCCTATTCCTTTTACAATATTCATACAGAGACCCCCCTCTTGGACTTAATGAATGATGCACTCATTATAGCTAAATTGGTAAGTTGTGGGTTTGGTTTTTTTTCCTGCTTCTTTCACAGAAGTATTCTTAGGAGTGGTGGCAAGGTAAGAACTGACAGCAATTTATCCATGCCATTGCATTCTGTTTTCATTTACTGTCTACAGCACAGAGTGCAGTTGATGAGACATATACAATACATATATTAAAATATAAAACACTATGTTTGTTTTTTCTTTTTACTTTGAGTGATGCTAGGGAATGACAAGTGCATGAAGATCAAGTGTTTGCAATAGCTTGAACTGTGTAAACATCCAAGAGCACATCAATGACCATGTTCACTAAGTACCAGAAGAATGGAAAGTATCACTAAAATAGTTTCCCTTGGAGATGAGTTAATAAGTTCTATTAAATACATTTTGTTTGTTTGTTTAAGCTATTTTTTATTTCTACAAAACGTAAAAGTTTATTTTTGCAAGCTTTCTCATTTTGTCTTGTTACTAATTGCTGCCTGTAAAGCTCTGTAGATGATGTCATGTAGCTTTTAAGCACACCTTCGTGCATGGAATTACGCTGATAGATGGTTTAGTTGAATGGAGGATAAGAGACTATAAATGAAGTTTTTAAACATAGAAATTGTAAGAGTTTAGTGCTGTCTGATGAAAAACTAATGCTCAGCTCTTAATCATCAGGGTTTCATGGGAGTGCAGCGCAAACACCAATGGCAGTGTAGTCTGTGGTACAGAGCAGTGCAGGTGATGCACATCCCAGCACTCTGAATAAATTCTGAGAGACCTGTTTAGCCCTGGCAATTTACAGCACTGCACAGGCTTCATCCAGTCCATGGCATCCATTCTAGCAACCATTCCCAACACGCTGCAGAGCATAGGCATGTTTTCTGCTCCTCATGCTTTGAAGCTTGCCCCTCCCTTCCAACTGAAGTGTTGCTGCCGCACTGCTTGTGGTATTACACCTACCAGATGAGTGCTCAGTGCAAGCAAATGTTAGCTGTGCTCCAGCCGACCATGGTCAGAGCCGTCTGCGCTGCATGTGGCACAGGGATTTCTGTGTTGATCTGTATGAAGCCAGTGATGGTCTGCAAAGGCTGCATCTGTTCAGACTTCAGGCTGCATGAAAGCAGCCACATAGTCTTCAACTTGTCTGTCTCAGCCATGTTTGTGCAGCATTGCAGCTGAGCTGCTATCTATGACATGAACTGCTTGCTGAGGTTTGTTGACCTATAAGCAGTATTGACTTGAATAACTATTTGGCAAGGAAAACTCCTGGATAGTTGTGGGGAATATAGAACCCCATTATTCAGGCTCCAGAGTAATACCAAAGGAAGTTCAGAGACAGACTTTGAAAGGTATGAAGATACAGGAAGCTGGCTAGTATAATTTTCAGAAGTGGCTAAAAATACTAGTACTACTTGCTTTTAAAAGTCAGAGTGGAGAAAGGAATAAACGTTGGTCTCCATTTGAAGTGTGGCATAGGGAGCTGAGTGGCTGGCCATTTCCTAGGCCATGGATGGAACGAGTGAGGACGCAGTTACGTGGTCTAACCACAAGGCTTTGCACCTTCCTCTGTCTACATTTGTTTCTGAATGTGACGTGTGAGTCTTTTCTTTTAAATGGATCATCATATAGTTAGAATACTGGGATTTAGGTGCCTGTGGATTTCCAAAGTACCTGCTGGGCCTGTCTGCATCATTAGATGCCTAGTTATGTTTGAAGATCTGGCACTTGGACTTTTAGATGAGGAGAGATGAGGCAAGAGAAATGATAAATGCACTCCTATTCACAGCTTTCTGTTTACAAATATGCTGGGTCTGGCTGGGATGGAGTTAACTTTCTTCCTAGCAGCCCATATGGTGCTGTGCTTTGTATTTGTGACTAAAACAGGCCTGAAAACACACCAGTGTTTTGGCTATTGCTGAACAGTGCTTGCGCAGCCTCAAGGCTTTTTCCCTCTTTCACCCCCAGCGAGTTGGCCGAGGGTGGGCAAGAGGGGTCACAGCCAGGACAGCTGACCCCAACTGACCGGAGGGATATTCCACACCATAGGATGATGTGCTCCACAATAAAGGCTGAAGGAAAGGAGGAGGAAGGGGGGATGCTCCTGGTTATGGCATTTATCTTCCCAAACCGCCCTTATGCACGCTGAGACCTTGCTTTCCAGGAAGTAGCTTGACATCTGCCTGCCGATGGGAAGCAGTCAATTAATTCCTCTTTTTGCTTTGTTTGTGCGTGCAGCTTTTGCTTTCTCTATTAAACTGTCATTATTTCAATTCACAAGTTGTCTTGCCTTCCTTGTATTTTCTTCCCATCCCGTGGAAGAGGAGCAAGTGAAAGGCTGGGGTGGGTGTTTGGCTCTTGGCTGGGGACACCCCACCTCAGTCCTTTCTGTACTTTTACTCCCAAAGAATGCATTTTGGAGGTACAAATTCAACTCCGCAAATTGCTTTCAGGGTTTGCATGTCAGTTTAATGTTGATTTTTATTTTCATATTATATTACGTAAAATTAGCTTAGAACTAAGTCTAGTAAAATCTTGGCAATTATAGGACAAAATGCCTGACCTCCAAAGCAAAACCCCAAATTTCGAGTTATGCACTTAGGTTCCATGTATTCTGCATGGAGAGAGTGGGATTTTGCAGCAGGATAATCCCCCCAAAACCCTGTGTATTTTATTGTTGAAGCTGACACTAAGTTTCTAGATCTAGAACAAGAGAGAGACTATAAACAGGGAAGAAGTTCACTTCTGAGTCTGCTCTAATCGTCTGGCAGAGCTGTGGAGCAAGTATCTTTGAACAGGAGCTTTTTAATACCTCTCAGAAGATATTAACCTGAACCTAATCTGCTAATGTTTAGATACTGAATTAAAACTACATCTGTAGACTTCATCATTTGTTTGAATTTTGAGTGCTTAACTGCAGAGCTCCTTTAGTGTGTCTGTACCTACAGTGTGTCACTATTCTCCCCCACATTCCTTCCTGCCTTCTGAGATTTCTGTTACTGTCTATTACTAACTTGGAATATTTCAAAATTTACTTCTTTAGATGCTAAGTGTCAAATCCTTGCCACCTTATTTGTCTTGTTTCTGTGTGTTTTTCACAGCACATTTAACTTAGCATAGCTTCATCTGTGCACAGAATGGTCTTTGTGTAAGGTGGCGGGGGACCTTACTAAACTCACTGTCTGTGCTTTGTGACTTTCTTTTAAATAGTTCTAAACTGACGGAGACCTTAAAATGTTCTTTTTCTTCAACTCCCTTTTTTCCTGATATGAGGTGCTTATCTAAAAGAAAAAAAAAATCTTGTTTTTATACTGAGTAAAGAATGTTCCTTACCATCTTCTTGTGCTTAAGTAACTGAGCATTATTGTTTTATAACTTATTTTTATCTTAGAGTAGAAAAAGTCCTGCTGGCGCACTGCCTTTGTGCTGTTAAGACTCCAGGATCATAGGTCAGACTCCCTTGCAGTTAATTGCAAGTAAATGGACTTTTCTATCCAGATCCCCAAGCAAATTCAGCTATTCATACATGATGATTGTCACTGCGATGGCTTAACTGACCTTGTTTTTATTTTGCTTGTTAAGAGTTCACAGTGAGTTGGGATTTGAGTATGTTTGTGTTGCCACACAAAACCCTGAGGCTAATGTGGCTATGTGGCTGTTCTGAGAGAAAAATGGCGCTTTGAGTGGTGAATTCGGGAGGCTGACGAAGAGAGGAGTTGGTAGAGGGTGCGTGGTAGGAGAGGGAGTGTAACATGTGAAAGATTGGAGTTCTAAAGACAATGGCATTTCAGAAAAGGACCAAATCACAAAAATATAATGTTTATTATTAACAGAATGATAAATGGCTGAAAAACACCATAAGCTGTATTTATGCAGCTTTAGCTGGAATAGGCCATGTGTGTCAAAACACTACGTGACTGTAAAAAATGCATATCTATAAGGATAAAATAATGGATAATGCTTTAGGGACTCTTCAGAACTTTACCCCTGAAAGCGGCTTTAAAATTCCTACCCTTTGGTAGATAATCTTCAAGCAAAGTTGTGCCTTATACTTCACTTTTTTTTTTTTTTTAACTGGGAAAATTTCTTTGTGTGTGTACCTAATTAAAAGGCAAGATTTATTCCCTTGTCTTTTTTTTCCACTTAATTAGCTCGGTCTCTTGGATATTGTATGCCACTGTGTAACGTATCATTTGTGCATAATTTGAAACTTTAAAAAGTAAAATTTAAAAAATGTTTTGCTATTGCCAGAAAGGATTTGATGTGTTCAATGCACTAGACTTAATGGAAAACAAAACATTCCTGGAAAAACTCAAGTTTGGGATTGGAGATGGAAATTTGCAGTATTATTTGTACAACTGGAGGTGTCCTGGCATGGAATCTGAAAAGGTAAGGGAGAAAAAAAGAGCTTCTGAATTCTGCTAGGTATAATGGTACATTAATTTACACTGGCCAAAATGGGCAGAAGTTTTAAAATAACTTTTTTAATTAGTCATATTTAAGATCCATAATTGAGGTGCAGAAAACTAACGATGTTTAGATTTATTGCCATACTTGAACTAAAATACTGTATTTTTCTTCTTCCTTTAGGTTGGTCTTGTATTACAATGAGGACACTTATGTTTATAGAACTCTGAGGTCATCATTTGAGTTAATTTGATCTCCATAACTCTTGGAATGGTATTGTTCAAGAGGAGTAAAAGCACAACGTCAGTGATACTGAAATAGTCCATTAAACCTGAACAATGATGGCATCCATATGTGACCAAATTTATGCATTTTCAGATAAATCGAAGGTCCATGAAACTCTTTTATTGTCCATGAAAAGAATAAAAGCACATTCATTTAAGTTTCAAAGCTTAGCTTGCACCTTGATGAGAAGAAGGTATTTTTTTTCCACTCTGTAGAAAAGACTGTTTTGTACAAACTGAACTTCAGTGGTGGATTAGGGTACAAAAATATTTGCTATTATGTGGATGAACTGCTGCATTTCTATTTATTAAGTGGTGGTGTATGTTTGTCAGTGTAACAGAATGAAGGATACAAACTTGAGTATCTTTGCTTATTTACTTCACGTGGATATCATCATTTGGGGGAAAATCATGAAGTACGATACGTTTGTAGCTCTATGAAAGTCCTGGATGTTTTTGTAACTGGAGCAGTATGACAGTGTACTGGTTTAACCAGTGCATTTGTTTCTCCATAAGCAACGCTGCCAAATCAATAAAAATACAGATTTGTACTTTGATCTTCAATAGATCAGTGGATTGATTTAACAGTATCGCACTGTTCAGTGCAGGTGTTATCTATGTTGCCGGAATGATAATACATTACTGTACTTAATTTACAGTTGTGGCACAAAACCTTAGTTTTTCCTCAGTAGAATAACATCAGCCTGTGTGTAAAACTAAGAATTTTAGTAGTGCTATCAGGATATTTATAGTTTGAATGTTTTCAACGCTTCTGCGAAATTGCACATATTCCTTTGTCTACTTTGATTTCCTATGAAGTCTGTAATTCTAATGAAAAGTATCTTGTGTAAATACGTATTCATAAATTGTTCCTGGTAGTGTTTTTATCCTGACTTTGGAACAAGAAGTTTTGCTATATATGTGGCTGGTAAGCAGAAGAGAAATGCTCTACCCGCAGTCCTTGGAAGTCTGTGTACTGCGCTTCCCAAATTGTAGGAGGGCTGATGTTTGTTGTTGGGGGAGCTGTTTGAATTCCCTCATGAATGCTCGGCAACCAGAGCAGCTTCTGAAGCACTTTATATGCATTCCAGCGTAGCGTCGTAGCTAGATATGATAGCAGTTCTTTCAGCTCACGGATGCTGCAGTAACGTGAGCACCGAGAAAATTTGCAGTAAGAAACTGTTCTAGCTGAAAGTGCCAAATTGTGGTAGTGAAGCCTCTGTGCTGTGAGCATCTTTTGAATGTGACTTGAATATCTCATGAAATGCAAATGTCTAAACTTTCCTTTTAAACATGCCTGTAATTCTGACAGCAGATTTTGCTGAAAGTTGCATTCTGTACCTGAAAACATCAATTTAGATGAAGATAAATTTGTCTGTTCTTCATAACTGCTAGCCCTACCCACCTCCTTATAGCAGCGCGGTTTTTCTTTCTTCCCGTTCCTTTTCCAGTGTGTGAATGGTTTGTGGTTTGGTTTCTTTTTCTTGTTAAATTGTGGTGAGAGGATTCTGCCCCAGAGACAGTGATAAATACTTTCCCTGCTTGCGTTGTGAGTAAAGCATTCGACCTCCTTCAAACAAAGGAAGGGGTTGAACGTGGTTTGTCTGACCCTTGGCTATGCACCAGCTTGGGACCTCATGAATTCAGAAGGGTTTCAAAGGAGATCTTTCAGACATCTAATGGTGCAGTTGGGCTTTAGAACGCCAGCCACTGCGATACCTGTCTGCTAGTAGCATCCGTTAAGGGATGGTGCAGAGGGAGCTTTGACTCCCTGTATGAGGTCTGAGCAGAATTAACTGCCTGAAAATATAATTGATGGTAGTGATACCTGAGGTAACAAGAAGGATTTAATCTCAACTCCATCCAAGACTTACATTCTTAACTTGCAAAAGGCAGGAAGGTGCCTTCCTGGCTGGGCATTCACATTGGAGCCTGCTGGGATGAGGAGGTTCACCAAGGGACTCGGTACCTTCTGCTTCAGCTCTAAAGGCAGAGCCTCGGCAGTCCTTGCCAAGCTGCTGCCTAACTTGAGGACAGCAGGGCATAGCTCTGTCCTTGCTAAGAAGCGATCATGGCCCAACTCTCCCTAATCCGGATGGGTGGTCTTGAATGCTAGGTGAATGGTACACTCATGTTCTCTGACTTCCCTCCCCTCAAAAAAAAAAAAAAAAGTAGAAGAAATGGTAGGCAGGCATTTTCTTTTCTCCTCTCTTCTCTGAAATCAGAAGGCAAATCCTCCCCAGTACTATTGTTTGGAAAAATGTTGAGGCCATGATGGGACCAAATATGTCCAGGTAGAAGACAGACGTGAACGTGGATTTCCTGCAGCCTGGCTCTTTGCCCTGATCTTGGGGTGATTGCACATGAGTGAAGGAGCGTGGCCACTCTTGTGCTGTCTTCTGGGAAAACAGTGCCTTTTGCTTCTGAATCTGAGGGGTAAACATCTCTGTCTTGTTTTCTGGCTCACGCTGCATGTTAACTGAGGGGAAGGACGGCAGAGTCGTGCTCCTGTAGCAGCTGTGCAGCGCTGTAGCTGAGAGAGAAGACTTCCAGGGCCAGAGCGTGTGAGGGTAGCAGGCATCTGAGCCCTAAGCGTTGGGGCAGTTCCTGGAGTCCCGTTCATGAACCTGTGTGTGTTACCGAAGAGCTGTGTAATCCAGCATGGTCTCTTCTGTCCCTGTGGAGTGCTCAAACCTTTTGGCTAGCCATGCTCTTCACCTCAAGTGCTTTGCTGAAGTATTACAGCACCAAGAGAATGTGAATCTTGAAGGTGTCCCCGGCTGCACCCATGCAACAGGACAGTTGCTCAGGAGGTGGAAATTGTGGCAACTCACTCTCGCTTCCTAAGCAGGTACTTAACTAAAGTGTATTATCGATGGTGGTGCCCCTGCCAGCAGCTCAACAGGGGAGGCTCTTCTGTTGTTGTTTCCAGAGTTGAACCTGCCTGTGCATTAAGCTTGCTACGAACAGCTGCCAGGTAAGACTCCTCAAAACCTAGTAGACGGTTTAACAAAGATTGGCAAACTTAAGGCTCACTCTGCCACCTTTCCCACCAGTCTTTTGAAACATCTTCTATAATTTCTTTCCTAGAGTAACTTTTGATCTGCAGAGGGGACACAAACCCCTGAAGAGAGCTACAGACCTGGGCAGGCAGCAAAGTGCTTGAAAGATGATTGCTGTGCTTACGTTCTTTACCAAAGCTAATCCTCATGCTCTGTTTAAAGATTTAAATGTTACAGTTAGCCAGCATGAGAATTAAATACACCAGTTCTAGCATGCCTTCAAAATTTTATGCATCCAAAAAGCCAAAGTATATGACGTGTGAAGGACTATGAAGCAAGGCAAAAAACTTTCCCTCCTTGCCACCCTCAGCCAGGGAGGGGAAAAATCTTAGCATTAAATGTCTTTGTTTTGTTTAAATTTCAGGGAGCATCATGACTACAGAATCACTGCTACTGCCTCCCTTCATAGTTAGTATGAACTACCCTCACTTTTAAATAGATCCAAAACACAGATCAGCTAGCTGATGGCACTAAAAGTCTGGATTAGCAAATCTCTGAAAACTACAACATTAAATTCCATCCTTAAGGAACAACAGAGTAACTCAGTTACGGTATTTGTATGGGGTTTGGCTGAGATGGAGTTAATTTTCCCCGTAGCAGCCCTCATAGTGCTGGGCTTTGCATTGGTAGCTAGAAAGGTGTTGGTAACACACGGGTGTCTTGGCTACTGCTGAGCAGTGCTGGCGCAGCATCAAGGCTGTCTCTCCAAGGTTTCCTTCCCCTCACCAGTAGGCTGGGGGTGGGCAAGATCTTGGGAGGGGGCAGAGCCAGGACAGCTGACCCAAACTGACCAAAGGGATACTCTACACCATATGATGTCTGCTCAGCAATAAAAGCTAAGAGAAAGGAGGAGGAGGGGGACAGCAGTTGTTTATGTTGTTTGTCTTCTGGAGCAACTGCTCTGTGTATTGAAGCCCTGCTTCCCAGGAGGTGACTGGACATCGCCTGGTAATGGGAAGTAGAGAATAAAATCTTTGTTTTCCTTTTGCTTCTGTGCACGGCCTTTGCTTTTGCTTTTATTAAACTGCCTTTAGTTTGACCCACGAGGTTGGTTTTTTCTGTCTCATTTTCTCCTGCCCCATCCTGCTGAGGAGGGCAGTGACAGAGCGCCTTGGTGGCACCTGGCATCCAGCCAGGGTCAACCCACCACAGTATTTTACGCTTTCTTCTACAGTACCATACTGACTTTTGCTTAAAATATAGAGCGCCAAGTAAATTCCTAGGCCATTGGTTTTGGTTGTCCGAACAACTCTTTGCTGCAGCACTATTTGTATCAGGAATAGTGTGGCCAGCAGGACCAGGGAGGTGATCGTCCCCCTGTACTCGACACTGGTGAGGCCACACCTCGAGTACTGTGTTCAGTTTTGGGCCCCTCACTACAAGAAGGACATCGAGGTGCTGGAGCGTGTCCGAAGAAGGGCAACGAAGCTGGTGAAGGGTCTAGAGCACAAGTCTTATGAGGAGTGGCTGAGGGAGCTGGGGTTGTTTAGCCTGGAGAAGAGGAGGCTGAGGGGAGACCTTATTGCTCTCTACAACTACCTGAACGGAGGCTGGAGCGAGGTGGGGGTCGGTCTCTTCTCCCAAGTATCAAGCGATAGGACGAGAGGAAATGGCCTCAAGCTGCACCAGGGGAGGTTTAGGTTGGACATTAGGAAAAATTTTTTCGCTGAAAGGGTAGTCAGGCACTGAAAGAGGCTGCCCAGGGAAGTGGTTGAGTCCCCATCCCTGGAGGTATTTAAAAGACGTGTAGATGTGGTGCTTAGGGACATGGTTTAGTGGTGGACTTGGCAGTGCTAGGTTATCAGTTGGAGTTGATATTAAGGGTCTTTTCCAACCTAAATGATTCTATGATTCTATTCCCTTTCCTTCCTACAACACAACTGTCTCATTAGGAAACTGGTTGTAGTCCCCAGTAAAACTAAAGGAAACTCAAAAGTTATGTCGTATGTTTTCAGTCTTGTAGTGGTTATAGCTGTCATCTAATTTACATACAATGGTACGTGGCTTATCTCAGCTTCCCAGGAAATAATTTTATCACTCCATTTAGAAGTCAAATTGAGTTCAGGTTAGTTTGCATTTTCTCATGGGATATGTGTGTTAACAGTTTGCATACGGAAGTCTTTTCTTCAAAATGCAGCAGTAGTAATTTGGTTTTGTTCTATATTTGAAAATAAAAGATTTTCCTTCAGCATATCGAACACAGGTATTAGATGGAACCGAAGTCTGCATACATTCTTGACAAAAACAAGTTTATTGCTCAGCAGAGCAAACTATGGAAGTTCAAAAGGGAAGTCTGCCAGTGCTGTTACAGCTGTTTAGTTGAAACAAGGATTGAACCAGCTTTAAAAGAGTTGTACCGGCATGGACCTTTGTTTAAATAAACTTTCACTTTTGGTATTGATTTGTTTGAATAATTATACTTAACTCAAATCCATCTTGCTTGAAGCATGTTCATCTGTATAAAAACACAAAGTTTGTTTAATGCTTTGCATTAATTCCAAAGATGTACTCTTTATGTCTTAAATTACTTCAGCCTATTCATTACTGATTTTAACTCTGTGATCTCCTGCTGCAAATGAAATATTTACCCCCCAGGTAAAAGACAGGCACAAGTGTGAGCAATATTCTTTATTAAAGCAGGAAGTACATCAACTGAGTGCAACATCAAGTTCACCTTGTATTCAAGTGCTTTACACTGTAAAGCCTCACAAAATACTTCAGTTAGAGCTGTACTCCATACCGCATTAAAAAAATCAGTTTAAAATGAAGAACCAAACTAAAAACAGTTATGCTGAAAGAGCTTTTTTCTTTTTGCGAGGTGGTTTCTTTATCTTATTGGGATTTGGAACAAGTTTCTTGATTTTCAAAGGCTGCAAAATTACATTTGAAAGATCGAGCTGATTGCTTTCTGTACGCTTCCGCTTCTGCCTTGTGAGCTCATCCCCCAGCGCCTCTGCAAGCTGCTCGGGTTCCTGATTTTCTGAAGAATCTGTATGTGCATAGGCCACGGATTCTTCAGTTCTGTACTGAAACCATGGCACTTCCAAAGCTGGTATCTTTGGAATTATTGCTTCTATTGCTTCGGTAAATTTATCTGACTGCTTTTTAAAGCCTAGTGCTAAAATGGATGTTAAGCCAAGAAGTGGTGCAACTGTTTCACTGAGACGGGGAACCTGGCCTGCTGGTGTGGCTCGACTTGCGCTCAGCTGAATGAGGTGCGATGTGATCATGGCAGGTTTTGCAGACTTGCACACCAGCAAGAGAAGAAGTTCATCTTTTTCCAATGCTTTTGTAACTTCATTAACTCCAATAGCAAGCTGTCTTCTGATACTTATGTCAGTCCATCCTGGTTTTTGTCGATGGCCTTCTGTTTCCTCTTCTTTAGGGAGTTCCTTGGTGCTAGCATCACACTTTCCTTCCATTTGTTTTTTTGTAAGGGAACGTTTTTTCTTTCTTGGAGTCTCAATCTTTTTAAGTCCAATATGTTTAATCCTTTCTTCTAAGGTCTGCAGTATAAAATGCATATCTTCTCCTTCTATGGTTTTCCACTGAAAAACAAAGGGGTTATCTAGAGATGTTTTTACAGTGATTTTCTTTGCTTTACGAAGCGTTGCGGTCCCTTGCTGCACTACAGCCATCCTGAGGCTCTTTTGTGTTTTGCCACCCTAACTGTAAACGGAAGAAAGAGGTAAACATTAGTTCAAATAGTGTACTGTTTGCTGTGGACATCATTATCAGAAGCTTCTCTTGGGAATGCAGAAGAGAAACATCACATCTCAAAGTGATACTGGCAATTATCACCCTCCTCACATTAGCTCAGTGCTAATCCTTAACAAATCTTCCACAAGGCACATGCTGTGCTGCCTTTTTTTTTTTTAATAAATAAAAAAATGCAGCAGACTTGACAGCAAGGCAACACCAGTGACAAGAGACCCTTCCGAAGCTGAAGGAAAGCAGCTGGAGGTATTACAGATTAAAAAACAACAAAAACACAAAACAAAACAGAAAGACAAGTTGAAGCACCAATTTTCACTGTTGCACAGCTGCACTGTAGCATTATTATGGAAAAAAACCCAAAACAAACAGAATCACAACATGAAACAAGCTCCAAGTTCCTGAATTTATTTAGGATTTTTAAAACTTTAATTTGCCTTTTTATTCTTTAATCCATGTCTTGTGTTTGTCTGCATTTAGAAGGTATGATAGAAATCTGCAGACTCTTAATTTATGCTTTCAGTGAAGGAAGGCAATCCTCTACAGGCCTCCAGAAAGTTCAGAAGGGGTCTTTTACTCTTGTGTCACCTAGACCATGCCTTTAGGGATGAGAAAAATGAAACAGGAGCAAAGAAAGTGTAATTGTTCTAGCTCTGATTGATCCAGTCCAGAGTAACAGTGCAGACATGAAAGCAGGCCTGATGACAGGCCCTGGTAACTCAGTAAGCCCCCATACTCCTGCTTGGGTTACTATTCATCATCTCCTTGCTAAACTAGTTATATCTTCATTGCTGCACAGCCAAGCTTACAGAATAAGCACAGTTCAGGTTTCAAATCGGGAGAAATATGACATGACTCTCTCCTAGGTTTCGTAGTTACCCAAGTAGGCCTATGGATAGCATTTATGTACATCTCTTGAGTGGCAGCCTTTAGATATTCACAAGATACCATTTTGCTATTCATATCAGTTCTCTGTGTACTGGTAGTAAGCTACCCCGATATAAAATTAAAAAAAGGACAAATGCCATCTTCACTGAAATTTCCCCAACAGTAGGTACTGCCATAAAGCAACATCTATCTGGAAGGATTTTCCCTCAGTTAAACCCTTGTCTGGAAGCCAGCAGGGGAAATGCATCAAATGGGGTTCGATCAGTGCAATGCGAACTGTGAAGCTGTTATCCACAACGAGAGTCGAAAACACAGAAGCAGTTTTCAGAGAACAGTAAAACTGCATTAAGTATTTCAAAATACAACAAAGCACCGCGTCCCTCGCTCAGAAGAGCCTACGAAATGCCCTGCAGGGCCACCCAGGCGATGGTCCATCCAGCCCAGGCGTCTGCCTCCAGCACTGGGAACTGGAGAAACTGTCCGGGGAGGGCAGGGCCGCCGTTCCCCTCTGCTCCCGAGCTCCCGGAATGGCTGCATCAGGGATGGAAGATCTGCCGACTTGGTTTATTAGTCCTTCATGGAGCTATCGTCCATGCAGTTGTCTAGTCCCCTTTGCTTCCCATCACAGTGGCAACAACCAAAAAGTGGAAACAACTAAAGAATGGAAATGACCACTAGCAATCTTACACGTGCCTGAGTTAGAAATGGAAGCTTATGATAGGTTTAAAAAAAAAAAAAAAAAAAGAGCTCTGGGTTATCGTTTTTAAAAGCTTTTAATTAGGGATGCTCTGATGACCTTTTACAGGGGGTATCACGCAAAGTCAGCAACAGACTCGTATATGAGAAAGGAGCAAAACACAAGAGATTTCACCGTTGAAAGATTACATTTTTCTTTTCAAAACGGGCGCTACTGAGGAACACAAGCATGGAGGAATAGGAAATACAGCAACGAGACAAAAAAAGAAAGGCGAGGCCCCTGCACCTCGCACCGCTGTCCCGGCCCCTCGCTGCCCGCCGAAGGGAGGAGCGGGGAGCAGCGCCCACGCTGGCCGCCGCCAGAGGCCCCTCCCCAGCCGCCTCCCCGCCAGGCCGCGGCGTGAGCGCCTTCAGCCTTCAGCCAGCCCCCGGCACGGCAACGCGGACTGAAACACGGCCCAGCAGAGCGCCCACCCCGCCCGCGGCCCCGCCACCTCACCGCCTGGCCCCCCGCAGCCGCCTCCCCGGGGCCGCCGCGCCACTACCCGCCCGCGGAGCAGCTGCAGGCCGGGCCGGGCCCAGACTGCCGCCGCCGCGGGAGCGGGCCGGCCTCCCCCGCCCGACCGCCGGGCCGCAACAGGGCCCGGGCCGCAACCGCCCCGCTCCCGCCGGCGGCGAGCGAGCCCTACCTCCGCCGCGGCCCGCGCCAGCCGCCGCGCTTCCCGGGCGCACGCCGCCGGCCGCAGCACGTCGGCGCCCAGCGCGGCCCCGCTCCGCCCCGCGGCCCGCCTCTGCGCCGCCGCGGCGGGCTCTCCCCGCCGCCGCCCCCCTCCGGCCGCCCTCAGCCGCCGCCGCCCGGGCCGTGTCCGGAGCGGGCTGAGGCGGAGCGGCGCGGGAGCGGCCCGGCGGCAGGCGGCGATGGCGGGGAGCGCGTAGCTCGGCCGGCCGGGCCGAGAAGCGCCCGGCTGGTCACGGGCGGCGGGTGCAGCGCGGAGCCGCCCGCACCCGAGCCCCGGCTGGGGTGGCGCGGCCGGGCGGCGTGGCGGGGCGGGCCGGGCTCCCCGGGAGGCCGCCCGCCGCCGGCCCCGGGGCTGCGGCCAGGCCGTCGGGAGAAGCAGCGCCTTGCCGTCCGATGAAAGGCAGCGTTAAAACGCTGGTGCCAGAAGCCTGCGCTTGGCGGGTCCCGCCGCGGGTCCAGCACTGGCGTTTCCTCGTTTTGAACGCTACCATAAATTGCTTTGTAGGTGATAGTACATCTGCTTTGTTGTACGTCATCTAATGAAGTCATGGCCAAGTCACGTCAGCAGGTGCTTCACAGGGACTTTACAGCAATAGGGGCATCTCTCACTGCCGTTTAACATGCGGTGTATTGTGCGCGTACGTCGTATTCTGTAACTAACAATAAGGTGACAGGTAAGAGCTGGTTACGTTCAGCGTTGCCCACAATCTGCCGTGAGCCATTAACAAATCTTTACAAACACATTGGGTTTCTATATTCATTCACCTTAGTGCACAACGTGGTTGCGCGCAGCCTCTTGTACCTGAAAGAGCAGAGTGTCGTCGCTTCCTGGCGCTGGAGACGAGAGTTGATGGAGTCGCTTTCAAATTTTTTTTAATCTCCTTTTGTTTTCTTGTTAAGTCCCAGATTTATGGAAGTTCGTGGATTTAAAAAATGCTGAAGCATATAGCATTGTAATTAAACCATGCTTGAGGAATGCTGAATATAAATGTATAGAGGTGTGAATATAAATAATTTATGAATTGATACAATAGATAAGCAGGGATGGATTTTTTTTCCTTTAATGGTTGCTGTTGTAGGCTAGTTTATCAGTTCATTTAATATTCTTTTTTTAATTCTGTATTTAGTAGAGCAAAGGAAAATACAGCATTCTCAAGGTATTTTGTGTGTGTAACTGCTCCTGTGTGGTATTCCTGGGATGACCCACATGGAGTTGCAGCTGGTGGGTGCGAGATCCCAGGCAGGGCTGGGCACAGGCACGGGCATGAGCAGGGGCTGCGGCAGAGGGAACAGTTGCAGTAACTGGGCTGGTTGTGGTTCAAATCACTCAAGAAATTCCTTTTTCAAACAAATGGCTTGGAAGTCTTGCTGTATCTCTGCTCTCAGGCTGGTGGCCTAATCCTCAGGGGTATGGAAACAAGCTCAGGCTTTCTGAAGAAACTAGTGGGGGCTTAATGCCCTCGCTGCCCTTCCCCCATCATTTGTAGCCGCTCAGTTGTCTCCGCAGGTCCCAAGAAGCACAGTGGGAGCGAGCCCCCGTGTCCTGCCCTGGCGTGGCCTTGCTGCGGCAAGCGAGCTGAGGTCACTTGTACCCAGCCCAACACCCTCCGTGGAGCGCGGCCCCCGCCGCCGCGCTCGTGCTGCAGGAGCTGAGAGGCAGAAGCGCCGCGTCCCTGCCGGAGAAGGGAGCGAGGCCGTTCCCTGGGCATCCTCGCAGCATCATGACTCTCCAGGTCAGCAATTCTGCATTTGGTGAGACAGGGATGCAAGGAGAGGAGAGGGAGGGATGCACTGTCCGTCTGTGCAGTGCCTTGTCAGAGACAGTGGTATTTCTTTAGCATAAGGATTATTACTGCAAAATCAAGGTTACCTTGTGGCGTGGGAAATTTGCCTAAGCCTTTGGAGGTTAAATAATGCATTACTTCTTGCAAGTGGAGGGTGAGAGACATGCTACTTACCTTGAACTATTCATAGGTCATGTAATTTTTTGGAGCTTTACCTGTTTAGAGCATGCGTGAATTATTTTTCTTCATGTGTGCATCTGAGTTTGCTAGGACTGGATTATGCATTGAAAGGTAGGTACATATTTATTTTTTTAGGATCTAGCTAGTTACTTGGAGCTATAAAAGGTGGTGGGAAACTTCTGACACTGAAGCAGTGGTATATGTGCCTTTGGGAAGTGTGAATAATTTTTAAGGGGGTTGTGCATATTTTTTTAGGGTGTGTGCATCTTTGGAGTGGTACATTTTGATGGGCTTGTGTTTTGGTAGGAAAGCTTCTACATTCTACCTTTTGGCTACAGAAAGCTTCCTTCTACCTTCTCTCTGACTATAGATTTAAATAGTTCTTGAGGAAATTATCTGCATTGCTGGCTTTTAGCCTCCTACCTTTGTAGCAAACTATGCATTCTTCCCTTGTCTTGCCCAGGCCTGATGGATTAGGCTGTTTTTCTTCATTAGGCTTTCTATTATCCCTTTCACTTCAGAATTTGCAAGCCCTTTTATCCTGGTCTCAATATAATGTCTGTCTCAGCTTGGTTAGTGTGCGTGTTTTGCAAAGAGTGAGCAACATAATGCTCTGACCTAGATGCAGGGAGTGTATTGCCAGTAGCTCAGCAATTTTCTTGTGAGCTGCAATTATGTCGAATGGTACAGAGGTTTCATTGTGGCATTTTACAGCTAAGACGAAGAATCCTGTTTCTTCAGTGGGTCAGAATTGCCAAATCCCAAACGTTAACACCGCCTTTGTTTAGTTAGTGATCACTAAAATTAGAGTTTGTTTTATTCTGCCTTGAATTCACTCTAGAAAATAAATTTATTATCTTGATGTTTAAGCAATGAGCCATAAATCACTATTAGAAAGAGCTGAGTGCAGTATGATATGCCATTGCTGTATACAGTTACACTTTCACACAAAAATCAGTGGTTAAAATATTACGGTATCCTACACATCCTGCATTAGACGTTATAGAGGTTTTCTATCCACTGTCTCTGTGGTTGACAGCTACCATCCATATCCTTAAAATTCATTGTATCAAGCTGTATGGGAATGAGAACAAAATAAATAAAACAATGTTTTCATCAGGGAGGCTGTAAAACATTTATAAGTTTTGCAAACTGGTAAAATATTCTGCTGTAAATGAAGAATTCATTCAAGCTTTTTTCTTTGCAAAAAGAGTGTCACAATAGCGTGATAATTTGTGCGTTTATCTTTAATGCATCTGTGTATGTTTATGTCTGTATATTTACTTATGCCTTTAACTTGAGGAGTTGAAGGGAATTGTATCAGCACATGATTAAAACGAAATTATATTTTTATAGGCTGCTCCTAAGCATGTTGTGTAAGCAAGCAAATCGTAAGTAACAGTCTGTGTACAATGATTGGCTAGAGGGAGATGAAGAAAGAAGTGTTTAGTATTTAAATTTCATTTTTGCATATTTCTTGCTGCACAAGATATGGATTTGCATATTTTTAAAACAGTATCTTGTGATATTGGCCTGTAGATCTAAATAGAATAAAAGTATATGAAGATAAGAAGCTTATTTACTTAAGGGTTTCCTTCCTTTATTTTTTTGAGTTCTCTTTTGTCTGTACAAGTCTAACAAAGCTTCTGGTTCATTCTTATTGTGAAGTTTAGATCAGAAAACAATTCAAGGCATGTGGAAGATTTCCACTGACTTGAATAGTCCTTGTACATCAATGCTGGCACAGGCCCACATGCTGTAGTGGCCACAGTATAAAGATAAAACTTATTTAATCAATTGTGGCAACTCAGTTATGTTTTATTATTGATACCGCTTCATAATCTTACTTTTAACAGAACATGAATGCTGGTTTTGTTTGTACGTGTATGGATAATATCGAGAGATGTAGGAGTGAGGGATAGGTATAGTCAAGTATGTCACATCTACTGGTGTTTGAATTAAGAATGAAATATTTATTTTAATAAAATTTTACCTATAAAATAAAACTTAAGGGTGGTGGCCCATCACATTTATTTTCATAAGCAAACGTACATCCCTTTTATATATCTGTACCAACAGTGTGAATACAAATGCTTTGGTTTTAGACGTGTCAAAGATGTACAGTTCCAGTTTCTTTTGGACACTATTTTTAATTCAGTACTAAGCTAGTTGCATTGCTGATTTTGATTCCCCTCATTGAGCACATCTCCACAATAAATGCTGTATATCTATTAAAAGTATTTTTGTTAGTGCATGTGCGGACATGTGTTTCTGCATAATTAGACTACAGTTCTGGTACCTGAGTGCAAAACTCCTTCGTATTCTAATGCAGCAGTGTCTGAAACCTTGCGCAGCAGCATGGCATGTCTGGAGGGACGCTGGGGTAAGGCAGGGTGTAAATTCAGAGCATCTGAGTTCCTCCACAGTAGGCGCCCATGTCCTTGCTCCTGCCCTGAGGGAGGCACAAAGTGGACCGGGCCTATCTTCGTGGATGCATGAGCTACCTATCTGTCAAGGTGTATAGTGAGGTAAAAAGTCCTGCAAACAGTCTCACAAGCAGTGTGAGTTCAGACTCCGGTTTATCTTATAGCGACGTGTCCGTCCACCCCCATGCTCCCAGGCCGAAGGCACCCATGCTATGCCTAAGGCACAGGGCAGCGCACTCATGCCCCAGAGCCCTGAATCCTCTCCCCGCGCTGTTGGCGACTTGCTGGCCTCAGGGCGTGTGCATTCACCTTTCTGGTTTTGCTTCTAAAAGGAAGGATAGTGATATTTACTTACTTTCTATGGCCCTTGGCAATTTTTGGTGAAAAATTGAGTTTAACATCTGAACTTGCTGAAGCATTTCAGGTGGTCATAGGAAATTTGGTACAGTTACCCTACAGAAGGAGAACAAGAGAAAATACCGCATGAGAAAAATGAAGATTGCAAGGCTTTCATGAAAGCGAATATTACTGTTACAAATATTATGAATTCCTCATAGTGAGGACTTTATGTTGCTTACAAGAAGCACACATGAACTATGGACTGTGATTAATTACTAAAGCACTGGTTTTTTTCTTTTATGGCCAAAGATGCTTCTCTTTTGAGCATCTAGGATAAGCCAAGGATTGAATGATGCATGATTCAAAATGGTTTTGTTTGCGCCTAAGCTAGAAGCTATCAAAGCTATCATTTCTGGAGAAAGAACTGATTTCTCTAATCAAATTTGAGATTATTGTTTTCTTGTTTTATGGATTTTTCTTCTATGACATCAAGAACAAGCAGATGTGGAGAACAGACAGTTTTCGCATTATCCTACCAACTGATCCTAAGGAAAATACTGTTACAACTTGGGCTGTAAACTTTATGAAGTCCAATGAAATTCTAATGCCATAGCTTACAGAGTAATTAGGAGGAGTTTCTTTGTACTGGTCTTTACTTAATTGCTGTTCAACACATTCAATAATTAAAGAAGAAATTAAATTATCTGAAATACCTGTCTGTAGCCACAGCTATTGCAACCATGGCAGTCCAGCTGTGGCTACAAAGATTTTGCAGCAGGGGTTCCTTGGGGATCAGACTGTACTACTGTGTGCATCATGAAAACTTGGCCAGCTGACAAGAGATTTCTAAAGGTTTATCATTTACTGATTTGACCTGAAATATAAAGATTTTCATTCTTGTATAGTTACGTTCATAAAATGTTTCTATATTTATTTCCTTTTAACATCTGCAATTTAAAGGGGTTTTAGAAGAACAAAAATTAATGGACTTGCACTTTGTGGCAAATATTAAAACTGTGTCTCCTGACCTATACATTGAGATACTTCACCACCAGCAAAACCATCCATTCATGAATATACGTATCTGACGTTCTTATTTATAAGTACTGAATCTACATCAATATTAATGTCACTATTGCTAGTTTAAAACATTACATCAAACTGAAATTATTTTGTTTAGCTAAATTGCCAGAAATACTTGTTTTTCAGGCCTGTCAGAAGATATAACTCCTGCTCCGCAGAGCTTATTACTTTAAGATAATGTCAAAATGTTTGTTTCATGGCAGTGGGGGGATACACCTTTGCTTTCAGACTACGAAATGCCACCCTATACAGGTTAGAAAAGGCCTCTCAACATGAGCATAACTTTACAAAAAGGTCACTAGATACTGTGAAGGCTGAGGACTCTATGCATGCTATTGCATACCTCCTAACCCTCCTGCAGTCCTGAAAAGTGTTTGCTGTTAAGTGTCGTGTCCTCTTCTTGAGTTTCTTCCCTGTGGTAGGCGTCCCTCCCATTAATAAGCAACAGATGATCAGAGGTAAGGTACAGTTACGGAAGGAACAGAGGAAATCCTTAGGCTTAGTTAGTTGGTAACAACTAGATGCTTTAATGATGCTTGAAGTGGCTTTGGGGGAAACTTTTGCTTTTATTATTATTTAATTTAAATCATTAAGCTGCTAATATGACAACTTGTTAAATGGGACCCTCCTCCATAGACTTTCCAAGATTTATTTACTTATACCAGTGTGACTATTTGTAGGGTACCACCTGTGGAATTTGTACTTTGTCAAGCTTCTAAGGGGAACATTGGGCAACTATTACTGTCTGTATCATTAAAGTATTTGGGAGCCCTACTCAAGAGCACTCGGGTTCTGCAAACGGAGAGGAGAAAGGTGGTATTGACTCCGAGAGCTTGCAGCCGTCAGAAAAGCTGAATTTGACTGCGGTGCAGAGAACAGGTTCTGCTCATACAGTATGTATGTAATTTGTGCAGTAGTTGTGTATTACTGCAACTTCTGCCTGAAAGTTCAAGGACTTATTATCATGTAGACCACTTTTTTTTTTTTTTCAAACTCAGTTTAGCTGCAACTCGCAGTGAAGATTTTAGTTTATGTTCAAAACAGAACTAAACAAGCCCCTCAAATATTACGTAAACTCTTTGATTAATTGGGACAGAAGAGACTTTATGAAATGTTTAATAATTTACTCCTTCAACTGAGGTGAGAAAGCTTGCACTCCAGTTTTCTAGCCTTTCAGGAAAGCAAATAATCAGGTTTCATGTTTCTGACATTAAATATGTAGAAGAAAATATTTATGTTTTCTTTATGCAGAACAAAGTAGCAAAAGAGCTTTTGTTGTCCATATAATCTGTTTTTAATTCTGATCCAAGCTGACTAAATCCAGTTACTTCAATTAAAATAGTTTTCCTGATTAGTTTAATTCCTGCTAGAATGCAGATTTTTTTTTTAAATAAACAACAGAGTACATGGAAATAAAAAAAGAAATGTTGAGAAGAGATGCTGTAAGGCGATTTCAACATTATTGATTCAGCTTTTATATGTACTCTGGAGCACGTGACTTTGGTTTCTGTAAATTACGTATAATACATTCTGCGCGTTCTGGTTTTTAATTCTAGAAAAATCCTATATTTGTCTTGCAGCACTCCCAAATATTTGGTTGGTTAAAAAAAAAAAAAAATTAAAAAATCCACAGCATTTAGTTGTTCTTAAAAGAAATCAGACACAAAAAATTGGACTTAAAGCTTCATGTTTTTCTATAATTCCGTGGTACAGTTGCATTTTATTGAGAATTATTTTTGTTAAAACAGGAACAAACTGCATAAGCATAGTTACATGTTTTCAGTCTATAAAGTTTTTAATTTAATGTAGCAAACACTACACATCAAGGTTATCCCGCCAGATCTCCAGCCGACCCGGGCTTTCTACCCCCAGCAGTGGGCGTGTCATGATATAAGGGTCGGAGACAAGGGAGGGTCGACCCTTCACTCTTTCCGTACAGCACGTGATCTTCCGGTCGCCAGCCCTTATCTCTACTACAATTTAAGAATATAATTTGGAAGTCATTTGATTTAGAATTCAGTGCGGTAACTCTGCCAAATCATATACTTCATTGAACGACCAAGTTTCAGAGCTTTAAGCAGACGAATGGCACTTGGAATCTGGCTGTGAGAATTTAAATACAGAAATAACCTTTCTCTCTGTTTAAATACCAAATGCTATTATGAACCCAGCTCTCATGCATAGTTGCTTATTTCTATCACCTGGTCCGCTCAGCACAGTTGCTTGCCAAAGAGAAAGGCATCAGTTAAGGAGACAAATGTGGATTACAATTTCTTATTTAAAAAAAAAAAAAAAAAAAAAATCTTTCCTGTAACTAGAGAAAGGAAAATGTGGTCTAAGGAAGCACAGTACAGACTGCTGAGGTAATGCCAGCGTCTCAGTTATTTAAACAGAGCCACAGCGCTCATGCCGAAACCATTGTTGAATACGTCACTGCTTTTAGCACAAAGTTGTAGGCTGGTTTTCTACATATTTAATATATGTTGTAATAGCACATCTCGCAGGATATATCGTGCTTCTGCAAATGCAGATCCAACTCTAAAGTTGAAGGTGGTCCTGGCAGTAGCGGTGCTCATCAGCGTGAGGTACATCTGTGCCAGCTGTTGGTCACCTACTGCCCTGGCAGGAGAGATGTGGAAGTGAAGGGGGAATTGGGCAGTCCCCCCCAGAGGGTATTCGAGCTCTGCCGCTCAAGTCAACACCATGCAGTCAGGGACAAAAGGAGTCAGAGATTACTGCTGGGCTCTGAAGTTCAATGAACACCTTCATACCCCCAGTGTGACTGTAAAAGACATATACACTATATTCATGTAAGCAGCCTATGCAATGAATATATCTGTAGATACCCTGATACTAGACAGTCTGTAATGGTTCCAAGTGTTTAGATGTAAAACTGTTGGAAAAGAGAGGTTTACTTATTTTAGCAGTGCTGACCTTATCAGCTAAGTAGGCCTGGTTCCCTTTCTAATAGCTTATGCTTTTATTAAGCTGCTTTCATAGGAAAATGCCTAGACTTACCACTAAACCCAAGTAATTGAGAATATCTAATGATACTACTGTGAGTGCTATACTTAATTGTGTCAGCACACCCCTTGAGAGGGAAACTAACACTTTCTTTTCTTTCATCAGGCTGACTTTGATGGTGCTGCGGAAGATGTAAAAAAATTAAAAACAAGACCAACTGATGAAGAACTGAAGGAACTATATGGATTCTACAAACAGGCTACTGTTGGAGATATTAATATTGGTATTCCTATATATACTTCACATTTACTGCCATATCTTGATGAAATCAAGCTAATGTTATGTAAACCTGCATGATAACCAGAGGTATGCATTTATTTTGGCAGAATGTCCAGGAATGTTAGATTTGAAAGGCAAAGCCAAATGGGAAGCATGGAACCTGAAGAAAGGTGTTACACCAATTAAATTTACATTATGTAGTCATGTTTATAGGATGACAAGTGTGGAAAGATAATGACTCTTACTTTCCTTTGCAGGTTTATCCAAGGAGGACGCCATGAATGCCTATATCTCTAAAGCAAAAGCAATGGTAGAAAAATACGGGATCTAGAATAATCAAAATAATTCCCACTAATAACTAACGCTTCATTAGCTACTGAACTAACTCTGTTGAGAAAAAGCACTACTAACTCCTTATTGTGTATTCTGACAGTAAAATCTTTTAAGCATAAGCTGTTTGACTGTAAAGGGTATTTACATACATACTCTATATTTAGATTGTATCTTATTCTAAATAAATTTGAATCTAATAAATTAAACTTTCTGTAAGAATTGTAGATTTTTGTGGGTATTAAATGATATTCAGCATTTTTACAGGAGCACGCAAACAGAGAAGCTCTAAAAGTAAAATAACATGCTGTCATTTTTTGCAAATGAGGTTATGGAATGAAGTGAAGGGTTTGCGCACATGCAAGATGAGAAGAACGAAAAGATGAAAACTTTAAGACCCAAAGCCAATGTTTATTTTCAAAAAATCAGAGAAACTCCCCCTTTTAAAGGATTACAATAAAGATCTGGAGGAACAGAACAACTCTTAAGCATAACCGCATGCAACAGTACAGAAGGAATGACTTCTTATGAAGTGCTGTGGACTAATCTTACACCTTCTGCCATTAGAACAGAGGGAAATACTCACAGACCAGCATTTTCTATACATCTTGTTATGTGTTTTATCAAGAAAATTTCATTAGCAGGTTCCAGCAGATAAAAGTGACATCCAGGAAGCTTGTACAAGAAAACATCTCCACTTGTTAGATCGTGCCAGGCTAAAAAAAGGTATTTAAAGTGTCAGAGAAATGCCAACTATTGTGGTCATTTTACATAACTACATAACTACATAATTACTTTAAATCCTGTATCAACTATTTTGGGTCATACATTGAGACTGCTCTGTTGATTTGTTTCATTTAAGAAGGAGATAAAAGACTCCAGAAAACTCTTCATTAACTGATTCTATACAACAGGAGAATGTGTAAGTATAAGAGGAAAACCATTTAAGCAAAATACCTTCTAAATAGTATGGTTTATCTTCAGACCCGTTAAAGGAGGTAACATCACAAGAGAAGGGGGTACTGCCTTCTGGCTTCTCAAAACTGTGAACATAAAAAGTAGTAATAAAACTTTCCATAAGATACCTCTATTTGGGGTTTGCTTCCACATACAAAATAGCTTTTTCTTTCTCCTCCAAAACGTAACAAACTTCAGGAATTAGATTATGCAGAACATCAGAAGAAGGAATTACTGTACCTGTAAGATGCTTAGCTCCTTACCCTACTGCAATTAGGTCTAAAATTTTAAACAAAGAATGACGCAATAGTCAGGGAAAAAAAGAGCTTCGACCTGCAATAAAAATTCTCACCTACAATAAATTATTATGTTGTGTGCTTATATTCAAGTTCTAATGTTTCAGGGCCTTATCAGCGTCAGGTTCGTATGGCTAAAATGGGTCCCACATCCCAGAGTATCCTTGTCTTTGCAAGGGTAAAACACCTTAACCACTCAGCTGTGTGAGCTGCTGTGTAACATCCAGTGGGGACAGCAGTTAGGACAGAAGTGGCCAGTTGCTCTCCAGATGTGTAGAACACAGGGATTCTTTGCTTCTGGTTAGGCTTGGGGGCATTGGATCAGGAGGCCCAATGCAGTGATCCTGAAGCATGATCCATTGAGTTATTAGCCTCAGAAAACAATAAAAGATGCAAGAATATTCCTTTTAGTGGCTACTAACTTTGGATCCTAAGTAGAACTGTAATTCTACCGTGACCTGTTCCTGACAGTAATAACAGTAGTGGTTGCTACAGTAAGCTGTGTTTTCATCTAGGGCTTAAATCTAGAATATAAATGGAAGAGCACACAAAGGAGAAAACTATGTTTACTGTTTCATGTTCTTTTTATAACAGAAATGAGAACAAATTACAGGGAAAGAAAAAAAGAAAACCTGAAATGATCAGACAGAATTAAAACCGTAAAATACAAATATAAATGTAATACAACATTGTAGAACTTACGAAAATGTCTGAAGAACTCTTAGGTCTTCTCTAAGAGCAACTAGCAGATGTTTCCTACACTTTTCATTTTGCAGATGCTCAGAATAAGTTCCTCCAAGAAGTTCTATACATCTAACAATGTCTTCATCTTGTACATCATACATGTTTATGGATTTCATGGGAAGCAATGCTTTAGACTGTCAGGACCAGACAAAACAGATCAGGTCTTGCATATAATATACTTTAAAAAAAATACTTTCATTAAGAGTTGGCTTGGTAAAAAAGTACAAGGATTATCTGTCTCCAAAATACAATGGCTTATTAGTCTAACAGCCACAGAGGATACTTCTTGGAAAGGGTTAGTAGACTGTGTTTGCTGAAAATACAGATTATGAGTGAGCCAAGTACCCGCAAGGTCTGAAACTTCCACAGACAAATAACCATTAATTTAATCTTGTTCAAAGTTTGACTCTCACTATTGAAATACAACTAATAAAATAATTTATTTAAGGAAAAGAAAAGCCCAGCAGTGGACAGAAATCCAACTAATGTAGGACTGATGAGACCAACAGATTATGGAAATTCACAGGAACAATAATTGCTTCCATGAAGTACTAGCTCGTACTCAGGATTGCTAAGAAGCCCCAAAAACAGAAGAAGGGAAATAGAAAATGTTGACTGAGGACAGGAGGACTGGGAAAAAGCCGCTTCACTGTTGTTTCCCTGAGAAAGACTAGCAGAACCACCAGGACCTCAGAAGGAACTGAGGACAAAGCCAACAAAGAATGACAAGGGAAAGAAAGAGACAAAGGTACTGGGGGCTGGGGCAGGAGGTTTATGAAAGACTAGGTTAAGACAGTTATTTCACACGTTACAGAGTAGGGAGTTGCACTTTACATTTTGTTTTGATTACTTTTTAGTATTAAACCAAAGGCCATAGTAAACAATACAGTACTCAGAAAAGGTAGCATTAGTTCAAGGTGACTGTTCTCCCTAGGCTAAGGTTAGCAGCAGTGAATAGTCTGTAACATGAAATTCTCTGTCCGCCTCGGAATTAATTTCCTCTAAGAAAACAGAACATTTTTCTGCATGCATTCAGAAGCAATGCTCATTTTGTATTAAAGCCACTCTGCATACCATACTGTCAAATGTTACTTTTGCTCTTGGTAGCTAACATACGGTTTTGTTTCGTACTATTAATGATTCTGTAACTTACGACTGGGGCATGTGCCCCTGATGTAAAAAGATGGATCGGCTCTAGTCCATACTTTTCTTTCAAGTGTAGCGCAACAGCAAAACTAACGTAAGATCCAAAACTGCAGCAAAAAGAGAAATTAAAGCAAAGTAAGCAAACACATATGTAAAAACTGGAAAATTTAAATGTAATTTGAATTTCAGTGCTAACTGGCTATCTTGAACAGTTACTGAAACCATGTATGACATGTAAATTATAGTGATATTAGCTAATCGACATGAAGTATATTCCTATACAATCTAGTGTTACCAATCAGACCTTTTTTTAATCTCTCTTTCTTTTAGCGGTCTCCTTAATTTGCAGTAAGAACAGTTATTTTGAATACTTGCGACTAAGTGATCTTCAAAATCGCTGTGTATTATGGATGGTTCACCGCCTGCATTCATATAGAGCAAGCACCGATACAAATATTAACAGTAAACACAACTATAATTTATCAGTGGGGAAGAAAAAAAAAAAGAAACACAACACTGCCATTTTTAGAAGACATGGTGCCTGAAGTAATAAACGAATAACCAGGGTCTTTGAGATCAATGGCATGTTTTAGGATGACTTGACAAAAGACCTTTGCAGAAGTGTATTTTCCTAATGTTTTTGCAAATAAAGGCAAGTAATTGTCTACTCCTGGAGTTCAAAGATAAAGCTCCTTCACCGGGGTATCTAAAAATGTATATATTTTTACCTGTGACCAAAAAATGCAAATGGTTTTTCTTGCAATTTTTTTAACAAAGCACTTGTAACTTCATTAATGACATCTGCCATGTCTTTCGCAAAAGGCTCGTTAGCACGACATTCTCTTCCAGGAAGCCTTATAGAGCACACTGCAGAAGAGGTGGAGGAAGGGAGGGAAAAGAATTATAGTTATTTCAAATGGAAACACTAAATTAATTTTAACTACATTTTTTAATCTATTCTGCAGAACATATAATTATTTACATGAATCCTTCTTACAGTTGATACAGTGTATTTGCTATTGCTCTTACTGTCTTTTAATCCTGTGAGGGATGAGGTTTCCAGCCCTTCCTTTACTCATAAATGTTGCTTCTCCAATTGATCGGATTGATAAATGCCTTGGCTCAGAAATCCCACAAGGTCCTGATCTCAGCTGAGTTTTCAAAGCAACTTTATTACTATACTATTAGTATTAGTAACAACCACAAATTCATTAATTTCAATAATAGCAAGTTTGAGGGTTGCGTAAAGTACATCTTTTCAAGGGCAGCATTAGAAAGTTAAACTATATTAGAATCGTACGGTCTCTGTTTTCTTCTTTGCAGGCTCTTCAGCACTGCATGTAGTAAAATGCAGAATCATAGTATAAACTGATGGCAATTTATATTTATGGCAATTTATATTTATATGGAAGGACGTATTACATGCTTTTATTATATTCCTTTCAAAATTGGGGATTTTCCTCTGACTGTTTAGAGGAAGTAAGGAATGAATAGATCAGAAAAAAATGTTGGTTTTCTAAAATCTCCTCGACATCACGCATACTGCCAAACTCATATGGAAGTAATGGGTCAGACGCAAAGTATTTTAGAAGAGTTAGAATAAACCACTACCTAATACCATAGATAGCAGTACAGAAAAGTTTGCATGTTCTATACTTCCTTTCTGCACAAAACATCTCTGAAAGAGCATGCTGCACCCTGATTTTATTCATCTGTGTCAGCAGTTGCTCCTAGGCCATCTCCTTAGCAACTTTGTTGGAAGTAGTTCCAGTGGACAAAAGCTTCCCCCTCCCCCCCCCTTTTTTTTTTTTTTTTAAATTTCAAGGAAAATTTGATGTGACTTGTGCAACTGTTTACAGGAAGCATACAAGCATTTTGAGGACTGGTACAATTGCAATGGCAATGCTCTCTATAAGTGCTAAATTTTTTTTTTTTTTTCTTTGTGGAAGGTCTGGAAAATGGCCTTGTTTCCTCTTCAAATAGTTCAGCAATGGATCTTCTTAGGGCTGATATAGCCCGATAGCAATGAGAATTACTTCGCACTGTAACTAAACGTCATTTCACTGTTATAAATCCATAGTTTAAACTTCAGTTTTGGTACAAGGAGTTCAAAACCATGCAAATACTCTGGATAATGGCAATTCATTCTGTGCAGTCTCTCAACATTAAAAATAGCTCTCGTATCTTCTCTGTTAACCTTGTGATGCCTTTTTTTAACATATTAACAATATGCCAGTGTATTGCTGTTTCTGAATCATACCAATAGTTTCTGAGACAGTCAAGCATACTATAGTCTTGTGAAATTTAGCTCTGAAGATACAACTTTTTAACCTAGTCAAATATAATTTGATCCAAGGTGGTACAGAAACTTAGTACACTCAGCACCCTCATGGAAATGCTAATTTGTAATGGAATACCTTTCTGGATAAGACCCACTGGAAAAAGATTGCAGTGCTCTCAAGAACATTATATTCCATTCAAAAAATTTGGCTACTGTGTATTTCAGACTTGCTTAACTTCTGCTTTAACTACGCAAATGACTCACCTTCAACTGAGCTGTTGAAGAGTTTGCCCCATACAGCAAATTCAGAAGTTCCACCTGCAGCCCACGAAAAGCAAATCAGCCTACAGAGAGCATTTGGCTTTTTGTACCAACAAACAACCACCTTCTCCATTCCTAAAAAAACCCAAGAAAACAACACATCATTCTAGAAGACAACTCTTCAGGTATAGCAAAATCAGAGTGAATTAAGTCTAATTTGAAACAGCGGGCTGCAATATTTTCTGTCATCAGAACTGCTTGTGCTACAAAAACAACATGTTAGATATGAGATAGTCTTCATGCAACAGTGGAAACCAGTTTGGCTTCTATAAATGGTGATGGAATAGTATTGGGCAACACCCTTGGTTAATATTTTCTCCTATTTGAGTCATTGACCACAAGAACATAACAAGCAGCAAAATAAATTGATATGGGATTTCAGGATGATCGTTTAAAAACACAGGCTTTTAGAACATACACAAAAATATAAGATCCATCTAAAAACCTAGAAAACGTAAGGACTACCTACTTTAATATTCCCTCTACTGCAGTGGTACAATGGATGTCTAGGGATGCAGTTTCTTTATATAAAGGAAACATCTATGAACTTCTCTTTCATGTATTTATCCAGTCTCCCCTTAAATTCCTATGAACAGTGAGCATCTACGACATCCTCTTGCAATGAGTTGCACAGCTCTCCTATCTGTTGCATAAAGACTGATCTCTTATTTTTAATCCAACTCCTACAACTTGATGGCCACAGGGTAGTACAGTAAAGAAAGTGAATGGTGCATCTCTCAGGATTTGCCACTGAGCATTTCTGAGATCTTCTCTCGTATTCTTTCTGTCCTCAGTCAGCTCTTTCCTGAATGAAAAGGCCTGGTTGGCCTAGGTATCCCTCATATGGCAGTGCTTCCATACTCATGACTATCATTGCTGCCCGTCTCTGGACTTTTTCTAATTTTGTTATATCCTTTTTGAGATGGTGGAGTAACCAGAGCCACATTCAGCTTTATCACAGCAGCTTTAGTATTTTTGTTCACTGACAGAAGTAACAGCTGAAGCAAGATTTATAACTACTCCTTCCTTCTTGCTGAGAAGGAAAAATAGCATCGAAGATGCCAGCCGCATTTGTCTCTAGCATCAGATACTGTCTTTACTATCTGAAGAAGAAAGCAACTCTCAACTATTTTTATTCTTCTTTCCCTATTTTCTTGTCCTTCTTGCTGATTAGATCTGTGGACATAAGCACTGAGGTGACATCCTACGACCTATAGCGTATCAGGCTGTGTTCTGTCAAAAGAACCTGGGAACACCATGTGCAATAGAAATACCTGGTAAAGGTAAATGAATTAGAAGCGATAGTGATACAGAATTTTAAAAAATGTTTTTTGGAACCATTAGAATAAACTCACATGTTCTTGTTAAAAAGATTGAGAAAATAGTAATTAGGAGATAGTAAGCAGCAAAATTCCATTTCTAAAGTGCTGAAAATTGTTACAGGTATTATTTCTTGGTGTGAATATAGCTCGGTGTATGCCAGCGCTGATTCATCATAAAATACACCTATATGCCTACATGCAGTCTTTTTTACCTGCACAAAAAGTCTGAGAAAAGCAACCAGATCAAAATAAGCAGCAATTCATACCTATTTTAAAGCTATGTAATGCAAGCAAGACAGAAGAAAAGCTACCCAAACGTTGCTGTGGCTAAAACCTTCTGGATTTTCATGTATATTTAAAGTAGAAAGTTTGTCAACATTTGTTAAGAATCAGTTCAAAGAAACTATAAGAACAGCAAGCCAAACAAAATTGTATCAAAAATCAATGGGCAGATGATGTGAGCTTAAAAATAGCTGAAGGATAGTGGAACCAGTGCTGCAGAAGACATAACTCCTCTGATTGATAGATTCATTTAGCATCAGTACCATTAGTCCCATTTACAGTCACTTCTTCCACAAAAAGACACAAAACCTCAAACATTTCTGCAGCTGGTGTTTTAACTTAACAGTCAAGTAAGAAAAGCAAAATCTCTTCTCAAACTGATTCCAAAGGCGATACAAAAATTTCGAGCATGATAAAGTACATTTAGTCAAAGTCCTTCAACTATTTAAAGATACATTACCAGTCACTGAGAATCTTTCACACTTTCTACCCATACAGACTTATTCCATCAGCATCCAGCTTACTTTAGATGCAAATACCTTAATGAAGTCCACCAGTGCTGGGAAATGACAGCCTGAGGGTGCACCCACTTCTCAGCGCTGCACAGCAAGAAGCAGCAATCAGAATTTGTATGTATCAGCAGATACAAGAGCAAAGCCAGGCTTGCAGGAGAGGAGGGGATGTCCACCCAGGTGCAACAGCCACCTGCTTTAAGTCTGTGCTTAAGGGGAGGAGCCCACGCCCTGGATAAAAGGCAGGGACTGAGGCACACAGCATCCCAAAAAGGAGAGGGAAGCATCATGTATTAGGTGTCACACACAGCATTTGGCAGCAATATAAGGAAGGCGCACCACATCAAGCCCAGCGATTTAAAAAGCAGAGGTTAATATGCCCATGACAGTACAGAAGTTGCAGCAGTTTTAATACACAGAGGCCCGCAACCTCACTGAAGAAAAAGTCTGCATAAAGTAACCAAGAAAAGCCAGCCTTTTTTAAGAACTATATTCAAAAGTACAGTGCTCACACCTCTGCGAGACAGTTTTGCAGGGGTCTGAAAATGTTAACATAGAAGACCATCACCTGATTTGAATAAAACACTGCATTTGGTTAGTAGGCCAGTTATAATTTCTACAACCTGGAAGACATTGCAGTGCATGAACAACATGCTGTGATTACATACAATGATTTTATATTATCTCTTATGTTGTGTTCCTGGGGACCAGATGCTGTCAGCAACCTAAAAACACCAGTATATTTTGTAAGTGCATTTGTAGTACTAGGAATATTGGTGCCTTTTTTTTTTTTTTTTAGTGTTACTCTACCAAAAATATCAGTAATGGTAAATAAAGTAAAAGTATTCAAAAGCAGTGACCAAAACTAAGTAACCTGAGTGCCAAAATGGGTTCTGATGCTTAAATTGAGACACATAAGCTGGACTACTTTGTAGTTTTCACATTATTCTTCATTCTTCCACATTTCTCTTCGACATTTCTAGGAAACTGAAAAATCTGTGGTATTAAGAGGAAAGCCTGCCTGTTGACCTAGCCAGTCAGTAAGCACTGCTCCTTTCCCAAACGAGGTCTGCAGTCTTCTGCTCACTTCTGATTTCTGCTTTCCCGGGGAAGCCTATATCAGCGCTTCTGACTGCAGCAGTTTCTGTGGGAACTGAAGGCTCGTCCCGGGCCCTGCAGCTGCCACTTCCAAATGGCAGCAAAAGTGCAAACTGTTGCTAAGGCTTCTTTCACAGTACTTTTATGTTGTAATTATTATGAAGTAAGATGAGGCACACCTATGTTTCGAAGGTGCACAATTTAAAGCCACTTATACTGGCTAGGCCTGACTGGTAAGGTTATGCCTAATACTGCTTCTTCATATGATATATCTGCTATCAGAGGTATTTGATTATAAGGCACAATTTATAATGAAGCACCTAATATGTTTTATTTATTTCTACCTCAAATTGTACCAACTGTAAAATGACACCCAATGTTAATGTTATGAAAGCCAGCTATTATAAACATCAGGCCCGCTAACAATGTTCCTTAAAGTAATAAAATACTACTGGAAACAAATATTTCCTAACTAAGGCTGAAAATAAAATAAGTTAAGAATAAGTTTTTGAAAGTATAGCATTAATCAAATAGCATGATATTTCCTTAAAAATAATGAAATTATAAATTGTATGTGTTGGTTGTTTTTGTTTGCCTTCTAAATTTCTTCTCGGTATGAAAGGACTAGAAATTTAATGATTTTCATATGAAAAATTAATATTTTCACAAATTAAGTAGTTCCAGGAGATGCCACTCTCAACCGAAATTATGTTTGCCATTTCTAGGGCTGAAGGTAGGAGAGGGCTTTACGTATAACTGTCCTGGTTTCAGCTGGGATAGAGTTAATTTTCTTCTTAGTAGCTGGTATAGTGCTGTGTTTTGGGTTTAGGATGAGAATAATGTTGATACACTGATGTTTTGGTTCTTGCTCAGTTGTGCTAAGCTGTTGCTAAATAGTTGCTAAGCAGTGCTTACACTGGTCAAGGACTTTTCAGCTTCCCATGCTCTGCCGGGTGCACGGGGCAGGGCTGGGAGGGGACACAACCAGGGGGGCTGACGCAGACTGGCCAAAGGGCTATGCCATACCACATGACATCATGCTCAGTATGTAAGTGAGGGAAAAAGAAGGAAGGAGGGAACATTCGGAGTGATGGCGTTTGTCTTCCCAAGTAACTGTTACACGTGATGGAGCCCTGCTTTCCTGGGGATGGCTGAACGCCTGCCTGCCGATGGGAAGTAGGGAATGAACTCCTTGTTTTGCTTTGTTTGCATGCGCAGCTTTTGCTTTACCTCTTTAACTGTTCTATTTTACTTTACTTCAATTAATAAACTGTTCTTATCTCAACGCACGAGTTTTCTCCCTGTCCTGGTTTCAGCTGGGATAGAGTTAGTTTTCTTCTTAGTAGCTGGTAGAGCGCTGTGTTTTGGATTTAGGATGAGAATAATGTTGGTAACGCACTGATGTTTTGGTTCTTGCTGAGCAGAGTTTACACTAGTCAAGGACTTTTCAGCTTCTTGTGCTCTGCCAGGTGCACAAGAAGCTGGGAGGGAGGATAGCTAGGACAGCTGACCCAGACTGGCCAAAGGGCTATTCCATACCATATGACGTCATGCTCAGTATATAAGCTGGGGGAAGAAGGAGGAAGGGGGGGACGTTCGACGTGATGGCGTTTGTCTTCCCAAGTAACCGTTACGCGTGATGGAGCCCTGCTTTCCTGAGGATGGCTGAACACCTGCCTGCCCATGGGAAGTAGTGAATGAATTCCTTGCTTTGCTTTGCTTGCGCGCGCGGCTTTTGCTTTACCTATGAAACTGTCTTTATCTCAACCCATGAGTTTACTCACTTTTACTCTTCCGATTCTCTCCCCCATCCCACCGCGGGGGAGTGAGCGAGCGGTTGTGTGGTGCTTAGTTGCTGGCTGGGGTTAAACCACGACAGTCCTTTTTGGCGCCCAACGTGGGGCTCGAAGGGTTCGAGATAACGACAGATTTAATTGGAATGTGCTAGATGGAAGTTATAGCAGGTATTGCTGTTTAGGTATTAATCGGCAGGCTTCTGTACTTGCCATGGGGCTTGCTTGCCTTACTGTATATTAGAGTCTAGTGCTCGTTAGTGGCTGCTTTTTGCTTTTGCTGCTTGCTGAACTGCTTATCATCTTACTCTGCTGTGCCTGGGAACATTTTGATAACAACAATAGCCATGCGCCTGGGCTGGCAGATGGCCAGGGCATCGCTGCTGTTTCTGTGCTGCTGTACTGGACAGGCTGGAACTCCAGTGTGAACTCAAGTCAAAGGGACTGTGACCTATGGATGAGTCCATGCGGGAGCAGGACACCCCGAAGCATCTGTGGACGTGGATAAGCCCATGCCAGAGCAGGTATGTCTCGAAGCATCTGTGGCCATGGTTATGTCTGTGCCGCAGCAGATATACCTCTTGAAGGGATTGTGGCCCAAGGATAAGTCCATGCTGGAGAAGGTACACCTCGAAGCATCTGTGGCTGTGGATAAGTCTATGCTGCAGCAGGTACACCTTGAGGCATCAGTGGCTGTGCATGAGGTCATGCTGGAGCACCTCAAAGCGTGTGGCCATGGGTAAGGCCATGGTGGAACAAGCTTACTTCTGAAGAGACTGTGGCTGCGGGTAAGGCCACGGTGGAGCAAGTTTACTTCTGAAGAGACTGTGGCTGCGGGCAAGGCCACGCTGGAGCAGGTATATCTCTGAAAGCATTGTGGCCCATGGAGAAGGCCATGTGGGAACAGGTGCACCTCTAAGTGACTGTGGCTGTGGATAAATCCATGCCGCAGCAGGTATACCCCTGGAGAGACTGTGGCTCATAGACAAGGCTCCGCTTGGAGCAGGTAAACCCCTAAGGGACTGCAGTCTGTGGATAAGTCCAAGCCAGAGCAGGGGCAAGGGGAGGAGTCCATTGCAGTGTTAAGCCCAATGGTCTGGTCCAAAGGGGCCAGGGGTGGAGATTGTAATGGAAATACCTTTAAATTGTTGTAACCTGGGATTTGAGTTGCATGTTATGGGAATTACTATAGCAAGAACCCCTTATTGCTAGCCAGGCTAGGAGCAAGGGGAGGAGTTCCTTGCAATATTAATCCTGGCCCAAAGGGGCCAGGGGTGGAGATTGTAATGGAAATACCTTTAAATTGTTGTAACCCATGATCTGAGTTGCATGTTATAGGAATTACCATACCAGGAACCACCTGAACCAATGGAGAAGAAGCCTTACAAGAAGCAGTGCAAGTGCAGCAGTGACCCAACCTGAGCTGGCTTTGGTGCCCAATAACTCCACGCAACACACCACCTCTCCTGTCCTGAGTGACCACCATCACAGATGGAGCCCAAAGTCTCGGACTAAATGAACTCAATGGACATTATGTGGACATTTGTGGATGTTTATGGACATTTTACAGACATTTTACAGGGGTGGTCCATAAAATAAGTGGGGTGGTGGTTAATGAGGATGTATTGGATAATGTGGGACCCGAGCATGATGTAAATGGTATGGAATAAGGGGTGGATACTGTCCTGGTTTCAGCTGGGATAGAGTTAGTTTTCTTCTTAGTAGCTGGTAGAGCGCTGTGTTTTGGATTTAGGATGAGAATAATGTTGGTAACGCACTGATGTTTTGGTTCTTGCTGAGCAGAGTTTACACTAGTCAAGGACTTTTCAGCTTCTTGTGCTCTGCCAGGTGCACAAGAAGCTGGGAGGGAGCATAGCTAGGACAGCTGACCCAGACTGGCCAAAGGGCTATTCCATACCATATGACGTCATGCTCAGTATATAAGCTGGGGGAAGAAGGAGGAAGGGGGGGACGTTCGACGTGATGGCGTTTGTCTTCCCAAGTAACCGTTACGCGTGATGGAGCCCTGCTTTCCTGAGGATGGCTGAACACCTGCCTGCCCATGGGAAGTAGTGAATGAATTCCTTGCTTTGCTTTGCTTGCGCGCGCGGCTTTTGCTTTACCTATGAAACTGTCTTTATCTCAACCCATGAGTTTACTCACTTTTACTCTTCCGATTCTCTCCCCCATCCCACCGCGGGGGAGTGAGCGAGCGGCTGTGTGGTGCTTAGTTGCTGGCTGGGGTTAAACCACAACAATAACCAACTTTGCCAACTCAGTACTAGAATAGAATAGAATAGAATAGAATAGAATAGAATAGAATAGAATAGAATAGAATAGGCTATTTCAGTTGGAAGGGACCTACAACAATAATCTAGTCCAGCTGGCTGACCAAAAGTTAAAGCATGGTATTAAGGGCATTGTCCAAATGCCTCTTAAACACTGACAGGCTTGAGGCATCAACCACCTCACTAGGAAGCCTGTTCCAGTGTTTGACCACCCTCTCTGTAAAGAAATGCTTCCTAATATCCAGTCTAAACCTCCCCTGGCGCAGCTTTGAACCATTCCCACGTGTCCTATCGCTGGATACCAGGGAGAAGAGCTCAGCACCTCCCTCTCCGCTTCCCCTCCTCAGGAAGGGGATCAGCACCTCCCTCTCCACTTCCTCTCTCCTTTCCCTTCAGGAAGACTAATGGTCTGTAGTTCCTTGGGTCTTCCCTCATGCCCTTTTTGTAGATTGGAATAACATTGGCTAGCTTCCAGTCAGCAGCGACCTCCCCAGACTCCCAAGACCTTTGATAGCTGATCGAGAGGGGTCCTGCCATAACATCTGCTAGCTCCTTCAGTACTCTGGGATGAATCCCATCAGGCCCCATGGACTTCTGAACATTCAGCTGATACAGCTGGTCCCTTACAATTTCAGTGTCCACAAATGGAAATTCACTGTTGTCACACTCGTGGTCCTCTGACTCAGGGGACTGGGCAGCCCAAGGCCTATCAGTATTATTAAAGACTGAGGCAAAAACCAAATTGAATGCCTCTGCTTTTTCTTCATCCCTATTAGTCAGATGGCCATCTTCAACAAATATCAGTCCAATGTTTTCTTTAGATCTCCTCTTGCTATTAATGTACTTAAAAAATCCCTTCTTGTTATCTGAAACAACACTGGACAGTTTCAACTCTAATGGAGCTTTGGCCTGTTGTGTCTTCTCCCTGCATATACGAACTACAGCTCTGTAATCTTGCTGTGAAGCCTGGCCCTGCTTTCAGTGATCATACAATTTCTTTTTCCTCTTGAGCTCCATGAGGATTTCCCTGTTCAGCCAAGCTGGTCTTCTGCCCTCCTTGCTTGAATTATGACATAGTGGAATTGCCTGCTCCTGTGCTTCTAAAAGGTGGTTCTTAAAGACTGACCAGCACTCGTGGACTCCTAAGCCCTCAAAAGCAGATTCCCAGGGTACTCTGCTAAATAGCTCCCTGAATAGCTTGAAGTCTGCTCTCCTGAATTCCAGGGTAGCAACTCTGCTGTCCTTTTTTCTCATTACACTGAAAATTTTAAACTCAACTATTTCATGATCACTGTGGCCAAGAGAGCCACCTGTCATCACATCCCCCCCCCACCCTCCAAGTTCTTCTCTATTCATAAATAGCAAGTCTAGGAGGGCATCTTTCCTAGTTGGCTCACTGAGTGCCTGTGACAAGAAGTTTTCTCCAACAAAGTTCAAAAATTTCCAAGACCTTCTCATCACAGCAGTATGATATTCCCAGCTGATGTCTGGGAAGTTGAAATCTCCCATAAGGACAAGGGCTACCGATCCTGAAATTTCTCCTAATTGCCTATAGAATAACTCATCAGTGCTTACATCCTGGCTGGGCAATCGGTAGTAGACACCCACTACAACATCTCCTTTGTTTTCCATCCCCCTTATCCTCACCCTGAGGCTCTCAAACACATCATCACCAACTGTAAGGGCTGTAACCTTTCCCTTATCTATAGTGTGACACTCTACCTCGCCTGCCCTGCCGATCCCTCCTGAAGAGCCTGTAGCTCTCCATCCCAGCACTCCAATCATGGGACTCATTCCACCAAGTCTCACTAATACTAGCTCTGGGAGCTGAGCAACACTTCCAGCTCATCCTGTTTTTTTCTTATACTGTATGCATTGGTGTACAAGTATTTCAGATACGCTTCTGAGCCCTCTGTGCTCCCAGGAGCAGTGTAAATGTTCTTGCGGTTGTTTCTTCTTGGTGCTGGTCTCAATGCAGGTTTTGTTGCGAGGGGTTGGTCCCTCTGACCTTGGCAAGACTGCCTGCACAGGTTCCTCCTCTATCTCATTATGCGCTTCATCTGTCATACCCAGGGCCTCGTACCTGTTCTGTAAGGGTATCTTAGAGGGTAACTTAGAGGGTAAGGAGGGGTTTCTCTTAGTGCTCTGTGCTGTAACCTTCTTCCACCTCTCCTTATCCCTTATGATGCTGCCTTCCTCCTGGCACGAAGCAGATCCAGGACCTACCTCCACAGTGGCCATGCTGAGTTGGCTTCCATGCATCACAGATGGCAGAGTATGGTTCCACTGATCGATCTCTCTCGCAGACTCTCAAATACTCCTCGGAAGTTCCTCATCCTTAAACGTTTCTTAGTTGCTGCTTTATGGCAATTTTCAGTCTCTTTTAGACCACAATACTAATACAAATGGACGTAATGGTAAGTCAGGAAATGTCCTCATTCTCTAAAAACCAAAGCTTATTTACTATCAATTGATGGTATATGACATTTGCTACGCTATATAAGCAGTGTGCACTCTGCAGATTATAGCAACAGAAATGCATGAACTAAACTGTCATTTCTAGCAATTTGCAAGATTAAAAGTGGGTGAAACACTTATGGGATGACTAGTACATATGATTCTTTCAGGAATTATAATGAAATAGTGCAAGAGTAATTTTTTATCCAGTAGTTATTAATACTGGAACCCACCAATGTAATTCTTGTTTAAGAATAGCAACATTGCTGGGGCAGTTGTAATTCACTAACAGCATTTCAATGTGACTCGTTTTGAGCAGTAAAATGAGCACATACAGATCCCTGAGGTAAAGCAACAAAGCAGCATGTGTTTCTCAGTTGCACACATAGGATTTAAAGAACTAAGTTGTGTATGTTGCTTAATAAAGGTTGACTTTTAATATTGACAGTTGTGAAATACATTGGATTATATGTAGTGTGAGCGGTTTAATTTTTCTCCTCTGTCAGTCATTATTTATTGTCAATAATTATTTATTATTTTAACAAATCTGCACCATTTTTAGCACCTTTACTGCAACTATACTTCATTTTCTGGTCACTCAACTTCAACGGATAAAAGCAAGGATAAACTTAAATCTTTCTCTTAAAAATCACCATTATATGCTTATATGGAGAGGCATGCAATTAAGCAGATCTCACACCATCTGAAGGTGTAATGAGCTTACTAGCAGTAGTACGTCTCCTCTCTAGGACAGTCTTGAGACAGAGACAGTCTTAAATGAATCAAAAACAGCATGCATCAGAACTTGTTATTACTCTTAAGTATGGCCTCAGAGAATTATACGCAAGTAATAAAATAGGAGTCATGTAAATGAAACATGGAGAGAAAAGCAGAATTTGCAGAAATTCTTCCTGAGCAAGAAAGAAAATAAAATTAAAAGTACTCAGAGAAAACAGGAAGCCTGGAGGGACTAGGTTCCAGTAGAAAACCTGACTTTCCAGACTTGTAAAGAGAAATAAAGCCTGGAAGTTACATAAAAATGGTAAGTCTGTATACAGGGCTGGCCATGGGAAATAAAAGAAAATTAAATGGACATTTTTGTTGCTGTCTTAGGAGGAGATGAACATGTGTTGACCTATCATTATCTGAAGCATCATAGTAACTGATAGAACTGCTTCTCTGGTACAACCAACAAAAGTGCTTCTGAGAAAGAATAGAACTTCACCAATACCAGTTTTCCCCTGACCTTGCCCTGTGGTCAGCTGCAGACACAGAAACGCACCGTGGCAGGACCCCAGCTGCCTAGAGGAGACCTGCCTGCATTTTCTCCCTGCAGCAAACACCAAAACCAGGGAAATGGTGCCTGCGTTCCAAAAGCCAGGTTTTATAAGAACCAAAATTAGAACAATGAACCTTTGAATCCCAAAGAAATCTGGGCAGGAAACAGACTCTCTCATACTCTCACCCTCTCAGCCCTCAGTTGCCAAGGCAAGCAGCTCCGGAGCCGGCACAATCGGCAGCAGAGCGCTCTAGCATGGGGCACAGGGGGCTTCCCAAACCTGGGGAGCCTCATGGGAGCCGAGAGAGGCGCTGGGAACCCGCAGCTTGCACGACAGCAGCTGACGAGACCTGAGCGGGGCCAAAAGCAACAGCGGCCAAGCCCCCACAGGTATAAAGGAAGCCCTTAGGGAGCGCTAGCAAAAAGGGTCGGCGAACAGGCGTGGTGCGGCAGTTCGTGCAGGAGGGCGTGCAGGAAGGACGCTGAAGCTCTGCCAGCTCCACCAGGGAGCAATGGTCTCCACTCGGCAGAAAGCCATAGCCTCTCCAAGCTCTGCACCCACCACGACTGACACAGCTTCCCAGACAGAGCTCTGGTGGGAACACGCTGCCACCCAGGTGTCCAGCTGCAGGGTGTGCCCTACTCTCAGTATGGGATGGCAGCAGTGAGCACGCCTGTGGGAGGTGCACCCAGGTAGAGGAACTCCTCCATTTAGAGCAGAGCTCCAGGGGGAGGTGAGTGGGTTGAGGAGTATCAGGGAGAGAGAGAGAGAGAGAGAGACACTACTGGAATCACACCCTACCTTCCCTGAGACAGGCCCAGCAGGCAGACAGGACCCATGACATGGAAGATTGCCTATGCTCTCTCTGCCTGGTTGAACACAGTGATTTAAGGGATAGGGGGCAAAGACGACAAGTTCCTGCCCAGCGCAGCAGGTGCGTCTCCTCCGTGACTGCCCCACCTTCCCACGTGCCCTTGCATAATAGGTACGGGGGTCTGCAAGTGGAACCGAACGACGACGAGGACGATGGTACACACAGCTCGGAGGTGTCACCAAGGTTAAGTTAGCCTATGCCCTACGTCAAACCCCCTTCCACAAAGAAAAAAAGATTGGTCATTGTCATAGGAGACTCTCTTCTGAGGGGAACAGAAGGCCCAGTATGCAGACTGGACCCACTTCTTAGGGAAGTCTGCTGCCTCCCTGAGGCCTGGGTTAAAGATGTGAAAAGAAAGCTTCCTACCCTGGTACAGCCCTCAGATTACTATCCATTATTCATTTTTCAGGTAGGCAGCGATGAAGTTGCAACTAGAAGACCAACGGCAATCAAGAGAAACTTAAGGACCTTGGGGTGACTGGTTAAGGGATCAGGATCACAAGCAGTGTTCTCTTCTATCCTTCCAATTGCAGGGAATGATGAGGGAAGACACAGGAAGAGCTAGCAGATCAATACCTGGCTCCGGGCCTGGTGTCACCAACAGGATTTTGGGTTTTTTGATCATGGGTCAGTTTAGCCAACACCAGGCCTGCTGGTGACAGACAGACAGGGTACACCTGTCTCAAAGGGGGAGAAGGATCCTTGGACAGGAGTTAGCAGGGCTCATTGAAAAAGCTTTAAACTAGATTTGAAGAGGGAAGGGGATAAACACAGGCTCACTAGAGATAAGCCTGGGGCTGACACGCCAATGTTTGAGGGACGGTGTGCTAGCGAGGTCCTTCGGTCTGCTGTCTCAGTGGAGGTAGGGGATGGAGATCTATGTGACAGCAAAGATGCAAGGGATATGGATGTGTTAGAAACCACAGAAGCACCTGAGAACGGTCATGTAGGAACTAGGGCTTTTCCCCCAGAAAGCTGGCGGGATCAATAGCCCAACTGAAGTGCATCTATGCCAACGCACACGGCATGGGCAACAAACAGGAGGAGCTGGAAGCCATTGTGCAGCAGGAAAACTAGGACAAAGTTGCCATCACAGAAACATGGTGGGATGACTCGTACAACTGGAGTGCTGCAGTGGATGGCTATAAACTCTTCAGAAGGGATAGGCAAGGAGGGAGAAGTGGTAGGGTAGCCCTGTAAGTTAGGGAAAGGTTTGATTGTCTAGAGCTTAATGATAGTGACAATAGGGTTGAGTGTTTATGGGTAAGAATCAGAGGGAAGGCCAGCAAGGCAGATATCACATGGTGGGAGTCTGTTATAGACCACCCAACCAGGATGAAAAGGCAGACGAAATAGTCTATAAGCAGCTGGGAGAAGTCTCACAATTTCTAGCCCTTGTTCTCATGAGGGACTTCAACTTACCAGGTGTCTGCTGGAAATACAACACAGCAGAGAGGAAACAGTCTAGGAGGTTCCTGGAGCGTGTGGAAGATAACTTCCTGACACAGCTGGTGAGGGAGCCAACTAGGGAATGTGCCCTGCTGGACCTGTTGTTTGTGAACAGAGAAGGACTGGTGGGTGATGTGATGGTTGGAGGCCATCTTGGGCATAGCGATCATGAAATGATAGAGTTTTAGATTCCTGGAGAAGTAAGGCGGGGGGTCTGCAGAACTGCCACCTTGGACTTCTGGAGGGCAGCTTTGTCCTGTTTAGGAGCCTGGTTGACAGGGTCCCTTGGGAGGCAATCCTGAAGGGCAAAGGAGTCCAGGAAGGCTGGACATTCTTCAAGAAGGAAATCTTACAGGCACAGGAGCAGGCCATCCCCATGTGGGGGATGAGTGTGAGGAGTCCTCCCCCTGAGAGGAAGGAGCAGCAGAAACAACGTGTGATGAAGAGAAAGTTTTGCTTGCCCAAAAGTAATGGTGGATGAAGTAGCATCAGGACTGACAAGAATAAAGCACGCAAACATTAGGAAAATTAGTAGGGTACAGAGAGACCCTGCTCAGGTGGAGAAGCATAAATGTCATAGGTAATGGGACTCTGCTCCTTTCTAACCTTTGTATAGAAGGTACAAATAGTACAGAGAACACTGGCACTACACTTGTCCCACAGCAATCCAGACCTTGCAGTGGGATGACCACATGCACACTCCACTTCCAAACTACAAGAAATAGGGACATGGTTAAAATAGGCATGGGGTTTATCATTGTCAAGGTTTGGCCTCATAATCCAGTGGTAGAGAAAGTATTCAGTATATTGTATATATTCATTTTTTCTAGGGAAAAACTCTTAGCACTGTTGGCTGAAAGGTGATTTCTGTGCAACAGTTGAAACAAATGATATTGATCAGAAATTGCTGAAAAAAACCTGCATTAACAGCTCTGCTGTTTAATCTTTCAGAACTCATGAATACTTAATGTGAACCAAGTAAAAAATTGCCAGAGACTGAATTACAGAAAAAACAGAAATAGCTATTGAAAAGTATGAAGAAACTCTTCTCAGTAAGCTAGGAATGTTGTATGGACAACCAAGGGCCCAGGGTGATAGACCTCGAGGCTGATAATGGGAAAGGAGAGCTCAAGGAAGGAATGGCAGACTAGTGACAAGAGCCCACCAAAACAGAAGTGAAGTGAAATGCGGGACCGAAGAAGTGCAGGTGCTTATGTGTGGAAATAGCAGGAATCCAAGAAAAGTAGAATAGGAAGAAGAGCCTGTAACTGTAGATGCTCCTTTACTTCACCAGCAAGAGTTTAAATCTCTGGCATATTAGGTAACATGTCTATGTATAATTATACAGAATATTTGAAGAGAAAATATTTTTCTTTTATAGGCAATGATGTTGACGAGGATGCATGAACCTTTAGTCCCTGCTGTTGCCAGGAAGCAGACAAAGTGTCTCACCTCTAGTAGGTCACTGACCAAGCAAGGCACAAGCAATTCTGCAAACAGCTAAATGAGCACACTTGCATAAGTATTAACTGATCATACACTGTTGTTTAGTACATACTGGACAATCAGGTCACAGCATTGAAATTTTGATAGGTATATGATGAAATGAGGAACAAAGTTGTTTCTTCTCTAGAACAGTCATTTTGCAAAACAGAAAGAAATGCTAGGAATATTTTGCCAAAGTACTGGTGAAATAATTCAGTGTGGACGTAGTTTAATACCAGGATCCTTAACACATAGGCTTTTCCTTGAAAGGCTGTAATCAGGAGGAAATTGAGTTGGTTGTCACCCATGACTAGATCACATGAGAGCAAGTATGCTGAGGGGCTTTGTGCTGAGACCTGTGGATATTTTCCTTTGGTATCCGATACCTTTCTCTTTGTAAAAGGGTTGGGTTCATTCAGGTGTCACCACCATTACCAGTTGCTGTTAGTAGTTATTGCTCCATGGCACCACCTACAGCTCTCCCAGCATCACAAATAGGCCTCATCTTCCCACTTGCCTTCTAGCCCTCATACTCCTACAGCAAACCCATGGAACCAAAGGACAATTTGGTCACACATATTTACACAAGTTAATGAGCAGCCCATGCTGTAGGCATGAATTTACTGACGGACAGATATAACAAGATGCCCAATAAAGCAGAGTCTGATCCTTCCTGTCATCTTTGGCTCATACTTGATACTTTCTTGGAACGATGGTAGACATCCCCTCCTTAAAAAGGTAACAATAGAGGGGCTGTAAACTTTGCTGATGTACTGGTAGGTCCACAAATTGTTCATACAGACCCTCTGCTCAAGCATTTGCTAAAGCAGGCCTCAAACTGTGACCAACACAGGTCACTCACACAAGAAGAAATATGCTAATAAGGTATGGAAACAAATACAAGATTCCTGTCAAAAATCAGTAATGGGGCCAGATTTGTTAGTCACAGGAAGACCTACAGTAGTATTTGATGGCAATAGTAGTATAACAGTATTCGAAATTGATGTTGTCTTTGCTGCAAAGTTCTCATCAAAATGTTTAATGCCTTTGTATGAATAAAGGCAAGGAAGTCTCTATTTCCTCCTACAGAGCTGGGGAGTCTGATACAACTTTCTTTTGCTGAATAGAGGATAATCTACAGAAAAAGGAACTGGAGAGGGTACCAAGGTTCAGCACACAGCATCCAGAGGGACTTCACGTTGGCAGTCACAGTGGTTGGGATGCTTATGAAGTCCAAAGCTAGTAGAAGTAGTAAAGCAGCTATTGCTGCGATACTGGTCACAAATCAAGTATGGGGAGCAGAGAAACTGTGGTTCAAAGAGTAACCTAAGACAAAGCTGTAACAGAGATGGAGATTTGTTGTCAGCTTTGTTTGATATTGCTGCTGATGAAAGAGACAATCCTGCCCTTCCCAGCTTCTTGGAGCATAAATTTCTACCCCAATATTTTTTCAACACTAGCAACTACATAGCTATGTAGTAAGAGCACATTGTTTATCAAGCTGAAAACTAATACTTATCCTGTAGGTTAGTTTTCACCTACATCAGTCAACTGATCCCATAGAGTCTCACCATCCTCCTGTTCATAAGGAAAGGGTCCTTTCACAACCTTTTTGCAAGCTTTGACCCACTTAAACCAGCTGGAAAAGTCCATGCTGAGATTACACATAGAGCTGCAAGGTTTGGATCTAAAAAGACACATCTGTGCTAACCTAATGGAGTAATTTGCCCTTAAGAATTATTTTACAATTCCTACTGAAACAAAAAACCTGCAGAGCCTGTCTTACTGGTTTGAAAGACACATTCAGCTGATATAATTTTCATTCAGAAAAAAAATATATAAGCCACAGGCAAGAAAAAAATATTGCATGAATAAATAATCTTCCTTGGCATACATTCAGCTGAATCTGGATTTATTTGAAATCTAAGCATATCTGGTTAGGGAAATGTCTTTTTTTTGGCCTTTTTTTTTTTTTTTTGCTTTTTTACAAGACCGCAGTTCTAAAAAAAAATATTTCTAAATTGTCTTTGTCTTTCCACTACTTCCATCTATTTGCCTTATACCTAAGATCTGACTTAGACCCTGTTACAATGAAGAAAGGATACGTAAGAATTCCTCAGCATAATCAAGATTTTCCTGGATTGTAAAGTTTTCAAGAGAAACAAGCTTTTATTTTATTACCTATAAATTTTAAGTTAGATATGTCATCTGATGAATTAATGGCAGACAAAATCTGCTTGAGAGTGTTCACAGTCAAAAAGAATGTTTCTTTGTTGAACTATTGGCAAAGAAATGGCTCAGTGTGAGAAAAAAAACCCACTGAATTTTGTTTTAAGAAAGTATTTCCTGGGGGAGTGCATATTCTTTTATTCTCTTCACATTCAGAATAAGCTGAAAATAAAATTCTAGTTCTATAAAGAGCTGTATAAAAAATTAAAAGAGCAATCAGATAAATCACAAAATAATTTACATTGAAAGGGACTTCTAGAGATCATATAGTCCAAGCCCTGCCTTGTTGAGTTTTGAGTATCTCCAAGGATGGAGACTCCACAACCTCCCTAGGTAACCTTGTTCCAGTGTTCGACCATGCTCATGGTGAGGATATTTTTCTTTCTATCCAATCCCTTGTTGCGCCTTGTATCTGCAAGTCTTTTGTCTTTTTGCTGGGTACATCCAAGAAGAGTCTGTCTCTGTCCGTCCTCTTCATACCCTTCCATTAGGTAGGCGAAAGACATTCATAAAATCCTCATTTAGCATTCTCCTCTCAAGACAAAACCATTTCTCTCAGCCTCTCCTTGTACACCACCCACTCCAGTCACAATCACAGGGGCCCCCGCCGTACTCACTTCAGTATTTCAACATCCTACTAGTACAGCAGAATCCAAAATGGACACAGATGTGGTATACTAAAGACATTTTGGATTATTTTTCAATCATGCTTTTCAGACATAGGCTTTCAGGGCATGATGAGCTTTACATTTGCTTTGTTCATTGTCATGGCATCACCTTATAGTAGGTGGACAAATATTAATTGAAAAGTACAACTGAAAACACAAGCAATAACAAAACTGCTTTTGCACTGACCAGTCACTAGGACAAGCATAGAAACAGACCCAACTGCCCCACTCTGCAAAGAACATAAAGCCAAAGGTAAAGAAACACTAAGTTCTTGCAGCACAGGGCTGTTTTGATCTTTCCCAAATGAAAATATATTTTATAGTGCACAGTCTAGAAATCTATGAAATGAGTCTTTGTGAACTGCAGGAGTGTTGTACTTGCCAGTTGGGTAGTCGAAGACCAGAGAGGCTTCTCAGATATCTAGGCGCTTGTAAATCTTACATAGTAGACACATCCCATTCACGCATCCATGGGTTAACTGCTTGCTTGCAGATTCAGGGAAAAAGCAACCCTCTCCCCAGACGGCTGTCTATTCACTGAATTTAGATTTAAGCTCATCCATTCACCAGCCCACCAATACGCACAGAAGTGGACTAGGGAGCCTGGGAGTCAAACGATCCACTTCACTGGTAGGTACGGAGTCTGCTGTTAAAGCTGCTGGATCGCTTACACACCAGGCAGGCATCTGAGACACCTAGCTGGGAACATGGAAGCCTTAACAAGTCAGGACGTTGACAACTTGATATCTGCAAACCTGTAATAACAGAGCTGGCAGGCTGTAGAACAGTTAGGCAACATCATTCTCTACTGATTTTATCTTCACAACAGAAATGCAGTTTGTACAGCCTGTGGATACCAGCATTTCTCAGTGTCCTAAACATTGTGATCCAGTTGGAATTTTGTATTTCTGCACCTGTATCAGTACCTTACACGTTACTACATCACACACATGCTTGCTCACGCTCATCATTCACTTCATCATTAATAAAAGTAAAAAAAAAATGTATTTCCTAGGACAGGTACTTAGGCTTTTTGGAAAATTATAGGGTCATAAAAAGAAGTGTCCAGTTAGAGAGAAAGCACATCTGTAACATGCATTGTAATATTCATTAAAGGTTTTTTTATGACTATGGACTCGTATCCCTAAGAGTTTTCCTACTCAGGGCAAAGCAATGGTGTGATCTTGCATGTAGGAGATAGCAAAATGAATAAACCACAGGAAAAAACTCTGTAGGAAACCATCTCTCAGTAGCTCCTGAGTTCAGGAAACTACTGGTCTTTGATTCTTGAAAAATAAAGACTAAGGTAATCTTTCGTCATTATACCTAGACACTATAAAGTAATGGAGAAAAGTATGGAGTATACTCAACTTTTTTTTTCATTGGTCATATTTTTCCCAGCAACGTATCACTCATGGCTACATTTTTAGCAGATTATACTGCAAATAGGTTAATGTCATTGCTAACATCTAAAAACTGCTGCTGAAAAATATATATAGACGTCTTTACCAACTGAAATTCTGTTCTCCAGAAAGCTGTCTACCCATCCCCTTACTTAGACACGAAAAAATTTAGGAAACTATAGAGAAACTTTTTTGTGGAAGACTTGCAGCTGATGTGCTCACAGCATCACTAATGCAAAATTACTGAAATAAATACTAAAGTCACACAACACACATTTGCAGTTTTACTACCTGGACCTTCCAGGATGTTGAAACTGCAAATATAAAGGCCATGTGGATGCTCCAAAGGTGACCATGAAACGTAGCAACATAACCTCCCCTCCTTTCATACTGTTTCTGCTGTCAGCCTAGTTCTGCTATGGCACAGCTGCATAACCTTTGCTCAGATTTTTGAGGAAATCGTTACATTGAGAGAACGAGCTATGAGGAAGTCCATAGAGTAAAGCTGTGAAATTTAAGAAAGGTAAAACTGGAGATAAAGGTGAAGACTGCTGGGATGGGGCCAGGCAGCAGCTGAAGGACCAAGAGGAAGGACATCAACGTGGAAAGAGAATAACATCTCAAGGGAAAGAAATGAGGTGGAAGACTGCAACATCAAGCACCTGTCACAGGGAACAGTGAAAGCTGACCCTTTTCCATCTGACTAGCAAAGACTCTATAGGTGGTTAACACGCTAATACTAATTTAGTAGGTCATTAATCCTGGCTATCTTTTGTGTGCGTTAACCACAAAGTAACTGCTTTACATATAACTGCACGTAGCAAAAGGTGACTGAACAAAGCGGCCCAGAGAAGGAGAGAGAGTGAGATAGGTAATGGGAAGCCATTTTGGCAGCAAAGGCATGTAGGAACGGGGAAGCAACCAGAAGGTGCCACTGCTGCAGATGGAAAGAAGTCAAGGAACAAAGCCGTGTTAACATAAGCTGTGAGTGATAACGCAGTATAGCAACACTGACATTTTGGTCTGAGCACGGCAGGTTATGTCACAGAAAATATTTTAAAATTGATGCCAAGGCCACGAAGAAAGTGAAGAAAGGAGACTAGGTGATTCCTATTATGCCACCTTCTGTCCTTAATCTTCCTGCTCTAAAAAATGTACAGATTTAGATAATAATCTTTCTTTTTAGGAACAGCAGAAGAGTAGGATTAAGTAGCCATTCAGCAGATGAACAGTTTATCTACTTTGCTTTCACAGCACCTATGCTAGGTGTGCTCCTATGCAAGTACAATAGTGAAGAATGATGCAAAAAACCCCCCAAAACTTCCTATTTCCATCTCTACAGTCTGAACAGGGTATTAGAATGTCTCGGTGTTATCTAAAATGTGTGGATGGAAAAATTTTGGCTAGGGCCCAACTTAGATAACATCATAGCAATTCCCACAGCTACAACTAAAGACTTTAAAGCAACATTTAAAAAACTTGCCATTTGTGATAGAATATGAAATAGTAGTCTTTCTTATTTCCCAATTACCAATGCTTCAGCGGCAAGAATAATCAAGAGATTGTAGGACTGCAAGTTTGATAGTGTTTTCTATCACATGCTGACTTTGCTACAGTCATTCAAAGCTAGACTTACAGCTGTGAACTGAAACCTGAACTAAACCTTAAATCCACTTAGAAATAGCAACTATTACTACAAACTTCTTGTTAAACCGCATTTTTTTTGAAGAATTGTATTATACCTTTGTTCCTTTGCACAGGCTACTAATCAGATTTTTAGATGAAGATGTGATTGCCCCTGATTTTAATCTCTGAGCTGCCTTTGGACCTACCTGGGAATCAGTGAGAAGGATCAAGCAAATGTTTACTTTTAAAAAACAATGTGTGTGTCCTGGTTTCAGCTGGGATAGAGTTAATTTTCTTCTTAGTAGCTGGTATAGTGCTGTGTTTTGGGTTTAGGATGAGAATAATGTTGATAACACACTGATGTCTTAGTTGTTGCTGAGTAGTGTTTACACTGGTCAAGGACTTTTCAGCTTCCCATGCTCTGCCCGGTGCACAAGAAGTCGGGAGGGGACACAGCTGGGACAGCTGACCCAGCCTGGCCAAAGGGCTATTCCATACCATATGACATCATGCTCAGCTTATAAACCTGGGGGAAGAAGGAAGGGGGGGGACGTTCAGAGTGATGGCATTTGTCTTCCCAAGTAACCGTTACACGTGATGGAGCCCTGCTTTCCTGGCGATGGCTGAACACCTGCCTGCCGATGGGAAGTAGTGAATGAATTCCTTGTTTTGCTTGGCTTGTGTGTGTGGCTTTTGCTTTACCTATTAAACTGTCTTTATCTCAACCCACGCGTTTTCTCACTTTTGCTCTTCTGATTCTCTCCCCCATCCCGCTGGGGGGGGAGTGGGTGAGCACCTGTGTGGTGCTTGGTTGCTGGCTGGGGTTAAACCACAACAGTGTGACAGGAACCTTTGATGAAAAGGAGGGCCACAGGGATCTGAAGTCTACAGTCCCCACAAGCGAAGAGGGAGCCATAGGAGGCTGCAGTCTTCATACGGTCTATAGTAGCAAAGACATCTGGAGCCTCATAGGAATGGGAGAGAGTAATAGGGTCTGCAATCTGGTCAGGGTTATACAGGGTTTCTGTAGAGGTCCTGAGCATCTGCCTGGAAGCAGTGATGACAGGCATCAGGGTACATCCTCAGCCTGGTCCCAACTTTCTGCCTCGTGTAGAGACTCTTGCATGATGCAGATAGCCTGACACGCACCTCCCTCTCCTGCCCTGATGGCTATGTCACAACACACTGCTTCTATTACTACTTCAAAACCTATCTATCTATCTGAGCTGCCATTCTTTTGTCAGGAACTCCTCGGTCCTTGGGAGCTCTTCAGAGCAGCCAGGTCCCCCAGCAACTGTGGGAGAGGGGAAAAACTCTGGGGTGAGCGATAGCTCTCCATCACACATCACCTGCATATACGCAGAGGTGGCAGAGGCCCCTTCAGTGTGCGAAAGGGCAGTACCGGCAGGTGTTCCTGACAGTAGGGACCTCATTAACTACAGCAAGAGGGACTGGGTAGGCCTCACATGTCTTTCCCAGTACAAGCAGTGCTTCACCACGTGGTGAAGCGTTTGCTCCGGGACATGAGGACTGCTCCAGGTCCCACTCAGTCTCCCTGCTGGTGGTTTGTGCTTACCCCCCCCTCCTGTGGAGCTGCAGGTCACACCCCACCAGCCTCTCTCCCACACACTATTTTAACAGGAGGCACAGAAAACCACCGTCTGGCCACAGAAACGTCCTTGCAGACTCCTGAGCTCTTCCCCACCTACAAGGCAGTAGGGCCACCTGCCCCTGGGTCAGGAGCCCCCCAGGGCCAGCCGGTGCTCGCAGCTGAGCTCAGGCTTGCTGCGGGCGCCGCCGCGGTTACAAGCACAGCCCACGGGGGACATCAGCTGGGGAGGACCCTTGCCCTCGCAGGGCCCGAGGGCGCACACCGAGGGAAGCCCTCTGGGCGGCTCCGGCTGCGGTTTATTCACACCCCGCTGCCAGGGCCGCGGCCCACCGCCCGCCCAGAGGCCGGCCTTCTGCCCCCGCCGCCCCGCGGAGACTCGGCCCCTCCGCCCCGCCCGGCTTCCGGGCCCGTTTAGAAGTGGAGCAAAGGTGAGGAGGAGGCAGTGAGCCGGCAGCCAGCCAGCCAGCCAGCCAGCGAGCAGCTGGCCGATCAGCCAGTCGACTGAGGCGGCGGCGGGCCCGTCCAGGCCAGGGTAAGCAGCGCCCTGCGGAGCGAGCGGTGACCTTCGCCCGCCTCTTTCCTCGGCTGGGGGGTGCGCGGCGGTGGGGAGAAGGCCGTGCGGACGGCTCAGCTCGACTTGTCCGCTTTCCCCCAGCCCCGTCCACCCCGGCGCGGGCCCTCAGCTGCCGTAAACACCGCTGTGGTGCGGTGGCGGCCGCCGGCCCTGCTCGGCCCTGTCCCGCCCCGGGCCGCCATTCCGCCAGGCGGGGAGGGCACGGCCGGGGGCTCGGGCCGCCGTTGGTGGGGCCGCTGCCCTCCGCCGTTACTGCGGCTGTGGGGGCCCTGGGGACGGCGAGCTGCGTGATGGCGGCCGCCAGCCGGGCCGGGGGCGGGCCGCCGTCCGGCTGATTTCCCCCTTGCCCAGTTCTCCGGTGTCAGTTTGGTGGGTGTCCCTGGGCTGGCTGGCTGCTCCTCGGGAAAGAAAGCAACAGGCCTCGAGTTTGTTAGTCGCGACATGTCTGGAGAAAGCATCAGTAGGCGCCTGGTCATGATTTCCCCCTGTTGTGTGTATGCCTCTTGCGGCTTCAGGCCAACAACAAGTCCTCGATCCTGGCTTTGTCAGGCGACACTTCCCTGATGTGTGTCTTTTACTGTGTAAATGTCGGGGCGGGGGGGGGGGAGAAAACAGTACGGGGAGATACATCATCAGTTTCAAACTTAGGCTTTATTAATAGACTCTTAATGGTGTGCTACAGATCTGCATCATGGAAAACCAAGTGCTTGAATCCTCTGAGGAGCGAACGTTTCAGTACCAAGATTCTCTGCCTTCCCTGCCTGTACCTCTTCTTGATGAATCTTTAAGTAAATACCTTGATGCAGGTAATGACTTAATATTATAATAGTAGCGTGGTGTGTGCTGTTGTAACCAGGCTAATCTGAAGATGTTTGCGAAGTGATTTGTAGAGCCAGCTTGTATCAACTGATATAACTGAGATTTCCACAAGTTTAGAGTGCAAAAGGTCTTTTTCAGGTTCAAAACAGGAAACTAAGTGCCCAGAGCAACCTAAGTAAAAGTTTCCGTTTTATCCCTATTTGCGTTTCTTCAGAATGGAAGGGAACTGGGCATGTGGGAAGGTTAACTTTTTGATTTGAGCTTTTTCCCCCTAAGGTTTTGGTTTTGTTTTTTGGCTATATCAGCTGGTCTAATGAAAGATATTTCTCCATCTACAAATTTTGTTTTGCATAATGACTACTTCGGTTGTTTATGACTGTGTTTGCCCAGAATCTTTGTAAGAAAAAAAAAAAAGTTATTTCAGACTTTTTCATACTTAAATGTTCTTCTTTCTCACCAATGCTATTAACTATACAGTAGTAGGAAAGGGCAGTGGTGGGCATTTTTGGATGATTTCTGCCCTGAAATGTTTGCTCTCTAAAGAAGATCACATAAGAGAAAAGTTTTGAAAACAACATCAATGCACATGTGTCTAGCTTTGTTTATAAAGCAGTGATGACTTATTATCATATCAGGCTTTGATATGTCGGGGATGACAAAGATACATTACCTAGTATCTTGAGATTATTTTTCTATGTTTCTTTAATAATTTTCAGAACTCAGAGACATTGAGCTTTTTTCTAGAATGTCTGCTTTGTGTCTCACCATCTTACTTGTAATACAGGAATGTTAACAGAGTGAGACCTAGAGTTCTGTCCTTAGCAGAAACATATCAGAAACATTAAAGTTTTCATTTGTTTAGTCTGTGAAGGTGAGTGAAGGAAGGGAGGTGCTTCTGAAGAACAATTCAGAAGGCCCAAGTGACCCTTCATAGATACTGTGAATCATTCCTTGGAAATTCCGGTCTTTCACTGGTTGGAGGAGGATCCCAGGCACTTCACATTAGTTAGTGTGCCTGTTGGTAAAGCACTTGTCTGTTTAAAGCCAGTCAACTGGAAAAGCTGGACAGAGTATGTCTCAGAAGGTGCCTTATTTAGGGATTTACAGTGGCTGCCTCTGCTTTGGATTCAGGATGACTAACCTAGTTTTGAAGGTAGGCCTTGAGCAGAGAAGGTGGCTGTAGCCATGTTGTTTAGCCTTTCAGCTCACCCCAGAGGCTGAGACTCAGAAGCCTGGACTCAGCCTGAGAGTATGAAAACCCAGAGCTCCAGCTTTCCAGAGCGTTCCTTAACATGCAACTGAAGATGTCTTTCATGGGATAGTTCTTGTTCATGGGTGGAGCTGATCTATGCAGAAAGGAAGACAAGATCTGTTGGTCTGGAAGAAGTGGCAAAATTCAATTTCACTGAACTCTAGTGAGAAAGGGGATGAGTTCTGCTACTTCCTAATAGTGCTGCTTCTACATCTGATCAAATAGTTTTTAAATGGAAAGAGGTCCTGTCATCATAGAATCATGTAGGTTGAGAAGGGTTCATCTAGACCAGATCCCTGCTCAAAGATGGTCTAACTACAGCAGTTTGCTCAGGCTTGCTTAGCTGGGTTTTGTATACCTGCAAGGATGGAGATTCCACAGCCTCTCTGGGCAACCTGTTCTGGTGTTTGATCACCCTCATGATTGTGGGAAGGGGAACAAAAACCAAACCAGCAATGACAAAAGAAAAAAAAAAACAAACCTTCACATATTCCTTGTCAGAAATTTCCTGTGTTCCAACTTGAGTCCATTTTCTCTTGTACTGTTCTTGTGCATCTCTGAGAGGAGCTGTGCTTTATCTTTGCTATGCCTTTCCATTCAGTTGTTATAGAGTGCAGCAAGGTCTTCCCTTTGCATTCTCTTAAGCTGAACAAACTCAGTTCTCAGCCTCATCTCATCATCATGTGCTCCAGTCCCCTAGCAATCTTGGTCACTCCTTGAACAGGGACCAGAACCGAGTAATTCTGCTTATTTTCTTTCTTGTGTGCCTGTGCATATTGCTCTGTAATGAATTTGTAACTTGAATAACAGAGAGTAATCACTCTCTCTTACAATATAGTGTGGTAGTAAGGTCACTCTCTGGGAAACCTGAGTGTCGGACTACCCTCCATCTGGGGAGGCTTTCAACTCCAGGTTTCCTGGATGAATACTGTAGACTGCTGAATGGTTTAGGTGAATGGCTCTGTCTCTATTATTTCTTTTTTCATCTGTGTTCACAACTGATGGTGGTGCAGTCCAAGCTGCATCTAGATATTGTTTGTATTGACTTTAACAAGGCTTTTGGCATATCAGAAGCTTTTTTTTTTTTTCCTTAACTTCCTCACAGACGAACTGATGAAGTATGGACTAGGTAGTACACGGTCAGGTGAACTGAAAACCGTCTCAGCTGCTGGGCTCAAAGGCTTGTGATCAGCGGCACATATTCCAGATGTAGGCCAGTCTCTGATGGTGTACCCCAGGGGTCCAATATTGTTTAACATCTTCATTAATGACCTGGATGATGGGACAGAGAGCCCTCTGAGTTTGCAAATGATACAAAGCTGAAAGGAGTGTCTGGTGCTCCAGATAGTTGTACTGCCATCAGAGTGAGCTTGACAGGCTGGAGGAACAGGCTGACAGGAGCCTCATGAAGTTCAACAAACAAAGGGAAATGCCAAGTCATGCACCCAGGGAGGAATAACACCCCATACCAGCACAAGCTGGGGCTGACTGGCTGGAAAGCAGCTTTGCAGAAAAGCCCCTGGGGTCCTGGTGGACGTGAAGTTGAATGTGAGCCAGCAGTGTGCCCTTGCAGCAAGGCAGGCCAGCAGCTTTCAGGGCTCTATTAGAAGGAGGAGCATTGCCAGCAGGTAGAGAGAGGTGATCCTTGCCCTCTGTTCAGTGCTGGGGAGGCTACATCTGGAGTGCTGTGTCCATTTCTGGGCTCCCCAGTACAACCAAGATATGAACATAACTGAAGTGAGCCCAGTGAAGGGCCATGAGGGTGATTAAGGGCTTGGATTATCTGGCATATGAGGAGAGACTGAGAGAGCTGGGACTGTTCAGCCTGGGGAAGAAAAGGCTCTAGGGGGGATCTTTGCAATGCGTGTAAATACTTGATGGGGGGGAGTAAAGAAGACTGAGCCAGACATCGCAGTGGTATCCAGTGACAGAACAAGAGGTGATAGACACAAGTTGAAATATAAGAAATTCCTTTTAAACATAAGAAAACTCTTTTTATTGTGAGGGTGGTTACGCACTGAACAGGTTGCTACCAGGGAGGTTGTAGAGTCTGCATCCTTGGAGATATTCAAAACCTGACACAGTCCTGAGCAGCCTGCTGTAGCTGACCCTGCTGAGATGACGTGTTGGGCTACATGATCCTTAGCTCTGTGAAGAAGGAAAAAGTAGTGGTTGCAGGCAAGTAGTACTTGCAGCAAGACGCAGTTGTGAGGAAGTAAAATTTTAATTCTACAAGGATAGATAAGTATTTGAGACTTTGCCCAGCTGACTCTGTTGTTACTCATAAAAATCTAGATTAAAGATGGTACAGATACACGATTACTAAAAATTAAACAAGTATCCTTCCTAGTTTCTTAACAGCTGTAAGTAGATCACAGGATTAGCGGTAGCAAGGCAGACAAGAAATTAACTGACAGTAGTGTCCAGGAGCCTCAAAAATTAATCAGACCTCATTGTGTAGGTGTTGAATCAGCAGGAACTTCCTCCTCCCCTCCATTCTGTTTGCCACTGACTTCACAATCTAAGTATAAAGGTAACAGAAAATACGTTATACGCGAGGTGAATATAAGAAGGCAGTGACATGTGCCTGTGTGGAAACTGACATCAGCAGTGCCTGTTGCTGACCATAGATTTCATGGTAAAAAGGCTTTAAGGAGGGGTTTAGATTAAAATAATGGCTAGTTTTGCAAATATTTACAGAGAACTTTGGCCTGTGTGTCACATGATCTGAGAGAAATCCAGAAGTATTTTAAAATATAAGAATTGGGTAGTAGTAACTGCCATCATTGTCATTCAAAGGTAGGCATAACATGGGGACAGTGAATGAGAATTGATGGGCAAGGTGCTTGTAGACCATGAATGGACTTTGAAAATAAAGACAAGTAGCTTATGGTTGATGCAGTAGGGTGGCAGACATGTATGGCTCAATGTATTAATTTACAAACAAAGTTCCTGTAAATTTAATTATTCAGTGAGTTCTGTGGCAGCTGATGGAGTCGCAGAACTCCACAGTATTTCCAGCTACAGTTTTAAATATATTGGATTTAGTTATCTGTTAGGTATTTCAATTTTTCAGCAATTGCTTTCATCTGCTAACATCTGTATTTATTTAAAAGTATGTATTTATGTTTTATGAGAACACATTGTGATTTATTTATGGATTTTTAAAAGGTGTTTTCCCTTCAAATATTTGTTTTAGAAAAATAAACTTTGAGTGTTTTCATCCACTCCCTTGCCTGTGGATATCTGAATCTTGGAATAAATCTCAGTATGCAGTTGTCTTTAAAGTAAAAACATTTCCTTTTTACAGTGAAGCCATTTCTAAATCAAGAAGAATATGAAAGGACTGAGGATATAGTTAAAAAATTTGGAAATGGGATTGGGAAAGAGTTGCATCAGAAATTACTGGAAAGAGCGAAAACGAGAAGAAATTGGGTATGTATTAGATATGTAAGAAATCATAATTCAGCTTACAGAAAGTTGGTTGTTCAGGATACAATTTAGAGAACCATTTAACTCTTTTATCTTAGGATCTTCCTTACACATTCACTTATATATGTGTGATTTGTTTTTTCCAAAGTTGGATGGTTAAGAGGGTTCACTAACTGAAATGTTAAGTTACCTACCAGCTTTTGAATGCTTTTTCAGGCTCTTCTGCTATCACCTCTGTGCCCCCCTCCCCCCCCCAAAAAAAAAAAAAAAAAAAGTTGTTTTAAAGTTGTCTTTCAACAGAGAAAGGGATACAAGGGGGGTTGTTCCCAAGTGGAATTCATGACAACTTTGTAAATCTTAACATGACACACTCTGGAGTGGAGATTTTCAGATGATGATAGAAAAAAATACATTATGAACTGTCCATCCCAGATCCTCTGTCACACAAATCTCCTTTCCCTCCATTCTTCATGGAGTAATCTGTCTGATATTCACGGCAGCCACAGCTGACATGTGCAAGAGTTTAAGATGAATATCAGGGAAGAACTCTTCATCATAATTTACAGTTTAATAGTCTTAAGCAGTATTGAATTTTATTTCAAGCTTGAAAATAGAAGAGCTAGATGTGTTGTTACCCTCAGTTAGTTTTGAACCACTGTCCTGCCTTCTGATATATAGGAACTACTATTCAAAATATTAAAAAAAAAAAAAAAAAAAAAAAGGCAGTTGAACAATCAGGTGATTAATAAAGAATTAATGACTACAACTTAATTCTGATGCTAAACATTTTTCATTTTCAGCTGGAGGACTGGTGGCTGAATGTGGCTTATCTTGATCTTCGCATATCAACGCAAATACACTGTAATATAGCAGGCCCCGCTCCCTATATTGAAAACTACTGGCCACCCAAAGAGGGCACTCAGATAGAAAGAGCATGTGTATATATATGGCACACCCTGAAATACTGGGATCTATTACGAGCGTAAGACTTTAAGAAAAAAAAAATTTATTCTAAATATTAATGATATATGTGTACTTTAGTCACAAAAATATATTTATGTCATTGGCATGCATTCTTTGCGGTAAAAGATGGGTTTGTCTTACTTTGATTTACTTGCATAATTATCATCTCTCTTGTTTAATTTTGGTGTATTTGTTTACTACAGAGAGAAGGTGGCTATAGAGAGATCTGGGAATGTTGTTCTGGACATGAACCAGTTTCGAATGCTCTTCTGCACTTGCAAAATTCCTGGAGTTACCAGAGACTCGATCGGCCATTATTTTAAAACTGGTAAACAAATGCAAATTGCGGGTTAATACAAGCAAATGATTTTGTATTAACGGGCTAATGGAGTGGTCATATTAATCATAAAATACTTGCTTCCTCAAGCACTACATCAGATACTGGTTGTTGAGTGCTTATATAAGGAAGCAAAGATGTCTAATCTACAAGTGCCCTTTTTGGTCCAATATTTAGTCCTTTCTAAATAAGATTAAAAGAAAGCTCTGCTTCAAATTGTATGTTACTAGCCTGATGCCTATAATAAGTATGCCAGCATTAAGAATTGAAAAAAGACAAATTCCATGTGTTATAAATGTGGGTGAATTCTGTGTATGATACGGACAGAATTTCAGCATCATTACTAATTGCAACTTTTCCCACAGAATGCGTTTCTTGAGTGTCCTCCCATGCATTCTGTTGAGATAATTCTTGCTTATTTTCTATCATGCTGTTTCTTGGCTTGGTCAGCTTCTTCTATTTTCAGTCTTGAAAGTACTCCATAGTGCTTCTTGAAGCCATTCTCTTAAACTCCCAACAGTTTTCTGGGGTAGAAGATCAAGAGCTAGGATAAAAGTGTAATGTTCTTATTCATCCTCCACTAATACTCTAGTATTGGTAATCAAGTAACTGAAATCATAACACCCCTCCCATACACATTCTGATGCGTCCAGATTTGTTCAGCAGTGTCACTCTAGATAATCATGGGAGATGTGAATTCCTGTAAGACTTGGGAATTCAAGAAGAAGGAGGTATTGCTTTGCTCTATAGAAAATATATAAGGAAATCTCCATACCGCGGGATATGATGAGAAAATGCAAAGTTGAAGGCAAGTTTCAAGGGTTTTGTCTTAGCATTACAGCTGAGGAGTCAGTGTAAGTACCAAAACATAGAAGAAACATTCAAATGGTGGAAATTCAATGTTCTGTTTTGATCACGCTTAAACAAAGCTATTATCCTGTGGAGATGCAATTTAAGTCATTCATGTCCCTTTTCTGCATTAAAATATTGTAAGAACTTTATTAAACAATATTGCTTATATCATTTTTCATGTAATACGCAGCAGGTGATATCTATTTCCATGTAGATGTCTGCCTCCAGATGAAATATTTAGTCCAGTTAGTTGTCTTGGTTCTTTGTGATTCATGGAGAAATATGAATACCTCCAGAGAAGGTCTTGGGCCATCAAAATATGCAGGTATCTAAGGCAGGCAGAAGGAATTGCCATCTGGAGAGGGATCTGTTTTTCTCCTTTGGCTGTAGAGGGAACTAACGTGGTCTGAACACTTGAAGTAGTATTCAGATTGCAGAGTAGGACACCTAAAATTTGACAGGTAACGTCAGCTTGAAGTCAAAGACCACACTAAAAGCCAAGAAAGCTTGATTGGTGGAACCTGGAGAGCTATTCAGTTCAGCCTGCAGCAGACACCTTAATGAGAAGAAGTGAAGAGCTCATTAGATACCATTAAGTGTATTGGATAGATCTCTACCAACTGTTGTGAGATCTCAGACATGTCATTCTAGGTATGTTAACTTCCAAACTTAATTCTACCCCTTGCTTTAGACAGCTAAGGTTAGGAGGATGCTGCGTAAAGTAACTGAATTTGATGTCATCCCTTCTGATTTTTGTTATGTTAGAAATTAATTTCATGATCTATGAAGGTGACGTTTACATGAAATGACAAATTCCCCACTCTAGAATGTCTTTAATCGGGTATGTATTGAATTGTATTATCTGATTTAGAAAGTAGGACCATAAAGATAGGTGTAAAAGCCTTATAGTTAAGATTAAGACTTCTGTGGATGCCCGTTCAGTTAAATACTTGTGGGTAAAGTGGCATACATTTCTTCTTTTTCCCAGGGTGGAGTACTGGGTTAGAAGAGATGTAGCACAGGGACTCAGTTTGAGAAAAATGGAACCACGTTTCTTGGGGTTTTAACATCTGTTTTTTGTCAGAATCTTTTCCAACTTTATTTAGTCTTATTTCCAGATAGATGGATTCAATAAGGCAACGCTATGCAAGTGTACCTGGCCTAGTGTGAGCCAGTACCATTTATGTTTCGGTACAGTGGCCAAATTGGTGTGTCAGTGCTCCCTTTTTACAAATTTGCAGATTACAGATCAGGTCTGGTTGACATGGTAGTGCATCTCGGATCTTGAGCTGCATAACTGAAGCTGGTCGCATAGACACTGACAACTGAAGGACTCAGTCATCTGCAAAGCGTCTTAGCAGCAGGCTTGCTGCATTATATTCATCCCTTAAAAAAACCCAAAACTAAACAAAACTCATGCAAGAGAGCAATGTTGCTAGATCAACAAGCAACACTTGTTTCAGCAGAGGGTTTTCTTGCCTACAAGATACACAGATAAATAACATTTGCTACTAGGTAATGACAATGACTTGAAGTAGTTAATAACAGTGAAAGCTATGTACTTCTGTATATTTCCTCTGACAGTTTTTAAAATGTCTTCAAACTTGCAATAAGATCATGCTAATGGACTTCAAAAGTTATTCTTTTTTCTTCTTTCCTGTTTTTAACTTTTAACTGAGGAAGTCTGCCTCATTTTGAACAAAGAATGGGTCTCTAGGACTAGCTAAGTGTTTTTCCTGTATCTGTCACTCACTTTATCCCCATGGTTGGATTTTCATTTCTCTTTTTTCTTTTTTTTTTTTTTTGTTGTTTCATTTCAGAGACTGAAGGTGAATGCCCATCTCACTTAGTAGTCCTGTGTCGAGGTCGAGTGTTTGCATTTGATGCTATACATGAAGGCAATATGGTGACTCCTCCAGAGATTTTCAGGTTTTCAAACTACCTTATTTCAAATAAGCTGTCCTATTCAAGCTATGTACCAAAGAGAGTCTTTCTTTTTCTGTCCCCTTCACGCCAAAGAATTAGGTGTGAGAGAGGCTATGGCTTCTCCTCTAGCTGAGCATTCAGATTTGAGTAAATTCTTGTTTAGTGGATGGCATCTTTTTGCCATGAAGCATGATGATCGTTTACTGTTGCAATACACCCATAGAACATCACACAAAACGGCTGAATGAAGATGTTTCAGTAGGAAACATCATTTATGTGTGAAGTTTCTTGACATGGAATTATTAGGATTGTAAGTAACATCATTCCTTTCAGGACCAATCCACATTGATAGTTGTCTCATTGCTACTTAATCATTATCAAAGATGAAGCACCACTGTCATGTTGATTCAAATCTAATATACTTATGGTCCATTTTCTCAACAACAGAGGGGCTGCAATTCCTGTTGGTGATTGCAGCAGAGTCCAAAATCACAGTATACACTGGTTGACTTTCTGCTAGCTACAGAGCAATACAGCAGCATTTCACTTGCATTTCTTGTCTTTGCACCAGACCTGTGACAACCAGCCGTGTTTTGTGGCTCTCTTCATATTCCCAAGCTGCTGCAAAGGAACAGAGAAAATAATTTAGTTCTTTAAATAGTAAATTTCAGTATTAGTGCAACTGGCAGTGTCTAAAGCTTTTCTGTGCTGTATCTCCTATCTCTCAGTAGCGTGCAGAGGTGCCAGCTTTTCAAATTGGCAATACAGTTGTGGCCACAAGCTCAAAAATCACTCTTTTTTAAAAAATCTGGTACTTTAATACTTAAGATACTTCAACATGTAGTTCTAATTTCTGTAGTTGTACCTGTTAGATCAAGCAAGCAACAAAGAAATGAACACCTGGAATACAGACAAAAAACCCCTAAAGCTTTCTCTTGCCTATAGAAAGGGCAGGTTGGTTTTGGTTTGGTGGTTGTTTTTTTTTGTTTATTTGTGTTTTTTAACAACTTCATCGTGGGTGCCTTATACTTTTGACAACTGTGTAACTAATGATCAGTGGTGAAGTTTAATGGGCAAGAGTGCCAGAGCACAGGACAAGCCAGTTTAAATGCCTGTAATTTGTGGAGTTTCTTTAATGCCTAGAAGAGCATGTGAAAAACCGAATTTGCAAACTAAAAATTAGCTCTCTGTTAATAGCTCTTCAAAGGGAAAATGCAAGGAAATGGTGGGAAGAGAAGTATTCTTGTGTAGTTCAGTTTCTACATTTAGGATGTACTGTAGCTACTGTTTGGCTTTAAATTTCACGGTTTACCTTGAGTGGAAGTTTTGCCCTTGTATCAGTTGCTATAAAAGGTGCAAAGCTGCAGTATTGCAGATGTCTGGTGCTCGGGAAAGTTTGATCTGCACTGCTGAAGTCTTAAATCTAGTTTTAAGTTAAGTGCATAACACATTAGGATCATGCTTGTATACATCTAAGTTTGTACTGGGCTGGTAGCTGCAATTTGAATTAACCATTAGTGACTGAAAACAGAGCAGGTCTTCAGCTGCCCTTAGAGTCTGAGGAAGCTGATTCATGCTTCCTGAAAATTCACATTAGCTTGTGAATGTGGAACCAAAATTCCAGCTTGGCAAAAGAGAGAGATAAAAAGGGTGACTTTTATCTTCTCTCCAGATGTTCTTTGTTAACTTCAGTTTTTGAAATCTTCTTAAAGGCAACTTACTTATATACAGAAAAGATGCCATAGTGAACCAGATGGACCAGGACTGGCAGCCTTAACAAGCAACGAAAGGACAAAATGGGCAGAGGTGGGAATACTTCAACAGTTGATTCCCGAGAAAAGCATCCTGATCCCTGGAAATAGTCATTTCACTTAGCTTTGTCTTTTTATGCTTTCTAGTTACGTCAATATTTGATTGATCTTGATCCAAAGAACTTAACTCTTCTGGAAAAAATTCAGAAAAGTGTGTTTGTGGTCTGCCTCGATGATTCTAGTCCCCATGCAACTCCTGAGGACTACAGTGAGGTAGCTAAGGATTTTTGATTATTCAGATCTGATCTTCTTTATATAAATATTTCTTCTGCATATATGCAGAAGTAGCACTTCTTGCTCTTTCGGAACAGAGAAAATTAAGCAGATAAATATGCAGATAATGCTTCTTGTTGATCCATAGGAATCCTTAAAGAGTTTGAATTGTTAGGACATTGGAAGTGGGAATGGCTGAAATCTGCCTTCATAATCTTTTATCCCTCTATCCTTCAGGGTTCTCAAAAAATATAGTAATCAACTTATCACTCTTTAAATTAAAAACTTAGGCTTATAATCATGTTTCATCTTCAACTGGATGAAAATGTCTTATCTCTCGGGGAGGTCTCACCATCTTAATGTAGGCTTGATTTAGCTGACAGAGGTTGGCAGTATACTCAGTGTTTTTTAAAACCCACAGTGTGTAACTTTTGCTTTAGGTTACAAGGCTGGGGCTAACAGGTGATCCGACTGTACGCTGGGGAGATAAATCCTACAGTAGCATATTCTTTTCCAATGGAACCTGTAGCGCGTTCTGTGACGTAAGTTGAAAATTTTTTTCCTCCTTATAAAACTTTCAAGTATTTATTTACTACGTTTGCCCTTTCAGAGTATTATTTTAAATGTTTAGTATGTTCCTCTTTAGTGTAGCCTTGTTTATCAGGCACCTTGTCTGGCAAGTTTCCAAAAGCAGTCTGCTTTCAGTGTTTGATATTACACCATACTTGAATTAAGAACATGAGATCTGAAGTCATAATCTTTTTTTCTAAAAGTGTTTAATGAGGGAGTTCCAATGACAAAAAATACGTTGTATAAGAAGGCTTAAAATTAACTCTTTGTATTATGTAGCTATTTGAACAGCTGTGTTTTTTAAACTTGTATTTTTTTGAACTTGTTATTGAATGGCCAGAAGGGCCTGTATCTTGTCTGAAATTTGCTTTTCCACAGCAGTGGTATATTGTACCTCTCTGTCTGGCTGCAGAGCAGTTGAAACAGTGGGTGGACTGACAGTAGTTCTATATGTGTTGTAGAACTGGAAAAACAAGTCCAACACTATGCAGTAAATCTGTTGGTCTGCAGGAAAAAGAGTGGGGTAGGGGAAAAAAGCAATTTGATCCTCTTGCAGTTATGCAAATAATGTGATATCTTGTTTTATATGATTCTAGCATTCTCCTCTTGATGCCATGGCTTTAATTTCCATGTTCTCTTATGTCGATAAGAAGCTTATTGAAAATGAAGGAAAATGGAAGGTACCTATCCTTTAAACTTTCAAATGTATTAGTTAATGTGATTTTTCTTATGGATAACATTTTCTGTTTTCTCTTTCTTTCTGTCCGCATCTTCCCAGGGATCAGATAAAGTGAGGGATATTCCATGGCCAGAGGAACTTGTATTCACAGTGGATCAAAAAGTTATAAAGGAAATTGGATGTACTAAAGAATGGTATTACAAAAAGGTGGAATTTCTTGCTGCTTCTCTTAATTGTCACTGATTTTTTTTTTTTTTTTTTTTTTTAATTTTCATTCTATTTGCATGTTTTTAGCTGGCCTTTCTCCATGCTGGAGAACAGGGATAAATATTTTATTGGTGAATTGATGTTTCAAGGGACTTAACACCATGGTTTAATTTGTTACATTGTTGGTTTGTGTTGAATGTGCTTTATTTGAAGTGAATCAAGTTGCGGTATTTGCAGTTTCTTGACTTTGTGGGTTTTTTTCCTCCTGTGGCTTGACAGGTATCTGACTTGCAGCTAGTGAGTTATGCCTTCACATCCTTTGGCAAAGCATTGATTAAAAAGAAGAAATTTCATCCCGATACGTTTGTGCAGCTTGCCCTGCAGCTGGCTTTTTACAAATGCCATGGACGGTAAGAAAATCTCGTTGCCCAGATTAGGAATAAAAAACTAGTTTCTTGGGTAAAGGGGTGGATCTGGAGATACAGCACAGTGGCCTTGCAATGCCAGTGTGTAATTTGCTATGGTGACAGAAGAATGAAGAAGTAAAGGGTTTTTAAATGAACAGTTGCATAGGGCCTTATTTTGTGCCGTTGAACTCCACGCAGCTTGTGCTCTTGGCTTCAGAAGAATTGCGTCCTTTTGCCCATAGGGATCATGCGTGTACATATTGTGGAATGGAGGGCAGAAGACAATCCATAAAAACGTAGATGTGGGCTGTACACAGTAAATATTTGGGCGAACACCAAATGCGCAATGGGTCAGGATTCTTTAATGTCAAATAGTTGCTCAGATGGAGAAGAAAGTGTTATCTGTAGCAACTAACAGCCACCAGTCTTCCAAGCCTGTAAAAAGCCTCGCAAACCTCAGTGTCTCACTTTCTTTAGCAACATTAGATGCGAAGTTTTGGGCAGAACAAGAGAGATGTAGATAGTGACCCTCCAAATGCATGACTCTGCATTGTTGGGTGTGTCATTTGATTTTGTATTATTGGTAAAAGGCAGCATTCTTCCTGGTAATTGGTGTTCCCAAGTTATTGTTTGCTAAATAGCACTGATTATGGCTTGTATAAGTCATTACTGACCTGGAAAGTATTGCTTGCTTCAGAAAAAGGAGGGTTTTGTCATAGGAGCATGATGCTCAGTCACTGGAGATACCTGTCTCATCATAAGAAAGATCGGTAGATCTCAGTTTGCTGAACATTGGAATAAATTGACTAAAATAGCCTGCTAAGTCTGTTGTAAACATACAAGTATGTTTCACGTTAGTTGTATATTAAATGGTAGACTATCATAGGGCTGGGGATGCTCCAGGGAAAAGCTGGATGGGTGTCAGTATGCAACAGAGAAGGATTTGAGCCTTTTCCTTATAAATGCATTGGGACACGCTGCTTATTTCAAGTGTGTCTCTGAATTTTTGAGTTTTTGGACAGTGTAGATGGTTTTTTTAATGGAAATATGGAGTGAAACTGAAGCTTGCATAATTTCAGCTTATTTATACTAGAGGCTGGTAGATCCGTAGTCTGCAGAAAATAGCCATGACAACCCAGTCTTTTCAAGGTATGATTATAGGACTGGCACTTTTTCAGTCATCTGTCTCATAAAAGCTTGCAGAATTCCTTTGTGGCTCTTTTTCAGACACAAAATTTAAAGAAAATTAGTGGCTTACTGATACTTGTAACTAAGCTAGATGTGTAAGATACTTGGCAGGACTTTTTTACTCCTTGAGAGAGCATATAGTTTTGTTAAGTTAATGAGATACTCTTCCCTATTTTTCTTCTCAGCCCGGGCTGCTGTTATGAAACTGCCACAACCAGGCGTTTCTATCATGGCCGCACAGAGACCATAAGATCGTGTACTATGGAAGCAGTGGAGTGGTGCAAGTCCATGCTGGATCGTTCTGATAGTGTAAATACTGAAATCCTACTTCAACCATAATGAATTTAGAAGGCCTGTCATTTGAACTGCTTAAAACTCAGTTAGTGTCTCTCTAACGTTTCCAGTGAGACAGATTTAAAATGTTGGGTTGCTTGAAGTCTGGCTCTGGTCATTGTGACTGAGGTGAGCTGTCATGTGTGGGCTTGTTTGGTTTTCTATCCTATTTACCTTTTGGTTTCAAGAATGTAGGTGTCTTGAGTTACAGTCACACTGATGTTTTGGTTTTTTTTTTTTTTTTTTTTTTTTTTCCCCCACACCTGAAAAAGTAGCTGGATTGGAACCAATGTATTCTGCTGTGGAGTGATTCTGTTGTTGTTTTAATTTTTAAGTGAAATCAGGAAATGTTAATCTAATCACTGAGTCTGAGAGCAAGATTGAAATCTGTTTGTGTCCTAGTGGCAACAGGGATGTATTTCAGAGTCTGTTTCTGGATAGCTGAACGGATGACCTTTTCTTTTCCCAGCAACTGCCCTCTGGTGCTTGGCTGGCTGAGCATTTCATGCCTTTCTTGCCAAGTGAGAGCTGTACTAAAACTCTTTCTGTTGCCCTCACTACACATTTCTCAGAGCCTGAGAAATGAAGCAAGGAGAAGATTTTTGAGAGAAAGGGCTACATATCTTCAGGAAATTCAAAGATTCTATATTATCAATGTATCTGAGAAACATACAGAAATATGGCTATCAGGAAGTATGTGTGATTGATAATTGTAGTCTTCAAGAGCTTATTTTCCTGGTCTTCACTGGCTTCTTTTGGCATGTGCTGCAGCTTTGAAACTCAGTTCTCTGGCCATTATTCAAATCTGCTTTCTTATTACAAATATGGATCCCTCTTATTATCTGCTCTTCAGTTATCTTCTAACCAATTAGTAGGCTTCTATGAGTAATACACATAGAGGTTTGTTACTTCCAACACTAACTGTAGCCTTTTTCTTTTTCTCTTTATAATTTTAAATAGCACTTCCAAATATCTTCCTATTGCTTTTTTTTACAGTGAACTCTTGGGGCTTAAAAAAAGCATTGAATCTGTTCAATAGTATTGAAATTAAGACGCTTTAAAGTCTGTTTTTAAGGTACTAGAAAATACCTAAAGTTAGGTACTTCGGAAAAAATCCTTTTGCCTCATCTTTGTCTTTTGCCCCTTTTGAGCTTAGTAGCTTGATTTTTTTTTTTTTTTTTTTTTTTTATTTGCATTGAGTGGCTACTGCCCTTGTTTCACATTCTCTGCTGCAGCCTCTCGTGTAATGAAGAAAAGGATAAAGGGTGCTTCTTGAGTGGTTAAAGAGCTAGTAAGATCTAAGATCTTAGAAGCCAAGATCTTGGGTGTCTCGAGATGTTTCTCTAGGCCTCCTTTACCAAAATATGTATTTGTGTTCTGTTATCTCTGGTTTTAATATGCAGCTTTCAATATAAAATTGGAAAAACCATAATGTTGGGCAGAACTACTGTCATGGAAGTAATATTTCAATCAGCAGAGAAAATTTGGGAATGCAGTTGGCATCTGTGCCTATTTTTAATTAGGGTCTTTTTTTGTTTTGTTTTCTGCTTTTCCTTCACAGATTTTTTTCATCTGGGTTTCGGGGTTTTTTTGGCATGAAAAATGATAAATAGAATATTATATTTCAGTTGGAAGGGACCTAGGACCTACAATGATCACCTAGTCCAATTGCCTGACCAGTTCAGAGCATGGTGATCATGTAAATGCAACTGCACCTGCTAAAAGCCAGTGTGTTTCTAAATAAGTAGTACCTGTAGGAAAGTTTTGGTTTTGATTACTCTATTTCACAGTGGCTAGTTTCCATTGTTTCAGCTTGTTTGGGAAAGAACATGAGGTTTAGAATATAGTTCAGTGCAAAAGTGATTTAAGTAACAGAACAGAGATACAGGAAACAAATGAGCAAATTTGCTTGAAAAAGGAATTTGGATTTGGGGGAAAGAGTTTGAGAGAGGTTCTAATGTACCTTTCAAGTTCCTCCATTTTCTTCTATCTAAAATTGCTAGAAACTGAAAGGGAAAAACTTGCTGATCTGTGATTCCTGATGTGCTACTTATCTTGATTGTTTTTTCTTCCCCCCCCTCCCCCCCCAATCCTGTCTCCCCTACTTTACACAGACTTATCAACGACTACAGCTGATGCATAAGGCATTTGCAAAGCACAACAAAATGAAGAAAGAATGTGAGAATGGAAAAGGTACTCTGGAATAAATAAAATAAGCAAAAGTTTTTTTTTCAAAAGTTTTTTCTGGGATAAATAAAATAAGCAGAAGTAAGATAAGCAGAAGTTTTTTTGTTTTGCTTTTTCTTGTGCATGAAAAGGGAATATTGCTGTATGCTAATACATTTTCTCTGTCTCCTTGTTTTCAACCTGAGTAAAAACTACCCCTTAACATTTTATACTTTAATTTCGGGGAGAGGAACGAAAACCTACTCTTTGCACCCTTCCTTGTGCCCCAAAGACACATTCACTTTGAATATTAATTAACTTTTTCTGCCCAGCTAAACATTATTTCAGAATGCATTCTGATCAAATATATGCTTGGCTGGAAAGTGGGAAATGTGGTCTTTTAAGGCAGAGGAGAGATTTGGGTGAAATTCTAACCCACCTGTGTTAGCATGACAAGCTATTCTATGAATGAGAAAGAGTAGTTGGGAAATAATCGCCTGATGAACCTTCATACTCTCTGCAGTCTACTTGGTGAGTTATCTAGGCAGTTGTGGCCCTGAAAGCCTTTTCACCTTGTCCACGTAATTGCCAGTGGGCCAGTTGCACTGTGTGGAGCTCCTCCTCCTTGGCTGAAATGGAAGTTTTCTCGGTTTTTGTTTTCCGCAGGAACTGTGCTGGGTTTATATTCCGTAGTTTGTTTGCATTTGGGCTTAGTGTTGCAAGCTGAAAGTGATGAAGGTCTCTTAGATCAAATATTTGGGACATGTTTATGTATGCTACAATATGAATCTTGGCTTCTGGTAGACTCTTGTCATTTGTCTGTCCTTCAGCTGCTATTTGAGCTTCCAGCTATCCAGACCAGAAAAAGCAGAAAAATGGGAAATGCTGCTGTTAATGATGCAGTATTTGCATTTATTTGACAGGATTTGATCGTCATCTTCTTGGTCTCCTACTCATAGCACAGGAGCAAGGACTGCCAGTGCCAGAACTTTATGTGGATAATGCCTTCACAGCTAGGTAATTCATATTCTTGTCCTGTGGTTGCATCCCTTGATTCCAAGGACTTTGTTACATTGGCTTTATGCGTTCTGATTTCTTGATCTCTAGGACAAAATAAGTTTTTTGTAAAACTCACTTTTTTAAAAATTATCTTTAAAAGTGCTGATTTTGTTTTGTGTTGTTTTACAGCGGAGGAGGTGGGAATTTTGTTCTTTCAACTAGTCTGACTGGCTACACTAGTTTTAGTGGATCTGCACTCCCTATGGTACATCATGGCTATGGCTTTTTTTATGCAATCAGAGATGACAGGTAAGGATATAATGTCATTTTGGGCATGGTTCTGTCTCTGTCACAAAGGGAAAGGCGGCTAACAACTAGAATGAGGAAAGGGAAAGACAGAAGAAACATGGCTGAATGTGTCAGAAAAGGTTGAGAAGTGAGGTGCATGAGAACAGAGGCATTAACATTCTGGGAAAGCACATGCGGGAGGAAGGACGAGCAGTGGAGGTGCAGTGAGCACCAAGATACTGACAATAAGCAGAAACAAAAGGGAGGGGAAGGTGAAAGAAGGGAGGAACAAAAGAAGTTAACTTATTTTAAAATAAGCTTTTGTTTTAGAGATCATTAAACGTAACATGCAAAAGTTTTTTTTAAAAGTAGCAATTGACTGAGATTGACCAGGCGAGCACACTGTCCATCATTCTTGGCAGTGACACACACATCTCTTGACTCAAACCAGACCTCTTTGAGTAACAAGGAGAAGCTAAAACATTTGGCTTCACTTCTTATAAAATGAACAGTAGGATCAGAAAAGATCCAACTTTGGCTTATTGGTATCATGGACAAAAATTATTGCTTTTTTATCAAATCAATAAACTACTTTGATTATAATGTGTTGAGATAACTTGCTATTTTTGTGATTTAGCTGTAATTTGGATTATTTCTTCCTAAAGCTAACTATGGATTGTGTGCAGATTTGATTCAGTTTGAGAATACAAACCATTTGTACTTTGCTCTATGGCTCTGTTAAGATAAATAGAATTAGATAAAGACCTACCTTTTATTAGGTAAATAGGAAAAAAAAGTACTTCAAACCTTAAACTAGCTGCAGAGAAGAAATGTAATTCACAGTATTTTCAAATATAAGCAGAAAAGTTATGTCACTGCATATGTAGAAATGGGTATTTAAATCAAAGTATCTAGTTTCAAGATCTGTCAGCATTATTGCCTGCTGAAGGCACTAGGGATCTGAGTCCTTTCTGAATGTTGAGAGAGTATGTTTATGTGAAAAGGTTTGCTTCGGAATTTATGTCAATTTCACATTTCAGGGCAATTTGTGTGACTTTTATCCTAGACCATGACAATTGAGAGTGGTAACTTCATTGTTTTCTATATTTATAGGATTGTTGCTACCTGTTGTTCTTGGAAATCATGTCCAGAGACTGACGCGGAAGTGCTGTGTAGAACTGTGTTCCAGTGTCTTCAGGACATGCTACAATTAACAGTTGCAGCTCAGCTGTAAGGTTGATAACGATGTAAAAGCCTTTGCAAGCTCACAAGTTATATGTAGTACTTATAAATGAAATGCTACTCAAGAGTACTGTTATATTCAAGTTAAGACATTTAATGATCTCTGTGAAGTCTACCTATTTTTATGGGATTTACTGTGGTAACGGTGCCCATTTAAGAGTAATGTAGCCATTTGCAACAACAATGCAAGCAGTAGTACCTTATCTGTGTAGAACTATGCAATATTAAAATACGCCTCAGTAATGCAAACATACTTGAGAGACAGGGTATTGGAAGTGGAGAATTTATGGGAGATTTGTATTTATGATCTTAGTAGTAACACACAGAATACTTTGTAGTCTACTGATATTGTTTATGCCAGCGGAGCACTTAACTGCGTACTTAAGAGTAACCACCCTATCCTCTTGGGTCATTATGCTTCCTATTCATAGTGGGTTATGAAATAGAAGGGCTGCCTCCATAAGGCTGTATGTTATCTTATAAGTTATTGTTCATTTTTGCTATTGGGATTATACCAAATAAATGTTGTATCCGTGAACAGGGATGTTCCCACTACATTTGTAGTATGAGAGCACTACAATCTGAAGTATTTTGAAAAAGGAGCTCTCAATAATAAACACAGAAAGCAGCATATGAGTTCCAGATGCGTCAGGTTTCATCTTCTAGTGAGCTGTGACTGTCTGCTGCTTTACCCTAACAATACACAGTAAAAGTAAGCACTGAATGCAGTTTGATATGATTCTCAGGATTTTAAGATGCGATTCCTCTGTTTGAGCAGCTTTGTATTTTCCTGTCATGGAAATAAAATTCTTCTGAAATTGAGCTTTGTATTGATTGATTTATGGGTGGACTGTTCAATGTGTAGCAGCTAAACTTGGTGAAAGAAAGATGATCTTGGGGACAGATGAACTTGAAACAGAGATTCTAAAGTACCCATTGTTTTTTCTCTACTTTTTTGAGTGTTGAGAGAGATCAGAGATCGTTATTTGTTTTACAGAAGCAACTGCATCCTCAGCTAAGACTGAAGCAGTCTCTGCCCTCTGGAACCTCTGTTGCATATTTTTTTTTCCACAGTAGCAAGATCAGTTTCCCTTTTTATTTCCTTCCTCAAAGGCTGACACTTCTCTGAGTAACAGGCCAGGGTGTGTTATACTCTGTCTTGTTGCCTCAGAAAACAAGTCTCATTATTTCAGCCTTTGTCTTCCCTGCCTTTATGGGACTACTTCGATGTGCTTTCTCACTTAAATCTGACAACCATTCATTGTTTAATGGTTGAGTTGAGGTCTTCCAAAACTCTTACAGAGTAAGAATCCACTCCTGTTCTGGAGTGCTTACAATAACCACTCTTTCTCAGAGGTAAATGACTTTCTGAAATCTCTCAGTGAAGTACGTGTCTTTATGATGCTGTGATTTCCGTGAGATAGATTAGGATTTTGGATCAAGCTGTGCCTGATGATTTTTATTCTCTCTCTCTTACAAGTTCTGTCTGACAGTTTCACCCCTCAACTGGGTAAAAAACCTGGTTGCAACAGTGACAAGGACAGTTTGCTTTGAACGCTCGTTTGAAACAGCCTGAAATCTGATGAAGGGTGTAATTTTGCATTTATTTTTCACACACCTACCTCTGCCTCCCTGAGGATTTCTGGGAGTGTAGAAATCCTGGCAGAAGTATGGAAAAAGGAAAACTATTTCAGCAAGTATATCATTGAGAAAATGTCATTCAGTCACCCGCGTAAGTAGAATTTCTTGTTCATCTGGGACAGTCTGTGCCTCGCGTAGAGGAACTGAAGGCAGAAGAGTCCAGAGAGAACAAAATTAAATTCTGTGAGTTGTTAGAGCTACTTGTGATGTGCTGTGGATGCATGAATTCATGAGCATGGTGTTAATTTCTGTGTGAGGAGTAAAGCATTTTTGATACAAAGTTGTTCTACTAAGTTTATGCTCTATGGACTACGTGGGATTAAAGCATAAAATGTTAAACAGTTGGTTTTTTTTTTTTTTGTGTGTCTGTGTGGATTTGGGAAAACATGTAATCAGTGCAGAAAGCATAATGCAGTAGGGGCTCTGATTTCAGGTCGGAGTGGTTAAGCTGTGCAGTCCCGTTGTCATGGGACAGGCACCGTTTGCTTTGAAGACACTGAGACTAAAGCAGGGGTTTGCAGAAATTGGCTGCACCCATTAGTGCACGGGCAAACCGAGAACAGGAGCCAGGTTTCTGCATTGGTGGGACTGAGCCAGATGCCAGTCCCAACAGGCTTGCTTTTTCCCCTGCTCCAGGTTGCATGTGAATTTATTTAGAAAGTCATACCTGGAAGGGTGCTTTGGGCCCATCTATTTTGAGGATGTAAAAACAGCTTTTGTGCTGGTGGAAGAAGAGGGTTGGGTTCTTAAAGCAAATGTACCTCAGTTATTTATTAGTTATGGGGTTTAAGGAAACTATTTACAGAATTTTACCAAAACCAGCAGTAGTGAAATGTCCTTAATAGTCTCACACAAAGGACGGAACCAGCTGTACAGCTGCACTTCAGCACCAGGTACTGTCACCCATTGCGTGGCCCACTTTGACCAGAGAACAGCAGATGCCTTTTTCAGCCAGGAGCTGCTGATGGGTCCCTTCTAGTTTCTAAGCACTAAGTATGGTGAACTTAGTACACATACTTTAAAGATGCCCCCCCCCCCCCCCTTTTTTTTTTTTAGTACTCTGAAGGTTAGGAGTTCTTTAATGTCACCTGATGTTCTGGGCTCTGTGGCCACAAAGATGCTAAATGTTGCAATAAAATTACCTTGAAAATTGATAATACTGAATTGCTTTTAGGATGGGGGGGGGGGTCATAAGTTTTTGTTTGTTTGTTTGGCTTTTACAAAGAAAAAAAAAAGCCGCCTGTTGGCATGACCAGCCAACTTGCAAGTCCCTATTCCTGTTTGCAAAGCCAAGGTACCTTTTCACTTTCTGTACCCAGTGCAGAGGTAGCTTCATCTAACAGCAGGATTCAGGGCTGCCGTACGAGAGCTCAGGCAATAGCAATGTGTTGTTTCTGACCACCAGACAGCTGGGACTCTTTGTCTCCCACGTGTGCTGTATTTCTAGGTACAGAAAGTAAGCACAAGTGTAAACCTGATTTGGATGTAATCCTGTGGAGCATGACATTTGAGCTGTGTTTCCACCGAGTGACGTGCCTGGGGCAGCCCCTTTCCCAAGTGTGGGTGAGAAGCCTACATATAGTAGCCAAGCTGAGAAACACATTTCTGAATGTATTTAACTGCAGAGCAAACCCCGTGATGCTGAGCAAGAGCAGTGTCCTTTGGTTTGGGGTGGGGGACCAAGGTGCAGAGAAGCTGAGTGCAGGGTGCGAGAGGAAGGTTGTGACGTTGCTGGGAGCGAACCCAAGACTCAGCACCAAGCAGCCTGAGCAGTGAGCTCTTCTTTCACCAGCCCGGTTCTCCGTAAGAAGAAAACTCAGCCTGAGAAACATCGGGAGTGATTTAGGATGAAAGAGAAGCCAGTCAAATTCAAAATCTCATCTGGCTCATGGCCTGTTTTAAATCTGACACAAATTCACTCAAGAAATTTGATTCCAGGTCTGTGTCCCCTGTTTGTTACGTGCTGTGTGAACAAATGTACACCTCTCATCTGAGGGATGAGGCTTTGCAGGGAAAACCCACCAGCCTCCTAATCCTGTGGGAATTTATTGACTGAGAAATATTAGACCTAGCCCATATTTTCCACAAGAGCGAGCTGACAAGCAGGTGTCAGCTTCAGTTGATCCGTGCAGACAGTGGGTAGGAAGAGCCTTGGCTTGCATTCACCTGCCAGCAGCTGTTCAGCGGGACATGAGCAGATCAGCTTCTGGGATTTTTTTTTTTTCCTAGAATAATTACTCACAACCAATGTAGAAAAACCTGAAACTGCTTTCTCCTCCAAGGTGCTATTTATGCAAAAAGATCCACTATACCAGAGACTCACCTTGTCAGATCAGATGCAACCAGGAGGTAACAACAGGTATAAATAGGAAAAGGGAGAGAAGGAAGCAGGCACAAGATGGCAGGATTCTGCCTGGTTTTCCAAGCCAACTCTGTGTGCGACTTTACACCCCTAACTAATGAGATGTTGAAAAAAGGAGGGTGAGACCAGCGCTCCTCAGGCTGCCTTAGCACTTTCCTGTTGCTTTCACTTAAGTAAAGGGAAGTACCCAGCCTCTTTTTCAGTACTTTCTGCATGTCTCTTGCTCCACGCTCTCCCATCTAGAATGACTTGCCTGAGTACCAGTACCACCCAGGTTATTTTATTAACAGACACTTCGCCTGCGGAGATGCAGACCCCTCGCATTCAGGCATCTGCAGCAGTGGGACTGAGCAAATGCCTGCAGCCACTGTCACCTCCTCGCTCTCTGCTTGTCCTTCAGGTCTTTTTGGGGGAAAAAAATCCCAAATTTCAATGTCTATTCGGTAAGTCACAGAAATTTAAATGCTTTTAACCTGTATTTACTTAGGGAAGCATGAATAGGCACTGTGGTTTTTTTTCCCCAGTTGCAAGTTGGAAATGAGGGCCTAATTACCTTTGGTAGTAATTCAAGGAAGGAATGAATAGTGGCTTCTTTTGCTGTACTGACAATCTCTGCACGTGACACCTCCTGCCTGTTGTCCCCATATGCAATGTTTTCAGCAATCGTGCAGTCAAACAACATTGGTTCTTGTGAGACGATACCCATCTGAGCTCTCAGCCACTGGATATCTGGAGTCTTTGCATTTTGGCCATCCAGGAGCTACGAAGTCAGAAAGAATATATTTTAATCATAGCACTTTATAGATGGCTGTGTTTTGTTTGTGTTTTTTTAAATTTAGCAACATAAAGGCCTTTAGCAGACAGGGCACTCAGGCCATTTCATGCCCTGAGTCTGTTAACTTAGGCACTTAGCCATGGCAGCAGAGATGGGCAGATGAGTGTTAAAGCCTAGTTATGTTTGCAATCAATACAATAACATCAGATGTCTCTGTGAACCTTGAAAAACTCCAGCTGTATGAAACCACTGTATTGCATCCCCCTTGTTTATGACCCAAACTAAAAGAGCCAATACAGATCTACTTTCTCTGCCATCTTGCTATTGGTATTGGAGACATTTGGTACTATGCTGCTGACAGAAAGATCTGTTTCAGAAACCAGTGGAAGATCTATGCCACAAACTGTTTCCACAGCCATTTCCTTTATTAGCAGCTTTATGCCATCTCTGTTATGCTGATCCAGGAGTCAGATGTCCTCACCTCTCAAATGGCAGTAATGGGGGACAGTAATGGACAGCAGTCCCTAATCCCATAACTGAATATCATCCTTGTACATCAGTGACAAAAATTCATCTACCGCCACTTGCTCATGTAAGACGAGATACATGTGTAAAACTCTATATATCAGTACTTGAACTCCTCCTCTTCTCCCACCATGCCTTACCTGGGCATTAGCATCCACAATTATAAGTTTAACTGTCTCTGTTATGCAGAGACTTATTTTGTCTGAAATAAAACAGCAGTCCATATTTCTGCTTTATCGTCATGACTTCTATCTAAAGCAGAACTAATGAGCTGTGGACTAAATCACCGTCCTGTTCCTGTGGGTGCACTGGGACTTTGGAGTCTTGGAGCCCAGATCATCTTTTCGTTCTGTTTATACAGTACCTGGCATTGCAGGGAGCCCTAACCCAGAGCTTGGATTCCTCAATACAATGATCAACTGAAAAATAACAGGCTAAATGTTTCTATCTTTACAAGAAAAAATGTATTTGTGCATGTATGAGACTAGGGGCCCCTTTGTAAGGAATAACTTGACTTGCCAGCTGCTTTCTGTGTGGGTTGATGAGATGAATTTGTCTTCTTATTCTCGGAATGTAACAGAAGCAGTTAAATGATTAAGCACTGAATAAGTTTTTCTTTCCAGTCTCAGAGAAAGATCTCTCACAGTTCAAGGTCACTCTCTCATGGAGAAGCATCAGGAACCAAATACAAACTCCAGGGAGAAGAAGCCAAAAGGTCACTCCAGCATCTCCATCTGTCAAGGAGGCTGTCTGTACTTCAGGCTGCAGTTTTGAGTTACAGATGACAGTTTTGCCTTTCACAGAGAGTTCGGACTATGGTGGGAGGCAGATATCTGTGTTTGGGAAGTCTGGTGGTCACGTTTTTCTCTGACTTTTAGAGGAAAGATCCAAATACTCTGAAGCCCTGACTATGGATGAAATACGGATGTAAGTGAAGAAACAGATGAAATATGAGATCGCTTTATTTGGCAAGTACAAAATTGTCCTAGGAATGCACAGGCATCTATCTGCAGCCTCCAGATGCTTCAAGATCCAAGAAGAGCTTTTCAGGTTTTTTTTCATCTTCCCTTGACTGAATTTTTACATGCTAGGTGACGATGCGATGAAGTTCAGTGGCTACCCTAAGCAGTGCTGCTGTTAAATTTCCCACAATCCGTCCTTACTGTAATTAAGCTAAACCTCAGTGATACCAGTAGGCTCTGGTCAGGCCAATGCAGCAACTTCTGTCCATTGGATCTTGTTCTAGTGACTTGAAATGGCATGGGAAATTCAGAAATTTTACTTTCCTTCTACTTTCCCCATGATTGCATAGAGAATATTGAAAATCCATGTGTTCCTGCCCTTAATTTTCAAAAAATTACAAAAAAATATATTAGAAACTGACAAAAGCGAATAGTTACACTAGCAAACATGTAATGAGATTATTTAAGGGGGGGTGGGGAAAGCAAATAAATCATATTAGAAAATAGAGTAAGCATATATCATGTACCTGCAACTTACACTTCGATGTGGAACGCTGACCATTTCTCTACTGAGTGGATCATAAAATCTCTCAAGCAGCTGAACAACAGTGCTCTTTCCACAGCCACTGCTACCAAGAGCCAGAGTTTGTCCTTTTTCTACGTTCATGTTCAAACCTCAGAGCACTTTGGCTTCTGGTCGGGTTGGGTAGTTAATTGCCACACCGTTGAATGTTATGTTTCTACCAAATATTTTCTGATTAAAACAGTAGAGTTAGGTCCATTTTTTAGGCTAATGTAACAGATCATAAAAGACTATGAAGAACATTCATAAAAGAGATCAGTAGGAGTTTTTCCAAAGGATCAGACCTCTTTTTTTCCCAGGAATTAGTATGTAGTAAGGAGCTATTGTGAAAACACAAATTCTCTCCTAAATATTCTACTCTGCAGGCATATTTTAAATAAAATTCTGTTCTGTAAACACAAATTCTGACAGCTTCTCTTACACCATCTGGTAAACAAGATTACATTTTCAAGACTAACAATAACTCTAGGTGGCTGACTTCTGTCTGCTTTGCAAGGACCTCGTTCAGATTCTTGGCATGTTTTTTGCCGATTTTTTTCATTTTTGTCTTTAAAGATACCGCGAATAATCTACTATTTTTGATCTACACACAGAATCAATCCCTCTACTTAAAGATCTTTTCTAATTAATTTACTATAAAATGTAATATGATATATGTAATGTGGATATATGCCTATACAAGAAGAAATATAGTTCACATGAATGAGTATATATAAAATGTAAATATAGGCATATGCAAATGACCAATCAACATAGCTCAAATGTATGATACTTCATAAGACTTCATAGCTATTTTCCTTTATTATGTGTGTGTGTATATATATGCATATATACACATATATATATAATAAACACAAGGTTTATAATATATATGTAATAGTTTTCTGGAACGTTCTGTCCCCTTTGTTACATGACAGGCCACATGCACCCATATGTTCATATACATTGTTGGTTACTAAAGTATGTGACAATCTGTTATGGACAACTTGCAAATAAGTTATCCCTCAAAAATTTCTGGTTAAATATTAGAGGCCTAGTTATATTTTCAATATCCATGCTCAGGTCGCTTCATGCAAAAAAGTCTTGAAAAATGATCTCAGCTGCATTAACCCTGTTTTCACTGGCTCTTAAAGATGTTTCACCAAGAGACAGCTGAGGTTTTGGCAGGAGAAGACACAAAGCAAAGCTTAACCCCAATTTGGTTGGATGAGTCAGATGAGAATGGGCTCACACAGCACTTGTTCCCAGTAGCTATTATGTGAGTGGGAGAAAAAAAAGAAAAACAGGCTTGAAATTAGAGGAGTATTCTATGCTGTGCATAACACTGTGTTTACTTACAGGCTTCTCTCCTTCGCTTTCTTCCTTTCAAACAGCATGAACTGTCTTGCCTAGAAAGGTTGGACCAGATGATCCTTGAGGTCCCTTCCAGCCTGGTATTCTGTGATTCTATGATCTATGATTCTATGAACAAGTGGGCAGCTGGCATCTTGGCTTTGGCATGGTCTGGAGTGAAAGAATTGCTTTGTCCTAATGCCATTGCACCAAACACCACAGGTGAAAAAAAACCTCTGTAAAGATAAAAAGGAGAAAAATACATTGACATTGATGTGGCAAAGGCAAGAAAAGCTTTTATGGGCAGATTAGGAGCTTCTGGGATGAGCAAAGGGCAGTAGGAGAGCAGATACATGAGGAGAAGGGATTCGCTTGAATGCATAGGGGAAGGGAGGGTAATGCTGGTATTTGAGAAGGGGTTGATGTAATTAGAGTAAGAAGCAGCTTTTAAAACACCCAGTGTAAGTAAAGTACCTAATAGCTTGTGTAAAGGCAAAAGTAAATCCAAAGATATGTGCCATCTTTACTGAATTTCTGTAAGAGAAAAAACATATAATTGTGATCATATTGTACATTCACTTGTAGCAATCAAGAATGTGAAGAGTATCCTATAATTCAAAGGAAACCACAAGTCCGTAGTATTTTAAAATAACATAATCTCCAGCTCTTTGTAAGACCCCAACCTAAGACATCATCATTCCTGTACACTTCACTTTCCTCCCTGTCTGCAAAAACCAATAAGACTATTGGGACAGAAGAAGTTGCTCTAACTCTAAATATTTTGAGCACATACATAAAATTTGTATTGTCTTCACCTCATACATTCACTAAAATTATTTTCAAAATTATAATACAGTTGCAATTCAAAGTTTCAACTAACTGCCACATGAGAAAAATCATCAAGAACTTTAGAATTTCTACAATGCAGAAATGACTTCACTAGAACAAATCTTTGTGCTTTATCTTACATTGAACCAAAGCAAGTGACAATTCATGAGGTTTTACGTGATCTGCAGTAGTACTTCGAAAAAATAGCAGAGTGAACAAATACAGAAGCTGCTATGCAGATCCACTCTTCTGGTTCCTTCCTCAGGAAAATCCCACTGATTTTTATAGGAATCTTACCTAAACATACAGGTAAAAACTGACTTTTGGTTTGTTAAATAGGAGGTTCCCTCAGAAGAAAGGGCTCATGGTTATAAGAATTAATAAAGGCTTCTATTTCCAGAATTACAGCAGCCAATAACATCACCATGGAGAATTTGAGGGGAAAAAAAAAAAAAAGTCATTTAGAACATTACCTAAAATGTCAAGCACATTAGCTTGAAGGGAAAGATAATCTATATTTTTTATGTCAAAGCTGAATTTGGAATGAAAGATTTTGTGGTGCACTGACAGAGATAAATTGTGATTCAGTTTATTGGTGTTAATTTATGTTCATTTCAATAACTTTTTTTAAAGAAGCATTCTTTTACCTATACGATGCTTGCAAACCTTGTCCATACATAAACTCAAATTTTCTTTCCTGAGTCAAAGTAACAACAGTTCAAATATTTTCTATGGCTTCTGAAGCAATCCATATCAGAGAGCAGATATTCATCAGGAGAAACAAGATTATATGGAAATTTTTAAACATAATCCGATAAATAGAATAACAATAGAAGTATGTTTATAATACTGTTGAAAACGTGGTTGCAACACCTGTAGATATGCTGCTGTTAAATATATTCAATTAGCATGGATTATAGCAGTGAAGTTGAGACAGCATATATTTTAGCACTGGCCGGCAATGGGATTTTATTTTCCAGTGGGCTTGCGTAAACTGTCACAAGGATGATGCCATGCAGCTGGCATTGCTGCGGGAGCCTAGTCAGGATAAACTGAGCAAGCCTACATCACCTGCAAATGCATTTGCAACTGCAGGGTAAACATATGTCCACATTTTCAAAAGCAGCTAGTGATTTTGAGCTCACCTGTAAAGAAATAATCTTTTCCAGGGTGCATTCTCAGCATTTTTGGAATATGAAGCGTCTTTCAAAACTCCTAAAGGAAAATCTCAAAACCACAGGCCATTCCTAAAAATGTAGAGACAGATTTTCCTGGCCCATATGGCAGCTTAGCATCTAATTTTTATTAATTTTATATCTTTGAAAGTCTTACTGTTTTGCCACAGAAGAAAGAATAGTGAAAGCTTTTCAAAGTGATTAATGATGCTAGGTACCCAGTCTTGATTGAAAAGTAGTGGAAGCTCATGCCTTAATTTTCTTAATGCTCCCCAAATATTAAGGGGATTTACTTGTAGTTAATATCATCAGCAAATCTTTTCATAACAACAGTTGATTTAGCCTTGGTCGAGAATCCAGCAAATCAAAACTCAAAATGTAAAGCATCTTGGAAAGCCATTTGGTAAGGTATATTTATTGAGCACTATACTCATTCCAGCTCATAGTTTAGTTCCAATGTACTCATTTTATGGGAAAAGAAAATAAAAAATTAACCACTGTCTAGAAAGTCACCTAAGACCTAGGACTCAAGCTCAATTCTTTCTCATGTATTATCACTCATGTGAGATTTGTACACTGTGGAATCCTACTGTCTTCACAGAAGGCCTGCATACTGTCTGTACCACTCCAAATCGTGCGCTTGGGGATTGTACCAGGAGATAACTGACTCCATTAGATAAGTCTATGACGAACTGTGCTGCTCACAAAGAAGGCATGAAATACATTTACTCTCCTTTAGCTATGTTGTCTCTGCACTACCTTTCAATGAGAGTAATTTATTTTTCTCTCTCATGTGTGAAGATGGCATTTTTCCATAGGCAGTTTTCCAGGAAGAACCCCTCTTTTAAAGAGTAGATTTTTACCTAGAGCTAGAAATGCCTGGGACTTGTTTTCCTTCAGGTTTGATTGATATGTTGAGAGTGAAACATTTTGCTGAATTGCTATGGAAATATGTCTTAAATTTTGCCAGAAACTGAGGATCTGCAAAAAAATTGTTCTGATTAATATAATCTGCCACAACCACATATTCAGGTCACTGCCTAACAGTCACGTAACTGTTCTTACAAATAGTCTCCAAGGAAGTTGGCATGAGATAATGATAATCAGCTGTAAACAACTTGACTATGAGATAACCATAAAATATTTCAGTGCATAAGAATGCACTCAAGAAGGTTACTTGTTTGGCAAAACTTTACAAATAATTAGTGACAGTATTTTGTATTTTTTCTTAATTACCCTATCATGTAAAGAAGAACCGGTTTCTTTTTTTCAACATATATATTCTTTTAAAAATAAATCTCTTTTAACTTCTTATTTTAATGTGTAGCAAAACACCTCTAGGCTTGTGAATCATCAGCCTTTACTGTAAGTGTAGAAAACAGCTTGGAAGCAAACATGACTCAGCCTTCAACTCAGTAAGAAAAAGGAAAAGCCTAGCAGCTCTAAACACATGAGAGCTAACCTCCAGAAACTTAACTATACCCATGCATTTGGCAGGCCCTTCTTTCTACATCATTACCTCTACATAATAAGTAGAATAAATGCTTAGACAATCTACAAAGAAGAAACACAACAGACTAAGTACCATGAAAGATAAGATATTGAAATATTAAATAATGTGGAAAAACTAACGTAACTGCATGTAAATATTATCTGGCTCCCCTACAAAGACAAACATTGTGTTATCTTTATGCCTGTGTTACTGATAAAAATAGTTTTACAGACAGGTAAAGTGAAATTTTTCTCTGCACAGCCAATTAAATATGCCTTGAGGCTGAGAAGCTTTACAGTTGTCTCACTAACAACCTTTAACAAATTTGCTCTTATTAGAAGAAAGATTCTTTTAGACTGTTTCTTTGTTTTTCTAACAGCCAACCTGTGGGGTCACGAGGTTTCCAAGTTTCACTTCTGGTCCCTTCATTACCCTCTCTTGCCTTTTCCCAACCACTGTTATCAGCTGAGGCTGATCTGGAAAGAGACATAGAAAATAGCTAACAATTTTAGCCAGATCATATAATGATTGCACTGCATACTTATTTCAAAAAATTGTTGTGAGACTTTGTTTGTTAAATTCAAGTTGCATTGTAAGCCTCAGCTGAAAACTGTTGTAGAATTCATGATAAATAAAAGATGAGTTAATTCCCTTGAATTCTCTTGACTATTTGTTACATTTTTATTGGGAAAAAATATTATCAGAGAATACTCATTTGTGTGTGTCAGGCAACAATATTCTGCAGATGCCTTGTGATTTGACCTTACAATGAATCATTGCTATGTAGATTTATACCAAAATGCCTGGCAGGCAAAATCAAGAGGAATATCCTTTCTTTTTATTTTACTGTGAAAAGGGCTAGGAGTAAACATCCAAAAACATTTGCTAATCAGCCTGGAGGCACAGAAATGCCTCTGAGAAACTTTCCTAATATAGATCATGGAAAGAGAGAATTACATTTGCTGTGCCCAGACTCCTCTGCACAACTCACCACGGTGTAATGGGAGGGAGGGAAAACGCAGAAGAGAAGATCCCACAGGTACTGTGCTGCTTGGGGAGTGTCCAAAACCCAGTCCCCACAAAGCACAGCCTGTCCTGAGACAGCATGTGTTGGGAAGTGAGAAAACAGTTCTCCTCCAAGTTATGAAATGAACTCTCTGCTGCCACGCTCACTTTGTCCTTTGAAGCAGATTCCCAGGCTCCTGCTCCCCTTCTCAGCTGAGAGGGGAAGGAATGAAAACCAGAGCAAGGGATTGCAGGGCACGGTCAGCTACACTGTCACCGTGATGTTTTCATGCGTCCTTGTTACTGATGGTGTCTATACTGTGCCTTTTTATACTAAGCCCACAGACAACTACAAGGTGAAAGAAATAGAAGATACGTGACAGGTTGAAGAGAGGGGCTCTGAAAGGAAACAAGCTGGCAAGAAATGAAGGAAAGGGAAAGCAAGCGGAGTGCTGAGAAAGAATAGGGAAACCAAATGCAGACTTGGGACAGGCATGAGGGACCCAGGACTTTTAAAATGCTTAGTATGCTCTGAATGGTACAAACTATTTGAGAACATAAATTAATAACTCACATTTTCAACTTCATATTTGCTATATCACCATTTTGTCAGAACAATACAACAATGCAGTCTTTTACTTCTTTGAGGAGTATATTCTTGATCCATCACCAATGTCCCTATTAAGCAACACTATATAGTACAATATAAAAACAGATAAAAGCGTCACCGAACCCACCTTTCCTGCGATTTCCAGTTCCTTCTTATCTTTTTTTGTGTGTTCAGCAGGCATCTTCATTTGAATCATTCCTGTTACAGCAATAATTGGCACAATGGCTAAAAGCAGAAGAGTCAGCTGCCATCCATCAGTCAATGGCAAAACAATCCCAGTCCCAAGATTAGCTACATTTTGGGCAATTAGTGCCAGTCTGGAACCTAGAACCTGTAGCCTGGATAAGAACGAAACCGTTGTAAATGACTCTGTTTTATTTGAAAACTAGACAGTAAATATTTATTACCTAGACAATTGAGATTTATTCACCAGAGGACATCTGAAAGTGCTTAATTTTGTCTAAATATTCTGCAGAACTGTATGCTTTATCTTTTGAAAAACCATTCTATTGTACAGATCATTCCCTCAAGTCTTCTGTATCCTATCTAGCCTTCCTCCTCTGTTTCCATCTATTCACTCAGACTTCTAGTCCTTGTTTTCAGGTTTTGCCAAAGAAAACACAATGATATTTCATAAATCTCATATTTTTTATACATAGAACCATGACTTCAAACCTGCCACGTATCCTGAAACGTGACATTTCCTAACTGGGAGTCCAAGATGACCATTTTTTCTATTTGGCCACTTTTAACTTTAAGCCTGTGAACAACCACAGTGCTGCAATGAGAGCAATCCTCATTTTGAGGCATACACTTAAGCATTTTGTTAATGTTTGTAACATTTAGCATGGAAACACAATGCTGTCTAGACATCTAAGCAGGCTGGATAAATAACTTTAAATAAATGGACTCCTTGGATGACTCATTTGTACTATTGATAACAGGACTGAACATTAGTATGAACTAAAAGCAAAGATAGATGTATATATAAAATACATATCTTACCTACTATTATTATATTAAATTTTTGTGTGACACCAAAATAAATATTATTTACTAAATAATTGTTTAATAAATAATATTATATTATTTAATAAATAATAACAGCTTCCAGATGACCGTGTGTGTGGGATTTCAACCTGTCAAATCCAGTCTGTAACTTACTCCATGCCAAACCAGATATGAACATTGCCAGTGCTTTTTACTAACTCCTTTCACTTGTGAGGCATCATTAGCAAGTCTTGTAATTAATGCTCCAGTGCTATTTTTGGGATCATCAAACCAGCTGATCTCCTACAACATGAAACAGAGTTATTATAATCTTAAAAACTTTAGTCTGCACATCACCTAATTGGTTTGCACAAGAGGACTTAATCGCTTTGGATTACAACAGGATGACACAAGCAATATGGTGTTTTTGTATGTAACCAAAAATACAATAGACCAAAAAGTTTAATAAAGATGCGGGAATACAAAACTCAAACCTAAGTTGTGTTAACAATCTGTATATCCTTTTTGCAACAGCACAAACACCACCACATTATTTCATATCAAAAGTAGCTTTACAAGAAATTTTTGCTTGTGAATTTAACATGGTTTTGATGATCAGATGCTCACTAAATAGCAATACCAAGGAATCTGCCACGTAGGGACAATTACTTGGATGTATAACATGCATCTGCAAAGACTACTAACTAAACAATATACTTTCTCCTGTTATAAAGCTAAAAATACATCTTAATTGCCAGTTACAAGTACTGTGAAACCTGTAAGTCTGCTGTGAAGTGTTTCGAAAGTCTGAGTGTTGCTGCAATATCTCTGTGGTGTCTGAGACGACGTAAAATAATACGCAATGCTGGGAGATCACTCAAGACTACCTCTTCCTCATCTGGAAGACACTATTTTCAGGGGAAAAAAATCTTGTCAATCATATACTTCTGTATCTCATTAGTAATTCAGATTAAGTGGTCAGAGGGAGCAGTGACTCTAAAGCACTTATTCGAAAACTAAAATATCTGAATTAAATGCAAAACACTTGTCTTATTTAAAACCAGAAAGTAAAAATAAAATATTCAGTCTATCTTTCCTCCAGATTTGTCAAATCTCAAAACCAAAAGATCATTATCATGAAACAATCTAAGTATCTGTATTGCTTTATACACACATAATTCTTATCAACAGTATGGTATTTTTGTGTGATATCTGTTTATAAGGTTACTGTAAGAGCTTTTATATTTCCTACCATTAGTATATAAATGCATAAGCTTTAGACATCAAAAAACATGCTACATTGTGATTTCATGGGGTTTTATTGTGGGTGAAGGATTATTTCTAAGTGCAGTAAAGTACTGTATTCTTAAATACAGTATGAAAAAAAGGTGTAAAACAAACAGCTTCAATGTGGCTCTAGGCTCACACAGCCAGATGGCTACTTTGGAGTGATATGGAGAACGCACCACATGTGTTGGTGCTAATACACAAAATCCTCCCAGGTCCCACTGATGTAGTGCCTGATACTTGAACATGATGCCAGGTGGACACCATTCTCACACCAGAGTGAGAAAAGTGAATATAATGACATTACTTGACTCCTTAGACCATGATAACCTCTCTGTTACCTTTAGGGTCTTTCAAGCCCTTCCTCCAGGGATCTGTTGAAATTCAGCCCGGTCTGACAGACCTCACTTTCCTCCTGGGCTAGTTAAAAAAGTCTCATGGGACTTAATTTCCAAGGAGGTGACCTATAATCCCTTCCCATATAAACCAGAAAGAAGGCGCACCTGGGCCCCAGTGAAAGGGACTAACGAAAGGGAAGCTGGTGCAGCTCAAGGAACTTCTCAAGGAGGAAGGTCTCCCTCTGTAGAGACCAGGAAAACTTCACTCAGCTGTATGGGCTGAAGAAGTGATGGGGTTATGCCTGTTTGGAAAGCGACTCTTTGGTCCCAGCCTTGCAGGTCTATCAGGCTAGTGTGGTTGGGATAGGCCACTGTCTGTGGCGAGTGAAAGGCAAGGGAGCGATGTGTGTATTCTCACACTGCTCTGCTTTCTACTACCTCGGGGATCACATGCGCACCTACAGTTGGGTCAGCTGGGAGTAAAATTTTATAAAAATTCAGGGAAGGATTGAATTTACGCTGTGGATTGATAATAAGATACTAAATAGCAACATTTCTTTAAAATACTTGGTGAATTTAAAAATGTTACTTGGTAGGAAAAGCAACTTGTAAAGGTAGAAATGGAAGCAAAAGAGGGACAAAAATACCTGAGTTAGTTGTAGCTGTGCTGAAATATGGACTGGAAGTGCTGGCAAGCCTGCAGGGCAGATATGAGTGCAGGCTGTGCCTCCCAGGCAGGGCTTACCAGTTTGCCCAGTACATTACAGCCACTGCAGCAGAAGAGGGATGCTGAGCAGCTCACCACAGCACCGGCTCCAGGAGGCAGCTAATGCCAACTGTCAAACACTGGTGATAAAGCTGGTTAGCCACACAGTTAGGATCCTTGCCATCCTCCTTACTGCTTAGCAACTAGAGACTGCTGTGCTTGGATTTCAGGCTGATTATTTTAAAAAGTTTTCACCTGCTGCTGAATGTACTTTTCCTGACAGCAGGGCCCTGTTCCTACCCCTTACCACTACCATGGCTGCCTTTGGCTCTGTGCCTGCTACACAGGAGCAGCCACCAGTTTAGTGAGTGCAGCTAGTCAGATATCTAGGTCCTATAACCTCCACTATACATGGAGTTAGCTGACCCTGAAGGCTGATCTGAATTTCAGATTCAGCCTCTGAAGAGTACAGCCTACTTTTTCTGGGTGCTTTGATTTTGTTAAATAAGCTAAATAAATACCACCATCACCTCTGAGCTTTCTTACACTGATTTCAAGATTAACTTTATTAGTTATATTAATAAAAAGGTTTTAAAACCATTTAAAATATCTACTTGGCCTTGTTATGAAGATTTAGTCCAGTCAGTTTATAAATTGAGCTAAAGAAATCAGTGTGGTATCTTTATGGATATGATCGCAGCATGACTACTTAAATAAACATGAAGAAAATTTATGGCATGTAAACAAACAAGCATATCTAAAGCTCCAGGAAGCGAAATATATAACGCTTTTACCTATCTCAGAATTGCTCTGAATGCCATGGATTGAAGCCTCATTGTAAAGATTTCCTCAGTTTTGCCAAATGTGAAACTCTGAGAAAAAAAAAAACCACACCACCTTTTTTATTGCCTAATCACGGTTTTTGTCTGTTTCAGATAAGTAGTTAAGTGACCATCTGCATATATATTAAAAATAATATTATTAAGTAAAAAATATTCTAACTGTACCTGAGGTATCAAAGCTTTTAAAAGCTAAATTTAGAACCTATATGGGTAGAGCACAGAATGAGACATTGTTTTTTAAGAAACAAGTATATACCATGTAACAGTCTTCAAGCCCCACAAAACAATAATTTAATGGCAGGAATTTTTTTGTCGCACCTGATCTCAAACTGAAACTGTTCACTTCAAAGTTACAGGCTCGGTGGTATCACAAGTGAGACCCTATACTTGTTTTAGGCACTGTACAAATATCAGGGATTTTCCTTTCTTTCTCTAAGAGCTTACAGTCAAAAAACTGTAGTGCTACAGGTTATTTTCTAGGGGAAGCCTCTGAAGCTGCACCGATACTCACTGACTACAACACAACTCTGTGTGCACAAAGATGTATTGGTGAATCTGTCACTCCTGGGCCAGGGCCATGCAGGGTCAGACTACACAGAAATGAGATGAGTGAGACAGGCAGACACATTTGGGTGGAGAAATATCCGTAACAGCTACACCACCAATTTCTTTTCTTTCCAAAGGGCATCACAGAAGTAGGAATTTGGAGGTTGGTTCTGCCTGAAGAGAGAGCAAGGGCTGGAGGTCATTTCAGAAAAGGCAGCCTGTTGTCTTGGCAAAAGGTAGCAGGGTTGTGTTCAGAAGTCTACAGATGATTGGGCAAGGCCAACACAGGTAGCTGAGCAATAACTAAAATTATTCGTGCATGTAAATGAGACACACATCAAGTCACATAACAACTGAATTGATTTATATATATAAATTTATATAGTGCCTCAAATACCATGAACAATTGCAGTAACAAAAACTTACCTGAAGAAAAGAAGTGACAAAAGAAATTAGTCCAAAACCTAAGAACAGCAGTGCATAGATGCTATTTGTGTCCCCGATGGCAGCCTCTGCTTTTTCTACAAACATCTACAAGAGAAGATTTTAAAAATTAATTTACTTAAGTTACAGTGCAATAATTTCCCGTTACCATTACATACATGCTATATGCATTACATACACTTAAAGTGATAACAAGGCCAGTTCTTGTTGAACTAAGATTTGTTTTTCTTTGAAGTTTATAGATCTGAAGTGATTACATGTCTTGTCAATGAAGGTTTCATTGGTATTTTTGGCAAGATAAACTTGGTAACACACATCAGTGAACAACCTACATCAGTAAATTTTTATTGCAATTTACACCTGCAAAATGCAGAGGCATGTTTTCAGACTCTAGAATAGCATTTCTGGAGTCACTGGCTGAAGATTATTGCACTTTAAACAATGACTAGTTACTGAGAGAGAAATATGGAAATTGTTCTTAATATGATGTGTTATATTTTACAGACCCATTATTTTTTTAGGCTGAGACTCAGTGATAAACAGACTTCTATTGTTGTTTTCTATATGTTAACAAAAAAAAAATACGATTTACATTGTATGGAGAGTTTGCTTTGTTATGAAAATAATTTTCCATTTAAAACTTCCATGTACTTATTTATCTCAACAATGGATAAATGAATATTAAAAATGTAGTATCGTCAAGCCATCATCCTACTTTTATATATGGTAAAAAAATCATAGTTCATGGAGCAAGAAGATGATATAGTTTTGGTTTCAACAAGTCTGTAGAGAAATAAAGATAATGCTCCTAAGTCTGGATAACACAAATCTGTTTTATAAGGTTTGAGGTCTCCAAGCTCTCTAAGTTTTTTAAATAGATCTTTGTGGATGTTGTACATTTTTTGTTGTTGCCTTGTGTTTGCATATTTTTGACGTTGAGCAACTGTCATTATGTATTTTTAATTTTTTTAATGAAATTTAATTTGCCTTAGGAAAAATTTATTTACTTTTTGCTCAGAGTGACTCCAATTTACCTTGTTTTATACCTTGGTCCATAGCAATAAAATTTGCAATGCAATTATTTAAATTTTCTAATATAGTTTTGTTATAAATCCTGTCATACCTGAAAATATTTTTAGAAGTTTTGAGAGTGAATTAATGTTTTAGAAAGGAAGGACCTTACTTCTATTTTTTCCCAATATATATCTATCTTCTGCCCTTTGTCAGATTATTTTCCATGTTGGACTGATTTGGGGACAACTGCTGAAAGATTGCAACTGCATAGCATGCTCCCCTTCCCTCAGGTATGTTTTCTATTACTCTTTGCATTAAGAGCTGAAGTAACACGGACATAATACTCTTTTCCCAAACAGTTCTTTGGAAGGTAACACCTCATGTACTATTACAAAAGATTTAAGATAGGCTATTTCAGTATCTTTCATGTTATATACTACAGCTTGACTGGCTGTAAAAAACGCTCCGGTAAACGCAGATGTTGCTGTGTTTTCATTTTTTCCTTTTTCTTGTTTTGTGGTGAAGCTGTGAAAAGCATGAGAAAACAAGACTGAGAGCCTCATCCCAAAAGAGTCAAAACATGAACCTGAGGTTCAGCTTCCAGGGCTGTATTTGTTTCTAAACTGATTCAGATTCCTGTAGCAGACAGATAAGATAATCTTTGTCTTCTACAACTCATGCAAGTAACGTGACTGTATATTCTTTCTTGGTACAGCATACGAGTACCATATGGCATGAGTACATAAGCACACATAAATGCATATACTTGTACTCTCACACTCAGTTTGTCTCTCTCCTGCATGGTCAAAACTGCAATAATATCCTGCACTGCATCAATATTAATACCGTTCCAACAAAATAGTGTGTTCTGACAGAAAATGTTAGAAAATTCCCACCAGTACAAATAGTGTCGCTTGCTTGAGAATATAACTTCATTTTCTAACAAGCACCATAAATTCAGGTTTACAGAAATTCTCTCTTTAGTAAAAAGTCTATTCAGAAGTGTTATCTCACATCCCTTTCATCTTGTTGCTTTTGCATTGCTTTGCGTCACATCATACCTTCTGAAAGGCTATGGCCGAGCACACGTGGGCAAGACAGCACAAGGATCACCTTTCAGGCCTGCACTGCTCATGCTGACATACTGCCTTGTCTAAAGGGGTAAGGGTGAAGCAGATTCGGAGAGGTCACAGGACAACCTCTCCTCATTCAGTGGCAGTGAGCTGATCTGTTTGAGGATGTGCAGTTTGCATCACTGCTCTGTGAGACATTGAGTAGACAGTCTGCATTCTCCATAGCAAGGATCTTTGCCCATTCCTCACCTCAGTGCAAATTGAAAAAAAAAATTATCATTTTATTGGTTTATCATAAAGGTAATTAGGAAATAATGACAAAAGGTAAAGCATACAATGAAGATTTGTACTTCTTTGTTTTATACTCACTCCTATAATGTCTGAAATGATGACTGAAAATATGGGTTGCAAGGCCCCATTGATAATTGCACATAAAGTTCCAATAACAACGTACGGCCATTCAGTTTTATTCAACTCCATAATTTAAAAAAATTAAACTGGAGGGACGCTTTTATCCTAAAATAAAAGGATTCCATCAGGATAAATATAATACATTAACAGATGGAAACGAGGGATGTGTATATTCTTTGCAATATGCTCCTTATCCCATATACCATGTTGGGAAACCCCAAACTAACTGATCTTTAAAAACCATATTAATTAACTGCAGAAATTCCTACTGTTACTCAGTATGCAATATTAATAACACAAAAGAAGAAGGAAAAGACTAATGAATGCTATATAAGCTCTCATTGCTTCCAACAACAACAATTTGAGCCTTTCCGTGAAAGGATTACTCATAATTCCCACTTACCTTTCCTGGGACTATCCAGAAAAAGAAGTTGCAAATTTAAACCACTTTTTGCATTTAATGGTATTGAATGTTAAAAGAATTGCTCCTTACTCATTGCTGAATATGGTCGCTTGCAAGTTTAGGTCATTAGCCAGCTTGATAATTATATCTTAATTTTCAGGAATTTATTTGCCAACACAGACAATAGATAGCAAAACGTTTAAATAAAAATAGTAAATATTCTCTATTCAGGGTGTGTTATTTGAGTTATATGACTAAGTACCTGGTTTTGGTTTTGTTCTATAATTAAATGAATTAACTGGGGCTACTTAGGCTATTCCCATACTCGAGTAATTTTGTTTCGTAACATTATTCAAATAAACTATTTCAAGTATCACAATGAAAAATTAATTTTAGCTTCAGGGGAAAAGACTGTTTCCATAGAACTCTTGTGTGAATTTGTCAATGTATGTCTCTAACCAGACATGTAGGCTGCCTTCACACATTTTATTAGAAATTTACTCCCTCTTGAGTGGGATCACATTTTGTTCTCATTCCATTAGTTATGGAAAACACATGCAGGTAAGAACACAGAGACACTCACAAGCTGAACAGCTTTTGCATCAAATTCATCATTCTGTATTCTGAACCTTTTTATGCTTTTCTGAGTGGATTGTCTTTTCTGTCCAGTCAGTATTGATCCCTGCTGTGCTTCCTCTGAGGCAGCTGGTGCGTTACCTTCTTCCTGTAACTGATCCTCAGCTCCTGATGCCTGAAATGAAACATAGTATGATGCTAAAAAATTGTTTACAGCCATCCAGAAGGACCTTGACAGGTTAGAGAGCTGCACCTGTGCAAACCTCATGAAGTTCAGCAAGGCCAAGTGCAAGGTCCTCCACCTGGGTCAGGGCAATCCCAAGCATGGATACAGGCTGGGCAGAGAATGAATTGAGAGCAGCCCTGCGGAGAAGGACTGGGGGGTATCGGTGGATGAAAAACTGAATATGACCTGGCAATGTGCACTTGCAGCCCAGAAAGCCAACCGTATCCTGGGCTGCATCAAAAGAAGTGTGGCCAGCAGGTCGAGGGAGGTGATTCTCCCCCTCTACTCCACTCTCGTTAGACCCCACCTGGAGTACTTGTTCAGCTGTGGGGCCCCCAGCACAGGAAAGACATGGACCTGCTCGAGGGGGTCCAGAGGAGGGCCACAAAGATGATCAGGGGGCTGGAGCACCTGTCCTATGAGGACAGGCTGAGAGAGTTGGGGTTGTTTAGCCTGGAGAAGAGAAGGCTCTGGGGAAACCTTATAGCAGCCTTCCAGTACTTAAAGGGGGCCTAAAGGAAAGATGAGGAGGGACTCTTTATCAGGGAATGTAGTGATAGGTTGAGGGGTAATGGCTTTAAACTGAAAGAGGGTAGATTTAGATTAGGTATTAGGAAGAAATTCTTTACTGTGAGGGTGGTGAGGCACTGGAACAGGTTGCCCAGAGAAGTTGTGGATGCCCCATCCCTGGAAGTGTTCAAGGCCAAGTTGGATGGGGCTTTCAGCAACTTGATCTAGTGGAAGGTGTCCCTGCCCATGGCAGGGGGGTTGGAACTAGGTGATCTTTAACGTCCCTTCCAACCCAAACCATTCTATGATTCTATGATTCCAAATAAGCATGTACTGTCAAATGATGATCAATTCTAAATAAAAGCAATTCCTGTTAAGTAAATGGAAGATTGATAAGAACAGAGTAATTTTACAAAGACCAATCAAGTATTGAAGTTTCATTAAGTCCTTTATATACTCAGTAAAAAACTTGCCAATACACTAACACTTGTAAGGGGAGGGAAGTTTTAGCCACACAGATTCCTTTTCTCATTTTATGTCATGTTAAACTGTTCTGAAAACATACAGGAGAGTTAACTAAGTTAACTGAAGAGACCCACCAGAAAGCCTCTTTAAAATGCAAAAATGGTATAAAAGGGCCTTAAAGTAGAAGAGAATCAGAAAGTCAACAAGAGGGACTTTCAACATGAGGAGGGAGCCATGAAGATTAGGAGCAAAACTTCCAGCTGCTTCAAAGTTAAGGCCTGAGAGAAACTGCTTGAGAAGTTCAGAAGACAGCTTGAGAAATAATAAAAATATTCAAGATAGACCATGTCTGAATGACAAAACTTCAGGAGCCTGAGTCACTAAGATGCTGGTGATTTGCAGAAGTACTTGCGTAAAAGAGTTTGAGTTTTCACAATGAGGGTGGGAGACACTGGAGCAGCTGACTTGAGGAGGGTGTGGAGTCGCCATCCTTGGAGGTATTCCAAACCCAACAGGACATGGCCCTGAGCAACCCACTCTGACCTCAGAGTCCACCCTGAGTTCAGCAGGGGTTGGACTAGATGAGCCACCGAGGTCCCCTCCAACCTGAGCTATTTTATAATTCTACGATTTGGAAAAGTAGTCTGAGAATTTAATCAGCTCTGGAACTTCACTTTTGCCACAATCTTCATTTTTACCTTCTCACATACTTTATTTTTAATGTTGTACTTTTAAAGAAACTTTTTTGCTTAGAATTCTTGTAATTCTCAACTTTGAATTACACTTCCATATTTTACTTAATATGAAGTTTAGCACTCTTCAGGGAAGCTATTTTCCCCATAGAGTTTCTCTACTGAGCAAACACTGCAAAGCTGGAGGTACCTTTGGGAGCAATTCAATCCAGTTAGGTCAATAGCACACAATATGATAAAAGCTATGAAAAATTTTTTGTGAAAAAGCTACCTGCATATTAACAAGCTTGTAGTAAATTCCATTCTGTTCTATTAATTCATTATGAGTCCCTTGTTCTGTGATGACACCATTTTCAAGTGCAGCTATAAGAACTGCATTTCAAACCGTTGAGAAACGGTGAGCAATAATAAGCGTAGTGCTTCCTTTCCTGACCTAGAAACAGTGTAACTATGGCTCCACATTAGCATTGTCAGGTACTTATAATATTTCCTTTCTTTGTATTAGAGTTGAACAAAAACTTTAACTGAAAAATTTTCCTTGGAAATGGTGTTCTAGTAAAGATCAAAATTGTTAACTGAGAAATTTTGAATTTCACAATATTTTTCAGTTCCTCTGAGGGAAACGAAAGCAAAAATGTAACTTAAATCAAATAACGCAAAACATCATTTTTATTTGAAAATATAAATTAAGGTACTCTGGTTTTTTATGTCAGACTATTACTTTTTAAACACAAATATTTAAACGTTCTTTTTTTGAAACTGCCACTTCAATATCCTTCCGGATTATGTATCCAGTTTCCACTGAAAAAAGACTATCTGTCATTAAGCATGTCAGTGACAATTCTATTTCAGAGTATTTCACAAATATTAAAAATTAATCACTTAGCAATTTTACTTTCTCTAAATTACTTGTTTGGCTTAGCTGAAAATATTTATCTAAAATTGTACTTAAAATTATACTTCTATTACATTGTTTTTCAATCTTTTTAATTACTCATGAATAATAAAATAAATCCTATAAGTATGTAGTTTGGCATGACAAAGATGTTTTTTCAGGAACGTCGTGACAGTGTGCGCTGGGATAAATTGATATTACTATCTAAGGACCCAATAGTGAATCCAAGCTTCATATAATTCAGTTTAACAATCTTCACTTAACATTTCGAACTGCCAGAATAATGTCTTAATAATTTTTTTACAATTAGGAAATAAAAGAGAAAACTGTAATGTGTGGAATATTCTCAATGAATTTCCAGCTAAACCTGATATCTTAATATTATCACATGATTTTAAGAATTGGAAATGACAGCCATTCAAACCCTCCTATAAAAAATGGTATGCATTTTTTTGTTAGTCTGAAAGCTTCACTATGTCTGAGATGATCATAAAAAGTTAAAATCACACCAAAATGTAGAAGAAAATCAAGTTCAGGGCCTTCATTACAAAAAGCAGAATGCCCCATCCACATAAACAGTAAACACAGATTCAGCAGAGGCTTGGTGAAGCCTGCAGGGAAAACTGGTCTACTCTAGATCTGACGTAAACCTTCTATAGAGGTACATGCTCAGCACAGCGAGGAAAAGTAGGCAAGAGGAGGACAAATGAACGCTTGCCACACAACTGCTTAGCTTCGTCTTGCTTAACATCAGCAATCAGAGCTAGCCTAGTCCGAGCAAATCTTTCTGGCGTGCCCTGCCAGAAATGTCAACAGGGAGATTCATCTCACCATACAACATATTTTAAAGATAGGCAGGAGAGAGACTTGTAACTTGTTTAAACTAGCTGTATAAGTTTTATATCACAACAGTTAGTTGGGATCCCACCAAATATATCTCAATCAGCAGTTCTCTGCCCTCCTGTCTCTGGGATTCACTTTACAGGCAGTGGGTTGGGAGGAAGATCCCTGAGTCTTCCAGCTAGCTTAGTTTCACAGAGTAGAGTGAATTATCAGGAATTAGGACTAGTGGACAGAGAGTCTGTCACTGAAGTTAGTGGCAATTAGGCATCCAAGTAAAAAATAGGTACTAAAATCTATTTGAAGATGAGAATGTAGACTCTGTTGCCTGATTATTCCAGACACAGCCCTGAACAGTGGTGTACTAGTTCTGGCTGGGGTAGAGTTAATTTTTCTTCATGGTAGCTAGCATGGGGCTATGGTTTGGATTTGTGCTGAAAACAGTGTTGATAATACAGGGATGTTTTCGTTACTGCTGAGCAGTGCTTACACAGTCAAGGCCTTTTCTGCTTCTCCCCCCACCCCACCAGTGAGGAGGTTGGGGATGCACAAGAAGTCAGGAGGGGACACAGCTGGGACAGCTGACCCCAACTGACCAAAGGGATATTCCATACCATATGACGTCATGCCCAGCATATAAAGCTGGGGGAAGAAGAAGGAAGGGAGGGAGGGACATTCAGAGTGATGGCATTTTGTCTTCCCAAGTAACTGTTATGCGTGATGGAGCCCTGCTTTCCTGGAGATGGCTAAACACCGGCTTGCTGATGGGAAGTAGTGAAAGAATTCCTTGTTTTGCTTTGCTTGTGCAGGCAGCTTTTGCTTTACCTATTAAACTGTCTTTATCTCAACCCACAAGTTTTGTCATTTTTGCTCTTCTGATTCTCTCCCCCATCCCACCGGCTGGGAGCGGGCGAGTGGCTGTGTCGTGCTTAGTTGCCCGTTAGGGTTAAACCACGACAAGTGGGCAGAGTAAGGTATTTCTCCTGAGGCAGAATAGCACATGAAGGCAAAATGCTTTCTGAAGATATTGTCCATAGATAAACTGTGATCATTGCTGAAAATGTTTATGCAATGGAGGTAATTTGTGTTCAGCCAGGGGATAAGCATAGCTGCATAGTGAGAGGGAGAAACAGAGGGAGGAAAAAACCCAAAGAATATGATTGATTCAGCCTGAGGAATAGGTGGAACTATTTTGTAAATGGTTCATACACTAGCTTAGAGAAGACAACAAGAAATACAAGATTTGCTATTATTTTCAATTCTCTATGTTGTTTAGAAGTTACGTCTAGATGGCAGTCAACGTGTAGCAGCTGCTCTTGAAGACGCCCCCGAGCTGGTTTTGAATTACTTTTCTGGGTATTAATAAGAACATAGATCACATGGATCCCAAAACCTGCTTGGGAATATTTAGCTCTTAGCCCATGTTGAGCTCTCCACTGCTCCAAAGACTAAAGCTTGGTTGGGATAGTCTGCTACAGTTCAGTCCTACCCATCACAGGCAACCCAGGAGGACTACAAGGATGTCATGAGGTTATGCAGGGAGAAAATTAGAAGGGCCAAAGCCCAACTAGAACTTAATCTGGCTACTGATGTAAAAGACAATACAAAATGTTTCTATAAATACATCATCAACAAAAGGAGGGCTAAGGAGAATCTCCACCCTTTATTGGATGTGGGGGGAAACAGAGTGACAAAGGATGAGGAAAAGGCTGAGGTACTTAATGCCTTCTTTATCTCAGTCTTTAATAGTCAGACCAGTTGTTCTCAGGGTACCCAGCCCCCTGAGCTGGAAGACAGGGATGGGGAGCAGAATGAAGCCCCCATAATCCAAGGGGAAATGGTTAGTGATCTGCTATACCATGTAGACACACACAAGTGTATGGGGCCAGATGGGATCCACCCAAGGGTACTGAGGGAGCTGGCGGAAGTGCTCACCAAGCCACTTTCCATCGTCTGTCAGCAGTCCTGGCTAACCGGGGAGATCCCAGTCAACTGGAGTTTAGAAAATGTGATGCCCATCTACAAGAAGAGCCAGAAGGAGCATCTGGGGAACTGCAGCCCTGTCAGCCTGACCTCAGTGCTGGGGAAGGTTATGGAGCAGATCATCCTGAGTGCCATCACGTGGCATGTATGGGACAACCAGGGGATGGGGCCCAGTCAGCATGGTTTTATGAAAGACAGGTCCTGCTTGACTGACCTGATCTCCTTCTATGACAAGGTGACCCCGTTTAGTGGATGAGGGAAAGGCTGTGGATGTTGTCTACCTGGACTTTAGTAAAGCCTTTGACACCATTTCCCTGGAGCATTTTCCTGGAGAAACTGGCTGCTCATGGCTTGGACGGGCACATGCTTTGCTGGGTAAAGAACTGGCTGGATGCTGGGCCCAAAGAGTTGTGGTGAATGGAGTTAAATCCACCTGGCGGCCGGTCACAAGTGGTGTTCCCCAGGGCTCAGTATTGAGGCCAGTTCTGTTTAATGTCTTTACCAATGATCTGGACAAGGGAATCAAGTGCACCCTCAGTAAGTTTGCAGATGACACCAAGCAGGGTGGGAGTGTTGATCTTCTGGAGGGTAGGAAGGCCCTACAGAGGGACCTGGACAGGCTGGATCGATGGGCCAAGGCCAATTGTATGAGGTTCAACAAGGGTCAGTGCTGGGTGCTGCACTTGGGTCACAACAACCCCATGCAACACTACAGGCTGGGGGAGGAGTGGCTGGAGAGCTGCCTGGTGGAAAAGGACCTGGGGGTGTTGGTTGACAGCTGCCTGAACATGAGCCAGCAGTGTGCTCAAGTGGCCAAGAAGGCCAATAGCATCCTGGATTGTATCAGGAATAGTGTGGCCAGCAGGACCAGGGAGGTGATAGTGCCCCTGTATTCGGCACTGGTGAGGCCACACCTCGAGTACTGTGTTCAGTTTTGGGCCCCTCACTACAAGAAGGACATTGAGGTGCTGGAGCGTGTCGAAAGAAGGGCAACGAAGCTGGTGAAGGCTCTAAAGCACAAGTCTTATGAGGAGCGGCTGATGGAACTGGTGTTGTTCAGTGTGGAGGAAAGGAGGCTGAGGGGAGACCTTATTGCTCACTACAAGTATATCAAGGTTGTAGTGAGGTGGGAGTTGGTCTCTTCTGCCAAGTAACAAGCAATAGGACAAGAGGAAATGGCCTCAAGTTGCACCAGGACAGGCTTCAATTGGCTATTGGGAAAAATTTCTTCACCGAAAGGGTTATCAAGCATTGGAAGAGGCTGCCCAGGGAAGTGGTTGATGTCCCCATCCCTGGAGGTATTTAAAAGATGTGTAGATGTGGTGCTTAGGGACATGGTTTAGTGGCGGAATTGGCAGTGCTAGGTTAACGGTTGGACTTGCTGATCTTAAAGGTCTTTTCCAACCTAAGTAATTCTATGATTCTGTAACGTCATTAACTGAATTCCATGGGCACTTACAAAAACACTTCACCACTGGGAAGTCTGCCTGACTTGATAGGGCTAGTGCTAGCAAACTTGAAAGCTGACTGCTAATGTATTTTTTAAAGCATCTCATTATTCATCCCCATTTAGAGTTCCCAGTCCTTGTATGAACAGAGAGTATTTGCCGAATTCAGGCTTACCTTAGACTTTTTAGGGGTCTCTCTTTCTTGCAGCTCTTTAAATGAATGAGCAATACTGACCTTGTCCAGTGCTGCCTGCACAACTCATTCAGTATCCAAAGCTGACATTGTCTCATCAACCAGAAGAATTTTAGGATTGTGAACCAGGGCTCGGGCAATTGCTATTCTTTGCTTCTGGCCTCCGCTCAGCTGTGCCCCTCTTTCTCCAACCACAGTTTCAAACTTCTACAAGACAACCACACACATTTCCAAAACACTCAGTGGCACGGTCCTTTCACCAAAGAAAGGCAATGTAAAGAAAAGGCACATCAGTGTTAGTAACCCTGTCAGCATCTTCTCCTTCCTCTAAAACGCTACAGGGTAAACACCCACTTGGATATACCTGCCTAATTGTTTGTGTCCCTGGAATTCTAATAGTTCTGCAAACGCCCACCAAGCCATGACCTGAAGATTTAAAATTAACCTTATTCTCAAAAGTTAGGAGGAAGCTCTGCATAGCTCTGCTTATTCACAGCTCCAGGGATAGCTCCCTCTGTTTACGAGAATCCCTTCTAAGGAACTATGTGGCATAAGAAGGTTTAGGAGAAATTATTTCAGCAGGACAGCTGGTTTGCTTACGTTGGGTAGGTTCATGATGAAGTCATAAGCATTCGCTTCCTTGGTAGCTTTTTCAATCTCTTGCATGGTGACGTCCTCACGGCCATAACGAATATTTTCTGCAATAGTAGTAGCAAAGAGCACGGGCTCCTGATTCACCACACCAATAATCTCCCGCAGATACCTTACGTTTAAGCTCTTAATATCCTGCCCATCAATGGTAACCTAAACAAAGGGAAGCAGACAAAAATTGTTTACTAAGTGTTTTGGTCAAGGAACTTCTCTCCCCAGGTTGGCACGTGCCTTTCTAGGGGAGACTTTACCGTGTCATCGGAACAAGGGCAGTGAGGCCAGAACTAGACTTCCAACAACTGTGACACACAGAGCATACCTCACTTGAGGTATCTTACCGTGCCTTCCCTGGGATCGTAAAATCTCTGGATGAGCTGAACAGTTGTACTTTTCCCACAGCCACTGCCACCAACCAGGGCCACTGTCTGGCCACAACTAACCTTGAGATTCAAGCCCTTCAGTATCTGTGCATATAAGAAAAGTAACCAAAAACATAAGAGTATGTAAAAATGTCAGTGTAAATTTGAAGAAACTCTAAAGACTAGAACAATATTTTGCAAGAGAGCTCTAGCTAGCAAAGGGGAAGAACTAAATGTGAAATTGTGGAAGGGCTGACGTGGAGTTTATGGAGTTTTACTGCACTGTGAAGAAATTCTTCTGCTCATCCCTTCAAAACATGGCATTTCACACCAACTGCAAAAGTGAAGGTCTTCTTTCCACGCAAACTTACTGCTCAATCTCAGAGTGGTGGTGAAGATGGCACACAGCAGTCACTGCAGTTGTGGAGGACAAGAACTTTTCTTTCCCCTCTTACACTGCTGTTGGCCTATGGGAGCTTTTCTCTGTAGCTTTCTCTAAAACTTCCAGAAGCAGAGCAACATATGTAAACCTCTGTGTAATGAGATGGAAGGGAACACTTCATAACTTTCAGTTATGAAGGAGAAACAATTTATAGTTTTGTTTGTGCAGATTTATATAAAACATCATATTATTTCATTATGAGTAACGCAGTAGGAAGTCGTCATGAGGAGGTTCTTAGCTTAAAAGAAGTGGGAGAGCCGATATTCCATTAAACGTTTGTCAGGACTATTCTTGTTTCAGAACAACAGGGTAAAGCAAGAATTCTTTTGTTTCAGTAATACTAAACCCGCTGAAAAACGGCCATTTTTATCAAGAATATTTTTAATTGTGAGATTCAAGTGACGTCAAAATGAGCAAGTATGAACTGAGACAACCTAGTTTAAACCCTTAAGCTACCTTAGAACTCAATCAAAAGTCTTTGTTTTGCAAGTTTTTACATGGTAATATACTTACTACAGTGTTAGACATTTACATGGAAGCTAGCCCTGGGAATAAGATAAAAGCTAAGAGCCCGATCCAAAACCTGAGGATGCAAATGGAAACATTTCACTGATTTCAGTCAGCCTTGGGCCAAATACTTTGTCCTCCACTGAAGTGAGAAGTATAAAGTATCTTCACTGTATTTTCTCACACATAAACATGCAAGATAAAAAGTGCTAAAAGGCAGAATGGGCCTATCTGAAGGCATTATTTAGGTTTTTATCTACATCCTACCACAAGCTAATATTAGAGAAGCAGCCTAGGTAGTTTGAACCCTGCTAAAATGTAGTTGTGACAACAGCAAGCCTGGCACAGTCATCACACACAAACACCTGCTCCATGTCTTGGGCAGGTTTGTCAGCCCTTGCTGGGCAAGTGTTCCTGCAGTTATCACATGGGATGAATTCCCAGCCATTGATGTCACATATATCTGCACAAGTTTAGGAATGAAGAGTGAGGTCTTCTGTTCTGCACTACTCTCTTAGACCTTACTGTTGTCAGTAAGCAAAGACAACTTAGCAGTATGCAATGGTATTTCCATTAATACGTTATGTTCCCTTGCCTCCTCTGGCTTGCCCATCATTCTCGTTTTCCTTTGTTATGCAACATCCTTCGCTCTTTCTCACCAGGATTAAGTGCTAAAAATGTGACGTCTGTAATAGATAGAGGAAGAATGTCATGGTTTAACCCCAGTTGGCAACTAAGCACCACACAGCCACTCGCTCACCCTCCCTGCCACCTTCCCAGTGGGATGGGGAGAGAAACAGAAAAAAAAAAATAAAACCCATGGGTTGAGATAAAGACAGTTTAATAGGACAGCAGAAGAAGAGAAAATAATAATAATAATGACAAAAGAATATACAAAACAAGTGATGCACAATGCAATTACTCACCACCCGCTGACCGATGCCCAGCTGACCGGTGCCCCCTCCCAGCTTCTTTTGCACCGGGCAGAGCATGGGAAGCTGAAAGTCCTTGACCAGTGTAAGCACAACTTGGCAACAACTAAGACATCAGTGTGTTGTCAACATTATTCTCATCCTAAATCCAAAACACAGCACTATACCAGCTACTAGGAAGAAAATTAACTCTGTCTCAGCCAAAACCAGGACAAAAGCCCTTCTCTAATACCAGATAATCTGATAAAAGTTTTAGAAACCTGAAGCAGAATTCACTGAAAACAGTAGTCTTCATAGTCTTTGTATTGATTCTAATGGCAGCTAACTTAAGTGCCAAACGATTTCAATTGATCTCTTTAGAAACTGGACAGCTGGAATATTTTCTTTGTCTATTTCTTTAAAAGTCAACTAAGAAAGCCCTGTTCTTCTCTGTCTTCATATTCTACCTGAACAAAATGGAAACAGATCCACTTTTATACATTAGTGAAAGTGGACTTCCTTCACATTGGAAATGAAGATGATTTTCCAAGACATTCTTAATAAATATATTTTCAGAAATCATTCAGACCCCTTCCCCAGTTAATTGAATGAAGACTTACCTTAGTGAGAGCTCTCAAACAAAACAATCTCTTCCTTCAAAGGGGCAGGTTTTGCATTGTAAATGCAATAAACTAGGTGTTGGGTCTGCTGCCAGTTTCTCAGAGAAATACTTTTACCAGACTTAAAGTGTGGACAATTTGGCAGATCAGTGTACTGCTATCACATTTTTACTGGGATAAAATGAGTATTATTACAATTAGCGTTTTTCATTATATTTGTGACTTATAAGAATCTGCAACCTTTTAGTTTCTAGTGGAAATTTCATGTAGTTACATTTTATTTTAAAAGGTTGGCTCTTAATTTAGTTAACTAACCAGTTCTGGCTAGAATGTGTTATCTGTTCTAGATAAAAGCAGAGGTTTCCATTATTTCTAGGACTTTTTTTTAAAGTATAGCAATTGTTTTTCTCTAAGGCAATGAAGTTATCTTAAATGGAATCTCTATCACCTCTGTATGCGTAAATACCTTAGTATCTGGCCTAGCAGGATAATTGAATTAAACATTTTGGAATTCCAAATTTCCCTTAACGTATTTCAGATTGTAGCCTGCATTGGACATGCTGTCAGTTTGAGGTTCCTGTGCAGAATAGCATGTCAAGAAAAGGGAAAAAAAACATTGTTTAGATTCCTAATGACATTTTAGCATGACACAGGGCTGTGAAATCTTAGATGTTAATGTTACCGTATAACGAGGCATAGCAGGCCTCATTGCAAAGTAGCTGCGACTACTTGTGGATGCATGAAGCTGCCGGTCCAGGTCACTGGCAGATCTGCTATCTGGGGTGAGTAACCAAGGCAAATGCCCAGGGCCTTAAGTCTTCACTAGCGCAAATTAAGGAACAGAGGAAATAATCTAAAACATCAGTGAAAGGAAGGAGTAACCTACAAATTCACATCCAGCCATTGCATACTAACAGTAATTTGTGCTCATGATTACACTCCTTCCTTTAATATACTGTAGGAGACAGCAGCTGTGCCATATTAGCACAGACAGGCAGCTAGGTTTTAATGTACTTGTTTTCATTCCTCCCAGAACAGTCTAGAATCAGGAATAGTGTACTAATATCCAAAGGCAGAAATATAACTTGTTTAGACAACCCAAGATTAGTTTTAAAATAGCATTGTAGTCACTATGATACTATAGTAGCAAGGTTACAGCCCCTGCCAGCCACCCAGTATGTACCAGTTTACAGCCTCAGCCAGCCAGTATGTACCATAAGTCTGGTAAGTAAATATTATAGCTCAAACCAATCCTTGTCAGGCATGGTGCTGCTGTTACTGGTATCTCAGCTAGTTACTTGAGGTAGCATGGGTATAATTACAACAGCTGCACTCACATCTCTGAACTACAAAGTAGATGTGATCTCAGAGGTAAAACTGTCAGCAGACACTTCAGCATTCTAATTCCACCTGAACAGAAATTAGCCACCAGTTACTTTTGTCATTAAACATAGGAAAAAATCTCTTTCTTTCTTCATATAACATAAACCCAAGGGTAATTCAATCCGAAAGGTAAAGGCACAGTAATCTACTCCATTGTAGTACTGGCAAGAACAGAACCAAATGTTTGAGGAAACTGGAAACTTCTTTGTGTGAACCTGAAATTGTTTGTCACACCAAAAGCAGACTCTAATTTCTAATCTAATTTTTCAGCCTTGGGTCTGACTTTTTCGTGTTTGGGTGTTTTTCTGAATACTGCAACTCTGCCACACATTTCAGATGCTGGGAAGACTTATTTGCATTTTATTCTAATCACATCTAAGTATTAAATCAAGCTTACATCACAGTGTAAATTGTTAGTGGCCCAGAAGAGGTGACAAAGAGTACGGCCTGCTGGAAGGACCAGCGATAACCCCTGCTCTGCAGCCATGTACTGCTTGCCAGATACGGCAGAAGCCTGGCTGCAGGTACTTTCCCTGCTCCACCAGTGGCTTTCACTGAGGACATGAGAGGAAAGCTCCTTCCCAGCTGGTTTCTGCAGGATGTTAGTAGTACAAACTCACCTGCCTGGCTTTGCCCTGGAATGGACAAAAACGTAGAATCATAGAATCATTTAGGTTGGAAAAGACCCTTAAGGTCATCAAGTCCAACCGTTAACCTAGCACTGCCAATTCCATCACTAAACCATGTCCCTAAGCACCACATCTACACGTCTTTTAAATACCTCCAGGGATGGAGACTCAACCACTTCCCTGAGCAGCCTCTTCCAATGCTTGATAACCCTTTCGGTGAAGAAATTTTTCCCAATAGCCAATTGAAGCCTGTCCTGGTGCAACTTGAGGCCATTTCCTCTTGTCCTATTGCTTGTTACTTGGCAGAAGGGACTGACCCCCACCTCGCTACAACCTCCTTTCAGGTAGTTGGAGAGAGCAATAAGGTCTCCCCTCAGCCTCCTCTTCTCCAGACTAAACAACCCCAACTCCCTCAGCTGCTTATCATAGGATTTGTTCTCTAGACCCTTCACCAGCTTCATTGCCCTTCTTTGGACACGCTCCAGCACCTCAATGTCCTTCTTGTAGTGAGGGGCCTAAAACTGAACACAGTATTGAAGGTGCAGCCTCACCAGTGCTGAGTACAAAGGGATAATCACTTCCCTGATCCTGCTGGCCACAAAATGGACTTACCCACCTGGACACAAGTGGGAACAATTAAATGAGCCACTCCTCAAAGACTTGCTAGAGACCCTTGCACCTGAGCGTGATGGAGAGGATGGCTTCAAGAGCTGCTGACCTATCACAGGTGTAAACTTGTTAGCAGGCAGGCTGTGACCGGGATCAAACCTTCAACCACGCTATCATACCCCAAGCCCTCCAACAAAATGTCCAACCTGATCTATCCAGTGTAGATAAAGACTGTAGGTAAATGAACTATGTCTAAGGCAGGAGCTAACATAGTTACAAAGGGAATGCTACCTGATGCCTGGTCTTGCTCTCCTAAATGCAACCACCTGGCATGAATCATGATTCCTAGAAGTTATACCTCAGTCCTTTAGCCAAGATCTGGTGTGACTGAATAAAAAATTAACAGCTAAATATTATTGATCCAAGCTGACTTTTTAACAAGGGACTTTGAGTATGTGATTTTTATGTTGCTACCCAACTTACAGAAATATCAGTGGTATGCAGAACTGTACTGATTTTGGTTTTGTTAACAGGAGTAAAAAAGTGAAAAATGTAGTTTGAAAAGCAACCCCACTTAAAATTTAAAGTCACATATTCCAATAAGATTATACAGGATCAGTTCAGTATTTTTCATAAACATTGTTCAGCTACTAGTGAATACTTACTGTAAAGACTTTTCTGATTGTATGATCATTGGGGAGTATGAAAGTGGTTCCATACCAGAAGGCCAAGGCACATGATGCATATATCAAAAAGAAAGCAATACCCATAGAAATATTGGCTGAAGTAGCCTTTTTGATACCAATGCGTTTGGCATCTTCTATTTTTTTTTGGTATCTGAAAGAAAAAAACAAAAAAACAGAACATACGGGAAAATACTTTCTTTCATTGTGTATATTCATAAATTTCCAATAAAATACATCAAAGATATATAAAATATTTTGGTAAACAGTAATCCAATCCTGAGAAAGATCTTGCTAAGAGTAGAAGAAAATGTATTGGCTGTCTTTCATGTTGTGACAGACTGAGCTGATCAATTTTATCTGCAACAATTTTAGATGAGTGGAAAAAGCTGTGGCAACCTGTTAAACAGCTTTAATCTTGTGATTTTCAGAGGAATCTTCCAACTGTGAGTGAATATTACTGATGCTGTGAAGAAAGGTAAGCAGTGCCTAGCCATGGGAAGAATTGGCTGAAAGATGTCTCCTCTTAACGTGCAGACTTGATCTGAGTAGCTTGTAGTAGGCGTCTAGGATTGAGGATAAACTTTCTGAGGGAATAAAGTATAAAATTTGGGAGAGACTCACATCAATTTTAAAACCAGTTCTGATATATAGGAGGATTAATGAAAGTGCAGCAATGTTAAAAGAGTAAAAGAATCAATAACAGGAGAAAAAAAAATACTGGTATTGGGTCAGAAATAAAGGTAACAAGGATGGTATAACTGCTGCATGAGTGTTGCAGTACTTTGTAAAGAAAGGAGAAATGGTGATATGGAGAAAACAGGTTCAATTTATGTCACAGTCTCTTTGGTGATGAATGTAAAAGATATTATTGGGATGGTGCTTGTATCTGATAGTCTAGATTGGATTTGGACATGGACAGAGAGAACAATTCAGTCAGAAGTGTGTGACTATGAGAGGCGTCATAAATAAAGAATCAAACGGCAGCAATAGCTGTGTGACCCATGTGCTCTGGGAGGTGACAGCTGAGAAGTTTCTTTTTTAAATAGTCACTGAACAAACAAAAGGACATTTTTTTAGAATTAGTTTAAGGCTATTAAGATAAAGCTGGTTATAGATAAAAATTAAGGATAAAATGATTGCAGGTTGAATCAGTTAAAGTAATTACAGATGAACACATACAAAAAAGGCCTGCAACAAAGGTTTTCCATTTCATGGGTCTTAGAAATTAAAAAGCATTGAGATGATAATTGCACTAGGGATAGCTCCAAAGCTGTAGTTCAGCCTCATCTATCAGTACAAAAACCCCCACAAATGCGTATGGTGCCAAAAGCAGGATGACCAATGTGAATTAGGGTATTTTAATTACCACATCTGACCTGAAAGGGAAAGCAGTAAGGAAGGAATGTACCTCTCATGGTGATCATGGACTCTTTATTCCAGAGTATTGAATAAACTGGCAAACATAACCGTGGTCCAGTAGTAAACACTTTTAGTGATTGTTTTCAAATTGTGGATAGAGCCACAGGACTGAAGTAATATAAAAGAAACAGTAACCTTAGGAATTACAAGCTTGTAGCCTGACAAAAACAGCACATAGATCTTGCAAACAAATTCTGAAGAAAATAATAACATCAGAAACAAACAGAAATAAAATAAAATCATACAAAATGACAAGAAAATAAATGTGTTATGAGAGCGAAGAATTAACCCAGTTACTTTTCTTTAATACTGTCTTTTCTAGAGAGGTGTGACACAGTAAAACTAATCCATTGGGACTTCATTAATGCCACCTAATGCCAGTTTATCCTAAAGCCATAGGATAAATTATCAGTTAAACAATAGTTGTGAAGTAATGAAAGAGTGGTAAGGTAAGGAACTGTTTGAAGCAAGACAGTGGTGTTCAGTGGGGAGCTATAATACCCAAGGGAGCTGACAACATGAATTCTTCAGTCAGTCTTGGGATTTATTGTTATTACTTATTTTAGTGACCTGGGCATGCAAACAATACTCAGGATAATGAAATTTGCTGATGGTACAAAACTAAGAGGATCAGTACAGAGGGCCAGTGAGAGGACCAGGACAAAAGAATACCAAAATGTCTTACAGAATTAGATACACGATGTTGGAGGGTAGTAATAAGAGAAGTAGAGGAACCATAATTATGTAAAATAAAAGACAACCAGTGAAATGGCAAACCTATACTGCACAAGAAAACTAAAAGAACTTAATTTGGTTGTCCTAGCAAGATGCCACCTGAGATAGTCTATGATTTATTTCTATAAACAGCACAGGAGAGTAAACCCATGGGAGGGAACTACTAAAGCAAATGTTCAGTGCTGGTACAGTAACAAATTAATATATAGAAACTATGCATACACTTTGTTGGAAAGAGATGTCCGGTCTTCAGACAGCCAAGCAGTAGAATAGCCTCCTTGCAGCAGCAGAGTTAAAAAGCCTACCTGGTTTTAGGATGGAGCTTTTACACTAATTAGCAAGGGAAGTAGATGATACATTTGTTTATTATAATAGCAGGACCTGGTCCCAGTAACAGAGGAGGGCCTTCCCACTTCTGGGTCATGAGGAGGAAAGACCTACATCACAGTTAGCTCACTCGCGGCAGGAAGCAGCTGGCAAAGAGTGCTTTAGGGATGAGTAGGCAAAAGAGGTGATGGAAGGTATGAGGGTGATGAACAGCACTGGGCAACCAAAGAAAGATGCTGGGGTGAACTGGGAAGTGAGGAGTAGATACCCAAAGGACTTCTTTCAGCTGCCTGAGCCGAGCATAAAGGGAGAAGCAGGTCAGGGGACGGTGTGTGTTTTCTGTGGATGACAGAGTTGTTATTGAACTTTGAGTCTGAAAAACTCCTGCCAGTATTTGTGGTCATGCTGGTTATCTTTAGATAAAAGATCAAAAAGATGGCAAGAATGATGTTCCATAGTATAATACAAATAAATACATGTGCGTGCATTGGTTTGTGACCTTAGTATTATACTTGTCTTTTTTTGCCACATGCCTATCTTTTTTGCTTAAAACTCTTACTGGGTTTATGAGGGCTGTAAGACCATATTCTCTTTGGGAAAGGGACTGCATCTCTGCGTGTTCTAGGATGCTTTTTGAAGCTAATAAAAAAGTAGAGAAAAGAAAAAAATCAGCAGCAAAGATATAAAAAAAACTTCAAAATCTCTTTAGTCACTATTATAAAAACAGCCAACATATGGAAACTTTATTCTCACCTTTCAATTTCTTTTCTCTGTCCTCCAAATGTTACCACAGTTCGAATTGCTGCCAGAACTTCCTCTGCAACAGCTCCTGCTCTTGCATATGCAGTTAGCTCTTTGACCGTGAATGCGGAAATTATCTGTGTAGAAGCAAAATATTTTAACTCTCCCGTTCAAACAAAACCAGAATGAGTTCAAGTGTTGTTCTGATGTCTAAGAATTCTTAATTTATTGTACTGAATTTCCTATCTACTTTGTTTTATTATAAAGATTTATAAAAGAATCCACATTTTGCTTCCAAGGCAGAAATTTGAAGGGCATCATGACAATGTTTGCATTGCATAAAATATATTAACTAGAAAAATGCATGTTATCTGCTGCCAAAAAATGAGGTTGGGTTTTCAGTTCTTCTATACTTTCATCATTTTGGAAATTCAGAGGAGCTGACTAAGACCCCTTATACTTAGAAATACTTGCACCACCACTGTCAGGCAGTTCTGGTTTGCGTCAGGACAATTAGTTGCCCGACAAGCACGGGAACGCTCATCCTCCCAGCACACGGTAGGCTGCAGAGGAAGTTACAGCAGAGTACTCATGTGCTATGAAGTATTAGGGACTGCACATTTTAAATAGGGTTGGGTTTTTCATCTCAGCTGAAAGGGCAAGGCTGGCCAGTGTCACTGAAACTCAGTAGCCAGTTGGTACTCAACACCCTAATGCCCCTTTGAAAGTCCTAGCCAACAGCAATTGTATTTCTATAGATGAAGTTTATTTCTCTCTCAGTGAGGTCTTCATTCACTTCTCGTGTGCTGTTTTCAGTAAGTTATTGGGAGCTAAGCCAACGGCAAAGGGATGATCTGGAGCAGAGTTCAGGGTGTGCTGGCTGCCGGGCCGTGTCTGCCTGTGTCCTTGTGCTGTCTCGGGGGGCTAATGCCCTCCTCGCCTTGGGCTCAGAGCCCACAGACAGGCCTTATCATAGGAAACCTGGTTTGCTGCAGGTTCATGCCAGAACTTACTGTCAGTTACCTGCGATGACCTCAGCGGTGTCATTTTACTTCATTTATTTATTTATTTATTTATTTTCACCGATGATATTCAGTTATTTTGGTGTAATTTTCCTGGAGTCCAGTGAAGAAGGCAAAGGTACTACTTATTTACCCTTTCATATGAGGGTATGTTATACTTACATAAACTTTGCAGGAGGATAGCTGTGTCCATGGTGGAGGCACTGCGTGTCTTCAGCTCTACCAGTGTCATCATGCACCTATTCACGTCTTCCTCCATGTGAGCAGGGTCTAAATTCACTAACAGACAGATTGCATTTTCAAGTCTTAAAAATACCAAATGGGATTATAGAAGATATAGCTTACCGGTTTATTGAAAACTCACGCTTTTTGCCTACCTTTGCCCAGAGACCTGATGAGAATCCCAGAACAGGACTGAGTGCCAGGGTCACAAGTGTTAATTTCCAACCTTTTGTAAAATCAACTATAAATCCAGTGAAAAAGGTAGCCACTGCCTGAAAGAACATTGCCATTTTTTCCCCTATGCCTTCATTAATCTTGGAGATATCACTGAAAAAAAACAAATTATATCCAAACATATAAGAAAGTGTGGAAAAGACAGAAATGAACTCTTTGGATACAGTTCACTTTGTCAGTGCTCCATCATGTTTCTAACACCTGCAATTCAACACAGCTACAAGTTTGCAGCCACAGAGGGCATGGAGCAGCGTTCGCCAACATCTCTGTTCCTCAGGCTCTGTATAAATGATCCATACACATCTCAGGATCTGGATAAATAATGGTATAACTTACAGAGAAGTTTAATAAGATAGATAAAATAACATTACTCTGAGGGAAGTACTACAACTGATTTTCAATAATTAGAATTAATACTCAGTTGGCAATTAACTGATATTTAATACTTACTCCACAAGTCTACTGTTGAGTTTACCCACATAATTTACATCAAATCATTCAGTCTCCTGTCTCATTACAGCGTGAAAAAATTCTTGTCTGATTCTTTTTATTTGCTAGCCAGCAGTCAGTGTCCAAAATGAAACTTGAATGTAGGCAGCAAAAAGAACACCAGCTCCTGTTCTAGAGTAATAATATGCATATCTGAAAGGAAACAAAAGGATTGGAGACTGAATTAATTCTACTCCAAACAGGGATAGCTGCCATTTCTCTTTCTTTGGTATAATGAATATTTTTTAAGTTCTTCCAGAATCAAATTTCAGTTGTTATCTTTTGCTAACTCCCACAACATAACACAAAATTTTTAATTTAAAAAGTAGTGGCTCAAAATCCATGAAGACATAGATTAAAAAAACGAAGCTTATAATGATACATTTAATCTTAGAAACACTTTCTACAATGAATGAAATTTAAGACAGGAATTTTAAAAATACTTAAATGGTGTAAAAACAAAAGTCAGTTATCTTCCAGGATATCCACTTTAGTTTAATGAAGTAAAGACAGAGACATTGAATTTTAATTGTTTGCATGCTATCATCATTTAACTGTTTTGTTTAGTTGTCTGAGAAATGTTATTTTAGTTTTAAAAAATGTGTACATTCCTAGGGAAAAATAAAATAAAAAAAAAAAAATGCCTAGCTACCATTCATGCAATTACAACAAAATAAGGCTCCATACATACAAAAAAAAAGAAAAAGCAATAAGGAAAGTTATTCTAAGCACTTTTGTTACAAACGAATGCCAAAGATACTTTATTCATGACCGCAATTAAACAAATTATATCATATTTAAACTGAAAAATATTAGTACATTAATGAATAACTTAAAATTAAATGAGTAGCTGAATGTTGTTCTTAATCATTGCCAGCGTAATAGAAAAGCTACAAAAAACAGCAAAACTGGGGAAAAAACAGAATTTATGCATTTGTTCAAATGTGCAGCTTATACTAAACCATAATGGAATGAATTTAATTTTGGTTCAAAATCCCTATTAATTATGGTTATTTTATAACATCATTAGTAACAATTAATTGGAAAATAAAAATATATGACAATGTGAAATATTTGTTCGATGACAATTGTTAAGAAAGGTATAGCTCTGATTTTGCCAGCTTTTTTGCATGACAAATATACCCAATGCTTATGTTTAGATTCCAGTTCCAGAATTGAGCTGCATAATTTTTATATCAATAATTCTTAATTTTTATCCTATGCAGTGGAATTTGTGCAAAAAGAGTAGAATTTGCCATCTGTGATTTCATGCTCCCTTCAAGGAGAAGGCCATCCTGGCTTACTTACAAAACAAATACCCTTTTCTGAGGTTGAACAAAAAGACTAGGGTTTTCTTTCCATTTCAGAAAGGGGCATGAAGAAAGAGGAGCTAGGACTTAAAAAAAGTGGAGACAGAAGGAAAACCTGAAAAGGGCAAAGGATGACAAAAGAAGAGATAGGGTATAGGTAAAGAGAGAGAAAAAAAGGAACAACCCCCCCTCCAAACATAAACCTGCAAACTGCTCGGACGATGACACCACATGTCCTCATAGCCTGTCTCCGAAAATAACCGGTGCTTAATACCTTAGAAAACTGTGAAAAAACATTATTAGACTAACATGAAACAGCTTGTCAGTGAGATAGTGTAATCGGACCAACTGTTCCATCTCAGTCCCTATTTCAATTTTATACGATCAGAAAATGTTAAAAATACATGACCATAGTAAGTTCTTGGCCTAATTTATATTTTTTAGCTATGAGCTCTGCAGATTTTTTGGGCATATAAAAAGTATTTATTTTACCAGTTTTAAATTTGATGTCTCTCAACTTCACTGTCTGCTCTTTGTCCTTATAGAAGAAAAGGGTACCAACGAGTACTTGATTTACCTTCCCAATGGCAATCATTATTATTACCTGGGTGCCCTTTAGGTGGTTATTCCTCTGTTTGTAGTGGCAAAGACTAAACAAAAACTGAAAACCTGGAAATTTAATGGAAACTCCATCATGCATGACTTCATAATTGTCTCATTTTGGTTTATTTCTGGTAGAGTACAAGGTGTTTGTCTTTAAGGGATGTCTTTCAGAATTTCACTTATTATCAACAAATTTTTAACATGTGATCCTGTGCAGTAAGAACATGGAGTGAGTAAATGGCTTGCCTAAGAAGTTATCATGAGCTTTTGATGTTGAGGCTTTTGCACCAGTGAGGAAGAAAGGGAGCAGGTTCTCTGAATTACAAGAAACTTCATTTCACTTTCTTTCATAAAACTGGATCCAAACTTCACTAGCTGATGGAGTTATGTAAAAACACTATCCACAGTTTTCATACAGCTGCTAGTGTCTCCTAGGTACTGTCTTTTAAGTAGTTTATAAGCTAATAGAAAAAATGTGGTTCAGAGTTTGTAAGTAATTAGTTGTCTTTCCTAACTGATTTGGTGTCATTTAATTACAGAGAACACAAAGTAGTCTGGGGGCTTTGCATGTGATCAGTTCCAACATTTTAGGGAATTTGTTAGACATCAGTCAAAACGTTTGTGGTTTTGATGAAAATGAGAAAGCCAAAGAGCAAGAAATGGGGGATCTCTGTAAAACCCTTGCAGAGCTGGCACAGCGCTTGTTCAACTCCCAGGACCTCCTCCCTCAGGACCAGGTGAGTGGCCACCATTCATGCATTGGACTGTGCCTCATTCTTTTATGGTGGTTAGCGATGGAGAGAGGTAGGAAAGCAGCAGAGAAAAGGAAAAACGGTGAACAGGAAAGTTGTGGCAGGAAGAGGAGAAGTCAGCTTGCCAGGCAGGCAGGGCTGGTGGCAAAATGGGAGCTGGAGAGTGCAAGGGGAGGACGAGGAGGGAAGGATGTGGGCAAGGAGGAAGAGCAAGAGCAGGAGCACATATTGAGAGAAAGGCATGAGAACTGGCATGGGAGGAGAACGACCTATCCTGACACACAAGAAGAGGAGGAATAACCCTCCTCCTGAGCTTCTGGCAGAAAGGTTGTAAGTTTGCTGGAGCCATCTGGCACGGATTGGGATTAGAGTGGGAAAATACAAGATGCGTCTGACTCATACAATGGCATTAGCCTAAAGCCATAACAAAACCTGAATTCCTTCAGCTGCATTAAATATTTATAGCAAGATTAATCGTGGGCTAAATATTAGAATAATCTTTAGAGGACAATTGCTTGAGTTCTCTATTACAGGGAAAGAATAGCCATGAAGTGAATGACAATTTTCCTATTACCTGGTAATTTCTTCCTCCAACTCTTCCATCAGAGCATAAGAAAAATCTTCTGTAGAAAAGTTCACTGACATATGGTTCAATAAAGAAAAATTTGCTAAAGAAAAAAATAGATAAAAGCTTGTTGATTATTTTCATTAAATCACATGATAATAATTTCCTTCTGTAAACTCCTATCCCAACAATGCTGAATGAAGATTAAGAGCAGTCAGCTACCTAGCACCCTACCTAGCCCCTAACCATGTTTAAGGGAACTGCACCTATGCAACACATATTACAAAGCATTTTCTGAAGCCAGAATTGAACATTCTACCTGTAAGATAATAAACAGTTGAAAAGATAGTTAAATTCAGCTACTCTACAACCACTAGCCTGAATTCCACATTTCGAATACAATATTTTCTCTGGTATGTGTGCTGATTTTATGAATATTCATAAAAATAATACACTGGAGCTAGAACACTCACCTTATTTAATAGTGTTGTGAAGTAGGACAAATGTAGGTTCATAAGTAAGTAAAGTTCAGAAAATTTATGAATATGGTATTAGGTGCTTCCTTCCAATTGTCCAAGGGTCACACTTTCGTTTAATTCTTGTTGCCAGAGGTTAAAGGTGTAATTAAGTTGTATAAGGATTCATCTACATGTGAAGCTAATCAGTCATGAGTGATTCTGGAATGTGCGTATTGCACTTTAATTTCAGAATAAATGTGCCTTGTTCTGGTTTGGCTCTGCAGTAAGAAGTGATTGCAACAACTTTTCAGAATTAGATACTGCACTTTATATTTACATTTGATTTAAACCTGGATTAGTTTTCCAGTGCACAAACTGCTTTGTAGAAATCAAATGATGAGACAGAGGTGGCAACACTTAAGAGTTTGACTATTTTAGGGATGCTTTGAGGAACATCATTACACGTCTGTGCACCAGTAATAGTGATTCTTGTCCAAATATTCAGAGGCGGTGATTAACTCCTTTTGAAATCAATGCTTGACAAGTAAGTAAGGTGATTAAAATAAGCATAATGCTCTTTAATGAGGAGCATTTGGCTGAACCATGCAACTATATGAATATAGTGTTCAGCTCTTTGCCCTCTGTACCTTGTCTAGTTCTCTGTAAAGGAACAAAGTGGTGTTGGAGAAGTTGTGGGAAATAGCACGGAGGTAACGTGAGCAAGGCTCCCACTGATTTAGAAGAAAAGGAAAAAGGTGATGATATTTGGACAAAAGGGACTGTCTGGTGCGTCTTTTAAGAAGTCTGATAATTTATATGCTCAAACTCAGCAGCAGAAAAGCAGTTTTTCTGATAATCTCATTTTTCTATCAGTCTGAAAGTCATTTGCTAATCTCGTGAGAAATAAAGTCATGCAACAAAGGCTTATCTTCTTTTACCTCCTAAAATATTTCTCTAAGACGTACGTTCTTTTATAACTCAAGATCAGAATTTTACATTTAAGTCACACAAGTGGAATAAATGTGCATTCCTTGGAAGAACTTTCTCTATTCGAGGGGGAAGAAGAGAAAGCTTTCTTTAGTGAAAGAAAACTTGTGTTTAAATGAGAAGATTTCTTCTTCAAATAACAGAAGTAGGCTTGTATTAGGAGCCTTTTTTGTGTGTATGTGTGTTCAAGTAAGCGGACCTACAATCATAGTCTTTGGGTCACTTTTAATATCCTAAAATGCACAGCAGTTAGTAAATATTGAAACATCTAAGAACATTTGTGCTGAGTTATATATTTATTGCACCTGATTTTTTTAATAACTGGGGCTTTATTACATATTTTAATTTATATATTTAGTTTTGTTTAAGAAGAGCTTCTGATTTCAAGGCATAGCACGACGCATTTTACCTTTGTTTCTTTTACCATTTCTCATTCATCCATTTATTTAATTCTTTAACCCCAATGTTGATTCTTTAAAATGCTTCCTTTAAACCCTGGCATTTCTGTTAACTGGTGAACTGTTTGTAATACCACAGGAGACTGGCTGGAGGCAATACAGAACTGGTCAAATTAAAGCCCTGTCGCTTCTCATGGTAGTGAGTGGACCAGTGATACATCTGGCCCACAGCATAGGAGCAAACTGCTTCCCTGGTAATAAATAGCTTAAAGTAAGCTGCTATTCTGCCCTTTAATTCTCCAAATAAAACTCATTTTTAATTGCATAAAAGCCATATTTCAATGACACCATCTAGGAGTTACAACAGTTCTACCTGGATAAGTAAAGTTTTCTGAAGTAATAAAACTATCATCTGTCATGTCACCAGAGATGATCATCATAAGGGCTCCCCCTGCTCCAGGGAGTATTGCCATAGTAGTGCACAGCACCATGAGGAGTTTATCCCACCAGCTGGAGTATTGAAACTGAAAGTGGAAACAGAACTATGCTGAAAACTTCTCTAATTACAGCAAATGCATTTGAGTGGCAACACAGTGTTAACAGTGCAGAAGGAGGCAGTAAAAAGTAAAATAAGAAAATTGTAATACATAAAATTGTAAAATCGTAACATAAACCAGTAACTTCTTAATAATGGTTTTAAGAATAAAATCATGGCTTTCATAAAATATGTATAATAATAAAATATTAAAACCATATGTTTAAACAAATTTTGCATTTAATTTAACTACATCCAATTGGAATTTAAATTTATGACTATAACAAAAAAAATATCTAAGAATATAATATCTGTAATAATTTCTCTACTTTTACAGTATCTTAGATAGGTCCACACTTGGGGCTGGTGGGTCTTTACCACTGTCAGAAGTTTCAAGACCAATATATTTAAAGCTGTATAAAAATGATGTTTACTCTACTGTTTCTATTGTAACTTTACTAATACTTCTCATGAAACAAAGGTCATAAAAAAATAAATATGATTGTGTACTAAGGGGAGTAAGAGTTTTATCATACATTTTATTGTACACAAGTATACAAATAGAAAATAATCACTCTGGATTTTAGTCAGCTTACTGAAGCCAAAAAATTTCTCAAATTGTTATTGGACCTGCATGGAGGCAGGTGCCATGGGCTGTCATGTCACCACAGTGACCTCTAAACAGGCTCTCAGTTCATGCTGACTGTGAGATACCTTATCCTCCTTGTAGCAGGGTGGTAAATCACCTCTCACATCCCTAGGAATGGTTAGCTCAGAGCAGCTTGGTCCCATCCTCATGCTCCAAATGAGGAAGAAGAGAAAGTCAAAAAGGGGCAAAAATTTCTTTCTTGTGGCATAATAATGAGTCCTTTGGTAAAAACATATGTGCAGATATGTAATGGAGTAGATGTGTTCAACATCCTTTAGATTGGCTATTGGAAAAAATTTCTTCACCGAAAGGGTTGTCAAGCACTGGAACAGGCTGCCCAGGGAAGTGGTTGAGTCCCCATCCCTGGAGGTATTTAAAGACGTGTAGATGTGCTGCTTAGGGACATGGTTGAGTGGTGGGGGACCCGCGTCAGTGTGCCAGCCTAGGGTAGTCCTAGGAGACACCAGTTTGAGCATGACATGTCTGGCCCTGCTGCCAGAAAATAGGTGCGAGTGCTCAGACCGGTCCAGGGATGTGATTTCCAGAGGCACCCCAACCAAGAAAAAGAGAGGATCAATGGGTTTTCCTTCCCCAGCCCATAGTGATGGTCTGAAAGGCATGGCTGTGAAATAATCCCTTAAGTGAAGGAAACTGTACTTTTTGGCATGTAAGTAGGGTCCACAGTGTGCACCTTTGGGTTTTGCTGTGGCTGTTGACTGAACAGAGTTGCCCTGGTCTTTCAGGTGAGTTGGAGCAGTTTAGTGTTTCTTGTCCTCTGTGTGGGGAAGGAGGAATTACCAATGTGTGTTTTTCTTTTGTCCTATGTGTGAATTTTTACCACTTGTTTCCCACAGGTTTTCAGAAAATGGGGAGGAAGATGGGAACGCTGCTGAATGCAGTGCTAGCAGGGAGAATAGGGAGAGTGTAATGCCAGTTGCCATCGCTCCTATGTTGTGCAGTAGTAGTTTTCTCTTGCTTCCTCTGCAGGAAGAAGTTTTGTTTCAAATGAGTTATCCTTCAGGAGGTTAAGAGGCATTGGTTTTCCATAGGTATTTGGGAGACTAGGGAAATCTTTTCACTTACAAAAAAAAAAAAAAAAAAATCCCTAAAGCCACCTCAGATTCTGTTAGACTCAGGCTTGACTTAAACCTGAATAAATCCCAAGTCTGCTACTAGTTAAGCATGACATTGAATTACTCTGTTAAATCTTAATATGGTTATCAAGGAGACTGAAATAGTACAGAAGTTGCTCTGTTACTTCCTTTCCAAGCTAATTCAAATAGCTCCTGTGCAGTTTCGCTTTAAGTCCTCAAGAGGGCAGGTAATCAAAGATGTAATAAGAGAAATTCTTCTAGTATGTTATGAAAACTTCTTCAGATAATTGTGGTCAAGCCTTGGAACAGGTGCCTAGAGAGGCTGTGGAACTACAGCTGCTGGAGATTTTCCAGACTTGCCTGGACAAGGCTCTGAGCAACCTGCTCTAACTTTGTTGTTTAGCTTGACTTTGAGAGGGACATTGGGCCAGAGGACCTCCTGAGGTCCTCTGTATCTATCATTGCTCTAATTATGTAAAATGCAAAAATATTGTGGCCTGCATATAAAAGAAGAAAATTAAAACTGTGTGCTTCCAAATTACCTGTTTAAAAATGAATGCAATTGTCCTGTAAAATCTGCTGTGACTCTCTCCTGTTGTTTTCTGGATATGAATTCGGGTGGGAGAGTCTCGGCTGAGAAGACGCTAGTTAGTAATTAGTATAGTACTGATAAATTAGAATCAATTGCAAAAGAATAACTTGAAAATAAAAGCTAAGATTTCCTTGTTTCTGACAATGCCTTTTAAAGAGTATTCCATTAGGCAGTGATGCCAGGTGCTTATGAAAGTATAGCTAGTGTGGGAGATGAATTTTCTGGCATATGCTGCCCTTATGCTGGGGATTTTCCTTTTCTTTCTTTCTGTGTCTCCAAGCATGTTTCAGGTCTATCTGTTAATAGACCTATGTCAGCATCTGTTGGACGTAGCTGTGACAATAAAAACCTCCAGCATTTTAAGCTAGCTTACTCCATCTCCTGTGTCTGCCTTTTCTTTCCTTTCTTCTCCTCCATTTTCCCTTCCCATTGCAGATCTCCGAGTACTCTATACCACAAACAGTAGAGTGCCTCTAGTATAGCTCTGCAACATGGGTAGAGATACATATATACAAATAATAAATTTTAAACATTCTGGTAGACTGGGATTGCTAAACTCACAAATAGCATGAAACTTACCACTGTAGACAGGCTGACCATATTCAGTTTCTCAGGTTTCTTCTTGTCGCCACTGCTAAAAAAATATGATTGCATTTTAAGCAGGAAGAGCACTTAAAACATCAAAGCAAGCCTAATGCATTATTAATACAATTACTGACTCTTAATTGTGTTCACATGCAAGGAGGAGATACAGGAATGTAAAATAAGAACTTCTAATGTTATCTCAGTGTATTTCCCTGAACACTGTCAAAAATATTTTCAAGAAGTCTTCTGGTTTGGTTTTGTGTTAATGCAGAGTCTATTTGGGAAAAAAAACCCATACAGCCTAGCTGTAGGTTACAAGCTACCTATGTGAGACTCACTTAAAATTACAACTCCTATGAAAAAGTATTAAGAATGGCTGTAGCTAAATCTACAGTGGGACTTTGATAATGTAGCAAGACTCCTCTTGCAAACTTTGCTAGTGTCCTCCTATCTACATTCCACTTTTTCTTCCTAAAGAAGAGAATGGGAAGTTCTTTGATGATTAAAGCTGTCTGTCTAGCCTTTCTAGCCAAGGCTAGGGCCTAGTGGTAGCTATTGGCCATATTTTTAAGTAGCTTTGGAAAACTAGGTGGGTGGGCTAATCTAACATTACTGCCAGTTGTCTGTCAAAGACCTCTCATAGCAAAGTACTTTGATTTCAGATCATTAGAGTGCAGCTGGGCAGACTGGTCCTTGTAATCATAAGATTCAAGCTACAGAATTGAACTTGGAAGAAACTAGGCTATTAAAATGAGAAGTGGACTGCAAAGAGGGGAAAATGAAACAAACTTGGAGAAGGTGGAGGTGATGGCAGAAAGAATGCAATGCTTTGTGATGGTCGGAAGGCTTATACTAGAAAGAAAAAATGAACAGGTGGAATTTCAGAAAAATCACTGTGAGTTTGCAGAGCAGTGCCCTGTCCTATCACAAGATACCCTGTGAGTTATTAACGTGGCTTGTGGGGTTGGAAGATGATCTGTGTCAAACAGATGGTGTTAAAATGATGTAGAAGTTTTGCTTCTGCTTGAAAAATTCAAAGGTTCATACTGAAGGTTTCCACTTGAAAAAATGTTAGTTAAAGCACTAAACTTTAGCTGACTCTGTTATAGCGAAAACCTTGGGGCTTTGGAATTGGGGTTTTTTGGTACTAAACCTGTATTCATTGCATTGCCATTATGAGCGGTACCAACTTATATTGAAAAGTGACAATAATCAGTCTTTGCCTAGACAGAGAGAAAATAAACTGTTCTGTTCATAGTTGCCACTTTGGGATTAAGCTGTATTTTTCTAGCTTGGGCACTCCCAGCAATGACTGTAAGGCAACATGCTTGGTAAAATGGGCAGTGTAATCTTTAATATAAATAGGCATCTTGTTCAATCAGTAGTGCATCAGACTTTCACTGGATACTCTAAAATATGATACAATTTTGTATTCATTTCTCTTCTTCCAAAATATGCCAGGCTCTGAGAATGTTATTAAAGTCTATCTCATTTGCAGAGGGAAATAAGGGGTTTGGTTGTGGGTGGGTTCTTTTTTCAAAGAGAAAACATGAGATATTTTATTTTTACCTGACATTTTCACAGCTTTTTGGTACAGTATAACTAGCAGTGATAGCAGTAAGCTTTATTCTGACATGCCAGAGACTGCAAGTTGATGAACACTGAAATGATAAATTACCATACTTCCCAGTTTTCTTTTTTTGAAACATGAAAGGGGTAGAGAGGAGAGCGTGCAGGACCTCTGACCCCAACTGGCCTTCTATTCGAGTAAAAAAGTTACACTTCCTTCAGAGAACCTGGGGAAGCATGTAACTTAGCTGTCCTTTAACTACTCTGACTTCAGCTCTCTCAGTATTTTGGATCAGCCTTTTAACAGAAGAGGATAGATACAGCTGTCACTATCTTTTTGCAAAAGAATGAGTGAAGCTTCGAAATTTTCAATATCCCCAATAGAAACTCTCAATCATAGCATCAAGGTACAAGCAAGGCTTTCTGTTCCTCAGACAGGCTTCCCCTGACGTGCAGGGTTCAGCTGGATTTATCTGTTAATAATTTATCTATATTTAGATTTATTTGTCCATATTTAGATACAGATATTGATACATTTTTATATCTGTTTGTACCGTCTGAAGAGAATAATGCATATCAAAGACTTTTCCAAAAAAGGAAAACCGTGTGATTATTCTTGTATTGTTTACCAGTAAAATTTAAGCCTATGCAGTTAAAGGTAAAACATTAATAGAATAAAATCATAGAACGGCTCAGGTTGGAAGGAACCTCCAAAGATCATCTGGTCCAACTTTTTGTGGGAATATTTTTAAATCAACTGCTATACTTACCATTTGCCATCAGATCCATAACCCTGATATGATACAGCAATATTATCAGCCTTTGCATTTCTCTAAGACTTTATTTCATCTTCAGAATGCATTTTAGCCTGTTTGAGAAACAACTTACCTCAGGAAAAACTACCAGTAATATTTAACTGAGAGAATGCAAAGCGAATAATCTGAAAACCTATATCCTGATGTGCTGTTTGAAACCAGCTTGCCTTCAGTTTTTAAGCAGGACCCACAGTGGTGTCCTCTGCATAATCCTTGGTAATATGTTATTTCAAAGCATGAAAATTTCTGCAGTTTACCATCATAATTAATACAAAATAAACAGTAAAATATATTTTAAAGTAGAATGAAATTTCACTGGATATTTTTGCTTGGTTTTAAATACTCAGTATTGAACATTGATAATCTGCCTCAGACAAAATAAATGTGCTGTCTTACTAGGGGGGTGATCTTAATCTGTTTTCACCTGTTCTGGAAGGTTATTCAACAGTCAGTAGGACTATGTTTGTTAAGACCAAGCAGCGAGGTTGGACTTTGCTCAATTCACATAAAACTCTGAAGAAAAAACTTTCAAAAACTGTTACCTGCCAGCCTTTTGCAGCCCCCTTGGAGCCTGCTAGGTCTGTGAAGGACTATGTGCACACTGCCTCCAGAAATGAATAGTTTTGAAGAGCCTGTTTTATCACTGTCACTCTTGAAAGCATCTGAGAAGTCTCCTCTTAACGCCTCTCAAAGGAAGTCGCTTTGTTCACATTTAATTATTCTTTGTAAGGTTCACAAGTAATCAGGATGACTGAAAAAGCACCATTTCCTGGAGCAGACCACCACACCTGGGCCCTGAACACACCATAAGCTGTTCAAGGGAAGGTGCTCTCATTATCACTGTTCAGCCATCCATGTTCAAACTGAATGAGAGTCAGTGTGGTCCCATTTGAACAGCTTGTGCCCAGAAGACGGAGTGCATTTGCAGAAAGTCATATACTTTACTTAATGACAAATGTTCATAAAGACTCTTTAAGCCTACTCTTATAATAGGTAACAGACAATGCTTGTAAGTTTTATAATAGGATTTAAGCTATGCTATATTTTATCTTTTGAATTAGCTGACCTTAAAGTTTTATAGATGGTTGTGTTTATATCTGGAAAATCAGTGTTGTCTTTTGAGAATTTGATAGTGTTGGTTGAGAAGGAATAGAAAGCTTAAAAAAAAAATTGAATCAAAAAATGTTTGAATAGTCAGAATGAGATTTGGGTATGTGAGAGCTGTTAGGAATTTGGAGGAACTTTTCATAAGGTTGGAGGAATTTTTCATAATATCATAAGGTGTTTTCTTTTCATTATGAGTTCTAAGGGTGGCCTTTGTGGGCCCTACAGCAATGCAATGGCAGGAAAAGGTGGTGGAGGGGAAAGGGAGAGCTGCTGCAGCCCCTCTCTCATCAGGAGAGGCAGGAGAGGAGAGAGAAGCAACCGCAGCAGTACCTGAGCATCCACTTTCCAGCTTCCTGTGGCTGTCCTGTAAACAGCTATCTGCAATTCCTGACACAAATGTTTGCCAGTCCCTGGCTTTCACTGAGTAAAGGCATGGCTTGCTGTCGTGCTGTCAGAACAATGTTCTGTTAGAGTTGATGGCTTGTTGGTTAAAGTGACAAAACACCCCTCTCTCTCCTTGGGGAGACACAACCCAAGGCTGATTCCTTGGCTCAGGCTGTCAGCCAAAACTGGGGGTGAAAGCAGAGGTCATAAAGTATTTCTAAAACATTCCTTTTGTCATATTCCGGTCACCTTTGAGGTGCATGATACTTTTATGTACTCTTTGGAAAAAAGTTTAGAAAGTGATTTTCATGTGTTATTTTTATGACTATTTTCTTCTTAATATAGCTTGTGATGTATTGAATGGTTTTGACATACTGGAAACCACCATATGGAGTGGATTTGTTTAATTGGTTGGATCCACATGGTTGACCATGATTTTTCCTGCACAGAATCACAGAATGGCTGAGGTTGGCAGGCACCTCTGGAGATCGTGTAGTCCAAACCCTAGGAGGGTCAAGCAGAGCAGGTTACTAAGGGCTGTGTCTCGTATGGTTTTGAATATCTAAATGTGGACTCCACAACCTCTCTAAGCAACCTGTTTCAGTGTTCAACCACCTTCACAATAATAAACTGTTTTCTCATGTTCAGACAGAATTTGACCCATCGCTTCTTCTTCCGTTTCCAGGTTTCAGCTGGGATAGAGTTAATTTTCTTCCTAGTAGCTGGCATAGTGCTATGTTTTGGATTTAGTATGAGAATAACGTTGATAACACACTGATGTTCTAGTTGTTGCTAAGTAGGGCTTACACTAGTCAACCACTTTTTCAGCTTCCCATGCTCTGCCAGGTACACAAGAAGCTGGGAGGGGGCATAGCTGAGACAGCTGACAAACTGGCCAAAGGGCTATTCCGTACCATATGATGTCATGCTCTGTGTATAACCTGGGGGGAGTTGGCCGGAGAGCAGTGATTGCTGCTTGGGGACTGGCTGGACATCGGTCAGTGGGTGGTGAGCAGTTTCATCACTTGTTTTTCCTGAATTTTGCTTCTCTCTCTCTCTCTCTCTCTCTCTCGTTGCTTGCCTTTTCGCTACAATTTATTATTATTATTTTTATTATCATTATTATTACTATTATTATTATATTTCAATTATTAAACTGCTCTTATCTCAACCCATGAGTTTTCTTACTTTTGCTCTTCAGCTTCTCTCCCCCATCCCACTGGCGGGGGGAGGGTGAGCAAGCAGCTGAGTGGTGCTTGCTTGCTTGCCAACTGGGGTTAAACCATGACAACCTTTTTTGGCACCCCATATGCTGCATGAAGTGTTTGAGATAATAACAGATTAACCAGAGTTTGTTGAGGAATTTATACCTGTTAACAGTTGCGGGTCACGATATTGATTCGTCTGTTCTCAATCTTAGTTTATCTGACCTGCACCATGCTCTTTTTTTTTTTTTTTTTTTTTCTGTACATGTTAAAGATTGGTGTTGGTTTTTGCAGTTTGCTGTGTTCTGCAGTGATTAGTGATGTTTTGGCTGGGAGATTTGTTATTAAAACACTGGCCTTGAGCTTTATCTGGTATTTAAGTTTCGTACTGAAGCCACTACTGTACTTCGAGCACCATCTCATGGAGACAATTAGCAATTATACTTCTTCCTCTGAGAGGTTTTTTATGGAGGAAATACAGAATGGCACCTTTGCTACCTTCTTCTATGATGTTTCCTCCTTCATTACAATAAGTTTTCAGTATCTTGAACATGCTTGGGTAGTTAAGATACTTCTTAACTTAGGAATATTGTTTCGGTTTTGTCTAAGGTTAATAAGCAATTTAAGAATATTATCCAGAGATCTGCCCCAAGGCTGGATATGAGTGGCAGGGTGTGTGGGATAGCATGGGCAAATGCCTAGGATGGTGGGCACCTCCAATGTTTTGGAACTTCACTCCTGAACAAGTACAGAATCCTGAAAAATTAGTAGAATATTTGGAAAAAGTATGCTGTCACCCTGGCAATTCTATGGAGACACAAATCACCGCAATGTGCTGGGGCCTGGCCCATGCCTACAGAGCCCTGTTAAACACTATTCAGTACCCTCAAGGGGAAGAGAAGGTCTCTGGATCTGAGGACAAAATGACAGGCACTGTGGCTACTCCACCCCCAGCCACAGACACTGCGGTTACTCCAACCCTGGCCGCATGTACTGCTGCTGAATCAGGGAACCAACCCGTGCTGGTATCAGTCACGCTTATACACAAGAAGAAGTCTTGGAAGCGAAAGTCAGCTCATTTAGAAAGGGGTGATGAAAAAGCAGGGCCATCACAAGAAGAAGAACTCATAAATGAGATGGAAACCACCCAATCCCTGTCCTTGAGTGAGCTGTGAGATATGCGAAAAGATTTCAGCCATCGTCCAGGTGAACATGTTGTCACCTGGCTGCTCCAATGCTGGGATAACGGGGCTAGTAGCCTGGACTTAGAGGGTAGGGAAGCCAAACAGCTGGGATCCCTTTCTATGGAAGGGGGCATTGACAAAGCAATTGGAAAAGGGGCACAAACTCTTAGCCTTTGGAGGCGACTACTGTCAGGTATGAAGGAAAGATACCCTTTCAAGGAAGATGTTATATATCGCCCAGGCAAACGGACCACCATGGAGAGAGGTATCCAGTACCTGAGGGAGTTATCCATGCTGGAGGTGATTTATAGTGACCTGGACAACAAGCAGTTATCCAAAGATCCAGATGAAGTGCGGTGCACAAGACCCACGCAGCGGAAGTTGGTACAGAGCGCACCAGTGTCGTATGCCAACTCTTTGGCGATACTGACCTGGAAAGATGAAGAGGCACCAATGGTGGATGAAGTGGCCAGCCAACTCTGGGAATATGAAGAAAGTATGTCTTCCTCCCTCATCTCAGCTGTGGAGAAACTGTCCCGGAAGGTCCAGCAGCTCAAAGAGAATAGGTCCTATTCCCCACCTGTACAGATCAGTATCTCAGCTATTAGAAGTCCACATTTTTCTGCTCAAGAGAGAGGATATAGAGGGTACACACCATGGGGCACCTTATGGTTTTACCTGCATGACCACAGAGAGGATATTAGGAAGTGGGATGGAAAATGTACCTCAGTGAACCTCATGAGTTGGAAGGAAAAACAATCACACAAGTGTGTTCTTCCAGGAAAATTGCTGCTCCAGTTTCCAGTGGGCAGTTCCCCAGACAGAGTAGAAGGGCTGATCTTACTCCCGATTTTAATGAAGGAGATCCTGACTCATATTTACAAGAAGTGAATAATGAATACTATGACCAGGACTAGAGGGGCCCTGCCTCCAGCCAGGTGGACGAAAGGGACAACTGGGTTTACTGGACTGTGTGGATTCGATGGCCTGGCACATCAGACCCACAGGAGCATAAGGCTCTAGTGGACACCAGTGCACAGTGTACCCTAATGCCATCAAGCTATAAAGCGGCAGAACCCATCTGTATTTCTGGAGTGACAGGGGGATCCCAACAACTAACTGTACTGGAGGCCGAAGAGAGCCTATCTGGGAATGAGTGGCAAAAACACCCCATTGTGCCTGGCCCAGAGGCTCCGTGCATCCTTGTCATAGACTACCTCAGGAGAGGGTATTTCAAGGACCCAAAAAGGTACCGGTGGGCTTTTGGTATAGCTGCCTTGGAGACGGAGGAAATTAAACAGCTGTCCACCTTGCCTGGTCTTTCAGAGGACCCTTCTGTTGTGGGGTTCCTGAGGGTCGAAGAACAACAGGTGCCAATCACCACCACAACAGTGCACAGGCGGCAATACTGCAGTCTCAACTGAGACTCCCTGATTCCCATCCATAAGCTGATTTGTCGACTGGAGAGGCAAGGAGTGATCAGCAAGACTCGCTCACCTTTTAACAGTTCTATATGACCAGTGCGGAAGTCTAATGGAGAGTGGAGACTAACAGTAGACTATCGGGGCCCAAAGGAAGTCACGCCACTTCTGAGCGCTGCCATGCTGGAAATGCTAGAACTTCAATACAAACTGAAGTCAAAAGCAGCCAAGTGGTATGCTACAACTGATATTGCTAATGCATTCTTCTCAGTCCCTTTGGCAGCAATGAACTGAATGGTATAATGTTAATTGTTATATAATACTGTATATCATCACTTCTATGGTGTCTATATGCCATATCAACAGTAGTACAGTAAGAATAATCCAGATTAATGAAGAACGAACTTTGATGAAACCGAGCAAAGTGCAGAAATGATAGAACCGAACAAGTGCAGCGATAATGGGACCAGAACTGGCTTCAGCATGCAACAATCCAACACCACAAACCATCTCTTCTGCCCTGAAGGACTGTTATGACAGATGAAGCCCAGAGTCATGGACTAAATGAACTCAATGAACGTTTTAGAGGGATGGGCCATAGACTAAGGGGATGATATAGAATCACAGAATCATAGAATGCTTTGGGATGGAAGGGACCTTTAAAGGTCATCTAGTCCATCCCCCCTGCAATAGGCAGGGACATCTACAACTAGATCAGGTTGCTCAGAGCCCCATCCAGCCTGGCCTTGAACGTTTCCAAGGATGGGGCATCTACCACCTCCCTGGGCAACTCGTTCCAGTGTTTCACCACCCTCATCATGAAAAATTTTTTCCTTATATCTAGTCTAAATCTACCCTCTTTTAGTTTAAAACCATTACCCCTTGTCCTGTCCCAGCAGGCCTTGCTAAAAAGACTATTCCCATCTTTCTTGTAGGCCCCCTTTAAGTACTGAAAGGCCACAATAAGATCCCCCCGCAACCTTCTCTTCTCCAGGCTGAACAACCCCAGCTCCATCCCTCTGATCATTTTTGTGGCCCTCCTCTGGACCCGCTCCAACAGGACCATGTCTTTCCTCTGCTGAGGACCCCAGAGCTGGACGCAGTACTCCAGGTAGGGTCTCACCAGAGCAGAGTAGAGAGGCAGAATCACCTCCCTTGACCTGCTGGCCACACTTCTTTTCACCAATATTTCCCTGTTGGCTCCTATAACCTCAAGAGCCCCCTGCTCATCCCCGTAAGACTTCAGCTGTGCTGCAGTGTCTCCACCACGCCTCAGATCAACAGGGTGAGGGCCCCTGCTAGCACCCCATCCCCTGCTAGTACCCTGTCCCTCTAACCATGGCGTGTCATCCCACCCTTTGTCACAGGCAAACCTGATATTGACGCCCTCCCCCTTCAAATCTAGTTTAAAGCCCTGTCGATGAGCCCCGCAAGCTCCTAAGCAAAAACCCTTTTCCCTGTTTCAGAAAGGTGAATCCTGTTGGATGCCAGCAAACCTGGTGCCGTGTAGGCCATCCCGTTGTTGAAAAACCCAAAATTGTGATGATGACACCAGCCATGGAGCCATGTATTAATGGACTGGATCCATTTATTCCTTTCGATGTTCCTGCCCACAATTAGAAGGAAGGAGGAAAAAATAACCTGTCCTCCTAATTCCCTCACCAACCGTCCCAAGGCCCTGAAGTCTCTCTTGATAGCTTTTGGACTACAGGTTGCAGCTTCCTCTCCACCTACATGGAAGATCAATAACAGGTAGTAGTCCGAGGGCTGTACCAGGCTGGGAAGTTTCCTGGTGATGTCCTTAACCCGGGCCCCAGGGAGGCAGCCTACTTCCCTATGAGGAGGGTTTGCCAGGTATATTGGACCCTCTGTTCCCTTCAGAAGGGAGTCACCTACAACTATAACCCTTCTTTCCTTCCTCGTGGAAGTGGTTGTGATACTGTGGGTAGGCCTATCTAACCTTGGAGACACCTCTGGTGTAGAAGGACTATCATCCACATCCTCCCTTGACTGGCCTTCCACTTCCAGAGCCTCATACGTGTTAGACAGAGGCACCGGTGAGGGTGTAGTGGGCAAGGAGGGAGTTTGCCTTCCACCCTGAGCATGGCCTTGCCTCCATTCACTTCTTTCCTTTAGGCTGCTGCCTTCAGCATGGCAGTGGGAGGATACGGGGTCCCCTTGATCCTAAGTATTTCCTATTTGGCACTCCTGTTTCTGTTCCAGGGAGGGCAGAGCTTGGCTCCACCGGTCAATCTCTTGCTCAGCCTCTGTGATGCTCCTTAATGTTTCTACTTTCTCTCGTAGCTCTGCCACCCAGCTGAGCAGATCATCTACCTGGTCACACCTCACACAGCTGATCTCACTATTGCCAACCATTGCCAGTGAAAGGCTTTGGCACTCCCTGCAGCCTAAGACCTGCATGGCTGCATGGTTTGCTGGGAGCACAGTTTGGGTTGCCACATCCATTCTGGTGGTCATAGAGGACATGGCCTTCTGCCAGGTGGAGACCATAGCTGAGCTTCTTCTGAGAGGGTGATGACCACCAGCTGAACTTGCCTTTTGACCTGGCAGAGCTTCAGCGCCCTGCCTGCGCGAACTGCCGTGCCACGCCCTGGCTGACATGCCATGCCTGTTTGCCTGTCCTGGTCGCTGCGCTCCCTACGGGCTGTTGAAATCTCCCACGGTTGCTCCTGGGTATGCCCCCTGCCATGTCGGCCTCACTTACAAGAGCTGTCGGCTCCCGGTGGGTCTCTCGGCACGTCCACAGGTTTCCCGGGCTCCAGGAACGCCCCCTTAGGCTCATCGCCTCGTGCTCAGCTGCCGCTGTGCTCCTCGCTGACTGAGTGTATATCTCTGTGTATGTACCAAAAGACAGGGAAAGTGGTGGTGATTAATTGGCATGTATTGGAAAGGATAGGACCTGGGCATGACATAGATGGTATAGAAGAAGGGGTGGATACTGTCCTGGTTTCGGCTGGGATAGGGTTAATTTTCTTCCTAGTAGGTGGCATAGTGCTGTGTTTTGGATTTAGGATGAGAATAATGTTGATTGATTGATAACACACTGATGTTTTGGTTGTTGCTAAGCAGTGCTTACACTGGTCAAGGACTTTTCAGCTTCCCATGCTCTGCCTGGTGCACAAGAAGCTGGGGAGGGGGCACAGCCAGGACAGCTGACCCAGCCTGGCCAAAGGGCTATTTTGTACCATTCCATTCCATGACATCATGCTCAGTATATAAAGCTGGGGGGAGTTGGCCGGGGGGCAGTGATCGCTGCTCGGGGATGGGCTGGGCATTGGTCAGTGGGTGGTGAGTGATTGCATCACTTTTTTTTCCTGAGTTTTGTTTCCTTCTCTCTCTCTCTCTCTTGTTGTTTGCCTTTTCATTATAAGTATTATTATTATTATAATATTTCAATTATTGAACTGTTCTTATCTCAATCCATGAGTTTTCTTACTTTTGCTCTTCAGATTCTCTCCTCCATCCCACTGGGGAGGGACACGACAGTGAGCAAGCAGCTGTGGGATGCTTGATTGGTGACTGGGGTTAAACCACAGCATTGTGTTACTGGATACAATGGAGAAGAGTAATGTGTACGGACATACATTGTCACCCACAAAGAGAAGCTCATTGGTGTGTTATTGAGAATTATTTTAAGTCGGCTGTTCTCTGGCATGGACATCCTAGATATACATTTTATTATAATTTAAGGAATCATAAGAAACCTGACAATCTGGAACATATCGGGAAGAACTGGCCACCAGCTCATTTGATCCTTCTTCTTGATGGAACTTAGAAACAAAGGTTCACATCAGTTTTCAGATAGCTATAGATGAAGAACAACTGTGCAATAGAAAATGGATTTGCTAGGTCAAATGCAATTAAGATAATAAGGCAAAGCTAAGGAACTTGCTATGACCAAATAGTATAACATAGCTACCTTTGTAAACACAGAAAACATAATTTGAGAACAAATTGATATCACAGTGTTCAAGAATCTGTTTAATATGTGAATTCCCCAATATGGACTTTTTAAGATGACAGATTTAATAACTTATTGTGTGTAATGGTAAATGGATAAAAAATTAGATTCAGATGCCTTAAGGTATGTAAACTCAACATATAGGTTGGAATCCAAGTAATTGGCCAGTTTGTCAGTTATTTATCAGCTCTGAAACTGAAGTCAGTAGGCAAAACAACTTGAAAATGTTGAAATTATTCCCCCTGAAACAGGTATAATATTTCTTACTGATACATGGGTATTCTGAAGCTTAACATTTGCAATATGCTTTTAGTATTTAGAAACAAAAGCGGTGGATGAAAACAATAGTCCATAACTTTTGTTGACTTAATCTGAGATAGAAGTTTCTTTTATTTGCATGAATATTCTGATGCTTTGCTTTTGGATATGATATGTGATTCCTGAGGCAGACACCTAAAAGAAGGGTTTGCTCTATCCACAAAAAGGAGACACACAGTGGGTTACAGGCAGGTGGACTGCAGCTGCTATGCTGATGTTTGTAGGTGATAGTACAAGAATTGTGGTCATGGCCAGGGCTCAACCGCATGAGCAGCTACACATGCATAAACTCCTAAAGCTGGATGCGCAGGAGCAGCTGTGTTAGTGCTCCACGAACCTTCGCAGTAATGTCAATTCTGGTTTTGTGTCTCAAGCGCCAAACTATTTACCGACTGAACTGATGTACATTTCAGCTAGGAGCTGAAAGTTTTAAATTGCGTAATTATATTAATTTGGGGGAGGATGAGAGCATATTCTCAGAACAGTTTTCCTGTATGATGCTCGTGAGTATACTCACCAGACATTTCTTCTTGTGAAGCAATCTCATCTTAGAAACAGATTTTTCCTCAGTGTAAAGCAATAAACCATCTCTGTATCCTCATTGCAGCCAGTTTTACCTATTATATAACTCAATTCTTTTAAGATGATTATTTTAAGTGACATAAAAGTGCATTGTACCTCTGTTTCAAAGTCTGTGGTATATTAAATGGAACCAAACATTGAGTTTCCTGTCCAAAGCTGCAAAATCAAGCAATTATGTAACGCTTTTATCTTCTCTTGGCAGGAAATACTAAATTCACCTAGTACAAAATGCTGCTGGTGGTGGTAAAATGCGTGTTGCCATGCAGGTGAACAGTTTCACTCTAACATAACTGTAGCATTTTAATACCCTATTTTGTAAATCTCTATATCTGTTCTTTAAATATGATAGGGCACCTGAAATTCAATGTTGAATGACAGTGGTGATGAATGTAGTATTACTTAAAGAAGTAATTCACTCAGGAAAACAGCACTCGAACTCTGTATCTGGAATCAAATTACCCCAACTAAATGAAAACCTCTTTGCTGTTGTAATACTCGGAAATATTTTTAATAAATGGGAAGACTTTTCTTTAACCTTCTCCTTTATCTTAATATATTTTGTGACTAATAAGATCAAATTAGGAAGAAATAAATGAAAGGCCTTTGATTTAAATGCTAAGATAAACATTATCTACCACCATCGATTGCCTTCAGTAGGACTGCTTAACGTAGCAGAAGCTGGGAAGAACAGTTAGTGTCTACTGCCTTAGTCTAGGTCTTAAGAACTCTGACTTCAGTAGTCATGGTAGCAATGCCGTCAGGACTGTAAATTGATACTATTCCCTTAGGCAGAAAAGAGAGCGGGGATCCTGGGCAGTAACCAAAAGCTCCTAAGAATATTGCTCTTTGGATTAGACAGGACGCTGTACAGATTGAGTTGAACAAAATACACATGAAGAAGAAAAGAAAAAGAAATTGCTAAAAGAAAATGCAGGTTAACTTAGCTATTGTCCGAACAAATGAGGCCATCATGTGGCAAACTAAAGACATGGCCACAGAAAGAAAAATCATTGGTTAATAGTATTGGTGATAATGAAGAAAATACACACCTTCCATCATGAACTCAAGGGAAACTGGTGTGAAAGTTCAGACACAGAAATTCCTCCTGGTTTTTCATTTTCTGATGAGAAATTTTGAAGAATATTTCAGAAATTCTTTATCAATGAAAGATTCTTAGACAGAAAGCACATATATTTTTTCTATCATCTTTAAAGTCTCATAGGTAATAATGGAAGAATGAGAGTTAGAAGGAATAACCATGTCTTCAAAGGAAAGATTTCAAATGTCTGCAAATAAGAGCCAAGTGAGCAGTTAAGCTTCTGATGATTTATCGAGCTCCTCAGGAAATTGCAGGAAATGAAATTATAAACATCTGCAAACCTAGACTGTCGTATGCCTCATCAAATGTACTGTTAACAAGCTGAACCTTGAAATATTAGCATCCTGAACTGTAATTCTCAACTCCAGCATGCATGAAGAGTAATGTCTGAGTTGTTTTTGATTTAGCAGGTGTGTAAATAACTCTCATCTTCAATTACTCATCTTCTTTTACATTGAAGAATAGACAGGTACATGGAGATAAATATTCTATAGAGCTACCCAAGAGAAAATCTTGGGAAAACTTAATTTAGATTAGGAATTTCTAATGCTGAATTCCCTTTGTGGATGGAGAAACATGTCATAATTCCATACTACCTTCTTCTACCCATCCCTTGGAATGTGTGCATAAGTTTCGTTTGGTTGATTGGTTTTTGAACAACATGGAAATAATGTATTGTTTTACATCACTATGAAATATGTGCATGTCAAGGAATGACTGAAGAGTTTGTACAACAAACAAGCACATTGATTAATCCAAAACAAAAGCTGTACAAAATGTGATATATGTACAAGTGAAGTTAAGAAGAAATTAATATTGGGGAAAGCCAAGAGTGCCTAGAAAGAAAAAAGTGTGAAGCCAGTGCTAACCAAACAACTTGTAAGAGCCCCAGCGGTAAATAGAGAGTAGATAATGGTAGTCAACTTACACTATAGCAGCTTAATCCTTTTTAAGTTCTGCCCTGACTCTTTTTATATATTGCTGTAAACAAAGCTGACCTAACTAAGGACACTTAAAAAGTAGGTGGGAACAAAGAGTTACTGTGTCAGATAGATATGCATTCCTTCTCCCTCAACATTGCTTCATTTTAACATCTTACATATCCTGAACTTAATTTTTGTTCTTAAATTCCACATTAATCAAGTTATTCACTTACCCACCTTCATAAGTGATTTGAGAACCAAATCAGAAGTAACATGGAAATAAAACTATTCCTGTTTGTTAGATGATGTAGGGACCATGCTACTTTAGCTTATAACAATTGTTTGCTGTATTCAAAAAATTTGTTAACATATTTGTTTCCTTTACTAAGCAAATGAATTGTATCATTTTTATGGACGGACACTTAAAGTGAATCTATTAAGAAACAGATTATATACACATATATGTAGACACAGTCTTTACTTTTATCTAAAATATCACTGACTTTAAATGTTTGGGCCCATAGAATTTCTAGTATTTCTGTAAAAAAAAGTCTCTGTCTTGGCGAATACAAAGCTGCAGCTAGTGTTTACAGATCTACTTTTATGAAACATTACATAGTGCAGGATCAAAGATGCTTATTTTAATACAGCAGTCATTCAAGATGTGACTCATTTTCTCTCCACTAAGGCATTGACAACGTAGGTATTTATGATAATCATACTCATATGCTTTTATGAAGAGATAAGTTAATCTGGCCTGCCAGTGACAGCAACTCTAGAATGGCATGAAATGTGCCCTAGACTCCATCGCCCAGACCTTTGTTAACCGTGCAGAAGACGGGCTTGCTTAGAGAAATGAGCTTAGGCATGAATGTTCACTTTCAGTTACATGCAGTCCTGTCCTAGACCTCTACAGCAGCAGCATTAGTGTACTGACCTCCTTAGTTAAGAGAGTACAGCTAGAATGAAAGGCATAAGCGTACAAAGACAAAAGGAAATGTCCTCGCCTTACAACAACAGGGATTGCTAAAGATAGTTGTCCTTGTGTGTTCTGCTCTTTTCCTTCCTGTTCTCTACTTTTGATATCTCTACAGTCCATGGAATTCACAGCAAAGGATTTAAAGTGGCTGCTGGTCCTGTTTCTTACTTTCTGCTTTCAGTTTACTGTATTAAAATAACTAGAATAAAAGATACTGTCCTGTCTTAGAAATACAGAATGAATGTATGACTAAACTACATTCTTCTAGATAATTTATCTAGAAGAATCTTCTAGATAATTTATCTTCTAGATAAACTAGAAGATAATTTATCTTCTACATAAACTAAATTGCCCTTGTAGGGGTAAGTATGCTGGAGAATGCTGGGCAATAGGACACCGTAGTATTCAACACTTTGATAAGAATCCGTAGTAAGAAAGGCTTTCTAGACCTAAACCCCATTTTTCTTCTGAGAGCTCTCTTTTGATTAGTTATTTCAGCAGGAGGGTTATCAGACTGTTTAACTTAAGGGCTTCTTGCTTCCTTTTTCCCCACAGTCAGTGGCATATGCTTGGGAAGTGGTTCAGATTGCCAAGGTGGTATCAGTGCTGACATCTCTCTAAAGCCTTGTTCCAAAGGTAATGGGCGAGAGGCTGTGGTGGTGCATTTCCCCCTGCCCCTCTCCTGGACCACTTTACAATCTCAGGAATTCCCATCAAGACTTGGTCTTTGTGCAATGAGTTTAGTGGTTAAGCATCCTTTGACTGTACCAGGAACTCTTGCATGGCTAAGGTGGGGAGCAGCACTGACCGTACCAGGAACTCTGGTTGCCTGACCAAGGTGGGGAACGAGAGCACCTTGACCATACCAGAAATAATCAGTCATCCCCTGACAGCCTTGGAACACATCTTATCTGGATCGTAACTCAGGCCGATCAACACAGGAGGATCAGTACCGGCGTTACTGGAATTTTTGAGAACTCCAGTAATTACTGACCTGGATTGTGGCCAGGATGGAAATTTACTGATGCCTAAAGACAATCATCTTGCGACCCTATAAACAGCAGTACCAAGTGAGACCCTTTGAGCTCTCCTGGACCGCAGTGGGCTGCAGCCAGTACCTCCCTCTGAGTTGGATGCTTAAGTTTGTAAAGTTCAGAGGCCTGGCGACAGGACCTGGGCTGAACTCCGGGGGCCACCACACTCCTTGAGGCTTGACCTTCACCCGTTGAGACAATCATTTGAAGTGAATGTTTCACTTAGCTCGAGGAGAATTTTTGACATGTACCTTTTTATGCATATTGTGCGCGTGTGTGTGTGTGAATCGATTAAAATATTGTAGTAAATCCCATTTAATCACTTTGTAAATTCTAAATTAACCAATGATTAATTGCTGCTAAATTCCTGTGATTGTCTCTTTAACTGTGAATAAACCTTGAACTGCTGCTAAACATATATAATCCTTAGACATAAACCATTGATAAAGTCTAAGGCAAAGTCTAGATCCAGCTGCACCTAGGCTCCTCTCTGAGAAGGAGTTTAGAAAGCAAGGGGGTCTGTTCTGAACCTTTTGACTCAACGGGAGGGCCTCCTTTACCCCCCTGTTTTTTCAGTCTCTGTATAAATCATTCTAACTCGCTTCTACCTTGATTTTTTTTTCTTTATACGTATTCCATTCATTTAATAAGTAATAGAGTGAACCTTGCCATTGAACTTCGTTAAATCACATTTTTAGAAATTTCTGTTAAAATCATCTTTTGCAAATACCTTTGATGGTAATTCTTTAAGCAATCTAACCACTCATCCATGACGGAGGCATAAGAAATGCATAAAACCACTGCTAGATTACCTTCCTCCAGAAAGCTAAGTTCTGCTTGAAAGTGCTGCAGGCTTTTAAAAGAAGAAAAAGACAGAGGAAAAAAAGGTCTATTACTTCAGAATAACAACACATATGTATTTTATGATATCAAGGTGAACCAAAATGTCTCAGCCTAACTGAAAAGGCAGACCTAGGAAGTAAGATCTCTCATGCCCTGTAGGTAGAATAACGGTCTTTAAAGCAGAATTGTTCTAGGTCAGTCAACCCTTCCTTTGGGTCAAGCATTATAATGTAAAAGTGTATGAACAGAATATGGTGAAGAACACATTTTTGGAGGTGTCCCTGTCTGTCTTTTTGGCTTTGTGACTAAAAATTACATGATGAGGCATCTGGTGGTAGCATAATAATAGTAATATGGTGGTTGTAGTCTTCCGAAAGGAAATTCTGAAAGGAAAGAAACTGTGAGCAGCAGCATAGTTATCTAAGCATTTATGGTGGATTTGGAAACAAAGATCCATTATTCTTAAAGGAAAGTGCTTAATTTCCTTATAGCCCCTTTCAACCAAAAGTGAGGTGTTTAGCAATTATTATGCAAACTTTTGCATAAATCTCAACAAAGGGGAAATACTTCTTTAGAAAAAGTGGAAGAAAAGGATAGAGAAAAATAGGTTGTTTTGGAAAGTTTCTACATTTGACATGAATTTCTGAAATAGATTTTAACCTATATGGCCAAAATTTTCAAAACTGATACTCATGTCTGTGGTAAAATATTTACAGTGCTTGCCTGATTTTCAGGAAGAGCTAAATTTGTCTGCTAAATCAAGCATCTTTGAAATGATACAACTTGGGGAAACAATCCAATCATTAGAAATTGTATCATCAAAAATTAAAAAGCCTAGTTTTAAAAATAAAAGACTAAAATCCAGAATTTAGTAAAAAAAAAATCAACCTAAATATGTTCTCACTTGAATCTTCAGACTACAATGTTAAAGAATATCTATTGCATTCTTGCAATTGCAAGTATAATTTATTTATATTATGGTGCAGACTAATAGCCTTACTCATGGACAAGAACCTTATTGTTATCAAGTAATACATAAATAGGAAACAAACAAATTTGATAGTCAGATTGGTTTTCCATCTAAGACAGGAACAGGAGAAAACAGGTAAGTGATTCAAGAGGAATACAATGACACTATGAACATTCTGGAGAGTGTTATTAGTACATTTATCAGCCTAACTGCCTATCAGTTAGGTTGTGTGTGTATAAATATCTACATATAGGTAAGACAGGTCATATGTATAAATCTCAGGGAATCAGAAATTGCTGTGACGGAAGTGTGAAAGACTGATTAATCAGGCCAGTTTTAAACTTAAAACCAAAACTTTACTGCATAGACATTCATTAACAATACACATTGCTAATGGTTAGTTCTTAATAATTATCAATCACTATTACTACATATTCAAAGCAGTTAGTCCTTAACAGTCATCTTAAATCAGCAACTAATATACAATACCACAGAGCTGATGCCATGCAATTAGCACCAATGGTTACGGTCCTTAGTCATCAGGGTGACCAGGCTCAAGAGCTCTTCAGTGAAGGAAGCTAACACTGAAAAGGACATCCATCCTTCCTTCTTTCCCCTGCCTCTAAGCCCAAATTCAAGATTTTCACCTTTTATAAAATATTGCAGTCTTTAGAGAGTTCTTAGCCCCTGACCTCTGACCCCTAGGACTTTGGGAGACTTGCAGATACTATTTTCCCAGGCTGCAGCAGGTGCCTTGCCTTCGCCATCAGTTGTGGGTTTGTTTCTTATCATCTTCTGCATCTTTTCTGTGTTATATTTAAAACAGTCTTTTCACAGCTCTTAAAGTTGCACCTCTTCAATGATCAGTAACTGACCATCACTGAAGTACTTACAGTTCTGGGACCTTTGTTTTCAGCCTGCATCCATATTTTAAAGACCCTTGCTGTCATCCCAGGCTAAAAAGCCACATCATAACAACAGACATCTGGCATCAAGCTCCAGCTGACCTGCAAGTTCTTATAACAAGTTGATAACAAGCCTAATAGGCCAGGACTGACTATGCCTTACAGACACAGCGAGGATAAGGCTTGAGGTTTGTTTCTATCAATAGCAAAACTGTTTTTACTGAGCATGAAAATGTTTACAGGTTGTTTACCAGATGTGCCTGATTAGTGTGATTTTGACAGTTCAAACAAGGTAATATTAGTTACATTTGGCTTAGCATACTTCTACTTTTATGAGTGCAAGAGGCCACATAGTTCTTTGGCCACATAGTAGAGTGGTTTGAATAACGAAAACTATTAGTCAGAAACTGGAACATATTTACTTAGTATTTCTTGTTTTCATAGGACTTATGAAAGAAAGGAGGAAAACCAAAAGTATCAAGACTGACTATTGATATTGAAATAATTACAGTGACAAAAATAGCAGTATTGAAATAATTACAGTGACAATTCAGAGATAAGTACTGCCTTTAATTTACATGTTGCATGACCCACTTTGAACATTGACCAGAGAATAGTAGATGCCTTTTTTAGCCAGGAGCTGCTGATGGGTCCCTTGCTCTACGACCTTGCCGTTCTGGACCACGGCAATCTTGTCAGCATTTTGGATGGTGGAGAGGCGGTGAGCTATCACGATGCAGGTGCGACCTTCTCTGGCTTTATCCAATGCTTCCTGGACAATCTGCACAATGAACAAACCAAAAGGTGAACTTTTCTGGCAGCTGTCGTGAGATATACCTCAATTGCCATCTCTGAAATAAACTGTAATATGACAGTGAGGGAAAGGGAGTATCTGTGGCTTTGGCTTCCTGTTTTAGAATTAGCCTGTGTTGGCAAGGAGTCAAAACTGTCATAGTGGATGATGCCATGACAGCTAAGAGGATGAGATGGAACCAGGCTCATTACTGAGATGCATGGTAGGAGAACAGAGAAAATGGTCATAAATTGTAACAGGGGGTGTTCTGACTGGATATAAGAAAAATATTCACTGCAAGGATAATTAAGCATTGGAACAGGGACAGAAGAGATCTTGTTGAATCTTCTTAGAGATTTTCAAAGACCCTACTGGGCACAGCACTAAGCAACCTAGTTTCAATTCAGTGTTGGTCCTTGTTTGAAGAGGAGGTTTGATTAGAGACCTCCAGAGGTCCCTTCCATGACTGATTATTTATATATGGGAGTTAAGTCAGTAATCTTGGGTCAACTACTATCATACTAGTTCTCATGATTGCGCAAGGAGTCTCATGAATCATGTTTTTCTTAAAGCTAGCACTGGCAGAAAAATACTAATAAGAATCTCTGCTTTCTTTTCTTTATTGTTTAGGTTTATTAATGCAGAATAAAATAAGAGATGAAATTTTTGTACCTAACTGGCATGGAATTAAGAAATCAAAGAATACTGGAGTTATTCAATGGCATTTTCCCCTCAAACCTTATGTTTTTATGCCTAGAATTGATCAAAACTTAGTCCATAGGTTTTGAGCTTTTCAGTTTATAATATTTGTTATAATATTTGCCTCATTAATAGTAAGCACTTTTGTAGAATCTGTGTTAATTTCCTACAGCTAGATTGTACTTCTGTTATACTAAGTTTGCAGGTTTGGGCTTAAAAAATAAATAAGTGTTCTAGCAATTTTTTCACTGGAAGTTTGCATATTAGCCATGAACATCTGGCAAGCACTGGAGAGCAATGAGAGAAGCAAGAAAAATGATGACAGGAAGATTTGGCCATTTCCCAGAGAAAAAGTTCTCTGGCAGTGTCCTCAGTCTCTTCCTTTTCTGAAGTTCGTGCCTCCCGATTCAATTCTGATAGCACTTTTCCGATTGAAGCCTGAAGAATTCCAGACAAAGAAATGCCTTCTTCATTGCTACTTCAATCTGCCTACTGCCATACAGATGAAAAAAAAAGATATGTTTTTTTGGCAAGGAGTAAGACCTCTATATTTGTCTATTATTAGCATAGGTATGTAATTTTCATAAAACACCATATTTCCAGCTTTGGGCTTTAATCTGTGGGAGTGAAAACAATAATGATAATACAAATGAACACAGATTTAGATTCCGGACTCCTGGCTCACAATCAAGTTACCTTTTCACTTTCTGTATCTAATGCAGATGTAGCTTCATCCAGTAGCAGAATTTGGGGCCGACGTACAAGAGCTCGGGCAATAGCAATACGTTGTTTCTGACCACCAGAAAGCTGAGTTCCCTTGTCTCCTACGCGGGTATTGTATTTCTAGAAACAATATATTAAGTTCAGATTATGAATGCAAATCGATTCTGAAGTATATTTAAGCATATTGACCCTGACGCCAGCCATCCATAAACTGCATATTCCATGCCAATAGCTCTCTGAAAACAGATGACCAGAATTGCTATCTGCTACAGATATATAGATCTTTCACTAGGAGACTTCTTTGTAGTGTCAAGCATTTCATAAATTCAAAGCAACAGCTCCTCTAAGGCTGGAAGGCAACATTATTCTCAATGAGGAGATAGAATACCAAAGCTCAGCGAAAGTCTATGACAATAGTGGGGATCAAACCCTGACCTTAAACACTCCCAGCCAGCATCCTAACCAATCACTTATTTTACCCACATTTATTCATCCTGAAGAAAAAAATAGCAATGTATAAGATGTATCAGTTTCAGGCCAAATTATATACTATATGTGTATATAGACATAGACATTTATACACTTTATCTATAAAACAGTTTTGGACAGTTATGCTTTTAATTTAGTTATGTCAGTTAAGGTGGACCAGCCAGGTCTCCAGACAAACTCACATGTAGGTCACAGTAGTCTTTGAGGTATTATATATTTGGTTGCAAAAAGCACCAAAGTTTTATGAGACATCATTATACATCACAAGATTTCTCTACAAAGTTTTGGAAAGAGCAGATCTTGATAAGTCATTAGAAAATAAACATGATCTGGAAAAATCATGAGCTTTGGCCTTTGTTTTTTTTCAAGAAATGTAAAAAGCAGCTTAACAGCCTGAAATTAAGCTGAATATATACAACATACAACTAAGCTGGCAACTTCCTTGCTTCAGGAAGTTTTGGATACAAGCTGACATAGGTTACAAATTGATTTGTCAAACCCACAGAAGAAAAATGCACCCAGAACTATTAAATAATAAAACATGATTTCTATCTTAGGAAGTTCCTGAGTCACAAATTATGCAAAGTTAGATGAGAATTCAGGGGAAATGTGATTAAATATTTAGCCCTTTTGCATACTTATTTGTAAATACATCTTGCTGGTCACTGCCTGGGACAAGATTTTGTGCCTGGCAGACCTTTCATCTGACCCAAGATGTTCTTTCTTACATTATTATGTAATGGTCAGATAGATATCTATATATATATAGATATATATATATATATATATATGAAAAACTTTCTTAGTAATTTTTGAACTGTAGGAATACTAGAAATTTAAATTCTGACTAGGTATAACTGGAAGAAATGCGTAAGAAATTTGTCAGCCTGGCAAAGTCTTTTACATATGCTTGAGATAAATAGGAGCTTAAAAAGAAATGTTTAACTTGCTTGAAAAAGCCTACCCCACACTTCCAGCTCTCAGTTATAATTGTGGATTTTCTTCCCTGATATCTTAAATGTTTAGCTCTCTACCTAACAATGGAGTCTCCCAGAGTAAAAATAAGTATGGTAAACACAATTAAGAAAGATAAGATTTAAAAATCAGCTTCAGATTTGCATCTCAGGGAATTATTGTACTCCAGGGAATCATAAATGGACACAATTTTCCCCTGCCACAGTAGGTCACCTCCCATTCTAAGTAGGAGACAAAAGGAATAACTTACATCTGGCAGAGAGTCAACGAAGGAATGAATATTGGCTTCTTTTGCTGCATTAACAATTTCCTCATGTGACACCTGCCGACTGTTATCTCCATATGCGATGTTTTCAGCAATCGTGCAGTCAAACAGGATTGGTTCTTGTGAGACGATACCCATCTGAGCTCTCAGCCACTGGATATTTAGTGTCTTTGCATTTTTGCCGTCAAAAAGCTGAGAAACCAAACATTTTAAATTTCAGTCACATGGCTATATGTGTATTTGAGACTTACTGTAAATTCATAGACAGAAGTTGTGCAATTGCAGCTCCTTCCTTAGAGATACCATATTGAAAGCTCACATAATCCCTTTCCCTCCTTCTCCTCTATGTTCCAAAATCTTCTAAGGCCTATTATATAAAAATGAGGCTAGTCCCTTCTGCTGCCTCAGTCCTTTTCTTTGCTTCAAGATTTCATCAGGATTTTTAAGACAGTGGAAGATAGGATATGCTGAGGCAACTTCAAGAACTTTGGGTAAAGTTCTTTCCTTTCTTTCTTCGGTAGGAAAAATTTCCTCTATTTTGCATATATATTCCCACCGAAGGAACAGATTGGCAGTAGTATTCCATTAAAATAAAGGAAGAGTTGGGTTCATTCATTCACACACTTCTAAGCCAAACATCCAATCTTAAATTTAATGGTGATGTAATGCCTGACAATGGACAAATTTACTTTTGGATTCCTTAAGATATCATCTGCAGTCAGTTTTCTTTACTGGCAACTTTATCACACTTCTGCTAAATTTGGCTACTGAGTTGCTATCATTATCTATTAGATAAATGACAACAGAAAGTTTTTTTCTGGATATATCAGTTTCATAATTATACAAGTCATATCAACTTGGACACAAATATACCAGGACGTTAAGAGGGCTGTTACATCTCCACTAGAATCACCCAGTGCAGTGCTTAGGCTCTGTGTTGAGTAACATGATCGGCTGGGTAACTGAAGAACTGCCCCCTTCATAGCATGGCTACTGGACATGATTAATGTACTAATTCCACAGTTTGTCCTAGAACAGCCAATTTGCAGCCAATATAACTGTTTTTCAAAGGAAAGAGATCATAATGAACCTGATTCAAAATCCACTGAAATCAGTGGCAGCATTTCTACATCTGCAGATGTAAAGGGGAAAAAAAAAAAAAGCTAGAAAAGAGAAATTGCTTTCAACTACATAGATATTTGCCATCTCTTTTCCTTAGAATTCAAATGGATTTGCAGGCTGCTAAGGTCTGCTCCCTGTTCCTTATTTGACGTGAAAAATCACTGACAAAGCTAGAGAACTCAGTTATTATGCATTTTGGATCCACCACACCAAATAGTACAACTTTTAGGCATAGTTACCCTCTTTACCAGACTAGAATAGTGCTCACTGCTGTGAACAGCTGTTCTTCTGACAGTGCTTTTAAGCATACACTCCTTTCACTCAAAGTGCAACTGAGCTTATGAATTAGTCCACTGCTTTTGTAGTTTCCATGCCAGAGGTCTGTGCTTTACCCTTCAGTAAGCCATTGTTGGTTATTTATCGATACAAGGTCAAAAACATTGGTGATGAAGTTGCACTTGGTTAAACATACCTATGCTGCTTCTTTCTACACATCAGTTTGCTACACTGGACCCGTATGGGCATTTCCAACCTCAAAAAAAAATCTTGCCCATGGCATCTAGGCCTATTAATTATTGCTTTATCTTTTGTGAGTATCTCTGCTCAGACAAGTTCTGAAATCCTTCTTATTCTTACTCATCCAACCCAAAATGTGTGGGTTCTTTTTCAAACAAAATCTCTGAGCACGTTTACATCAAAGAGAAAATGACAATAAACAACACCATTATGTGAAAAAAATATGTAAAGTTGCTGAATAAGTAGTGTGAGAAACCCTAGATGTATTTTAAACCAAAATTACTGAAAGTATTTACAATCTATCACTTGGTAAGTGGGCATACTCTGAAAGATGTTTCTGACAAGTAAAAATTATGATAAAATTTTTTTTTGTCAATGTTCAATGTTTTAGGAAAGAACACAGATGGCAAATTCTATTACTACATTATACAGAAGTAGATACGTATATTTAATAACTTTTAAAGTGTTTTTAACATAAAAACCTCAGGGAATTTGCTCCAAATTCAAAGGCATCATTAGGCTGTGGATCAGGCATATTTTTACCACACAGATCTTGTTTCATTAATTCATTATAATGTGGGAAACCAGGACTTTTTCCATTATATTATTCATCGCATTTAAATAAGGAACCCTGATGAGCTACTGCTTGTCTTTAACATTAAAAATATTTCAAAAATAAACCTAGAAATATCTATTATACTTTATCACATCACATAAAACCAAACAAGCACACCCTCACTTAACACGTTGACACATTGTTACAAAAATACTTACCATTTCTCCATTAAGTGGATCATAAAATCTCTCAAGCAGCTGAACAACAGTGCTCTTTCCACAGCCACTGCTACCAACAAGAGCCAGAGTTTGTCCCTTTTCTACTTTTAGATTTAAACCTTGGAGGATTTTGACCTCTGGTCGGTTTGGGTAGTTAAATGCCACATCTTTGATCATTACGTTTCCCTTGAATGTTTCCTATAATTGAAATAGTATCACTGTTACATCTTTAAGACAATTTGATAGATTATTCAAATAGAATTGCAGAAATCTTGGCTTTTTCCCCACTGAGATCAATAGAGTTTTGCATTTGCTGGAATGCTGACTTTAACTCTGTGGTCTGAATCTTTGCGAAGTGACAAAATCAAAGTACACCACTGAACTATTTTGAAAATGCTCATAATTCTGCTGGTTGTATTCCACACAAGTTGTACCTTAACCAGATTTTCAAAACAAAAATGTTTAGGCAGAGTGGGCAAAAACTGGACTCACAACAGAGAACTTGGTCCATGTTGTGTTCGGATAAAGTGGCGAGAACACGTTGAGGTAAGGAAGTAATCAGAAGGAGAGGAAAAATCAGTTTGAAGGAAGTGAGAAGAGTACTATCCATGTTGTCCATAAATAATATCGCCCATTACACATGGCTTACTTACGGGCTTCTCTCCTTCCTCGCTGTAACTATCTATTGAGGGTATTCTTTCAAACAGTAGAAACAAGTGGGCTGCTGATATCTTGGCTTTGGTATAGTCTGGAGCAAAAGAGCTGCTTTGTCCTAATGCCATTGCACCAAATACAACAGCTGAAAACACTCTATAAAAGAAATCAGGAAAAAAGTATCAATAAATAGACAATGAAGAAAAGGACAATGGAAATGGGGCTGCAGTCAATTTTTTCTTTTGCTCAGAGAAAAAACGGGACTAAATTTAAAAAGAATAAAGTAGTAACCAACAGTTATTGCTGTAATTACTCATTTAGTTCCAGAAATTTGTTTTTATCCTCTTTTAATGAAGCGAGATAAACAAGCCTCCATTCCAAATTAAATGTTTTCATTACCTATTAGCACTAATCTCTTTAATTATTAATACTGGTTAACTATATTAAGTCTCACTGGGGCTAGGAAGAAAGTGGTCAATGGATGGTAAAATCGTTACTCTAATCCTGTTCTACTGTTGCTGTGGTTTCCTCTCTATGATTCAATGACCTCTGGGAGTTAGTGATTCATTTTTAAGGCATCAATGAAAATAAGAAATAAAGCCTGTAACAAGGTAACAATAAAGATTTAATTTGCTACACAGCTCTGCTGAAAAAAACTTGAAGGATTCACAACACCAAAAAAAGGTTGAAAACTACGCTATTATTGTTTTATGGTGAATGTAGATGTATCATTACAGGCATTACATTAGAATGGTTTAAGAACCTGCTGTCCTCAGCTATTAATTACTGCCACACAACATAGGATTCCTCATCACTGAGAAATGGTAATTGACATATGAGACCTCTTAGCCTGTTTTAAGGCAAAGTAAAATAACTTCATTTATATTAACTTTTATCTTCAGAGCTATATTAACTCATCTGTTTTATTCTGCATTTGAACAGCCTAGAAGGGCTCACACAGCTTTAGGTCAGACAATTCCTTCCAAATCTAACTGAGCCACTGGAAGTTCACTCCCCCAGCTGGCTAGAGATGTTCAGCTAGCAGATGGGATGCAGACACTTTCCAACATCTTCCAGTCAAAATGAGCTGTGTTAACTATCTTCAATCAGGTTGCCAACAAAAAATTGGTATGATTGGCCTTTCTTAGGTATTGAGGCTACTGATATCCATACTGCTAGAATCTCATTCTTTTCATACTTGTTTCCATAGGCCTATATTGAGCTATCACCTCTTAAATTATAAATTATATTTCTTCTGAGTTTATATATGATCTAGAAGAATGGGACTTGGTTATGGTAGGGGGTCTTAGATATTATGGCAAATGATTGGATAAACAGTGATTATAAACCCAAAATATAAAAGTAAGAAGCTAAGGATAATTTATAATTTCAAAATCATTCCTTTAATTTTTGTACAGTTTCTGCCCTTAAAAGCCTATGCAGTACCCTTAGAGACAAATAATTGTACTATTCCTTGTATAATATCAGATTACAATGGATACACCTTCTAAAAATACTGCAGATTAGAATTATATTTTATTTGCAGTGCCTGTCTAAATTAAAAATAAAATGCTCCACCCAACTATGGTTATGTATAGTACTTTACATACTGTTCTTACATTCATGGTTCATGCTTTCATTTCCCGCACAAAATTGGTTCATTTAAGTGAACAAGCTTCTTATCAGAATGTCATCTAAAATAATTCAGTTATTCTTCCCTTATAGTGAACAGCATATACCTTATGGAATCCTACTCTCTGGGTATTTAACATGTATTTTAGAGAAGATTTCAAATTTCAATGAATAAACCTGACACAGAAATAACAAAGACGCTGATGACTTATTCTTAAAAAGATTTTTACAATATTATTATGCTTCAATAAACAGGTGCAACTATGTTTTTTGTAGAATATACAGAGGACCTCACAGCTACATGAACAATAAGATTGGTGAGAATAAACAAAGTGATGTAAGTAGGGTACTGTTTCAACCTCTGAAAAACATAATAGTCCCAAATAAATACAGAAAAGGAAATCCAAAATCAGGCCTATCTGAACAGCTCAGACTCTGAGTTACCTAGAGTATGCACTTTGTAATATGCTTTCATTATATTTAAGTACAGAAGAAGAACTTTCCTGTTTTCTCGTAGCTTACCCAATGGATTCATGATATCTCTAGCAGTAAACAAAGACCTTTGTCTGGACTGACAGAAAAAAGATTACAAAACAGATACTTACAAAAACACACTTTTATAGTCCATGTGTCCATTTACCACTAGATAGGCACCAAACCGGAAACAGCCAGCATAGGTAAAGAACATCATTGCTTGTGAAAGGGCAAAACAAAATCCAAATATATGTGCCTTCTTCACAGAATTTCTGTAAGAAAGAATGCATATTTTCATAAAAATGTACAATCATACTTAGGTCCTAGTATGCAAAACCCAATTAATTGACTTCAGATGATATTGTTATGAATGGGAAGCGTACTCATGCTTAAACAACACAATCCCTTGTCTCCTGTTAGACTGTGTCCAAGAGAAAGTTAGTTTTGTTTGCAGAATTTTATTTACTTCCAAGAGCAGCTTAGAATATGGGTGCAGAGAAGGGTGACACCTCAGCTACTATGTATAATTATTGTCTTACCATCTCATAGTTTGAGTTCTAAACCACTTTACAGTTCAGTCCATGATTACCCCTTTGAAGATGTCAATAACACATTTGAAATTGTACTACTGCATCACATAAGAAAAAAAAAGAGCAGAACTGTTAGCTCACCTTCAGCCAAAGACAAATTTTTGTGTCATTTTTTCTTTACTTGCAATTTTATGTTAACCAAATAACAAAGATATTAAACACTCGAGAATCTGTTTCTTTTCAATTTATTCAGTCAAAATTCCTCTCTCAAATAAGATTAACCCTGCATGTATGATGCAGAAATTAGATTTTGGATGATAAAACTATGCCTATAACTAAAAGCAAGGCAGAGAGAAATTTTTCTGTAACTATGAATGATACCAGAAAAAAGACAGAAAATAATTTTATTGATGCTATTACTAAGTCACAAATGTATGGTTCCTTCTGGAAAAAAAACACCAAACCAAAAAAAAACAGGAGCCAGATTCACAAGTGTGTTTTTTTTTGATTAAGAGGCTGTTGTGACTTTTCTTTTACATAGCTGATTTGTGCATTAATCCAGTATAACAGAAGGCCTAGGCTCAATTTTTATAAAATAGAAACTCTTTGCATAATCAGCGCTTTAACACGCACTGAAATATTAACTGAAAAACACGTTCTCTCTCTTCCAGACAAATTGACCCATAGGGCAATAAGTTCTTATTTATACCAGAATAACATTAAGATGAAAGTCTTGGAGCAATCCCATCAATGTCGACCCTGAGAATGGTTAAGTATTCTCCTGCACATTGTGAGGTACGGACTCAAAACCTAGCAGCCGAGAAAAAAGCTAAAGTAATATCTTTTATGTCCTGCACTGTTCTCTAACCACTCAATTATTATGGTGGATGTATTAGCAGCAGCCCTACTTGTCTCCCATCATATCTGTGTACGTATGCTGTCATTTCCTTTACTTTTCTCATGGATGTCTGAAAATGAAACATTTCATTCTAGAACAAATAAGACTTTAATTGACTGTATCTTTTTAGTTTTCCACTTTAAGACTTTTTAATTTTTATTTAGTCCAGGCAGATTTATATTCCTTTTTTTTTTCAGTCACAAACCAACAAGTAATTATTCAAATGTTTTCAATCCTATTCATACTTTCAAAAATGGCTTAATGCAATATTCAATTTCCATTTAAAAGTTTCTAATTAAATATCTGAAACACTTCAGGTGGGAGATTAGATTAGATGACTTCCAAAGCTCACTTAAAACTAACATTTTTCCAAACCAAGTGACATTGCCATAGATGGTACCAATATTATCACATAAAATCAATTAAATCAAAGAAAAAAAATGGTGGCTGGTGGTTGCATTTGTAATTAAAAAATATGCAAAATATTTACATTAATTCTGAGGTAATTAAATTATACATTACATCATATACACTAACAAAAAAAAATCAATGTTAGTCCAAGTAAATATTTGTAATTTATTCTATAATTTAAACACAGATTTTTTTTTAGCTTAGTTTTTTCTATTATACCTGTATGGCACATGCAAATGCTCTCCATACATCATCTCAAATTTCCTTTCTCGGGTCAAACTAACAACAGTTCTAATATTTTCTATGGCTTCTGTGGCAATCTGCAATAGAAATACAAATGTTTTAATCAAAAGTTAAGATTATGTTGCAATTCCTTATTCTAAACTAATAAAAAGAGTCTGCTGGAATATAATTTTATATTTTTTATAATTGTTATTAAAGTCATGGACCTTTGATATCAAAAGTAAGCATTTTACATTTTTCTTTTTATGACAGTGAGATTTTCTGATGATGCTCAGAATTTTCTGATAAAACCTCTTTAATGTGCTCTAAACAAGTAGTGAAAAACCATCAGACAGCAGTGACAATTACAGAGAAGATATTCAATAAGAAAAATGGCAATTTAGCATTCAACTTCCAGTCCGCTGAGTTTGAGCTATAATCAGAATGTCCAGGTTATTTATGTGGCTAGAGCCCAACTGAGATCTCAGCAGTAGATATCTGATCTGATCAGTAATACCTTCCTTAAGCTTGCAGATTCTTTAGACTTGAGTCATTTACATACACAAAGGTACCTAGTAACATTTGAAGGCAGTAGATGCATGCCTGCATGGGAGCAACCGATTCAAGGCTTTTTTATGTAGTCTGTTAAGTCTATGTAGGTGCACAAGGTAGGTTACCTATGTAGGTAAGTCTTCCTCAATGATCACACAATCAGGCTAGGAGCCTGTATGGTCAATTCAGTCCATAGGCATGTAGAAGAGGATGATGCTTAGAAATGGCCAGTGGAAGACACCTGGAACAATCGCATCTCTTTACACACTGGAACTAGTGCTGAATCCCTCTGTTCACCTCTCGTTGAAACACTGGGCTTGAGTCCATGTCCTACACACTGCCTCCAGCGCAATACATGGTATGTTGGGTATTCCAGCTGGCCTCAACTGCTGTTGCTCTGAGAGGGCAGGGATTCCCACATGTACTGTGTTATACCTGACAGTCCCATAGGGATGGATGTTTTCAATTTCCTAATGCATCTCAAATAGTATTAAACACCTATATCTAGGCTCTATTCAGTTGCCAACTGGTCTTATTTCTACGGATGGGTATTTAGCAGGAGAGTTTACTTATGAGCATAAATACTGTACAAATGCACAGTAATAAGTCTGAGTATAACTTAGAGAACTGTCTGTTCAAGAAAGTACACATTAGCAGGAAATTAATATGGACAATGCCAACAGTAATGTAGCTAGACTTTTGTAGACCTTGTCTAAGAAAACCATAAAGTAAGGTCAAGGGAAAATATAACCAAAGAAAAGTATATCTAGACAAAAGACACAAGAATGAGTGAACTTTGCATCTTAATAACCAGAACTGGCCATGGAGTACAAGATCACAGTGCTGTAGACAACTCAAGGTATAAATCCGAAGCTAACCATTAGATGGCATCTGCCCAGAAAAAGGTGAGAAATCAGGTACATCTGCTTGCATATTTACATTCATGCACATTTAGATTATAAAAGAAGGGCTTTCCATAGTGATGTTTTTTCAGCACTGAATTTATTTATGAACCTATATGAATTTATTATGAACCTTTGTGAATTTATTTATGAATATATTTATTCTTGGGTTTTCCCCACAGGTGTGGTGAGTCCCCTGATTCTTTGCATCTAAACGTTTGAAGCTGGGGAGAAGTGTTTTTTCCCAAGAGACTGGCAATGTTTTTGAATATCCTAAAACTTATAAAAGTTCAATCTTAACATTATTTTATATTTTAATTTTAGAAAGCATCAAATAGATACGCAATTATTTTACATAATCTTGTTATTGCATTTGGTGTATTACGTGGCTCACATTCTCCATAAAGCTCTTTGAGAACCAGTGCTTTGGAACACTGTGCTTCTCTGGACCTAGTTCCTTGAACTCCCTCTGTTTCCAGCTCATGCCTAGAAGTCAGCAAAGTCCCTCTTCTGCACAAAGCTTTCTGAACTGAGCACTTACACAAAAAGCAGGAGAGAACCTTCAGGGAGAAGCATGAGCACTTTTAATAAGTTATTGTACTACAGCAGGCCTGTTAGTCTCACTTCAGTGCCTGGTAAAATTATGGAGAAAGTTATTCTGGGAGTTATTGAAAAAAACTTGAGAGACAATGCAGTCAGTCATTGGTCATAGCCAGCACGGGCTCATGACGCGTAAGTCCTGTTTAAGTAACTTAATTTCCTTTTATGACAAGGTTAACCATCTAGTTGACCCAGGGAAGCCAGTAGATGTGGGGTTTTTTCATAGAATCATAGAATCGTCAAGGTTGGAAAAGACCCTTAAGATCATCGAGTCCAACCATCAACCTAGCACTGCCAAGTTCATCTATATCATGTCTTCAAGCACCGTATCTATCCATTCTTTAAATACCTCCAGGGATGGAGACTCAACCACTTCCCTGGGCAGCCTGTTCCAATGCCTGACCACCCTCTCGGTGAAGAAGTTTTTCCTAATATCTAACCTAAACCTCCCCTGGCGCAGCTTGAGGCCCTTTCCTCTTGTTCTATCACTCGTTACTAGGGAGAAGAGACCGACCCCCACCTTGCTACAACCTCCTTTCAGGTAGTTGTAGAGAGCAATAAGGTCTCCCCTCAGCCTCCTTTTCTCCAAACTAAACAATACCAGCTCCCTCAGCTGCTCCTCATAAGACTTGTTCTCTAGACCCTTCACCAACTTCGTTGCCCTCCTCTGGACACGCTCCAGCACCTCGATGTCCTTCTTGTAGTGAGGGACCAAAAGTGAACACAGTACTCCAGGTGCAGCCTCACCAGTGCCGAGTACAGGGGCACTATCACCTCCCTGGTCCTGCTGGCCACACTATTCCTGATACAGGCCAGGATGCCAGTGGCCTTCTTGGCCACCTGGGCACACTGCTGGCTCATGTTCAGGCAGCTGTCAACCAACACCCCCAGGTGTTCCTTACAGCCTCAGTATTGCTCTTTAAACTTTTAAAAACAGTAGGACATAGAAAGGTATTTTAGAAAAGTTTTATCTTTAAGAAAGCAGTATCTGGGAAGTGATGAAATAGTTGTTCTGTCCCAAAAGAATTTTTGAAATGAAGTGACATTAAATGCCTTCATCTAATCTTTTAAAGAAGAGTCTAGCCTTCTCACTTTTCAGTTCTCATCTTTCTCTTCCACTCAAGAAATAAAGGAATGGCAATCAGACTCAGAAAGCAGTGGATATATACATATTATATCTGCAAACATTAATAAGATGAAAGAGAAAAGAAAAGAGCAGTATAATTTATGTAAGACAGATGACATGCCAAAAAGGGATGACAGAAAAGAAAAAAGAGAATGTCAAAATGAAGAGGGTTGCTAAGTAAGGAAAACAGAGATGATCAGAACAGGAAGGAGAAAAGAATGTGCCTGAATAGTGCTTTGCACATTCTGGCATTTATCAATTATAAAAATAAATATTGGTTAATAGCACAACTCTTCAGTTATTACTGAAGAGGTGTTATGCTCTGTAGGTCTACTAGTGTAACTACATAGAGTCTGGCTCTCTCTGGAAGTTAAATATTATGATACGTTCTGTATTTGGAAGTAATACATCCATCAACAATGCTTTGGTAAACATGACTTTATACATTACACAGAAATAGATAAACTTCTCTAGACCCACCTTTCCTGCAGCTTCCAGCTCTTCTTTATCTTTTTTAGCATGCCCAGCCAACATCTTCATTTCGATCATTCCTGCCACTGCAATGATTGGCACAACAGCTAAAAGTAGCAGGGTCAGCTGCCAGCCATAAATTAATGATATAATAATTCCAGTCCCCAAGTTAGCTATGTTTTGGGCAATTAATGCCAGTCTGACACCAGTTGCCTGGAGGAAGAAAAAAGACATTTCTTGCTAAAGTAACTGCATCTTAAATAAAGAAAGCATTTTCACCTATAATATTACTTGTTCTCAAAACACTATTAGAAAGTCTTAACTCAGTTTTGCTGTTTTTCAAAATGTTTCTTAAATTATCTTGTAAAAATTACCTAGATCACATTTAATTCTTCTCTCCCCATGTTCTGAATACTTAAATTTGCACTGCAATTTCCAAATTCTGCTCTTGAAGCTGAACAGACTTTAAGCATATCGCATATTTATATTTACAGCTAAACATTAAAATCTATCACATTTTGTAGAACATGCAGCTAGCTTTATAAGTCATCACATGGAGCCCAATGAAGAAGAAAATTAAATGTTTAACTTATGAAACCAAAAATACTACAAAATTCCTCAGTTCAGAAAAAAAGCACATAACTTCATGTCGCAGTAAATATTTGCTTAAGTATACACAAATAATTACATTCAGTGCTCTTTAGCCTAATATTACAGATATCTGAAAGCCCACAAATTACTTCCAAAGAATCTCCAAAAAGTAATAAGGAAAACAAAGTCTATTGCTACTATGTCTAATTTTTTTCATATAAGGAATCTGTATGATCAAAAAAATAGTAGGAGGTCATAAGCTGAACAAATTTAGATGCATATCTTTAGGTAAATAAGATACCTCTAAACAGACTTCTTAGATAAAGAGATTCCCAATGAATTTGTTGAATAATGAAGATCACAATACAGCACAGCAGTAAACTTGAAAAAAGGTTTACTTGGAAATTATTTCATAAACATATATTACCATCATTGTTATAAAACACATCAATGCATTCTATACCAGCTATCATTTTATAGTAAATTTTAGTTGTCAAAGTCAAGACTGTTATCCAACCAGTCAAATCCAAGCTGCAGCTTTACTACACACTAAACCAAATATGAAAAATTCCAAAACAAAATGTTACTTACTCCTTTCACTTGTGAGGCATCATTAGCAAGTCTTGTAGTTAATGCTCCAGTGCTATTTTTAGGATTATCAAACCAGCCCATGTCCTACATAAGAAACATTTTTCTTAGGACCATTTTTTGGACATTTCATATAAACCACAAATGTAAACTGAGGTTTACCTAATATAAATGAGTTCAGTGTCAGAAGACTGTGTATGTGGCAGTGCATCAGTTCTGCATATTTAATTAAGTCTAATTCCTTCATTGCACAATGAATATTTTTAGAAAGAAGTGTATGCTTGTGGATGATCTAATGTGCACACTGTCACTGCTGAGAGGAAGAAGAGCAGCCTGGGGGATTCCCAAAAACAGAATCTACCTTCCCCCACCGCTGCTGAATCTGCATCTCCTTGGAGGAGATGACTCTTCAGTCACACTCCTTCACAACTGCAAAGCTGTTTGCAGATGAATGAAGTGTAAAGCATTTTCAAGACAAAAACACCCAACTCATTGTTTTGTTTCTCCCCAGACTGAAGAGGCTTATTTGGAAGTTATGAGAGGAAAAAAAAAAAACCCACAACAAAAAAACATAAACCAAACACACTGGTCTATCTAATCAGAGTCAATTGTTGGGGTCAAGTACACAGTTTATAATTTATTCACCATGTGGTCAAATATCTGATTTAAACTTTCATGTGTGATATGCATTGAATGAAGACGTGGTGATGTAGTACAGGCATTTGTAACCTCAGGACTCAATTGTAAGATTTCTCTTTCATTAGGTTTTCAGTGAGGCTGATCTATAACTCATAGTTTTTCAGACTACAACAGCTTTCTGTCCACATTGCAGATAGTCATTTTCACATGAATCAAATTCTGTGTCTACATGTAGCTTTATGTGCAAGACACAAAACCCCAGAAATATTATATTTGAAAATCTAAAATACGGATCCTGAAATCATGCAAAATTAAGCCCAATTTAGATAACTACATGAATTACTTAAAACCACTATGAAATATTTATATTTTAATTCTCTGAAAGTGGTTTTAGATTTAAGTATACAATCTCACTATTGTATTAACAAACAACAATTATAGATTTGGGGACTCTTTGAAAGAGACCTTCAATAAATAAATAAATAAATAAATAAATAAATAAATAAATAAATATCTGTACATATTACAATTTAAAACAGTCATTTGAAGTAAGAGTTACAATGTAAGCTGCATTGCATTGCATTTCTTTAGGGAAGAAAGGGCACCAAGAAAGCAAAGCAGGCAAATGAACACGTAATGGGCAAAAGCAGGCAAATGAACACCTAAGCACGTCAACTTGTCAGGCCACAGTAACTTGGCTGTAAATCTAAGTCCTTGCAAGGAGTACACAAAAAGCTCTTGTACTTGTATTGATTTAAGACTCTCCCTCTAAGAATACTTTACTTAACTACATGTAACTAACCAAGTTAGTTTCCAGACTGATTTAAAGAATATTCTCTGTAGGCAAGACATAATATGATAGAATAATGTAGAATACAGTTATTTTATGTTATCTATAAAGTTAATTATTTTTAAAACCCTGGAAATCAAAATATTTATTATCTTTACCTGTCTAAGCATTGCTTTAAATGCCATGAATCGAAGCCTCATTGTAAGAATTTCTCCAGCTTTGCCAAAAGTGAAACCCTATTTGAGAAAAGGTACAATGCTTAGCATACTATTACATTTTTTGTGTTTATTCAATAAATATTCAATATTCAAATATTCAAATATTCAATATTCAATAAATATTCAATAAATATTTTAGATACATTGTCTCTACAATGTCACAGTACAAAATATTGCACAAAGCAAATGTAAAACCAGGTTTAATATTCATAAATTTGAGTAGGTTCACAGTACAGACATTCGAATATTATTTCTCAAAAAAATATGTAGAGCATAGCAATATTTCCCAGCACTGCTTCACCAGCATGCTTCAATGCAAAGATCACTAATCAACCCTTTGCCTTCATTTTTATCTGAGTTGACCTAAGTCAGATTTAAGCAAGTGGCTTTTAGGCCACTTGTTTTAGGTTAAAGACTTCATAAGGCAATCTGGGTTCACTGAAGTCAAACGCAAATTTCCCATTGACTCCAATGGAATTAAGATTTCTTCCCTGGGATCCTAACACAAACTGACATAGCTATCAGCAGTCATACATAAGTGATGTTTTATAATGAATTGAACATAATTTTAGCCAGCTATATGAATCAATTTAACAAGATACAAAACAGAATATGCTGGTTAAAATTTTGGGAAGATACACTCTGCCTACAGTTTCATATGACATCAGTATTTATAATTATCTTTGTTAAGCTCACTACCATGTTGTGATTACAAATATTAATTGTTTGGAATCTAAATTTGTGAAATTGAATACTCTTAAAATACAAACCACAGGTGCAACTGTACTATGTGATACTAAGAAAAATTATTATGGCATATTCCAATCAGCAAATATTTCTCAGTTAACTTTGATCACTATCTTTGCTGTGCTCCTATACTGTCAGTAAATTTGCACAAGCATGAGACTTAGAAAAAATCACAAAAGAAAATCAGAGAATGTTCACTATATAAAGAGATTATACGAATGTTTTAAATTTTTCATTCTCACTAATTTGGGGGTGTTACATCTCAATGAACTCTTCCCACTCATATTTAAAACATTATCTGAACATTTATAAATTGAGCAAACCTGTCACAGCCATCTACAACTCAGTCTTCTATACTCAAGACCTTCTTGCACACATGTGCAACAAGACAATTCCATAAATAAACCAGGAAGTTTTTGCAAGACACTTTATGCTGCTGTCCCAAGTGCACTTTATCATTTCACTGTGTAGGCTGATTTAATGGATAGAAATATACAAACATATTCAGAAATTATAAACCAACTATATATGAAAATATTTAAATGCCAAAGTTTGCACCTGTATGATTATTAATTTTTTTTATTTTACTGTGGTGCTGTTGTAGCAGTTAGATACATATAAAAATTAGGGCAAAGTTAAAATACTTTTTTTGCAAAAGCTGAGATGGCTATAGAGAACAGCGAGAGCAGGGGATGGGGTATTACTGTTCAACCATTAATATTTAAGCAGGAAGAGCTGAATATCAGCATGATGGGTGTTACTTGAGGAACTGGGCCTGGGAATCTTTGGGGGGACTCACATAAGATTTGAATGGGGAAGGGGTTAGGGGAGTAAAAAATAGGACAGCTAAGGCAGGAGATCAGTATATTTGCAATTGCTGACAGATTCAAATAGGAGGCTTGAGGGTGAGAAGGGAGTGGTATAAAGTAAAGGCTGGAGGGGTTGACCGTTAGGTGGCAATGGAAAAAAGAGTGAGAGAATTCTGAGTTTCATGCTGAGATGTATTTGATTGCTGAAGAAGAGGGGAAGTTCTGAAGTTAAGAGGTCAGAATAGGTTGGAAGGTCTCTAACGCATGAGAAGTTGTAGGTCAAACAATATTCAATTCAGCACAAGGCACATCTAGAACCATAAATGCAGGTTCTGGTTTGAGTTGGAGATATGTATTAAGAAGATACAAATTTTTAGTATATTTCAGATCCGGTTTCTAAAACATGATGAACAATTATAATAAGGCTAAAATAATAAAACATACCTGAAAAAAGAAAGTAAAAAAGGAAATGATCCCAAGTACTAAAAACAGCACTGAATATAAGTTGCTCTTTTCTCTTAAAATGGTCTTGTCAGTTTCTGAAAAAATCTATAAAATAATATTTAAAACAACTTTTTTTAATCAACTAATCATCTAAAATACTCCTATATTTCTCAATAACTATATTTGGTAGTCATTTGCATTCATATAAAATTTGAGCATATGTTACATATGATTATAGGTATAACAAGCAAATTTCAGGTTGTAGCAAGATTTTTAGGATTTTGTAAATCTCATACAATTCTTCAGATTTTTATAATAGTGCTTCATCCACTCCTCAGTTTCATTATGCAGTGATTGTTTAAGACCTGGTTTCTTTAGAAATAAATTTCGTGGGCTTTATAGATTTTTGCATATTTTATTCAAACTTACCCCTATAATTTCTGAAAATATGATTGCAAATGCAGGTTGTAAAGCTCCATTGATAATTGCACATAAAGTTCCAGCTACAAAGTATGGCCATTCAGTTGCGTTCAACTTCATAATTTTCAGAAATGAAGCTGGAGGTAATTCTTCATCCTAAAAAATGGGAATTCTGTTAGGACAAACATGTATGTATTTGGAGAAATATGGAGAAAAAGAGAGATTAATAGTCAATTGCCTACTTCCAGAATCTACTCAGGAGAAGTCAAAATGTATACTTTTTAATAACATGAATAATTAACTGATTGTACATTTATTTTTATTATTTTAATACAAGGAAGAAAGAGCTATTAGAATATATCTACAGCTCTTGTCATCATATTTTAGTTTTTCTATATAATTTTCATTGATCAATACTCTTGGTATTGGTCAATGGTGACTGAACTATTCATTCTGGGCATATTGGTGTATGTAATCCATGACTAGATTAATTCAAGTAATTGTCCATTAAGCAATTTATAATGGCAAAGTACTTGCTACAAATATGAATACAATGATATTTGTTGTATGTTTTTGTTGTAAGGTTTGTGGTAAGAGTTGTATGTTGGGCCAAATGTTCTGTTTCTGATCCAAAAATGAATGTGTTTATGTCGGTATGGTATGTAAATATATGTAAGTATATTTCTTTTATAGCAAATTGATTTTCAAGAATAAACTCATCCTTGTTATAGACTTTTAAAGTCACATTTTATTTGTATAATCATTCATGGTGAGAATAACAAAACAAGTTACGAATATTATCAGTCAAAGGCTATTTAGAATTAGAAAATTCTCATGTTTTCTTCACCCCTATCAAATGCCTCCTTCTTCTTGTACCTTTCTAGAGCAGAAGAATGAATTTAATTTTAACATACTTTGTTGAAAAGAATCAAAGTTCACTGACAGCTCTGCAAAGATACTTACAGGTGAACTAGTTTTCTCATCAGGATCATCATTTTGTGCTCCTGGCTTTTTCATGCTTCTCCGAGTTGATCGTCTTCTCAATCCTTTTGTCAAGGATTCTTCAAATTCTGGCTCAGATTCACTTTTTTTGACACTAAGTGCATTCTCATCTTTTTCTGATGATGGAACTTCAGCTTCTATTGCCTAAAAGAGGGAAGAACATGATGCTAAGATCAATTATGCATATATTACTTTGAACTTTCAAAATTATGAGGTAATCAGAGTAAAAATAACTTCTTTGATTGTTTCAGTGGAAAGAGATATGAGGAAACCCATACATAATGCTATAAAGCAGATATGAAAATCTGTGTTATATTTGAGTAGGTCTCTCTCTTCAGAGCTTGATTCATATATAAAAGTATCCCACCTCTCCAGAAAATACTTATACTAACAGGAGGGCAGGGAGTGGAAGTAGCTACTCTTTTTTTATGAATTAACTCCTAACAGAGTTTTAAATTGAGTGTTAACTATTTGCACTCATCTTGAGATCTTTTTGAATGAGTTCTCAGTGGATACACTGTTTATTCACGAAGTGAGAAAAAATTACCCCTCTTTAGTGCAAAACACTCTTAACAATTCTTGACTTTAAATGTAATAAGGAAATTCAGGATGGAACAGGTCAAAAAGAGATTTTGACTGAAAAATCTGAACAGTTTGGAAAAGAGCCCTACTTTTGGTGGCAGTTTTGCCAGTCTCTTTAACAGAATAAAAAAATGCCTACCCACCACTGAGGTATTTAATAGTAACTGGAGTCAAAGTTGCCTTCAACTTGTATTTCTTTTGTTCCAGAAAGTTTTTGTTTCTTACTGCTTTTTGTACTACTAATAAAAAGAACCTTTTTTGCTTTCCTTCCATTTTCTGTTATTTTCCATTATTTTTTATTTTCTTTCCATTTTATATTTCCTAATTTTTCCTATTAGCACATTTGCTTGAATACAAAGTTACTTTGAATCTAAGGTGACCAAATGCATTCTCATAGTTACTTTGTGAAGAACTGTTTTAATTGGCCCAGTTTACTCTTTTCAGTCTGACATACTGAGATAGCAATTTCAGTTTCTTTAATGGGCATGGTGTTTATACAGCAAAACACCAGTGACACAGAAGGCTACAAAGAAGCTCAGCTATAACCTAACTATCGCATGGGACATTGGGATGTACCGAAGTATTTTCTTTTTCGCTTACTAACTAATACATTTCTGATATTTATATTAATTTCCAATCTCTATGTTTCTGGCTACATAACTTTAAGTGTACATATTTTTGCACTCAGCATAGCTGGATTATTTTTCTTTTTCTCCTCTTCCTCCACATTTGTTTTCTTTAGAAAGAAATTCAGTATGAAGGATTATAACTAAACAGCTTAAAATATGCGTGCTCTATTCCTCTGTATCAGCTACCTTTTATCATAGGCTAAGAACAAGCAATGGAATAGCAAACTACTGTAGTCAGCTGCTCTACATTAACTGCATATGAGGAAAACACAAAATAATCTTTTAAGTTTAAATCCCTAGAGGATTAAAAATATACTATCCTGGGTTTAAAGGTCTGGTATCAAAACTAGTGGTCTTCTCTCTCAAATTACTGCTCTTCTTTCAAAGTACACATTTTTTTGCTGTTAACAAAATATGCTGCAGAACTCGCCATACTTCTGATAGCATACAATAACTATGGGCATGGAATACAAAAAAGAAAATGAGGCAACAGCTAGTGAGAAAAAAGTACCTGCATGTTAACAAGTTTGTAGTAGATTCCCTTTCTCTCAAGCAATTGAAAATGATTCCCTTGTTCTGTGATAACTCCACCTTCGAACACAGCTATAAGATCTGCATTTCGGACTGTTGACAGTCGATGAGCTACTACAACTGTGGTGCGTCCTTCCCGTGCCTAGAAATAACAATATTTAATATGAGCATTTCTAAGTATATTAAAAAATCGTTCAACTTCGTATTAGAGTTGAATAAGACCTAAAGGAAACATTAAAATGGTTCACAGAAAAATATAACTTTCAAAAAAATTTAAAAAACATATTTCAATGCGTACCTTAAAACAGAAATCCAATCTTTAGCTTGAAAATTAATATCAGAGACAATCTCTCACTGTGGCACATAAAAACATCAAATTTTGATCACAAATATCTAAACAAAATTCTCAATATTTAGAATTATAGAATGTTACAATGTTACAAACCTTAAAATTTTAAAAATGCTAAACGTTTTTTATATTTAAACCCATAGTTGTTCATTTAAACCTTAAAATCTGTGAAGAATAGTTTTTACTCAGAAGCATTAGAAAATATTTCACACTGATATTTAAAAAATTTCAGTGTTTTAAGCTCTAAGTCATTGCCGACTCAAGTAGCTTCATTGAAAATAAAATTCTCTACAATTTCACGTGAAATACATTTCAACTACCTATCTTTGGATATTTATAAGCCTATCACACATAATGTATCAAATGTCACAGCTTGCTATTTTAATTACCAAGCTGTATTAAAATGATCAAGCAAATTTTCGTTTAAATAATCAAAGTAATGATCCCAAGCAGTGGAATTTTGTTGGAACCTTGATGGAGTTCACCTTCAGTGATGTCCCTCAAGGGTCCATACTGGGACCCATAATATTTCATATCTTCATCATTGACATAGATAAATGAGATTGAGTGCACACTCAGCAAGTTTGAGGATGACGCCAAGCTGAGTGGTGCAGTTGATTCACTTGAGGGAAGGGATGGCATCCAGAGGGACCTGGACAAGCTTGAGGAGTGGGCCCATGTGAACCTCACAAAGTTCAACAAGGCCAAGTGCAAGGCCCTGCACTTGGGTCAGGGCAATCCTCAATATCAGTACAGGCTGGGGGATGAATGGATTGAGAGCAGCCCTGCAGAGAAGGGCTTGGGAATACTGGTGGACGAAAAATTGGACGTGAGCCGGCAATGTGCACTTGCAGCCCAGAAAGCCAACCGTATCCTGGGCTGCATCAAAAGAAGCGTGGCCAGCAGGTCGAGGGAGGTGATTCTGCCCCTCTACTCTGCTCTCGTGAGACCCCACCTGGAGTACTGCATCCAGCTCTGGAGTCCCCAGTACAAGAAGGACATGGACCTGTTAGAGCCGGTCCAGCGGAGGGCCACAAAAATGATCAGAGGGCTGAAAGACCTCTCCTATGAAGAAAGCCTGAGAGAGTTGGGGTTGTTCAGCCTGGAGAAGTGAAGGCTCCGGGGAGACCTTATTGTGGCCTTTCAGTATATAAAGGGGGCTTATAAAATAGATGGAGAGAGACTTTTTACCAGGGTCTGTAGTGACAGGACAGGGAACAATGGTTTTAAACTGAAAGAGTTTAAATTAAGATTGGACATAAGGAAGAAATTTTTTACAATGAGGGTGATGAGACACTGGAACAGGTTGTCCAGAGAAGTTGTGGATTCTCCATCATTGCAAGTGTTCAAAGTCATGTTGGACAGGGCTTTGAGCAACCTGATCTAGTGGAAGGTGTCCCTGCCCATGGCAGAGGGGTTTGACTAGATGACCTTTAAGGTCCCTTCCAGCCCAAACCATTCTACGATTCCATGAGTCCCTAGGTGTTCCGCAAAGGTTTATGAGGATCCAAATTTATAAGATAATGTGACCAAGAAAAGCTAGACAAATAACTTCTCTATTAAATGTATTTCCATTAATAATTCTCCTCAAACTATCTTTCTCTGTCCAACAGCAGCAGGAAGCATTACAGTACTCCAGCAGAATCCAACTGAGTAAATTCAGAATGCTATTTGGGTATACAGCCCCAGTATGAATTAGAGACTCCTGAGTTGCACCAGGGATGAGCTATCCCTTAGTGAGACAGCTCTACATTAAGAACAAAACAAGTACCTAGAAGTATTCATGTTAACTGAAGCAAATGTTTCCTTGGAGTGTTTCCTGCCAAGTCACTGCTACAACCACTTATGACATGCTGGTAGCGCTTACCTTTTCTGTCAGGCTTCAACACAAGTTAATTAAGTAGGTGACTGACAACAATATGCACGTCAGTAAGATGGATAATTGCAGGGGATGGTATTTACAACAAGAAAACTTTTATATAAGCATAATAATGCAGAAAATATAATTCCGTCTTCTCACTTGAAACAAGATTCCTCTCTGTAATACCTGCAGGATCTCAAAAATTCTCTGTACAGAGAATATTTGCCAAATCCAAGTTTACCTTTTGTGTTTTAAGGGTCTCTATTTCTTGCAGCTCTTTCAACAAATGTCTGGGAAAAAAGTAAATGTTAGGTTCCTGCTTACCTACGTCATTTTAAAACACTACTGACCTTGTCCAGTGCTGCCTGCACAACTGCTTCACTCTCAGTATCCAAAGCTGATGTTGCCTCATCAAGCAGAAGAATTTTAGGATTGCGAACCAGAGCTCTGGCAATTGCTATTCTTTGCTTCTGGCCTCCGCTCAGCTGTGCCCCTCTTTCTCCAACCACAGTTTCAAACTTCTACAAGACAACCACACACATTTCCAAAACACTCAGTGGCACGGTCCTTTCACCAAAGAAAGGCAATGTAAAGAAAAGGCACATCAGTGTTAGTAACCCTGTCAGCATCTTCTCCTTCCTCTAAAACGCTACAGGGTAAACACCCACTTGGATATACCTGCCTAATTGTTTGTGTCCCTGGAATTCTAATAGTTCTGCAAACGCCCACCAAGCCATGACCTAAAGATTTAAAATTAACCTTATTCTCAAAAGTTAGGAGGAAGCTCTGCATAGCTCTGCTTATTCACAGCTCCAGGGATAGCTCCCTCTGTTTACGAGAATCCCTTCTAAGGAACTATGTGGCATAAGAAGGTTTAGGAGAAATTATTTCAGCAGGACAGCTGGTTTGCTTACGTTGGGTAGGTTCATGATGAAGTCATAAGCATTCGCTTCCTTGGTAGCTTTTTCAATCTCTTGCATGGTGACGTCCTCACGGCCATAACGAATATTTTCTGCAATAGTAGTAGCAAAGAGCACGGGCTCCTGATTCACCACACCAATAATCTCCCGCAGATACCTTACGTTTAAGCTCTTAATATCCTGCCCATCAATGGTAACCTAAACAAAGGGAAGCAGACAAAAATTGTTTACTAAGTGTTTTGGTCAAGGAACTTCTCTCCCCAGGTTGGCACGTGCCTTTCTAGGGGAGACTTTACCGTGTCATCGGAACAAGGGCAGTGAGGCCAGAACTAGACTTCCAACAACTGTGACACACAGAGCATACCTCACTTGAGGTATCTTACCGTGCCTTCCTTGGGATCGTAAAATCTCTGGATGAGCTGAACAGTTGTACTTTTCCCACAGCCACTGCCACCAACCAGGGCCACTGTCTGGCCACAACTAACCTTGAGATTCAAGCCCTTCAGTATCTGTGCATATAAGAAAAGTAACCAAAAACATAAGAGTATGTAAAAATGTCAGTGTAATTTGAAGAAACTCTAAAGACTACAATAAAATATCTTTCATATTTATAGCAGAATCTGGTACAAAATAATATTTATAAACACGTGAGTTTAAATTTTGGATAACTAATGACTTCAGCTTAATTTCTTCATATTTACATCACAATTGGTCTAATATCAATGTATTATACAACACACTTCACAAGTACCCATATCATGAACCAGCTCATATGACAAAATAATATTATTACTACCCACAACTAAAATATAATATAGAAACAATATGACGCAATATTTCTGTATTATGTTCCCTCACCTTTTTCTTTAATGCACCATGCAAACTACCGGAAAACTATTGTACACTAAAAGTCATGGTTAAAAGTGACAGAATATACTCTACATTGTTTTGGAGGGAAAGTCATTTTAGTAGCCTTCAAGTGCCCTTAGTTTTTCTCCTTTTGATTAGAATTGCTGGTGGGGCTTCTTTACAATAGTGACATTTCATTGCACTGTATATAACATTTTTGTACTAGTCAGCATAAAATATAGCATTTCACAACCATGGAAGATACAAAATTTTACCTTCCTTGGGACTCTTACAAATGGTAAATGTAGCTCTTTGGTGCTATGTAATTGTTCTTCCATTTTATTTTCAAGAATGTAACTTGTATTGGGCTGTGTAGTGGGGCTGAAGAACAGACACACAGTTAGCATGTCCATGCCATGTGTATTTAATTTTGCCCACCTTTCTGCTTAACCTGCTCACCTGAGTAGTAAGAAGATACAGCAACAGGAAAAAAGGAATAAAGTGGTTTTGTTTCTACTTTACATGACAAAAGGTGTACAGGAGTCTGTACAGCTTTCACTACTTTGTACAACTTCTGTGGTTGGAAATGTATATTGAAATGGAAAAAAGCATACTTTTTGCTAATTAGTCTTCTAGAAGGACTAGGCTACAATGAACTATGCATACCCGAATGTCAGCATCTGCATGATGGCTAAGTGCATTTTTCCATTCTAAACGTACAGCCATGCACTGATACGTTCCAATACTCTCCCAATGTACTTCCCAATACCTTGCAGCCCTGTGTCGTTGTCACCATCTCTTTCTTCCTAAATTTCTACCCTCAGCACTACCGCTGCCTCTTCACCCTTAGTACCAATATTTGCATGCTTTACAAGTGAAATATATCTCACTGTTTAGGAACAAGAGGCATAGACAAATCATAAATTTTAGTATGTCTTATTTTGCTATAATATTTTTAGATCAAAAGAAGTCGTCCAACATAAGTAATAACAATTGATAATTTATGAAGCAGCCTTATTTAATCTTCTGGTCATAATGCTATAGATAATTTAGTCTATAGACTTTGTACAGAACAATTCAAACAAATCTAATGTAAATAAAGTAGCAAATAGAAGTTGATCTAAAACCTCTTGTTACCACTGATTTCAGTGGACTATTGATCAGAATCTTTTTTCTATACCCAAATAAAATCCATAATTAAATCCATTTAGGCTGTTTCTCACAACTTAAAGCAAACAGAGAAGAGAGAGTAAGAACAGCAACAAAATCAGTCTAGTGAGACAGGAAGTAACTTGCAGTCTTCGTCATGCCTGTCAGTTACTTTGCTGCACTTAATCCTGTTGAAAAGAAGAGTTAAGCTGAAGTCAGGTAGATTAAACTTAGGCAGAAATGAACTGCCTTGAGTTATTTCACCTCCTCACTTTTCTCTTTACTATAATTGATAAAATACCTACTAAATGTTCGGTGTAGCCTTAACTTCCTATAATTATTATCTCTGAAACCATGGGGGAGAAATCTCTATTCGTATCATACCTGTTTAAACTTATAAAATAACCCACTGAGATCAATAGTTGTCTTTTCATCTATGTTTCTATATGAAGAAAAATCAAGCGCATTCCCTTCATTCACTTTCTTGATAGAAGGAAAAGCCAAAATATTTAACATATTTATCAGTAAAAATGGCTTAAAAGAAAGCTCTGTGTCTTTCTTTTCTGCCTATTGGAAGTAAGAAACATCCCTTTATCAAGGTCAGTGATTTTCCGTTAAGGTAGGTGTTGTGGTTTAACCCCAGTCAGCAACTGAGCACCACACAGCCACTCGCTCACCCTCCCCATCCTTCAGTGGGATGGGGGAGAGAATTGGGAAAAAAAGTAAAACCTGTGGGTTGAGATAAAGACAGTTTAATAGGACAGCAGAGGAAGGGGGGTGAAAAAAAAAAAAGATAAAAGAATATACAAAACAAGTGATGCACAATGCAATTGTTCACCACCCGCTGACCAATGCCCAGCCTGTCCCTGAGCAGCAATTGCTGCCCCCGGGCCAACTCCCCCCAGTTTATATACTGAGCATGATGTCATATGGTATGGCACAGCCCTTTGGCCAGTCTGGGTCCACTGTCCTGGCTGTGCCCCCTCCCAGCTTCTTGTGCACCGGGCAGAGCATGGGAAGCTGAAAAGTCCTTGACTAGTGTAAGCACTGCTTAGCAACAACTAAAACATCAGTGTGTTATCAACCTTATTCTCATACTAAATCCAGAACACAGCACTATGCCAGCTACTAAGAAAATTAACTCTATCCCAGCTGAAACTAGGACAGCAGGGAAGGGAAGAGTTACATAGTGCAAAGACACTCTTCATGAAAATATTTTCAGAAATAATTTAAATGTCTTTCACCTCCACTGCATTAAGACTCTGGATTTATGACAGTGCTTTAAAAGCAAACCTTTTCTCTGTCTGGAAATACAGATTCTGATCTCTGTTCCATATATAACAAGTCCTTGCTGGATCTGCTTTCTTTAACTGGTTGAGATACAGTCTTAACAGAGCTGCATTGCAGGTACTTTTGAAACCCACTATCTCATTATTATTACTATACACAAACATGTGGTTAGATGCATAAATTTAGATTCTGATAGCAATAAATCTTTAAGTTTTATTGCATAGCCACACTGACTATAGCTTTGGACAGAAAATTATTTAGAAAACTTAACATGTTTAGCTAAGGTGTAAATAATTCCAGCTAAAATCACTGTGATGGCAAGGTCATTTTATATAAATTAGAGAATCAATTTGGAATTCTTATATTTGCAACAAAATTTTATTTATGTGACTTTTTTTTTCCTAACAAATGATCTACACGGTTAACTGTAATATTTTTAAAGTTTCATTTACAGTACCTCAACATCTGGTCTGGATGGATAATTGAAGTAAACATTTTGGAATTCCAAGTTCCCTTTAATGTGGTCTGGCTTGTAACCTGTCTCTGAATAACTGTCAATTTGAGGTTCCTGTGCAAAATAAAATTAAAAAAAAAAACAAACAACACAAAACTTATTTCATAATGATCTTTTCATAAAGAAGTCCTGGAGTGCACCATTAATCTGCAGAGATATTAAATGTAATTTCAAAGTAATTTAGGTGAGATTTATGAAACATGTAAATTGCATGATGTTTTGCTGCCTCTTTAATACATTGACTTTTTTGGCAATTGAAGTACATATCCATGTTACCAGGTTGAGTTTTATTGATTTGCTGGCACTCACGCTACTGGTGGTGCCACTGATACCTTGAAATCTATGCTCAAATACCTACATCCCTATGTTCATGTATCTACATTGGCTGTAATCACGTATCTATATAGCACCATAGACGTGCCCTTCATGATAAAAACATCAGAGGACACCTCCAACACCAAGTGGTTCAGAGATCCAGTACTTGCCTTTGAAGCAAGAACCGATAACTTGAGAAGACAAACAGGAAATGACTAATAATTACACATTCTATCTGCTTTTATATTTCTGCTTATTTTACACACTGTTATTTACTCTTACTAGTTTCATACCGATAAATACTGCCTGTATTTTAAAAAGAAGGGTCTCTCAATTTTTAAATAAGAGTGAGGGCAAAGATACTCACATTGTCTATGATATTGAAGATTGCATAGGCAGCTCCTCTTGCACTAGCAAATGCCTCTATGCTTGGAGCAGTCTGTCCAATACTAAAAGCTCCAATCAATACAGAGAAAAAGACCTGAAAGAAATGTTTACAGTGACACATATCAATTCTAATTTAAGCAAAGAATTACATTTATTTGTTTACATTAGATATCTTTGGGTCAGGAGGCTCCATGCCTGTTAACTGAAGTTTAAGGAATCTAGAATTAAAGAAAAAATAAAAGGGTCTCTCTTAAACAGAGAATAACATTAAGAAAAGGGCTTTTTAAGATTCAGCTGAGAACTGAGTTCCTGCACAATGTGAATGTTGCAAACATATTGACAAGAAGTGAAAAAGTGACTGAGACCTGCAAAATCTATGCCAAAAAATGTATAATTACACTTGATGTCTCAGGATTTATTGTACTAATTCATTCTTTGGCAAAAGATGTTCCAAAGATCAGAAATTATATTGCATATCTTCCAACAGAACAAAGACAGATATGCAAAGCACTATCTCTGCTTTCAAAGTGACAGTGAAATAGAAGTATACAAATCCAACTTCTCCATCACAAAGTAATAAAGGGTCCCTCTGCTGGAATGAAAGAGGGTGAGTGCAACCAAACAAGAAAAAACAGAAAAAGAAAAAATATATTTTCTCAGAGAAGCACAGTTTATTGCCTTCAGCTAGTATCAAAACAAAAGTAATAAAAACGCACTGCTCAAACAGAGATCATAACAGCCACAGTATGTCAGAGCAAAGGTCCATCACGCCCATCATCTTTTCTCCAACAGTGTTCATTCACAGATGTGATACCTAATAAGGCAACACCATCCCATTCATGTTACAAAAACACCATTCCCATGAACTACAACACAGAAAAGAGAAATTGCATATACTTCGAACTGAAAAAATTACACACAAGGGCATGAACCTCACTGGGATGTTCTCTATGCCAGACTGCCTTTAAAAAAAAAAAAGGCAGGTTCAAAAGAGCCAATAACACATATCAGAGCCATTTTTCACAAACTTCAGTGATTCATAAATAAAACAAACCAAATAGTTTAAAAAAGATATAGCTATATACATATGGTCTCCTGGATGGGTTTCATCATGGTTAACAAAGTTATTCTTCTTACCGTATTTGTTTGATATCTCATACAAGATTAGAATGGTTGCCACATCAAGAGAAGAATTTAAGTTGTGACTTACGAGTTATGGTTTTCTTCCTTTGGTTAGATGGTGACATATTTCTTAGTCACAAGTATATTTTTCTCCCCCTCGATTTCTAAAAATACTGAGAAGTGATTCCAAGCTCTTATGGTGCAAAACATAAGAACAGTATCAATAAAATGATCTACTTAGACCACACAAGAGCTAAAAAAATAGTATTTGCTTCTGCATCCTGAAAATATATTCAGCCCCACAAATCTGAAAACAAATAGCAACTGGGAAGGGTACTGTACTTCAGTTTTTGATTGAACTGTTTCTATATCAGTCAGATCTTATGGAAGTCAAAAAAGATGTAGAAACAGTTGAAAATAATATATGTTTTATTTGGCTTCATGTAGATTTTGAGATACTATAGAAACAATATGTAGACTTTTGTGGTGAGAATCTTTTTGTTAAGAAGAAGGGATGCTATTTTGCTGATTTGGGCACATAATTCTTATTAAACTCAAATAAGTTCCCAATATACACTTTAATGTATTCTCTTTAGTATTTCTGACTATTATTGGGAATTTACTCATTAATACTTACTGTAAGAACATTGCCAATAGTGTAAGCATCAGTTAAGACCAAGGTGGTTCCATACCAGAAGGCCAGCGCATATGATGCGTATATCAGTAAGAAAGCAAAACCCATAGAAATATTAGCTGTAATAGCCTTTTTTATTCCAATCCGTTTAGCATATTCTAAATTTTTATGGTATCTGGAAGAAAGATAGAAGTTCAAAATAGACTCAGACTTGTACCATGGCACACAGCACCAAAAACTCTGTGGATGAATTAGAAAAAGAACACTCAAAGTACAACAAGATATATAAAATATATAACCCTAAGACTGTACAAAGGTAAGCCTGGTAGGCAGGTACAGAGACTTTAAAGTAACTTCTAAAAAGGCCAACATCAGTCAACCTGGTATATAGAAAAAAAAGGGCATTGCAGGGACTGGCATTCAAGTTCCTTAAATAACCTGCAGGTCAGTGAACTTTGATCATGAACCATTCATGACAGGTTTTGAGATTATAATTGTTAGCTTAAGATAAAAGGTTAAAATATATCACAAGAATGATGTTTTACAGTATAGTAGAAATAGAGATATTGTTTATTAGTACCTTCACAACAACTACTGAGTAATCAGATTATCAAGGATACTATCATCTCTTCTCATGGCACAACTTTTTTTTTTGTCTAAAGCTCTCACTGTGTGATGTTTAAAGTAGTTTGTACACTTTATAGAGTAGAGACAACATATCTTATTTTGTCATTTTCTAGAAAAATAACTAATTGTCTTTCAACATGTAGTGAAACTTATAATAGCCTGTAACAATTTCCCATTACCTAAAAATGCAGGAAGCACAAGACTTACTTGTTTTGACAGACTTTCAACAGCAAAGATGTAAGAAAATTTCAAACCATCTGAAGCGAGTACTTTAAAATCAGCTGCTGAAAGCAAACATTGCTCTTACCTTTTAATTTCTTTTTCCTGTCCTCCAAAAGCTATTACAGTACGGACTGCTGCCAGAACTTCCTCTGCAACAGCACCTGCTTTTGCATATGCAGCTTGCTCTTTGTCAGTGAAAGCAGAGAGAACCTAATACAGGATTAAATATTTTAACTTAAGAAAAACAGAATGAGCTCAAGCACTTCATAATGGCTTTTATCACAGTTACTTTCTTCCAATATGAAGCCTTTTGATTATATTATGTATGAGTGCAGAATGTTCAATATCAAAATCCTTAAGTACATTGTGAATTCAATCAACTAATTCAACATTACCCATTCTCAATGACTAAGGGCTGGATTTTCCACTCTACTTTCACCTAGTGCAGGACATTAGATGACAAATACTGAGCTGATGTGGTTCTCCCCAGGCAGATCTCCTTGGCTCATTCTCATCTCTGGCTACCTTAGCCAGGGGTCTCTATACCTTACATTAATTGGCCACAGTCCATGAAGACCCTTAGCCAGTAGACATATACAGCACATGCTTCTCTACGCCTATTTTTTTCCACAATATACTCACTCAAGACAGAGAAGGCTTATATGATCTTTGAAATATAAGGAAAATAAAATATTATAAAAATCTGAAGGCTTCCAAACTACAAATGTAAGCCACTCCAATCCCATGGTAATTTAGTACTTTTCTCCCCTAAGTTTGTCTAAAATTTTTTACCAAAGCTGTTAATAACTCTGAAAAGAAACTCTGTGTCCGAGACCAAGGCTTGGTCTAATTTATTCACTTATTTTTCAGGAGGTGTAATTATTCCTTTCAACAGACCAAGTACTCATGTGGATGAAGTTTAACCGTTATAGATGTGGATTCTACTCATATATCTTACTTCTTTTTCTATATAAAAATATGCTATATTGGCAGAAATAGCTTCAAATCAAACAAGTCTGTCCAATCTACAGGAATTATATTCTTCAAACTACATGAGGGTACTTATATACAGTTCATCTAAGAGCTTATGTACATTGATGCTGTCTAAAGCTATAATTGTTCTAAGCAATATATTCTGACAGTAAGAATTACAGACATGTAAATTTATTTCATTATCTCTCATTAATATAAAACCTGATACTGAATGTATGTTAACCTACCTTTGCCCAGATTGCTGCTGAAAGTCCCAGGACAGGACTGACAGCTAGTATGACAAGGGTTAATTTCCATCCTCTTATGAGACCAACAATAAATCCTGTTACAAATGTTGTTATTGATTGAACAAGCAATCCAATTTTGTCACCTATTCCTTCATTAATCTTGGAGACATCACTGAAAAACAAATTACATCCAGGCAGGAAGGAAAATGTAGAAAGCACAAGAAAGCTTTTCAGTTTTGTTACATGGGCATCTGTGTAGAGGAAAATCTTTATTATTCAATTACTTCCAAACAACAGTTTGCTTCAAGATAAAGCACTATATAGTGTGGTCAAGGAAAATTCCACATTTCTTGTGAAAATGTAATGCTATAAACCTGTTTTTGTCTGAAAAGGTTGAAATTCTGCCTACAGTGCAAAGTTACTCTCATTTTCTTAATTCCAAATTTTTGATCCATTTGGAAACTGTGGGTTATCTGGAAAGGAAAGATAAAGCCTTTCATGTAGGCAAAGGGAAAGGAATAGCTTGTCATGAAGTTAAAGCCATTCACACTACTGGGGTCAGTCGGCACCTTATTCAGTCCTCAGTGTGCACAGAAATGAACTATATTTTCTCTTTGTGGGGGTAATCTCATAGGCTGGGCTTTAGTCATCCTCAGAGTTCAAGGGAACTTATCAAAATGCTTTTCTGATATCCTTGTGACAGTCCAGTATCAGAGGTATTAGAAGTTCGGTCTCTGAGACTCTCCATGAGAAAACTTAAAAACTTCATTTGACAATGAAATAATTCAATTTAATTTCACAGTGAAATTTCATTTCACAATGAAATAATTCCATTTAAAAATAAAAATTAAAAAAATTGTAACTCATACATGCTTAATAAGATAAAATAACATTGGGAAAGGTACAGTATACTTACTCTAGAAGACGAGTGTTAAGTTCTCCCACATCATTTACATCAAACCATCCAATTTCCTGTCTCATAATTGCATGGAAAAAATTTTCTCTAATTTTTTTTATTTGCCGGCCTGCTGCTAGGGTCCAAAATGAAGTTTGGATATAAGCAGCAAGAAGAACACCAGCTGCTATTGCAGAATAGTAGTATGCATATCTGAAAGAAAAAAAAAAGGCAAGATTCTCTGAAATTATTTTTAATTACCTTGCTAGTCTGTATTTAGCTTGCTGCTTCTTCTGTTTCAGACCTGAATTAGAGTTTATATGTTCATATTAGAGTTTACACTTCCCTGTAAAACTTGCCAAGTTTTCTATGAGTAGTATTTAAAATCAGTTTTCAGATATGCAATAAATGAAACAAAGCTATTGTTAGACAGGAACTACTTTTTCTTTTTGTCAATATAGTATATATTTTCTCATAAGATTATTTTAGAACTATATTTTAGATACAATACCCTTTTCACTTAAATGTGTCATTTCCCAAAACTCCGTAACATTTTTGTTTAACACATATAGACAGACCTAATCATATATACCTATATTCACACACACCTTTACATCATACAACATGCCTGTCTATATAAATATATATATATGCATGGATGTTTTAAATATTTCCCGATTTGAGAACACAGCATTACTATATATACATGTATTGCAAGAAAATGCCGTTAGATCAAAAATTCTTTTGCTTTCTATTTTATTCATAACTAATAATTTACTTTTAAATTAATTCAGCTCTGTGCTATGAGCAGGGTATCAAATCAAAACCCAGGAGTGTGTGAACCACTATATTTCTCAAACTTGAACTGAATTTGAGCCACAGTTTTAAACTGTTCAAACAGAATCAAATCAGATTTTATTTGATTCCAAATTGACATCAGACTCAGTTACAGGTGAATTTAAACCAGAACTAAACCAGAAAAATGTAACTGAACTGATTCCCTGTTTGTAAAACATGACCAAAACCAATGGTTAAATATTCATGGTGTATATTACATGCAATTGTAAGACTACTGCATCTATATAAAAGTAAATAATTAGCAAAAGCTTTAAAACTCTTAGGACTTTCACTCACAAGTAATAAGTTATGCATACTGATTCATTAGAACTGTAGCATGAAACTTGGTAGGAGCAAATTGCAGGAATCTGTGTGCAAATGCTCTGCTAAAAAAGGAGAGAATGGCTTTATAAATGAAACTTTTCACATTTTAATCCAGTCTTTTTTGTGGCTAAGATACCATACAGTTTAGTCAGAGACTTTGGAACTATACTGATTATGAAATGAACTTTATCTAAACTGTCTAATAAAAATGAGTTAATGCCTAAATGAATGCTGGTTTGTTGAATATTGACTTTGATCATCTTCAGCTCCATTAAAACTCTACACAGAAACTACCAAACTAAAACCAAGAACACTGCTTCAAAATTCAGCAGTAATTACTTTAGACAATTACTTTATGATGTTACCTCACTTCAAATTATTGTTTTATGCTTGGACTTTGTTTCATGACAAATTGTATCAAAAGGGACTGATATCTTTTCCAGATTGCATGCTGATGAAATAGATTCTGTAAATTCACTGCTGAAACTTAACAGAGAGTAAATGTTCACTGCATTGTAAAATAATGGTTCTTTTTCTTTTGAGAAACAGTTGGGTTTTAAGCAAACTGTTGTTTGAGTAACAAACACAACCAAGTTCACGTGTATAGTTCAGTACCTGAACACACCTGTGTGAGAACTTTGTCCTTGTTAACAGTTTTTATTATTACTGGACCTGCTGGCAGGGGTTCTTAGAGAAAAAAGGGGTAGGTACAAACAGCTGCTTCTTCAAACCAGTGAACATACTAACTCAAGGCTCTATCTAGAAACTTTAGAAAAGAGAACCAATTCCTGTGCTACTAGTAAGTAATACATTCCTCATTCAACAATTTGTTTTTAAAGAGAAACTTGTGCTGCTTTTTATTCATATTTGTATTTCAGAGTTACTGTCTAAAAGACAAGGTGTCATGCCCGATGTTAATAAAAGATCTCACTCAAATAGACCATATCTCAGGGTCATGAGAACAGGCAGTTCTCAACATCTAGATGTTGATGTAGATTGACATTCACATTGACACTTCCTTTGTGTCAGTTTGTCTGTTTTCCTGTCTTCTTTGTTCTTTAAGCAGTAGTGACTCCTAGACAATAGCTCACTGAGGACAATGGGAAGATTCCTATTATTTTTAGTTGAGATGATGTGATATGAGTTCAGAGATTAAAAGAACTCCAAACCATTAATCAAAAATAGTTCTGATTGGTTGTTGGTCTAAAAGACTTACAAACGACACATTGATTTGCACACTACTCTTAGGCTATAAGAGGCAGTAATACCTTGTGTAATTCTAGTACATCCTGCCATTAAAATACAGGTTAGATATGCTTGAGTATAAAAAAAAAGAAAATATGTTGATTTTAAAGCTGTGTCATTACTTTCATTTCAAAGTGGAAATGAAAACACAAACACAAACATCTTTAAAATTAAGAGAAATTAATAACAGCAAGTGATACAGTGTTAAAGGCAATCCGACCATAAGACCACTTACTAGAAAGAGATAATTAAACAGGTAGAAATATAGAGAATAATTAACTGCTGTAGAGAAAATAAACTGAGTATTTTTTACATTTGCAAGAATAATGGAACACTCAAAATTATCTAATTTTACATTTTAACAGGAACTGCTGCTTATACGACACTTCATAAAACTATTGGACTTGTCAAAATACATGCTGGAGACTAAGAGCTTAGTGAGTTTCAGAAAAGGAATTCTATAACTGCATATGTAGTAAGCACAACTATTTTTAAAGTTCCCTTAGAATAAACATAAGACAGACTTTTAAAATGTTGTGCAACTAAGTGTCAGGTATTTACTAAACATAGAACAGTTAGGGTAGCTTCACCCATGCACAAATTATTTTGTTCTGCAATTTTGCCTTCAAATTTGCTTTCAAATCACTGGGCGCAAGGATATTCCACTGAAGGTATGTATGCATTACTTGCATTCATGTCAGAGACTGACAGAAATGTTGCTGGAGCAAGAAACTCTGTGTGTCCATACTCTTATAAAACATAATTGCCAGTTCCCTGCCAGTTCATTCTCATTACATACGAGTTCTGCATTTCTAAGTAACAGCCTTTTTCCTAACTAGCACTTGCTCATTTATTTTAGGGTAAAGAACTTTTTTTTTGGTGTAAATAGATTTTTTTAAATTAGAAACTTAACTACTTAGTCTAAATGATCTGTAAGTTTACAGTCCACTGTTACCAGAAGTGATAATGCACTTCAATACAAAACAGCAAGAGTTACTAGAGCAAATGCTTTATCTCCTCCTTCTCTTCAGAAAAGACAATTGCCTTGAAGACCACATTAGCAGTCCTGAGATGTCAGATGTTTTTCAATACCTAATGAGGAACAGACTTCAACTTGAAGAAAAGGTGAAGTGGTACAAGAAATTGCACATGACCTTTAGACATCTTGCATAAATCAAGTCTATGGACATTGGTTGATAAAGTCCCTTGACAAAACACATCTTTTGGCAGCTGATATTTCTCCCTACTTGACCTTTTCTTTATGAAGCTTTGTAGCAGAAGCACCTCCTGACGATTGTCATCTGCTATTGCCAGCTCTTGAACGCTAGATTTAAGGTTGCATATAATCTAACTCTATTTTCTGTAGTCCAGATAGTTTACTTGAACTTGCTGCTTTGGCAGCAAAGTAGGTACTATCTGGCAATTTTAATTCTGCTTTTTATCAGTGAATCACCATAGCTCAATGAATCAATGAATGATAATCAATATAATTTTTTAGCATAACAATTACTCTTTATAAATTCAGAGGAAGATAAGGAAGAAGGAAGGAAATGCAGGTGGCATAGGGACACAGAGCACCCCTGAAAAGGAGGTGGGATGGGTAAGAGCAAGAGATCACAGGGAAGTTGTTGGAAACGGCTGGGGATGTTCAAGAATCCTCCCAATGCCTCCAATAATCTCGTGCAAATCTTTAGTTACATACATTATTCAGTCAACCATTGTTTTTATGTTGTTTAAAGTATGCAACACATCTGTGGGAGAAGAATGACTTGACTAGAAATGTGTGCCTACATTAAAAAAAGAAGAGATCTCAATTTCTAATTACCTTGTCATATCTTCTTCCAGCTTGCCAAGAAAATCTAAAGAGGAATTCACTGCAGAAATGTTTTCTTAGAAAGGAAGAAAAGAGTAAATACATTTAATAGAGCAAGTTTTAACAAATTTGTTTTCCTGCATCCTGTTCAGCAAGTTTTGAGTTGCTACATCTCCTTTTGAATCAAGTTAATTTTAATGAAAGGAAGAGTGTGATGATTTCAGGCTTCTACCTATTCAAAAACAATGATTATACTAATATAAGGTTAGTCATAACTCCACTGACTACAAAACTACATCAGTACAATTTGAGATTAAAAGGTCCTCCTGAGCATTCATTAAATGCACAGTTTGGTTTTTCCTTTTTTGAAAACATAGGGCATTTGTATAATGCCAAAACCCATTAAAAATACAGGCCTAGACATTGACATCAAATCAGTAACTGTAGATAGCTTAACCCATTATGAAAACATTGGCTATAACGTTGGTGTTGGCCCTAAAATTTTACTGCCCCACACGAGAACTTAGTGACAAATGTTTTGAGAAAACTTCAGCTTCAGCATTTTGCATTGCACCATAAAAATCTGATCAATTTATTATACTTGGGAAAGAGTAAGCCACAAATTACTTGTTCTGATAAAGGCAATATGCCCGTGTTTCTGTCTTATAGAATCATAACAAGAGCAAAAATGGATGCAGGACAGAAAATAGTCACATCCTTTACTTTTTTCTGCATCACCATAGACTTTTATTAAAATGTTTAATGAATTTTTATTAGATAATATTTCAGGCAACAAGCCTGTTCACAAGTTTAACATCTAATGTGTGAGTTCAGAGGACAACGTAATCCAGTCTAATTGTGAGTTGATACCAAAATGACAGTATCACTCCTCCCTCTTGTATCCAGCAGTGCATGCCTGCCCTCCTTTGTGTTTGACTTCATACTTCTGATTCAGCAAATGAGGCTATTCAACAAATTGATCCAAAAGAAAATCAGTACTTTTATTTTTGGTAGCAAATTTTCTGTTGGATCTACTTACTGATCTGATTCACCTTGTGAACCATAATTGTCAGATTTGGTGAAAGGGAATCAACAGGAGCTCATGCTTAGGAGATGGAAAACCAGCCTCTTTCTATTTATCACAGCCACAGTTAAACATGATTTGTTGAAAGTGCACTGTAGTGGATAATTTGAAAAAATTAAAAATAAAACCTACTAATGCAGAAACTAAGGAGCAAAAAAAATTCCATAATGTATCTCTATTACAGCAAACACAAAAGTTACTAATTTGCATCGTAGTATAGTAGCAAGTTGGGGTTTCTGACATCAATATCTCCTGTCAAGATGCTTGAATCTCCCTGGCTCTTTTCCAAATATGAGCCATTGTTCTCTTCATAGCAGATATATTCTTACCTGGAAAACCTGAGTCTCCAGAAGCAACAAAGCTATCAGTCATGGCACCAAAAATTACCATCGTAATAGGGAGACTGCTTCCATGGGCTATGGCCAGGAGAGTGCCTAGTATCATTAGTAATTTATCTGACCAATTGGAGTATCGAAACTGTGAGTGAGAAGAGAAATTAATTCTAACTGTGGTATTTGAATGCTAACACAATGTTATGTCTATAAAGTCAAGAAAGTAAAGAAAAAGCTATCAATTGTACACTTAGTGTCACAAAACTACAACTTTACCTGATTAGAAACTAAGTTTACAAAACAATTTAAATGTACAGGAATAAATCCTCCTAATATAAGCACTTTTATACTATAAACTCTCAAAACCAGAGAAGTGTACTATTTTAATGCATCAATATCTGCACCTGGGTAAGAAAGGCCATGTGAAAAGGCATAAGAAATTCACCCTTTGTAAGTTTGCCATTTAAAGTTCAAATTATAAGAAATTTTAATGGCATGGTCATAATTAAGGCAACAATTATTTTTACCGTAAATTCATTTTTATGCAGTCAGAAAAACTGTTCCTAATGTACAATAGACATCAAAATGTACTGAAATCCTAAATACCTCTTGTCGTTGAACTTAAAAAAGTTTGAGCTCATCTGTTACAAAATCATTGGCTTTATTCTGTACTGTAAAATACTAAGAAGTTTACTGTTGTAAATTATAGTGGTATGATGTAACTGTAAAAGTGCAAGCTGGTATAGCAAAGCAGAGAAATTGGGCATTGGCCAGCATCGTGGGCTATAGTTTTATTTCTGTTGTTTGCCATATCATTGCTGTGCATCATGCACACTAAACCTACAAAATATAAAACATTTCAGTATTACTAAAACAGGACCTAGGATTTACTTTGATTAAATAATAACAGATTGTCTTTTTAAAAATATATAGAGAATAAAAAAATTCTGGAATTTAAAGTACTTTTTAGTACACAATATTTAATTTAAAGTTTCATCAGTGCCATGGAGTTCATTCAGTCACCTGAGTCAGCAGTAAAGGGCAACTCCTAAGAATCCATATCAGTATATACTGTATCGAATATTATGCAGTATCAAAGTATCTGGTAGAGACAAGACCATATATGCAGTGCTCTAACATAATTTTAACCATTTTCTGTTTACACTATGAAATGTGCGTGTGTGTATATATACGTACACATATAGAGAGATAATAAATCTTACCAGTGTAAGTGGGCTAACCATCCTAGCCTTTTCTGCTTTCTTGTTCTTCTTCTTTTCCTTTCTTAAAAGGTATGATAGTTTTAGTGCATTTAAAAAGTGACATGTCACAGAAATAATGTAATATATTAATGAAGTTCAATTAAAATATAATTATGAAATCATTTTACAGAAACAATTGTGTGTAAAATGAATACAATTTATTGAGCATTCCTGAGATGTTTCTATTTAAACCTCCAGGTATATAAGTAGCATCAGCTCCTGACTACTGTAAATTTAAGATCTTCCCAGTTCACCCCTCTCAAGGGTGAAACAACACCAGCAAGGGCTGGTGGTTTCACTGTCTGATCAGAGAAGTTGTGAACTGAAGCGGTATATAGCTTTCAAAATGGGAAAGAGGATGATAAATTATAAAATCAACTTTTTGCACATGGGGGATGGGAATAAATAAAATGTTCAAAGTATGTAAAATATTGATTCCCTGCCATACTAAAAATTTTAACATAATTTTTAGCTGATGACATAACTGTATCCAAGATGTCCATTCCAACATCATTTCTGTCATATTTTAGAAATGTTTCTCAATAAACTGTAGTCAATACTTTGGACACTTAATCCTTAAAAGATAAAAGGTCCTTCTGCACCAAATGAATGTGTCAATCAATGCTACTCTCAAGCTGATACAAAACTTTCTGTTATTAGGCTTTCCTGATAAAATAAAGTAAAATAAAATAAAAAATGAAATTTAAAAAAAAATAAAATAAAATATAAAATAAGATAATGTAATCTTGTAAGCTGTAATACAGAACTTGTTTACAATGTTTAAGAATACTTACTGTTTGTCTTCAGATTCAATACCCTGACTGGATGCAGTGATCTCATGACTATTTCCATCTGCAGTACGCTTCTGCTTCTTTTCATCTTCAGAATGCATTTTAAATTTATTTAAGATAGTTCCCTGTAAAATAATATACAACCTTTAAGCCAAGGACAGTAATCTCAATGACCATTTGTTTGAAAGAAAAATATATATACTTATTAAAATCGATAAAGTTATTAATGTCATACATTGCAAGTGAATCCTCTTAATGGGCAAGTATAAACATGTTGAAACAAGTCCAGATATTTGGAGTTTTCTTACAAACATCTACATTCTGTATTTGTATCTGTTTGAGAACTGTCCTTCATTTAATTTCATTTGAATGATATAAGCATTATATTTTCTGCAATTCAGCACAGATATACAAAATAAATGAGAAAGTAGATATTTATTTAAAAGAATATGCAGTTATTTGGAATTTTCCCAATTTAGGTGTCAGTGAATTTTATAAAATATCTCTGATTTAAAAAAGAAAATTATTGACATACTGTGAAGGTTGTTCTTGGTTTGCGTCCAGTCCTCTGAAAGATTATTAAAAAATCAGCCAGATTAGTATGGTTAAGGACATTCAGCGTGATTGGACTTTGCTCTTCTTATGTAAAGCAGAGATGATGAACAGCTTCCTCTTGTTTTTTTCCCACTCCCGTTGCCTCGCCTACTTTGGAGAGTAAAGTGTATGCACTTTGGACTCTGCCTCCCTTTTCCTAAAGGGAATATTTAGCAAACAAACTCTTTAAATGCATGCTTATTTCATTGTCACCCAGGAAAACAAGCCTGAATAGTCTATTCTTCCACAAGGAAAAGTCCCCCTTATCCACTGTTGGTTTAATTATGCCCCTTAAAACTCCCAGGAATTCCTCTTTACCTTATTGGCGATGGTGCTAAATGCTCCAAGTAACTGTTACACTTAAGGATGAATCCATTCTTGAAAGGACAGCGACAACGAAACCAAATAACACAAAAGGAGTGTTTTACTCTCTTGCTTCTTTTCCCTTCTTCTAAGTCTAATCCAGAAAAACATGACCCATCTAGCCTGAAAGAAAATAGGACTTTACTATAGTACATGTAATTTCTGCTTTGAGTAACTGCAGAACAGCAAGATGACTTTCAGACTCAGTTTAGAAACGGTTTGGAAATAGCTATGGTCAGCAAAAATCTGCTCGATTAGTATCCTTCTGATTTTTGAGTATATGTTCAGATTCTAAACTGTTTTAAATGGAACATTTATCTTATTGTGGAATGTATTGTTTTTATCAATATCTGTAGGCATTACTTCAATGAAAATAATAATAAATATTTAAAACATTTAAAAGAAATTAATTACACTTCTTAACTTATTTCAATGCATTTAGTAAAGTAGATATGTTCAGCACTTTTACTGAAGTAAAATTTATGAAAAGTTAAATAAAAATCCTTGTCCTAGAAGACAAGTAGATTTATATGAATTTCTCTGTGGGTCTCCTATCGCTTTACTCAAACAAAACTTACTTAATCTGATAATTAACCAGAAGAGATAATTTTTGTTCCTTTAGTCATGCATGCCTGTAATCTCAAAATTTTTATAAAACTGAGTATTTTTACAATGTTTTGGAAAACAAAAAGTCTTATCAGAGTGAGGATTACTTTAGAAAGGGTAGTTTACCATTGTCAGTCAAGCAAAATATAAAGGATTAGTAAATAGAAGTATCATCTGTTTATGAAAAGTCATCCTGAGATACTTGTATAGACTTCTATCCACAGTAGTTAATGGGAATACTTCTGGGTTTTAACTTGTGTGCCTAACTGCTTTGCTGGACTTGATCCTAATGGACTGGTCCTAATGGACTGGTCCAATTATTTCAGTGGAAACTGAATAAGAGTTGAATGAGACACTCTAGAGAAAAGTCTAATTTAAACAGATGAAACAGTATATGCAGGTCTTTCACAACTGTTTCAGCTTAAAGGGAAAATGGACAAAACTACAAGATCTGTCTCTCATTGCAATGTCTCAATGCTGTTGCAGTACAATCATAAGAAAGTGAAACAGAAATAAATCAGAATAGCAATTTGTACCAGAGTTTCTATTGCCTGTGTACAATAGTGCAAAGAAAATGAAAGACTGTTTTACAGCCAGTTTTATCACACTAGGAGCTGAACCAACTAAAATGATATTAAAAAAGTGGGAAAATTGGGAAAGTACAGTATTTTACATCTACTTAGTAAGCTATAAAATTCTGTTATTTCTCTATAGCTTCTGTACTTTGACTTTTCAGTGACATAGCTTCACAGTTGCACAGAATTTGAGGCCAGAAAAAGTTCACTAAATCTTTCTTCTATTCTCTTGTATCTCAGAGTTTGCTATAAATCATTCAGCTATTTCCATGTTAAAATTGATAATTTGAGTTAGACTATATAATTTTGGTCTGAAGAGATGAAATTTGTGTCATAAACCAACAACAGAAGAATCTGAGGTATCATCACCACACTTTACCTTCACGTGAGTACATAAAAAACATGTAGGTGAACATAGTAGCTGATTCACAACCCAAGATTTATGAAAAGACCCAGAAAAAACATAGGTGCCAGTCAATCTAATCCAAGGAGAAATACTTTCTCATACAAAGTCTGGCAACCAGTTTTGCCCTAAATATATAAGCAGGATTCGTAAAACCAGTGTTTGAAAAATACTTTCTGTCTTCCCTTGGATCTTTGATGTCATCAAGGGAGATTTCTTTTTAATTCTGCAGGCTGAAGGCCTGACGCATGAAATCTTGTATAGACATTGTCTGTGTCAAACAGACATCGACTTAATGCAAAGTAAAGATGTTCTGAACATCTTGAAAGCAGAGTGTTCAGTTCACTCAAAACCTTTTTTTTTCTCCTTCTACTTATTAGTCACAAAATTTCCCACAGAAGATGGATTTAAACAGAGATGACCAAACTATGACCTTTGAGCTATTTAAGGCTCATAAACTATCCAAAATTCATTCCCAAACCAGTTTGTTATCCTATGATCAGAAGGAGCAGGGATCTGCTGATATGGGAACTGTTGGACAATTCAAATCCCTTGTTGTACAAGCAAGTAAAAAATGGCTGATAAGGTTCATACACCTGGATTCTCCAAAACTGTGCTACACATCCATCTCAGCCCTATCCCACAGCAGAGCAGTGGGACTCTATGAAGATAAGGACAACTGCAGCTCAAAGAACTACCTTTATTGAGATATGTGGTAAATGTCTTAAGATATTTTAGCCAGTTGAAAATTCTGGAAAGTAACTCATAGGATTAGGAAAGTTGACCTTGTCTAAATTAAAGCCTATACATAAGGAAAACATCTATTTTTACTTAAAATAATTGCAATTGCTCACAAGTTCATTGCACCTATTGGTTAGCTGCTTCTATGCTCCATTTCCCTTCATGGAAATTGTTTAGTTCAGGACAGAACAATACCTCTTGGATATTACAACTTCTCTGAGGATCTTCATTGTCAGATATCTTTTCAATGTGAAACTACTTACAAATATTCATAAGGTTTACTCAGCCCTCTCTTTATTAAGGTAGTAGCCAATTTCCTTTTGCCTGACATAGTTTTATGGCGCCTGGATTATATTCACACATCTTTTTTAGAATTTTGAGCATAAGAACTTCTTGCATTTTTGAAAGATGACCATTAGGTCCCTTGAAATATTCTGGAGAGATTGTAATGCTGTAGACTGAGGCATAATTAATTCCTTTCTCCTACTTGATATAAATGCATGGTTTGAATCATCTCTGTTGGGCACTCTACTGCAATGAGAGATTGTGCTGTAACAATAAACTACGACAAACCTTAAATCCCTCTCTAAGTCATTGCTCTTACTGACCATTCACCAGTCTTGTCAGTATAACTCACACAAAAGTGTTTAAGTTGTATTTTGCATGATTATAACATAATTTTTGGACTGCAGTAAGTTAGGTAACACAGATCATTCGGTATGGTAGCTCACTAGTAATTATTCCAGACTATTTCTATGCATTTATTTATGTAAATTCATTTATCCAACCCTCTCCTATATGTCAAAATGTCTTAATATTTTATGAACAAATTGATCATAAATCAGCTTCTGGAATGGCAGAAAAAGGCATATGAAAAACAGGGCGCTCATGTTTTTTGGTGAAGTTTCAACTAGCTATGCTTCCAGAAAAGAATTCGTGTTGAGAGAGTCTCATCCCACAAAGCACACATTGGTTCCATGGATTTTTTTTATCTGATGCAGGCCAGCAAAGGGGATGACCAACTGACACATGATATTGGAATAAACAACTGACACAGAAACTTTAACTTTGACATCAGTGTCAAAACATTGTGAAATGATGGCATGATACCTTCAAAATTTTCTGAACAATATCAAGAAAAACTAACCATTTTTTAATGCTTATCAATAAAAACAGCAAATGACAAGAAACTGAAGCAAATGCTTCAAAGCCTTTATATATTATAACCAGAGAAAAGGACAAACTATTTTTTTCTTTTATTTCCTTTAAAGATGGGGAGCTGGATTTTCAAAGAAGCTCCAGGTAGGCAAAATGGTGGAGAGGGTCCCAGGAATCCTGTAATGATTCTTCAATGACATTCAGCCCTAGCATAGGTTAGAACAAATGTGAACAAGCTCTGATTTATGATACTCGGGGAACTCCTGTTCCATTTTAGCAGCCTCTTTCCTGTTTATCAGTGCTGGAAAAGAATACTACTTTGTACAGGAATTTTGCCAACTTGGCCACCATTCTATCAATGAGAATTGTCCTGTATGAAGACAATTATCATACAGTCAGAAAATGACAATTTTGTGTTCCTTGAACTATGCTGTATGCTCAGCCACAAGTTATTGCCTATAGGAATTGCTAGACATCTTATTTGTCCTGGATTAAGCATGAGGACAAATGAAGTTATTGTAAGCATCAAGCTTCTATTTGTGTTTAAAAAGAAAGTCTACTACAAAAAGAATGTTTTAATGATGTTATGAAGCTCCACTTTTATTGTCTGGTGATCTGATTTGGAGTTAATTGTTTATTCTAGCAAGGGGGACTGCCACAAACTAAAGTAATGTCACTAGTTTCCTATTAGTAATGTGTCACTCTTTAGCTTTACAAACTCAGTCTCATTTCTGAAAGCTTCAATTTTTTTTGGCTTATACTTAACTAACAACAGAAAATCCAGACAAATCTACAGCTCACTTTCAAAGACATTTCCTATATATGGAAAACAACTTTCTTGGTGTTTCTTTATCACTGAAGTTATTAAATATGACTCAATGATGCGTTAATATGTGAGGAGATAATATTTTTCATAATCATTGCTTACAGTATAGTTGCATCTAAAATGAGATTCTTATTACAGTTATAAAAGAAAAATGTATTTAATTGAAGTGGCATTTACATTAGTCTTAGATTTAGTAAGATTTCTTAAACTATTTAAAACAAGATTAAAAAGTTCCATCTTTCTAGAATATGAGCACATGTTTTCACCCTCAGCATATCTAGAAAAACAGGTGCCTTTTGAATCTGGAAAAACAAGATAGATTCATTCAAAGAAATGTAGTATAGAACATTAGGGATTTAAAAGTGCTCAGGACTTTATTTCACAGTTTACTGTCTTTAATATGCTAGATGAAAAATGATGGAAAAACAATAAAAATTACTTTTTGTGCAGGTGGAAAACATTTTTCCCTATTGAAGCTGAATAAAGCATGTATTATTACAGACATCCAGTTTTTTTTCCTGATAATTTTTCTAGCCAATGATATGCCTGGTAACATTGTAACAGTACAAGTAATCAAGGAACTTGAATGAATGGTTATCCTTCCCTCACTGAATCACTTTGATTGGACACCTTTTGCCACGCACAAAGAGCCTTTGTAAGCTGAATATACACAACTTAAAAGTATTCAGCAGTTACTGATTAGTTACTACACACAAAACATAACTCGAATTAACGAAATACTAAACTGAGTGTTAGTATGCTCAGTGCCCTGAATAAGAAACAGAAAAAGTCATTGCTCGCCAGGAAGTTCTCAGTGAGCTGCAGTAGGGCTGATTTCCACTTCCCCTGGAATGGATCCTCAGTGTGACTGAACTGACGTCTTCCAAATTCCTGCTTTTCCCTTAAGATTTTATTCCTTTTCATGATGATGTTTTTCCTCTTGAATCCTTGAACTACTCCCTAGCTCCATCTCAAGAGTCTTACCTCTGCCTGCAATTTTACCTCTCGTAACTTGCAGAAGTCCACTCTATCAACTTTTTTGCAGTTCTTGCTCAGAATTTAGCAATTTCCTCACAGGTCTGAGAGAGGGTTACACAGCTGCATCTTGGCTCACAGACAGCTGAACTCCTGAGGAAGAGGGGAAGGAGTTTACAAACTCAAGTCATTACATATGAAATATATAACAGTATTAATATTATATCCTATACAGAAATCAAAGCTATTCATATTGACTTATTCCCTTCTACAATACTATTTAAAACTGTATTTTATAAATACTTGTATTCCACACAATTTGTGAAATGTCTAGATTACACGGGAAATCACAAAAATGAGGACTGGAAGAGACCTCAGAATGTCATCCCGTCCATCCTCCTTCCTCCAGATCAGATCAACTATTCCATCTGTGTATTGGGTTTGTGTGGCAAGATTTTGGTAGCAGTGGGGGCTACAGAGGTGGCTTCTGTGAGAAGCTGCTAGAAGCTTCCCCTATGTCCAACAGAGCCAACACCAGCTGTCTCCAAGACAGACCCGCCGCTGGCCAAGGCTGAGCCCATCAGTGACAGAGGTAGTGCCTCTGGGATAACATATTTAAGAAGGGGGAGGGGGGGGAAACCTGTGCAACTGCAGTCGAAGAGAGTAGTTAGAATATGTGAGAGGAACAACTCTGCAGACACCAGGGTCAGTGAAGAAGGAGGGGGAGGAGGTGCTCCAAGGGCCAGAGCAGAGATTCCCCTGCAGCCCCTGGTGAAGACCATGGTGAGGCAGGCTGTCCCCCTGCAGCCCATGGAGGTTAATGGTGGAGCAGATATGCACCTGCAGCCCATGGAGGACCCTGCGCCAGAGCAGGTGGATGCCCAAAGGAGGCTGTGACCCCACAGGAAGCCCGTGCTGGAGCAGGCTCCTGGCAGGACCTGTAGCCCCATGGAGAGAGGAACCCACACTGGAGCAAGTTTGCTGGCAGGACTTGTGACCCCGTGGGGGACCCATGCTGGAGCAGTTCGTGGGGAACCGCAGCCCACGGAAAGGACTCATGTTGGAGAAGTTCACGGAGAACTGTCTCCCGTGGGAGGGATCCGACACTGGAGCAAGGGAAGAGTGTGAGGAGTCCTCCTTCTGAGGAGGAAGGAGCGGCAGAGACAACGTGTGATGAACTGACCGCAACCCCCATTCCTCGTCCCCCTGCATCACTGGGCGGAAGGGGAGGAGGTACAGAAAATCCGGAGCAAGGTTGAGCCCAGGAAGAAGGGAGGGGTGGCGGGAAGGTGTTTTAAGATTTAGTTTTTATTTTCTCATTACCTTACTCTGATTTGATTGGTAATAAATTAAACTAATTTCCCCAAGTTGAATCTGTTTTGCCTGTGACAGTAATGGATGAATGATCTCTCCCTGCCCTTATCTTGACCAATGAGCCTTTTGTTACATTTTCTGTCCCCTGTCCAGCTGAGGAGGGGGAGCCATAGAGCGGCTTTGGTGGGCACCTGGCATCCAACCAGGGTCAACCCATCACAATCTGTCATGCATGACAGATGTTTGAGTTCTGTCACTCCATTGGTAGTTTCCAAAAACAAAGATGGAGACTTTTACACTATCTGAACTGTTAGAAGGTTCTTCTGATGTCTAACCTGAATTGCCCTTGAGATAGGTTAGACCTGTTACCCCTTTGTTATCCACAGCAAATATGAAGAACAACTTCTTCCATTCCACTTTGCAGTACTTTTGAAATTTTAATGCTGCTGTCACAAATGTTGTCTGTCCTCTCTAGATGAAAAAAAAAACAAAAAAACCAAAACAGTTCCTGTAACTCTTCTGGGTAGAGGTTGTGCTATTGATCCTTGACATTGCCATCCTCTGGACTCAAACTGTTTCACAGCTTTTTTTTTTGAGGAAAGTAGCCCCAAACTGGGGTTTATTTCAAAAATATAGAAATTAAAAATATTTGCCTAACTAATTTGACTTGTTTGTGCTGTAGCAGTATGGAAGTATACTTACTTATTTTACTTAATCTTCTATATTGAATTTTGTTACTGTAATGAAATGACTAAAAATAATCACTTCATCAGGTAAGAGATTGATTATGGCACTATGACCATGTTCTGCATGTTAGTCTTTGACCAGAGTCAAATGGCTTTGATCCTTTTTGATGTTTACTGTAAAACAAATGATTGTATACTGTAAGGTAAATGTGGTTCTACAGGCAATTTTACTCAGTGCAGATACACACTTGTTCACAAGCTCCAAACCTTTTAAATAGCCATACTCACAGATGCTAGGGGTAATGCTTCCTTTTACCAACTACTTCTGCTTCCAGAAACATACTGCCACATGCCACAGCTCTGTCTGCTTTACATGCCACAACACCAGCACATCCCTGACAACAATCCAGGTAGATCCACCAGGAAGATTCCAGTTACGATATCAAGATGTGCCTGCACACGATCACTTTATGAGAACTATTTCTTCCAGAGACTGGAGGAATTAACTCTCTCACCATGCAGGACTTCAGTGATTAGAACATCAGATTTCTGTATGTTGTGGGCAGCTACATTATGGATAGAGTTACTGAAAAGGCAATTACCTGTAGTCATTCTATTGACCCAGAATAGATGCTCTACTGTCTCCTTAATTTATCTGTATCTTCTCTTAACTCCCGATTTCCCTCATTCCATAAGGGTTCATTAATCTTAATTTCCACAAATTCATTTCCTAAAGTCCTATCCGATGGCTAATCAGAGCTCCTTATCTTTCCCAACAATTCCAGGTACAAGCTCCTGGTTGGCTTGCAGTTCTAAGCCATCTTTAGTCCAGGGGCCGTCAACAGCCAAAGCTGGTGGCAGAGAGGATGGAAAAAGAGATCAGGAAGAAGCATTTACATTTACACTGATCCCAAGCAAGAAACATTTATCTAAGCTTACTCACTACAACTGTTAGTCTCCCTGTGGACTGGTTGCTTACCAGGTATCATTTCCATTTTCTGCTTCCAGTTCCTGGGTATACGATATGTTTTACAAAGTGTTAATCAGCTACTGATAAATATACAATAGCTAGTGTTTCTTAGGAGTAAAGGAATTTTCCCTCTGTTAGAATAACTTGTTTGATTTATTTTAGAAAAAAAAATATGGAGTGTGGTTTATATATGATAAAGAAAAAAGTTTTCTTCACAGAGACAAGAAATGCCCAAGACTCATAACTTATTCTGGCCTCTAGTCTGCAAGAATTACGATAAATCTACTCTCACACTAACAAACTGATCAACTCTTTTACAAGCCCCAGGCTCCCAAGTCACTAGTTCCCTTATCACCCTTCATAGTTCCACAAGCACAATTCAAGTTCCCTCATCATTGGCCACACAGCTGCATAGCATTGAGATGTCTGCTTTTGATAGCTGATCTGCTTTATTCTATACATTTCATGCTTTTTAAAGGATAGAAAAGTTGTCTCCCTAAGTCTGTTGTGCTGGTTTTGGCTGGGATAGTGTTAATTTTTCTTCATAGTAGCTAGTATGGGGCTATGGTTTGGATTTGTGCTGAAAACAGTGTTGATAATACAAGGATATTTTCATTATTGCTGAGCAGTGCTTACACAAGAGTCAAGGCCTTTTCTGCTTCTCACCCCACCCCGCCAGCGAGGAGGCTGGGGGTGCACAAGAAGTCGGGAGGGGACACAGCTGGGACAGCTGACCCCAACTGACCAAAGGGATATTCCATACCGTATGACGTCATGCTCAGCATATAAAGCTGGGCGAAGAAGAAAGAAGGGAGGTGACATTCAGAGTGATGGCGTTTGTCTTCCCAGGTGACCGTTGCGCATGATGGAGCCCTGCTTTCCTGGGGATGGCTGAACACCTGCCTGCCGATGGGAAGTAGGGAATGAATTCCTTGTTTTACTTGGCTTGTGTGCACGGCTTTTGCTTTACCTATTAAACTGTCTCTATCTCAACCTATGAGTTTTCTCACTTTTACCCTTCTGATTCTCTCCCCCATCCCACCCAGGGGGAGTAAGCGAGCGGCTACATGGTGCTTAGTTGCCCACCGGGTTTAAACCACAATATCAGTAAAACATTCTATCTCATTGACAACTCTATGTAAAAACCTAAATGAGTGCCAGTCCTAGAAAAACTCCTAAAAAACATTTCTTAACTGTCTTATCTTCACAGCAACTACTTCATATATTTATTAAGCAGCCACCATGGGGCACAGTATTATAGTGCTTGATATAATTTTGTTAATATCTATATTACAATAATATTATTATTTTACTTAAACTTATACCAGTATTCTAAACTAAAACTAGTTTCTCACCTATTAAAAATACCATTTTTCTCTGTTTTTTCTTTTCAGTCAAACACACCCGTTCTGACAAGCTGCCATATCATATGATCATTAAAATGTATTCTGATTCCAACAAGGTTTATTGCTCTGCTGCCAAATATTATCCATATCAAGGGCAAAACAACCTTTTCCCATACATTTCCCACTGAAACTTGAATTTATTAGACTTCTGCCTTGCAAATCCAAATTTCATCTTTTTTCTTATTTATTTCTTACTCATTTCTAAGCATAAACTTTGTATAAAAGTGGCACACCATATTAAAAACCAACATGATCAATGAAATTTAAGAAGTGCTAAGCATGGCCAAACTTCTGGAGTAATATTAGTAAACAGAGACCTTCTAGCCCAATAAACAGCAGAAAGAACCAATACAAAGTATTTAACTAATCAGCAAGCCTCAGGGGTCTTCCCCAATGCTTCCTCCCCTTCCCTGCGTGGACTGTGAAATCACAACATGATTTCTTGTCTACTTCCCAGAGAGAATGGGAGATGAAGGCTGTAGGTCAGAACCAGAAGGACTGGGGGGGAGGCTCCACAAAAAGTTGATGTTCACAGGGACCCTTGAAGCACGAGGCTTAGGACAGTGTTCCAGCACCATCAGAGATAATTGAAGGAACACAGTGATCTCTGCTCATATTCCAGTTTCCTCCCCCTTTGCACTCTAGGCTTCCTCCTTTCTGACTCAGCCCTGAGTCACTACCTCTGCCCAGTTTACATGCTGCTTGCACACAATGACACGTGACCCCGCGTGAGGGTCATGACACTAAATGTAATTCCTTGATTTCTTTTTATAGTCAGCAACAAATAATGAATGATTAACAGCTCATCCTCACTGAATAACCTGTTCAGAGCAGCCCTGTTTTCCATGCCACCATTCACTGAGAGCAAGTCATTTTGTTAGTATGGAACAATGTTCAAGGAATCAACCCTTATCAGCTCATTTGAGCACTTAGTCAAACTGAGATACCCGCTACTGTAAGAAAAGGCCTATAGCCCTTGTATTCAGTGTCTGCACCTGGCACACTAGGAATGCTGTTTCAGTAGAAATTAGAGATCCTAAAGCCCACAGCCTAAGGATCCACAGGTTCCCCCTGTGGGCAAGGTATGCTTATTAAATACTACAGGGATTCCTTGATAGGAGCATCCTCTGGGGTTCCTTGTATAGTCAATACTATGAGGCAGAACTGAATTTAGAAAATGGATCTGTTTTAAACTACCTCTGGTGACTATCTGTGGGACTTGGTGGCATGCAAACAAGGCCTTTTACCTAATCACTAGACGAAATGATCTGGTAGTAATTCCATGTCATGGACCATTTGCAGAAGACATTATAGCATTTTCCATGGTGTCTGGGGACAGATATATTGCTAGGTTATCCCACATCCTAAAGAAGATATCTGATTTCTGCAGTGATCACACATGGCTGGCAATCAGTTCATGAAGAGGTCCATTGAGTTGGCAGTTATAAGCAGGTGGGACCAGAACAAGGCCAAGTCCTATAACCAAAACTGATTCCATGGTATGGTGTACATAAGGGAGGAGAACATATCTGCCTAGGTTATTTACAGAACATCTCGGCAACACACTAACAAAGATGCCTATTACTGTATGTGACTGGACCAGGAAGAATTTCTCACACACCAATTGGATAGTCCAAATCTAATGTGTATGTGAAATTACATGTTTACAAGAACAAAAATTATTTGAAATGTAGTACTTCATCTTGTCTCAAATATATCTGTGACAAATACTCTTTCAGAATACTGGTGTGGTGGGTCACTTCACAGGACAGAATTACCACCTACTTTCCTAATTCATTTCCACCTATATTCATATTTCAAGTAGATTGAACTATTTAAGAGTGGTAGGTCTCTCAGGGGAAATATATGTACATGCTTCTGTAAGGCCTAAAAATGAAGAGAAGTCTATTGTATCATGAGTGCATGTATGGTCTTTGCATATATTGGGGGTTAGACTGGGTGATCACACTTAATTTGTTACAGAGTTCATCTTGTTCCAGTGAAATCTGGCACCCGCACTGACGATTTCCTCTGGTTTGCAAGAGGGTGAAGACAGGCAGGCAGAATAATACTTACTCTAAGATTTCATAGTAAGGTGTTCCCCATAAACATTTTAATCCCAAGAATGGGTAGAAGTTGTTATCCTGTTTCTTTTTATGTGCCCCCACTATGGTACTGATCCATACATCCTTTGTGCTAGCATAATATTAATAGTAGTGGCTTATTCTGATAATGGTAAACTGAGTAAACTGATCTCCTCCCAATGGATCACATGGATACAGATAAGGACTTGATTGTCATGCCATATCACATGACTCTTACATTAGTGTTAAAGCACAATAGGAAGTAGAGGAAAGCAATAAAAACATTGTTCACCTACGAAAATCCCATTTCTTCTTCACATATATTTATGTGAATATATGGAAGAGAGGGGTGAAAACAGAAAAAAGAAATACGAATATATATCCTGTATACCAGCAAAATATGAGTAGAGAGAATGGCAAATGTTACCAAAACCCTCTGTTGTGCATCAACTTTGATCTAGATGATAACAAAAACAGCCAAACCTTTGTCTCTCTCTTGATCTGGGTATATAATACTAGTCTAACGGTGTTTAAGAGTAGGTTCTCAGTTTCTGATTGCTAGGTTCACCTTATAGTTTTTGCAGTGAACCATTTACTAACTTGAAGACAGATCCTGAAAGCTAGACTGTACAGATGGATTTCTGCACATTCAGAGAGCCCTTTTACTTCATTAGCAGTCACCCAGGACACAACTGTCAACTATACATAATGAATATGCTAACATTTCTCTACCCAGAATAAAGCAGGGATATATGGGAAACTCCGTCTGCAACTATACTGAAATTTCATGTTAATGTGAGAACAAAATAGGCTTTTATGATCCAGTTATGCAGTTACAACCAAAACAGTAGTAAAAACAGAACTCACAGTGCTGGCTATGCGTGCTTGGTTGCATTGCTCCTAAAACTTGGGAGATCATAACAATAGCAACTGACCTGACTGCAGGGCAAGCAAAAGTAATTACTTAAACCTTGAAGCCACTGAATTCAGAAACTTGTAAAATGGGGCTTTCAGGCCTTAAGGATTAGCTTTCCTTAACTAGTAAAGATTGCACAGCCTTTAAAAACACTTCCTCAGGGTGGAGTACGATTATCATCTACCTTGCAGGAAGAATTTCCTGTAAGAAATTTAGTAGGTAGATGTCTCAGAACAGTTATCTGAGCATTGAAAGGAGATTTGGCTAGCAGGTTATTCCACCTAGAAGAACGCTATGAGAATGTAAATTCATATGAATCTTGGAAAAATTGTTGGGATTGGCATCTGGGGAAGTATCTGTTTGAGTGCCTTTAAAGTAGCAGTGGTACAAGGGTTAAAGTCAGCAAGAGTAATTCTGGGACCTGTGATTCAAGCAGAAATTCAATGGGAGGAGCTGCAAATTCAGTTTCAACAAATAGGCAAGGTAATGAAGGTAAGAAAGAATGCAAGGAAATCTCAGTCCTGTGGATCTGACAAAACGTCTGCACATACTGTAATTTTTGGAAATATGGTCATAAAGGACCCACAGCCTCCATTTAAAAATAAAGATCAAAAGGAACAGAAAAGGGAAAACAGTCCTCAGTGCAGGTTTAACTCTGTGTAAACAGAGGTGGTAACAGTAACCGCAAAAGACCCTTGGAGAACATGATAAACACTTCCTTTAGGGAACACCAATGGGACTGCAGGAAAGCAACATGGTAAAATTTGAGAAAAAGAGGCAAAGGTATGAGAAAATAGGATAGAATCCATAAATTCCTTGCAGGCTTGTTTTGTCAAGCTAACAAAAAAAGATGATGAGGAGGAATGAAAACTACAGAACAGGTCCCTCTCAGTGAAGCCCTCAGGCATCATCTCTTCCTCTCAATAAGAAAGACTAAGGACACTCTGCTGTCTACCTGTCCTTGGTCTAGTGGTAAAATTACAATATAACCAATGCAAATGGCCAACAACAATATTAGTACTGGGTGGTCAGGGTAAGAACATTAACTACCACTAGTGCCATGATGTTAATTGATACCATAGTGTCAATAAACAATCTTCAATGAATATTTGTTCCAGCTGGAACTCAAGAAAGTGGAAAAATTATGAGACTTGTATTATATGCATGAAAAAACGTTCAAGAACATGTATTAAGATCTCTGCCTGCAGTTAAATAGCTGCCAAGTTCAGGAGTTCCTTCTGAGTATAGGAATGGGAGGATCCCTCTTATAAACAGCAGGGAATTACTGGCACAGCCTTGCTGAAACAAAATGAATTAGCTGCAGATTTTGCTACGGATGTTTGTGGAATTGGGGCTGACCAGTGGGAGGTGAGGGTGGAGTGATTCCTGCAAGTCATTGATGCTTTGTTATTAAGAATCCGGAGGAAGTAAAAACAGTGGATATTTGGGTAACAGAATTTCCTCAAGTTTTGTGTGTGTCTAAGTTAAAAATGTGGAAAAATAGAAGTTGTGTATTAACTGAAGGTCCAGATGGTCCTTCCCAAAAAACAATATCAAGACCCACAAGAAGCAGAGGAAGGACTCCAATCCACCATCAACAAGTTTACTGGAAAGCGAGGTCCTAGTACAGAGACCTATAATTTTAACATCCCATTTTGTCCAGGGTTAAAAGCAAAGAAAAAAGCCTAAAAGTGGATTTTTAACACTTAAATAAGGTAGCAACCTCTCAGGTTGTTTGTGGTGGAAAGATGCCTGAAATTCTTGTAGTACTAAGCGGAATATCTCACTGATCTTTTGTTATTGGTTTAGCCAATGCTTTCCTTGCAATTCCACTAGCAGAGCAAAGCTGGCACAAACAAGCATTTACTTATGAGGGAAAGCAACATTGTTTTATCCATGTACCTCAAGACTTTCAGATCAAATGTATCAAATGTGGATGAAATTACCATCAAAATGTGTTACGTCATATCATACATGGATGATGTGTTGGTATACGGAAAAACTGAATTGAAAGTCCAGGAATATACCCAAGAAGTAATCAGCATTACTCAAAACACAGGCTTTAAAGCTAATCATGACAAAACTCAGTTGGTACAATCTGAAGTGAAATATTCAGAAATAGTTTTAGGTCAGGAAGGGAGGGTGATGCTGGGGTCACCAAAGGGCAGAACTGACATGACAGTCCATGCCCCCACAGTAATAATTGTACTAGATTCACTTTTGGAATTGCTTACATTCTTCTGAGAATATCCTTACATTTGCAGAAATCAGTAAACCACTAATCAAATTAGTAAAGAAATCTCATAAACAAGAATGGAAAGAACAGAACGAAGCAAAACTGCACTAGTTCATACCCTGGTCATCAGACGCCCAGATTCTTATAAGCTGTTTCATGTTCAGCTGGCCACTACCGACCTAGACCTTGGGACTGTGCTATTTCAAGAACACAGAAATAAGATGCGAGTTACAGCCTTTGCTTTGAGAGTCTTAAGATCAGTGGGAAAGAACTCTATCCCATATTAAAAAACAGGTTTAGCGTTGGCATAGGCAATGAGCTTTGGGAATACATCACTAGAGGCTGTTTTGCAGTAGTACAGATCACATGTACTCCACTAAAGTACAAAATCAGTGGAAAAGTACAAACTAGATATGTATCAAACTTAGTTTAGATGGATGGACATTGGCTTTTATAAACTAAGAGCTTTCTGTACAAGATGACAAGATTTTATCAGCAGCTCTATATGGCTTTTAACCACTGGAACAGAACATAAGTGCCCTTTACCTGTTTATGTGTCTCTCACCAGATAAAAGCTCCGTTGCTGACTTCGTGCCACAGGATTCAGTGTGGTTCACAGGTGGGTCCAGTTTTTATCAAAAGGATGGAAATTCCACAATTAGATATGCTGCAACCCCTGTGAAAAATAAAACAGCTGCCTGCCTTTACTCTGCACAAGCAGCAGAGCTACAAACTCTGCTAACAATGTTAAAAGAGGAACCTGACGGAAATGATCTGGCTTTGTACATAGTTTCAGACCGGATATATCAAGCTTTAACTATTTGGCTACCAACGTGGAAAAAAGATGACCTACAAACACAGAATGGAAATTTGGTAGCCTATCAATCACGGAAAGGAAACCCTGAACATAGTTTAAACAAAGCAGAGAGGAAAAAAATATGCAGGTCATGTAAAAGCACACCAAAACGAAAAATACAGAAGCAGCAGTATTGGAATAGTCAAGCAGATGCACTTGCCAAGGTTGTGGTGGTCCCAGTAGCCTTAACATTTGAAGAAACACCCATTTTGAAAACAAAATGAAGAAAACCATACAAAGCAAGGTACCAAAGACCTATCCACTTTACAACATGGAAATGAGGAAACTGAAGGGTGATTACTACAGAGGATAGTACACAGGTGAAGCATAGAGAGCATTGTGGCCAGATAAACAAACACTTGTAGATGGAGAACACTATATACACTTCAAGTAGATTTGTTTCAATCGGTGCATGAACAAGATCATGTAGGGGTTGTTTGAATGCAAAAGGGAGTATTAGAAGATAGCTACTGGGCTGAACATTAAGACAGATGGGTACACAATTGCTTAACTTGTGCTGTGGTGAATACCCCCACTAAGAGAAAAACAACATTAAAACATTAGAGAATTCATGAACCACAGACTAGGATACAAACACACTACACTAGACCACATGTAGTCCCACCTTAATCCCACCTACCATGCAAACTGGGATTAAGTATTGTTTGCTAATACCAGATCCACTGACAAAATGGGTTGAGGTAGTTCCAGTGAAGAAAGCTACAGCCAAGTCTAGCACAGTGCAAGCATTTAATGTTGTATTTTCCAGATGGGATTTAAACCAACAAATTGATTTGGAGTAAGAAACATATTTTCCAGGGGAAATCATCAAGGAATTATGTGGAGGCCTGGGAAGAAAAGAAAGGTTCCACATTGCTGGGAACTCACAGTTCAAGGTAAATTGAATGACCTGATGGGACTATAAAAATAGCACTAGGCAAAATGGTGAAAAACCACAGAAAAATTTGGGGTACCGCATCATCTTGTCATTTTAATGACCTGTGAGCCACAACAGCTTCTCACAAGTTCACGTGTTTTAGAACTATGCCTGGGAGAAAAAAAGACTGCCTAATGAAGAATGGATACAGACCCTATCTAAACACTGGAAAGAGATTAATGTTGTTATAGCAACTCAACTGGGAAGGAATGCTCAATGCATGGATAAACAAACAAGAACAAACCACTACTCTGCAGAACGGCAAGGAAGATGGAAAGTAATGTTCCATATTTTCCACGGAAGTTTACAGTCTAAACTGTAAATGGGATGGACTAACTCCAATTATAAATAAAGCAGGACCTTATGCATATCAAGTAAAAGTCCAAAGTGGAGAAATGCCCAAGTAGTTCCAGTTTCAATTTTAATTATGGGAAGGTAAATAATTTAACAAAAAGCAAGAATGTTATGTTACAGATGTTGCTATTAAAATTTAACAGTAAGTAAGGGGTATGGGAAGTCTTACCAGAATCATCACCAGTAGAAAGGCTATTAAAAGAAGCAGCATAAATTAATTGTTAGGCTTTGTCTGAGTGAAGTTTGCATGTTTTTATTTTTATTAATAATTGTATATTAATAATTATGTTAGGTTCAAAATTGTGAATATTTGTTTGTGTTACAAAGGAGTAGCAAGCACCCTGCTTTTTGTTGGTAATAGACCCTACCTCTAGTGGCAATGGAAAGCTCTTCTGTACCAAAGAGCACGAAAACACTGGATACATGTCTCTACTAATTTAAAATTATGGGAGACAAGTCTGAAGGCTAAACAATAGCATCTACGTTCCATGATGCCAAAAACAATCTTACGATTTTAATGAATATCTCTGATTTTAAGGGAATGTATCACAGGGGCTTGAAGCAGCATACAAATTTAACTTGGATATTTTATTTCTACTTACTTGGCTAAAAATCAAAGTAACCTACAAGAATTCTGATGGAACCTGAACAACCACACCAACTGAAATATGAGTGGAAAACACCAGAGATGGTTTAACCAAGTCTGAAAGCCAAAAGTGAAGTAGAAACTGAAACAAAAAAAACCAAAAGGTCAAACATGTTTAGTTCATAAGTTTTGTCGTTGCTGTTATTTAACTTTTTAAACCAAAATATTCCAGTTGAGAGACTATTCACAATTTTGGGAATACAAGATACTGCTCAGTGGCAGCAAATTCATAGAGTGCATATTACTGTGAACAAAGAATTTACTTTGACTTTTCCAAGGCAGAACAGAGATACTCCTTTCATTAAAGGGACATTTGTAGCATTGACCCAGAAATGCATTCCATATGATTGAATACAACACACCAAGAGGGTTTAGTGGTACCATTTTAGAGGGAGCAGAAGGTGCAACTGGAAGTTTGGACACCATTGATGTAGAAACTTTGACTAATAAGTTATCAAAATTGGGGCACGTTATATGCAACATTCAAAACCCATGAAGTAAATACATATAAAAATACATCTTTGAATGTTATTCACCTAAGATTTAACAATGTCATATGGGAATCAAAATGTGGATAGAAGTAGGAAAAATATTAGTTTTACAGAAAGAACAGCACTGGAACCGGAAAGTGGTATTAACATTGTTAAACTACTAATAGCTTAGTAGATTCTGTGAGCAATAATCACCAACACACAAGTTATGGGACAGTCAGCGTGTAGGATGGCCTAAGTTTCAAGCATTGAAATGGGATAGTACTGGGATTTTAGTAGAAATGAAAGCCAAGATACTATAGAGGAGGCATAGAGATGATTGTAAAACAGCACATACACAGCCTGCATTGCTATTGCCTGAGGAGATCTATCAGTCACTGCACAGAAGCTAAGTAAAGGAAAGGCACTGTAGTAAATGGGGTTACAGCCGCTGGGGTCTGTTCTACTGGAATGCAGTCTGAAGAAGCCCCCACAATGGAAACAGAATATTGCTCCTACAATAGCAGTAACTACTTGTATGTGGAGTCAATTAGCGGTTAATGATTCTAGGATCTATGACACCAGATATGGATACATGTTATTGTTTCTCTGCATCTGTTTCAGTAGGAATTGCCAGAAAACTGTGCTATGTGTAGAGAAATAAGTGTGAAACATTTCTCATCTATCTAATTTAGGGTAAACATTTGCAATATTCACCCATATCACCAGAATTATAACACCCGGAACACCACCAACCTGGGGCTAATTTGGAATCTTTATAACAAAAATGTTAAGGAATCACAGCAAATAGAGCAAATAGCTAAAAAAATTTCATGAATAGGCACCAAGCAGTGAAAGGACATATTACTTTAGAGAATCAAAAGCCACTAAGATTTGGAACAGATGCAGAAACCGTGATTCAACCATGACATTTTTAGAGGACAGTCAAGTACTGGTACAAGAATAATGTGTTATTTTAACCATTAATCATTACCTATGTATTAACTAGTTGTCTTTTTGTTACAGGTTGCAGTATGCCTTGTAGTGTGTGATAGAAGACCCTGCAGCTATCTGGGTCTATACAACTGCAAAAGACCTAGATGGATTTTGCAGGAAAACCATGAGACAAGACTGGAGCTGGGTGACATTCCACCTTCTTGCTCTGAGGCAGTACCTAGCCTTGAGCCAGCAGAGCTTGACACTGTGGGTTCAGAATCAAGGCATAAGGAACTGAGTTTCCATCCCATCATTGACAGGAAGCATACCAAGGTGGAAGACTTCTACAAGTAGAAGTATACTAAGCATGGTATAATCAATATTTGCTTGCCTTGAACCCAGACATAAGCACGCTAAAACAGCAAACCCAGCAATTACATACAAGGAATTTGTAACACAGCTAATTATACGAATAATATGGAACCACAAAGGGACAGAGATTTGGGATATAGATTCACAAAAGGGATACAGAAAAACACCTGCAAGTAATTAAATCTGGAAAATAAGAGCTAAAGATGCAGAATAAGCAAGAAAGAAGCCTGGCAAAATCAGAACAAGTTCTAGTTCTAAAAACAAGTTAAACTATGTTGGTAGCAGATGAAATCCTCAGCTTGTTTTGATTGGGAAGGGGTGAGGAACATTAAAACATCAAGGATGCGCAAGGAAGAATGGGGAGAAAAGTCATCCACTTCAGTTCTGTCCTTACTGAAGAGCTCTCAAGTCTGACCACCTCAACATCAGTGATTCAGACCCTCAAGAACCACAGCAATCAACACAGCATACACATATTCAGTTGCAAAAAGGGACATACTGTTCCTGGATGTATAGGAAGATTATATATCAAGGTTTGAATTGCAACCTGTGAAGAAAAAGGATCTTAACTTATATTTTTATAATCTATTACCTGATCAAATGAGGCCACCAAGTGGCAATGTAAATATTTAAAGTCACAAAGAAAAAGTGTAATACCTTTTAATAACATAACAACTTTAGACTATGCAAAAAGCATAATCAAGATAAATGAACACAGATTAAACTTTATGTGCCCTGACATAAAGCAGTAATCTCATTTATGGTTCACTAGCATAGCTTTCAAAAGCTTCCAGTGTTTAAGCCACAATGCCTTCAAATATTGCTTTCCTACTCATTTCAGGCAAGCAACCTTAAACTGACTTGCAACTAGTTTTAAAACTCGTAGATTGAAATTTACATCCTTCCTGTCCTAAATCACAAACATGCTTCATATTTCAGTGTCTACTTTTTCTTGGCCAATTCTGCTATGATGATGTAATTTTGTAGAATTCAGGTCTTGTTCTTATTCTCCTTCTGTTCATGACTGTCACCCAAGTATGCTCCAAAAAGGCATATGGTACTCTGCTTTCCTCAATTCCTTTCACTCCTTCCACAGAATGAAGTATCAGCAGGATGCCAAAAAAGAAGGTGGGTGGAATTCCATCTTCTAGAACATCCTCTAAAACCTTTCTTTTAAAAGATCCTGTACAGATTTCTTGTAAGATGTAAGGATAAGCAATAATGCCAAAGTGCAAGATCTACAAATAACGTGACAAATTTATTGATTCTGAGAATTCACGTAGGAAAGAGTGATTTGCAAAAGCGCAACTAGAACTCTAAATGGTACCTAGCAGATTTCAGTACAAAGATATTGGTAAATCAAATATACACAGATATGCAGAGGATGCTGCCAAAAAAAAAACAAACCCAAAACTAAAAAAAAAAGAAAACCGAAAAAAGCACAACAAAACAAAAAATCCAAAAACCCTTCAAAACAAAACTTTTAAAACAGCAAGCACGTACGCCTCCTACATATACAAAAAGCTAAGCAGCTGGCTGAAATCCATGAGATGTGCTCCAAACTATCAGTATACTCAAAACTACCTGAAAGTGCAACGGTAAAATATATCACACATCTCGTACCAAATGCGCCATAACTAGTTCGTGTTTTGCTCCTAACAGAGGAAGTCTTATGTGATACCTTGACATTGAGTTCATTTTCTCCTACTGCAAATCACAATGCAGTGTCAACTTGTGGGTTAACCCCAGCCAGCAGCTAAGCCCCACACAGCCACTCACTCATTTCTGCCCAGTGGGATGGGAGAGAGAATTAGAAGGGCAAAAATGAGAAAAATTGTGGGTTGAGTTAAAGACAGTTTAATAAGTGAAGCAAAGCAGGGCATGCAAGCAAAGCAAAATAAGGAATACATTCACTACTTTGCATCAACAGGCAGATGTTTAGCCATTTCCAGGAAAGCAGAGCTTCATCATTCGTACCAGTCACTTGGGAAGACGAACACTGTAACCTCAAATGTCCCTGCTTCCTCCTTCTCTCCCTGAGCCGTTACCACTGAGCATGACGTCATACAGCGTGGGACATCCCTTTGGTCAGTTTGGGTCAGCTGTCATGCCTGTGTTCCCTCCCAGCTTCTTGTACATCCCCAGCTTACTTGCTGGCAGGGCAGTGTGAGAAACAGAAAGCCTTGACACTGTATAAACACTGTTCAGCAATAGTTAAAATTTTGGTCTGTTACCAGTACAGTTTTGGTAAGAAATCCAAAACACAGCACCATACTGGCTGCTATGAAGAAAATTAACTCCATCCCTGCCAGACTCAGCATACAATTTGTACAGTAAGTTTGTTCAATCAGAACTAAACCTTGTAAATACTTAAATTGTTCAGAAGGGAAGTTTTAAAGTTGCAAACTGTGCTGAGACAAACTCACTGAGAATGGAGTAAAAAGTCTGACTTTTAGATTTTATTTTCCAATGTGTTTATGCCTTCAGAAAATAATTCAAGTGAATGAATTCTGCCAAATTTGAAAGGAGACCACATGTCACAGCTTTTTTAATGAAGAATATCCTTAGTGGGGTTTTTGCCACTTCAGTTATGCAAACAGTCTGTTTAAAAGGCATCTTCTTACTGACTGAAAGCCTGTAAATCTGGAGAAACACTTCTGAGTTTTTTTTTCTTTGAGATGTAGTGATTTTCATAAGGCATTGCTATCTGTAAATCAAAACTGATTTTAACCAATTAATACTTCTCATTGCCGCTATACCAGACATAGCTGCTGTATTTATTCATACAGTAACAATTCAAATTCCTACTTCAGGAATATTGTCTCTGAATATTGTAAGTAATGCATTCCAACTTCACGTGGTTGAAATCAAACAGGACTTAGTGCCCAGTAGGTTTGGGTTTTTTGGTTTGCTTTTTTTTTTTTTTGTATACTTTTTTTAGAATCACTCATTACTCATGTCCATGATTTACAGTGACTGACTTCTAAATGAAGCCATATCCGCTGACACACAGAGCTACTGGTATCTTATTAAAGTTCTAAAGCTAACAACATTGTTAAAGGGAACCAGTCGAAGTCTGTGCATCAACTCACACAGATGTGGTGTTGTCATTAATACGGTGCATCCATATTATGCATTCTGTAATCAGAAACTTTAGAGCTGAAAGTACTTTTTCTTATGAAATTAATTATAGGAATAATTCTATGATACAACTGTCAGATGTGAATCAAAACAGTTTAGGCTGGAAATGACTGACAGAAGTGATTTTTCTACCTGCTTAAAGCAGGGCCAACTTTGAAGTTAGATCAGGGCATTCTGATTCTTCATCCAGTTAAGTTTTTTGTACCTCTGGGACAAACATTCTACAGCTGCTCTGAGCAATCTGTTCCACTGTTTGAACATCTCTGCTGTCGAGAACTTTTCCTAATACCTATCCCTTGTTGCAGCTTATGACAATTGCCCCTTGTCCATTTGCTATGCACTCCTCAGAAGAGCCTGACTGTTCCCTCTATCCTCTCATTAGGTAGTTGAAGACAATAAGGTATTCCCTTAGCCCATCTTCTTACAGAGAGGCATTAACAATGCAAGAGTTACCACAGTAAATTTCCTGATAAATTTATTGAGCTTTCTTAAATCTAAGGCAGCTGATGATTTTTTTTTTTTTTTTTAATTCTTTTGAAGTCTTCTGGAACCTTTTTACAGTTCCTGCGTTGATAAGACAGTAGTAGAAGACAAATTATATTTGAAAGGAAGCAATGATCTTTGAGAAAAGTCACTTACTTGAGGACTAAAACCTATCAATATTGAACGTAAAGCTTAGTCCAACAGATAAGCCCAATTTTTTCTTAATCATCTTTCAAGTATACAAATAAAAAGTTGCAGTTTCTGGAAACAAGGCAGAGGAGGATAACAGAGAAGATACTTTTGCTTTTAGGTATATGTACAAAAGTTCTCCTGTTGCTTGTTTGTTTTGTTTATTTTTGTTTGTTTGTTTTTTGTAAAGTATCGTAATTATCCAGTATGTTTATCATAAGTTCAAGAACAACAAACCTTACAGCTAAAATCGCTCATCTGCAGAGATTAAATCTACTTCAGCCTCAGCTTGAACTTAATTGAAAGATTACTCAAGCTGCACGAATCCCTTCATAGAAGCTACAGAGACAATGGGCCTCAACAAAGACTCTAAGAAGCAGTAAGAAACCTGAAGGCAGGCTCTTTATTTCTGACAGTCAACAAGTAACGCATGCAACGTTTTCCTTTGATTGACTGTCTGAAATAATGAGTAAAGAACAATAGCTTCTTTCAAGCTTGTTCTAGTAGAGCCATTTCATCCAAAAAAATTTGTTACTCTTGTTTTCAGAGTAGAAAGAGAAAGTATACCCTCCTTACCCCAAGTAAAGGGGTTTACTCGTGCCCCCGCTTCTTTTATGCTGTTTCTGGAGAGGGGAAGAAGAGAGGCAGGAAACAGAATGAAGAACTACCTCATAGTGAATTTGAATTATAATGTGTTTGGGAAAACATCCACCTAAGAAAGATGAAGCTTTACCTTAGGGAAGGCAGAACAGTTTACTTACCATTTGATATAAAGTTCAATGAAGATAAAGATTAGTTCAAACTTATTCAGCTACATGCCGAGTGGGCTGAGAATACAGCATATCAAGTAATAGATGGTGATCTTGGAAGTTTTGGTAAGTGGTAACAACACCTGAAAGAATTTATAAAAGGTCTTCTGATAAAAAAAGAGAGACATTCGTATGTTACTACATATGAAAACATGGTCATCTACATGGAAATCTACTTTTTAAAGTTCCTACGTCAACACAATTCCTCTTCTGGTAATGTAATTGGCAGTCAATAACTGGACACAGTTCCCTGTTTGACAGCATCTCTAAGAAATAGCTTCATATCTACACATGATATTTGCTGAGGAAACCATAGTCCAGTGTGGATTTGCATGTCAATAAGCAGAAGTTTTTATATTTAATGAACAGGAATGGATAGCTTAGATTTTAACAGACACATTTAGGAACATCATATGCATAACTCGATAGAATAGAGTTGTGCCACAATTTATGTCATCATTCATCCTTGTTGCACACAAATAAAGTTACTTTCTTAAGCAGAAAGGGAACTTCCTCCCAGAAAGGAAGGAAAACAAATTAATCCATACAGCTTCACATCTCCCCAACCATCCAGCCAAATACACTCCTTCACATCCCACAAAACACAATTAATTTACTGCTAGGTTTTCATCAGAAGTGTTGAATCATCCCACCTTCTAGCGACTCAAACTTCATTTCATTGTCTCTCGTACAGCCTGTCACCAAGGCAAAGCCCTACATCCAGAGCTCTTCTAAGCATGCTCAGAAGTCACACCTTCACGTAGAGCAAGGACAAATGCCTGCACTTTGGTTGCAGAGTGGATTACCATTTCATTCACACATTCCCACGAGCATGGCCTCGAAAGGTTACGTACGCACATACAGCAGTGTCTAATGGTTCAGAGTAGTTTTAACTCTAAGCCTAACACCACCACAGCCTACAACCAGAGAAGTTCCCACATCCTAGACAGCAGCTCGCTAAGAAGAGAGAGAATTGATAACAATTAAAAGCAGCCCACAATTTCACAGACGCTTAGAGGGCTACAGGACTCACTCGGGGATCCTGAACCCCACAGGCAGATAGCAAGTGAGGGGACACGAAAGCGAATGAGGGGGAAGGAACGTTTGGCAGAACGGGAGCGCAGGAAGTCTCTCACAGACGCCCTCCTCCGCTCCTGGCGGAGCGCTCCGCCTTCCTCAGCGGGGCAGGCGGACAGGCGACCCGGCGGCCCCGCCGCCCTCCCGCCGCCGCCTCAGGTGCCGGCGCTCACCCGCCTCCCCACCGCTTCCACCGGCGGCGCGCGCCCCTTCGAAGCGCCGGCCGCCGGCAGCGCCGCGCGGCGCCGCGCCCCTCCCGCGCGCTGATTGGCTGGCGGCGCCGGCGCTCTGCGGCGCTGTGATTCCGAGGCGCCGTGGCCGCCCGCCTGCCGGCAGCGGGGGGGCCCGAGCCGCCCCCGCCGCGGGGACCCCGCCGCCTCCTCGCCCGACCCGGCGCCTGCCTCGGGGCGCTCCTCCCGCGGGGACCGGGCGGCGGGAGGAGGAGCGGGGAAAACACGGGGGCCTCCTCCTCCGCGTGCGGCGGGCGCAGCATCCCCGAGACCGGGAGGCCGGGAACAAAGGCTCCGCGCCAGCCCCGGCGGCTCCACCTGCCCCCAGCGGAGATGGCGTCCCTCGGCTTAGGGGGGCTCAACGTCTCCGCCCGCAGGAAGAGCGTCCCGTCTCGCAACGCCGCGGTGGAACGGCGGAACTTGATCACGGTCTGCAGGTGAGCCCCCGGGCCCTGCCCCGCCTGAGGGGACCGTTCCGCTCGCCCTCCCGCCGCTCTGGCCGCCGGCAGCCCCGCCTGAGGGGACCGTTCCGCCCCCCCGCCCCGCGCAGGTGACCGGCGGCCCCTGTTCGCGGCGGCCGCTCGGGGGCGGGAGCGCGGGCGGCAGCCCCGCCGCAGCCGGCGGCCGCCCTGTCAGGGGGAGGCCGGGGAGCGCCGACCTCCGGGGGCACGTAGGGCAGCCTCCATCCTGACTCAGCTCCTTCGGGAGCCTTTGCGTGAGGGGCTTTCAGGCGGCGGCCGGGGGGCAGGGAGGCAGCGGGCAGCGCCCGCGGCGCGTCGGGGCGTGAAGCGGTCTTTTGGCGGCGGGGAGAGGTTTGGTTTCGGCACCTGGGCTGTGCTCCTGGGCGAAAGGCGTGTGCCGGGCGAGGCAGGGCGGGCTGAACTCTCGGCAGCGTTCAACGGGGCTTTTCATCTTCGTGAAAACAGAATTGGGGTAGTGTCCATTTCTCTTAAATTAACGCGGTACGGCCGCTTTTAAAATTTAGGCTTAATATAGATGGACGTGCAGTGAAACCTAAAATTGTTCTTCCAGGCTGCTGTGGAAGTGGCTCACCGTGCGTTCTGGTAAGGCGCTGGTGCCGCAAGAGCAGTCCCGAGGAGGCTGCGTGCAGGGGATATTTTTATCTCCAAAATCTAGATCAGGAGACCTGCAGTATAGGCTAGATCTAGTGTATTCAAATTTTTTTTTAGTATCTTAGTGCTGAGCTTATACAAGTTTAATAATGCCTCCTATGGCTCTCCGTGTAAGCGTTTCCACTGCTGTCGTTGCTGAATTCATGCAGCATTTCCAAGTGTGCAGTACTGACCCATTACATCATGGCAAACTTTTCAGTACAGGAGTAGGCTGGTAGCAATGACTCCGTTAGTTTGTCTGTTTCAATTGCTGAATTTTTCACTTACCAAACTAATTTGAATATTACCTGGAGAAGGTCTTCAACAGGCTCATATGAGCTATGATATAATTTTAATTCTCACAAATGTTAATAATATACCAGGACAACAAGGATAATTTTGTACCCTCACCGCTTAATGCTGCAGCAGTATTTTTAAAAACAGTTTAGGATCCCCTATTCTTCCTTTTTTCTGCTTTTATTGTACATCGTTAATGAGTTTTACAAAGTATAACTGTATCATCTGGCTACTGAAAGGAATTTGTTTCAATATTCCTTCAAGTCCTAGTATCTGGGTTTCAGAGTAGCATCGATACTATTCTGTCTTTTCCCAGGCTTTTATTCTTACCTCTACTATTTCCTGTGAAAAAGATATACAACAAAAACATAGAAAAAGAAGATTTTTATCAAACTTGCTGAAGCAGATCAAATAGAAGAAACAGAAATTCTCAGTTTCACTGTTGCTACAGAGATACAGATATTGCCAATCTGTAGGCTTGGGAAAACACCAGTTTTATCAAGTAATAAAATAATTGTACAGGATATAAACAGTTCTTTTTAAAGGAGTATATTGTATTCTACAGAGCTTACTATTCTTTTCTGCCTCCTCATTTGAAAGGAACTCTTCTGTACTCCGTGGTGTTACGTTTTATTTTTCAGTTTATTTCATGTCCTTGTCCTGCAGTTGAAATGATGTTGTACCATATTTAAAGACGCTTAGAAATCAGAGGGAATTCAAACATGTGAAACAAAGAACCACTACAGAAACTACTTGAAATTGGCGTATTTTAATTATTTTCAGTAAAACAGTTTAATTTTGCTGTATCTTCACAAAACCTGAAGTTGCTAGTTTGTGAATACACCTTAAAACTTGGAAAGGATGGTGAGGAAAAAGGATTTGTGTTATTATTATGTGTATGAGTTTATTTATATTTTTATTCTTCTGCCAGTGTAAGAGTAAATGTTTAAAATATTTCTGTGCTTTACCACAGTTATTACACATTTTCTAATATTGAAAAGTGTTATTTGTTAGGAATAGCCAAATTAGTATCAAAACTGGTAAGATAATAGTCCTTTCCAGTCAAAATCCTATGAGAATGTGAAATACTTCTAGTAAAAATAGCTCCAGTGAATTGATTCAACTAAATTTGGTTGATATGGCTTGCTACCCAGTGAAGGTGAGAGATCACAAGGAAGATATTCTTCTGAATTACCATCTGTTACCAGTCCCTGATAATTTAATGAACTACTTTTGTCAAAGCCTCAATTTAGCATATTTCTATGTAATAGTTAAACCAGGGTTTTGGTGTTTAGTCTTTTCTTACAGTGATGATATCTAACTCCTCAGGCAGATGTGGATAGTTTCTCACATTTACAGCTTTGGAAGGAACAGTACGTTTCCACTAAAATGTTGAGTGGCAAGGTAGCCATGGGAAGTAACATAGTTACTTAAGTTCCATAAACAAATTGCATGTGAAAATAGATGGTTATATTTGTGCAACTGCACAACAGTGATTTAAATTGCAATAATTTTTAGCATTTTTTTGTTTGAATAAGTAATACAAGTTCTAAGCTCTGTCTCTCTCCCTACCTTTTTGCCCTCAAGTTTGATGGCTTCCATTTTCCAATAAGTGGTGCTGGGATTTTGGGGTTGTTCTTTGTTTGGTTTGGTTTTGTTTTAATCTAGTCTTCCTTAAGATTCATAGATCGAAGATCTGTATAGATACAGAACCACCAAAAAAATAGAGGCAGGCTTTGGAAGTGAGGGTCATAGCTTAAACACAGAATGTTAACGCAGAATTGAACAACTGTCAGGAAATGTATTTTTAAAATAGAGATTTTGCTAGTATGCATAAGAGCTGTTGCAGTGACCCTTAGCTGAACTGTCTGGTTTCATATCCAAGCCATGTACTCCAGCATAAGGGATATTAGTTTATAATCTTGAGGATTATTCTATATTAATAGTTTACGTTCTTTAAAGTGGCATTTTAATGATACTTCCCAAATTGCAAGCTAAATAAATTTGACAGAATCCTTCCATTCATTTGAAAACTGAGAGAAGCAGAATCTGACAATGAAAAGTGAGAAATTCATATAGCAGTCAAATTTTCTGCCTGTTTGCTTTTTGATTAGAGGCTTGTTGCTGTTTTGGAAATAAGCCTATAGACCTGGGACATATCCACAAAAGGATTGGGTTTGGTTTGGAGTTACTAAAGAAATTTGGGAGACCTTCTTGTGCATCTTGCAAAACAGTGGAGGAACCTGCCCCCAAAAGATTGCTATAAAGCTTTCTTCTTCAAGAATGTTTTCCTGTTATGTAATTCAGAAGGTCTTTTTAAGGTTGGAGAATGCTACTGTTTCTACATCTTTTTTTGGCTCAAGCAAGACTGGATTCGTGACAGAGAACAATGTGTAAGAATCTGAAAACATCAGAGTTCATGCAGGTTGTTTAGAAACACTGATATGGGAATATTTCCAATGGCAGTTACTGTATGAAAAAAAAACCCACAACACAACCACCCTATTGTTGCAGTGGCACAATGGGGAATGATTGGATAAAAGACATTTTTTAAAGAGTCTTGAAGCAACAAGTATTGGAGCTATATTACTCCTCTGCTCCTACAGCCCACCAAAACTTAACCTCTGTTAACCTCTGAAGTGTAGGTAGTCTGTTGTTTTGCTCTAGAGTGTAGTGCTGCTGTAGTGGCCCAGTGGAGAGAAGATGAAGTTGGGAGCCACAAAGGGAAACAAGAACTCTGCTCTAACTCTACCTACTTGGACATTTTTTTTCTTCATAGCTCTCGTGTACTTTAGACCTGACCTTTTCTTTCTTGACTTTCAGTCCCCAAGTACTTCCACATAACTGTGCAAGAGCATGGGCTTTCTTTGCTGGGGGGCTGTACACTGGAACCAATATATGAGGCATCTTTCATGACTGAGTAAAATTGCTTACCCAGTGCTTACAGTGTAACCTTTTTTCAAAGGCATCACTTCTACACGCCTTAAATCCTTTTTCCAGTCTGCGTGGTAAGCACGGTGAAGTATGAATATCATGCAAAATGTGTTTGTGACTTTTAACTTACACTTAGATATGTGCTTGCCTCTCTGTGGTTCTGGAGAAAAAATTTTAAAAAACCCCAACAACACAGGAGTATTTGCCCAAGAATTGTTTTAAATATCCCAAAAATATTTCCAGACAATCAAATTTTGCCTGGTAGCACTGTTATCTTCCTGGTCTACGGAAATAAGGTGTACATACTCGCACCCCTTGTTAGTTCTCCTAAAAGCCAATTTCAGCCAAATTTGACATAGCTATGAGGGTTGTTTAGGTTTTTGGTGAAAGTGTAGAGTAGAGAGACAGGAATTAATATTTCTATGGAGCGCATGGTGGTAGTAATATGAGCACTTAAAAAAATCACCATTAATGATGATGAGCTGTTAGACTGTCTTTTCTAATCAGACTCTACATATTTAAAAACTAGATATAATTTTTTTCTTCAATTGAATTGCAGAATGCTTTAAAATGAAAAAAAAAATTACTTATCTGTGATTTTTAGAAGTGTATGTGAATTGCTCTTAAGTGTTTTTTCTTGAATATATCTCCATTTCTGAATATGTATCCCATACAACATTAATGAGTGAACTTTTTAAGTAGGACACTGAAAAATAGGAGGAAAAACAGGAATATTTCCTCATAATAAAATATGAGGAAAAATAGTCATGGCTACATATGATACACTACTTTGTTTTGCAGTTTATGGATGATTGTGCCATGATTGTGTCTTTGAGTTTTAAGATGATATTCCTATATATAGTCTAGTACATTACACTGCTAACTCGCTCTGTCTTGTGTAGGTACCTGTGAGTGAGTGATATGCTGCACCTTCTCTTTTTCAGATCTGCACGGTGTGGGAGGAGTCTTCTTGTTACAGTTAATACTGACTTGGTCATGGCATTGCTATATGCATTTTTTTTCAAAATTAAGACGATTTTTTTATAGATAATTTCACAGCTCTCGTATAGCTTTGAGGAAACAATCATTACTACCATTAGAGTAGTCAATAGCAATGATACTGACTAGGTAGAAATTTATTGGTGGGCATGCATGTCTCTCACTTACTCAAAATTGGTTAAAAATGTGGAGGAGTTCAAAACTGAGTCATAACTTGGCACTGCAGAAGCAGCTTCCTCCCCCACCCTTCTAACTCCTAATTCCTGTCCTGCCAAAAACACTACAACAATAGAAGCCTGCAGGAAAGGTAGGATGGGGAGTCTTTATTCAGAAGTTTACTTGATATAACATAATTGAGTTGAAACTCTTGAAATATATGTCAGTTCAGTTTGAGCATAATTAGTTTCATTTAGTAAATGATGATCAGGAGGCTGTGCTGACTCCACTAAGGATGCAGTTAAGTTACTTTTACAGTACAGAGCATTTGAAAATAGTACTGCTGGTTTAAGGAGTCTCATTCCTGCCCATGCCTATACAGTATGCTGCTTCTGCAGCTGTGCCATAGAACTGTTTGTGTTGAGATGCTGTGAAGCATATTTATTATGAATGTATCCATATTTAAGAGTCACTCCACCCCTCCTTCTCTCAATTACTAAAAATCTAGATCGGTTTGTAGTGAACCCCATAAAAAGTAGAACTGGCGCAACTGAGGGAGCAGCGTGCTCAGGTGTAGGGTCTGGGACGAGTAGGCAGGGTGAGAACTTCCTAAGCTGGTACTGTTGAAGTTTGGGTGTTGTGAAAACTATTGCCTCAGGCTCTAGTATGGCTCCATTAATACAAATAAGGATTGTTGCAAAAACCACAATAAATGCCTCAAAATAAATGTTACTGTCAAAGTTGAGGACACATGAAACTTGCCTTGAAACTGAAAACTGAAGAACAAGGAGCAGAAAGGAAAATAAAAATGGGTTATAATTAAAATGGAGAAGGCAAGAGAAAAATCAATTTTTGTCATGTTTCTTGAGGTTTAAACTACCTTCTTCTGAATAAGAACGAAAAGTGCAGGTGTAACTAAACACAGCTAACATTGGCTAATTGACTAGTTACCTCTTGTCTGCTTTTTACAGTGGCTTGATTCAACCTTTCCAGTTTCAAATGTTAGATCATTTAAATTGATAGCTTTTCTGGCATAATAATGAAGTAATATGATGCTGAATAGGGATTACCCTCATTCACAGGGAAATCAGCCTGTCCAAGTTAATGCACAGAGTTAACAGTGCATAAAAATTCATTGTTTTATAATATGTTTGGATTATTCTTGCATTAGGATGAAATTACAGTGTTCTTGTAATAGGATAAAGTTTATACTTCTGAATCTTGGGCATGGATTTTGGGAATAAAAGGAGCATTAAGTGAAATGTCAAGCAAAAATCATGATGTTTAGGATTACAAAGAAAATTATGTTGGATGCTTTTGAGTGCTTGTTTTTCTACAGCTTCATTAAAATAATTTACAGAAGAGGAAAATAATTGGAAAATAATTAGCTCACTTCTACACAGGAAGTGTGGGGAATTTTGTTTTCTTTTTTTGTTTTCTTTTTTTGTTTTTAAGGCTTTATGCCTAAGACCAGCAACGATGATTGTATTTCCAGGTTATTTCTCAATGTGGTATGTGTTTGTGTTGCTCTGACTGAACTTGAAATCATCAAGGTGGTTTTCTGGTTCTCTGCTTGTTTGGTTTATACAAACCCCTGTCCTTCTATAGAGGACCAATAGCTATCCATATAATTTATGATTGTCCTGTACTTTTGCTCTAGGTTTTCAGTCAAGACTCTAATCGACCGTTCCTGTTTTGAGACTATAGATGATACTTCCCCTGAATTTAATAATTTTGCAGCCATTCTGGAACAGATTCTAAGTCATCGACTAAAGGGTATGTTAATTAACTTCCTTACTGGTGATGTTTTTGCCATGAGAATTTGTTTATATGAAACGAGTGTACATCTGTAGAAACTCCTTGATGCTGAATGAAAACGTTGGCTTTCTTTGTGTCTGTCCCTTTGCTGCTGCCTTCCTGATTGTTTGCATTACTGTGCAAAAGTCAAGGAATATTTCCAGTGTTCTTGTTGGAAGTCGTCTTGGCTGGTAATTAAGCAAGTGGATGTTGCCATGGTGCTGAGCTCTGTCTGCTTTATGATAAGGCTGTGTCCTAAGAGTCTGAGGCTGAAAGACAATTGTAGTGTTTTCTGCTTTAACAGAAGCTATAGAGAGCATATATGTGGTGCTGCTCCCTTTTCTTTTTCCCTTCCCTGCTTTTGTTGCCTCTTTTCCAGATAGTGTGTTTAGGTCCTTTCATTCCTGTCCCCCCACCCTCCTAGTGAAGCTGGTTTTTGCTACTGGAATGTAATGGATCTGGATTAAATTGCTTTTGAGAAAGGTCAGTTGTTGATTCTCCTCTTGTATCAGAGTCAGATGTTGTTCTAATTCAAGAAAATGTCTGTTTGCGTTTTCCGATTGTTCTAGAGGAAGCTGCTTTGCTAAAAGAACAGAGTGTGCCTTAGCAGTAACAGTCGCTAGAAAAGGACTTTGGAAGCTTCTCCTCATTTCTCAGTTCTGTGTACAGTTTCTGAAATTATTTGAGGATTATGAAGGACATCATAATCATCTAAATAGAGATGTGTAATATGACAATCTACTCCTTTTCATACTTCTGCTTTTTAATATTCATAACTAAGCTTTGTGAACAATATTGTGTGTAGGCTGACATTTGAGTAGCACAATTACTACCTGCTGTCATTCTGTCAGAGAAGGAAAAAAAAGAAATCGCACAGTGGGGTAGGAACACAGTGTTTGTCACATTGTGACAAAGATTATTGGAGTGATTATGGGTACTTAGCAACTTGACACTGCAGAGAAATTGCTCTGTTTTCTCCTTCTCCCCCAGCTTCAGTGATGTTTCAGCAAAAATCATTATGAATCCCCCCACACACACACCCAGCATTCTTTTGCTTCAGTCTGTTATTCAGGACATGCAGTACAGAAAAGAAGCCTTGACAGGCTGACAAATGGGTTACAGGCAAATGGAATTTGCAAGTAAAAAATTATTTCAAATAAGAAATAGCGAAAATGCAAAAGCTAAATTGTTGTTTCAGTCTTCCCCTTGTAATTACCAGTATGATTTTCTAAGTTTGCAGAGTTAAATAAAAATATGGGAAAAGGCAGCAACTTGTGCATTGTATTTCAAACGGGGGAATATTTTGGTAATAAGCTAGATCACTGCGAGTAATTATTTTATTCTTTAAAAACTTGAAAGGGAAATTGAGATAACAAATGTACCATGACAATTCAAATTTTAAGAGGGTATATATTATACAACACAGGGCTTGAAAGAAATTGCATGTTATTGATGGAAATGACTAACATATTCTGAATGCATACTTTTGTGTCAGTAGGAGCACACTAAAAGCAGACTGGTAATTGCAGTGGCTTGTATACAATGTTTTAAAGCAGGCAGAACATACATGGTCTGTTTGTCTGTGGTAAGATAAATGGCTTCATTGTATCAAAGCTGTCAGGATAATCCTATGGCAGTGTAGTTAAAGGGATGATCCAGATTTGAGAGTTTGAGTATACAGACCTTTACTTTCTTAAGGCCATGGCAAATAACAATTCCTAATCTTTAGCTTCCTTCGGAAGTACTGAGTGAGGAAGGAAGAATGAAAAAACAAAATCATTAATTTGCATTGCAAAGTACTAAATTTACTTTTATTAGAATACTTTTACTGGCAATTGTCTTTTCTGACACTAAATATAATATGCTTTTAAGGAGCAAAGCATAGTCTTGACTGTTGTTGCTTGTTGGTTTTGTGTTTGGATAGGATCCAGACAAAACAAAATGGGAGGAAGAAGGATAGCCTTTTTAAGGGGAAAAAATGTCCAACTACAGGGATTAGAGTTTTATGCTTTTCCTGAAACCACTGCAATTAGGAATTCTGAAATAATAGCTTTCCAATCCTCATCCTCCTGGCTGTTCTGCTAAAAATGCCAGTTATAGCAATATAAGCACCATTTTTAAATTGATCTTTGATAAGTAACTGATCTGATACTGCCAGCTTCAAATAGCAAAAGGGTCATGAAACAACATTCATAGTTGTTTGGGTGGTTGTGTTGGTTTGTTTTCTCTTTTCACAAACACTAAAGAATTTAGTTTGGAAAGTACTTTAGAAAGTCATCCAGTCCAACCTCTTACTCAAAGCAGGGTTGTCTCAGATTGCTCAAGGCGTTTTCCAGTTGAGTGTTGAAAATCTCTGTGACATTTCTTAAACTCGGTGCAGTTTGCTACAGAATTTTCTGGGCCCCCCACCCCTTTGTGCTTACCTTTCCCTGATATTGGCCATAGCCCTCAGTGGATCTTGTGGTGAGCCAGACCAGGAAGTCAAACAGGCAGAAAACTAATGACTTTCCCGATGGATATGCTTCTTTAACCCAGCTGCTCATTTTCTTAAGAGTGGTGTAGGTGTGGGTGTTTGCTTAGTAATAAAATGAGATCAGCATAAATATATCAGCTCACACAACAGATCTGTGAATGCTGCTTGAATGCAGGTATCTGTTCATGTGACTTAGCACATATGGTACCAAAATAATTCCAAAAAAGGTAACATAATATGCCACGGCCAAAATGCTGCATCTGTACTACCTTACAGTTACACGTACACCAATGCCAATAAGTAGCAGTCAGGAATAGACCACTGTTGTTAGAAAAAGCAGTCTGGCTCGCAGCCTATTTTATTGCCCTAAGGAAGAGAGAGTGAGTTTGAGTAAACTGTATTAACTGTCTTTTCAGGGGTTGCAAGCTGTTGACTGCCTTCTGCTCTAGAAAGTGGAGACATACGTATCCCTGTACTGTGTAATATTGTATGTGTAGTATACCTGGTACTCCCTAGAAGTGCTGGATTTATTGTGACTGCAGAGTAGACCAAATATCGTAATGAGGAGGATATAAAGCACGTGTTCTTCCTGTCATTAAAATAAGCTGTGTGGCATGCCTGCTGGCAAGATACGATACTACTGGACAGGACAATTGAAGATCTTGAAAAGGCAGGAGAGAAGGAGTAACAGAAAAAAGATGAGTGACTAATTACTCTCTTAATCCTTCTCAGGAATAAGAATTTGCATGGCTTTATAATACAGCAGAGAGTAAGTGGTATTCTGAGTGGATACAGAGACAATGCATTGGAAGGTCTCTGGACCAAATAAGACCTATAGTCCTGAAAGGGATTTTACAAATCTGTATACAAATGTATGTGTGTTTGATAATCTTTAAAGCAAGCTGGGTAGTTTCAGGAGCCATTTTTTTCCTCAAGTAGTTGTTTGGAATTTGTTCCTTTCTTAACTATTCTGTACTGTGGTGATTAAGCAGTATATTGTAGTTGTCTTCGTGGTTTCTTGTTTTCACTGCTGGCCACAGATTTTTCAGGTATATTTCCTGTCAGTGTCCTTTTTATCAGAGCAGCTAAGTAAAGTTAGTGCAGAAATGGTAGGGGCATCAAAAAGTGTTCAGCAACAGTACTTGGGATTTGATCACAGGTATATCCTAGCTGATCTAAAACCTGAAGTCAATTCAAAGTGATGTATATACTGTCTTTGCTATATCACAGTGTTGAATGGTTTTCTGCCTTTTTCTATCACTTTAAATCAGTTTTAACTGAGCTAGTACTGAAGAACATTAATAACTATTGTAGATTTTTATGGCCATCATCTCAAACGTATTTCTGAAAACTGTTGTCATGTGTATGTATTTGTTGACTTACTATGTTTTCATTGTAATATCTTTTACAGCAAAATGTGTTTATATCCAAACTGCTAGCCAGTATGCATGCTTAGAAATAGTTTTGATGTATAAATTAAGTTCTGTCACTGACAACGTATATAGTGCATCTTGCTTGTGACTTCTGTAATTTTTGCGTGTCATGGTTACTGTGACCATACTTGTCATCTATACACTTATTTGCATTTGCCACCACAATGACACAGTGTGCTGTATTGTGCTATTTTGACACTTTCACAACTTTGTGTGCGGTTTTTCCTGTACGTACATTTAGAAGGTATTATAAACACATCAAAAGCTTCTGCTACAGTTGCCCATGGAAGCTGCTTGTCTCTATCTGATCTATGTTATTCCTAATTTTTAGTGACTGTGGAGTTTGTTTGCTTGCTTTACCTTTTTCTTTTAGAAAATTTAATGTGAGTAGTAAGCTTCTAGGGTGATCAGTGCTGCTTGAATGGAAAGATAAATGTAATAATTCTCTTCCTTTCCTCATTCGATAAAATGTTCTAGTTTCATGCATCATCAATAGTCTGGTGGTAGTAATGGTAAATAGCTGTACTAGTGATGTCACTGGTAAATGTTCAGTTCTTGCACTTCTTCATAGTAAGGTGAATTATTAAATAACTAATTTTTGAAGCAGTGAAAGAATTATATTTGCAGTGCACAATTTATCTCTTCCCATATGTTTTTTATTATTTAATTTTAGGAGCCAAACAAAAGCACTTACTACTACCTGCTATTTCATGGAGCCTCTGTTTAAGCAATGAATATTAATATAATTTTTATTAATAAAAATCCCCTGAATTCTAATAATTCAGGCATAAACAGTGGTTACAAAGGGAAAGGGTATGAATTATGTCTGCAGGAGACAATTTGTGTTTGTAGTCTAGGTCACAGGTGAGGAAGCAGGTAAGTGAGTGAGTAAGATGCAGCTCGTCATGCTGCTCATCCTGAGAAACAAGTCTGCTGGATAAAATAGTTAAGGTAACAGAGATATAATGGGGGTGAAAACGGTAAGCTAAGGAAATAAGAGCTGAAGGCACTACTGTCATGAAAAAGACAAAGTCTGAGCATATAGCTATGGTAGCCTTTTATTTGGTGCAATAATGCTATTAGCAGTATAGCTTTTGTTACTAGATTTAATGTTTATACACACATAGTGACCCTATTACTGTTTTTGTCTAAAAAGAAATAGTAAGGCTCCTGTGTAATTTGTGGTTTAGCTCATTCTCCTTTCTCTTGTATGGAGAAAAATCTTAAATGAATTTATAATTGTCTTGGAGGACTGGGTTTATGAACTACTGTAAATTTTTAATGACCCATTCTGTAGACCCAAAATAGAAGAGTAGGTATCACAGAAATTCCTCAAAGGAATAGTATGCCAGTTTATTAGCAACGAGTTGTATTGAAACTTATTTTTTGTGGGATAGAAAAATTTGCTGCAAACTAAATAATACAGGGAAGTCTGGACAAAACCTGCCTGTACCTTAGAGCATCCTAGTCCTTACTTCTTTGCAACTGTGCAGCTTTGTAGGTATGAAATTGGACTGCAGTGGAGTAGGAATCAAACTGTTTAATGTCTTATTTGTGAAGAATTTCTTGGGCATGAAAAAAGATCTGCAACAATTAGTGTTGCGGATGTTTGTATCTAGTTGTATCTAGACCGGAGCAGAAATGGGTTGATACAATTAGGTGTGTAGCAGTATTCAGAAACGTGGTGAAATAGAAACAATATTGTGAAAATTTTTTAGTTGCTTTGCAGTTCTGTGGACAAGAATTGGATTAATTTGAGCAATGTTTAATATTAAACATGCAGCTTCCATGCTTACCTAACAATTTTGTTTGGCTGACAAAAACATTAACATCATTCCTGTTGGAATAGCTGTCAGTTCCTGTGTCTTCTGATGACATGTAAACTTCATGGCAAAGACCACATACTCTTTGTCCTTTGGACCTCCCAGGAAACTTATTCTTTCCTTAAGAAGTACTTTGACAGTTGTAGAGTTGTAGACTAAAATTAGCTTTCAAGTTTATTAGCACCCTTTAAAATTTAGATAAGATTTTAGAATCATAGAACAGCCTAGGTTGGAAGGTACCTCAAAAGATCATCTGGACCAACCATTTGTGGAAAAGGGAGCCTAGATGAGATTATCTAGCACTCTGTCCCATTGCATCTTGAAAACCTCCAGCGATGGGGACTCTACGACATCCCTGGGGAGGTTGTTCCAGTGAATGATTGTTCTTACTGCAAAAAAAAAATTCTTTCTTATGTTGAGATGAAACCTCTCCCAGTGCAACTTGTACCCATTGCCCTTTGTCTTCTCCATGTGGCTCCTTGTAAAGAGAGAGCCTCCATCCTCTTTGTAGCTGCTCTTTAAGTACTGGAATGCTATGATGAGTTCCTCTCTGAGCCTTCTATTCCCTAGGGAGAAAAGACCTAACGCCTTCAGTTTTGTTTTATGGGGCAGGTTCTCTAGCCCTTTGAACATCTTCGTGGCCCTCCTTTGGAACCTCTCCAGTCTGCCCTTGTCCTTCCTGAACTGCAGGGACCAGAACTGGACGCAGTACTCCAGGCATAGCCTGATAAGCGCTGAGTAGTGGGAGCTATTTCATTCCTCATTCTTGAGAGTTCTCATGGCTGTGTGTATTGAGTGCATTGAGGGCCAAGTAGGATTTCATAGGCTGAAAGCTTTTAAAATTGTAGGGAATATACAGCTTAATATCTTATTTAGTAGCTCTTAAAATACATCCTCTCTAGTCTCAGACAATCTTTTCCAACATTTTTCTGTGTATAGAATGATTAAGGAAGTTCTTCTTCAGATGGTGTTAATTACTAGAGTGTGGACAAAGTTTAAAGTTGTAGGGAGAAAATAGTGAAATATGGAAGTCCTTGATTCACAGGAAGTCCTGAGTTGGCTGTGAGGTTCAAGTGGAGGCAATTCCTACTGAAGTCTGAAACCCATCATGCCCTCTCGCAGAGCTGGCTGTGAGATGAGAGCCCACTGTTATGTCAGAGTATATTGTAATTATGGCCAGCTTGCTTTGTTGATTAGTGTAAGCCAAGTAAGTGCTGTGTGCTGGTATGTATTTCTGTTATAAAGGTATTTTTGTTTTTAAATGACGTGTTTTTCAGGTGTTCATTGGTAAAGGGAATTGCTTTGAATTAGTGACTTCAGAAAACTGAGTGAAACTGTGCATTTTTTTGCAGAATATATTCTGTCCTTAAGATAGTCTGAAAAAGCCGCAAAAGTTCTTGTATGATATACTTGTCTTTATTAGTTGGCACTGGAATTGGTGACACGAAGTCATCTTCACACTTAAGCTGCATTTAATTTTGCGGATATAATTCCCAGGGCAGAAATGTTTCTGATATGGTAAAGAATATGAAAAATATCTGTAGCTTTTCATGTTGTTAAAATGCTGTTGAATTCTTGTTGCTGTCTGCTACACTCGGCATTTCAACAAAAACTGTGAGTTCGTAAGAGTGCTTACCTCATGGAAATTCTTTTATTTTAGTCCTTAAAGTTGAGATCTGGATCTACAGTAACTGAAGCAACTTGGGATTTTGTTTTTTCTTTGACATGTCGAGTAGTATATATTAATTCTTCCTGCTTTTTTTTTTTTAATAAGTTTTTTATCAAGCTTTGAATCTAATAAATAAATCCATGTAGCAAAGTAAGCAGGTAGGCCACAAAGTCAAGTTACATGCATCCTCTAGGGAAAAAAAAAAAACACCACTTGAATTTCTTAAGATCATAGGGGGCAGATCCTTGACACTACTCTGGCTATGCTTGGAGCTAAGATAAGTCACGCTAGATGAAAATATCCTTGTCATCATATTTTGGCATTTTATTTTCAGTATATACGATTTGCAGTATCAGTCTAATATATTCTTTCTTGAAATCTGAGCTTTCGAGCAGCAAAAGAATTAGGGGTCTTTCTGATAAATTATTAAAGCCTCAGAAGTACAACTTGACTTAAAATAAAATTCGCTTAACAATAAGATCTCATTTTATATGGAGAAAAGGTTTTGCACATATGTAATAACAGCAGTCACCAGAGGGCAATGTTCATCTTACTTTTTATGTACCTGTTAGCAGTTGTATGCTGTTCAGTCTGAAAAATGAGGCTGGACTGTTGCATCTGTGATGAAACGTATTTTGTGTGGAGCAGTTGCAAGTAGTATGTAATTTTGCCTTTCTGTTTCTAACTGCAATACATTCCAAGCTGGAAAAAAATACGAAGGATTTTTGGTTAAAGCTCCAGAAGAGGTACTGATTTGCTCAGTTAATTTTGGTCAACTTCCCAAGGAATGTTCTGGGTGTACTCAAAATAAATTGTGACTGTAAAACTTTTTTTGATCATGCATCAATTTCTCCATCAAAAAAAAAAAAGTGAAAACACATTTTGAAATGTTCCAATCTGCTCCTAAAATAAAGCTAACACTACCACAGCAAACAGTTGTCTTTATATATAAAAATTATTTTCTTTTAAAGAACAAAACTCTCTTTACTTGACTGTATTAGTGAAACACATGGTACTGCCTAAAACTAACAGAAATACTTCTTGCATCATATTTTAAAGTCACAAAAGTGTGTGCTCTATTGTGATTTAAGAGTCCCGTGAAGAACTTGAGTGTTATTATAGTGTACTAACAAGGAAAAAAACAACAAAATACATATGTACATACATTTTGTATGTACACAAAAGCCCCAAACTTCTCTTTGTGCATTGTTTTCAAACCAGGGTGAACTGCATAATACAAGTTTTTTTACACCCGTGAGCCAGTTTTCAGTAGGAATTTATGGACTTGCTAGTATAAAATCCTGTCAGTGCAGGCAACCTGTAGGGAAGTATTTTAATTATGTTTATCTCCAATGAGCAGAGAGGGAGGTTCATAAATCTTTACATATCTTGTATTTTGATTTAAGGTCAGATCACCTGGTTCGGCTATGAAAGTCCTCGTAGTTTCTGGGACTACATTCGAGTAGCTTGCCGAAAAGTCTCTCACAATTGCATCTGCAGTATTGAGAACATGGAGAATGTCGGTTCTTCTAGAGCTAAGGTAGGGAAGAGAAAGGTCAAATTGACTTTCTTATTACATTGTTCTGTATAAAATATAGCTGACATTTCTGTACCCAGAAGAAAAACACATTACTAAGCTTGCCCCACAAAATTTTTCATTGTTTGAAATAATTATTTTTATATGTACCTAGTAAATATTTACTTTAAAAAAATCACTTTTAAATCTGAATGTATTTACTTTTAAATTTGTTATTCAGTAGAATAAATCTCAAATTCTCTATTCCGTGAGCATGTTGTATTATAAAATGATTGCCTTCACATTTTCGAACTTACATAATTTTTTGGAAATGCAGTATGTTGAGGGAAATTAAGTTCATGTGGGCATGCCTAACAAATACTATTTTAAAATTATAGAAATTTGATATTTTTTTCCCCTAACCTAAGTATCATTTTGTTTTGTATATAATTTATGCACTAATGGAAAAGGTGTGATTAGCTCTTGAGTTTGTTGGTGTGATTGTGCAGGAAGCCTTTAATAGATTTATTTGCTAGTAAAGATCCATTGTTTTAAAGGATCTATATAGAAATGACATCGCAACTCCTGATTGTAGGTATGATGGAAACATTAAGGAAGTAAAAATTTAATGTGTTGATATGCATATGAACTGAATAAGAACAAGCTTTAAACTGACCTATCATTAAATCTTAATAGTGTGAGACAATATAGACCAACACCTTAAGAAAAATACTGTTGGATAGAGATTATAAGTTCTTTTTACAAGATTGTAATGCTTTTCAATAGCTTGAATTTCTGTGTAAAGCAGATTGATAACTGAGAACCTTCTGACATGAAAGTATAAGTAGTATAAAAGGATGCACAAATTAATGTTCTTATTTCTTTTTATTCCAAAATGAACTGGAATCAGTTGTTTGAACAAGTATCCAAACTGTGTTCCATCGCTATTTTAAAAATCCCAGTGTTCCAGATTTTTATTGTACTCTGGATTACTCACAGTTGGTGTCATTGGTGAGGTGGGAATATTTAGCTTGTTATATACAAAAACTTTGTAGGTTTTTTTCAGGGGCATGACTGTGGTTAATACAATTTAAATTACAGGTATTTACACAACCACAATTTTCTTCAATAAAAGATGATGTTTAGATCAAGCAGCACTATGAATCTAGTAGATCTTTGAGCAGCCATTCTGATGATCTGTAGTATTGCAGAACAGCTTATTTGCTATGTCTACTGTTGCTCCTTTCCTCTTTTGTATAGACTCGTTTTTAAATAAACGAGTTTATTTAAACATATCTGTAATTTGCATGAAAGCTTTGAAACACTTGAGATTCTGTGGCAAAAAGGTATTGACTGGTTTTCCTATCCAGAATATTACATGCTCCTCCGAGCACTCAATGTACTGGAGTAGTAGACTGATAATTTAAGTCATGCAGCTTTTCTTGCTTATGTTGAGATCTGAACATTCAGATAATTTGGAGAACTTATTTCCAAATACTTTCTGGAAAGACTCATGTTCTAGAATCTGATGATTGTATTTCTTATATTTGAGATGTATTTTAAAGGTGTTTCTGAATTCCAATATTTGAATAGATATGGATATTTAAATTCAGTAGATAATAAGATGCAAAGCTATTTTCTGAAATACTCTTATAAATAAATTTAAATTTTCTTTTACTCTGTGGAAAACTCCATGCTAAATAGTAAACAAAGAAGCTAATTTGTGCAGCAAGTGTGGAGAGTGGTGTTGAATTTTTAAAGGTGTATGTGGGAGTATTTTGGCTGTCCGTATCTGAAAAGGTTGGAGGCATGTTGACACAAACACCGATGGTATGCATCAGTTTTACTGGTGGTCCAAAGGGGTGTCTGCGTCAGCCTGGAAGCTGTTAGTAAGGGTTTGCCAGTGCTAGCTAGCCCTGCTTTCACTGGACCTGCATAAGGCTTTAGTCATTAGCTAAGCAGCAGCATCAGGGTTTGACTGTTTCACTCATGTTCTAAATAACTGCAACATAAAGGCAGCTATCCAGATACACATGCTTTTCATTTTAGTGCACTCTGTGTTAAAGTTTTTGCTATGTTGGTGGTATTTATGAAAGTGATTTTTTTTTTTGTTATTTAGCATCTGCCTATCTTATTACAAATTTAGTTTGATCTAGGTCTATATAAATTAAAACTAGGAATATAATCTACTACAAGTGGTTTTGGTAGAATGTCTGTAGTGATATTCAGCTAGATGTCAATTATCACCAAATATATTAAGCAGAAAGAGGTCTTACTATTTTTACAACTATTTGTAAGTTTATATGGGTTACAAGAAATGTTCCTGGTGTTCTCAAAATGACAATCATAACTATGGCAGCCATTTGAAGTGTCTCTTTCTTGTAAACTATGATCCTGTGCACTAGACCTGTAAACATAGCGCAACACATTCCTAAAGGTTATTTTTGAAGCTACTGCTGTTGTTTATAGAACTGTTTGAAGTTTTGCTTTTGGACTCCAAGTTTTAGGCCTCTTAGATTTTATTTCATTCCTGTAAATTATGTGCACCTTCTATAATGATGTCCTTACTGAGGGGAAAAGATAATTTATGCAAATTACATTTAAAAAAAAATATGTCACTGAGAAATTTTTTTGTATTGATCCCACAAATATTTGAATGAATGCAGAGAATTAGTTCTTACTTAAATCACCTTGAGGGTAGGTTACTGCTGCTTTACATTGGAACTAATTGGATGCTTCCAATACCATTGTCTTTAAAATGAAGGGATTTCTGCCCTGATCTGCTACCACTTATATACTCCAGCCTTTTGAAAATCTCATGTGTAGAATTAAAAACAATTTTCTTTTTTTTTCCCTTCAAATTTTGGAGAACTTTATTTCACAATAAAGTTTATTTGTAAGAATGTATTTTCTATTTTCATTATTACTGTAATGAAGTACATCTTAGCAACAATTTCTGTTTAGTGGTAACTTTGTTAATCAGTTCATTTCACCCAGGTAAATCAACTGTGTTCATTTTCAGATGTAAAATTAAGTGTTTCATTCTGTAATACTTAAATATTTGGTATCTGTTTCTTCTTGCAGGGTCGAGCCTGGATCAGAGTAGCACTTATGGAAAAGCATTTGTCTGAATATATTTCAACAGCTCTGAAAGACTTCAAAACAACCAGGTCTCTAAGACTTTTATTTTTGCAATATTTTAGCAAATGTTGCTTAAGTGAGGGACTTAGGTTTGAAAGTGAATGTTCTACTTGATTTGTATAGGAAAGGAGGTCACTAGTAAAAGAGCTGTAACCTGGTAAAAGATATCTGAGTTGGTATCAATTGATTGGATTTTAGCATGGGTAAAACTGCAAAATTGAAAATCCCTTTGTGATTTAAAAAATGTGCAAATAAGTCCGGAATTCTTGAAAGGTCAAAAGAGAAGAAAACCTCTCTAAAGAAGGAACTAATTCTGAAATTGTAGCATGATAAGGATAGAAGATGTAATGTTCCATTCAAAATTAGGTATGGTTGACAGAAAACCCTAGAGTCTCAGTAAAAAAATAATTTTCGTAAGAACTTTTCCTGAAGAAGAAAGTAAGAGAATTCTGGGAAACTTTTGAGAAATATAGAAGAGGAGAATTAGTGATCAGGCATAGCTAGGACTCTTGATGTAATATGAAAAATGTGTAACAGATTTTTGTTGTACCTTCTAATGGTAAAAGCTGTTATGGACAAGAATATGCTTTGTGATAAAAAATACTCTGGCTGTTTTGGACTGGTTCTAGATAATGTGATTTTTATATGGTGCTTTATCCTGTAACAAGTGTGTCTTGTAGATTTATGATGAAGTCATCTAAACATCAGTGAGTCTGTATCATGTTGTGGTGTCTTATGTTGGACTTTAAAAGTTTTAGACATACTGAATGGACTATTTAAACAATAAGAATTTTCTCTGTAAGGACTTCTGTTCATTTAGAATATTATTTCTGTTTGTAATACTATTTGTCTGCAGATGTCCATATATTTTGCCAATATTAAGGTGACTTTGAAACACAACTAGGTAAACATCCCATTTTATTGAAGTTTCCAGACCTGGCATCTTTATTTTACCCAGACTTGCTTGCATTTACAGTAGGCAAGCAGCTCATAAACCAAAGATTTCTGGAAAAGATTTACTCATGTTGCCTCAAACTGAAAAGTCACTTGGGTTTTTGAGGGGGAGATGAGGAGGAAGAGGAGGGTCACAAAGAATGTAGTTAAGTAGTACATTCTTTGTCCCTGTTTGGTAGTGCAGTTTGTTTGCAAGTGGGTAACAGTAGTATTATTTTATTAGCAGTTTCGAAGTCATTTATTTAAACATGTTAATATTTCATATATTTGAATGTTCTTTCAGTGGTATAGCTTTTGGAAACAACTTCTCTTGCATTCCAAACATAGTAAGTGCAAAGTTTCATTTGAAGTAATATTTTAAATACATCTAATGGAAATAAAAGTTACAGTTTCAGATCTTGGTAGTGTGGATTTCAAATCCACTAGCAATAATGGACACGCTCTCTTTTCTCGTGTGGTATTTTGGATACCTAATAAGTGGTCTGATTTTTTTGGTGATGCTTTGCACCATTTATTTAGCATTTTAAATTCCATATTGTGCTATATGTATCTTTAATAATTACTTATATAAACTATGAATATCATATGTTACATGTGTGTCTGTAGAATATGTGATTCATCTATCATACTGCTAGCTCTTTTTAAACCTCGCTGTTGTGTTTGGGTGCCCGATCTTAGGGCTAATCCTTTAATGAAGTAGCACATTATTAGTGCTGGATCTGCATATTACAGTTGGAAGGGGGTTGGAGTAAGCATGGGCACACAATTATTCTTCTAACAAATCGGTCAACACAGACTCTTAAGTTAAAGTAGACTGTTCTGTTGTGAGATGTCAACTGCATAAGACTGAAAGAAGATTTGTGAGTTTTCCAAGGGGACTGCTGTTTTGGCTGGGTTACTGTAGCTGGTTTAAGAAACATTGCCACTGTCAGACTAACATCAGCATCTCACTGTTACAAGTATGCCCTGTCTTTTTTGTGTGGTTACTTCCTAGGCACCGTTTTACAAGATAAACTCAACACAGTAGAGATTGGTACCTGGCAGTGATTTTACAAATGCCAGTGAAATGGTTTGTAATCAGCTGGTGCTGGGAGCATTGCTGTTAGTTCACAGATAAGAGTAACTGTACTGAATCAGACTGTAAAGCCCATCTAGCTCAGTATCCAGTGGCCAGTTTAGCCTCCTGGTGCCCTTCCTGAAGCCAGAGGGTAGAGAGCCGAGTCTGTACATCATAGCCTCAGTGCCAGGACTATAATCTCTATCTTCCCAGAGGAAGTCTTCCAGATTTCTTGCTTCCGCTGAGAACATCCAAGGTCTTGGACAACTCGTTTCCTTATAGCAAATGGATGTCTGTTATGAAACTGCAAAAGTGGGACTTCTGACAGTGTGCATTATAACACAATTCAGTCTTTGGAGCTGTGCCCCAAAATGTGCCTTTTCTGGATGTTCGCCATGCAGCCAACTTGAGCTCTCACTGAGCCATCCCAGTGCTTTCATGCAGTTCTTAAAATAGATGGAGCTTTTGGTAGGGCAGTGTTGCTGGTATTTGTCTGAAAGATGGGTTGCATTCGGTAACCTGGCACCTTCTTGCAATCATACGTTGGTAGAATGTATAGGTGGACCTTTCTGCCTCTGCTGCTGCCAAGATTCCTTTAACACAGAATTTAAAGTTGTGTGCTACTTTGCTGAACAGGCCAAATGCCTTTTTTACAAGGCCATGCATGGCAATGGTGGGTCCTATTCCCCTGCCCCGTGCATGGAACGTTTCTGTCTGGAAGTAGCTTCTGTGGTAGCTGAGAGGAGAAAATTAGAATGAATGGGAGAGAATGGGGAGGTGGTGAGGGAATACAGATTTTAAAATTGTTGCCTTATTGCTCACTTTCTCAAGCAGCCTTCATAAGTCTGTATATACCAGGGTATGTGAAGTGTATTTTGAGATCAAGCTGTGGAATTTTAAAACCTTGGCCAGTAGGTGTTTTACAATAAAAAATGGTTTTAAGAAAACACTACTCCTTCAAATAATGAAAATTTTAAATCTCAGAATAACTGGATGCAGCATACATATTCCTAGCATGCAGTATTTTAAGAAAAGGTATGCTACCTGGAAAATAGCTGATTTGTGAAAATATTTTTTTAAAAATAATAAAGTACTAAGAAAGAAGAGTGAATGTTGAACTTTAAAAGAGCCTGCAAGTAAAATTGTTGAGAGAGGACTTTTTTTTTTCATATGATGGAATAATTTTTTTTAATGTACGTGACACAAATTCTTCCTTTCAGCAGTAAAGTATAAGATATCTTCATCATTTTCTTTGCATTTTGTCCATTCTTTTCTACTATTTCTTAGGGCTAATATTATAAATTCTTCTTGCTTCTGTCTAAATTTTTATGTGCTCTAAGATTGTGGTGTTTTGTGCTGTGCAGTCTATTGGTTTGCCTTATTTGAAATGAAACATGAATGCCCCTGGCATTCACATGAGTTGTTTTTATTTAAACTGGATTTCTCCAGTTTTCTGTTTAACTATGAAAAACATTATTATTGGAGAGAAAATGGTATTAACTGAACTAATTTCTTTTTTATTGAAGGAGATTTTATGAGGATGGAGCAATTGTTCTTGGTGAAGAAGCAAATATGCTTGCCGGTATGCTATTGGGACTCAATGCAATTGATTTCAGGTATTACATTTGCATGCTTCATAACAAAATGCTCAGGGAAAGCACTTATAAATCGATGTATTATGGAAAACATAGTTAGATTCCCTTGATAGTTTGAGAGACAAAACTTAGGTGGAGGGGAAGGAAGAGGAGGAGGGAGAGAGAGATCTGGAATGGCTCTTCTAGATAGGAACAAAGTTATACTGTAGTTTATACAGCTGCATGATTACATCGCCTTTCTTTCAGGTATCAAAAATCCTGAAAGCAATCAGAAGTGTAATTGCAGAAGGTATATCAAACCCATTAAGTGATGCTTACAGACAATTGAATCTTTTAAAGCTATTTTTAAACTGTAAGAAAATCTGTGATTAAGCACATGGTTATGCCCTGGTACTCAATGACAGTATTATAACTGCACATGTAGAAGGTGTAGGTATCTTTCAATTTAGCACTTCTAGATTTTAAAAGCTTAACCTACAAATGACCATTTAATATTAATTTGTGTTATAGTTAGCTGCAGCTGAACTGCAAAATATCATCGGATTACATTAATTTACCTTTGCAATCTCTAGCTAGACTTTTGTGTGCTTTGTTATATGATTAATTCTGTATTTTGGGGTAATGAAGGTGCAAGCACACCCTAGATAATATAAAAAACATCTGGGTGTGTCATCATATCATCAGCAAGGTATGAAGACTAGAGTGCCTATGAAAAGATCAAACCTGGCTGGTGCAAGGCCCTGTTAATATGCCTGATTGGGCCCACTTAGCTTCATATAGAGCCACTGGGGAAGGGTTTTGTAATACAGCATATGGAAAAGGAGAGTGATAATGCTTTTCTCCAGTCTCCTGGCAGTACACTGTTAATATTGACCCTGCAGCAGCGTTAATGCTTGTCATAAAGCAGTTTAGGAGATAAACTGGCAGAAAACAGCACTTAGTTTCACTGGGTGCACTGAGTGATTGACTGTTGCCAAAAGGAGATTTACTCCTGCTTATGTACTCTTATACCAGTTTTGACGCTTGTTGGACCCTTCTCTGAGCCAGCTTAACTTGTTAAAGAGTGAAAAAACATACCCAGTAAGAAGACAGGATAGTTCTTTTGTTGTTAGCTAGTTTGGTTCATGTAAGCATCCTATTAGTGGCAGAGATGATGGGACCATAAGGCATAGAGAAGAGAAGGAATACAAAGGACTGAGTAATATCTTCCCTTTCTGGTGGCAGTGAGCATTTAGTTCAGCTGCCTGTGGAACTGCAACTGAATGCTAAAGGGGAAAAAAACCTAAAAATTCAGGTCTTGATGACTGAACTAGCTCATCATGGAGTCAGATAAGTGCCAGTACCACTGTAAGGAGGGGAAAGGGAATGTCTGGTTGAGTTTTAAAAAAACAAAACAAAACCAAACCAATGGGGAGGGAGAGGTTGAAAACACGGGAGACCTTCTTGTGCCAGCATTTAGTCATTAGATTGGCTTAACTGCATCCTCAACATATGTTCTGAGGGAATGGAAGTGTGCTGCAGGATGATAGGAGAGCTAGCCTTGCGTACAGCAAATTCAAATCTTACCAGATTTTATTAGTTTAAGCTTTACATTATGTGAAATTAAACAGCTTCTGCATTAGCTCTATACCTGGAAGGACTATAGCTATACATGAGTAAGAAACATAGCAAGAGTAGGTCTGCAGTATGTAAATCCGCCCATAAATAATCATCATCTGACTGTGTTTTTCTTGCATGATCCTCAGCGATATATACTACTGGTATGAGAGCTTAGTTGTATGAGCACACTTATTCTTCCTTTGTCCTCTGATTTCTAATACAAGCATATTTACAGGTATCTGTTAGTAGTATTCAGAGTAATGATTGGTTCTCATTGGAGACATTTAAGTTTTTGTCAATGCAGCTTTTAAGAGCCTAGAAATTTTCTGGGCAAAATAGGAACATAGTGCTACAGGACCATTTTTATTGTGCCACATATAATTCATAGTATTGTGGTTTGAATGGCTGGGAAGCTGTAGCCATTCTTTGCATGTTATATTTGAGATATATTTTTTTCAGTTCAAACAGTCTCTTATAAATGTTAACTGGCTTATCTATGTGGAACTGTAAATAAGACTTTGGGGTGGAGATGGGGAACCCAGGTGAGAACAGAATCTAAATATTTTTCCCCCCTCACATCAATGTGGAATTATGTATCTGCTTAAAATAATTGTGGTTTTGCAGGGTGCTTTTTGTTGTTTTCTTTGCTTTTCTTTTCTTAGGGAAAAAACCCCTTCAGATGTACTTCCCAAATACCACTTAAGTGACTGCGTTGTCAAAAATGGCACTTTGCAATTAAGTTAGCAAAAGCTGTGTCTTACTAGAATCTGTTTTTTGATGACAGAGATAGGAGGAGGAATATGAGCCTTGTGGAGGCATAATTAATTTTGTCATTTCTGTGATAATTAAACATGATTCAAATACAATCTTTTATATCCAGTAGAAAAAGAATACAGTGCAGATGAGAGCTTCATAAAGCTACAGCCATTTAAGAACATTTTCTGAAAGTTAGTTTCATTAGTGTTCCTCATCTTCCTGCAGCCCAACACCAGAAAGTATCTGAAAGGAGAAAGACTCTGAAATATTTTTCAGAACTGATTTTTGACTTAAAGTTAGTAGGATAGTTAAATAAGCACTCGGCAAACACTTTAAATGAGGTTAAATACTGAAGATTCCAAGCTCATCTACAGCTCTTCTCTTTCTCTTGCTTCAGCTAACTTTCCTTTTCCTGTTATTCCCTTGCAATCCATTTGTATTTTCAGAATAAAAGCGAATATTTAAAAATTAGAGTTGATACCACTTACCCTCATCTATTCTTTGATTATGTTGGGGTTTTCATTATCCTGTAATATCCTCACTGACTCTTATTTAATATTAAACAGTCTAGCTTGGCTGAGTAGGATTTCAGTGTTAAATACTCTAGGCCTTTCTTATTACCAAAAATTAAGAAAAATCAAATTTCACATTGGTAAGATTCAACTGTCACTGTCATTTAATTTTCTTGTTATAATCTTATCATTGTTTCTCTGTTTTATCAGTTTTTGTCTGAAGGGTGAGGGATTGGATGGAAGCTTTCCAGCTGTCATAGATTATACACCATACTTGAAGTTCACCCAAAGGTACTTTTTATCTTTACACTACTTTTTAAATTTTATTTCATTGGCAAAATTTTACTTCATATCGGGCCTCTTACTTTTCATTTCACATTCAAAATAATATCCATGTCTAAATACAAACCTCTGCATTCAGCTACCTTGTTCTTTCAGACTGGTGGAGTTATTACATGACTCATCAGAATGAGTCATGCTAACTTTTTTTACTTGGATTAGGATCACAGTTCAGCAGGAAACAAACTTTTTATTTCCTTTGAAGATCACCAGACAGAGTTGTCCTTTCTCTTGGGCCTTTTTTGTGTAGCCATAAACTTAAAAATAGTTATTTTGTAAATAAAAATTATATATGCCCTGGTAAAAGGTAAGATATGACACATAAGCAGTATGCAGTATGAGCAGTTAAGCACATAATAGAAATTCATGACCAGTTGCATATATAATCTCACTTTCCAGCTACATTTTGCTCCTCCAATCAGCTATATGATTAATAATAAAAAGAAGGATTGCTATCTGACAGATCAGATAGCAATTTGGCATCTCCAAAAAGCATGGAAATTAATGGGATGTGTTGTATTGTTAGGGTTGCCAAAATGAAGAAAGCAGTTGGGAGTTAGGAGTAGTCTTGAAGACGTACAACTGAACATGAAACACCCTAGTTATTCTCTTGAAGTTCTCATTAGCTTACATGTTCATGACAAATTGCATGATTCAGTTAAAGCAGAATTTGCATCACAGCAGGATCATGGAGTCACAGGAATCATTACTTAAAAAACTAGTAAATGCTGTTAACGTAGTGGGAAGCACGGTTGTAACGGAACATTTCAAACAGGTATTGGGATAAATTTAAAATTCTTCTCTTTGAGATAGATGTTTGAATTCTGTGGCATACATTGATTCTGGATGACATGGAGATATTTTAACAATGAATCTGCATGCTATGTAGGGAGATACTTATGTTCTGTGAAATAACAGGCATGTGGTCTTTGCTATAACCAAAACTATACATTCTCATTTAAATTTATCATGATTTCACATAACGACAATCACTTTTATTTTTCTGCATTTCTAGAAACAAATACAATATATTTTCAGATACTACTCTTTGCCCTGAATTTGTGAAGGAAAGATTAAGTCACCACTTCCTTAGATAGCATATTGTAATGCATTGGCCCCTTGTATTCCAGGAGAGTATCCCAAGTACAGTTGTCCGACTTGCCTAAGACAACATGACTAAGATCACAAGGAAATCTTTGCCCATTCTTTAGGTGGCTATACAAATAAAAGCTTGAAACATAAGTTGTATTTGATGATCTATCCCAACCTTTTGATTCTTTTTGGTTTACAGAGCTTTAGATATCTTTAAGAACTGTGGTGCTTTAATTTCAAGCGGAATTTGCATTTTAACAAACACAGCTTTTCACTTGGCTAATAAATATGATCCTTCAGTTCTGACAGCATCAGCAGTGATGAAGAAGAGCTAAGAACACTGGGCAGTAGTGGCAGTGAAGGCAGCACTCCAGAGAATGTTGGTCCTCCTTTCATCACAGATGAAAACAGTTGGTACAACAAATGCAAAAGGGTAGAACAGAAGTACCGGCTTGCGTTGGAACAGAAGGTAAAAGATTAGTTTTGGGGGGGGGGTGGGGTGATGGAGCCAAAGCTCATCACCAGCCAACTGGTGACATATCCATTTACGTAAAGGCAGAAAAATATATTAAATATTATTTAGCTTCATGTAAATGGTCTTAAATTTTACAGTCCTCAGTGTATCTAAGTATCTTTGCTCATTAATTTGAGGGAAAAGAGGTTTGGGGAGAGGGGAAAGATGTGAGAGGTATTTTTTAAAAATATACATACAATTATTTCTTTTCTATTTTTGGTCCCTTAGACTTCTTGTTTTTGAAATATGACCTTAAATGTTGGCATCCAGGTTGCTGGTACAATCTTCTCAGCCAGTGTTGTTTCCATCTGGAAAGAACTTGTGTTCCTTGGGGCTCTCTCTGGTACAGAGGACATTTTCTCTGCTTTTGTAAACCAAAATGTGCCATTCAAAAGGAATCTCTTCAAATACATAAACAAAATTAAAACCTTTCCCTCCCCACCCCAAAAGTCCTTGAAGCACAGGAACATTATTGAAGACAGCATTTCATCCTTGTGTCCAGACAAAAACATAGGAACTCTGCTCTTCCTCTGCCGCTCCTCTCCCTGAAGATTGTAAAATACTTTGGGGTTTAATGAGGACAGTGTCATCAGCTCTGGAGAAGTATTGAAGAGAACAAAACACGTGGATGTTTATTTTTCTTGGTACATCCAGGTGGTTCATTTCCAAGGATACTCCATGAAGGATACCCTATCAAAGTTGTGACAGACATCTATACAAACAATATTGAAACACGGTGTCCAAATCCACTAGCCAGAATCACTAGGTAGCTTTGTGTCTACAAAAGCACAAAGATCTTCAGTGGCTGTAGCAGCAAATGGAGGTTTTGGCTTATTCACGAGTCTAAGATCCAGAAACATTTCAATTCCATGGGAAGTTATTTGCTGATCTGATACTGAGTATTTCAAATTTTTGAGCATTACTGTTTTAGTGAGTCACATTATGCCTTGTAGTATCCTCTTAATGAACTGCCAACTTCTGTAGTCAACTAATGTAGGAGTGATTTCAAGTCAGTTCCATGATAACTCTTTGAAAACTTTGGTGCATTTAATACAATTTTCAAAATGATAGCTTCTCTGACAGCCGTTGACACTTTCCTAATTGTCCTCCTTTAGAATGCCTACTTGACAATTGCGGCAGCCAAATACTTTTTTATTCCCATAGACAGAAAATTTTCCATTGTCTAATTTTCATTTGGGATGTGCCTGCCAAATTTTTATTTGATTCACTTCAACTATACTACATCTGTTCTATTATAACTTGAACAAATGACCATTAAGAGGTTAGATGGACTATGGAATAGAACTCCTTTCCTGAGTGTTTCTCTCCTTCCCCTTTCAAGACCTTTTTCATGGCAGTAAGTTGCAGCAACAATCAAGTTGCATACACTGCAGTAGATACCAGTTAATCAGAGACAGAGTGTTTTCTTTCAAACAAAGGGGCTTTCTGACATTTTGTGTGTTGGAAAACTGCATGTTTGTGACAAGAAGACCAAGTTGAAAATACTGTGTTTTTAGTAACTGATATAGTGAGTCTGATAGATCCTTCTTTTGCTCTGTTGTCATTCACTTTGCACAAACAATGATAAATTCCTTCTGTGCCTCCTAAGTAAGTATGTGCAGTCATTAATAGCACAGGTGAAGGAAGTTTACCAGGGTCGCAATATGACAAGCAATTGGATTTCAAGTATTTGTATCTTGTGCGCTGTTTGAATGGTAGGATAGGGTCAGGTATTATTTTAGCAAGGTAAATCCTAGCATTGCTTTATTGGATCAACAATGCTATGCTGGTTTAGACCAAGAATCCTTGGTTATCCTACCATCCTATCTTGGATACTTGCTCGAAGTAGATGTGGAGGGAAGAATAAAAACAAAGCAAATCTATATGCACTGTTTTTCCTTTAATACATTCTTGGCCAATGCATATCAGCTCAAGGACTTCCTGAAGCTGATAAGGTTTGTCCGTTTAGTAACCTGTGATGGATCTCTCTTCCAAATACTTGTCAAATATCCCCTTGACCCCCTGTAAATTTTCAGCATCCAAATGATTTTTTGGCAAAACATTCTGCATAACTACCATCTGTTGTGTGAAAAGCCACCTCCTTTTCTGTCTTTTGAATCTGGCTCCTACTAGCTTTGTTTCATGGTGCCTAGCTCTTGTGTTTAAATAAATGATGAACAGTCACTTGCTTCCAGCCCTTTCCAGGCCACTCTGGAAATATGATGAGTTTGTCTTTTCCAAGTTGTCTGTTGTCCAGATTAATGAGTCATAGTTTACACATTTGTTACTTACGTGGAAGTTATCCCTTCCCTATTTTGGAATGGCATGAACTGTTTACTTTTGTGTAGTAAACTCCTAAATTCTTTGTGTACTGTTTATACTGGAGTTTTATATGCTTTCACTGGTGGGATGATGCATTGCCATGCCATTATAGATAAAGGTATTTACTGTTCATAGTATTCTGTTTCTGATACTGATGCTTCATATCTAAAATCTTTTTGTAAAATGTTTGATGTTTCTGGGAGGCAGGAAATTTGTGTATGTCCTAATGCATCATTTAGTACTTTAAAGGCACTACTTATAGCTCCAAGGAGTACCTTAACAGTCAAGATAACTAACATTTGACAAGGCAGAACTAGGCACACTGAAAAGCTCTCAAGATGCCTTGGAACTTGAACTGAGACTAAAATAAATTCCTATAAAATATAAATATATCCAGTGGATAGAACTGTATATAATCATAGAATCAGAGAATAGTTGTGGTTGGATGGCACCTCTGGACATTGTCTAGTCCAACTCCCCTTCTCAAAAAAAGGTAGACTAGAGCGGGTTGCTCAGGGCTTTGTTCAGTCAGGCTGTGAATATCTCAAGAATGCAGAGTCCCCCGCCTGTCTGGACAACCTGTTTCAGTGTTCATTTAAAAATAAATAAAAAAATTTAAAAAAAAAAAAGTTTTTTCCTACATTGAAATAGCTTCCCGTGTTTCAGTTTGTGCTCGTTGCCTCTTTTCACTGGATACCACTTGGAAGAGTCTGACTCCATCTTCTTTACATCCTCCCCTTAAATATTGATACACATTGATCTGATTCTGTTCCTCGCCCTCTTCCCTCCCCTCCCAACCCTGGACTGAGCAGTCCCAGCTCTTTCTGCCTCCTCTCATATGAGAGATGCTCCAAACCCTTAATCGTCTTTGTGGTAATGAATTATATTAGTAGCATTTTACTGACCAGCTAATGTGAAACCTGTTTTCCTACTCAACAGGACTATGCCTGTTCTGTGTCTATGAAAACTACCTTTTTTAAATTTTTTTTTAATGTTGGCACTCATGAAAGAGTTACACATTTTTCCACAGGCTTCAAGGAACGTGCAAAATTTTATGCAGTATAGGCTTATTGTATCCAGCTTTAACTAAGAATTGACAAGAAGTTACTAGCATCTGACATGCTGGGACTCTGCTTGAAGAAAAAGAAATGACTCCTTAGTAGTGTAACCACATGTGTAATTTGTGAACGTACTTTGTGACCAGTTTACTGTCACAGCTGCTGTTAGTCACATTCTGGATTTTTGTAGGTGCCTAAGTCGTCGGAGTGTCAGCTGGAGAAATGATGACATAAATGCACATGCACATTCCAGCTGTACATGTCCAATGTTACTAAAAAGTGACCTTCACCAGTTGTCCTGCCTTATGCTTTACTGTAGATTAATATTTATTTCAATAACTTTTTTGTCCTTTTAATGTGTGATGTGGTATTGCAGTTTTCAAATAAACTTTAAAGTAATGTTGGATATTTTTAAATAATAATTCTGGATCCCTTTCATTAACTATACAGGTCCATATAGATACATTCTACTCTTGTCCATCTTACACAATATCTAACATCCTGCATCTGTTAAGTTGTAGAGTTCTGATCTTTTTCTTGTACTAGTGACTGTTCTATATTGTTTTTGAAAAATGAATTAGTGTTTCATGCTGGTGGCATTCCTGTCTTATTGTTTCATCCACTATTCTATTCCTCTGCAGGAATATAAATAAGTACATTATTTTCTTGGTACCTATTAGGAAACATCATACTAATCTTAAGTCAATTTACTAGTCTGTTTAAAAATATAAAAAAAAAACCCTACAACAATACCAAAGTAGAACTGTATACATATTAAACTGGAAAAATGTGAACATACATAGAATCACAGAATGCTTTGGGATGGAAGGGACCTTTAAAGGTCATCTAGTCCATCCGCCCTTGCAATTGGCAGGGACATCTACAACTAGATCAGGTTGCTCAGAGCCCCATCCAGCCTGGCCTTGAATGTTTCCAAGGATGGGCCATCTACCACCTCTCTGGGCAACCTGTTGCGGTGTTTCACTACCCTCATTGTAAAAAATTTCTTCCTTATATCTAGTCTGAAGATTTGCACCATACATAATGAAAAGTTTTTTTTATAGTGTATTCTTTAAGGCTTTCTAACACTTATATTTCCAGGGTTACCTTGAAGAATTGGTACGACTCAGAGAAAACCAGCTATCTGAATCTGTCTCACAGAATAAACTGCTGTTACAAAGAATTGAAGATATGGATCTAGCCCATAAAATGGAGAAGGAACAACTGGAATATATCATTGTGGAACTGCAAGACCAGTTGTAAGTTAGTATAATGGAGAAAAGTTGTTAGAGCACTATTACTTAATTTATTTAACTTATTTAACTCTACAATAGGAAGAACTTCTGGTCCTGTGGAAATGAGTCAAACTTCTTAAAGAAATGGATGTATTCTAGCTTTTTTTTTTTTCCTGACAAGTCTTATATTCAGAAATGGCTCCCCTGAAAACTGCAGTAGTGTAAGACAGAATAATTCTGAGAGATTTTTTTAATTTTTTTTTTTTATCTGAAATGGCTTACAGTAAACTTGCTTAAATTTTTAACACATTTTATAAAAAATGTTCTTTATATTTTATTACTTCCAGCTTTAAGGCTACCCTTAAAAAATATTGGTAGCAGCTTCCTTTTGAACAGTGTTTTTAAAATGTTAGGCAAGAGAGGATAAAGAAATATTTATTTTCTTCACATAGGTTCTATTTTATTTGCACAGGGCTCAGACATAGTAGAATTTCATCTGGTAGTCCTAAAAATATTTAAACTGATGGAATTATTTGCTACTCACCCTTTCTTCAATGCAAGGCAAAATCTAAAACAACAAGAAAAGGCTTAATTTTTTAATAACATATGTGACTCCTAATATGATAAATATTTAAGTAGGTAGTTCATCCTCCCAGCCCTGTCTTTTGGGTAGAGAGATGCTGTCCTTTTACAGAGACACTCCCTGGTAATGTTTAAAGACCCAGACAGATGGAAGACTTGCTGTGTGGTGATAAATTGCCACAAGACTGCTATAGCATGCATCTGAATTAATTGTGTGTTCTGTTCTGTTCATAACAAATACAAGATAAATTATTTTACCTCATATCTGGAGAAATCTTTATATGTCTGAACCCTGAAGTAAAATCCATCTCTGGCCTTTGAAACAATCCAGGATGAAAAGAATATAAAGATGGCTTTGGGGTACTTTGGTTTCCTCTGTCTAATGTCTTATAGAGATACCACCTGGAAGGGTCTTTTCTATGCAGTAAAAAGTACTTCTAGCTTGTAAGCAAAGTTTTTGGTTTGGTTTGGTTTTTCCCCCCCTTCCCCTCTCTGTCTTGTGGTAGATCATTTTATTGGCAGTGCTTGAAATGGATTTTGTTAAAATCCTCAGGAATACAGTATTTGCATTTTATTTATGCCAGTTTCAGAGTTGAGGAAGAAGATGTTTTTCTGAGTCTTTTTTGTTTTCTTTTTCTGATTGCCTGTAAGCTTTTGACAGATACCTGTTCTTGAGTTCTTTTCTGAACTTACTGATATAGCTAACAATTCATGTTATACTTCTTTGGCCTCCCTGATTATTTGCGGTGGGTGTAAGGGAGGTGTAAGCTCATTTAAACCCACTCTCATACTTGGAAATTTTGAATGTTCAGACCTGCTGTTAATTTTTAGCTGAGCTATTTGCAATCAGACTGTTCTAAAGATCTCAGTTTTTGGGGTTTGATTGTGTTTGCTGGCTTGCTTATGTAAAGGCTCAAATTGTGGAGCAGTTTCTGTTGTATCTTGGCAGTGTTTTCTTGTATAGCTGTTTATGAGACACTGCAGTCAGGAGCCTGGACTACACTAGATATTTTGAGAGAGAGACATATAATTCTGCATTGTTATTGCTGTGAGTGTAGCGTGCCTCTCAGATGAACTCTTCTTGAAGTGGCTTAGGAACTTGTAGTTCCTTACTGGGGAGAGGGAAGGGAAGAAATATTCCTAGCAGGTTTCTGATGGTGAACACCAGTCACAATTAACATCTTGTAATAATTCTTTCATACTTGTTTTTTCCTTCTTTTTTTTTTTTTTTTTTTTATTCTGACCAAAGGGGATGTGGCAGCAGAATATATTGTATCACTAATGTGTCTGTAATGAGGCATGAGTTTTGGCCAATTGCTTTTTATGGTCCAGCTGTTTTAGAATGGTGTTCATGTAATTCCGAATCTTAGTGTTTTGCTCCCCTACCATTAGCATTTTGAAGTAGTGAATGTATGCTGTAATCTTTTTGGATTCTTTACCAGCAGCTAAGAGCAAGTTTGGGATTGTAATTCTGCCCGAACCAGATTACATTACTGTTTGTAAAACACTTTGAGGTATGATTTAGAATAATTTGCTGTGTAATGGACACTATTATAAATAAACATTCTATATTTTCTTTTTAATGATGCTTTTCTATTCCACTGGCTGTTGTCGTTAAGGCAGCAAGTTCTACCACTTCAAGTTTCTGTTGAGTAGGTACTTGTTGATGTTTCCAAAATGGTATTTCACAGGCATGCAAGTCAAAATGTTGTACGTATATTCTCAATGGATTTGGGCAGAATCCGAGTCTATGTCTAGGTCTACCTCCCCCCCCCCGCAGCCCCCCTCCAAAATAAAAAAAAAAAAAGTGAGGATGGGGAATAGAGATCTGACTTTCTGGGCAGTGTAGGTGGTTATTGTTGCTGACTTGGAAACCAGATAACACTAGTGATCAATAAGGCCTTCAGGTTATAAACTAGATTACCGACAGAGAAACTTTTTCATATTCACATTTAATAAGGCAGTTTGCTGTAAAGCATGAAATAAATATGGAGATTGGAGTAACTTGGAAGTAATTTTTGTTTTGCAGCTGCTATGCAAAACTTAACGTTCTACAATTTTTAGTATTCTTACCTTTGTCTCACACGCTTGAGTATCCAAACTACAATGAGCAACACAGTTTTCAGTTTAGTTAAAAGCCATTTTGTGGATCTCATGAATACCAGTATCTGGAAAATAGTGAAGCTGAAAATTTATCAAATTAGTTATTCACAAGAGAGTAACTTTTTTGTGTCTCTCAACTTAATTGGTTTTCTTAGTAATATGCCCACCCATCTGGGGATTGGATGTCTCCATCTGGCAGGTTGTCTGATGGCAAATCAAGTTAGAAAAGTGAAACTGCAATCGACCACCTGATCATCAGTCAGACACATTTAAACTAATGCACAGCTGATCAAGAAGAAGGTTCAGACTAGATATTAGGAAACATTTGTATACCAAGAGGGCAGTCAAGCACTGGAACAGGCTTTCTAGAGAGGTGATCGAAGCACGACACCTGCCAGTGTTTAAGAGGCATTTGGACAATGCCCTTAATAATATGCTTAACTTTTGATCAGCCATGAAGTGATCAGACAGTTGGACTAGATGATCGCTTTAAGTCCCTTCCAACTGGAGCTATTCTGTTCTACTCTAAGAACAGCTTGCTCTTTTACCACTTGCAGCATCTCCAGATGAAGTGATTTCCTAGTGATATGTGTCAATTGTTATAATGATGAGGCATATTCTGGCTTTCATTTGCTTTCTTCAGAAGTGTTTGCTGTCACTGGGATGTGTTTTTGCCTGGGACTTGTAGTTGAACATCAGAGAACAGTGCTTTTGGCTCCATTCTTCTATACAAATAGTGTATTTTTACAGTGAGGGTGGGGCATTTCTTAAGGCCTTAAAGTGCTTAAAATTAACAGCTCACAGGAGGACGGCCAAGAGAAGCCTGTGATCCATGCAATGTCTAACTGAAGAAAACAGTTTGAATTCCATAACATTCAAAACGTGATGGGAGACGGATCCCAAATCATCAAGGAAATGTATCCTGGAGTATTCAAAACTCAGAGGCAGCCATTTCTTCCTCCTCTAAGATCCTGCAAAGAAGTGTTGAATGTCTTTTGGAGCAGAGACACATCTGATTGCGCACCCCATCACTCAAAAAATTCTGAGCACAACCCCCTAATATAGGTATATTTATTTATTTATAAGTTACATATATGTCCTACTATACTAATGTATTATATATGTTATAAAACATACACAAAAATAGAAATTAAAAAGGATGAGATAAAGATGAAATAAACACTATTTTAAAATTATTTTTCATGTATTAACAATACAAAAAGTATTTTCTTCCCGTACCCCAAAGGTTTTTCTTACGCACCCTACTTTGGAGACCACTGCCTTGAAGGACTAGTTAGCTCAGTCAAAGAAGTGACTGGGCAAAATCTGGAACTGTTTACCCACAAAATCCTTGCATTAAAACTTTTATCTCGGCTTACACAGGCTTTTTTCCCCCCTTAGGGTTATTCTTAGTCTTTCTTTTGGCTTACACACTACCTGTGTCTACGACAAACTCTGCTGATCTTTGTCACTTTAAAGTTCAGATTCTGCATCTGAAATTGATATTTATATATGTTAAATATTGATGTGTGATTACAAGAGAGATTCCATCAATTTCCTGAATAGTGACTCATCTCCTGCATAGTGACTCACTGATGTTATAAAAGCTAATCACTTTAACAAAAAAATCTTTTTAAATAAAGTGATAAGGAAAAAGGAAAACATTGTATACAAAGGTTAAAAAACCTCAAAATGCTTTAAAATTTTTTCTTCTACTGTGATTTTTGTTTAAATGACAATAGTGACTGGCCTAATATTTACCAACATAGGTTTACTCCTAAGGTATTTTTCAGGTTTTCAGGCTGGTGTGCCTGGTGTAAGATGGTACAGCCCCTTTGTCCCAACTGGTGCTATATATATATATATATATTTTTTTTTTTTTTTTTTTTAATTTATCACATGTATTGAAAATGTATTTCTTAGGTTCAGTGGCTATGCTACATTTTACACCGCTCTGGTTTTTATCTCCCTCTGCTGTTTCTTCCTATCTCCCTGTCCTGTTCTGGCATTTTGTGGAGGGAAGTAAATTCAAGAAAACTCTTCTGTTTGGAGTTCTGTCTTTGGTTATGGCACAAATAAGACTCAAATAAAATTGTAGGGACACTCACGTCTTACATTGTATTAAGCTTGTTTGTATAATTAAGAATTTTTTGTATGTTTTAACAAATCTTAAAGCTAGATTTATTTAATTTGTCTGGCTGTTATTTCAGAATTTGTTGGTCTTTTCAAGGCCCAGACAGTACTTGTACTCCATTCTTAATATTTTAATATAGCTGTCTGATAGATCCAGCAGTACTGCAGTTCCTAGCTGGATAATACAAATGTCTTTGTAAAGACAGGAAGCAACAGTTTAGTTGCAACCCTGAGAGCATCAGTGGCACTCTTGAATTACAGTAAATGTCTGTATGTTTCCACTCCTGAGTTGTACACAGCCTGTCACTTACGCTTCGCTATTTTCCAGGCATTGACTGTTGGAGTACTCTGTCCGCACACCTGTTTTTCCCTCTGTTGGCACTGCATTGGGCTCAGACTAATGCATCCTGCCCTTCAGAGAAGTCTGTCAGCTCCTTCTCAGCAGCACCTGAACATAGCCACAATACTTCTGTGAGAGCAGCGTGCCAGAGTAAATTCATACATGTTTAAGTCCAGGCAAAATGAGCTTCTCTGTTTCAAATACACCATGTTCTATCAGCTCTATTATGGAGTACTTAAAGGAAGATTTACTATATTCTTTGTAGCAAAGGTGATTCCTTTCCAAAGACTGATCATGCCCCATTTGGTTAAAAAACTTGCCTACGAAAATAGTATCTGTGCTTTTCCTTGCTTTGTCAAGACTCTGTTTGTAAATGCCCTAGAGCCTTCAGAGGGCTGCCACAAATACTGTGCCCAAGAGCAGGCAGGGGAGGGTCACAGATGAGGGCAGAAAGTTGTAGAGGATGTAGGCTATAACTGTGCTGTCAGAGACAAAGCAAAGAAAAGCTCGTCCAAGGAAAGAGAAGCAGAAGGGTCTGAGCAAAGGCTTTGAAATTTAGCCTGTGTTTTGTGTCTCCTTGTGAGTAAAACTTTAAAGGTGGGTTGCCTGGCTTTGTAATCTTTGCCCAAAAACTAAATCATCGGGAGAAATAGGAAAGCTGGATCACTTTTTTAGTACTCTTACCTTAATTTTGAGATAGTTCTCTTGTAAGACTTTTTCTTTTAAAGAAACTGAATTCCTCAACTGCGTAAGTACAGTAAATCCAATTTGTTGTAGCTGCTTTATTTTCTCACTGAAAGGAAGTGGGAGATTAAATTTTAATGTTTGATCTTCTTAGCGAATTTCTTTCCTAGAATGTCAAAACTGAGAATGCTAATCCTTCTTTCCTTTTGAAGCTTTCATGGATCCTTGCTATCAAACCGTAATTCACGTTAGGCACGCTTTTATTTGTAATGGTTCCTGTATGTCCTCTGTCTCCCTCAACTTTGCAGCAGCAGTTTTAAATCCTTAGTATTGCACTCTGGTCTGTTTTCAGCTCCTTCTTTTCTCAACTTGGCTGTACTTTTTTTTTTTAAACAGCGTAGAAAAAATATTGTGTATGTTAAAACTGTTTTGTTTAGACAGTGTTTTGGAATTCGGTTTTGTGGAATTTTTTCTTCTGAGGTTTGCTGCAATACTGTATGCCTGTTCGATTTTACAAAGGTGTGGATAGACAGCAAGAAGGAAAGTTCTGTTTTCAGTGAGATGGAAACCCGTGAAGACATGGGAGATTCCTTTTTGCTTAAAAGTATAACTAGGAAAAGTTCAGCTGGGCATAGTACATAGACAGACAGACTCCTGCAATTAAGAGTGAAGCATACAGAGTGAGGTACATCAAAGAAATATGCAGAATTAAACAAAATTGCAGCCAAGCCTCCGACATGATGCAGGACACGCTATTCTTAGAATCCAGAGGGATTGCATGGGTTTATTGCACGGTAGGAAGCCAAAAGTTTCTGGATTTGTAGCAGCCTGAAGAAAAGGACTTACTCTGCAAGATGCAGTAGATAGGGAGGGATTTATTTTTAAACCCTCATATTTTAATATCTCATTCTGAACTTTTAAAAAGTGGGTTTAAAAGATTTATATTAAAATAAACCTTAAATTTTAAAAAAGTGACAAGCTTTTGAAGTTGTTGGTGTCTTCAAGGACAAGATGTGTTGATATATTTAGAGCAAAATGCTGGCTGACTCCGAAGTGAAAAATACTCGTTTTTTCGTTTTTGTAAGGAGTCTCTCCTCTCTGCTCTCTTCCCCCCCCCCCCCCCCCCCCGGTGGGTTAGAGAATTATAGAGAGTTTCATTTGACCATTTTGCGTACTTAATTACATGAGCATGGCAATGTGTCCCCTTCTCTGAGTCTCTAATGTGTAATACTAAAATCTGTTTTTATAGTGGCATCGTTTCTCTTTTCTCCCATAGCTAAACTTCTATGGATAAAGACATTGCATAAAAGTAGCAAGAAAGCTTTAAGCTACTTGGACATTAGCACTTCATGCATTCCAAATTCCAGAATTTTTATCCAATGTAGAATTACACAGTTGGGAGCAGGGGGATGTCAGGCCTTTCAAAATAATAATGAGAGGTATTGAACCTTTGAGGGTCTCAGTGCAATGCAGTTGCAAATGATGCACATTCCCAGTAAGAAAGCATATTGTATGGATCCTGGAGTTTCTTCCTCTGTTAATATTACCTGAACTGTGGCAGAAAAAGAATACTCGCTTTGGCTGTATGCCCTTTTGGCCTTAATGCTAAAGGGCCTATACAATAAACATCAAAGTTTTCCTCTTAATTCCACAAAGAGAATTATCTCATGTCTAGAACAGGTGAACCTGAGGCTTTGATTTCCTAAAAGGGTTTCAGTAACTCGATACTCCCTGCGAATGGAGGGGATAGAGTTCAATCATGGAGAATGAATGGGATCTCTTTGTGCTTTACCCATTTAGATAAATAAACTTGCATTACTATTTGCTTCTGAGAGTCCAAATTTTTCTTGTTTCATTTCTTAATCTTCATATTCATTTACTGTAGATTTGCTTCTATATTCTGGAAGATACTGATGGGAAAAGCTAGTATTTGATAGTGCTTATATGTAAATGAGAAGAGTTGAACAAAAGTTATATTTACATTCTGCTAATACATTTAATGCAAGTTACATGAAGTTCAATACCAAACTAAATGGACTTTAAATGACAAATAGTAAAAATATAACCATTTTTTCTAAGGGTGGAAGAATAATGCCAGATTAGAATGGTGAGGAGAGGCTAGTTCTGTATTTGCAGAGATATTACATTATCATTGATATACTGAAGCAATCTCTAAGATTCTTTAGACGAAAGAAATTGATATCCTAAATGTCAGTTTTATTTGATGTTATTTGTTGGTTTAAATAAGTTAGATCAAGAATTAAGTTTCATCCAGTAAAAAGGAATAGAAAAATCCATTTTATACTTTCAAAACAAAATTAAAAATTTCTCTAAAATACAAATAGTTTGACAAAAAGAAAAGTGAGTTATAGGTCAGTGTGCATACACACACGGTCACAGAAATGTTTGGGTTTTTTTTAAAGTTATGGATGGTGTTTGTAAATTTAGGATACAACTTGTTTTTCTTTCTTTGAAATCCAGTTTTTCGGCTATAACTTTGTCTTGGGTTTTTTCAATGTTTTGTTAAAATAAAACACAATTTAAATGATTTCTGGAAAGGCTTAAAATAGAAAAAGTGAAATGTGTGCAGTTATAACCAAGAAAATAGAGTGTAGTGTGTTACCTGATTTCTTGGGCAAGAGGCTTTTATTAGCTGCCTTTCTATTTGGATAACAAGTAGTTGAGATTTAGATTGGTGCTTTTTGTGTTTGTCATTGAGATGTTCTTATGCAATCACTTAATATGAAAAAAATTTCAGTATTTTGTTAGCCAAATTATAACTCAAATTACACTTGGCAAAGATTTTTATTTGCCCCCTGTTTTCCCTTCCCATTTCTCCATTTCTGCTGTTCTTTTCTCTGTGTGTGTGACTTTTTGTTTGGGTTCCCCCCCACCTTTGGATGAGATTTTCATCCTGCATTTTTTTCATTCTGCAAGTGCCTTAGACTTTGAAGCTCCGTCTTACTGTTTGCATAGATTGGTAGTTGTATTAATTCCCATTCGGCTACCAGGAAGAACTTATATTACTTACGGCTTACTGCCTTTTTTTTTTTCCTTTTTCTTTTGCCGCCCTCCCCCCTTTTTTTTTAAAAAAAAAAAAAAACAAAAAACCAACATGGTCTTCTGTCCTTCAAAGTAGGTCAACATTCCCCTATTCACTTTTCTGTAATTAGAAACATGGCATTCTGAAGGAGCTTGTATGCTGGTTTTGGCAAATACTTGTCTATGTAGAAGATCTATCTTACAGTTATAATGTTGGCTATCTCTGCTGAAACTCTTGCTCGTTTAATATGTGAGTGGAAGTTTAAAAAAAGTGGTTGTTCTGTCAACCCAAAGTTTACCCAACCATTTTGCGGTTGATACTGTTGTTTTTACTAAATCCAAGGGAAACATGTTAAAATGGCAAAAAAATATTGAGAAGACCACTGGTTTTGGTGAAGTTTTCCTGATCTGTTCTGAAGGAAAACCTTGGTGTTTTGTTTTGGTTCCCCCCCCTCCTTGCCCCCATAGAAGTGTTCTTCTAAAAGGAGTTCAGCTATAGACAGATAATTTGTATTTACATGACTGACATGTCATTCAAGGATTTTTTTCCCAAGCTTTGTTTGAGAGGATATTTACTGAAGGCAGATTTGATAGTCTGTCAAAAAAAGCTGTTTGCCGAGTCCTCCATTTTCCAGCAGAAAGATCTGATAGTTGAAGAATGGAATTAAAAGCTGCTCTTTACTTTTTTAATAGTTTGGTTACAACTCAAGTTCAGTATTTTTCTTGTTTTCAGTCAAGACCTACTATCTGGAGAAACTCATTGTGCCTGTTATCCTCCTCCAAAGGTATCAAGCCTGGTTATTTGTCCAAGGACATGAAAAGTGTCAGTCACACACTGTACGTGCTCATTAAAATACTACTGCAAAGTTAACATATTGTAGTGTGTTTTGATCCATTCTGAATGTCTGTTTTCTGAAATAAAATCTCCACCATAATTAGACTAGAACTCAAGAGTCAAGCTGCCAGTATTTCTGCCAATATAAGCTTATCCAAGTTGCTCCAAAGGTCAAGGCAATCAAAAGCCGTATAAAATTGATGAGAGTAATTTTATTACCGGAGGATATATTTCACGATCTCTAGGAGATAATAAAGGAGGACTAAAAAGATTGCTGAAGAAGCTTCAAGGAGATCTGTTCTGTGGCACAACTAGTACCATTGCTGTGACACACGAAGATCTGTTGGCCAGTCAGAAAGAGTAAGAAAATGTGGTGCGGTAGGACATACCTGCTTTTTTTCACTGCAGCGGCTGCCATTAGAAAGTCTGCTGGGATCTAACTTCTCTGGCATCTAATTTGGGGAATACTGTGCCTGTGCACAGGGCACAAACCTGAGAGAGGTGATATATTGCAGCATCAAAATCTACTGGTAAGTAACTCATTTTCATACCTGCTGATCTAATTTCTCAAAGTCCAATGACATACCAGTCCAGACAGCTCACTGTCTTGCTACAGTACTGACAATTCGAGGGTTCCCTTTTCTTTTAGAGTTGCTCTTACAGATTTTAGTTATATTCATGTATGCTATCAATTTGAGTTTGCATTCCATATTTCCTGTCCTAAATAAAGGTTTTTAAAGCTTGCTCTTTCTTACTCAAATGTTTTTATTTTTTTTTAAGCTTTTATTTTCACTTCTACTTTTCACTACTCAGGTAGTTCTTGAACTGGAGCACTCATCTGATATAATTCCCTTTCTTAGGGAATTAATCTGTTTGGTTTATTTCCTGTCTTCATCTGCTGGTAGGAGGGCAAATTGCCAACTGGACTGGCATTTTCTGGATTTGGAGAAATTAAAATTGCAGGTAAGAAATTACTGGGTTTTCATAGGTATAATTGGAAACAGAACTGACTTTTTGTTTATTAAACAAAAAAATCTGTGTAAATGGGTCTTGCAGAAAAGGCTTCTAATGGCATGAATCTGGATTTGATCCAGGGGAAACTGGAAATCCAATCTAGTTGAAACAAGACCAGAAATTTTATGTGGTTACCAAGATAAAGCTTTTGTATATTAGCTTGGACTAAACTTGAGATTGACTTTTATTTACTTATTTAAATTCCCAGAGGTAATATAGTTGAAGTATAGTAAGTGACCAAAGATAATCACCTTCTTTATATAATTTCTGTTTTGCATGCAGGACCCTTACATACAGGTTGTCTTTTTTCCTTGTCCCCCACTATGGATGAGCACGTCAAGCCAGGTCACACTTTCAAGATGCAGAAATCTTAGATGTGTTAATCCAAAGGAGTAATTTGTATGATTTTACTGAATACTTTTCTTTGTTTTCTAAGAGGAGCTTAATTTAAATAGTGGTTCCTGAGGTAGAAAACAAAAAATATAAATGTAAGCCAAATATTTGTTAGTTTTTAACGATTTATTCTAGTATTAAGATGATGTTCCCATCTCTTCTGCTGCTTGTTTTTCCTAACAAGTTATTAGTTGCAGTAGTATTTTGAATTTGTATGGAGTTTTTCTATTTTTAGACATGAAACAAAAACCTACCACAATTTAAATGTCATAACTTAAACAGGGTATCCTGGGCTAGCATGGTGAGACTGTATGTTACACTTATATATGTGCATTATGGAAAAAATCTATGCCATGAAGTAATACAAAGGATATTTAATCATTTTAAAAGTGATTTTTTTTGAACATACGTTCTGTCTCCAGCATCACCAATGCCTCTCCTGTAATAAATCCCATCAAGCATTTTGCTGGGTTTGCCTCAGCACTTTTCAGTATGAAAATGGCAATTCAGCAGTTACTTCCAAAGGAATTGGAAATGTTCTATCTCTGCCTGCCATCTCTTCAGTATTTCTTGATTTTTGTAATGTTTTTCAGAACTTTAAACACGATATGAACTTACTTTATAACAATATTTGTTGGGGTGAGGACTGCTCAGGGCACCAGTGTTGAGAGCAGGAGAAAAAGAATTGTTTTCCTTCTGCAGACCAGAAAAGAGAGCTGCTGCTACTTTTTGCCAACATGATTATAAAGAGATGGAAATGATTGTAGGTAGAGAAGATACCAGTTAGTGGATGGGGAGAAGTAGTTCACAGGCTTTCAGACAACCAAGAATTTTTTCATGCCTAGATTAGGTGATGTACCATAAATCAGTTTAACCCCCCTGCTCTCATAATAAATTCTTACATGTTCTCCCTACTCGACACAAAACTTTCTGCACTCCACAGTCTCACCGTGTCTGTCCAGGATACCCTATTCAGTTGTATCTCACATGCTGCCTTTCTTCCATTTAAAAAATAATCATACAATCTCTTATTAAGATCCACTGTATTTGCCATGTACCAACTACCTTCCTGAGATTATTATATTTAGAAACCATTGTTTCCATCTTCTTTTTGGCTTTCAAGTTTTCTATTTCCAGTCTGAAGAAAAGGAGTTAACAATTTGTTGTATATGCTCGTTGGCTTGTTTTCACTGAAACTTGATTATGTTTCCTTCTTTTTTTAACTTTTCTGTATAATAAATCCTTTTGTCTCTTTTACTTTTCCTCTTCCCTTTTTGGAATGTCCTTGCTTTTACTCCTGTATTAAAAGCCTTTCAATACTTAAAGGGGGCCTACAAGACAGATGGGGAGAGCCTTTTTAGTAAGGCCTGCTGGGACAGGACAAGGGGTAATGGTTTTAAACTAGAAGAGGGTAGATTCAGACTGGATATAAGGAAAAAATTTTTCACGATGAGGGTGGTGAAACACTGGAACGGGTTGCCCAGAGAGGTGGTAGATGCCCTGTCCTTGGAAACATTCAAGGCCAGGCTGGATGGGGCTCTGAGCAACCTGATCTAGTTGAAGATGTCCCTGCCCATTGCAGGGGGGTTGGACTAGATGACCTTTAAAGGTCCCTTCTGTCCAAAACCATTCTATGATTCCATGAAATGGCCTAACATATTGTCTACAAACCTTATCTTGCATCATCCTTAAATCACCACAGCTACAAAACTAATAGAACAATATTTTATTGAATTTTATTTTAAAATAGAACTGCATACTTGTGATCTTCAGTGTTATTCTTATGATGTGTTATGGGTTTTGTTCCATATAAGTTATGCTTATAAGTTATGAGGTAATATCCTTCATAAAATCTAGGCTTTGAGTCTCGGTCTACAGGCGTTCAGGTCATTCTGGTTTTCAGCTGGTGTTTCTCACCAGCAGTTCATTCTCTGGAACAGAAGCAATAGAATAAAATCTGTTTGTACATAGGCCATTCCAGTTCAGTATGTTTTACTACAGACCAGCATTTTATACAGAAGCTTATATATCACATTATTTTTATGTGAACTTCTAGTAACACTTTTGAAATACTTCCCAGTCAAGGCCCAAAGAGTTCAGGAGTTCCTTTTTTTTATGTGTGTAAATAACAGAAAATACTAATTTTACATTTTAGTCTTGAATATTTTGTGAAACTTGTAAATTTCACAAATATCCCTATTTGCCATTTGTAGCTCTCCACCAATTCTTAATTTCTTATTTTTGCTCTATTAAGACTTTATTCTAATTTTTCCTCTGAAAGCTTGTACATGCTAAACTTATTTTGCTGTACTAGCAGACAAGTAAGTTTTAATAGTAATATTCTTCTGTCCTGGTTTCAGCTGGGATAGAGTTAATTTTCTTCCTAGTAGCTGGTATAGTGCTGTGTTTTGTATTTAGGATGAGAATAATGTTGACAACACACTGATGTTTTAGTTGTTGCTAAGCAGTGCTTACACTGGTCAAGGACTTTTCAGCTTCCCGTGCTCTGCCCGGTGCACAAGAAGCTGGGGGGGGGCACAGCCAGGACAGCTGACCCAGCCTGGCCAAAGGGCTATTCCGTACCGTATGACGTCATGCTCAGTATATAAACTGGGGGAGTTGGCTGGGGGGCAGCAATTGCTGCTCAAGGACAGGCTGTGGTGCTTAGTTGCTGACTGGGGTTAAACCATGACACAGCCTGACAGTAAGTACGGAGAAAAGCACGTAATCTTCATTGCACTCATTGTGATCGTTAAGAAACTTCAAACCCTGCAGTACCGCAGCCTGGAGTTGGCCATCAGTAGTTACAGTATTTGCATTCTGAGGAACAAGAGTGCTACTGTAGAAATTCAGTCTGCCTTGGATAAAATAAATTGTTGATTTTTGAGAGCTCTTAACTTCTAGAAAGAGCTCCTCTGACCTGACCAAGAATAGGACAGCACTCGATAATCTTGTGCAGCATTTTTTCACATCGAGTGTTTTGAAATTTGTATGCTTTTTTTTAATTAAAATTTGATCACATTTCCTTTTTTTTTTTTTTAACTCCTTTCTGTAGTAAATGCTTTTGTCTCAGTTTCTTTTCCTCTTCCTGTTTTCAAATATTTGTAGCAGGCTCATTTTTGCCTCATGGTGATTAAGCTTTTGAGGATGATGTATGCTGTGTAGATGGGGTGCTTAGGGACATGGTGTAGTGGTGGACTTGGCAGCGTTAGGCTTACAGTTGGACTTGATGATCTTAAGGGTCTTTTCCAACCTAAATGATTCTATGATTCTGTGCAGTTTAATACTGTGACTCTTAAAATAAGTCTGGTTAATATGCATAAATTGATACTGCCTTTGTTTATCTTGAGAGAATTGCTGTTTGCAAGCAGTGCCTTCAATAAGTCTTTACTGCAGTGGGATCTCATGATATTTTAAAAATGGCTGCAAGAAAGCAAACAGCTAAATAATCTACAAGGCTGAAAAAATAGGTGGTAACTACCAGCACCTGCTGCAAGTATTTTGTCTAACTTCCTATTGTCTATAATACTAGTTTATATATACTGAATAATGTGTTTGGACTGATTTTATATATTCAAAGTTATTTTTACATATTTTTAAAGATTCAAAATAAAAGCATAAAAGTTCTAAGAGGGGAATAATTACATCTGTATCCTACCTGATGCCTGGTTTTCTTCCTGCGCATGGTGGAGTGGTTTGAGTAGTGATCTGCTGGAAGTGTCTTTAAATGTTCTTATGCTAAAATCCCTGGAGCAGTTTGGCTAGGCTTTGTTTCAGAATTTCTTTGTCCACACAAAGGGTGAAATTTCAGGTTACTATAGCATAAAGATTTGTGGAAAAAGCCTCAATTATAGAAACCTATGTAAAATGCCAAAATTCTACTATTAGCAACTTTTCTCTAGATGTGTGGTTTTGTCATCTTTGCTCAGCACGTTTATTTAATAATAACTTAACCCTACTGCTGAGTTGTGTGCTGATAACATACAGGAATTGCCCAAATGGGAATTTAAATGTACGTGTTATATGCTTATGAATGCGCATTTAGTTACTGTGTGCATAGTTGCTAATACAAACTATGTTCTGTCGCAAAACTTCTATGAAAGCATAGAAGAAGCCCTTCTGAATAAGGAGGTGATGTAGTGTAACTGGTTAACCTCACAAGAACTTGCTAGGTCAGTGTTTCAGATTCCTCAAATCAACAATCCTTTAAACAGACCTGTTTAATGCTCAATGTACCCCATGGGATTAGGGGAATTACATGGGAAGTGAATACCATACAAGATACTTGAAATTATTGAGAGCTTTGGGTTATCAAAGTGGTTATTCCTGTAGACCCCTTAGAGAGGAGGGTGAGGGGGAAGATCCCAGGGTAGAAATGTTGATTGTTTACTTGCGTGAACACTGGGGGAATTCATCATCTTGAGAAAAGTTTCTTGAAAATAGTTCTGTTCACTGTGGTGCTTCACCACCTTCTCTTGCAAAATTGCTGTGCATCTGTCTCCTCTCTCAAACTCGGCTACTAAAAATTCCTTACTGAACTCGCTATTGTCTTACCTTGTTTTGTGGGAAATTTTGTTTCTTTGGGTCATGTTATGTGCCCTTACTGAGATTCTTGTCTAAACAGTTTAGATACCACCAGAATAAAAACTGCATTGTAAAAATAGACCTGTTGACAATGTTATTTGTGAATTCCCATAAATGTATGTGTACCATGAATAGTTATTTAATTTGCTATGCAGTTTGGCATTTCAGGTAACAACATGGCATTTGGCTTTGAACTCCTGAGTACATTCAGTATGGAGATAGGTAACATCCGCTATTTGCTTCAGGCCACAGATAGTCAAACTGGTTGTAAAGCAGCGTTTTACTATTGCCTAGTATTTCATGGATTGGAGGATTTATGGGTTAACAAGCAATATTACTTTTCTTTCTAGAGTTATTCTATGGCAGTATAAGGGTAGGTTGGAGGTTGCCTTGTACTATTGGAAAAAGGCTGATCTTGTCTTGGAGCCTGAAGAACATCACGTTCCCATAGCTGGTTTGCAAAATAGTTGGCCTGTTAATTACCTTCGTGCTGGCAGAAAGAATCTTTCGAATGCAGTTGGTTTTTTATTGCTTTTGCAGAAAGATTCCAATTTCAACTTTTTCCTGTTTCTAAATAAATCTCAATAGGTTTCTAAGTTGCTTCCCCTAGGAAAAATGAACAGTTTAAGATGCTTTATGAAAATTGCAATCTGTTGGTCACTCGAAGTAGAACATCAACTTGGTCAGGAGTATCTGTCTTGTTTTTCTTTCTGTACCTTAAGGAATTGCATTTAATAGACTGATATTTACTGCTTTTTGCATTCACAGGACTGTGCTAAAGAATAATGACTTGAGATCAAGACAAGAATTAACTATTCACCTCACCAATCAGTGGCCTTCCCCAGGAGCTCTGGATGTCAATGCTGTTGCCTTGGACACTCTGCTCTATAGAAAGCACAATCAGCAATGGGATGAGTAAGTTGAATATTTATTTTGATTCACCTTTAGAGGAACAGGGAAACTCAAAATTATACATTTCCCTTAGCATACTCTGAAACATATCCTATTGGAATTACCTGTTACAATGTGCAAGGATCAGCTGGCAGAAAAAATCAGTTTCTCTCGCTTACCATAAAAATTTCCTTCCTTTGGATTAATTTATTTAAAAAAAAAAAAGAAAAAAAAAAAGAAAAAAGGAAATCATTGCTTGAGGAAAAAACAGTGTTTTAGGAAACAAACAAAAAAAATAGTGTGTTTAAGAGAAGAAAGATTAACTGCCTAGGTTGTTTTAGAAAACTTTTTAAGGAGAATTGAAGATATCTAGTTAGATCTTTAAATGTGTTACTTTTAAATATTACTTGCTTTGCAGGAAAAGTTTTCAAAGTCTGGACCAACTTTCAGCAGAAGTTAGTCTTTCTCAGTCCTCTCTGGATCCAGGTCACTCACAGGATGGGAAGCAGGATGGAATGAACTTGTTAAATGAAGGTACAGAGCCAGTCTAGTGGCTTCATTTTATTTCGTTCTTTTGTTCAGTCCCTGTGAACAAAATATGCATTGAGCAGCGTATTTTTAATTGTTATCCAAATTGTTTCATTTTCCCTAAGGACTATACTTCAAATAAGTTTGGATTTATGAAGATGCCCACCCCCTCAATAATTATAAGACTTCGTGCTGTATTTAAAGCTGAGCTTCAAATATGTTGCGTATCTTTCTTCTCCATCACAGAACCAGAGACAGCTCAGCGACAAGGAGGATCTTCTGTCATCTTTTTGCTATAACTAACTCAAATCTTTTGAGTTCTTTAAGTTTGCTTTTTTGTTTCTTAAAAGAAAGATTAAAGGCACTGGATTTGCAACTACCACTGTCATTCTTACATCTTGCATTCAACATTTATCTGTGGAGGTGCAGCCCGACAGTGTTTCTGTTAAAATAGAGAGAGGAACATGATATGAACCATGCTGGTATATAAATGAAATACACACAACCCTTCCTTTCAAAATCTGTACACTTATCAAAGTTTAGCTGCTCCATCTTGTGGTCAATGGTGAAGAGCAGAAAAATGCTGGAAAACTTCTGAAATAGTAGTATTTTGGGTACAGAACACAAATTGCTATAAGAAATCCGTTTCGTATCTCATCAAATGTTAACTTGAAATAGACTTGACAATACAGAGCCTTAGTATTTCATAACTGTAAAATTTCTTGGTTTTAAAATATCAAGGTTGTAAAATTTAGAACGTTTTTAAAGACTGTAAACAGTCTTAAAATCTAAATTATTTCAAGTTATCTTAGAGAAAGTGAAACAGAATCAGCACGGCTATTATGAAGAGAGTTCTCGTGCAGATCTACTTTCAACTGGTTTTTTGCTATATTAATCGGTTGAAGTGATGCTTTGTTTTATCTTCTGTAAATTAGGGTGTGGCAAAATCACTAATAATAATAGTTTAGGTTTTGATTTCAAGACTCTGTCTTTAAAGGTAGCATAACAGCTCACTTCTAAATTACTGAGGTTCATCAGTACCTAAGCTTTAATATAATTTTGTAAGACATGGCATGTGATCCTGCTGTTCAAATACCTCTGGTCTAACTCTCAGTCTGGCAGTTTTCATTAGAAGATTAGAAGTAGTAAACTTGCCCATTACTATTAAGCTCACTCGCGTAGTCAGTTTTTTAGCTTCACACTTGCTGAAATCAAGGGCTGTGCCCAAACAGTGTTACGCTGCTCTTTGTGTATTTTATGTCCTCAAATTGAACGTAGTCTTTAAAGAGTAGTGTTTATGGGAATAAAGATTTTTCTAAAAGTGAAGGCTTTTTGAAAGAGCTAATCTAGTTCATTACTTAGGGAAAGCTATTCAGTCACTTGAAAAAAGCTCGGTAGAGGTGAGACCTAAAACCTACTGGAAACTGCTAATAAGAACCGTAAATGATGCAAGAGAACTACATCTCACTTTTCCCCCCCGCCAATGGATGGTTGGGCAGGGTGTGGTTTGGGTTGTCCGTTTTTTTCTTACATCCTTCTCATGAGAATAAAACTCTTCTGTCAGGAACAGGAGACACAAGGTTAAGAAATGCTACTTAATAGATGTGTGTTTAAAAAATTCTGGTAGACTGGCTTATCAATAAAATCTTGTGCCTGTGACCTTTTAAAGTTGATTTTAATCTCTAGTTTAAGGTGATCTTTTCTATTCTGCAGGTGAACCAGGAGGATGAAACAGGGAGATGCTGGCAGATCAAATTCTTTATAATGTAATTTCTTAGAGGAGTTGGCACAAAATAACTTGAACAGATATTCTGAGAAGGGAAGACATAAAATAAATAGGAATATTGTCCAATGCAGTCTTATACCTATAGGTGTGTTTCATGTTAACTGTCAAGTGTATTTGGATGACAGGGCAGCTACTTGCACTGCCACTCTTGCACTGTAGGGCTTTTTCTAGTGGTGGGAGCCTAATGTACTTCAAATTACCAAGGTTTAGAAAACAAAATGTGTTTATTTTTAAAGAAATATATCCTGATTCTGCTCCTTTCTGAGGGGTTCAACACTAGATCTCTGGTACTGACATTGTACTAAATATTAAATAAGCTGAAATTGGTGCTTGAATTAGTAACTTCTGTTCTCCGTGTAGTCAGGGGAGCCTCTGAATCTCCCTCTGTAGGACACTGACTGCAGCCCAGCTTGTAATGCCTGGGTAGGGATCTGTTGACCACCGGGACAGGGAAGGTATGGCATAAATTACGTGTCTTCCTAATTGCATTTATGAAGTATGAGTGTGCTGCAGCAGTAATATGTAATTCATAATAGTGTAGATGAAACTGTTTTTCTCTTCCCTCATTTTTTTGTGGTCAGGTCATCGTGCTGTAAAAATGATTAGCTCAACTCTTGTTTTTCTTAACAGGGAAGGAAGACACTCCATCGTTGCTTGGTCTTTGTGGCTCTCTTACTTCCGTAGCAAGCTACAAATCTCTCACAAGTCTGAAATCAAGTGAATATCTTGCAAGTCCTACAACAGAGATGACAAGTCCAGGCTTAACACCATCTTGAGATACACACAAGAAGGAAGAGCTTTGTGTTGTATGCATTTGGTTTATGTTCCATAAAATTACTTGCAATGAAGACTGCTAGTTCTAAGTTAACAGATAAGCTGCTTTATTTTTAATTTTCGTGGTTACCTGTTTAAAAATTCACAGATTCTGTCAGTTTTCATTCAAACTTTTTTTTTTCCCCCAGAGGACTTTTCAGATTTTCTATTTTAGTCTTGAATTATTTAAAGCACTTGGTCAGGTACAGGACACACAATCTGATGCTTATGACTGGTTTTTAAAATGGAACAGTTGGAAATCAGTCCCCCACTTAACTGCCATGACCTTTGTTTCTCCTTGCAATGGCCTGGCCCTACTCTAGCCACGGTGCTTCTCTGTAGTGCTTTAAGTATCTATCAACTCTTGCAAAACAGACAGGGAATCCTTAACGCCGGTCTCTGTAGGCAAATGAATATTTTGCCTAAAAATCCAGCTTTTCATCTGTGTATGTTGCATAGGACCTCAAATAGCATATTTAACCTAGCAACAGCTCTTCTCGAGTTGACTCAATGTTAGATTTTGCATTCCTGTTAGTATCATGGCACTTAGGAGATGTCTGAATCGCACTGAAGAATCACACTGAAACACTCTTACTAATTCTTGAAGTTGCATGTGAATAACAAAAGTTGATCATCTAAATCAAGCATATTTAGCGATTTGTAAATGTTGAGGAAACTCACTGAATGCTTTTGAGTGACCTGAGTTACAGATAATCAAACATCATACAAGAACTTTCTTGGTTTATTGGCCTTGCTGGAAAGATGGGGACTAAGGATGGTGGGGTTAGCACCTTGGGAAGTTTGGATTGTGTGTTTATTGGAAAGATCCCAAGGAGAGTGAAAAAGGGGGAACAAAGACAATGTAATGACAGTATTCTCATGTTAAAGATTTTTCTCATTCCTGTAGTAGTGCAATAGGTATTTTTCTTGATTAGGTAATATGGCAGAACTTCACAGTCAGTTTTCTCAAATTACTTGCCGTTGATTTAAATTACGGATAGGAAAAAGAAAAAAAAGGGGAGACATTTTTTTAAATGAAACTAACTTTCCAGATTACCCTACAGTTTCAAAGTTTGCAAATTAATTTTTTAATTGCAAACTATATTCTTAATTCTTTGTAAGATACAATTTTGCTAATCAAGGTAATGCTTATCAGTATGATTAGTAACTTTTTAAACAAAACTTAAATGCATGTAAGTACGTTGTATTTATAAGTGCTAGGGAAAATGCTTTTTTGTGCCAAAGAACTTTCATAAATTGTTTACATGAGTAGCTGCAATACAAGACAGATTTTTAATTATTGCTTACTCTTAGGTGTTTACAGTATGTCACTACACTCTGTACGGTTTTAGTTGATTTGCCTCTTGTAACGGTACCTTGGCACTACTACTGTAATCTGGTCATCTTAGGGTGGGCTTGAAAGAAAGAGGATTCATTCTTACCGTTGCTAAAAGCTACAGGAAACGTTCAGCCTTTGTAAGAATGAGGCTACGCATCTCTGGAACTAACGCACTGTTGGATTTAGCTGGAGGAGGTTCAAGGTCCATCTCCTCCACTCTCTAGTCCACAGTGCTGGAGGTCACTGCATCCGTGGCAGGGTGAACAACTCCTGGTGCCATTGTAATGCAGATTTTTAAAGCAGCTTAGCAAAATCCACCAGATCTTGTCTTTCAAGCCCTCACGTACCCACCCAGTTAATTTCTCTGTAATAAACTCTGACCGTTAAATCCTTTCACACACTGTCAGAATGTCCATTACTTCATGTAACTGGGTTTTTTTGTTATCACATTAAGCACCTGTTCTCTCATGGCAGTTTAGTAACATTACTAAATACTAGTTTGTAAACTAGAGATGCATTTTTACTACAAGTACAGTGAGGGAATCCAGATTCCACAAGTTAACATTCTACATCAAGGTACAGTGATTTAATCGGTCTTGTTTGCTGTGAAACACTTCTACATCCCACTACATCAGTATTTGGGAGGGGGCTGTAATCATGATCTTCAGTCATGTTTGCTGATGGCTCTTTTCTTGGAGCTACTGGTGTGAAATTCATGTGTCATTTAACTGAAGTCTTTTATGTAGTCTGACACCACTGTGAGTTTCCGGGTGTCACGTTGTGCATGGGAAATCAGTTTTGTGTGTCTTTCTCAGTTCTAAACATTAATCATTTTTCAAAAAAATTGAAAAAATGCCAAAACTGTATGTTTTGTTGCCTTGACGTTCCATAAATGTTGCATGTGAATTAAACATTTTGTATCATCGCCGATTACTAGTTTTTGTCTCGGTTTTAATCATAGGGGATAAAATACGACCTTTCGGCAAACTACAGTATTACGGAGCTTATAGCAAATTCTTTTCTTGCAAAACAGGGAGATTTTGGGGTTTGTTCCTGTATTTCATTCACTGTGGTCCAAAATCTGCTGTTACTACTTTCTTTCTCTTAGGCCTTATTTTGAGGTTGTAGTGTAAAATTACTTTGAAAATCACGATGGGGGAACAGTGACAAATATCTCCTATGGCAGGACCTCTTGCCTGCACCGTATGCTGTAACTTTGTACCTAATGTCTTTACAACTAGAGCGTTTTTCAGTGCGTGATGAATTTTCACCAAGGCCAAACACATGCTGGGATACCTTCTTCATAGTGGAATAGGACTGAAGTCTGTTTCTTGGGTAAAGCACACCTGAAAGTTGGTGTCTTAACGACCTGACTACCAAGTTGCTTTTGTACCAGCACGCCCCCTCATTAAAATATGCAAAAAATAAAGTTCAAACATGTTATTGAAAATGCATGAAAGAAGGGATGTAGTGAGGGTAGTTAAAAAATAATTTAAAAAACCAAATCGTACAGAGGAAGCTCTGACTCAGTAAGTCAAGCGCCTATGGGCAAGGGAGATGCTGCAGCTGTTCGTACCGCGCGTGCGCAGCGCACCATAGCAGACGATGGCTGTGCCTGTAGTAGTAAACTAAACGTGCTCTTGCCTTCGGATAGATACACGTCAGAGTCAAACTAGCGTGGAACCACCTGTGGTTATGCCAGCAAACTCGGCCTTCAAAACCAGGTGATGCCATACAGACGGTGTATGGCGAATGCTCCCCGGCAGGCAGCTTGCACCTCCCAAAAACAGGCGAGGGAGCGACCCTCCAGACCACCTGTACAGGCACTTGTCTTCAGTGCCTGGGTGTGCTTTAATTTCTTAGAGTATTGCCCGAAACTAAAAAGCCCCTGCAGCACCTATCGATGCTCTCTGGGTTTCTAATGAGCACGATGTACTTTTTTTCCAGTTTGACCTAAAGCAGTTTTCGGTTTAAATAAACCATAAATAGCCAAAGACTATTTTATAATATGCCTTTACACAAAATATAGAGCTGCAAAAAACAAACGTGCACAGAATTACAGATATATTAAGCAAGAACAAATAAGTGTTTATTGAATTCATTCTCTATCAACCTTCTTATGGAGGAATAATCATAGCATACAATTGGAAGCCCAAAACATTTTCTAAACATCATTTTAAATGCCCAACAAAAATCTTTAGTCAGACTGAAAATTAATGCAGTGGTTATTCTTCATTGCTCTGTCCAGCCTCTATTTTTTTCCCTTTTAATCATCACTGAAAAACAGTCAGAGCACCTCCTTCCCCCCCCCCCCTTCTCCTTTCCTTTCTTCTCTCTAGCTGCAAAGGAAGTCACAAAATCTTCAATGATAGTTTAAGGGTCATGTGTGTTTTCTTAGTCTTAAGAAACTAGAAAAAGTGAATTTATTCTTTGTGAAACAGTTAAAAATGATGTTGCATTTAGTCACCAAACATAATGGCAGAAATTCACTGGGAATTCTAGAAAATGCCTTGACAGGTTCAAATTTGGCACAGTATATTTCACCATATATTTTGACTTCACACAATCGGATGAAGGAGAATTAAGGACGCTGGTTCGTTTTTTCATTTAAATGAGAAAAGAAAGACTTTCCGTATTCATATGTGCTGATCATTATGGCACAAGCAGGAGCAACTTTAAACAGCCGTGGAATAACACCTGCCCAGAAGAGAAAGGAAAGTATTCACTATCATTTGTTTTCTGACTGCAGCGCTCTAGTACCACTTAGTGGGTCACAATATATTGATACCGTAGTGTATCAGTGTAGAACCTGTCCACGTTCCTCACAATACTGGAATTTACTGGCTGTAGGTATTACCGCTGTAACAACCTTATGCGCTCCCTGATGCCATCCTGTGTGCCTACCTGCCTCAAGTCCGTTGTGTCTCTGCCCCTTGTCTCTCCACGGCGGGCAGCACCTTGACCTGCAGGGCTGCTTTGCTCCAGCAGAGAAGAGGTGGCCCTGGGGGCAGGCTTTGTGCCCTCCCCTAAGTGGCAGTGCAAACCTGCGGCTCACGTGGGACAAGCAGAGGCTTGTGACCTCTCAGGTGGGACAACGAGAGGTTCAGGAAGCCCCGAATCCTGAAATGGATAAAGTTAGGGAGGAGAGGGCTCAAGTACTGTGCTGGGCTGTGCCCTCCGCCGTAGGCATGTGTCTCAGCCCTTCAAGCCAACTGTTAAGTGAAAAGCGTGATTCCCCTGCCACTGGCTCCTAAGGCTTACAGCACCTTCACTAAAATGGAAGGATCCTGGTCACGTGTATAAATGATAGAATTTGGGCATTAAATGCCTCCTATTACAATCAACTGTGATCTTGTCAGTGGAGTTTAGAAAGTGATTCAGCTCACCTAAAGGTAGGAAAATAAGGCTGAATCCACTTGTCTACAGCCATCTACTTCCACTTGAAATGCAGAGATGCCTGCATGGAGCTAGTGCAGACGATGCGTGACGTATGGAAAACTCGCGTCCCTTTGGAGCAGTAGCAGGAGGCCAGGCAGAATGCCCCCTCTCACCTACGTGTGGGCGACCCAACTGAGCTGGCGGCTGATCAAGAGGACATCCCTACACTCCGTTACTCACATGTCAAGACCTAAATGTAGGTATCCTAATCGATGAGCTACAGTCCACCCAAAATACCTAATAATACTGATAAGTTGTAGTGTCATGCATTCTGCTGGCATCAGTGCCCTGAAACATGCTAATCCTGTTGCCCAGCTAGGTCCTCACTGTACAGCAAGTAAAGCAATTTAATCTCTTTCAGCGAACACAAACAAGTCTTGCAAGTCTTCAGCCAACTGTGTAGCCGTTCACACATGCAACCCCAAGGAACCAATGCAGTGCTGGCAACACTGGTAAGTATCTTGGGTTTGGAATGTCTCTTGCAGTTGTTCATTTAAGTATGAACTACTATAGGCTTTTATCTCAATAACATTTTAATCTCAACATCTTGTCATTTCCTCCTTAGGCTGCCAGAGTCACACATGACAACATGTGTGCATTACGAGGGACTTCTGAGCATGGCAACAACAGAGCATTGCCCCAGCCCTTCAACAGAACGGGACGACAGCAGCCTCACCCATCAGGTAGACTTGCTGAAGACAGAAAGACGTGGGAATCTCTTCCCCCCCAGCCTGGGAGAAGGCAGCCGAATGACAAGTACTGGGGAAGTAAGAAAGCTGAGGGAGATGAGCATCCCGAGGTGGACACACGGGAAGTCAAGAGCACTTTGTGACTGTGAGCATTTTAAATGCATTCAAGGTTGACTTTTCAGTCACCAGTTGCCATATATAGAAAGGAGGATATTCAAAAGCAAAACACTTTAAAAACAGTTTAGTTATGAAGCGATACTGTTTTAGTCTGGTGATACTTAGGGGAGTAAATTATTGATGGAGCTACCTGTATGTAGGTATTCAACAAAGGCAAAGATTCACCCCCAGGTTAAGATTTGCTTTTGTTTAACAAACGATAGTAGTTCTTCACAAAAAGATATGAACCAGTAATTAGAATTCTTGAGGATGTGTAATCAGCTTGAACATTCACACTGTGAATATCCATTTGCACTGTCATGTGAGGCTGGAAACTCTTCTTCTCTCAGTTCCTGTCACATGTGGTGGCATTCCCAGGCTGCCTTTGTGCATACTCAGGTACACAGAGTGGAAAACGCCTAGCACCAGCTGAGTTTCCTCTTAATTCCCATTCAGCCACAGTACAGGAAAGGGAGAGAAGGTAGATAGCGAGGGCACTTGTGGATGGCAGGTCTCAAAGAACTCCATTAACTGATAATCACAGCACAGCATACATGTGCACTCCCAAAATGTAACACAGTAACCTCCATATTCCTATTTATTTGGATATGAATTGTGAACTGAGCAGTGTGAAGCGAAACTTAGAAGCATTCACCATGAAATGCATTTCTTTGAATGGTGGAAGAATGTTTAGTTATAGGGAGGTTGGAGGAACTAGGAACTTCATACCAAGCCATCACCCAGGAAAAAATACTCTACTTCATTTGATATGGGCTGAAATGACTGCAGACATCTTGCTAAACACTCTGATGTTTATTAAGACAGTCTCAATAACGGTGATGAACCACAGTGAAGCACAAGTATTTTGGAAGGTAAGAAAGATATAAAATATGACTTTCTGTAAGGTACGAAAACAAACATCTAGAAGAGCTAGAGGAACATACCAGCTTCTTTCTCAAATAGCTCCGTAGTCACCATACTACTGATCTTGAACCCATGGATGAAAACTTTCAGCCTCTCTCATTCAAATTAGGCCCCAACACCCCCATTCCTCTATGAAATAATGAGGCATAGACAAATCTACTGTAAAAATGCCCTCCATTCAGAACACAAGCATTTCCACTTGAAGTAGACTCTCAGAGAAAGAAGAAATAATGTACTGAGAGATTGAAGAGGGACAAATTATACGATGTAGAGTTCCTTCTGTCTCAAGAACTCAAGATACCTGCTGTGATGTTTGGTACGTTGTAGGGATCCATTCTAATGTAAGAGAGAAAGACACGAGAAGAGAAAGAGGGAATTGCAACCGTCAAAAGAGTAATAAGCACCTCCCAATGGCATCTTCAGGACTTCTGACAAAGTTTGTCGCTCCATGGAAGAGATGTTAGCAGCTGTAGTCTGATATTGTTACTGCTCTAGACACAGAAGTTTGAGAAGATCTGGTCTAAGGCTCTGCTTTGCTATGGAGCTGCAATGTTGTATTTCTTGAGGGACAGTAGATACAACACCAAATGATCTAAAAATTGTACAAAAATCTTTAAGAAGTTAATTTTTTTATTTCAGTGATGTTCTTAGAGAAAGGCAAATTCTCTATTAAAACCTGAACTCCTCAGGCATGCTAGCCAAGAAGACCTTCCCATTAGGACAGCAATGCTTATCCCAGCTCCGTCTTGCAGGTTGTCCTAAAAACTAGTTGGGCCCACAGTAGTTCACCACAAAGTTCTCCCAGGCTACAGAGACATTCAGTTTAGTTATCGGAAAAGTTCCTGTGCTTATGGGGTAAAGAGTATCTGGTAGCTGCAGAGAGGCAATTAGGGTGGGGAGAGCAGCATATAGCTAACCTATAAAAATACTTTTGGTTTTAGTTGCCAGATTGGCAACTAGACACACAAGTTGCATGGCTATGGCTACTTAGAACACAACAGCTGAGAATGCAAGAACACCAATTTCTGGGAAACCCAATCTTTTCTTCCTGTTTTGCTTGACAGAGCATGCCAAGTAGGAACAGAAGTCTAGCAGGATCCGTGATAGCTGCTGCCAAATATCTACAAATCTGTGAAAAAATGTCCATGTCATTCTCCAAGAGAATATTCTGGGATCTGGCTAAATCCACCATGAATTACTGAAAGGACTAGTGATTATCTCAGAAGGGAGTCAATCCTTTTTGGTAACTACGGAAGTGGAACATTGCCTGAAAGATCTTAAGAAATCTTCGGTTTCAGGATGAGGTAACAGTGAGGAACTTTTGCTCCAATGCTGGAATATAATTTTTCTTGTCTCTTATGTCACACTTGCCAGCTCACAAAGTCCCTGTTCTGGCCAGGGCAGTTTGGTTATGCAGTGGAAAAGACACTTGTAAGTCTCACGAGGTCTCGGGAGCCTCTATGATCACTACTTGATGCCAGAAAGTCCTCTTACAATTGAGCCATACTGATGAAAATAAGGAGGAATAATATTTCCTGCTGAACCTCTCAGGACAATGGCCAGCTTCGTTGCTGGAGGCCTTGAGTTAGTACCAAGAATTAGGTCATACGATTAGGTAGGGCTCACTGGTTTCAGAGAGTTGCCAGGATTTGAAAAAGACACCAGAAGGTATTCCTGGGGGTTTCTTTTCTGTTCTATAAATATGCAGGGCTAAATGGCCAAGATATCTTATGGTGGTCAGGGATACATCTGTGCTGGTCAGCAGTAGAAATAACTACTGCACATGGTTCAGGGCTAAAAAGTGATCTTTGCCAAAGCTATCAAAAAGACTAAAAGATAGTCTTCAAGATGGTCCACGCAAGAAGAAAAATAAAATACATCAAGGAATGACACAGCTGAATGGGGTCTTAACAGTGACATTCTGTCTTACTGAATGGCTCAGAGGAACTGAAACAGCAGCAGTTACACGCTAAACTATGTATCGATGTGCTGAACACTGGACACAGCTGGGCAGCAATCGTCCCTTGATAGGTTCAGTGAGGGTAAGAAAGTCATGTACCATGTATACACTTGTGTGAGTACACATGAGAGAATGCACAAGAAAAATTTAAAACCTCTTTGACTCATTCAGAACTCATTAAATTGGGAATATTGTGTTTCTCCATCTATTTAAACATAAAAATTTAACAAAGATTTTAAATAATGTTTCTAGTTTGATAGAAAATTTAAAGTAAAAAATTATTGGGGAATAGTTGTTGCATGATGACCTTGAATTTCCCAAATATTATACAGTATTATACATAATTACTCCCATCTAGCAAACAAACAAATACTAATAGAATTACCATATCTTCCAGTCCTCTAAAAAACTGCATCGAAGTCCAGTTTAAAATGACTACACCATAGGTTAGATGGGATCTGTCCTGGGCCTAGTATTCCTCAGGAAAATAACAATAACAATATTTTATTACGTGAATTCTACTTCAAAATATCTATTCCATACTCAGACTTCTTGGTTTCTCAATAATGCATCTTCTTCAAAGACTAAGAAGGGAGACAGAAAAATACCACTGAAGCTTAAGCTCTGTTTCTGAGACAGAAAGAACCACAAAAAATAAGTACAGAAACTAGTATGAGATGAAGAACAAAAATTAGGATGGCTATTCCTAAATATAGGTGCTGCATCAGTACTGATGGTTTGGAAATTTTTAGCACTGGACTAAAAACTGCATCTAAGAAACTTTTCCAGTCTAGAAACACCTCCATACTGTAGCTTCCAAACTTACAATCCATTAAATTTTCTTTATACATATTCTTCCTGAAAAGCCCAAGCATTACAGTGTAAGAAACAACATATTATTTAAATTTGAAAAAAACTATTTCCCAAACTGTACCCTTCCCCACCGTTTTTAATTGCCAATGCAGCTGTATTTGTCAAGCCCAGTCCCTCTATTTTTTAAATAAATTGTGTCCGTCTTGGACAGCTGTAGCTTAGTAACTTGTGAAGAGATTACCAAAATTCTCTCTGTGTGTATGCATATCTGTTGCTTTATATATACAAACTATTCTATAACTGAGAGTGTTCACAGAGATGGAAATATTATGTTATGCATGTTACCATCTATAACCACTTGTTATTGACTAAAAAACTTTCTCTCTAGTCTGAGCTTTTTTAGAAAGATGTCAAAAGATTTACCAGCAAATAATCCAGTAATCCCATTTTTAGCGACAATTTTCCTCATAACTGCCCAGGTTGATGTACAGTCCCTCTGTGGAACTCAATATAGTACAAGAAAACAGTGAATTAAACAATATATACAACGCTCCAGAAAAATATTCTTAGAAATCAGAGACAGTCACTTCAGATGTAATTATTAGGTTTAATTAATTTTATGTTAATTTTATCCATACTATTTATACAGGATGTTAAATTCATACAGTACGCAAATTCATACAATACTCGAAACAGCATGACATAGAAAAACCTGTAGTAACGCCTGGAGTAAGATACACGAACAGAGACAATATTCCTTACCAGAGTAACTGATGTAGCTTGAAAAAAGTCATCTAGCTTTCAAATGAGCCAGTCCCTCTCCCTCTCACTTTATACATGCAGCTACAAGATCATCATAATTCAGATTTTTAACCAAGAATTCGCCTTTATGGTAAACTGAATCTAAAGGTAAGTTTTGAGAATTGGTATCATAAGAACGAATATAATAATTAAGCTAGGACACTACACCTTACGTCTCAGTTTACAAAAGTCAAATCCCCTCTAAATGTATAAGTTAGTTTAAGGAAGTATAGGTCTAAGAAATGTGGATCACAGTCTCTTGTAGAGCTCAATCACATACCATAAGCAACATAACCGCAGCATCAAGAAGCAATCTGCGTTGCAGACATATGCAACTGTTTCAAATGGAGAAACTTTGTGCTATTTCACTCTGCACATGCTGTTTTCATTGATCCATAATATGAAAGTGGCTAAGAAGTTTTTTTCTAGATGAAAGTGAAAACAATTTCATAGAATACATTCAGCAGGAACATCCCGCAGCATCTGTAAGTTGCAAAATATTTTTGCAGCCACAGAGAGACAATATGTAAATGCATAGTCAGTGTCCAACTCTAACAGCAACTGGATTTGGAAAGAATTACACTAGTATAAATTACAGATAACCATAATGATATTTTAAATATATTTTAAATATATATTAATTAATATCAGCTAACTGGTGTTAGCATTGAATTCTTACATTCATCAGCACAAGGGAAGAACTGAAACACAGTAACTATTTATATTTAAAGTTTTTTGATCTTTGTCTGTTCTGCAATGAAACATAAATATGTTTCTTCAAGAATTATACCAGAAAAAAAATAGCTTACCTGAGAGAATGAAACCTCATGCAGAAAAGCAAGCACTAAGTTTTCGTAACATCTTACTGAACTAGGGCCTTTATATTAGTTTCTAAGCAGAAACTGTTTGGGTACTCAGCCTTTTTACTGGTCTGTAATCTTAAAGCCATGATCTAACATTTATTTAAGTTAATGAAAGTCCCTCACTGGTCCAGGTCCCAAGCAATGGAAAAAAAAAGTTTTTAGATACAACTTGAATTTGTATAAAACACAGTGGTGCTCTACTGAACCCAGAACAAAAAAGAAACTTCCTTCCTCTTTCATCCTTTAAAGCTGGTAGGACATTCACTAATATGCCCTCAAAAATAATTTCTTTGAAATCACATAAAAAGAAGGTAAAAAATACACAACCTGAGCACACTGCTTTCTCTCTCTAGCCTAATATTTAACAAAAGAAGAATATCGTTATGAAAGAACAAGTGGCAGAGAATGAGCAAACATTTTATCACGTTATTTTTATCAAATCGAAAGTCTTTTTCAATAGGTCACTGTTCACCTCAATGTTTTATAAGAAATTAAATTTTTGCCTATTTAAATATAACTTACTTAAATGTATAAAAATTTGCAGTTGGTCTGCCTAAATGTAATAGCTCTGGATTTTTTTGCTTACATTTTATACCATCTTATTCACCTAAATAGTACTGAACTCACACCTTTTCCCTCCTCCATGCCATTAATGAAATACTGTATTTATCCTAGGAGTTAAAAAATATCCTACGAGATGTTACAATTCAGAGAAGAAAAAAGGTCTTAGTGATGGAATTTTTAGATAAGCTTTAGAAGAAGAAACAACTATTTAAAGTTTAAAGTCCTACCCAAAGTCTATATACTCAATCACCAGGTTTTATTTTTCCAAACGTTACGGGTTTTTTTTCTCCTTACCAGAAACTTACTTTTTAAGGTCTCGCTCTCCCAAAGTTCAGTCTGCCTATGTGTTTTCACTACATCAAACGGCAGAGTTATGACAGCTGCAATCTATCAGGAGAAGAAATCAGTTTTAATGTTAGAGCACAAACAATTAAACTTTCATTAAAATTTTTAAATTAAAGTGCACACAATTTAAAACTAGAGTTGATATGCCAAGTGCCTGATATTATTACAAGTCTTGTATTTCAGAACACTGTAATTTATTCAGAAATACCTCATCAGCTTGAATGCCAGGCCATGTGTATTTATCTACTGATGCACCCCAAAACATACACCATTTCTGAGAGAATCATATAAAATCACACCACTTTTAAACAGTTTATTAGTGATAATAATGTACTAGAACAGTACTAGAACAGTACTAGAAACAAAAATATATACTTACAGAGCCAGATGCTGCTCCTGAAGTAAAAGCAATAAAAAATGTTGGTTCTTGTGCACCACCTTCCTTGCACATCATCTTCTTGAAACGTTCATAATTATACCAGTACATTGCTATGGTTATAAAAAAATAAACTTGCATTACAACACATTCGTATGTCAAATACAGAAATTCTTTTATCAAGTACAGATGTAAGAATTCTACTGTGGCAACAAGAGCAAAAAGAAACAAGGGCTAAAAGCAAAATATAAGTGCTCTGTGGTGATTCATTGACAGACTGCCTTGTTCCCCTTATCTCCATATTTCAAATTTCTTCATATGATACAAACTAGCCTAATCATTTTGTCATTTCCGTAAAGTAACCCCTACCTCAATACAATCTAACCCAAGCACTACAAAACTCACATTACTGATTTTTTTAAATTTAATTTAACATAAATCAAAATGTAGGCTTCTAACTATTCGCTATGTTTTCAGGCATATTTCACACATTTCATAGATGTCACTAATTCTACAAAAACGTGTTTCATACAAAATGAAAGGTTGCTCAGGCCTGCCTCATGCTCTTCTAGGAGACAGAGTGTAAAATTTAATTCTGAGAGAACCGAGAAATGCGATTTTGCTCTCTGGAATTACTGAGGGGGGAATGCCTCTGTGAGGACAGTCTGCCAAACAACTTCTAGGAATAACATCTGTTTCTTTTTTCATTTGCTGAACTAAACTGCACTATTTCTGCATTCTAACTGAAACTCTAAACTATATGCTACTGGGTTGAATTATAGAGTGATTTCTTGTGGCAGTTGGTCAAATAAATACTGCAAATGACGGCTGCATATCCTGAAAGATAACTGTGCCTCATTCAGCACAGAGTTCTGGCGTTTGTGCCAGCAGAGAAATATCAAAGTATTTTCTCATGATGAAGACTGCCAGCATATATGCCTGGCCTCCAACATTTTGCAAAAGTAAATGTAGGCAGTATCTCAGAAGGTATTCTCGGGGTTTGAGGAAAACCTGCTATTGAAATGTACGAAACCCGAATTTAATATAAATTATCTAAAACCAAAACTGCTTAAGCACCTGCAGGACTCTCTTCCTTGTATACCTTTATATTTATATTCTCTGCAACACTGCTTAAAGACTGACTCAAGTATTATCGTTAACCCAGTTCTTGTGCTTATAAACATTCACAGCTTAGGTTTTATTCAGTCTAGCTAGCCTCCCAATGAACATGCTTGAAGCATACCATGCACACTTGGGATAGTGACACAGCAGTGTTCTCATCACCCTATGCTGCTTGAGTCATGCTGTGCTCCTTGGCTGCTTCCACTGAGGAGCTGCTTTCTCAATACAAATTGTTACACTGATTTTAATTCCTCTTGGAAGAGCTAACTTGAGCCAACCACAGCAAAGGCGCAGACTGTGCTGGAAGAATACCAGAAACCATGATACTATTAGGGCATCATTCAAATAGAAGAGCTAAGATTGAAGGTATTAAGGGAGCATATCTTAACTGTCTAGAGAGTATTTATAAGGAAAAGATAATCAGAAAACACATTTTGAAATGGCATTAAGCAGCATTAAAGACCCTTAGCTGTACATCATCAGAGCTTTGTGGCATTTAATTTTGGGTTTTTTAAAAAATACTTTTTCCTTCACTCATGTATCTAATTGCCTGCTCACTTCTGGCTCTTTAACAACAGTCCTTAACCTATAAGGCAGTAGCTGCATGGTAACCTGTGCCTCTGCCTATCCAGCACCCCATGATGCCTGTGAAGTACTGGGCACAAAGAAGTGCCCGACAGCTGTGAGGTGAATGCCAGAGCAGTGTGGAGACTGACTTAAAATCAACAAGGATGTTTTGGACTAGTGGAGGAACAGCAGGCCTGGCCGCAAGGATCTGAAAAGGGCTGAGAAGAATACACACACATAACCTTAGTGCCTTCTTCCTTGTGCACTCCCTCACAGTCCTCTGATCTTCCCACTCTGTTAAAAGCAGCAGAGGGAAGGAAGATCACTAGCTCCTGCCACATTGCTACAGACAAAAATCAGGAAGAGAACAAGAGTTTCTACTTGAAATCAGACAACAGGAATTAGATGAAGAATTTTAGAGTTCTCTTAGAAAGCTTAGCAGAACAGCCTAAAAGAAAGATGTATTTGGCAGAGAGAAACATAAATACATTAAAAAATAAATATTGAACAGGAAGCACTTTGGGCAAAAGGTTCAGATTAATTCAGACAGTTATCTTTAGCCTTAGAGAAAGCATGTTGCCACAGGTTCGGAAGCATTCCCTATCACGGAAGGCTAAATTAAGTCCCATCAAGGAACAGGATCCTTAAGCAGGAAATACAGACTGGCATTAACAAGTGGGAAAACTGTCCTTTAGCAGTCTCATCCAATTATCTCTGTAGCTCACAACATAGCAGAGGTGTGACAAAAAGGGAGAAAGCATGATCTCCTCTGTCCTTGTTGTCTTGAAGAATAGTCCTAGGACTAGCTATGCTCTGTATCAGACTTTTCTTCTTCTAGCCTTTCAGCTTTGGAGCTTTGCTAATGAGTGGTGCTCTAGCTTCATGGTTTTTGGAGCAGTTATACACACTCATTCGTCTTGCTAACAAAATTCCTGAAGACACTACTGCATCACTCTCTCTTTGTACATGTTTTCAAAATTAAGCATCAGAACACTTAGATATAGCATGTTTCTCTATAAAGAAATAGCCACTATACCCATCACAGAGAAAACTTCCTACTGAAAGTCTTTAAAACCAGTCATTACATAAGCTAAAGATGAGAAGAAACAGTCTAAATATAGAGAAAGAGAACGTAACAATGAATCCTAGCTGGTATCCACAAACAAAATGGGGGGGGAAAAATCAGGCCCTCAAAGAATTTATAAATAAAAACACTCAAAAGAGAACAAGTAAATCTCAGTCATTCTTAAAGCTAACCATTAAAATCACCTAAAAACACAAAGTCTAACGGAGTTATGCATAAACAGATCTTCTGACATAACACAAACTTGCACATAAAATAAACCCTACCTGAGAAAGGTACATCTCTCAGAACAGTAGAACTCCAGCCCCTCCACAGGGAAAACCATCCGTCTGTAGCCACTTTACTCCTGACACACATGTACAATTGCTTGTAGGACAACTTGTGATACTGCATCCTAGTTCTGATCAGCTCCAGGGGGCTCACTACAGTAACTGAACCAACTGCAAATGAAAAAAATGTGGGCTTTTTTTAAAATCAACATTTACTAGTAACGTTTCCTGAACATTAAAGTCAGGTCTCACCTTGCTTTATATATTTGATTCCTTTCAACTCTCCCATTTTCCTTGAAAAAATTCCCCAAATAAGCTTCCTTTCCAGATAAGAATACCATATCTCTTCACAGTACCTAAACCTTCTGGGCACACAAGCTACCTACCTTTTCCCAATACTGGCATGTTGTAATCCGTGTAACATGTTAAGAATCCTCATTTTCAGATTTATTACATAAACAGGCTGAAAATTTCAAGTACTTATAAAGATTACTTTTCAATAATTACCATTTTTAAGTGTAACTTGAAGAAAGTGAGATTCGGGTTTGGGTTTTTTTTCCATTAAGGATGTTAAGTTGTTAGAGATTAAGCTTTTATTGATTTCTAAGCATCTTTGCCATTCTTATCTTAAACTATCAAGAATATTTAGCAGGCATTCTGTATCTGATAAAGCAACTCTCTTGCATCTCGTGGAAAGATCAGTGAGTCACCACTCGCTAACAAGCTCCCATCACACATGTAATAGACTTTAACAATTTTACTAGACCCAAGAACTTTTCTCGTGTTGCTGGGATAAGGTTTCTTTGATGTGTAAATTTAAAATCTGAAGCAGCTTAATAAGAACAATTTGCCACATCACCACAGAATACCAATTCTTTTTCCACTAGTCTTCCAGTTCCCCTCATAGTTGTTCACAAGTAGGATATGGAACTACATCCTCAGAGTCTTCTAAGAAAGCCCCAAAATATATGATCTGAGCTACTTCTACAAAAATGGATGAGGAAAAGGATAAACAAAAGTAAGAAAATACAAAAACAAATTCAGTCCCTTTATATCATACGGCAGTAAAACCAGTACAAGTCCAAATTTCAATTTCCTTGTAATTGCCTGTATAGCTTCCGTTATAAAAAATAATGATGTTTATTATTAGATTCATGACAGAACAGAGTTAAATTAAACTGTCCTTGGTAGAAGTCTAGAACTATAAAATTTTGAACAAATTGCAAACATAGTGAAAGTGTGCAGCAAAAATAAATCACATTATTCCAGGTTAGAGCGTTATGTTGCTCAAGAAATACTGGGTAATTACAGTATTCCTTCCTATGCCCAGCTCCATGTAATATTATCCCTCATTTAAAGCCACAGCATATTTACTTTAAAACCAAACCAAACCAACAAAACAAGGGGAAGAAAACAGCATACAGGCATTTTATTTCTGTTTTCTCTTTAAACAGGTGACAACTTACATCTGCTTAAGGAACCTGCAAGAACTGGAATGCTTTCATCATCCTTTCCTAGTCTAGATTTCAGAGCTTCACTCAGTTGGTCATAGCAGGTAAAATAGATTACTGGTAGGAAGTGCCATTATTCTAAAATATAAGAGAGGGAATCTAAATTAATACAAGGAAAGCAGGAGTATAAAGTCAACCATCTTGTATGGATATTTTGCTTAAAAAAGGAAAAGTTAAATCTCCACCTGTGTGTTATGGATGAATAAAAAGCATTAATCCCATGGCTTTGACTCACTGCCTCTAGTTCAGAGTTTCAAATTCACAGATTTCCCAGTTTTCAAGTTTTTCATTTCATTAGGAAAAACTATAAGTAAAATGATGGTGGATTATCTCAATCAAAATTTATTTCATATTAGCTTCAGAACTGTTTTGATAAAGGAATGGAATTGAAAGATCTGAATATGAAGCAAGCAAACAAAACATTGTGGAAGTAGCTACTAACCTTAAATTTTTGTTCATTTAACAATTGGAGAGTATTTTCTCTATCTTAATCAACACTTATGATTCTCATTACTTGAAAGACAAAGTGGAGTGAGTAAATATAACTTTTTCCATTCCAACATAGTATAGACTACAGCAAAACCAGCTAGATCTATAATCATTCAGTGTAGGGGTAAACCACCACACCTTACTATAAAGTGGCAATTATATTTCTGTGTTATGTCTGTGCCAGTATAGCACATACCACCATTACCAAAAAACAGTGAAGACTGTCATGCTTGGAAAACCAACAAGCCATAGTTTAGATCTTTTAAAAATTGTGTACCTCTCTCCAGTCAAGAAGCTGGTTCTTCTCTGTTGGAGTACAGAACATACGTTGAAGAAAAAACTGTCTTGGCTGAAATACAGACCTCTTAGTTCAATTAGGTCCTAAAGGTTTATATATTGAAATTGCCACATGCCGCAGGATAAATAACAAGGCCTGAGGTCCAGCATGCTTTGCTTTTTTGTGACTATATACCAAGCACTGTGTGCAAATCAAAAGTGTAGCAGTGCTTTCCCACTGGGCAACACTTTGTGTCTTACAAGAGACAACTTTAATATACATGTTATATTTGACCACTTGCTTGGATTGTTTATGGAGCAAGACATAATTACAGAGGTGTTAATTACTATCTGTACCAGGTTAATATGGATAAGAAAACACTTTGGTGCTGTTTAACCTAAAGAGAAGACCAGGAGGAGATCTGAGTGTTTATGTAAATTGCTCTTGTAGAGAGAAAATGAATGATCTGTTTTCCGTGACAAAGTTGGATAGGATAAAAACCAGTAAGTTCTTAGGAATAAACAAGGTTTTAGTTAGATGTTTAAAAAAAATTTAAGGAAGGGTAATGAGGTGCAACACTAGAGTGTCTGTGGAAACAGCTGTGTTGCTTATTGCAAGTCATTAGTAAGAAGCTAGGATAGGGAATACCTATCAAAGACTAGCATTCTCCAACAATCATGTTTGACCCTATGATTCAATGATGCTATCAAGGGGATGGTTACAGTAAGGATACTGTCTTTGAAGGGCAGAACGAAAATTCTGATGTTCCTGCTTAACTACGGAGAATATATCAAAGAAGTTGCAAGGACGAATCTCAAGATCTGGCAAAAATTATACTGTCTCTAGACGTTTCTGACCAAACTGATTACAACATTATCTGCAACTTCAGAATTTACCAACTTTTTTAAATCACTTAGAAATAAACATACTAATTTGTCTAATAATGAAGTAATTTTTTTAACAATAATTCGTAACATGTTACCAAAAAAAGAACATTCAACTTACAGTGTTGGGGGAAGTCCACTCCACAGTGATTTAATTCCCTCTATTTGAATAATTTTCACAAATGCATCCTAAAAATACAACCAGGCAAAGAGCAATAATTAGCTACAAACTTTTGTACTCAGTAATATATTTTAGCTGGCAGAACACAAAATTAATGTGTTAAAAAGTATGTTTCTCAAATGGCTTATCATTGTAAGATGCCAATTTTGTAATTGCTTACACTAGCTATCATATTTAATCACACAAATAGTTCCGCTGAGCTGAAGAGAAATATTTGTGGGATTGAAATTAAGAATTTCCTTCCATCTTCAAAAGACCAAAGTAGTAAGTTTTCATCAGTAACTGACAGCCCCGTGAATAAGTAATTTTCAGAACTAATACAGCACAGCAGCAACTTGTGGAAACATAATAATAATATATAGTAATCCACTAAAATATTTTTTTAATATATAACAAAAGTTCTAGGTATGAAATAGCAATTAACTCTCAGTGATTCTTCAATACTTGCGTTCTCTGACAACCATGTGACAACATATGTGCAACGTATACACACTATACTATATACTTGGAAGCTTACCATTAATATCACAGCTGTCGCATATATTTCCCTGACCATTGACAGCAGAGGAACACTAAACCTTGAAGGTCATTCAAGTGAAATCACCATCAAAAAGACAAACTCCCTAATGTTAGGATACCTAATTTTCTTAAACATTTGTGGGAAGAGGTTGAGATTTGATGGACTAGAATATGATCAAGACCCGACATTATCACACAGCCTCAAAAGATACAGAACCTGACAGACCACAACAAGGACTCTCAGGAAGAAAAAGACAAATAGCTTTAGAGTAGACAGCCTTGATGGACAGATCCACTGAGGTAAAAAGGTGCAAGGGGAAAACAAAGACATGATTTATTAAAAAAAGCATGACTTGAAAAAACAGAGCTTTGAGAGGGAGTCAAGAAACCCTAAAAGGTCCTAACAGTTTGACAAAAATGACACTTAAGAGGGGGAAAAAAAAAAAAGACAGGAAATGGCATACTAGTATTTTGTCTTCTCCAAATATATTCTGTACTAGTTAGTTTATATGTTTATAAATCCAGCTTCAGCAAATTTACAGTCCAGGAAGGTACAGATAAAAGATTGGAGAAAGGATGTAACTAAAGACAGTGACTGAGCAGCATATTTATATAACTAATTATATGGGCAAATACAGAAAAACATTTGTACAGTCCTATTGTGGGCAACTATCACATCCACTACAGTTTTCTTTACTGCACAATTGTCCAGCACTGTTTTTTTTTAAAAAAAAAACAGAAAGGAGATTAATGATATGCTAGTCATTCTTCATTAATTACCCTGTCACAGCAAAAATGGGCATAAAATCATGTCACTTAGAAAACTAAGCGACTTTCTAAAAATTGTACTGTAAAGTTAATTGAAAAATTCAAACTTGTAAAGTTATTATTTTTTTTAAAAAATTAACCCTGTAAAACTGCTCAAGAAACTTTTTGCATGAGTCCATTTTAACAGTTGGACTTCATGATCTTAAAGGTCTTTTCCAACCTAAACTATTCTATGATTTCATTCTTCTCAAAAATTTAATTCTGAAAAATCCTTGATCACATGTCAAATTTAATGGCAGAGTCAAACAAAATCTTGATGAATGAAGCAGCATCACAGTGTCTGACAGCAAGTCTGCTTCAAATGTCTGGGTAAAATACCAGTCCTACAAGTTTCAGTGGATCCAGAACTTAACACATGAACTTAACTTTAAAACACTATCTGCATTGTTAGTTCAGCTCAGGAGCATACTGGGAGATCTGTGGACTGAACAGAGGTAAGCAGGTACAGAAAATCAGTACCTGCTATCAGCAACTATTGGTAATATAGCTCAAGTGGGGACAATAAAACCATAGAGCCAGTATCCTGTGAGGAAATCTGTGCAGCTGCCCCCTTCTTTGTCTTAAAGGAAGGAATACCTGTTTTCTTGTAGAAAGTAGAAGGTATCATTAATCACCATGTAAATTACACAGTGTAACCACACGAACACCCTCTCAAATGGTAACAGATTCTACCAGAACTTAAAAAAAGCAACAATAAATTTACAGTATGCCATTTTAAAATGTTTTCAATGTACAGTTTTATATAAATTTAAAATGTTCTTACCAACGTCCCTTTGAAATGCCCAGTTTTTTTATACCAGGCTTTGCTATTCCCATTCTCGCAAACACATATATGATCCATAAGGCCATTCGAGTATACAAAACACTTTCCTAATAAAATGGTGTATAAGAATATAGTTAATCCTTGTAAGATTGTTCTTACACAGCAGCAATTTCAAATTGGATATAATGGCAACATAGATTTATCTCTGGTTAGACAAAGAGGAGCAAAATAATCTTGGAAAGTCAATGACAACAAAATAGGTAAAAGGAAAGAGGGAACAAATGTAATCCTCAGATTGCCAGACTAAATGAAACTGCCTGCACAGGCTCCAGGAGACACGTTTATGTTATACTACCATCTGCTGAAGGCTAAAAACAACACAGGACCTGAATGTCACTATTGTATGTAACTATGTGAACATCTTTTAGACTTTTAAATCTTTTATTAAGTAGCCTCAGCATCCACATTACAAGTGAAGGTATTATATCTTAGGTTAGACTGTATTTATGCTAGATAATCCTCTCTATTTGTTTTTTATTTCTTCTCCTTCATGTAGTTTGAAACTGTTTGATAAAACATAATTGCCATTACAAAAGCATACTTTGAGCTCCATATTTTCAAATTTTGAAGGGTTTAGAATTTGCTAAAAAAACAGAACAGAAGGCACAAATATTTTTCCTGATTTACAGCAAGTGTGACTGCAAATATTGATCATATAACATGGAACATCTCATTTCCTTTTAAATCTCACTTATTAATTACAACTAATATCTTTGAGTGCACAATGTCTTCATCTATTTAGAACCCAAGTGACAAGTGACTTAGGTAAGACTTACTACTCTTTTTCAAAAGTCTTTGGATTCTGGAGGAGATGAACTTTGATATAGCATCCAGATCACATAAGCCCTCTGATGAAATAGTTAGTTATTTATTAATAGCTTTTCTTTTTTAAACTCAACTCAGTAACAGTTGTACCTTCTGCCGCAATGAAAATACTAAGTAAGACAGAAAAAAGCCTGTTTAAAATGGTATTTATTTATGGGATTTTTTTCCACTGTGTCTATTCACTGGCACTTTCTTTCTTTAGCAATTTCAATATATATCGCTGTGTTACTTTTTTCCCCCCCACTACGCTGAAGAAACAAACATAATTATTGCAAAACAAATGAAAACATTCTGTAGCTCAGCATTATGATAACTATCAGCTAATGGCAACAGCAAAAAGCAAACTGTGTCCCCCATTACACTACACATTTATTTACCTTTGGGGAAGGGATTGCTTTGAGCTTGCAGTCGAGTTTTGATAACATCAAGAGGAGTTACTACAATGAAACAAAGGAGTCATTTAGAAACACCCTGCATGCCCTGAAAATACAGAAGTGCCTTACAATGAACTTACTTTTTTTTTTTTCCCAGAAGGAAAAAGAGACCTGTTTTACAATGTAATCAGACAGAGGGAAAAAGGAGAACTGCAAATCCTGTATGATTTGCAGTGACCATATCTTTTCTAATTTATTAACAGTTGCACAGACAACAAATATTTGAGACACACAAAGCTCATCCAAAAACCATTGTGTCATCTTGTCTGAAAAGTGCTAAAACTTGTGCTGTTATGCTCTGCTGCTAACCTTTTATAAGTGGCATACCACAAGACATACGAGATCAGATTTTGGCCTCAAGCATGTAAAATACTACATTTTTCATGTGTTCATTCTTTGTCAATAAACTGACTATAATAGCGATGCTCAAAAGAAAAATGTTAAACTCATGATGTACTTTCTTTCTTTGCTGTGTGTAGACAAGATCTAAAACTTTAGAGCTGTTGAAAAGTATATGAAGGTTTAGGGAACATTTCATTGCTTCCCCTCCAGCACTTAGAATTATTACAGGCCTAGAGATGCCGAGCACTACACTGGCTGGTCAGCTGGACCAGCCTCTACTGATTTTATTGCCTGAGGGCTCGATTCAGTTGCCTACATAGAAGTAGCTAGTGCCATCTGAGTCTCTAAGGTATCCAAAATACCTATACAGTTGACAGAAATTACACAGGACCTACAACCTTACTTACTAAGCAGCAGCTAGAGGTTAAGTCAATACCGTAGCATGCGTCTCACTGAACACATTCCTATGCACAGGCAACTGAGTCACACCTTAGCTCTCTATTGATGCCTCTCAGCTGACTAACAGGAGGTTGAATACTGGGCTCACATTTCCACATTTAAATGCAGGGATCTAAATGTGACTCCTGCAGCTCAATTCAGTTGCTTAAAATTTGGCATCTAGTAGCATTTTAGCCACTTATACATATTCTGCCTCATCTCCCAGCTGCCACTTCAGAAAGGAGCTGGTCTCCTATATCTCTTGAGGTCTCAAATACCAACACCTTACGCTGTACTAGAATCTTATGTACACACAGCTCGAATCCATCTTGGGAATTCCACGTGTCTGATGTACCTTTGCTTGGTACTTTACCTAACTTCACAGGACATATGGTATAAAGACAGACTAAAAAGACTATGAACTTGACAAGTTCCTGGTAAGATCTGATTCTGTAAAAATTTGGAAATTTTGTGGGGGAAAAATCGTGCTTAGAAAATTGCACGTTTCCCTGCAGCATAATCTGTGTTAAAAGTCAGAACGAAAGGCTAGCTTAAGCCAAAAAGTAACTGAAATACAAAGTATAAGCTAATGAGCTTGGAGAGCTGCAAGGGATATGAAGTGCTGAATCTAACCAACCAATGCCTCCTTCGGTAGGCGTGGGGAAGGAGGTCCTGAACCAGAGGACTACATATGAAGCAGAAGGTTAATTCCACAGACTATCCAGAAGTTTAAAAGGCTAACAAAAAGCCATCCATAAAGCAATGGTTAGGGGAAAAAAAACCCACAATAAAAGGCTTTGACAGTGTAAGATATCACAGCAGGATAAATTAATGTCACTACTGAAGTAGTAACACGAAGGGGACATCTCACAGGGGCCAGCCTTGCAGGATTTGTGTCTTGTACTGTAAAGTAGACTTTTATTTAAAATCTATTTTTAAGCAGCTGGAAGTATGGAAATTAATTTTTATTATTAATTCTGTTTCTTGCAGAAAGAAAGCAATTAATTACTACAGCAAAAGGAAAAAATACATAGAAATGAAAAGTTAATAAAAATTATTCTTATTTTCAGAAATGGTTAAAGATTATCAGGGACAGGAAAGATTTCAATTAACCACATTTGTTAATGAAAAAATTATGAGAAAGCTATCCAAAAACATCCCTGTTGAACATATTAGTGGAAATTTATAAACCATATTTATGCAGACATCATGCTGAGTCAAACTGAAGCGTAATCACTTTGCAAAGATTCTCTCTGTGGCAAGCTTGATAGTTTGCCTTACCAAATAATGATGTAATTATAGCTCCACAACAAGAGGCTATTGCTTGCTGAATAATGGTTGTTTTATCTAAGTTGCTATCACTCTTTTCAGCCATGGCTTTATCCCTGGAGAAGAAAAACCTGTTAAAGAACAGAAAAACATATTGCAAGACTATCTTCAAAACTTGCAGAAAATCAAAAGAAAAAAATTTTAAATTTTCCTTAATACATTATGTACAAGCAGCAATAATGTAAATTAGTTTTCTGCTTGTACACAAGCATCTCCGTAATTTTTTGAAATTAGAGTATTTGCACCAAGTTTTGCAAATAATCTAAGTTTTCTAAATGACAATAAATCTTTCAAATCCTTCTTACATGAATTACAATGTTTATATGTTTTGTAATCCACATTAAATATTTAATATGTATTACCTCTTGCTGCAACAAAGGGTTTAGGAGCATGTAAATAATCTTTACAAAGATAAATTCCCAGCCTGCAACTCACAAACTGTAGCACAGCAGAATATTTCATCTAGCCCTCCCCTTGCTTCTGTCATTCCTGTGAGAAAATCCAGAGAGTTCTCCTGGTTGATCCAACAGTCACAGCCTACTAGTGATGACTACATCCCCTGGCAAGCTCCTCATACAATAAACAGTGAGTAACTCGTTTTAACACTACTATTAAATATTAATTCCTTGAACAAATCCTGCTGTATGACTGCATAGGCAAGGTTACAATAACTTAGGAACGTACTCACAGTATCGAAAAATAAGAAGCTTATATATTCCCAGTATTTGCAACTAGCAAGGAGAGGAAAAAATAATAAATTAATAAAAACATTTCAGGACATATAAACGCAAATAAACGCCCATATAAATGCCCAGATAAAGGCATCTTTCAAAATGCATGTTGTGCATAAGTGCAGTTGTGACTTTATTAGCTTACATTGATGTAAGCTTTTTATTTGATCTACAGGAACATTACATTTTGCTATTTCTACCAAGTTTCAAATAAAAGAAAGATTAAGCTGCATAAAACAAGATTTGCCTCTCAGATGCTAACAACTACTAATTTGGGGGGGGGGGGTATCTTTTTCAATATATCTTTAACTTATTTTATAACAAAACTGCTCTCCAGAATAGCATCTATAACGCGTCTATAAGCAACATCCGGCTGTGACGTTCCGCGCCGAAGACGCGCAGCCCCCTCAGCCAGGCCCCCCGCCGCTCGTCACGGCCCCCGAGTCCCGGCAGAGCGGCGGGCTGTGAGGCCGGCGATCGCACCGCGCCTGGAGCCGGGAATGCCCCGGGGCGGCCAGGGCAGGGCAGCGGCAGCCCCTCAGCCCGGTGAAGTCCCCGGCCTGCCCGCACCGCGCCTGCACCGGCGGGAGGCCGCCGAGCCGAGCGGCTGCTCCTCGGAAGGCCCCCCCACACCTTGCCGGGGCCGGGCGGAGAGGCTCTTCCCCGGGATTTCTACTGAGGAGGGCGCCCACCGGCCCGGCCCCTGAGGTGCGGGAAGGAAGGGGGGACGCGGGACCCCTGCTGCCGCCTCCCGCGGTAACAGCCGCTGACCCCCGCCCCCGCAGAACTCCTTTCCCGTCGCGGGAGGGACCCCGCCGCGCTCCTCCCTCCGCCCCCGGCCCCCGCCCTTCCCGCGCCCTACCGCGTGCGCGCGGCCGGGGACGACCGTTGGCGGAGCGCGGCCGGTGGTGGGGCAGCGGGCGCCCCTGGCACCGCGGAGCCGCTCTCCCGGGAGGAGGAGCGAGGCCCGGCGCGGCGGGCTGGGGCTGGCGGAGGCGGGAAAGGCCGGTGAGGCGAGGCGACGCACGGCACCGCCCGGAGGCCCGCGCCGGCCCCAACGGCTGCGGCGGAGAGGGCCGGGAGCCCGGGGCCGGGGGGGGGGGGGGGGGTGGCCGGGCTGCGGCGGCAGCGGGGGGCCTGGCGCTGCTGCGTGCCGGGGAGCTTAGCGGCTCTGCTGAATCCCGCAGGTCTGCCGGCTGGCCGAGAGGAGAGGGAGGAGAGGAGGATGTGACTCCGAGGGAAGATGAAACCGAGCGCTGCGGAGGCCGCCGACAAAGGAGCGCGTCCCCGTAAGCGGCGGGGGGTGCCCGGGGTGGAGCTGCTGCGCCTCGGCTCGGAGCTCGGGGGTTCAATCCTTTCCCACCGTCAGCGAGGTCGCTTTCAGCCGCGGCCTGATGCCGGTGCCGCCCTCCTGGCTCTCGTCGTGAGCCCCCGCGGTCAGGCTGGTGCTGGGTTTGGGCCTCTTGCCTCTGTCAGGCTGCCGGGGGAGCGCACCGTGGGCTGGCTTTGTTAGGGGCGGACAGCTGAAGTGTGTAACTGGAAAAGTAGCCAGTTAGCGTACTCGTTCTGTTTTACAAGATGGTCGCAGGGCAGAGTAGCTAGTAGCTGTGTTGAAATTCGCTGGGCCACTGCCGTGCGAACCGCTCCACCCAGGCCGATCTTTGCTGGTGCCAGGAGCATGCATGGAAGGCCTCCTCGGCACCTTGGGCCCAGGGTGTTAAAATGCAGTCGCTTTGCACAAGAGACTGTTTACTGTTACTGCAGTACTGCTAACTCACTCCAAGCTTTTGATTATCCCTAAGAAGTTTAATATGCATTTTCCAATAGTAATGCCAGTATTTAGTGTGTTAATTTTTGAGCTGCCCTGGCCATCACATGTGTGTGCTGGGTGTAACACCATATTTGATCCCTGGTCATTTATGGAATTTCACTTGCACACCTGCTTATCATCTGTCTTTTCTGTTTAGATTCTGAATCAGTTAAACTATCCTAAGCCTCCCCATTTTCCTATTTCTCCGATTCTTTTGGTCTCCTAGATTCTACAAAGCTGACTGCTGTTGCTGCTTCACTTATGTGGGTTCATAACCATTACTTACAGAATCTTGCAGCATGAGTGGTGGTTCTGCTCCCTCTCCCATCTAAGGCCGTTTCAGGGAGGGGGAGAATACATAGCAGAGGGAGTGTTTTGCATGCTGGCTTTTTGTCTTCCGAAGAGGCCTGCTCACTTCCTGCAGCAGCCCTCATTGTCTGCTTTGAGCTTCTCCAGAGGAGAAGCAACTAGGAGTAGGGTGTCAGTCAGCGAGGAAGAAAAGGCAATGTAAAACTAATGATGTGCAAGTCTTGGATGGTTCTGTCTCTGTCATTGGTTGTAAATGGATTCTAGTGGAAGTATGTAAGAACAGAGAAGGTATAATTACTTTCACCTAATAATATTGTTCTAGTTTCCAGCTACGTTTAGCTACAGGGACTTCATGAGTTGCATGTCACTTCTGTGCATTTAGGACGCCTCAAAGTGTTCCTCTTCCTTGTACTTCGGCAGCCTCCCCTAGAAATTGCATCTTAACATCGGCAACATTCTTTTGCAGCAAGCTACGCAGGGTTGCCCTGTTACATAAAGAATCGATTCCTGTGTTTCATTTTGTACCTGACTCCTAGTTTTGTTTGGTGCCCTGTAGCTCTTCTACTGGAATCAGCTGTTTGGCCATTCTTTCTATGTTGTTCTTGAGTTTGTATATCTGTATTCTTTTTTCCCCTAACTCATTTACTAACTGACAAAGTCTTAATCTAAAGGTCGTTCTTCATGTCTGTGATCATCCTTGTTACTCTTTTGCAGGCTGTATTTAAGATGTGGCTGAGTCCTGCATTTAAGTAGCAGCATAATAAAATTATCCATTTTATTTTCTGTTTCTTAGCAATTTCTAATTTTTTCTTTTTTGATTGCTACTCAATGTTGAGCTGATGTTCTCTCTACCACACACCAAAATTTCCCCTGAGAAATGAGGCTTATTTCTCACCCAGACTGAATTTTTTCTATTTGCTTATTTAAATGTCTAGTTTAACAGGTAGACCTGCATGGATAGCTCTGTGTTGAGCATCAGGAACGTTCATCAGCACAGTTTAATTGCTGTATGTGTTTTCTTAGTTTTAGAGTAGAATTCACTGGGACAGAAAGAGTGGTCATAACTAGAATGGTTCTGAACTTTAAGCTTAGTTTTCCTGCATGTCAGGTGGGTGCTCAAAATTCAGATAAATAGTAGGTGTTTCAGTTACTTTTGACTGTTTTTTGTTCTAATGAGTCTATATGAATCCTTTTTGTGTCGGATGAATAAGAGAGAGAGAGACAGATTCTGTTCTAAAGTGGTGGTCTTGTGATTCTCAGTGATTGTGCAAGTAGCGTATGTACTGTGGTACAGAGGTAGCCAATACTTGCCAAACTGGGTGAGAAAATCGATGGCATTGTATAGCAACTGAAATAAAACATCCATTTTAGGATATGATTTTAAGAAGAAACTTCTAAGGGCTATATGTGGTATTATTATTAATGTCTTGGTTTTGACATGCTTAACATACAGCTATTTTTTAAAAGTCCTATATTGCATGGAAGCTTCCATAATAAACGCAGTCCTGTTTTAATTCCCTTTCCTTTTTGCAGCTGATGGAATGCAAGGAAAAACAGAAAAGATAAGATCTTCTCTGAAGAATGTGAAAAAAGATACAGGAAAAGCAGAGAAACTTAAATATAAGCCACTCACTGGGAAGGTGTTTTACCTTGATATTCCATCAAATGTCATCTCTGAAAAAATAGGAAAGGACCTCAAGGAGCTAGGAGGGGTAAGTTAATGAGCAGAGACCTTTATGAAACTGGAAGAAAATCTGCACATGTGGAATGTCTTTTTCCATGTTCTTTGTGACTGCATTTTAATGTTATTTGTATTTTATATGTGACGGGATTTTATTTTTTTGTGTGTCTTATGTTTAATATGAATAATTAGCTTATCAACAAATTATTTTGTATTTTTTTGCTAGAAGCTGCTTTGCTAATTGTAACAAAAGTGTGTGTTATAAAGGTTTGTTTTCAGTTGATTATTCATTTGCTTAAAATTCTATCCAAATTTAGTAAGTTTTATTGTTTGAGGTGATTTTTTTTCTCTGCTGCTTCTGACTATATTGACATGTTGACATGTTACAACTCAAGTTGTTCAGCTGAACCTGAAAGAGATTAGAGGAAGTGTTTTGCATATGCTTACTAAAAGTCAGTAACTTCAGTCAGTAGTTTCTACACAGAGTATGTTAATGAGTATTTTTAAATACTCTCCTTTAAATCATAATTTTTGTAAGCATCTTAATACTTTTTTTTATTCCTAATTCTCTCTTCTGTATGGAAGAAACACTTTGATACAAGCAAGTACAGGATATCATAGTAACACACAAGCAATGCAATTGCTTAGTCCACTTTTAAAGTTGAATATTTTGAATTAGAGTAGAGGAATCTTGGCAGACATCCTTTAACCACAGAAGCAAAAGGGATCTGCTGAAATTGCTGGATATTCTGAACGTTGCTTTGGCAATACTACTTTGACCTCAGAGGAGCACTGAGCAGTTTTATGAAACTGACGCTTGTAAATCAAGATGCTGTCTGAAATTATAGTAGAGACAAGGAATAGCAATAACATGGTTTAAAGTTAAATGCATCTCTTTACATTTAGCATTAAAAGAGTGCACACTATCTTTTGTCTTTCTAAAACAGAATTTTAGCAATTCGTGTGTGAAAAGATAAGGTTGCAAATCAAAGACTGAAAAGGAACTTTTTCAGTTGTATTTTGAGGAGTAGATGCCTAAATCTGCAGTGCCCAGCTCCCTCAAGATCAACTACCCCATGTGTTTCGTTGTTACTTGTGTGGAGCACACTCAAAAGTGCCTCTCTGTATGTCCCATTTCTGTAAAAGGTACATAGAGCAGTATTGGAAAGCACAGTTTCAAGGTTGCTTCCTGTGCGATTTGTGCTTTCCATACTGATTAGTGGAGAAGAGGAAAATACTTAAAGTACTTAAAGCTACATAAGCTGGCAAGAAATACAAGGCAAATAGAGCTGATAATCACAGAACAGTTGGTAATGAAAGACTGAAGGAGACTGAAGACTGGAATGAAGACTGGAAGAGAATGAGCATAGGATAACCACATATTTTGTCTTGCTGAGTATGAAAATACTGTGAATCAACTTAAGTCTTCTACATTTTTGAGAAGTGTTATGAATACTGTAGGTGTGAAACATGGTAACTATCCTCAAATTTTAGTTTTTCTGCTGTTTCTAAACTCAATGAATTTATAGCTTCTTGCAAACTGTAAATTACATTTGCATAAAGGTGCCTTTAAGTTTAGCTGAATGCTTCTACATAATTTCTGTTACATAAAAATATATAAACCGTTATTTTCCTTGAATTATTCTGTTATTTCTCAATGCAGTGTTTGAATTCTTCTATTTGGAAAGTATTACAGCTAGATAATTCAAAGAATGATAAGAAATGAAACAGAGCAAAGCTCTTCTGGTAGAGATTACAAAATTAAGAAATTGAAACTGGAATTTGTGAATGGTAAGATGCTACTACAGCTCAATTGTAATTGTCATCCAGATCTTTAGAAAATATCTTCTCGTTAATTCAATGGTTTTGAACTTAATTATTCTAGAAGTTTTGTCACTTTTCTTTGAAGTATGCAATGTAAAATTGAGTTACTGATTTATTGTCCTGAAATAATTACTTGCTTTATGTCTTTATATTTAGAGAGTGGAGAGCTTTCTTAGTAAAGATATCAGCTATCTGGTGTCTAATAAAAAGGAGGCAAAATTTGCACCAACTCTTGGTCAGATTTCTCCAGTTCCTAGCCCAGAATCTGCACGTAATGGAGGAAATAGTTCACCTCTTCCTAGCAACCGAAAAGATCGACATGATGGAAGTTCGTTTAAGATAGTAGATACAGTAAGTTTCTTAGTAATAATACTGCAAATCAGGTACAACCCATGGGATATGCTCTTACAATTTTTCTCCTATTTTGTTTCCTAAAGATGGCAACAGTTCCTTTAGTGAATAAGGGGTTGTTTTGGTTTGGTTTGTTTTTTAACAGGTCAAACATACTTTTAAACTAGTTCAGGCTAACTTGTTAAACTTAACTAACTCAAACTAATTAAGCAAAGTTTCAAAAACTAATTAAAAATGAGCCTTTTTTCCAAATAAGCAGACTACAGTAAAGTCTGTTCTAATATAGTATGTCTGACTTAGAACATTGACATTGTTATGTTTGACAGCTGGATCAATATGGATAGGCTTGCGATGGCATCCAGTGGTTCCTGTCTCTTTTGCAACACAGTCTATTAATATCTGGCTGCTGTGATGTTGTTAATGCAGATACCTGCTGAAGCACTCTTTGATTGTAGTTCAAGGAAATAATTAAAATCGAACATTACGAATATTAAGTTTTCCTGAGCTCTTTCTTCGAGAATTGTGTTAATTGCAACAGTATCTGAATTTGTGCAGGTTTACATGAAGTTTGTCACGCAGGCAAGTTTTGCGTCCTTTCAAAATACAGTTGGAAACAATTAGTTGTACTATATACGCGGTACTTATTCAGAAACGTGACTGTGAGCCAGTTTGTGGGCTGGTCTTTGCATTGCATAGGTGAGATCACCTCATTTTGCATGTAACCTGGATAGGTAAAGGCATGCTCATTATGATTAAACAGCATACAGTACAAAAGGAGATGCACTGCTGATAGAAAAGATGGGGATAAGACGGAGGCTATGATTATATTCATGATTGTTAGCTTAATTTGCAACAAGTCCAGCTGATGAAACCTCATCTTCTGATGTGTGCCGCTGCCTGCTTATTCCCGCCATCTCTGTTCTTCCAGCACTAAGACTGCTTCAGCCATGCAGTGGCCTGCTTTGGCAAAAAACAATTACTTGTTGTTTTTTTCTTTTATTTTCCCTTAGACTGTCTCAACCGTAACCTTGTGGGGAAGATGTGAATTAATGAAAAATAGCAGTACGGTGAACAAAAGGAGACTATCATAGCTAAAATATGTATTTGTTAGCAACAATGTGAACTGTCTTACCTTCTGTTTTTTTGAAATGAGTTCTAAATTGCTACAAATGTGTTTCTGTTTTAATATAGGTACGTATGAGCAGAGGAAAATCGTTAGTTGAAAAAGCAATCAAAGAGCAGGTAAGCCAAGTAATCAATGAATTCATGCTTGAGAAACTTTGGTTTTGCTCTTCTAGAAAACAAGCAGTAGTAAGAGTGCTCTTAGTGATCTAAGAGATAAGTCCCTCATGGAACGCTTAGGCGGGATTGTCCTAAGTAAAACTGTCAGGTTGTGTGTTCTGGGTACTTCCTGAAGACTTGAAAATCTAATTTTTCAGGATTGCTAATATAGCTAGTGTTTGAGAGGTGCTCGTGAAGTTAAAGTAAATGTATAAATTCACTGTCCTCAAATCTTACTGTAAGATGTGACAACAGAGAACGGTTTTGGCTTTATGAAAGGTTAAATATAATCTTTTGATGGTGAAGTGCTGTGACATGGAAAAATCAGTTGACGAGAGCGGTAGTCTTACGGCAAGAAGCAAAGCATCTGCGCTTTGATTTCAGCTTTCATATTACATGTTGTAACGTAATTGTAATTATTTTACATAGTCTACCATATATTGATTAATATTATTAATATAACTTATTGTTTGCAGGACTTAATCCCCTCTGGTAGTATACTATCCAATGCTTTGAGTTGGGGAGTGAAGATACTTCACATTGATGGTAAATATTTTCGTTTGATGAAGCCTAACTTGACTTGTAACATTCATTTAATTATTCTTTATTGAATTCAAAATATTGAAAATGACAAATTACTTCAAACGTACAAAAATAAACTCAGCTGAGTATAATTCTCCCTCTTTTTGCCAGATGTTAAGAATTACATTGAACAAAAGAAAAAGGAGCTCTACCTAATCAAAAGAGCAGGCATTTCTTTTAAAGATGTGGTAAGTGACTCTATGAAAATGCCATTTGTTTCACTAACTGAGAAAACACAGGTGTACCAAATACTACCTACTGTGAAGCTTACGGATTTTATTTTAACAAAGTCTTGCTCATGTTCAGTTTTTCAGACCAGTATGTTTTATGAATTGATTTAAAAACTGTTTTTTGAAAAAGATATTAGCTATACATTTCAGCATTATTCAAAAATAAATTCCATAGTAGTGTTGATTAAATAATGTGTAGACCTTTGCCTCTTGCAAAGGATATCTAAGAATTAGAAGTACTGGACTGTCTGTAACTTCCATCCTGCCTGCCTCAAAAATAATAAATAATTTAAAAAAAATTGTAGCTTGGTTTTAGTATGATGTAGATTGTGGTTAAGTTGCCTTGTATAATTTTCCCTATGACACGGTGATTAGAAACCCTTTCTTTTTGATGGACCATTTTGAAGAATCACAGTTATGTTTCCTGAAGAAGCTGTCTCTAGGGAATCTGTGTTAGTTGCTCAACTCTACATCTTTTCCTCCTAGTCTTTTAAAGAACCAGCATAAAGTGTCTTTGAGCTACTCTGCCAACAATGTGCATTTGGCATGTTAAAATTTCTCCAGATTGTAGTGTATGATATAGCGACACACTGAAACTGTTCTAGCTGCTTGTGTGCTCCATCTGCAGTTGCTCTGTAATTTAAATTAAACACGTGAAGTTGTACAGTTATCTAGTCTAGGCAGGGATCTGTGATAAGTAAATGGAAACATACCATCTAGTGTATGTTCTTATGTTCTGTTGTTTTGGAATGCGATATTGGCTAATTATTGAGGCCACATGAAATCCTCTGCTATATCATCAGTGTATTGGTTTTCGTGGATAGCAGGGTGGAGTTTTTTTGCAAGTTATATAAAATATGAGTTTGTACCTTTACCAGTATCAATTACAGCTAACAGCTGATGTTTGAATGTAGACTTTACTGTCTTCTGAAGAAAAATACTCCTTTTAATTTTAATCTTCATTGCTAAAAAAAAAAAAAACCCAAAACCAAAAAAACAACAACAAAAAACCCCAAACCCAACCTGTGTAAATCCATTCAAATGAGAAGAATTGTTTTAATAGGAGAATGTTGCTATCTGCAGTTTTTGATGGTATTTTACAGCTTGTAGTTAATTAGCATTTATCGTGATGTAAAAATGTTATCTGTATTTAAGAATCAACTTTCAACCATGGCAAGGTATTTTGTGGAAGGAGAGAGAGTAAGCGAATAAATTTACCTGTGTGGGTTTTTTGTTTGGTTTTGGTTTTAGGAAAAATAAATGGAAATGTCTCCAGGAGAACACTTTTTTTGTGGTGTAGAAAGAAATATTTTTTTGGGAAACGTCACCATATTTCTGAAGTACTAATGAGCTTGGTTTCCTGCAAAATTTATGGGGACTGTGTATGAAGTCATGATTAATACAGGGAGGCTCTCATAACTTAAAATTACCTACAGCTAAATATTTAATAAAATGCAGAATAATATTCACAGGGATTTTATACCTTCTCTCTTTTTTTCAATAGGGAAAACAAGTTACTGCTCCAAAGTCCAGAAGTAAGTATTTCAATATTTGTAGAGTTTTTTTTGTTTGCGTTACGCTCTGAATGCTTAAAAATGTATTGCAGTTTTCATCTGGTCAAGTGTGCTTCTGTATTCTAATTTGTATGTCTAAGAAAAACGTGGAAAAACTTTATGGAAATCAAGAGTTTGTCAAAGCATGTACGTAGTGAGTTCTAAAATAACGTCTGCTTATTTATTCAACTACTGGAGTAACTTGCTGAATGAAGAAAAGTATTTCTCTCTTCATTTCCTTTTCTCTCCCTTGAGCCAGGTAGACTGAAAAATCCATTTGTCAAGGTGGAAGATAGAAGTCGGTAAGTGTTCTCTTCATGCATTCAATAGTGTGGTTCTCAAACTGAGTAATTCAGAAACATTCAGTATGCCTTGAGGAGGTGGCCTTCAGATTTCAATTTCCTTCAACTTCCTGACTTTAGATGCCAGGCATACTGTCCTCTTATAATAAGACACAGAATTTTCATCTCTGCATGCTCTGGGTACATACCTGCATTTAGCAAATGAATGAGATTGAGCAGGTAGTAGCATAGTAGGGAATATTTGCAGTAGGTAATGGAAGTGCAAAGTTATTGTGTAGCTCCAGTTTGTAGACCATAAGAGTGGGTTCTTTGGGTTACTTTGTGCCAAGGGCCATATGAATGAAAAGGAAACCTGGAGGCTTTGAACCTTGACAACTTTTCTTAGGTCCAAATATAGCCCAAAAGGCCAATAAAATTTTGTGTACTAAATTCCCATCCTGTAGTCCCAACTCAATAACATTCGTCTCCTGCAGAGAGTGTTTAGATGTATGGAAAGGGAAGTTGTTATAGTTAAAGTCATCCCTTGAAATTAGGTTTAAGTTCCTGTTCAATCATTTCTTTTTAAAAGGAAAAAAAGAGCTATTAATCTGATTTTAATATCCACAGTAGCATGAAATCTGGTATTTTCAGCCTTTAAAATTTTCTCATCTTTCTGGTCCTGTAATTGATCAGACCTGGTTGTGTAAGGAAATACCAGTTTGCCAGAAGTTGAGAGAACAATCAATTATAAAAAAGTGCAGTCCTGCACAACATGTTTTGCACCTTTGTATTCTTAACTGACTTCTGCTTTATGATGGTGTTTATACGCTCCAAATTCTTTGACCTGATTTCTTTGATGCTTTCCTGAATTACAAAAAAGAGATCCAAACCTGGTCTTACACTGAGTTGGTGTAATAGGTCTGAGGGACATGAGGATAGTGGGGAGAATTGGACAAACACAGTTTAAGTACAAGAAATTTGTATGTAAATACATGTGAATTCGACTTCTGAAGGTAGCCGTGTGCCTGAAACACTTTTAAATGTTTATGTAACATAAACAATGGTTTTTAATGTTTAAATGTTTATGCAACATAAGTAACAGTTAAGCAGAACAAGATGCTTAGCTGTCCCTATTATGCAGGTTTGCTCTTTTTCTTCTGCCTGGGTAGCTTATAATGTGGGGAAAAAATCAGACTGTACTCTGGCATCAGCATTTCAGTCAAATGATTCAGTATGTGAACTTTTGGCATGCCCTACTTTTAAACATTTTTAATATATTCAGAGCAATGGTACAGTTGCTAGTTCTGATACTTTCTAAGTACAATGCTGTACAGGAAAATTACCTTTCTGGAAAATGAAAAGGTCAGGTTTTATATTTTTGAATGGTGAATTGATTAAAATTTGTCAAAAAGGAAGAAAATGGTAAAATTGAAAAAAAAAATTAATGCATTGGATGTTAGGAACTGCTGTAGTTACTTCTCAGGAACACAGATGTACCATCATCCAGATTGTTCTTAGTTTTATTGGTTACCCAAATCTCAACAATAAAGAGGCATGAAAGCCATACCCCAGGGAATGTGTAAGACAGCTATGGAAACCCAAGGCAAATCTATTTTGAGAAAGTATCAAGTTTATAAGAAGGAAGGAATGACTTATTCTGGAATATTTATCTATTTAGCATTCTGTGTATGTTATATGTAAGAGAGAAACACTTTTTCAAGATTTTTGACCTGATTGTAATTTCTGCTATAAACTCCTTTTTCCATTTCTGATGGTTCTAATGCACTTGTTTGGTCTAATACAGCCACTACCGACCGTTTTATCTGCAGTTAACCAGTTTTCCAGTTCTGAACTACTGTGTTCCAAAACCGTATAGTCCATTTGAGGTGGATAAGAAACATCCTTCTGGCCAAAAGCAAACTCAGTCTAAACAAAGGTTTGTTGAAAGCTTGTTATTGAGGTGTGGATAGAGGAGACGGCGGTTCTCTAAAATAATTCTAAAGTAATAGTTTTCTAAAATAATTGCTCTGCTTCTAATTTTGTGTGATATTTAATACTAATAGCTGTGTCACAGCTGATCTGTTTGCTGCACTGTAACTGTTGGTGTCTGTCTGTCTTTCTGTACTGTCTTTATCCTGTCTTTAGTCCTTTTTTTTGGACATACAGATGCATACATCCAAAAATGCGGCCTTCTCCTTTCACTGTGGGTCAGCATAAGATATTTTTTTCCTTTCTGCCACTGGTTTCTTCTTTGTCCTCATCTTGGATGCCATCCAGTAAGTATTTTACAGGAAGTGCATTTCTTTAAGACTTCTTTTGATACTTGTCACTATAATGCTGAAGTAGGCAGTTAAAAAATTTTAAAACAGTGATACTCAATCATAGTGCAAAATTAAAGAGTGCACATTGTTGATAAAGTCTATTTTGTAGAAATTAGACTGTGCAAGTACCGCCTCAGCTCTTCAGAGATGAAAAATGGATGCCACCTGCCCAGTAGAATTGCAGTTGGTCTTGCAGCAAGTGTTTATATAATATGCTGTGGCACTTAGGCTCTATTTGAGCACTCTGGATGCAGCTAGGACTTTTGGCAAATCAATTTTATGGTTTGAAACTACTTAGGAGTCTTAATTATCTGGGGTTTTTTTTTTTGGTGAATCAAACTATTGTTTTGAATTTTTTCTACTTAGCATATCTGGAGTATTAATGATTCTTTCATTGCCTTCTGAAATTGATTCATGTGAGAGACTAAAGATATTTAGGTGAAAGGTAGCTGTCGTGGTTTAACCCCAGCCAGCAACTATGAACCACACAGCCGCTCACTCACTCCCCCCCAATGGGGTGGGGGAGAGAATTGGAAGGGTGAAAGTCAGACAACTCCTGGGTTGAGATAAGAACAGTTTAATAATTGAAGTAAAATAAAATAGAATGATAGTAGTAGTGGTAGTAATAATAATAATAATAATAATAATAATATAATACAATAATAATGTACCAAGCAAGTGATATACGACACAATTGCTCACCACCCCCTGACTGATGCCCAGCCTGTTCCCGAGCAGCAATCCCTTCCCCCCCCGGCCAACTCGCCCCAGTTATATACTGAGCATGACGTCATATGGTGTGGAATAGCCCTGTGGCCAATGTGGGTCAGGCCCCCTGGCTGTGCCCCCTCCCAGCTTCTTGTACGCCATGCAGAGCATGGGAAGCTGAAAAGTCCTTGACTGGTGTAACCACTACTTAGCAACAACTAAAACATCAGTGTGTTATCAACATTATTCTCATACTAAATCCAAAACACAGCACTATACCAGCTACTAAGAAGAAAATTAACTCTATCCCAGCTGAAACCAGGACAGTAGCTTTGCTATATGTGGAACTTCCTGTATCTAGTAGCTTTTGCTGCTTTTCTGTCCTCGGCATCTAAGACTTGTTTAGGTTTGATACTTGTTTTCTTTATAAAATAGCTTGTCCACTGCTCAGGTTCTGTCCAGTCTTCACCATTATATTGCTGGAGGTTTTCAGCTGATGTTGCCATGATGAATTTTTTTTTTAATTGCAGCAAATGTAGCAGTATGACAAAGCAAAGCAACTATAATACAGCAGTAACCTTTGCAATAATAAGGCAATTTCTGATTGATTTCTCTTCAGAGGGGGTTAGAAATGCCTATTCTTTTTAAAGCATTAAAAAAAAAGGCAGTATTTTTTCATTTACATGGATTAAGGAATATGATGTAGTAAAAATTTCAGGAGTTAAGTTTGAATGAATATTCCTATTTAATCTTTCAGGTTGGCACATGCCAAAGGGAGATATAGGTGGGACATTATTTCATACTCGGGTAAAATGTGAGGAATGTCAGTTTCAGGAGAGAGAAAGGGGAGTGCTCGCTTGTTTTGTCTTTATCTGGGAGAAAGGCTTGTTGAAGCTAAGTTGCCAATTCTACTTGCTTCTGCATCAGGCAAGACCTGCAGACATTATTGAACCTTCAGATGATAAATGCTGTTGCTTATATCCTGCTTTAGTGGTTCTCTGTGATTTTTACAGTTCTGAAGAGGAAAGGTGAAAAGACTGGTGTAATAGTGAGAGTACAGTTACGGGGAGCCTATCCTGTGGAACCCAAGAGATGCTGGGGCAGGTGTTACCAGTTCAGACTTGTTGATCGAAAGTGATTGTTGAAAGCCGTGTGCACTTATTATGCTGAGCAATACATTGCTATGCTTTGTAAGTTAGAGATTTTTCAGCACAGATTTTTTTATGCAACGTCCTGAGCTTACATCTATGCAGATACTTGGTAAAGTCTGTGAGAATGATTTTTGGCTAGACAGGGAGATGGCACTATTCCTCTGAAGTAAAAGGGAAGCAGAGATTGACGGTTTTGTTTTACCGCTAGCGTATCATCCTTAGGTGGTTTAATAGTGAATTGCAGAAAACAGTAGCTCTCCCCAGATGAGGACTCTGAAGGTCATGGACCAGCTATTGAAAACCTCTTAATGTTTTAATCTCCAGGAGGAACTTGAGGTTCATTTCCTCATACTTCCACTTAGCCTGTACCTAGAAAAACAGGACAAAATGACATTTGGTCAGCATATTCAAAAGCATATAACCAACAAATATGACTGTTCTTTACTTTTACCAAAGAATGAGAGTTCATCTGTTAGACCAAGTGTTTTTGCTGTGTGTTTTCTTGGCATCAAAAATAGATGGTCGTTGAGGGGCTAGAAGACTTTTTTTTCCTCTTTTTTTCTAGTTTTGATTTTATCAAACCTCCTTTTCTTTTATCAGCTATACACAGAGATTTCAGTATGTCCTTTGATTGGTCAAGTGAGATTTGTTTAGCTGTTTTGCGTTGTTCTGAGGCAGTGATAGTAGTACATCTGTACTAACCTGGATGTTTTATGCTTACGTATAGTTCCACTGGGTCTGCCTGTCTTGTTGCAATAATTTTTTTTTCCCATTAATTTATAATTTTTCTCTTTGTTTTTCCTAAGCATTGACTAACATAATGTAAATAGTTTGAGGAGAAATAAAGATTTTTTTTTTTTTTTTTTTTTTTTTTTTTTTTCAATTAACGGGGTAAGAATGAACATACTGTGAGAGGCAAATATAGAGCTCGGCTCCCTATTTGAGACTCATTAATATATCTTTTCTGTTAACAGAAACAAAATAAATAGTGACAAGGACTGTGGAACTCCTGTTCAGCTCCCTCAGAAGGAGAAAAAAAAGAGAGGATATTGTGAATGTTGTGGGAAGAAATATGAAGATCTGCAAACAGTATGTGAAATGTCAAGTATATGCTTTGATACAGTCATATCTCTTAAGTGTGGTATCAACAATGGTTTCTACTTGCTGGTTTAATGTATTTTTTTTATCTTCTAAAAAGCAGCAAGCAGGTATTTTTTTTTTTTTTTCCCTTGTAGGTTTTAATTCTTTATTCCTGCCTCTGTGTATGTGCCTCTGTGTAGTGCTGAAGGCACTAATAGTTCAGGTCTCAGAGACACTGGTAATAAATTAATGATATTTACTGTACTGCTCCATATCACACCGTTGACTTGTATATTCATGCGTGTAGTATTAGATTTGTTTAATGTTTTTTCTTTAATTCCAGCATCTTGAAAGTGAACAGCACCAAAATTTTGCACAAAGCACACAGTATCAAGTTGTTGATAACATAATCTCAAAGTTTGTTTATGAGTTTGTTGCATACACAGATGATGAAAAGAAAATAAAAAGGTAAGTTACCTTTTTACCTAAGTTTTAAAGTCTCTGTGAGTTAAGACATTGAACATAAAGATACTTAGTTCTGAAATTCTGGATCTGGTACAGAATAAATTCATATTTTTCAGTCTGAAATAAATCATTGAGATTTGCAATGCAGTTGTACGTGGCAAATCAGTTCTAGAAAGCAGAAATTATGGGGGGAATTGGAAGTGCAGATGGCATCACAGGAAAATGAGACTGAAAGGAATTGCCAAATTTGTCCTACCTATCCTTCAGCTTCAGAAAAGCAAAATCTACTGTACTAAAATATTGCTGACAGAAGGACAGCAATGTCTGGACATCTTGCTCTAAAAACTTTCTGATATTCTTAGTAGCCTATGATATCCTCCTCAGTCAATCTGATCTCCTTACCAGTGGAAAAACTTTTCCTAGTCTAATCTAGATCTTCCTATCTGTACTCTAAGCCTCTTAGCTTCTGTCCTGCCTGTGCTGGACAAAGAAAGCAGATTTTCCTTTCTTGGTAGCTCAAAAGCTTAAATGGGAGAGAAAGACTTGTTTCATGTGTTGGACTGTAGGCAGCAGTGTCTTCATTACTTGGAACAGTAACTCAATTCAAGATTGCTCTGATTTGTTTGCAAATTAGTCAGGAGATAAGGAATAACTTTCTCATTTCTTTAAAGAAAAAAAAAAGGTATTGAAGAAATAAAGATATTTGTAGTGAAATCAAAGGAAATGCAAATAGAGTCAAACAACTGATATCCTAATGAAGGCAAGCCTTTATTCCTTTTGTGATTTAAAAATACCGAGTGGTTAGGTTTGAAGTACTATGTCAAGAAAAGCGTATATAATTGTGCTAATTTTGTGTGTATATATCATAGAATATTTGTAAATATTTATAGTCATTGCGTTATATTCATTAGCTTCTTTTGTTCTTAATACCACCGTGAATTGAGATTTACTGAAATACTAGACTCTTACGTTGTGTATCTTTAAAACAATTTTATGAGCTGTAGAAATCAATAAGAAAACATCAAATTCAAATATAAGGCACTCTGTTCCTGTAGAAATAGTGTGTTGCTACCCTAAATATCCTTCCTTTAAATGTAAAAACAAAAATTGCTTTGTCATTTCAGTTGCTTTTCTAGAATCAGTTGCGTATGGAGTTGTGTTACCCCTGTTTCTTTCAAGTGTTTGTTAATGATTTTCAACAATTTCATTGTAGGACAAAATGTAGTACAGGATATTTTTCTCCTCTTATTGGAAAGATAACTAGACCAGATGAGCTGAAAGAACGACTGAAAAAGCAACGCATTTCACTGAAAAGTTACTCATGGAAGGATACGGCAATGCAGGTGCTCAAACTGGATCGCCAGCCGGTGGAAGTACAACCAAATTCTGTGCCAATACCTACCCCTGTTTCTGGATCTGTCTGTTCAGTTCTTTATTGTCACCTGTCACAACCTTCAGAACTAAAAAGTAAGTTCAGAAATAACGATGAAAATATTAAGACTGATTGCTCCTGTGCTGCAAACTTAAGAGAAACTGTTGTATCATCAAATTTCCTACAACCACCCTCTCAGAAAGATGACAAAGCATGCACGGAGAACTTCTCTCGAGCTTATGAGCCCTTCAGTAAAGAAATACTGGAACCAGAAGTAAACAAAAAGAATATACAGTGTTTTCAGGAAGGCACGTGTACTTTATATTCTCATACTCAAGTTACAGATTTTAGTGAAAAAGACAAAAACCTATCACAGCCAAAACGAAAATTAAATAATGCAGTAGTTCTGCCAGCAAAGTGTTTGAAAAAAACAGATGCCAATCCTACGTTTGTCAAGAAACATCGTGATTTATGTGATAATCATCAACAGATGCAGCACAATGCAGTTCTGGAGGCTGAGGTATCTGATACTGCTATAAACAAAGAACTTAATGAATTGGCTGCCAACACTGTACGTAGTTCACCGTCTGGAAAGCTGTGCAGAAAAGTGAAGCTTTACTTGGGAAGAAATAAAAGAGAAACCCGGAAACAGAATATGGAGTTATGTGTAAAGTATACAGATGGACAGTCTGTTCCTGAAGAGAAGAGGAGTTCTTGTAGCTCACCAGTGCAGGCCCTACTGGAATTATTTCAGACAAGTGAGATAAACTCAGAATTTGGAGGTATTTCAGGTTACACCGAGAACAAAGGTTCCACTAGCATAAAAGAGATACGGGAAGGGCAGAATACGAATGTTATGTGGTCATTATTTTCCTCTTCATCCTCATCCCCATTTGTTGGATTTTAATGCTGCTTTATTTAATATAATGGTTTTCAAATAAACTTGCAAATTTAAGATTTTATTCATGGAAACTTTAATTGCTGTATTATATGTACAGATGGTTCAGTTTTCAAGTTTTTTATATAAAAGCTTCTGTATATGTAAATATGAAAAATAAAACTAAGGTGGTTTTTTCTTTTTTTTTGTTTGTGTTTTTGGGGTTTTTTTCCTCAAAAAGTACTGCTTTATCATAGCTAGTAAAAGGCTCTGACCCCAGATTTGGGGTTAAATTAATTGCTAGGCAACCAATAAGCATGATGTAGCTGCATCTGGATAGAATGATTTTCTAAAATCATTGATTATGGTAGGTTCTAAATAACTACATCATAAATAACTGGATTGTTCCATTGTAAATAAGGCAGGCCATTGCTTACGGACTACTGATATTTTGTGGAGATTTGCTTGCTTCCCTTCCTTTTCCTTCTGTTGCTGCTTTATTAGAGAATGCAAAAAAAAAAGTCACTTGCTTTCCTAATATTTCTTCTGCTGACATTGTCTCAGGGAACCTATGTAATCACAAAGAAATAGGATTAGGAAAGCATGCGTTTACATTTTTTGGCTACTCTGACATAATTTATTTTTAGACTAAAGCTAGCTGTATTGTGTATTTCAGCCAATAGGAAAGCAGTAGATGTATACATTAATTTTTCTTAAAAAATAAAAATAAAAAACCAAAAAAAAACAAAAAAAAACCAAAACCCCAACCAAACAACAACAACAGAGCAGCAACAATGGCAACAAAACAGCCAAAAGGTTTCTGATTGACTCAGGTAATTTGTTTGATTTTTCTTTGAGAGTAGCCAGCCCGTCTGACTCGCTTACTCAGGGGCAGAGCGAAAGACACAAGTGAGAATTGGGAAGACGTTTTTTATACTTCGAATCTTTACCAGAGCTGATCTCTTTCAGAATTTCCATATCTGTAAATCAGTGCAGGGCATGAGTATAGAATTGCAGTGGAGGTAATTGCAAACCTTTATTAATAAATGTGAGTGCCTTAAGGTCATACGAGAGATCTAAACCAGCAGAAATTACTCGCGTTAATTTTTTGCATAAAATACTTGTTTGCATTTTTATCTCTTGCCCATTTAATATTCTCAAACCTACTCAGTGTTATGGTTAAAGTGCTTTGAGTCGTTGCATACTATTGTCTGTCCTTTTTAGGATATTTCCTACGAGGGGTAGGTAAAGCTTATTGAGGTGCAGGAATGGGTGAGGAAAATGACATAAAATTACCTTCCTTTTAAAGAGTGTGTGAATTGGAAGCTTAATGATGAAAGTAGCTGCGTAGGGCGTTGCTGTCACCTTAAAGGTGACATCCCTTGTTCCACTATTCATACGACTGCCTGTACAGTCTGGTAAGAGCTGCTTTTGGTCTCTTCCTGGTCACTTCTGGCTTGACTTATAGTTTCTTCTGGTCTGGATTCACTTCAAGAAAATCATATGGAAAGCCATTACAGAAATGAGCAAAATTAACATTTTAAAAAGGAATTGATCTTGAATAGGTATGTCTGTATGTATTGTGCCTGTAATTTACCAATATATAGTGCTTCAGGAATGGGGGTTTAAAGTAGAATATTGAAGCAATTTGTTCTTCATTTTGAGTGATGCTTCAATGATAGGAGGATTGCTTTCTGATTCGATGAATGCAATCTATTTGAGCAACAAGTGTTTGTCCATTTTTCTTCTCTTGAGAATTCTGTTTGTTTTTTGGTTTGTTGGGTTTAGGGTTTTCTTAGCTTTTGGTTCAGTACTAAAGTGTGAGAAAAACTTGCATTTTTCCCCTGACACATTGCAACGATCTGTCAGTACGTATCTCTCGCGGACGTCTCCCTCCTCACATCCCTGAGACACGTACTCTCCTTAGTCTGTGTAGTGGCCTCCATCCAACGGGAATGTATGTGCATGGCTATTTATATACATGAAGATTATTGTAATAGTTACACATTAAGGGGAGAGGTAGTCAATGTTAGTAAATCACTCATCAGGTAACCAATACGTATGTCTCGTATGTTACGTGATTAGATGCAGTATTAGAACGTGTAGGCTCAATGGGCACTGCAAAGAGGAGATGTAAACACGTTGGAATCTGGCTTTAGAATCTTAAGGGAAAAAAATTCAGAGGCTTGTCATTAAAGTATGAAAACTACTCATTGTAATGCAGAACAAGGTAGGAGAGGCACTGCTGCTGGTTGCAAAAAGCACTTGTAGTCACGATGCAGATTTTGTGTCCAGGTAACTGGTCGCGTTCGCGTGTGCTAAAAGGGCCCGGCGTATGTGGCGTGTTCAGATAGCGTCGCAAGCCACAGTAAGCCTAGTAACGATTTCTGAAACATTTATTCAGCATGTTGCCTGTGATTTTCATGCATTTATTATCTTTCAAGCTTGTTTAAAAAAAAAAAAAGTTTTTACAAAAATGTAAAAGGAATTCTATTGCTATTTGAAAAAATAATGAAGGCCAGTTGTTAGAACGTCTGTCTCCCCGACGTCCTCCCAGAGAAGAGAATGAGTATTTTCAAAATATGTGGCGGGGATTCTGAGCAATGTCAAACACTGCGGACAACCACTACCACAAGTACCTCTGTAGTCACTAGAATAAAGGTTTAGCATTAGAAGCGCGTTTTATCTGTAAGTGCATCTTTGTGATAATTGCGTACTATATAATTACAGTTTGAACTTTTCCGTCATAGGTGCATGAATTTCTTCTAATGCACTTCATTTTTTGATTGGCTTGCTTTCTGTGAGTTTGAGAAGTTGGTGTAGGTGATTTTTGTATTCTATTCAAAACCAGTTGTTAACGTATGAATTGTTGCTTCCTTTTTGTGGTGGTTAGAGGACCGCAGAGCTATATTCCCATAGTCTCTGCAGCGTACACCTATACACAGTGTGGGATTTGAAATTTTAATGAAGCACTCAAATCTTTACTGTTAGAAAAAAGTGAAAGCTTTAACATTTGTGTAGAACAGACACTACTTAAGTTTGAACCGATTTGAAAAAAATCCCCTAGCCTTTTACATTATAAATGTACTCTTTGTTTAAGTGATTATCCTGTGGCCCAGTGACCATTACTGTTTGTTTTTCATAGGTGTGGCAAGCACATTTCTGGGGATGCAAAATATTTTAGCATAATCTTTAAAACGTTAAATACAAGGCATGTGGATGCGCACACACATACTATTAGTAGAAGCCGTTGCAGACACTATACTGGTTTGGTACTTCAGTGTAAGGGTGAGTTGTAACCGATCTCCTTGGAGCCACTTTGTTTCATTACCACGGGAGAGAGGAAAAGTGAGTTTCAGTAAAGACTTTTAAAATGGAAACTAGCTACACGATGCAAAGTGAGGATGGTCGTAAAGACATCAAAAGAAATACAGGTGTTGAAACCTGCTTTTAGAAATAAAGCATTGGAAGAAGTAGCATTTTACTTCAGTTACACCTACCCCAAGTTTGGTTTGGTAGCTTTGCAGTGGATGCCCAGCCGCTGCACATGACTTTGCGCCACAGTATGTGTTCATCTGGAACAGAAATGTTGTTTCTCTTCAGGTAAGTCTATGGTGTGGCTGAGAGGATAGAGTTCCCAAGGGTCAGGAATGCTTCTCTGTGTGTATGCATATGGGTGGACGTATAGATACTCATACGGGTATATGGTGATAGTGGGGATTAGCGACTCCACAACCACACGCACCTAAGGAAGTTCTGCAGTAATTTCCGAGTTTCATGCACTCAGGCAAGCCCTACACTCAGCAGCAGGATCTTCAAGCAGTAACATCTCTTGCTCAGCATCTGACTACAGAACACTTGACGCAAAGCGACAGGTAGGTGACTGAAAAGCCGCCCTTCCCCTTGGAGTTGGGGAAAGGTAGTTACAGCCTGAGGAGCACTGAGCACGTTAACATCTGCTCTGTCCTTCAGGGGTTGCCCGTGTGCATCGAGGTGATCAAATCCATGGTCCACCTCAAGCTTGCATCAAAAGGGCATGCTTCAGTTATCCATTCAATGCTATCGTCGTTCTGTGTTACCTCCTGGCCTATGGCTCCTTAGCCACACCCGTGGGGTGTGTGCGCGCCTTCATCCTGCGCTCTGAAGAGCCTCAGCTCTGAAGGACTCAGCTAATGTAACGGGTGATGGTGTCTGTGAAGCTCTTGTGGAATCATAGAATGGTTTGGGTTGGAAAGGACTTTAAAGTTCATTTAGTTCCAACCCCCTGCCGTGGGCAGGGACACCTCCCACTAGACCAGGTTGCTCAGAGCCCCATCCAACCTGGCCTTGAACACTTCCAGGGATGGGGCAGCCTCCGAGTGCAGGGATGATGAAAAAATGGTAGCTGTTCTAACTGATGTAGTTACAGTAGGACGTGTGGACACGGGATGAAAATATGAATCCCCCTGTGTTCCCTGGTTGGAGAATCACTGTGAGCTATATGGTCCATGCGACCTCTGGGCCGTTGGCTGATAAGCATGAAGGGCTGATAAAGGCTGCCCGTGCTGGGCTTTTTGATCATGTTGATAGTTGATACCACTGATACCTGTAGTAGAGTGAAGGTAAGTGTGAACTGAGTTCATTAATCAGATGAACATCTCTGAAGGTGATACGAGATGAACGTTTGGGTTTTTTACCACGCATTCTGTAAATGTTACTGTTTGGCTTCTGATATTCAATGGTATACTCACTTTAGAGAATGCAGCCATCCAAAATAAATGCTGAGCATCCCAGATATAGCACCATCAAAAGATTTGGGTTGCAAAGCAGGTGTTTGAGTGGAGCTCAATTTCACGTGGGATAAAGCAGCTATAGATTCAGGTGGCTATCAGATCTAATCCTTTTTTTTTGGGGGGGGGGGGAGCTGAGAAGGGGATCTCACTTCAAGATTCAGTATCTCCAATATTCTTCAAGTATGTAGATAGCTGGACTTCAAAACCGAGGCTTTCTCTGTGACCTTCAGAACAAGTTTTGCAACATGGTACTCCAGAGGTTGAGAGGCATACAGTGGAAGTCAATTGCCAAATGATGGTAGTCACTTCTGTGGTTCAAACCACCGGGCAGAGTAGGAATTGGGATGTGCGTCTCGCACGTTTCAGGCGCAGGCACACCGGCAGATGTCACGTGGGGTTCATCTTTCAGGTACAAGGTCCACAGGCAGGATAACTGAGCCTCAGAAGGTTCATGGCCCTTGGAAAAGAAGAGTCTTCTGGCCACAGAAAGATGTATGAATCTCGTTCTGTATCCTGCATTCAGGTTGGTTTAGCGGAGTAGCTGTTTAGCTTGTTTCTGAGGATAATTTTAACAACTAACCTCCCTGACATACTTTAGGGGTTACTACAGAAGATCTAACTTGGAAGCTCCTAAGTGAATGCAACTTCTGTATGTTGTAAAACATGCGTGAGATCTCTGAACGTTTTTTACTTTACTGGTGCCCTGCCTTCCAAACCACTTGCCACTGAGCCAAATGATTCTTTTTTTTTTATATGATAAATAAAAATCTTAGCTTTCTTCTGAGAAACTGCCACCACTAGACCACATTTGTAGTTACCCAGCCCAATCTCCTGATTGCAAGAGTGGCGAGCAGCGGTCACAAGAAGCACAAAAAGGATCCCGTGCAATGACTAGATGTGGGGTAAAACCCCCAACCAAAAAATCCTATTTGTAAACTTGGAATAAAAAACCGGACAAAGCTGATGCACTTTTATCCAAAACGAGCTGTTCGTTGCTGCAGGTCTGGATGTTCTCTCAGCCTGTAAGAACGTCCCGTCCCTCTTGATGCCGACAGTGTTGAAAGATTTCATCAACGACCCAAGTGAAGACTTCAATGTTGAATTAAAGCATATTTCTTCTTACCAGCTTCGAATTTACTAGGGTTTAATTCAATTGACTGTCCTCTTACTCACACCATGCTGCCGGGAAAACAGAAAGCACCAGCTTACTTTCCCTATACCACCTATATATCATTTTATTGTGCTCCTGTCTGTCCATCACCATCCTGAACAATCCTAATCTTTCTGGTTTCTGTCACTGTCTTTCTCTGAACCTTCCAACGTCCTCGCTGGGAAGGGCTGGTGCAGCGCTCCAGATCAGGCTGTACCTCCAGTTTAATGTCAAAAGGGGTTCTGTCTGATGTCCTCTTTATTTAGATTACAGTTGCACACGCTTCCTTTTTTGAGGTAACATTCATGCTCTGAACTAAATAACCAGAAAAGTCACATATATTTATGTACACGAGTCGGAAAGTCGCTGCTGTAAATGCACACTCATGCAGTCAAAATGGAGTGTTGACTGTAATTGGACATGTAGCTGGTACTGATACAAGAAAATTTAATTACCGTGTATTCAGAATGTAAACGTGTTTTTCACTTGGAAACATTTAGGGCAGTACACTTATGGTAATAGTGGCCTGATGAATAGAGACAATTACAAAATATTCATAGATCTGCCTTTGATTGGGAAAAAGTCTTAATACGATTTTTAGAAACTTAATAAATCATGATAGAATATCGACCGCTGAGAATGCGTTTGTTAAAAAGTGCCCTAGATTTCAGTTACAATCTATTATATTTGAGAAAACAAAAGATGCTGTGTGTGGGGAGAAGAGTTATACTTTCTGCAGTATTAAGTTGCTGTAATGTTCTGTAATTGCAGTCAGTGTTATTTTCCATCATGTCTATGCATACACAAGGCTCCATTGTGTATTCCTCAAAGCAGAAAATTTAGATTTTATTAAAATTATAAAAATACAAAGCAATTTCTGTAGGTTTTTTAGCACTTAAAAATGTGTTACTCTTTCAGCATTTTAAATGACCAAGATGGTAAAAGGTCTTGAGGGTAAGATTTACGAGGAGCAGCTGAGGTCACTTGGTTTGTTCAGCTTTGAGAAGAGAAGGCTGAGGGGTGACCTCATGGCAGCCTACAGTTTCCTCAAGGGGGGCAGCGGAGGGGGAGATGCCGATCTCCTCTCTCTGGTGACCAGCGATAGGACACGAGGAAATGGAATGAAGCTGCATCAGGGGAAGTTCAGATGGGACATTAGGAAAAGGTTCTTCACTGAGAGGGTGGCTGGTCACTGGAACAGGCTCCCCAGGGAAGCGGTCACGGCACCAAGCCTGTCAGAGTTCAAGGAGCGTCTGGACAATGCTCTTAGTCATATGGTGTAATTTTAGGTAGTCCTGCGAGGAGCAGGGAGTTGGACTCAATGGTCCCTATGGGTCCCTTCCAACTTGAGATATTCTGTGATTTGCTGGAAGAAGAAAAAATCTGCCCCTTGATGTGAAAGGCCTCGTTGCTCAGAGGTGGACCATCTGCCACAGTCTTGGGCAATGCCAAGGAGCTTCCAGTGAGGTAAGACTGGGAAGTGAATATTGATGTTCTCTGCATGATTTCCCAAACAAACTTGGAAAAGCCACCAATCTAATCAATGTGTACAATAAAAGAGGACTTCAGAAGTGCAGATCAGGATTTCCTTCATTGTGATTTAGATCCTTCAATGTGATATAGAAAATTTCTGCAATTTATTTAAGCCTTCTCTTTTGAATTTATCTCCAGTATTTATCATAGAAGTGTTTTCCTAGCCAAATGGTAGAAGGATGTAAACGAGAGGTTTGCAAGGAGAGAGACACAAAAACTTTTTCGGCTGTTTTGGCTAATCACTTCTAGCACACATACTTTTAGAATGCCTTTATCTTTGTATTAGTTGGGCTGTATTTCTAAAAACAGTTTTAAAAATTATTCTTAAAATTAGTGAAGAGTTTGACCAAAATAGAGTTGGCATGCTAAAAAAGTGCTGTATTGATGAAGCAATCTCTCTCATCATACCTCACCACATCCCTTGAGCCCACAGACTGGATAAGACTCTGCAGTCGTAGTCATTAGCTTAAAGCAGCCAGGCCTTGGCTGGTGCTGGGTTGGTGAACCCTCCACGTGTGACATTGACAGCAAATCCCTCAGCGTTTCTGGTCAATGGTAATGAACGGCAAGAGAAAAAGGAAATATATGATGTACTGATCCAGGACTGTGTATCTACTGCATAACAGGTGTAATATATACCCAATGGCATGAATTCTCACAGAAATACTGACACAAGAAGCTGTGGAATAGCGTGCCAGTGGGGACAGTTTGGTCTGACTGAAGTAACTGTAGAGGCTGGCTGCAGCCTGAAATATAAAGATTTATGACTTTTGAAAAAAGATTGAAACATCGTATTATAGTACTGATTTTTCTCTCTATAAACAGCACTTCCTTGTTTTCTTTGCCCACCCCACCCGTGGTCCTTCCGCTACCCTGCAGCAGAGTTTCATAAGCTAATTGTGCTGTTTGAGCAAATGCTGGAGGATTTAATGGATACTTGGAGCGAATATTCTGTCTTGCCTGTAGTGCGTGACTGCAGCGTAAGCAGGACAGTGCAAAACTTACTAGCCACTTTCTCCTCAAAGTTGATACATATTCCCAGATGCAACATTGTGCCCCTAAAATGCCTGTCTTCCTCCCATCTTCAGCTTGTTGAACCATCATGTTGTCTGTGTTTTTATATCGTGGAAACAAATCAGTGAGAAACTGAATTTCTTTCATGTGTCCTCTCATTGCTTCCCTTAATAAGATGATCGATGTAAGTAAGGTAAGAACTACAGAAAAATCAGGCCGGGTGCCCTGACCTTCCCTGGCGGGCACAGGCAGCGGCTGCTGAGCCGCGGTGCCCGGAGCACGGTCCCTCCTGTGGGGAGCCCACGGAAGGCAGCCTGGCAGCCTGAAACGCTCCTAAGAGCAGAAATGGAGGTGTCAGGTGTCCTGACTGTTGCCAGTGCAAGCGATGCAATTAATATTGATCTGTATAATGGTTTTAAGATTATGAAAACAAAGATTTTTTGTTGTTGTTGTTGTTCTTTTCATCTTCCAGACTAGAATGAGCTGCAGCTTTCGGTGCCATTTACTGTGATGCCACCTCTTTGTTATGTGCTTGTAACTGGCGTAAAACCTTGCCGTGGGTAGTTTGACCTCGTATTCTCTTGCATGGGTCAGTATCAAGCTGCATCTGCCACTGGGCTGCTCTGACATTCCTCCTCCTCCCTCGACTCACCTTAACCGTGTGCCATGGCAGTCCTTCCTGTCGCCACTTCGGAAAACGATGGGGAAAGGGAAACAATTGCCACTCTTGTCCCATTTTCAGAAAGAACCGTAGTTAAGAAAGGTGAGATACGCAGGGCTGACAGGCGGTACTGCTGCCCTCGGCTTCCCGGTAGGTGGGAGTGTAGAATTGGGTTGCAGATGCAGCCATCCCTATGCTGAGGGAGAATAATCCTCGCGTTTTGGGGAACGGGCGTCGTGGGGACTCCTCGACACTTCTGCCTCTTGCTTTGGCCTTGCTTTTGCCTCTTGCTTAGTCCAGGAGAGCACGTTGTAACTTGAACTGAATGATTCTGCGCTGTAATCCTTTTCGACTCTCTTTAAGTGTTAGTCCAGCAGAGAAAGAGGGGAGGGAGTGGGAATTTAAGAAAGGCGGAAAAAAGGTCACAGGGAAGGGAAATGGAGGTTTGCTCTGAAAAGGGACACTTACTTCAGGGAGGAGAGAGGGGCTGACGGCAGCGGCCCATCAGAGGAGGGGCGGGGGGCAGTACCAGCAGGGAGGGAGGGAAAAGGCTCCGGCTGCCTCCCCGGAGGGCTCCCGCCTTCCCCCGGCAGGACGGGCTGACAGCGAGCGCAAGTTTCGCGGCGGGGGCTCCCTCGGCCCGGGGGCGGGGCGGTGGCGGGGCTGCCCGGCGGGGCGGGGGCGGCTGCGGCCGCTCTGCGGCGCTCCCCGGGCGCCGGGGCTTCCCCTCCGCTCTCGCACCGGTACCTCACGCCCTGGCAAACGACTACATTTCCCAGCACTTCTCTCTTCCGAGCGGGCTCTGCGGGGAGCCTCGCCGGCTCTCGCCATCTCCTTCCCTCGCAGGGGGCTCGGCGCGGCGGCGGGGCGGAGCTCGGCAGCCCCGGCCCCGGCCCCGCGGCAGCCGCGGCCCCGCAGCCCCCCCCGCCCCGTGCAGGCGCGGAGCCGGCGGCGGAAGCCGGGGCGGCACACGGCGGCGGCGAGCGGGGCGGCGGGCAGCGCCATGCGGGCTGCCGCCTGCCTCCTCTCCCTGGCGCTCTGCGCCCTGCCCGCTGCCCCAGGTGAGTCGCGGCCGCGGGGGCGGCGGTGGGGAGGGGGGGATGCCGCGCCGAGGGCCGCCGCGGAGCCCCGTGGAAGCGGAGCCTCCGCTGCAGCCTGCGCGCCGCGGGGGGCGAGGGCGCAGTCGGCTGACGGGTGCCTCTCCCCTGGGCAGGAGGCGCCGGGCCGGCGGCGGGGCGGCGGGACGAGAGCCGCTTCGCGGAGCGAGAGAGCATCAGGCCCCTGCGGCTGGTCTCTGGCGGCGGCGGGGCGCGGCGGCCGGCGCTGAGCACCCGGGTGCGGAGCGGCGCGGCGCGGACGCAGGTAGGCGGCGGGCGGGGGCGGGGGGGGACGGCGGGCGGCCCCGGGCACCTGCGGCCGCGGGCACCTGCGGCCGCGGCCTGGCGGCCCCGGGGGGCGAGAGGTCCGGCCCCGAGCACGGCAGAGACGGCGGTGCCGTGTCTCACCCGCACCCCTCCCCGAGCGTGTTTTTACTGCCGAAGGGTAACCTTCGTTTTAAAGCGTTGCGCGGTGAAACGCCCGGCTCGTTTTCCCGGAGGAGCACTGGGAATGCCGGCCCTGCTGCAGCAGCGCTCGGATGAGTTAAAATGGTCCCTGCGCCTGTTGGTGCCCTCCCCCGGCGTCAGCGGGGCTGGGGGCCGGCGGAGCCCGCTGCCTGCGGCTGCCGGTGCCTCGGGCAGCCACAAAATGAAAGTTGCGGTGCCTTTGCGGCAGCGGGAGTTGGAGCGCTGCGGCTTCGTTTCGGCTTCTGGCTGAAGTGTGGGCAGGGTGGGTTTGTGCTCTGTGGGCTCGGGTGTGTTTTTAAAAACAGAAATTGGAAATGGGAAGGGAGTTGCTTGGAATATAACATGTGAACTTAACGTAGCAATTTAACTTGCCTATTATTACCCAAACTGGGGTATGTTTTCAGGTTTCTGTTCTATGAAGACCAGTCCCTATAGCTTTTAACAAATAGCTACCCCAATTTATATTAAAATACAGTGATTTTGATCTTGATCACTAAGCATCATATTTGAGGTGGTACATGGCTGTTACATCTAAAGGAAAGAAACGTTGACTATGCTGTTATAGATGAAGAACACAAAAAATTTGTGCGTTTGAGGTAACTGCTGACATCCAAGATGAGTTGCAGGCCTCCGTCTCCTCCTTTTCCAATTGCCTACTGTCCATTTAAGAAAAAAAACAGCTGAAAAAATTCTTATATTTCTTTTTTTTTATAATCCATAAAGCGTAAGCACTGACAGCTTGCATTCTTTTTTTGTAGTTAAATAATAAACACTTTTCGTAGCATACTTATTTGCCTCTGAACGTAGCTGATTCTATGTAAAGGTTTTTCAGATGTGAAGGCCATATTTATAGTACAGTAAAATACGATTCTAAAAGTTCCGAAATGGGTCCTTTGCTTAAAAAAAGAAAAAAAAAAAATCCTCTCAGCATTTCAGGATTCTTTGAAGACCCTTGGACATTCACAAGTTCAAATGCTATGTGACATGTCTGTTTAAAAAGTAGTAATGGTTGCTTTTGGATCTAGTATTAGGATTCAAATGCTGGTCTTAAAGAACAAACTGTTAATTCACGGTTTTTTTTTTTCTGAATGTCTCAAATTTATGCACCAAATCTTATGCACATAAAATTTTTTCAAGTCATCCTCATTTCGTTAAGCTGTTGGTCAGTATTAGCGTTAATCCAACCAGAAAAGAGTGTGACACTGGTGGGTTAAAAAGGGTTAAATGCATTTGTTTCACAACGGTCTCCACACTAAACTGAGCTTAAATGTTTAAAGCTCTATGTGCAATGGCAACTTTTCCTTCTGATTAAGAAGTTTCCCTCTGCTGCTTAAAATATCCACAGCCTCTCCCATGGTATCTGATGGTTGTTACCCACTGAAGGATGCAGTAGCTGGTAGTGATTTGGAGGAAGAAGATTACAAAGTGAAAGCAGGCCAAACCGAGTGGAGCAGTACCGATTTTCTGTGCTTCTCGCACAGGGCATGGTTGCATCCTAATTGCAGGATGCTGCATCCCTTGCCCGGAGATCTGAGTCAGCTCGGCAGTAACGGACCAGCAGCGTGGCTGCCTTTGCTTCACTGAGGTTTTGTAGAAGCTGCGTTTAGTAAGGTGTTTTTGCAGTAATAGTGTTAACTATTGCAGCTGAGTAATTTAATATCTTGACTCTTAAAGTCTAGCATCCCATAAAAAAACCAACACCCTTACCTCTGCCAGAATGCTTATCAAAGTTATGGACTGAGTTAACTTTTATGGTTGCTTTTGGGTGGCTGTTAAAAGTCACATGAAGTATAAAGCTACAATGTGCTGAATTCTGCTCACCCATGCCTGCCCTGAAGAGTTAACAGTCCAACATCAGTGGCATATAAAGGGTAGGGGAACAGAGGTGCACTCTCCATCAATAAAAGTTTCCTATGTATTTGTTTTATGATTAAATACGCTCGGACTGTCTCCGTGCCCTATTCTATCCATTGCTAGTAGTCTTTGGAGAGCTGTGTATTAGAGTTAGAAAAACTGTTCTTGAATAGATACTTCAAACCAAAGCTAATGGCTCTGTGGATTAGTTTAGGGAGGATGCTTCTTGGAGGAGGCTGAAGCATTCAAGAAGAATCTCTGATGGCTGAAGGACAAGCAGCCATGTCTAGAAAAGCAAAGATACCTCAATGGGATAGTGCAGTCAGAGGACTAGACAATGAGGCTGTAGCTGTTGAATTAATGTAAAACAATGTAATTGTGTTTTGAATTGGATAAAGATAAAAGGAGAGAGAGAGAGATGAGCTGGAGAGAAGGAAATCGCATTAAATCGGATCGGATTCCTTTAATTCCTGGATGAAAGCTTTAGCTTCCGAAAGGGCAGAAGTCGTACAAGAGATCCCTCTTGTACAAAAGCCTGAGTTTGGAGTTGCACAAAGGGAAATGAAGATGGTTGTTCAGGGGAAGGCAGAAGGGAAGCGTGGCCTTTGCAGATCAGGAGTTTCAAAACAGGCTTATAATGGAGTTGAGCCAGAGGAGTGTAATACGAGAAAACGAGGTGAAAGAAGGGAATTGAATGCAGAAATGACTGGGAAGTGATGGTTGGCAGATTTCTAAAAATCTATGGGTTTTTTTCAGCATTTGTTGAGGTCTTTCTCTAGCAACCTCTTTTGTTTGGTTTGGTTGGTTTGGTTTTTTTGGGCCATTGCCATAACTATTGGGTGACTTCTCTACATGCATGCTTTACTCTTAAATAGTAAAGGAAATAGTCTATGTACTCATCCTAGAAACCCAGATTGTAATTGTCTAAGAAACAAAATCAACGTGCTCACAGTTGTAGTTGTCCAAGATTGCTGGACTTCAGAGCACAGCATAAGGCAAATGTAGGCTATTATATATTCACGTCATTAATGTTTTAACATACAGTATATAGTGGGCGTTGGAGAATTCATGTGACTTTGGGTTTCTGCTTTTAATTCTACCATGGAATAGAGTCACTACCAGTATCTGTGACATTCCTGTATTTCAATTTCTCTGTTTCCCAAAGGGGGCCTATTAGCAGCTGCACAGCACTTAATCTAAAGAGTAATCAAGATAAGATATATCTGAGAATATGCTAATATTAATATTATCATTAATGCAATCCAGGATCCTAGCAATGGACACTTAATCTAGTGTTGCATAAATAAGCCTATTAGAAGATGAACGTCCTCTATGGCAGGGGCGTTCAGTGAAGGCTAGGCTAAGATTTTTGTGTTTAAAAGAAAGAAAGTTCGTACTGTGGACATTCATAAGGAACCTTTTAGCTCCATGCCTTGACCCATATTTTGGTATTGTAAGAATCACATGGGAAGTCACAAGTTTCTTAATACTTTCCTTTAGTCAATACTGTGCAGGCCTGTTCTTCATTAAAATGTGGGAATGCGTAAGCATTCTTCCCCACTGCCTGTATTCGTTCTTCCACCTGTGAAGGAGAGCAAAACAAAGCACAAAGTATGCCTTTACAAACTTGAGTTTGTACTCTACATCAGCGCCTGATTTGGCAGACATTTTTCTTCATACTTTTCGGTGGATCTAATGTTCTGGTTGCAAAGATGAGATTGATTTTCTAGCTGGAGATTAGAGTACCAGACCTCTACATGCCTTCACCCAACAGATACCTTCCCTCAACCGTAAGTATACCTTAATAGTGATCTTGCTCTCAGCTGGAGACTGCTACTCAACACCAGCGGAGAAGGGTCCCAGTTCTCCTTGAGGCCAGCACTTTGTGGTCATGCTAATAGGTCTGCACACACAATCTGAGGGACGACATTGTTCATCTTGTGGCTTTCATTGCGTTATCCGTTTTTGAGATATCTAGGTGTTGATATGGAAATTCGGGAGATTTGCGATGATTTTCAGGGGGAACAAGGTCCTGACTCAATGACCTACTATAGACATAGCTTCACTCATCTCTGCTGGCTGTGCAAAACATTCATAGTATAGCAACTAATGTTTCTCAACCTGTTTTTCACTTGTTCATTGCCAGTTGTCATGAAGGTACGCTGGATTCCTTCCGAAGGGCTGACCTGGTTGTAGGGAGCCAAGTGTGAAGGGGCTCCAGGAGTGAACTGTGTCTGGAGGTAGATGTACATGTTGTTTGTAGTCCAGAGTGACTCAGTAGTTTTCAGCAGAGTATGTAATTGGCTTCCACAGTCTGCATTTCTGAATTGTTTGTGACCAAATGATACAATTCCATGCATCGATTTGGAAGCATGGCTTACAAATTTCTTAAATACCTTCTTATTGCTAATAATCAATTGCAGAGAAGCTCTGCTCTGTCATGCTGAGCTTGCATAGCTCTACTTGCACTTGGAGTTGAAATCTTCATTAGTTATTCAGGTGTTGCCTAGTCTTTGCTATTGGATTCTCTGACTTCTTGGCCTCTCGCTTTAGTCTTTGACCAGGATATCCCTGTTCTTTGCAGGTGCTTCTGATACTGCTGACTTTGTTTAAAACATTCTGGCTTTCTCTTCTGATGCTGTCAACTTCCGTTGGTATTACAAGTTCCCATGTTTGGTAGTTCAAACAGTTAGAATCTGTGGTTAAAAAATGAGTTCTGACTGTTGAGGGGCTTATATATATAAAGCTCTAGATTTTGGGACTGATGGATGATGACTGTTGGAAAGAGAAGTGTCATGAGAAATTGCCCAATTTTAAAAATTCTTTTCTGCCTGCTTAATCAAATGACTGCTGTCTCTTGGAGAAACTTAGGCACCATTTTCAATGAAACTATCGCAAAACTGAAGGGGGATGAGGCTAAACGGGGACTGAGGCTGTAGTGAGCAATAAGAACATGCATTTGGTGTACTGCCAGATTTGGTTTTCTTCCTGCCTTGTTGCCTCTTCTCTCTCTTTCCTTAAGGTTTATAAGGTGTTTGGCAAAATGTGTGTGATACTTCACTGTATGTTCAATGTAAGGAGTTCTGCAATATTCATGTGAGGATAAGATACTTCACCAGCCTAGTGATACTCTATTTTATGAATATGTGAATGACAGTTAAAATACCAAGTCTTTCAATGCAGGTCCTGCCTTCCTGAAGAGAAAAAAAAAAGTGCTGAAAGCCAAACTTTGCTATAGATTGCTGCATGCTGCAAGGGCATTGAGAGTGCCCTTTGATTTCTGATGTAAGAGGGGCTTCCAGATACACCTTTTTGTAAAATATATGTATTCATAGTGTATTTTGGTATTTCATAGGCAAAGAATATTTCAAATGTCTAATTTATCCTTCTTTGCAAGCTCATTTCAGGGAAAGTCTTTCCCCACTTGATAATGAGATTTGATATGACAGTAAATGAATATGTCCAAAAAATCATCCAGCAAAAAACCCCTGCTAGCTGCTACTTCGGAGTTCATGTTGCAGAAATATCATATCAGGACTCGGATATCGAGGGGTGATTAGAAGACATAGGTATCTTTGAAAATCCTAGTCTGGGTAAAAGAGCTGCATGGGAAGTCTTTGGTTTGTGATATCTTCTCTTGCTTGTGGCATAGCAGAGCTGAAAAGAGAGCTATTCCAAAAGCTATGGCTTAATCTTGTAAAACAGGCTTATATACAGTCATGAAGGATCTTAAAGGCTCAGATGTAAAAATCCTTATAGAAAGTGTTTTTGCCAACATTTGCATGTTGCCATGATCAATGTAGTAACTGCGAAGTCTGACAGAGACGCCCTTCCCAGCTCCAGTAATCAGTATCTACATTTACTCCTGATCTGTGTTGGTGCTGCTGAGTGCAGGATAAAACTGGAATATTCTTCCTGCCACTGTTTCGCTGAGGATACCTGTTTTGGGACCTCTGTTGTAGCTAATGACCTGCTCTAACGCATTCATGATGCAGAAGTGTGTTGCATTTCAAGTAGTGTCACGATAAATTTTGCTGGGATTATGGAGGAACTACATATGAAGTTAACATTCGCTCTAAAACGTTCGTCACAAGAGCATTATGGATGTACATGTAACACTGTCATGGTAGATCTGGCATTATATTATTGTTCTGGTACTTCAGGTCCCCTTCGTAGTCTTCTCCGTAATGATACCAGTCTTTAAGTGACTCAAGACTAACAACTTTTCTTAGGGCTCTGCTTGTTAAAACATTGTTGCAGTTATCCTGTCAGACACTGCTTAAAGGTCAGTTGAACTCTGTAAAACCTTCAAAAGCCTGATAAGGTTCAGCTCTCTAAATTGTGGGTCCGTCTGTCTAGTGCTGTCTCAGTGCTTGTCCCTCTCAGATCAGGCTCTGCTGAGGTTTGTGGTCCTTCCGCTTACTGCGGCCGCCTCCTGCCAGGTTTCTCTCCCTTGAGAGTACGGGGATCCTTGTCTTCAGCTCCCATGGGTTTGAGCCAAAGCCTCTTCTCCTCCTGGTAGATTGCCCTTCTGCTTCAGGGGAAGCAGTGCACTGGGCTATTGTCAGATGATCTGGTTGCCAGCGCAGGCCCATGTCTGTTCTCTGAGTCTGTATAACCATGGATGTGGAGGGTGAAGTCCAGTACGATCAGAGGATCAAGCCCTCTGCTCTTGGACACAGCATTGTGGTGTCTTCCTAAACAATATCTCTTTCTCACTCAGCTACTGATATGGTTCAGTTTTTTGGTCCCTAAATAGTCTTTTTTTCAACATGTATTTTCAAGAAACAGTGTTAATTGTGGGTTTTTTTTTCCATTTTAACCACAACTGCTAAGTTTTACATCTCCAAAAATCACTGTGACTCCCATCCTGTCTCTCTTCTCTCTAGTTTTGACTCTTCCTTTAATTTATTTTAAACTATGTCAAATTTACTATGATTGTCTGGAAAACTTTCAGACAAGAAAGCTTTCTGAGCCCTTCTAGTCATCATCTTCCCTTTGGCTTGCCAGTGGCCTCCTGGGAAGTTTATGGCTATGCTGTTCCAAGGAGATGTCTTTTGGAGTGCATAAAGGATCACAGAGGCCTGTCAGATGAAGTTTTGCTCTTCATAGCCACAGATGCTCCCTGATAGTACTCCTCTGAAGCCATTGCAATATTTGCATTAATCTGAGGAGGAGAAATCATTGCTGCAGGGACGAACTCCACAGCAGCAGCAGCTGTGCTGAGCCACAGCCAAGTGTGGAACCATGTCTCTCTCCTCAGATGGAGGCATGTTCAGTGCAGAGGAGAGCTTTGACCACGGAAGATTGTATCTGTGCAAGCTTTTTAATACTTTAGTGGGATCACTGTGTGAGGGAAAGTTATGTTTTTTCCCCGAAATTTTATTGTGTGAGCGTTGAGCAGGAAAGGTGGCTGAAGAGCTGCATGGGAGTGCTGAGCACACGGACAGGGTGGGTTCTGCCAGGCTGTGGTGTGCACTTCCACGATGGGGGTTGGCTGGTTGGGTGGAAAGCCACTGTCACCTGAAATTAAGGACACGAGTATGTAGAAATCAAAGTAAGTGGCAAATGATGTAGGGCTGTTTAACTGTTGAGTCAAGAGGAGTCCAACTTGAAAACTGGATTTGTTTAAAGAAGGTTAAGAAGCATGGCATTGCTGCTGAGTATTTGCCATCAGACAGCGAAATTTGGTGATTCCTCGGATAATTTGACCAGCTCTGATTTGTCTACCTACACCAAATTCACTTTACAATCTCTTTATCTTTTTTTTTTCCCTAAAAAATTGAAATGAATGTTCCCAGACCACAACACTGTAGCAAGTGACCACGCTTTAGAAAAAACATGTTCCAGAATGTAATACTAATACAAGGTTTAGAAAAAGTTTGTGTGGGTAAATGCCTTTTAATGGTGCCTTGATACTGAAAGTGTGATGTATGTGAGCGTGGAGGCTACAGCCCTGACTTAGAGCTCAAAAATTGCCCAGAAGAATAGCAGTATGTAGGAACACGGTCTGTTCCAGAAATGTCTCCTTGGAGTATTTCAGCCCCTGAAATTCTGTGGGAATGAAAAAAAATCCATCAGCTGTTTCAGAAAATACATACGGTGAAAATGTTGATTCATTTTGATCTCCTAGGCTGTATCAAGAGGAAGATGAGTTTTGAATTGTGCTTTTCTCCCACTTTTCAACTTTAAAAGGACTTTGATACTTGAATGTAGAGGGTGAGTCATATTTAAAAAGTATTATCTGTGGACTTGATTGAGCAATGTATTGGCATGCCTAAGAGTCTGCAAGTTTCTTCAAGCCCTTCTTAGCCCATAGTGCTGACAACATGTTAGTAAACTTTTTGCTTTTACCTGAGAACCGTTTATGGGAAAAGTTACCCATGTTGGTAGGCTCAAGGTGTCAAGGAGTGCTTGCTACTTCCAGTAGCAGCTAATCTTTTGGTAAGCTTTCTTCTGTATACAAATTAAATGCAAGACCAGTTGAAAATGTTTGGAATATGTCATTGTGTTGCTGAAAAATGTTTTGGTCGCTGATACTTGTATAAAGGAGCAAAGTTAGTGTGCGCTCTTTTTATTACATTTGAGTGCTTTGTTCATAATGTAAAGGCCATGTTAATGGAAGGTTTCTGCTGATTCCTCTGGTAGCAGAACTCTGTTCCTTCATTTCTGAGGCCTATAAGAGATGCTGAAAAGGGGGCCTTTCTCTAAACATTATTGATTCCTTTCAGAGCTTGGAAAACAGGCAGCTAAAAATGACCTCAAGGCACCATCTGCTTTAGCGAGGGAAATGCCTTCACTCCTCTTGACTCTTAGATCCATTGAGCTTTCCTTCTTGCCTAAATGGTGTCCTTGAGACAATAGTCCTTTCTACAGCTGAATGACACACTGATCCAGATGGCTTCATCCTCAAGGGCTGCTTACGGCGCGTGCGTTGCTACCCTTGTTGTGTGTTCTCTCCCCCTGCAGATGCGCTGTGCTTTGGTTGTTTGCCTCTCACGCTGCGGCTGTGCACGCGTAGTGGCTCATGTGGGTTCTGCCCACTCGAAACTGCCAAGCATCCTCAGGAGAGGGGGTATTTCACTGAAGAGAGATTTTCCTTGTGTCCTTTCCCTCTGACCTCATGCTTCTTCACAAGGAAGTCGGTTCACCGTCTAGTTGCACAGTCAAGTCCTGTAGTATCTAGTGAGACAGATGGAACACATTGCTCTACCGCTGTTCTATCTAGCATTGCTCTTTGTGGTACATCTGACCCTCTGAAACCTACAGTCGCTGTGGGGGGCGATGGAAACTGCGGTGTCCCTGTGTCACAGTGTCAGTCTCTGTTTGCTCAGCTCCCTAGTCTTGGTTTTAGAAGTGCAGTCTTCAATGGTTGTCAAAGCTTTTGTATGAATTATGGTAGGAAAACATTCTGAACTTTGCAAGTTTTCACTCATGACTTTCCTTTGTTTCCTATTTGCAACCCAATACTTTATTAATCACCCTCATAATAACCTATTTTATCATACTTCTCCTAGCCATTAGTCTTCAGTGAAGAACCTTATCAAATGCATTTTAAAAACATGAGGTTGAGCAGTCACCAATTTTTCTGCTTTTGCCCCAGCAGCGATATATGTTAGACCTCTTGCACATTAGTTAAACGTGACCTTTTATACATGAATCTTTGCTGTTTCCCTTTCAGAAAAAGAAAAAAAAAAAACAAACCAAAACCAAACCAAAAATGGGAGCATGGCTTCCCAAAAGTTCTTGCAGTTCTTCCTTTCAGTGGGATATGAAGACTTTTACAACAACAGAATTTACAGTAGTTAGTCTCATAGGAAATCAAAAGTTATAACTAAAATTTTCTTAAAGTCAAACTAACATAATCTTCTATACATAAAAGCACAGCGAGTATAAGATCTGGCACCATGGGGTTTTTCTGGTGCTAGAAACGAGTGTTAGATTGCCTCTTGGGAAGCAGCATCTTGCCCATTCAGTTACTTAAATTTGTCCTTCTAGATGTGTGAGATCAAACGGTAGTTCATGCTAAATTTGCTAGCAGTGACAGCTTGATAGTTTTCCTGTCTTCATTGCTCCATCATTTAACCTTGGGTGAATTTTTGAGAAAGATGAAGTGGAGGGAAGGAAGGAGAGCAAGAAGAGAAGTTTGCAGAGGAAAATAAGAATTATTTTTTCTTAGTCAGTTTATTGTAACTGTTCAAAGATGCGCACGGTTTTGGAGTGTTGTGTGAAAATCTAGGGTGAGATGCAGGAGCAGATTTAGCCGAGTCCGTCAGAGCTCTGCATTGTATCTCTGTAGGACCTCTGAAGGATCCCTGCTGCTACCCAGGTATTGGATCTGCAGTAGTGATACCTGCGTAATACATTGCATCAGTTTGTGCTCAGGTTTCCTTTTTCCTGGTGCTGTTCCCCTCATCCATGTTTCTGAGGACCTCTTTTACTTTACCATATTGAGTAAATCCAAACAGCCTCTGATTTCAAAACCACAAATAAATAATAAAAGAGGTTTTTTGTTTGTTTGTTTTTTACTATTGAGAAGAACGATTACTGGCATTTTAGAGGTACAAGCAGGCCTTGCTTCTGACTCTGATTTCATTGATAGTACGATGTTTATGCAGAGAAAAGCTATTTTAGGTCATGTTTATGACTTTGTCAGGATCTTCATCTGCTGAGAGCTGGCAAAACCACACCAAAGTGAACTGGGCCATGGCACTGCGCTCCGGCTGATGGTGTTTAGCTCTCCCTCTGCCCCACCCTCATTTGGCACAGACAACAGATATGTGATCCAGGATTCAAAAATGAACACGGACCTCTTAAAATCTTTTCTTATTTCTAGCTTTTCCTCAGAATAAATGACTTATTTACTAAATGTACCCCAAAGAGGCAGCTGTAAAAGCCTTTTCATCAAACCATGATTCTATTCTGCAGTTTTTTCATTAAATAACTTTTTCTTTTCCCCCTAAAGAAAGCCCCATAGATATTTAGATTTATGCATTGGATAAAAAGAGAGAGCTTGCATGAAAAATAGCAAATAATGATGATTAATATAGTAAATGAGTGCCTATAAATATTTTGAGAATGCTAGGGAAAGTAAAAAAGAGATTTTGCAATTCTTTAATATGCTGTGATATGTGATTCCAGTTCAGTGACACTGAACTTTAGATTAAAATTAGATATTTGCAAATGGCAACAGAGAGGGTCTGAGGAAATCATGTTACATTTATGTTTTATTGTTTATTTTTTAAAAGTGATTCTTTGGCTTGGAGATATTTATTCTTATTATTAGATCTAGGCTTATTTCTGAATTTTGTTTCTGAGCAAAGTTTGTGTGATTTTTTTTTTTTTTTTCTTCTTAGTGCAAGTAGAAAAGTAAGCTTTTGGACAAATCTCTTATTTTACGTACAGCAACAATATACTCTGGATTTATTACAACACAACTGAGGATGAAAATTGTACTTTTATAATGTGCACATGTGCTAATTAGCTCTATATTCCTCTACTGTAGCATAAATTTATGATTGTTTTCAAAACCACAGTTAAAATTCTTTTTAGGTAAATCTACATAAAAATATTAATATATTTTTCATTTAATTTCATGAATGTATGTATTTTGATTTCCCATGGACTTATCTGTGTCCTTACTAAACTTGAGAAACAATCATTTCATACATACTTAGGATTGTTAACAAGCTGAAGTTTCTGTTTTCCCATTAAATGGAGGAGGTGAAATTAAATTAATAGCTAAGGAATCTGTTATTTTGTAAATGTGACTGTCCCAGAGTGTCTGCTATAAAACCTCACTGTTCTTACAAGCTCTGAAGCATAGCTTTTAAGTTCTCTCTTGCTATAACACTCTGTATTATATTCTCTCTTGATTCTCTTGACGCTTTTCTTCCGAGTCTACGAATTCGATCAGAATCTTTTAATTAGAAACCACAATGCTATAAATAGTAGTAAATATAAAATTCCTTGCATCAAAGGGCAAGCATATAAGTAGGATTTTCTCATCAATCTTTTTTTTTTTAAAGACATTATTTTGATAGAAATTATTGTTATCTCTTCCAGCAAAACTTACTAAAAAGCATTTAAGTGCTTTATGCATGATACTTCTGAAGTAAGAAACGTGTATTATGAGGAACTGCACGTTATATCGCAATATATTTTTAATTCTCTTTTTTCTTATTTTAATGGGGAAAAATATTAGTCATTGTGTTACTATGCTGCTTTCAACACCCAACTAATTATACACGATGTGAGGAAAATTTCTAAAATATTTTTTCAAAATTCTTGTTAGTTTGATTATAAAGAAAGTGTGTAGTGCGTTGTGTTTCACTGGTGGTTAAAATATTTGACCTGTTTGAAATGAAGATCTTCCAAGCATATTTAAGGTTACCTACAGTACAGTGCAATGAGGATCAACATTGATCTGCAATGGTAGATGTTGGTTATAGTTTATGTAGGTGTATTCCCTTTGGAGAGATGCTGGTTCTTCAGGGCCAGTTTCTGGAGAAGGCTGATCCCCAGCAGGGGTACTGAAGGGACTGTATCAAAAATCATCATTATTCTGTTGTGTTTGTTTGTAATAATAAAGAGTTGTACTTGCTACTGATTGCCCATCTCCTCTGTTACTGCAGTCATCCCTAAAGCATAGAGCAGGTGACTGAAAATAATTGGAATCATATCCCTCTTGGTTTGGCAGGAAGGTTTGCATACCACTTCTGTTTTTCTAGAATTCAAGCTTTTCATATTTGTTTTAGATAAAATATTTTTGTGCTTAGTGATTTGAAATAATCCTTTCCACTCCATTTATTTTTCATTCCTTTCAGACATTAACTGAGATGCTTAAACTTTGCAATCTTTGACAAAAGCTAGCCCTCCCATAGTTGCACTGGATGCACGGGTTGCTTAGTGTTTTCTGTAGGGCGGCTTGCAGGGTAATACACTTTACATGCCACTAGAAATTGCATCTGAAAGTACTGCAGCTAATTTCAGAGTTGTTATATTTTCCTTCTTCAGCTGCATGCCATTAAAATTTTGGAACTTTTTGATTGTTTTGGATGCACGGATACTGCGCTTTTCCATTAAGTTGTTGGATTCTCCTTTCCTGGCTCTTGTTCATGTTCTGCATTGAGTGCATCTCTCCTGGTCTCCAAGAACACCCCTTTTACGACCCAGTTGTCAGCCATCAATGGTTGTTGAAAAAGCCTCGAATTTTCTGAGAAAGTTCCTTGGTTTGAGAACGGAATGACATAACTGATTGTCTTGCTTCAGTGGTTTAGAGGAGCCTTTGCAGTGGTTTAGAGGAGCCTTTGCTTTCTTGTTACTTCTGCTTGAATGAGATGGTATAGATGGCATAAAAGTACTTATTTCCTTTCTTTGGGTTCTTTTATTGACATATGTCTATGAATCCAAGCTTCCCTTTCAGCTGGCTATTATACCTATTCACTGAGCAGGCAGGTAGATGTGCTTAAAAATAATGTAGAGCCAAGATTTTTTAAAATCCATTTCTTTATTTCGTGTTTTTTAACCAGATACTCAGAAGAATTGTTATCCTTAAGAATGTAGTGGGTGGCACTCTTAAGGTGCAGTTTTTTGTTATGCTGAATGTTAGCTGTCATCGAAAAGGGGAATCCGTCTTCCTCTTCATTCTCTCTTGCATGTCCCCTCCAGCTTCTTTCCATCACATCTAGTCATGGTGTGACTATATAGTTTATTTGGATCAACTTATTTGTTCGAGAGAAAACAGATCCACTCCAAGTAATGATTCATTTTCTGAAGCTGATCTGACTTTCTGGGCAGTCACACGAGCTGCCAAGGGAGAGGAGGTGGGAACACATGGCCAGGATGGGGCAGAACTGTCTGATTTCGGCAGCAGCCCACAGTGTGCGGTGTTGCAGTGTATTACAGCTGTGTATCAGGGTTGAAGGAGTCTTTGAATCTGGAAGGGCTGCAATTTCTGGAAAGGGCTGAGTTTGGCTATCCAAAATGTGCATCTTCATATCTCAGTAGGTTTGAGATACACTTGAGAGATGCTTGATTGCATTTGAGCTTAAACTTAATGGTGAGCTTCCAGGGTTTGCACTACTTGTCTTGGGGGTGGGTACATCTGTGTAATGTTTTTCATCTTAATTTATTAACAAGTCTTTTCTCCCTTAAATCCACATTAACAACTTCTGTCAGGGAATAAGTGTGGTCCAGGGTCACCTCAGAAATACATTAGCCTTGTAATTGTTTATCTTAGAGTTACGTTCAAGGGAGGAAATTTCCCAGACCAAATCAATATGATGCAATATGCCTAGCAGTTAAAACCCAAACCAAACAAAAAAAAAACCCTAGTCATTTTTGCTCTTATAGTGAATGAGGTGAATATGTTTTAATGACAAATGCTACATTTAATATATGTATATTTGGAAATTTAAGTGAGGCTTTTTATATTCTTCCTTACTGACGAATTCTCTTTCGGTACCAGCATATGGTCATACAGAAGACTTGGTTATGCTGTGTATACAGATCTAAATGATGGCATATGTTGTTAACAAACAGAAATAATAAAGTGCTGTAGAATGTCCTTTGCATTTAATAATATAATGTTGAAAAGCGAACAGCTGGGCTGCCATTACTCCTGTGATCAGAAAGTGGTTGTTGTGGTGCAGGTAGGTAAATGAAGGTTAGTTAAGGTTAGCAACATGCTGCAGTGGAACAAGGGAATGACCAAACTAGTGTTGGCCCTTAGTACCTTACTCGGCTCTTGGCCTGTCACATCCTCTTCGTGAGCAGCAGCCTAAAAATTCACAACTAGCAAGAGAAGGTGGAATTTAAAAATCATTCAAAGCAAACTCTGCTGCCTGAGAGCTGGAAAAGAAATGCCAGTGCTGATGTGATAATTTGTTGATGGTTGTTTTTGCTGTTTTTGTGGTTGTGCTAGCTGCTGCAGGCCAGAAACAGCTAAATGGCGGTCCTGTGGGTGGGTGGCTGTACGTGCTGTGGGTGTCTGTCGTTGCCTTACAGGTACCAGCCGGCTGTGTCACGGGTCATTTGGGACTAGCTTGAATCCCTTAATTTCAAAAAGTGATCAAAATGGGTGATGTGAGGAAATTACTGAATTACTGTCTTTTTTTTTTTTTTTTTTTAAACTTTCTGGCCAGAAAGTATGCTTTTAATATTGATGGTAATTAATCACTGAAATTATTTACCCAGATAACGTAAACTAGGCGTTATATTCAGTTAGTTGGTCAAAGATTATACATTTGTTCAAAAGAGATGCTCTTAAATCATCCAGAAATTACAAGAACCACTTAGTGAAGAACTGTGGACTGTGTTACAAAATAGGTTGGATGTAATGGGGATAGCTGAAAGGATATCTGACTCTGTGAATTGCATCTACTGAGAGGCCTTCTAAGAAACTTTCCAGTTAATACTGCATCCTTCTAAACTGTACTGTCAATATCTGGAATTTCTCATCAGGCAATTTTGCATGCATATTCACTGCAGTGGTACAGCTAGGCATTTTTATAGAGGGTATTCAGCCTCAGCATCCTCTAATAAGAGAAGCTGTCTTGACTTTTGTTTTTTTTTAAAGGAATCAACTTTTTGTAAATATGTATTCATGGTGGTTGTCTTTTTTATTTATTAATACTTATGCTTATATATATAGGGATAAAAAGTAAATTCTGCTGTAGGGCAACTAAAAACTGTAATAAACAAAAAAGTCATGATTCCCTCAACTTTCCATTTCTTTGTTGCTGTTCTTTTCCAGGGAAACTGGTATTCTCAGCTCTTCTGGATTTAATGCCTATTGAAAGCCTGCCAGTAGTTTTAGAGGGAGTGAATTTGATGATTCACATTATCCCATCCTGTCCTGTGTTTCCCAGAGTTTTCAATAAATCATTTGTTAGAGTTGTACTATCCTGTATTGTATTTATTTAGAGAAGTGTAGTTTAGAGTTGTAAGTGGTTCTTCAGTGTTTCCTCTTAGATTCCTCTGCCTACATGCTTCAAATCTTAATGTGCGGATTTCAATGGAAAGAAAATAAAAACAAAGTTGAGACTGCTCCAAAATGTCTGAAAGTAGCTTTTCTTAGTAATTAGTTAAACAACATGTCTGTTCCATTTCTTGGGAGTTTTCAGGTCTAGAAAGAACTGTTGCGTTTCCATTGGATAGCTGAGTATTTTCTGCCACTACTACTAGAATACATATTCTGTTTCTGGCAGATCATGAGTTACAAGGTATTCTCATGTTTGTTCTCTATAGGATTGAATGAAAGCAATTAATTTGGGGAAAATAATATGGCAAAGAAAGACCGGAAGAAAGATAGAAAGATAGATAGATAGATAGATAGATAGATGTTTCTCTAGCACCCATTTTTCTTCGGTTTTAGTGACTGCTCAGGGGGTTGGAGTTTTGGGAGCCTTTTGGAGGAGATGGGTTACAGGGTGGTGAGTCAGAGCTTTACAGAAAATGCAGTTAATCTGATTTTAGCCCATTGCTATCACCTCACTGTATGGGTTTAAATGAGAGTCCATCTGACTGAACAGTTTATTTAACGTAATGTCCGTGAGATTTGTGAGCGTATCCCGGTCTGACCAAACTGCTAATGTCTCAGCTGTTCTCCACTGGTCTATGTCCAGAGTCAGGTTAAGGAACGAGTAACACATTAGCTGGGGGAAGTTTTCCACTTGTGTTCGCTCTGGGCTTTGCCCAGGATGGAAGTTCAAAGAAAAGAGCCGTTCCCTATGGTGTGGATGGGTTAAGATGGGGGGGTTACTAAGGCAGAGCCTCCCAGTCACAGGTTGTGGTGTTGGGAATTCTTGAATAAACCTCATAGATTCAGAAAACAAATCTCTTATTCATTATCATAGACTGCTTTGTCCATTTCAGTGCAATTTTTTTTGGTTAACGGCATATTGTTAATTAGTAAGTATATTTAATTTATGTGTTCACAAATGTGTACGATATGTTTTGTTGTAGCTGAATACTAATTCCAGTCTTTTCAATATTGCAGTCTACCCACATTGCTCGAGCCAGCTTCCAGGTTGATGCTTTTGGATCATCTTTCATCCTAGATGTGACGCTAAACCAGTAAGTGATGACCGTATCTTACTCTACATCTGTTCAAGACCTGGTGCCATTGAAATACCATTTTTCAATGGAGGCTTTAGAGGCTGTATTATAGCACAAATGCTATTTCTGGGTATTGAATTTATCTGTAGTAGTATATTTCAAGTTCGTTTGTTATTTTCTCAAATACTGTTGTAGGCTTTGATACTCGCATTGTTACTACGTAGTAGCTACTGCAGTGTAACTAACGTTTTAGTGTTATAATTTCATTTGTCGTCTTTCAGTTTACTATAAAGACCAATTACTATACTCACGCAGAGCTTCCTTGGATATTAAGAGATGAAGTTGCTGAAAACTGGTAGCTGTTAGCATTTTAATAACCAAACGTAAAGTACTGGAGATACAGCAATTACACAACAGCTAATCCTCAAAAAAGAATGAGATGGATAGTTGGGAATGAAGTTTTTCTGGCTGTGTTTACAGTTGTCTGGGAACAGAGAAGCATTATAAGGCAGTAGCACACTGTGAACTTCAGTCTATGAGGAAAGATTGAACAATAGTAAACTTAAAGTGAAATCTGGTATGTGTCTTTCAGTAATGAGATTTTGAAGTAGCTTTTTAGCACGGCTGTTTTAAAATAGGAGTTGCTTTGCTTTTCTGCTCTGAAGTGAAAAGAGAATAAATAATATGGTAAACAGAAATACTTTCTTAAGTAATTCAGCTCCTAATAATTGAACACAAAGTTGCGTGGTTCAGTTTCAGTGTAAGAGACAAATTGCTCAGTTGCTACAATTTTTTCTGCTATAAAGATGAACTGTTCAGGTTGCAATGGGAGCCACTCAAATTTCAGGTTTTTTTCACTTGTAAGTACATTTTAAACAGTGGCAATTTCTTTATGTGCACTGACATAAGTTAAAAACCACATGTGAATCCTTGCTGGTTACAGACAGCAGAGACACTGCGCTGCTGGAAGGAGAGGGAAAGAGGCTGGTTTAGAAGTATGATTTTATAACAAATGCATTTTAAAATAATTCTAGAGGAAGAATTTCCTGCTTAAAAGCACCAAGTCCACAACATTGAAGTGTTTGTGGGAAATAGCAGTTTTGTATACGTATTTATAACTTACTGAAAGGAGGTTGCACAAACCTGATTTTATTTTGGGTGGCAGATTAATGGTGTGGTCATGGTTAGTTTCTGAAAGGTCAGGATTTTCCTTGTAGTATGAATTTCAGGTCATCTTAATAAAAGTAAACACATTTAATAATGGTATATGAAAAGACAAGTTACGGATGTCATTTTATGAACTGCAACAGTTCTCTGTAGGTGGATTTTTTTGTTTATGCACATGTGCATATGCACATAACCACAGACACACAAACACTTATGTTTAAAATTTGATTTCTTCTCAGCTGGATCCTATTTTTATGCCATTCTTTTGTTGTCTTTAATGATATTAGACCAGTATTTGTATCAGTAAAACTGTTAAAATGTGTCCTGACTGTTCTTAAGAGTGCTAGAATCCAACTTAAATATGAACTTTTCCTGAGGAGCTATGCTTTTTATAATGTGAAAAAAAAGTCCTATCACAAATCATGCAAAATGAAAACAAGAAGGCTTCAAGGAAATTAAGATGTTTGGCTTCTATCATGATATTTAAATGAATATTTAAACTGCTTCTGAAATAGGATTTACGGATCATCATATAAAAAGAGGGCCAAGTATACCGGAGCAACATTTAAAATGTATTCTTAATTATTATTCCTGTGAACAAATCTGTTATATTCAGAAAGCTGTATATATTTTTATTCTCTTCTAATTCTTACTCTCCATATTATATTTTGTATGTATTTTCTAAGGCTCCTGTGAGAAAAGCACTGGTTTTTCTGAGGAGTGGTTTGCAAATTTAGCCCACAGTAGCTTTATAATTGAAAAGTAGTTGAATGTTTGAAAGGAGCAAGGTTCAAGATTTTAGTTTTCCTCTGGAAAAAGTATCAGTGTAATATTTATAACTGAACCTCTGCTAATATTAAAAGCATGCTGAAGCAGGCCTCTGTGGTAAAAATAGCTCTTATGCGTAATATACATTTGAGGAATGTTAAAGGAAGTATGAGGGACAGAGAGGGGGAAGAATAATTTACAATACATAGGTTGTCAGAAAGGATGGACCCTACCTGCCTTTGTCAGTCTCCTTTCTTGCAGTATCCCTGTTGTTTAAAGGTTGGTGTGTATGGCTCGTACATCTGAAGATATCTGAGCATCATCTGTAGTTCCAATGTCAGTGGTGGACAGTCACAGGGAAAGTGTCATTCTTCTGTATGGTCTCCCAATTTATGGTGGAAAAAAGTTCAAAATTAAAACTATAGTAGCAAACAGAGAGCTTTAAAAAAAATCAGAAACTAAAATATACACCTGCTCCCTAATATCTGCAAATAGATTTTCTTCGTTTACTGCTTTCTTTGTGGGCTTTATTTTCTCTGTTCTCTTCAAATCTATCTTTTTATCTGACAATCAGTTTCTTTGTTTCCTCCGCTGCATTTGCCTGTGCTTCATTATACATCCCCCTGTTATGTACCCACTTGTATTTCATATTCTGTTGTGTTTTTATATTTTCCATCTCTTTTCTTACTTGGTTCTCTAAAGAGTCACACATGTCTTTCTTTTCCATCAGGAATAATTGTCCCCTCTGCCATCGTGATAGACACCACACAACTTTCTTGTTTTTCTCTCAGCCTTTTTCTTGACAACTTTGTGTACACTGACAGTTGAGTCTGGCAGAAATGTTTATGGTCTCCTACTTGTTTCTCTTTCCCCATTGCCTGATACCCTCTGTTTTATCTCTTCACTTCACTAAAGGAGATGCTACTATTGAATCTGGGTGTTAGCTGAAGCAACTTTCCTTTCCTAGTCCCTTCGTGTGCTGCCTCTCACAACAGCGACCTGTCACCAAAGGCTGGTCTCTGCAATGAAACAAGCTGGGAAGGTACAGGAGGTGGGCAGGGAAATCAAAGAGCAGAGCTTATGCTGACATTTCAGGCACGAGGAAAACTGAGGCCCAGGATGGATGTTCTGCCAGTCCTGGATGCAAGTGAGAGGAAGGAAAAATAATTTTCTAGGTGGCAGTTTAATTTAGCATTGAAATCTGTATGCTTTCTTCTTCCTCATTTTGGATCTCAATCAGTTTTGAATGTGATGTTCACATTAAATGCAGATGTGAGATACAGGAAACATTACCTTGAATGATGACAAAAAAAAATAATAAAAAGCTGATATAATTACAGTGTAGTTTACTTTTTTTCAGTGGTTGTAGTTTCTCCACATATATCGCTGTTCTTTCTCTTCTTTTTTTCCCCTGAGTTGCTGTAGTGTCTCTACAATAAGCTTTTTTTGAGATACAGTGTTTCTTTTTAAACTTTTTTTGCCTGTTCAATTGGCTGAAGTATTTACAAAGGAGCTTTCAGATCGAATCAGCTGTATTTTTAAAAGGTTCAATCCCTTAGGCAAAGGTGAGGGATGTATTAGTTGCATCGGTGTGTTTATGAATCCACTGCCTCGCTATCCATGTGCGTTCAGAACTGCATCTAACGGAGATGTTTTCTGTGGCCATCTTTGTTAATGCCGCCTTCAGCGTTAGCAAACCTGGGGCCTGACCACTGGGCCATGCAGGCGGGTGCTGCTTGCAGCCTTCCCTCCTTCAGCACACGTCCAGCTCTGGCCATCAACCCAGAAGCGTGCAGGAGTTGCACAGCAATTAAAGGTGCTTATTTATTTTTTTAATTCCTTCCCCTTGAAGTATTTAATACTGTGATAGCATCTGTGGCTCAGCAAATGGCTATTTCTTTTTTCATGCAGAATATTTCTTCTTAAACGTAGCCACTTGACCATTCACACTCTCATCTTGGGTTGTAATTACACGATTAAACAGCAGAGCTCACCAGGAAATGGGGCATGTTTCCCAAAGCCTCTTTGGTCCTGTGGACCATGTGGATCTGTCTGAGGGGACCTCGGCCAGGGCATGTCCATCTGCTTGGGAAACAGCAGAGACCTAATGGCAGAATGGGACAAAGCAAGCTGTGATCACGGGGTTGGATTGGGAAAGAGCACGCTGCAAGTTTGTTAATCAGAAAAACTACAGTATCTGGGCTTGTCTGGAGTGTGGACAGGCCCTGGCACAGGGTGACCACCCCAGGTTCGCTTCGTGGTTGCCATGACTAGCAAGAAAGATGATTATGTTCCTTCCTTGCTGCAGCATCATCCTTCATACAAGGGCTCTGGTGACTCCTGTCATGGAGACAGGCAGAGAGCATTTCTAGAGCCTGAGTCTGAATTGTGGTCACTTACGAGGTGTAGCATGCACACCATGTGCTCTGCCGAGGGGACTTGTGGCCTTCAGGAAGCTCCCTGGAGCGTCTGGCCTGCACATGCTCCAGCTCCCTGTGCTACAACAAGGAGAAGAGCCCTCCTCGATCATGGCTTTTTTTGTAAGAGTGAACACATCCATAGCATGAGATCCTCTGGTTTGTGGTGATGGGGAAATGCTCTGAAGAGTCATGACCATAACTAAGGATTTCAAGCTTACATTCAGCACTTCAGGACTGCTGTGTCCTTCCAACTGACACTCAGTCACTGGATGGAGCCTAATCGCCACCTGCTTTCTCTTCTTGCAACACAGATGTAATTCCTGTGGCCCATGTGTGGAAAATAATCTATAAAGAAGTAGTAGGCTGGGCAAGACGTGTTCAGAAACCCTACCCTCTTTAGGAAGCTTACACATCTTCTGTTCCCGTCGAGCGCCTGTCCATGTCCTGGAGGAGTACCAACACTGTGTATAAATCAATGGTCATGATGGTCAACGACCTTCAGAAGACTGAAAGATTTCAATTGAGGCCATTTTTATAAACTCTGTAATCACTATTCTCTATGTGGAAAATAAATGCCTATTTTTAGTTTATCAAAATATAGGCAAAACCAAAGAAACTTCTTCAGAAAATATTGATGTATTTTGTATATTTCAGTCTTAAATTAGTTCTGATTAGTGATACTGGAAGGTTCCTGGCACTCCAGGAATTAATTATTTTGCCTTGCCACTGAATGGTTTTTGCAGCTTCTGCTGAGAAGGATACAGACATTCCTCATGCCTTGTGGGGAATGTTTATTAGGAATGTCTTTTAACTAGAGTTTTGCAAACCTTACAGGATCAGATCGTAAACTTCATCAAAAAAACCTGAAAACAGAAGCAAAATAAAAGGCAGCTTGACAGACAAGTGCCAGCTTTTTCATGAGACAAACTGCTGAAACCTTGCCTGTAATTTCTCTTGGCAAATGGTCTCCAACGCTAATATCAATGTGTCATGTAAGCTGTAAATGAAAAACATATTCCTAAATTTGCTCTAAATCGTAAACATTTGGCTGTGTGGAATTCAAAAGGATTAGCTTCCTGATGTGGTTTAAAAAATGCAGTTACGCTCTTTCTGACTATTACAATTTCTGGTAGGTCTTTCTCCTGCCTTGCCCTGTGAGTCTCACACTTCTCCTGGTCAGCCGCAGGACTGGTGTGTGGTTGAGGGTCTCCGCATGATGTGACGTGACCTGCTGGGTTGTGCTGCCAGGTGTGAGAAGACCCATCTGCCATTCTTGCTCTAAAAGTACCGTGCTTTATGTCTTCCTTACTCTTGTAATGACTCCTGGTAGCTGTTTGGGTAACTGGGTGTGGTAAGTGATGGTCAGATCAAACCTGAGGAGGAGCAGCTCTTCCTTTAGGCTGTTTCGGGTCTCCCTAAAGTCCGACTCAGTCCCTTATTAGTTATTTTAATGAATGCCTTGGCTGCGCACAGTCCCAATTGTTCTCACTTGTAGCTGGAATTTATTGGGATCGAGGGAATTCAAGCTCTGTTAACTTTTCTTATTCATGCCCTGTGCATACAGGCTGAGGAGCCCCACTTTGGTACAATCACATTTTGGTAATTGATTCCTACTTAAAATAATGCCTTTTTTTTTTTTTTTTCTCAACATATGTGAGTGCTCTGAAAATTTAATTGTAATATTTAGTACTAATTTACAGGTAGCACAATATAGACTGGGTTCAGGTCTTCTGAATGAGGTACTGAATCATGTTCTGCACTATTTTTCAATTATTTGTTAAGTGATGTTTACCATGTGCTCTGTGATCAGAACCCCAGCTGACCCAATGGGATTGTTCTTTCACAACCCCATTTTGCAAAGTCATTCCTTCCCTCTCCCAGTCTGTGATGGACAAATTAGTATGGTCATAATTGCAAAGCAGACTTAAGAAACACTTTCTCCCTGATATTGTTGCTTAATTTGAGGTTGATTTTGTTCTCTGGTAGGCAATTATTCTGCACCTCCGTTTGTGTTAGCACGCTTTGCTAACACATGTTTTGTACAAACTGGTTTTGAATGGCTTATAGGTTTTTTTTTTTTTATCTTTAATGAAAAATGGCAGTTCTACAGAGATTTCTGCCAACTAATTCTGTTTGGGCTAAAAGACAAAGAAAGGTGAGACAAGAATTCAAAGTTTTCCTAGTGTATCACTAAACATATCCTGAGGCTAGGGAGAATGCCTGGGATTATGCAGTTAGACCTGTGTAGCATCATCACTAAGGGTTCCCACCTTTGTGGTTTTTTTCTTTCAGTTTTGTGTTGAAGAAGTATGGGAATGAAGAATTTGTCAAAATACAAATTGTTTGAATAGTTAATTACCCTCACTGATAAAAGTTTGAACATTAGTTTTAGACTGAAAAAGCCCTGTAGCATTGGGTTTTCCTCCCACCTTGGTATGTATAGCATATCAGCCTTCTTTTTGTTATAAAATAGGCTGAGCTCCTGGATCTTTGATAAAATGGCATCTTTTAAGTCCCTTAATTTCCGTGCCTTTTTGCTGCCCTCCCCAGTTTATCAGTATCCTTGCTGGGTTTTTTTGTTTTTCTTTCTTTTTGTTCTTTTATTTATTAAAAACTTCCTTCTTCCCAGTTTAGAATTGACCGTTTAGTAAATATGAACTATGTTCTTTGATCTTATTGTATCATCACTATTACTATTATTGAATTTGTAATCCTGTACAAGAAAAATAACAGGTTACTTTGACAAGAAAAATTTTCCATAAACCTATGTTGATTATCAGTAAGTTTTTTACCTTCCTTGAATTTGTTTTGTATAATGTTCCATTATGCTTAAGACTTCTTTTGGAAAGGGTAAATTGCTTTTGATAACTCCATTACATTTTATTTTTTAATACTATAATTTAGTTTTAGGTTAACAAATCTCTGTTACGATTATTCCTCTATTATTGTCAGTAGATATTTTGCTGATTTAGTACCAGCTACTGGTAAGGGCTGTTGAAATCCACACAAGTTTGCTACTGACTTCATTTGAATGGGGATGTGGAAAATTTAAGTGATGTCGGTGAAATGCTTGCAAGTGCTTAATTGGCATTCTGGTTAAAATGAGAACAAAAAAGGTAATTTGTTTCATTCATCTATTATTTCCGAGTGTGTCACTGTAAGGTAGTTCTAATCACCCGCGAGAGAATTCCCTGATGTTTCTGAAACACGACTTAAAGCACAATGGTTTGTGACTTCTAAGAAAAATAGCATTTGAAAACATTTATATGTGTATACAAAATCTGTGCATCCCCTCATAAGATACTTTCCTAGCACATTAAAAAAAGTTTCTGAAAAGGTCAGGTCCTTTGTTTTCCTCTCAGTGGATGTGAAAAAGAGTATTTTACTGCTTTTAGGTAATTGCATTCATTGGAAGCAATATTTGTTGGTTTAAAGTAGAGTAATTGAAATATATGGGATTATCAGCACTGAGTAAATTGCCTTTCTATGGTCTGAATTTTTTTGACACAAAAATAATCATAGAAAATGTATTACTGTGTATTTGTGAGTGTGTGTGTAGGAAGAAAATGATTAATTCTTCTGGAGAGATGATATAATTCTATTACTCTAATGTTTTTCTTTCTTGATGATACTCCTTAGATTACCAGATCACTTAGGAGCTATTTATTTTACACACACATAAACAGAGATACCTCATACGTACAGATCAATCATGTGCTATATTTAGCATCTTCTTTAAAGTAAAATGGCTTAAACTAGGGAAAGAATCAAATTGCTTAACATGTTTCAATGCCTATGAATTTATCTTCTAAGTGCTGAGTATCTGCAAGTGGCAGTAACTTTAACAATGAAATGACCTCCAGCCATTATGGCTTTGAGCACCCTGGTCTAGTGGAAGGTGTCCCTGCGCATGGCAAGGGGATTGGAACTAGGTGATCTTTAAGGTCCCTTCCAACCCAAACCATTCTATGATTCTATGATTTTAAAAGAAAAATTAATTGTATTTTTGATTTAGCCTTTACAAAGTGACTATGAGAGTCAAAGTGTAATTTCTGGATTTACTGTTGAAATGGAATTATATCCTCATATGCTAGCGTTAGTTTGGGAGCCAGAGTTTTTACTTGAATGTTTGGATTGTACATACATTACTGCCACTTCTGTATATAATACAAAACAAACCATTGACCTTTCCAACTTTTTCTATTTTTGGTTATGGTTTAACAGCTAGAATAAGATTTGTGTTTACAATAGCAAGCAACAGCCGTACAAGTTGGTCTAATAAAAGCAATTATCTTTTCTTATTTACTTTCTGTCACTTAGATTCTCAGACCACTGTGGCTACAACACTACTACTGTCCTACGAATTGTTACATATAACTACTAGTCAGAGTAAGCCATATGAAGAGGATAGTAAACAGGAAAATGCATGAACTGGAATGTGAATAGCAGGTATTTTCTATGCTGTCATTTATAGGGCATCTCCCCCATGAGTCAGCAGCCTTCCTGCTGATAGAGTTCGCCTCATATGCCTCTCCCTGTGTTGTCCAGCTGCTCTGCCCTGTTTTTCACTTTCTCCTTGAGAACTCCTTTGGCATCATGACCTTCTGTATGTGTGCATTAAAAATAGCTCTTATAGAATCAGAGGAAGTGCTGTGGGCCTTTTAGCTTGGGGCTCAAATACTTTCCTCAGCTAAGCGGTGAAATAAATTGGAATCCCCTTTTCTAGACAAGGAGTCAAGTGATGCATGGAGCTAGGAATGAAGACAGGGAGAATGAAAACAGTAGAAATTATTAGGCTTTCCAGGGGGAACCAGAGGACCTAATGGATGGCTGAAAAACCATCAGTGTACAAACTCACAGTCTTCAATTCCGCAAGATCTTTACATGAGGAATAGGTTATTCAATCCTCTTCCACTCAGGATAGTGGTTCTACTTAAGAAATGTGGTTTTGGTCCAGAGACTGAATCAACAGGCAGTATTAAAACAATATGTTATTAACATATGGAACATCTTACCCGGCAAATAACAGTGCTGGACTTGTGCCCACAAACTGTTGTATCAAAGCAATGGACTTGTTTGCTTTCTTCGCAGTATCTATTACAGAGATAAGGTGCTACCTATGAAGTCTACAGCCACTTGTTTCTGTGGTTGTGTGAGACTTATGTAGCATTTTTTAATGTGTTTTGCTAGTAAGATTCAAGACGGGTATGGTCACATTCCCTCGCTCAGTGGCTGGAAACAGGCTTCTTTCGACAGACTTTCTGTATGGCGTGTAGCCTTTAATGTAATTGTTTTCATTTGGTTGGGACCTGCTAGTGGGTAAAACCCCATTTACAGACAGTTGTGTCATCTTAGTTAGTGTAGAAAGTTTGTTTCCTTGAAGAAAACCGCAAACAAAACAAATTCTGCACTTTGGTTTGAAAGGCTTCGCACATGTTGCTCTGATTCTCTTCCCGGCTGTATTAGCACGAGAAGCGCACCCAAGCGTGATGATCCCTCCCTGTGGGGAGGCTTCTTTCCTTTTCCAAAACACGTGCAAAAATCAAGTTTCCAAATCCTGGAGCACCAATTAGCAAATGCAAATCTGATAAGAAACTACTGATCCTGCCCATGGCCCTCTTTCCCTTTTGTCCGGGGTGCTGTGGCCAAGGAAGCCAGACGCACCGCTCACCCCTTGGGGTTTGTGTCCCGTCCCACTGGTACCACAGCACCCCAGGGCACCCTGGGCTGAGTCAGGCTCGTTGCCTTTTGTCAGAGAGTATCCCCCACGGAAGATGCTTCTGAACTGCAGACAGGCATATTAAAAGTTATTTTTCATAGACAAGTATCCTACTGGTAGACTTTTCATTTCTTGCATATAACCCAAAGATACTCTTATTCTGTTGATGTACTGTAGATCAGGGTTGGCTTGGCTATAACCTGATCCTCTCTCATTTCAAACAGCTGGACTCTTAATACTTTCCAGGCCTTCGGACTTTACAGGCTGTGATTCTGTGTTACTGTGATGCTTCTGTAATGCCCCATCTAATTCCCTGGTTTTTTTCAATTGTGTGATAATCAAATTTTCCTTTTAAATAATCCTCTGATTTGAACAAAACTCAATGTGTCTCTAAAATTCTTCAAATACCTAATTGCTCTCTATTTAGTTTTAGTTCTTTATTGTCTAAGTTCCATTATGAAATAGTAGTAGATGAATCAAGCAATGAAAGATACCTTATTTATACTGTTCATCAAATAGTGTATTAAAATCCGTGTTTTATGGAACTATGGAATGATTTACACTGCATGAATATATTAAGAAGTTGTTTAATGAAATGTACCATCAGATAATCCTAACAGAAACACTGAGCCATGTTTTATGGTACAGTATTGAAAAGAACTGGGTTTTTTTTAATCCCTTTTCTGTTTCTTTTTCAACTGTTTTAACCAAGAAGTATGGAATCTGATGCATTACCATAAAATACAAATAAATTCATGTAGGTCAGAAAAGATCCCTTTATCAATTGACTGAAGGACTGGTTGTATGATAATAGTTCTATTTCTTTAAAAAAATAAACGACAAAACAATGTTAGAGGGTATTTATCATGTGTCCTCATTCTGTTCCATTTACTTTATTTCTACCATCCCAAAGGAAATGAAATGCTGTCATTTGGTGTGATACACAGTGAGATGAAGGAGAAGAATCATCTTGTACTTTTATTAAAGATGACCTACAAAGAGATATTTCTTCTAAATTGGGCTTCTGCCCTTTTTTGAGATGTAAAAGGTCGATTGAAAAAAAAATTTTTTTTGCTCTTGATCTTTCTTCCCTTCCTTCCTTCCCCAAAGAAATAAAACTACTTAAAATCCAGCTTTTTAATAGCCAAATTTATTTTTATCCAGTGTTGTTTACCTCAGATCTGATCTCCTTGTTCTTGCTGACGAATCTATTGGGGAGAGTATAAATGTACAGGAAGACTTACAAATGTACAGGATGTACTCATCCCCTAAAGTAAAACCCCTCCTGACGACATACTGAAGATTGGCCTAAATATCAAAGATGTGAGATTTGCTTCAGAAGAACAAAAACGAAAGCATTCATGTCCAAAGGGCATGAGAGATTTTAAGCCCCTGGTTGCGTGTTATCAAATATACCGTAGTGACAGTTCTGAGACTCTAAATCATTGTAGAGATTACTTAATACATCATTTTAAAATTAAAAAAAAAAACAAACCCACCCTGTCTTTATGAAGATTGTGAATTTTTGCAATCCACTGTTTTGCCTAAGCCAGCCAAAAAAGCACATCTTAAAAGATTTTCCCTCTACAGAGCAGTTCAGTTAGAGCAAAACTACCATTTCTCACTGTAAATGTGGTACTCATTGTGGCACCCATTCAACCTTCCTTTCACAAAGACAGCCTTGGCGGCGACAATACAATTATAATTGTCTCTTTGCTTATTATTGCTCTTATAATGAATCACACTTTCCATTTGGTCTGTCAAATTTTGATAGTAGTCAATGAAGTTATGCTGAGAGAAAAGGAGAAAAAATGAGCTTAATGTAATGTTTCTATAATGAAGTAATACATGTTTTCAGAGCAAAGAAGAACATTCAGATGTATCTTTACTTCCCAAAGAGACAGCTATTTCTAAGTATCATGGAGGGACAAAAAACTTTTGTTATGTTGCCATGTGTTTTAGCATCACCTCTGTTTTTACTTAATCGTAAGTAGCAAAGGAATTCTCCCACTGACTACAGAGATGGGAATCCATCCAAAGGCATCAGATTATCAATACATTTCTGCCTATGTAAAGTTGCCAATTTGATTACAGAAGAAACTTCCTAGAAATTAGCCAAGGAGGAAATATGGTTTATTGTACTTCACTCTGATAAGTTGCTCATCAGTAAGTGGAAATCACAAAATGTGAAGTTACTAAGAAACTGCAAGATCAAGCTGAATATGATACTGTAAAGACGCTGCCACGTCTAGCTAAAGAGATTAATAGAAATACATTTTCAGTGTTAATGAAAAACGGTGGCTGGAGCTTTTCATTTATATATGCATAGCCTTTGCTTTGGTACAAAGTTAGAGGATTTCTTTTGTCTTTATTTTTTTGTGAGAACTGTTAAATCTTACAGTACAATGTATTTTCTGGGTGAGCTTGCTGATCTTTAGCCTGTACTTATCCATAATCATTCTTTGATCTTAATTTCTTTTTTGGTATAAGAGGATGTATTTCTCTTTGGTGGTTTGCCAGAACATCACTGCTAATGGATTTCTAGTGTGCTAGAAATTTTACAATAGGAACAGATATAATAATGTTCCAACGGCCTGCAAATGTATGATGTGTTGCCACTTGAATTAGGCAGTTACGCTGTACTCATGCTTTGCTCTTCCCTTTGTCTGTCTGCTTAGATAGACTGTAGGAATTCAAAAGACACAATTCATCACTTCTTACTGAATGTGTTTATTTTCCATATTTGGTGGTATGACTGAGATAATTTTGCAGCAGGGAGTCTGAAAGACTAGGAGCTGATACTAATGAATTTCTGCCATTCCCTTGATGACCAGGTTCTTGCACGTATTTTTATGGGTTTTGAGCTGTGAAGGTCATTTGAGTTCATCTTCATTTCAGTCCTGTTCCATCTGGACAGCAGAAATGAACCGCTTTAGGCCCAAGCGTACAGGTTTGCTGGCTGATGCTATTTCTTCTCTTCCTATCAAAGTCTGATTTAAGTTAGCCTGGTAAGGTCTTAACCACATTTGAATGTAGACCTTCAGACACTGAGTGTTGGATTTCATATGGTCGGTTGCTGCTTGTCACTAAAAATTCCTCCTTCATTTATCCCACATGTTCACAGCTGATTGTTTCAAAACTGGAATGTGACCTGTGGGTTTACCTGAAGAAGAAAAGATGAGCCTTTCTTTATGATTATGCTTCTAACAAATGATTGAACATTTCAGGTTGAGCCCTGTGTGGTTTACCCCAAAAAGCCTGACAAATAAAGTTACTGGTGTCAGATTTCAAGGACGGAGTACAGGCCAGGGTTTGTGGTAGGTGCCTGAGAAAACAGACGGTGCTGAGGTACGGAGAGGTGGTATCGTTTTAATCTTTTGCAGTATTGATACCAACAAAAATATGGTGAGTTAATAAACTTGCTTTACTAATAGTCTGCCTTTTGGGTTTGGGGCTGCATTATCTCAGTGCTCAAGCACTTATTGTCATCTTCCCACTGATGTGATCTTCCTGAGGGGCTGAAGTATCTTCCTGCAGATTGAATACAAATCGGTGCTGAGAGATATTCCTCTTCTTCCCTATATGAGGAGTGCTGAACCACTTCAATGAGTTTTTTCTCTTGCCCAGTGATCTACAAATACTTTGCTTTTGCTCTTTGCTGGGGTGAGAAGGGAATACTCAGAAGAAAAGGAGAGCATGACCCATATCCATGCCTTTCTCCTGTGGAAGCAGGTAGGATTGTCCCCACTGCCCAACCTCTCGTCCCTGCAGAAGCAGATGTAAACCTGGGCTACAAAGGGGTAGATTAGACCTCAGACAGTTGTCAAGTCCACAGCAGCACAAAACTAGTGTCCTGGAGACCTCCTTTGTACTGGTGCCCAGTGACTTTGGTATCATGTATGTTGAGAATTGAGATATTGCCTGTAACAATGGTGGGAACAGTGGGGAAGAAAGTGCATGTGCCTTTAAATTTATTTAGTCTTTGGAATTGCTTAATCTTTCTGGGATTTACACTTTAAAATTTAATTTGCATTTTCAGAACTTGTTTCAAGAAATCCTAGTTCCCTTGCAGGTACATACTAGCATGTAGCATAGAAGAGTCTTATCTTTAATAATGAAGTTCCCGATACCTCAGCGCATAATATCCGTGTGCCTGTGCAGGGTTGAATGCTGTGTGATAGGTCATGTGCTTTAAAACCAGATTTCACTGAGGCACTGTTGCATTTCTTCCTTAGTGACTTGTTAACTTTTTAAATGTAACTTTTTTGCTTTGTAAACTTACTCAGACTGTTATTCCTGGATGAACACATCATTAAAATATAGTAACAAGCATTTATCATTAACTGTTTGAAAAGTTTTATTTCTTCTTCCTCCTTCCTTAAAATCTCATATAAACATTCAATAAAATGGGGTTTTCATGTAAGTACAAACAAGGGAGAAAACTTCACTGAATATCTCCTTAAGCTGCAGTGCAAGCTAATTTTCAGGGATACCAAGCACTCACTGCTTCTATTGACTTTTTTGGATTTTGTACAGAAAATGATTTTCAATCAAAGAAAAAAAAATAGAGCAAAATTTATTTACTCTATTGTTATATATTTATCTCCGTATCATTGTGATAGCCTTCATGTTGGTCCATGCTGTAATGCCCATGGACTAGACCAGTACAGTTTCACTATTCGCTAATTGTATAATTCAGTTGGAAATAAGTAGAGGCTGTCAGAGAATCCAGAGAAACGTGTTTTATCTGACAGTTCTTCACAAATAGCACAATGAATTGTATTAGTAACTTTAGTAACTTCCTCTGTGCTTTTTTTAATAAATGTGTATACACACACACACACACACACATACATATATGTATACGTATACACCTACAGAGGGGTATTTCTGCCCTCCCTCTCTCTTCGTAGGTAGGCCTGCATTCAGACTGAGTAATTCTTGCAGGGCTGCTGTTCCAAACAGCAGCACGGAAAGACTGTTATTTACAATAGAATTGTCTAGACATTGTCTGAGTGCGCAGACAAGAGAGCGATGTAGGTAATGCAAATTCTGGACTTGGCTTCTCATATGGGAGATGTACTTGAACACCTACCTACCTCCTAGCAGGATTCTTTCAAATTTCCTGCTTTCCATTTCTGTCCTGCCCTCCACCCCAAATGAGCAGATTGAACAACAGGCGCTTTGGCACTTCAGAGGAGTGAGATCTTTTACTACTTGTATTTCTTTTTCAGATAAATTCTAAAGAGTGGTTGCTTTTTTTGGAAGCAAATACTCTGCTTTTATTTTGGTTTCAGTTCTTGCACCTTGATAATCATGCAGATAATTCCTGGGAACAACTCACATTTCTCATGAAATGAACATGAGAAAAACAAGGCAATTACTGCTTGATCCTTGCAAAACCTGTCATAAGAAAGGATTTGGTTTTAACTACATTGGTTTAGGACAATGTGATTGAGACTTTTTTTTTTTTTTTAATTCTCTCTGCACCTCTTTCTGTCATGGAGAAATTAAAGCAGCAACATGAGGACAACATGCTGACACTTTACTGTGCCAGCAGGAATAAGGAAAGTATTCAAGCTGACTTTCTACGAGGAGAAAATGTGGACATTCTCAATATTTTTGGTACAGCTTTAAACTGTTTTCAGAATTGTTTGCAGGTCACTGTAAATCACTGTGGATGTAATCCCATGTTGCTGATAACATGAGTTCCTTCCTACTCACACTGGGCGAAGGAGGACCACCATGGTGCTACCTAATTGACAGTGTGGGACTCAGGGGAATGGCTGGGGAATGAGCAAGTAATGACTTGTTCTCCATACTGTTGGCCCACTAGGCCTTCAGTATTTCTGGGCAGAAATCTGCTTGTGAATTCAGACAGCTTAAAGATGTATTAATACTCTTGTGTTGTGTCAGCTGTGTCACCCCAGCAGAAAAAGGAGAAGATGCTAATGGAATTGCACATGGGCTATGGCAAACTAAATTATGCTCCTGCACTTGGACAACTGCTGCCTTTCAGTTCTGCTTTATCCAAACCTAATAGCTAGTTTTCAGTTACACATTTCATATTTTCCCTATTTAGACTTGTGTATAGCATAAAATCAATGTTATATGTCAAATTTTGCCCTTGGATGAACATGAGTAGTTCTGGTTGACTTCAGCAGGAGCTGCAAGGCAAACATGCTAAAAAAAGAACTTGGCCTTGGATCTAAAATCCCTTTTGCTGCATCCTATATTCTGGGAACGTGCATCTCCCTGTTTTCAAAGTACAGCAGTTAGCACCATTGTTAACAAGTCTCTTTCAGTTGTCCTTGGAAAGCCAGACAGGAGCTAAATGCTATATGGGACTAAGAAGCCAATGTTTGAGCACCTTTGAGATCTCAGATGCTGCTTTCTCAGCTGCCATCTAACCAAAGCATTTAAGATTTTGTAAGTGTGCGCGGACAATTAACACCCTAACCAGAGCAGAATGATCTTAAACACCAGCCATCTGTAGAAACTGCTATAGATGTGTTTACTGGGATAGTGTAAGTGTTCTGTATAATTTTTAAGCTGCATTTTTATGCGTTGTTAATGTATTGTAACTATGTAGTCACATTTTCCCTGGGGTTTCTGAATGTAGCTATCAACCTCTGCTGTGGATTACTGTTGTTACTTAAGGGAAGAGGCAGAATACCAAGGTGGGGGAGGTACCTCTCAGCCGTCAGCTGTGGAGCCAGCAGAGGAGCACATCAGAATTCAAGAATCCTTTCCCCTCCTCTTAGACCATATGTCAACCAAAATCTTCTAATTCACTACAAAGGAGCCATGAGACAAAGGAATTTAAATTGCCAGTCAAAGAGTAGGCCAGAGGAGGGAATAATCAATATACAGAGAAACCACCTGGAGAAGCTAAAAGGCTGAAGCTGCGTTAGATATTTCCCAATTTCCCAGATACTGATAATAATTTTATGCTATTGTAAATGGGTAAAGCAGGATTGCTTGCTTGCTGGTAAACTGGGAACACTGCTGTCAGTAAACTGGAGTAAGAAATGTTTCAGTGTTTCTACAAGTTTCCCCATTTAATGGGAAGGAGAATTCCCAGTACCTGATGTAGGACTTGGACCAAATTTGCCACCACAGCTGGGGGCCCGGAGTAGTTGGCTGCAGAATTTGCCTTTCAGGCATGATAGTTGTTTAGTATGTGTAGCAAATCAAAAGCTTTCCAAAAGCCCAGTGTTTAGAGCATTGTCCTGGGATGCGAGAAACCTGATTTGAAGTTTCTTCTGCAAATCAGCCTAAGTAGGGATTTTTAAAACAGGTCTGCTAGCTGCCTTGTTTCCTTAGGCATCTATTATTGTGTGAGAGTTGATACTGGCTAGATGCTAAATTGAGACAGAGAAATGCTTCAGTAATCTGTGGCAGGTGTTCAGGGATAAGGCTGGTGTCAGCCCAGTCTGAAGAACAACAAGGATTTGCTGGTATAGTGACTAAGAAAAGTTGCATTAAATTAGAGGGTGTGAACAGGTAAACTGTTCATGAATTCCTGTTTCTTTTCCTTACAGATACTTCAGATATGCATTGAAATAATTGTTATTATTCAAACTATGATCCTGTTCAGTAATTTGCAAATAAATGGTCATATTCCCAATTTGTATAATGAGTAGGTAATGAGATTATTTTAATATAATACCAGGGTTGGTTTTAGTGGTGTGCATGAATGCTACAGTTTGTACTTTCATTGACCCCTGGTATAATCATCAATGAGATATTAAGGATTGTCTCAGGACAGTTACTCTGTTAACAAGTTTTCTGGTAAGGATCCATAGAAGCCCTCTGTCTTTATTGCAAGATTGAGTGGTCCTGTCCAGTCCCCTTTGTATAAAGGTAGTTTTCTGCCTTAGTACAAATTTAACGTCTTCAGGGTTATTGTTTTTTCTTTAACCACAAAATGTTTTTTAAAAGTTTTTAAACGTTTTTGAAATTTATAAATTTTTTAAAGACAAAAAAGATTTTAAACACAAAATTTAGATAGGAAAAAAACATTGTTAAAATAATGCCAGCACCCCCAAAGTGTCAAGCTGAACATCCAGTAAGAAACCAGGAGAGTTTTAACCACTTTTGAAAAATGTCATCTTTGTTTTTCAGCTGGTGCCCAGTTCTGAATGAACAGGATCTTATAATTTTCAGCTGACTCTTCCCTTGTCCTTTAAGGAGGTTTGGTTGCCAAAATATCACACAGCTTTTGATCTCTTTCAGCATCAGTGCACATGTGCTACAGAGGAGGCAGCTGATGCTGCTGTGTTGATATTGTCATCTTCCTTCTCATGCTGGTATTGCTAGATCTCAGAAAGCTTAGGAAATGGTTGCTTGCTTTTTCTGTCTTTGCTGTAACTTGGTGCAAGCACTTACCTGTCACTAGTATTGCTTCTTCCATTGCATCCTTTCTATCTCTATATTGTTTCCATTGATTGATTTTTTTTGATTATTCAATTGTTTTGGTTTTTTTTTGGAGTGGGAGAGTATACATCCTTGTTACTCTCCTGATATCCCTCTGAGCCTGGCTGTTTGCTGTTAACCCAGACATTGTTTTCTGCTTGTCAGCAGTCACATGCAATGCTTTGAACAGTATAGCTGGAGAAGCCTTCTGTTTCAGTGTTTTCCAGGTGCGCTGTCTTTGTGATAAATTTTTCTTCAGGTCCATGATAGTGAGTGTGATGGGTCTCTGGGATTAGACACTTTTCAGCTTTAGGGAGAATACTTGATGCACCCTTTACTCAGGTGCTCCTTTCAACTCTTCCATTGTGAGTACCACAGTTACTTGGCTTGACATCAGGAGCAGCATGACGTTGCCCTAGCAGTCTCCCAAGTGATTTTTTCCAACAATACTCCTCCTCCTCCTTCCCTTGGGATTTTGCCTGACTATCTTCTTAGCTCGTGTGCTGCATTGTCTCTTTTCACATATGGTTGTTTTTGCCCAGGACGTTTGTGTCCCTCAAGTTTGTTACGGCACATTAATTTCAAATTGCATTTACACTTGGAAAGAATGAACTGTCTCCATGGTGGAGACACAGGGATCTGAGTAACCAAAGAGGTTTTTCGTCTTGCCCTAAACCCTTGCTGAAAGTTTACCACCTTTTAATGTGGTTCTCCTAATTTGTAAATTGGCCTCTTTTCCTTTTATTTTTAATGTGTTACTCCTTTTTCTGGCATTAACTTGCAGAGCTACTCCTCCAGCCATGTCTCTTCTCTCTCACTGACTTTCTCCTCTGCTTTTTCTTCCAATTTAAAGTCTTCCCTTTTCCACCAATTACCAAATGCAATTTGTGAATTTGTTTTTAATTATTGTTTTGGAGTATTTTGTACATGTATTGACAGTGTTGTCTTAGTGTGATTTATAGGACTGTTGTCTCTATCTTCTCTAAACAAGAATAATATTGTTTCTTAGCTCTTAGAACTATGCAACTTTTAATGCTGTTTTTTTGGGTGTTTCCACTGCAGAGATTATCAGCAGTACCTTCCTTCAGCAACCCAGAATCAATTGGCAGGTACCATGTGGTATCTACTGCATTATGGGGTTATTGCACTCTGTACAGATATTAGTCCTTTACCATTCTGCTAAAATACTGCAGATCATATTTCTGTATTCAAAAAGTGGAGATTTCAAGGTGACCATGTAGGTATATTTATACACAAACATTGTTTTTTGTGTTCTCTTGTGTCCTTAGCCACTCTTAAGTTTAGAAGCCCCACGGCATTTTCACTGTGTGTTCTTGCACTGACTTCTGCTGCCTCCCACAGCTTGGGGGTGCTTCTGTACCAAAGGGATGCCTCTGTAACAAGGGGCTGACTTACATAACAAATCGCCTATCTATTCAGGGGGACAGTCTCCATGCTTGCAAACTCGTGTAAGGAAAGGACTCTCCAGGACTCTCCTCAGTGCATAAACACCAAATCATTATCTCAGCAGCAGCCCAGTTTAATCCTCACCCTCCTCTCTTGAATTGTCCCCGGGGTCTTTGTCAGGAGCTTGATGTTGATGGTGGGGGTTTCTTCCTCAGCAGTCTTGGGTCCATTTAGGCTTATTTTTATATGTTTTCAAACTGTTTGAACACTCTTTTTATTGATCCATGGGTTTAATTATGCAATGATTGGTTTGTTTTGTTATACCTTTACCATACAGGGTATTGCCCATACAGGTTCTACCTATTACTCTCTACCTGAGAGAAGGACTGCCTATCCCATGTTGAATTTTGAGGTATGTGGATGACCTGCTATATTTAAACAGGGTAACCCCTCCTGCCCCGCCCCCCTCCCCTTTTTTTTTTCTTCTTTCTTCCTTGGGAATAAACATTCACAGACACCATTTAATATAGGGTCTAAAAGCAGTACGTAGCTAAACTCCAGAAAAATCTTTTGGACTAAAATTGACGTGTGTATGCTAGAGTTAGCTTCTTCTGCAGTGTGAAACAGTCGTCTAGTTCTGATGTGTACATAGTTTCTACATGAGGATTGCTCTTTCCTTATTGTGGAGCTCAGCGCCCCTACTTTTCTAAACAGAAGATTGTTAAGTACTTCCAGGCCTGTCTTCTTCTGGACTTCAATTTACAGATGAAATAGAGTAGGATCATTGTTGGCTTTAGATTGGTCTCAGATACTTCGAATTCCTTCCTGATGCCCCAGGATGTTCATATTCTGGTCCCATATCGCTTTTTTGTCTCAAGTGCCTGAGGAAGGCTTGGTGCTTGCTGCAAATAGCGGTGTTTGTATACTGTACATTTAGTGTGTACCAGAGCTTCCTCCGTGTTTGAGCTGCCTTTGGTAGCCCACCTACCCTGCATGTCTAGGTGTTCTTTGCAGCTGAAGGAACAGCAGAGGTGATCCAGTAGCTAGAAACACTCCTGGGGCTGGGCAGTCCCCTGGTCTACCGTGTGCCTCACTTTATTATCTTGGGTAAATCACTTCATCCCACTGTAACTCAGCTCCTGTCTGTCATGCAGGATGATAGACAGTCTGTAACTTGAAAGGGTGTTGTGGGCTTTAAACATATTAAATAGTGTAAGGTGCTCATCGAATAGGTGAACTGTGATCATGGGGGTTGAATGCAGAACTTCCAAACCCAAAGGCTTTAACTATATTTATCCCAGGACCTATAGTGGTAGTAATTTGCTGTCTGAGTGGCGCACAGAGACTTTTAATATGCACCCTCAGGAATGAGCTATCCTCAGATACTTTGATGGTGAAAATGGGTGGGCATATGTCAAAGACAGCTACTAAATTGAAATGAAAACGGGAAAAGGCTATGATGTCTTGCAGGCTGAAACAATCTTTGAGAGGAGTGCTGTGGCTTTCAGCTCACTGCTTTTCCCATTTTCCCTTGGCGGGTTAGAGCTATTTTTAAACTCAGCATCTTTTAAATAATGCATAAGTTAACAATAGAGACTTATAGTACTGGAAAAAAACACGAATGATCTTAAAAACCCCAGAAAATCCTACCCAGACTGCTTTCAGGAGGGTCTCTGGGAGGAACAGAGCACATTTGTCTGTTCAGTTTCCAGACGTCTTTTGTGAAATTCCTTTTTTAGAGCAAATCTCCTGTCTTTGAACTGAGATTTTTCATTTACAAAGTGCCTTCCCAATCAAAAACACTGAATAAACACTATGCTGAGAGAGATACATCACTTTGCGGGCTGTATGTTTTGACATAGCGCAGCCCAATCTGGCTGTGCAAGTACCTTAGCACCTTTGCATGTCAGGAGGAGTGTCAGGAAAACCCTTCTCCTCTGGCAGTAGTATGCATGAATGGTTCAGCTGAGCTGTGCAACTGCAACTAATCTTGTTTTTCCAAGCAGCGCCAGATCTATGGTCCGTGTGCTCCATGGCTGTCCTATATACGGGCAGCCGAGCCACCTCAGCTCGCGTATGCATGTGAACATACAAGACCTGAAGCACTAAATGGTTGTCCCAGGAAAGATGGTTAGCAGGGGTGATTATGCCCAAATGGCTTTTGCAGCCTGTTTCCAGTGGCCACGCTTTGTCTCTGTAGCTGGCACGTGTCCATGGAGAAGGATCAAGGAAAAGTGGCGGCTGGGAACGTTGTCACCGCCAGACCAATTTATCTGGCCTTGATTACTCCGAGAAAAAAGAGGTTGCAGGGACGGAGCTGCTGGGCAGATTAATTATCCTGGCAGCTTGCAGATTTGTAACCTCTGCGGTCATGAGGACAGTGTAAGCCACAGAAGCCTGCGCTTGCGTGTGAACCGTACCAGCAGGCAGAAACTGCGGAACTGATTTTGGTTCTTCTTACGTGTTAACCTCAAAGTGTTGCTGGGCCTGAGCTGGAGGACTGCGGCAGCTCTGCTCTGCTCTGCTCTGCTGAGCAGTGACACAAACAGTGAATTCAGAGATGGAGCAGGACTGTGAAATTAAGAACGTACAGGGGGACTTGGGTCTGCTGCATTTTTTGTGTCATCTAGATGTAGTTTTGCTAATGAGACCTCTATACTGAAGGAAAGGGAGAACGTCTGTTTTCAGTGATCTCTGTTTGCCTTTATTTCCTAAAAAGTGAACTCTAATGATCTTAAGGGGAAAAGAGGGAGAAGCACAGAGTATTTAGGGATCCCGTATCAATCATGTAATTTTATTCCCTTTCACTTGTGTCAAATGCTTTTATACCATCATGTAGACAGTAATAAATATTCATGTGGGTGGAAAGATAGCACTTTTTTTTTTCCCCTCAAGTACATTTGGAAATAATTTGTACTCTGGTTGTCTGAAAAATTACAGTTCTGTGCTGGTTTTCAGACACTTTAATACTTTGTGAGATATTTTGGGTGAAATGGTTAGCTAATTGGAACTGTTTCATTGTAAGAATTCTCTTCTCTCTCTTTGTTTAAATTTCCAGCTCTCTGTAATATAGATGTTTACTATTGATTGTCTTCAGAAGGGAAAAGTTAGTAATGAATATCTGTTATTAAGACATTAATGTGTTAAAGGGTTTAAAGAAATAAAAGGTCTACCAGTAAGTTAGCCATAGCTCAGTAACTGACGCAAGAGAGAAAAACAATCATCAACCTGATACCAGCACAGGAAATGCTTTTAAGAATAATATTTGTAATACCTTGTTGTGTCACTGCATTGAATTTTTAACAGGGTTTTGGGGTTGTTGATTGAAAGCGGTAAAAATTTGTGATATCTGCTTAATTTACAAAAATTAAACATAAAGTGATGCATGTAGTACATGTAGTTTTTTCAGGATTATTGCTCATGGTTTAGTGTCAAGGGGAGAACTGTAAGAGTTTTAGGATGAATCTGGGAAGAGAGTTGGAGAATATATTCTTTGTCTTACATATTAACAATGGGGAATAAGGGCTTTAGTTAAAAATCAGTGTGTCAATTACAGTGCACTTTGTAGAGATTGTGAAGAAGGGCTTGATTTGACTTCATCCTGCAAAATATGTAGTACTCTGTACTTTTGTAGTATTCCATGCATACGTCTCCTTTAACTAGTTACCCATATATACTACTGTGTGTGCACGAGCGCTTCAAACAGTCAGTGTAGATGGGTTTTGCCTTTTACAGTCTCACAGGGTGCACACATGTCTCGTCTTCCTTACGGTGCAGGCCTAAGGGCGTAAAAGGTGGTGCACGCTTCCTGCTGCACCTCTCATCCAGCTTTGGCAGAGGCCCATATTTTAGGATGCCCATATGGTCTGCAGCTGTTCCCAGAACCTCTTCTTTCCCTCCCCCTCCCCTGCCCCTTTTCTTCTCATGCTGCAGTCTTTGAGAGTTGCACGGTCCTTTTCTCCATCTTCAAGCTTGTCGCTATCAGTGAGGTGATGCACAATGGTCTTCTGGCCGCCGCCCTATGGCCTGTATACAGAAGTGACGCTCCAGTTTGGCTTTTCCAGGTTGCCTGTCTTCAAGTGGAGCACTAAAGGTTGTTTTGGTGAACTGCATCTTGAGACCATATGTTATTTGTAAGATTTTATTCATTTTCTGACCCAGAAAAGTCTGAGTTTACCCTGAGGAGAAATATTTGCCCCCAGTCTCTAGTTCCAGAGTGCAGGACTGCACGAAAGCTAGAAGAGCGTGGATCCCTTCATGCTTGGAGAGGTTTTTGTCTGTGAAGATGTTCCCTAAGAAAGAAAACTGTCCCCAGGGTCTTTGGGAAGGCTGCTTTCTTTACTCTTCTCACTTTCCAGGCTCGTAGACCTTGCAGCCTCATGGCAGCAGTGTCTGTTTTCAGGAAGCTTTTCCCCTGAGGGAGGGCATGGTATATGGAGCAAACCTGCATACCTGAGGAGACAATGCTGTGGATGATCATATCCCCATGCTTGAGCCTGGGCCCCAGCCCTACTTATTCTGCTAGGAGAGACTTAATGTGGGACCTCACACCTACTGCTTCTGGCTTCTTCAGTGGTGCTGCCCTGTAATGACTCTGTGAGCTGGGGGGGGGGATTTCTTTTACACACCCTTTCTGTACGTACATAAACTGTCTTGCGTAGTCATTCCTTTTGTGTTTATGACCCATGGTTAAAAAAAGTTAATTATTCTAATTTAGATTAAAATAAAACCTACAGTTGATTGATTTATTTTTTTAAATGGAAAGCATTCTGGTTCTTGAAGATCTTAATGTTGCAGATCCACCTCAGAGTCCTGGCCAGCTCTGGTCAGGTCATGGTAGAAATCGTCTTCCATCTGTAAGATAAATGTTTAAAAGTCTCAGTAATTTCCATTGAAATGCTATCTTAATTGGTTTTTGGAGTTGAGTGAACTGTGTTGTGAACTTCTGAAGTAGGCTTGCCATTGATAACCAGTGTTCTCACTGAAACTAAAATAAATAATGGCTGTAAAGATAAGATGGTTTTCTATTAGAAAAATAATGTGTATGTTTGCCAAAATCTTCTCTAATTTATCAGCTTTTCTGACAAAACCAACAACAAAAAAGTTTGGGATTATTTTTTTGGCGATAGTTTCTTTTTTTTTTTTCTTGATGGATGAGAAACAGTAATAGAGGGAGGAAAGGAAAACAAAAACATTTTTTAAAAATATTGCCAAAGCTTTTGAAGTCTTGGCTTAAAAAAACCTAATGTAATTCAGAACATTTGAAACATTTTTCTAAAATTTTGATTTAACAAGCAGGTGTACGTTTGTGCTTCTTATTCTTTTGGCTGTATTCTTTTTCTGCAAGCTTTTCTTTTTCTCCCTGGACGAAATATTGCATTCTGTGTTTCATTCATTATCTGGTGTGTTTCTATTACCCAGTCACTGACTTTTCTTCAGTCATGGTGTAGGGTTCTTTGCACACTTCTGAAAAACTTGAATTTGAGACAAGAGTGTTATTGTGCTTTTGGAAATGATATTTTGCAAGTCTGGGATAGTAACTCATGATTTTTTCCATGTCCTTTTATAAACGCATCTCAATAGTACTGCTAAAATACGTATTTGTATCCTGAGTAAATTTCTGGGGCTCAAGTGGCCAAGTAGCAAAGAATAATTGCTTATGTTGAATTGTTTTCCAATGCTTTACAACAAGTTGCTCATTCAGGAAGGATGAATAAGATTCTATTTTGGTGTGTTTCTCTTATTTAAGTATCTTTGAAGATTAAAAAAGGAATTGCTTGGGGGAGGAAACCCATTTGGAAAAGAAGTGTTCATACGCTCTTTCTCATTAGACTAAGGGGTCTGGTATTTTTGTGTTGAATTACCACTAGTGAACGGAAACTGTACTGATAAAAGTGTAAAGCATGTGTGCTATTTATGGTCCATTTGTGGCATGACAAAGATGGTAACGAAGCAGAACTTTCTGAGCTTTCACTGTATGGTACTTTCTGTGTTTTAAAATACACTGGGAAATTAAATGAAAGGATTTCAGGGGTACAAAATTATGATACTTAGAAATACGGCCTGGACAGAACTATATCAACATACTGTGGGCAAAAGCCTTTAAATACTTGGACTGTGTTTACATAGCAGGAGGGAGAAGGATAATCAGATAGCCTAGGAGCCTTCCTTCGGCAACAGGGTGGCGGTGGGAAGGGCTGGGAATGGGGTGACCCCTGGGACACCTGACAGGTTTGGCCTCTACTCCTGTCTTTTGCAGTTTTAGTCTACTTGCAGTTCTACGCTTCTTGTCACCTTTCTGAGGTGATGGTGTGATACTGTAAATAATACTTTGCTCTTTCACCATAATTTCTGTTGAGTGCGAGGCTGGGGTTCTGCCTTGCTGCTGAAGGAGCAATTCCCGTGCTCTGCTGCACACCAGTGCTGTCGAGTAGCAAATCTAAGCCTACATTTTCTGAATAAGTGTCACCTTCCATTTCATTTTCTGTGAATGAAGATAAAGCACATACATAGATTCAGGTGTGCATACCCATCAATGCTTATAGACCCATTCTTGTAATCTGAAATTAAGCTGGCAGGAGTGGTGTCTCATCTCAGAGGGCTTAGTTCTTTCAGGGGCTGAGTGCCCTTGACTCCCACTCATTTAAGTGGGAATTGGGCACCTTCACTTTCTGCAGGCTCAGATTGCGAGGACTGAAATACGAACTTTATGTCTCAGAACAATATAATCATCCCCTACATAAAGAAAATTTCTCTAGCAGCTTGCAATATCTGGAATAGCACTTCTTCAGCTCCTGTTTTTCCGTTACCTCATTCTAAGTTGAAAACGTTTCCTCTCTTCACCTTGTCCTTAATGTGTGCTTCCTGCTGATATTATATATTAATTCTGCAAATGCATTATTTAACTCTAAAGAGCATTTTAGGCTGCAAGCTGTTAAAAAGTGAAATAGCGTACAAAAGGATGCTTGAGCTAAGGGAGAACACATCTACTGTATTTTTAATTTGTTTAAATAAATGTTAATTTTATACTATTCGTATATATGGATTAAGACTTTGTAGAGAACGTATCATTGCATTTCAGGAGTTTGCTAGTGTTTCTGATGTTAAACTGAATTCTATTTAAGGAGATTTTAAACTCAAATATTTCGATACAAAATACAAAACCATATGTATTTGGATAGTTTCTGTGTTATTTTTCATGCCTTCCACAATGAAAAGCTGTAGGGTGTATTGTACCAAAATGAAGTGAGCTCTGCAAATGCTGGAATTTTCCATGAGAAACGTGTCTGTACCCCAGAGATTGTGCACCTCAATGAAGAGAAAGCCAGTTGTATTTAGAAAAGGGTTCTGCTCTGATAAATTTTGTTTCCCTTTAAAATATTTCATAAGAAAATGTAAGATAGGTCAGTAGATTTTAATGATGACAGCCACTTCTTGTAATGCAGAAGTGGTAGCAGGTCTGTGTTCCCCTATTGTAACCCAAAATACTAAGCTGTTGTGCAAAGCCTGAAGTCTGTTTAAGGTGATGACACCGATGTTGGAAGAGCTGGAATCCACCGATTTTGCGGTGTGTCACCCATCAGCCGTTTGGGTTTAACCATGTTTTCCCACAAAGTAAGTTTCCATGAAACTCGTGCGTCTCTCTAGAGTTCCCTTCCACATATTTATTCTCTTGTTTTGAATGTTTTAATGCTTACATGTATCAATCTCAAATGCTTGATCTATATTCTGTTGCTTAAATAAAAATGGACTGGTTTTCAGAAGTGCTGCACATTTAATACACTCTGCTTTGTTAACAGATATAATGACTGCTCAGCAGCTCAAAATATCTTGTGTAGGTTCTTGAGAGAAAACGTCAATTTGGGAACAAAGAGGGAAGAGAACCGACAGTAGGTCCAGGACTTAAAGCCAACCCTGTTATATCTCAGATTCACAGACATTTCCCAGTTAGTCTTGTCTTTGCATCCTTTGGTCCAATGAATCCCTTGTATGGTGCAGAGTGGAAATGATGGACTTGATGGCAACCCAAGAATAGTCTGAAGAGCAATGATTAGGGTACACATCTTATTATAGATACTGCAGTTATACTCAATCAAATCAGGGCTTTGAATGTGAGTGTACAGGGTTGTGCAGATCTTTGGCTACGTGGACACATGTTTTGAAAAAAAAAGTTTGAACTGTTACATTTCTGATTAAAGTTTCACTTTGGAAAACTTGGAGGATTTTTTTGGTGAAAGCCATTTGTTGGAAATTCCTGACCAGCACTAATTAAAAATATGTTTTCAGGGTGTCTGAGGTGTCTCAGACATCTCGCTACCTGTTCTTACACTCTAAGTCTCTAACTGCTAGGGACCACAGTCGTTTCCACCTCCACACAACACAGGTCTGTAAGCAAAACAAATGTAAATGGAAAATGCATTTATTCCTGTTAAGGCATTCTTTAAATTTAGGCACTTTACTTTTGAATTATCTTTTCTGTAAGGGTATATATATTTCTGATTATGCCAATCGGTGTTTGAGATTACATCACCTCTCCCCAAACACTGATGGCTATATGCAGAGTCAATTAGCTTGTAAGGAAATATGCATCAATGTATATGTCTTTGTGATTTAACAGCTATATTTATTTTTCTAACTTTCATTTTAATACTCATCTCCAAATACTAAGGTAGAGTGCTGCAGATTTCAGTCATACCAGCAGTGTTTAGCAGATGTACTGAAACTATTCCCATGAAAAACACATTACAGGATTGGTTAATTGGTAGTATCATTGTAAATATGTCTGTCTCTATTTTTGTGAGGGGGAAAAATAGTCTGGGTTAGATATATACAAAAAAATATATATGTATCTCCCCATAAGTCTTCTAATTTAAAAACCGTTCACATCCTTGGAGGCTGGTTAGCTTTACTTTATAGTTTAGCTCAGCTTTAAATTCTATGATATTGTGTGGAGCTTTTCGAAGGCTTTTTCTTGTTCTGCAAGCCACATTAGCCTCCCTGATGATTGCTCATCAAATGCATTGCACTGTAGAACTGGAGTCTTAAATCCAGTTTTTATTATAAGTAACACATGACATGTTAGAAGGATTATTTTTAGAAACATAAATAATTTAAAGTAGAAATATATAGTAAGGAGGATAATAAGGATATCCTTACACATTTTTTACTGAAGAGAATACACTCTCGAACATGTGCTTGTCAATGTGAGCTGTAGGTATAAACAGCGGTGCCATTTATCTAAATTAATGTTTGCAAAACCACACATAACATTCCTTAAGAACTGGTGAATACTGTTGTAAGTGAGAGGCTCTCAAACCCTCCACTGAGGCTCTGGTTTGTATTCCTGGGGGTGTTCCCCCACCTGATTTTCAGGCATGATGAACAGAGGCACGTAAATTAGGAGGCTCATCTCCCAGGATCTCTGTAGACAGCAGGGAGAGCATGGGCTCCTGCAGAGGGTGGTCAGGGCAGGAGGCTGGTGGAAGGGTGATGTCTCACCTTTGTGTGCAACTGCTCACTCTCTGCACTGATTGTGCAGAGGGAGATCCCGTAGGGACCAGCCTCCCAGTTGGGTGTACCATTTCACTGTGGCTCAGCAGAGTGAGGGAGGCGGGGATGATTTCCTTGTCTCTTTAAAATGTCCTTCTACATCTTCAGCTGCGGAGGTTCCTCTAGGACACCAGGTTAGCTCAGGATGAGGACAAGTGAGGAGCTGGAGCAGTTCTCTTGTTAAAACCGTGTCAGTGCATCACTGAGAAGCCAAGCAAAGATAACAGGAGATTTGAAAGTAGGTTTCTTGTATAAACGCTTGGTCAAATTCAAACTCATCATTCACTGAACAAAAATTTTAATTAGAGGCAGCTCCACACTCGGATGCAGATCACAGCTAGAGCCATCTGCATGTGACCGTGTCCCTGGCTGATGGGGTGGCTTCACAGGCGCTGGGTGTGCTCTCAGCCGCAGACTCTGTCAGCTGGCTGTGTTTTCCATCTCAGTTCTGGATGCACAAATGGACCCTTGGGTGGACAAAAGGACAGGAGTGCAAGAGGGATAGTGGCACTCAGAAGTGATGCTGAGCTCTCTATTCCCTATCCCTTTGCCTAGCAACAGTGGCACTTTTTGCTATCAGAGGCCTTGTGATGAAGTGCTGTGCAGAAGGAGCCGTTAAGGGTAACTGAGTCAAAGGCTCTGAGAGGGAATATATGTTGTACTGTGTGCTCTTTAGGGCAGTTCTTTTGTTCTTTCAAGGTTTTCTACTGCACTGCTATGTAGCATTTAAAAGGGTCTGCAGCAGTTCTGCACTGTTAGACGTTCATTTTTTGTTATGAACAAGCATCTGGCTATGCAGTTGCTTTGTGAAAATTAACTCTAAACAGACTTACCTTTTGGGCTAACAAGAACCTTATGAAGTTTAACAAAGACAAGTGTAAGGTCTTGCGCCTGGGAAAACACAAACCGGGAGTGCAGCTCAGACTGGGATCCACCTGGTTGGAGAGCAGCTCCGTGGAAAGGGACCTGGGGGTCCTGGTGGACAGGAAGCTCAACATGAGTGAACAGTGTCCTGCTGTGGCCAAGAAGGCCAATAGGGTGCTGGGTTGCATCAAAAAGGGCATCACCAGCAGAGATAAAGAAATCATTATCCCACTCTACTCGGCGCTTGTCAGGCCACACCTGGAATACTGTGTACAGTTCTGGTCCCCGTTACACAAAAAAGACGTGGACAGGCTGGAGGGGGTCCAGAGAAGGGCCACCAAGATGCTCAAGGGTCTGGGAAGCCTGCCATACGAGGATAGGCTGCGAGAGCTGGGTTTGGTCAGCCTTGAGAAAAGGAGGCTTAGAGGCGATCTCATCACCATGTACCGGTACTTAAAGGGGAGCTACAGAGAAGATGGAGACTCCCTTTTTACAAGGAGTCACATGGTGAGGACAAGGGGTAACGGGTACAAGTTCCTCCCAGGGAGATTCCGATTGGACACGAGAGGTAAATTTTTCACAATGAGAACAGTCAACCATTGGAATAATCTCCCCAGGGAAGTGGTTGACTCCGCTATGCTGGACATGTTTAAGACCCAGCTGGACATGGTGCTGGGCCATCTCGTCTAGATTGTGCTAGAAAGGGTGGACCAGATGATCCTTGAGGTCCCTTCCAACCTGGTATTCTGTGTTTCTGTGATTTCAGTTATACTCAGCTGTTTGGAGAGACATTGACTTGGAGCCCTTTGGAGGAAAACAAAGCATATGCCAGAACAGCAGAATATGTTCCTGCTCACTTCTTTATCTGCTGGAGTTGCTTTCATACTTGCATCTTTTAACTCCTCCTGCAAAGATGCACTTTGCACCGTCACTCTAGTGCTCTGCTGCGACACGTTCAAAACGTAACTGTTTGATGCCAGATAGTTGCCAAATTGCAACTGACCCTTCTTTGAGTCGTACAGAGCTGAGGTGGCAGGTGCTGAGCCTGACCTACAGAAAATATGACAGTCCTGGGAAAAAAATCTGGAACAGGTTAAGTAACCTCTGAATGAAGAGGTTAGTCCTTTGAAAAGTGATAACTGGAGTTGGCATGCTCAAGTATGAAGATCCCTTTTCATCCTGAAGAGAATACTTCAGGATAAAAATAGATAAGATGAACAGATAATAATAAATAAGATAATTCTTAGAAATCTGTTCTCATTTTATAAATGGGTTTATAATATTTCTATCTATAGGCACATCATGGTTGAAAGATGAGAGGCTACAGGAAAAGACAAAATAGTCATAAGGATTTGCATTATGACAAAAAGAAAATTTTGAGTCTTCGCTGGCACCATAAGCCTACTTTAGAGAAATTGTCATGGCAAGCGTTCTGGAGATGTAAGGAGGTGGTGATTCAGATTTAAGACCCTGTGGGAAGAATGCAATATACTTGGGTCTGCTTTGACCCTGCCAGTTTTTCCATCCTGGGATATGTATCTTCTGAAATTTAAACTATTGCTCAGGTGGCTGCATGAGAAGTTGCAGGCGATTTATTTTTGAGCATGGCTGAATAAAATATGTCAAATTCTGAAAATGTCTGTTAGCACATTAGACACACCAGTAGGCATGCAGGATAAAGCAATTTGGTTTGTGTTTTGAGTCAAGAGAGAGAGCATGTAGTCTGCTATTTTCTAATCATAAGAATTTTGAGTTAGACTTCTCCAAGCAGACAATTCTGCAAACAAGGCTGTGGATTGGTCCTGATTTAAGAGGGAATGGGTATGAAAGATGAGAATAAAGGGATAGAAAAAGGTGTGGTAAAGGAGCAAGAGAAGATGAATAAGCAAATTGGATGTATAATGCATAGTGTATTGCTGACAGATGCCTCCCAGGGATGTAAAATATACCCTATATAAATTTATACGGATATATAGTATATAGAGTCTGATCTCTGTGTATGTGTGTGTATATATATAGGATATATATATATATGTATATAAGAAATGGATGGTAGCAGCAGAGCATCAGTCAAATGAGAACTTCTACCAATGCTACATGAGGGAACCAGCTACAAAGCTCAAGATTTTGTTTATAACTTTTTTTACCAATCAATGCACCAAGTTAGCTGGATATATGAACGCTGTTAGTAATGCCAGGGATTTCATCCTGTGCCCTTTTTACTACTTAAAAATGAGCCGTAGTTACGTCACCTACCAGTGTAACTGGCCTTAATACAGTTTGGTTGCCTTTGAGAAGGAGCGTGAAGATGGGGAGTTTTGTATGTAGAGGAGTGAAGCTAGTGTTAGGGTAGGAGGGATGTGATACCTATGATAAGAAAACGGGGAAATATTTGCACCCTGCGGGTGTTTTGCTGTAGGACTGTCAGTATGAGTTGAATCATAGTCTTACCCATGCAGCAGCAGAGGGAAAACCGTCAAAGCTGCATTTTCAGAAATGGATCTCCAGTTACAGACGTGGAGCAGTCTCTGCAACGGATGCAGCTAGCAGGGTGCTCCTGACCACTGTTGCTCTGTACAGCTATTGTAGGTTACGTGATGTGGATATGAACCACGTATTGAAAAGCAATCCTGTGCTGATATGTAGAAAATAATTTGCATCCTATAAGCACAAATATGTTTTCTCTCAGAGTTTCAAGAAATGACTTTGGATAGAAAGGTAATTTTAAAATATCAACCCGAAGGAGCAGTGACAGTGATTAAATACAAAGAAAATGAAACTGCGTCATACCAATGGTCCATCTGTCCAGGCATTGGCAATGGGAGATGCTGTGAAAGAGCACTTGGGCTGGGCCACTTTCAGGGCCCATTCCACTCACTCCCCCCAACATCCATGGCTGTTTGATTGAAGATGCCAGAAGGCACATCCTTGCATATGCCTTTTGGTATCTATTTATGAACCTGTTGTCCATGACCTTAATCCCTTTCCGGGATACCTTCTGATACTATCTGCCTGTACAGCTTCCTCTGGCAACGTGTTGCAGAGATTCACAACTTATTGTGAGACATAGTGCTTTCTTTGATCTGTTTTACATTCTTCTAATTTCTTCAAGTACTTTCTTATTTTACTAATGTGTAATTAGGTGAATAAGAGCTTTGCATGAATTCTGTCTATGGCCCACATGACATTGTAAACCTCTATTATATTCCCCCACCCTCACCCTATTCTCTCTTCTCCAAATTGAAGAGCCATTTGAGTTTAGAGAGGATATTTACTGGTATGTAACACACAGGGAGGCGAAGTAACCTGCTGGGTGATCAGCAATGCCAGAGCCGTCTGCCAAGCCAGACAAATCTGACTTGGAACATCATTAGGAAATGGATTTTTTGTCTCTCTCAAGCTAGCTGTTCTCTTGCAGTTGTATATGCTAAATGAAGATTGATGATTCTAAGTTTGGGGAGCTGTGATAATTCCTTGGACTGTGGTTAAATGATTAGCGTTGTCTCAGAATCTGGCTCCTGAGGATTCGGTGGTTAAGGGACTCTTGTCTTCCCACTCTTCATTCATTTTTAAGATGATCCATAAATTTTATTTCACAAAGCTTTGTGTCATTTGTCATGTGTGGATATGCTGTGAGATTTCCCTGGTAATGCAGACTGTTTCTTCAAGAGACTTCTTTCCTTGTCTTCCTTAACTGTGCATTTGGATTTGTTTGCATGGTTTCAGACTAAAAGCCTGGCTCACTCACAAATGCATTGTGAGACCTTTGACTTCCGATCTGGACAATGTTCTTTGCTATTAAAGTGGATCTTTTTTATCAGAAGAGAAGGATTACAGTGCTGCAGCAGGTACCTGTAATTTCAGTTTCTTGCTCTTTAATTTGCCTGACATTGTGGATACTTTTCACATAATGACTCATTTTTCCTTAGCCCCTCTACCAGTAACAGGCTTTTTTCAATGTCTCTGTGTTTCAAGCCCATGTCTATCTTCTTGATGTTCTGGCAGATTGTCTCCATCAGGATAGTTACTAGAAATGAATTAGTTCCTAGATTTAAGGTTTACTATCTTTTGAATTAAAGCTATTTTCAGGTACACCCTTTTCTAAAGATCACATGTTTTGTGAACAAAAATAAAAGTAGTGATAACCACTTTTTCTGATCTAATTTCTGAAACATCTCAGGTACTTGAACAGTTGATGCATTCATTAAATTAACAATAAAAACAAGCTTCTCCATAATTTTTCAATCCATATATGCTAATATTGTTTAATTATATAAAAATGCACACTGTTTAGAAGAAATTATTCTTCTTCATGATTACTAAAAAAAAAAAAATTCTTGGGGCATGAGCAACATTTCAAATTTCAGGATAAAATGCAAGTTATAACAGCAGGTAACCATGAGTTTAAGGGGGTGATCGTCCTAAGTGTGTACAAAAGAAATGACAGCACAGCGGGGGGAAAGCTTTGCTGTCATTAAGGATGCACATTTTAGGATGGATGTGTTCAGTGTTAGTGCCAAAGTGTAAATGTAACATTGAAGAGATACTGACTCCTTTGCTGGCCTTTCTTGGCATCATGCAGAAGTGGGAAGCAGTGGCATGGGAATGCTGGTTGGTAAGAAGGGGTTATGGGCTGGGGAATAGAGGAGGAGTAGGAATGTGGCCAGGGAGAGGGGGATCTGAGGACAGAGGAGGTGGGTATGGTGATGGGGAGTTTGGACAGTCAGGAGCTGGGGCAGAGCATAAGTGGCCCCCTTGGTATTCCTGTTTTATGCAGCTTAAGTTTTTTTGTTTTATTTGTGTAATCAGATGCTATTTGTTGCCAAAGTAAGTCTGGGAGTGAAGCAAGGCTGTGCTGGCAATGAGGCGGTTTGCCGGACAGTCCCAGTTTACCCCTTACTGGGTTGGGAAGTGCGTATGTACAAAGCAAGTGGTGATGCCTGGCCCCTTTGACAGGGATCTCCTGTGTGGCCAGGAGAAGCGTCCCCCAAAGTGATGTCTTCACTGTTTGCTCTAGTGACTGTCTGTTGTGCTTCGGGTGCCCTGTGAGCAGGACACTTGGGATCAGCAATGAAGAGCTCCAAGAGCTCCTGAGTTGTCCTAACTGCAACACAGGGCAGGACACATCTGAAATGTGTTATGACGAAAAACACGTTATATTTCTACAATACATGGCTTTGTGACGTTTCAGACTGGGCACCTAAACCAAACCGATAGTTTACAGCTTTCTAGTACTGAGGAAGACGCTAACACCTGATCTCCTAAGGGGAAGTATGTAGAGGACTCAGTATTTGTGTTTTTGCAAATACTTTGAGAGACCATGATGGAAATGCCCATGAGTACAGGAATAATTTGTATATTTGCTCCAGGGATAAATGATGTATACAGTAACTAAAATTTGAGGTCAAATCTTGAAGGAAGCTACCAAATAAAAATATTTAGTAACTCCCATTCACTACATGATACACGTGTCCTGTGCAAAATGTATGTGCTTGTTTTTAATAGCATACAGTCATGTCAGTATCATGTTGAGATGACTGATATTTTATAACACTTAAGCATTTAATTTTGTGTTTCTCTTTTAATATAATGTTTGTGGACAATACACAAATATGAACAAAGAGTTGGGTTGAAATGTACTTGAAATCACAAATGAGTTTACTTGGGAAGTGATTGTCCATATAGTATAAAACAACCTGACTGTATGATGAGGCATATTAAAAACTGGGATTAGACCAGACTAGTAGTTTTGTGCAGGAAAATGTGTAGCCTGTGCCTCTCGTGTGCTTGCCTCTTCCCTTTATTATTAATTTACCATCTTCTCAAATACTAAAATTAACTGTTTATCCTGACTTTAAAGTAACAAGCGTCCAAACAGAATGGCATTGAGGAAACTGCTTTGCCCTAGTGGTATGAACATGGTCTAAAAATATCTGCTCATTTTAATAGGACTCCTTCTGAAATTTCTGTAGGGAAAAAAAGTAATTGCCTGAAGATATACGGGAGTAAATAAAGCAGAGTGAGGTTTTATTGACACTTGCATTGCCATCAGTACTGTAAGGAAAACTAGGTAAGGAGCAGAGTAAGTGAACATTGCCCAGGCTGCTTTCAACTCTGGCTGTGAAAACAGAAGTTTAGAGCTAGAAAAATCCTATTTCATCTTTCTGCCTGACCAGAGTCTTGCAAACAGGCTGCTGTCTGCTCTTTATGCTTAGTAAAGTCTCTAGTTTATCATTACGGCATCTTGAGTAGCAGTGTCTCCCCTTGGATACTGGGAAGAATCTCTGCAAGGGGCGGGGTGCAGCTTCCTTGTTAGGGCAGTAGATTAAATCTTCCTGTTGTCTGAAAGAGAAGACTGTAATCACCTTCCCTCCACCGCCAGCAGGATGAATTAACTGCTGTATTGAATTTGTGCCCTTTGCAGCACTTGTGCCACAAAATGTTTTAAAATGCTTTCTTTAAAAGAAAAATTTTTCATTATATATCATATCAGATATTATTTATCAGTTTCAGTATTTATGTGAAGAAATGGTAATATTGATGCAAGAAATATTAACAATAATTTCATTTAAGTTGCAATAAAAAATAGAAACTGAAATTGTGATTTCAGAGCTGCTTTAGGTTTGTGTTATTATTCTTACTTTGTTAGGGTAGGGAGCTATATTCAGATTTCATTAAAACATAGTGGAAAGAAACGTGTGGTGAAATATTATGAGTCAGTAAATGATTAGTTTGTAAGTGTCTCTTCCTAGCTGCAGAACTCAGATATAAACTCTTAGTTTTTTCCCTGGAAAATACAAGCAGTATCTGTTCATCATTATATGCAACATTTAATTTCTCATAAAATTGCCCATATGGTCATTTAGATAGAGGAGATCAGACTGAATTGCCAAGGTTGAAAAGGATGGGCCAAAAAGTCCATGGCGTAGTAACCGTAGATGGACAGTGGCACCACAGAATGCCTGCTGGCAGTGAGAGCTGGCTGTGCTTCAGGTACAGTTCACGCATCAGGATATGGCCACGCCAGCCTGAGCGTTGAAACTACTGCTGTTGCTTTGCAGGTTTTCGTTGCAGCTTTTGTTGTGTCCTCTCTCCTTTTTTTATGCCAGTAATAGGAACCATGTGCGTAACAGAAATTTAGTGAAAGTAAGCAAGAATGTCTTCAGCCTGCTTAAACCTTTTCCCATCAAGAAAAGAAGCCAATCCAATAAATCAAACACATACTGTTTGTAAGCCAGAGCTGTAAGACTTCATCTCTGATGCTAGAGGTGGAGGCCCTGCGCAGGGCTGCAGAGTCACTCTGCAGTTTGGTGTGTGTGGGAGGGTGCAGGGCAGTTACTATTGTGTCCTGCAGGCAAATTAGCTATTAAGGCATAAAGGGACTAAGTGCATTTTCAAGTCAGATGGCATTAGGGATCTACGAGAGAAATCCTGGAGGGGAAAAAATTGAGCAAATGTTAGTATTTGGAAGAAATTTCATCAGAGATTCAAGTTGTGTACCATTGTCTGTTACTGAAATGTGAAATTAAGCTCCAAGAAAGGACTGAGACTGGGTACGACTCAGCATTTGTGTATAATCCCTTGAGGACTCAAGCCATTCGTAAGTCCCTAGTTTCTTTTTGGAGAAAGTCTTAAATAGTCAGTAGGAGTAGAAACATTAAGAAGTTACTTTCTCCCTCCTCTCCTTCATATTAGCAGCAACAAGAATAGAAAAGCACAGTAAGAATATTTTAAAAAGGGGAGAAGCTTCAATTTGTACAGACAAGAATTGGCTCCGTTTTTCTCAGTTGTTTTTTCCTTCCTCTAAGTAGGCACTGTGAAAACTGCTGCCGTAAGAGAAGCTACCTAATTCTGACTGATTAGTCCATTTAGCTAACTTAACAGATACAGTCATTAAATTAACTACCCACACAAAAAGAAATTCAGCAATTCTTTTGAGGGGAGGAGGGGATGAAAGTTTTAGAGCTGTGGCTATTAAAGCAGATAGATTAATGGAGTATGGAGATAGCTAATCCCCACCGAAGTGGAAGGAAAGATCATGTATGAGCAGAGAGAAGGTGTGTTGGTAGGCATGAGGATAAAGGAGAATTAAAATGTCCTAGCTAGTCAGATACAGAAATCTGCTGGCTAAGTGGCTTTTTTGAGTTTATCTTGCTGTATTTTTGAGTTAGCTCATGGCTGATACTGAAAAGGTTTTAGGACCATAGTGTAATGCGAGGTAATGCTAATTGTACCTCGTACTCTTACTGACTGGCAGATAGAAACATCCCTTCTGTTCCCTCTCATCTAGTTTTCCACTTTCTTGGTCCTTGTTTCATGATAATAGTCGACCTACCTTCTCTTCCTTGTGTACAAGACGGGCTGTTCTAAAAAATAACCTCCCCTAGTCTCTCCTTCCATATCTATGAGTCCTGTTAATAAAAGGAGTCTTTCAGCACTTTTCTCAAAGCAACACGCTGGTAGCTTCCCATCTTCTACAGTAATCTCCTATATGAATCTGATTCCCTCCTTTTTCCCTTCTTTTGAGGGGGATAACTTTCCCTTATATAATTGAGTTATAATTCAGACCTTTCCAGGTTACTTGGTAGAGGATGTACACCATCGGGAGAAAATCTTTCACCTGATGGCAAGTTTCCTCATCCTCATGTGGTCGGTACCCAAACGGTGCCCATTCCTTTTACCGCAGCCCTCTCAAGCACGATGTTGCAGGAGGCTCCCTTTTCACAGCTTGCTCCTGCAATTTGGGTTAGCATTAATTGTGCCGTTGATATGGCGTCTTTCTCTTATCAGCATCTCCGTCATTCCCCTGAACCTGTCATTTTCTCTTGAATGTCTCCATATGCCTGTCGACAGTTTCCTACTGGCATTCGACCCGTAAAGGCCTTTCTGCTGATTTCAGCTAAAACTCTGTCTTCTTTTTCGGTAATGCATCTGAGTTCAGATCTCTCATTTGATGTCCTTGTCTGGCACCATATTTAATCTGAATTTCAGGTGTATGTAATGGAGAGTTGTGGAGACAGAAATCAGGGTGAACAGACAGACGAAATGATAAAGAATTCCCACAGTGTCTAAGGAGACACAGCAACAATATCGGATATCATGAAGCCAGTCATTTCTCTCATTTATAACACTGATACGCAAATAAAGATGCATTTCAGTACTATGATTATGAACTCCCTTTGTTTCTACCTTTCTTAAGTTTGTAATTTTTCCTATAGCCTCTAAAGAGGTCCCTATCATTCCTGCTCTTTTTCTTCCATAACTTCTAGGCATTCCATCTTTAGTCTCTTAAATCTGGAGAGTTAATTTTTGTGCAGAAGCTGGTGATGGGCATTTTCCTTCTCTTCTTGAAATTGAAAGTTTCTGTTTATTTTCCAGGGACAATTCTCAGTTTGTTATCCATTTCATATTCAAATGCAAACCTGTTCCCTTTTAAAAAATCTTTAATGGCCTCTTTTTTCTTCTTTCAAGTTGAAGTGCTTTATAATCTCCTGTTTTTTTCTTTCTGTTTCTTTAAACACTTGGCCTGTTCTGTCCTCTTTTCTCTTGCCACCTTATTTTTTTTCCCCTCTCTTATTTTCCCCTTTCCTGGAGCAGCCTCTTTCTGCTGGGGAACCCATCTATTTCCAAAGGTCATCTGTTTCCCTGGGTTCCCAATCCCAGCTTTGATTTGGTAAACCTCATATGCAAATGCTACAGTTAATTCAAGGTAGAATTTAAGTGCATATACATGCATGATCTTGGATTAGGATAATTTCCTTGGTTGGGGCCCTCTTCTGTAAGAAAATTCCCCCAGCTGCCTCCTCCTGTTGTGACTATTTGGGAGAGTTGGAAGAGCAGAGAGGAGCTTGCTCATTTTTTTGTTTTGGCCCTCAGGCTATTGGGTCTGTATGGGATGGACTCATATGGTTGTGACTTAAGATATGCTCCAAAAAATGATGCTGCTGTAAACAAAACTACACTACTTGATTTGTGTACATTTTTAAAATAACAGACCTCTGAAAACAGAATTGCTATTATTAGCATAACTGGTTTTTCCTTGTAAAAACCACAGATCACATGTGCTTTTTTCCTGTGAAATGTTTTATTTTTAGGTCTTAACATAGGCAGGTTTTTGCCATGCCTTTTCAAAGAATTTGTGTCAATGCATCAGCATTCTGCAGTATTGTCTTTCATAGTGTCGATGTTTTTTTCACTGTGATTTTCTACATCCCTTGTGTTTCTAAGATTTTTTTTTTCACCATCTGTTTTTTTTCACATGCAGATTTTCTTTATGATTAATACCAAAACTACTACTAAATTATGGCTATTTCATCTCTGCCATAGGAAGGGTTGTACAATATATGTTGAGGTGCATATTATTTTAATGCTGATTGCTCAGTGTCTTATAGTGCTTAAATAATTTTCAGCATGTTTCACAAGCATTAAAGTAATGGCTTTTATTAAAATTACACAGTTATGTGCCTCACTGTTACTGAAGACAAAACATTACTCCACCTATGAGGTGATTTCATGAGAGAAGCATATCTTTTGGCATAAGTTTACAAGACTGTATAATTGTTAGGTTGTAGCTTAGTTTGTAATAGCACTGATTGCATTATTGGATCTGCAAGAGTGCTGTGTTTTTTATGATATTTTCTGTGCAGTGAGTCATAATAATAATAATAATAATAATAAAGCATAACACGGCATCATTTGTGGGTTTTTCTACTGATAAAATATTCCTGGACATATCCTGCCTGCCATGTTACTTAGCATAGGCTTTTAAAATGTCTTTAAATTTCAGACCTGTCATCTGTTTGTAAGCTCTGGGCTTGGTCCCCAGGAGCTGTGCATGGTGTTTCCCTTCCAGTCAGGCTCCTTTCGGGAACCGAGGCACCTGGGACAGACCTTGAGAGGCGGGGGAATGCCAGCAGCTCGCCAGCTGTTTCCAGCCCCTTTGTGCTGAAAGTGGGGACTGAGCAGGAGGACAAAATGGATGGACCTCCTCAGGAATTGTTCTCTTGGCCTACTTTGAAAGTAAACACAACTAACAACCTGGGTGTGTCCATCAGAGGGGTGGTGGGTGGGAGGAGAGCAGCTGACTGACCACCGGCAACCCTGGAGCTGGATGCTGGGGGACCCTACATAACCCCCAGGAGAAACAGGGCCCTGCCAGGGTGCAGCCAGAGCAGCCCAGGTCAGGTCAGAGGGATGTTTGGCCAACTGTCCTGTCCCAGCGACCCAAGGCAGATGCTGAGGGAGAAGCAGAAGAGCAGAACAAGCATATATGAGGCTTCCCCAGAGTCCTTTCCAGGACTCCAAGACTTTCTGAGTCAGGTATGATTTCTGTGTGTTTGGCAGCCCTCAGTTATGTCCATTAACTTGTCCATTCCCAGCTTGAACCAGTACAGACCTCCAGCATCCATGCTTTCCTGGGGCAAGAGGTTCCACATTGTAACCAGGGTCTGTGCCAGAAAAGGTCTCTTTTTATTAGTTTTGAGCTTACTGGCTTCTTCTGTTACCTCCTAGTTCTTGCATTGTACAAGGCAGAGAATGATCAATCTCTTTGTTTTCTCATGCCAGACACAATTTCCAGATCTTTGAGAACATAACATATGATCTTCCAGAACATAAAAACATTAACAGCAGTATCTTTTAAAAAGCAATAATTTTGTCAGACCCACATGAGAAGACCCTGTGCTTCTCCTTGTCATCCCTCCAAATACAATTGTAAACTCTTGAGTTAAGTGATTCTGTTTGATCTCTGTCTTTTGTACTGTGTACTGACTTTAATATCTTACATTTTGTAATCTCTTGCATCTTCCTTGGCACAAAACCCTTTGTGGCCATCAGATAAGGAGGATGACCTTAGTTTAACTGAGTCCCCCAGAAATAACTAAAAGTAGAGCCCTAAGCTATAGAGGTGGCTTTAGTAAATCGTGGATGCATAGACTTTTGCTGGAAAGAAGGTGTAGTGAATGCTGAGAAACTATATATCTAACTTCAGCAAGCTAAACTAAATACATTTTAAGAGAGCATCTGTCTGAATTTCTAAATCTGGAAAAGGCATACAGACCTTACAGAAGTCCTTGAGCTTCTCCCAGGTGGATGAGTATTCTAAGTATTCCCTTCTAAGAGGAATCAGAGGACTGTAATCAGTAACTCAAACGACAGTATCTCTCTTAGGTGCTCCTCAACAATGGGTTTCTCTCAGGCTGCTGTGCAAAGCATCCATGTAGATATATGGGCCTGACCAGAATTAAGGGGGTCCTAGAGGGTGAATCTGGAGGTATCTGCTGATGCTGGTTCTGCAGTGGACGAAGGAGTCGCTCACTCTTTCTTCCTTCCCTATTGACAGCTGCTCAGGTACCTTCCCTCCCTTGCATCAGCTCTGGAGCTTATCATACCTCTTCACAAGGGACTTCAGTTGCCTAATGCAGCAAAACCATGGGTTTGTTGAACCCTCCCAAGTGTACTTTGATGAGTGCCAGTACTGACACCAAGAGTATTTTGATGAGTGCTTGTGGTGACACAAGGTAGGTTCAACGCTTGCTGCTGAGGGGGCACTGAGACCTCCTGCTTTCAGCAGCAACTGGCTGTGAAATCACTGTGACTGAGGGGGCCCCACCTCCATGGACAGTTGTCCCATGGATGCTCCCATTCAGAAATATATTAGCATCCCTCTTTTTGTTGCCTCTGTTACTTGCACTTAGATACAAAGTCTTTTTTTAACATCCAGTTTCCATTGACTCATTGACAGTCTGTGTACATTTGAGATTCTGCCGGCATCTTCTATAGCCTAATTAGCTACCTTTACATCTTGGTGTATAAACTCTGGTGCATTCAGATCCCCTCACAACTCAATTTTTTGCTAGACTTCAGGAGCTTTCCATTCCCTGGTTATCTCAGGAGCCTCTCTGTGCTTGCAGGTAATGGAACTTTCTAAGCTGTCCAGTACCTTTCTGCAGTATTTGAAAAGAGGTCTCCTTTGGACAGTGGTATTAATCTTACCTCAGTTTGACTGGAAATACATCTTCTTTGATGTGTTCTGGGATGACAGTTGTGTCTTTCAGGAAGACACCCTATTGATCTGGCAAATCATTTTGCCAGAAACGAGTGCAGTCATGCCTCTCGTCCTTACAAACCAGGCCCTCCAAAACAGCATAATAGAAATTCCCTTCAGCCCTTAAGTGCATAAATTTGCTGTTTGTACAATTGAATTTGATCCTATTTCTAATATCCAGTCCTGAAGATTATCCAGCTCTTTCCTGTGGGAGTTTTTTCAATCTTCTTTATTCCCCATGCTTTCCAACTTAGTGTTATCAGCATATTTCAATAAAGCACTCCTGGTTTTTGTGCCTGGGTTATTAATGCAAATACCAAGCTGGCAGTTTGTAGGGCTGATATGGAAGGACCCATACTACCAACCTTGTCCTGCTCGGGGCTCACTTGGGGCAGTCACCAGTGCCTATGTGAGCAAAAAACTCTGTGGCCCTGCTGCCTGTTTAGCCAGGGCGAAGCTCTGGAAAGCTGAGCGGCTGCTGCCGTGGGTGCCGCTCTGCTGTCCTTGCCCTCCCACAGCAGGTCGGTTTGCCTCTAGCCTGGGTGTTTTGCTGTTTGAAGGAGAAACATTCAATTTTGCCTCTTCTGTCGAGGTCTGTGCTCGTTGCCTCCTGTCCCCTCAGTCAACATGCCTGTTGTCATGTTTTCTTTACTGATTCTTCATCTTTTCCAGTTTAATCGCCTCTTAGGTGGGACAATATCAAATCTTTATACGGATTTAATCTCAGTAAAATTTTGCAGTCTTTGAAAATGTTTAGTGAACTTTCTGATGTAGATTATTTGCTTGCCTAGAAAATAGCTTATGAGAGAGAAGATTTGACTGGTTTAGCATTGAAGTGTCTTAGTAAATCCAGCGTGCATTTAACTTATATTACGTTTGCCTCAGGTCTGATTGTTTTTTCTCTTCAGTGTTTGTTCCAAAGCCTTGTGTACTTTTGAGGCTGGGTTTGCTGTTGCCCAATGCATTTTCCTCTGACATTGCTAAAGCTGCAGGGCTCCCAGGGAGAGCGAGTGTGAGGGACGGGCCCCGATGGAGGCCTGCCCTGGGAGCCCAAGGACAGCATGGCCCCTGCCACCTGCCTTAGCGCCCACACCGGGTGGAACTGGCCATGAGCCCACGGTGTGGTGCAGTTCCTGTGGCTGGTGGCTTTGCCTATCCATTTAGCGTGATCCTGAGCTCACCATACTGGCATTACAAGGTCATTTCATTATCATGCTGTTTTGTCCTTAGGAGTCTGCTGGAGGCAGCTGCCATTTTCCCTCAGATACAGCCTGCTGCAGGAGTGACTCCAACTGGTTTCTCATCCTTTTGCTTTTTTCTTGTTTTAAAGTTCACCTAACTTCCCTGCTGTTTGCTTTTAGTAGCAAATAGAAAAGCGTCTTGAATTAAAATCATTATCAGTGGCTGGTTTTGAACATTCTGTGAAGAAACCTCCCCTCAGTTTTCCTTGTCCCACCTTCTGGTATTAAAAAATTAATGTATCCCATTGTGCTGGATTTGGCTGGGGTAGAGTTAATTTTCTTCATAGTAGTTAGTATGGGGCTATGCTTTACCTATTAAGCTGTTTTAACCCCAGCCAGCAACTAAGGACCACACAGCCACGCGCTCGCTCCCCCCTGGTGGGATGGGGGAGAGAATCAGAAGAGTAAAAGTGAGAAAACTTGTGGGTTGAGTTTAATAGGTAAAGCAAAAGCCGCCCATGCAAGCAAAGTAAAACAAGGAGTTCATTCCCTACTTCCCATCGGCAGGCAGGTGTTCGGCCATCTCCAGGAAAGCAGGGCTCCATCACGCGTAACGGTTACTTGGGAAGACAAACGCCATCATTCTGAACGTCCCCCCTTTCCTCCTTCTTCCCCCAGCTTTATATGCTGGGCATGACGTCATATGGTATGGAATAGCCCTTTCGTCAGTTGGGGTCAGCTTGTGCACTGTGTAACTCCATTGGAGGTGGTTGTTTCAGTGATTTTTATGAACATTTTAGGAAAAGTATCCTGCAGGTTTTGCCCTTTTCAAATGTAAATGTTTAATCAATGCTTGCTGAGAGGGAGTGCAAGAACACATGCACGAGGCTTACGGTTCTTTTTTTCTGTTTCTTGCAGTGACCTGCTGTCTTCTGAATATCTTGAGAGGCATATTGAGCAAGGTGGGAAGACAGTGGAAGTTAAAGTAAGAATTTCCTTTTTATGCTTTGCTTTTTTAATTTGCTTTGCTTTTGATGTTAATGCAAACTCACCTATTTTCTTGCAAGGAGAGATATCTGATTTTTAAGGTGATTTGTTTTACTCTTCTGAGGCAAGCATGTTTCATGACTTCTAACTTTGCAGCTTTTTAAATAAGACAAATAAAATTTTTTTGAAAGTTTATTACATTAATCTTTATATCAAAATGGTATCCATGAAAAATGTATACACGGTAGTTCTTTTTACTAGTAAATATAATTTACTTTTGATGCCTATTGAAGAAAATCTTTCTGGTTTGGTAGCTAGCATTTTCTCATTGTACTAAACTCCAAGTTTGTTGTTTTTAATGAGCTTCTTCATAAGTTTGAGAATAGCAAGATTTATTGTATAATATTTCCAAATATCTAATCACTGTCTCAAATTGTGGGTTTCTTTCTCTGGGTGTTCGTTGGCATGATGGCTACACGATCCTGTGTGTTGCAGTTGTCTTCTGTGAAATGTCCCACTGCCTTTGCAGGAGTGCTTTGTTATTTGCATGCAACATGGGAGAATTTTTTTGAAGACCTTCTGTTTGTTAGGACAATATTTTGTAGATGTCAGGTATAAAATTGCTGTAGATTACATAAAATGTGCATGAATGAAATATATGCTGTGCATAATGGAAACTCTTTAAATTTGCCTATCAGGTCAATATTTGTTCAAAGTTTACATTTTATTAAAAAAACCCCAAAAGTCTTTTACTAAATCTGAGATCGCCTAAATACCCTGAAACAAATGTGTTAACCTCTGCAATGTAAAAGTGGAAGTGGAAATGGACAAAGCAATCCTTTAGCTGAATCTTTAGCCACTGAGTAGCTGAAGATACACTTCCTTTGTTTTATCCCTTCTAGCATTTGCGAACTTGAGATCTGCTTTCTTTTTTCTGATAATAGTCTGCATACATTATCAGACTGAGGCAAGCACATATGTGTTCCGTTAAATTGTAAAGCCTAATTTCTCAGTCAGCCATGCTCTGCAGTCAAGAAGTCTTGACTCAGATTCAGAATATGAGTCAAAGCAGAAATAAAGATAATAGCTGATATTAATAAGAACAAAACAATCCATTTGTCTGCGTTAAAGCATATGTGCAAGTTAGCTAAGTTAATCTATCTGAGTCCCATCACTGAATTAGGACAAGTCTGTTTCTGATGAGCAAGCCTTAATCAAGCGAGGAAATGTTTGAAATCAGTGGCTCTTCTCATGTAAGTACTGTTTAATTGCATGGGGAAGAGATGGGAGGATCAGGCTTTTCAGAGAAAGGGTCATAAAATGTTTTCTGTGCAAAATATCTCCCAGCCTCCAGGGTCCCAGAGATCATTTCCCATTCAGTTTGCTGCCGTGCAGGGTCATGGTATACTTTCAGGGATGGCCAGCACTGCCTTGCTCAGTACTCTCAAATCTGCTTTAAGTAGAGAACCAACATTGCTGCGTTGACCTTGATGCTCGAGATGAACCAAATTGGGAGTGAAAGGGTCACGAGGCTGCACTGCAAAGGAGGGCAGTTGCTGCTTGGCTGGTGCGTTTTCCTCTTCATGCTGCCTTGCACCTTGTGCACCTGCAGGCAGGGGTGGCTGGGGTTTGCGGGGGGGCTCTTCTGCCCCCTCCTCACCCACTGCTCTGGGAGTTTGGCAGGTAGCAGTCCTACGGAAGCATGCCAGGAAGGGGGATGTATATTTTTTGCTTATTTTCCTGCAATCAGGTTTCTGGGATTGGAGGAGAGGGAAGCAGCTGCTGAGACAAAATGTCCGGAAGAGCCGGTTGGCTGCAATCATGGGCACATTTTCAGAAAAGTTCAGATATCAAAAGATTTTTGGAAGATGCAGGCTGCCGGGTACATTTTGATGCCAGACAGTGAGTGAAGCTAATTTCAGTACCCAGTAGCTGTTTAAAAATAAATCTGATTCCCTTTGACCAGCCAGTATTTTTCAGAGCACCTGTAAGTGCCCTGGAGAGCCCTGCTCATTCGTTGAGCAATTTCTGAAAAGCCCAGCAGCATCTGTTTTGCATTTGAGAAACTGAACTCTGGTTTTACATCAAATGTTTTGAAAATCGTACTGCAAATAAAAGAATTTTTCATGATGGTGGTTTAGTACCTTCAATTTCTGTGGAAACTGTTTACCATAACCAGTAAAACCACCTTTAAATTGGTACTTACAATATGTACCAGGCAAAACATAATTATTATACTAGATTTTAGAGATTGTGCAGATTGCTTAGATACTTATTTAAAAATAGCTAGTAAAAGGGTGCAAATTATAAATAAATCACAAAGTATGCACTCTGCTACGCAGCATATTCTTAAGCAGAAGCAGGAGAAGAGGTATTTCAGAAGGGAGCCAGGCTTCTATCAGTTGCTTCAATGTGCTGCTCTTCTCCCACCTCTGTGTGATTTGTCTTTGGCTGTAGGCAGAAACAGAGGCGGCCTGGCAACATCTCTTGCTGCTTTGGTGGGAGAAATGGTGACAGAAAATGTCCATCTGCCATCCAGTGCCAGCTGCAGGCTTTGAGCAAGCCTGTTTATACAGCAAAAGGGCCTCCTCTGTTCTTGGCCTTCTTAGTGATGTAAGGAGAGGTATAATTTGAAATACATATATATTTTCCCCTTGCATTTCTCAGTGCAGGAATACTGCACAAACATGCAAATTGTCAGTGCTGCTGTTGTGCCATCAGCAATATGGGAGAAGACAGGAGCTTTGAATGCTGTGGGAAGGCAGCTGTACGTACACTCAGCAGTTTAGGAATGTTACAGGCATGAATGTGTCCGGGAAGCAGATGCCTGCCTTGGCTCATACGCGATGTGGAGTTGATAACTACTTCTGCCACTCCTCCCCCTCTCCATCCCCCCCAGTAAAACTTCCTGTGCTGTAAAATACATATGGATCTTCTGCCATTACTTAGAGTGCTTCAGAGAGGAGAGGGGGACAAGGAAGGGGAGAAACATTCAGATCGTTAAAAAGTGCCACTTTGAAGGAGCAAAGGGATTTTTACAGGGAGGAGAGTCCTCAGTTTAACACACCTTTTTATTATAAGAGAAAGTTGAATTACATTTGATTGCTGCATAATTCATTAATACATTGGACTATTTTGAAGGTGGAACATGTTACACATGTTTTTGCAGGGTGCCAGCATTTAGCAGCTGCAGAAGAGAGGCTTCTCTGTGAGATGTCCTTGTTGATTTGGCACAGTTAGGCAGCACCTAAGGCATTCTTATTAAACCACTAGCAATGTGCAGTGTTTAAGAAAAACAAAAGGAGGTTGAATTATTTCAGTGTTTCCCCCCCTACGCCCTCCTTTACTTTAGATCATGTCTCTAACTGCTAGGAAAGCAGCAGTATTGGCCTAAATTCCCTCTGGTAGCAAAGAGAATGATCAATTAATAAGAAAGAGAAAAACCCTTCATGCATTGCCTTTTCCCGATTGTGTCAGTCCAGATCATGCTATGCTCACAGCACATAAATACTCAACTTGTGTATACTTAATGTTGCTGCAGTATATCTCTGTGTCCTTTTATCTCTCTCTCTCGTTCTCTCTTTTGGGTTATCATTCTATCACTGATGCTGTCAGTGAGATGAAAGGCAAAAACCAGCTATAGTGCTGAGTAATTCACATTGCTGGATTTTTCTCCCTCAGAATTAACAACTGATATCTATTCAGTGACATTTTCTCATATAAAATATTTCAGTTTTCTTCTTTGGAGAGCGTAGAAATAGATGTTTCTGCCTGTATTCCCCCCCAAACATTGGACAATTCTATGAGTTCTTAGAAAATTGCTTTCTGAAAAAAATTAAGCAATGGAAATAATTCAGATCCCAGTCAGAGAATTTACACAGGTAGAGTTGTGGTAGATAAATGCCATGAATTTTTGATGGCATGTTTAAAAATAACAAGAAGGATCTATATTTCATAATCCTAAAATTCTTGTGTGGTGGTATAAACACAGTATGTGTATTGTGGGCACAAAACTACAGCAGGAGTGCTCACAGCATAAAAGAACGTTGCTTTTTGCTTCTACTTCACAGCGTGTTCGTAATCATGACAGCATCGAACAACATAAATGGAATAATATTAAATGCTAGCTACTGTTTTTCTCCATTGTAGTCTTGACAGAGAAGCTTTGGCCAAACTTGCCTTGTGGTTTAAGATTGCCTTGTGGCTGTGCTGAGCCGTATTGCTGGCCTCCGCGGTGCTCAGCCGCTGCCTGTGCAGCAGCGAGCGTGGGCAGGGCAGTGCCCGGTGCCTGCCTTCCAACCACCCGCAGCCGTCCTCTCGAGCTGGGGTGCCCCAGCATACCCTCTTGCTCTGCAGTGGCTCTAGCAGAGGTGCTGTCATTGCAGTTTGGGGAATGAGGGTTGTGGGGCAAATGCATTTTAATGCTGCACAGCAAAGCAGAGCTCTTAGTTTGTGCAAAAATAGTCATTATTTTCTTTTGTTATGTGCGTTGTTTGGCTAGTAGCGTGCACAAAATGCCTGTTACTGTAGCTTACAGCTTTTTTAATGCCTGTGCACAAGAGGGGAAAATTACTGTTCTTCGTTGCCTTGCTGTGATTAAAGTCTCAGCTTGTGTGTGCTATGATGTGTATTTGAAGGGCTCTTTAAATGCCCTTTTTTAGGAAAATAAGTAGAAGGGAGAAAAATATTAAAATCTTGAAAGGCCAAAGAGGGCTGGGGACCCTTGACATGATGGGTATTGCTTTTTCTGTTAAACTCCCTCCTTCAAATCTGGTCTGCTCGAGGAGTTGTTAAGGTGCAGTTCCTTGACTAAGGGCAACATCTGTGTCTGTCACGTCTTAGTGCCTGTGTTTGATGAGACCTTATCCTAAGTAGCATTCCAACATTTCGCTGTGTCGCCACAGGTACGAACTGATGATAAGGCTACAATAATTTGTGGTGCAGCCAGAATAAATGCCAAGCCAGTGAGCAGGTCATTTTTATCAGACTGGTGTGTTTCGAATCTTACAGCAGGGTACTTCCAGCATCTTCCAGTTTTAAGGGCATCCACTGTCTGAGCTTCGTAGAAGAATCTTTTAATTTTTCTTCAGCTTTTGGTAACTCACTGTTTTATAACCAAAGAGGAAGGCGTTTCAACTTGTCAGAGAAGCCCGTATGCTAAACAGGCTCTCCTGTGAAGGATTACATTTTCTTCCTGAAAACCAGAGCACCAGTTCGGTTGACAGGAGGGGATGGGAGGGGAGCGCAGGGAGGCTTTGCTCTGGGAGGCTGGAGCCTGGGGCTGGTGAGGAGCTGTGTGTGCATGTACCCGGAGCTTGCACAACCTGGTGATGAGCCCCTAGGGGAGAAAAGAAACTGAAAAGGAACAAATAATAAATAATGCAGGAATTATATATGCCTATTTCTGGCAGGGCTTTTTCAGCTGTGTCCGGAGACTAGAGAAGCTGTTAGTACCAGAAAAATCCCTCTCTTGCTTGTTTGAGAGAAGATTTTGAATAAGGGTTCCCGTAATGTCGTCAGAGCTCCCCTCCCCTACTCCCTCAACAGGGCTTTGCTTGCCTCATGGCAAATTATTAACAAATCTAGGCCATAATCTACTTTTTAGTGATAGCGATAAACTAGCCGAAGAAGAGCTGACAGGGGGTCTGTGAGTCTGACACAGTTTAGCAGGGAATTCCTGCAAGGTTGATCTTTAGATGGCTCTCATCAAATATTTTCATGAATGACTTAGGTAGGGAAAACCTGTGTGTATATTAATGAAATTTGTTAGCAGTACAAAACTGGGAAGCATTATAGAAGGATCAGATGGAGAATTGGCTCTCTTTGACCCATGGAGTAAATAAAAATGGATGAAATCGTATAGAACAAATGGCAACTTCTTTCACTTAGGGACTAATTATACACGTTCTTGCTGCACTATGGGAGTTCATAAATCGAAAGTTCCACAAGAAAGAGAAGATCAGAGTGTAGTAGTGGAGCAGGGAATGACTGTATGGTTCATACTTTACAGGATGCTGCCATCGCAAAGGCAGCTGTGGTCCCAGAGTATACTGGTCGAATTACTTCCCGTAGATTTTGGCTAGAATTAATGGTACTGTATGTGCTTCATGAAGAGTTGACAAAATTTTTAAATGTCTGTGTGTTTTCAGTTACTCCGGACATCTTCTTTTTCAGCAGCGTCATGCTGCTGCACTGAGTCAATAGGCATTGAGAAATACCTCGCCATCCTGTTTTAGCATTGTTTGAATTATGAAGGCAATTCCTTTGAGGTTTAGTAAAACGTAGTATCCTTTGTGGGGTACCAGGGCAAAATAATCAGCCATCGTATATAATGCATTTGCCTGACCTGATGTTCCTGCAGGCTGGCACTTCTAACATACATTTGCATTAATATTTTTTAATATCTGTTTATTTCCTTGCTATTACTAGCTTACTTTCTACATACATCCTGCTACTGAGAAGGATTTCCTCCTGTGGTATCTTTCAGTATTAGGAGTCCTTCCCAGGCCATGTTTTTGAATATACTACACTAGAATGAATCTCAGATCGTGACTCATGTAGGACCTTGCAGGTTTAATTACCTTGTCTTCCTTTTCTTTGTGACATAAAAAAATAAATTCAGTTTTTTTAGCTAGTCCTGGAGGGGAAAAAATTTGTCAGAAAGTGGAAGCCATCAAGAGCTTAAAACGTACATCCTGTTGCAGATGTGGGCCGCAGTGATGAAGTCCTGGTTCTGCTGAAGTGAGAAGTTGAGTGACGTTGTGACCATCAGGAGACACCTCTTGAGTACTCTCTGCTGCAGTTTTCACATGCCCCAGAAGGAAGGCAGCAGTCCAGTGCTTGAATTTGCAGAAAATTCCTGCCAAACTTTGTGCACCTCATGAGTTATTTTCTATGAGCTACAACATACAGCATACATAGGCAGAGAGTGGCATCAACCAAGCATTCTGTAAACTCAGGCAGTGCAAGGACTGAGTATAGCTAAGAGAAATTAACTACTACTATAACATTTAAGAACATTAAATCCCTTTGTAGAAGCTCTCTTTAAAAAATAAAAGTATCTTTTTGGGTTTAACTTAATCCCTTTGAGGGGGAATTAAGCTAAGCAAACTGAAGCTGCTGTACTTCCAAAAGAGCGCTTCCATGCAAGACTTCAGTCTGCTATAGCTTGACATCTTTACTTACATGATCTTGGCTTCTTTAAATAGCTTTGCCTAGACACATCTGTTGTTCCCTATGGATACCAAACTGGCACTGTATTATATACAGTAGGTTAATGTTTCTAGACACAGTCTCAAGCTCTGTGAATTCTCACTTAAAGATAAGTTTCTGTCATTCAGAAATAATGAGCCAATAAGGACATCTAATTAGTATTTTTCTCTATTTTACTCAGAACTTTATCTTCTTCTGACTGATTGGTATCCATGTAGGTGTGTGCCAACATCTCATCTTCTGTGTTGTGTTTATAGTAATCCTGTACATCACATGCTTATAACTTGGCTTCAGACTCGAGGTAGGCTGATGAACTGATGTGACAGATTAGTATGGGTAGATTATAAAGAATTTTCATATAGTCCCTTAAAATGTTTGCTCCCTTTTCCCTACGTACAGGCATGCATGAACAGGGCAAAATGACTGTCATTAAAATGACTTGTATACCATGACTCAGAGACACTAGGCACTGCTACAAGAGCCAACTTAAAGACAACAGAGTAGGCAGGAAGAGGTAACCAACCCTGTTCTCCTCTGTCTCATCTTTATCCGGCAGCTGATAATTAAAATAATTTTCTCTAACACTAAGGTAAAGCAAGGCAAGTCAAGAGGCTGTTTCCCAAGCAGATGCCAAGGCAGCTCCCAGACCAGATGGCGTTGTGCTAGCATGAGCTCTCTGTCCACACCCTGCAGCTACGTTCGCGGAGCATCTTCTCTCGTAGCTACTGGGCAGTAAACACAAGCCTCATTTGGCCTCCGAACCGGGAAGCTGGGCTGATAGCTCATGCCATCTGCTGAAGGCTCCTACCATGAGTCACCAATGGCAGTTGGAGCAAGTAGCCTGTGTGCAGGATCCTGTCATGTACACGTGTGTCTACGTTTTTTAAGAGTGCTGCCAACAGTCTTTAAACATGGGCATTTTGTGGAGAAGCCTTAGAAGCGGTGATGCTTTATCCTAATTTTGGAATCCATATTTCTGATTTCAGAATCTGAAATAGTGTTATAACCCAGTGTCACTACAGTGTGTTGGCTCCGAGTTGTATATGTGATAGCTGTCCTCCTACAAAGGGAGGGCACTGTCCACATTTTCAAAACAGTTAGCTTTTAGGAGTCTACAGTATACCATAGCTAAGTCCAGAGACCTGCTCTGCAAAGAGGTGATGTCAGGGTCCCTGGCATTGTTACTGGGCTGTGCAAGGGCTGAGCCCAGGGCTCTGCTGCAGGACAGCACAGCACAGCCCCGCCAGCTGCGCCCCCACCTTTGCTGAAGCCCATGTCAATTAAAAGACATTTTCTCTCACTGCAGTTGCACAGGTCGAAGTGCCATTTTTACATTTCTATTTACAAATAGAAACCCATCCGTATAAGGTCGTTTTCTGCCGTAGAAGTCAGCGAGAAGGCGTGCGTTTTCTTCTGTTGCTTTCTCATGCAGTCTTAGTTATCACCGGGTCAAAACTTGTGCGAGTATTAATAATTTGTAAATAGATCTAAGTGATTACTAAGGAAGCAGTTTTAAAACTAGTGACCCCAGAATGGGTAGCTCTTTAAAAAGCTAATCATTATCTGACACTTCACTAGTGGCGTGGTCATTAGCTGGCCTTTTGGGAGCTTTCTGCTGCAAGGAAAGAGGGAGCTGTGTTACTAGGATCTGAACTAGACCAGCAGTCTCCTTTCCTTTGGATTAATGACTGTTAAAATAGGAATACGTAGCTGCTGGAAGAAGGACGTTATTAATTTTAGGGTCAGTGCCTGAGTGTAGCATGAGTTTTAATGGCCAGCACCTCTCCTAATTGCAGAAAATTGCTTACTTGAAGATCTGATGTCGGGTGTTATTTAAAAGCAGATGAATGTGCATCCTTAATTTTCCTCCCCTGGGAAGGTCAGAGTGTCTCTGAGGTGAATAACAAACACTGTCAGTGTGTGGTCAGCAGATGCTTTCTTCACCGAGACTGCAGAGAAAAAGTGAACTGCTGCCATCACTGTTGTGGCTGTTGTTTTGCTTTACTTATTTTCCCCCTTCATTGTGAATATCGGTTAGTGTGTTTTTCGTCTCTTTTGTGTTTAGTTGGCAACTGGTGTCTCTCTGGACAGCGACAAACTATCTGAAAGGATAGAAATGGGGACAGATTTTACTTGCATTGTTAACATCTCTGCCTTCTCATTTTTTAGTATCTTTACCACACTGTCTACCCAGACAGGCTGCAGGGAAACTTGGACTGACATGGGCAGAAAGCGTTGCATGCTGGTTGGCGAGGAGCTGTAGCAGTTCACAGGGCAAGATACCCCTAATTCAGGATTTTGCTATAATTATCCAACTTAAGCATCAAGATGAAGACGAAGTCATAAACTGACCACTATCATAATGATCCATTTGTTTTAATTGACCCTGGGGTCATTCTGATTTTTTTTTTTTGGTAGGATGTTATTACATTTTTAGCTCCCCAAATCAATAGACTTCTTATAAAACATCTGTGTATTCTGTATTGCTCTTGGAAGTCACCAGTAAGGCTGAGAGGTTTCATGAAGGACAGAGAACTTACTGAACTGAAGAAATGGACAGCCACATGCCACTGGCAGAAAATTTGCCTTGCGTTGTGCTGACCACAGCATGAAGAGTGGCTGTGCGGCTTGTGGAGGCAAAAATGTTGAACTCTCTGCTGTAGCATTAGACTGCCTTTGGATATGGTGTGAGTGTGTGCCATGTGTGTGTTGCAGGCCTGTGGCACAGGCATTGTCACTGGACTGACCCTATCTCATGGGAGATTATATTTACCCTAATTTTCTCCCAGACTCTACACTAGCCAGGTTCAGTTTTAGAGCAGAAAGGGGTAAATGTGCTGCTCACACTGATGGCTGGCATATGTTAGAAGAGCAGTCTGATTTCCTCTTCATCTTAACACTAAACCATTCCTCAGTCACTGAGAAAGGCCAGTGTGGAGGTTTGATTTACTGAGATGGGCAATTATTGCCTGCTTTTGAGAGAGCAGAGAGGGGCTCTAATAGCTACAGGAAGCCAATAGCTCTTCACAAAATACCCTTGATGCTCTGGACTGAACTGTTGTTGGTAATGGTGCTAATTTCAGCTCTTGGCAGAAGTCTTATTTTTCATATGGGGACAGAATATTTTTAGGAAAAAATGAAGATTTTTTTCAGCTCCTGTCTCACTGCTACAGATACCAATAGAGAAGAGACAACCCCAGTCCTTCAGTGAGTGTTTCCAGGAGCAGAGTAAAAGAAGGTAGATGTGATGATTACATTTAGTCTTTTGGTGGTCTTAGGTCTCCCATATACTGCGATTCTTCCTGTAGTACAGTGTATTTTATTACAGTACCTTCTATAAAGGAGCTTTACTACATGTCAAAACCAACAGGATTTAAGCCTCAGCACTACAGGGAGGCAATGACAGTAAACTTCTTGTCCAAAATTACGTGCTGTAAAGAAAACATTGACCTGTAGAGTCCCTTCAGTTGTCCTGACTCTCAGTACAGAACCAGTCCCAGACTTTGTAGCTTTAAGTGCTTCTCTCTTCGCAGGTTTTGTGAACTTGAAAATGAGTCTCCCGAAAGGACAATACACAACTTTCACCCTCCCCACCACGTGCCACATGTTATTGGCATGTTTTATCTGCTCGAGACACTGTTAAGGAGTGCTAAGGAGTCACTCTTCCCAGAGGCATCCAGTGCTAGTGCCATCTGGTTTCACTGCATCACCTCTTATTTCCTTACTGAAATTATAACAATCCTCAAAACTTCATTTAGGAGTATCCTGGCAGCAGGATTTCTTACACTGAAGAATTCTCTTAAAAAAAAAAAAAAACCCAACACAGCACTCGTGCATCAAGTACTTGAAAAAAACTAATTTCATTTAAACCCCTTAGATTTTATTAACTGGTTTGAGGTGACTTACATTATGTTGATAGGAACATAAGTCAATGTGTAAAAAATATCCCCCAGATGTCAGCATATAGAAATAAACGTTTTGTAGTGGTAAGAATTGGTCCTAGAGACTGAGAAGATCAGAGTTATATTTCTGTCTCCACCAGAATTACCATGAACTTCAGTAGATCAATGAGTTGAATTGATTTGATTAAATAGAACTCGTGTGTCTGAGTTGTGTTTTTCCTAGGCAAGAATTTAGAGCTGTTTTTCTTATATTTTTCTTTACTAGATCTGTATGCATAAAAATTTGGTCATGGATTTATTATGGAATAAATTAATTTGGAGGTACCATCATGGGGCATTTATTTGATGCTCATTAAGAAGATCAAAACACACTTTTGAGCCACAGACTTGGTTTTATAGTATGAAAAAATGTTCCTTCTGGTTACAAAGACATGGTTTTGCAAACTAATGGCACTTGAGATTCTGCTTCTGGTACATATTAACTACATTTTTTGAGAACGAACCAATTTGTCTAATTACTCCAAATTCCTTCCACAGCTAGAACTCTGTACAACTCCCTACTGACAGTCTTTTCAATATCATTCCCATATTCCTGTGCTTACTCCAGTTATATCTTTTACAGGAATACTACTGCAAGAGTTCTGTTTAGAGAGTATTTTATTACTCATAAGGTCTTAGCTCATCCATGCAGTTTGATTGTGTAGTTTTGTTATTAGCTTACTGGAGTCTCTCTTTGTTTACTTTTTATTCATATATTCTGGAAAGACCTAAAAGCCTTAAGCAGTACTGTGATCCTGTAGTGGGGGACATCCTACAGACTGAAAGAAAGAAAATCGCAAATGAAGAGAGCTTAAAGTAACTAAGATATAGGAAGTAAGTAGGTGTAAAAAAGGAGAATAAAATAGAGAAAATGAGCCAAAGTTTCAGGAAAAACAAAGTAAGATGTAATCTGTCTAAAATCCTATGTAACTTGGGATGTTGGTGGCTAAAATGCATGTGAGTGCAAAGCAGAAACTCAAAGCATCTCCTTTTCACTTGTACTCCATCTGAGTCTGAAACGCTTGATGGTCCTGAGAAATGCCGGTCCAAGAGTTGATGGGTCGTACGTCTTCCGCCAGACACCCTGCTGTAGCCTGGTACAGAGGGTCAGCCCCGGAGCTTCTCATGGACATGAGCCACATAAACATCAGCACAGCCTGTTGAACATCACCTGCGTGGCAGTAGTAGCATTTTTCTGCAGACATCTTAGTAGAGAGGTGCCCTGTGAGGAAAGGCTGAAAGGGCTGGGGTTGTTCAGCCTGCAGAAGAGAAGGCTGCGGGGAGACCTTATTGCGGCCTTTCAATACTTAAAGGGGGCCTACAAGAAAGATGGGAATAGTCTTTTTAGCAAGGTCTGCTGCGACAGAGCAAGGGGTAATGGTTTTAAACTAGAAGAGGGTAGATTTAGACTAGATATAAGGAAAAAAATTTTCACGATGAGGGCGGTGAAACACTGGAATGGGTTGCCCAGAGAGGTGGTAGATGCCCCATCCCTGGAAACATTCAAGGACAGCTTGGATGGGGCTCTGAGAAACCTGATCTAGTTGAAGATGTCCCTGCCCGTTGCAGGGGGGTTGGACTAGATGACCTTTAAAGGTCCCTTCCATCCCAAAGCGTTCTGTGATTCTACGATGGGTAGCACGGTGGTCGCTCTGCAGGTCAGTTTGGTGAAGGTGTTCTGTATCTGCACCAGATACACAGAGAAAAAGATGCTCAGGTGGATAGGCAGCGGAGGTGGCTGCTGTCACTGCAGCAAGTGGAGGGAAGAAGTGATGTGTAGAAGAGAGGAAATAACGAGACTGAAAGAAATTGGAAAAACAAAAAGCGTAACACTTAACGGAAGATATGCCACAGGGATTTTCCTCGCAGAGTGAAGCAACAAGCCTGCCAATAGTGTCAGACTCGTAGTCTGTCAGATCAGGTGTTGCATTTCTCTGTAGCCTGCTCTTGCTGGTCACGGCAGCTGCGAGCTGCCCCCAGGTACACGGCGCTGAGTGCTTTGGGGTCCAACAGCAGCACGGCATGCATGAATACTCCAGAGAAGATTTTGAGGAGGAACTAACAATTTCCAGTGACCAGGTTGAGATCAGGTCTCTTTCCCTGCGAGCAGCCACGCTCTGTCAAACAGGCTCCTATACTCTCTTAAGGAGTGTACCTCAGAACAGGCGCCCATACTTTGTAGTTGCTTTCAAAAGTAGTTTGTACACCTTGTAGAAAAGAGAACAGGATTTCCTGATCAAAGCGCAGAACTATCAACATATTCTATGTGTTTTCTTCCCTTTTGCCTGATCTTGATTATTTTTTTTTTTCGTATTTGAAAAATAAAATCCAAGAGCATTTAATGTCAGATATCTAAAATGACTGTGCTGTGCATCATGCAAGTGGCTGCTGGCATCTGAAAAAGCAGTAATTGTAATGCCTTTCCCTCCCTGCAGTAAATGGACATAAATATTCACATGGCTGGGTACATTCGGCTAGGTAGATTATTCATACATTTGCTGGTAGGGAACGGAAATAGTAAAGTGTCGCTATTTAAAAAAAAAAAAAAGCACTGAAAATCTTCTTCATAGTCCTTTAACCAACAGTAGTGCAGTAATAGCTGAATTTGGCAAGGCAGTAATAGGTAGTTTCCTCTGCAGGGTAGAGTGGCAGTGAGCATTTAAGGGATGTTTGAATTGTTTTTCTAATTTTGCATGCAAATATTGACATGGTGCAATACTGAATACATTCAATGCATGTGCAGTAGGGCTTACTTGGCTATCCATGTGTCTTCTGTGAAACTAAGGGGGGATTTTTTGAGTAAGGTCTGCTGGATTTGATTTGAAAGGCATATATTTTATTTGCAGAAGAGAAGAGTCAAATATTAATTTTCATTACATTCCTTTACTGCTTGGTTATACTTAAAGTTTCCATTACTTTTGAAGCACTAGTGAGCACTTCCGATTTGTTCTCTTTTTTAATCAAGTATTATTATTATTTGATAAGCATACCTTTCTTCTCAGGAGCAGGAAATTGCCTTACCCTCAGAGCAGAGTTCATCTTGTCCAATGTAGCCATGTGCAGACCAGGTGTTGAGTCTAAGCACCCTATTTCTAACTCTTTTCCTAGTCAATGAAGAAAGATGATCACTTCTGGAGTCACTTGTCTCAGAAATCTGTCTCAGGATGCCAGGGATTTAACACTGAGACTATCTCCATTCTGTGTAGAGAGTTGAAATGATGATGTTTGTCTAGGTACCAAACCATGGCTAAAAGGAGATGGGATGAACACCCTTGTGAGTGGTAGTCAATTCTTGGTGCCATGTCAGTGGGTTGGCAATGTATTTATGAAAAAGCACTGTTTGACAGCATGGAGTGTGATAGCGTGGGACGTCCTGTGGATTTACAGTCTCAATTTCCAATTTCAGGGAGGAGAACATTGCTATTATCAGGGAGAAATTCGAGGAAATCCTGTATCATTTGTTGCCTTGTCAACATGCCATGGATTACAGTAAGTCTGCTGTTTTGTTTTTACTGGCCTTTGCTTATTAGTCTTTTAAGCAAAATAAAGCTGTTTATAGTAAAATAAGTGCTATTTATTTTCCTACTAGTTTGTCACCAATATTAAGTACTCAACAGTCTTTAGAAAAAATGGGTTCAGCTTGAACCTCGCAAAATCCTTGTTTGTTGGTTTTCAGAATTCACTGACAAAGCACAGAAGTTTCTTTTAATTTTCTTTTAAACTGAGGACATATGACAGTGGCCAGGTATTGTTTTAAGATAATTTATTGTAGAGGTAGAAGAGTAAAAGTAGCTGAAAACATCCTATTCTACAAGACTAAAAACGCTGCCAGTATTGACACGAACCATTTGGAAATTGTGTTCTTTTCTTGTTGCTACAATGATGTATTTTATCTTTCATTTTTACTCTCTTTACAAAGGAAAGTGTCAGTTTAGAGTTTCTCTTGTCCTATCCATTTTCTTCACAGAATTGTGGCCTTAACCTGCGTGCATGGGATAATACCTTTGATACAGTGAAATCTTGGAAAATCTGGAAGAAAGGATATAAGATTGTGCAATAATAATTTTTTTAAAGTACATCATTTAGTGATAATATAATTAAAGTGCCTGTCATCTGAAGGTTGCATGGAGCTGTGTGTTGATTGTACAGCTTTTGGACCTGTCTGCTTTTGGCGCTATTGAAAGATGCTAGCCAGGTTTTCAGAGCAACCAAGTAACTTCAATGTCTGTTGAATCCGGGAATTATGGGATCTCAGCGCTTTTGATACTGAGATCAGCCTGAAAAGTCATGGCAGCAAGTGAGCCTGTGTGGCGATTACCTGAGCGTTGCCTTTTTCTGAGGGAGCAGGGCTTAGCTGATGGAACTCTTCTTCAGCTTATTGTCTGTCTCCAGCTATTCTGTAGTTTTGGTATCAGCCATATAAGTACACACATTTAAGTAGTGTCTTTCTCTTATATTTGTATATTATTTGTTAGGAAGGGGGAGAATGCATGCAGAAGACTTGTCATCCTTGCAGTTGTCTGATTTACAGCTGTGTTTCTCTCTTTTATGATCAAGGTTGAACAGCTCAAGAAACCGGAGCCCAGTTTCAGTATGGACAGCGAGCCTAAAAATAGTAGCATCCTAATGCATCCTGAGCCACTGCATGGCTTCCATTAGCAGTGATCCATTAGGTCTTGGCCCCTGCTAACTCCTAGGAGAAAAAGCAGAAAGGAAGGAGAGCCTGCATATGTCCTTTCCTGCCCTCCTTTTCTGGGTTTGTTCTTAAGACTGACCCTCCTGCTGCTCTGTATTCTTAAATTGCCTGATACTCAAATTGGTCCCTTCTAACACAGTTATGTGATGAAAGATGCATTTTTTCCCTGTATAATTCAGCTCTCCCTTGAGAAGCATCTTTTTTTTTTTTTTTTTTTTTTTCCTGATACAATAAAGTTTTAGCAGAGTTACCCTTCACACAGTAATGCAATATGAAGCTTACTGTAGCAGGCTGGTAATTTCAGCATCCAGTATGAGAAAGTAATGTTTTCCTGAGCAGCTGTATTAAACTCACATTCTCTGACACTGCATTTCCATCATTACAACTAGCTCCTCCACAGTCGATTTTAAATGCTAAGTAATTGCTAGAAACTCACACTGGCAATCGGAGCTTCTTAGCTCCAACCACAGTTCGGAGCTTCTCACTGGAATAAGGGAAGCTGGGGAGAGTTACCTTCTAATAAGGTCTGCAGGACAGGAGCTTTGCTTTGTTGAATTTTAGGAAGTGCATAAGACAGAACAGATGCCTTTAACAGAATAACAAGCTTCATATACCCAAAGTTCATGCTAATCTCTTTTACTTATTAGTACCTCTAGATCTTGGCCAGTAACAGCAGAATTTTTCATACACGTGAGAAAATGTTGTGGTTTTTTAATCATAAATTATGAGTTCTTCTGTTGGTAATGTCTATGTTGTGGTCTTCCTTTTATTAGTTAAATTAATCGGATGACTGGCTGATAGAATACTTAAAATTATTAATTTCTTCGCTTCTTAATGACTTTGCTAATGAAAAATGTATCTCTGCAACCTTAACTCTGAGCGAGACATTTTATTTGGAATTTTTTGTTTTCTGTGGGATATGCAGTAACCACAGTTTCCTATGAGTTAAAAAGCTTTGAATGCAAAACACACTGGTTGCTGGGATATAAATAAGCTATAGTCAGGCACGACTTGCAGCCTTGTGTTTCAAGGCGGGTGGCACAGACGGGTTGGTCTATGATTTTGCTGCCCACTGGTGGTGAATATAAAAACTGCTGTTATTACTGCAAATTAGACTTTCACGACTAGAAATTTGTCTGTTTGAAGTATATACATAATCAAAATTCAGGTTTTTGAAATGGCCTGTGTTTTGCTATTGCTTTCTCCCTAACACATCCGTGAGTGTGTGATTTGTTCACAGACCACTGGACTATTGAAGTCGGTTGGAAAAGAGCCATGAATGCTTTGAGTGGGCAAGTCAGATCTGTAGGTCAGCCGTGACTATTATTCTTGTCACTGTTGAGTGACTTGATCAGAGGTCAGTGCTGCTGGGTGCAACAGTTGCACAAGAAGCCGTTTGCTCGTAGCGCTTCGTCTTGCAGACTGTGCTTAAGTAAAATTGCAATTAGAGGGAAGGAAGTTTTGCCTGATGACGAGCTGAAGGATGTTCCCAAATCTCATCTTATTCCCAGGCAAAGAAGCTTCAGCAGGTGCTAGAGTATTTATCTTAAGCTGTGTAGACAGTATTTTATTTCCAAAGAATAGGCACAGGTTATTTGAAAGGTGAAACAGCTTTAAGTTGTAGATAGACTTGTGATCGCATTTGATGTATGTTATACAGTCAATAACCCAAGCTAATTCTATGAATGCTACGTGGTTAACCCCATAAGTGAATGACATTAAGAGAAGTATGCTCATCAATAGCTGTAATGGTTTACAAGCTTAATATATGCTTATATTTCTTAATAGTCAGGAAAAGAATGACAGTATTTTACTGACTGCATCTGGTTCTGTGCAGAACCAAAATCAATTTTGCTGATTAAAAAACCAAAAAGCTGCCTAAGAAAAAAGAAAAGTATCTGGTTTTCTTGTTTATAATTCCGATGGGTTTTTTTTTGATGCCTAGAAGTTTGCTAAAGCGTAATCTAAATAAATAAATAATTTTGCTTTCCTGCTGCTGTTATGTACTGTGTGCCAAGTTTGAACTTACAGCTCATATTTATGGCTAAGCTTAAAGCTCTTAGTAGTGGCACTTCGAAAAGGACATGCTGATACAGCCTAATCCCAACCATGCGTGTATGCCACTGCAATAAAGGCAAAATTATTACAAAAAAAATGCTGATTTGGTTGAAGATGAGAATGGTAGTGATATTAGAAAAGCCCTTTGGTTTTATGCTCTTACAGAGTAATGTCTGTATCAACACTTTCTTTTAAGGTGCAATTCAACCACACTTGTGTATCCTGCATTATGTTAAAGACTAAACCTCAGTACGCTCTTTACCTAAGTAAACTTAAGGTAACTCAATAGAAAACATCCTTGCAGAAATGGACCTCACCTTTGTTGGACATTTGAGTGGTAATGCAAAAGCATCTGGTGTTACTGTCACAGACTATCTTCATCTATTTAGAGAACCTTAACAGTTCAGTTTGTTGTTCATTTAGAGTTGAACTGTGTGCTGGAATTTAACATGGAAAATTGGTGATTGTGTGTGGGCAAGCAAAATGACAGATTTTCTGAGATACATAGCAATGTGCTTATCATGAATGACCTTAAAATTTCTGTGGTTGAGAAGATTTTATGCCATTAAGAAAAGAGACCACAAGTACTTTGCCAGAACCATGGGTATGGCAGAAGGCTTGGTCCTCTGTATCTCTTTTCACCACAACCCACTGGAAGCCTGTTTGATGGAGTTTCCTATCTCCTTATCATGAACATCATATAATGTCCATATTGATATGGTAATGCATATAGCCATTAATGTTTCCTACAAATATAAACTTAAACTAACTCAATTTGAAAAGACCGTCTGTCATAATTACTATTGCTGAAATACCCCAAAGAGCCCTCTGTGCCCCAAAGACTGCATTATGCCCTTTGTACTTGGTACTATATGAAATTACTGAGGAAAGAGTTAATCAAAACCATTAAAACCTAAGGATCAATTCAATTCAATAATGTTTTTATTTGGGGGAAAGCTGTGCGCATATTCCAAATATGCATGTTCTGAAGGACAGGTCCCTTGTTTATCTGTTGCAGGTAGATCTCTCTTGCATGGGAGTGGGGGCTCTGAACTGGATTTTCAGTTGGCTAAATTAGCCAATTTTTGTGGTGTATATATGTATTGTAGAGAAGCTTTGGGGAAGAAAGAAGAGTCTATATCACCACGGCAGGAATATCTTTCTTTCTGAAGCGAAGAAACAGAAGATTGACTCAGAATTATGTTCAGTTCCTGAAACCATTTTTAACTGCTTCCTTTTCTAAACATTTAAATTTTTAAAATATATCAACTTCTTAAACTTACTTCCATGTTGCACCTGTATTTGTTTATTAAATCAGTATTTACATTTCCTGCTCTTGACAGTGGGATGTTCTATGATGGAAATCATACTTACCTTATAGAGCCAGATGAAAACTACACTTCAGATGTAAGTAGAACTTATAGGAGTCCTGCTGTGTTGTTTTTTGAATACAGACATTCATGGGTACAGGGTAGGCGTAAGGCTCTGGGCCCAAAGGGTCGTCCCCTCATTCCCAACTCATTTACCTCATATGCGAGTCCCCATCATCACAGACAAAAGTAGACCTCCAAAAATTAGGCAGGGGTACATGTATATGTGTGTACTCTGTAACACTTGGATGTAGAGCAGTGCAGCACCAGAGGGTGATGAGGGTCCCTTGGAGCCAGCAGGAGAAGCCTGTGAGTGCCCTGTCCCCTTCTCTGGCACTTCCCGCTCTGGATTCATTACATCCCTCTCCTCCTGGTTCGGTCTCAACTCCAGTTCAGCAGCTCCTGTGACTCTCATTGTTGTTCCCTGGGCAGCTCTCTTAAGCCTAGCTCTAAGTATGCTCAGCCACTCTGTTTGATGTACTCAGATATTTCAAATAAAAGATGATTAACTGTGGCGTTAGTAATCACATCACAGCTGGAAAAAGGAGAAGAGTGTAGAGTAATGGTGCCTTGCAACTTGCATGTTCACTAGTGTAGATGTTGGATAACCAGGACCTTTTGAACTGTCTATTTAATGCTCATGAGGTGGATTAGTTTATCCAGGTTTAATACATGCAATTATTTACTATTTCAGGATGACTTCCATTTCCACTCTGTTTACAAATCCAAGTTGTTTGAGTTTCCTTCGGATGACCTGCCATCTGGTATGATTTTTTAATATTCATGACTTACTGACTTGTTTTAGTCTAAGGCCAAATTTGTTAATGGTATTTGATAGATAATCTTCTGCTAGTATATTGTTTGTTTGTGTATCTCCTTCTTCCCTGATTAAATAAAAAAGCACTGAAAAAAAAGAATCTGAAACACTGAAAGCACTGGAAAAGAACCTGAAGCACTGAAAAAACCCTGAATCCAATGAATCAAACCTCTCCTAGACCTCCATGTTGTGATTATGTTTCTCTTAACAAGTCACACGGTCTATGGACTGCATTATATGCTAGTCGTTGTAGAAAAGAGAGGACTAAAGTAGCCTAAAGATGATGAAAATAAACTCCACGTTGCCAGTGGTTGATAACTCTCCATGGATTTTTCCTATTTTGAGATACAGGGTGAGTACCATGGTGTGAGCATAAGCCTGGGAGACAAGAACTTGCCAAATATCGTTGCTGTTTACTGACTCTCGTCTCCAGTCCGTTCCGCATCTTTCACAGTACTGGCTGTAGTGCAGGTACATTTCAGTACAAATGAATTTGGAGGCAGAAGTGGTTTCAAGTGCTTCTAGTGATGAACAAACAGTTTATATTCTGTGTGGTGGGAGAAGAGGTTTTTAAAAAAACGAGTTTTCATCTGAGAAGTTGGCTTGTTAATTGAAGCTAAAATTGCAGTATTTATGGCATATCCCCATTCTGTCAAGGATTTGCCAGTTTTACAGACGTGTTTTCCTACTCTACAAAATATAGCCTAGATAAATAAAACTGTCCTTCATAGATACTGTCACAAAACTACCTCTAGACCAATTTCTTCAGGAGAGTTACAGATGCCCGGTCATCTTGTTACAAACTGTTTGCCCTATGGTAACACTTGGATCTGAGGTCTGTGTACTGTGTACTGCACATAGATGGGTCCTTTCCTGGAGCACAGTGTGTGCAGGTTTGCTAGTTGTTAAGCAAAGTAGAATCATTCAGAGAGATAATGAGAAAAAACAAGGGAAATCGCTACAATTGGGTCAGCTTGATTTCAGTTCTGAAGAAGGAATCTTTCTGAGTCTAAACAAAACAGTATCCCAGCTTGGTGCCTCACATCTTCTGCTGATGGTTGCCCAGGCAAGGTGGAGGAGGCATTGGGATGGAGGGGCAGCACAAAAGGCTCATGCAGGGCAAGATGTCAACATCTGTATCGTGAAGCTTCCTACATACATGCATCTTAGACACATACCATGGTTAAATAGGGCTTCAGGGCTGTCAAAATAGGGCTTCAGGTTTTTTTCACAGAAATCCAGGTATGCTTGTGCAGTTTTGATTTTACCATAGATAACATGTAAATAGTTGCTGGCTTTGCTGTACAAAGCCAGGCATGTGACATAATGGAAGATGTTGCCATTAGATTGAATTAGAATCACAAGATTGTAGAAGAAGTTGAAAAGGAGATTTAATTGTGGAGTGCTAGTGGTCTTAATTATACGAATATTTGTAATGTGGATAAGAGGTAGAAGGTGCTAATCTTGTATCGCTTTATGTTTAGGATCCCATATATGGAGAAATAAACTTTAACTCACAGTCTGCTCTCCTACATGCCCATACTTGTTTTTGTAAAACTGTTTGGAAAGGCGTTTCTGAGGATTGTAGTGAAAGTTTCGGTAGATGTAATAGATTATATCCTCATTATGAATCCCACCGTTTTAATTTGTCTGTGATTATTCAAGTTATCTCTGTCTTTAAGTCATCCTCCATGCATAGCCACAGCTCCAGAGGATGAGAGCAGTCCACACCACCTTCTGCTTCCCCGCCCTTTTCCCTGTGCCCACAGGAGCTCTATCGTTCATCCCCCTGCCTGCTGCACACCCTGCCCCACCTTCTCCTTCGCTCCTTGCACATGCTGCCCCATCAGTGTCTCTGCTGAGCACTGCCCCACTCTGGAGAGTGCTGACTGTTGCCTTGAGTTTTCTTTTTTTGTTTCCTTTAAACAATATTTGCAATTAGTTGCTAATATTATTGTTGTGATTGATTTTTTTAAAGTACTACAGCAGAATCATTATTATTAGTAGCAAGCACTGTGCTGGGTTACGTCATCAGTATTTCTTATGTTCCTTATTACTGTCATAATTTATCAATTTGCCCAGGCTAAGGAGATCTTCCTTGATGTCAAGATTTTCTTCTTATCTTTAAAAGAGTCTGTGTGTAAGCTAAGATTTCCACTCAGAACTGCATTAGGAATGGACTGGTTGTATCATCAGCTTCAATATTGATGTTAGAAAGGCAAAAAAGTCAAGTAATAGGGATTACTTGATATCACTGATAGTAAAAGCACGCACTATTATACCATAGTTCAATAGCAATGTACTTTTTACATTCTTTTGCTCCTTGGGTATTAAAAAAAAAAGCAAGCTATTGCAGAAGAGAATTAATTGTACTGTACTTTGCAACAGCCTGAGGAGGTAATGAGGACTTTAAATAAGGAAAGCTTGGATGGATGACTTGGCATGCTTAGAGCATTTGACTTCATAATTTAGTAGACTGTATTTTTTCTCACAATCTGTATTGAGACATATAGTGCCCTGGCACGGTCTTAGACAACACTGTTATTGAAGGTGTTGTTTTTCAAATAATGCATAACAGATGTCCTTTTCTTTTGAGGTCACTTGAAAGACGTGTAGATGTGGCACTTAGGGACGTGGTTTAGTGGGACTTGTCAGTGTTAGGTTTATGGTTGGACTAGATGATCTTAAAGGTCTTTTCCAACCTAAATGGTTCTACGATTCTATGAATCCTCATTACACTTTTTCAAGGTAATATGTTCCCATCAAAATTTCCGCTAGGCTTTCTCAGCTATCTACATTTCCTGTGATTTCACTGGTCATGTTCTTTTGCCTGAGGGTTCCTGGCTGGAAATGCACCCTGTGTGAATTCATCCAGCTTGTGAATTATAGTGCAGTGTTAATGTGTGTTAATGTGTTAACGTTAATGGCTGCATCATTCCCCTCTAGAGATGACTGACTTCCGATGGTGTGTAAAATGATCGCAGTTGCTGGTAAAGTTATCTGAGACCCGATATACATATTGTACATTATTATTTTACAAGAAATTCTGCACTACGAGGGCGGTGAGGCACTGGAACAGGTTGCCCAGAGGAGTTGTGGATGCCCTCTCCCTGGAAGTGTTCAAGGCCAGGTTAGATGGGGCTTTGAGCAACCTGGTCTAGTGGAAGGTGTCCCTGCCCGTGGCAGGGGGCGCAGAACCACATGATCTTTAAGGTCCCTTCCAACCCAAATCATTCTATGATTCTATGATTTTATTGATTGAAAAGTTGTATTTTTACCAGTTTCATTAACCATGATATGAAACCTAAAATGACAGGTTGAGGGCCAGTTGTGTGGCACGAGAACACAGACTAAATTAAACAACATATGTAAAGCATAATCAAAACAAATTTGTAAAAAAATTTCAAGATTTAGTTCTCATCATTGTGAGCTCTAGAGACTGCAGGTCTTTAAGCAATAAATAGGGACCCTTGGATGTGATTTAATTTATGTTAGGTCCTTTTTGTAAAGGAAATCCTCCAGTGCACTGGTGTAACCATGAAAACATTTTTAAGCAAATGGCCTATGATTGTCCAGGCCCCTCTGTAAAAAGATACTTGCAAACTTCACATACCAAAATGACAGTATAATCCCCAAGATTTACCCAAGACAATACCAGTTAGTTATGCTTTGCTTTCCTGGTTTGACTTATCAGTAACTAGCCACTTCTGGTTAAGATTAGCACTTACACCTGGTAATGATTTGTCAGATGGTCAATTCAGCTTCATGTTTTAAGGTTTTGCTGATATGGCGGCCCTGTCAAATTCCTATCAGCATTGTTTTTAATGCTATTGTTTGAACCTAATGCAGAAATTGCACAGTTAATATACAGCAGGTGGGAGGTGGAGCTGTGAGAAACTTTCCTGTCTCATCAGTGAAACTGAACTGTTTTTAGGATTTTGTAACAACTGGAAGTTGTGTACAAAGGTATGTGAACTGGAAGTCCTTTAATTTACACACCTCCTATAGTACTGTCTACTTCTCTGCAGGATTGATGAAATCATTCTGCAATACTGAAAGCAGTTTTCAATCCCTGGACACTGAAAGGATGTCCAAAGCTGGAGAAAGTACAAAGGAGGGGACAAAGGAAAAAGACATATTACAAAATAAGCAACTGCAAATATTTAATTTACGTGTCTCAAAAAAAGATCTTCTTGGGGTTATGTGAATAGTAATCATGTTTATACAAGATAAGGAAAGAGATTTCTGTTGTATAGAGAAAAGTGAGGCAGGGACTATGAATCTAAAATTAAAGATGGAAAAATACTTCTTGGACATTTAAAAGGGTCTTCTTAATTGTCTTCTGCTTAGTTTATAATGTGTCCCTTTCCGTGAGCGGCTAGTAATAGATTTGGTGAAAGGGATTTGGTAAAAGAATAAACTACTTGGTGCTTATGAGGAGAGGTTTAAGAAATAAAAGACACAGTGGGATTATCAGGGAGGAATATTGTATTGATAGTGAGCATTGCCAAAATCTCATAAGGTTTCTCCCAACTCTAACATATTTTACTTTGTGAATATAATTGTCTTAAAGCATTAATTCTGCCTTCCGTGCTCTTCTTATTAATTTAGGTAGCTATTGCGAGAGCTCTGTGAATGTCTGCTGAATTCCCGAAAATGTGATTCACTCCATGGAAGCACTGTGCTAATAATATTACATGCCCAGTGTTGGTGAAGTTTTGGCGTAGAACATCTGCTCCACTTTCTGAAGCGTGACACCCACAGATCATCTGTTTCAGCAGACCCAGATTATCACTAGTAGAGCTTTTAATAAGAACCCTGTTACTGGGAAGCATCTGTAATGTTGCCTCTTTTCTAGCTGGAAACTTGAAAAAAGGAGTTGTTACTGCATCTGATGTGCGGAAGAATGCCATACTACTGTCATGTGGCATCAGGGTCACTAATTGTTGCGCTATATTCCTGTAAACATTCAATGTATTTGCCTGTGTTTTCTGCTTAGAGTTCTGGCAAATGAATACTACATCACAGAAGTTTGTTGTAAAGCCAAGACACAAAAGAAGTAAAAGGCAGGTATGTGCCAATATGCTTGTTTTTAAGTAAAATGACATCAAGTTTGTTTTGTGTCTGCTGAATTCATTTGTCCAGATGGAGTCCTGCTGCTGGTTTGGCATGAGGTCTCTATATCAATACAGCTATTACAAAAAGAGGTATCTAATGTTGACAAAACATTGTTGGGTTCTCTTGGACATAGCCTACCTGAAGAGTTACAAAATTGTTAAACACTGCTAAACTGCAAAAGTAGCTAAAATATTTTCTCTTGTGTATAGAATTTTACCAGAAACTCCCAATTAATGAAACATTTACAAATATTTTTTATGTTGCAATGGTGACAAGTAGCTACTTTATCTCAACTGACTTTGAATTAATATAAATATTCTAAACTGAGAGTTCATCCCTGTTTATTAAAGTGGGGGAGCCGCTAAGTGCAAATGTTTGTACTCTGGAAAGATAGCAGCAATTCTTTACATTTTAGGACTGGAGCTCAAATAATGGTACAGGTCAAAACAGAGCTGGGTCATGGGGGCTGAACAGTGAAGGCAAAAGTGAAATACTGAGAGCAGTGGGAGGGGAGGATGACTTTAACATCTCTTAACTAATGCAAGCCTCAAGAGAGGTGAGAAAGACATTGGAGAAATTCCAGAAGTCATTCTTGAGGGTCTTACTTTATATCAGGTGGTTTGCTACCTTTCTATAAAATAGCCATTACTCTGCATTTTTAAATCATAACGATGTAATAACTCTCCTGGAAAACCCAGGAAAACAAGGATACCATGAAGAAGCACAGTTGTAAATGTTTTTAAATGTAAAGTAAGCATAACACAGAGGTGAGCACTACGTTCACTGTGTGAATTGAGCAGTGTGCGAATAAATAATAGAATTGTTACAGAGATTTTCCGTAACAAATGCAGGAGGCATCCCTTTCTCTGTGGAAAAAAAAGTTTATAGCTGACACAAGCCATTTTTAGAGATATAGGCCCCATTGAGGATTCTCTTTCTTTTAAAAAAAACCTAAACTTGGGATTAGATGGGTTGAAAGACTTGATTTCATTGTTTAAGGTCATACAAATGTCCTGGTGGAGGTGCAAGAATTTTTTAAAATGATGCAAGTAAGCATCAGAAGTTTCATCAATATCTGAGACCAGAATTAAGACAGTAGGGAAATAATCTATGCATGAGAAGTTTGGTTTCTGAAGCCATTTCTAGTTACCAGTTACACTCTCTCTGTACTCTGTTAGACTCTTACAGTTGTACTTTCTCTATAGGTTCGTCAGATTCCACGTAAAGTTGAAGAGGAAACAAAATACATTGAGTTAATGATTGTAAATGATCATCTAATGGTAAGACTGACACACTTCAACATCTTACAGTTATTAACATCAAGTTGTCTTAATTGGTCCATAAAGGATAACAATAAAGAACAATATATGGCCAGAACAAATTAAGTATGCCCTTAAGAGAAGAGATTATGGTCTCATTAACCATTGATGAAGTTGCTTCTGAATTTTGGCATGGTAATTTTACCAAAAATGCAACGAGGCCTGAGTATCAGAAAGAAGGGTCATAAATAAAGCTTTGTGTCATAAAGTAACTAATGTCAGTGTAACTTAAGATGATGATTTTCTTTCTGGCTTTTTTGAGCACTTATCTTAGTTATAGCCACTTAGCAATCAATAATGCAGTTATTGCAGTTGTGCAGCAGCTGTTGACAATGGGAGGATTAATAGTGACTGGTTTTTTTTTGATACATCAAAATCAATATAGAGAAAATTATTTTGTTAAGATTGTATACTTTCTCTAGGAGAACATAAATAGGCTCTTCAATGTAGTGGGAAGACACACAATAAAGATTTGTGTATTGAAGAGAAAACAGGCTCATTCAAGTGGGAAAAGGCACAGATTTCTGTCAGTGAATATGATTAATAATTAATGAAAGGAATATCAAAGGAAATGGTCAATTCTCCATCACTTGCACTCTTCAAATCCAGACAGTGTATTTCTGGAAGATGTGGTGGTGTCAAACACAAACAGTAGGATTCAATCTTGAAGTAACTGGATAAAGTTCAGAGACTGGTGGTGCCCCTCCAACTGGTGACATTAGTTGTATTTATCATCCTTTATGGCTTTAAAATCAAAACGTATCTATACATTTATCTACCCGTTCTGTAATATGCTGCTCCTCTCAAGCATTACCCAAATTGGCAAAAATAGACATCAGAGTGTAAAAGGAATGCGACACTGTCCTTGGACAGTGTACTCCTCCATCAGCTCGGTTTGGTGAGCATAGCAATAAATTCTTGGATTAAAATGGACAATGCTGGATGCAGAATTCCCTAAATCGGTGTCATTGTGTTTGATCCTGAAGAACTGAAGCCACAACTTCCTCCTTGGACCTTATCTGTCTGGGCTGATTCCCCCCAAGGACAACGTTTCCTAATTTTGGTCGAGAGTCAGTCCCCTTAGGTGTTTGTTCTCTGAAGCAAATACCAGTGAATGTCCGTGGTCAAAGAAGCTGAATAATTTCCTCCCCAGGAGAAGGTACTGTTGTATGCTCTGGGCTCCTCCCTTTCCCCATGGTCTGGGCTAGCACGTGTGTGTATTTGGATTACTCTGTATGCATGCAGTAGATGCGGCACTCCAGATACACTCAGCGTGGAGCTGCCACCCTGCACAGTTGGAGCCATTTTCACCGTTCACCCTCCCCAGGTGCTTCCAGAGGGACCAATGAACCTCGTGCTTCTTCCTCTGGTCCATGGAGCCAGCTGCTTATTTCTGTATTGGCATTTGGAATTAACTTTAAAATTGCCAATAATAAAGATAATGAAGAGAGTAACAGTATGTTCCTCTTCCTATAGCATTTTCCGGTAAAAATCTTAGAGTACTTTCCGAACAGGAATTAATAGATCCCTCACAACAGCTGTTGTAAAGTGTATCAGTGATGTGCATTTCTGAGCAATTTTCTATTGCTTTTTAACATTACATTCAGCACAGGAGACCAAACCTTGCACAGGGGTTTTACTGTTGATGTAGTTGCTTTTTACTTCATACTTTTTTGGAAATGGAGCTTATTTTTCTGAAGTCTGTATATGTAACTTGTCTATGTTTGTTTTGCAGTGTAAAAAGCACCGCTTGTCAGTCGGCCATACAAACAGCTATGCTAAATCGGTTGTGAACATGGCAGATTTAGTAAGTATCACTCAACTAAATGTTCTTTTATGTGTGAGATGAGTCATATGATTCTCCTGCCGATAGATGCAGGAGTTGTCAGTTCATGGTATACCTAATAATAACATATGTGAAGATCACAAATTTTCATCTAGAACCACAGTCAGCCACCTATAAAGCCTTTGTCTAACATAAAGTATTAGAGATTTTTTGTGGCTTCAAACATTTAAGTATCCTGCTGGATCAATCCCTTGAGTCTGAGTTTTAAAGAGCACCGCAGATATGACAATTTTAAACACTGGATCCCTATGTTGACAACCCAAAACCCAAAAGGCAATCTGAAATTAGAATGCACTAAAATTTCTCCAGGAAAAGCGCATTTGAGTGAATGACTTAGAATAGCGACATCATACAGATGGATTATGTGGATTATATTTGTGATGCTGAATTGGATGAGCTGCTGGCTCTTTCATGTCACCACAGAACAGTATGACTAGAAAAAGAAAAATGTGGTTCTCACTCTTGAAAGTATTTGGTGTGGAGTATTAACCCCCAGCATTGAAAGGATGGCCCTTTTTTCCTGATTTAGCCAGCATGAGGTTAAATACTCCTGTAGAAGTGTATAACAGTGAAAACTGTGGTTTTATACATCACTATTTGGTATAAGAGAGCCCTCGTGTGTCCCTGGGATGAGCTGGACATTATAAAAGACCCATTAATTCCAAATCTTTGAACTATGTGGAGTGGTTCTGTAGTAATTTTTCAAAAATCCCATCTCCCTTCTATGCATCTCTGCCTGTGTAGGACCTGCAAGGGATCTTTTGCAGGCTGAGAGAGCCGATTGAAGAATTAGGCCTTAAATTTAGATTTTACTATGTTTTCCTGTTTGTTTGTTGGTTTTAAAGGGGATAAAATCACCTGGGAGAACCTGAAGTGTGCTAGAACAAGCTAAATATTTAGTTATGTAAAAATGCAAGCTATTACAAAAAAGGGGTAAAACTCACCTTTATTCTATTTGACATAATATATTTGTTCATTCTGTTAATGTACTAGATATATAAAGAACAACTTAACACCAGGATAGTATTGGTTGCCATGGAAACCTGGGCTACTGATAACAAGTTCACCATATCTGAAAACCCCTTGGTGACCCTACGTGAGTTTATGAAATATAGGAGGGATTTTATCAGAGAGAAAAGTGACGCAGTTCACCTTTTTTCGTACGTAACTTCGTGTGATGTTTTATTACTGGGTTTTTTTCTTTCCTTGGGGGTTGCTTATCACAAATGACTGATACATCTCCTTTCTATTGTGTATGTAATCCACACTAATTCAGAAAATAATGTTTCTGATGGGGAGGTGGGAAAAAGTTAATGCACAAACTGCCTGCCAGTGCAACTAGAGATTTGACTCTCAGTTTTAATGTACTAAGCCTGAGCTACATGCGCATGCATCCTTGGTTATTCTGTGCAATTACCTACTCTGCAAGCCACAGCTGCCTGAAAGGTGATGCATGATTCCCCCTCAGAGGTTGGTTTCTTTGGCAGTAGAGCATGGACAACCCTGTTATATTATTTAAAAGCAGAACAGTGGTTTCAAAACCAATGAGGTTTCCTGCTCAAAAAGCACTATGGCCTGCTTTGCTTTGTTGAATGACCTGCACGCTGCAGGATTACTGAGGTGTTTCAGATCCTTGCAATGGTTTGTTCTCCAGAGGGACGTGCTATAAGACTAAGCTGGGAGGAATGTTATTTTCTCTAAATCTCTTAATTGTTTTGGAAATAAGATTGATATAACAAAATATATCTACAAATGTAGAGGAGAGGTTCGTGGCTGAGATTTTTGATCCACATGAGACAGGCCAGCTGAATTGCTCTGTTGGAGTCCTTATCCCTCTCTGTTGTAGGACCCTATATGAATAAACTTAACCTAAACACCTCACTTTCATGTGACTCCGGTAGGGTGCCAGGATACCCAGCCACAGTATCCAGCCTCTCAGAATTTTTGCATGTGCTTAATTACTGTCATTGACTTCTGCCATGAAGAGAGCTAGTAAGATCTGCAAGTGGTGCTTGCAGATTTTGGTTTCTCTATGTCTCAGTTCTTAATCTGTAGAATGGGAATTGGGTTTTCTCACATCCTTTGTGTATCTTCTCTGGTGATACTGTAAGGTCTTTGGGCGAAGTCTTGTTCTTATGAATCCTGGTGGATTGGCTAGGACAATTTGCCCTGTGACTGGGACTCTGGATACCACTGTAATGCTAATTCCAGTGCTGTCATAACACCACCACTCATGTTTGAAGTACTGCATTCACAGACTGCTTAGAAATATCAGTTTCTGAAATTGTGTTTGTGACTGAGACACGGCTAAGTTGGGAGGTGGGGTTGCCTGGTGTGATGGTACACTGGTTGCAAATGAACTTCTGCCTTCAGCACAGTTAGCCCATTGTATTGTTTCTTGATGTTTTTCTGTTTTCCTTTGAAACAAACAATTTGCCACAGCTTGGATGGATCAGTACTCTGAAGTGGAGCAGAGTATATTTATTCACGACCAGTATATTTTGTCATGGCAGTCATTCATGCTGATGTGGTCAGCACCAAAGAGATTATTAGATTTAGGCTCAGAGTTCATCTTTCCCTTGGATGAGATCGACTGCAGTTCCAGGGAGTTTTCACCTTCCTCTGCATCAGGGAGCCACTAACACATCTGCCTTTGAGTTTTGCTATATCAGCATTGCCCAGCTAGACACGTGTCTTTTCACTAGTCACCCATGCGTTGGCAGCGTGGTGGCCTCTCCTGCACTCTGTCTGTAACCCGTGCCAGCAGAATTCACTTGCTGCAGTAGTATGCCAACGAACAAAACACTGGTGAGATTCAGGTGGTTTGGCAAAATAGTCCCCTTATGGTTTTATATTAGGTAGCCTGAGAAGGAGGAGGGAAGATGGTATGACTTTTCTGGAGATAATTTGTCATGTGAGGTTTGTGAGTCGTTATCTGTTTTTCCCATTTTGGTTTTGCATAGTTTGTAGTGTAGTGTTGGCAGCCAGCATTTGCAAATGTCAGTTTCTCATTTGAAAATCAGAAGGGTGAATACTGGGATGGATAGGTGCAAAACTCATGGGCTGAGCACGGTAAACTTTCTTTTCTTTTCCTTTTTGTCAAAGGGGGAGTCGATTTCAGAGCAGTCGGAGTGGTGTAGCCCACACTGGTGGAATCTGCTCCTTGCTTAAAGGTGGAGGTGTGAATGAGGTAGGTGGGGATACTGGTATGGGTGGTGGAAATTTATCTGCACAGAATTTATTAGTGCAGACATGTTCCTCGAAATATCTTGCTGCTTCTTTGCTGATGCAGAGTTTTAGTGCAGCTCTATAAAAGGGATGTCTCAATGAAGAGTGATGAGTGAATAAAGTCAGGTATAGATTCAAATATACTTTTCAGCAGATTCTGTAATATCGTGTCATTCATAGTTGCAGCCAGAATGGCAAGAGAGAAACAGACTTTATCTTACTACACTTGTCCATAAGCCAGCCATTTTCCTCACTTGTCCATTATCTAGCTGCTCTGAAGTAAGAACTCTTAACACTGTGCATCTGATTTTGCCTTTTATTGCCTTGAAATGAGAAAAGCTTCACTTGTGTCTGAGATACATGTATGTAACTGATTACTCTTTCCTACCTCTCAGTTTGGAAAGCCAGACTTAATGGCAGTTACTCTGGCACAGACCTTGGCCCAAAACATTGGCATTTTCTCAGATAGAAGAAAGCTTATAAGTGGTAAGTTTTTTTACTTTTTCACTCTGTCTCAAGAGAAAATCTTAAAAGGTGGAGGATCTTATCAGTGTCTCTCTGATATGTATTTTTCTCCATGTTTCTCACAATGTTGGAATATTTTTATTTTTCTTGTAATAACATGAAGAGAGACTGACATATCATTAATTTTCTTCTATTTAAATACTGTGATATCCCCCTGCCCATAACTGCCGGCAGCACTGGTGTCACCATTTCATTAAAAATAAATCATAAAGACGTTTGCTGCTTCCATTCGTTTCAGGGAAATCGATGTCACGCCCACAGACTGAATGGCTGCCATCTTATGGCGCAAAGGTAGAAACATATGTTATTAGACCTTGGGATGATGAGGAGCCACCCCAATCCTGTTACACAGGATAGTTTTGACAACATAGCTTTTTCCCTGTTTGCCTTGTTTGAATTCCTCTTGTAGATTACCCAAATCTCCTGTATTTGCCACACTACTGCTACCATTCCTCTGCTGTAACCTTGGTATTCAGCTTCTTAGTAACCCCTGTTTACCTGCAATGCCTTAATTCAGATCTCCGGCCCCAGCAAGCACCTCACCCTCCCTGTTTCCATGTTGTATGAAGTCACAGCACATAGAGAACAATGGATGATTAAAATAACAATACACTTTTGAAACAATTTAGATGATGGAGTGCTTAGTTATTGGATCATGCATACGTACGTGGCTTACATATGAAAAAAATAAATTACTATATTGAGTAATAGAACTCTGTTTAGGTGAATTTTGTTTTCAGGCGTTGTAAAGACAGTATATGATGCAGAGATACATCTGCATGTGAAGGTTTTTGCAGTTTTCATAATTGTATTCTCAAAAAATATTCAGAAACGTAGGATGGATGCTCTATGCTACTGACATGTTCAGTATTAATTTGCCAGCTGCATATTATTAACCTGATACAGGGGCAGGGTAAAAGTGAAAATGATAATAGTGGTGATTCCCTTTCTTATGCCTGAGCAGAGGGGCAGGACATGGTTTTGGTGGGGAGGGAGGAGAATGCAACTGTTGGGCAGAGCCTCGTTTCCTTTTTAATTGTGGCTTTAAAATGGAAGCAATAAACTGATGTTCGTGTATTTCAGTAAGGCAAATTGCAGAAAGATGAAAGTATACGTGCAAAGCGTATGTACAGAAATAGACACAAGACAGAGTTTTGAAAGCGGAGGGCTGAGACCAGAGCAGTCCCAGGCAGCCTGGCAGGGCAGAAGGGAGGGCTGCCCTCTGCCTGCCAGGGAGTCGCATGGGGAAGGGAGGGAGAGTGGAGGAAGAAGCTGCTAGATCCTGCTGTACTGGCTTGCGTTTACAGACCATTTTATGCATTTTTGTGTGCATTATTGTTTGGGGTTTTTTTTCAAGTGAAGATTTCCCCAGTCACATTAGCATAGCAGTAGAAGAGAACTAAAAAATTAGAAGATGGGTTAAAATTGATTTTTTTTACTCTGAAAATTTGGGAATCAAATATCATGACACGGGAGAAGGCAGGAGAGCTGACTTACAATTTGCAAGTTCTGGAGGCTGACACTGCAGTTTCCCCTAACTTCACTTTAAGAGAAGGAAATTAAAACAGGACCTGTTTTCAAAGCTCAGGATTGCAGAGTCATGTATCGTTTTTGAAAGAAGGTTTGTCAGCGTGCATTGATACACTTAAACTAAGATGTACAATAAACCAGCAAAGAATTCTTTTCAATTTGCATTCAAATATGAAATGGAATTGACTACAGTGTGGTTTTTGTGATAAGAAATGTATTATTTTGGACTCACAAGACTGAAGATGTAAATTTTTTTTGTTGTTGTCGTCAGGTGAGTGTAAGTGTGAGGACACGTGGTCTGGATGCATAATGGGAGACACGGGGTAAGTCATGTCCTTCGTACAATGACATAAAGGAAAGGTGTGAAAACGTTTGCCTTTTGTGGTTCAGCAGAATATTTTCCATGAATCATTTTTCAGAAAGTAGGGTATTATCTGTACAGCATACGTAGAAAAGACATTTTCAAAGAAATGTGTGAATAAGTGAGTTAATGTGAGGATTTTTAGTGACCGCTGGTTTAACTCACAAAGCACAGGGCTCAACAGCCAAGCCAGGTCATTGCAGAGAAGCAGAAACATACTTAGTTTCTTTTCTCCTGCAAGTTTGCTGTTGAGTTGTGGGAACAAACAATGGCACATCGTAATTCTTGAAATACTATTATCAAATTGCTTAAGTATGTCTCATTTTCAGTGTTTCTGTTGGAATCTTTCATCTATATCTATAATTTTTTATCCTCCAGTTTGTGTGATAATGTTAGAAAAACTGCTCCCATTGGACTTTGAGTATGCTTATACCCACATACAATGTCACTGGAGAGATTTTATCTAAAGACTTGTTAATCAGCAAATTTTTGCTGCTAGATGAAATTTGGTGCTTTCTAGTGTGTGTATTCAGACCTTCATTCTTCATATTACAGTCCTGTCTTTTATCATGTGTATGAATTAAACAATAGTCTAGTTTTAGATCTAGACAGTCCTTTTTAAATTAATTTCAAACTGACCTGCAAATTTTCACAATAGCTTTGTTGTTAGAACAATTTTGAACAAAGAAGCGTATTTCATTGAAAGCTCTTTGGAAGTGTGAAGGTGTGCTTTTTTCACCTTGTCTACCTAAAGACATACTAGGTAGGATTTTTTTGATTTTTTGTATTTTAAAAAGCCAATCTGAGAAGCATTCTTGATTCTTGTAAAAGTGATTCCTTATCTAATGGTCTTTAAATTCTTTATCTGAAATCCAAACCTTTCAAATAATTAGGTACACAAAAAAAGCTTGTATTTACATAGCTTATTGATGAAGGATGGTGAATATTCTCTGTAGTCTTTAGACCTAAATCATAAACACTAGAGATGGAAAAGACCAATTATGGTTTGCAAGCCATCACTCCCAGCAATGTAGGATTATTTTGTGTAGCACTTCTGCTAATATTTTTTTATCCAGTGATGAGCTGATACAGGAAAGCCCTTGAGATTCCAAGATCTGCTTGAAGCATAAGTACTTTCATGACTAAAGACCTAAATATAAAGATCGCTTAAGTTACTTTGGGAAAAATTCTTTCCCTGTGGAAAAGATCCATGCAAAGATTCTCTGCATCATATTGTTTTTAGGTGGTGCACTGTGCCTTAGGTTGGCACTCTGTACTCGAATGAAATTTATTCAGTGGGGCACATGAGAGAGGGAGACTGAAATGTTAGCTGATGTTTGTTAGAAGCATGTTTTAAAATGGCTTAACTCTCTCATATAAAAATTTTGTGGGCCAGGAGAGCAATTTCATCTAAGAGAGAAATGAACTATGAGCAATTTTTGTCTCCTGTGGTATGTACGGGAAGAAATAAATGTATTTCTGAGATCAGGCCCGTTAGTGGAACAGGTCATGTTTGTGAGAACTACACACTGTGTAATAAGATTTGTGGTATTTTGCATGAAATAACTTAGTGAAATGTTTTAGACCTCTCACTTTCCACGAGCTCTGTGCCATTGTTGAAAGTTCTTTGTCATTTACTAAAATGATTTACAAATTAGAGTGACAAGCAGATAGTCACTCTGATTCTGAACAGTGTGTTTTTGTACTTTTTCTAAAGTATAACATTGTATTTCTCCTCCTATTTTGAAAAAAGAAAATATAGCATAAAAAGCACTATAGAAAGTAATCCTGCTACCTTTTTTCTGTGCAGATATTATCTTCCAAGCAAGTTCTCCAAATGTGATATTGAAGAGTATCATGAATTTTTAAACAATGGAGGTGGAGCCTGCCTTTTCAATAAACCAACCAAAGTAAGCATTATCTTATTCTTGAATATTATTTCTATTCTATTTCTAATTTAGATGAAACCAAGAAGAATGAAAATCATAATACTGGAAAAAAAAATCACCTGTAATTTTGATATTTCTGATTCTCTCCAAGTTCTAAATTTTCTGGTGACATGAGTGAAAGTAGCTGATTTTAGTTCATAGTAGCTTGGAAATTATATTTAAATAATTTTTTAGTAAGTGGTTTCATGTCCAACGGAGTTGCCACAGGCTTTGATCTAGAACCATCCCTCACACAATTTTTTCTGAATATTGTAAATACAATATGTTGCTGAACTTATTTGCTGAGGTTTCAAGCGTCTTGGTAAACTTTTGCACAGGTTGAATTCTGATTTGCGTTGAACTGATGTCTTTTGGTACAAATCTCTGGAAGCTGAATTAAGATTGGTTTTATTTCACATCTGTGCCAAGTTGAAGACACAGCTCCTAGAGCTTCTGCAGGGGGTGCACTGCTGTGCAGCCCAGCGGCTTTGCAGGCACCAGCGGTTACAAGTGGTTGTGATATTCTCCCTGTTTGGAAAACGCAAAGTTTTTACAGTGGCTCTCAGGACAGAGTTTGGAAACTGGGACTAGTTTTTCTAAAACTGGAAGAGGCAGAGCAGGAGAGAAAGCCCTGAGGAGTACAGGACAGACACTAGGAGAGCCCATGGCTGCTGGGCGCCCGTCACACTCCTCATTCCCCAGGCACTGCTCACACGGTCTGTCATCCCCTGAACCATGTGTGCTGCAGGAGAAACGTCTGGTGAGAAGTGCTTGGATCATCTTAGCCCTGTGTTAGCTCCTTCCAGGCCATCACATCTGGTTCTGCACAACCCTGCCTTGTGCTGGGTAGTCCCACAGACGGGGAAGGCTGGTGAATCCCTGCTGGACCCTGGTCCTCAGTGCCACTGTACTCATTTAGCATGGTGGCTTACCTCCCTAAAGGCTTGGGGGTGGGAGAGCTACAAAAGCATTGGGACCCACTTAAATGACTGACCCATCCCCTCCAAATTTGCCTCTAAAGAATGAAATCAGAGGTCTTGCTGCATGAGTCTTGGAAATCAGGAGAAGTGAAGAATATCTCTTGAGATAGTATTTGCCTTTTCTTTGCTTCTCTTGTCTCAGTTTTGGCCTGCTAAACAGGTATATTCACGTGAAGGATGGAAAGAGTATGAAATGATTAACTGAGACATTTAAGGGAGACAAATACAAAACAAGGCTAAAGAAACTCCAGCCAAGATGCAAGCACTTCTACAATGGAGGATTTGCAGCAGGGCTTCAGTATATTCCTGCTCCATTTACTGAAGCATGTGTTAAAATGTAAAGTAGTAAGGATAACAATCTTGACTCTTTTCTATATATAATTAATGTTATCCTCTGTTTAATGTCTATCTTTCAACAACCAAAGAGGCTAAGACAGAAAGACAGTCTAATGTGGAAAAAGACTTGGTAGCTGAGGTAGTCACACATGTAAAAGAGAACGTCAGTTCTGGAGTGATGCACCTTCCTCCTGGAGCGGCTGAGAAAAAGTGCGTGTTCCGACAACTACAGAATTTCAATAAATCTTAGTGAGCATAAGAGAAGGCATCAAATCTGGATAAGCTGAGTCTGCTTATCTCTCAAAGGTCTCCTTTTCATGGAAGAATGTATTATTAAAAGTGGAGAGAAAGCACTGTAATTCGTTAATAAGATGTAAGATTTCTCATTCTTTAAAATGCACCTGCATTTTAGAAGTTTGACTTTTCCCATCTCATTAAAGGTCGAGAGAAATATTTGTGGTTTTATTTCTTTGCTAAGTGAATTGCTTCCATAGCGTAATGTGTCTTATTTGGGCTTGCTTTAGCGATTATGTTAATTTACACATCTGTCACTTGGAAAAAAAACAGTTACTCTCATCTCAATTTAGATTGGCAGCATTTACAATTTTTTCTAATGGCACGTGGAAATATGAAAGTTAGATGTGGAAGCCAGGGTGATTTAGACTCTTGTATGTATTGTTGTTAGGGTTGGTTTAAAGTTATTGTCAATGGATGTCTGTCAAATTCACAAGGCTGTCAAAGACATGTGTTTCCTAGCAAAGGTGGTGAAACACAGACGTACTTTTGCTTTTCAAGAAATATTAGATAAAGGAAAACTGATGTGACAAGGTGCAGTGTTCAACAGTGCTCCACTGTAAGATCAACTGTGATCCCAAAAATTACATCAATGACTGCTGGAGCAGATTGAGCATATGCTCTTTTCAAATGACTGGATGAATTATATGACTTTTTGGGAAAAGTTACCCAATTTGCTTTTCATGTTTTTTCTCTTCTATTTCATATTTAACTGTCCCTATGTACTGCAGCAAATTGGCCCAATGTTTTAAGGCAGAACCCTCTTTTACTACCATCTACTTACCTGTATTGTGCAGCACACCTAGAGATACTGAAGAAGTTATGTCTGGAAAAATATGTAGGAAACAAGCAGTTTTAACAACTCTGTAATAATTCTAAAAGATAATTGCTTGCTTACATTTAATGTAACATTCTACATATGCATTTCATGCTGCAGTCAAATTTCCATTTCAATAGGGGGATCTAATAATAGCACCTCAGCCTGTACCACAAGCCTCAGGCTTGTCTGTGGCACAGTGAAGTACGTGGGATGATGCTCCATCCTGTGGGCTACCGGCAGAAAGGCAGCAGCCATAGAAAAATGCACTGTACAGCATGAGTGTGGTACTTGTGCAGATGGCTCGTAAGCAGAGTGGTTTCTGGAACGATCCTAGTTTAATTGGAGAACTCGGAGGACAATCTGCAAAATTTTAGTCTTGGTGACACACTTATATGCATTCTTATTTATGTAATAAAAGTATCTTATGTTTTGTTATGCCCAAAGAAAAAAATATTTTCTTTTTGAAGAATTACCTCTACAAATTTTAGGAAAACAGAAACAATGAAACTGGAAAGAGCAGACTATAGGTGTCCATTGAAAGATAACATAGCATGGGTCCTATGTGAAAGATGCTGAACAAATCTTGTCTCTGGGAAAGGAAAGTACTAGTACAAATATACAGATTTAGACATTTTAAGTTACAGTTTAGTGGGGAGGCTGAAGGGAAGGGGAGGAAGCCTCACCAGCTATGCTTTCTCATCTGCCTGTGACATGTGCTTATGGAAAACTGCTGAAGGTTCCCAACTGTGGTAGAGAAAAAGGGAAGAAAAAAGCATCTGACTGCAACAAAAACTGACAAAGAAACCCAACCTTTCTCCCTGCATTTCTGAGCCATGTGCCCCCAAAGGACAATTTTTTATGGCTATTCCTTCTGAAGGTATTATGCAGGTGTCAAACGAGGACACAGCTCTCATCACTTGAATTCCAGAACAACAGCAGTTGCAACCCCTGTGATGATTGATTATGAAAATGTCATATTGTTTTAAATTTTTTCTTTTATTGTCAGACCTTTTGGTTTTGATTGTGGCTTCTGCTCAAACTGAATCTGCTGTAAAAATGGCAGTCTCGCACAGAAGACACCATGTGACTCTGCAGTATTGCTGAATTAATTCACAGCATTGTTCATTCTCTCACATTTCATTTGTGTTGTTTCTAGTCTGCTTCTTCCTGAGTTTTGGGTACTGTGTTTTGGTTAATGCATTTGGAGTGCTAGCTAAAAAAACATGTTGTAGAGAATAAATATGACAATGATTCACTTAGGAGAGACATGCTCTTTGATTTCTGATTTTGCCCTGCAGCTTCTGGATCCTCCAGAATGTGGCAATGGCTTTGTGGAAGATGGAGAAGAATGTGACTGTGGGACGATAGCGGTAAGTGCAACACACTTTAAATTAGCAACTAGATTCTCCAGGACACGGTGCTGGCCGTCACTGCCATTGACTTTAAGTGGAGGAAGACAGGCAATGTTAAGGTCCTGTGGCAAGGGATTCATCATTTCTTACCTTTTTTCATCATGTTTAACACCATGTGGCCCAGCTTTTTTATTGTATCACTGCATAAATTCTGAAGAGTAATAGCAATAGCCTGTGCAGAATCAGGCCTTAAAAGATGTTAAAGAAAGTATTTTCATAGATGGGAACATGACTCTGGTCAGTGCTAAAATGTCAGTGCTAAAATGTCAGTATTTAATGATTTGACACTGTGAAGTTAGGAAAACTAGTCCTATATTGCATAGCAAACAACTGTGCAGGAGCTTCATATCCAACAGGGCATGCTTTTTTTTCTGCCTCCAGGTGCCTAAAAGCCTGGTTAAAAATCTGTTCAGGTAGCACACTAAGACGAGAAGTAGTAAGAGAGCTTGGGGCTCATCTGCTTTTCCCATGTATTCTGTTATAAGTGTGTGTGTTCCTCAGGAGTGTGCCAGCGAAGGAGGAGAGTGCTGCAATACTTGCACCCTGACGGCAGGTTCCCAGTGCAGCAACGGGCTTTGCTGTCGGAAGTGCCGGGTAAGGGCAGTGACCTTCACTGCAGCGTCCGGACAGTAATGCATCCAGGTGGCTACAGGCACCACAGCATGTCTTTTTCCTTGCAGACCTTGCATTTCCTTTTCTGAAAGCTTGCCTTTTAAAATTGGCTGAAAACTGGTTTGTCTGGGGCTATTCTCTGTCTTTTAGTCTGGGCTTCTTGGGGCAGGGATCGGGATCAAATGCAGAGGTGAATTAAAGCCTTCCAGTTTCAGACAAGTTTGAATCATGTTGAAGTTCCATGATGTTTTATTAGATGTGCTTGTTGAAACATGCACATCCTTACCCATGTGCTGCTCCCACTGCCTTACATGTTCTGGATTTGACCCATGAGACTGAATGGGAAAATCATACCACAGAGGCCCGAGAGAAGGATATAGTAAAAAAAAAAAAACCAAAACAAACCAACCCTCAGCTAGCAGAATTGTTCAGAAGGTTCATCTAAAAGACACTTGACTTCAGTTTTAGGTAGGTCTGCCTATGTGTCCTTATGTTTGGACTGACTGAAATCCCATTGCGTAAAGGGAATCAAGCCCTGTGTAAACTATAAGGTGCTCTTCCTGATACACCAGTAAATAGTAAAAGGAGGTTTATCTAGATCTTGGCTGTAAGGGACCCCAGCTAAATATGACTTCAAATAGTTGTTTATATTCATTTAGTAATAATGATAATTATTAATGTTATTAAAACTGTGGTGTACTATGTGTGATATTTTTATCTTCCTCTGTGGGCATTTGAGCATTTAATTTCCTTAGGAGGAACATTAGTAATAACTGTGGACCATGTTCTTGACTTTGTGCTCATCCTAGTGTTAAAAAAAGAAAAAGCACAGGTTATGCTGAAAGAGATCACATTTCCCTAAGCACGTTCCTTTTTTTTTAATATAATATAAAGATTAGCAGATTGCCAGCGTGGGTGAATTTTGTTCAAGTATCCAAGTCACATAGGCACCATACTAAAGACTCTCAGAAAAAAATTAAGCTTCTGTGTACCTACATTATTTTTGCAAATGAGACAAGGGTTTATCTACATACAGAGTGGTGAGGGTGAGCCAGTGAAGGGAAGGGCAGAATTTTGCAAAACGCATGTCCCTAGGAGGTGTTAATCAAGACAACTCAAAAGACCATATATAACAGTTCCCAAACTTGGGTACCTTCCCCTGTAATACCCAGCCTGAAAGCAGGAGTGATTGCAAGCAAAACGTGGTGGGTGTACATCCCAGCATCTGTAGCATCTCTGACAACATTCCTGTCTGTCTGCATTTTTCCAGAGACTGGTAGGGGAAAGATAAACTGAAGGCTGAGAAAGTACCAGTGTCTAGCTCTTCCACTGATGTGTGCCCCTTCACACCAGCTGTGGAGTTAGCAGTTGTCCCTGAAAAAATGTATGTGCATGCAGATCCAGAAAAAAAGTCACAGAGCTGTGAAATGAACTGGATATCACAGACTTAAGAAGCCTTTCAGGGAAAATAAGGGGTCTGCACTAACAATTGCCACTAATGAGATGTCTTTCTGCTTTTACAGGTCTTGAGAGTTAGCACAGAAGTCCTTAACCAAAAAGCGCACGTTAGGTCACTGATACATTTTTCGTTGTTAAGTATCTGGTCATGTAGAAAATGGTGTCAAACTATACAGAATTCAATACATTTATTAATAGTTTCTGTTCTACAATGGAGCATTTTAATAACCATGGTGTTTATACCTAGAGCTTTGCAGTGTTCTTCATCCCTAGAAAGAAGGTCAGGATCACTCTCTTGTTTTATAAAGAAGAGTAAAATAGTCACAAAAAGGTGCAATGACCTGGTCAAGATAATGCTGCAAGCCACTGCAGTGTTGATTTGATAAACGCCAGGGTCCTGTGTCCTGTGAGAGCACTTACCCTGCACGTCCCCACGCTCAGTGCACTCAGGAGGGGGTGCCTCAGAGAGTGGTACCCCTTGCACCAGCAAATGGCCGGTGGCTTGACAGGTGCAATGTCTGCACCAGGGAAAGGAAAGTCTTCCCACTTCAGTCAGCATGTGAAAATTTTCATTTTTTTATTTTGGTTAAAACTCTAAGAAAGCATTGCATTTAAGGCAAGATATGGAGGAATCAAGACACTAATTTTCTGTCCTTCTTTTCAGTTTGAACCTAAAGGAGTTTTGTGCCGAGAAGCAGTGAATGATTGTGATATTGCAGAGAACTGCACAGGAAATTCCAGTCAGGTGATTTTTATATCTTCTGTCCAAGAGATGAAAAAAACCACCTGTAGTCTCTCAATCACTATGAATGTTACCATTTTGTATAGTAAGGTGTATAAAAATTGTATCAAACCTGCTGATACTGAAAAAAACAGCATGATACTGAAATAATTTTCCATATGACATCTGTTGTATGCTTTGCTTCCATGCTTGTCTGATCTATGATCTATTAGTTATTTTCTCTTTCTATAGTGTTCTCCCAATATTCATAAAATGGATGGATATTCGTGTGATAACAAGCAGGTAATCAGCACGTCAATTTGTTTTACATTGTTTCTGCTTTTATAGATTGCTTTTTATAGATTTTGATGTAAGATCTTTAGAAGTCACCTGGGACAGTTCTGCTGGCATTCCTGAGTTTTGGGTGCTAGTTATATTTTGGAGCTAAGCATTTAAATGAACAGAAAGTAGAATCACATGTTAGTTGGCTCAATAGAAAGCATGTGACAAATCTGTATATTAAACAAATACATATTTTGGAAAATCAAGTTATTTGAAACTTTATCTGTATCTTTTCTTTCTTTCTAGGGTATTTGTTTTGGAGGAAGATGTAAAACCAGGGACAGGCAGTGTAAATATATCTGGGGTGAAAGTGAGTGAATGTTATTGTTTCTAAGTTGGTTGTCATTCATGTGGCTTGAAAGATTATCTTAGCTGAGAAAAATTGTGGAAGAGACATATTCAGAACCATTAAAAACAGCTAGGACTGTATGTCTGTCCCCCTCTTCCCTCCTCATTTTGTCTTTCCATCCTCTTTTCCAGCTCTTTCTCTAGTGTTGGTTAACTTACTGGTGATTATTCCAAAGTCTTAGGTTTAGCTTCTCATTAATAACTGTACTCATATTTACTGATTTATTTCCATGGCTTCTGGACATTTTGGACCAATAAACCCTGGTCCACCTGAACAAAATCTTAAAACAGTCCTGTGGTGCCAACATAAAACTTTTCATTGAGAACACTGTGCAGAGTTTCACAGGCCACCTGCACACCACTGGTACTGTAGGGTCCCAGGACGTGGCTTTTCAAAGTCTTCATCATCTTAGAAGATATTTGTTTCTGTTTTTAGAAGTGACAGCTGCTGACAGGTACTGCTATGAGAAGCTGAATATTGAAGGGACTGAGAAAGGAAACTGTGGAAGAGACAAGGACTCTTGGATACAGTGCAATAAACAGTAAGTTGATACATTTAGAAAACAACTGGTATGAGGTTTTTATCCCTGATCCAGTTCTTTAACTGGCACGAAGAGGCTCAAAAAGCCTCTGTACAGAACAGACTTCTCCTGGCCTTCTTCTGCAGACCTTAGTGCAGGAAATTCTGGAGGGAGAGGAGTGTTGAGAGATGATGATCTCTGTCAAGAGAGCACCATCTGAGCTTTGGGAGCACTTGGACCAAAAGTAGTCCTAGTACTCTTGGTGAAGCTTAGCAGTGCAGAGGAGAGCAGCCTGTGGTTTCATGTCTCTGTGTGGTGTTCACCTTTTATGCCGTGCCATTGCATTGCTAAGTCGTGTTCAGTTTTCATTGTATTGTAACCCTCCACATCTTTTCCTGCATGTTGCTGCCTAAACCATTGTTTCACATTCTGTGTTTATGCAGTTGATTATTTCTGCCTATTTCTGAACCTTTTGCCAGTCCTCATTAAACTGCACCCTGGTTTTTCAGATGAGTTCTCCATTCTGTCAATGCCATTTGAATTCTAGTCCTGCCTACAGGTGAACTAATGTCCTTTCCCACCTTTCTAACCTTACTTTTTTTCCGCTATAAATTAATGAGTAAAAAATACTCAGTAATATGGGAGAGGCCAGACAGTGCACAAGTCTCCGCACATGAGTTGTAAAGTCCCTTCAAGAGCTGAATTAAACTTGGTGTCTCTAGTTCCCTTACATATGTGTCATATGAGAGTTTGTTCAAAGCCAATATCTACTGCTTCTCTTCTACAGGACAGTTATGGTATCTTAATAGGATAATAAATCAGTTTGATGTGGTTTGTTCTTGACAGCTCCCTGCTTGCTATTACTCAGAGCATTTTTGATAATAAATCTTAAAAAAGACTCTTTTCCCAGTCTAAGCTCCAAGGAGAATAATTTTCTTGGGAAACAAGACATTATTTATGGGAGTTACTGTCAGTGGGAGAAAAGCAAGGAATAACAAACATGTTACAAAGCAAGTGAAAAAAACCCCACATTTTTTTGATCATCTGTTTTCACTGAATTTTCTTTTCAGTGAGTATCTGTTTATTCTCTCAATGCAGGGATGTGCTTTGTGGATACCTTCTGTGCTCCAATATATCCAGTGTGCCCAGACTTGGAGAACTTGATGGTGAAATCACGTCGTCAATCTTGCAGTTTGGAAAAGTCTACAATTGCAGGTAATTGACAATCCTGAAAACAGAACAGAGACAGTCAATATCCATATTGCATGGAAAAGCATCTTTCTCATTTCTAAGTGGAGAACAACTGTTTCCATTATTTTTTTTTTCCTATTAACACAGAACTGTTATTCTAGCTCAACTTTTGTTAAGCTTCAGGAACTTGACTGCATGTGGGGAGCACAGCTGTTTTGCAGCCCCTTCTGTGCGGTAGTTAATTTTACCTGTAGAGACATAATGCTCTTCTCTGGCCTCTTGATTTTACATTCTTTAATGTTTGCGAAGTACTTAATGTACTCAAAATACTTAGACATATGCCTGCATTGCCAAAGCTATCTGGCAGCTTAATATCTTGCCATATGTTAGCTGAAACCCAATTATAGACCTGGTGTGTTCTCATAGTTTCACACAACTGTAAGATGAAACAAAGTCCTACACAAGTAAACTCAGTGTTTTATCCAAAACTAGGTCTTACACAGGAAAAATGGTCTTTGTTTTCACCATTACATTTGTTTGATGTAGATATACTGCGCTTTGGTTTGTTTCATGTTAGGGCCAGTGAGGTAAATAAGCCAATACTTAAATCTTTTCTGGTCCTGGGCATCGTATAACGCAGACAGAAATGAAGGCAGCAGCCCAGAACCCAATTTCTCAAGCAGTCTCATCTAATCACAGCACAAGTCTCTGGGGTCCTCTTGGTTGTCTTGCAGTGGCGGCCATGTGAAGCTTGATGAGGAGACGGACCTGGGCTATGTGGAGAACGGGACACCGTGTGGGCCAAACATGGTGTGCCTTGAGCATCGCTGCCTCCCCACCGAGGCCTTCAACTTCAGTACCTGCCCAGGCACCACAGACAGCCAAATTTGTTCAGGACATGGTGTATGTTCTTGTACTCTTTAATCCTTTTTTCTGCTTTTGCTGAGTATCTGGTGTTGTGTAGTGTACTAGCTAGACCTTTCAGGAAGCCAGCAGCGTGACTAGAAGTCTTTATACTGGAGAAGCTTTTGAAAAGGAAAGGGGGATGAGGCATGTAAATAAACATAATGCACACCAGTCAAGGCATCTTAAACAATGAGTCACAGTAAGTACGTATTAGTTTTGCAAAAATTTTATCTATCGATTATTTTGCTACAACTTCTGATAACTTGGTATTTCCTCAGGCAATGTACTGGAGAATATAAAGGTTTAAGAACTGAGAAACTTGGGTCTCTGTTCTTCCAGATGCTCTTTTTAATTCCCTCTGTATTATGTCAACAGCCAAGAAGGTTCACAAAGTCATCAGATTTTGTTGGCTGAGAGTTACGTTGCTCTAGAGAAGAGGGCAGTGAGGTGGCTCTTCGCTAGTGGCAGCTTCTTTGCTCGGTGCACAGCCTATGGCTTTGCTGTGGTCCTGGAGAGTCCCTTAGTCCCTCACGCAGTTTGAAACAGTGTCCAGGTCCTTACGGCTGAGCTGAGATCAAAGGAGTTGTTCTCTCATAACATCTTTTGTCTTTTACACTGCATTAAAACTCCTTTTTTTATCTGAAATTAACCACTTCATCATATTTTGAAAAAATAAAATCATTGAGGTTCAGAGTCTCCCAAAGCAATTATAAATGGCTCTATTAAGTACATATTACATTAAAATATATTAAGGTACTTAATACATATTACATATATTTATGTATAAAGTATAATAATACATTTAATACATTTATGTCTAACATATAAATTAAAGATTGCTGTATATTAAAAATGTTTTGCAAAATTTCGCAGGCAGTCAAAATCAGAGCTATATGACTGTAACTATAATGTAGGTATTAATTACAGGAATAGATTAATTTTATGATTGTATTCTGAGCTACACTTTTGGCTGCAGGTTTGTAGCAATGAAATAAAGTGTGTCTGTGACCGATTCTGGGGAGGAGATGACTGCAGTTTTCGCATCAAAGATGATATATTTTTTGATAAAGATGCCATCAATAAAGGTACGTTGTTATAATTTTTACCGATAACTGGAAAAGCTTTGATATGAGGAGAGTTTATTAAGCAAAACTAGATCTCCTACTCTTTCAGTTAGCATACAACATGGTGCACCATTAAGAGCCTCATTGCCTTCCCTTCCTCCCAGTGTCTGTGAATGAGGTTTCAGACCTGGGGCTGGATGTGAGCGGTGCTGCTTACAAACACTCAGTACACCTCTCAGGACTGATAACCAGTGTGTCCAGTTGTACCTTGCTTGTCCCAATCATCTGAGTAGCCTTATTAATTATATTGATAGATTAGGACAAGCAAAAAGTTACTGGGACTTTCCATATCTACATGGAAAGGTGATGTTGCTTACATGACTGGTTTTTATTTGTAGAGTCAATTTTTTATTACATGGCCAGTATGCAGAATGTTGGCACACAAATTTTAGGCTTTTACATTTTTTGAGTGGAAGTTTTTATTCATCTTTAGGCTTGCATACAAGAGAAAGATATATTGTGGAAAAATGAGGATGTAAATGTTTTTATTTATAAATCCTTGTGTGGGGGCAGTTTTACCATCTTTCAGAATGGTTAGTTTAGTCAGCTATGGAAGGGATTTGAGCAAAAACAAACAAAAAAGTCACATTTATTCCAATGTAAGCATGTATTTGCCAGGTAGTTTATAAGGATGTAAGCTACAGCAGTTTAATATTGATAACATTATACTGGCATATCTGGCACAACTTTCCCATATAGCAAATGTTCAGTTAAGGGAAATGGACCCAGAGGTCAAAGCTTGATTTACAAATGTTCTTCTTATGTCCATGGTGTACTTCAGGATTATATCACTGGTTACAATTAATCAGCCTAGTGCAAGTTGTCAAAGCAGGTTTTTGAAATACAGTGCATTTACTGTTTCTGTATATTTTTTTCCTAAAACCCTGTATATTTTTCCCTTTCTTGTGTTTCCAGGTGTTGTTAGCACAAATATAATAATAGGGGCTATTGCTGGCACCATTTTAGTGTTGGCTCTCGTTTTAGGAATAACTGGTTGGGGTTACAAGTAAGTAAATTGTGTTCTTCTTAATACAGTTAAAAACATGTTTATTTCATCTAATAGCTGATTATGTTATGAAAAGAACAATTCAAACATAATCTAAAAAATCCAAATTGTACTATGTTTATACAGTGACATTTTTATAGTATTAGCATTTTTAAAGCAATTCTTACATGTGTGTGTGGTTTTGGAGAGCTTGATCCAGGTTTGAAATTTATTTCTCATTTAGTTATTTCTTTTCCTTTTTTTTGTAGACAATCAGATTATGATTTAGTAAATTTAGCAAATTAGCATTTGGTCAGTCAGTAAGGCATTTAACTGTAGGATTCCTTAAACAGATACTTATAGTCAGTCAGCTTAACCTGAAATTAATTCAGGCATGTTTTTCGTTAAGAGAGAGTAATTTGCAAAAAAAGTCCAAGTTCTCTCCTGGTGTAGAGCTGTCAGCGTTCCACTCACTGAAAGGCAAAATGGATTATTTTAGCCTGACTGATCTTTTTCAGGTTTTCTCCTTTTGTGAATTTCTTCTAAAAACGGGGAGGGGGGTTAGTTTTTTGCATGTATTAAAGAAAGATTCAAGGTACTTACTTTGTCACCTGTGTTTGGATGAGACTGGCTCTTGAAGTCCTTCTTCCACGGGTCCTTGGTGTGCTTGGAGGGCAGGGCAGGTGCAGCTGCAGGAAGCGCTGGAGCTGGGACACGGCCCCAGTGGTTTGGCGTGACAAACTGGCACATCCCCTGCTGGTTTGTTAGACCGAGGTAGGCTGAGGGCAGCTCAGAAATACGTAACAAAAGCAGTTGGAAAAAAGCGTGAAGATTCGGATAGTAAAAGGATAGGTTATGCTGTCTTGGAATATCACCCTCAGCTTCTGGCAGTATCTGAAAATCTGGACTTCTATTTTGAGTACACCTCCAAAAGCTAAGGGCTCATTTTGAGATCACACCTAGCCAGTGGGATTAGTTTTTGGAGGTGGAGGGCAAGAGTGCACCTTTCACTAGCAGCTTCACAGTGAATAGACTTAAACTCATCATGAACTGCACCTCCAACTCAGCGCTGACTTTAGCCATGGATATGAATATATTTTCCATGTTTATTCTGATTTAGTATGTTTATGTTTATTTCAGAAGTGTTTTCTGTGGAAATATTTTGAGCAAAAAGTTCATTCTGCATACATTGCTTTTCTCTTTACGTTTTTTTTTTGTCTTACTGACCATGTATACCTGCATACTGATAACTCATTCTTCTTTCTTTCTCTTCTCTTTGTATGGAAAGAAACTACAGAAGACAGAGGTATGTGATAAAAGTAATGAAATGTGTCTTAGAAAGCTCTGAAAAGAGCTTTTCTTCTCTCTTGCTCGTTTACATACTATAAAGAAAATACAGAGATCACTGTATTTTCTATAAAGATGATGATGGAATATCATATTTTAAACAATATTTGCTTGAAATTGGTATTTATTCTATAAATGCATTGCTTGAAATCCTGATTTCACTGGACTCAGTAGCAAAAATAATGTTTACTTCTGAGATAGCCTATTTTATTTAGGAAAACAGGAGAATATTTCCAATAAGAGAGACTGAAAATCTGCTATTAGAGATGAAAGTGTTCTTGGGAGGCTGAGAATTGAATAATTAATATTAACATGATGTTCAGGAGCCTTTTGAGACAAATTCATTCCTGGAGCCTCTTTGCAGTTAAAAATACAATGCAGTTAAATTACTGTGCAAATGAAAAGCCCATTCTTTCCCACCACCCTTCTCGATTGATTTGTAGCTAAAGCATGGTACCATCTTCAGCACAGGGCTGAGCTTTTACCCTTTTAAGCTTGTGGCCAAAACCCAAACAGTTCCTTGTGACTGGGGTTTGGCTCCTGGAAGACCACCTTCCTTTGATCAGTCATCTGCCTGGCAGATGGGTCTTCTGGGAAGGAGTTGACTCCTTCCTCTCCCAGTCCCCCACAGATAAGAGGGTTTCTCAAATTCCCCTGTTTTCTGCCTGTATCACCGCCTCCTGGTCCCAGCTGCTGTTATGTTTGTTGCCGCTACCCATTGTGCTTGTTCTCCATTTCCACTACCTGTGTAGCGCTTTCTCTGCCAGGCTCAAAATACTTGCAGAAAGCAGAAGAGCTCTGCCAAGTGCTGGTTGCATACTACAAGGTCAGACAGGTGGCAGGAACAGTAATGGGAAAAATTTTCCATGATGAGGGTGGTGAAACACTGGAACGGGTTGCCCAGAGAGGTGGTAGATGCCCCATCCTTGGAAACATTCAAGGCCAGGCTGGATGGGGCTCTGAGCAACCTGGTCTAGTTGAAGATGTCCCTGCCCATTGCAGAGGGGATGGACTAGATGACCTTTAAAGGTCCCTTCCATCCCAAAGCATTCTATGATTCTGTGATTCTATGATTCTACGAAAAAGGCAAAGCCATTGAAGTCAAGCCTTATGGAGGGGTTGGTGGGTAGGAGATGTCACCTGGCACAAGGCAGGCAGAATTTCGGGGTTTGGTGCTGCTTAGTGGCATGCGATGTATCTGTAAGCACAGACTAACATGGCCATCAAGTCAGTCTACTGTGGGTGTATCAGTGTTGGCTGAGGACAGAGCAGCCAAAACCTCAAAATACAGAAAGAGACTGCCACATGCATGTTTGCATTGGAATATTAGAGAGTCTAACTTTTCCAAATTCCCTCATCTCCAGAAATTAGTATATGGATAGAGAGCTGTGAGTATGCAATCAGTCTGCAGCTGTGTCTGTGGGCATGGGCAGAGTGGAAACCAGCATAAGCTGAGGCTTTTGAAGATGATGGAGGGCTCCATCATTTTGAAGATGATGGAGGTATTTAGCAACTAAATCTCCTTCATGCAGAAAATGAAGTTCTGTAGGCTGACTTCTAAATAGAATAATTTTGGGTATGTACAAAGAGTGTTTCATAAATGGAAAAACCAGACATCCATCAAAGTGTCCAGAGTGTCCTTTTTTTTAATTGTTTATGATTACTCCTTAAATAACAATGAAAACAAGCCATTGAGGTATTTTTGAGCATTACATAAGGAATGATATTTGGTAGTACTAAGCAACTGAAATGAGCAAACTGAAAGTAATAAAAACAGCAAATTGGCAAGGATTCTGTGAGCTGGGATAGTGTGGCTTAACAGGCACAGCTACACAGGAGAAGTTATTTCTGATGGAGTACCCGAGAGGGCAGTTTGCTGGAGGAAGCCTGGAGAGCAGAGCTGCCCACACTGAGTCCACTATGAACACACCGATGTACCGGCCGAGGAACGGGACAAGAACCAAGACTTGAGAGATGCTAGAAGAAATAGTGTGGAAATACTGTGTTATACTAATGATCTATGTGCCATATAATTATATACTTTAAATACTTTAGGAGCCTTAGAAATTCAGATATGGAATGAAGAGAGCCCAGTCCAGGTCTGTAGTTGGACACAATCTGAATGTGAATAAACCTTCTGATAAATGCGCATCTTAATAGGGGCAGACTGAAGCAAAAAGGCCTTGGAAAGCGCAAGGCTGAATAGATAATTAAGTTGCTGGCGTTATGATATAGCCCACTTTCAGAGTAGCTACTTGTACTAGGAAGGATTTTTCAACTTGGTGGAACTGTAGCTGCAATATTTGCATGGCAGTTTTTCTGCTGGCAATGAATTCACCATCTGCAATAAATTTGCATAACTTGATTAGGACTTTCTAATGCATAGATAGTTTTATGCACCATAACCGAGCTTCTAGTACCAGAAAAGGATAAACTATTGTCAGATATGCGTGGCATTATTTTTGTGTGTCTTGGCAGATTGAGTGTACTGTGGTAATTGGGAGTAGCTGAGAACCTCTGACATTGGCGTTAGTTCCCCTGTGCAAGAAAATAGTTAAACTGGAGGTTTTTCTCCTCCTGAGGTTTAAACAAATCAATAAGTTTCTATTTTTGAATTCAATAATGATCACAAAAATTAAATGGAAAGCATCTACCTCAGAAGGAAAAAAGCATTCACTTTTCCTGAACTCCTTTTTGATGCAGGCGTGCATTCAGCTCAGGCTGCAGTACGTGTCCTGCGCCTGAGGGTGCTTTTCGCAACCAGCGCCATGAGCCATTTGACATATCTGCACTTGATTATCCGATGTCTCAAGAACCACAAACTATTCACTTTGAAAATTGTGATCAGAGTTTATCAGTGAAATTTTCCTTGTTTTTCCTTACCAAAACCACATTATCCACTTTTCTGCACATATCAGAAGCATGTGGGAGTTTTCTCTCAGATGGTTGAATTATTTATTAATAGGCTTATTGTGTGTGGTTAACAGGTTTCCTCAAGGATCGCTATCCTTGCCTCTTTCTTTTAAACTAATATTTGTGCATGTTTGTGTGCGTGCTACTGCCTGTCATGTTTTCTGACTCTACGATGTTTATTATACTTTAGACAAATACCCCAGGGAGATTATGTAAAAAAGCCTGGAGAGGCCGACTCTTTTTATAGCGACATGCCTCCTGGAGTCAGCACAAACTCTGCATCTAGTTCTAAGAAGAGGTCTGCTTTTCTGTCGCATTTTCAGATTTCTACCTGTTCCATCACCCATTATTCCATTAGTCAGAACATTTCATTGTTTTGCAGCAGGTTTGAGTCTTTCTTCTTTCTTTGTGGAATGTTTGAAATAGCATCCTTTGTGCTTTGACTACTGATTTTACTCACATGCCCTGAGCTGCTAATGATCACAACTAGTCCAGAATAAACAAGTTTTCAATTGTAAACCAATTTTCGGTTAATCAAATTTTCATCATCTCCCTGCTTGAGAATTGTTTTCAAGTAGACTGTAATAATAATTGCTGGCTCAAAAAAAAATTAAATAAAAGAACCACAATTTTTTAAATCATGGTCATGTAATCAAAGCAAAGGAACACTGCCTTGCTTCAATAATAGTTATAAACATAAACTGTTCAATGTAAATGTTATTTTTATATCTTTATTTGTCAGCGTCATTAATTCACTGACTTGACCTGGAGTTCTGGATAATATTCTTGCTGTCTCACATTAAGGATGATGGTGCTTGCATTTTATTCCACTTACTAGACTAGTATATAAATAGTCGCCAAGTTATCTTAGAAAATAATTCTATAAAGACTTTCTGTAGTTTTGTGCTTGCTATTACGAGTAACCAAGGAGGCCATTAGATTTTGCCCTTGATCAGATTTCACTAATTCTGTTATTGTTCCAGTTACTTTAAAAACTCAACAACATTTTAAAACGGAAAATTCATTGAAAAGCCTTGAGAGTCATTTGTAATTGCTAAGGTCAGTAGGTCATGATGCTCACTATCCCTCTGCAGTTAGAGATCCTTTAATTATGAAAATCTCCAGCTGACACTTTAAAACAATTTATGAGAAGCACTGTTGTAGGAGGGATAGACAATCCTGAACTGCTTCATAAGAAAACTGCAATTCTCAATTCTTGTCTCACCGAGCAGTCTGTAACTGTGCAGTTGATGAAGCCATTTTCTTTGTTGTTATTTCAAAGAAAGTAAAGAGAAATGTATGGAAGGGATACATTCGCAGTGACATTTGCTATTTGGATATAGCAGCTTGATCCTATATGCAACTTCATTCAACCTGTTCTAATGAACGTGTTATTAAGAAAACTCTAGTAGTGTATAATTAATTATTTATTTATCATTTTTAAATTCAGCTTTTTAGATTTGTGAGTGGATAAATTATTTGTTTTCAGGAAGCAAGCGTTAATCATATATGATGATGCACTGTTTGTGTTGGAGAATCTTTTCTCATTTGGATAAAATTTTTAAAAAAGTCTTGGGGAAGCAAGTTTTCATAGCTTTGTGTAAGCAGGTTCAAATACTAGTTAAGAAAAAAAAGTTTGTTTTAAAATGAATATCATTTAATGTGTTTCTTCTTTCATTCAGTATCTGTGTTTCCTTTCATACTTCATTTCTTTCATGTGTCTCTGTTTATTATTCGTTTCAAAAAGCTAATGGCTTCTAAGGTCTGTCTGTACTAGAGAGTTTTGTTGTTCCCCACCACCAGTTCAGGTATGTTGTGCCACTGTAATGTCTGGAAAAGTAAGTCTGACAAATACTCCATTAACATTGTGGTGGAGCTGACATAGTCCTCCCATTTCAATGCCCAGAGTGCTATTTCCTAACTTTCAAGCTGGTTTTAATTTGCTTTGTGTGCAGATATGGATGACATCTCGTGGGAGACATCAGAGTGACTGGGCCATTAGCTGCCTGGGCTTCTCCATGCTGGAAAGCGCTATGAAGTGTTAGTATTAGGGTGTTCAAGGATTAAGAGAGAACTTTATGATAACTCTTGCTATTATGAAACAGCAAACATCACAACCAGTATATAGCAAGACACTCCTAAACCTGAAAATAGATCATTAGGAGGAGAAAATTATAAAAAAAGTCTGTTAATGGATCTGTTGGTTTTCAGACCTTTCATGCTGTAACCAAGTTTGAATTCATGAAACCCTGGACTTAATTCAGTGTGGCTGTGATTAGCCTGGTCTTCTGGAAACTGAAGAGCATCTGTCAGATGCCTGCCCTCCAAGGAAAGCAGAGCCGGAAAAATGCAAGCGTATTCAGACTTAAAAACTACAGAAATAGATCCTAAAGGATCTAAGCAAAACTTCTTTGTAATAAATAAGCCATCTATTCTGACCAGGTTTCAACTTCCTCTTGTTTTCTTCTCTTTTGGTAATAATTGTAGATCTCATGGCAAACAGCCGAGCAGCAGCTCTAGTTCAACAGGAGGGAGCCTGTTGCAAAACCCCATGTGTTGGACCTGGCCACACACATCTCTGGGTCTTAGAGGGAATACAAGAAGAAAGAAAAATTTTAGTTTGCACCAAACACCTAGATATAAAGACTGGTTTTGGATTTGAGTTTGGCATTAAAATTATATACTGTAGTGACTAGCTGAAAAAATAGAATAATAATGCAAAATTAGCAAATATGAGACAGAGTTACCCCGCCACTGGAGCTACCAGCTGTGAGTGGGAGGATGTTCATCGCAGACTCCTGGGCCACTGAGACTTGTCACAGTGGGTAGAGGGAAGCAGTCCCAGCTTTACTGCAACAGCACGAGGAGGGAATGGGCAGCCTGCAGGTGGGATGTGAGGAAAAAGCGCCTTGAGACGAGCACAGTTGGAAGAGCATCTTCCAGCTAAGAACTGGGGCAGAGCTGGAAATCCAGTATGTGCTGGTGTTTGTGCTTTCCACAATAGGCACAGGAGAAAGCAGTGCTGAAGCCTGGCTCTTGAACGTGGACACACCAAACCACTGCAGGGACAGCTGGCAAAGTGTAACTGCAGGGTTTAACCAGAAATCCTGGATGCTGTGCTAGTGCAGACAGACCTTAGGCTATGTTATGTCACTGGCCTCGGGAATGTGACTCTGAACCACTGAGCTAACATTGATGTGAGACAATACCCTTAACAATAACCGCATCTGAGCCCTCCTATTCCAGGTCAAATGGATTATCTCATTCCTGGAGTGAAAGGATCCCAGACACAAAACATATTTCAGACATTTGTGAAAATGGGAGGCCTAGGAGTAATTCTTGGCAAGGTAAGTGAACCTCTGTGCTGGCCACAGTGGATACCAGCCTCTGAGCCATTGCCGCTCTGCTGAAAGTTTGGCTGATCTTTGGACAGCAGCATGACTCCTTAAGATTGTGCTAATTGTTATTAACCTGGAATTAGGATTTAGAAGCACCCTACTCAAGTACCTTTTTTGCACAATGCTTTGGCACATAGAAACGACATTCAATTTCTCCCATTCCTCCAGTGTGAGCTAACACGAAAAAGAGGAAGAAGTCTATTCACATTTGCCAGCTTCTGTGATTTTATCAGGCAGTGTTTAGTGTTTTTCTTGACTTTCTCAAACGAAAGCTGAAATTAAGGAGTTTTTTGCTCTGCACAGTTGCAGAAAAAAGTAGAGAAGGATCACCTAAGTGTCTAGTTTACCTGATCTGAGGTAAATCAAGAGGGACTGACTTTTAAATGGTTAAAGCTAATGAGGTAACGACTCTTTTGCTGGGGAGGCAAAAAGAAAATACAGTTTGGCATGGGATGCAGGTGAGTTTCAAATTGTTTTACCATCTGTTATCCTTTGATTTCTTTCAGGTAATGTAGGAGGAAACAGAAAGAAAGTCAGAGGCAAAAGATTTAGGCCACGGTCTAATTCAACTGAGTAAGTCTGAACTTACAAAAGCAAAGCCAAAAAGTACAGTTTTCATATTTGTGTTTTGTAGATGGAGATTAAGAGTACTGAAAAGTAGACAGCTGCATTTTTGCTCTGTGGCCCATTCTGATTGCTGACTGATAATCTGGTAAATGGTTTAGCTAATGTATTTCAACCTCTTTTTATGTATTCTTTAAAAATTAACTATCAATTTTCTTTTTTATGTAGGCTTTCTCACAGTCGTTCCCATAGCAATTCCCAATGATGGTGGCAGCCTGCACCATCACTGCAGGCTTTTGTCTACAGTAAACTGCCATTGCTGAGTGTATCCTGGTTCAATACTGAATTTCTGATAACCTGTTTCCTACCCTTGTCTTCACCTTGGCTTGGGCTATTGCAGAGTTAGAGATTTGTATCTCTGTGTACCTGCCTGAAGGTTTTAGGAGACATACCTGTCTGCTTTGAGAGTACCCTGAAGTTTATTGTTGTAAGCCTGAAACAGCCAGTCTTGAGTAAGCCCTGCAATAAATGGGTAATGAGAGTCCTTACCAAGTAACTGATTCCCAGACCTTTCCAGTATGGCTTAGAATTGCTTTCTATATTGATTCATTGGTTACGTTTACTGATGAGCCCATGTGTGCAGTGCTCCCCATAGGGAAAGAGCCTTTCTTATGTACTTAGCCTGCTGGTTCAGGCTCCTTTTGTGAATGAATGGTGAATGGCTGGAAACATAATCTCTGGGCTTGTCAAGCACTGGCCTGCTGTTACAGCACTTACGCCACACGGGAATGACCCCTTCTTTGACCATACTGGCGATGACAGTGCCCTTTCCCTGTATCATTAGTACTAACTTTGCACCTGTATGGGCAAATGGGCTTGATACCAACCCTGCTGGAAAATAATAATGCTAACTCCTCTCTGGGCCCTGCTTTCTTCGGTTTGGGGATTTTGAGTTTGTTCTGAAACTTTTCTTCCACCTGCAGTGCACTGTCTTGAGGTGAGTAGGCTCAGAAAGGTTCATAGAGGAGACCCTCTGTTACAAGTTACAGAAATAATGGTTTGATGCGCATTGCAATTATAACACTGCATGGTCAAAATGGCAACATGGAACCAGAAATTTTAGCCCCAGGTCTCTTGGAGGAGTTTATCTGTCAAGTGCCCCTGTGCTCTTGGTCTTCATGCTGGTAAACTCTTACTGGAACGTTATTTTGCTTGTTTCTTTTCTCTTTGCATGAGACAGTTTGATAAAAGCAAAATGAGTCTGTCCAAACTGCCAAGAATACCAATGAGATTGCACATTCTGTAGAAACTTGTCCTGTGCTTTTCTTCATTTTCCAATTGTATTTCTTAAACAAAATCTGTTAAAAAAAAAAAAAAAAGTTCAAATTAACGATACCATTATTCTATCATTCAGCAGAGCTGTACACTGCGGCTGAATTGGTCCATAAAGAATGAAACCAGATCAGCTCTTTTTAGCCTAGAGTGAACCATAACTGCGTGGGAAGAGTATTGTTTTCAGTAAAAGCAAAAAACCCCAATGGGCATATTTTTTCCTCTGTACTGCTCAGCTGGTATATTATACATTTGCTCTGAGAACTTTGGAGCACTAACTAAGTGGGTAGACAGAGAGAGTGTGAGCTGGCAATCTTTTTCCCGGTAATTTTTTTCTCTGTTAAAGGTGCCCCTGAAATTCCACCTAATTCTCTGCTTTCCTCCTTGCTGCTTGTTATGGTCTCTCAACCCAGCAGCAGCCCTGGTGCTAGAGAGAGGAGGCTTGTACTTCCCAAGGGCTGTGCAGCAGCCTGCTAGGGGTGAAGCACAGTGTGTGTGTTCCTGGGAGAGACCTGCCGGGCAGGAAAATGCACTTTCTCCTGACGGGGTCTGTCCTGGATTGCACAGTACCGCATGGCTTGTCTGAGTCTCCTTGGCAAGCCTGTCACCCCTTGGAGAGAGAGCTCCCACTGAATGATCCACATGCTGTGCCAGTTCGGTGGGGAACGGAGAGAATTGCCGAGGGCGTACAGTGGCTCTGGTTAGAGAGATAACTTCCTTTGAGAGCAGAGAAAATTTAACTGAGAATGATCTAACCATAGCCAGCATTTACTCATTTAGAAAAACAAAAAGCAATGCCAGCTGCTTTGAGGGTGCCTCAGAATACATGGAGGCTTTTCCCAAACAAATTTACCTTCTTACCTTTTCTGGGAAACATAGAAGAATGTTGAAATCTGTTCTGAAATGGTGGATGGCATCTGGAAAGTCCACCTGTGTGGCCCTGGGAGTCCAATGAAGCATACTTATTGAGATGGAAGAAAAGGGGTAACACTGTTGGTCTCCTATTAGTAGTAGAGACAGTGAAGTTAACCACTAGAAAATTGGGTTCATTTGTGTCATACCTTGTGCAGAATTCAATTTTTTTGTACAGTTGCCTACAAAAGTATTTGACATATGCATGAGTCTGCAGTAACTGCACATATTACGCCCAAGGTTTTTTTGGTATACAGCCAAGCACCAGATAAGAGACTCGTGCCACTAATCATTTAAGCAAAATTTCTTAAGCACTGAGCAAGGTTTGAGCTCTGCAGCCCTCATGAGCAGCGCCGACAGAGGGTTGCAAGCACATTGGGCAATTCCTGAAAAATGTACTGCTCACGCCTTTCTGTGACCCCTTGTACCTAACAGATACATGAACAAGGCTTCTGCTAAGGATATAGCTCCATGGAGACTGCTAAAGCTCTTCTGGGACGTTTTTAGTTGTTTCTAGATGTTTTAAAACAAAATTTGTGTTCTTTACTAAAGGCAGATGGTTCAGTTCACACAGAAGGAATGCCAACAGGCCAAATGTTTCTGCAGCTTTTTCACAAACGGGGTTGATGAAATGGCCTGATAAAACAAGTTTTCTGTTAAAATCAATTAGAGTTTTCCAGGAATGATAATGAGAGTTTTCTGAATAAGCTGACAGTTTAATTGGGAGCTTGTGTTAAAACAGGTCCCAGAGAATATGTGTTTTGCCAAATAGCGATTCTGACCTTTGTTAATTTGCACTGCTTTTCCTATAAGCATTTGTCTTCCTCGTTGTTATAACTGATACGAACATCTTTGGCTTAGACTTTCTATTATATATTGTCTTTTTGCAGCAGGGTAACCCATGCATCTGAGCCTGGGCTTTCTCTCGCCCACCAAATCCCGGCCCAAGGCATAAGCCCAGGGGGTTCTGACCACCCCCAAACAGGGAGTCGGGATCACAGGTCAGTCTCACCTGCCCCTGCATTCTGGGCTGCCATTTTATCCCGTGAAAAGTCCCTTCCCTCAGTATACAGTAGTTTCACTGTGGCAAAACACCGTGACTGCTTGGAGGTGCTCCTGCTGATGCAGCGCTAGCTAACCTTCCTCCTCGCCAGCCTGAGGAGTACGAGTACTCTTGAGCCCAGGTCTTTGCCTTGTTGCATGTTGCGCTACAAGCCAAATCGAGCCGTTGGTCTAGCTATAGGCTTACGTGTAAGGACACCTGTGTTTTAAAGCGGAATTTCTCACTCAAAGAAAATGCGGATTCTGGCCATTGCTAATGAACAGGTGGCCAGGAAGATCAACCTGAGAGCTTTCTAATGGTATCACGTAGTGGTCTGCAGTAACTCAAGTTTAACCTTTTTGTAACAGATGAATTGAGGTGGTGAACGATGGTCTGTAATACAACCAGACCCAGGAAACCCTGCAACACGGTTGTGGAACAACTGCGTGCTTTGATACCACATTATACTTTGTTTTCTAATACAGGAAGCCAGATTGGGAGTGTTTCATGGTTACCAAAAGACCCTTTCCAATGAAAAAACGCAAGTCAAAAGTACTGCAGCAAGTACAAGAAAATGTGTAGTCGCACCTACAATTAAAGCAGAAGTTTATTAGTTCCTGGTGATGCTGGCGTCAGCCTGTTGCTTCACTTGCGGTTCATCTGTTGCTGCTCTACCACTATTGACATTTTCTTTCTCTAAGACCCCAAGCTGGAAAGCATAAAGCACTCCTGATTCCTGATAAATAAGCGAGCTGAGGAAGCTACTTAGAAGCACTTGTGGCTGAGGGCGAGTACTTTCTGAGAGCTGTGGCTGTGCTTGTGCGGGGCGGGGAGGAGAAGTTCCAGAGCAAAAAAGGAGCAAAAGAAGTCGAAAAAGTGCTGCCGCTTTTGTCATCAGCGTGGTTTGAAATATGGTGGGGGTTGCACGACATGATCTGGCCTAACCTTTACTCATCTGAGCAATCCCTTGCGAGGCCTGTTCCCATGTGTGAGGTCACTGGAGTCACTGTCGTAAACAAGGGTGGTGAGAACTGGCCCAGAAATACAAAAAAATAACTTAAAGAGGAATTTTCTTTCCCTTTTCCTTGGCTACATTTTTTTTCCTATTTCAGAGTGTGCTAGTCTCTATTATATAAAGGTGGTGATCACAAATAACCGTTAAACTGTTGCTATTCTTATACAACAAGAACAGACTTTAAATTGGACCAGGCAGACTCCTGTTTCTACATTGCCCTTTTTTCTTAACATGACAGAGGGGGAGGAATTCGCTAATCTTGTTACTGGGGGCTAAGAGAAACCAGTTACAAAAAAAAAATTTCTTCTTCCCTGGTAATATTACTGTCAGATAAGTAAACACTGTCTTTATTTCATAGTTTTCATGTAATTAATATGAGTATGCAGCTCAGACTTTTTTCCTAAAAAGTGTGGTTTTGGTATTAAGATTGCTTCTGTAAAATGTGAGATAACTCTGCAGCCCACCTCCATTAAAGCTTCTTGTGGTCCTACCAAATTAAATGATCATTGAAAAATCAGAGGGTTATTTGCAGATAAGTGTAAAAATTGCCACTGTAGTGGCAAACAATTCAAGCCTTTTAACACACTGAGGCCTAAATTCATTCCTGTAGAAAGGGCCAAGCCCACATTTCTGTGCTCATTAAGCTATTATCTTGCAATTTATTCTAGATGGGTGCAAATGTGTGTCTTTAACAAGCAAACTGCAGGATTGGAGCCAAAATGCCCCTTCATCCTTATTCTGAGATCATGAGAGGAGTTCAAGCCATGAGCTTAATGCTGGCCCTCTGCATAGGAGTGAATTTTACCCTTAAGACATTAAATGAATGATGTATCCCAAAGAGTTTCCATATTAATCAAACATATGAGTCTTGTTGTAGGTCAGATTTTCTCATGCAGTTGTACACGTTGCCTAGTCCTCACCCAACATTCATACTGATTTATTTGCCATATTCACTTGCATTTTGGGGATGAAGACATCCTTGCTAAGCTTGTGCTGTGTGTTCTCAGATTTTCTATTCTTGTTCTTCTGCTTTCTCTGTTCCTTCCATTGCTTTCTGCAGGTATTTAAACCCATGGTTCAAAAGAGAATATAATGTAGCTAAGTGGGTAGAAGATGTGAATAAAAACACTGAAGGACCATACTTTAGGTATTTTGTAAATTAATTCTATATCATTTTTAAGAGCTGTTCCAGCATATACAAATATCTTGGGACTCCTACCTTGTATAAATCAATACAAGTTACTGTAGGTGCAAAGGGCCTCTCTTCTTTTGCTGCATTTTGGTGTCTGTTTTTGGCTTCATGTGCAATTTACAATTCTTTTTCTGAATGTTTTAATGAAGCCATTGAAAAGGGTGTGTGTAGTGCATGCGTTCCCACCATCATCTATAGCTTGTAGTAGCTTTCTCATCATTTTATGCCAAGTAGTGTTTTATGGGCATGAGACATATTTATCACTAATAAAGTAGTATTAACTTAAATAGAATGTAATTTACTGAAGCAAGTGGTTTCATAACACATTGACTCTACCCACTGTCTTATATAGTGCATACTAAAATTCACATGAAAAAAGAATAAAAAGTAGTGATATTTTACCCTCAGCATACAATGAAATAATTAATATATTGTAATTGGAAAATTAAATGTATGAGAATATACTCTGTGCTCTATTTATCAAACCACTAATGAATCTGTTACAAGTGAGTGTAGGGTTCAACCAAAAATACCACTTGCTTTTGAGGGAGGAAAGTGTGTATTATTTGATACATTCCAAGTTAAAGAGAAGAAGCATGCGTGAGGCTGGCCTCCCTGTTGTACATGAGTCAGGAGACTGAGAACATTTTAGTAGATCCCCAAAAGACACAAACCCACACCTGAGACAGAAGTTTGCATCAGCTGAAAAAATCAGCTAGCACAGGAGAGAATGGAAGACAATTTATGACAACTAATATAAAACATGAAAGAAATTTATGAAGCTGTAAGTTGACATATCAAACATTAAGCTGAAACAAGAATTATAGAAACACAAAGAAAAGGAATACAATGCAAAATCTTTAGCCGAAACAGTGAAGGATAGTAAGAAGGAGTAAATAGAATCTTAACAATAATTTTGTGGCATTAGTAGACCTAATGATAGTGCAAAAGGGCAGAAACATTCACTAAATATGTCTGGTGTGTATTTGGGAAAAAAATGTGATGGAGTTGTATCACAAGATGCTGATGAAACACTTCTATTCCAATAGTAGCACTGGCAGATATTAAATAGCAAAGTGGGAATTTAGTAATTTTTAGAACTAAAAATGTCCCAAAGTCTTAAAAGAGCATAAAATTGTCACTTTTTTAAACCATTTGTGTTTGCTTTCAAGAACTCTGAAGTCACAGAGTAAGTTGCAGAAAGGCTTTCCAATGAACGAATAGGGCAAATGAGGTAAATTTAAGCCTTCCAGTCCTGATCTCGGTCCTGAACAAGGAGTAAAAATCCCTGACACAAGAACCCAAGGCTTACGGGAGGATGTTGTGATTTTGCCAGCCAGTATCAGCCACGTCTCGGTGTTGGTGCTTGGACATTCAGGCAGGGTGTATTGTGAATCCGGTAGTTTCGCCATTGCTGGTTTTAGCTTTGGGATACAGGGTCCAGTTCTGGTGTCTACAGTTCAGCAAGCATGTTCAAGAACTGGGGAGATTTAAGTCCTAAGAAACCTTAGAAAGGACTGCAGGGCCTCAAGCTGTTCAGTTTAATGGAGCAGCTAAGTGCTTACCTCATCATAAAATCCACATAGCTGCACATGGAGCAAAACCTATGTGGGAAGTCCTTTAGACTAGCCGACTGAGACTGATAATGACCAAAAGTCACTGGAAGGTGAAATTAGGCAAACTCACACTAGAAATGAGGTGTGTTTTTATTAGCAGAGCTTTTCCTAAAAGTACCCTGTGGACCTTTGTTGTTCAGGCAAGGCCGTCAGTCACTCACCATAATGTAACCCCATAGCTGTCTTTCAGGGTGTTTGTATCAGAAGCTCTGTGGTCGCAATAAACAAAGACATTGATGCAATACGAAGACAGCACTCGTTTAAAGTGTGTTACTTTAAATGGTTTAGTTACACAGGTTTAAATTCCTGTGTGGATACGCTTAATTTGGTTTTCATCTTTTAATATCAGTATATCTTGATGTAGTAACTAGATTAAATTGATGGCAGCGTACCCTGCCCCTGAGGGTTTTCAACCATTGCACTGAATGAGTCACATTTCCAATTGTATTTGAGATAAACCAAGCATTTTTTGCAGGTAGATGTGGACTAAGCTGACCCATGTGAGTTTTAAGGGCTGTGTATCAGCAGAGATGAAACAAATTAAAAGTTTTACACCACAGAAGCTTACTAATGACTGCCTGCAGCAGTAGCTTTAGAAATGAGAGAGAAACTAGAATAAATTTAGGAACCTGTATGTCCTAATTAAATGAGGTAACCGTGGGGAAGTATTCTGCAGGCACATTATGGAAGGCAAAGGATCAAATCTTCTCCCGGGATGAGTTACCATGGGCTTATGAGAGGTTGAACTGAAGAGTTTCTCCTCAAAACTCGGGTGCAATTTTGGTTAATCTGCGACAGACTGGAAAACAGTGTTCCTAAGAATGGTGTGTCTGAACATCGTTGGCTGGTTTTGAGCCTGTGAAGTGACTCATGAACAAAACAAAACACATCTTGTTTTGTAAACCAGAAAGTCAGGCTGAAGTCAGGCTGTCCAGCTGATACTACATTTTAGGAATCATAGCCCGAGATAAGACATTTACATCAGCTAATTAGCTGAGTAGTATTTTTGTTGCTAATCATCTTTGATTTCTCTTTTCTTTTAAAGATGTTCTGAAAGTAACACTGCTGTTTTGCTTGTTTCCATATAGTTTTAGGAATAATGTGTTGATGACTGGTGCTGTTGCAGGTAGAGTTGAAGTAGAATCAGATAAAAAGACAAAAAAACTTCCTACAATTCTTAGGAACACTGCAGATTTGCAGAAAATAGGGATATTAGTCATCAGAAAGACTTTCTCCATCAGCCTGAAAAAACCCTGTATAAGTCACAATTTGTCTCTCTGACACCTGGTGTCCTAGTTATTAATTTTTTTCCTAGTCTACAAGTCTAATGGGTATTTCTATATAATTACTTTTTATTAATGATAATAATAATAGTAGTTGGTGTCTCTGGCGCCAGAAAGCTCCCAGCTGTGGGATTCCCTTCTGTAAGAAAATAAGATCTGTAAAGAAAAATCTTATTTTACTGCTCAAAGCCTAGGCTAGATTTTAATTTTACATGCCAGGCCATAGCTGCATCACCCAAGCAATAAGCCCAGGCAGGAAATCTTTCCCTGATTTCTCTTTGCTGCAAGGCATGCTGTTTTACCAGTGTGATACTGCTACTTATTTTTGTTAACTGCCAATTACAGTGGCTACTGCGCAGACTGACCTTATGAAATACAGTTAAGGATTACTCAAAATCCTCACTGGATCTTGAAAGACTCAGGAACCATGATGGTATCAGAAAATAAACTGTCAGAATCCCAAAATGTGGCATTTCTGTAGATAATTATAGACAGAAAAGACTAGAAGGCACCTTCTGAAGCACTGAGCTGCCTACATTTGATTTAATGCAAATATTTACAGTAACTTAGATTCTGTGGGAGTTGTTTAAGTATAAAAATAGTTTACAAAGAAAACAGGTTTTTTAGATGGAGACCCAGGATGCATACCCAGAGGAAAAATGGCCATCCCATATCAGAAAGGCATTGGCAAGGAGCATGGAGGGCAGGCGACAACACACTATCCATTTCCCTCCTGTTTTTTCTGTGCTTTAGTTTCTTGCTTTCTTCCTCGATTTCTTCGCAGCTCCTCCTCAGCTGATCGTTAGCCAGAGTTGGCTCTGCTGCTCTGTGAGGTCCATTGCTTTCCTCTGTGAGCATCCAGCTGAGGCCAGAGCCGTGACCAGCCATTAGCTCCCTGCTCTCGCTGAGGCAGCTTTAGACTGTGCTTAAAGAAAAAAAAAAAAAATCCCCATTACAACCAAAGCAAAATATTGTCCTTGTTGGCAGCCAATGAAAAAAAAAAAAAGCCTATTGACATCAGTAGGATCAGGATTTCATTTCAAGAGTTAGGGAAAAGAGTTCATTAAAGTGTGTGAGTGCCTGCTTCTGGGGCATTGCTGTGCAGTGCTTAAAGCGGATGGCTCGAGCCACAGCCTTTGCCTTTTCTGCAGCCCCCCATGAGCCAAGCCTCCCCTCTGCTGCTGCACTTTCTGAGGAAACTTGCGCACATCTGTGTTTTTTAAAAGGAACTGCATTGAAAATGTTAAAATGTTTAGTCACATCAGTGTTTTTAGAAGATCCCAGCTTCCTAATGTGGGATGATTTAGGCTGATGGTGTCCTGCAAAGAGCTGAACGTACGGCAGCAAAGGTCAGGTTAGGCTGACAGTATATACGTTTGGGCTTGAAATGCTTTTGCCAGGTTGAATGTTAAGGGAATATCATTAGATTTTTTCAGTCTACGAAACGGAATCAAGCACAGCTTATGAACAATTCAGATCTGTCAGGGCCACCTGCCTTGAGTTCAGCTAGAATGACGCTCGAAGTCACAAGATGTTTAGTTGTGTGACCAGGTGACACGTTTTACACCGTCTCTTGTGGGCCAACCCTCTCCCCGTTTAGGTGACAAGAAGGCAGAGCACGCAGACGCCTGCCTGCAGGAGAGCGCGTGCAGATGTCCTCCCACTGCCACAGCGTTTCGTTGTGAATCCCATCATGGTCTCCCCACACTCTTAGTTTTAGCTTCCAGGACAGAAAGGCAGACATGAAGTGGCCACTACATCTTACTTTCTGGTCAGAAATGAGAATTCTTGCAGTGCGTTGAGGTGCATGGCTTTATTTGGGGTTGGTGGGAAAACCTCTGAAACTGTCACGGCGTGTGCAGGGCAGAATGCAGTCTGCAACCCAGTCTGCTTTGCTAGTTTTTTGTGTAAGTTTCAGCTGGAAACAAGATGTGGCATGAAAGCTAATGGATGTGATAGCAGGAGAACTGAAACCCCAGTGAAAGCTAAATGGATCCCACCCTTGACCAAACTGCAAAGTTTTGCCTACCTTTAACCCCAGCATTACCCGCAAGTGTCCCTGAATGCTGTCCTTCTTCCATCCTGTAAATGAGAAAGGTCATGTCTGGCACTTTCTCATTTAAAGTACATGTAAATCTGGGATACACAGCACATACACAATTGCAGGGCAGAACCTGAAAAGTGATCAAAACCACCTCAAACAACTAAGCTTACCACACAAGACGCATCCTAAGACCTGTGAGCATATGCTTAATAGTGATACATTTTTACAGTCTCAGTAGATGGCACTAAAGATGACAAAAACCAGCACATAACTTGTGTAGCAGAAATAAGGGGCGAGGGCCTGTGAGGGGAGGGCAAGGTCATTTCTTTTAAGTGTGCAACTGCATTCTGGATGTATTTAGCTCTAGCTTTACACGTGCAGGTGAGCAGCAATGTGCACATCAGTTAGGCGTGCAAACCATAAGTGAGCTGGCAACACGAAGTGGGGTTGAGTAGTAAGAAACGTAGGCAGCTACACTGGAGGTCTGGGCTTCAAAATCTTTTGGAAAGGCAGCATTGTTCAAGTTCTGGTGCAAAGCTGCCTGGCTACAGGCTCAGCTAGGGATCCTGGTCAGAGGACCCGCTGTGCGGGGAAAATGTTCAAGATGCCCCATCGTTAGAGGGGTTATTGCTCTTTCCAGGATCGCCTACTCAGGCTGATGGACAGGTGTATTGGCCATGGCTTTCCCTCTCACCATGGCTTTCTCTTGTGGTGCCTAAATAACCCATGGGAAGAGCCTGCGGTGTGCAGGAGGCGATGTTGTGCCTGGTTGTGGTGCAAGGGATGGGAGATGCCTTCATTCTGTGTGCCACCTCCTGGCTGTGGTACCTATATAAACAGCTTTCTGATAGGGCTTGCCAAGTCAGATCTAACACCCCCCCCAGTTCCTTGCTTCTAATCTCCAGGTGCATCGTTATAAATTTAAACATGAAGATTTTAAATCCTCCTGCAACTGTGGGGCAAAATTTGTGAATTATTGGATTGCTAATAATATGTAAAATCTGCTGTCCTTCTCTTCCCCTCTTCCTCCTCTCTTTTTTTTTTTTTTTATTCTAGACCCACTAATAGTTTATTAGTGATCTTTATCAGTCTAAGTGTGGGCACAGATGAGAGGACTTGTAGGGGTAGTGAACAGCAGGGACATTTCCCTGGCTTTTTTTAAGAAAATCACCTGTTTTGTTGCATGTGCAGTTTGGTGCCCAGATCTGTGATGCCGGACATATGAATGCTTTGTTTTATACTGCAGTAGCTGTTCAAAATTTTCTTCCTGAAAGCGGTCATGTATGTCCAGTTGATCTTAATGGGTGATCAAAGTGCATGTGCTGAAGATGTACTCTTCAGTGTTTGGACAATTGTCCCGACCTAAATCCTTTAACGGCTGTTGACCTTAGAGGCTACAGCATAAGGCATTAGAGCATCGTGAGCCAGATTGGAGAGCTGTCACCATATAATTTCCATTGACACCTTGTTGCTCGTGGCTACCATCAGTCATTGTTTGTATGGGAGACAAGAGTGTGCTGTTGTAGGGAGCTACAGAAGCAACAAAATGATACAGTAGTCCAAAATAAAAGAAAAATTATTTAAAGGTAAATTAATTTCACTTAGATAATAGAGATATAAAACAATTCCAGACACAGAAGAGTCCCTGCCTTGTCTGTAATCCTCGCTAGATGAAAGGACCTGATCCTGCAAATCCCAGCGCCAGGATGTGGGGCTGTCTGCCAGGGGTGGGTCTGGTGGCTCCTTGGTATCAGTGATGGTGTTCATCGCTTGGGTCTACAGCTGCACAACATGCAGCCCCCTGCTGTGTTTGAGGGGCTTGGAAAACCTGTCTGTAGAAACCGAGGGAAACCTTCCATCTTCAGGGACACATTAAGTTCAGAAGATAGTAGGCAGCAGTGCTCAGGGAGGGTCTGGATGATGTTCCTGCACTAGTGGGAGGCCTCCTTTGAAAAATGCCCTCAGTCTGCAAAACGGAACAAGGTGGCCAGGGTAGCTCAATTTTTCTACTTTGAGGTTTTTTTTCCCTTTTATTCTGCCCAGATTTAGAGCCTGATAGGAACCTCTCAAGTGGGAAAAGTGCAGAATCTCAAAACAGAAGCAGAAGAGTTTTTCTTGGGTATAAAATTTCAGTCAATAATGTGCTACTGCCTTATTGACGTGAAAAGAATGCCTTTCATGTGATACAAACATTTACTTGCTCCTGCTTACTCTACTCACCTTGTACAGAAATGCTGATTGCCATTGACTATAATCAGTCCATTTTTGTATATTCTCATCAGACTCTTTCTTTGGCTGGAACAATATGCACTGTATGATGCTTGCATGTCTAATAATTTGTTATTAGCACTTTGTATATGCCTTTGTTACTTCACAACTAACATTTTGGCCTCCAAGTGCATGCATTTGTGTAAATTAATGTGTTATAAAATAATAGATTTAGTTGCTCTGTTTGCATCAATATAGGAGATGTGTAAGATATACATAAAGACACTGATAATTGCCATTTAGTCACTGGCAGCAGACATTGTTCAGCTTGTATTTATACAATCACTGTTTCTATTTAGGCTTCATAATACCATGTCTATCTTTTAGTTCTGTACTTATTCAATTGCACATTTGGTTTGTTAATTTTATAATGATTAATTACAGTACCATATAAAACAGTTTAAGAAATTGTTTTTGTTATGCAATATAATTCTATTAAGAAGTAGAAAATTTTATTTTTTCTTCCAGTGTTCCTGAAAACTATAAATAACTTTATTCATATTACGAAATTACTAGATTACTGATCAAACAACTTTATCCCCCCCGATACTGAGCTAATAATAAGCTATATACTTGGTTCTGAACCAAGCTTCAGAGTAATGGCAGTTGCTGTTGCAGTGCTAGGACCCGAAGACATCACATTTATTTTGTGTGTTTCAACATCTCAGGACACTGTCTCCTGCAAAGTCTCCATCTTCGTCCACTGGATCTATTGCTTCCAGCAGAAAATACCCTTACCCGATGCCACCACTTCCTGACGAGGAGAAAAAAGCCAACAGGCAAAGTGCCAGGGTATGTGTCCCTCTTCTCTGTGCCTTTCGTCAGCGACTTGATTTACTGGTAGTTTTTCAAAAGGAAGGCATGGCAGATCAGCATCTTTGACTAACGGTGAGAGCAGCAGTGGTATTTCCTTTGTACCCTTAACTCCAGAAGCTGCTGAAGGCTGAGCCTCTGGCAGCAATTAGGGCAGCCTCGGTGGCTGCATTTACAGATATCCGTTCAGATTGCTCTTAAACCTGCCCTGAAGCCCAGATTTCACTAGTTGTCTTATTTCAAGCTGGGAGTGTGCCTGGGGCAGCTTTCGGGCTGTGGAGGACGGGCAGCCCTGGAGCAGGCGGTGCATCTGGCTCTCCTCTCTTACCCCTTCCAGGGGGCTGATGCAGGCAGCAGCTCTCATTCAGGCTGGGCGATAGCGGCTTTCCAGCTTTATGGAAAGGAAACTGCATTGCAGTTAAGGAGGATGTGGAGGGCTTGTATCAAGCCCTTGCAGACCTGGAACGACTTTGCTGCCACATGCCCTGAGCCCACTCTGGCCCCCCAGGGTGGGCAGGAACCGCTGGAATGTGCTGTGGATGGTGATGCCGCACCGCAGGGAGAGATTTTCAGCTGATGCCGCAAGGCAACGCTTAGCTGTTGCTTCCTTTCTGTCAATTCAGACATGGCAGATACTTGAATAAGCAAAAAAACCTCTGAAATTTACTTTAGGAGTTTTACTTGTGATACTTGTGATAGCTTTAGTTCATGTTCCTGATGCAGATGCGATTCCCATCTCTGCTCTCTGTCTTTTTTTTCCAAGAAAAAAAAGAGAGTGGAGCGCTGCCGAGGGGACCCGCGTGCTGCTACCCCCCCGTCCTGCGAGGGGCAGAACGTTGTGCGAGGGGCAGCACGGGGTCTCCCAGGCACATGTGGAGCAGAGCAGCTTGGAGGAAGGGCTGCACTGATGTTTCTCAGCCCTGGAGCTGCCTCGGCACCAGCTCAAACCCACGGCAGAAATTCATGCTGCCCTGAGCAGAGTTAGGCAGAGGAGACTGGGAAATGACACCAATATTTGTTAGCATAACTGTAAGGTAAAAGCTGTCTAATACAAAGCTGATGCTGCACTGACATTTTTGCTTCAAACTCTCCGCACTCCCAGCTGTGGACATTTACTATGCCGACTGCAAGTCATGCTGAAATGCTTGAGACTGCTGACTTTGTGGTCTGAACAGATACCCACCAGAGGCTGGGAGGAGACCAAGAGCGTAGCCTTGGTGTCCGAAGTGATGTAGATGCAATTCCCCAAACAATCTCCTCACACTGTGTGGGTAACAGCCTGCTTTATCTTGGTGGTCAGTGTGTGTTTGTGTTCCTTTTCCCCCTCTCCAGCTATGGGAGACGTCCATTTAGCCGCACTGTTTTCCTGGGGTGACATCAGAACTGTTTACTTTGAATTTTATAGAAACTCAGCATCACTGAGTCATTGCACATTCATCTGCTCTTCAGACAATTCAAAAGATCAACAGAGATGCCGTGATCACAGTGAGAACCTCCTCTCATCTGGAAGGGAAAGAAGCAGTCTTTTTTTTCTTTCTTTTTTGTTGACTGGTATTTTATGGATTTGATGAACAACCAAAATCATAACAATTAACAGGGGATAATTAGCCCGGCCGTGACAAGGCTGTTCCGCATGACGACAGATACACTTACCCAGAATCCCAACTGCAGTCTGTTTGCCAGTCCTGCGTAAGAGGGGTTTTTCTCTGGTTTAATGCAGTCCTGAGTCAGAGCAGAGTGGAACTGGGAAGGCGCCTCCTGGAGAGCCCAGCCGATGTAAACTTGTACGCTGTATGCATGAACCTTGGTGTTCTTTACTTTCCACATGTAAGGGATAAACAACATACTGTCGTAGAAACTAGCATGCAGGAGTAAGAAATATAGGATTTTTTTTGTGACAGGATTTCAAGCTTTGAAAGGCAACTACTTGACACAAATGTCAAACAAACAAGGATTATATCTTTTTTTTTTTTTACCGTACGTGTTTATAATCTCAGTATACAGATTGTATATATGTAAACATTTGATAATGTCAAAAATAGCTGTTATACATAAGTGTATTTTGCCAAATGCCTAAAGAAACAGTCATGACTAACATCATCACACTTCAGATTTTCTAATATTACGAGCAGACAACTTTGGAAATACAGAAAGTACAGTACTGTAAAACTGTGTCTCTCAGAAACTGGTGTTTGACCAAAATCTGTACTATCTTTTCAGTATCTTATACTGTCTTGACAATCTCAGTTGTATGGTGGACTGCAGAAACCAGTACAGCAGCACTTTGTCTTAAATCATCGTAAGAGGAACCAGCCAAAATCCGTTGTTCAGTGAGATGACCAGTGTATCCTCTCACAGGTGTAATCGGGAATGATTCGGCAGACAACAGAGACAGAGGCTTTAAGTAACGTGCAGTCCAAGCTTGCTGGACATTTGGGAATACTTCTAAGTAGTCAGTTCAGGATGCGGTGATGTGAAGTCCTTCTGGTGAGAGTTGCTGTGTATTTTTGATAGAGCATTTCAGACACTGTTTTAGATGGCAAGGCGTAGCATATGGGAAGCATAACAATTTCACTGCACTAGATAATAACAGTGCTGGGCAAGCAGCCAGTTTCATTGCTGTCTCTTAATTTGTATTTGTTACCGGAATCGCCTTTACCATGCGCTTGAATGCTATGCTTGCTGCCCCTGAAGCCCCCTTGTCAATTTTTTGGGGCATCAAACTGAGTACAAGTGAGTTTAACCTAAAAAAATGGGGGGGGGGGAGAACAAACCGTTTACCATGGAGATACTAATCTTGTGTATAAGTGGACGGTTAGATTTCTAACACCTATGACTTCTAAAGGTTGTTGTAAAACAAATGTCTTTTGATTGGGAATTTTCAGTTAGTAAGAAATTGGACCATATTAAATCAATTTATAATTCTCCAGCTTTCCAAAATTGACTAATTCTTAGCTTCAGGTAGTACCATTGCAGAATAAAACACCGGATTCTGTGCGGTGCAGTTGAATACCTTGCCCAACAGCTGTATGATCAATTAGATATTATTGTGATGGGAACATTTACAGTGTTTCTGAATCTTCTACCTCTTTCATGTGTTTCCTTTAATAAGTGAACCCAACACTTGCAGCCTTTTAATATATTTTTTTAACTTTAAAGTCTCTCGATAAAGTCAAATATATGTAAGATTAAATTAAGAAATGTTTAAAGATGTCAGCCACTGTAAAGTATGTAAGATTTTTAGAAACACTATATTTTATGATTAGGCTGTGTGTTGGATTATTACAAAATACTGGCCTCGGAGTTCAAATGATTTTCCTTCACAGGAGACAGGTTCTGGTAAGTATTTTGGAGAAAGACAAATATGAGTGAGTACAAGTGGATGCAGACAGACCATCTGGAAGGAGCCAGTCACTTGTAATTGCTTTAGGAAAAGATTCTGCACTTCCGTGAAGAGTAAATATCTGTCAGCACTGAAGAATATTTTTTGCAAAGATTTACTTTGAGAGTAGGGAACTGGACTAAAGATAGTTGGTAGCGTATAGCTCATTCAACTGGGGCCTGAGCCATCATCACTTGAAATCAAGATGTCTTTTACTGATTTCCCTGGACTTTGAGGAGGACCCTCAAGGAGTTCACCCACGTTAGGACACGATGCTCACCCAATAGCCTCTGTGTTGCTCTGTCGCCTGGAAGCTGGTTTTCCCTCACGTATTAGTATCTTGTCTTTAGTAACTAGACTGCTCATCATGTGCCTTTTATGGTATTTTGTTTGGATACAAACTGGCATGTAATTTTGAATAATCTTGTTAGATTTCTGTGCATATTTTATGTTTACCACTGTTTACTCTTCCCTTTCCATTTTGCCTTATCAAGAAGCAGCAAGATTTGGCAGACCGAACTGGATATAACATACTGGCTCTTTGTGTAATGTTCATAGCTTCTTGTTTTGCAAACAAATGGCTCTCCTGACTGTATTTTCAATGTAGTATGTACTTTCAACTCTCTCTTGTTTTGGTATAATTCATTTGTAGCCTATGATGATGCAGTTATGTGCGTAGTGTAACAGTCATTTCCACATTTGGAGATATGTAGTGACTGGAAGTCTAGTTATGAGCACTCAGTTCAAGTTCAATAAATATTGACTTTCACTTTGATGGTCTAGAGTGAGAACATCACAGGACTTGGGTTTTGCAAAGTTCTTCTGCAGAGAATTTTGCATCAGGTTGGTAACTTGGAGACCTCGTCATTGCAGAAAACCTGAACTAGTTAGGGGCGTGTGAGCCTCCAAAGCCAGCGGAGGTCAAAGAGAGAAGTTGTTTGCTTACGTTCTGTGGTTTCCTACTTCTAAAATGTAGTGCGTTGGAAAGCTGCCAGATTAATAACCTTGAAGACTGCAAATATTTTTATCCACTGTAGTTAGTTACACTGGCAATAGCAATATAAATTGCTGCATGATACCTCATCCAGTCTAAAACAGAGTACTATGTATCAATAGGATAGCTCAGTCATTTTGACTCATTGAGACTCATGCTTTTATTTTGTTTTTAATTTTATTTTAATAAATGAACTAGTTGTTGCCAGCTATGCTGTAGATGCCTGTTGAAGCGGGGAGGTTATCAGCTCTTCTCAATACATTACAAGTAATTGTCCCTATGAGCATAGGACCTGCAGGATGAGGGTTATGTATTTCGACACATGGGAGAAGAATCTTGTATCATTTAAAACAAAATTAATATGACTAACTGATGGAGACTGGAAAATAGAGATCGGATCCAAATAATACTGCTGCACAATGATTCCGCAGTTTAACAAGTAAAAATTTGCCTGCTAATTCTGAATTTGTTGACTTAAGAACTTCAGTAATCGATACTATAGACTTTTGGTGAATGTACTCAGGCAGTTTACCAGAAATGGTTGCGATTGATTGATAATTTACGTATAATTTTGTTACATTTAAATGAGTAGTTTTGAAGAGGTTGTTCATTTTACACAGCCTGTCTCTGCGTAAGTTGTGAACTTAAGTCGCTACTTGCCAGTTACCTCATTGAAAGTGTGACTTGGCTTTGAGGATAGCTACTTCCAAATGACTTAAGAGTTGTGTTCCTGGTTTATGAGCGGTTGAACCTGCTAAGCTGATGTACTCATTAGATAGTTTTGATTGTGCTAATGAACAAATGGACCTTTGGGTTATAGCCTGGATTAAAATCAGAAAGAAATGGTGTCAATAGCTAGTGTACTGAAGCTCTCATACCTGAATCCCTGTTGCTGGTTTTAAATGAACTGAGTGGTCTTGTCAGCACCCAGGTAAAAAACCAGGGCTAAGAACAGGTGCATACACTATTACGGGCATGCATATACTACAGATTCTGACCAAATTTGCAGTTATTTCATTGCTTAATGAGTAGGCTAGGAGGTAATGGGAAACAATGACGAGACTCTAATCCTATGGGATAACAGGTTAGCTCTTAGGACTTGCTCTGTCATCAAATCCCATACTTAGCTGTTGTAAGCAAACTTGCCGAACTGCAGTGTAAAACTCAGCAAGCTCCTGTTCTCTTCCCTTCTGTCCCCTTTCCGCTCCTACTGAAAAGCATTTCCATGAATAATTACATCCACTAACAGCCTCTTGCGTTGTTTGGCTAAGATCGAGAAGCTGCTAAGTTGCCTTTCCACACAATGTCCTCGATAAGTTTTTTCCAGTGCTGTCAATACATCTTTTGCTCTTGCTACAGCGTAGGTGATGGAGACTCATGTCTCATGTGCAGTTTGCACTGGTGAAACCATTTGGCAGCTCAGCCATCCTGTGTCTTTCTCACCCTCTAGCACTGTTGAAGGCTAAGCCTCTTTAATCACCGAGTCTGTGAACCTAAGCCTTGTGCTGTGTCCTGTTTCTCTTGCTCCAAGTCTGAAGATCATCCATGTCTTTCTCTAAGTTACTTAAGTATCTGTATCATTAGCAGTCTGTTTGGGCCACTGTTGTCAACCACAGTGGGAGGTTATTTACCTCATTTTTAAAGAGCTTGGGCATTCTGGTCCCCTCTGAAGCCAGTTTTTTGTCCAGCATGGGTTATCCATCAGACCGCTGAGCTGATGACCCACTAGCTGCATGGCTTCCAAACCATATGAGACATCAGCAGTACAGGATTTGACTTTGCTCAGATTTCCTGAAGACAGATATGAGTAAACTGCATACATACGTACAGCTTGTCACCCCCGTGACTGCATGGTAGGGTAACGTTCCTGTGTGCATGTAACCATTACCCTAACAGAGCAGGAAAAAAGGAAACAGTGCAACTGAGTGTGTAGACATAGTTGCAATACAGAGAGGACTCTTAAGTGTGATTTCAACAGGAAATTAAGTAATACCTCCTATCATCTACACTGAAAAACTCCTTTGACCCGAGTATTTTCCAAGTCAGCTTACAAAAAACGTTTCTGGTGCCTCAAGTATGGATGCTGATGTAAACTAAAGCTTTGGAAACAGAAGCTCGTAGACCCAGCAGGTGGTATCTTGTCATTCCCAAGTTTTCTGCAACTATTTAGAGAAGCACTGCAACAGTCAACACTAATCTGTTTTCTCAGCCAAGTAACCGAAACAAGCAGTAAAAATAAGTGCAGAACAGAGAAATGTGGTTGGTTGCTCACACTTGAGAAACTTTGTACCTGACTTCAAAATTGGCTCACCTGGCCAGGCCTGCTGGTTTCAGTTCTCTGAAATCCAATCTGTACCAGTTTCAGAATCACTTTGGCTAAGCCAGCTTTAAACTGTTAAAAACTTCTGCTATGTAGACAGGCCGTAATTGCAATATAACTCAGAATGCGGTGAGGAAGATGGGGGGGAAAGTAAGCGCAGAGCAGTTAAAAAGAAACACGTTCTCTAAGGGAGAAGTATAGGTGTCTTACACTATTTTTAATTACTAGAGGATAAAATGTCAATGCAACAAGCTAATTTTTTTCTGTTTCTGTATTCCTCTGAATAAAAAAAATAAAGTTTTGGTTAAAAAAAAAATCTTAACATGAGGCCTTAAGACCTTATATATTCTAACTTTAGCATGGAGAGTCTATTTTTACAACCACGTTAGAAATTCTGTATATAGGCCAGACTGACCTTGTAAGTATAGTGGTGCTAGCAGCTAATCATGCAATATTGTAAGGCTCTGCGTAACAGTAAATGCTGATTTATTTTGGTTATTGGCACAAGGACTCCTGCTCACTGCCTGTGTAGAGACTCTGCATATTTTATGCTAGGAAATACAGTCCAGAACATACTCAAACTGTGAATATATAACCCGATTTTTCTTTTCTTAAGGGTAAAGATATATTATGATAGGTAGTGTTTTATATAGAATACAGTACTTATTTTTATTGTTGCATAAATGCAAAATATTTTTTTCAGAATAGCAAAGCATTACATAATTTTTAATCTGCTGGAGAAAACACTATTTACAGTAGGAGCAGCTCTTTCAGCAAAGCTTTTGGGATGGTATATACCAATTGGCTCTGCCAGCTTCATTTTGTGCTAATGTTTATCTTGTCTTGGGCATTGCTGTAAAAAAGAGCTATTTTTTCACTCATACTAGCCCTTATTGGCAAAACTTTTAGAGGCAAGGAGAATGGTGTTTCACCACTGGGACTGGGCTAGTATTAGCAAAAACAACCAATCTACACCATGTTGTTGTCTTTGCTAGTTAAAATCCTTTAAAGATCATACCCGATGTAACAGAAACATAAGATTTTGACAAACACCAAAATGAAGCATTGCAGTTTACAACTTCTAGCTTCGAGTGTGATATTTTTGTCATACGCATTACAGGCATTGGGCTGTTGAAGTGAATGAATCTGGCTTTCATGTAGCTAAACAAAATGTTGCTTTTTATAAAATGAAACCATTGTAATTTGGGGTTCTAAATTCCTGCTCACTTTTAATAACAGCATCACAGTATCCACTTCTATGAGAGTATTTAATACAAATGCCTGTGGTTTTCAATGTTACTAACATATTGTAACATCAGTAAAGTGACTTCCAATGACAGACTCTTGTGTGTGTTTTGTTCTCCTAAGTCCTTATATTTAGCAATTCCTGTTTTATAGGTCTCTGTAAAAAAAAGATGCTGCATGCATGGCAAAAAAAAAAAAAGGCTAATGGCCAGTAATAGAATATAAATGCTGTTTTTAATAGAATACAGATGTTATTTTTGCATCTGGGTTGCATCAAAAAGGGCATCACCAGCAGAGATAAAGAAGTCATAATCCCACTCTACTCGGCGCTTGTCAGGCCACACCTGGAATACTGTGTACAGTTCTGGTCCCCGTTACACAAAAAAGACGTGGACAGGCTGGAGGGGGTCCAGAGAAGGGCCACCAAGATGCTCAAGGGTCTGGGAAGCCTGCCATACGAGGATAGGCTGCGAGAGCTGGGTTTGGTCAGCCTTGAGAAAAGGAGGCTTAGAGGCGATCTCATCACCATGTACCGGTACTTAAAGGGGAGCTACAGAGAAGATGGAGACTCCCTTTTTACAAGGAGTCACACGGTGAGGACAAGGGGTAACGGGTACAAGTTCCTCCCAGGGAGATTCCGATTGGACACGAGAGGTAAATTTTTCACAATGAGAACAGTCAACCATTGGAATAATCTCCCCAGGGAAGTGGTTGACTCCACTACGCTGGACATGTTTAAGACCCAGCTGGACATGGTGCTGGGCCATCTCGTCTAGATTGTGCTAGAAAGGTTGGCCAGATGATCCTTGAGGTCCCTTCCAACCTGGTATTCTATGATTCTATGATTATTTTTCAAATTTCAGGGTTGAAAATGATCCTGTGAGCTTCCCAGGCTTTTGTCATAGGGTCCTACTGTTCTCAAGGCAAATCTAAAATTACTGTTCCTTAGGTTTGCATGTCTGAGGGCAACCTAAAAAAATTATCTACGTTTTCTAAACTATGCCCAATTGTTCGCACAAAGGTGAAGAGCAATCACCCCACTTAGTATCACATAAGCATCCTTCCCATATGTGTTTTGGGAAAGAGAAACCCTTAATTCCAAATTACAGGTAACTGTTTCTCTAAAGCAGGTAACTTGCATGTTCAAATTGTCCACTGACTCTGCTCTTAATGGGGAAGCAATTTTCACGTAGGTTTCACGTGGCTTTTTTTTTAGCTAGATGACAGCAAATTCTGTAGTTGCTCCTTAGCAACCATATTTATTAGTTTATGTCTAAACATGGAAGATCATTTATCCTGTCAGTCCCTGTGAATACCATGGATTTTTGAGATGCTTATAGAGAAGAAAAAGCAATTCTTTCTTGGGTAAGCTAGAATTTGTTCCTTGTTTTGGAGCAATTTGTTTTCCCGTTTTCTCTGTTTTGTGTTTACAAGATCCCTGAAGAAAACCCTGTTGGTTCACCCTGCTGTTCTTGCAGCATTTTACTGCCCAGTAGCTGGCTGGTGCCCAAACAGTAATTCAGCCTGCGGAAATAAAGTGAGAAAGACAGTGTGTTTGTTATGGGTCCTCTTCTTTCATTGCTCCAGACACCCACTATGCCCGATTAAAAAAAAAAGTACCTCCCCCCCACCCCCCCAAACCCAAGTATGCAAAATAAGCTGAACACATTTTTCAAGCCAAGCTTTTATTTGTAGGTGCAATTTTACTTCCACATATTATTTCACCAATAATTCTCATGATTTATTACATAACTTCATACCTGTATAGGAGTGTGGAACTTCCAGGGGGTCTCGGATCATTTAGTAAGTTACACTTATCTACAAGAATGTTATATTCATTATTGCCTGATGTTTTCTTTCATTAGTAGTTTCAGGCCTGTGGTAGGTGGAGAATTGGAAGAGCAAAAGCAAAAAAAAAATTGCAGATCAAGGTAAAACAGCTTAGTAAGTGAAGGAAAAGAAGTGGGGGGGGAAAAAAGCCATGCAAAGGCAATGACTCACCACCTCCCACCAGCAGACCAGTGCCCGGTCAGTCCCTGAGCAATGGCTACTTTGGAGAGACTTCTGCACCCCCGCCCAAGGTTTAGCGCTGAGCATGCCATTCTGTGGCATGGAATATCCCTTTGGTCCATTCGGGTCAGCCGTCCCCGCTGCGCTCCCTCCTGGCCTCTTGCCCACCCTCAGCCTACTCACCGGGGTCGCAGAGCGAGAAACAGAGACGACCTTGATACTGTGCAAGCACTGCTCAGCAACAGCTGCAACACTGGCGTGTTACCAAGGCTGTTTTAGTCACAAATCTAGAACACAGCACCCTACCAACTGCTATAAAGAAAATTTAAAAAATTATTAAAATAAAAGTATGAGAGAAATGTTGTGTGGGTAATAAGCACTTTGGTAAAGATGTCTCATCCTTTCTGGGGTAAAATTAACAGTGTAAGGATGAGTATTGTATTTATGCAAAATGGTCTAATCAAAACCCCACAAGAAGAACAGCCTTTGCCTCATACTCAGTTTACTAACTTCATCAGCTGTCACAGTTTTGACCTACAGCATAACTGATGTTGGCTACTTCAGTCAGACAAACCTTTATGGACTTTGGTCATGTCAGAAATGCTTTCTGTAGAATTCCTTGTCTGTTTCCCAAGTTTATGTGCAACAGGACAGTGTACAGTTATCAAAATGTGGAAGTATCATCAGCTCTATGCCTTTAAATTCATCTTTGATGGCAGAAAGAGAACTAGCTTCTGAAATGAAACTAGAAGCAATAGCCAAAGGATTCTGAATTTAAGTAGTAAGTACCAGTTGCTTCTTTAGGTGAGACCAGCCAGCTTTGAATTTGTAGCCCAGAAACTAGAGACCTAGATTTTACAGTATTCTTAGCCAGCTAGGGTATAAAGTAGTATCTTCAAGCAAGATTTCTGCTCTGAGGATTATTTCTGTTCTTTGTCCAGTGACATATACACATGTATCTATATATATACACGTGCATGTATAGTTTTGCTTTCATTCCTCAGCGCAGACTCCTCCACAAAAGTGCTCTAAACCACTAATATAGGAAATACACTCCTTTTAACATTCTTCTGGCATTCTCTGCGTTTACAAGGCTAGCGAAAGAACATCTATCACTCCCCTGTGGTAGGCAGAACTGACCAAAATTCACAAAAGTTTCATTAACTTATTTCGTTGGCAAAAAGCCTGAACTACCTCCATACAGTTATGTTGCTCCCTCTTCCATACAATGTCAATATGCCCCTCAAAAAAACCCCAAACAAACAATAAACCCCAAAACTCCCAACAACAAAACCCCCTTTTTTTCCCTGAAAAATCTCAGGTAAAAAAAGTCTTGCCTTTCTGTATCTGCTTTCATGTAAATTCTACAGCACTGGTAAGTACTGCCGTGATCTGAAACAGTAATCTGGCAAGAATTTTTCAAAGTGGGGTTTGGCCCTTGTATGTTGGTTGGCATATGGAGGCAGGAAAGGCTACTTGTTAGGGTGTAAAGTGGAGGAGATGATAGAAACATTAATTTACATGTAACTGAAGTCTGGCAGCTTAGAAGTTCATTGTTAAAGGGAAAGTTAACATATAAACTGACACAGCCTAGTGTTTGTATGTTTAAAAGTGTTTTATATAGTACACAAACAGAGCAAGAATCTTACTGGAACAAAAGCCCCCCCGTACAAGAGCACACTGCTAGAAGAGTTCTCCGCTATGTTTTGTCGCATCCCTGAAGGTCTAACAAGTAGTCTACACTCGGTGTACGGTGTCACAGACTTCATCTTGAAAAAAGCTAGCTCTCAAGGAACTTAAACTGACTGATGTTCTAACAGACCAGCGTAAAATGATCATTCCAAAAGCACTTTCAGTTTGTACATGTGTCTTATGCCGTCCAAGACAAAAGAATATGTATCATCTTAGGTCATACACATGATACTGTTTAAGACAGAAAAAGGTAAGCTGCACTCCTGGAACTGCTTTTAGTGAATCACAGGAAAAAAGTAAACACACTACAGAAAAACTTACTATGCATAATTTGAGTTACACATAGTGAATTGCAAGTTTATGAAAATTTTAGTCACAGGTTAAAAGTTAAAGACGACAGTACATGAGTAGTTTATAGTCATTGTCAAAACTAAAAAAAATGCAAGTGTGTAAAGTGATACCTTCATAAAATATGCAATTTCCAATATTGAGGTACACAATCATTGGAAGATTTGGCAAAGCAAACACAAACTGGAATGTTAATCGTGATCATCCACGGCTTGCTTCCTTTTGATTTAGATGCTCATAACACACTGTATGAACTGAAAAAAAGAATAACCACTTATTAGATGTATGGTAGAGAACAAGTTTTCACTTTCTCCTAAAATACTCATTGTCACTACCCTTTTCTGTAAACAAATTCAGTCCATGAACAACAAAGCTTTGAAACTAAACATGGAAATTAGCTAATAGTTAATTAAAACAAAGCATCTCCTGAATTATAACAATGAAAAACCCAGCAATACTTGAACCTAGTGTTCTCCTTTTCCTGCACAGATGCAGCCAGGAAGCCAAGACCTACAAGCCTGACTGCGTGTGATTTGTGTCTGTCCCCACCACACCTCCCTCAGCCTTTCCAGGGAAAAATGCCTACCAAGCCTTAAAAAAAAAGAAGAAAAAAAAGTCACAGAAAGTGATGTTAGCAAGCAACGTAGCCTCTTAGATCTTGAACCACACTGGTAAGAAGTCCAGACAAAAATGTACAACAACATTTCACAGAACTCTCTAAAATATCTGAAAACTTCTTGAGGCAATACTCAACAAAACCCAGAACCTGTGTGCTCTCAGGCAGCACCGTAAGCGTAAGGAATACAGGCACAAACTCAAATCATTACTGTTTGTCTTCAGTTTTACGTTTTTCTTTAGTTTTACCCTGTAACTTTAACTAATTCCTTAAAGTTCACTTACATCATCATACTGGAAGTTCACAAAACCCTGCTGAGATGTATCCCTTCTTCTAAAACATTCTGCAAAAATGCATTAAGAAAACAAAACAGAAACCAGGTAAGAAGAATTACAGTTAATAATTTTTTTTAAAAGGCACTGCACTTTCATTAAATTCCCCAAGTCACATGAATGAGAACTCATGAAAAACACTGCAATTCATTCCAAGACTTAATTTCCTGTTCTTCATTTTCATATTTATTATATACAACCCTTTATGTTCTGCTGATAAATACAGTTTCCCAATTTTATTGACATAACTCTTCCAGTCTCTGGAATAAACCCTGCATTAGTTTTAAGTCCATTTTTCAATGGGGATTTAAAAAATCATAATCTATAATTGTTCCAGTTCTGCCTGTAAACTCTATTGAAAGAAACCTATTTTGTGTTACATAAACGTTAAAGTTGAACTTGAGATAACTGAATAATCATATTTTCTTAAATAAAAATGTATTATAGGGATGATAATAACAAGGGTATAATCCAGCATACCAGTGAGAGCTCTGAGTTTCACACAGCAGGCAATGTAATCATCAAATGTAATCTTTCCACGAGTGCTGTATCGCCTTGTGATTGCAGTCACTGCCTGTGGGCTCAGTCTAAATCCTATTTGAAAATAAAAAGTCTATCCTGAAAAGACAGGTAAGTTAACAGAATCCAACACATTTTTAATTGGAAATACCATGTGTCGGTTACTGCGGGATGATAACTGGTACCGGGAAGTGCTGTAAGTCAGTGTTAGAAGCAAGAACATTTCACAACTTACCCATATTCATCAAGGCTTTCTCCAGTTCTTGACGATCCACTGTACCACTTCTATCGTTGTCAAAAGTTATGAAGTGTTGCTTCCAGCCATTGACCACAGCCCAGAGTTCTTTAAACTCATTAAATCCCAGTGTGCCAGACATATCCCTCTGATTCCAAAGCTAAGAAAAACATTTCTTAACTTAAAAAATTTAAAAAGAGCCCTCTCTTCAATGGAAATCTGTATTTTTATCATCTGTAGTTAAAAACTCTTTCTTGAAGGTCAATATTAACAATATTTTACTATTATTATTTTTTTTGGTAGAAAACTAACTACAGCATCCCACAGCACAGAGATAATACTACCGACCAAAACCAAAGGTCAGAGAAGTTGCTCTCCCTACTTCTCAGTGAAACCTGATAAAGCTATTTGCTCTTTGTGAATTTAACTTAGTTCATACACTTCTCTTTTACCTGCCGCAGTGTATTGTTACCAATAAAATACATACCTGAAATAAAAATAGATGCCAAATGAAAAATTACTTTAAGTTAGAATACTATCAATCAGCTCTCTTGCATTCTAAGCCGTTTGTTCAAGGTGAGCTAGCAGCCCTTCCAGTTTAATTTCTGCTCTTTTCTTTTTAAAGAGCAAAACATTTGAACATGACAATTTAAGTTTTGACTAAAAAACTCCAAAGATTCCAGCCTTGCACAGTATACCTAAGTCTTCCATAGGTCCTACTGCTGAATGCCGTATACCATCTCATTAGATGCTCGAACCTGGTTCATTCAAGGAACGGGATTTAGGGGGACTTAGATTGTATTCAGGCTGTGCAGTACAAATGCTCAGTTCGTTAGGAAGGACATCTACAAAGTTGTCCAATTTCAAAAGCACAACAAGCGATTTGCAGAAAACTATTTGGGGCTGCCAGACCTGACTCTTCATCCATTCAATGGAGAAACAGACCCCTAGGCTTAGAGGGATACCACTTGTTGTGAGAAGATCAGTCATCGAGAGCCTCATTTATTAGAATTATTATTTCATCCAGTAAAATGAGTAAGAACAAAATTTTGTAGTTCCCCAGTTATAATGATCATAATAGTTACCAAGTAAGAGCTGAATGGGAATTACAAAGCATTTCCCAAATTTTGGGCATCCTCTCATCTTTGCTTACGTAATGCAAAAATGCTTACATTTCATAGTAAAGGATACATCCAGCATTGAGATCATGAGTCTGCAAGTCTCTAAGTTGAAAGCTGTTTAAATTAGAAAAAGGAAAAATAAGTTATATTAAAAGAATGACTTTCAGTTTTGTCTAAACTTAACATTTTAAATTGCTTTTTATTATATACTGATAGTATTTTATAATGCATAAAATATTATATAATTGCTTCTGCTGTATACAGCCATACCGTATTTTGATCCAAGTAAGTGCTTTTAATCATTACTTGTTAGAAAAACTGACAGCAGACAATCTGGAGGCAATTCAAGTTATATTTAAAACTAATCTGCTCTTATCTCAGTCCATAAAGGTTTTGGGTTTCATCAAAGTAGTCATTTATGCTTCACCACGGACACCACTTGAGGAAGCGAGTTTTACTCACAAAAGCTCTATTTTGTAAACTGAACACTAGGTATCCTGACAAATGAGTCCTGCCAGGGAATTTTTTGGTCAATATCAAACCTCATTTTAAAAACAAAGCAAGACACCTTTTAAGAATGGGCTGTCCATTACAAAACAAGACACTTCTCCAGCTCCACAACTTCGCAGTGGGGCACTAAGGAGGCTGAGAAGGGAAGTCTTACATGCACAGAACTGAATACAGAGAATTTACGTTTCAAAGTAGTCCATAAGGAAAGAAAGCCCTTTCACCGTGCAAATACTAAAAAAAAAACCCCAAAACCTCTGCAGAAGGCACCTTGACAAGCGTTTTCTAGTAGATGGCATAAGAATTAGTATGCTTTAGGTTTGGGGTGTTTTTTTTTTGTTTATTTAAATCATTAACTTACGTTTATACGCTCCTGCAATCCCTGACTGGGTGAGACATCTCTGTAGCTCATCAGCATCTATTTGTCCATCCTTTCAATAACAGAAGATGTATCAGCTATTGTTTTAATTCCCTCTCCCAGGCTGGTTATTCCCAGTACCCACTCCCTTTTCAGTGGCATTAAATTAGTTACCCCTTCAAAAAACAACTGATTACCTGTCTGCCATATGACAGAAACTGCCTTTTACAACCCATACCTGTCATGATGTTTCTTTAGTTGATATTTTTGCAATATGCATTAACTTTCCCATCTAGTGATGTACTAAAAAATGAACAGGATTGGCAAGTTTGCTCTAAACTTAACTTTTAAAAAAAAAAAAAACAAACCCCCATCAAATATGGATAGCATACACTTGAGGGCCAGCTGCATAGAAACCAAGGTGCAAAATTTTGAACAGAAAGACAGCTTTCCTTAAAGTACTAATTTTAACCTAGTGGGTATTGTGGTCACTTTAGATTATATGTTTATGATCTCACTGCTACAGTAGGAAACCTAGAACCCAGATCATACATACCCTCTTCTCAAGACAGCCTTAAGACTTACAAATCTAAAAAACCCTGTTTTTCGGTGAATAGTAAGTTGTCAGCAGAACAAACAAAAGCAGAAATTAAAGAACTTTGAAAGAAAACCAAAACAAACCCAGAAAAGATACCTATCTGCATGGTTTGGAAAATGACTCACTTCCAATGCATCCTGCTCAGGGCCAACTACAGAAAGCAACTGCCAATTCATGGAAGGCAATGAGCTGTCAAAAGTGGAGCTGGAATTCTAGGTCACATTCCTCACACACCCAACATGAAGTTCAGTTCATAGAGAGTTTGAGTATAATTTAACCTCACTCGAGGACAGAACATTGTATCTGTAGATACAAAAAATGATGCGACTTTTGTAAAGCGTTAAATAGGGAAAAGAGAGTTGCTTTATATTTGAAACAGATTTATCTGCCTCAGCATTTTCCTAATGTTTTTAAATCCAGTAAGCATTTTTTTTCTTCTTTTTTTAGGAACAGAGATATACTACTAAACGGCATGGTGGGAATGGCACACCCTGGTAACTTTCAGAAATGAAGTATCATTATTTATAGGACAAATAGTAGTTAATATGTTAAATGATATTTCACAAGGTCTGAAAAAAAGAGCAACAATGTTTTGATTCTATATAAATTAATGGCAACTAAACCAAAAATTGCTTCCAATGTACTCCCACAGTCTAACTATACAGATGTATTTAAAACTTTACATTCACAGGAAAACTTAAAAAAAAAAAAAAAAAAAAAAAAAGATATTTGAAATAGCCATGCATATTAAGCAGCAAATCTCTTCAAAGCCCTTCTGCCTTCTGAAACAAAGGCAGGATCTGCATAACTTTAACATAGGCAGGAAGACAGAAAAGCATGATTTGTAATCATGATTAATGTTACCAAAAAGATGCTTGGCTTTTTTTTTTTTTTAAGTAGAACTTAAGCAGTTAAACTAGACAAGGCATAGGGACTTTGCAAACAGACTAAAAAAAGAAAATTATTATTTCCTACAAAGACAGACTCAATTAATTTAATAAATATTTGAAATAATACTTTTGACTTTCTTCTGTAAGCAAAGAAAACTAATTCCTCAAATCTAAGTCAAGATCTCTGTCGTAAACTACTTCAAAGAAAGTAACAGGTTCAACAAGGCTCAGTGCTGGGTCCTGCACTTGGGTCACAACAACCCCATGCAACACTACAGGCTGGGGGAGGAGTGGCTGGAGAGCTGCCTGGCGGAAAAGGACCTGGGGGTGTTGGTTGACAGCCAGCTGAACATGAGCCAGCAGTGTGCTCAGGTGGCCAAGAGGGCCAATGGCATCCTGGCTTGTATCAGGAATAGTGTGGCCAGCAGGACCAGGGAGGTGATCATGCCCCTGCACTCAGCACTGGTAAGGCCGCACCTCAAACACTGTGTTCGGTTTTGGGCCCCTCACTGCAAGAAGGACATCGAGGTGCTGGAGCGTGTCCAAAGAAGGGCAACGAAGCTGGTGAAGGGTCTAGAGCACAAGTCTTATGAGGAGCGGCTGAGGGAACTGGGGCTGTTTAGTCTGGAGAAGAGGAGGCTGAGGGGAGACCTTATTGCTCTCTACAACTACCTGAAAGGAGGTTGTAGCGAGGTGGGGGTCGGTCTCTTCTCCCAAGTAACAAGTGATAGGACAAGAGGAAACGGCCTCAGGTTGTGCCAGGGGAAGTTTAGGCTGGATATTAGGAAAAACTCCTTCAAAGAAAGGGTAGTCAGGCACTCGAACAGGCTGCCCAGGGAAGTGGTTGAGTCCCCATCCCTGGAGATATTTAAAAGATGTGTAGATGTGGTGCTTAGGGACAGGGTTTAGTGGTGGACTTGGCAGTGATAGGTTAACGGTTGGACTTGATGATCTTAAAGGTCTTTTCCAACCTGAACGATTCTATGATTCTATGATTCTAAAGCTCAGAGAGAACTTTATATATTACACAGGCATAAAAACAACACAGAGAGCAGCAAACCATAGCCAAAAACTTTACTAATTCCACAACAACTACTTACGGAGAACTGTGAGACGTTGCTTTTAACAGACTTGCATGGATGGCTGTAAAAGCCGCTGATAAACAAACAAAAAGTATTTAAGAGTACTAACTTAAGTACTCTTAAGCACTAACTTGATCATACCCATTAGCTCACTGGTTCCCCAGCTTTCAGTAACCATGCCTCGCTTGAGAAGCAGGGGATCGTCTATGCTTTGCTGATGTCCAGCTCCTGCCACCTCTTCTCCACAGGGCTGCGTCCTGTTTGCTGTTACCTCCCTTTCTCTTTACGCTAGGAGCTTACTCATTTTTCCAGTGCCAGTTACTGGCTCCACTGCTGATTCCTGGCACATGTCCTGGTGGCACCTGGATGCAGAGCCATCTCAGCTGGCAGGCAAACTGTCAGCACGTTCAGCAGAATTAGCTTGGGCTCCACCCTACCAAAGAGGCCTGCCTCACTACACATAGGTCATTCCAGTGTTCCCCTTTACTACAAAAATACATGGTCTACATATTTTCATAAGCAATGTTAAAGATATATAGACTGTAAGATGCATTATTGATTCAAAAGAATAATGTAGACAACAAAAATGACCCCAATTACAGTCTTAAACTGGGAATTTAAACATCAGCTAATATTGCTGAATTCAAACTTTCATGTCGTGGTTATGTCTACCTGCGGATAACAGATCCAGGAGCAGAGTTTTAGATTTGCACACACCCTGGAAGCGTGCAATAAATAGCTATACATATGGCCAACAAAGTCAGAACTTCAGCTCAATAAACCTAACTTATTTGCTGCTGAACTTTGTAATATAGTTCAAGAACTACTTATTTCTAGTAACATCCATAATCATACAAAACCAATATACGCCACAAAATTACAGGAAACAAATTAAAAATGCAGTGCAGAATGACAGGGAAGAAAAAAGAAAGGCCTAAATGAAAGTTGTGAATGCCTTCTCCTCTAAGAGAATAATCACTCTATCCTACCAGCAAACCCAGATATTGCCACAACTCAAGACTGCTTTTCCGTTTGTGAGTCTATTAAGATCATGTAACGATCTCTTTCTTATTAGCATTTCCTGCTCTTAGCCAGGCCATCTCCACAGCCCGTGCTTCCCCTTGTTTCTGGCTTCTTTCCCCTGAAACTCACAGCATTCCCCGACCCAGAGCTGAGCCACAATTAAGTTACAACATTTCATATAACTGTATAGTCCCTGTATATACTTACAGAGGAAATATAGCGCATACATGCATACATGTGTATATATATATGCATTTACACACACATACACATACTATATAGAAACTACCAGCATTATTCAAACTTTATAGTTACTGTGTATATATAGCTATATGGTATAGCTATACAGCTAAGTAAAACTATTCCATTTTTTTTTTTAAACTCGAAACAAGTTTTCCTCACTGCAAATATTAGGCATTCCTCTTTCCAAAAGCTAATGTAGAATTTATTCCCCAGAAAAAAAAAATCCAAGAAATAAATAACATTTTGTAAGTTTACCTGCCCTGCTACTGCAGCAAAATAACCATACAAAGGATCCTGAGCTTGTCCAGGGAATGCTGGTCCTCCTGGAGCTCCTCCATACTTTAGAAATCAAGAAGAAAATTAATCTTAAATTAATGATTCGGTTAACTGTTAAGAAACTGCAGTGTTTGTACTTCAGAATCAACTTGTGTTTTTATATACACACTATGCAAAAAATGTCAAACCAACCGAAAAAGAAATTCCTTACCAAAAAAAAGACACAATCTTGGTTACCAATATACTCATTTATTGTAATTTAAGCAAATCAGTGTAAAACCTTGCACAGGAGCAATCCACTGATCTAAATGCACTATGGTGTATCTGATCAAGGTTGAATTTTAGTCTGCTACTAGCAGAAAATGGAGTACTGACGATAAGACTACTAAGGCACTGCAGATTTTTCTTTGTACTTCGAAAAAGTTGAGCAAGACCGATCTCTAGGGAAAATACTTGGAAGAATATCCATTAAGCATGGAAATTTTTAAATAAAATTGATTCTTAACTGAAAATCACGGAATGGCAGAAGTTAATCCTGTTTGACTGAGCTGAACGAACAACCTGTGTAGCAGAGTCCGTCCCATCTTTGGCCCAGACAAGAATATGCCTCTTTTGGAGACGGACAGAGGTTGATCAGGTGCACCTTGCTCTTCGAAGCCGCTTAGCTGTTTATCGGCCCCGTGAAGCCAAGGCAGCTTTACACAAGCCATCAGACCCAAGGCCTCGCTCGGGGGATCGCGGGGGAGCCGGCTCGGGGAGCGACACCCGCAGAGGCGACGCTCGCCCACCGGCAGCACCCGCCGCGGCTCTGCCCCCTCCCCTCTCCCCGCCCCCGCGGGAGCAGCCCCCGGCCGCCCCCAGCAGCGCCTGCCGCGGGGGAGCGGCGGGCACAGCCTCGCCTCACGCGGCTCCCATCGCTTCCCGGCGCGGCCCGAAAGCCACCCCCGCCTGCGCCGCGGGCACCAGAGTCGCGGCGGCCCCTCACCGCGGGCGGGACGGCCCGGAGGGCGCCTCAGGTCCCTGGCAGTGCGCGGGGAGCGGGGGGAAGGCAGGGAAGGGGCTGCCCCGCCCAGGCGCCATCGCCCCCGCCTCAGCCAGCCTGCCCCGCCGCCCTGGCGGCTCCGAGTCCAGGCTCAGCGCGGCCGCGCCCCGCCAGCCCCCGCCGCCCGCGCTCAGCCCGCCGCCAGCCCCCGCTCACCCCGCCCTGGTAGAAACCGCCGCAGGGCGCCGGCTGCCCGGGAAACGCCATCTTCAGCTGCCACCTGCCCCTGCCAGACCGGCCTCGCCCGGGCGCAACCACCCGGCCACGAAAGGGGGAGCGGCACGGGCCGCGGGCTCCGGAAAGGGCCGGGGCTGGAAGCTCTGCCACCCGTGCGGGGCAAGCGGCTGCCTCCAGCCACCGGGGCAGTCAGGCAGTGCAAGGCGGTGCCGGCGGGAGCTGAGAGAGCACCCCGTCCTACACGCCCCCCCCCCCCCCCCCCCCCCGCCATCGGGGTGGTACAGGCCGCCGGCGCGGAGGCGGCTTTTCCTGCCCGCGGTAACGGGGCGGCGCGGCCGCGGGGCCGGGCGTCCCCGAGCGGCGGGTCGGCCCCTTCCCTTGCGTTTTCCGTCGCTGCCGATGTGGTCGGGGCGGTGCGGCCCCGTCAGGGCGGGGCGGGGCGCGGGCGGGGAGCGCCGCGGTCGGTGGAGGTCGCGGGGCTGGCGCAGGGGAAGGGGCGCGGGTCCAGCTCGCCCGCGGGGCGTCCCTGGCAGCCGCTGGCAGCCGGACACGGGAGGCAGCGCCCGCCGTGGCCGCCGCGCAGCCGGGAGGGAGGCGGCACCCCTGAGCGAGCGGCCGCGGGGAGCGCGGGGGCTCGGTGCTGCTGCGGCCCGCCCGCGGCGGCGGAGGCGGCGGCCCTGGCCCCGGCGGGGGCCGCTGCTCCGGTGGGCGCGGCCGTCGGCGTCGCGCTGTTACCCGCTGAGGCGTTCGGACAGCGCTGAAAATGTTCAGCGGCGAATCACCTGTCTTGACGTCAAATTATTTTAAAGTCACCCATTCGCGATTTGCAAAAAGGCCGTAAAGCCTATAAACTCGGTAGTTCGTGCGTAGGTATCACGGGTATCGCAGGATGCATCGTTAGGTTAAACATGCCCTCCTTTCTCTTCAAAGCCTGAACGCCTATCCCTGGTCCTAAAGACAGAAAATAGATAAGCTGTTCAGTTTTCCCTTGGGTCCAGATTCTTCTGGAGCGAGGGGGGAGTGCCAGCGTCCCGCTGGAGCTGGGGAGCCCTTCCGTGCTGGGTCCCACTGGAGGTGCTCGGTCTCAGGCCGCTCTGGCTTTGGCCATCAGCTGGAGGAGTCTCAGCTTGGGTTCAACAGCCTCCTCCGGGCTGGAGGAGCTCCTGGGTACAGCCCGTGCTTTAATCCTGCCGACTCTGCGCTCGCTTCAGCACCCCAGGAAGCAGCAGCGGCTGACATGGCCACAGCTTGGGCTCAGCTGGACTGTTTATCTGCAAAATACTAGAACGTCCTCATGTTGAGAGGTATTCAATTAAGTTGCAAGAGGAGGAGAAATTATTTGCTAGAGTCTGTGTGACTGAAACAGATCTACGGAGGGAGACGTCGAGGAGTAAATGGTCTACTGTCAGAAATCTGCAAGCATGAGATTTTATTTTCTGTTTGTTAGCATAATTTCTGAAGAAATTTATAAATTTGTGTAGGGCCTTATTAATTTAATCATGCTAACTTACAGTAAACTTTTCATTAAGAGTGAGTCACCCTTCTCAGCTTCTAAGTCATCCAGTAAACAGGGTTTTCAGACAATGTCCTTATAGCATATATTTTTATTATTTCAGCACCAATTACACTGATACTGTTAATAGTTGCCAGTAACATGAAAACAAGTACTGTGGTGTTCTGTGAAATTTAATACTCAATAGAGTTGCCAAATGAAAGAGACAAATCATTATTTAATACCTTCGTCACACAGGATAGCATATATGAAGCCCATCTTTTCAGGGCCGCTGATAAAGTAGTGAATCTGGCTAGCTTTTCGGCTTAAGAAATACCTATCTCACACGAGTATTTGAATAAACATCTGTTGATATCAAACTGTTAGGCAGTCAAAGAGTTTTATTTACGAGACTTAATCATGTGCAGTGTAGGTTATTGGAGACACTGTGCTGAACCTTGTTAGAGTACATATATTAATGTCTGGGCAAGAAGCCTTCCTAATTAAAATAGGATCTAGGTACAGTGATAAAAATATTAAAGGCTGGAAAGATTGAAAATAAGTGGCAAAGAATATAAGTGATAAGATTTGAAGAGTTATACACTGATAAGCAAGATGTCAAATAGTATATATGTATTGCCAGTAGCTTAAAGATAACAGGAAGGAATTTTTAACTGCTTTAGTGAGAAAAAAACAGATAAGATTCAGACCAGTTGGTAGATAAAGATACTAAAAGTGTACAGCTGTAGCTCTATAGAAAAGGTAGACGTGTTTCCTAAGTTTGGGTTTGGTTTTTTTTGTACTTGAACTCAGCATAAATACCTAGTCATCCTCCATTTGCAGTGCTTCTACTGAGACTACTGGTAATGAGCACTGCACTCAGTAGTTAATATTTGCAAAATTATTTAAATTCAACCACACATAAACAAAAGAGCTAGGAGAGAGATGTAACAAAGTGAGGTATTTTATATGGCTTGTTGCGTAGGCATTTTGTTTGCACTGGTGCGTTTGTTTATTCAGTTTTTATCCGAGGAAAAGGAAGGCTGCAAAGGAAGGCTGTTTGAGGAGATTAACAAGTACCCATCTGCCTTCTGAAGGGCTCCTGAGCTATGGTAACCTTTTAAGTTACAATAAGATCATTGCATTAGAAATGCACCAGTAAGAAATCTGTGTAGAATAAACAGCTACTGATTTTGCAGGTCTCAAAGAATATATAATCCCTCTAGTGGGAAGACTGAAGTCAAGAAACACAGAATGCTAGTACTATTGCCTTTTTTTGGGATGCCCACCTCTCCAGCCTGTCAGGGTCCCCCTGGATGGCATCCCTTCCCTCGAGCGTGTCGACCGCACCACACAGCTTGGTGTTGTCAGCAAACTTGCTGAGGGTGCACTCAATCCCACTGTCCGTGTTGCCGACAGATGTTAAACAGTACCGCTCCCCATACCGACCCCTGAGGAATGCCACGCGTCACTGATCTCCACTTGGACATCGAGGCATTGACCGCAACTCTTTGAGTGCGACCATCCAGCCAATTCGTTATCCACCGAGTGGTCCATCTGTTGAATCCATGTCTCTCCAATTTAGAGACAAGGTTGTCGTGCAGGACAGTGTCAAAGACATTTACAGTTCTGCTTACTTTGTATATCACTTTACAACTGATCTTTATTCCTTTACCACATACCTTATTTCAAAACTTTCAGTACTGAAAACTTGGATAATTTAAAACAGATTGATGAGAACTAGAGCAAGTCATGCAAGCTCCTTTAATCCTTTGGTTGAATAACATGGGCTCAGGATCCAGATCCGCACTGTTTTCACCAGACAGAAGCCAGAGTATGAAAATGAACTGCATATAAATGATTGCAGCACAGAACAAGTTCAGCAATAAGGCATCTGATTCCCTCTGTGCAGCACTTTTACCATCGTATGCGTCAGCATGTATGTTCTGATATAAATCAGAATATATATTATGCTAGTTTACCTTCTGATAGGGTAGGACTCAGCTGTACTGGCTGGAAGATAAGCGTTAGCTTGTAAAACTCCCAGTTGCAGATGGATAGAAAGTGCTGTGAAGCCTGATTCTTCTGAAGCAGTGTTGTGGGTATCCAGCTACAAGAGGGTATTCCTGGTTCCACTCCCTATTTTCTGAATGATTTCTTTAAAAAATTGTGGCTATCTAATGAAAAATGGACAAATAGTCCAGGGGGCCAAGCCTGAAATGCATGATCTGTGGGCTAAAGAAAAAGATCCCACTTTTTTGTTCTCTCGATTAAATTTTTGGTTGCACAGTGGCTTTGTTTTAATATGTGAGCTGAAGCATGTTATTTTACAAAGTTCCCTTGAGCTAGGAATTTAGAGCACTAACTTGTTCTCCGGTAGCCTAAAACTCATTTTTGCCACTTTCTGGGTGAAACCCCTAATCATTAGGGGTTAGATATGCATTAATTATGCAAGAAATTGTCACTGTGCTGTTCTCCCCACCATGTTACGCAGTGAGCTCAGTTCTGCGAAGTGCTCCTGTTGGAAGATTTAGGAATTATGCTCTGCTTGAGTACCAAAATGGTGGTAGGTGGGAAATAAGCTCATAGCTGGTTAGTCAGCCATGGGGCAGTACTTCTGGGCAGAAAACCAGCATGTAGAATGTAGAAATAGCATTTCAGGTGTCTAAATTCTGATTGTCACCCATTAGGTGCCTGATGTCCATTTGGGCTCTCATTCTTGCCTCCTAGGTTTCTTGAGAGTCTAGGTAGATAGCATTTATTCTCTGCATGTTCAGTGCTTGAACTGAGTTGACACCACTGCAGCGCTACCAGAATTCATCTTTGTTTGCCGATCTGTAATTTCCATAATCGATGAGACTGGCAGAATTACTGGGGAAATGACTTGGGCTGGTTTGCGTGTGACTCATCCAGTAGCATGCAAATAAATGACTCCAGGAAAATAACATGTATTTTTTATGTGCTTGTTTAACTACCAGAAATGATGCAACAGAGTTTCTAGCATTTGGGGAAATCACAAGTTTCAGCACGCCTGGAGTGAAAGAGAAGTGCCGCACCCTGCGGAGAAAAATCACTTTCCTGATGATGTCTCCTCTTGGTGTCTGCTTTGGTTACTGTTTCTGTTACTATGTGGGGTGTGTGTTGGAAATTCCTCAAATATTGCAACACACGTCCCCAAGTGGCCAACATGAGATGTATTTGCAGTTCCTGTGGCAAAATTTTATCATATGTGAGTACACTCTTAAAGCAACCAGTGAAGACAAAATTTCATCCTCTGGCTGTGGCTTTTGTAAATATTTTTTCTCATATGTATAGTCTGTGCTGTTTTCTGTGTTCCTCATATTAGCTTTTTTGCTCCTTTTGTTTTGTTTCTCACGACCTTTCTGAGTTGCTAAAGATAGAAGGAATCAGCTTATTGCTTTCCCAAAAAGTGCCCAGCAGATGTCACACTGGTCCTTCTAATACGGGCGCATCAGCCCATGCTTGATGGCTTTCTAACCTACACCCGGTTTGTACCATATACAAATATAAGCTGAGCCAAAGGTAGAACGGAACCCACCTAGACGGACATCAGGTACGTGCTGCGGGAGCAGCTCCCTGGGTCTCAGTGCTCATCTCTAATAGGAGCTGAAATATTCCTGAGCCGTTCTTGGTGCCAAACTCCCTTCGTGAATATCTAACAGTGGTTTAGGAGTTTATATATAGGTGTTTCTATTGGAAAAAAACTTCGCATAGGTTCATGCATATATTTTTTGAAATCCACTCTGGAAGTTTTTGGCTAATATCTGAATGTTTGGGTATGATAGTTCTAAATAACTAGATTGGTTAAGCAGTGTAATTTCTAAAATTAGCTGTAAGTCTGCCACTTAAAGTATTCCATTTTGCCATATTTTATATGAACTAGATCACAGGGAACATTTCTCCTCCCTCTGTTGGGGGTAAGATTATGTGATATGGGAAGAATATTTTTGTCCACCTAGAAAGAGTGAACACTGTCTATACGAAGTCATGATTAGTCAAATGAAGTCAGTAATCATTATCCAGCTAGGTATAATAATGTATCAAAACATATTCACATTTGATGTATCAGGCTTCAGGACATGATACCATGGCTATCAGGACAGCTGATGCTATACAGATTTTTCTTGTTTCAGGTTTGTCAGATGTCTTGTACACTTTTTTTTGTTGTCATACTGATGCTTCTTTCTTGTCCAGTTCATTGGAGCTGAATCCTTTCATACTTTGTTAATATGTACGTTATAGGTGATTCTTCCTTATTCTTTCAGTAAAATGATGATTAGAATTTTCAGGAAAATAAAATAAGGGTTCTACATCATGTGTTAGTAAAAACATCCACATATGTTGTTTGAAACTATGCAGAGGGCTTAGGAGAAAGCAAAAGGGGTAAAGAGACCAGATGGGCTGTCAGCTGCTGTACTCTGTGCTTCAAAAAGTTTGGGGCTCTCTAATTGAAAAAAGCTACAGAACTTTATTTTTTTGCTGTTCTGATAACTACATTGACATTAACAACAATATATATTTTTATATAATCTACCTGCTCCTGGAATCTTTACAGATGCTAATAATAACTTGCTGTTTTGCATTTGTGTTGTGCATGCTTGACATGTTACATCCAAGAATGAACTGGCCTTGAGCTGTCTAAGAGCACACTGCAAGTTTAGAGCAAAGCTTTCTGATCCCTTTGGATTTAAGCAAAAGTTGGAGCAATCGGTTGGTGGCAGCAAACACTAAAAAAAAGGCTCTTTGAAGTTTGGAGCTGCTCTCAGAGGTGGGAGCCCAGTCTGGGCAGTGGCTGTCCGTGGGTGGGCTCCCACGGCTCGCTAAAGCCCTCGTGAAGCCGACAGAGCTGTGGATAAGCGCAGTCATCTCCACGCTGTTCTGGATTAGGGTGTTTGTGTAACTCCCTAAGGATGTTCCCGTCCTCTTCCCTTTCTGCTTTTGTCCACAGGTTTTGTGTCTTCGTTCATCTCTGGTGTTTTTTATCACCTTTCGTATTAGCTAATATCTAGTATGGCTTTCTGAGGATTTAGCTTCGGTGTAATACCTGCAAAACTAACACCGCAAAGCATCGTCAGCCTTTCACATACATATTTCACATACCTACTTCACATACCTACTTCACAAAATTGATCAAAACTAGTGTTCTCATCATGTTCTAGAGTGGAGGCTAATAAAAATATTAATAACTGGGAAAAAAAACAAACTACAAGCCATGGTCTAATAAAACCGTGAACATATTCAGGGCAGAGCCAACTCCACAGTAGTTCTGACATGTAAGGCGGTTATATGATAGCTTATGACCATCATTATCTTGGATTTAAGGGGCCCCAGTTCTTCACTGGTATTGGTCACAGTGAGTTATACCTGCAAAGTCCTATTTTGCACAGGAGCTTAATGATGATGCAAAGACTGAATCAGTGAATAGTCTTGTGAAGCTCTCTGCTGAAAACCTGCTTGGGAGAAGAGGTCACAGATATCTATCTTCATGCTTGTAGAAGTGGCCAGGCTTTTTCTATATAAGAAGCAAATAAGTCTGCCTCCTCTGGAGGTTTGCTTTCCTTAAGAAGTGAGTGGGGGGAGAGGGGGATGGAGAATGAGTACAGATTAAAAGTGCTTTATTTTGTTTCCCTCGTGAACTCTGTTAATAAAACTAGTCAGAAAGTAATTCTCTGCAAATACTGCCCTCTTCCTCTCTGGAATAAAACATGGAGGCATGTTAACGGGTATCGTTTTCCTGGTTGAAAGATCTGATTTTAAAAGTTGTCTTCAATGTAGATATACATTAAGTATGAGTACTTTGTACCCAAAGAAAGGAACTCGATTTTCTTCTGATGCAGGAGTCAGAGCTCAGGGTGTCAACACTGGTCAGATGCCTCTGATTCTGTCTAGCTTTGACCACTTTACCTCTTTACCTGCTTGTAAACTAGACTTTTTTGTCTTCCCTCTGGTTCTTTCCACTTACTTAATTTGTGAAATCTTTAGGTAGATCTTCCATAATTCAACTAATTACAGCATGAATATTCAGCAGAAGTAATCTTATTTAAGCATTTATTACATCCAAGATGGGGATTTAAGGCACATTCACAGAGTGCATTAGCACTGCACCCAGTTCTTGCACTGTGATCCCTTTTTAGCTTGCTTCTTCTGCCACAGGTAACAAATTGAATTTAATTAGTTTATTTTATTATTACGTATTTTCTAAAAACTAAACATCCCTACTTAGGAAGTTGTTGTTCCTGTATTTTCCACTGAATTTATTTTTACTGTTTTTCCTGGCACATCTCTGACAGAAACAGTGTTTGGACTGATCACTGAAACTTCTTTCCAGATAGCTAAGGCTAAAATAAAGATCCTTTGCTCTTTATTTACACATACTCTGTGCTTATGCTAGAGTGACCTACTTAAGAAACTCTCCACTTTTTTTTCTCTTGTAACCATGTGAGGAAAGAAGCAGATGATGAAACAGCATGATCATTTTTTCATTTGTCTGTTTTTAGGGACTCTCAGAAGAATAAGCAAAAGGTACGCAAGTGGTAGTGTTCACACGCTCATTCCCACATTTTAAAGAACAAACATACTTTTGGTGATGCAGTGTAACCTTCTGCATTACACAGGCAATTAACATTTCAGCTAATGCTGGTGTCCCTATGCTAAACTCGGTGACTTAGGCTTGACTAAAGCATCCACACCAGCATCCACCTTTGATCTAATGTTTGCAAGAGACAGTGAGTCCACCCATGCTAAAGAATACTCACCTGATAACATGAGGATAATTATTCTCACTGTTTTTCTCTTCAAGGCACAGCCAGAAGGTTTTTAATCTAAATTTGTTTGACTTTAACTCCAAGCATTTTTGTTGTATCTTTCTCATGCTGGGATAATGATATTTGATACTGGTGCTTTGTCTCCCTAATGGTTCTAATACTTCTCCTAACCTAAGCATTTACAGCTTATTAGTCTTCATGTTCTTTTCTTTAGAAAGGGAAGTTGTAATGGAGCCATATATTTCCTTATGTGTGTTCTTTGAAAATAAATTCAACAGCATCAAATGTCAAATACCTAAACATGGGAAGAATTGAACAAGTTTCCTTACTCTCAGCCTCTGGCTAGAGTGCTTTAAATAGAGTTGCAGCTTTAAACCAAGTGAAAGCTGCCTAAGTACACTTGTGGTTTTATCTGAAGCTTATGTGATACTCCCTGAATACTTCTCTCACACCTGCTGCTCTGTTAAACAATCCTAGAGTTGCATATGTTTGTATAGCTTGTATTTTTTTCTGCTGTTTCATAAAAGAGGTGAGCTGCTTTTCCCCACTTCTCCAGTTACCGGATTATGAAATTTCGTCATTAGGATAATGACTTGGGTATGTTTTATTGCATTCACCTTTAACTTCTTTTGCAGAAGTGAATGAATTAAATTCCTGTAGTCTGTAAATGTAAGGAATATTTCCACATTCTTACACCATTTTTGGTGTAATGGACTTTTCTCCAGAGTCTTCATTGTCCTTTTCAGAATGTGAAACAGTATGCAGCCGTTGCTCTCTGCAGCAGCTGAGTAACTTCCCTTCTCTCTACATCTGAAAATCACAAGACCATGTTAGATCTTTCTCCTGACCTCCCTTTCCTACTCCCCTAGCATATTTGAACATGGTTCATAACCCTCTCTACGAGGCCTTCCTTGAATGGTTTTCAGCCGGTGCTTTCCAGGCTACGTCTCCTTGGGCTGGAAGTGTGGCATGCAGTCTTTGTTCCTGGACAATGACCTTCTGCAGAGCTGGATTCAATGGTGCCGTGGCTGAAAATGCACCATTCCTCCAGTCGCTTCCATGTGTATCTGCCCTCATTGCTCATAAGGATTTCCAGGGTAATATAGCTTGCACATTTCCTCAGCAATGATTTTCTGTTTGTTTAGATGTGTTATGTGTAATGATGGGCCTGCAACTAATTCTTGAGAAAATCCCTAGAAACCTGCTTATGTGGTAGCTGTTCTCCATGTGAATTTACCAGAGTAGGCTACAAAAACTGTAATCCTGCAGGTAACACACTAGCTGTTTTCACAGTGTTATTAACAAATTTTTATTAGCATTTGTATTTTGTGAAATTATGTTCAAGTTTGAGATTATCTGCAGTGACTGTTAGTATTTTTAGGTTTTCACTTTTTTAGTTTTTTTAATTTTAAAATAAAAAAAAGTTGTAGTTGGAAATACCTTGAATCTTTCATTGTCATCATCAAGAGACTTTAGTGTGTGGTTATATTTCCACATATGCAGTAGGACCAGTATGATTTATCGTTCTCCATAAATATATATATATATAAAATCACACTTTTTCTTCTTACATCTGAGCTTCTTCTCTGGGGTAATATATATGTTCCATCTATAGCCACCATTCTGGACACTTCAGATAAGTCATGGAAATTATAAATTATGTTGGCTGGATACTACAGTTAAAAAAAAATTAAGACTATGTGTATATATTTTATCATATATATTGAAATGAAGGTAATCAGCTGTCAAAATCATTTGCCAAAAGTTGTGGTGAGTTTTCTAATGTTTAAATCAAGTTCAGCAGTTCTTTCAGAATATCTTTAATTCAGGAGTTTTTAGCCCGTTTTAATGGATTACCTGCCAGCAATAACAAATGGTAACTAGGATAAAACTGCATGTTGTCAGGAAGCTTAAACTTTACAGCAATCTGCATTACTGTTGGAAAATTTGTAGGGGTCTGTGAACTGAAAAATATGACAACTCCTGATAATTCAGAATGGAATTAATTCAGGCAGTGTCTACAGCCCTGTTCTGCAGGAAGAGAGAATAGCTAATCACAAGGTTGCCTTCTGGCTCTAATCTGTAAAGCTCCTCGTAATTAGAGAACTATCCTCAACTTCAGGAAACCTGTGTCCAATTCCTCTCCTTGCCTCTCACTTCCTATGTGATGTTGTATGAGTCACTGACACAGGGATCATTAAAGAAACTTAGGGTATGTCTGTGATGACAGTTAAGTGTGAATCTAAATGTCGGCTTCTTTGTAAAAGACAGGGAAGACGGCTTTGCCAGGAAACATGGGTGTTTGTCTGTTTGTTTGAAGAAGAGATCCTAGAAGGTATTCAGGGATTCAAGGTATTCAGTGATGCTTGGGTATTTAGTATTGTCCCCACAGTCAGCATGTAGCTTCACAAGTCCCTTCATCCCTCTCAGACTTCTGTAACTGGACAGCAGGTATCCCTCAGGCCCTGGCAAGATTGAGTAGTTGTTGGATTTATTTATCTCAACAATGCTAGGCAGGCTTGATAATAAAACAAGACTGGAGTTTCTCCAGTGTGACTTGAGGTTTGACCTTCAGACCAATCCGATTAAAGATGGGATTTGGTTTCCAATCTTTACTTATGGGATTGGAAAACAGAAGCTACAAGCAAAACAAACAAACTATAATCCTGTATGTATTTAACATAATTCCCTGCAATTACTTCTGCACCCATACCCTCTGATTGCCTGGGCTGGTTCTGAGGGATGGGGACACCGCATCTGTCCTGTCCCGGGGCTCCTGAAGCTCTGGTTCATCGCTAGCCAAGCAGGGAGGAGGAAGCTGCCCTGTCCCCGCCTTCCTCCCAGGGACGACCTCTCTGGCCACCTCCTCAGGTTCTGCTCACCCTGTCCAGCTCTCACTTGTCTTTGTTGAGTATTGTAGGGTTTCCTTTGGTTCAAAGTTTCATGCCACGTTAATGGTTTGCCCTTTCTTCAGTGAGATCCTGTGTTTGATTTTGCTTCAGTTCTTTAACTATAAAATGAAGATGATGGTGTCTTGCATCGAAACAGAGCAGTCCATTAGGCAGTCTCTGTCCTGTATCTGGCCAGTTGGACACTGGCATCTCTCCTGATTCTTTTCCCCTGGGGAAAGAGTTTTTCCAGCTATATTAGCTACTGAGCCATGTAAGTCCTGTGCCTGTTGCACAGCTGGGTTTGCTACTGCTGCTGCTCAGCAGTGAGTGGAGTGGCAGCTACGTTTGGAAAAGTTGTTGTAAAGGATGAGAAAATAGGCTGATTTGTACCGATTTGGACTGGGGAAAGAAAGCTATGGTGGGATCCTAAAACCTGGGTTGGACTCCAGGGCTGCCAAGATCAAACTCTTCATTTAATTATTTAAAAGGTACTGAAATAATTGGTACCATACAACCAAAAAGGTGTGACATTTTCTGTCATGGAGCCTGTAGGACAGAAGTAAAACACGTTTGTCTTTTTCCGTCTTTCCTTCTTTCTTTCTCTCTCTCTCATTCTAATAAATTTTTTACTTTCATTCCATATACTTGTCTCCAGAATGATTCTTTGAAAATACCTCCCTCCTTCTATGCCAGCACTCAGTCACAGATAATCCATCCCAAACATGTCCGTTTTGGGACATTCTGTTTTGGTCTAGTGGTGTTCAACCACTCGTGTCCTGCAATGATAAGCATATTACAATAACTTACATTTTTTCGTTTTTCTTGTATCTATTTTCTGAAGTCTCTAAAGAGAGATTTATAGAGACTGCACTTTCTCATCTTCCATAAACTGGGGAAAAAAATTAATGGGTAATAAACCAGGAAAGGCCTCTGCACTGATGTTTAATAGCTTGAGTCTACTGATTGCGGTTAAGCTTTTCCTAGATTAAATCTGAGCAAGTGTGAAGAGAAGCAAGCACAGTGAAGGGGCTGTATTTGAATGAATCTCAAATAATAAGCAAATCTGGATGTAGAAGCAAAAAGAGAGACAGGAATAAAGGATGTGTGTGAAGCCATATAAACAAAAAATTACCACTTCTGGTTTGCAGCATTTGGAGACATTAGCTAAGTTTCATGCAATTCTCTGAGGTCTGTGCATGTCCTCTCAAGGTTCTGCAGTGTATTTTTTTGTAGCACTGAGGTTCCTTATAAGCAAATAATATGGCAGGGGTCTAGTCTTGTCAGAGCTAATATTTATGTCAATTCTGGATTCCCAGATTCAAGAACATTAAATTAAGGCAATGTGTAACAATAAGAGATGTGCAGTTTTTCTTATCATGGTGATATATAAAAAAAAATTATCTTGAGGAATGTCAGCTTCCCTGAGGGAGCAAATCATCCATGTTAATGTCAGGAATTAGAGATACAAATGGAGATCCACAACGGAAGAATGTATAATGCAGAGGAAAAAAAGAGTCTCTGTAGGAGAGAGAAGCTTCTATAGTGTGTGGAAGAGAAGCCATATTTAGGCTAATATGGGAACATCGAAGACTAATTAACTATGTTAATCATAGTATGGAAGAGCAGCCGAACATGGGTTACATAGTTCCTCTGAGTGTTCGTACTCTTCACCAGTTCATTATTTGGACTAGCGAATTGAACAGGCTCACCAGTGTTTGAGACAAGAGATGCTCTTATAAAATACTGTGTCTGATAGAAGGTAACAAGAGCGAAGCTGCAAAAACCTGACATGCTGGAAAAAAGGGGCTTTCTAGACTGGGTCATGAACAATCATGTCTTGGAGTGAGAGGCGACTGTTAGAAAAGGCAGAGAAGGCTGACAGAAGGTCATGCTGCAGAGCAAAAATAAGTTGCAGATCTCAGGACTCAGTGTGGTGTGGTGGAACTGAAGGGAATTGCTCAGATCTCTGTGGTTCAAGATCCAGCAGTGTCTGTGGTGTCAGCTGCATGCCCTGGGGCCAGTGCGTGTCTGACATCCCATTACTGTCTCAAGTAAATCTAATTAATTAAAATACTTTCTTTTCACTAATAAGTGCATTTTTTTGGTTGAAATGGATGTTCCCTAGGTATAACAAAAAGGCAAAAGGAAGTTCAATTAGCCACATCGTGCAGGATGTAGAGGTCTAAAAATCACATTATGCTGTAGCACTCTCCATCAGAATAAATCATTCTTATGCCATGAAATACAAGCTTAGTTGTTATCGTGACAATGTCCATATGACCATTTATTTGAAAAGCTGTCATTTATATTTGCTAAGTGTTGACTCTGATTTAGAAGTAGATTCGAGAGTCAATGCTTTATTCCTGCAGGAATTCTTAGAATGGCATTATGTACATATGCACATAAAGGCTCTTCTTGGCTTCTGGGAATCATATGGAAAACACCCTTTCCAAAATTTATTTCATGATCCTTCTGATGTCCTCTCTGACCAGGTTTTGTCAGTACGCAAAAAAAAAAATTAAAATACAAAGAGCTCAGCCATGAGAAATGTATACAAGCTACCAACAGTTTTCATAGCACTGGCTATTGTTTTCAAAATATTGCCATTGAATGCTTTTAGTTTAACTATCATGTAAGATTACTGTAGGAATTATTCCTCTACAATGTTCAGGAAATAAATATGTAAATTTGTGAAGCAAATACTCCCCAGCTGCCCAAGAATAACAGGATATGAAATCCCTCACTTAGGCTGGAAAAGCAAGTGCTGCTGGAGATCTGACCTATTATCTACTGAAGTCAACAAAGAGCCTGCTGCTGACTTCAGATGCAAGGGCTTTGGATCAGCTCCTGAGAGCTGCCACACGCACCCTGTGCAAACAAGCAGCATTGTCTCCTCGGTTTGTACACAGCAGATATTGGCACTTTATTCTTGGAGTAAACGGCAAATTGCAAATTGTACCTAGCCACTTAGCATTTTCAGTAAATCTCAGCGTAACAAAGCAACGTGATATCAGTCCCTGAAGAAGTTCTTGTGTCTTTCCTGCAGGAGCTATAGTCCTGCATGGCTTGTATCAGGAATAGTGTGGCGAGCAGGACCAGGGAGGTGATAGTGCCCCTGCACTCAGCACTGGTGAAGTCGCACCTTGAGTACTGTGTTCAGTTTTGGGCCCCTCACTACAAGAAGGACATTGAGGCGCTGGAGCGTGTCCAGAGAAGGGCAATGAAGTTGGTGAAGGGTCTAGAGAACAAGTCTTACGAGTCTTGCTGTTACAGCAGACTCCTTTACCATTCTTTTGGGGACTGAGAACAGGTTCTTTCTGGGCCAGAGGATGACGTGAAGAGGGGATGTACATTTAGAACTTAAAAAGACTTCGTTGTTGAGAAATGTTTTGCGAAGTGTCATTCAGATAGTTCTTTTTCTTTCTTTTAAATCTGCTTGATAGTACTTGTTTGAAAGCACAGTTTGCTATACTAGTTAGCATGCTCATACTTTCATATTTGTGAGTATTTATCCTCTGTATGGACAGGGAGGAAAACAACAGAGAGACAAAAGATAGAAAGCAATTATCCTCCTATAAAAACCAACACATTTTGCCTTTTCTTTATTCTCCAATGTGAAGGAGGCTGTCAGATCCTCTGTTTCCAGTTTAACAGGAGGTCACAATCCCAGCTGGATCCTGGTTTTCCACAACATCCTCAGCTCACACTGATGACTAAGCAAAGAACTGCTTATGTGAGCATCCAAGGAGCAAACAAAGACGGGGGAAGGTGAGCCCAGGCAGCTGGCTGAAGACAAGATCCCATTTTATTCCTTGGCTCAAGGCCTTCCAACACCTTTGTGCAACTGAGCGTACCAGCAGCTGCATCATATCAAAAGAGGTTCCAGAAATGATAACAGAGTTCAATACTGTAAAAAAAATCTTTATTGTGGTTAAAATATGTATCTTTTTGTAGAATATCTGTAATATTACATCCAAAGATTTATTTTTTGAAAAATCAACAATATTCTCTTCTTGAGATACAACCATGACATATAATACAACCCTCTGATACAATATGATTTTCCTTCAGTTTGTTTCCTTACAACTCACTGCTTACACAAAAAATCACTGACCATTTTTTGCCTCTACTTGTAGAGAAGCTTAAGCTTGTGAGCACATCTCATGTCTTTCTGGCATTTTGGTCTCTCATCCATCCCCTTGCCACCTGAGTTTCTGGTAGAACAGTAGAAGCAAGGATTCAGTAATCCTTGGCCCATACACTTTGAACATTAGAGTTCCTGTACACAAACCAAACAAATCTTACTCAGCTATCTCTGAGGTATGAACATAGGTCTCTTTTGGATAAGATGTTGATGGAGGATAAATTGATGTTGGGAAGAAGAGAGCTCTTCCTCAGCCAGCATCCATCCCATGACTATTGTATAGGTGCTGGTGGCTTCTGGAGGTGGAAGCAGGGTGTGTGTTCATGTGCGTGGGCGCGCGCGCATGTGTGTAGGTGCATGTAGACCTGAGCCTCAATGGGCAGGACAGGGAAGAGGGGCAGATGCCATCTAAAGCCAAAGGTTACTCTGGTTCTGCCAGACCTGGAGGAGGTTTGGAACAACAGAGGAGGGACATGGAGCACCATTTACTTCTCTCATACTCTTGTTAGGATTGGAGGGTGAATAGGCAAGGGGAGATATACTGAGCAAAAGAGAGGGCCTGTGCCTGTGTGAAAGCATGCTTGGGGTGCAGGAACTCAATGGCTTTGAGTTGTATTTTAAGCTTGTCATTGGGGTGGCTTTATTTTACTCAGGGCCTGGCCAGGTTTTTCACTTTTTCTTTCACTCTCCGGATAAAGGAGGCTCAGAACTTCATCTTGATATGCCTTCATAATCTTTTTTTTTTTTTCTTCTTTTTGATAATACAGGTTAGTCTAATTATACAGCAGACTTGTTGATAATGTAATTTGACTGTTCTGAGTATTGGGGCTTTCTCTCCCAGCCCTGTCGAATTTGCGTGAGAGGTTTGTCTAGACAGGGAAATATAAGCACAAATTTGGCAACCAGTACAATGCATGGAACAATGAGGGAGAGCATATAGGCATTTGGAAGATACCATCTGTATGATGACGGGCTCAGGAACCGGTTTCCACCGTAAACCAATGTGTGTGCAGTGCACAAAATTAGTGTCAGATATCCCAGTTTGGACTAGGGGAGAACAAAGGAAAGAAAGAAAGAAGTGGAGGTTAAAACAGTAAATTAAACCAGAACAAATGCAATTTACAGGACACAGTAAGCTTTGTGGAATGTGCCAACTTTGGGACTAATTGGGGACTGCTGAAATGAAACTATTTTATACAACATAAAGGCTCTTACTGTTTTTTAATGAAGATTCATTCAAATGGATCTAGGTGAAACACACTTCTTTTTGTTTTTCTTTCTCCATCAATAATCCTGATCATTTTTGCTAGCTCACACATACTGCCTAGTGGTTGTTGTATTTGTGAAAATGCAGAGAAAATGCTGAAATTCAGTGGAGAGATCCAAGCTTTTATTTGCTCTAGTGCTAATCCATCCAGAACTACCATACTGTGCAAGTTTTTGGCCTTGATAAAACATTCATTGATAGTCATTTTCCCCTTTCCTGGCCTCCCCTCCCCTGCCAGCCCAGCTCCTGCAGAGGCACGGCAGCTTGCACCAAGCTTTCTCTGAACAGGGGGCTGAGATTATAGTGTTACCAAGGGCAGCCTGTTTATAGGCACAGCAGTTTTTAGAGTCTGCAGAAACTGCAGATTCTCTTTAGATGCTTGGCATTGAGAGGATCTGAGTTATAAAGTCATTTTTCAGACCCATTTTAACTGAATTATCTTGTGAACCGAAAAAATTAGCCCAATAAATGGCTAAAATATTTTGTGACTTAGTATAATTGTGGAATTCGATAATTCCACAATGTCAGCTTTCTGTTTGTCATTTAGTAGCTCAGGTCTTCCCAATTTTCTCTTGTTAATGCAGTAATCCCAGCTGTACCATACACAGCCATCAGAGCAGTTGTGGTTTTTTACAGGTGAGCTGTATAGCTGTGTAGATTTTTTTCACCGTGTGACTGTGGATAGTGCACGCATCACATCTGGAGATACTAATGGAGGAAAGCTCTAAGTCTCTAGTAAACCTGCCTGTGGTCATAGTTTATAAGGGAAGAAGGTTTTTTAGAGTAAGTCTTTTTCTTACCTGTACAAATCGAAATTCTCGCCAGTTGACATTGTTGCTGACTGAAGGCAAGGAAGTTATTCCCAGAAGAACAAATAAAAAAAATCCTAAAATCCCCAAAGCCAAATAAGAGTCGCTAAGCCAGGCATTAGTGGTGTTGAGTGGTTCTGTTTTATTGTTCAGTGCCTGAAGAAAAGAAGACCAGGTATATCTTAGTGATAGCAGTTTTAGGATCAATATGCAGAAAAAATATCCTTTAAGGTAACTAGGAGATAAATGTTATACATTAACTCTCTGAAAATCATTGGACATTTATCTTGAACGCCTGCTCAAAAAGCAGAAGAGGCATAATATTACATATAGGTTTGATGTACCTGTAATTGTGGCATGTGTTTTACACTACTGTAGACCTACTGTTGAGGACAAGTATGTGATCCTTTGTTGTTAAATAAGGTCAGAAAGTCAAAATATGTGCCATTTTTAAAGTCAAAATATGTGTCATTCTTAAAGGTATATGGAGAAATAGGGAAATATGTTTCTTTAAATTAATGTTTACATTTTCCCTGCTTATTTTATTAATTTATAAACTATCTAGGAGGAAGACTGAGGCCAGAAGTCCCCTCAACTCAATATCAACAAACTTTGGATATACCAATGATTAAAAGGAACACAGAAACTAGGAAAATAACCCTATTGTAAAGAACATTAGACTGTCCACATGGATTTCCGAAGCTCAAGGCAGAAGGTAGCATTTGTAACAGGGCTAGAATAAAGGAAGACATAGAGCTTAACAAGACTTACCTGGGAGACGATTCGACTGCTGATTCTCCATCTTACGAAGGAGCGAATTGGGATAACAAGAGTGTACAAAACATGCAGAGAAGCAAATGCCAAGGCTACTAGTCCAAGTTGTTTCCTACAGAGCATCCATTTGTCCAGCCAGTCTGGGAAACGGCGGTATTTGGTACCTCTGTATAACTGAATAACTGCAGCAAGTACACCAGGAAGATAAACCAAGGCGAGAAGGATGAGTGCCAATATAGGGCAGATCCGATTTGGAATGGAAATTGCAATAAAAAATGAAAAGTCTTTGTTTTCATAAACATAAGGGTAAATTACATCACGAATCAAACAGTAGAAGAAGAAGAATGCGGTTAGGCCAAGGGACAAAAGGATGGGAAACTTCCACATTGGAAAGAGCTGCAGAGGGTAATTTTCTATTTCCTGAGCAGCCAAGAGGGATCCCTTATCTAATGGAGTGAGACCCAGTGCACGAACAATATCCATCACCATTTGTTTAGCTTCCATGTCATCTCCACAGACAAATACCTGCAGCCAAAAACAAACAGAAGTTTTATTTAGACAGACTTTTGTGACATCCTCTACTGCCGTCCTACCTGGATATGGACGATGAGCACAAGCCTCCTAGGCTACTTGGCTTTCCTGCTGGCCTTAATTTATATAGGCAAAAAGTAGCCTATAAGTACTTTCTTGGCCAACAGGTCCAAGAACTAAGAATATAAATCTTTCCTTTGGGGAAGGAGATTGTTTCAAGCGGCAAAATTTTGTATCTGTAAAGAACAATGTATAACACACTTAGTACAAGTCTTTGCCTGAAAGACTTAACATACTCTTTTGAAGACCTGCAAGGAGTTTGTAAGCACAAGATTTTGTAGGAGTAAATAGGAGCAAAATTTTCAGTTGCTGCTACAGTGGTCCATAAGGACTCCAGGGAACTGGGGACAGAGATCTTTAAAACATGATTGCCCTGTCACAAAAGTAAATATTATTTCTTTCCAAGTCTAGTAAAATAGTGAAGAAACCATCTTTTCTGTGAGTGTGCAAGACAATACTCCTTTTGGAACTGGGAGAAAGGGGGAAATTTCTGTTCTTGTTGATATGATGATGGCTTGTAGAGCCTAGGCTTTGAAGTCCTTGCGCCTTTAGTTTAGCCAAAACCATTTATCTGGCAGCAGAAAGCAAAGCTAGGAATGGTTTGAGTAGCTGGCTGAAACCGTGTATTGTACAAGAGCACTGTCCCTCAAAGCAGCAGAAAACAGTGTAACAGTAAATGATTTGTCTTCAAGTAAGCTGCTGTGTTGCTTCCTATGACCAGCTCTGTGCTCGCTGGCCTGTGGTTAAGGAGCTGGTCAAAATGGTTTGCACACACTGTTGTTGTGTTTAACTTCTGTGGTGAGGGATTCTGATTTAGAAAACTTTACTAATTTGTTCACCTTCCAGCTCACTTCTGTTGCCGATACTCATTCTGTTGCCCCATCATATCCCTTGCCTCCCTTTTTTTGCTCTCTTCATTTTATTCTTGCTTTGATATATTCTTCCTATCTCCTTTCTGTTTATCTTTACATTCCTGGTGAACAACTAATGCAGCCCTCATTTCCTCCTGATTTGCTGTCTCTCTCTTTCTAGCTCTGCTATCTTTCTTTCCTTGCTTCTCTAGTGTCTCCGAACACCTTACTGAGTTGGGAGGGAAGCCATTGATATTCCTTGTCATGCCATATTACAAACCAATAGTAAAGTTTAGCTCACGTGTAATTTGAAATGGACAATTATTGTGAAAATGCCATCTCAACCCTGTCCGATTTGTGTGTCCCGCGTGTGTTTTGTCTAGCTGTTAAGAAACGGTACAATATATAACTGTATGACACTGAAAACCCCCGTTGCTCAGCCTTACCTGCCGGCTTGCATCCAGTGTGCCCGACTGCAAGGCCCAGGCTGACACAGTGTTAAAGGCTTTCACAACCTTAGCGCCAGGCACCAGCTGAGCGAGGTACTCTGCGTTGGATTCAGGATACTGGTTTATTTTTAAGTTGTTGCTTACGTCCACCAAGACTTTCCCATGGAGAATTTCTGCTAGTGGTGTAAGGAAGTTGTAATGTTGCCTCTGGACTGCTATAATGATGATGGCAGCTTTCTGTGCTGCCTCTGCGTGGCTCAACACCTCTGCATCCTTGGGAATCAGGCTGGATGTCTGTGCACTCCGGCTTCCAAACACGACGGGGTAGCCAGACTGAATCATTTTATGCCCCAGAGCTCTTCCAAAATCTCCAGTTCCAAATATGCACACTGTCTCTCTTTTGTTAGAAGTGTTAGGAGCCAAAGCCATTTTGTTGGAAGAATTTTTATTCATCTGTTTAAAAAAAAAAGTAATAGGAGCAAACTAAGCAAAACGTCAGTCTCTTGAAAATGAAAGGTTAGCATCCACTCTGGCTATACAAAATAAATATCTGAGAGTTTTCTTGCCTCTTAATATGCTTCCTGCACGGTCTTCTGAATACACACTCTCAGAAGATTTCTGTACAGTTTTTTAAAAACGAGTTCTGGATATTCACCTCTCCATCTCTTACAGCACCCTCTTTTCCATCCATTTTATGAATTTTAACATTCAGCTGAACTGTTGCAGATTTCCTCTCTCAAAGGGAAAGCAGGAGGAAAGGATACAGAGGCACAGAGAGCAAGGGTTGCACACGTTTCAGAGTAATTTCTGTTTATTTATGCTGTAGAAAAACATTAAAGAGGAGTGTGTTTCTAATCAGATTAGAACCTGGAAGGTCTTTTGTAAAATACTTGAAGAAGAGATACTATAAAGGTAGCTACAAACCTATCATCTGTTGTCCTCAGTATTTCCTTAATATGACTAGTCAGTGCCAGCTTGTTTTATTATTGTTCTTCAATTTCCTGAAGAATGTCCCGTGAAGCATTTGGACAGTGCAATTGGAATATTTGATGTTGAACATTTATTTTTGATATTTATATATTACTCATAATAAAAATCTCTTTGAGGTTTTTATCTATCCTCTTTTATCACTGTACCTGGAAGCTTCAACGTCTTTAATGTATTATCCATGCCATAGCAGTATGTACGCTCTGTACTTGCAGCGTGAAACTCATGATACACATACAGAATCGAAAAGGTCTGCTCCAAAGGCCTTGGAGTAGGTCCACATGCTGTTGTCCTCACTTTACAAAACGTGAACTCAGACCAGAAAACCTAAGGCCCGAAAGAAGACCTCCAACAGGAGATCTTGAGAGACCCCTCTCTCGGACTGGCCAGCAATTTAGTACTTAGAGCAGCCATTTAATTTGCAGGAGCCCTGATTCAAGCCTTTCACTGCATCATAGGCAACTGTCTTAATTAAAGCTGTGGGAATAACTGATTTTCCAATTTGCAGGAAAGAAATACATGGAATGGTTAGCTAGACCCAAAACAATTGTTTTGCTATTGCTGTTTATTAACCATTTCCTTACATTCTTCTGTGAAGCACCAGAATGAAACTCTGCCATTTAAAAATACTGAGATGATACTCTTCACTTTCTTTTGTATTTTTCTCTAGCCAGAACAGTTTTTGCTTTTTAAAAATCTACCATGATTTTAAATTGTTTGACCCAAAACTTGCATTTATTTGGTGAATAAAAAAAATCAAGCCTGAACTTCCCCTACCCTGCTGTGACCTGGACTTAAGGGCCGTGAGTCAGGGATGCACACATCTTTTTGGCCTGTGCTGTAGGGTGTAAGCTTCATTAGCAAGATAGGCAGAGAAATGCTGAGAATCATACGCGAAGATTTTGGCTTGAACTAGCTCTGGATGTAGCTAGCTAGCCCTCAGCTGGTATCAGTGCCTGCTCAGCACCATCCTTGCAATGAGCTGTGGGAGCCTTGGGATTTAGAGAGCTGCCAAGGGCGTTTGGTTCTGGTCATTAGGGGAAGGCATTGATTCAGGCAGAGAAGGGCCCGAGGATCTGTGTGCTCGTGGCCTGTGTGGCTCGTGCAGGTCCCACGGGAGGCTTTGCAGTGCAGCAGGGTGTTAACCCCAGCGCTCCTGAAGCTGCAGTCCCAGCTGCCCAGCTGGACTCTGTGTACTTCGTCAAGTAACACACTGAGCATGAACATAGCTACTCAAAGGGACCCATCTGAATGTGTCTTGCATATCTGTGTGCTCTGACACATGCATACAAATGCAAAGTCCTTTGACATATTTAAAAATCATTCTCTGAGGGCTTTATTAATGTCCCATGAGGCTCTAATGTGACTAAAGCTATAAAACTCCTTTTTGGGGATAGTCTGTATTTCAAAAAGGAGTTGCATATGTAATATTAATAAATGGTCCAACTCAGTACCTAATAAGACTCAACTTTCCTTTCTCAATTTTTCCTTTTAACAAAGCAGGCTCCTATCTAAAATGAAAAGTAAAACTTATTTGTAACACATGATCATTCAGTTCAAAACTTCTGTATTTGCTCTCAAGAAAACATTAAGTTATTGCTGAGTGAACTGTGCAAATCATTCTCCTCTCCAGAGTAAGACTGGAGAGAAACAAAACTCAAATGGATGTTGCCAGGTAATATATTTGATAGATCGGTTAAAGTTATGTTTTGTTTGAGCTTATAAAAATATTTAATATAGAAATAAATACACCAGCAAGAAATAAGTCTGTAATGTGCTTCCGTTGTTCACTAATACTGAACATCTCATTTGCTAGTGAACACTGAACTCATCTTGCCAGAAAAGAGAAAAAGAGGGAGATGAAAAAAAAAATCAATGTAAGGAACATTCTTTTTTTCAAAATACAGTTTCTTGGAATGCTATCTAAGATGTAAAGGGACTTGTACATGGCAGTGAATATTATTCCATAGAAAGCTGAAGAGTTAAAGCTGCCTTTAATACTGGTGGTCTAATTTATCTTAATACCATTTCTAACAAGAGAACCAGTTTGCTTGAATAAAGTAAGCAGAATTTACCTTTTCTTTTTAAGAACTACTTAAAAGGGATGCCCATAGCTGTTATGATGGTACACATTATATATTAGAAATAAACTGGTCACCAATGAATTTTTTTAACAAATTAAATATATTGTAAAACTGATATTAATTTAATAGTGCATCTGCTACTTCTGAAAATCACATGTAAGACAAGGCAAGTTTGCTTTTAAATCCCAGGCCTTCTGGACCATGCCTCCTTCTAACAAAGACAGAAATTAAATTAATTTTCTCCACTGCCAGCTGGCTGTTGTTGAACTAAAAGAAGGTTGTGGGCTTTGCAGTGAACTTCTGGAGGTTAATTCAGGCGGTAGGTTATAAGCACATAGACAGTGCATAGATAAATTCTGGCTTTGCTGCGTGTATTTGAAGAAAATGCAGCCTCTGATGGCAACTGGGTGGGTGTAAAGTCAAAACAAGGAAAATGGCCTTCCAGAGTCCATGACAGTGATAGCTGCAATGCGAGAAGATATTAATTTGCTATAGGACAAGGTGTGTTATTGTCATACATCAGTGTGAAAGATGTGAAGCAGAAGTACGTCACAAGGAGCACAGGGCCAGTCTGGTGTCCGGGAGCTCAGCCCAAAGGCTGACACTGGGGTCTCAGTAAGCAGCCGAGGGCAGTGGGGGTCCGTTCTGTGCCCATGGGTTATGCTGAGTGCTCTCAAAGCGCCAGGGGAAAGCAGAAATACCAGCAAAGAAACGTATCATCATCTGTTCTTTTATATAGGTACCCATATATTATCTGAGAAAAGGCATGGAGATTTGTATCCATACATAATATTTTTGCTTATATCCATCCCTCTAACATTAGAACACTAGTGATGCCTTTTGTTATGTGAAAGATAATCCATGTAAGCTTCTGTAATGATTAACTGTGTCCTTTCTCTTCTGCATGTTGCTGTATTCTTATACAATGAATTACCCTATTTTAAGGAAAATGGTGGTAATCTCTGAGCTGATTACAACTTGGTCAGTAATGATAAAAGGAGGTGCTGAAAGAAATAAAGAAGCTGAATGTGCCAAACTGTCATTTCTACCCACTACATAAACATTAGGGGAACTGAATGAAGGTCCAATGTTTAGTTCAGCAATTGTATGTAAATACTTTGGTTATGTAGGAATTTGAATGAAGACAGGCACATTGCCTTGCACATGGGAAAAAGGAGGGATTTCCTAGCAGAAGCAATGCCGTAGATGAAGTACAGTGCCAAAAGTGGAAAGGCAGAGATGGGACTGAGACGTAGACTGGGATGGATAATGGAAAGATCAGAAAGATGTAACATGAAATGGCAGATGGGAGATCAGTGGAACGATTCAAAAGGTTGAAAGACAAGATGAAAGGAGCAGGAAAGAATAATTTTACTATTTACATTTAAAAAAGAAGAAAAACAAATAACTCTGGTAGTGATCTGAAGAGATTATCTAGTCCACCTCCCTCCCTAAGGCAGGATGAACTGTGTTTAAACCAAGGCTGACAGATGCTTGTCTAACCTGTTTGTAAAACCTTCCTGTGTTGTGGATCCTGAAGTCTTCCTCTCTTACTGCTTTCTCAGCCATACTATTAGACAGATTTTCTTATGTCTAATCTGTATTGCCTCCTCCAGAGTAGACACAGGTGTCAATTTATCCCCCTTCTCTTTGCAGCAGCCTTTGTTGGACATGAAAGCTGTTACCATTTCACCCTTTTCTTCTCTAGATAAAACAACCCCAGATCTTTCCCTGCAACTCATGCTTCTGAGAGTGGTGATCTTTCTCATGGCTTTCTTCTGATCTTTCTAGGCTAAACTGCTCCAACTGTTAATTAACAATATGGTGCTAAAAGTGAATGCAGTATCTTGCTGAGATTTTACCAGATAGAAAAGGATTGCTTCACTTGCCTCACAGACAACGCATTGTCCTGCTGTCACATTTGTCTTATGCACAACACAGCTGATTCATAGCCAGCTTGCGATGCATTAAGGCTATGAGTACTTTAACAAGTAGTATGTGGCAACAGGAACCAAGATGTGGAGTGAAACAGCTGGTGCTGAGCACATGATGTTCACACTATCCATGTGTCTGAGATTTCCACCTTGGACTAACTTTGGTCTAGTACTGCAGCCTGAGTGCCCATCAGCAGCTGCAGTGCATTGGGGTGCACCTAAAGCATGTCTTCTAGTTCAGCTTCATGGAAAAGAATCTAGTTTCATATGCTCCAGGAGCTCTCTGTGGTGTAAGAAAAGCTTGATAAGTGGTGATCTGCTTATACATCTGACCAGAACTGAAATACTAATGTAAATGCATCCTGTTACCCTGTCCTGGTTTCATCTGCGATAGAGTTAGTTTTCTTCTTAGTAGCTGGTAGAGCGCTGTGTTTTGGATTTAGGATGAGAATAATGTTGATAACGCACTGATGTTTTGGTTTTTGCTGAGCAGAGTTTACACTAGTCAAGGACTTTTCAGCTTCTTGTGCTCTGCCAGGTGCATAAGAAGCTGGGAGGGAGCATAGCTAGGACAGCTGACCCAGACTGGCCAAAGGGCTATTCCATACCATATGACGTCATGCTCAGTATATAAGCTGGGGGAAGAAGGAGGAAGGGGGGGACATTGGGCGTGATGGCGTTTGTCTTCCCAAGTAACCGTTACGTGTGATGGAGCCCTGCTTTCCTGAGGATGGCTGAACACCTGCCTGCCCATGGGAAGTAGTGAATGAATTCCTTGCTTTGCTTTGCTTGCGTGCGCGGCTTTTGCTTTACCTATTAAACTGTTTTTATCTCAACCCATGAGTTTTCTCACTTTTACTCTTCCGATTCTCTCCCCCATCCCACCGGGGGGGAGTGAGCGAGTGGCTGTGTGGTGCTTAGTTGCTGGCTGGGGTTAAACCACGACATACCCCCAATCCTTTAACTGGACTGCTCCCATGCCACTTGCTCAGTCCTTGATTTCTGTAGTTTTTTCTGACTCAGAGCTGTATCATGCACTCATCCCTGTTGAATAACACCATATTTTTTCAAACTGTAGCTTCAATTTGTCAAGATCATTTTGATTTCTAAGCCTGTCCTCTAACATGCTTGCAGCCCTTTTCAACTTTGTCAGATCGTCAGCTTTGAAAAGCATAGTGTCTATTCCAGCATCTATGCCATTTAATGAAATTCTGGAACAAGACTTTTGCCAGGAGAGACCCCCTGTATATCTGCAGTAAATGTAGTCTTCCATTTTGACAATGATTAACTGAGAGAATGAAAATGCTTCTTTTGCTAGTTCTGCAGAACCTTACCTTATATTAGTTTAATCTAGACTGCATTTTCCCAGTATGCTTTTGGAAATCTTCTCTAACATTTACCATACTAAAAACTTCACTCATGTCAAGTTGTATAGCCTCTGTGATTCACAAGGCCTGTTACCCTGTTATAAGAGGAAATGAGGTTGGTTTGGAATGATTTGTTCTTGATTAATCCATGTGCCTATAACCTGTTTCTTATCTTCTATTTGCTTCCTCTATTTGTTTGATAATTGTACTTAAATGGAGTGGGCCATAATTCTGCACCTCCTCTTTCTTCTTACTTTTAAAGATAGCTGTTATTCTTGCTTTTCCAGTCTTTCAAAACTTTACTTCTTCCACACAGTTCTTAAAGATAGTTATTAATGGCTGTGGAAATGCTTCAGTTATCCCCAGAACAATGTGAGGTGAATTCCATCAGCCCCGCTGACCTCAGGTCATTTAACTCACCTGAGCACCGCCTAATCTGTTTCTTCTGTCATCCAGCTGGAATTTTCAGCTCTTTGCTACTGGTGTAAACCCTTTCATCACAGTTGACCCTTCTAGTGAAGAAAGAGCAGAATAGGCATTACAGAGCTGGCTTTCTTGGAGTCATTAGTCAATAGCTTTCTCTCAGTTGAGTGGTGGATCAATTCTCTCCTTGATTTTCCTTGAACAGTTTATGTTTTTACAGGAAACTTCTTGTTATTCTAGATGTACCTTGCTAACTACATTTCTTTTTGTGCTGTGGCTTTTCAAATCTTATCAAGATATTAGTACTATTCTTCTGTGCTTGTCCATAGATTTTGATTTATTTATGCTATTTGAGTTTGAAGTTTCTGAAGGACTCATAGCTCCAGCTACGTGGCTGTCTTACTGCAGTCCTTGCTCTGCATTGCAATCTTTATGTCTCTGCTTTTAACATAGTTTCTTTAAGCAGCTGCTAAGTCTTCTGACCTCATTTTCCTCTCAAATTGTACTTCTCGTGGAACATCACCTTCCCACCTTTGGAATCTAGTATAGTTTGCTTATCATTCTGCTAGATGGACAGGTCCATTTTTGAGCACTTGATCTTGTCTGGTGGCCTGTGGTCACTCCCAGCCATGACAGAACCTCTGTATTTTCCTCTCTATCATTTTCCAAAACCTTCAGGGCAAAAGTTTAGAAGATGAAGCAGGTTATAAGGACTATAAGAAGATAAATGCCCAAAGCATTGCCAGGAGTTTGATCCATAGCCATGTAAAAGAAAGGTTTATAAGTAGAATAAGAAGAGAGTTAATGGCCAGCAGAGCTGTGATCCAGGTAGGTTATGGTGTTGTCTACTGTAGGAACTAGTCTCAAGATTTACAACACTGATCCATTTATCATCTTGCTTTTTTTTTTCTTTTTGAGCTCATTGTAAAAATCATAATCCCAAAAGTGGTCATAAAGATTATATGCAGAACAAATAGTATGGGAGCGTAACCTTAAAAAGCAAAGTATCAAAAGCCCTTTTTCTATGTAAACTAAATGTTTTCACTGCTATTTCCTTGTAAATAACAGCAGGGACTCTGCTACACTATGCAAATATTAAACAGTGCTAGGCATGCGAATGGCCTCTCTGGAGCAGCTTGCTGTTGTTCTAGTACAACATTCTGGAGGCAAATAAAGGTCCTCACATAATACATCTGGCTGATTATATAGCATGCTGGGGGTAGATTCATCTGTGTGAATTCATATACAGTTATACATGAGTCATGACAACAGTATTGACTGCATATTCCAGTGATTCATGTACTAGAATATCAGTATGAACAATCTGTTTTCTAGGTTCACCATTCCAGAAAAAGCTTGTTTCTCCAGATTTCAAAAGGGTTATTTTTCTATAACGATGGGGAGACACTTGGATTGACACTTTGGAGCTTATTAAATTTAGTCCATTGCACAGCTGAACTCCAATAGTATGCTGCTGCATGAAGAAGTTAATTCTTCCCTCAGGTTCACTAACCTTTGGTGTTTAACTTTGCTTGTACAGTAGTGAAACCAGGACATCTGCGGATAAGTGGTCTGGCTTCACACTATGCCCTCCTGTAGACCTCATTTTAAGCTGCTGGCATGACTTCTTACATCTCATCTTAACTCTATTGCTCTTTTAACACAGAGGATTCGTCTGTTTCTATTTTCTTTTTTCCCAAATCTCTCATTGTCATTACAGCAAGGATCAGCTGAACTTTCTCACACAGCATCCACATATATAAGTCCTCAAGCCTCTGCTAAAGGTCTTTTTCAGCCAAAGCTCTGTATCATCCTGGTCAGGAAGAACCTGAAAACATTTAGTTCCTTACATGGGTTCAAGAACTTGTTTACATAGTTTGAACCACACAGGCAGGGCTAAGCACATTGCAACTCATTTCACCAATAGAGATTCAGAGTGTGTCTTTTTCAAAACACTTTAAAACCAGATTCTCACCACCACTATGGAGAGAAAGCCCAGCATGCCATCAGACTTGATGTGATTACACATCTTAATCCTGATGGGCAACTGTGAGCTGATCTTGAGTTGGCATTTATGACTGAACTGGTGAAAATAAGCCCTTTGGAGGTGTCCCATGTCCTCCCAACCTTTCTCGTACCTCTTTGAACCGACTAAACAGGTTCAATCAGGTTTGCTTCCCCAGTGCCTCTGTATACACATGGTCCTTCCCTACCTGATAAACGTGCATCGTTCTCAAACACGGGTGGGCTGCACTCGTGGTAACCACGGTGCTTTGACACCATGCTAATGGCATGTACTCATGCTGGTGGCAATGAAGAACAGTGCCTACAACCAAGATCATCAAAGGCAGTGGAAGTTGCGGGTTTTTTTCTTTTTTTTTATATCAAGTCTCTTTTTAAATTTCTTCCTTCAAATCCTTGTATAACTGTGGATGGGCATGGTGAACTTCAACCAAATAAGTAAATGAGTACGTATTTTTGTTTGCAATTATACTTTTTTGGTTGGTAATTTTTAGTTTCCCATGCTGTCAGGTTCTCCAAAGTTAAACAATTTCTTTCAGGAATACAGTTAATTCTCATTACTGCCTTGGCTGTTTATTGCATGTATTGACAAGTAGTCATCCCCAACCTTTTTTTTTTTGTTTTTGTAAATGAGAATCCCATTTTTTCTTGTCATCTATGATCAAAAGGTGTGTATTAGACAAAAGTGCCTTAATACACTAAAATTACATGTAGTAGCCCATTAAATATAGTAGAAAAAGAGAGTGATTAATACTTCATTTCTTGCATATGTAGTACTGCAGCTCTGGAAATATTTTTATGAAGTATTTCACATATGCATAATATTCAGTAATCCTTGTGTAGCTTGGAAAACAGGTGAAATGCGATTTAAGAAGTCTCCTTGGAAAGACATGTACACTACTCTGAGGCAATCTCATTTACTTAAAATTTCATGTTACTGTTCCCACAGAGAGAGAAAGAACACAGTCTGTAACAAATACTGTTTCTTATAAGCTGACAGTTGTAGAACCAAATCTGCCCTAAATTATAAACTACATTTTCTGTTCCTTGATACACCTAAAACTGAAAGGCATGTGGCTAAACTACTCTCCCATGATTAATCCAGTACTTAAACACATAAAGAAAATAGCAGAATAGCTCCTAACAAACGTATTACAGCAAATTATTCATGAATTTTCTTTCAGGCAAATGAATATCTGCTGTTCTTCTCAGCAGAAAATCCTGGGCTCCAAGTTTTGACAAAGCTGATAAAAAATAATTGTTTGAGACAATAAATCCTCCTGCAGAGGACATTGCATTTCCCACATCTTCACTTTTTATCAGGAGAACACTAAAGCTGCCTGGAGGCTCTTCAAACAGATGAAGTATAGGCCTAAATAGATGTGCTTAATGTTGTCTAAACCATAGCAAAGTACTGAGAGAACTGGAAATCTCACCACCTCCAACTGCTCCCATAAACACGTAAGACCCAGCTATAACTTGAGTAATTTCCTCAGCCTTTTCAGGGCTGTTGTACTGTTCTGAGGTGTGTAGGTATTAAGCTTTAATCTAGCCTAGTCAACTGCAAGGAGAATGAAAATATTTCATAAAACACCTGAAGATGAGCAAGGGTGAGAAGGAGAGACAGACCTGCCTACAGCACAGGGGGCACTGTATTTATCCCAGTTGGCCCAGGAGATTTCCTGAGACCTTGAAAGACATGTTTTCAGATCCACCACACGTGGAGCAGTGCCTCCTGGATTCCCGCTGAGTCATCCCCTCACTGTGAAACTATTCTTCTGAGCATTTTTATCTGCCATTTAGAGACATTAACAAATAGCTCTGTTTTACAGAGAAATAAGACTAGAAATAATGAAGCCTGGCTTCCTAGGGGTTTGTGTTTCTTGGCTGATTACAAGCACTGATTGAAGCTGTTTCCAATCACAGGAGATGACTCCTATAACATTTCTTCTCATGTCAATTTTTAGGTCTTTTAAATGTATATATATATATATATATAGCATAGTCTTTCATTTTTCAGGACTCTTCTATGGAGTCTTCAGTTGCCTTTTTTTCATGTAACATAAGGAAAACAGGGCCCTCGCTCCTCCTGGTATATTTGTTTGAAATCAGCACTAAAAAAATGATTGAGGAACACACATAAACATACACTCATGTACCTCTGCATGATCAGAGAAATCTCACTTCCTACAGAAATCAGGCTAAAATAATGGACACCCTAAAAAATTCATGATATACACGCACCCACATGCATGTCTGTACCACCAAAAGAGAAGGAAACAAGTGAGAAATGGGTCTTCACTTGTGACCCCATGTTGTTGTGGTCTGTTGAAAGGCACGGAGGACGAGCCAGGGGATGTTATTTGGGATGCTTTTACTGACAGCCCATCAGTAGAATACACCGAGACTGGAATTAGCTGGTATTGCACCAGCAACCAAACAAACCCAGACCTTCAGAGTGCTAAAAATGTAAGACTTCAAACCAGGTATTTATTATGAGCTCTAGGAGTGCGTGGTAAGCCTGATTCTCTTCCCATTTACATTAATGGAATTGTTGATTTTCAGTTAACTTGCTTTTGGACCGGGTTGGCAGAAACAGGAAGAAAATGATAACACCTGTGATAAAATCAAAGGTAAGGTGGCTGCTGAGGCACAGTGGCGATGTTCTTGGCTGTCTTATGCTCTTAGAAACCTAAAGAGTGGGAGGGAGAGTATGATGAAAGATTTAAGAAAAAGGAGCATGAACATGAAGTTTTCTTGCCAAAACAAATATATGTGGATTTTCAATATGTCTGGAATGGGGCCAAGCAGATTTTACAGAAAGTTCATTAATCTGTGTTCTTACTTACAGAAGCCTATACACTAAAATGCTGAAAAACTGTTTAAAGACATGCAATTTAACAGTAGATAAATTTATCAGCTCCCTTATTCACTTCATATGAAGTACATTAAATGTATTTACTTGCTTTTTTTGGTTTCCTTCCTTTCTTTTGCATGGACTTGAACATTTTCCTCTCCTACTTGACTGCAGTCAAGCGGCATCTGCAGAGACGTGCCTGCCTTCAGGGCTAAATGAACACTGATATTTTCAGAAATAAAGAAATTATGTTCCTCACAAAGAAATCAGGCAATCTTTTAAAAACTAGTTCTTTCTCAAGATGGAAGAAATTCTGCTTCTTACTGAGCCAATGATTTCAGGAGTCTTTAAGCAACAACCTTAAGCTACAGGCTTCAAAAATTATCTGCTGAGAAGCCTGAATTTAAAAACATGCTTTTAAAATAAGAAAAAAACAGAGATGAGTTTAATAAAAAATTAGCAGAACTGTTGAGGGCAGCATCCTATACTGAGAAATGGAAAGATATAGTTTGGTTTTTTTGACCAAAGCTCCCTTTGAGTTCAGCTCAGGTTTTGCAGATGCCCAAGCTGCTGCTGGTAATTCCCTGGCCTGGCAGGCGGGGACGGGTGTGCGCAGCAGTGGGTCATTACCTTGGCTCCTAGCCCAGGTGTTGGTACAGATGAAACCTCTCTGCCAGGGTACTGCCTGTGACCTACTGCTCTTGGAGCACAGCATTGCCACCGAATTGCTTGCAGTGGAGCACAGGGCAGGCAGCGTTATGCTATGCAGCGATCAACAGGGGCGTAGGAAACTTTACACAAGATCTCTTTCAAATCTCCGCTGCCTGAGCCCTGTTACAGAGAGGCTGCTACCTTCAGAGAGAGGTTACCCTGGTTTCTGTCTTCTACTTGCTCCTGGGTCTCAGACAAGGCCGCTGGGTATCTCTTGTTCCTACCACTGTGAAATATGTGGGGTCAAGGCAGAAGTTACCTTCTTGGTTCTGCATGTCAAGACCATGCAATAAGCAAGAAGGGAGTGTGCCAATCTGTGCAATTGGAGTGAAGGAAAAGGTGGATATTTGGGACATGATATGGAGCACAGACAAATGAAAAGCTTATGTGTTCTTACTAAACTTAGCTGAAGAGGAGAGAAGAGGGTGCCAGGAGATACGACACAAAGTGTCATGCTGCTTTTGTAGTTGCCTAATTGGACAAAATAATTCCCTCCTGCAGGGTGACCCTCTCTTGCGGTTCCAGCAAGGAAATGCAATACAAAATGAGGAACTGGGTTTTCTGAATAAACCCATTGTCTTTATTGCATTACCATTTTATGCTATTATGATTATTGCATAATTACCCACTTGTTGTGAGTACCCATGTCTTTTTACGTATTTCCTGCTCTCACAGTCCTTGTAGCATGGGACCACCCCAGAGAAATCCTTTGTCAAACAGTCCTGTGCTCTAATGATGCTAGAAAGTGTTTTGCTCTTTGGCAATCAACCTCTCAACTAAATTTCTTAGCACTTAAGGCTTGTTTATCTAGAGGCCTACAGAAATTTGCTCACATAGTTGGTATCACTAATGGATTGGTGACAGGCAGCAGTAAAACACTTTGATCCCAGTCCTCAGGTGCTGTAATGTGTCTGAGGTGTATGGCTGAGCCGCTTCCACCATTGATCAAGCAGTTTGTAGCAGATTATTATAATTAAGCACCTTTGAAGTGCTAAGTTATATGAAGCTCTGGTGCAGTTCGGTTGTAGAATTCAAATGAAATTTATTAATATTCTCATTTGTATGGGATAGCATGCTCTTTATGGAAATGGTTTTTCTGCATATTCAGATTTGTCCTGGTGAAGCTGCTCCACTTGGGAAAAGCACATGGAGGGAAATCATCCAGAGCTGAGAACCTCTCCTCACTCCTGACTTAATCTTAACCTCATGTTTTCCTAAGCAAGTCATGGGATCTGCATCTCCCAGTGGAGGTTTAGACCTAGCCTTGTCACTGAACCAGGGTGATATGCAGCCCTTTGCCAGCACAACACACAAAGCAGCTCAGCCAAGCATGAGAAGAGCAGTCCTCAGCCGTGTACCCTGAACCTGTGCCTCCAGCACACCACCACCACCAAAGTTAGAGCATTTCTCCAGTAATCCCACCAGGAGAGGGTCACCTCAACAGTTTAGTAAAGTAAAAAAAATAGTTTGAAGCCACCTTTGCAATTGTGTCTCCAGAGCTGTACTCAGTAGTCACTATGAGGTTGGGAGGCAGCTTTGTCAGTCCTCTAATTAATGCTTTTGCTGGCAGCTATTCCCGCTCCTCCTCTGTTTCCAAGAAGGACCGATATAACCAGCGCTTACCCAAGCTGCCACCCACTGCCTGCCCCAGCCCTGCTGGAGCACCCTGCCCAAACCGTGGCAGCAGGTAGGAGAGAGCTGTTGTCGGCAGCCCAGAAGATGCTCCACGAGGACATTTGAGAGTGCACCCATTTCTCACAGCCCCGTCTACGACATCAAGTAAGTGAATTTACTATTTCATTGGCCATGCTCTCACCAAGGGGAATACATGTCAGAGAAATTTAAAAAAAAAGGACAGTATGTGGGTCTAAACAGTGATGTCAAAAGAAGAAAAAACACCTCAATTTTTTGTTTTAGAACATGCAGGGACAACCCCCCCCCCCACACACACACATTTGAACTGCAATAAGCATCTGTAAAGGTGACATTCAAATACCTGTTCCTACCTTTTCTTCCCAAAAACCAGCTTTCAAAAACCCAAGTCAATATACATTAAAATCTAAATAGAATAAAAACAAAGTCAAAATGCCAACATCTATAAAATGTCCCACAGAAAATAAAATGTTTAAAATGTTGCAGTTCCACTCTGCTAGCACTGTAACTAAGAACAAAGTGGGAGAAACAGTTGGCTCAAATCTTGAAGTTACCAAATAAACAGGTTTTAATAAAAATAGACTGGGAAGCAGTGAAGGAGGCCTTAAAATATGCAGATTTTAACTGCTCTTCCTGAAAGCCTCAGCCAGCCTTGCTGTCTGTATTTCTGAGGGACTGGATCTGTAGGGAGGAAAAGGTGGTTCTGAGCACTCAACGCCCACGCTAGGCACATTGCTGGGGTTTTTACTTTGGACTAGCTCCAGTCTGGTCCTGTGACCTTAATTGCTATTAGTGGTGGGATTGTTTTGTTTCACCCAAGAGCAGCCAAGACGGCATGTCCCCAGCCTCCTCTGCGATGTGGAACACGGCAAGGGACATGGCAGAGGGCAGCAGAGGGAGTTCCCAAGTGAGCTCCTGCTCTGAAATAAAACCCTAATGTAGGCAACACACTTTGTTAATAATTTCTCAACACGAAGTAGACCCCTTATCCAGTTATAATTTCTGCCTGTAACTAAGAGAAGTAATTTAAAAACATGCCATCTGCCTAAAATTTTATAAATATGAAAAATGCTTAATATGTTTGTATGAGAAAATTCCAGTATGGAGGAAGAAAGTACAGGGATGCTTGATTTCTCAATGACTATTCGAATATTTTGGTATGTAGTTACAGTACTACTTCATGCTAGTCTAAATCATCGCTATTAACAAATCTAGGAGCTTCAGGAAGGCCACATCTAAAAAAGAATTTACATCTACCACTAATTGCATCATTTTATAAAGTCTCAACAGTCTTGAAAAAATTGGCCTACAGTATGAGTGACAGTTTGTGTTGCAAATTTAGAGGGGATATGAAATTTTCCTATATCAAAGCTGAAGAACAGTTCTGACAGCTGTAAATGTTCTCTGAATTAATAATGTGGAGCTTGTATAAGACAATAGTTAAGAAAAATCCATTTCTTTCTGCAGCATTTAAGCCCCTTGCTTATAAAATATTAAACAGGATTAAAATTGGTATGCTGCTTGAATGGGAAGAGAAAACATGAAATCCACATATGAATCCAGAAGTGAAAAGAATCGTTAGTTCCAACTGTTGTTAGTAATAACTTATGATTTGGGGTAAATCAAAAACCCTTGTAGTACCTGCACTTGCTACTAAAATTCAAACCAGAATTTTGGTTCTGGCTTAGGAAAGGAAATCTGCTTTCTAGCTTCATCATTTAAAACCCACTGACCAATCATTATTTGCAGAAGCTTTCTCCACCTCTTTAAGTATAGCAAACACCTCTGGAAGATTAAACAAACTTGTTATCTGCTATGTAAGCTCTCTGAATATCAATCGACTAACCCAAAGTTCTGGTTCGTCCTAACTTTACAGATACAAATCCCTGTCTATGTCTCAGTGCTTCCTTACATCAGCTCTTAGTGACTAATATGTTGTATAATGTCAATACAAAACCAAGAGACATGGCCTGGCTTTGTATTTTGTTGTCTAGCAGGGAGAAAGGCTGGGGTAAAATTATATCAGGAGACTTAAAAATTTAACTTCAAGCCCACCTAAACTTTTCAGGTTGACAGTTTAGCCATTCTGTTCCCCATATCCACCTGCAGAAGTGAGAGAAACCCGTGTCTCATCTGTGTAAAACTCACCTGTGCACTCAACCTCCTGCAGTCCCCCTAGGCAAGCCAGTGCTTTCCCAGCTGGTGAGATGCTGTTTGCGCTGGATCAAGAGAGAGCTCAGGAGCTGCAGAGAGGTCCTATTGCCTGGAGCAGAGTGCAGAAACCCTGACAGCCTCACTGGCATTTATCTAGTGGAAGCCAGGGCGAGCGCACAGGGGAGGGCGAGATGAGGGGATGTTGCAAGCCTTGTCTGTCTGTGCGGGGTGAAAGAACTTCCCGTCAAAGTCTCAGGGAAAGTCCCAGCCCTTGTATTTACAGCTGAGGTGAAGCTGTGGTTGCTTTTGTCATGCTGGCACTGACTTGCCCCTTGGCTATCTGCCAGAGCTAAGGTTTGGCTGCGTTCCCCTACTCTTGGAAGACTAACATGAGAATTGCAGAAGCCAAGAATGCTGTAGAAGCACAACAGCAACTATTTGCCTGGAAGGAGGGCTGCTTTTTTTGTGTCATGGCTCTCCTGTGCCATTCCAGCTGTGGGTAGGGACAGTAAGAATGTCACATCGGGATGAAAGGAATTTGGCATGGGGATGATTGAAAGTACCTGATCTCTGAGATTCTCTAGTTATTCTTGGCAGCTACAGCGATCCTGTGGAGCCAGAGCTTGCGATGGATAGGTATTAAGAAATGAGTCTTTAAGGGATAAGCCTCTGGTAGGTTGCAAAGCTCTTGATGTTACACATCTGTTTGGAATGGGACATAATTCAAAACAGATGCCTTGAGCATCAAAAGATCACTGGACTGGATCATAGTCCAGATAGGAGAAAGGGGCTAAGAGAGTCCCACTAGCACTGAGATTTTATAAGAAGTTTGGAAAATGAATTGAAGGGGATTTAAATAATGTTGCACTCTAGATTTGCAAGCAATGCCTGCCAGTAAAGAGGAACAAAGTAAAAGAAAAATATTTTTTACATCAGCTTGCCTTTGGAAGACTTACTGGAAACTAACTAGGAAAACAAGAAAAGGCATAGAGAACATAAAACATAGAGGTAATCTCTGACAAAAAGTAGGGACAAGAAATTTCATTCAGAACAATCTGTGACTGCACTAGGGCTGAAGAAACTGTTTTTGAGAGCTTGAGTTCTAGAGAAGAGATCAGATCGTGTTTGAGATTTAGGACAGGAACAACCCTTGTTATTTGTGCACTGTGACAAAGAGCACAAGCCAGTGTGATGCCTGAACCACTGGAAAAGATCCAGGAACTGAAAAAGGTGATATCACTTTGGATGAGCTTGGAAGATTCAGCAAGGTCCACATGGCAGGGGCAAAGCGAATGACCTGGCTCAGAATGTCTTACAGGAGCAAAGGGCACCGAGGCAGTGGACATGTCTGGGGTTAAACAGTGTAGTATTCATTTTCAGCTGACCTATCAACTAACATGCTGCCAAAAATAGTGTTATTAAATTAAAACCTACAGGGAATGGAAAGGAAGACGGTTGACTCACAGAGCTTAAAATCACAAGGCTAACCCTGTAGAAAATATATGAGAAGTAAATGTACAAATTCATAATAGATGGAAAAAAGGTGCAAGTGCTATGCCCTTCAGAGCATCAAGGTGATCTAAGCATTTAGATCCTGCGTAAGAACATGAGCAAAATAGCTGAGAAATAATTTGAAGCCATTTCCCAGTGGATCAATACCTCAGGAACATTACAAAATGCAGGAAAGTGTTGAATTGTCCAACAATTCTCACACCTATGTGAGCCCTTCACATCGTAAGGCCATGCTTTAAGGAGGCGCTGGATACACTCATTGCTCTGGGATGACTGGAGGAATTGACAGAGTAGTTCTTGTAGTTATAGAAAAGATGGATGAAACACCTTGTTTGTCCATAGATAGATCTGAAGGAACAAAACAGGTCTGTTACATTACCGAGGGAAGATATGGTCAGTGACAAATACCTCTCTGTCCCTAGCACATCACAGGCCTCCTGGCGGGTGTTCATATTAGGAAAAAGAAAAGAGGAGGTTTTTTTGAACTTCCATGAAACTTTTGTGAGCTGCACTGTTTTCTCAGATGTCTATTTAGGCTGTGTTTGGCACCTGAGGAAAAACGTGATAAATTTTTCATGCCTTTCAGGTTAGTAAGATTTATACAGATGACATTTAGATCTGATGAAAAACACTGGCTCAGAGCAGCCGTGGAAAGAAACTGTGCCTCTGGGCTGAAGCTGGACAAGCAACACTGTAAATGCCATGTAACACAAATAATAACATACTTGAAGAAAAGTTAGCACAAACCCCAAGTAAATCACCATAAAATATTCAGCAGTTTGTGTTCTCCAACAATATTTGGGTGCTGAATTGTAAAGAGAAGCAAGTACCTAATGTAGTTTCGTGAGAGTGCTGCCATGATGATCTTGCATGTAATTATTGAAAAAACTGAGAAATAGAAGGAATTGATTAGACATTTCAGACCTGAGAGTAAACCATCTGTGGAGGATTTCGGGGCATATGTTGATGTAGTCCTTTTAAGCAGTGTGGAAAAAAAAGATAGTCACAGTAGTTTATGAGTTAACAAAACTTAGGTATACTCCGAGGAAAAGAAAAGAAGATTTAATCTTAGTCATGGAAATAAACAAAACCATACATTTTTATTTACTGAAGGCCGGTGCTATTTGAAACTGATTATAAATCATAAGGAATTACCAAACAAAGCCTGGCCAATGGTTATTTTTCATTATTTTTCAGTTATGGAGTGTGACTTGGACCTTCAATATAACCTTGAAATTGCAAGCAGGATTTCCAGAACATTTGACAATGGAACCAAATCCAGAGAGATATTTGTACATCACTCTTATTGCAACAATAGTTACTGAGGCTGAGATGCTTCAGAAAACAATTCGTATCATGAATGCAAGATTAAATTTAGCCTGAAAACATGAGAGCGGTGAACTTGACAGTACTACTGGGAAAGATCTTCCAAAGCAGACGTGCGGATAATTTCAGGATTCACATGTATAAGGAAAAGGCCAGGGACATCGTGTACATGAGTCTCAGCTGAGCAATTGTGTTTAGAAAGAGAATAAGGCGTATCGTATCTAGCGAAAAAGTTTACAAAGAAAACAGGAAAAAAACCTGAATCGTGAGAGGATGTGCTTATTTGCGCTTCCTGTGTGTTTGTGTTCCAAACCATTATTCTCCTTTTCCTGAGATAGCCTTACTATCTATTACTATTTGCCCCGACAAGAAGACTCCAGAAGACCTTAGTGTGTGTCAGATTTATTTCTGTTGACCTAGCATACCTGACAATAGGCAAACTATTTTGTTCAGCAAACACAAGCTTAAGCAGGGAGTTATGCTTTTAGAGAGGTTTTGTCCAGTCCCTCTTGCTCAGTCCAATAAAGCAATGGAAAAAGGAGTCAAAATACCACGCAGAAATAGAGAGAGGTGAATTGCACATACATAGACGTCCTCTGGGGCCCTGGGAGCTCCTGGTGCTTCACGGGCTGTGCGATGCTGAGGCAGGAAAACCAGCCCCAGCATGGAATGAGCCCCAGGCCAGGGTGTCAGAGCAGTCACAGGGGCAGGCAGGGCTGCTCCATCCTTGCCCTTCAGGCAAGGGCGCTGGTAATCGGCCTGTTAGTCCTGTCCCTGCCTTGGTCCTGCTGCAGCAGCCTGCACCCTGCCCTGACCCTGGCCAGGCTCGGGACGGGAGCGCAGGGCTGCTTCTGGCTGCGTTACACAGGTCCAGGGCTGGCGTCCAGGTTCTCCTGGTCCTGGAGGAGGAAGGGCAGGGCCACTGGTCTGCACACACAGCTGGGTCCAAACCTCCCTCCTCCAGGCCCTGCAGGCACTTTCCCTGGAGCAGGCAGTCTGACGTGGGGAGTGTTGACATGCTCTTTCCTCCATCACCACCAAGGGCCTTCCTGCGACTGCAACCCTCTACTGTCCCCTGCAGTAATCCGCCTTCATGAGACTTCTCTGAGCTGCTGGTCTTCTCCCAGGACCTCCTCCAGACATGGGATGGGAAGCAACCAGGACCCCTGCAGCTGCCAACAGGCAGGGGCCCCTTGCCACCCTTCCTGCACAGCCTCCACTTCCATGTGCAGGTGGCACCTCCCTGTAGTCCCTCCTCTGGCTCCCCGAGCACTTCTCACAGCTTCTGGCTCTGCTTCTCCTCTCACCTCTCCATTTTTGCCTTGTCTATCCAAAGGTCCAGTAAACTACAGGACCTCCTGGCTCTGGCCACTGTGTCCATCTCTGCCACCAGAAAGGTGGAGCGCAAGAGAGGGGATTGCCGCCACTCCTACATGGCCAACAACACCAACAGCCCCCAGCAGCCTTATGGGAGTGATGTGCTCTGCTCTATGTCCCTCTCTGGGGTCCTTGTGATACATGTTGAGATCTCAACCCTCACGTTTCACCCTTCCCTTTTTTTTTTTTCTGTTTGTTGTCTCCTATCATCACTTGCCTGTGCTCCTTTTTTTAGGAAAAAAAAAAAAGAGCAGTGGCGTTACAAAGCTGCATGTTGTTTGTAGGAAGTTGTTTCCCCAGGCTCAGAGATATTGTGGGAGAAGAGATGACAACCTTCTAAAAAAAACCCAGAAGGGAAAGAGGAGAAAAGAGGCACAGAGCCTGTCACTTTGTGCTGCAAAATCTCCATCAGACAGCAAACACACACTGAGACCATGGAGTCCCAGGGCACACAACTAGGATTTCTGTCCCTGGGAGAAGCAGTCCTGGTGCCCTAGGGGAGCCAGCCAGTATGCCCACAGGGACACTGCAGGACACCTCAAAGGCTGATGGAAATTTACTGATAAATGCAATCTCAAGGTTGGTGATAAACATTTGTAACTCTCTGTTATATCACTGTTTGAAATATACTGGTTTTTATGTTTTCCTTGGCATGGAAGGTATAGTCTTGGGATTGTGCCTTAAAGTTTTAGCATCTGGAACAAAAGTTCTAGCTATTGCATTGTAAAGCCTTTCTTTGTTATATACAGCCTTCACAGATTGGAGGACATAATAAACCAGATCTCATGCTAGGTGCTTCTTCTGAGGTCCAAAATTGCAAAGGTATTCAGAATGGAAGTTAACCCATCTTTCAGGATGTCACTAGAGATGACAAAACACTGCCAAGCACACTAGTTAACCCAAATCTCAGTGATGCCACAGTGGGATGGATTTCTACCTGAAAACAGGGCATGCAGTAGCATGATTTAAAAATAAGCTTTGTCCTGTATACTCTGCCCCCTATAATGGCATTTCTGCATGAAGCGTAGTTTGTTGGGAGTGAAGAGTTGGGTTATTAGTGTTTAGGGGTAGCTGGCTTGATATCAGCTTTCCCAGAGCCAGTGAACATATGATTCTTGTACGCTTCACTGTGGGGTTTCCGTACAATGGCATCATCACTGACTGGAAAGAATTCAGAGAAACTTCATGCTCCTTTGCCCTGAAGCTATTCTATGAAACTTGATTAAAAAAAAAAAAAAAAAAAGGTGTTTAGGAGGCAAATTAGAGCATATTTCCCTTTCAAATAAAGTGAACAAACTTTCTTGCACTTTGCTTGACACTGTTTCATGTGATGGTTTGCTTTCTTCATGTGTTCAGGCTGAAGCTGTTGACTGTAAATGTTTGCTATCACTTTCTACAGAGTGGGAATATCCAGACCATGGATGAACATAAGCTCTAGAACTTTTGACAGCTTTAGTTTTCTGTCTTGCACAGTGATTTATCTGTAAGACTGTGAGGGAAACGCTGGGCATGTGAGCAGCTGAGCAGCACAGGTCACTTGAAGTTGCAGACCAAGATAAACAGCATTTCATAAGGTGCTCAGCAAGTGAAAGCACAAGCCAAAATATACATACAGAGATGAGCTGTGGTGTAATCAGATGTTCAAAGCTAGGGAACAGGTGAGGTTTTGGAGCAGACAGCCATTTCTAGCTTCTTTCTTCCTATATAAATCACTAACCTCATCCAGCCTGTCCACATAACAAAAACATGCTTCTTTTCAATCATCTGCTGAGAAAGTGTTTGAGAAGTGAGGGGATTGAGAAGAAGGGGAATCATTTGTCTTGCCAGAAGTGAGACTGACACATGGGAGGGCTGGAAGTCAGTAATGACTGAAGCATTTTTCCATTTGCTGTTCCTGGCTTGGCCAAAGCTTTCTTGGATTCCTGCCTATAAAGTTAATATCTGCAAAGGAACTACATTCACATACATATGTGTGACATGTCTCCGGTTTTCATTGTGTCTCATTAGTCTTCAATGCACATGTGAAGATCAGTAAAGATGATCCTAGAGGGACCTCTTACTTATAATAGTGTCAGTAGGAGATGGGAAAATGCAACTGTATGAGCTGTTCCATTTTTAGTGTTATTTTCTTTTTTTTGGCTACCTGCCATTTTGGCTTTTAAGTGGGGATTAAAGGCATTGAAGACACATGCAGCTAAAATATCATGTTTTGTATGCTAAATAAAGGTAATTTTGTTCAGGTGGTGTTTGTCATCTATTCACAGAGTGACACTTCCATTTCTGAGATGATAATACAACTCGGTATCAGCCGTCCTTGCTGTTTTAGCAGATAAAGCTACCTTGTGACCAAAGATAGCTCTTGTGCATGCATTTGTGAAGGCTGCTCTAGGTTCCTGCTGCATTCAAGCTTGTTGTTTCATTTCTAATTAGTCTGTCCTTAAATTACAACAAACACGCGACACTATTGCTCACTTAATTTCTGGGAACATACTCTGCTGACGACAGTGCCTCCCAGGAGGCCACAACATCCTCTGACATCTTAGATATAGTTATTGTCTGATGTGGAGCAATATGCAGGATTTTAACTTCCTAGCATTTCACAGATAAACTATACTGTGATTTTGTGTGAGATGGAAAGTAAAATACTCACAACTGAAGTATTCTGGGAAGAACATCCTGGTACAGTGAAAAAAACAAGACTTCAAAACACATTGAAATGTTTCAGTCAATGGCCCAAAGCAAAGCCTAGATTCTGAGCTTCTGACTGATCCTTTCTGGAGTTGGAAGGGTGTATTTTCCCATGGGATGTGGGGAGGTATGAATGTTGCACAAATATGATGGTGTCATACTGGGAGTGCTTTATTTCTGTAGAGTGTCTTCAGAATGATACTTTGAACTTCACAGGAATGGATGTCATATTTTAGGTTGTGTGTTCACGTCCAATACAATTTCAAAATAGGGCTAGGAGAAGAAAGGCTAATTTAAGAAATATTTATTTATAGACCGTAATGCCTTTGAGCTGAAACCTGCCTAGGTTACTTTGAACAGATCCTCATGGTCTACAAGCCATGTGTGTCCAATAAGTCATTCCAGTACATCTAGTGCTTTCTCTTAAAAGTTTATTTACGAGCATCCATAAGTCAGGGATAATGATATTTTCCCTGCTCAGTACTTCTAACTGGACTTGGTTCCATTCCATGAAGCTGAACTGTCATATTTAGGGGAGGTTAACAAAAGGTGTTTGATATATTCTGGAAAGCTGAATATCTCTTCTGGATGCTTATATACCTGCAAAATATTATAGATCTTTGAACTGAAACTATTTCTTAAATTTCACTTTTGAAAAAAAAAAAATTGTCTTTTTCCCACATTTGGGATGCAACCATATTCTGAAACTTAGAATTGCTTGTGAGAGAGAAAATAAGCTTTTGAACTACTTCTGCCCATAACCATACCAGGCTATTGTATCCTATTTATGTAGTGCCTTTATAGCTATCATCTAGCTAATTAAAAAATGAGCCACAGGAGGAATATTAACCCTATTAATAACAGCATAGAAAATGTAGAGAGATGAACCAGTTAATTTGCTGGACTCAGGAAGAATACAAGAACCCCAAATGCATTTTGAGCACCTCACTGCAGCAGCTAGTTAATCACACCACTGGCATAGCCAGACCTTTTGCTGAGTTCAGTTGCTGACAAAATCACCGCTACTGCCAAAATACTCAAACGTATGACCAAGTCACAGCAGCCGAAGGAATTGCTACATATCAGTTGAGCCATACTATCTGTTCATGTCCATGCTCTTCTCTTATTCCAATGAATAGTTTAAATCTCTTCCTCTTAGCTCTGCAGAGCCTAAGTCCCCCATCAAGCTAGCTCTGACTGCGTGTGCATGGTATTTGTGTCCTGCCTTAATCCTTCCTGACAACTTGTAAAAACAAATTTTCCAGACACAGACTTCTTAATAGGTATTTCTCAGTATCATCCAGCACAGGAAGAGCTTGAAAAGCATCATTTTTCTTCTAGGCTAGTTAGACATACAGAATATATTTTTGTTCCCCTCCTTTTTTGTTTTCCTTTTGAAAACAGGAACTTCATTATCATGTGAGCAATAACCAGCAGACTCAGACAGAAATAAAGGTTAACATTTAGCCTGGGAGAAATTATTTTGATATCTCTGTAGCTGTGCTACCTTAAGAAGGGTAGAACTTCTTGTCCAGTGATACATTTATGATATTACAATTAATCAGAGAAAAAGGATTTGTACTGCATTATGACAGAGAGCAATAGGAAGGGGACATGAAGATGAATAGGCTACTTAAGTGAGTAAATGACTTCTGGTGCCAGCCTGGCAATGACAGAGAGGACTTGAATGTCTGTAGCATTATCAGGTCTCTGAGACTCCTCAGTAGTTTTATTCAGGGCTTTTGAGTGCTTATGATATCACTGGCCATCATTGCTATGCTTGGCCATCAAGCAGAAGACAGAAGAGGAAGTCATTTGAACAATGCAAGGTGCTGGTTAAGATAGTTGTCTGGATGACTACTCTCACTTACTTGGCAGGACTTGAGCAGTGTGGCTCAGATTAATGAAAGGAATGTCGTAAATCAGTTCTTTAAGGAAACCAGGTTGCACTTGCCAATGCTATGTGCAGAGTGGGTTGTGAACACAGCAACTTTAGCCAGTGCTAATGCTGTCACATGGAGAGCAAGTGCAAAGCTGGGATTGATCCAGGGGTGAGCAGACCCAGGTAAGTATCCCACCATCTCTCTTCTCTCTCAAAGCCCAGAGCTAGGGCCTTGGCTGGCTGAAAGGCTGGTGCTCAGCTGTCTTCATCTGGGTTGAGAACATGAAGCTCTCTGACCTGTCCTCAGTTTTTTGTAGGGAGTAGTAACACCTAACCCACTGGAAAGGATGAGTTTGAGTTCTTCAGAAATGATTGTGAGCTGTTATTAAATGACATAACTCTTCCAAAGGGTCTTGCTTTTGATCTTGGCAGAACAACAAATGTTGTATCCTCAAAGTCTCTTCCCTTCCCACTTTCCTCTTACTGACCTCACAGCACTGACCATGCTCTCTCTGCTCCTCTTCTCTTTCTTCTAGCTTCTTTGTTTGTTCTTTCAATTTTTTTTAAAAGTACGCTTATTACTAGCAGTGAGCTTTTCTCTGATTTCTTTCTCAGACAGTATCCCAGCCACATTAAGATTATTTCTTGTGAAGGTTGTGTTTACAGCTAACTCAATGAAGAGGAAATGAGAAGTCTCCCAGAAAAAGTAAAGATGCAGACTTTTGGGTTTCACAAGTAGTACTTCATAGGCAGGTATGCTCTGAAAATATGCTGACAGGAGCCCTAAGAGACTGCATATGAAAAAGGGGACAATTTCTACCCAGTTCTCTTGGGCCTTCTGTCCTCCATCCCCCCACTCCACCTTCTAATTTAGAAAAACAGAAAACCAAACAAGCAGAAGGTTCAGGTAGCCTGTATGAGATGCTAGTAATAGAACTGGAAACACTGGCTTGTATTACAGTAAAGCTGTTGTCGTCTTGACCATTCTCATCTACATTCTGTTATTTTTCTGAGAAGTTATTTAAATGTGTGCATATACCTCAGAGTACTCTGTTTTGCATTTTTTAAAGAATGTCAGGAAGTTACAATAAATATCTCCATGAAATTTGCTTAATAAGAATTTTCAGAAGCATTTGTCATATTTCTGCTAGCAAAGTCAGCTGAAAGACTAATTTTAGCAATGTGAAAAGCTGCTTCTATTGTGACAAAAATTATGGCCTAAGAGACAGAGCCACCCCCTCTAGAAATTAATACTTACAAACCCACATATCTGTCAACAATCTGATGGCAATGCCATGGGAAGCTACTAATGGGAAAACAGAGCTGTCAGAATAAAAAGTGTTCATCTTCTCTAAACCAAGGAGGCTTTATTTATTTTTCCAAGCAATAGGCACAACTGAACTGTCTCTCTAGAAATCACTGACTCCTGTAGATAATATGCTTGGTTTAGTAGTAACTCATACTTCAACTTCTGTCTCATGTACTTGGTGTTTTTTGTCATCATGTAGACCATATGCTCCTGGGAATAACAACTTTCTTAATGTGTTTTTGTGTTGCATCCACAATTACAACTAAGCTTCAAGAGTACAAAATACACCAAACAAAACACACCAGGCAATTTGTGTGGGCTAAAAACCCAAACCTTACATATCAATCCAAGAATTAATTAAAGTATTAGCAGTCTAATCAAAGAGTTATTATTAGTCCCATTTTGATAAAACCAACACTCCAAATTTTCCAATTATTATAGCTCACTCCCAATCATTATACAATTGAAACTTGTACACACCAATTTGCTTGTCTCTACCCCTTCCTCCGGTGTTATGCTCAGCCTTCTGTTGGTCCTCAAGAAGCAGAGGAGAGGGTTACGGTGAGTTGTGTCCCAAGTTCTTCACTGAAGAAGTATGGTGTTGCTGAGGGTTTCTTCCACCTTACTCCAGGATCTGCTTGGGGCTACTTTTATATCTTTCTTAGCACGTACTGCATGTTCCTCTTTCTTCATTGGTCCACAATTCCACTTTATATCTAAATATACTATATATAGTATGTTTTAATTACGTGTGTTGAATATTTGTTCTTCCCTTTGTTATCTCTCAAGCCAGTTTTACTGGCCTCCCAAGGGCTTAATGACCAGTAATTGATCATTAGTGATTTGTTTGTAGCCCAGGAGCCTCTGGTTTCATCCTGTCTCCACACTTACAAAACCTCTACTATAATCTGTTACTTGCATAATCCTCTACACTAGTTTTATTCTAGGTCATAGCTGCCTCTGCACAAAATAACTATGGCTCCTCTACTACCTATTATATACAGAAATCTCAAAAGTATTATAACAATAGATATTATAATACACAACCCTAGAAAGCTGAGCTAAAACATAAACAAATTAGGTAATATTCACCTGGCAGGTAAATAATTGCTGTTATAGCTCAGCTAGCTAAAACAAAGCTCCAGGCAGGCCAGGACAATCCAAACAAAGCCATCCTGACATGTCCTAGCTCCAAGGCTTTGCAGAGCTAATACAAAGGTTGTGGGCTCTTACTGGCAATGGCAATGCCACACTTGCTGGGCTGTAGGGCCGTGCCCCATGGAGCCTCATTCCTTAGCTATTGCTTCTAGGCAGCAAAGACGACTCGGCCAAGGGTCTCATCACCCCTATGAGGTGAGACCCAAAGGAGAGGACTCCTGGTGTTCCCAGTCGAGTGAGGAAATGGGTTCCTATGTTCTGGATTAGTTTGTATTGTCTAAGAACTGATAGCTCTGGTTCCTCAGTTGTACAGCATATTGCAGTCAACCAAGCCATGTTCTGATGAGATGGCAATGTAAAATCTCTTAGGTGGAAAGGAAATGTTAAAAGAACTTGCACAATAGTACCTTCATGTTCTTGCCTAAGTCCTACTGAGATCCGTGGCTTATCTCTTCTGAGGAGCCTGATCTGACTGATGCATAAAGAGAGTGAATATAGATGCCATGGAAATGAGAGCACAAGGAGGCTTTCTAACCACCTGCTTTATGGGAGAGCATTCCTTCCAGGCTGGAGCTTTGTGTCCCAGTTTGGCCTCAGGCTGGTTCAGTGCCTGCCCTGAGAGGGAGAAGGTCAAGTTTCAAATGGGGAAGAGGGAACACACTGTGGTGGACCACAAACCATTCTCCTCCGTCAACACTGACTTTTCACTGGCTCCTGTCCAGAAGCATTGTTTGAATCAAACACAAAAGAAAGCAAAGTTAAGTACAGGGCTGTTTTTTAAAATTGTTTCCAAAAGTTCATGTTCCTTGCCAGGGTTTGTGCTGTCCTAAATGCAGCTTCCTTTTCAAGGGTTTGGATGAGGGCAGGGGCAGGCGAGAGGGAGGCAGCCTGGACACAGGATACGTGTGTGCATCCCCGGGTTGTCTGGATGTGTGCTGGGTGGGGGAGCAGACTGCCAAACTTTCCTCATCGCAGTGAAAACCCTGCTTTTTGCTATGGTGCTGTGAGCTAAGAGCACTGTCAGAGAGTCCTCAGGTGGATTTCTTCCCTCCAGATGCATATTTTGGCCTTTTCTTCAGCGTGAAATAGCACTACACAGTAAAACTCTGGTGTAATAAATGACATGAATCATAAAACATCTGCCAGTAAGGAAAGTAACTGTCCCAGATAAATGTTGCAGGCATAGTGGAAACTCCTGCTGGTTTATTATAGCCAGTTTATAGGATTTATTTCTGTTTCCTCTGACACTAGGAAAAAAGAAATTCTCAAAACATCTCTAACACAGAAGAAAACCATTAAATATTAAATTACTTCTACCGTAATGGTTAATGCAAGCTTCTCACATCAAGAAGAGAGGTTGGAATTAATCATTGAATTCTTAAATTCCATCTCAAATCATTAGAACTGCATACACTGAATATTTTTTTTTGTACTAAATAGAAGAATATGCAGTTCCCATGTAGATTTTTATGTTCTGTTTCTCATGAGCTTTGCTTATAAGATCTGGGACTATAAAATTATAGGGGGAAAAGGAATTAAATTATTAGGACAATACACATGCTTCTTTAAAAAAAGACAAAGGGCTTGGTACTCCAATTCTTTACATGCTATGTGGTCATTTACCTTTTAATTTCCTGAGAGCCACAAAAAAAATACTGTTTTGGTGTTGTAGAATATAATTTCTATCCTGTATTCACAAATCTGTGGTTGTTTGAAATTAAATTTGTAACAGTTTTTTTTGAAAAATCTGATTTATTATTACGTTTTAGTCCTATACTCAGGTGTACATGTAACTGGTGCCTGCTTGTGTCATGTTGATACGGAATTGTATTAAGTGGGCTTGTTTCACAAATGCCACTAGGAAATAATGTTGAAAGATCTTTTTCCCTTAAGGATTTTTTCCTGCCTATTTTAGCAGTAATTGGGAAAAACAAGAGTTGAAAGTTAAATAATCTAAGCATAAACTATCCAGTTACAATAGCAAAAGTTCAATAGGGAGGTGGTTGTTGAATGTGTGATCTTCACAGAAACTTGTTAATGTTGATCATCACAAAAAAAATATTCATTAAGTGTGCTCACATATAGGACTCAGAAGAGACATACCTTTTAAGTGACAGTGATTGAACTGGAGATAAAAAAGCAGTGTATTATATATGAAATAATTAATTTTGCAACGACCCATTATAAACTCAGGAGCATATATGTGAATAATTGCAAATGGATGCACAAAAGGGAGATGAATGGTATGTTGGTCATTTTATTATAACTGTGGCATCTGAAGCCTATTTTATGATACATATTTATATATATGTATATAGCCAGCCATTACAGAACAAAAATCTCAATCATCTACCTGAAAATCTTGCTAATTGGTCATAAAAACATACTTAACTGGAGTGGGACTTTGCATCATACAAAATATATTGCAAACTAGGAGAAAGCATGCCAGATCAAGTGGGTGTCTCACTCTCTCCAGAATTATTGTTCTATTGTAAACAGGCAGAGAGCAAATATAGAAATATAGGCTAGCAGTGGAACTGCAGGTGTGTGAGATAGCAGTGCCACTGAAGTAAAACAATAGTGTCTTCAAAAGAAAGCATATTGTGAACATAAATGCAGTATAAATACAAAGGAGGCAATGTGAACAGTACATGAAACTAGTATGTGGTCCTGCAGACCCACTGAAAAACATATAAAATACACCCTGAGAAGGTTTGTATAGGTGTAACACTACATTAAATTTATAGTAGGAAAATCAAGAACTGTCAGAAGAGATATTTTCTGTGAAGACAGAAAAAAATGCACCATACATCAGAATTTTCTTCACTTACAGACGTTTTGCGCTGCTACTATATAATTTCATGTTGTAGATAACTGCTATCAAACTCTTCCCGGAAAACCTCTTTGAAAGGGAGTCATCAGTGCTGGATCGCTTGGCAAAACAGGATGAAGTACCTCGAAAATCATGTGAATAAACTGAAGAAACAGTTGAAAGATCACTTTGGTCTTAGTCTTTAGCTGCAAAACAACATAGAAGCCTGCTATGGTCTAAGGAGTGTAGTACGCTGTTAGTGTAGTACACTGTTGTAAGAACTTATTCTTTTCCCAGGAAACAAGACAGACCACCTCAGAGCAATGGAAATATCTAAACCAACAGCCGTGGTGCTTTTAAAGCCTTGTGCCAATGTTTTCAGGCTGTGACACACACTTGACCCCAATCAAGCCAAACAGTTAAACCTGAGATCAATAAATGTTTTTCATATCTCTTTCATAGTTGAAGTAAAGTGTTGATAATAGCCACCTTTTCTTCACATCATCTATGCAATTTACTGTAGAAAGTGTTTAAGCACTGGTATTTTGGTACGACTTAGCAAAATACTTTCTGTCTGGCCTTATATTGCTCTGGGAGCCGAATGGTACTCACTAGCATGGCAGGTGGGGAGACCTCATTTTCTTCTTAGAAAGAGGCCTTGTGAGAGGTCAGATGTGTAATCCAACACAATATACATTTCAGGATCAAGAAATGCTCTAAATGAAAAAATAATTGCATTTTCCATGAAAAATGGAAAGCTAAACTTTTTGGCTCCCAGTGTTTTAATTGTACCTGTTAGCTCTGATGACTTAGTGATGGTGTCACTAGTACTTAAAACTTTGGTATACATTGGTATAGTTAAAATTGCATGAATCAGTAACCTGTCAGTGAAAATTGCTTCTCCCCTTCATCTGTGCCTTGTAATATTCTAAAAATTACTGTGTAAGAATTGTCTTTAATTTTAATTACATGGATATGATATTTTAACATTAATATTGTGCTCGTGGAGTACTCATCTTTTAATTTTGGCCAAGGAGCAAATTGCCTAGAGGCCTAGTTATGCTCCCATGAAAATTCCCGTTGACTTCAGCTGTGTAAATTTGGAAACACTAATTTATGTATCCGCTCATCACACTGGTTGGTTTTTTTTTTCCCTGTGAGTTACTCAATGCTTCCTGAGATTTTTTTTATGTGCTCACGGGTAGGGCTGCAAGATCTAGCTCTAGGTAATTGTATTATCCCAGCTTTAAACTGGCAGGTTAATATTACTCAGGAGGCGGTTTCACAAAGATAAAATCCTACAGGATTTTACTGGGTCTCTGTTAGCAATCCAAATAAGGATAAAGGATACATTCTTAAGTCATACAGCTGTGTGAACAATTGAAATCGATTGGAGCTGTTGTTGAGCTCACTTGGATCCCTAGTCACACAGATATTTTTGGAAACGATTACACAGCTAAAGTAGCAAAGAAAGCATTAAGAAGGATTATGCTGATATTCTAGTTTCACTGTCTAGGGGTGAAACCACAGCTCTTATCTACTCAACAGCAATAAAACCTGCTCTTTTAGAAAAAAAAAAAAGTGATCAATATAGAAAAGATTTCATTGTATAATATGTTTAGGTATAACCCAGAGATTTGGCATGAAAAAATTCAGTAGCAAGCCTCATGACTAATTAATTAGAAAAAAGGACTAGATATTTATTTTAGGAGGTTGGCCAATTGTTCACTCAGTTTTAAAATGCAGATGATTTCCTATTTGCTTATGCAATTCCATTATCCTTCCTGTAACTCTTTGCTTGAAGGCTGCTGTTCCTTCTCCTGTTTGCCCAGTCCTGCAGCCTGCTGTTCTTGATGCTGCTATTAAGCCTTCTGTTTACTACTGACTTTGGTAGCGCTGCTCGTGTTGATAGGAAGCCGGTTTAGCAGCGCTTTTGCAAGGAGTGCAAAGATCTGAAAAAAACCCGTGTTGGAAGATAAAGCCCACATCAAATAAAGGCTATTTCAAGTTTCAGTAATCTATTTAAAATGCCACTCTGATGGCTTAAGAGACTTTTAATTGACCTAATATGAAAGTGTTTGATTTCCGTTTATGGCACTGTTATAGCTGGATATTACTTGAGCTGTCATTATTGATTATCAGTGTTGATGTTACTAATTAGGGCTATTTGTAGAGAACACCCAGCTGCTCCAAAGAGTGCTTTGTGGCCAGCAGGGCTGCGTGGGGAGCAAGAGGCAGGTGGGTGGCCCTGCTGCCAGCTCTGCTGGCGCTGTGACAGGGATGGAGGGTGGTGGCTGGGCGTGCACAAGGGCATGGCAGCACCAGGGCCGCTCAGGAGGCATGGGGTGCCTTTGATTTCACCCAAGGTCTGCACGCAAAGTGGCACGTCCACACCGTCAGCCTTTCTGCACGGAGGAGTGCTATGCAGGGGAGGCACAACCTCAAAGGTGAAGGTAGCACCGAGGTGCTATTGTAACAGGATATTTAGCAATACATATAATAATTATATAATTGGAGAAGGTCTCCTGCATCTCTGCGTCCCACTGTGTGCTGTTGCAGTCAGCAGTACTTTACCAAATCCCTTTGTAAACTTTTCAATCTCCATCTCCACCTGGCTTTGGATTTCTGTCTGCAATTCTCCATTTAAGGATGCTGCTACTGCACCTTATTTTCTGATGTCTGGGAAATTTGGCTCTAATTTCTGGCCTAGACAGGCCAGAGTGGTTTCTAATACTTAATGCTACTAGTTGTTAAGATATAAAAGTATCAGTTGCTGTATGTGAGAAGAAGCATCAAAACAGAAGAGAATAATAAAGGACATGTGTGTACCTGTTTTCTTTTGAGAAGAAAAATGCTGATACCCCTGCTGTGATTGATAGCAATACATAATACATAAATATCTGTAGTTCCAAAAGCTGTTGCTAGCCATGACAACCTTGCCTGGACTGATGAATGTTCAATTTCTGTAGAGATAATATAATAACACTTTAGAAACATCCTTTAAAATAATAATGACCAACTCCATTTGAATGATCTGAAAGCCTTAAAGAAGGAACAAATGTGTACTGAAAACACTACAATGCTTCTGTGCTCGACAGTTATAAATTTTTTTTAAAAATCTCAACTAGTTGCTTGGCTGACAATTCAATTATTCAACCTTGTGCTGGAGAACATCATAACAAAATTTGTCTCTGTAGTGACACTGTAGTAAATCTGAAATAAAAGATGTGTTTGGAATGAACAAAGAATCTACTTGTTAATTTTATTTATGTGATATCAAAGGAAAAACCAGCCAATTCACCTACTTGTGTGATATCTCTTGTTCAGCAGTCTAGCACACAAAAAAGTAGGAATTTCATCCTTCCATGTTAAGAACTGCCTCTTTTCTGACTGCACAGTAGTTCTTTGCATAAGGTTTGTACTGGAGAATTTAGCCCTTAAAAAATCAGGAGTCCCAAGGAGGACCTGCATGAAGCTGCTGAAGACAGAGAGGTTCCTGTGGTGCTGTGGGGCCCTGAGCTGATGCCTGCCCAGCCCAGCCAGGAGCTGCGTGGATGTGGTCAGTAAAATGTCAGTCCTGCCTGGGCTTCCCTCTATAGACAAATCCCCATGCCTTCTCCACGCACAGGGCAGCGAGCCACTGACAGAACATCTGCTTCTTATTTTCTTCCTACAGTGACCAGCTTCAAGAGGAGAACTGGTCATTATCACCACATAGGATGGGATACGTCCTGGTGGTGAGGACAGATTCCTAGAATGACTACCAAACTCCAGGAGGTTTGGCAGGAGGCAACCTAGGTGTCCTGATCAGATTTTATTTTACAGGAGGCTCTGAGCAGTTGACCCTGAGGATGTGACTGCCACAGGAGCAGGTGTGGCCCAGCTTGGAGGAGAGTTGGGGTATGGACAGCCTTGGGTCCTTGTATACAGGTGTGTGCAAGGCAGGCAGTACAAGTTTGATAGAAGGTGAGAAGCATGGCCAGCACGTCGAGGGAGGTGATTCTCCCCCTCTACTCCGCTCTCATGAGGCCCTATCTGGAATACTGCATTCAGCTCTGGGGCCCACAACATAAGAAGGACATGGACCTGTTGGAGTTAGTCCAGAGGAGGGCCATGAAGATGATCAGAAGAGGGCTGGAGCACCTCCCCTGTGAGGACAGGCTGAGAGAGTTGGGGTTGTTACCCCTGGAGAAGAGCAGGCTCCAGGGAGACCTTATAGCAACCTTCCAGTACCTGAAGTGGGACTACAAGAAAGCTGGAGAGGGACTTTTTACAAGGGCATGTAGTGAAAGGACAAGGGTTAATGGCTTTAAACTGAAAGAGGGTAGATTTAGATTAGATATAAGGAAGAAATTCTTCACTATGAGGGTGGTGAGGCACCCAAACAGGTTGCCCAGAGAAGTTGTGGATGCCCCATCCCTGGAGGTGTTCAAGGCCAGGCTGGATGGGGCTTTGAGCAACCTGGTCTAGTGGAAGGTGTCCCTGCCCATGGCAGGGGGGCGTGGAACTAGGTGATCTTTAACGTCCCTTCCAACCCAAACCACTCTATGATTCTGTGATTCTTCTGACCACACTTACCTGCTAAATCCAAGCCTGCCCAGGGCACATGTATCAGACCCTGTATTTATGGAGTCATGATGTATGTCATGATACAACTCCCAGGCCCTTTACAGTCCAGCCTTGCTACCTGTTCACTCTCCACTAATTGCATATGTGCCAGAAACAACACTGAGTCACATACCCTGAAAGACCTTTTGGGTGGCTGAGACCCATTTCTGTCAGTATAACATGCAGCCATCACTCTGGGACCTCCAGTAGTTTAAAAGTGACTATGGTTTTCCTAGCAGGAAATAGTGCACAGTCATTACTGATGGCCATCCCTTGGTCTGACTGTTGGTAGTCCACCTCTAGTCCTCCAGGTTCCTGGGGAGAAAACAAATTGATACATTCATTTTGAAATGCTTACCCTCTTGTGCTTTTGACTTTAAGGCTGGGAGGAACATCTGCACAGTCCAGGGTGCAAAACTGTAATTGAAATATGCTAAATTCTTAAAATATTCAAACTATCCCTAAGCTCACAGATAGGAAAGGCTTCCTCTTCTTCCTGAACTTCCATCTATGTGGAAAAAAATAAAGTAAAAATCTCTACTGTATAGATGCAGGACTTTTAAGGGAAAGGCCATAAACCATTGTGGAGAAAATAAAAACCTCAGATTTTACTGTACTGTTGCTCAAGGCTCAGACTGATGCTCAAAGACCAACAGGGAAAGAAGTCACACCAGTATGGACTGGTGTGAAAGGGAAAGCCAGAAGAGAGCAGTTATAGTTAGGTGGCTAGCTGGTGACTGCAGGGAATACAGGACACATCTGAAGCTTGGTTCTCCTTTGTGTGCTGCTCATAGAAGAGCTTGTTTTACAAGAGGCAGCACTCTGCACTTCCCAGGGGGACAGGTATGGGCAGGTTTGCAAGGCAGGATAGGCAACATGAAAGGGTCTTTGGAAAACTCAGCCAAATGTAGAGATAAGGAGGATCTTTCTGGAAAGTTCTGTCTTTTGACTTTGTATGCAAGACCTCACATTTAACACACATAACATACAAAGCTGCTCTTTCTTTCTGGGTCTCAGTCAGGGGTCAGGGTTGCAAAAAGTGATAGACCCGACACATTACAGGGGTAACAACTCATGAGTTTAGCTGCTACTGGCATGAAAATATGGCAACATTTCTTCAGCTCTTGCATTACTTCACGTTCTCTGGTATTACTGTTTTACTAGTGTCACTCTCTGCAAAGAGGTTGTGTTGTTTTTATGGATGTAACTCTTATAGAAAGCATTGTGCTGGCAAAGACTAAAGGATTACAGTGTAGATAAGACAGGAGAAAGGAGTAAAAAGGTGCGTTTCCAGAAAAATGCAATAGTTCAGTTAAGTGCAACGCATTTTCAGGGGCTACTCTACTCGTACTGATAATTTATGTTTCTTGTACGCATAGCAACAGACAATACAAAAGTAAGTTCAGAATAGCGGTCTCAATGAATTGGACTTTAATATTCTAACATATCAGCAATAAACAGAGAAGCCAAACACTGTATTTATATTGATTCCTTACTGAGAGCTGGTGAGAGAACTCCCGGCGGTTAACTTTACACACGCTATTGACTCTCCCTTTGCCAGGAGAGCTGTCGGACGGAGTTCCTGATAAAGGCTGAGGTGGAGGGCAGTATGCAGAAAGTCAGGAATGAGTCAAAGAAAAAACTCACGTCTCAACAGATGACGTTTTGACGAGCACGTAGGTCTCAGTTCACCTTTGTAAGCACAGGTAAACTTTGTGAGCGTGGTAAGCAGGGGTGAGGTGAGGGCAGCTGGAGGGGGACCGAGCACCTCTTGATGCTGCCGCTGTCCTGCCCTTGTTCTGGGGACACAATTTGTACGCCCAGCAGCAGTATTGTGGGGTGCCAGTGGTGCAGGGTAAAGATTCACTGTAGTCACTTCAGCAAAAGTACGTAGGTACCGAGGGCCTTGTTACTGCCTTTTTTTTTGGCTTTGTGAGAAATAGAAGAGCCTGCCTTTGATCAGTACTGTACAACAGTGCCCTCCTGTGCAGGACGGCAGGTCAGGTCTGGACAAGCAGCAGGGAGTAGGGGTCGCAGACCTGGGAGTCTCTGGGCTGTGTTTCCGTCGGACCTTTGCGCTTACAAATCTCTTTGAGTGATGGTTAATGTGAATGACATGCATGGGGAGATGAAGCACAAAGAATAAAAGATTAGCACATTAGCTGGAAAGAGAGTTTGGTGGTGCATGTGGAAACACTCTGCGTTTCTCACTAGCGGCTTTGCTCTGTGAATGCAAATTATTCTTTATAAATCCTTTGCTGCACCATGTAAGGGTTGGTGTAATTGTTCTTTTCCTTCAACTGATTGCTCATCATTATAGCAAAAAAGTGGGGGTTTGCTTAGAAGGAAATCCAGTCCTGTTAATTCTTTCCTTGATTGTATTAGTACGTTCTTTATTTAGGCTTTTGTCAGAAACACAGTTTTATTACTGCAAATATTACTACACCCTCTCACTATTCCTGTTTTATTGAGCTCTATGACATTATCTTTGTTTTGATGGTGGTTGTCATTATGTATCAATTCAAACAGGTCCTCAAGGAATATCATGCTCAAGTTGTTTTCTCTCATCACAGTGGGCAGCTGCTTTTCTTTTCTATTTTCTGTTAAGGTGCCATTTCTTTCAGTCACAAGGGTGTATTTTTGCTGGTGTAGATAATGAGTGCAAGATTAACTCACAAGGCAGGCACTTGCTGGGAAGCTTAGCATTAGCTCATGAAATAGGAAACCAAATACTGTAACTGCCTATCTTGTAAAGACTAAAATTAAATGAGCTTCCATTGTTATGAACCAAAAGGACCACAAATTGTCTTGAGAAGTATGCATTCACATTCTAATAAATGTATAATTTATCTAATAAATATATCATGATTCATATGCATATGAATAATCTCTCTCATTTATCTCTCTCTCTCTCTATCTCTATCTCAGAATAAATATATCAGAACCCTCTCAAATTTTACTGACAATTTTGAGGTCTCAGCACTTGTAACTTCTCAATGTTCCTCAAAAGAAACAGCTGATTTTCAGGAAATGAAACAAACTCAGCACTCTTGTGCCTAGTTTTTGGAAAATTTCACCTCCATATTGGGAGCTGAGCATCTGATAATCTTGAAGGGGAGTACACTAATCATTCTGAAATAAATATATACAGATTAAAGCCTGAACTTTTATTTTTAAAGCAGATAGCCTCAACCTACAATATTTTATGGCAGATTTCCAAGGTTTTTAGAAACGTTTATGAATAAGAATAGTATATTTAGTTATATGAAGAGAGATACAATTATTATTGCTATTATTCCTCTAAAGTGTCTGGTTTTGCAGTTCTAAGAGGCTGGAAATTTCAGAGACTGAAAGAAGGTAGATCTGTTCTGTCATCAGATCTGGTGCTGGTCTTACCTGATTCTTTTCCTAAAGAGAAGGAGTTTTAAAATTCTTCTCGCTAGCCAAAACTAACTGGGTGCTGGCTCAGAGACACAAGCGCATATGCCCATAGAGGAAAACCAAAATGGGATATGGATGCTAAGGCAAAGTCTACCCCACCTCCTGAGACTGTGGAGAACACAGTGTGAGGAAGGGCAGCTGAGGCCATGGTCACTTTACCCTGCTGACAGATATCCTCCCAGCCACCACAGGAATGACTGATCTCCATGTTCCAGGTAAACCCAAATCAGAGTCCATCTACACCTACTATGCTAGGTTGCAAACTATCATGGATTTCCATTAACACACTTGTCTGCTGGGAGAGACCAATGTTTCTCAAAGAGGTTGAGCCACAGCTGCAGGTAGTAGCTTCAGCAGTTCAGTTTTCAGCTGCCACGGCATGTCTGTCATGATGTCTACCATGGCATGGGTAGAGAACCTCCTTGGTGAGGCCCATGGTTGCAATGCAACCACCCTGGTTCCCACTGTAGTGGAGGTGAGTGCTTAGTGCTCCAAGAACACTGAATACAGCATAAAACACAGTGGAAACGATTGTTTTTGTCAAGAGACGTGGCTGGCAATGGAGTAACTCCTGCTTCCAAAACAGCTTATGAATTTTACGTTGGAGAAATTGTTGGACAACATACACAGATGGTGTTGGGAGCTTGGTGAAAACATCAGCATCCCAGGTAGCACTGTCCAAGTGAAAGCAGATGTAGTTAGCATAGTATATTTTTCTGAGCTTTGGTTGGCTCTTCCAATCTCATGTATTTATAAGTGTCAACTGAAGTCATTCTGACCTGTTTTCTTGGGGCTTAAATGCTTATATAAGACAGATGCCAAGCCTGTAGGGTAATTACAGTACTAATTACTACTTTTGACATACATTTCTAGTGATGAGCGTTGTTTCCAGGATGCCTTTGATGCTGTTTTGCAAGGGTGCTGAGCTGAGATTTTCTTTTCCACATTATTTTTCAATGCTGACGTTTGCTTGTTCTGTGCTTTTAGATGTAGGAATATAACAGTAGGCAGTAAAGCAAATTCAGCCATAGGTTTTATATATAATAGGAGGCATAAAGTAAACCAAGCAATAGATTTTTGCTATGGGGAAAAGATATTTCTGGTTCTCTCAGTAGTTTTGCTATGCAATACCCTTATTTAATTTACTGTTCTTGTATCCTTAAAAACAGGACAAGAATCACCTGAAGGTAAAAGAAGTTGAGAATCATAATGAAACATAATCATGGCTCTCTTGCCGATTTCCAACAGCAGCTTCCTTGTCAGCAGTCCTTTCCTTCCTTTTTTGCTCTCCTTATTAAGGACAGGAGAGTTTGCCCACATGTATGAAACAAATATATCTTCTGCTATTCAGTTAAACAGAAATCATGAGATAATAAAAGCAAACACTGTAAAAAATGCTAACAAATATAGTAAATATATAACAAATGCTGAGGTTTGCTAGTGAGCTAAACTCATTAGACCACATCTGGATTACTACAGCCAGTTTTGGGGCCTCAATAGAAGAAAGACATCAATGAATAGGAACACGTTCAGCAGAGGGCCCCCAGAGCGGTCAGGGCTGGAGCACTTGTCCTGCGGGGAGAGGCTGAAGGACCGGCGCTTGCTCAGCCTGGAGATGAGGTGACTTCAGGAGGGACCAAAGCCCCCCACTACTGACAAGGAGGTTATGAAAACACAGAGCCAGTCTCATCACAGAGGTGCATGATGGGAGGGTGAGAGACAAAGAGTGTAAGTTGAACAGCAGTGATCCAGACTGGATACAAGGAGAAACTTGTTTCCCAAGGGGACAGTCAAGCTGTGGAACAGTTCGACCATAGAGGTTGTGCTGTCTTTGTCCTTGCAGGTTTTCAAGACCCAGAGACCTTCTGGGGCCCCTTTGAGCCTGAATTATCCTGTGGTCCTTTAATTCTGTGAGAAATACTTGATTCCTGTTCAGGGACCTGTTACTTCAGGGAAGTAGGAAAAGTATTGGGAAATCAAGGGGCCAAGGCAGATGGGCAGCATGTGGCGAATGCAAGGCTGGCTGTTTCTTTTAATTTTTCCCTTTTGAAATGGACCTGACTCATTTTCCTGCTTTGAGCAGCATTGATCCTTATGGTGTTTGTTCTTCTGTAGAACTTCATAGGCAGGTGAATAAAGAGTGCCAGATGCAGCACAGTTTCTAGTGGAGCTGGATAGAGAAGTAACAGATTGTCCAGCGCTTATTTTTCTTTTCTGAATGAGCAATGGGTTTTTTAATGCCTAACTTATTTCCTAATGAGTCTCATGCAATAGCATTTCCTGTCCTTTACTAATAGTGCTGGAACCCCTGGCCTAATTGCAACCAAATCTGATAAAGCAGCCTCACATATTAAGTTTCCATGTGTTTAATGAAAGGAAGAATCTAGGTAATGGAGAAAGACCCTGTTAGTGTCTCTGCCATCAGCTTAGGCACTAACTGGGGTGAAGGTCTGTGTAGGGGAGATTAAAGGTAAGTACAGCGAGATATGAGTCCTGCAAGTGAGCTCAGGCAGAGTTCATGCATCTCTCGGTACCAGTCACAAAACTATAGGGAATGGGCCTGCAGTACTTCTGCAGCTGGTGAGGTGGACTATTTGGATGTAGGGGGGTCCATGCCCTGTGTCCCAGACAGGCAGTTCCTTGAAAACTGCATATTTCATGCTGCTGAGCTTTCCATCCCTCCTGGCCTCTCTCTGTAATGGGGGCTGTAACTGAAGAGGTGTGAGTTATTTCTCTGAAATTAGGAAGTTTCTCCATAATTGCAAGCATATTTGCCATTCTTTTGTCATGTGTCTTGGCACTGAGGCTCCCAGAACAGACTTCCCTTTCTTCTCCTTGACCCTATATGGGGTGTACGTGCAGCTCAGGGCTGGCTGCTGGGTGCCCCTCGTTCCCAACTAGATATAGCTGGGCAGCCTGATTTCTGGTCAGCTGAGTGGCTTTGTATGGGATATGACGAGTGAGAAAGAAGTCAGTATTATTGGGTTGGGATCAGAAGTTATGCAGAAACAGAACCCCCAAAGGTCCACCTTCTAGGAGGGTTACTTCCTACTGCTACCCCTATATGGGACCTGGATCACCAGCTAGATACACTCCCCAGCACGGGGCCCATGCCATATGGCACTATTTCCACCCTAGTGAAAGGCTATCTTTAAAGGCCTCCATCCCACTATACCTCTAACCATGTTGCTTTTCCCTGGCATGAAGCTAAGTGGGAGCCTCAGTGATATCCCACCTCTAGATGGCATGACGATACTGTAAAATGTTCAAGATTTTTTTTTTATATATTAAGCAATCATTAAACCATTGTCATGGTAAGAACATGCTCCAAAGACCAACACCCAGGACCCATGCTGGATGATACTGATTACTAGCATGCCTGGAGTGATCATGATGCTAATACTGGAATATGGATTTAAAAAGCCAAAAGAAAATTACTGGACATGTACAGTAGCCACATTTTCAAATATTACTTATTCATTCATTTTTCAAATACTAAAAGGGCATAGCTCACAATTTATGAAAGCATCAGTTCATGATTCAGTCTTTGTAGCAGTCATGCTTGGGTTTCAAGAATGCAAAATAAGGCTGCTGTTGCTGAACTTCTGTGACCATTTTCATTCTCTAAATCTACTTACATTTAAAGGGAAATAAAATGCAATAATGTCTGCACATACTGGTCATATAGATTCTAGCACATCTGCAAATGAAACATTCAGAGGCTTACAGAAAATTGCCCTTCACTAAGCATATGAAATTCTTAGCAATTTGAATGGGAGCTTGTGCACATGTTTGACTGCATTCCTAAATTTTGCTTGTGGGCATAGAAGAAGTCCAAACGATAATTTTTAAGAGAAAAAAAAAAACTGGGGTTTTTTTGGTTTTTTTTTTTTTATTGAGTTATTTTCTGGTTGGTGCCTTCTCTGAACTCTTCAGTTTGTAGATGTCAAAGAATGCCCCAAATGCCAAATTCCAAGTAGTCTTCACTTTTCAACTATCAATGAAATGAGTTCCATAATGAAATAAGAATTTACACTAGCTCAGGAGATCCCCTGCAGTTCTTTGCTCTGAAAAACAACAAAAATGGGACTTAGATAGGTAGACATAATATATTATTTGACAGATCAAACCCCGTGCTGGTGAGAAATTGCTTATGAAAGCAGCTGAAGAAATGAAAAGTACTTATTTGCTGCACAAGAAGGAACAGTTCCAAAAATAGCTTTCTGCTCTGTGGTCTCCTGTGACACTAGACAGCCTTTTTGGGTCCTGTCATGTTTTGTAGCAGCCACTCTACATCTGCTCCAGCATTTAGATTGGCACTTTTTAAACCAGACCTGCCAGGCTGGAGATGAGATACCTAGTTTTGGAGACCACTCAGTTCTTGTGTCTCAGGAGCTACTACTCCTTGCACCTTGTGGTGACTTTGCAGAAGAAGGGAAGCATTTCCCAGTGATGCTTAACTGTGGTGCACTGACTCTGAAAATGAGCTTATAACTTCACCCTGCAGTAGTTAAATATTTCAGGCTACTTCGGTAAGAGAGGTGATGAGATGACCCCAGTGGCCTGTGCACAACAGTTTGCATAATTCCCATATTCCATTACCCAGTAAGGAAATACTAAAGTGCACGTCAAACTTGGGAAAGTTGCGAAATGCTAGATTGAAGGTTTTCTTTTCAAAATAAATTCAGCTACTTTGGATTTGTGCAGCTTGTTACTGCTTTGAACTGCATGCTGCTTTCTCCCACAGGAGCCCTTGTTCATTCCATGTACAGATAGCTACTGAATATTTCTTTTTTGCTTTCTTTCCAATAGTGTTAGGTTTTTAATGCCTAACCAAATAAACTAACAAAAACAAAAAAACCCACCAACCTGAAGACATAGAAATTCAGTCATACAATACTGTATGGACTTATTCCTAAGGTCTGCCAATGTAAATGCATTCTCATTTGTCCTCTAGCCATTATAAAATCCATTAATATTCTGAGTGCCTTGGTGATAACAGACCCTCACAAGGCAGAACTGTGCGACGCAGCTCCCAGTCACTCGCTCAACTCACACTTATGTGATGGATTTCAGATGACTGGCCCTCAGGATAGGCCCATATGGTGTGGTATGACAGACTTTCTGTTTTTCCAGCCTGGCTGGGAAAAACGCTACAGAAGAGGAATGAAGAAATTCAGAACAACTGTCTCTGGTTCAGGCTGTTGGAGGAGTGTCCTGTGCTGCGTGTCCTGCTCTGCCCCTTTATCCCACCACTCTGCAGACTCCTGCCCTGGCCCCCATCACCACCCTGCCTCCAAACCATCCCCTGCCATCCCACCTGGCCTCCAGTCTGCTAGCTCCAGACCTTCTCTATTTGTTTGCTCTACCTCAAAAACCAGCCATCTCTTCCACTCTGCTAGTAAATTGCCTTTTTTCGCCACCCCCCCAGCTATTTTCCCTGTTCTTCCCTATTCCCATACAGATTTTTTCATGCCCTGCAGTCTTGGTTTCCTCTTCTCTGAAGTGCATGGAAGGTGTCTCAGGGACCACAGAGATCAGCCCATAACTCAACACCCTGAGTCCTCAGCACTTCCTTCCCCAGATGGATCCCTCCTGAGATTGTCTCCACTCTTTACGCAGGGCCTTCATAATTTTATGGCAAATAAGATTTACCCTGAAGCCTTGTAGTTTTGGGTAAGCTTTGAGTTCTCACAGGAACATTGTCATTTCTAACACCTCAGTGGCCCCCCTCATGCTAATTTTCAAACACTTCAGTCAGAGCTTAGGGGCATTAACAAAAAAGCTGAGAATAATGTATGGCCCAAGCATTATGTTTTTTCCTTTTGCTCATGGCACTGGTGGAAATACTCTTGTGGTCAGATCTGTGAAGCTGAAGGTTTTAGTGCCTTATCGTGCCTTTGTGAGCCTTCCCAGCGGTAGCTGACGGTGCGAGAGCTCTATGGCTGCTCAGGTGGTAATGGAAACCTATTGGAGTGGTGACTACTCAGACCACCTGAAGCCAATTACACTCACCCCACTGGCAATGCCTTTGTTTTGGGAACAGTGGAAAAAATTGATCTGAAACGTTAACTTGAGACAGACAACTGGGCCAGAAAACTTCCAACTCAATGGCTAAATTAAAATTATAAGCAACTGAATCTGGAGCCTGACAAAAGACTTTAACTGCAGGCATTGCTCCCAGTTTACCTTATAATATCTTACTTTATATTTTGCGTCCCTAAATCCCCCTGCAGCTTCACTGGATGTATTCTTCAGTGTTTGGTGCTTATAACTACCGTGTAGTGCTGCTGTGAGTTGTGAAAAGCTGCTCTGCTGAGCTGTGATGGCGGTAGAGATTTCTATAGTGCTCTGTATGAAGGTGTGTGTGTGTGCGAATAAAGAGTTTGTTGCAATTTGAAAACACTATAGGCCCCAGAGCCTGGACAGAGCAAAAGGTATGACTGTAAGACATTATCAGAATCTGTTGCATGTCTCTGTTATATTATTAACAGTTATTTTAAAAAATTGCATACACAGCAACGTGAATTTCAAAAAGTACTGATGTGTTTCCTTTATTTTTATTGCAACAAAATCTCTGAAGCTCTAAAACTGTGAAGAATAACAACAAAACTCTCCAGTAAAGGATGTCAAAATTCAGGTTTTGTAATAACACCTAAGAAATGATGAATCATTCATGGTGCCTAACTAATACATCCTGCTCTGCTTCTGCAGGGAATGTAAAAAATCACAAAAGCAGCCAAAGCAATAACAATACAGTGTTTCTCACTATGAATAACATAGACTGAAGAAGTGATTTTCTTGTTCAGGAAGTCAAACTTAACATGTTGCCAATAGTAATATATTGGTCTGTGTGGTACTCAGCAGATTCAGCACTAACATTAGGGAGGGCAGAAAAGTCTGTGGAGGAAGAATGTAACTGTAGTTTCCTTCCCCCTCATTTATAAGGGAATATAATGGGATTCCCTTTACATATCTGTGAATGTGAATGTTGGTTTATCTTTCTAGAATAACTGCAAACTGATACCTAAACAGCATTGCTGTACATATTTTTCCCTGATTGATATTTTAAAAAATCTTGATTTTTCAAGAAGTCTCAAATATTTTTATATCTTTCATACTTAATAAGAAGGGTTTGCAACAACTACTGTCTACTGAATGCATCGATTCGTACAGCTTCCAGTGGAGAGGCTTCGTGCACGAGAGAGAGTGCGGAGCTGGTGATGGCTGTCCAGCTGCCGATCACAGTCCAGACTAGAAGTTGGAAATTTCTTTTCTTACAGACATGTCTTCATTATCCAGCCTCTCAGAGAATTATAAGGTCCCAATCTTGTGATATCTAATTCCATTATACTACATTTTTTTCAGGCATGAAGAAAAATTATAGGCTCTGGAATGGATTCTAACCCCCATTCAGAATAATTAGTTAAAATAAATTATTGGCTTCAACATGGATTTTCACTAGTATAAATTAGGTCTGATTCTGGCTGTATTTCTTTTGAGCAGAGGTTGCTAGAGTCTGAAAAGAATATCTCTCTGTGCTGATGCTGTATTTCTGTGATGATCTCCCTGTAATTTTCTTTAGTTGAGGGACGTCTGTTATTGCCACAGTGCATTAGTGATTCTTGTAGCAATGTTTTAAATCAAGGGGAGTTTGAGTGGAGAATGTTGCTTTGAGTGCATCTACCACCTTTTTAATTCCTTAAAAAAATCAGGTATCCTCATCTGTATTTACTACTATGGTCTTTAATATGGCAAATATAAAACCCTTCTTCTTCAAATTTTCATCTCACATTACTTATTTTCATTAAAAAAAAAGAGAAACAGAAGGGGCACATGATCTTTTTCTTCACTAGTTTCCTCACTAAATCCCTAAGGCAGCTATTTCATCCCATTTGGACAACACCACCCTGTCCTGATCTTTCAAACAAGCTCCAAAATCATAATCTTAATGCTGTCTGTTCCTCTTCTTCAACTAGAAATGGCTGAACAGACTGGGGGTTTGTTAATTTGGATGTGGATTTTATGTCTTATCTTAATTTCGCCCCACTGGAGGTCAAGGCATTAACTGGACACTCAACAATGTCATCTCATAAGATGTCAGAAAATTTACTGCAGCTGGTGAGAGTTGTGAAGTGTGCTTGCGTTCTGTCAGTGCAGATTTCTCTAGTCCTCACAATCTTTCTCCAAATTGACTCCTGTTCTGCAGAACAGCCTGGTAATGTCACCCATGCCCTTTTTTGCCACTTATTCCATGTGGGGGGTTGAGGAAATTATTTAACCTACCTGGGTTCAGTGTCCTCTGTCAACATGCTACTCATATGGATACTGTGTTCACTAAGAAAAGCACCACTCTTGCTATTTATTATTCATGCTTAATTAAAAAATGATCTGATATACTCAGTAATAACTTGAGAACTCTGTTGGGTTTTTTTTTGATGTATGATAAGCAAAAGTGGTAAAAACTGAAATTAAGAAAAAGTTGAAAAATGTACAGCATCAGATCCAGCTTTTGATTTTATTTCTGTGGTAATAAAACTGCACTACTTTGCCCCTGTAGTGTTGATTGTTGTCTAGGACTTTAAATTTCTGTTATTAGGAAAATGCAGGAGGCAACATACTTTTGCATTTATGAGAAATATAAAAAGAAGGGATCCAACTGTGAGTGCATCTCCCACTGAGCCAAAATTTACTGTGTTCTTCTTTCTTTTCAAATTGGTCTTTTTGCAACATCAAGGAAAAGTAGCAAAGGAAATGAAAGTAACTATATTTGATACAGTCTTCATTGAAATCCAAAGAACAAAAACTGTTCTTGCTTAAATTAATGCAGGACAGATAAATAATGCCAACAGAGCAATTAACACAAACAAAACAGCTTGCAATTTAGCTACTCAGTAGTACACTCAGTGTCAGTGTTAATTAGTTGGGACAAAACTGCATCTTTGTCACAGGATAGTAGACCTTAAAGTTTCCATATTTTTTAAATTCTGTCCTTCCCTGTTAATTACAGGATTCTCTATGTGAGCAAGCCCATGGATGGCAGGATAGTAAAGGACTTCAGATAATGTAGTGAAGATTGTAGAGCCACAAAATATAGAACATCACTTGGGTGGAAAGTTAGTAAGAGCAAGCACAAGTGAACAGAAACCTGAGGCTCTCATGAATTTTGGATTGGAGAAAAAATTTCATGCTAGGACATTGGACATTTTTCCAGATCTAGCTGGACCTTTGGTTCTCAGAGAGGTTGGAATCTCCTGCAGTGAGTACATGCACACTGTTTATGTTTATTAAAAAGACTCGTCAACAGGAATTTAACGTATTTCACACTGTTTGCCAAGGAGAAGTAAGAGGTTATAAGTTTCTTTCCTAAAAGAGAACTGATCTGGAGACTAACATCAGCTCAGGAGGGACAATTATTAAAAAATGTGGAGAGTTATTACACTATGACTTCTTGTTGCTTGATTAAAATGATTGAAGAAATTACTTGTGATTGAATTAATCCCTTGGGATTTTACATAATATATTTCTGCAATTCTTCTCGTGCTCCTCCCACGCTCCCTCCCTCCCCCTTTAAAACTAGAAGGTTTTCCTTATACTTAGGAAGCAAAGTCAAACATGAAGTATGTGGTGAGAATAGGATGCAAAGGAACCTGAAACAGCAGGAGAAAAAGTAGAATTAGCAATAGGTTCAACTAACTGTTACATGTTCAGTGGGTGGTTTGAGTAAGACAATTTAACTCAACTATCCCGTGGCCCAAAGTACTGCTTATCCTTAATTGGCCACAAAATAAGTAACCACACATTTAAGCAATTTGGCAATTGCATACAGTTGCATGTTAAAAAAAATAGATCATACAAAACAATTAGAGATAAAAAGTTAATGCAGCATAAAAAGAGTTTGTCAGCTGGTGTATATCATGCAAGCAATGTACTCATCAACTCACCTTACCAAATATACTGACTTGCCCAGTCCTTTCTAAAATATATCAAAGTTAAAACTTGTCTTTGTGTGCAGCACTGGGAATAGCAAAGAAAAGGAGGAAGTTGATGTGCCATTTTAAAAGTTTCAAAAAAAGTAACTTCAGATCTTGCTTAACATACTGAACATGTGCTCCAGTTTTGCAAAAGATTTACAGCATAGTCCTGTAATGTCTGATGTAACATTTGATTCCTTGCAAAGATGGAGTCACAAGCTTGTGATAAATCCTGAAGTAACTAATTACTGTGTGACACTTCACCATTGTAGATCACAAGAAAGAAAATGGTTTGGTCATATCTGGTACCTGTCACCTAGAAATATTGTACAGTCATCTTTGCTAGGATTGTAGGATGTATCAAGGTTGTGAGGTTGATCTGATCACTGCAGATTTAGCCCTCTATTTGTTTACAAGTCCTTCTCAAACCAACCTTGATTTCTCCAGCTACATCTGTTATTTCTAGCCATTTATTTGCCAGGTAGTCTGAACAGAATGTTTCAGTCCATAAGCTTCTCGTGAACTGCTTGTTTTGGCTATTTTCTTTTTGCTAATCATAGGATCTATATGCTCACGTAGGTCACCTACAAAAATAGATCTGATTTTCTTTCTCCAATTACACCGTTTATTTACTGTACAGTGAGCTCCAGTAGATGAATAAGGATTGAATAAAGGCCTTCAAATACAATAAAATTTATGAATGTTATGATTTGTTGTGATCCAAAAACTTTAAAACCATAAAGATACAGAGTGATGATGCCTCATGAATTAAATTTTGTTCCTTATTTAAATAGTTCTACATACCTTTTCCTGTGCCAGCTGCCTGTAGGAAATGGTCCATCCTGAGCAGTATCAGCACCTTGGGTTCTACCTTTCTGACTTCATCCATAGTTCAAAGTTAGCTCCTTATTTTAAATCGGTTTCAGTAAGAGATTTCTACTTACCAAGCCTTAGGACTGCCACATTATGGAAAATTTTCTCTACTTTTATGGCTTTGGTTTTTCAGGCTTTGTCTTATATTTCACATAGGTGATTACCTGGTTGCATAAACACTCTCCTAAAATAATTTGGTAACACTTTTATTGTCTTTTCCCTGATACGTATGTGAAGAGATGTTGCCTTTCCTGCAGCTGCGTGGCTTCCCTTTCTGTGCTTCCTTCTGCTTTAATTTTCTCTGCTGCATTCATTCTTCCTTGCCTAATATCACCCTTTCCAAAGCTGGACAGTTAAACAAATTGCATTTCCAATGGCTGAAATCTATTGATAGGATCAAACTCATCACCCCAGAAAATCATATTTACTAACCTTATGTGTTCAGGTGATAGGGGAGAGGAGGAATGATGACTGCAGTCTGTCTGCATTTTATACTGCTCCAGTCAGTTCAGACTTAGTGTCTGCTCTATCCCCCAAGCAGTGCTCGTCTATCCATCTACAGCAGAAACACTCGGAACCCTGAATTCCATGTGGAGGAGGATTAAATCATGCTGAAGAAGGGCTAGAAGATGGTGGTGAAGTGTGTTAGGTGCTGTGATGTACTGGTATCTGACAGAAGCTGCTGTGGTTGCATTCAGTGATTGTTTTCTAACTAGACTTTGCCATAGTCTTTTCCATCAATGAGTGAGCAATGTGTGGGTCTATTGTCACCAGCTGCACTTTGGTCTGTGTTACTCAGAGAAGTCCTCATACTTCTTTCCCTTTTCCAAAAGTCTTTTGCTAGGAAAGTTGTGAACATCCCAAAACACTGGCAAGCAGAATCAGCAAGCCTCAGTGGGAAGGAGGTGAGAGGAGAGTGCTGCTGAAGGCAAGGTGCAGGCTGGTTTGGCTGAGCAGGACTCTATGGACAGCAGGAGTTTGCAGACTGGGAGCTCCTGCACCAAGGTGTGGCTACAGAGAAACACACAGGCCTCAGGAGAAAATATTCCTCAACAGCACATGTAACTCTCTTTACACACTTGGATTTTATTGAGTGATTCACCACCTAAAGAGCAAGGATTGCAAGTAACATGTAGGGCTTAGGGCATCGTATGTTCAGAGCACTGCTCTACCACACAGTTAGTACAGCAGGCCTTCCCTAGACAGGAAAAAACAAGAATAAGGTTTTTACAAACTGCAGTTGTAAAAGCTGCTGGGAAGCTTACACAATCTCTGCTTTTGCTATGAAGGTTAGGTAATCCCTATTTGTCTGATGATTTCATAAGCACCAGATTCACAGCTCATTCTGCAGCAAAACTTCCCAAGAGAGAGCAAATTACAATAATAAAATCAGTATTATAAGGATAAGATGCCAATGCTATGTATTCATAGAATAATTAAGTTGGAAAGGATCTCTGGAGGCCATCTAGTCCAAGCTCTTGCTCAGTGTAGGGCCACCCTTAAAGTTAGATCAGGCTGCTGGTGGACCTGTACAACTGACTTTCAAATACGTCCAAGGATGGAGATTTACTACACTTCCATTAATAAGAGCTGCAAGAGTATGTCTTTGTGTTGGATGATGAGTAGGGTTCTTTTTCTGCAAACATTTGCCTATAAACCAACTAATAAATGTTAAGATTAGTATATTTTGATCCAAACTCCAGGTCTGAATAAATATAAATGTGAAAAAATTGGAACCAAGTTACCCAGGAAAGTGAGTAACCCACTACAGTTTGAACCTTATGGAGGCTGAAGACTGTTTTGCTGCTACATGTATGACAGAGAATCAAAGTCATAAAAAAGATCTAGGACAGGAGGGTAGACTCTATTCAAAGGCTGAAATGACAAAAACCCAGCACAGCTATCAAACCACTCAACCACAGACAGTGACTAGTATTTGTAACAAACATGCAAGAACCAAATTGTGTTGATTTGCTTTGCTAGGGTTTTCATGCACAGCTGCTCAGAGGATAGCAGCAACAATATTACCTCAGAAAATATATCATGAGAATCATTGTCAATATTGCAGCAAAAGCTTAAAGAACTGCCAGCATGAAAGGAAATGGGATATTTATTAATTTCAGGCTGGATACAGATATAGTGCCAGCAGCTAAGATATTACTTCTGAAAGAAAATCCAGAAACAGTAGAAGGTGAAGAGGTAAAATTCATGTTTGCTGAGGTGACCTAACCTCCATAAGAGAATATATGAATGAAATTTGCTGGTAAATAAGCTGGAACAGATGCAATTATTAATATTACCTGGAAATAAAATGCTCATTATTAGTTTAAGAACATATAAAATCCTTGCTTTCATTTGAGAGTGTGTTCACCAGAAAGGGAGATAAATAGGTGATGAGAAAAATTTTAAAATGTCTTTCTTGAATACAAAATTGCTCAACAGAACACCGAAGAATACACGAGAAATGTGATGATACCTTTTTGATGTTTTTAGAAAGTTCACCTTAAGGTTAAGACAGAAATAACTTGCTAAGTTGCTTTCTCTGGAAATCATAGAGCCAGAGGAAAAAATAAAAAAGATATGGAGGTGCTCTCATTGATCTCTGTAGTATCAAAAGTTGATCTCTTCACTTGAGAGTATACCTCAACCTCGAAGAAGAAAAATTAAAAAAAAAAAATTAAGCTGCATATGCTCAGAAATTTGTCACTAGAAGCCAAAAGCTCTTTTTTTTTTTTCCTGCACTGAGGAATCAGAAGGGCTCTGACAGATTCTATTAGGGCAATCAAATGTATTTTAATGCACTGCCAATACTTGTTTGGAGTGACACATTTTCTGCAGACACTGTTCTGTAGACGTATGGTACCACAAGAAGATGCCAGAAGTGCAGACAGCAGACATTAAAATTCTGCTCCAAAAGATATTGGATAATTGTATACAAAGTAAAGAAATTCCAAAAGGAGAAATGCAAATGTAATCTAACAACCAGGATATTCTTGCTGGGAATCTGTGTTTGTACCAAGATTTCTCGTAAGGTATAGGAGGAGGAAGGATTTGGATCTGACAATTTTACATCAACGGTGAACAAGACAGCAAGAACCAGCCTGCCTGGTGGGCATGAGGGGAAAGTTACCTCCTCATATTTGTTTTGTTTTTAATGAAACTTGAGTTGGCTGATGCTTTCTGAGAGTCTGATGGGTTCATTTCTATAGGACCAGCAGGCGGGAGGGGTGGGAAAGGCAGATATCTGTGTGAAGGTAGGTGTGGGGCACATGCTGGCAGCAGGCACACAAGCATGTTGTTCAAACCCTAGCAAGAGAGCACAGGTGCCTCCATAATTAGCTGAGCATTCGAGCTGGAGACAGAACTTCGGATGAAGTACCTAAACCTTTTTTCTGGGTCTGAATCAGAATGTCACAAAATTTCCTCCAAACAGAAAGAAGTTAGATGGGCAGGGGGAGGTTAATTTGAGATAGGTTAGACAAGGAGTAAATGTATGTACTTCTGATCAGTATTGCAGGTTCACAGGAGGTTTTTCAGAATGTTCAAACCTAATTTAACCTCAGGATGAAAACCTGCTACTTCTCTTATTTATAGAGCAGGTTTGTCAGCTCCAGGATTTGAGCTATTGGGAAATTCCTCTCTCAGCCTACAAATTGTAGCCATGAGCTATGTCCACAGTTGCTCACAAGCTTGAGGAACTGAGAGGAACTGAGGCTGAGAAGAAGAAAGCTGGTGAAGCCATGAAAAGTACCTCTGTCTTATTACAAACTACAGCTTTTGCCAGGCTGCTAGCTTTAGTTCGGCTGCCTCATGTACGGCAATTAGAAGCAACTAGCTTCAGTGCAGCTCAGCGGCATGGTGAGGTGGATGTGTCTGAAACTCTATGCCCACATTGTGTGAAGTCAGTCCACAGCTGGACAGTAAATCTGATGGGCTCTGAGGTGTCAGACGTCTCCTGTGTACCACCTCTGTGCAGCTGTGCAGTGTGTGCAGAGGAAGCCAGGAGGTTCGTTTGGTAGGACTATTCTAGTGATGGCAAGTATAAACTGCGTAGAGCAAGATATGAAATGACTCATACGTGATTTTTATTAAACCATGAGTTAATCCTGTTGTTTAGTTCCCTGGAGTTAGTCTTGTGGGGAAGGCACAGCATGAGATAGGACTCATTTATGGGTATCCTGGAGCTCCACAGTGCAAAGGAATCAGAGCTGGTTGAGAAAGGTGGGATTTAGGCACTAAATACTCTTACAGTGTCTAAAACGTCCCTATATTCTCCAATAGTGTCAGTGCCTGCCTGCCATGGTGATTTCTACTTCAGTTCTTGTCAAGGCCTGTCTTAAGTGAGTTACAGTTTTAGAGGATATGCACGACAAAGTACTTTGGAGACATTAGACTGTGCGCTCCTTATGCAGAAGGCTTGGAAAGCTGGTGACTTCAGCTTCACGGGTTGTTTTCCTTACCATGGTGGTGATTTATCACTCTTCCTTGCTTTTGCAACTGCATCCAGTAATGAACATTTAGTTCGGCCACTGTGCAGGGTAGATTACAATTTCTATGTACTCAAAGGATCAGACTTAAACGACGGCTCATTTAAATACTTAAATTATTTAAATGCATGGTGTAGTGGGAGTTGCTATCCAGTTCTGTGAACTTCACTGTTTCATCAGGAAACCTGCAGCTTTGGAACTGCCAGTCAGATCTTAAAAACAGGATAAACATTTATTTTTTTACAAAGCTTTAAAGAGGAAAAGCCATTTAAGCATAGTACATGCCTCTTCATTTGTCATATTTAAGTTATCAGTATTAGAGTAGCTTTTGTTGATGTCTGGAACTTCAATCTGTCAATAATTAAGTAAATAAAATAGAATAAAAATATCCTTAATACTTTCAGTGACTCATAATGAAAAACTTATTGACTTATAAAAAAAGAAATATTTATGCTCAAGATTTCAGCAGCAGCCAAGAGTTAACATCTGGGGCTTTTCACAGAAGAAATGCTGAAGCTGGACACACATATTGAGTCAGTCTGGCATTGATCCACATATGGTGTGACAGTAATGGCTGAAGGTCCTTAATGTCTTCTATATTTCTTTTTGAATGATCTTGTGACAACGCAGCCGCATATTTGGTGTGCCTGCAACCTGAGGTGAAATAGTAAAGGAAAGCATGGTAGTACTGTTATTTTACCCTTTGATTCCGTTGCAATATTAAGTCCTTAAAAGCCTGTCTTCCTGGAAAAGAAAAGAAACTTGCCTCATTCCTCATCTTGTAATGAAGGATGCATACTGTTAGAAACAAGAATTGCTTTGAGTCCCTGCATGAACAGTCAGTACTTAGAGAAAGGTAGAAATGACTGTCATTAACTCTTGCCTCCAGCTTTGTATTAATGTATTTTTAAAGCTGTAAAATTTCTGCTTCTGGTAGATGGTTTGTGAGGGAATAGGTAAGTCAAATTTAAAATGAGTTCTTGCTTTGAGTAAGGCAACCTGTGAGACTGTTGAATTGTTGATTGTTAATGGGACTTAGAGAGAAACATTGGGAAACAAATGAAAAACAGGGAAAAAATGAGGCAAAAATTGCTGGTATTGCACTTGTCTGTCTTATTGATGACTGCCATAAGAGCTGGCATGCATTTATGAAAAGGCTGAGTGGTCTGCTGTCAAGTACAGCTCCATCTTAGTCACCAGTGGACATCTCTTATGATATTAATAAACAATAACCTTGTTATTCAAACACTGATCTATCTAGTTCAGTATTTTGCCTCCAGTAACAGGAGGTACCAGATGTGTTACAGAAGTACAAAGTTGGCAGTTATTTAATATTTTGAGTATACCAAAAGTTTCTTTTTTATCTCCTTGAGTGAGAAGATGTTTTGTACCTTGAAGGAAGAGTGAGGAGATGTATTCCCACCAAAGTTCTTGGCATTATGGTACCTCTGGGTATTTTCCTTATCAGTATGAATGCATAATCATTTGGGGGATCTAGGAAAGATGTTGACATAGCAGAACATTGTGAAAGAAGTTGGCCACAGGCTAATTGTGCTTTGCCTGGGGAAAGTGTTCCTTATCTGCCTTTCAGTATTAGGGAATGCCCTTTTCTATTATATTAGGAGAGAGGACAACAGAAACATGAGGAATCATTTTAGACATTGTGTAGGAGAGAAATCTGAATGGTAATCGGTGGAAAACATCAGAATGGCTCATAATCAACACTGAAGCCCTGCTGCTGCGAACCCCAGGCTCAAGGCTATGCTCTTGTGCTTTTTCATGAAGCATCATGATATTCAAGGGGAAAACAAAGATGTTTTGTGAGTGGGGGTGCAGAGCAGAAGGGACAGCTCTGCCACTGGCGACAACACATAAGGCATTTCGGCTGTTGATTTGTATGCTAGGCCTAGCACCATTCTGGCCTTTCTAATCTTCCCTTAGTTTTCTTTTGCATAAATGCTGACTTATACTGAGAAAGACCAAGAATTGTGTGAAACAGACAGCATGCAGCAAGTATGTCATCACTGAAAACCTGGAGGAATATAGTAATTCAGGCCATAAATCAGGCCAATGACTTTTAGGACTACACTAATGCTTTTTGCTTGGATCTGAATACCAATGTGCCTGAATTTGTTTTTTTCTCTGTTCTAATCACAATCACTGCTACAAAAAGTCCTTTAAGAAATTATTTCTGGGCATTGTTCATGTTCAGAACCTGGCTATGAATTACAACCAGACACTGGACGGGTGGAGTACTCCAGTATGTTCCAGTATTCACATAAGAAGTGGGATTTGAATCCAGAGAGAAGTGAGTCAAAACATGGCCTGATTAGTCCAGTTAGCCTGCATGGTCTGAGGCATAATTACTGTTCTCTGTAATGCTGTTATGAGACAGACCTTTATTTCTGATCCAGACACATACAGCAGCAAGGATGATGGAGACTGTTTCCACAGTTACTTCTGATAACCTTCGTAATGGGCAGATTGTCACTCCCAGGTCCTATGTGTCAGGAGCACATTGGTGCTGCACTCCTGAGGCGCAGTTGTGCAGCTTTCACAGCCTCTTGGGTCCCAGCGCCAACCTCCAAACCACTTCGAATACACAGAAACAACTGACCCAACTTCTGGCATTACTGTGGGAGGACACTGAAAAGATCTATAGCAATGAAAAAGGATGAGAAAGAGATTCTCCTCACAAAATGGTGAAGGGAATACAGAAAAAAGAGCCAGGGTAGCAATTATAATTGCTATACAGCATTGCTCTAGGGACACTTCCCTTAAGAAAATAAGTGTGAGCTGCTTGCATGCATGTGAGAGGCTGCTAAGAGCTTGCAGTGGCCCTGAACCTTGCAGTTGAGGGTTGGTGGGATTTGAAAACCACCAAACTAATTTCAAATTTAATGGCAGTGATGCTCATTAACTGAATACAGGGGAAAAAAGGAAGACCTTGAACAAAATGATCTGATTCCAAAAGCATGTGACATACTTTAATTATGGGGGGAAAAAAAGGAGATAAAACAGTGGTCAGCCAGAACTTGGGCAGTTTCTAGCATCTCAAAGGGAGACTGGAACAGAAATGGTGCCAAAACTATAAGTCAGAGCCTCAAAGCAAATATTTTTGTCTCAAATTGCATATTGCCAACATCCCAAAATTATCTTCCCCCTCTCAATCTGCTACTAGTCTGGCTGTGCAGATAAACTTGTACTGAACCCACTATTTACCTGTATCTCTGCCAAGGTTTTCTGTGAGCTGTCGTGGGTGTGTGGTTTTCTCAAAGACATCGTGGAGAGGCAAGTAGCTAAGGTGGTATGTCAAGTGCTACCTAAAACTTTTTCAGACCTTATTGGTGCTTTTTGAGACTGAGGTAGGGCTTAAAGAGATACTGCATCCAGGTCACTATGCTGCCCTGGGGAGGCAGTCCATGCCTTCACAGGAAACCTTCTCTCACAGAAGACCCCACAGGCATCATTAAGTCTGTAATCTTCTGTGTGCTATCAGAAACCCCTCTCATAGTTTGTGTGGTGAGGAGAAAAGGAGAAAACAGTTGAAGAACAGCATTTCTTGCTCTAGTCATGTTGAAGATATTCCACAGTTGTCAGTCCAGAGGAAGCAATTCATCAAAGTCAGCCTGGTGGAAATTTGGGAGTTTTTCCATGCATCCCTTGCTGCCTCAGGCTGGAAGAACATCAGGTCTATGTGGCAGGGATGGAGCAGATGTTTTCTCTTTCAGTGTTGCTGTGAGGGAGTGATTATGATCATCCACAGCACACCCGGAGAGGTGTGTGTGTGCATGTGAAGACACCAGGACCACAGGGGGAGCATTGCTGGAGGGAAGCTGAGCCCAGGAGGCTTCAGGGCTCAGCATCATTTTCCAGGCTGCAGTGGCCACCTGACATAAACATGAGAAATACAAATGTTCCTTACTTGCTGTTTAGTTGGGATCAAACCTTCCTAGCAGATCTCACACCCACACATGCACATGCACATACAAACACAAATGGGTCTCTCCGGTAGCAAGTCCAGCCCCTGGATTGCTCGGTAGCTGGCTCAGACCTATGGTCCCTCCATTAGCCAACTCTCAGACTCCTGGTATCTGCCCCCCAGACCTCTTCTACTCACCAACTACTCTGTCTTGAAGTTCTCTAGAGTAGATTTGCATGGACTGGAGAGCACTCTCAGCCAGGGTAATATTGAGCAATGGAGTGTAATAACGGCAGACTGCAGTGGTCAGGCACAGGACTTGGCTACTTTTATTTAACCTCCTCTCCTTTTTCCCATTATTGTTTCTCCCTGATCTACCCTAATGCCTGTCTTTCCCCTTCCCTTAAACATCCCATAGTAAGTTTATCACATTCCCATAATTTCCCTGAAGTATCCCATAATAAGTTTGCTTGTGCCTTTAAGACCCATGGTAATCTTGCTTCGCCCTCCTTATCAGTTACAAAGTTCTGGTTGAAGCTCCTCAAAGCTTTAAGTGGTTCCTGCAATGTCCCATCAATAATCAATGTGAGAGCTCTGGTCTTTGGTGTAGTCTCTATTTTCTCCTGCTCCTTTGGGGTTCTGTGTCTGGGTTTTTAATTTACTGCTTCTCCTCCTGTCTCTTGTCCCAGTCTTTTATGTTCAACAGCCCTTAACCCGATATTCTTGCAAAGCAAATAGCCTCTCGGTCCTCACAAGGGTATTTTGCAGTCTTCTCTAACAGACATTCAGAGGATTTTGCTGGAGCTGGGGTGGGACAGGAAACTGCTGTGTTTAATTTTACTCCTGTGTGAATTTTGGACTAAAAATATATAGTCTCTCTATGGCAGCCCAGCAACTTTAAATATCAAGAAATCAAGTTAATGGAGGGAAAGAAAACTAAATATAAGCTTTGTATTAAGGCTCATTAAATTACAAATCACTGAATGACTTGAAATAAGATTAAAATGTGAGTTCTCTAGTCTATTTTTAAGCTGTTCTACTATTATGGTTTTTTATTATATAAAAGTTAAGCTAGTCATTTATAAAATCATCTAAATGCACCTTTTTCACCTTCTGTTCTCAGATTTGGCAGTGAAAAATTGTTCTGATTGTGGTTTCTTGAAGTGTAATTACTTTGTCAAAGGAAAATATAATTAGAACTGATATTTAAAATGCACTATAATTGTATTTAAGCCATTTGATAATTTGGTCACGTACTGGATGTTTTGTTAATTTAGCAACAGCTAACAATACTGAAGTTGGAAAATTGTCTGACAGTTTCTCTTTCCCGTTTTAAAGAAAACATAATTTGCTCTAGCCTTCAATCTATTCACAGAGAGAAGCTGTGGACACCCACTTTCTGTGAGCAGCTTCATTGACTGCACAACAAATTGTCCACAGAAGTAACAGTCCCGTTGATACGCTGACTGGTTCAGGTTCTGTTTGAACAATGACTTCAGCTTAATATTTGACCGCTCTAAGATTTTCTCTCTTAGGAGAGAAGTGTGATATGAACAACCGGTTGGGGGCTGGGAGCTGAGTTTTAGTTCCAGCTTTGAGACTCAAGCAAATTGATGCTTTTCAGCTTTACCTTCTTGTAACATAAGGTTGTTAGATGCTTACCAGTTCTCTGAGTGGTGACAGGAATTCAGCAGATGGTGGCTTTGGAGCTGAAAATAGCTATTCTTATATTAGTTATTTCCTCTATTTGGAATGGACTCTTCATAATGCAAAATAAGGAATTCCCATGACTCATCTCTAACATGTCAAAATACTCCAAGTAGTGCTTGCCTTTCCCTGCTAATAAAGGGCAACATCCATCACTCATCACAGGTTCATGCAGATCTGTTAAATCTTCCTAATTTGGTGAGGAGCTACCTTCTCACATGAAGTCAGTGATGTGTCCTTTGCAGTGACAGCAGCCTTGGGGCAAGGAGATGGTAGGCACTACCCTGCAACTGCAACCACAGCAGTGGACACATAGGGGTCCTGTATGTTTGATCTGGGAAATCCAGACCTTTGCATCTCAATGCCTGCACTGTGACCAGACACATCAGACGTATCGGATATAAGGAATAACAGCGCCCTACACCAGATGGATCACACTAAGGTCTTGGTGGTGGGGACTATGCATGGGCAGTACCAGGCCATTTGGCTGCTGCTCCAACTAGCTTGCAAATAACGCAGTGCTGCACTGGACAATACTGATGGTGGGGGAGGACTAGATGTAGTACCCATTACTGAATCCAAGCTGACTCTGTTCAGAAGCAGAAATCACATATTCACCTCAGCAACAGAAGCAACAGAAGGCAGGCAATCCAGAGACAGCTGCTGCATTACTGATCATGAGCAGAATCAGAACGGGCTTTGGGAGGGAAGCAGATGCTCCCAAAGTGGTGGTGATGGGTGGCGAGGGCAGAGGGTGGACGCATCTGTTTCTGGTCTTTATGTGAAAAGGGCTATTGCACAATGCAAGGCAGAGATGCACACATCTACAGTGCTTTGTAAGTGTGCTGTTTAATGTAGCATGGGGCATCCCTCGGATGCTATTTTTTTGTAAAAGTATTGAGAGAAGAGGCCCTCATGAGGGAGCTCACAGCAAAGAGGGATGTTTGTGGGTGTAGATGTGTCACCAAAAGAAAGGGACTGGAAGACAGCATTGCTTCATGCACAGAACTAGTATCTGTTAGTCTTCTTGCCTTGAAGTGTTTTCTCTAAGAGAGAGAAAATATCTATTCACTCAACTTTTCTAAAAGCTCTCTTGAAAACTCTTGTGGATTGTATGTAATTCAGTGGCAGAAGCTGTCTGATGTGGATCTCATTATCCAAGAAGGAACTTTGCTTTCTGGACATGTCCTTCCATTCAGCCTGCAGGTAAGGAGCTCCCACAGCCACATTCAAGAGGCAATGCTCTAGTTTATATAGTCTTCACTGGAGCTCTCCCAGATGGTCTCTCACTAGCTGATGAGACTTAGAAAAATATTGTAAGAACTGGTGGGACTGAGTTGTGGGCAGAGATGTTTATTTGCCCACTATTTTTTGTATCAGAAGATCCAAGTGTCTTTTTGTATTAACATTTTTTGGAGGGGAAAAGTCACTAGGCAACTCCCTCAAGACAGTCTTTTTGCAGCTCTGTAGTGTTTTGCTCTCGGAATTTTTTCAAAAGACTTTTCATGGTCCCCATTAAAGTAATCTTTGATTTGTTTGAGTCTCAGGGTATTTCAGCCTGTTATCACTCAGTCTAGTTTTCATTTCAGGCAGCCAAACAAAATTTAGTAACACTACAAATGTGTTTACTTTTTCGCTGATAAAGAGGTCTGGTCACACAGCCTCTTTGCCTTGAACAATATTAAATGTCAGCAGTGGAAGACCACTCACCTGAACACAAGATCCAGGAAAAAGCATCCCCATCAGCAGAAGGAGAGAGGAGGATCTGGCCTTAATGTACTCAAGTATGAGGGCCAGCAAATTAATGATTTTGATGTAGCCATGGGCAAAACTGCTCCTCATCTGAGGACCCTTCCTGTAAATGTCAGGGGGTGCTCTGCATCTTACTGTCAGCTCAAACTGTCTGTTGATCCTCAGAAAAGTTTAAAAGGGGACTGCAGCCCAGAAAGTTTATGATGCTTTCCTGCGCAGGTTGGGGTTGTGGTTATTTAATCCCTTCATCTGTATTTTATTGCTTTTTCCTCCTTTTTTTTGTCTTTTATTCTTTCTTCACCACTTTTGCTTTTATCCAAATCCCTCCTTCCCATTTATGTGCCTCATTTCCATCTTTTCAGATCTCTTCCCGCTATGTGATGAGCTGTTTGCTTTTAACTATTGGTAAGTCCCTCAGCAAGACCTCTCGGGTCCCCAAAGCTCACTGGGATCAGACAGTTGCCTCTGATCTCTGGTAAAATCTGTCGCTTTCCTCTTATCAAACAAGAAGAAAGGAGGCAGAAAGGAGTCTCATGGGCTGATGGGCTGGTGTGCTCCTCTGGTCTCTAAACAGCCATTCCTATTTGGAAAAACAGTTCCTCAAAAATAATGTTGCCACCTCTCTGTTCCCATAGCTCCCATAGCTATTGCTTTAACTAGGATTGCTGTGCTTTTTTACTGAACAGGAGATTACAAAATTAGGTTCCAATAAATTTCAAGAAATGAGTTTTCAGTTACAAGAGAGAGACCTTATTAATAACTGGAGAAAAGTAAAAAAACATAAGATCCATGACTTCAATAGTTGCTTTGGCATTTTATAACACTCTGAGCATAGGGACAGAGGCACTGAGGACAGATGAGAACAAAAACCACAAGACAGCAGACAAGGCAGGCTGGAGTCAGCACAGCCTTGCACACAAGTGTCATCAGGACATCTTTGTGGTCCAGTTTCTAAAAATAACTGTTCATTATTAAAAAGTAATTAAAATTCAATGTTTTAATTTAATTTTATTTTATTTTCCTTTTGCAGCATAAATATACTTAGTGTTTTAGGCAAAGTTGGCAACTAAGAATTTGAGGAGACTGTCTGGATTATTTGAATCCTTTACTTGAATCTGTGTTCCCTGATGGGGCCCAAAAGGTACCTCACACACAGGATGAATGACAGCCATCATGGATCTGACCTTTCTTTTTTCTTGTCCCCCTGGTTGATAGTTACATAGCTATACATGGATATAGGTTGTACAAAGCAGAATGAATTCCTGAGCAGCGCATTGAATTCCATAGGTGCCTTTCACATCTGGGAGTTTGTCTGCCATGCACAAGGTAACTGTAGTACAGAGTATTGCATACAGGTTTACCAGCCTCTCAGCTGGTACCCTGAATTTCCTGTGACTGTGGAAATACCTTTCATCCATCTCTGAGTTACATGTTCCATGGACAGGCTCAGGTTAGGATTATAGGACTCCTAAAGAGGAATTACAGTATGTTTTCAGTAAAACACGAGTGGTGTTATTTTAGTAATAATAATAATTGATGTCTTGACTCATATAGAAGAAACTGCAATGATGCAAACTGTTTTTCATACATGATCTGAAAATGTCGATTTTTTTTACAGTACTGGAAATTTAAAGGGTTGAAATTTGCATAAAATGGCTTTATTTTATTGTCTCTTTGGTAAAAGGCTATTTTGGGTTTCTTAGTCTTTAGGTAACGCATGGTGTGGTAATGATCTCTTGTGATTATCATGCACAATTTTAAAATTACTACTACATATGATGATTGCAATGTGGAAAAAATAAGCGTATCTTTTTTTCAAAGTGATGTTATAAATTCTCACTCCATTGTAATGAGACACAGAAGAGTGTTACTTTATCAGTTTTTTTTTCTGTGATATTTAGAATGATTTAAAAATAGGCAAAGGCCCAGAGATTTTCTATGTATCCAGACTTCATTATGGACTTTGGCAAACACATTTACAGAATAAAGATGAGCCAAGTGCAGCCTTTCTACCAAGGGTGACAAGCCAAGTGAATTAATGTTATGATGTCCTCTGTTTTTCTATTCAACTATCTTGCCTCTTTATCTTCTGTATCTTTCTCTTCTCTTGCACATGCTTCTTTTCCCCTTTTCTAGCATTAAGTTCCCCTTAGCTTAATTTTTTTGTAGCTTCATTCTGCTGTCTCATTTCTTTTCAAGATTTCTTCCCTTCATTCTGTTTTTAGCCCCTTTCTTTTATAGATATTGTTATTTTAGCTCCATAAAGATAGACTTTAAAAAAGTGTTTTTACTGCAAAGTTTCTGCCATTTTTCCAGTTTTGAGCCAGGTTACTGGCCTGTAGTTCCCTGGTCTTCCTCCTTTCCTGTTCTGAAGATGTGTGATGTTAGCCTTTTTTCCAGCCATGGTGAATGCTCTCTCCGCTTAGGCCTCCAAAACTGTATGAATAAATTGATAGACCTCTAGCTGAAATGTTGCTGAATCACCCGTCTATACAGATGCAGAGCAGTCTGGTTGGGTGCAGCCAGACTCATGTTAGAGCTGTAAGAGATAAAAAACAAAAGATTGAAGGCCTAGTTAAGTGCAGCTTTCTACTCATTAACTAAATCTTCCCCAAACTTGCACTGATTAACTCATTTTACCTGCGAGTCTAAATTTTGCATCGATGTCTATGAAATGGGGAAAATAACATTTTTTCTCCAGATTAATTTAAATTCCTGGTGCTTAGACACAGGACTTGTGAAGGCTGTTTGAAGACTGACAAAAAAAACCCCTAAAAATCCTCTTCTAAAAATCCTCTTCATATCAGCCCAGACAAGAATGCTGTAGTTTCTCATAGGTAAGATTTGTAACGTCACTAGTACTGGGGAGAAGAAACCAGATAGATTGTGTTTTGGGAGCAAAACAAGAGAAGAATGCAGATAGGTTGTCATCTGGGAACAAAACAAAGTAAGTATAACACTCAGTTTTATGCTAAAAAAACATGTTCATTATCTCCATTTTAAAATACATCATTAAAAAAATGGATTGTAACTATTTTAAATTTTTATTCAGTTGGACAATATTATCTATGTGAGCGTGGAATGGGATATGAAAATGAACCAGGAGATCTTTCTAGAAGATTAGAAGAATATAAGTCTGTTCTTGTTGAGACAATAGCTGGAAAATAATTTTTATTTGCTTCTGGATTTCAGTGTTGGACACAAAGCAGATACAAGATCTGATATAAAAGCCTTCTCTGTGAGTGTGTGTGTGAACATGTAATGTAGGTAACTACATGTGTGGATGGAGAAATTATTACCAGAAAACAGCAGCTGAAGAGAGGAAAGTACGTGCTGAGAGCCAGTGTGTGAAAGTCTCCCAAGAAGCTGTAAATGGTCCCATCAAACCCCCCAGAACTGATAAACCCCGAGTCAGCCAATGCCACACAAGGCCATGGCCAACCAACATCAATCAGGCATTGGGTAACTTGGGCCACATCTGAGGGAGTGGTGGCTGCTATCTGCTGACAGAGGCTATGGAGTTATACATGTGTCAGGTGAAACCAAGGACCCCGTGAGGGACTTTCCCAACACTACCTAGAAGCCACTGGTGTGCCAGTGCAGTTGTCCGCTTCTGAGTGAACATCTGGTGTTGTCCTTCCAGCTGCTCCTCCCACTGCATGACTGTGAGTGAGCATCTGTGGCGACTGTGTGAGGGAACCAGTGACTTTACTGTCCAAATAGTTACTGCTATTAAGAACAGCTTCATAACAACTCAATTAACAAAAGGTGTTCTAAGAAATACTGGGTTTGATCTGTGTCTTCCTCAGCTCTATCCCCGATCAGGGAAAAGGGAATTTACAACATATTCAGAGTGAAGCAATAGAGTAAACCATTTGATGGTTTCTGATAGTCACACATTTGAAAACTTATTTGATTATTTTATCATTACAAAAATTATATGGAACTGTTTCAGGAAGTGTTCCTCCAGGGGTTTATTGCTAAGGTGTCAGGAAAATTCCCAGAACTTGGTTACATTGTTAACAAGATGTTTAGCAGCAATTAAGAATTTTAACAAGGATTAAGAAGCCTTTTATGTTTCAGATTTGCTACATTGTTAGTCAGGCTGCAAATATAGCAAGATGGTGAGCAAGAATGAAAGAGAACGTGATTTATTCTTTTTCTACACTATGTCCATGTTAGCAGGCAGTTCAGTGCAATACAAACAGTTTTGTAGGGGGAAACAGTTGGTGCCGAGGACCCAGCAGCCCTGGCATATGCATGTGAACTAACTCCCTTCTGGTCCTGTGGACTGATTACCCATCCGTGGTTGGAGCACATCAGGTGAACTTGTGAAGTTCAGCTTTTCATTTAGGCTTATACAAAGAAATGGAGTGTCTGCTGTCAGGTTACTTGGAGATGTTAACCAAAATGGGGTAAATGGGAACGGCAGGAGATTTGATTTAAAAGTGCACTCCTGCTTCAGGCTATCACATTAATATAGACATGCACGATACTAATTAAGAAGTAATGGATCAAATGGACTGAAGGGACAGGGAGCACATAATCGATACAGTAATTCCTCGTATATTATGTCAGGTCTTTTATATTGTTATTTTTTAATCAATTTACAACACTACTCATTTCTAGTAGAATATTAATTACATAAAACTGAATGCAAGAGGGAAATACCATCCACCTGTATTTTGTAAGAATCCCTTGATCTGCAGTAAGATTTTCTTTTACTTTCAAGAACTGCATATCGGTACTTTTATAACCTCTGCTCAAAATATCTTCTGCAGCTCTTAGATCATATTACTTACAAGCAGAAGGTCCAGAAAATAAACACAATGGTCTTAAATGTCTTCTGATCACCAGTCATCTTAATCAAAGTGGATCAAACTGACTTCAGAATGAAGGGTGTTCTTTGAGACTGTAATTTCTGTAATTTTTTTAGGTCCCTGTGACTTCTTCCCCTCTCTCTTTCTCTCTCTCTTCCCGCCCTGTAGTTTGTTTGAGCCATGCAGTTATTTGGATCTACTGGAAAATTCCCCATAGGCTGTATTTACTTTCCACAGGGAGCATAATATGAGGCTGCTACCAGATAAGCTGTTTGTACTTTTATGCTTTTCCTTTTCCGAACTTTGAGGCTGCAGTTTTTCATGGTATTTTCTGTATTATCTTTGCCATGCAGTTGACTGAGCCATACTGAGTACCAAAGGCACATGACTCTGTGTGAGATTTGGAACTGCACATCTGAGCTGGGAGTATTCACTTGGGTAAACTTCAATGAAGCTACAGAAAAGCACAAACCTGAAGCTTCCATTTGATAGGAATATGTTAGTCCTTTCAAAGCTTTTAATTTTGTATTTGTATAATGAGTTTAAAAGAAGCAACATGTGTAAGGAATGTAATGAATTTAAGGAAAGCAAAGTGAGATGTTAAATTCTAGGGGTGTATTTACCAGAAAAACAGCAGCTTTTATGGTTCTCCTCTCTCCCTTAACAAGGAGCAGGTAGCATACTTGTTTCTGGAGCAGTCCCCACGCGCCAGCTGTAGCAGAGCGGCCCACAGGACTGTCTGCATTCAGAGCAGCAGCAGAGAAGATGCAGTGCTGAGCAGCAGTCAGGGACTGCTTCATGCTTGGACCCTTTCAATTTTCTTTCAATATGCCCAGAAAATGGTTTTTAAATTCGTCAGACACGACTGAGCTGTAGAAAGTTTTCAGCACGACAGGAGCCCTGTCAAACATGTCCAGATGGGCTCTCGTGCCTATAGAGTTTGCCACACTCTCTTAAATTTCTGTTCTTTTAATTAAAAATAAAATAAGGTCTGGTACTTTGATCTGTGTTCATCCTAATATATGTAGGTTCACCTCTGTGCTCGACCGCATGGCCAGGCAGTCTGTTACCAAACAGCTACAAGTAATGTCTGTAAATTAGATTCACTACACTATGTCCAGGGAAGACTACAATTGTCAGCTCTCTGTCAGCTAAATGAAAATAATGAAATGTAAGTTACAAACAGCAGGAAAATTGTGTGAGTCACTCTATATATACATGTAATTACATCTAAAGGTCCAAGTGTCTTGAAATTAAAAGAAGATTGGTTCTGTCAGGTGCTTAACAAGGTTTTCTTGGAAAGGGTCTTCCTAGAGAAAGCACTGTAGAAAGCATCTGTGTCAGCAAAGCATAAACAGCTTGGCACCGTATGCCAAAATTCAAGTGAGATAACGCTGCAATGCACATGTGCACGTTGCTTCAACAAGCAGAGCTGTGTGACCAAGATGGAGAATGACTGCCATATGAAGCTGTGTTTGCCTCCAGTTCTGATAATGAGCATTAACTGAAAGCTGACAAAAGGAGGTGGAAAATGCTGAGGACAAGTGGGATCTTCTCTCTTCTTTCTTTGAATCTCACAGAAGGACTTGAGGCCCTGGAAGCTTGGTATCAGGATGCATTGCATATTAATAATATATAAAGCACAATTAGCACACATGGTGCTTTGCAGGCATGTAACTCATGCTTGGCTCCAAACTTCAGCACAGCACTATGGGGGGATAAGGAAGAGCTGCATCATAAATACAAAATAACGTATTGATGCATTATTGAACAATTTAGTTCAGCATGTCTTTGTCAGCACAGACTTGAAAACAAAAAAAAGGTTCTGTGAGATATTCATCCAAATAAAGTAATGGAATTTTGAGGATAGAAAATAGCTGCAAAGGGGTTGGGTTTTGTTTTCATTGAGTGATTGTAATTTTTTTAAAGTAAAAGCTTGTAGAATAGAGATTGTGTATTGATGGAGAAACAACATCCATGGCTGTAACATAAAATATGAAAACAATATAAATTGACCCTTCCACATGAAAGAATATAGTATTGCATAACCCATGTTATGAGGCTGGAACCCATCGCCTCCCAGAAGTCCTGAGTTTTACAGATATATTATAATAGTGAGCATCTGTAGGCTGATGTATGACTGATTTTGTGTGTCTATTATAGTACGGAGATTTTACTAACATCCAAAGTGCTTTAAAGCCCTGCTAGTTGGCACTGTAATTCATGGTGCGTCTTAAATATTCACTTACGGAAGTCAAGTATTGGATGTTCCTGTTCATATAACATGAATTTTTAATGCTTTTCAAATAACTGAAAGTGAGCCCATGTGGTACTTTATTACAGCAGTTTATATAACAGATGTAATAGATACGTTGTGGAGCATGCTTTTAATGTCCATTATTGTACTTAGGAGTATATGTGTTACATTACAGATGTAGTTTGTCAGCTGTAGCACACTGTTGCTATAAGAAGTTGCTGAAGGACTATGAAGACCGTGGTTACCAATTATATGTCTCAGATTGTGTCTGTTGAAAAGATAACTAAGCAAATTCATCAGTAAAAAGTAACACAGCGACAGGTTGTCATATGAATATTTGTGTTGTTCTGTTAACTAGATTTGATTTTTGCTAAGAAAACATCTAGCTGCTTAAATGTCTGTTTCCAATGTGGATTGCTTCAGTGAGAGAGAAATACGATATGCGTTTCTTTTCAGCAACAAAATAAAATATGACTGGCTGTCATTACTTGCGCATTCTAGTAGGATATCTGTGCAAGGTCACTTGTGTATTCATCATTATTTTACCTCATAGAGATTTTGAGCCAAACTATCATTTCTTTAACTGGAATAATCTGCCAAGCGAACTCCAGATTTTTACGACTTTGAATCTTTTTTGGTGATAAATAGTATCACATTTGAAAGGTTGCAGTGTCTTTGCAAGGCTGAGTGGAGTTCAGCAAGTCCATTCACATGGCAAGGTGCTGTGACCTCAGCTGGATGGAGATGGTCAGAATGAAGAACATAGCTCCCAAACATACTGGCAAATCCTGTCCCTTACAGAATTTTAGGACTCGCTGGTGTTTCAGAAGTTTGTGTTATTTCTCGATGGGATCCCCCAACTTCGTTGGAAAAAACTTTATTACCGGAACTGAATATGTCTGGTCTAAAAAAAAATCGCAAAGCCTCAGGATACAGTCAACATGGATTTGGTATGTATTTTAAGTAAGAATGCAGCAGTGCTCTCAGATTTTTTGAATGTATCTTTTAGAACCAAATTCTTGCCATCTGTCAGGGGCTGCCCTTTCAGGTTTGGATACAACAAAAGCAGTAAGCACTTTGAACTGTGCCTGTGGAAGGACATTTACCTTTGCTGAACCCCAGTGTTTTTGATGGTGAAGCATTAAATTTTTCTGCTTCTGTGGCTCACACAAGTGCCCTGGAATGGTCCACAGAGACAACTTACCTATGTTTTGACAAACTGTTGATCCCTTCTGATTTCTGATCTGCTTTTTTCAGGAGTATGAAATACCATGTTTGCTAATCTGTTGGGAGTCTCCGTTACACACTAGGTACTCTCGTTTCCATGCGTTTTTATTCAATTTACTTTTACCTTGCTAGGTTAATGCAAGTTGCATTTATAGTTTTATATAATAAAGCTAAAAACTGGGATAGAGCAGGACTGCTGTTGAAGAATTAGTAAATTCCCTGACTCTTAGCATTATTTTAACAATAATAAACAGTACATTAGGGCAAACATTTATGTAGATGTTTTTGCTTAATATCCAGAAAGTGTTTATCTCCTCATCTATCAGCCTTCCCACTGCCTGACCTACTCATTCTTCTGAGGAATCCTATGAAAATGAATCAGTTAGCGGTTATACTGGGGGACTGCAGCAGGAGGTTTACATTAGAAGCAATCTCAGGAATGACAGAAAGACACATCTGTCAATCCAAGAACGGTACCTGAAGGGAACTTAGGTTCTGAATTAAATCAGGACCTGCCTTTAGCATACTTTAAAGCTCACCATCATATTGTATCAGGCAGGCTGAGTGGCAACACAGGGAGAATCAAGATCTTGAAGCTGTACTTCTTTTATTTTTGCTCCTTTACTTGTTAGGCAGGTAGATATTTGCAGCACTTGGCAGCCCCAGCAAAGCCAAGTTGTTACAGATTTGGACAGCAACATTTCACAATTACTGATGTTGAAAGCTTTCTGTCAAAGAAAAAATTGCGCCACATTTTTCTCTTCAATCAACAGCTACAGGAGTCCACTAATACTCTACAGGAAAAGTGTAGGTGTTTAACAGACTGTTTGTAGGTGAAAGGTTTTTGCTTCAGCAACTCGTCATACTTTTACATAAGTTACAGACTTTTCTATCATACTGGAATATTACAAACTCACAGGAAACCTTCAAGATTCAAATCATTTCTCCCACTGTACCTCTGTGTCAGGGGCTCTGGCTAATGCTTACCAGTAAAAGACATCACCTTCAAGTCAGTACCTTGTATTTCAAGATCCTAGGCTGGCCGGTGCAGTTTAACGAAGGAGCAGCCTGCTGATTCATAGAGATACTTGATCTTATATTAAATTGCTTGTCATGTGGGAGTATACCAGATCTCTGCTTACAGGTGTCTATTCTCCAGTGAATGGTATGGCAGTGTGTTGCCATCTTAACACCAAAAATTTCTAAGGTAAAAGACCAAACACTTTTACAGCAGTCCAAATACTAACAATACAGCTCACTTCTGTATATACAATTGCATACAAATGAAAGAGGATCATACCTGGCAGAAAACCCTACATTGCACGTCAGCCATAAAAGGTTTTCTGCTGTTTTGCCCAGGTAAGGAGATGAAAAGGTCTTGAGCAGATATTTAATCTGAGATCCAACTGTTAGACCAGATCTTTATTGCTGGTACTGCTTTCACTCAGGAGAACTGGGATTTTGGACAAGTGCAGCAATGTATGCCCACTTTCCCCTTGGGGGTCTACTCAAATTCAGATCAATTCCCCTTTGGGATTTGATAGGTTTGGTATTTAGTTCTTAAAATCTGGCACTTAATCAATACATCAAGTTTTAGTACTGCTCCCAAAGCATTACTGACTGGTTTTAGACTGCTTAGACCTTTGGACTCTGCAAGGTAGAAAAATCTGGTGGTGGCCATATAGTAAAGGAACTGAAGTGGTGACTGGCCAAGTGCTTAACCCCACTATAAACAAGTTGTTTGCCCATTGTGGAGGTAACGTTACCTTCTTTCTGTCAGGATGTGATCAATCCTGTCTACATATTAGAAAACTTGTGTACAAACACATACACTGACAATCACAGTTTACATTAAACACCATGGCAAATGCTACATTTACCTAGTCTCCCTGTGGGGAGTAGGTAATTTTGAGGTAACACAAGGTGTGGCATAAATTGCTTTTCACTCTGTATTGAGGGACACCATGGCATAGAGATAACACTAAATGTAGTTTCATACTTATTGGGAATACATAATTTTGGGTGTCTGTATGTGTTTGTATAAATAAAATGGTTAAAAGTATATATAAATCATTGGGCTCCAGCCATATAGGTCCAAGAGAGGAAGAAATTGCCAGATGAGTAGCAAGTATGTGTGCTTATTTGCAGAATGTGTAAAGCTAAAAAGCATTCAGACAATACCAGTTGCCAGAAGACAAACGCATATGAGAAAAGTCACACAGATTTCTTTCTGACAAAGATTTGTCTCATTAGCTGCTGCATTCTTCTCTTCCATATTCACACACACAGTATCAGGCTTGTGGGAATTTTTACACTGTCTCAATCTATCATACACATTTTCCATATTTTTAATGAATATACTTTGATCACCACCTGGATAACAAAATTGTTGCTAGGTTACTATATAGTAAAGTCTCAGATACTGTTATGTAGCCTTATTTCTAGAGAAGAAATTAGTGGAATCATTGATTAACATTGCCTTTCTAATAGTAGTTTCTGTAAATACTTGAAGATTGCAGTGTGTGATGGTGAGCAATGGCTAGTTTAAAGTCTAACAAAATTAATATAAAATAGCAGAGAAGCAGTAACTATCAATGCAAAGATCACCTCCACAGGTGAAGTGTTTTATATTAGTCACATCTCATTGTATTGTATATTGTTTTTTCACATTGAGTCAAGACAAAGGAAGAATTTTTGTCATTTCTATGCATATAGACATTTTCCCTTGCAGCTTCTCAATAAATTCTTTAAATGCATTTCGTAAGCATCATAGACTCTGTAACGGTATATGGGAGACAATGCAGGCCACCTGAAAGTCAAAATATTGTTTCCTGGGTTTTGTCCTTTCCAAGGCATATCAGCAAAAGAGTTTTCAGATGCTTATCCCATCCATTAGCAAATCCCATGCTTTAGCTGAATCCTATTTATGTGTACTCCTAGCCCCACTGAAGGCAATTGCAAAATTGCCATTTGCTCCAAAGCACACAGAATATTACTCAAAGTGTTCCTCAAGAGGATGAATCTTTTGAAGTCCAGGTGTATTAGACCAAGAATATAACCCAAAAGGACTGAAGGAAGGACTCTTCAGCCAGGACAACAGGAGCCGTGTAACGCTTTCTCAGCTGGTAGTTAATGAAGGTGTATTTTAAGAATATGATTCTGATTCAGAGGCACTTCTATTTCAAAGTTCTGTGCTAGAAACATATTAACAGTATTACTTTGCTTCGGTTACTGGGGATTTGTTTTCATACATGCATTCATTTCTCTCTGTGTGGTTTTAATTTTCACAAAACAAAGTGAGGGTAGCTCTCCATGCTTTGTTGATTTGAGAGTCCTTAGAAGCCCAAGGATTAGCAGCATTTGTGAGACCCCCCCCCCCCCCCCACGCGTGCACACCCACACACATCTCTCAGGTAAGAGCTGAAGTTCAGCAGTGATTTTACAGTTAACAGCTTCCTCTGTACTTTCTAAAGCCTCTGGTTTCCCAAGGCTGAGATATCTAGATAGTTCTTGTGAAGTAATTGTCTTGTTTTGACAAATAAATTACATTCACCCACACCTCTTGGTATCTTCTCTCTAAACTTGTTGAGAAATGTATACCTCTTAAAGTGGACACTAGATAGGAACAAATTCTGATACAATGATAAAAATAAAACCAACACGAATTCTTCTAAAATTGGTTGTACCCTACCTGGTTTTCTTACTTTTTTATCTGTTCCTGAGGCTTTATGTCATTTTCTCCTAGGACTTCTATCCTTTAGAGCAGTTTAGCCATTCCTCTGCTCTGGAAATGCTCAATGTACACATTTTCAAGGCTATCAGCTTTTTCAATGACAAGTGCATGGCATCCATCAATGACAAATTTAGGCAAATAACTAATAAGAACAAATCTGGGACTGAGGGGATGACAGACAGCTGGAGGATAACTGCATATGCTTTTGTATATCTATCTGTCCCTGGCTGATTTATTTCCTGCATTTATATATTGTGACACACAGCTATTAGATTAATTTTTGGTTTAGTGTTGTTAAAGATTCTGTGTATTTTCTGATTCTCAATATTTTCACATAGGCTAAAACTGCTGAAAGATAATGAAAGATGTTTTTAGTTTATGTATCCAGCCAATGGTTAACTTAATATACATGCATTTTTTAGTAAATGGATGTAAATCTGGGCATTGAAAAGCATGTATGCCACATCTATGCCAGTCTTGATGGGCGGACTTTTTAGAGGTAGCCAAATTTGGTGAGCCTTGGGATGTAAGGGATTTCTTCTGTCCCAGCTGTTAGGTCATACAGTCAAGGCTGAGAATGTACATACACACACATGCACATGCACATGCACACGCACACACATACTACATACATGGCCTACCACACAAACCTGCACAGTGAGAGGGAGACATGTCCTTAGGAGTACTCACACGACCCTGTGCAGCGTGGATGGCTCCATCCTGCTCCTCCTCTCCGGCAGATGAGGACTGAAGTCTGCTAACTGCATATACACACAGAGACACACACAGACGCACAGACACACAGACACACAACATGTGGATCCCTCCGGCAGGTGTTTGTAGACACTTGGTTTGGGCATACACTGGCACCTTCACCTCCTGGTCCCTCCTGGGTGCTGGCCCTGAGCCCCTGAGTCCCCAAGGCTTGTGGTCCCTTTCCACTTGCTGGCACTCAGACATCCTATCCTACCCATTGGGTGCTCTGACTCAAAAATGACTGGCATTCACACACACTTGCACACAAAGAAAAGCGTGTGCACCCACACAGAAGACAGAAATAGGATTAAATGAGAAAATAGGATAGACTGCTGTGGCCAAGCATGGGGCTCAGTCAGACAAGTGAATTGACCAGCAGCCTGTTTGCATGATTGACCCCTTTTATGCTCTTTTCACTTTCCACTTTTGTTCTTCCCTTATTAACCCAGATCCTTCCCTTTTCCTACCTTTGGTCTTTCCCCTAAACATCCCATAGGAAGTCTTGCACATTTCCACAATTCCCTTAAAAGATCCCATGGTAACTTTTGTGTAATCCCCAAATTCTCTTCCCCCACAATAAGTTCTGCATCCCTGTGGGCAAAGGCCCCTTAGCTTGCATGGCATGGCTGGGGAGAGAGAGAGAGATTTTCTCCTTGGCCCATCTCAGAGGGTTTCACCCCATGAACAGTGGTCTCCTCAGCCTTCTTAAATGGCTTTGCAGTAGCTAATTTGGGGTGCTCTGTTTCCACTGATCAGGCTTGCTTCATCTATTGCTGTTCCTCTGATTCTCATCGGCGTTTGAGTTGATTTTGTTTAGTTTATAATCAGATCACCTAACAAAACTCAACAATCATACACGTATGTATAATTAGCTGTGGGCAACCTGTCCTTTATTGTGCACTAAGCCACAACCTGAAGTATTCCACAATGGTCTAACGAGGTTGCAGTGCATAAACAGTGCCTATTTTATAAACAGGTTTGTTTTTCTAATCCTAATCATCACCAGCCTAAACCTTCTCTATGATTGAGAATGTTTATATTGCAGCATGTGACATTCAGGTTAAACATTTTTAGAAAATTTTCCAAGAGTAAGAAAGGTGGACCAGCAGAATAGCCTTTCCAAGGACACTGTAGTGTCTCTGAGGGAAAACCTTCAAGCACAGGCTTGACACATGTACATTGGGAACAAACTAAATGTAGAAGATCCTGCTGGATCATCCGGGAATAGACAAGATGACTTCCTGCGGTCCTTCACAGCCATATGGTCCTGTGAGTAATGACTCAGTCCACACAGATAAGAACTCTTCATGCAACTCATGGTTTGAAAGTTTGGACACAGGTCCAGCTAAGAAATCTGTGACGTTTTTTAAAATAACCAGAAAAATATACTATGGAGTGGGCTATGGTCATTGAAAATGTACTTTAAAGATTAAGCTATCTTCATTATATATATTGCTCATAACCAAGAGGTTGTCATTATCCAGGACTTGAGTACTTTACATGTCTGTGATCTGTTATCCAAAAAGTATGACTACACTTCCTGGAATATAGTCTTGCCCTTATTTGAATAATGTTACACTAAAAGTATGTACAGAACTCTGAGAAACTTTTAAAAGATTATTAATTGCTTTGTTTTCTTAAAGTAAAAAATTAACTTTTTGTTGGTTCTTGCACATTTCCAGCTCCATATATCAGAGCTGCAGACTGTCAGATAGCGTAAGGCTATACAAGCTCACTTGTTTAAAGTAGACCAGGAGACTAAGAAATCTGGAGGCCTGGAGGTGCCATTTAGAAAGAAACAAAACCCCTAACTCCACAGCTTTTTCAAAGCTTGTCCAACAAACTTAGCTAGAGTCTGACTTCAACAATCCCACTGAAATATTTAGGCTGGTGTTTCTATAGGAACCAAAGCTGAGTTGTATAAATCAAAATAATGTACCTGAAAATCTTCTGTACCTTATATAGTTTGTTTTGTTTTGATACATATATGTTTTCTCTATCAGGCAAAAATGGTAGATGGCAACTTTTAGGGAGCAATTAAAACAATTAGTGGTCTCACTTTAAGTTTATTTAAACTGAAGAACAGTAACTATACACAGCAGATAAAAACTGTTTCTACATTTGTAGCACAGCTTAACTGACTCACTGACTGAACTTGGTCTAACTATCTGGGCATATTTAGGCACATATGAGCGCATGAAGAGGCTTCTTGGACTTTTCCTTGTGCTTGTACATGATCATACCTGGCAAGTACATAAGATGATCCTCAGTCATACATCTTGATTTAAGAATAAGAAGAGTAAGAGTAAGAATAAAGCTTTGAATAAAATCAAGTTAAATAAGCTATCAGAAGAATCACAGTTTCAAGGTGACCTCTGATTTTGAGTGTTTGACGTCAGCTGTGTGGGGCTTGCGTGCTGAGTAGCCATGGACCTCCCTGGGCCAGAAGAAGCCAGTGCGGCACCAGTGACTTTGAAGGAGTTAAGCTGATGCAAAGCAGACTATTATAAACACAAGTTTATTTGTGTGTGTGTTTAGGATTTTAGAAGCTGTTGCTGACAAATTCGTCACATTCCTTATCTTCTCCGCATCTGTATTACCTGCAGGTAGCTGTGCCAGTGAAATCAGGGAATTGAATTTAGCTCCAAATTGGCCTCACCGATCAGAATATGACCTGCAGTGTACGCAGGTACGCTGAAAAATTACACTGTCATATATTTCATTTTCTCAGCGTTTGGGGATTCTTTCAGTAACCCTTCCATAAATGATACAATGGCCCTAGAAAAGCTTGTAGTAAATCAGTTCTGACACACTGAAAACTAGCTTAGGCTTAATAGAGACTTTATAGTTTCTTCTCTGTTTTCAAATTGGGCAGTGGTTTAGGATTTTTTGGAGCCATGAACTGGCTAAACAAACTACAGCTGCTATAAACCAGAATTCAGAAGTACCTGTAAATAAAGAAGTGAAAAGTTAGATGCAGGGCTGGCACCAGGTGAGGCTGTGTGGATGGGGAAGAACATCCTTCCCCTATCCCCGGGAGGCAGGGGGCTGCTGGAGCCCACCTGGGAACACAGCTCCCAGTCCTCGCTTCCTGACTTTCCTGTGTGGTCTCTGATAGACGGAACGTTTCTTAATGGGGGAACAGGGGACATTAACAAAAACTCAAAGGAACTTACATTTAAAGCAGTCCATAATTTTTTTTAAGCACTTATGGATAATTTTTTTCTCTGTGTTTGAAGAGGAAACTATACCTAAGGAGAATGCATTATTACTGTTATTTACAGTTTGTATAATCACTTTAAGTGGAACTGATGCATCCAGAGGAAGATTTCTCTAAAGACAGCTCAGTCTCTTCCACAATCATCCTCGTCTGTGGTGGGTTATGAGGCCATTTGACACAATGAGACAGATCCAGTAGATGTACACTGGTGCCACTAAGTGTTGCCAGTGAAGAGCCCCCATCGTTTGTGCACTATAACTAGACACTATTAACAATCCTTACTCCCAAAAGCTTTCAGTGTGTAATGCCAGTCTTCAGTGTTTGTGTTGTAAATGCACTGACTGCACAGGGTCAAAATAAAACCACTTTATGTATCAAAATTACCCCATGGGTAATCTTTCTTTTAGTCATTTAAAGTCTAGGAGAACAATTAGATTCCTTTCCTAACAAGCTGTAAGGGAAAAGAATTTAGAAAAGTTAAAGGACAAAAGCCTCATTTGAGGGCTTAGAAGATGAGCAGGAAAATATTACTGGGAATTCTTGTTAAGGATTCTGCAAGGTTGCATAAGAAAAAAATGAAACATTTCGTAATTAGGCTGAAAGTGTCATCATGTTCTTGGGTTTCTATTGAGACATGAAGGGAAAAAAAATCTTTAAACTTATTTCTGAATCATATAATAGATTATTTTTCTCTTAGGTCAGGAATACATTATGTGTCTTAACAGAAAAAAACTTCTGAGACTGCTGTTGAAATGACTGCTTTGATAAAGCGGATGAAGAAGAAGAGAGAGCACTTGCCCATTTTATCAATGGTCTCAACAGGTCTTGTTGTTCCTCTGTCAAGACCCTCTCTGTAATTCTGATACAGCCTCCTTAAACCTAACTAAAGGGTTACATCTCTGGTCAATAAGGTCACGAGCCAACTGCAGCCCTGAATGCATATTGGATGTACAACTATGTACCAAAATAACCAACTCAACTCTTTACACTAGCCCAGTGTAGGCAACCCATGTAGAGGGCTCTTTTGATGCAAAGCAAGAAGAGTTGTTTATATGAGAGAGCGCAAAATAACACAGAATATATAGATGTGCCAACTGTAAATTATTTCATTTTAAAGAAATAATGAAAGAGGTTTTTATAATTCATTTTTTTTTCTCTTCTGCTGAACGAAAAGGAGAGTTTGCAAGAGTGCTACATCTGCCTATTACAGAACCTAGACTCAGGGCTCCCAGTTAAAACCCGACACTTTCTATGTGCTGCCCTGCTCTTATTCCTCCTATTTGCTGAAAACTCTAGAAATGTCTTCAGAAAGGTGGCAGGTGTCTCTGCTGCTGCTCCCAATGCAAAATCCCATGATCAGTGAATCTGTATTTTTCCAGTACTGAGGAAAGGAAGTAATATTGTCCCTCAAGGCCAAGAGAAGAAGTGTGTGTGTGTTTGTGTGTGTGTGTGTGTGTTGGCCACTCCCCACCATGTGCTGCTATTCTTAGTATGCTGGCATCATGTGTTTCAAGAAAATTATCCAATATCTGGAAAATAAAAGATACAACTTAGTTTTCATTGTAATATTTTTGAGGTTGCCAAATTTACTAGGGCTGCTAGGAAAATTTGTTTAGCATTTTGGTGTTTTCTTTTGTCTACAGTGGGCTTTTTTTCTGTCCCATTAACCTTGTTAGAAAAAAATGGTCCTTAATAAGATTTGCCTGATGCTGAGAAATTCTTATTCAGTTCATTGTTGAAGACAGTATTATCTCAGTCAGCACCTTATCAAGCTGACTGTTGCTATACTATTTTTCCTTTGCTTTAAACACCTATTGTATAAAATCCTGTATTTACCCTGTGACCTTTTTGGTAGGTAAGAAAGATCTCTTTCTGCTAATTGTTTTATATCACGTATACTATCACAGATTCTATTTTCAGGTCTACCACAATATATGTAGTAATGACTTGGAAAAGGACTCATTTTTGTGATAGAACTTCAGTTGCTCAGTTTATTCACTTGTTCTTGGTGTAAGATCATGTTGATTTATCAAAAGATGCAACCTACAAGATGGGATGTAACCTTGTTCTTCCCATCAGCTCACCTCCTATTCCTCCTTCCTTTACTGCTGCTCTTACTCACTCTCTGTCTTACAGATGCAGTTTTTCTTTCATGCCTCTAACTCTTCCACTTTCTCCAGTGACCTATTCCTTTCCTTGTGTTTTGATTCTCTCTTTACATTCTCTTTCACTTACAACTTTTTCCCCTTGCAACAGACTCTCCTGTTCAAAAAAGCTCATAAACAGGAAAAAAACAGGAGCCAAAGACACCTGATCCTGCCCTGTTTTCATCCAAAATGCTGTTGAAAATATAATTTTCTTTGCCTCTTGTTTGATCTCTGTCCCTCCTGTTCATGTGTTTCCACATGCTCCTCTCTCTCTACTACAACAAACACGCTCGGATTTTTTTTTGTCGTTGTTCCAAGACCTATGATAGCAGCCCCTGTTACCTCACTCATTAGATATATGCCTTCTCCTATTCTGCCTCTCACATTTTGGCAGAAGAATTCATTGTACACATCTGCAAAACTACCTCATCGCTGTCTTCTGTTCTGTTCTTTATCGAAAGAATAAAGACTTTTTTATTCCCCCACCTGCAATTTGTTAATAGATGGACTAGTCATCTGTTGATTCTTGCTGGCATGCTGACCAGTACTGATTGCCTCATCATTTCTGGTGCTACTCCATCAGCTTTTATTCCTTCCCTGTCTATGGTCTTTTGCTGATTGTTTATCTGTTCAGTGTGATGCAGCAGAAAGATATCCAAGGAAGCTGTATCTGAGCTACCTTGGGTAGGAGAAGATGGACAGTGCTCTCCCCACCTCATTTTTCCTCCTGTGAAGTTGACACCCCTGAGAAGGAGGTTATGTTAGGTAGGGCAGTGCCCTTGGCACATGCAGCCTGGCCAGTGCTTGGGTTAGCCAGCTTGGAGTTAGGCTGGATACACCCACTAGGGAAAGCATTGTGTCGTGCTGTTACACTCTTAGGCCGTGTGCTTTTGGGGCGTAGCATTATATGCTGTTATCTACTGATCACAAGACACTGCTTTTCCAAGCATAAAACAAATTTGCAGTCATAAAGCAAACAATAATGACAAATGCCTCTTGGGAGGGCAGGATGTTCTTATTTCTAACTTGGAGTTAAAGTGTTTTTATTAAAGGCTTAATTATTTTAACTTTTCTCAGTACAATTTTGTCTGCAAAATCAACATCAAATTAAGGGGTTCTGGAGACATCTTTTTTGTAATAATTTGTCATTATTTCTAGAGGTTTAAACTGTCTTTTATATGTGGGGAGGTGAATCACTGTCCTTTTGAAAGAAAATCAAGAATTAAAATCCTCATTGGAAGTCTCCGCCCCAAAGAGCTTATTATTTTTTACACAAATTCTAGGGAACCATGGCCTGCCAGTTCTCTTCCTTGAGAGGTCTTCTTTGATTAAAAAAAGAAAAACCTCACTCTGTTAGTAGCTGAGCTCACAAGCAAAGTGAAGTGGCTGTTTTATCTTCGTTACCATGGTAGTTTTGCCTCAGACCTCTTCCAGTCCAGTGTAACTAATGTGGATACTGCCATTGTAATATATTTTGGTCTTACCTGAGTGAATGCTGGCTATATAGTTGTTTCTCCATAACTCAGTGAGGTTTTTGTTGTTCTTTACTTGATAAGATTTAAAACACCCATGGCCCAGACTGAAATAAAAGCGGATTTCGCATACTTAATTCCTTGAAAACTGAGCAAGTATGTGGGTCTCAAACTAAGTACTCAAAATGCTTTTTAAAATACTTTTTTCCAAAGAAGACCTTAATGTTAGCTATATCCTTTCCTTATGCTGACTGCAAAGGAGGAAAAAAGTGAAAAACATTCCTTTAGGTCTCATCACTCAATTCAGTGGCTTGTAACTGGTGAGTACTTTTTCCCAACACTGGTCATGTTGAAATATGCAAAAGGCTGTACCAACATAAGTACCTATGAGGGTGCAGGTTGATTTGCCTTATTCCTGCACAACATTTCCAGGACAATAATTTTTAAGAGATGAAATACTAGGACATTGTTTTAAACAATGTCTCCAAGTTTTTTTGGTTGGTAATGAAGGAAGTTCAAAGAGAAGAGAAGAAACATGACATCCCTCTTCATTTCAAGCTGAAAAGCCCTTCAGCCTTGAGCCAGATTACCCAACAGTAACAACACTTTTGTGACCTCTTAGCTTTTTTCTAGAGTTCCTCATTGCTTGCTTGTACTATCATCTCATGTGAACTGTCCGTGAGACACGTATACAATCCCATGTGACCATCTTCATTCCATACTGACAAGCTTATCGATCTTGTTGACATCTCAGGGCCACTTCTGGATCCTGCAGCTTTGCCTAACCTGTTCAGTACTGAGACGCCCAGGCTGGAGATTGTGTCCTCCACATCTCTCACCCTCTCCTCAGGTCCAAAATCATCCCTTCTGACATCCAGCACTCCAGAAGGACCTCCCAGTCACAGAAAAACAGTTCCAAAATTGAAAAATCCATATCCTAAAGCACAGGGCTCTTTTTCCTCTGCCACTCACCATTACATGCTTTAAAGCTCCGTGCATCTGTATGCACTCATCTACCTGCACATGCCCCTCCACATGGCAGGGTTAAGCAGGAACAGATGCAGTGTTACTCCCTCCCCACCATTTGGCTTACCCAGTCCCAACCTATTGCTGCTTTGGAAAACCAGCAGATTTAGCAGAGAGTTAGGATGCCAGTACTCATAGTGGACAAGTTTATCAGCAAACCTTACTCCTTGTACTGGCAAGAAAGAGACAGAAGAACAAATTACAGATCTGCTTCCAAATTTCCTCTGGAGTAGGGTTACAGTACTTGGATGGAAAAAAGGGACAGACAAATAAGAAATATAGTTTATATTAAGACATACTGGAGGAGAACACCCTTTTGTTAAGTACACAATGCATTTTTCCTTAGGTGGATGTTGAAACTGCCCTCCAATATGCAATTCAAATATTGTTAGCTTAAATGCACTGTTTCGAATGGTAGTTATGAGCAGCTTTGCTAAATACCAATACATCTTTAAAAATAATTTCTAAAACTTTTTGCATGCATAATTCAAGATAACTATTTGAAGCTCCTAATTTTTCTCAGTCTGCCAGTCTGTTTACACAGAAAAAAAAATTCTTTCTGCTGCTGCATTTGGCGTAGGAATAGGTATAATATATTCTGCAAGTTTTAAGAAATCAAGAGATACAGGATTTGAAAACAGAACAGTAGATCCTCATCTTCTTTTTCTAATACAGAATTGCTAAAGCACTGACACACAAGGTACTGACTGTTCAGTACAGAGTATCCTTCACTAAAAAGAAACATATCCAATTTTTTCTTAAACTCTTTAATATTGTTTATAATTTCCTGATGACATTTTCTAGGCAAAGCGGCAAAATCAAGCTAAGGCCATTTTATTTGCTGAAATCAAAATGTATGGGACGCTGTATGGAACACTTTTTTCTTTTATTCTGCTATGGCATGATTTTTTTTAGATAACACTCTTGATAACTCTGAAGGATCCTTTTGCAAGTGCTTTAGCAGCCACTTTTTCACTTTCTGTATTTTTGTGTTTTCAAAAAACCAAAAAGGTTAAGAGTTTTGTACTGAAATGTTGTGCTATTATTGTTTCTACACCTGCTTCATTCACCTGTAATATAATATCTGTTAGCACACCATAAGCAGTTTCCCGGGTACATTACAATAAGCCAGTTGAGAGTGGACGATTTTTCAGACACAAGCAGCCACATACAAGGTTTGTGTGTGAAAGCAGTATGTGCCTGAGAGTGTTTGATAACATGGCCATGTGGCACTTGTTGCCATCTTCACTGATCCATGTAAAGTCACTTCTCCACTTGTTCTGGACAGTGTGAAGACTCCTCTTCTTTTTTCCTGAATGGGTAATGGGAAAAGCAATGGAAAGTACAACAGCTAACTCTAGTGGCTGTGATCTGTGTGGGGCTATAACTCTACAGACAAAAATACATATAAACAATATTTTTCAGTATTGGATCTTGGGCTATGATAATTTTGTTTGAGCTCTAGTGTGCAGGATTTAAATAAAGGTCATGTGGAAGAACAATGACAGAAAAGTTGACTTGTATTCCATGCCCTTACTCTGACCTACAGAGAGCAGGGGAGTTGGACTTGCTGTGCGGCAAGGAGAAAGATCATATCATTTTTAGTAGGAATGTTTACCGCACCCTCTGAGCTGCTCCATCTGCGCTAGAAATATACCATGAATAACATAAGGCCCTATATCATGCAGTGCATTTAAATTACACAAAATAACTGATAACACCCTGATCCTTTCAACCAGCTACCTCAGCAGACCACAAAATGCAACTTCAGCTGGACCTGCTTTTAGCATCCTACTCCTCTCCCAACCATTTACTTTCAGCAGGAAGGTTCTTTTTAACCAGCATCTTTGCCTCTAGAAATGGATTCTCTGTCTTCAAATTTCCCAATGCAAGGCTGGGACTCAAAGATCTGCTCTCCTTTTTAGGACACCATGGCACCATCTTGAGAAGATTTCTCTGTGCCATTTTGATGTCAGTTCTACAAAACTTTCTGTCCATAGAAGTTAAACAAAGTACATGTTGGTTTGTTTTTTAGTTTGGTTTTATATTTTTTAGCAGTAGTAGTGTAATTTCAGTTAAATGGGCAGGAAAAAAACAACCTAATTCTTCCAGTGATTTCTTAGATGTTCCCCATTAAGTCTGACATTTGATTGATATTTTCAGTGGATACATTCTCTTTCTAATACCTCCCCTAATAATTACATGAATTTCATGTACGTTGTCCGCATAGACACATTGCTGATGTATTGATGAACCATGACTGTTACAGAGGAGTAATAAGAAAGAGCACAAGTGAGAATAATCTTAATTGGACTTTGTGTCACTAGGAATGAAATACTACCTATGTATTCAGAAGTAGTGTGTGCTGTGCCAGTTCCAATAAATAGAAAACATGTGCAAGACCCATTTTAACACACTTAACATGCAAACAACTAAGGGAATATATGAATGTAGTCTTACATGAAACCAGTGGCATTTTTTACCATTTCTTAAACACATATATAATATATGGTAGGTATGTATAATAAGTTGTTCTCATGCTAGATATGAGAGAAGTCTGGATTTGCTTTTGGAAATAATTGTTTCTTGGAGGAACTGCAGCATGAATAGATTTAGCTGAAAATGAATAGAAACGTTCCAGAATGTAGATAACTGAAACACCGTTAATTTTCTACTAATTGGGAAAAACAGCTAGCTATCTTTCCACTTAATATTTATTATAACATGATTTCTTCTTAGAAATGAGCTGAAACATTTCACTGAAGTGCAACTCCTACTAAGCATCAGCGTGCTTGCAGAAGAATGGAATCATTTGCGCTAGAAGAGATGCCTCTCGGGTCATCTCAGTCCATCAGCCTGAATCATTGGTGGATGGATTTCATTATTCTTAAAATAGCTTTGAATATCTTCAGTGATGGAAATGCTGTAACCTTCACTGGCAGGTTGTTCCATTATGTAATGGTTCCTCTAGGTATAAGTTTTTACTGCTGCATTTTAATCTAGTTATTAATATTCCTTGATCAATCTCATTGACAAATGAGACTGATCCTTATTCTCTTTATAGTGCTCTGTTAAGCACTTGTACATTCTTTGTCTCTCTTCAGCCTCCTTCTCCTTAGTTTCGCATACCCATTTCTTTTAATCTTTCTCACATGTCTGATTATCCATCTTTTCTCATATACATTTGTGTACCCTTTTAATCCTTCCCTTTTTGGGGGCTTTTCTTACTAAAATAAAACTGAAGAACTCCTGTGGAGACTGAATTCAGTAACATATCACAAATCATTTAGTCTGGATACATGGTATATTTAACAAAAGCAGCTCAATGCATAGGACTGGAGGGACTCCTGGGAGCCAGCGAACCAGACAATTCTGTAGTCTTGTATGGGATGGGAAATCCCGTTCATAAATTTATAAAGAACCATCTTAAAACCACATATGTTTCTTGCACTCCTACTGAAAAGCTGCTTCATCATTTCTGAAACAGAAAACTTTTAAAAATTTCCATTCCTGGGTGGTTTATATCCATTTGTTCTGCCAGCATTACCCCGTATTTTAAATATCTTTTTCCTTCCCTCTATCCTCCTTCCTCCATCTCTTCCAAATCCCCTCCTGTTTATCTCCCACATACACATACAGGAAAAAAAACATGTCCTGGTTTTAAACTCCCCTTTTGCTGAGGTCTTTTGGCCTTGTATTGCAAGCCAGTCTGCTCATTCACCCGATCATCCTAGCAGCCCTCCTTTGTGTGTATTGCAACCGAATTCAATTTCCCTCGAGTACAGGCAATGAGAGGTGTGTTCCACATTCCTGATGAGACTGCACTGGTTCTTGTGCAATGGCAGTAATAAGTCTCTCTCTTGGTAGAAAGACTTTGCTCAATGCTTCCTGGGATCACTGCTTTTATTTCATGGCCCCTCAGCAGTGAGGGCTCACTGTGAGCCTGGCCCTGCCTCGTGCAGGTCTTTCACCTCCCCCATTATTGCTGGAGGATAAGCTTCTCCTTTATTTCAGAAATTCTTGCTCTTAGGTCTTGGTGCATGACCTTGTGCTGCATGCTGTTAATTTCACCTCAGTCCACATATTCCACCCCATTCCACATATTCCAGTCCTGAAGGTCTCTTTATGTTTCAGGCACAAGGTTGGGTATGAGATGGCAGGTGACTGAAGCCTGACATCTGCTTGCAAAACAATTTAGTAATTTTCAATCCCCTTGTCTTCCTGCTGGGATGTGCTCTGCAGCAACAGCCACGTAGATGTGGTGGTGACCTTGGCTGGCTGTCAGATGCCCACCGAGCTGCTCTTTCACTCCTCCTCCTCAGCAAGACAGAGGGAAAAAATAAAATAAAAAAGCTTGTGGGTTAAGATAAGGACAGGGAGATCACTCACCAATTATTGTCACGGGCAAAACAGACTCAGCTTGGGGAAGATTAATTTAATTTATTGCCTGTTAAAAATAGAGATAGTGAGAAACAGAAACAAAATTAAAATACTTTCTCCCCACCCCTTTCTTCCCAGGCTCAACTTCACTCCCAACTCCTCTACGTCCTCCACCTCCTCCCTGCTGAGCGGTGCAGGGCGATGGGGAATGGGGGTTGTGGTCAGTTCATAACACTTTGTCTCCGACGCTCCTTCCTCCTCACAGTCTTCCCCTGTTCCATCATGAGGTCCCACCCATGGTATACAGTCCTTCACAAATTTCTCCAACATGGGTCCTTCCCACAGGCTGAAGTTCTTCAAGAACTGCTCTATGGGTCTTCCACGGGCTACACATCTTGCCAGAAATCCTGATCCTGCATGGGCTCCTCTCCACGGGCTGCAGCTCCTGCCAGGAGCCTGCTCTGGCATGGGCTCTCCGCAGACTGCAGCTTCCTTCAGGGCACATCCACATACTCCAGTGTGGGGTCCTCCATGGGCTGCAGAGGGGCAACCTGTGTCACCATGGTCTTCACCACGGGCTGCAGAGGAATCTCTGCTCCAGTGCCTGGAGCAGCTCCTCCCCATTTTTTTCGCTGACCTTGGTGTCTGCATAGTTGTTTCTCTCACTTTTTTCTTGCTTCTCTCTCTCACAGCTGCTGTGCAGCATTTTTTACCCTTTCTTAAATACGTTATCAACAAGGTGCCACCAGCAGCACTGATGGGCTCAGCTTTGGGCAGCAGTGGGTCTGTTTTGGAGCTGGCTGGAACTGGCTATGTCCAATACAGGGGCAGCTTCTGGTGTCTTCTTACAGAGGCCACCCCTGCAGCACTCCCTGCTACCAAAACCTGGCCATGTAAACCCAATACAGTAGGGAATGCTCCTGTCTCTTGCAGTGGATCTGTCTGCAGCCTTGGGTTGAGGCCCTCTAAGCAAACTCACCTAACAGCCTTTTTTCCTCCTCTAATTCCTGTGATTCAGGTACACGCTGGCTTCAGTAGTTTGCACAGTATGAGCTTAGTCCCAGCCTGATACATACCGGCCACAGCAGTTCCACTGAGCACCCTCTGTTGTGCTTGCTGGGCTCTAAGAGTTTATTGCAATCAAGCACAAATATGTTTGTAAGAGGAATCAGCGATTCTGCACTGATTGTGGTTTATGCCGAGAGGCATGTGAAAACTTGTATGTCATGTAGCCCTCATTGCTTTCTGGGGGATAGAGAGAGTGAGCAAGCAAGTGGAGAAAATATTACTCTGGTTTTAATGCTACATTTGCAACTTTCCCAGAAGGGGCAGCTGATGCACAAGATGATTTCCTGCACCCTTTGCTGGGATGCTGAGTGCCCCTTCCCCTGTCCTGGTTTCTGTTTTTATCCCACATGCAGGTAATTTGGGGCATACTTGGTGGGGTGCCCTGTGTGGGAGGAGGCCATGAACCGCTCTGGGCCAGTTGCAGATGGTTCCAGACAGCTCCAAAATGGTGGAAAAACCCACTGCCCACCAAAACTGGAGTCAGGCAGGGGAGCCTGCAGCAGCACTGCACGGACAGGCTTAGGAAAGGATGTTAGTTGCTGGGGTAAGAGACACCAGAGGACACCTGTGAGGAGACACTAAACGAGATGCAAAAGGACACATCTTAGGACACACAGTAGAAGGCACAAGAAGGAGACATGAGAGGAGGCACAGGAGGACACACAAGAAGGGGACACATGAGGAGAAATATGAGGACACACATTTGGAGAAACAAAATGGAGACATGGAAGGGGACATTGCTGGGGACATGGGTGGTGAGGTACTCATGGAAGGAGGTGATCCATCCTGGAGAAGGTGCAGCTTGGAGACGAAGGACTGTGGCTTGTAGGCAACCCATGCAGGGACAGGGACACCCCTGAGGGACTGCAGCTGTGGATGACCCACACTGGAAGAGGAACACTTCTGAGGGACTGTGGCGCATGGGTGAGCCACACTGGAGCTGAGAGCAGTAACAAGTGAGGAAGAGGCAAAGAGAGGAGTGAGCAACAGGGAGCGGCAAGAGAAACCGCTATGAACTGACACCAGCCTCCTGCACTGCCTATCACCTTGTCAGTGGGATTGGGAAGGACTAAGCAAAATGCAGTGAAAATAAGGCCAGCAGAGACTAAGAATGGGGAGCAGGGGTGTTGGACTGAAGTCGGACCTGAGGAAGGGGGGCGAAAGGTGATTTCCTTTGTTGTTTGTTTAATTGTCTATGTCTTCTTTGTTTCTCAATACCTGAAACCTGTAAGGAAAAGATTATGTTAATGGGCAATAAATTAGCTGAAATTCCCTGGGTTGAGACTGTTTTACCTGCAACAGCAGGTCAGAGTATCAAGGTTTGCCAAAGGGTGTAATGTGCTTCGTGTATCCCATCACATAAAAGGACAGCCCTGTTCTGTATTTTCTCTGGGGAACCACCCTTTTGCAGTTTTTCTCGTTTCCAGTTCCTAAGGACACGAGGCTCATGAGTATTAGTATGTAATATAGCAGTTACTTATTTGCCTTTGTTTGTTATTTAATCTTTCCATTTTGACTGATAATGCTGTGCTTAGCTTAATTAAACATTCCCTAGAAGGAGCTCATTGCTGAAAGAGCCCGCAGTTAGAAAAGGCCACATGTTGCCTCTACTATGGCTACACAAGGTCCTCTACTGGGTCACCAGAGAAGAGGAGGGCTTGGGGACACCTGAAACACCACAAAAAGAAAAGGATACCCTGGAGCAGTGTGCAGCTGCAGTGTTGTCAACAGCGTTAATTCCAAAGATGCTTTTGAACACAGAAACACAGTAAGGAGGATTCCTCCTGCTCATGTCCAGCTACACATTAACTCTTACTGAAGCAGCTCCTCATAACCCTACAGCAAGATGTAGGTAGTAGTAACTTCTCCAAGTTTGCTTTTCAGCTTGTAGAATTTAACCAGTCTAGATGTTACTTCATTCTCATTCATGCTATTCCCTAATTGTCAGGAAAGCATTTTGAATGATGAAAGGCTGTTTGGATCTCTGGAAGAAGAAGATCACTGCTCTTTATTTCAGAATAAAGCCTTCCCAAATAACTGCTGAAATCACACTGAGGTGTTCAAAACACTTTTTGGCTCTAAATTTTTTTATAGAATACTCACATTAGTAGGTGAACTACATAGGGTGTATTTTAAATTACTTGTTAACTTCCCAATAGTGGTTGTGAGTGCAAGCTATTGTGTCAGCGGATAAAACTTAGATCAAATGGCAAGACTTCTCTATTCTTTCCTTTCAAAAGGGAATATCTCAGTGCTCATTCTTCTGTAAAGAAATAACCTTCTCCTGTGGCTGAGAGATGATTTGGTAGAGCACCACATTAGCAGAATTCATCCTGACCAGCTGTTCTGGGGCTTAACAAAAGGCAAGTCATTTACAGAATAGCTGTGCAGCATTTTTGGTACTCAGCTTACACTTTGGAAGTGTTTCTTTAAACTAATGCACAGGCTGGCTTTTGCCTCCTGCATCATAAAGTTGTGTGGTTTGTTTCTTCCCTGTGGTCAAATACCCTGGGGATCAAATGTCCTGCTCTCACTCTAGACATGTCCCTACAGCACTGAACCTATTACAAGGTGGACAATCGGCTGAAAAAGACTAAGATTATTACCAAAAAAGACTCACATAAAAGTATAGTCTGTATTACAAATATTATTTCTTAGTTTCTTAGAAATGTTAGAAATGTTTCTTAGAAATGTCTTGTGTTAATGTACTATGTCAAGTAAAACATCCTGAATGTCATATTTTATTTGAGCTCTCTAAATAAGTGGAGGAATCATATGAAACATGGTTTACAGCCTAGTTTTTGAGTTTAGCATCGTCTTCTCATACTCCAACCTTCCCAGTGTTGCAGCCATCTTCTGAATATGTGAAGGATCAAATAGTCTGTGTAACTAGAGGTGTCACTGGGCCTCAGCCTCACTGCATCACTCAGCCAGTAGCACATGCCATGAAATTGTCATACAAGTGAGATACCGAAATTACTGTCTAAGCAGTTGAGTTCATGAGAAGTTCACAATTTATGTGTGCTGTGGGAAGAAGGATGTTGATTGTTGGTTTATGTTAGTTATACACAATTTCTGGTGTCTTTTAAATGAAATGTATTTGAGGAATCAGTTTTATTATTACTGAAAAAAACCCTATCCTCATTATCAGTCTGCAAATCATTGTAGAAAAGTAGCCTGGCAAAACTGGCTGAATGAACTTATCCAATTAACCCCAGAATATTTTATTCCTTCGTTGTACTCTGCTATTGCATCTGACAGTTTTGCTGCTCCTCTGATCTAATTAAGGATTTTTGGCAAGCATCACAGTGTTATAAATTTTGAAAATGTGAACCAAACGTGGCTCACAGCACTTGCTTCAAATCAAGAGGAGAGCTGAACTTTAATTTACTTCTTGAACTGACAGATGAGTTTTCATGAGAAATGTTGACTTCTGTTTAGCTTGTATATAAATATGTTTCTTTATATGTTTATATATACATATATATAGATGTTTACTCTTCCAGCATCATATTATAAATGCTTGTTTCTTCCTCAGTGTTTATTTTTCTGTTTTTATTAATGGGGAAAACACTTTATGATGAGAATAAAAACAACTGGCTGATCTGGCTTTCAAATTCATATGTGTCAGAACATGACACTTCAGTCTTCTGCTTGGCAAACTGGGGGTTTATCACTGGGCTGTGTGAAGCCAACCAATTTTTCTGGGTCAGAGGATGGCAGGCATGAAAACTGAAAGTGCAGTGTTCATCCCTTGTCTAAGGAAATCAGGTAGAAATGAAAGTTTTAACCTGTTCTGGGCTGCTTTTCTACTGTTATCTGCTGTTTACAAGCTCAGTGGCGTCACAGATCTAGAGGTTTTCCTATGATATGAGCATCTAATCTCTTCTATGCTTTCTAGAAAGAAATCTTAAATCTGCATGCTAGATTGTGCCCCAAATGTTGGGAAATCCTCTAGCTGCTCCTTCTGCAGCCCCATTCCTTCTTTGACTCCTATAGCTCATTGAGAAAAAGTTGGAAGAGAGTGAGTTATTGCTTAAAACGCCTTTTGAGGTGAGGTGGATCCCTGCCCACGCCCAGCTGCAAACCCCACGTGGGGTCCAGGCTGCTGGCAGCAGAAGCATCACACCTTTGCTCAGGAGTGCAGGTCCCACCCAGCGCTGTGGGTAGCTCTCTCCGCTGCCTCTTGGTCCCACACAGCCCTCTGCCTGCTGGAGTCCACCCTGGGACTGCAGTGCTTGGCTGGCATCAGGCAGATGTGTCCTAGAAACCCCTGGCTTCATGTATCTCACAGCTCTATGGGGACTTTGAGCAGGTGAGCCAGAAGCATCCGCACAGGTGTGATAGAGATATATAGCCAGGTCTTTAACATGTGTGCTGGCCCCAGCTGCAGTCTGAGACTAGCTGGCATCCAGCAGGTCTTTGATGGCTGGCTTTGGCTTTGGCAGAAAACCAGGCTCCTTATCTTCCTTTTATCCTGAAATTCATTTGAGGCAGAAACCATTACTTTGTGTGATACAGCACCAACACATTGTTAAGGTTTATCAAACACTGATGTTATTTCTCTGTAAGTATTTACCTGTCACTGCATTCTAGAAATATATAGTGAGCTACTCGGTGAAGCTGTTAGTAATGGCTATCGTGTAATAATGACTCTGAGTATGTCTAGGTTACCTCTCCACGTCTCTGGTTTTACTTAATAGGTAGAAACTTGAGTTACTCCTCACATCTGGCTGTACAAATCAACAGCTATAAAAGATTTAACTACAGATTACAGCTATGTGAAAAGCATCACCCCTGTTGTTTTCCTGAATCCCAGTCCCTAAGACACCACAGAGGCAAGGCTCATCTGCTATATGACATTTAGCAAAGCAGCTGGCAGCTGAGCCATGGAGTTGGGCAGTCCCTAGTATTAGCTGAGAGCCTCGACAAGTGGTTTTACAGACATCTTTCACTAAGTGAAAGCCTTTGATCTTTGTAGTAAGTATATTTAATAAGCTACCGCTTCTCCATGAAAATGCATCCATTATTTTGACACAAAGAGGAGACTTCTCTGAAAGACTCAGTGTCTGTTTCAGTGGAAAACATGCATTTGTCAATCTCTCTAAAACAATGAAGAAGCTGGTGAAAAGTCACACCTCCTGCCACAAGGGGAAAGTCACAAAGAAGAGGACGTATATTTTTATTGAGTAATTGCAACAGAGCTCTGATACTGATGGTGTTAATGAGAATGGACTGTGTTAATGTACAATAATGTACAATAATTTTTATGTTGTCAGCAGTGTGGAGACGTTCACAGTGATACCAGCTTCTAATTAGTAGTGACCTCAGAGAAAAGCTCCAGAAGTTTGCCACCAAGAAAGATAAACACTGTTAATTGACATATTCAAAAGCACTTAGTATTGCTTTAACACTAGTCTGTTATGAGGCTTATTGGAGTTTTACCAATGATTTCAGTGGAAGAAGGTTAGGACCAACAGCAAATGTTAAAAGAATACAATTATAAGCTAGTTTTCTGAAAGACATTATTTCTAAACAAGAAATGAGGATGACTTCAAGCAAATCTGCACAAGCTGGCTTTTCTAATCAGTGTATTCTTTTAGAAGGCTATTTCCTTTTTAAAAATAATCCACTCAGTCATAAGGAGCCATTTACTTTTTAATACCTGTATTTTCTTAAATATCTTCAATTATCTATATTCTGAACAAGTAAAACGAATTAATTTTTAGGGCTGAAATGTTCTCATTGTTGGTATAAAAATACATATCTCAAGTTTAGGGCTTCTTGGAATACCAATGTCCTTAATCAGTATTTGAGGTGCTCCATCTTAGTGCTTAGAAAGCAACTTATTTTTATATCTATGAAAAGATAATCAGATATTCAATTTAAAGTGAAAAAATAGAGAACAGACAGATGGGTGTTTGAGGCAGGTAGGACAGATGAGTTTCTGGTAGTGACTATCCTATTAGACATTTAAGGCAAGTCAACTAGATCGTGCTCTCAAAGTCTCCAGCCAGCAATGCCTGTCCCTTGCTCTCAAGTGGACCAGTACAGCTGTGTCCTTGGCAGCCCTACATTACCTTCCACTGATTACTTTTGGTTCAGTACTGCTTACCATTTTAAGACACATGTTTAAAGAGGCTTTTCCAGATATGTTGCTGTTTTTTGGAAACTTTCTTTCCAAACAGAACTCATGATCATGGAGCAAAACATTTATAGCTGGATAAATACACAAACTGTTCGGTTTAAAGCTGTGTAAATCATCTTGGCTTCAGTTAAGTTTATTCCATCTGCTTTTATCATCTGTTGTTACAATAATTTATAATTCCCTCATAATATTAAAATGTCAGTGAATCAAAAAAAGAAACACATCTATGGACCTCTAGTAGCTGATGGCATTGCATTCAGCAAATGAACCAAGTTCTATAATTAATCATATTTCATCACCATAGATGCTTGTAATTGTGTAATTAATGTGTATTTGCATAATCACATAGTGAGATCTTTATGATTCATGCTTTATGATAATCTGGATGCACAAATTTCTATTTCAGAATTGTAACCACTTGCAAAGCTGTTATCGTCATTTATTTTTTTCTCATTGAAGAAATAAATGAACAATCTGGTCTTGTTCTCTCAGGCCTCTTCTGTGACTTATCCATAGAAACAGCTTTCCATGCTTACTAGTTACTTATAAAGAAGTTTCTAATGATAAAAAATTTATCAAATATTTGAGTGGACAAATCTTTTATTTATATTAGGAAAACATACAATGTAATTTCACAGGGTTTCCCAATTTTTGTTAACCAGCTTATCTGTTTTCAGTCTTTTTAAATAATTGAAGAGAGGATTTTCTTTGTAGATCAAGTTTATGGGAAAGGAATGTATGTATTTTGAATCTACAGACTTCTGTCCTGCTTGGTAAAAATGATTTTTCATTAACTTACTGAGAGCTTTTTATTGAATTTAACATTCAGTTCACAGTGCTTAATTATATCTCATTCCAGACAAGATGAGCCAATCTGGGCAGCTGGGTGGCATTCAGATAAATGTAACCACCTTAAAATAACTTTTTTTCAAGATATTTTTTGTCACGATTCAACTGGAAAAAAAATATTTTTAAAGCAATGTTTAGAAGAGACAAAACATGCTCAGCATTTAGAGACATTCTATACAGCTGTAAACATTTGTATTTATAAATAATCCAAGTTGCTAAGTAGAACAAAAAAAGTGGTATAAATCACTATTATGATCACTACTTTATTCCTCAACAATTTAGACCAAGCAAAGATCTATGGAGACGTATGTGGTGACTATGAATGACAACCCTGCAGTCAGGAGCAGTAAAGATGACAGTATGCCTATGCATTTAGAAAGGTTGACATTACGTATTAATGACAAACCTTTTCTAAATTGCAAAGGAATGTAAACAAAGTCAGAGCTGGACTTGGATGTTAACACTGGCCTCTTTGTGCCTGGCTCCAATGTCCACGCGCTTTATTATGGCAGTCAGGAACCACACAGATTGGCCCTGTTACCTTACGTCTTTGAACATCAATTCATTCTCACCTACTCTACTTTTGAAGGTCTTTTGAGTTTTGTTTCAAACACTCTTTGGAGTTTCTGGTTTCTTTGTGCTCAGAAGCTTAATTTCCAACCTGATACATGGTCCAGGCCAGTGGTTTTTATACTCCCTGTTTGTTGAAACAATGACACAAAAACAGGAGAGGGATTTTTGAGAGGGGGCTGCAGACTGCCAGTGTGACAGCAATGGGGTGTCCCTACCCTTATCTGTGCATAACACCAAAAAGAACAAAACCAAGGAGCTTCAAAAGCTGCAACAGTGATTTGAATGGTTTAGATTCTAATAGCAAGGTATTAAAACTCTTTTGCTCATTCATAATGAATATTTTGCTTCTCCTCACAAGGGCATTGTCCAAATAGAATTCACATTTTAAACAGTCTCCCTGAGTATAGCTAATATAATGAAGGATAATTAAAAGAACTGCAAAATCTGATTTTCCCAAATCTCCTATACACTGCTCAATTATTACTCACATTTGATTTCAATCCTGCCAGCTACTGCAGTCAGATTATCTTTTGTTTACTCTGTCACTCCATCCTGACTCTCTGTCATTTGTACAATATTTCAGAGATAAATTATAAAATACATTTCTGCTTATTAAGGTCCAGAAAAGACCCCTTTTAAAATCAGTGGAATGATACCAACTGATATCAGGAGCAGCCGGTATGGATCCTAACTTTGGTCAAGCCAAAACTTTAATTATGGGGTTAGGCAAAAATTCTAATAGTGCTGTTTTGACCCACTTTTCATTTATATTACAATGTTATGTTACATAGCTAAAAAATTTACTTTGGGAAAAGCTGTGTAACTGTTATTAAAAACAGAAAAAGATGGGAAAACTTTGAGAAGGCAATGCTCAAAATTATTTGGGAATAAAATGGAGATAAATTTACATGCCAAAACATTTTTTTTCTGCATCACAGATGTACTGTTTCACTCTTTTTTTTTTTTTTTTTGGCTGTTCTATCTCCAGGCTGTTAGTGGGTCACTTCGTAGCAAAATAAAAAAGCAGCAGACATCAAATCTGTCAGTGAAAAGTCAGATGACTGAACCACTGAAGATTCTGGGGACTTAATACACAAGTCTGTCAAGACCTGTACTCACAGCCTAGCAAAGATTCATCTTTCTTTGGCACCTTTTTTGATAAGGTACCAGACCTACATTTATTTAACCCTGACACAGTCACAGTTGGAAGCCCATTTTACACACATAGAAATTAGTCAAGCAATAACTCTGGTAAAACGCAAAAAGCCTCAGGCTCAGATGTGTACTACCCTGGGTTTTGTATAACAGCCAGACTTCTTCTCATGATACCACACAATCATCAAACTCCTGCTCCTTCACTTCCATCTCTCATAATATCTTTTATCTAAGGCAAAGCAATACAGATTTTTTAGCAAATATTAATATCTAGCATTTCTTATCTGTAGATGTGAAAGCAATTTATAAAGTAGATAAGTATCATCCTCCTTTACTCTGTGATAAATCTAGGGGCAGCCAGCATCATGAGCTCTTAAAGAAATTAAGCTGCCTGTGGGAGAGAGGTAAGTCATATTAGAGATTAACAACAAGTTAACAGGTAAGAAACAAAGAGAGGAATAAACAGTTGGGTTTTACAATGGAGGGAAGCCATAGATTACAGGGATCTTTGCTGTGTCTTTTATACTCAGAGCATACAGAAATGAAAAAGGATGGAGAACGAGGAGACTAATGATGATGCCAAATTATTCAGGGTAATAAAAATGAAAGCTGATTGCAAAGAGCTGGGGAGAAATGTCATGGTACCAAGCAGGCAATAGGATGACAGATGAAATTCTATGTAATAAATGTGAAGTGATGCACAAGGGGAAAAACAATCCATGACAATAGGTTCTAAACTATCTATTTCCATTCAGGAAAGAGAAACTTTGATTATAATAATAGATCTTTTCAAACACCAGGACAATTCTCAATAGTGGACAACAACAACAAAAAAGCATATTGTAGCAATTACTGGGAAACAAATAGAAAACAAAGAAGAATAAAAATCCTTATGCTATTAATCCATGTTGTGATTACATTGAACTGGTCCTCTTCATCTCAAACAGGACTTAGTGGTACTAGAAAAAGTTCAGAGAGGAGAAATAAAGTCAAAAGTTTGGAGCACTTCTTTATGAGCAATGAAACTAATCAGGGAGCTGTGATAGGAATCCACAACATTACGGATGACACGGTTAAGTGGAAAAGGAGCAGTTGCTCATTGTTTCTTGTTATTGCAAAAAAAATGTCAGAATCAAATCAAATTGAGAGATTATACGTTCAAAATAATCAATGGGAGGCATGTTTTTCACACTGCTTCTGTTTAAACCATGTATCTCCCTGCCCCAAGATATGGTGGACTTGACAAATACATGAAAGAAACATCCATCAACAGCTATTAAGAACAAACATACCACATCTGACTCGGAAGCCCCTTACTTACAGGTCACTGGAACCTGGGAATGTGTCACGGCACTTTTTTGGCTCTTACACTGCCCATTACTACTGACCATTGTCAGAGACAGGATAGATAGACTTTTAAGTCTATTCTAATGAACTGTCCTTAAAAGCCTTATGTTTCCCAGCAAGATGATGGTTTAGACCAACAAGCAAAATCTTCTCTGTGAAATTCAGGACTGGCAATACAAACCTTCATACTGCCTCTTGCAGCTAGGTGGGAGATACACTTTTCCTGAAGATACTGATGTTCATCCCAGGTGGCAGGTTCTGCAAAGAGTGGCTTGTACACCCTGCTGTCTCTTGATTTTTCATTTTTAGAAAACCAATATTAGAGATTATATAGCTTTGCTCAATTAAACAGCAGAAAAGCTTATGGGTAAGAGGTAAAACCAAAGACAAAAAGCTAAGGCTTCAGTTATATAGTCTTAGAAGTCTCTCCCCTCCAAAAAAAAGCCCCAACAAAAACAAAACAGAAAAAATCCCACAAAGCCAAAACAATGATCAAAAGCAGTTCTAGACTATACTTCATGATGAATTTCTTCTTTAGCTGCTTTGGAGCACTGGTGAACAGACAGCTGCAATGTATTCCCCTTCCTCCCACACCAACATGGTGGCTTACCCTTCTCAGCTTTCTGAAATTAAAGCTCCTCAAAAAGAGGTCTCCTAAGCATTCCTGGCTTTATCTTCCAACTTCATTTTTTGTTATTACTTTATTCACTAAGCATTTACTTTTGATAATGCTTTGTTTTCTTACAGCTCTTTATTACATATGGCTAGAATAGCTATCAAGTCCTTCCATTCTCTTGCTCTTTGGAGTTGGATTTCTTTCTCCAGCCCTTTTTTTATGTAAACGAAGCCTCTACTGGCAGACTGTAGAAATTATGAAGTACAAATCAAGCATTCAAGGTTGTTGAGTAAGGGAACATGACAGTGTCTTCAAGGCTGTTGTAACAGGGTGTGTGCCACATAAGAACTGACCATATGAACAGCTTAAGAATTCACTATATGAACATCTTACCAAAACCACAGCTGATAGTTGGCAACTAGTTCTTCAAGAACCACATATAAAATACTAATAATACAATTGATGGGTCTGACAATCCCCATCCTGCCTCTATATTTGGTCAATTTTAACCATTTTAACTATTCTTACAGAACTCCACTTAAAAATGGAGAAATGAAGGCATAGAAAATGAAGTGAGCTGGCCTGGTTCTGCCAGAGACATGGGCTCTAATTCTCCTGTCTTCTGGTACTTCTTCAGGATCCCATTCTGGGTGAAGCTTGCATCTTATTCTCAATTTTACAAGGTTTTATTTTCCATTAAAAAACAAAACACAAAAAGACTTTTTTTTCTGTAATGGTAGATGCCAAATCAGCCTGGGTGTAACTTCAGCTGTTTGTGTCCACAAGAAAGGTTCTGATGATGGTAAAGTACCTGATTTGATGTCTTGATATGTCAGCATTCGAGTACTTCACTATCCAAATGACCTAAACTTCAAAATCATTACGGGGCAAAATGACGCCAGCAATTAATGGTACCTAGAATGACTGCAGGCACAATGAAGGAAGGGATATTGAAATTTTGGCTGCAAAAACAGAGCTTATTCTATATTTCTCTTCAGGGGAATCTATTTTTGCCCTTTTGTATTTTTAACCCTTCTCTGTTTTTCTAGGCACTTTTACCTTTACTGCAAGCACTTTAGTGACAACTTCTTTCAGCTGTTCCTACATCCAAGCCCTCAATGTCAAGATCACGATCAAGGTCTGTTCTTACATTCCAGCTCTTTTGAGTATATTCAAGGTCCTCATAATCTCTACACCACTATTTTGTCTAGTCTGTCTCTTAGGGCTTCTTCCAGAAATGCCACAGTCTAATAAGTAGATTAGTGTCTCACACTAGGAAAAATGCTGTGTAAAAAGGATTTTTCAGGATTAGTTCCTTCAACCAGAAAGTTCTTTATCTATGGAATGTGTCCACCTGCTTTAGGAAAGAACAAATACTTTTCTGATGAAATGTACTGCAGTCATCATTAAAAACAAAAAGAGAAATTACAGCATAACTGAAAGCATATGGAAATACTAGAATTTCCTCTACCGCTTTAAAATTCCTCTACCACACTTTTCATTGCACTGTGCTGCAAGGATACACATTCCTTTTGCTGACAGATAAAAGCCTTTTATATTTTCCTTGGGTGTAATGCAGACCGCACATCGAATGAGTGAGATAGGAGAGAATCATCAATTACTGCAAATAAAGAGATTTATGGAACGGTTTTTAATAAATTCAAGTGTCAGACTATTTCTAATTAAAAGAACAGATCCCCTAAGTGCTGCCTGATGATGTTAGTCATCTTTACTAGTTGCAGCAACAACACTTAAAATATTCCAGAGGTAATTTGTTGTACAATTATGTAATATAGAAGGTACCAGAGCCAGTAACATAATCTTCTTTCTGTCCTTAGTTACATCACTGTGGTCTAGGCTTCAATGTTAAACCACTGGAGTTAAACAAGTGTCAGAGAAAGAGAGCAAAGTAAGATTTGTTAAATTAGACTTTGGACACAGTCACGACCAAACAAGGAGATGAAGGCAAAATTCAGACTGAACTTTCAAACTGCACGCAGGATTTTAGCCAAACAACATCCGTTAAAGCTGACACAAATCACAGAACTTAAATCATGCAAAGCTCTCTGAGGGCCAGATTCAAGCTTGTGCCGAGGTCCACCCACCTGAGGAACATAAAGGGACCTTGAAGCAGCCTTTAATGTGCAGCAGAGGATTGCTCTAGAATGGAGAAATCTGCGGCTGGCATAAAACTGATGTTGCTATCTCTTCATCAGTCCCTCTGGCCCACAACATATAAGAGGCATGTCAAGGACAAAAGGGAGAGCAGCCAGAATATATTGTGCACTGCAGAGCCTTACCAGCGTAATGGGAATTTTGGATACCAGGCACTAAAGAAGCACAGACGGGTGTTATGATGGAAGTTCTCTCCTTCCCCATATTTCTCCCCTCTAAGAAATACCTCAGCTTCCAAAATGGTCCCTGCCGCTTGCTGAGGAGAAGTAGTTTAAGGGTTTGCAGCGGGAGAAGGAGCATCACTGAAAATCTCAAAGGTTAAATAACAGAGGTTTATAGCTGTTAAAAAACAACAACTTGTAACCTTGTGGAGATCTTTCACTATGTAAAAGTCAGACTCATTTTTGTTTCTGCTATGGCTGTTATCCAGCTGATCATTCAGACAAATTAATGAGTCTACTGCTACCTAAAACAGAGGTTTCTAGCAAAGTGAGTTTGGCTGCAGCTGGCCCAGTGGTGGGGGTCAGGATGGGTTGGCTAATTTGGCTCTGTGTAGAGTCAATTGGGAGTTTATCCTTCATTCCTTGAGAACGCACCAAGGTCAAAGAGCAGTGCTGAAGGCCTCGGTTTATTAACACCCTCAGGTCTCCTGGCAAGACAGACTGGATTCAGATCAAGTGTGAGTCTCTGATTGTATTTCTGTCAAATTAACCATAACACATCATGGTGTTTAAGTCAGCTGGTTGCATAAAGATGGATGATGCCTGATATGGCATGAAATGAGATCTATTTGGATAAAAGACACTTGCTCACCACAAATCTCTGGGTTAAAGCTATCTCTCAAAAATTTTTTAACTCATTTTAAGTGGAAGAAGGTGATTTCATCACTTTCACTCAGGTGACTGTGCTTAGTCTTAGAATCATAGATTCATTAAGGTTGGAAAAGACCCTTAAGATCATTGAGTCCAACCGTTAACCTAACACTGCCAAGTCCACCACTAAACCATGTCCTCGAGCACTACGTCTACCTGTCCTTTAAATACCTCCAGGGATGGGGACTCAATCACTTGCCTGGGCAGCCTGGTCCAATGCCTGACTACCCTTTCGGTGAAGAAGATTTTTCTAATATCCAACCTAAACTTCCCCTGGCGCAGCTTGAGGCCGTTTCCTCTCGTCCTATCACTAGGGAGAAGAGACAGACCCCCAACTCGCTCTAGCCTCCGTTCAGGTAGTTGTAGAGACCAATAAGGTCTCCCCTCAGCCTTCCCTTCTCCAGGCTGAACAACCCCAGTTCCCTCAGCTGCTCCTCATAGGACTTGTGCTCTAGACCCTTCAGCAGCTTCATTGCCCTTCTTTGGACACTCTCCAGCACCTCGATGTCCTTCTTGTAGTGAGGGGCCCAAATCGATGTGTGGCCTCACCAGTGCCAAGTACAGGGGGAAAATCACTTCCCTAGTCCTGCTGGCCACGTTATTTCTCATACAATCCAGGATGCTATTGGCCTTCTTGGGCACTTGAGCACACTGCTGGCTCATGTTCAGGCAGCTGTCAACCAACACCCCCAGGTCCTTTTCCACCAGGCAGCTTTCCAGCCACTCTTCCCCAAGCCTGTAGCATTGCATGGGGTTGTTGTGACCCAAGTGCAGGACCTGGCACTTATGATCCAGCCTGTCCAGGTCCCTCTGTAGGGCCTTCCTACCCTCCAGCAGATCGACACTTCCACCCAGCTTGGTGTCATCTGCAAACTTACTGAGGGTGCACTCCATCCCCTCATCCAGATCATCAGTGAAGATATTGAACAGGACCGGCCCCAACACTGAGCCCTGGGGAACACCACTTGTGCCCGGCCACCAGCTGGATTTCACTCCATTCGCCACCCCTCTCTGGGCTCAGCTGTCCAGCTAGTTTTTAACCCAGCACAGAGTGCACCCATCCAAGTCGTGAGCAGCCAGCTTCTCCAGGAGAATGCTGTGGGAGACAGTGTCAAAGGCCTTATGAAAGTCCAAGTAGACAACATCCACAGCCTTTCCCTCATCCACTAAGCGGGTCACCTTGTCATAGAAGGAGACCAGGTTAGTGAAGCAGGACCTCCCTTTCGTAAACCCATGCTGGCTGAGCCTGATCCCCCAGTTGTCCTGCACGTGCCACGTAATGGCACTCAAGATGATCTGCTCCATGACCTTTCCTGGCACCGAGGTCAGGCTGACAGGCCTGTAGTTCCCTGGATCCTCCTTCCGACCCTTCCTGTAGAGTGGCGTCACATTTGCTAGCTTCCAGTCATCTGGGACCTCCCCGGTTGACCAGGACTGCTGATAAATGATGGAGAGTGGCTTGGCAAGCTCCTCTGCCAGCTCCCTCAGTATCCTCGGGTGGATCCCATCTGGCCCCATAGACTTGTGAGCATCCAGGTGGAGGAGCAGGTCGGTGACTGCCACCTCTTCGACAACTGGGGCTTCATTCTGCATCCTATCTCCATCTCCCAGCTCAGGGGCCTGAAACTCTGAGGATGACCAGTCTGACTATTAAAGACTGAGGCAAAGAAAGCATTAAGTACCTCGGCCTTCTCCTCATCCTTTGTGGCAAAGTTACCTTCCGCATCCAACAAAGGAGGGAGATTCTCCCTGACCCTCCTTTTGTCGCTGATATATTTGTAAAAACATTTTTTGTTATCTTTAATGGCAGTGGCCAGTTTAAGTTCCAGCTGGACCTTCACCTTTCTAGTCTTTTCCCTGCAAAACCTCACAACATCCTTGTAGTCCTCCTGAGTCACCTGCCCCTTCTTCCAAAGGTGGTAAGCTCTCCTTTTTTTGAGTTCTAGCCAAAACTCTCTTGTGTGTGTTGGTACCCTAAAACTACACATGCTATCTCTAGGAACCACAGGGTAAGTATAACTGGAGCTGACTGATGGCACCTTAAATACAAGGTTCTTTCCCACCTAGAAAGGACTATTGCACAGGGTAATGGGTGATAAGGATCATACATGCATCTCAATATATATGATAACATTAGTCTTCCACCAGCAGTAAAGCCAATGAAAATACGTTCTTTTGCTCGCTGATTTCTGAACACTGGTCCCAAGCCATTCTGCTCCCTTAGTTATGCCAGCGCAACCACCTGAGTATAACACTGTATCCGTGATCGCTGAAAAATAGAAAAAACTCTATTTTCTCACTGATGCAGCACAAAACCCAGCATCATCATCTAAAAGAGGCAGCAAAATCTGCACAAGAATAGGAATGGTTAGCCAGGCCAGGTGAGGGTGAAAATGCCTTAGACTAGTTTTGCCACTAAATAAAACATATTTTTTAATTATTCCCTGAGGCAATCAAATGCAGTCAAGCTTGCTTTGTCTGAGCCCTTTAAAAATTGCCATGCTGTTTTCAAGGCATTGAAAAAATTGGCAGGTGAGTAGTGAGGATCACAGGTTCTGATGACCCAATTACGTTGTTCTAGTGTGCAAAGACACTGAGGTACATGAAGGTAGTATACCCAGACAGTGCTACTTGAGGGCGTTTTGGTTACACAGAACAGAGAAGACAGATGAATAGTCAGATCTGTAGATTCACAAATCCGTAAGTAAACGATAAGCCTAGAAAAAAGTTTGATTTGCTTATTCTGAGACTTCCGTTGTGTTTTCCTCAAGGATCTAGCTCTACTTCTGTTAATGATTTAGATGTAAGCTAGAGTAGAGTACGGTATTTTAGTAACAATTACTGTGATAAACCTAACAAGGGATTCACTTCACCTAATGTCAGCTGTAAGGTGTTACATCCCTAGTAGGAGCTGGTTATCAAGACTCCTCCTTCATGTAGCAGAGAGAGACAGACACATCCAGCATATGAGTCATCCCATCCCGAGACACTTCACAGGAAGAGAGATAGGATGGATATCCTCTGGAGATGTCTCCATCTCTTCATTGACTGTACAGGGAGGCAAGACAAACAGCTTAGACTAAGATGTAAATCCTGGAAAAATAGCTTAGAGTAACTTTAAATGGTAGAAGTTAGGAAAGATAAATCCTACTCTTCACAATTTCTCTTTTTCTTTTTTGTCATACAATTATTTCTTTGTGTCCCTTTTCAGCACAAATTCTTTAAATCAAAGCACTGAAACTCATTAATGATGGATGCCTGTAATTACAGCTATATCTGCACAAATATGCATGCAGCAGTCATCCAACTCCCTAGAGCCCTTTCCAGTTCTGAACCAGGAGGAAGAGTCCTTCAGCTCTGGAGGCTTCTTGTGAGCTGGGAAGAGACCTTAAGGGAACAGACCGTGGCCAACATTTGCAATATGTATTTTAATTCAGATGGCTTGCTGTTGCCCAGAATGAAAGTCCTGAAAGGTGTTATTCAGAACCTAAAGCCAGCACTTAATGTGTTTGCCTGCTTAGCGTGCAGGCTTTAGTGTATATAACTTCTCTTTCTGCTGTGCGCAGTCACAGGCCTGTAGGCCCCTCAGTAGGGCCGCACTGACCAGTGCTAATACAACATTGTCACTGAAACCATTTCCATTGAAAATACGTCTTTAGACCAATTAATTTCTCATAAAAATTGTTTTCTGATGGACATTTGTGTGGTGGTCTTCAATTTAGTACTTTTGAGTAGATTCTTTAAAATTTGGAGGTGAAAATATTTTCTTTTGACTTTTAAGAATATTTTTATTTGATACCTATAGCTTCTTGTATTATTTGAATTCCTTTTTACTGAAAACAGTTTTGAAAACACAATATCTTCTGAATTCAGAAAATGTTTCCAAGAAATGGAAACAGAAAGAATAAAGAAAACTCCTTTTTTTGTGAATTGCTATGAAAAATAGGGGAAGATTTCTATTTAAGCCAGTTTTAAGATCTACAATTAATAAAAAGAATAGAAAAATTGATTGTGAGATGATTTTTTCACATTAGGGCTACTAAAATGTCATAAAATATTCCCCCTTTCCACAAGTCTTTTCCAGTGATGTAGAAAAAATAGTAAATTTTACATATTATGATATTATCACATAAAGTTATTTATGTATTGGCTACAAGAAAAGGTAAATACATTTCTAGCTAAGGAAATGGAGGGAAATTCATTCTGCTGCTGCCAGCAGAACACCTTCTAGATAACTGGAGCTCTGCTGCCCTCCTCAAGATAACAAGCACCCAGTGAGAAAAGATGTTCCATAAATTTAGAAAAAAATATGAAGTATGGTGATTTCTTCAGAAATCTGAATAAATAACACTTTTGGAATGTGTACACTCAAACTCTCACCTCTGCTATAATATATCACTACCTCTTTCAGAATAAAGTTACGATTTTCTTTGTTTCCTTCTTCAGCACTGTGACAACTTTTGTTCCCCCTTGATGTCAATCAACTGAAACTCACTTCAGATTCCATTAGAAAATCAATACTGTTAGTGAATTGAATCAAAAGAGGTCATAATTCCAGTATTTTTCCTCTCCAATGAATACATCAATGACAAATTCTTTCTGTCCAGCACATGTGGGAGATAAAAATTAAAAAGCAGAGCTGCACGCTGATACATGGGTAGACTAAATGCATGTATTGAGCTGCTACTACTAGCTCTTAGCTATTCCACTGTTACCAGATTTCACTCAGTGCACATAAGGTGCAGGGTCAGGTTCATTGTGTTACACAAGTGCAGATGTGGGGTGACTCCAAATTTGTTTTTTTCTGTCACATTTATAGAGTGCCCATTACTGCAACAGTGAAGCACTCACTGCCAGCAGAATTTTAATGTATTTAATGAAACATGAAAATCAATAACAAGAACTCCAGTAAGAATATTTTTCTGTCAATAGATTTCTTACAGATTCCTGGGATGCATAATGTGGCTTGCACTTCTAATGGCTTATTTTGGAAAGTTAAGAGTTACTGAACACATTAAGTTCCCAGTCTTATCTGCACTGAAATTATTTCCAAGATGTCATTGATTCTCATCTGTTATGCTTAATTGGACGTTCTGAAGTAATTTTCTCCCTCTCTCCCCCAGAACATATTAAGAAAACACAGTTATTTGCATGATAAAGTACAATATGCAATTAAATTTGACTAGTTTAAAGAATTAGTGTAGTTTTAATGTAAATTCAAAGAGCTCTTGCTATATTGCCTACAATCGTAGAAGTCCAGCACATTTATTTGCAGAGGCATTTGATTAATTCTGTTCCTGGAGGCTAATTCTGCACTCAGCACTTAGTTACAATTGCCCATCTAGCAATATTTTTGGACAAAAGCATATACCTTCTAATTTGCACAAAGCTGATCCTTTCCTAGGTTGGAAATTGGCTCTGATTTCACAGTAACCTGGAACAACCCAGAGCACAAACTGCAGCAACCACTATTTGCACAGGAGAATATATGCTGGTTACAAGCTGCAGCTGGGGTCAAACTCAAGCCTAGACAACACCTTAGCAGAGTATCTGCTGACCAGGCTAAAGCTTCTGCATACACCTAGAAACTCTTTCTTGTGATTTAGCCCCAAATTCCCTCAAAGGCCTCTTGTCCCTGTATAATGTGCTCTTTGCCCTTTACTTCCTGAAATCTCCTTCACTGTTTAAAATCTCACGCCATATTTCAGCATGAATTGGGATATTGTGATCTGAAACCATCACAAAGATTTTGCTGGTGCTACTCCCACCTGCCTTAGCTTTTTTTCCCCTCTTTAAACATAGGCTTCAGGCTTTTTTCCTCCCTCTGTGTGTTACCAACTGGCTTCCTGCGTCCAAGAAAGCAAAATGTTCTCTTCTCATTTTCTCCCTTCCCCATTACTGGCAAAAAGAAAGCATAAAAGTTGCAACTCCAAGTGCAGGGCAGAAGAACTCATTGCCTGAGGAAAAGGAAAGACTGAGGGGAAAGCTTGGTCCATGCCAGGCAGTGAGAAAAGAGGTCCTTTTGTATGAAAAAATTCTACCTGATTGTCCTTCACAGGAAGAAGAAAAAGACAGGCAGGCAACACAGATCGGACCATTTTCCTTGTGGAGAGACCTGAAAGCCTCCAGCCAAAGTGAGATCCCTACAGTGCTGGCAGCCCTGTACCTCCCACCAATCTCTCAGTAAAATGCACTCATGTAAGTGAGGGGTGAACTGACATCCTTTGAAAGACATCCGTATCTCAGGGCAGCAGACACTTTTTCTTAGTGATGGTGGACCACAAAGGTGATATAAATCCAAATTCAAAATCTGTATCCATAAAACCTACCCAAGCAAAAGCTCCAGTCTTGCTAACAGGAACTTTGAATGAGTAAAGCTGTTATTATTTGGACTAATACAGCCAGTCACACAGAAAGCACATGAAAGCTTCCACTCTATTCTTTTAATAACTCTAGGACTTGTAAGGCAAACCATGAACTTTTACTGGAAGAAACTCATTTGAGTTTCATGAATTTCCTACCCTTTAAATCAAATTTCTGTTGTTTCTTACATGTGGTCGCTTCTGCCTCTGCTGGTATCGTGGGTTTGATTACCCTGACAAGATTCATTGCCTACAAGGAGGAATGTATGAGATAGTGTGGTTGTATGCATGAGACTCACTTAATAATTAGTGGAAGTGCTAATTGATCTCATTATTCAATTAATGCTGGAAGGCTTGTGAAATCTGGTTTAATTTCCCTGCTCCCCGGAGTCAAAGTGATAGGAATGTTTTTTATTGCCAAGAATCATCAATATTTACAGACTTGTATATTCACAAACATCTGAAAGGCTTTAGCCTCGGTATCCTTCTGCTCTATTGTTTGCTCTTTCATCTCCTCTCAATCATGGACAGAATGATTGATGTTTGATCTGCAGAGACTAAAAATAAAATACGTATCACATTCAAGTCTCATTCTGGAAGCTAAATATCATTTTGCCAGTTAAAGTGCCCTTCAACGAAACAATAAAATTCCATTCCTATCTTTGTGTGAATACAAAAATCCACAACAAATACATATTAGCTTATTTGTTTTACCCCTATGTTCCAAGCTCTTTCTACTGTAAGTAGTACCTATGTGCAGGCACACACATTTCAGGTTTCAATAGTTTCCTTTCTCTTGTCCTTGTGGTTTGTACACAATATACCTTTTTAGACTTTTTTGAGTGCTCAGCTGTTAAACCTCAATGCAGGTTTGATGAGCAGATCATAAAATAATATAATTTGCACTAAAAGTCAAAATATATGAAGCATGTTATAAGTAGGTTAGAGTAATGAAGATAAATTACAGGAATACTTGTGTAAATTCTAGATAAGGGGGGAAGTTTTTAAGGTGTGACATTGATTATTGTATTATTATTTTTTCCTTTCACTCTTATTTCCACCCAAGCAAAACTCCCAGAGACCGCCTGAACACAACAGACTGTTGTCTTAATAGCCATTGCCCTACATAAGCAGAATCACTCTCAGCAACAGGGTGAGCAGACAATTACAATTTAATTGTTCTTCTTTTCACCTGTGAACTCAGGGAGTGACAATTGCATTTCTGGTGTACTTCAGTGAAGGGGCTTTGGTGATGAACAAGAAAGGAAATTCTCTGCAAAATCATGAGAAAAACAGATTTAAGTGAAAATTATGCTTTTTCTTTTTTTTTCTTTTCTTTTTTTCTTTTTCTTTTTTTTTTTTTTTTAAGAAAGAAGAGATAATAGTTACACACTTCATAAAGAGATGAGGAATAGAGAAGAGCCTTTTTAAATACAGTGGAAAGAATGGCTTCTGTGAGAATCTGTTCTATGAGAGTGTTGATGAAAACAAATGTGTATCCATGAAAAAATACATAGCATTTACTGGACTCCAACACAGCCTGAACCTAAGTTATGGCAGTTAGGAAAAAATTCTAAAATCTCTGTGCTTTATAGTTAAGTAGATATGAGTGTATGGGTCAGTTCAACTGACCTTGCAGTTACCCCAAGTAAGAACCTGGGCAATTACTGTGAAGTAGCTCATGAAAACTACTGACTACCAGCAAACTCTCACCATATGGTAAATGCAAGGTAATTTGAAGAAGATCATACCAGACAGCTGACCTTGCACACTGAACCAGTAAATACACAAATGACTTTCTACTGTGCTCTTTTGTCTCAAACGTTTGTAAGCTCCTCTGTCGTAAGAGCAGGACAAGAGGAACATCTTATGACAGAGAAAAATGTGCCCAAGCTTTACTGCCTTCTGTTGCTGAAAGTCCTTGATGAGTAAGATGCAACAGAAATGAATGAAAGGAGCTTCAGCAAGTGAAGACAGGGTACACCTGTCTCAAAAGGGGGAAAGCCCCCACGGATGGGGTACACCTGTCTCAAAGGGGGAAAAGGATCCTTGGACAGGAATTAGCAGGGCTCATTGAAAGATCTTTAAAGTAGATTTGAAGGGGGAAAGGGATAAAAACAGGCTTGCTAAAGATAAGCCTGGGGGTGGCATGCTAATGTTTGAGGGATGGTGTGATAGCGAGGTCCTTTGGTCTGCTGTCTCAGTGGAGGCAGGGGATGGAGGTCCATGTGGCAGCAAAGATGCAAGGTTTATGGATGTGTTAGAAATGATAGAAGCTCCTGAGAATGGTCATGTAGGAATTAGGAATTCTCCCCCCAAAAAAGTGGTGGGATCAGTCCAACTGAAGTATATCTACACCAATGCATGCAGCGTGGGCAACAAACAGGAGGAGCTGGAAGTCATTGTGCAGCAGGAAAACTATGGCAGCGTTGCCATCATGGAAACATGGTGGGATGACTCGCACAACTGGAGTGCTGCAATGGATGGCTATAAACTCTTCAGAAGGGATAGACAAGGAAGGAGAGGCAGTGGGGTAGCTGTGTATGTTAGGGAATGTTTTGATTGTCTAGTGCTCAATGATGGTGATGATAGGGTTGAGTGTTTACGGCTAAGAACCAGGCAGAAGGCCAACAAGGCAGATATCATGGTGGGAGATTGTTATAGATCACTCGGCCAGGATGAAGAGGCAGACAAAATATTCTGTAAGCAGCTGGGAGAAGTCTCACAATTTCTAGCTCTTGTTCTCGTGGGGGACTTCAACTTACCAAATGTCTGCTGGAAATGCAATACAGCAGAGAGGAAACAGTCTAGGAGGTTCCTGGAGTGCGTGGAAGATAACTTCCTGACACAGCTGGTGAGGGAGCCAACTAGGGAAGGTGTCCTGCAGGACCTGTTGTTTGCAAACAGAGAAGGACTGGTGGGTGATGTGATGGTTGGAGGCCATGTTGGGCATAGCAATCATGAAATGATAAGAGTTTTAGATTCTTGGAGAAGTAAGGATGGGGGTGAGCAGAACTGCTACCTTGGACTTCCAGAGAGCAGACTTTGGCCTGTTTAGGAGACTGGGTCACAGAGTCCCTTGGGAGGCAAAGGAGTCCAGGAAGGCTGGACATTCTTCAAGAAGGAAATCTTACAGGTGCAGGAGCAGGCTGTCACCATGTGCTGAAAGATGAGCAGGTGCAGGAGAAGACCAGCCTGGCTGAACAGAGAGCTTTGGCTGGAGCTCAGGAAAAAAAGGAGAGTTTACAACCTTTGGAAGAAGGGGCACGCAACTCGGGAGGACTACAAGGATGTTGTGAAGTTATGCAGGGAGAAAATTAGAAAGGCCAAAGCCCAACTAGAACTTAATCTGGCTACTGCTGTAAAAGACAATACAAATTGGTGCTGGGGAATGTTATGGAGCAGATCATCTTGAGTACCATCATGTGGCACGTACGGGACAACCAGGGGATCAGGCCCAGTCAGTGTGGTTTTATGAAAGGCAGGTCCTACTTGACTGACCTGATCTCCTTCTACGGCAAGGTTACCCACTTAATGGATGAGGGAAAAGTTGTGGATGTTGTCTACCTGGACTTTAGTAAAGCCTTTGACACCATTTCCCACAGCATTCTCCTGGAGAAGCTGGCTGCTCATGGCTTGGACTTACTCTCAGTAATTTTGCAGGTGACACCAAGTTGGGTGGGACTGTTGATCTGCTGGAGGGTAGGAAGGCTCTATAGAGGGATCTAGACAGGCTGGATTGATGGCCCAAGGCCAGTTGTATGAGGTTCAACAAGGCTAAGTGCCGGATCCTGCACTTGGGTCACAAAAATCCCATGCAACACTACAGGCTTGGGGAAGAGTGGCTGGAAAGCTGCCTGGTGGAAAAGGACCTGGGGGTGTTGGTCAAGAGCTGGCTGAATATGAGCCAGCAGTGTGCTCAGGTGGCCAAGAAGGCCAATAGCATTCTGGATTGTATGAGAAATAACGTGGCCAGCAGGACCAGGGAAATGATCATCTCCCTGTACTCAGCACCGGTGAGGCCACACCTCAAGCACCCTGTTCAGTTTTGGGCCCCTCACTACAAGAAGGACATTGAGGTGCTGGAGCGTGTCCAAGGAAGGGCAATGAAGTTGGTGAAGGGTCTAGAGCACAAGTCTTATGAGGAGCCGCTGAGGGAACTGGGGTTGTTTAGCCTGGAAAAGGGAAGGCTGAGGGGAGACCTTATTGCTCTCTACAACTACCTGAACGGAGGCTGGAGCGAGGCGGGTGTTGGTCTCTTCTCCCAAGCATCAAGTGATAGGACGAGAGGAAACGGCCTCAAGTTGTGCCAGGGGAGGTCTATATTGGATATTAGGACTAATTTCTTCATCGGAAAAGGTTGTCAAGTATTGGAACAGGCTGCCCAGGGAAGTGGTTGAGTCCCCATCCCTTCAGGTATTTAAAAGATGTGTAGATGTGGTGCTTGAGGACATGGTTTAGTGGTGGACTTGGCAGTGATAGGTTTACGGTTGGACTTGATGATCTTAAGGGTCTTTTCCAACCTAAACGATTCTATGATTCTGTGAATAAGGAGGGGATTGAGTCCAAAGAGAGGTTGCCTTGGCAAAGTTTGTGAGCATAATAGCTGCTTAGGCTGTGAGGTCTTTGTATCTGTCTTATATGCGTGTTAAAGATTATTCACAATGAGCTCTCATTTAGAGCTTCCTCTTGGAAGGGGAGAGATCACGTTTTATCCTGATGTATACCAACATATCAAAGACAGTTCATTTCTCTGCATACATATTATTTAATACTTATTTATGTTAAATTTAATTTCATAGTATTTCAGTTCTTTTTTTCAGAATTTTTAGACTCTCTTTAAGTTCCTCACTGTCTTCCATTTTTTTGACTGCCACAAATAATTTATTTAAGATTACATGTCACCTAGTAGTATAAGCTTAATTATGACACAGCTCCCTGGCAAAGTTATCTTACACAGCTGAGAAACAGAATTTGGCAGTGTTTTTTTTCTTCCTGTTATATAGAAAACACCTAATGATACTATCTAGAAAGCCCACATTTAGATAGATAAATGACCATTTAATCAGTTGAGAAATGTTTCAGTGTGAGTGAGATCTTCACAACCAATCATTTTTTAATTTTGAGACACTGCAGAATTGCCTCGTACCTCTTATAAATTTCGTTTTAACTGTTGTCTTCTAGTGTAACTGTTTCAGTGCATCTCACCAGCAGTAACCACATACAAAATCTTTCTATGTTATATTTTAAATATCCTGAACAATAGTTTCCTATTGAAAATTCTGTTTTCAAGATTAGTATATAATGTTACCACCCTTTTTGAATGAATGTAGTAAAGGTACGTTGTCCTAGAACAAAACAGAAAGTAGCATCCGATGACAGCACAGCCTGAGCTAGCTTTGAGCTGGCTTGTTCATGAACTGATGGTGGTGCACCTGGGTCAGGAGAGAGCTCAAGGCAGACTCTAGGATCCTAGGCATTGTTTGCATCCTACTGTAGCCTGTATGCTGCCCATGCTATGGTGCCCAAGTTAGTTTACATTTAATGAGTGTGGTAGTTCTCTTTGATCCCAGTGTGAGTACACACTTTGTGCAGCCAGCTTCTCTAGTTGGTTAGTAGAGAATGCAGAGATGACTGTACACATTCTTCCTCTCTATTTCCCCTCCTGTTTGCTTACAGGAGGAGATGATAGAAAGGGACTTGACAGAAGTCAGGATTTGAGCACTGTAGAAGTGAGAAAGCATTGCTGCACCCCATCCCACCAGGAACTGGGCATCCTTAACTTACACCAATATGAAGCTGAAGCTCATCAAAAACCCAAAGCTGGTGCTTCACGCCTTCCTGGTCCTAGATTCTTTTCCTGTCTCCTTTTATCAGGTCACATATTTGGAGACAATGGATTTCCTAATTAATGTTGACAGCTAAATTTAGAATAGTTAATTAGTGGAGGCACCAGACTCACAGCCTGGGCACAGGTTCAAGGTTTAGAGGACATTGGCGTAGTTTGATTACAGTGTTCCCATTAGGCAATAATGCCTGCTGCTGTGGGCAGAAATATGAGAGAGAAATTGATTGTGAGGTGGGCTGTGTACTCTGAGCTGGAAGAGAAGGTGAATGATGTCAATAAGGTCAATAATCTCCCCATAAAGTAACAAAGAAGGAACTGATTCTTGGAGCTGCCCAAAATTTCTTCAGTAGACAGTGTGATTTGGGGTGTTAAGTGCTTCTGAAAATCAGGCTATTTCAGTTATTTTTTTTTTAAATATTATTTTTTGTTTACCTTCTCAACAGAAAAAAGGTTTGCTCAAACAGCTATATTATGCAATTGACTGTATAATTTATCTGTATTATATATACAGCTATATTTTTTTCTTCCTATTAACAAACTCAACATTAAAGAAATGAATTCCCCAGGGAGAATAAATTAAAACAAAAACATCCAGAGAAGACAAAACATATAAAAAACAGATGGTACCACATATAAAATGCCATCAATTTTTATGCATCTATGTAAAAAGGCTGAGATGTTCCCAGCCTTGACATAAATTCTACCCATCAACCCCATCAAGATATCACAACTGTCGTAATGATTGCAACAAATGATTTTCTACTCACCAGTCCAAAAACATCGCACTCACCTCAGCAAAGAGGCTAGGAGGAATTGTGCATACTCATATATATATCAGTAAGCTGTCAGTGGACCTTATTGCTCTTTATATCAAATACAAACTTTTAAATTGAGGACTTTGCTCATGTTTCCTACTTCTGTTGCCACTGAACTTTCTTCCTTATACCTGATTTGTATTTGGGAACCAGTGGGTCAAGCAGGTTGAGCAAAGAGGAATAACCCTTAATTATTACTCCTGGGTTCAATTTAACAATGAATCTTTAAGATGCTTTTGCCTTTCACGTTTCAATTCATTTTTTTCAAAAGCCACCTATCACAGTCTGGACCTTAATCTGGATTCTGTGTTTCTCAGTTCAGTATTTTAATCACAGAAAAAATAAACCTAATGAGTTTGGACAGAAGAATGTATTAACGCACTAAGTACGTGGCCAAAATCAGGTTCATGTACCCCCATATCAGAATTAGTACCTGAGACTGAATTCCAGTGTGCCCAGAACAGTTCCATTGCTCAAAGTGACATTCTGATATATCAAAACCAGGTGCTAATATACCTTGCCAACTATCCAGCCCAAAATTAACACTGCTGGGTCATATTATAGCATGACTTTAAAAACATTTAAAACTGAAATCTCCAGTAAACACTTGAGAACGATGCTCATGGGTTTAGAATTAACAGTTAATGACAACTTGCTCCCAGAGGTAGAGCTTGTTAAAGAAAATGGACTACAGCATTTAAGCATAAAATTAACAGTATGGAAAATAAAATATGCACATATGTTCTGTAATAGTAGAGAGATTCTAAGTGTGAACTCCAAAATCTTACTGGGAAAGATAATATTCAAGTAACTGGACACCATGGGGGTTATACTAGCTGGTCTCAGTTATGATTTGAGTCGGTAATAACTTTATAACTATTAGAAAGACAGTATGGCTCAGTTCATCTGGTGTGATTTGTGGACACCATTACCTTAAAACCAATGAAAGAAAACTTTCTTCTGTTGCTTCTGTATTCTTAGCTGGAGCAATTTTACAGTAGTTTGCATATAGTCAGCTTCACTTGTCCCCTGTATAAGATATTTCTGTTATTGCTGTAATTCCAAGTCCTGTAGTAGACATAAAGGCCTTTTTAAGAGTATAGCCTGCCACAACTGAAGCTGCAGACCCATACAGTGCATATAATACTTTCTATTTAGACTTTTAAAAGACGGGGCAAACCCTCCTATATCATCAAACTTTTTTTTTCTTTCTGTAGAGTTGATGTCATCAACTTCATTTATTTTGTTACCAAATTCTGCTGCATGTGGGTGTTATTCCAGGTATCTAGGGGTTTCTTCCTCACTATAAATAGAAAACAAGCTTTGATCACATGAAAAACTAGTAAGAGAATAATCAGATACTTAGCTATTTTTAATAGAAGGAGGAACTGTAGAGTACCTAAGCAGGGATGCTCCATGAAAAAATGGAAATATTTCAAATGAAAGTTGACAATAGGTATTTAATATCACAGTCTGCCCATGTGATTGGATTTTTCTGCAATCTATATAAGGTGCACAATCCCGGGTTTTTACTCAGTTTTGATTAAAGTGAACTCACACTGAACTCAGACGAATAACTGGCCATTTTCTTATGTCAATTTGCCCTCCATCACATATTACACGTGCAAACAGGAGTACATGTTCACATGCCTAGTTGCACATCTGACCTTTTGAAAACTAGTCCTTAAACAGTTTGCCCAAGGACACAGAATGAATCAGTGAATCGTGTAAATCATAATTTACTGCCATTTTCATTTTGGTCACTTCAGCTTTTCTGTATGCAAGACTCCAGTCATAGCACAATAACAGCAACCTAACATTATGTTAGATTAGAGTACACCTAATTTTATTTTCTGTCATCTGTCATCCATCTGTGAGGTTTTAATGTCTTATTCTCATCACATTTAAAACAGAAAACTTACATCTCTTTCTATAATGCAATTATAGCTCTCTTATCATTCCCTCCAGTATAATGTCACAAGGAATTTTCTTCTGCTTCGTGTACAATTTAATTTCCTTTTTGATTGGCATTGTGTAGTATTGTGTTTGTCAGGAATCTCCACACTTACATTCTTATACCTGCATGTATTTTCAGAGCAAGAAAAATTAAAAGCCAGCAAAGTGATTAATGCAAATATTATTTAACTAACTGGGAGATCTTTAGGTCTCGGTCTCTGTGTTTCCACACATGACTATTGTATCTCCCTGACCTCAAAAACCTAAAAAACCTGTGACCCTGGCTGTTTCCTCGGTAGGCACATGGTGAATGAGACTTGCCTCACTTTCTTTTCTGCACTGGCTGAGTGAACCACAACCTAGTACCATATCTCGGATAGGCTTGCTAAGATGACTTTATATTAAGCTTTGTATCCAAGTTAATCTATATATGGAAGGCAAAATTCAAAACATACTGAGTTAATATCTGATAAACTCCAGATGTAGTAATGTTTCATATTCAAAACAAAACGATGTATCTTGTATTATTGCAAAACTCAAACAAAACTATGGAGATCAGCCTTGGATACCATGTTTCTCCCAAAAAAGCCATTTGGCTGTCTTTGCCTGTCTGTGAAAACTTTGCAGAGAAAAAGATATTTCTTCTAAAGGACATTAAGGATCCTTTCTTTCCAGCTCAGTTCTAGGGTTTCACATGATTTTAGCTGCCATCATAACAGGGTGGAGCTTGAATTGCTAAGAGTGAGAGGTTCCCAGGGTTGGCTTAAGCCCTGTCTCTCTCAGGTGTTCAGTGGAGGCCTGGGTCTGGCTCCGTGGGCTGAACAGGTGATGGGGGGACAACTGGTATCATGACAGAGTGTTTAAAGTCCAGTTCATGAGTCACAAATTTGATACCTATTTCCTTAATTCTGCTGTTTCAACTGAAGCCATCGTGTCCCATGACTCTCGCAGCTTGAGATGGTCAGGAAACTAGCGAAAACGTAGCTAACTTCCCACAGTTACAAGCAGCAGGAACAGGAATCGAAGTCAGTATTTTAAGAATCTGCCTTTTGACTAAAGGCACCTTATTTGGCAGTGAGAAAATTAAGTCTTTGGCTGGGCCTCAGCATCCAAGGCAGAGAGCTGTCTTTTGTGTCTGGTTCTGTCTGGGAGTGAATAGCAGTCCCAAGGGCTTCAGGGTAAAAAAAGACTCTTTTTCTGGGATGCCTTAAAGATATACACTCTCATGATCCCGTGGTTATTCTTATTTATGTTTTACTTCACTAGGCTGGTTTCAGACTACTGATCTTTTGCATGTTATTTTAAAAATGCAAACATAGAAGAAAAGCAGTACAATATAAAAGACAGAAAAAAACTTCTATCAACAGATACTCTAGCTGAAGCATGACTAATGCCCTTTTGGTCATATCTGGATGCTAATGTGGTATGTTAGTTTTTGAGTGAACAAAGAAATCTCAAATCTGTTTTTAACCCTGAGAAAATGGAAAGCAAGAATAGTAATGTTGTCTGCAGCTCCATAAAAGTATGAGGTAATTAAGGTAAGTTCTATTTCATTAACATACCTATTGCGTTTTTAATTTTATTTCGTTTGCTGGTCAGGTGAGGCACTAGATTTGACTAGAACACCTGCAGCTGGTAAGAGAGAAGAAAGCGAGAGAACCTATTTTTACTAGTGAAATGCAAATCATTGAACTAAATAATTAATGCAGTGCAGTCTGATTTCTTAGTCCAAAACATCAGCTTTTATATCTTGTGTAAAATCCGAAACCCATCCAACTTTCATTTTGGAAATGAATACATGTGTTAATTGTAGGTTGTAGATCTTATAACTGAATGAAATTCCAGTATATTCATATGGAAAAACAAAATATTGATATTCTGTAATTAAAAATGTAATTAGTTTTCTAGAACCTAAAGAAAAGCTTACTTACATAAATAACGAAAGAATTTAAGTTCCTGGGGTTAAATTTATAATATGGTGGCTGTGTGCATTTGCATGCAACTATAATTAAAAATCTGTCTTACTGAGGATAAGTATAGAATCATAGAATCATAGAATAGTTTGGATTGGAAGGGACCTTTAAAGGTCGTCTAGTCCAACCACCCTGCAATGGGCAGGGACATCTTCAACTAGAGTGGGTTGCTCAGAGCCCTGTCCAACCTGACCTTGAATGTTTCCAGGGATAGGGCATCTATCACCTCTCTGGGCAACCTGTTCCAGTGTTTCACCACCCTCATTGTAAAAAATTTCTTCCTTATATCTAGTCTAAATCGACCCTCTTTTAGTTTAAAACCATTACCCCTCGTCCTATCACAACAGGCCTTGCTAAAAAGTTTGTTCCCATCTTTCTTATAAGCCCCCTTTAAGTATTGAAAGGCTGCAATAAGGTCCCCCCGCAGCCTTCTCTTCTCCAGGCTGAACAACCCCAACTCTCTCAGCCTTTCTTCATAGGAGAGGTGTTCCAGCCCTCTGATCATTTTTGTGGCCCTCCTCTGGACCCACTCCAACAGGTCCATGTCCTTCCTGTGCTGAGGACTCCAGTACTCCAGGTGGGGTCTCATGAGAGCAGAGTAGAGGGGCAGAATCACCTCCCTCGATCTGCTGGCCACGCTTTTTTTGATGCAGCCCAGGGTATGGTTGGCTTTCTGGGCTGCGAGCACACGTTGCCGGCTCATGTCCAGCTTTTATCCCCAAGTCCTTCTCCACAGGGCTGCTTTCAAACCCTTCATCTCCCAGCCTGTATTAATACTGCATATTGCCCTGACCCAGGTGCAGGACTTTGCACTTGGCCTTGTTGAACCTTATGAGGTTCACACAGGCCCACTTCTCAAGCTTGTCCAGGTCCCTCTGGATGGTATCCCATCCCTCAGGCATGTCAACCACACCACTCAGCTTGGTGTCATCTGCAAACTTGCTGAGGGTGCACTGGATCCCGCTGTCTATGTCATTGATGAAGATGTTAACAGTACTGGTCTCAGTATGGACCCCTGAGGGACACCACTTGTCACTGATCTCCATCTGGACATTGAGCCTTTGACTACTATGCTCTGGATGCAACCATCCAACCAGTTCCTCACCAAACAGTCTACCCATCAAATCCATATCTCTCCAATTTAGAAAGAAAGATGTTGTGGAGGAGCATGTCAAAGGCCTTGTCGTCCATTTAGACGACATCTGTAGCACTTCCCTTGTTCACTGATGTAGTCACTCCACCATAGAAGGCCATTAGGTTGGTCAGGCAGGTCTTGCCCTTGGTGAAGCTATGCTGGCTGTCTTGAATCACCTCCCTGTCCTCCATATGACTTAGCATAGCTTCTAGGAGGATCTGTTCCCTGATCTTCCCAGGCACAGAGATGATGCTGACAGGTTGGTAGTTCCCAGGGTCCTCCTTTCTGCCATTTTTAAAAATGGATGCAATGTTTCCCTTTTTTCAGTCACTAGGGACTTCACCTGACTGTCATGACTTTTCATGGAGACTGGCTTGGCATAAGTTAGAGGATTTTGATTTTTTTCAAACTAAAAAACAATTAGTACAAGGGAAAAAAATAGAAGAGATCTTATTTATTATGAAGTTTCTTCTGTGGAAGACATTAATAACAAGAAGTTCTCTTTTAAAACAGTGATGCTGGAGATGGTAATTTAAGAGAGAGCACGTCATTTTCTTATGCATTAAAGTATAAAATAGTTCAACAGCTCCTAGTGAAACATGTTAAAGTGGCAGTATGGCAGCAATATAATCCATGGTCCAAAAGCTAATTACATTGACTCAAATTTCCTGAAAGTCAGAGAACTTCTGGCTGACCTGGTATTGCTGCTGTGACCCTTTACTGCATCTACACACACAGAGTTCCATGTGTTTTGAGTAGATAAGAATGGGTTATTATACCTGTATGCATTTATCTGTTGATCACTGCGTAAAGGCTCCGGGCAATGAGAATAAATTAGCATAAGCTTTTCGCTCTGCTTTTTTGTGAATGTAACCGTTCCAAGACTGCATGTCTCAATAGTGGGAGGATGCACAGGGCACATTGCGTCTTATTCTTGCTTTGCCTTACCTGGTCTCTAGATCAGGACCAAAGAGTAAAAATAACAATCACAACATGCTGTGTGATGGCCCTGCTCTAAAGAAGGAGAAGCAGATCACAGACTTATACTTGAGGGCACCTGGAGAGTACTGCTTTTCAAAGGATCAGGACCAAATCCTTTGCTCAGTATATCATCTCTTGCAAACACTAGAAATAGATCAGTGGTAATTCTGGGGTTGGTAGAGAAGGGGGCTCTGGGAAGTGACCATTCTTTTGGCCTCACAACTCCAAGGTATGGCTACCTGGGAGATGTTTAGTCTAGTTTAATTAAACATGCTGTGGGAACTACTGGACCATTAACTAATGTTATCTCCATGTAGCAGAGCTCAGTTTCAGGGCTACACAGGTCGTCTTCTCCTTATGATTTCTTCACATTCCCACTTCACTGCTCATCAAGTTCAGCATGGGGACTGAAACCAAGCGTAAGAGAGCAGGGGGAAGACGCTTGAAAGTCCAGTCCTTCTGCTGAGCTCCACTGGAAATTTCTCTTCCTCTTCCCTCAACTTTTCGCAACATCCTGTTTGCCTCAAACTGAAGTTTATATTCCTAATTAAGTGGGGACAAATCCCTGTAGTTCTCTGGCCCTTGTCAGTCTCTTCCTTGGGTTGAGTTGCCTATGATCCAAGGACAACTCTGATTCAGCACAGCTGCATAACCTTGGCTTATACTCCTAAGTAGACTGCTAGGTTGTGAGGGAGCTGAGAGAAAGCATGTAGCCTGGAGCCAGGTGAGATAAGAAAGGTAAAACTGCAGACAGAGGTAAGATTGTTGAGATGGGGATAGGCAGCAGTTCAAAGATTCAAGAGGAAAAATGTTGACATGAAAAGGTATAAAATCCTAAGAGAGAAAACAAAGTATAGGAAGCTGCCAGCTCAGCAACATCAAGGGTCAGTCCGCTCCAAGGAGCAATGGAAACCAACCCTTCCCCATCTGGCTGATGACAGCTTGTCCAGCAAAGACTCACTGGGTGTGGTGAGCCTATTAGTGCCTAGCCTAGTAGTCCTCATCAGTCCTAGCTATTTCTTATGTCTATTAGGAAACAAATAACTGTGCAGTCTCTTCTCACATGGCAAAAGTTGCCTGATCAAACCCAGGAGCAATGGAGGACGCCTACCCCCAGCTTCATCTTCATTTTCACCCAAAGGTCTCTTGCCAGAGATACTTATTTGTCAAAAGCCTGCTTTCCTCTTCCAAACACAGACTGCTCATTTGGATTTGAGCAACAGACTTCGACTCTTCAGTTACACTTAAGGAGAAATAAGGCATCATTTTGCCTTCCTAGCCCCTTGACCAGCCCCTTTCCTTGTTTACATGAACTTCAGGCATGATTATGATGTAACTATTTCTATTGGATCCCTTATTAAAATGGTACTGGAAAATACTCAAGCTATAACCTGGGTAGTAGTGCCAAAACTGAGATAAAATAATGTTTTCTATTTCAATACATATCCAAAGATTTCCTACCTTCATTTCGCACCTATGTTTTTAAATGACACATTTACAGAGAAGTTGTAAAACAGGGTCAATCTATTTGCTAGATTTTCACAATAGAGGAAACTTAGCACTGACACACTCAACACTTTCTACCTGATTTTTTTTAGACAACAAAATATCATTTTGTTAATCTGAGTTTAGCAGTGAATGCCATTCAAGCTGGCATTCCAGTGATCAAGAATGATCACAGATGTCACAGGTTGTTGATGCGGATAAACATGAGTATTACATACACTTTAGGTACCTAAAGCAATTGAACCTGATTTTTAGTTAATATAACAAGTCCACTCAATCTTTATTGGTGTAGGAAAAGCATGAAGAAGGGAACATGTCTGATGTCAGTCCTATCACTTGTCAGGGAATAAAATAAGTACACACTTGTCACTTCACTTGCTGGGGGAAGGCATAATCCTTGCTTGTTAATGGATTACTAAAGAGTGCCCTTTCCGCTTCGCAGCCTTTACACCTCATTCATCTGTCAAAATGAGAATACTAAGAATAGATAGGAGCACAGCCTATGGAGCTGCTCTCATCCATCTTAATCTTTAATGAATGAGCAACAAAATATACATACAAGATGTACACAGTATTGTGTTCAAAATACTGTATCATTTACAAAAGTACACCTGATAAGGCACGGAACATGTTATAAATGACTGCTGAAGGCATGTGAATAGATGGGCCTGCAGGGATTTTTGATAGCTTTCTTCTTCTTTTCATGATAAGTAGAGTATATAATCTGAATCCTTAAGAATACTTTCTTTGCAGGCCATTGTCAGTCAGCAGTCCTGAAGAATCTGTGGATTTGAATAGTGACCTTGAAAGGTACCTTGAAAGCACACCAGTAAAAGCCAGTTGAGATGATACAGGATTCTCACTAATCGAATCAGGATTTCTTAGCCTTCATGGGAAGGCATCATCTGCTTATGTGGATATGGAATGAGGAATTTAAATGTTATTGTACACACTCAGCTACAGGAAAGTTGCCAGTAGTATTTAAAGAAAAACACATAGGATAATTACTAGGTGCTATTTATTCTGGAGACTTCATTCAAGACCGGTAACTATCATTCACATTTCTAAGAGAAGAACTAAAATACAGCCTAGCTTCTTTCCTTTCCTTTTGAAATCACTAGTTTTTAAAATTACTTTCCAGTTAAGTACCAAGGAGAAGCCTCCTTTAGTTAAAGAGGAAAATTTCTGGTGTATTGGATACTCAGTCAAAAAGTTAGAAATCCAGGTTTTATATCAGGTTTTCTTAGACAATGATATCCTTCACAAAACAAAAACAAAACAAAAAAGCAATCCCCAAAACTCACCAAATACACAGTGAGCTATCTGATGAACTTGATCCAAAGCCTTCACTGGAGACAATAAAGACCTCCTGATTCGTGGTATTTCTACATGACTTTTGCAGACAGACCTGCATCCTGAGCTCCTCTTCCAAAAGTAGTTTGGCTACTTGGACTTAGAGCTAATAAACCCACTGATAACACATTGACCTGGCTTCTGGCTTGGAGGTGACATACACAAAACCGACTCAGAGCCTGGTCATCTTTGTATTCATGGATATACATATAAAAGCATCTGACCTAACTTTGAAACACTTGAAACCAGGATTCCTGATATAAAATCACAAGTAAAATCTTGATAAAATCACAGGTATAATCTTGCTTATGCTTTAAGCAGGGCAGCAACACACCTACTCTGCAGAAGGTATTGGTTATAAACTATATAATAGAACACCGGTGTTGATAGTCTTTAATACCTTCCCCCATCTCCCACTAGTACTATGTTTTTTCACCTTTGCACCTCTTGATTTTCTTTTCTGTGATTATTTTCCAGTTTACCTTTCAGTGTGTAAATATTCAGATATTCTTGACAGCTGTATTTCTACCTAAGATTTGAAGCAACAGATGCCTGGAGATGCCACCTAGAAAACCCAACACTTCCATGTATAGCTGTTACACATGGAAACTAGTTCTTTGGGAGATTGCTGAGATGAAGCCAATCAGTATATCTTGAGCAGGTATGTCTAAAGGTCAGCAGGCTACTCGATGGGGGAAGTATTTCTATGTAATAATATTGGCTAAGGAATAATCTCAGTTCTGCTAATTGAGAGAAGCTAGAAATTATTGGAACTACTTTCACTTTCCACCCTGTCTAGAGTACACCTGTGAGCTCAGCACATGCTAGAGAAAGTGGTGAGCCTGTGATCAGTGTTTACAAGTTACTGTGATAATGCTACTCAAAGTCTGTAGCTGCTGTGCAGGAAACTATTCAGTAACACAGTCCTTCTAGGGTTTTTTGTCCCTTTTTTTTTTTTTTTCATCTTAACACTGAAAAGATTTGGTCCTCACTGAGAGTTGAGATTTTCAACAGCATGCTAGTATTAGGTTGGGCTTATGTATGACTTCCTACAAACACAGCCAACCAGCGACATCCACAATTCATTGGTTTAGGCACCTTTTACCTTCACATCAAAAAACAGATCTACCAATATACTAATATATAGCTTATACTAATATGACTAACTGGTGTGAAGAACTAGGTTGTACTTCTACAACTGCACCAGAAGAGTGAAACTATTAAAACTTTTTTAGTGGCTTTAAATTAAAATTTAAAATACAATTTTCTCAAGAAGTTCTGATGTTTGAAAAAAGTTTTCTAAGCTTCTTACACAAAAGAAGACAAGAAGAAAAAAACTTGATTTGGGTACTAAATTTTTGAGTGTGAATCCTTAAAGATGGGTTGGAAGAATGTTTTTCTTTGAAACTTTCTCTAGCTTTTTGCTGGGGAAAGAAGAACCTCCCACAGGTATTTCACAGCATGTAAAAATGTCTAGGAAACTCCAATAGAACTACATAAATCCAAGTTTCTGAGACAAGAGCTTAGACGTACCTACAGCTTTAAAAGAGACAGGGACCTCTGTGTCAAGCATGCTATGTTCATCTATAGGAATTTATAGCTCTAATCTGAGTTGGAAAAAAAAGACTTGGTCACAGTCTAAAAACAGAATCTTCATTTAGCTTTGACATTGTGCTATTCATGGTGTTCAATGAATAATGCAAATCAAGATTTTGATCAAGCAGAGTATTCAGAAAGTCAACAATAATTATAGAACGTAATTGCTTCTACTAAATCTTCAAAAATCACTGTGGCAATATCATATCAGGTGGTGATATAGACAACTACTTAATTGCTATCTCTAGTTAAATTTTGAGGCAACATTTTCTTTGTTTAGTGGGCAAATCCTTCTTTCTTCAGGTATATATGATAGTGTGGTTGCTGGACTTTGGAATATATAACACAATTTTTGAATGTTAGAAAATAACTTTTTTTTTTTTTTAAACTAACATTGCCATTATCTTTAGCACAGTGAATGTCAATACTATGTTTTAAAACAAACTTATTGTAAAGTTTATTCTGAAAGTCTTTTACATGAAATTGGGAATTAGCAAACAGCAATTACAATCAAATGTGCAGAGGGACTGTTTTGTTCCAGTGAGTACACTGCAAACTTCCAAAATCTTAAAATGCTTCCTTAGGAGTGGTTGGTGGAAATTCAGAAGAGGACTGTAAGCTAGCAGAAATCAACCACGGCAGATACAGGGAAGAGAAATGATGATTCTTCGTCAATTCTGTGCATACTGAATCTGTAAAAATCAGATGCTCAGGAACACTGAAGGTCTGAAGGGACTGGTGATCAGGTTGGCAATAAAGTAGCTGGTTCTAGAGCAGTTGATTTTGCTAAACTTGTAGCCTATGTGTAAAACTTAGAATTAGGAAGAAGAACGTCTAACAACAAACCAGTAGACGGCAATGACTGACATACTGAGGAGCACAGGAGAAGGCCCCAGTGTGGTCAGGATGCTCTTCTTCAGGTTATATCATTTGATTGTCACCTGTCCTACAACAAAGGTTGCTGAAAAGATCATGTTGCTGCCTCTAAGAGGTTCTTCTAGCCTGTGTTTGCATGCAGCTGTGACATACTGCCTCTTTGTCTCTCTCTCTTGGCTACAATTCATATTTATGCTAATGACATAATCTATCTGGAACCAATTTCAAGCTATTAAATCTGGTCAGCCCAGGCAGGAGTGCTGTGTGTATGGCACTGCTTTCACTCCTTTTGGAGATGTCACACCAGTTGGTGGTTTGGAGGTGAATATCTATGGCTAGCTGTAGCTCAGGATTGTCTCCTTTGTTCAGGACTGGATGTCTAGAAGGCATGTATAGCCTTCAGATTCATAAATGTAGTCTTACCTCTAAATTAGTAAGTTTCATCCTTCAAATTAAATCACCTTTTTTTTTTGTCTAGGGAATTGTAAATGCATGCATAATCTGACTGATTATTATTATGTTTCAGTCTGGAAAATTTCCTTATACCTACATTCTCTTCTGTGCCTGCCATTCTTGCTTGATTGGCCAGTTTTGTGCCATTAAATTGGGAAAGTTATCATGGGAAGTTTTTAACTTCCATTCTTTGAGATAAATTTTGCAAAGTGCTGAGCATGGCTTTTTAAACCCTAAATGATGGCACTTTGAAAGCACAAGATGTACAAGAAACACAACATTTCTGTAAGTGCCTTTCTGGTGATAGTGCTCAGCGTCAACATTTTAACTTCACAAGGTCCCTGTTTCCAAAACAGTTAAAGAATTTTTGCAATGTCTTGTCAGCTTTGTTTAGCCTTAAGAGTTTCAATTTCTCTGTCTATCAATATATTATCTCCCTGTTGATGTATTATCACCTTATGAAGGGTCTCACTGTGATGAGCTTAACACTTCAAATGATGACTTAAGACAGTGGAAGGTGGTGACAAATGACATCTTTCAGGATCTATATCAGAGAGAAAGAATGACTTGAAACAGTTATTCTTGGGATGACACCGTATATACCAGGGCATGTGTAGGTATAGACAGATAGATGCACATACGTTATGTAGTTTTTAATACATTTATATTGTCATGCAAGGAATCATTGGCTAAATATATGTAGATCACAGTGTGTTAAAGACGTAAAAAAATACAATTTCATGTTTTGGAATCAGCAGTGTATGTACCTTGTATCTGTTCAACTCCAAGAATTTAGTATAGTATTGAAGCTTGTGATAATTTGAATGTTTGATGGGCTGATGATGTAGTATGAATTTAATCAAGCAACAGTATAAAGAGGGTTGGGTAACTTGGCTCTCAACTCATGTAGGCTGCTACTAATATCATCTTCTGATTCCTTTCCTCTCTTTGCCAATTGCACCAACAATTTGGCATGCATAGTAAGAAGTTATTATGGATACTGCAGCAGCCTTCCCGTTGCATGGTGCAGATAACACAAATCTTGTTAACAGTCTGACAAAATATAAATGGCTTCATAATAAACTGCCACCCTTTTAATATCTCAACAACTTCAGAAATGTTATCTGGCAACTGCAGGGGGCTAAAGTTATGCTTTCAGCAGGCTGAATTTTAGCGCCATACTTGCATATATCCCCACACCCCCCAGAATGTTTTTCATAGCACAAAGCAGTAATTAAACTTAATCTTCTGTATCAAACACAGGCATGTCCATCCATTTAATTACAGTTATGTGGGGAATGTGGTAAAGCATAGCTTTTAAAACTGATAATATTTTAAATTTTTTAGAGGACTCAGCAAAACTCAAACTGCTTCTAATTCTCCATACTTTTGTGACTAAGTGTTGAAATTATCTCATAATCTTACGCCAGTGTATACGCTATTGTAAGGTACCTTCACCAGCCAGGCCTGGGTCCCCCCAGGCACAGGCAGGGTGTAGGAATACTGCAAGCTGGGGAGCACAGGCATGCTTAGGTGGGAGGAAGAGCAGGGAGCGTCTCATGAAATGACTCCACTGAGTACTGAAAAAGGCTCTAGAGAGGAAAGAGAAGAAATCTGTACTAGGAGAAAAGACAAAACAGATTCTCAAATTGTAGTAATGCATAGATGTAGGCTCTTTGTGTGCAGTCATTCTCTGCCCACTAGAGAGGTAAGCAGGACCAGCTGGAGGTGAAGAGGACTGGAAAGTGAGGCTGCAGGAGCACTTAAAGGCTATGGGACAGGGAGGCAGATACTGAGAAAAGGGGTTTATAATCTGCTTCTCCAATTCCAGAAAGAGGAAAACAAGATTGGAGATATCAGCAAACACTCAAAATTTGATTTACTTGGCTCCAAATGATAAAGTGAAAAATATTCCCAAAGTGCAAAACTGGCTTTTCCTTAATAGTATCTTTTTATATGCAAACTATTTTGGCCCTAGGAAGAAGGAGACTGAAGTCTTTGCAGTGAGGATGTTGAGTAGGGAATGAATGCTGAAGTAAGAGGTTGCAGATGCCCTACTCCTTTTTGGCATCAGACCCTGGCTTTCTTTCACTATAAAATGAGATTTTTCAACAGGTTACATCTTAAATTCTGTCATTTCTTCACTTGCATATTTTGTTTAATGTTTTTAGTTTCATATAAACTTTAAGTATGGCAGAAGGTGACATTGGTGCTTTAAGAATTGTTGTCTCTTGGGAAAAAAAAAGGAAGGATAACAGAGCTTGTGATGTTATTTATGGCAGACGAATGTTCTATGAATGTAGAAAGCTTTGTCGCTGCACAGAGACTGCTTGCAAAATGAGACTGACATTCTGCAAAAAAAATGTCCTTAGGTATTTACCACAGAACTTGAGTGGCTGATTTTTTCATGCAGTCTACAGGTTTTTCTGGTTTGGGCTAGATTCTGTGGCTTTAACTGGTGGAGTAATGCTTTATTTTGAATTGTCCCACTGAGGTCAACAGAGCTGTTCATGAGATATTACTCATCCTAAGCAGGAGTGCCAGAATCTACTGACGTTTTGTTTTTGGCATGTGACTGGCCATCTAATTTCCAGGCATTGTTTTGTAAAATGCACGATGGCAAGTTTTAGAACATGAGAATAAGCAAATAGTAAGAAGTAGCAATTATTCTTGCACTGAGTGAATACCCTTGTTTCCTTCTGAGTGCAGGTATTCATATGAAAAATAGCCCTTCAGCAGGCATTTGTGTGAACAAAAAGCCTGTTTGTATGAATGCTCATAAATAAAAATTATAAGAGTTGTAAACATGGTTGAACTGAATAGTCACTTGGCATTCAAATGAGTGTTAGCAAACACTGGGCAAAGGGGAAGCTGCCCTAAGAGTTTTCTTGCTCAAGGAATTTCTCAGCAAGCACAGAAGGTATTTCAGGGTAGGTTGTTACGACAGAGTAGTCTGTCTTTGAGAAGTGTATAAAGCACTGTAGACTTCTGACCATGAATGACTTGGACACTCTTATTCCCTTCTTCTACCACACACTGGTAGAAAACTCACACTCCCATCTGAAGTCATCAGCGGTGGCTAACCAGCTCCAGGAACCGGTCAAAGAAGGTTCTGACTGTGTGAACGTGTTTTTTATGTAGTAGGTGGCTGACTTGTGTCCACTTCTGCGCACCTGCACTGCAACTTTGGAGTTGGTGCTGAGGAAATGGAATGATAATTGTGTCACTTTAGGAAATGCCTTGATCAAAAGGTAATGATGTTGTGTGTTTTGGTTCTCCTCTAAGAAAGTAACTATCTCTGGTAATTGTGTTGCCTTTAGATCAAAATTGAGATAAAATATTTCTGACTTGGTTTCCAAGGAGACAATTACATTTCAGACTAGGACAATGGCAAATACTATGCTGGAACTAAATGATGGTTTTGAGTCTTAGGAAAGAAACTTAATTTACTTTGCAAGCCCTGCTAGATGGGAAACCCTGTGTGTTGAGCATGTAACACAAGCTTGCCAGACTTCTCAGAATTCCTTTGGTTTCAACAGTCCATGGTTCTGCCCAGTTCACCTGGGCTACATTGATACTGGTGAACCAGCAAGCCAAAGGACAAACTAGTGATGCAATTGCCTATACAGTTGATTGTTGGCACATTCTTTACCACAGTTCTGTTCTAGGCCAATCAGCAGTCATCCAGCCATTGAACCCTGAACCTCAGTTCAGGTGCATTAATACAGTCTGGGGATCATTTCCAATAGAAAATATGAATGTGACTTAGAGAAATATGTCAGCAAAACCCATCTCATGTCACTTATTTTCAAGGCCAGAGGAAGGATAGGCCTTAGAGTGATTTCTTTATTAGTATTAAAATGGCCTTTAGAAATAGTCCCCAAGCATCTCTTTTCCTGCTACTTCAATTCCCAAATTCCCCCTGCCAGAGTTCACACAAAATATTCTAACTGGTATCTGGCCAACAGCAGTCCCAGCAAGACAACAAGTGACTTCAAGACAAGCATGAAGCCATGGCCTCTGTCCCCAGCAGTGTCCCCTGAGAGAACTTCCAGCCTATAACAATTGACCTAATCATAGTGAAGACCATGTAGTTCTGTGATTTTGCTATGAAATGCCACTAAACACCATTTCTATATAGAAATGGAATCAGTTTAGAACAGAAATGAACTTGCAATTTTTAAGGAGTTGGATGGGGTTTGTTCACCTTTAAGTTAACTGCTGCAGGCACAGAAGCACTGTAAGCAGAAGAAGAAGCAAATAACAGTAGTGGTTTTTATACTAGAATTTATACTAGATGAAGGTGGAGAAGTTTTATTGGCTGGGAAAAAATTTTGATTTAAAATGTTTGTCAATGTTTTGCAAAAGGAAATGACCCTCTGTTATTTTTCTTCACCTCTTTGCAGGTGAACAAATAGCTTCCATTTCCAACAAAAAATCCTGTGTATATGCAAAATAGCTATCTGGTGATGGTTTTGAACCAGCACGTAGACTATGTGCATCCTGCAAGTATTGCAGAATGTTAGATTAAAATGTCGGTTGTGTTGTGAGTAAGCAAGTAATGATGCTACTTTGCTTTACCAATAAATTCAAACAGTCTTGGAGATTGACCTGTTTACTCAAGGTGTTGAGAGAAAATATTGCCCAAGAGTTTTCCTCTATCTCTTCCAGCAACGGTTACATATTAACTACTCCTCAGTCAGCAATGAGAAATGAAAGAAAGCTGCCTCTAAATTAATCTCTTCATGCGGCTTTTTACTGAGCTGGCTGATCCTGGGAGCAGTTTGAGGAGTCTCGGAAACAGCCTGTAAATGCATCAGCCTTGGCAATGCTGATGCATTTACAGGCATTGGTAGGGTTTGCCTCGGAAAGGTGCCGGGGTGATCTTCATCTGCAGAGGTTGTGCAGAAAGGTAGATGAAGCTTGTGGAGGTGGACAGGCAGGAGTAGCTTGCCCAATGGCAGGGCAAGCCTTTGGGCTCATTTTGGTGAGCAGGTCACACTTGGTGTCCCTGGGAAAAGCTGCCTCATAGCTGGTGGCTTTCAGTGGCTTCTACTGGCTGAACAAGGGGCAGTCAGGAAATGTGGACTCCTGGCCATGTCTTCATCTCTGTGTAAATGCAGTGACTGTTTCCTCTTGGGTTCAGCATCTGCTCCATACCTCCCTCCCCCTGTCCCAACCCCCAGGTTTTGCCTATATTTACAACAATGAAAGTTACTTGAAGCAGAAATGGTTCTGCCTTACATTTCACATGCTTCAGAATATGAACCAGTCTGCAGCCAAAATAAAATGTTTATAGACTTACTTGTCTTGTTCAGGAAAGAAAAGCAGTTTCTGTAATATTCTAGATGCTAATGAGAAAAGCATATCATCAATTTACCAGTGATATTCTATTACAAAATTACCAATTATGTGAACAGGTATTTTTGTAGATAGAGAGAGAGTGAAATTTTAGGTAAATTGAAGCTGTGACTAAATAATTCCAGTCCTGTCTATCTACTTGTTAATGAGATGACTCCAATCCAGTTTTAGCTCCCTAAAGTCTAGGTTCTCACTAAAAATGCAAATAGAAAGAATCACCTTTCTGAGGGTACTTATCCATTTTAAGAAGCCTATGTGATGTCGATTAGACAGCTAATGTACACAAGACGAATCTCACTCTGTCATATCTAGCCCCTTGGACTGGAACGACTGGCAAGCTTAGGTGTTTTTTCCAGCTATTGAGTAGCATTTTACTATAACATTTTTACAGATTACTGTCTTGCATAATTAACCTCTTGACCTAGAGGTTATCAAAAAGGTATTTGCACGTGCACAACAAGATGAGGTCCTTGAAATAATGAAAGCTAGCCTAAAGCTACTTGCTACAATTTATTGCTACTGCTGAATATATCCTGAGAATATGAATGCCACAACTGGAAAGCAGTTGTCTGATACCTGTTGTGCTAAATAACTTTTGCTATTTAAGTAACTACTATAATTAAATAGGAAAACATGCCTATGGAAAACAATTTTTTCCAAACAAGTAGCATGTGGTTGGCATCACTCTAAAGCCAAGGATCTAGGATATGAGAGCTACCAAATGAGAAAACACCTTGTTTTCCTATAAAGATGCTTCTTGCTCTGTATTATTAGACCCTGGGCAAAACTGTGAAACCCGGGGCAATCTACAGGTTTATTTTAATATGTAAAAATACAGAAAACATTCTGTTTTTTCATCAAACTTGCAAAGGCAGCTTTAAATATCCATAATCTCACAGAAAGAAAACACTGCATGGGCACCTTATAACGCACAAAGATAACTAGTTTAAAAACTATGCATTAATTCTCAGTACTTAAAATTAAATACTTCCTAGATTCAGATTACTGATATCAGATTTTCATTTAGGACACCAGGGGAAAAAAAAAAAACAAACAAACCACAACCCCACTCAAATTATCTTTTGGCTAAATTATCTAGTCACAGTAATAAAAAAAGGATCCTGCTTTCCTGATGTGAAATTATACTGCATCATGAATCATTCAGCATTAAAACAAATCAGGCATTGGATAAAAGTTAAACTTCACGCTGGGCTCTAATGGAGGAGGAGTACTCAAAACCAATTCCCCTCAAATTGTCCTTCTGTTAGACACATTAAAGCAATTCCTGCACTTGTGCAGACATGATAGATCATGTTGCCTGCAAAAGTTTGGGGCTTTTAGTAAAATGTCTGAGGTTTAAAGCTTTTCATCCTTAGCTCTCTACATGATACAACCTTGTTTTACAAACTTTTCTCTTTTTTAAAGTCAATCAGATGCAGAACTCTTTAGAAAGCTGTCAGTATTATTCCAATATTTTTGTGGTTTTTAGCCTTCAAGCTAAAGTGTAATTTAAGGAAATATCTTATTGGTAGTGATTTATCTTTGTTGTAATAACACACTCTGGAGGTCTTGTCTGAAGGCACTACTTAAAATTTCTGCCCCAGTGAGCTCCCAGCTTCTGAATGATACAGGAAATGGTGAATATATAGTTGGGTTGGAGAAAGGTTAGAGCACGTTAAATGTGTCTATGATAGGTAAACCTGCCGAAATACTGCTCTCAATGGTCACAAGCTTATTCTGTAATGGAAACCAAATAGGACTTTGTCAGGAAAAACATACTAGTAGTGCCGATACTAAACTATTGAAAAACTGCAGGGGAAAAATAAAATCCAAGACAGGTTAATATTTTTTAAGCGACTTTTGGCTGCGAGAAACAAAAGGCAAAGATTGTAACCATGGGACCTGGCAAATTTCTTCCTGCTTCCATTCAATTTGGTAGCATACTCCACTGGTCTAGTGGGAACACAGTTTAATTCCTGGATGTTGGATCTTTGTGCCTGTTTTTGGTTTGCTTCACAAAACACTGCTGTTGATCAGATAAGTACTGAGGTTGTCTATTGATCTAAAGCCAAGCTAATTGCTGGTGGTCATACTGACAACTCGATTTTCTTCAGCAGAGTTTGACTAAACCTTCTGGTCGCATACTTTCCTTTTCATGATAATTTAAGTACGATTGTAGCCAAGTGAGGTCTTTATATACAGTGATCTTCTGTGTGCAGCACTTCTAGGGAATTGGCAGTGCTTGTTACTCCTGCTTCATGAGCTATATCATTGGCACATCCTTCTGTGTAATAGTTGCAAAAAAAGAACAAAGCTTTATTAGCTAAACATAATTGCAATTCACTGTATCTTAAACTCTGGCTCAGATTCTTGGCTGTATCTCAGAAACATAGAAGAAGCCCAAGAAGAGGCTCTGGACCACTATTATTTGTTTGCAGGCAAGAACTAGTCTTGCCCATTTTATCTGGCCATGACACTGTTATTCTTCCCATATGCAACTTACTGGTTACGTTCTCTTCTTGGCTACCAGCATACAGAAGAGCAAATTTGAATCCAGGCTTCCAAGTCTTATTTCTTTGTGGAAAAAAGTAACAGAAGGGACAACATCCACCAGTATGTGCACTTGCAGGGCCAGAGTAAAGAAGGAGTGCTCTAGCCAGGCCTCAGCACGCCAACGGAATATGCACAGTAGTAGAGAGAGACTGGAGTTTCTCCTTTGAACTAGTGCTTGTCAGCTGCCTGGGGCAATTAAGGTTTACAGCCAGTAATCTGGGCTGCAGTCACTCACTTGGTTCCTGAAGAGCTAAGGGTGAGATAAACCTAACTCACTGGCCAGCAAGACTGCTGGGGGTGGTTCTCCCTTGTCTTGGCTACTCACTGTGTGTTTACCTGAGCTGGTGCTCTGGGGCTTGTTGCTGCCTTGCCCTGTCCCAGACCTGACTTATTCTTTCTGATGAGTCTGCTTGGCATCATTCCCACTGCCATAATACATTCTGGGGTGAGCATTAGGTGCCAGAAACGATCAGACATCCGTTGCTGTGCTCATCTGCAACATGATGAGCATTGAAATAGCATTAGTGACTTGATACCTGAAAGGAATACAGAAAAGTAGCTTTTGCAGAAACTCAAGATTACCCTATTAGAAAGAAATACTCTTTTCATGAACACACCAGAGGGAAATTTTAGCTTTTCACAAGCCAGATAACTTCCCAAATCTCCAAGTGGTATTGTCAATGGTTCTGAGGGTAAAAGAGAAAAATAGGTACTGTTATTTGTGAAGTCTCTTACGTATGCACTACTGCACTGAAATATTTTATCTTCCCAGTTGAACTGTATCAGTAAAATTCTTCTGTTGTGATAAACACTAACATTCACTCAAACGGGAATTAGAAACTCTAAAAAGAGGGTTTTCAACAGATTTTCAATCTGCAGACCTGACTCTACTACAGACAGAAAGTCTTCTTAGAATGGGAAAGTGACTGCTTATAAAGATGTGTCATTTTTCTGCACTTATCTGTTTGATTAGCATGGTCTACATCATTAAAATTCTCATAGAGTCCCATAGCAAAGGAACCGAATAAATGCAGAGATATTAGCATGGTTATATTAAATTGCAGCCATTTCCCATTTTGCTTTTATTGAATGTTTTATTAATTACAATGATATCGTTAATTTTTTTTGTTGAGGCCAGTCTCTACAGCATGCTTTTCTCTATCAAGCGGAACTTGGGAATGCTGTTCTGTATTGTTTGACATGAGCAAAGCTGTAAAAGCATAAATGTTTGATACAGCTTTGCTGGGAAATATATTTCTACTTAGCTGTTTTTTCAAAGTTATAATGGAAGAGCAATTCCCTGTTAAGTCATTCTTTTTTGTCACAAACACCAAACATAAGCTTGCATTACCATTCCATTAACAGCATGGTTAAAATGATTAGCCAGGTTGCTCTATTTTTTTTTTTCTACTCTAACCTGTTTTTCCCTGCTTAGACCTGGTTGGTAGCACTTGTATTTTGTTTAGGTATTTTGCAAATAGAACACTTATTTGCCTACCTGCAGTCCTTGGCTAGAAGCAGTGTGGAGGAGGTGAAGTGTTCATGCAAAGTACTTGAGGAAGAGCACTGGAAACAAAAGCTCTCTTCCCACCTCCCATCCCGATATGAAAGGATTAGCAAAAAAATTTAAAGTATTACTCTGCCTTTCTTTGGGAAACTCTAATGGAAAGTAATAAAACTAACCTTCTTGCAAGCATTTTTTTATTAATTTAATTTCATTGTTTGAAAAGTCAGCTCCATTTTCTTCAATAGCACTAGCTGTCTTTACAGCTCCAGGATCCTTCTCTTTAGCCTTGCTGGCTTATGAGGCAATTGATTCAAGCTTGTCACCATCAGGAATCTTTCATGGTAAATCCTGTCAGTTAGTGAAAGAGGAAAGGGCTGCTAAGATAAGTTGGGATCTTTTTTTAGTCTGTAAGACAACCGGCTAATAGGGGTTAATCACAGTAATGAACTCTCCTTACAAATAGCAGCTGTACTCTTACTGCTCTTTTTGATACCTTAGGGAAAGCAACCTCAGAAGATCAGCCTTGGATCTTCTGTGTTTCTTCATGTGTTTCTGAACATCACAATCCTAGAACAGCTCTTCTATACCAGATTTTAACCCTTCTCTGCTCCTGCTGTGGAGTGAAATAATGTTTTCCCAGACCATTGCTGCCACATGGTCTTTTTACTGCAAAGCAGTAGGGAAAAAAAAAAAAATCCCCTTTTCATAACTAGGGAATTTGAGTCAAATAAGCCATTAATATTTCCTTAGTATTCATGGTCAGATTTGCAACAATCATTGCTAAATTAAGACTCATGCAATAAGAAAGTGCAGATGCTGTTTTTCTGTACAAATTTCTCTTGATTCACTCTGGCTCATTAAAAAAAAGTCACTTAAATTTGGAGACAACTTTTAAAAGTTCTTCATTATATTCCTGAATGCTGGTCTCTTAGAGTTCAGAGAAGCATGCAAGCTTCAGATGAGAAATCGTGGAATAGACTCTGCAGTCCTTTTTCAAAGGGAAGCAATCAAGAACTTAACCATGTATTCTACCATGGATCACAGTCTCCAGTCCCCAGGAATCAGTCAGTGGCTGCAGCTGGCTCTGTTGTTACCCATATGAGGATGGCATTTTCATTTCTGTGGAAAAACAAATGTAAACAGTTCTTTAACCGTTTTCTGCTGATTGAAATGCTGCCCTTGACTAACTCAATGAGGCTTCTCCTGCACTGAATAGGACCTGTAAATTGATTGAAAAGAAGAATTTACACCTCTGAACTGAAGGAATTAACTTTCATCATGTAAACTGTTTTCCATACTGATTCTGCACCAAGTTGTGCTGCCTCTGTTCTTACCAGCCCCAGTGAAGTAACTGCTGCAGGGAGAAAGCGGTGAGTTTGACTACCAGTTTGAGATGCTGTTTAGACATTTTGGGGTTCTGTAAAACAGGGAGTGCATTATTGTCATCATATGAGGCACTAGGCCTTATCTTTATAAGTCAGTAGAAGACTAGAATTGGACCCATCATGTCTTGTTTTTACGTTAGCTTTTGATCTAAAAAAAAAAAAAGGAGATGTCAAAATGTTTTTCTGCTCTTGTGTTCCCCTGTATTAATGTATTGCATGTTGGCTTCTAAGTCGTTGTCTTATGGACTCCATTGATCTGTGTTCTTTTATAGCTCAAAAATAAAGGCCCTTAAAATAAAACCATTAACTTTTGTATTTTGTATATGATATCGCAAAAGAGAAATATTTACCTACAGTAGTGCCAAACACCTTAATTACTGACTAGTGTTAAAGAATAATCAATGTCCTATGGAAACTTTAGCGTATCCAGTGACCAACACTGAAGAATACTAACCAACAGAGAGTGGGAAAACACTGCTTACATATTTTGATATTAGGCTACACATTGCACTTAATCACTCCAAGTAACAATACCTAGAAAACATAGTCTTGCAGACAGTAGTAATCTAAATCCAATTTTTTATCCTTGGGAAGGAGAAAAAAGCCATGCCCCTCTGATTGTAAGAAGCCCTAAGATACCCCTACCAGTTGGACGATAAGGACAGGAGATTGGAAAGATGTCTTTTGTATCCTAGCCCATTCCCTTAAGAAAGAAGTGGCTAACCTCTTCCCCTTGAACTGCCAGCACACTTGTGAAAGTTCAAGTGTATCCCCTATGCTGGGGCTGCCGAGGGAGCAGCTGTGGAGCCACATTGCTTTGGGAGCTCTTGGGTAACAGGAGGCTCCAGAGAAGCCAGGACTGCTGGATGGGGCTAGGATTCAGTGGCACTGCCAGCCTGGACTTACAACAGAATTGCAAGGTTGCTGTTGTTATAGCCTCCTCACTGAAAAATGTGCCTCTGAGCTCACACCAGCTGGGCTCTCTGTGATGCACAGTTTGTGTCCTGAGGCTCTTTGTGGTAGGAGAATTTTAGTGCTCTTGCCCTGGTCCTAGGAAAGGTGGCCACTGCTACTCTAAAATTTTGCTAAGAAAAGGTCTTTGCAATTTTGTTTGTTCCTCAGACTCTGGGGTTAAAGGACAGTCCTTTATGTTGTACTTTGCCCAGATCTTTAACTGCTGTGAGGGAAAAAGTTGTTGAAAGTTCTCTGTGTGACATTTTTGAATTGTACTCTATCAGTGTGTCTGTGTGGGTGGGAAGGGGTAAAGAGCAAGAAAGAATAAAAAAGTTGAAAACTGTATGTTACAGCCTCAATACACAAGGTTTGACCATTTTGCCATCAAGTATTTTTTAAGTCAGGCAAGACTTGAGCCAGGATTGGCTTCCTCCAAGCCCTCAAGAAAACCAGCTGCATAAAATAACATGCAACATCATGTGCAAAGTGGAAAAGGCAGTATTAAGAACCACTGCAGCATATAAAGAGTCAAAACTACTAAGCAGGTGGCTTTGTCCCTGTGTTGTGGCTTTCTAGCCAGTGGGTTCTCTAGTGCAACCATTTTCTAATGGAAAATGTGATTGAAGCACATTCAAAATCTTCTTTGGGGAAAATGTTGACACCGAGAGACAGCATTCCTATTTTTAATGGAGAACATTGAAGTAAAAACATTTGATTTGTGGCGGACTAGGCTCAAATGGGAATGCACTGATGAACTGGCCCGAAGAGTTAATTTAAACATGCCGGTGCACTGCTTTCCAAAAACTGCTTCATAGGATACCATTTTCTGTTATTGGCCAAGTTCCTCAGATGATTAAATTTCCCAAAATCCCTGCAAGCTTCCCTGTGCTTCAGCTCCAGGATTGGCCATGGTGATGGCACCAAACCCACAGAGCCTCAGGCTCCTGGACACGTAACAGTGCCCATTTGGAAATGACTTGAAATGGGGCATTAAGCTGAATTTGGGGTACTCAACTTCAGGAATGCAGAAACAACCCATCTGGGGTTTCCAGAGCAAGCCTTGCTTTTCTGTGAAGAATTGCCCCAAATCAAGGTCCTCAGCCCAACATGAGGTGACAGCAAAATGCACTTGATGTGCTGTGAGCAGGGTAAGTGTGGAAGGCCTGGAGCAGGTGGCAGCACAGGCTAAAGATTCATCATTGTAGGGAAGAAAACTAATTGATCTCACTGCCCTATTGAGAAGAGCGGTGGAGGAAAACAAAGTGCTCTCCTTCTGCGTGAGCAATTGGAGAGCCAAGAGCCAGCAGCTTGTGTGACAGCTGGTGCTGCTAGTTGTCCTGGAGGGCAATGCCGGCCTCCTCCTCTCCTTCCCCCTGCTCTGGACTAAGCTCTAATTAACCAGGCAAAAAAGAGCTCTGAGCAACAGTCTGGAAAACATCCCAAGACCCAAATGTTGAGATAATTTTATTATAAGTGGCTAAATTAAAACTAAAGCAGAGGGACAATATTCTTACAGTTTGGGATCTCTGATACCATGTGGTTTTTGCTGGAAGCAATGATGATGTGTTTCCTGTGAACAGTTAAAATAAGGAACCAAAATGTTGCTCTCCTTGTCAGTGTCCATGGTTAAATTACTTATTTACTTTCACTTTTTTTCCATTGGTGTGTTCAGTTGGTCTTGGTATAGCTTGGTTTTAGTAGTTAATCTAGCTGCGCATGTTAAAATTACAACCATAAGTGAAAACAAAATTAAATAGGTGCTGCAAGAAAGGAAAAAGAAAAAAAATCCAATACTGTTTGGTACTCTCATTTGTAACTGCATATATTATTTTCTCAAAAAGTAAATATTTGAGCAAAGTGAAAAGAAGAACTTGGTAGTTATAACCTTCACTGTTGCTATTCTAAGAGGTTTAGGATATTCCTGAAAGTAATCTCTTCAAAATTTAAAATGTTTGGTTTGAGACATTTGCTCCATATAATTGGATATATGTTCATAGTACAAATATGGCACAAATGGAGGGAGAAAAAAGGAGTAGAGTCAATGCATCTTCCCACATAATTAAGAAACAAAGTATTCTTGACATTGTTAAAAAGTGAAAACAAAAATCTCTTTTACTGAGGCATAATAAGGTCGAAATTGGTTTGCTTTAGAATGGCTAAATCTTCCCATAGGGAAACGTATTATTGATGATGTTAAAGCTCAAATAAGCAGAACACCCTTGACTTTATTAAACTCAAGCCAGTTGGGTTTTCATCATTATGACTAAGTCTTCCCACATACACAGAGAGAAAGCATTGCGCCTGCTGCTAAAACTGTTTATTTGGGCCCATAGCAATAACTCTTTCTGTGTTGGCTTTTAAAGTTAGGATTGGGGGTTTACCCTAAAAACAAGCCCACCCCACCCGCCAAAAAAGCAGCTGATGATAGAAGCTTAATTTGTTATATAAGTCTTTATATGGACCTAGGATTTTTACTTTTATAAAAACTTCAAGGTGGAATTGTGTAACGTCCATGAACATTAACAAAGCAAATTGCAAACTGAGGATGTTCTTCCTTGTTTAGTTTTCCTAGTTGCACAGCCTTTTGCTATATGACTGCAGATACAGTTAACATTTCACTTGAGAAAGAAATGTCTGCAGATCACTTGTGGACTTCTTAAATATTTTGAGGAGGCATTCTTCATAAATAAAAGAATTTGTTTTGCTAGGACAGGAGGGCATACCTTAGAGACTTACTGACTAGCTTGGGAGAAGTGTTAAAGAAATCCTGCTGGTAGTTAGAGGACCCTCCTTAGAAGAAAAGTCCTTGCCAGAAAAAAGTGGCAAGAGGAAATTTTTACTATGTCAGCCTTTTCTGTCTCCTTCATCACTGTTCCCTCCATCCCATTCAGCAGTGGTCAAATTTTTCCTTGGTCTTCCTTTTGTTGCTGACATAGCTATCAAAGTCCTCCTTGCTGCCCTTCACATTCCTTGTCATTTTCAATTCCAGCTGAGCTTTGGCTTTAACTCTATCCCCGCATGCCAAGGCAATGTCACTATATTCATCTTGCATACCTCTACCTGCTTCTGCAGTCCATGCGCTTCTTTTGTGTTTAAGCTCAGTCAGGAGTTTCCAGCTGAGGCAACCTCATCTCCTGCCTTGTCTGCTTGACTTCCTGCATATTGGGATGGATTTTTTTTTCATGCTTTGAGGAGATATTGTCCTTGAACGTCAACCAACTCTTCTGGGACTTTTGGCGCTTTGGGATTGTCACTGACAGGATCCTGCCTGTGTGTCACCTGAACAAGCAAAAGTCTGCTTCCTTGAACTCCAAAGTGTTTATTCTAATACTTGTCTTCCTTGCTGCCCTCAGGATCCTCCACCCAGGACTACATCACCGTCTCATTAGTCATTGCAGCCAACATTGCCACTGATTGTTACATCCTTGACCAGTCCTTATTTGCAAATTGCCTCCTTTTATTAGCCTGTTCTGCACCTATGTTGAAAACCTGTCCCCAGCGCACATTAAGAATATCCAGGATTGCTTGTACACGGCGAAATACCAGTGTGCTTAGACGCTCCCATGAGCACTGAAGCTTGCAGCTGAAATACTTGTATTTTTAAAAAAAAACTGGCCTTGTCCATTGTTTGTTCTTGATTTGGTGATCTGTAGCAGATGCCCACCAAGATGTTTTGTTTGTTGACCTCCTGGATCATATGATCTTTACTCATTGACTATTGACAGTTATGTCACCCATCCCATAGTAGTAATTCACTATCTGAGCCACCCTTTTGCACAGAGTATACTTGCCCCACTCATCTTTCCTAACCGGTCTTCCTGAAGAGCCTCTATCCATCCATCTACAGTACTCCAGTTTTGTGCTGTCTCACACTGTATTTCTGAATTTCCATTTATGTCACTGCTCTACATCTGCATACAGATGTTTATTTCCTGCGCTGTGTGCATTTGTATACAGGCATATGAGATGGTCTCCTGATCATCCTGCTTTCTCCTTGTGATTGTACCCTCCTCTATCACACCCCAGGTGCTCTTCCACCTCATCACCTCTTGCTCTGTTATCTGTAGGCTTTAATCTCCACCTCCCAATGAAGCCAGAAGCAGCTGTTGATTAAGGCAGAATTGGTCCAATTGGTTTCTTGTTGGTCATATTTGAATTGTCAGGTAATTTTACATGGGGGACCAGGACATTATTTTGAAATATTGAACTGAAACCTGGGGGGAAAATCGCTATAATATAATCTGAAGAAGGTCAAGAAATTGGGAAGATCTGATCAAAAGATGGGAAAATAATTGTATCACAATTTCTGCAGAGAATGGAATGGAAGAAGAAATTTTAGTCTACTATTTCCTTATCTTCAGCAAAAAAAAAAATTCTATATCTTTGCTATTAATAAAATATTCACCATCTCCTGTAGTTCTGGTTCACATACAAACTGTAAAACAGGTATTGCAGTGAATTGCTGTGTTTCCCTTGTTCTCAGTGGTTCTCAGAGTTTAATCTGCTGACGATATGTACGTGTCAGTGTGAGGCCACATGGTGGAGTTAAAGCCATGTTCAGTTTGCACGCTTGTGCATGCAATAGCCACAAGAAGCTGCAACTGTCTTTGCAGAGCTGTCCTTCCAAATGCAGTCTGGTAACTTTTTAGTATAGATGGTCACTATGGAGACATTATGGGTTGTTTATTATTTATTATTATTGTTGTTGTTGTTATTATTAAAAAGCATAACTCACAAAGACGGCTCTCTCACATTTGGCTGGCTTGGAGGGATCTGTATTCAAAACCTGTGAAAAGATCAAATTTAACACTTTGTCACAAACAAATGGAAAGTCAGAACTGTTTTGGGTTGAATCAAGCAGTCGAATTCCAAATTAACTTTGGAATGAATTTTTCTCTAAAAAGCCAAAGCTGAGGGAATAAAGAACTAGTCAACAAAAGGTTGTGATTCAACTCTCCTCTGGCAGGCATGATGGTCGTCTCTGCAGGAGAGCCCTGAGCACTTTTGGTGATGGGAGAGCCCTGAGTAGTTCTGTTCTCTCTGCCTGAGGGGATCCAAACTATCCCCTACTATAATGTAGTTAAGTGCTTTAAGCACTAGCCTGTAGTCTCAGGTTGAATGAATGGTTAAATGTTTCTTAAGTGGAATATAAATAATTGATTCTTGTTGACACGCATGTGTATCTCCAACTTTGTGATTTAAGCTTTTTCTGTTGTTCATTTCCAGTCCCCTTCATTTCAGGAACACTAGGATGAAAGATATCTGCTTGTGTTCATTGTGTATTATCGATGAATAATTAATTGTAAATAAAAACAGTGTGGCTAAATTTTACATTCAAATATTAATTTAAAAACTCCCAGCAGGACTTAGAAAGAAACATCATGAAAAGTTACAGCTTCAGTCTGAGGGGAAAAAAGACCTCCATTTTTAAAAAATGCTGGAAGAGAGCAGATGGGCATTTGAAGAAGTATGGGGGGAAAAAGGGATAAAGAAGATTAAAAAGCAGCTCTGAACACATGTACATGGGAGACATTTGTTTCATACAGGTATGTGAAATTCAGGTTTAAAGCTTTGCTCCATGAGCTTTCACAACTGCTTACTGTTGCTTAAAATGTGTTTACAGGAGTAAGGCTTTATTCATCATCAGAAAATCCCCATAAATTCTTATTAAAATAATGGAAAGCAACAAAGTCTCTATAAATTTGTAGTGCCAGATAATCATCCCTATTGTTAATTCCAAGCTGATCAATCATTTTGATTGTACTCTTAGAACTATTCTTCTAGCATTGAACACATCCCTCTATGAGATTGTATGAAACTTGGGTGTGCCCTGGAATGATATTTTTTTTTTCTGGTCTTTACTGTCTTAGGTAAAAAAATCAGCAGTGTACATCCAGAAATCCTATTATTTTTCCAAAAGAAAGCATGGAGTCCCAATTCTTCTGAAGACATTTTGAAAGAAACTTTCGCATACAAAAATTATATTACTTATATTATCTGCTGTCATTTATAATAAAGATTACTGTATTCCTGATGGATTTTTCCATCTTTAATACAATATTAGGCCTTTTACAAAAAAGTAGTGATTTGTTTCAAAAGCACTCAGTGTAAAAGGAAATATATTTTTTTTTTCTATTGTGAATTAATTGATTTCATTCTGGACCATAACTACCTACCACTAATGTCTCCTGGTGTCTGGATCACAGGCTGAAACTGAAGTGCCTGGTGAGTGTCTAATTTCTCGGTGAAACTACAAATACACCAAACTTCTGAGAAGTTTAATTTGCCTCTGGATCCAGATTTTAACATTATGAGGTGAGGCATTGCTAATAGTGAAAGATTCCAAGTTAAAACAGAACAGTTCTGGGTGTCTTTCAAAGGTCACCTTTACCAAATGTTTTTAGAATATGCCCCCTCCCTTGTGTAGTATCCTGAAACTTGCCAGCTGGGCTGTTAAAGCAGAAGTTGATAGGTTCTCAGAACTGTTTTGATCCTCCTTCCTGCCATTTTTTTCCTTTTTATCACACCCCAGAAACCTTATAAGGAATTTGAAAGAGATTCTATAGTGTAATTACTTTTTGGAGGGGCTGGACTGAGCAAGAAAACAGGTCTCTTTCTTCCATTTCAAACTCTGTAGTTCTACCCATATATATACATATATGTATGTTTGTATTTAAATATATGTATATAATACGCACAACCACACATACATAACATCAAAATTTCTCACAGGTTAATCAGAATAAATTTTATCATATTATTTTCTTTTTAGCAAAAAATTAAACATTGTGTTTGCTTTTTATCATTTACATGATTAGAAACAGTTATTCCTGTCTTTATTAAAATATGTCAAATAAATATTTGTCTTTGCAAAAATCTTACAATGAAAGTAACAGTTTGTAACTTGTTATAGTAATAAGCAATACATAGTGCCTTAAAATACAATCTGGTTGTGTCACTGATTTTTTTCCCCTTTGATCCCTATCAAAAATTAAATGTCATTTTCATGCTTCAGCTGACTTCCCTCAAAGAGCTGAAAGTGTGATTAAAGCAAACATGCTTAGTACAAAGTTTTTTTAAATTAAACTGGCAAAGTTCTCACTGGAACTTGAAGAAATTACATCTATTGTTATATGCAAAACACATGAAAGATTAATTATTTAAGCACTCTACTTTCTTAAAGGTTTTAGCTGTAATATCTGCTTCCAGAAGGAAGAGTATTAAGTAGGTTTAATCTTAAACGTGACAAAGTATAATCCTGCTGGTTGTTTTTATCTGATAGTGTATTCAGTTGGCTGAGTGATGGTCCATTGAAAACCACTGCCATTCACAGCCATGCCCCTGGCTTCTGTTCTTTGACTTTGGTGGGTCACATATTCCGTAGGTCAGCAAAACACTCTCACTATACTTCCAAGTTGTAAATTTATATTTCTTATGTTTATAAAACGAAAAAAATACCCATCTTCTAACAACACTGTTAATTGAATGATTGTTCAACTGAAGTGTCGTAGTATGTTGATGTCAATTGTTAATTGAAGCATAGATACAATGAAGCCGTCACTTTAACACCATTTTTGTCTCAATCTCATTTTAATCTCTCAACGTTGCTTCACTCAGACCCCAGATTATTACTGCAAAGAGCTGTCTCTAAAAAGAAACTGATGTGAATTAAAAGGGAAAAAGATACAATACTTGACAATCTAATGAAACATGTCATTGTTTTTATATATATGTGTGTGTGTATGTGTGTTCAGGCATATGTGTACATACACACAAATAATACATCACATTTCTGCATGTACTCTATGTGAAAAGGAATGTTTTTCTGTTTCAACAGCCTTTGAGAAAATAATATTATAATTGTTAATATCATATTTTGAGGGACTGCTTTTGGGGAAAGAGTAGAAATACATGCTATTGTTCAAGACATTGTACTTGCAGTTGTCCTTGTATTTTGTGAACTACGGCCTGTTAAACAGCAAATCCAATGCAGAAAAACATTTTACAGGGTGTGCAGGTTTTTGTCATAACAGATGAGAGATGTTAATCATATGCCTGCTAGTGCTTCGTCATGCTAAAGGTCAGCAGAAGGATAGCAAATAATTTTGGATCAAGAACCAACTTAAACAGAAAATGTTCTTTTTAGTAGGAGTGTCCTTGCCATTTAAAACCTTCACTTATGTAACATGATGATCATGTTAGCCAAGAGGCTGATCTACCACAGAACCATAAAAGCCACCTGGGAAACATGAGAAGTGTATGGGAGCTTACAAGACCACCTCTATGGATGCTGTTGGATTGCTGCTAGTACCTTAGCTAGCCAGTATGTCCAAATATTTTCATACTGCTTTGTGCTCTCTGTAGTGCATGTATCTGAACTCTCTTTTATGGTGAACGGAAGACACATTTTCAGGGATTCCCAATGAGACAGAATTTTAAAACTAATTTGGAAGTCCCCCTTGCAGCTTCCAAATATAATTATGCCAAAAGCTGGAAAAAGAAAACATCAAGCTCCACAAGGAAGACAAACCCTCCAGCATAGAAATTAGTCCCTGCTGACAATGAAGATAGGAAGAGACAAATTATAGCTTGACAGGGAATGGCACAAATGAGATCAGGATATGCTGATGTCTGTTTTTTGCTTGCATAATGAGTTTCCTTCCCAGCTGACTTGTTCTCCATCAGTTTGAGAAAGGAAAGGAAGGTTTTGATGTATGGTCTGGTTTTCCACAGTCTTAAGGACTGTGGAAAACTAAAAGACAAAGCACCAGAACAGGAGGGAACTGGAAACAATTAACGATGCTACCAATGCATTGAAATTAAGAATATTTTGGGGGTTTTCTGCATTCTGGGTATTTTCTTTCTGAAGCACATAGTTGATCAGCATTTGCCTAGCACATGACATGTTCCTTAAGCTTAATAATTAATCCTACTGCGTATGATAAATGGCTTATCTGATCACTCATGTTGTTTCTTACTGAAGTACAGAAGTAGGATGCTGCCCTAGGTTAATAGACAGCAACAAGTCCCATTGATTTAGTCAGTGAGTGCTGCTTAACAAATGCTTTAGGCTGGTGGCATTAGCATGTGGCCTCTGTTTCTCTGAGTGTTCACATATGTAATCAAAATTCATAAAAATAATGAGAAGACTGCTATAGATCTTAAAGCCAACATTCTAGAAACACAAATCCCTTAAAAGATTTAGGCAAGTTTTGGGGTTATATTTCATTGTATGTTCACAGAGCCACATTTTTTTACTTTCTTATGATGAATAAACCAACGTTAATTTCACCTCCCTTTTCTTGTTTTCACAATGGTTGTTGTGGGTTGACCTTGGCTGGCCGCTAGGTGCCCACCAAGCCACTCTCTCACTCTCCCTTTGGGGGTGAAAATACAAAAAAAGCTCGAGAGATAAGGACAGGGAGATCACTCAGCAATTACTGTCATGGGCAAAACAGACTCAGCTTGGGGAAGACTAATTTAATTTATTGCCAATTAAACAGAGTAGGATAATAAGAAATAAGAACAAATCTAAAAACACCTTTCCCACACCATTCCCTTCTTCCCATGCTCAACTTCACTCCCAACTCTTCTACCTCCTCCTCCCAAGCAGTGCAGGGCAATGGAAAATGGGAACTGCAGTTTCTGCTGCTCCATCCTCCTCAGGGGGAGGACTTCTCACACTCTTCCCCTGCTCCAGCATGGGGTCCTTCCCACAGCAGACAGTACTCCACAAACTTCTCCAATGCGGGTCCTTCCCATGGGCTGCAGTTCTTCAAGAACTGCTTCAGCATGGGTCCTTTCCATAGAGCACAGTCCTTCAGGAACAGACTGCTCCGGTGTGGGTCCCCCCAACAGAGCCACAGGTCCTGCCAGAAATCCTGCTCCAATGTGGGCTCTCCATGGAGTCACAGCTTCCTTTGAGGCACATCCACCTGCTCCAGCATGGGGTCTCCCCCGGGCTGCAGGTGCATATCTGCTCCACGGTGGACCTCCATGGGCTGCAGGGGGACAGCCTGCCTCACCATGGTCTTCACCACAGGCTGCAGGGGTATCTCTGCTCTGGTGCCTGGAGCACCTCGTCCTCCTCCTTCTTCACTGATCTTGGTGTCTGCAGAGTTGTTTCTTTCACATATTCTTACTCCTCTCTTCCAGCTGCTGTTGTGCAGTATTTTTTACTCTTTCTTATATATGTAATCATAGAGACTCTACCACCATTGCTGATGGGCTCAGCTTTGGCCAGCAGTGGATCCATCTTAGAGCCAGCTGGAACAGGCTCTGTCTGACATGGGGGCAGCTCCTGGTGTCCTCTCACAGAAGCCACTCCTGGAGCCCCCCTGCTACCAAAACCTTGCCAGATAAACCCAAGACAATGCTACTTGTAATATGTTAGACAAAAAAAAAATCTCTGAGAGGATACAGCCAGAAGAACTGATTAAAAGATCTCACTTTCCTACAAATAATCAGCTTTTTGTCCCCTGGACTCCTGCCGTTGTAGACATAGCTTTGCTGATGACTAAAATAATATTTGGGTTGATATTTGGTTAGCAACATTTGCATGGGAAACTGCAGTGCTCCTCTGGAATTATTCATATGGTCACGGGCACTGCAGGCACACAACTTTCGCAATTGGTAGTGATGGAAACATCTACAACTAGCTGCTTCACAGGTCTTTTCACTTGTCCTTTTTCCCCAGGAAACAATTAACTTTTGTCTAATATTGTGTGAAAATGTAGCAAGATGTTACCGGTTACACTGGTTGTTACTGAACTCCTGTTGGAAAGACGTGTACAGATCCTTCATTCTAATGCTGCCTTTGGAAAATGAATGTTTTTATTGCTCATCAAGAGGAATGTTGTAATTAAAGGTATAAGTGCTGCACTTCAGCCTTTATTTTCCACTGGCAAGAAGAGATAAGGAGATTGTGCAGAGCAATGAAGAAAGCTAACATGGTTAATCTTATCTTCAGTTTGGGCAAGGTAGTAATTTATGATGTAGTGGATCACAAGTGGTCTTGGTTCCACTACTTATACATACTATTTAGTAGTTCAGGGGAATTTTTCACTGTTTTACACTGGCAGCATATCATACTTCTGCCATGTATTTCTATTCTGCATCATATCACCCTTTTTTCTATATAGGTCTTTCCCTTGGACTTTTCGCCCCTGTAACGGATCTGGCTGGGTGGAGTTAATTTTCTCCATTCAGCCTGTATGGTGATATGTTTTGGATTTATGACTAAAAACCTGTTGATAACACACCAGTATTTTGGTGAACAGTGCTTGCGCAGCATTGAGGCTTTCTCTTTTTCCCACTCTTCCCTCCAGTGAGTAGGCTGGGGGTGCACAAGAAGTTGGGAGGAGACACAGCCAGGACAGCTGACCCCAATTGACCAAAGGGACCTGAACTGACCACATGACATGACATCATGCTCAGCAATAAAAGCTCAAGGAAAGGAGGAGGAAGCGGGGGGACATTTGTGGTTTGGTGTTTGTCTTCCCACATAACACTTAGGAGTGCTGAGGCTCTTCCTTTCAGGAAAGGGCTGGGCATCTGCCTGTTGATGGGAAGTAATGAGGAAATTTCTTCTTTGCACTGCTTGCACATGCTGCTTTTGCTTCACCATTAATTTGTCTTTATCTCAATCCATGAGTCTTCTCACCTTCCGTCTATTTTCTCCCTGTGCTGCAGGAGGAGGAAGGGAGCATGAGGCTGGGTGGTGCCTAGATGCTGACCAACAGCAACCCCCCCCCATCATTCTCCCCTCAGCCCTCCAGAGCTCTCCAGACTCCTCTTTCTTTCTGCATATCAATCTCCCTAATACCAGCACAATTATAGTTTCCGTTTTCCATCACCACGTGCAAAGGTCAAAGCTTAAAACAAACAGATAAGGACTGCTCAAGCTGTGTGAAAGCTGCTTCTAGATACTAAAAGGTGAAAGTTTGCTCTGCTTTAATAGATTGTTTATCTCAATGTCAATGGGACTTGGGCAAGTGCTCAAGTGCTTTTCTGAGGCAAGTCTTGCATTCATAATTAAATTTGAAGACATTTGTAGTTGCAAGTTGTTATTTTAGCTTGGAGAACACCTTGATACTTAAACACAAACCTTCAGAAAAACATAACAAAACATGCATTTCATGTAATTAAGCTATCAGAGTCTTTATAAATAGACAAAAGACATTTTAGGTCGCCTAATCATACTTCTGCATGAGCAGAATGAAGTTGCCTGCTGTAATGCATGCAGGTAGATTGAATGATGTTAATAAAAACAGTCATCAAAAAGGGAGGTCTCTTTTAAACTGTTAAAAATAATTTTACTGACTTTCTACAGCAGTTCAGTTGATGTTTGCCAGCACTTTTAATTTGTGTTTAGAAACATGAGTTTCACTGAATAGAACTGCGTGACCCTGTGGTTTTCAGAAATCAGTGGGAATGAATAAGGAATCACCTCTTTCTCTAGGCCAGACAGCAGCAGCTGCAGTCAGCAGGACCACTGTACCTGGATCCTTCTAGTTATTTTTTTAAAGGTGACTGGCAGGACACCATCTGAGGTGGCTTCAGACTCCAGAACAAGCTCTTCCACAGCTTGCTCCAAAACACGCTGAATTTGGTGACCTTCTGGGCATGCTGCAAAGGACATCTGTTGGACAGGGCTTTCAGAGGATGTTAAGGATGAAGGTGCTGGACAGACCTTTCTGGATGTGGCTGTCTAGATTCCTGCTGAATTGATCACTTAGTTCTGCCAAGATTCAATTTCACTGTTACTTGTCTTACAGTGCCTCAGATCTGAGATAAGCATCTTCTCTTTTTTTGGTGGTTTTGTTTTGTTTTCTTTAAAGTAAAGTGAATGGGATTAGCTTGAGTGTTTTGCTGAATCTGAGTGAAGATAAATACTGTATCACCTATTACTTTAATATTGTTTTGGTCCTAAATAGAAGAAATTACAGAATTAATTCCGTTTTCTTTTTGACATGCCCCAGAAAACCTGGTTGTTTTGCAAACTTCAAATTTTGAACAAAAGAACACAAAGAACTTTGTTGTTTGCTAAACTGTTGAGGAAATAGGAAAACTTAAAATCTGACGCTAAGATATTCAAGACACTATTTTCAATTCAGATGAAAGAAAACACTTGGCAAAACATTAGAATGAGAAAAATTAAGAACGAGAAATCAATAGTTTAGGCTTATTAGAAAGCAGAGAACTTGCTCCTCACATGTACAGATAATACCTATTAATATAAAAACACTTGGGTAATATTTTTTCTAGTTTTAATTAATGTCCTGCAGTTTTTCCCTGTACTGTATTATCTGTTCTCATAGGTTGTCCTTGGCCCATATCTCACATCACTTTGAATTTAAATAGAACACTGCACATTCTTGGTCTAACAATGCTAATTATGATTTTTTTTTTTAAAAGCTCATTGTATTAACTTGCTAGCGTAAACCTGAAACTCCATAAACGCATTAAGAGGCTGGTTCCCCTCCACTTGAGTGGTGATGTCCTGAGGGACATTTAGAGCAGCACAGATCAGAGCTCTGCAGATGTGAGTACCAGCCCTGGCCTGCATCCTGTTATACCTGGAGCCTTCGGTGTGGGAATCCACGCTAACACTAAGCTTGCAAATCCCAGTTTGTAATACATTTTACAAGATCGTGTTCCTACAGAAAACTCAGGGGAGAAACAGCTCCTTATTTGGCTGTTATTCACTTTTCTGTTTTCCAAGTCTGTAGGCAAGCCAATAGGGGTGAAGAAATAATACTGTGACACTGTGAAACCTCAGGAGCTGTGGAGTGCAAAGATACTACTACTGCCTTAAGAAATCCCTAAACCACAGATATGTGGGGCTGGAAGATTACAGGGGGAAATACTGTTATATCCTTCCTCTCTTTTTATTCTCTGGTCATTCATTATCAGCCATTGCCAAAGACAGGATGCCATGAGATGAACCTTTGATCTGACCAGGTGTTGCCATTTTTGTTCAATTGTATTGTGTAAGCAAATGCTGGGTATTGCTCTAATACCAGCTTACACTGATGCAACTGAGTAAATTTTGGTTGGGTAACCTTGTTTTGTCATTCCCTATATTGTCATAAACAATCTTTTATCACAATTTGTATGCGTTGCTTGAATACATAGTCAGGCTCATCATATCACTGGGTATATCATTTTCTTCTTCTGTATAAGGCTGTGACTATTACAGGTAAGAATGGTATTTTTAGTGCATGCTTTCTTTCAACCCATACTGTAATGTGCCAAGGTCATCTTTATTACAAACACTGCATAATGCTCCTAAAATAGTCTGTGTACATTTGTGCACTCACAGGTTTTTTTGTAAAAAGATTGCTTTGCATAAGTCTGTAAAGCATCAGCATGCAACAATCTTTTACTTGTGAAATTGCCTTTCCCTTTGCTAGTCATCCTTTTGACACATAAATGATCATTTTAGATTTTTTAATAATTGTACTGCACCATTTACTTCAGCCTGAACCATTTTACCAAATAACAGTCAACTTTTAGCAGTCTTCAAAGGTGATTTATGAAATAATAGTTTGAATGTTCTTTGCATTTTGCAATTTATCCATTAATTCAGAGTATTTTATTTTTATTCATTTGGAGTATTTTTATTTTATTTAGTTTTTGTGCTTTAACCCATTCATCTGCCCACTTAGTACATAACAGGCACTTGTTCATTGTCAAGGAAGTAACTACGAACTCCAGGATTTCTAAATACATATCGGGCCTTAGAAACACACCCGTTACCCAGCTGACTCCTGGGATCCAGTGCCTAGAAGCCACTAACTCTCAGCATCATATTGGCACAGTATATAGGATCTTCTAACTTTGCAAGGGATTGATGAAGACCTCTAGAGATGTCAAATGCCAAAAAGGCATAAGATATGAACTGACTCATACTTGTAAAGACGTGGACCAAATTTTGCCGTCACACTGTACTACATTATAAACTATAAGGCAATCACCTTTCTTTTAGCTGTCATTGCTTTCAGATTCAAACTCCATGAAGAAAGTGAACACTGTGGCTTAAGGCATAGCTCTGGTTTTAATACAGCTGACATCTGCTTTTTTATAATACTTCAGAATTAAAAAAAAACCCACCTGTTGTTTTAGAAAAAAAAAAAAAATGGAAAAGGAGTTAGAATTGGGCTAATCAGTGATTCACGGAAATCTCCCACTGGTGATAAGGCAATCTTCTGACCTCCTCTTGTGTTTAGATTTCTTTGCTCAGTCTTGTAATTTGTAAAGGTGCAACCTGTTTTGAGAGGGAAAGAGAATATGTGACCAGGACTTACAGCTTGTTTCACAGTGTGCTGAGTCACAATGCCGTCTTTTATAACAGCATTGCCTTTGAGACATTCATTTTTTTCATCTGCAGCAGTTTTCATGAATAAATTACTTTAAAAAAAAAAGTAAATTTGTGAAAAGGTCTTTTTGTGCCCTGTAATTATCTCATAGAATTTAATCTGGGAAGGTACTGACTAAAATGCTTAATGCAATGAAGTAGAAAATGTTTAACTTATGTTCATTTTTAAAACAATCTGTTTTCTGATACTTACAATAATGATGAGGTGTATTTTTAATATACTGTGTATTGTCCATGCTTGAATATCCTTTCTCTGACAGGACCATTATTCTACCTAAAACTAGCAGAATGAGTTTTTTTCACTTGTAAAAAAATTAAATTGCTACTTTCTAGCTCCTATACCAAAGGAAAAAGCCCCAGAATTTATCACTTTTTAAACAATAGACCACTGTCTGAATTGAAATTAAAAATAAACAAACCACCTCTGTGAATTTCTGTCATGTAAATTTTAATTTGGCAATTTAAAGGCTGGCTACATAACTTTCATATTATGAAAACTACCTACTTAACAGATACCTATTTGTATTACAATGAATGCTTAGCAAAGTGAAGGTTGTATTAGCAGTTCTATTAAAACAAGGTATTTTCAGAAAGTTGAAAATTAAGTTTCCTATATCTTTGAGTGTGAGAGTGCAAAATATAACACTCATAATTAATTTTTTTTTAATGTAAGTATAATTACTGAGATAATCTTCAGATGCTGTTAGGTTCTACCTGTTCTACCTTCAGACTGAATGTTGCCATGTAACTCTGTTATGTGACATCATGCTTTGGCATTTCTTGGAAGACACTTACTTCATTGGTTGTTGTAGTGAGAACTGATTTCTTCTTCCCTCCGGACAAAGATCATTACAACTACCTTCTCTAAGCTCCTTTATTCCAGGAGGCTTTTGCATTGAGCAAGGGTTGATACAAAGTTGTAACTAAGTTATAGTTACTATCATCTACATGTTCTTTCACATGCCATTTAACTGGCAGTATCAGAAGGCAGTCCTTCAGAGAGTCTGGCTCACCTGGGATGTAGTCCACCCAATCTACATTTTTATTTTTTTAGCTACTGTCTAATTATGAAGACTGCAAGCTGAAGGCAGGATAACCCAAACAGAATCAGTTTTCCTATGTTATAGACACTACTTGTGTGACTTGAAGACAGAAGATGAGAATTCTTCAACATCATCAAAGTTTGCTATTGTAGAGAGGATTTCACTGCCTTGTTAGCATCTGCAATGATTACTTCATTGACTACCTTGAAAGATGTGGACATTGGAAATTAATTAATTAATTATTTTTTTTTAAAAAGAAAGCTTTATGGGACTAATGATAGGCCATATTTTTAGAAACTCAACCTTCACTTCCACAAGCACAATTCTGCTCATTAAGTCACTAATGCACAGTTATTATCACTAATCTGTGTTTATAGAAGTAATGCATAGACCACCCAACCAGGATGAAGAGGCAGACAAAATATTCTACAAGCAGCTGGGAGAAATCTTACAATTGCTAGCCCTTGTTCTCATGGGGGACTTCAACTTACCAGGTGTCTGCTGGAAATGCAATACAGCAGAGAGGAAACAGTCTAGGAGGTTCCTGGAGCGTGTGGAAGATAACTTCCTGACACAGCTGGTGAGGGAGCCAACTAGGGAAGGTGCCCCGCTGGACTTATTGTTTGTGAACAGAGAAGGACTGGTGGGTGATGTGATGGTTGGAGGCCGTCTTGGGCATAGTGATCATGAAATGATAGAGTTTCAGGTTCTTGGAGAAGTAAGGATGGGGGTGAGCAGAACTGCTACCTTGGACTTCCAGAGAGCAGACTTTGGCCTGTTTAGGAGACTGGGTGACAGAGTCCCTTCGGAGGCAGTCCTGAAGGGCAAAGGAGTCCAGGAAGGCTGGACATTCTTCAAGAAGGAAATCTTACAGGTGCAGGAGCAGGCCATCCCCATGTGTCAAAAGACAAGCCGGTGGGAAGAAGACCGGCCTGGCTGAACAGAGAGCTTTGGCTGGAACTCAGGAAAAAAAGCAGAGTTTACAACCTTTGGAAGAAGGGACAGGCAACTCAGGAGGACTACAAGGGTGTCATGAGGTTATGCAGGGAGAAAATTACAAAGGTCAAAGCCCAACTAGAACTTAATCTGTCTATTACTGTAAAAGACAATACAAAATATTTCTAGAAATACATTATCAACAAAAGGAGGGCTAAGGAGAATCTCTACCCTGTATTGGATGCAAGGGGAAACATAGTGACAAAAGATGAGGAAAAGGCTGAGGTACTTAATGCCTTCTTTGCCTCAGTCTTTAATAGTCAGACCAGTTGTTCTTGGGGTACCTAGCCCCCCTGAGCTGGCAGACAGGGACGGGGAGCAGAATGAAGCTACCATAAACCAAGGGGATATGGTTAGTGACCTGCTATACCACGTAGACACACACAACTCTATGGGGCCAGATGGGATCCACCCAAGGGTACTGAGGGAGCTGGCGGAAGTGCTCACCAAGCCACTTTCCACCATCTATCAGCACTCCTGGCTAACCAGGGAGGTCCCAGTTGACTGGAGTTTAGCAAATGTAACACCCATCTACAAGAAGGGCCAGAAGGAGGATCCAGGGAACCACAGCCCTGTCAGCCTGACCTCAGTGCTGGGGAAGGTTATGGAGCAGATCATCCTGAGTACCATCACGTGGCATGTACGGGACAACCAGGGGATGGGGCCCAGTCAGCATGGTTTTATGAAAGGCAGGTCCTGCTTGACTGACCTGATCTCCTTCTATGACAAGGTGACCCGCTTAGTGGATGAGGGAAAGGCTGTGGATGTTGTCTGCCTGGACTTTAGTAAAGCCTTTGACGCCATTTCCCTGGAGAATTCTCCTGGAGAAACTGGCTGCTTATGGTTTGGACAAGCGTACTCTTTGCTGGGTAAAAACTAGCTGGATGGCTGGGCCCAAAGAGGGGTGGCGAATGGAGTTAAATCCAGCTGGCGGCCGGGCACGAGTGGTGTTCCCCAGGGCTCAGTGTTGGGGCCAGTCCTGTTCAATATCTTCATTGATGATCTGGATGAGGGGATGGAGTGCACCCTCAGTAAGTTTGCAGATGACACCAAGCTGGGTGGAAGTGTCGATCTGCGGGAGGGTAAGAAGGCCCTACAGAGGGATCTGGACAGGCTGGATCATTGGGCCGGGACCAACTGTATGAGATTCAATATGGCTAAGTGCCCGGTCCTGTACTTGGGTCGCAACAACCCCATGCAACGCTACAGGCTGGGGGAGGAGTGGCTGGAGAGCTGCCTGGCTGAAAAGGACCTGGGGGTGTTGGTTGACAGCTGCCTGAACATGAGCCAGCAGTGTGCTCAAGTGCCCAAGAAGGCCAATAGCATCCTGGATTGTATCAGGAATAGTGTGGCCAGCAGGACCAGGGAGGTGATAGTGCCCCTGTACTTGGCACTGGTGAGGCCGCACCTCGAGTACTGTGTTCAGTTTTGGGCCCTTCACTATAAGAAGGACACTGAGGTGCTGGAGCGTGTCGAAAGAAGGGCAACGAAGCTGGTGAAGGGTCTAGAGCACAAGTCTTATGAGGAGCCGCTGAGGGAAGTGGGGTTGTTTAGTCTGGAGAAGAGGAGGCTGAGGGGAGACCTTATTGGTCTCTACAACTACCTGAAAGGAGGTTGTATCAAGGTGGGGGTCAGTCTCTTCTCTCAAGTTAGAAGCAACAGGATGAAAGAAAACGTCCTCAGGCTGCACCAGGAGAGGTTTAGGTTGGATATGAGGAAAAACTTCTTCACCGAAAGGGTTGTCAAGCATTGGAACAGGCTGCCCAGGGAAGTGGTTGAGTCCCCATCCCTTCAGGTATTTAAAAGATGGGTAGATGTGGTGCTTAGGGACATGGTTTAGTGGTGGACTTGGCAGTGCTAGGTTAACGGTTGGACTTGATGATCTTAAGGGTCTTTTCCAACCTTAATGATTCCATGATTCTATGATTCTATGAAACAAAGAGCTCGGCAAGAAAAAATGGCCTTCATACCAATGTTCCCAGAAGGCATGAACAAGGCAAAAGGAAAGCCAGAAGAAAGGCCATTGCGGTAGCCAGAATCTGAGTGAGATGAGAGTTTAATGGGTGAACAAGAAAGGTTGGGCTCAGTGATTATACATAGTGGGGTTGGTCCAGATTTACCTTCAGTCAGTGTATAAGGAACATGGGAAAGTTTCAAGCTCCCAGTTATGCGTGGGAAAGAGAAGGGGTCTCTTTTCCCTTTCCTGTGTTCATAGTTTGCCCTTGCCTTCTACTTAGTTCCGCTGTACAGAAAAATACCCGTGAGTGCAGATTTACAGAAGCCACACTAACAGTTTCTGGCCCTGGTTGTTCTTTTTCTGTGAGGTTGTGAGTGGCTTTGGTTAGAGGCATGAGAGATGCTTAAATTTTCAAAGCTCTGCAAAGTAAACATACAGAGCTGGTAACAGCATTTGTAAATTAAAGATTACTTTAATCTTCAGTGACAGATTTATGAAATATTGCTTTAAATTCTGCTTCATGCTGCACAGCCAACTGAGTTTATTTTGGAGACAAAAGCAATTTAAAAGAACCCATAGATTGCTTTGGCTACTGAAGAGTATAAATTATCCCTAACTAAATTTTGTCAGTAGAGTATGTTGAGCTATTTAGATAAAACATGCTTTTTGACATTTATTACAGAATGATCCCTTCCCATAGACTGCTACTCACAAAAGGAGGACACAGGATGAATCATTAAGGGGCTGGTAATCTTTTTGCTGACATAAATGATATTGGTTAAGGATGAAAAAATTAGGCTTTTTTTTTTTTTTAGTATGGTACAGTGCTATGCAATCAAACAGCAATGCATTCAAATTCCAGTGGTAAAAATACTGTAAACATGTAAAAATGTATCTTGATGTGGGAGATGCTGTTGCTAAATATATATTTACTAGGATGCAGAAGAAATCCTTCTGAGGTAAAAGCAAGAAATCTCTTGCCTAAGTTAAATGCCTAGCAATGAATCTTGCCCCAAATTCTTCACAAGTCAACAGTTTTTGAACCCATAGTCTCAGCAAAACACTATTTCCAGTCCCAGGCTTTTGTGGAGATACATTTTTCAGGGTAGAATTGTGCTTTGCACAATTGATTTTGCTTTCTTACATAGATACCCTTATTACCCCCAAGAAAAACCACACAAATTAATATGGGGAATTAAATATTTTTCACTAACTCAAATATACCTGTAGCAGGTATCAATAGTATGCACCGCTACACATATGCCAAGAAATGTGTGAGTGAACCTATCCTGGAGACACGCACTGTTTTGCTTACAAGCTGGCGGGACCAGACTCTCTGCAAGCCACCCTCCCATTTCACATCCAGGCTGCTGGGAGCGCGCAACAGGCATATCCCCAAGCCCTTGCTGTAGGCATGGCTCCGTTTCCCAATTTGTCCCACTCACCCCAGTGTGTCTGGAATAGGTATCTGGAACAGCTGCATACCATCAGTGTCCTATAGGGCCCATCTGTATCTGTCCATACATTTTGGCTGGAGACAATAGCTAAACTAGATTTGCTGCTCTCTGGGCTCAAGAAAAAAAACTAATGCACTTAGCAAACTGGTAACAAAACTAATGCACTTAGCAAACTGGGAACAAGTTGTGAACAAACAGTTCCCTTTCTTTTATTAAATGTAATTACATAGCATATTCTTTCTCCTGATCCTCATTCTTTTAGGTTCAAAATAGAAAAATCAAAAAAACAATAACTCCTTAAAAATTATACAAATATATTCCCCTGAGATTGTGCCTAGTGTGTGTCTCTGCAAATTGCCAGATGTGAGGGGAGAGAGTAGTTACTGTCTACAAGCTCTACCTTATTTCTGTTTATGCAAATGAGTAGGCAAATAAAGATAGTTTTGGAGTGAGAAAGGAGAAAAGTAATTTCCAAAGCATAGCTGGTTCTCTAAGATTGAAATCCATACTTTCTCTTACCATGGGTTAGAGAAGATTGAACTGCCCAGTCCACTAAGCTTAAATTTTCCGGGTTCTTCTTGTTTTCAAAATACAGCTTTAACTGGAGAGCACTACTTGCTCTCCACTTAAAACAACATTTCCCCAGTTTCAGTCAAGATTGCTCTCTTAAACAGTAAAGCAACTGAAGAAGACTACGGTTCGCTCCTCTGTCCCTTTACTTTTCAGTTTGCCAGCTCTCACACTTTTACTGTGAGATTTTGAGAGCTGGTGTTCTTTCTCTTTGGTCTCTGCCATGAAGCTTCCTTGATTTGAGGGGGTCTGTTCTTCATAGTTATATATAGAGTAAGTAAGTACATACTCTACTGGCTCTGCCTTTGTACACATGCAGGTTTTGTTATGCGTCCACTGCTCTTAGCAGTGGATAATAGCTCTCAAATAGCCCTAGAGTTCCGTAACGTCTGCATGTACAAGGCAGATAAGGAAGCCTGGATCTTTGATACACTGTTTTTACTCAGTCACTTTTTTGTTTCATTTTGTTGTTTTACTTCCTCTCCTTGCTTTGGCGTTGAGCTATATGTTTTCTTCTTGGAGCTGGAATGGACCATGTGTAAGCAGAGATGCCTCGGAAGTTGCCCCTCTGGGAGTGCCTCCATTGCTTGTGTGTGGCATGGTATAGTCAGACTCTGAGCCTTGACCGGTGTCTGTATGTGACACTGTTCTATGACTGGAAAATTATAATTGGCTATATTTACTATAAAGCATCATCTAGTAATCTGCATGCTGCTAACAAAAGGTGCCAACAATTACCCAATACGGACCTTCAGGACAATTCATCAGGGGCTTTTGTTAAATCTAACACAGTTTTCAGTAGGAAATTCAGTCCTTTTTCAGTGCAGGCTATTCCCCTCTTAAATTTATTTCTTTATTCTGGAGCTTCTCTCTTTAATGTCGTTCCTTTTCTGTGCAGGAGGAATCACACATAATGCTTCTGCCCTTGATTTTCCAGTTTTGCGTAGCACATACAAAAGCCACCTTAATCCCATTAATATTCATGTTCATATTTTGTACCTGACAGAATTGAAGAAAGCAGACTAAAGAGTTATTTGGTTACCTTTGAGATTTTTACTTCTTCAGTTTATAAAAATGTATCCTTTCTAATGACTGGCTGAGTATGTAGAAACTCAAATGGTGTACTGTGGAAAAAAGAGGCAATCTAAAGTCGTACCACAATTACAGGATAAAAAAACCCTCTTGTGGTACTACTAATATTGCACATGACTTCTTCAGGCAGAAGGCTTCCTGACGTTGTTCCCCAATTTAAACAAGGATGGTGTCTCATAATTCAATAAGGCAGAACTATTTCTGTAATAAAACTGCTTCCATTTCAGAAAAAAAAAAAAACAACACCATCTACAGCTCTCATCTTTATTAGTATACTGCCTTTTAAATCCTCAAAATACTCCTACATACTGTGAACAACCACTTAATTTTAAAAGCTCATTATAAAGTGTAAATAAATCCATATCCACTGCATAATGATACTTTACTGTCAATTTGAGTAAAGCAGAAATTTCATCTCCACAGTCAAACAGTTGTTGAGCTGCCTAACACAGTGGCATCCTGTTCTTGGCAAGGGCTTTGGTCATCTTGGTAGTAAACATAATAGCATTAAGGCTTAGCATATGTGCCAAAGCAAAACTGTAGTAATACACAGTTGCTTTTGTGCTAAAATATCTCTTTAACTAACACTAAAATTATATAAGCCTTATAAACAATCATGCCCTGTGTTCTTCTAATGGTATTTAGCACATTTTTGTCAAAGGAGTGACAAATGCTAATTATACTAAAGTTTGCAACAATTGGTCTTCAAAGAATGTCTTGGGATTCGTTCATTTGCAGTAGGTGAGCTCCTGAGGCCCTTGGCACCTTCCCTTGGATCCTATGTGCAGCTTATCAAAGCAGTCATTCACACGTAATACGTTTCCATGGGGGCAGTGCTAGGAGGTCTGCACACTGCTTTTCTAGCTGCTATCATCAGCTGTAGCTCTAGGACACAAAGGTCTCTACTTGTGTGCTGCATTTTTCCTTTGTAGCCTCTGCTCTTTGGGTCGCATCTGGCTTATTCAATAAAAAATTTTGATATCAGGCTTTGGATTCCAGACCCAGAATTCTAAGTCACAAACTTTCAAAGAGTTTACTGAATCAAAATCCTTCCTGAATTATCTCCCAGGTGACTTATCACCGGTACTTTTATTCATTTCATGGGAATGAACACAATTTTCTAGAAACCTGTGCCAAATGCTGGTCTCATGTTGAATCTATTCCCATGTTAATTGTAAGTGATATTTCCCCACTGTAACTGAAACAGAATTTAGACAAAAGCACCAAATCTTTCTTATCCCACTTAAGTGAAAAATAAGAGAGATGCCATATCTTTTTTATTGGTGCATCAGAATAAAGGGATGATACCTCAATCCTATTCTTTCAGAGCTGTGGTAAAGAAAAGACTTTAAAACCATCTACAGATGAGGACATAAATCTCTTGACCTTTAAAAACTGATAAAAACATCAGTGATATGGTATTTTAAAATGTGTCTCAGGTTAGTACAAATGTGTACCAATAATAAAAAAGAAATCAATAAAAGAAATCTACAGGATCTATAATTCCATTTTGGATTACAGCTGGTGAAATAACTTGAGTTGACCAATGCAATATAAACATTTGTGTTGAACATCACAAATATTTTCAGCAAAAAGGGGGACATATATTTTTTAAAAATAATAAATGTATAATATAATATATATTATTTAATTTTGACTGTTCCCAAACAAAATAATTTGTTTTGCTTTGGACAAAATTCATTTAAAAAGATATAACGTCCCCAAAGAAATGAAACATGTTGTTCAGTTCACAATTAAAGTTTAAGTATCACATCAAAAATCAATTTATATATAGGCTGCTGCTCCAATTTGCTACCTAATATTTTTCACTTTCCTGAAAGTGGACCAATGTTGATTCCTCCTTCTTCATTCTTCCTCAGGCCCTTTCAGGATGAAGTTTGTGGGAACTTCTACTGAAAACTGCACAAAAATGGGAAAGAACGTTAGGATTTAGCTCACTTCTTCAGTCATCAAAACCATAATTATGTAACTTGTGTTGTTTGATGCTCACCTGTGGTTGCCAGAAGCTGCAGTTTACATTAGCGTGGGGTTATTTTTGGTGGTGAAGGGGAGGCTGTGCATGTTTTTTTCAGAGATGAGCAACTTGTGTAACTCATGAGAAACTGCTGATGCAAACGGAGTAGCAAGTTTCAAGGAAGTGATTGCATATTTATGTGGAATAGAAGAACATTCACATTTGCATTAGGTAGGATATAAATAAATCTGAAGGGCTTGTCTTCCCCTAATTGTATAGCATTTTAACTTCATCAGTAGAATTTAAGTAATATAACCCTCAATTTAGAATGCATGAAAGACTTGATGTAAAAAATACACAGTATCTATTTCATGGGAATAATCAAACGCATCGTAGTCTCCCTCTTGACTATATACCTGTGCCCATGCATATGGTTATGTAATTTAAAATTCTCAAGTGACTGTGGATTAACAAGCTACTTGCCATCTCTGTAACTGACCACGTCTTTTCGTAGACCACCCAACTGCAGAACACAAAAGTATTAAATTACTTCAGGTTATGATACTGACAGAGTCACAGTCACAAAATACCAAGATGTCTCCAAATCAGCTGGGTCTTTTTATGAGGAGCCTAATATTAGTTGAAGGAGCTGTTACTTTTTCACAAAGCATGTTCCTCCTGAGCTATGCAGCTGCCGCACAGTGAACTTCTTGAGCCTGTTTGACAGTTCAGTGGTGAGGGACATCTGTATAAACCAAAAAGGGTTTTGGGAAGACACAGTGGTTGTATTCAGCACCTGAACAACTGGCATCCTTGTCTTTGCCACAGATTTCCTTTGATACAAAACATGTTCCACGTCATACTATAAATACATTTAAATGCTATCAGTTTCAGATGAGGCACCATAGCAAACACCAGCACATCAAAAATTAGTGTTATGTTTTGTGCTTTCTTCTAAATAACATAAAAAGACCTCTGCCAACTACTTTCTGAAAAACAAGCAGCAATGTCGAAAATGTAGTGTGTGAAAATCAGCTATGATGAAGAATGGCCTTTTGTAATTAAACAATTATATGGTCTACAATGTTAATCTGTTTTTAATATATATTAACTTGCTGTTAACTATCATTTGTCATTTTAAAGAGAGACTAGAAGCACTTGGATGTAAACTGTTCTGGCTAAGTTATTCTGGTTATTCTTTGAAAATATTTTTTAAATCAATAAATGCAGATTCAGCCTCACTGAGTTATTTTACAAATATTTTTAGATTGCAAAATTATTCAATGTGTCAGAACATATTTTGATGTGAAATGTTTTGTTGTGATAGCAAGGAAGTCTACAGAATTTCATTTAGAAGCTAATTTAAAATAAATCTTTTCTGACTTAGTGTCTTTTCTGGAATTTTTTGGAATTAGGAGAAATTAAAACAAATTATTTATGGTATGTGGTAAATCACAAGTTTGCTCAGCAACAATCTGTTGTTGTGAATAGTAGATGTATTACAACTGAAATCCCTGATGCATTTTTACTTCTTTATTCCCTATCCATGTGAATTTTGTCTGCTATACATCTCTGGCAATTTACTTCACATTTTTAAGAATGAATTCAAAATGAAAGTTAATGTGGATCCTATAGCAGCTCTATAATGATACATCAAATATGATTTCAATCTATTATGTATACTTGTTTTCTAAAAATCTTCAGCATTCACTATTTTGTCATGTACAATGAGAACTATTTTAAGAACTTCAAATTTAATTCATCCTCACTTGTGAAGCCATACAGTAATTGTTCTGCCTTCAGATACTGTCTACAACTGTTACACAGTTCCTCCTCACACTCTTGTTGTTCCTTTGGCTTTTCTTGCTATGGAAATATAATTTATTTTACATTCGGTGGTTATCTACCTGTTTTCAGATCTTGAATCTTAATGTTTAAATTAATCTGACTAAAACCAAGTAAACTGTGGTCGCGTGAACTGTGCAACCAGTAGATCATGGGGTGTGGTTGATCTGAGCAGGAAAGGGGTGATGTGCAGGTGAAGGCAGTATTTGCATAGTGGGACCTAGAGAGGGTGTTTCTCCATAGCTTAGGAGCACATCTAAAGAGATTCACTTCTCTGTATTGTCGTACTTGTGCAATGCAAATATAGCTTCACTGAACATCAAAAGTATCCAACTGGTACACAAGTATCAAAATTTAGGTCTCCATAGTGCTCTCCTTTCTGATGGTTCCATTTCTGTGTTATTGTAATATAACATGGACCAACCAATTTCACTTATGTTTCAAATTCTCCTTAAAACAGCAACATAACCAGTGGCAAAAAAGATGTGTGAGAAAAAAATTGAGCAGCAGCAGAAAAGGTTTAACCTTTTCCCTTTGAAGTTTTAAATAAAAGAAGAAGAAAGCACAGGACAAGAACCTATCCATGCAGACTCATAAGACAAAGCTTTTGGAGAAGAGGAACAGCTCACCTCCATGATCTGCTGGGTTTGTGGAGAAAGCCTGAATGAGGGCTCCCTTACTTGTCTCTGCTACAACAACATTTATTACAAGCAAGTGAACTGTACTATAATCGTGACTTAATAAGCAGTTTCAAGGCCTTTTGATGGCAAACACCATCCTGGATCTTCTGATGGAGGTCAGAGTGAATGCCTGTTGGAACAATCAGACCTATGTTTGTTACAGACAAAAACATCCTTTATCGTCTCTTTTGCTTGGTACCAAGCTGCAGAAGGCTCAATTTAGGAAAAGATCATTTCAGGATAATATGTCCAAGAAGGTGACACCAATCTGACTCTGACAACCATCACTTTGGATGCTTTTGGAGAACTTACATTATCAGCCATCTCCACCTCCCATGGATATGTGATTCAGAATAGTATCTGCACCATTCAGTAATTCAAATGCAAATTTGAAGCTGCTGCATTTTGAAATAATGCTGGCTCAGAGGTGCTTGGCTATGTCATTACACAATTTGCTTAAAGTAAATTAATAAAATAATATGGCACAGTTGCATACAATTATTTTTATTACTTTCTTAAATATGTCCATAAAATTTTACAGTGCCTGTTGTTACAACACCCACCATTTTCCTGATCACTTAATGAATGATTCTGAGTTACAGCACCTCCATCTTGTGGTAAACTTGAGAAACAGATCTTCCTTAATGCTATCTGCCAAAAAGTACCTCTGAAAAAGTTACAATAATATAGATCTATCCAGATTTGAACTTGGCTCTAGGTCCTTCAGGGAGTTTGTTTTAGTGTGATTTCTCTCTGCCTCCATTTTGAACTTGTCAGCTGGGACAGTCGTCTTTGTCCATGCAGAAACCTTGTTTCTTACAGGCTGACAGCAGGAGGAACTTGTCTTCCCCTAAGGAGTCAGGGAGGTACTGTGCTTCTGTGAAGTGAGAGCTAATGCTATCAGTGAATAGCGGTATTTAGGCACTGAGAATTTTCAAGGTTTATAAATACCTGTCATGGAGGAAGCTTTCAATTATCATCTTTCCATTGCAATTGTAAAGGTATTTTCTTGAAGCTAAAACATCAAAGCAGAAATTTTCCACTGCCACGGCTGACTAGGAGCGTGAACATGTGTGCGCATGTGTGTGTGTATTTTGGGTTTAAAATTAAAGTTTGTAATTTGGACAAATTTAATCTGAAAAAAGAATTGTTTTTCAAGCTCAAGAAAAGATCCGTCATGACTGGTACTGTACAAAACCTAGTTGATGGCTAGTCCCCGTCTGCACTCTGGGCAGCCACCAAGCACAGCTTGGACATCTACACTGGGCTATCAGATGGAAGTCTAATTTCAAGGTGCATTACTTTTTCCTTCTATGTTTCCATTGGTCTTTCTGGTTTTCTATCACTGAGATGCTGTGTGCTGTGACTGCAGAAAGTGAGACATTTAGCAAGCAAGTCATCTAGATGCCAAATATGAAGTTCCTTCCACTTTCTACCCTGATATTACAGCAGCACTCTGTTTTACAGGACAGCTCTAAATAATTAGCATCAACGTACCAGCTCCCTCATCCTCTCCTTGTGTCCAGTGTGCTACAGTGCTGTAACTGTCTTGGATTTACTCCAGTGTATTAAATTCTTGCTTATTCTGGGGAGCTCAAAACTGGGCCCAGTACTCAGGTGTGGTCTCACAAGTGCAGAGCAGAAGGAATTAATCACATCCATTGACCTGTTGATTACAATCTTGCTAGGAGAGAAGTATGCTGTTAGCCTTCATCGCCACAGGGACACACTGATGACTCAATTCAGCTTGCCTTGCTAGGACCCTTAGGTCCTTTTCTGGAGAACTCCTTTCAACCTACTGGTCTCCAGTCTGTGCTGTTGCATGGGGTTACTGTGTCCTGGCTGTGGGAGGTTGTTTTTGTCGTGGAACATAATCTGGACCAGAAATTATAGCTGCATTGTAATTTAAGAACATAAAAACTTCTGTGCTGGGCTGTCCAATGTCTTCTCTCTGACAATGGTCAGCAGAGAAAAGTACCATAAACCAAGAAAATTTAAACTTGTCCTTGTTCTCTTATGAGCTACTACTCTAGCAAATCAGTAGTTTAGGGACTTGTTAACTTTGAAGGTGCATTTCAACATTTCTCTTCAATAGCAGGAAAGGAATGTAGTCCATTTATATTTTTTGCTGACAAACCTCCTGTAGCAATTAATTCATAATCTGATGATGGATTATGCAATGAAACTCTCTGTTTGTTTGCTTTAAGCTTGCTTCCTCATAATGTTTTTGTTGTACTTCTTGCATATTGAGAAATTGGAAAGACTAATTCACAGCTCGGCTCATGCACCATTCCTGCTTCTCTAGTCCCAGTCTATTTCACCTTTGCTTTCAGAGCAGAGTGTGTTGAAATGTTTTCTGTTTTGTTCTTCAATGCTTTCCTAGCAGTTGCTAACATGAGTGGCATTTTTGACCGTTGCTGAGCAATGAGCTGGCATTTTTGGATAACCCTGTCCAGGAACTTTAACATTTCTTCCGTGAGTGGCAATAGGTAATTAACCAACATAGTGGATGTGTAGTTTGAGTAATTTTTCCCATATGTGTTATTTTGTGTTTATTGACATTGAGTTTCATCTGTCACTTTACTGCCCTGTCACCTGCAAGATTCTTACGCAGCTCTCTGCATCCGGCATTTCTTTAGACTACTCTGAGCAATCCTGTGTGAAGAAGGGTGTGCCACAGCAAAGCCTTTACAGGCAAAAATTGATTTGACTGAAACTCACTTCATTCAAAATCATAGCCTGAAAAGATTTTTTTCATTAAACGTAGCTTGCTATCCATAGCTGCATACAATGGTCCCCATTTATACAGCTCCTGATTGAGTCTCGGCATCTCAGGGTGATGGAACACAAACTACAGCATTTAATTGGCACATACCCTGTCTGTATTTCTGAAATCTGAAAGCTTCTTGCTTACCTAGATTCAGCGTAGTTCCAGCAACTGCTGCTGGCTTTGGGCTGCCCCTGTGTCATCCACATACATACATGGTCTCTTAACATAGCAGCAACTTCCAAAGCTACACAGACTTGTGAGTCATCCAATGTACATCCACATATCCATGGCTGTTCCCACAGTCATGGGTGGCTGGAGCAGAGAAGCTCCTCTCCACATCCTTTTCTGCAGTTCTACATTGCCGGTGCTGCAGCACTTTTATGCTAAGTCCTGGTCAACTGAACTGGCTTGAAATCCAGTTTGTGCTCCTGGAGCGGCCCTCAACAACCACCAGAGTGTCTCAAGAAGGAAGCTGATAATATTTACTAAGCATGAGGTGATGTAAAATCCAGAAAAGAAGAATGTTCCACAAGCCTTTTCAGTCACATTCCTAGCTAGACAGGATGCAAGTGTTTTCATGAATTAGCAATAGCAACTGATACTAGACTTGAAGTACCTCTAGCAGTCAGTGGGTGTCTTGCCTTTGTCAGCCATGGCTATGGCTTTTGATGCATTATTTTAAAACTCAGACTCCGGAGGAAATGGATTAAATATGGTAGCTGGATTAGGACTTTCTGTCAATCAAAAATCACTGCAGCGTAAGGACCCTTGGGCTAGGCACACTCCATGAGCACATGTGAAAACCAGGTAAGTTAAGGAGAAATTTAGTGTGTTTATTTTTGGAATAATGCTTACAGGTTTGCAGAATGTATTGACTCAGCTTTCAGAATATTCATTTCTCTAGCTCTGTGCTGAAAACAAAAGGGTTTCATCACAGCAACCTGCTACTTTATGTTGGGTTGCACACTAGCTGCAGAGCTACCTCCCTCCAGGAACACCAGTCCTGCCAAATGTTATATACTTATATATATGTAAAATGTTACGTATAAAGAATGTTATACATACATGTACATATATGAACAATTCTGCTCACAAAAGTAGTCTGAAGCAAAGAAAAGGGGAAAATATATATGTGTGGAATTAGACATTCGAAGAATTTAAAAAATATCACCTTAGTTCTTCAGTTCCTTTTATTTCAACAGGACATACAGAATGATAGAAAGTAGAAACTATTGATCATAAAAGTTAATGGTGATACTATAATATTTTGTATGTTCTATATGAAGCCCTTTTGCATTTATTAGTTTAGATTAGCACTTGAAAGATGAAATGTAAACTGCTAATATCTCTAACTGGTTTTATGCCTGTGTTACCATTTGCAAATCATAATTTAAAAAATTGCACATCTTTGCCTGCAAACACTGAGTGAACTCTAATGATTGGATCTCAATCTCTGCCCATCTCTTTTTGATATCTGCATCCAAAAAGGTTCAGTCAATGCTGGGGCAAAAAAACCCAAAAAACAACAAACCCAACTTTGATGATAAAATAACAATTAATTTCCATGATATCTTTACCGCTCTTCTTTAAAGTCAATTTCCCTAAAATCAGTTTGTTATGTACATAAATCCTTAGTTAATTTTGCATATCCTTCATAAAATGCTAATATGTTTTCAGGAAAATTGTATGCTTCATTCAAAAAAAATTATTGCCCATCTGCATAGGTTTCACAAAATATTTTATTCCCTTCCATTTTCACTTCAGGTTCAATGCCTCTTGCACTTTTAATTAAAAAAACAACAAAAAACCCCAAAACAACATTACCATTTCAAATATTACTTAATCTAACACTGTGCATATGAAATATGTTTTCTCTTACAAAAGTTAGATTCTACCATGGGGCATTAAAACGTCGCACACAGTTTGTTGTCTTGAATTAATTCATCTTTAAGCTCTGGGTTTGCATAAATTATATGTAGAACACTACCAAATCTTGGGAGCGTTAAGTATCTGGCATTTATATGGAGGTCAATTAATGTTCTAACATTTCTGTCTGCCTGAGAGAAGGATCAGGCCATCAATCTGGAAAACCATTATCTCTTACTGCACTTTATGTCATATTTTGTATTTTAACTCTAGGTTTACATATGTGTTTTTACTATACTTCACTTGCAAAATCAGAAGGTGCACAGCAAGTGTGTTGGTGAAGATCACAGGAGGAAAAGCAAAATTATTGGTGGTTTTCTCTTATTTACCTAAAAAGACAATGGTTTTGGTATTATTCAGCAGTCTTTGGCTCGCTTCCCCCTTATAATTGTATCTGTTTCTCATTGTCACAGAATTCTTCATCCAAGATAGTCTATTATTTCTGGAATTTGTAGAAAGGTTAGTGAGTCTCTAGAGTTGTGATTACTTTTTCTAGCTGACATTTATTGATCTCATTACCTTCATGCTCATATTTCAAAAACTTTTTTTTTTACATTTTTTTACCATTTCAAAGATGACAGAAATGCTGCAGTGCTCACTGTATTAGAACTGTATGTAATTAAAATTTGTACTCTGTTTCATCAGAAATTCACTGTCAAAACCTCAGCATGTGTTGTTTACAAATTAGATTGTTATAATTAGAACACAAAATGACTGCAAAAATAGAGACTGAATTTATATTTGAAACAAACATCTATTTTATTTCTGCGCAGAAAACTGTGACATTTTTGGCTATAAGCAAGTTGCTACAATACCATGAGTCAGATGAAATCAGATGAAATCCACACCTGTGCAGATGCCAGCAAGCCCATGAACCACTTAAGCACATTTTAGGAGATACCAAGGCAGGGGTAGGAGCTGTCCGATTCTTGTGCCAGCTTTTATTTGGGAATGACTTTCACCTTTTGATTTTATTGCACATTTCCTTTTTCTATTATTAATTTTCACTGAAATTTGAGTCATTACAACAGTATTCTGAATTTTCTTCAAGGTACAAGGAAATTTTGCTGTGACTTGAATGGCATTTACAAAATGTTTGAAATGTTTTAACCTGTTAAGGAACAAAACTAGGCCATAATCCACTCCAAAAACTCTTAGTATACTTGTCTGTTTTAGAGAAAGTATGTAGGTGTCAGTCTTAAAAAGAACTATTGTTTCATAGACACCTAATATTGTGAAGGACTCCATGTTCAGTAAACATCTGAATTCGAGGATACCAGCTGACAAATGCTGCTGTCAGTTTGAAATTTCTCCTGTGCCTATTGTATCTTTCCTTGTAAAGTCTTTTTAAAGGTTGTCTGCCAAAGTATTAATGTGGACAGATGATGAAATGCTGGCAAGAGGATACATTCAAAACTAACAGGGTGATCTTGTGGTAGTGCATAATAAAAACTTCCACGGAAACGAGCAGATCTGAGATAGCTTAGGTATTACAGTGGTTTAAATGACTGTAAACATCTCAGACTTGAGTTCTGTGGTGCTTTGCTGAAGATTGCTAAATCACCTCCCTGTTGTTGTGTTTCCTAAAAAAAAATAAAAATTGTCACTTCACTGAAGTGGGTGAAAATTAAAAAACAGCACAGGAAATAAATTGGTACAGGTGCTGAGATTTTAAGCATTTAAATATGCATTTCTATATTATTCCATTAATATATGAACACCAAGCACATTTATATCTATATAAAAATGATATATATGTAATGTGTATATATATTTACATAAAATATATATACATATATTTAAAATGCATTTTATTGCTGGCACTTCAACAGACTTTACATTCTTTTTATTTCTTCTCAAGTTATACAAAAGACGTGTTTTCTCCTTGTCATTTTCTATCTGGAGGGGCTTAGTGAACTACCATACTAAGCGGCCCTCTCCACACAGAAACTATCTGTAGGTACTTGCATTTTCTTTCTTATGACCAGAGTATATAGAGTTCCCAGGTCAATGATCTTTATCCAACTTGTGCGACATTTCAAGCATTCCCCCTCAACCCTCTCTTTTCTCAAGCTGAATTCTCATTCACTTTGTAAAAAGTAACATGACTTCTTTTCTGACAAACTTGGCTTGAGAGTCCTTTGTAAACTGTATGTGATCTTATGCCAATTAATAAGCCTCAAAGGCTGAAGATGTAGCCAGAAAAAAATGACATTTATGTGCTGAGAGTCTATGGGCACCTTATGGCAATGCTAGTGCAAGACAAAAAGGGTGATCCCAGCTTGTCAAGCTGAAATTGTCTGTGTCATGGTTTAACCCCAGTCAGCAACTAAGCACCACGCAGCTACTCGCTCACTCCCCCGCGGTGGGATGGGGGAGAGAATTGGAAAGGTAAAAGTAAGAAAACTTATGGGTTGAGATAAAGACAGTTTAATAGGTAAAGCAAAAACTGTGCATGCAAGCAAAGCAAAACAAGGAATTCATTCACTACTTCCCATCGGCAGGCAGGTGTTCAGCCATCCCCAGGAAAGCAGGGCTCCATCACGCGTAACAGTTACTTAGGAAGACAAAAGCCATCACTTTGAACGCCCCTTCCCCTTTTTTCTTCTTCCCCCAGTTTATATGCTGAGCATGACGTCATATGGTATGGAATAGCCCTTTGGTCAGTTGGGGTCAGCTGTCCCAGCTGTGTCCACTCCCAACTTCTTGTGCACCCCCAGCCTACTCACTGGTGGGGTGGGGTAAGAAGCAGAAAAGGCCTTGACTCTGTGTAAGCACTGCTCAGCAGTAATGAAAACGTCCCTGTATTATCAACACTGTTTTCAGCACAAATCCAAAACATAGCCCCATACTAGCTACTATGAAGAAAATTAACTCTATCCCAGCCAAAATCATCACCCTATGGAAGTCACTGTAGGTGCTGTGTGTATTAGCACACAGTGAGTGCAAGCCTGTTCCTTCAGGCAATGTGAGATAAGCTACCATTGCTACTAAGAGAAAGGAGATGCCTTACTCTGCCAATGGAAAAATCTACATGATAGAAGTTGCCTTCATCATTCCTTTGCAATGGGAGTCCTCTCCTGTGCCTAGGCTACTTCATTATGGTTGTCCTTGGAGCACTCCTTGAAACAAATGAGTATGAGTAGGAAACGGGATTGACAGATGTGGTTATGTTAGTTATTGAAATTAACGTATCTGTGACTGAAACATATGCTGACAGCCTCTCTGGCTATCTGTGGATATCATGGCCATCTATGGAGAGCTTAAGCAATATTTTCCTTCTCTTTACATTCTTTTAAAGTAATTTTAAAATAGCTGTTCTCCAGTTAATATTCAATTCTGGTTCCTAATAATAAAATACAATAACTTTACTCACCTTTGAGATATTAAGGCCACTAGTGCATATAGCGCTAACCCCAGGAGATCAGCCTGATGACCATCGATGAGCAATGAAAAACGTAAATCACCTCTCTTGTGGATGTCCAGCAAATAATTAAAGTTTTGGCGGGATTTAGCAGTAAGAAAATGGAAAAAAACTACAAGACTTGAAATGCAAACCATATTCTTCCTTTAGAAAGAGATAGATGTATTAAATATTTATGCAAACATAATAAATTGGCAACTGTATGAAAACACTGCTACACCTTCATCTCTTTCATATATAATTTTCCTGAAAAAAAGGATTTGCTACTAAAATAGAATTGGAGCTCTGATATATAATTTTCATACCAGTGGCTACCTGCCATTATTCTTCTATGTATATCCTACTTTAGGTAAAAAAGAAGAAAACAGTGAATATTATTTCTGAATAGAAAATGGAAGATATCTTTACATCATTGGACACATACTCTGGAAGTATTGAGCTCTTGTTAATACAAGATTAAAGTCCTATTTGTTTTACTGACCCATTAATTTAAGTGAATGGCATGTCCAGCAACCTGAAAATAATAGATTTCTTGCATATTTTTAACTGATTATGAAATCAGCAGTCTTCTCCAATATCACCTAGTAATACTTAACATTCTCCTTTATGACTGTTGTTACATTATTAAGTAATTTTCACAATAACTCTGAAGGAAATATTATATTGTCTTTTTTAGTGAAAAAGTAATGCAGAGAGGTTGCTGAATGTCGCATAAGAGATATACCAAAGAAAAGTTAGACTACGGATGAATTATTTGAATGAGGTTCTTGTTCAACTATATGACTTTCTTAAAACCAGTGGAGCATGAGCCTATACAAAAAGTTGGGCATGATTTACCACTCTTCACTGATGTATACACACACACTTTGGTTTGATCATCATGAAGACTGCTGTATTTGCTGGCTACACAATTAATAGCAAGCTGTAGACTATAAAGTGATTGTTCAGCACTTAGACATTCCAAAAAGCTCCATCCAAAGTAAAATGGTGTCATTGATTCTGCACGGACTAGAGAGTAGAATAACTTAGCCATCAATGCTTCAAGTGTATAAACCTTGACAGATTCAAGTTTTGGGTAATAGAAAGCTGCTTACATAAGTGATTCACAAGAGGAATGTAACTATTATTTAGATAAAAAGAGGCAGCCTGGGATTAAAAATGTTTGGATAAGCAGTATTATGTTTACTTCAAATGGAATGAAGTAGGGAAGGACTAAAATATTCTAAATTAATTAAGAAATAAAGACAGATATAATGAAGCTTTTATTAATACTTACTTCAGGAAAAAATGTAATTGGTGTCTTTTAAGATTCAGGAATAAAAGAGCAGAGATTTGAAGTTGCCATTTCACTGAAAGCAAAACAAAGAAGCTTTACACAGACCAGCTCACCTTGTATTTTTACAGTCACCAGGAACTCTAAATAAGAATCAAACTTTACAAAATGTTCCCCAAAATATATGCTGCACTGAGAAAAACAAATCAACATTCAACCTAAAATTTATTCATGTGATCTACAGAAATATTGACTATTTCTAATATATGGTTCTTATTTACGAAGAATTAGGACTCTTTGGGGATACTAGATAATGTCTTGTAGATACTAGATAATGTCAGGTAGAATAATAGGACAACTAATGTTGTAATAGTATATTCGAGGCTTTTGTAATGGTTTGTTACCATATGTGAAGATACTTAAGAGGTGAAAGTTTCTAGAGAAACTCTGATTCTGTTGACCTCAAAAACTGTCATTGGTTTCAGTGAGGCAGGACTTCGCTTTTCATGTGAACCCTGAGGAATCAGCTGTTGTTATGGACCACTAGAACGGAGAAGAGTTAGAGGCTGGGTGGATGGGTTAGAGGAACTGAGGGTGGCTGAATATGTAGGGTAAGCAGTTATAATCCAAAGATCTCCATATATTGCCAGGACTTGATTTATAGCTTTAAAATCTTCATTGTGTCTGAAGATAACATATACTGTAAAGCTGTACTAAGGCATTGATCGCTGTTATATGTCAGGAATCTCATCATGTGTTTTTGTATCTGAATTGTCTTGCCAAGATGTCGATCTCACTCACTCAGTACTGTGAGGAAGACCGCTTGTAAAAATCACACAAGTATTGTGTGTATGTTCTTACTGTATGTTCTTACTGTATGTTATGGTATGTACTTATTGTAGGGTTCACTTGGGTTCTTCTGCGTTGGAAAACATCTCATGTTAAACTAACTCAAGTGAGAATAACCAGACTGTGAAACAGTATTCAAGCTGTGTGTCTACACACCCTCTGTTCTTGTTTGATTGCTAAAGTAAAATTTCTAGAGGTGTAGTGCCAGAAGATTCTTTACACTCTTTGAATTTTCTCATGCCTGGAGGCATGGGGAAGGATGTCTTTGTTCTTTCTGAGCACAGTAAGGGGATTGTGGAAAACATTTTAGGACTGGGGCCCTTGAGCAGATCTAGCCTGTATCCACATGGAGGAATGGTTATGTTAGCAGCTGGCAAATCATGCTAACTGTAGTTTTTACCTATACAGCAGAGAATATCAGTAAAATGGACTTTATGTGCAGATGGAACTCATATTAGGAACAATGCTTGAATTACAATTTAAATAAAATTCACAGTGTAGACAAGGTTTTAGACATCTATACTATACTGTCTAATGCCACAAAGAAGCATAAGAATTAGCTCAACCATTAAAAGTAATATGACTGCATTGATACGGTTCTCTGCTGCCTGATTTTCAGAGTATATTTATGTCAGAACAAGTGGCTTTAGAGCTAGACTGGGTATTTTAGTTTGACATTACATTGTGCAATGAGGACAATCCCTACAAAAAGTAATTAGAAAATGCTTACAGACTTGGGGGGAGGGGGGCAATGAATGCTAAGTAGTCTTTATTAATGATAAAAACCTGTATAAACTGAGAGGATAGATGAACTGGAGAACATTTCATTGTTCTAATCATCATCTCTTAGTGACAGCTGACCTGATCCTCCACTGCCTTGCGTCTTGAAAAGTCACTAACACTTCTGCAAAGAAGGCATAATGTTCTGAAAGGTAGTATTTTACATCCACTGTGCTCAGCTGAAAATTTCTTTATGAGATCTAAGGTACTGAAGGATTGGACCCAGATGAAACTACTAACAGTTAAGGCTCATATTTCTGCATGACCTGTGATGAAAGAGAAGAAGGTGCAGCATCTCCAGAGACTTGGTGGAATGTTCAGGGAGCGCTATAATTAATATCTAATCGTTCCATTTGACAACTCTTAATCTCATTTTCTCACGCTTGCGTCCTACAGATTGTTTATAAATTAGATTGGTGGTCATAGTAACTATTCCCCTGAGTTTGCAAAGTGAAGTGAGCCTAAAATGACTTCTACTTTTCACAGCAGGGTCAATTGAGCACATCATCCTTCTCAGCAGGATAAAATGAGTACTCTGCTGTCTACTCTGGGGCAAATCATTTCCCTTTCATACAATCTTAGTAAATGAACTGTGGAAGACTCTATAAGTTTAAGGAGGAAAGTACTGTCCCTTAGTCTACAGCGAAGCTCTTGCACAGTTTCAGCTTGTGCTGAAGCTCCTCTGCAGGTGACATGGACCGGCCAGTCTGTCTGCATGGCTGCAACACACAAACACACATCTCTATTGTATGCATGTGGTGTGGGTCTTCTGTACCCTCTTCCTCACCTTGGAATAGAACATCATCAGCTCCATGGAGCAAAGCACTTTCCATGTCTCTTCACAACAGAAACGGCACTGAGACCTCTATGCAAGTTGTTGAGATGAGATGTAAATTCTCTTTCTGTTGTGAGAAACAACAGCTGCATCACAGAGAAGCAATGTTTTGGAAAGTTCATTGCATTGCCAGAGAGAAAAGATACTTGTCTTTACTTCCAGAACTGCACATTCAGTGCAGAGTCAGAAAGTCAGGCTGCAGACCAAAATTCAAGCTGAAGTTAATACTTTTATCTTTAACAGGATTGCAGAGGAGTAATTTCAGAAAGAACTTGTAGTTAACAAAATATATAAATCATATGCCAACAAGAATAAATTTAAAGACACTCACACAACTGTGACTTGTAGGAGGAAATCATAAAAGCTCATTTTTGCACCAAATTAACAGTAGATAACTTTTTTCAGTATGGTCGTGTAATTTCTCAAAAGCCACTTTCCAGTGTAAATTCTTACTTCAGAAAAGTCCTCCACAGGTCTGTTGTGGGCACTGTATTGCTCCCAGGCCCCAAACTCTGATTTGTGCTGACTCATGTGACTGTTTAATCTATCACTCACAACACCCTTTAGCAAGGAGTCCCACAGCTCAACCACACATTACGCAGAGAGCCAAGTCCTTTTATTTATTTAGCACCTGGGTTTTATCAGCTTAATTTGACACCCACCGTATTATGGTTAACATAAGGATGGTCTTAATATGTTACTTCCAGCTTTGGATATTTCACGTTTAGATGCATTTTGTTTTCTCTATAACATTATGTATTCATTAATAAAATATATAATAGATCTGACCATTTGTATAGATGTACATATACACACATATAATCAAAGTTTATACTATATGTGAAGCATTCTGTACGAAGACTGTACAACACTATTTTACATACACAGCCAAAAAATGGCATTTGGTTTGTCATGACCTTTTTATCTATACAGTTCGATGGCTTCTGTGAGATTTTCTTTTTAATTTATGTTAGGTTCATAGAAAGATGGCTCTTGAGAGGCTAAAATTAGAATGAGAGTGGCTTATCAGTTTCATTCACTAAATATCTGAAAACATTGGCTTTTACAGGATTAAATGAAACGTTTGAAATAATTCTTATCTACAGTTTAAAGTAATCTACTTAGAAGAAATGAAATATCTGTAGGTGACTACTAAGGCCGTGTGATTTATTGATTTATTTTTATCGACTTAGTAAGTAACAGAGCAGAGACAATACTTGTGACCTGATGAAAAGAAGCTGAGTGTGCACAGCCGGGTCCGAGGGACGTCGCGCCTGTCTCTGGCAGAAGGGGAAAAGAACAACCTGTTTCAGCTATTCACTGGTGGAAGAATTTCATACCTGCGATCCTGTGTAAATCATTTAGGTCGTAAATGACACCAGACATCTAAATTCACGAGTTTTCAGCGGGGACGATCGAGACAAGCACAGTCACAAGCTGGGGGGTGCCCAGGCAGCCTGGCCAGCGCCGCGCAGCCCTCGCCGCGGTCCTGGGCGAATTTGCGCTTCTAGCCAGCAGCAGCACCGGAGCAGCAAGGTTTCCCGCTAACCCAGCTCCGCGGCTGGCTGCGGGGGGACGGTGCCCGCTGACCTCCCCGGCGCGGCCGCGGGAGGGTGTTCCCCGCCCTGCTCCGCACCCCCAAGGGCGGGGAACGGCCGCGGCCCCCGCCGGGGGACAGCCTGCGGGGCAGAGGAGGGGAGGGGAGGTGGTGGGGTGCGGGGAGAAGTGGAAGCGCAGCCAGAGGCCGGCGGAGAAGGGACGTACCTCCCCGCCACCGAAGGCGGGAAAGTTGGGCGAAGAGGAGGAGGAGGGCGGCCAGCGCGGCCCGCCGCCTTCCCCCCTTCCCCGGCCCGCTCCGCCCGGGGCTGCCGGCCGCGGCCCGCTCCCCTCCCGGGAGCGGCGAGGGGCAACCTCCTCTCCCCCTTCGCCACCGCCCCCCGGCCGGCTGCCGCCCCCGCCCCGGCCCTACCCCTCCTCCGCCCCCCTCGCACCACGCACCGCCTCCCCCCCGCCGCCGGCGGAGGTGAGGAGAGGCGCGGCGCCGACTGCAGCGGCGGCACAGGAGGACCGGGGCGGCGAGGGCTCTCCGCGGCGGCCGGCTGCATCCACCACCCAGCCCGGCGGAGGGAAGAGCCATGGGGAGCAGCCGCCGCCGCTCGAGCTGCCGCCGCGAAACTCCCCTCCGGGTGTCGGCTGCCGGTGGCCTGGTCTGAGGAGGAGGAGGAGAAGGGAGGGAAGGGGCCGCAGCAGCGGCGGACTGGGCAAGTTGCGCTCTGCCCTTCTTCTTCCCGGGCCCGTCTCCTACCCGCGGAGCAGCATGCGGACTGGCCTCTGCGCTCCCTCAGATGCGCTCTGGCTGCCGCCGCTGCTGCCGCCTTCAGTGCATCCTGCTGCTGGCAACGCTAACCCGGGCGCTGGATGAGACGGGAGGGGGGAGATCGCTGCCGCGGTTCCGCCCGCTCCTTCATGCGGGCTTCTGCTCCGGCGGGGGTAGCAACGCCGCCGCCGCCGCCGCCGCCGCCGCCGCCGAGGAGGAGCCGGCCTGCCGTCCCCCCCGCCGCCCGCGGGGCCGGGGCGCTCCCCCCGCTCTCCCGCCCGGGGGGCCCGCATGGCGTGCTACCTGGTCATCAGCTCCCGGCACCTCAGCAACGGGCACTACCGCGGCATCAAAGGCGTCTTCAGGGGACCGCTCTGCAAGAAGGGCGCTCGCTCGCCGGTAACTGCCACCTCCTCGCTCCCTCCCTCACTTGCCCCCCGCACGGTAGGAGCGGTGCGGGCGGCCGGGCGCGCGCGGGGCCGCGGGTTCCCACGCAGCGGCGCGGCGCGGCGCGGCCCGTGGGGGGCGGCGTTGGCCCGCCGGGCTCGCCGTGCGTGGGCGCCGGCTCGGTCCCGCTCTGCGGGGCGGCCGGCGTGGGCGCTCCCTCGCCGGGCGGCTCGGAAAAGTTTCTCCGGCGGCGGCTGCCGGTGTGTGGCCGAGAGGACGGGGTGGGGAGGCGGTGCGGGCGCTCCGCGGTGAGGCAGGGGGGTTGCCCTTTAGCCGCGGTTCTCCGTGGACCGCGCCTCGGGCTCGGGCCGACGGACAGGTTAATTTCAGGCGCTTTGCAGGAAAGTTGGAGGCTGCTGGAGGGGTAGGCGCGGTGTCGGCGTCGGCTCCAGGTGTCGCGGTTTAGTACCTTGTCCAAGGTTCTGACGCCGCGGAGGAGGGGGAGCGATCGACCTTCTGTTTTCGGCTGCAAAAAAAGAAACGCGCGCGTTTGGCTGCGGCGCGTTGTGAACTACCTGTCGAGACCGACACCTAAGCAGAACACGCGTGAAGTTTGGAGAGGTCCTGCGGAGACCAGAGACCCGTCGAGCTACCGCAGAGGGTCTCTGAGCGTGGCTAAAGGCGTTTCGTAAGGGCGAGCGGGGGTCAGGCTGCAGGCGGGTGGCTGCCGCCGCCGGGGCAGCGGAGGGCAGCGGGGTGCCCGCGGGGAGCCGCCGTGCGGGCGCCCAGGCGGTGCCGGAGCCTTGTGGCCTCTCCTCCACCTCACCATGGCGGTAGCAGTATCGTAAACGCTCCCGTAGCCGCGACTGAACTTTCCCTGTCAGTGTGCCGGATCAGTAGGTGAAATACCGAGGGGTAGGGACCGGCCGTCCTCCGTACTGGACTCGCGGAGGTGCCAGGGGCGCCTCGATCCCCACTGGTGGGACTCCCTCCGGCTTCGGCAGTGCCGGGTTGTGCCCCGTAACACACCTGCACCCCAAACACCTTTTGGAAACTACTTGTGATGGCAAAGTCTCTGCTTTCGGTTTCTTGCCTTCCGAGGACGGAAAGTGACAAATATTTCTTTATACTTCTAACATCCCTTCTGTGTTGTACACCAGCACTCTGATACAGCACCTACAGGTTTTTCCCTTGTACTGCTGTATCTTTTGTGTGCAATATAATACAACTGTGCCGTAGGTATCATTAATCAGACGTTGGCTGAGCTGTGTTTATGTTCTCTGACCTGTGGAGCTGATCCACCCTTGTGTGGAAGCTCCCGAAATGCAGGAAGCGTTAACTGATATTTCTGTACAAAATTATAGAGGTAAAAAGGAAAAGACCTCAAAGATCTAAAGTGGGAAGAAGCTTGATCGTAAATACTTTGTGTTTAGTAGAACTTTAACAACTAATGTTCAAGCTGAGGAGTATCAGAAGATATTACCCTCCAAATAGTGTTATGTTCCAAATCCTTCACTTTCCAACTTCTTTTGCTTTCTTTCTAGCTACCTACTGAGTATGCATGCCACTCCTCTCAGTCTAAATACTTAATGAAATAAATGTAGTTGTCCAACTCCATTAACAAATCATCATTTTTAACATAGTTCTGCTACCAGCTGGGAGTAATTTTTGTTTAAATGCAAATATCAGAGCAAAAGACCAACAAATAATTGTATTGGTGTTTCTTATTGCTTAAAGATGTATTCTTTTTTTTTTCAAAAAAAAAAAAGTTTTTTTGCCTTAAATTGCAGCATCTTAGTCTGAAGCCAACTATCTGTGGTTTAGTGGAAAAGGGAAAAAAAATTACAAAGTCGAAAATAACCTCAAGTCGCTTTCACTACATAGAAACATTCTTTCACGTGAGCTTTCCAGAGTTTGAAACAAGCAGCAAGAGCACTTCGTATTGCTTTTCGCTAAGATAGAATCTCTTGGTTTTGAGGCTCACATGACCAGGAGTTCGGATGCCTTACATGGTCTGGGGCTATTGCTATGGAAAGGACTCAGTTTTAGCAATCCTTAGCTTTCATTCTGAATTCTTGAGGGAAAACTTTCACTTCTCCACACACATTTCTTTTTTTTTATTTTTCTTTATTTCCTTTTGGTTTTTTTAGTGGCCACTCTCTGAAGCTAGTCAGGCTTTTGAGGTGATAGGCTAAGCCCTGTGGAGAGGGAGTGGTGGGAAGCTCATGGGAATACAGGTACATGATAAATTAGTGTTTTATTAGTGCTGGGTAATTGTAGCTCTAGAACTCTTTTGTGTGTTTGATATTTAGCATTTACTACTGCTTTATATATGCTGTTTTCATATAGGAGTCAATATTTTAGGAGAAAAATAAGGGATGCTTAGTTTGCAAAGTAGATAATAGTTTGCTATTAAATACTGAAAGCAGTGATTCTCTAGAGTAATCTGCATGTGCCTACAAACATAACTTTCCAGACCATGTCATTCTTGCTTATCAGTGTGTATGAAGTTGGGAACAGTGAACAGCAAAAACCAACACCTGGATACATTTTTGCATTATGGATGCAGGAGTCGTGCATATTGAGATTTAGTATTGACTGAGGTAGTAAAACTGTTTTAAGCATGAAAAAACCCCACACAATGCAAATGAACCCTCCAACTATTTGTATTTTCAGTAAGCTATGAGTTAAACTTGGGACCAGTTCTTATACTTAAGAAGGAAGTCTTAAGCAAGTGGCATTTATTTGCATTCCCCGTGCTGTGCTTGTGCTTTTATTTAATACCTCCTGATTATAACTTTGAATGATACAGGTTATGTCTTGCAGTCATTTTTAAAATGCTGAACTTGGAAGCAGCCTTGAAGATTCGATTTTATGGTTTGTACCATTAAACAATCTTATATTTGTACACTATAAGCTGTCTTATGCATGAGTCTACATAGTCTTTAACGGATAACATGTACCTTTCTATATTTAAAGTGTTCTGTATTAACAGACCATGAAATGTCAGTAGACTTAAGGCTATGCTTTAAGAAATGAGAACAGTGGTGAATATTTTAAATACCTTTATCAAATTTCATGGCTATATGAACAAGGATTTTTCAGTCTGGATGTTTCTGTAGTATTTATTTAGCATACTTTGCTATTATTGTGTCAAAAACAATTCTGGCCCTTCTCCCTGGTGTGCAGAGAGACCTTTAGGTGTAGCAGTACTAAGAAGAACAAGATATGGAGGACTACAAAGATATTGCACTTTGTTTGTCCATGTGGATGTGTGGTGACATTGTCATAAAATCTTTTAAAAATTCTACCTTTCCTTTGCGCACTGTCCCACGTTAGAAGAGGGACTAGCTATGAATGCTCTGAAGCTGGGATCTGAAGTTAGTGGTAATGAATTCAGAAAGAGTGGAATTAGAAGCAGTCGCCAGTGAATCATGTATCAATGGTGTTGTGATAGACTTGCATGGGAAAGGGAACGCTGAGTTTAAGCGAGGTGCCAATATTACTGAGGATAAAGGGCAGTAAGCCGAAGAAGGAAGCTGCTTATTTTAGAGACCTGATTCAGTGCTTTAAGCTTTTTTATTTTGTCTGGAAAGTTATGTTCACGAACATATCACGAGCAAGTTTTCTGTCTGTCTCTGAAAATTTCTATTTAATGAAATGCATTATGATACAGAGATATTACATATACTTCAGACTGCTGGTATTGTCTACAGGATTTTTGAGTCCTGAATAGATTACATTGATCAGTGTACTGGTTTTAGTTTTTGCATTCATGACAGATATGCTGTAATATTCACCTGCAGCCAAACCTGCTCAGAGGTTTACTGCCACACCTCACAGGCCTAGCAAAGCTGGCACTGAAAAGGACTCGGCTGTGAAACTTTCAAAGAAAATCTTCCAGGACAGAGCAGAAAATGGTACTGGGAATTCAGCAGATGGCCCCCTTGCTTCTGAATCATTTCTGAGCCAAGGATGTTATTAGGGTGCACTGTTCTGCTTGTGGCTTTTTAAGGTGAAATATAAACAAAGTCTCGTTTACTACTTGTTATTTAAAGATCCCTTTGTATTTTGAAGGAAATAGAAGGCTCAGAAGACCCAGTGCCTTAGCCAATTTCTGACTCGGCTAATTATTTTTCTTCCGTTGTTCCCTGCAGCTTCAGCTGAATACAGTATTTTTCACATACTTCTTTAAGCTGTTTTCTAATACGGCAGTCAAGCAGCTGCTCGGTCGCACTTAGTGCTTGCCTAATTTCTTTGGGGTGTAGGGGGTGGGACATGCTTCTCTGTTACACAGAGCTACCTTTTAAAAAACATACCGCTCACCTCATGTCCAGAGGCTCCCGTAGTTCTAAGCAAGTACATTGCAGACACTAGGAAATAATGACTGTTTAGTTGACACTGAGCCACAAGCATGCTGTTCCAGCATTAAAGCAAGTGTAACCAGGGCTGAGTAGCACCTTGTTACTCTCTGTAGCAGATAACAACACTGGGCGCTTGGAAACCTCTTAGAAAATTTAAGTGTGTTTGAGGACTGAGGGACCATAAATAGAGAAAAGAGGGCCATGGCATGAGCAGCTCCCTCCATCTGCCTGAGCCCAATGGGGAAATGCTAGCACAACCGAGTCTGCCACAAAAAATGCCAGTTTTGTGTTTGCCACCGGTGAGGAGAGATGTGTGCCGAGCACAGTTGTCAGAAAGCAATTTAAAGGCTAGACATGGTGAATGTGTATCATGTGAAATGTGGTCTGGGTGGCAGCAGGTTAAAAGGAGTATCCACTGTCTATCTGGGTGATTAGCTGGAAGACCAAATAACTCGCAAGTTTCTGATTGTAAGAGAGTCATCCCTCAGCACTGTGGCTGTACCCTCAACAGCACTGAAAGCGGAGAGGAAGGGTATGCTCTAGACATTACCAAAGAAAATGCATGGGAAGTAAAATTACAATTAAGAAATATTGTATAACAGGACCAATAATGAACCAGCAGCTCCAATAAATAATCTGGTTTTGGGTAGTTTCTATGAAAGGAAAGGGGGGAAAAACCTCAACTGTGCCAACAAAATAATGTAGAAAGAAAAAGAGGGAGAAATAGCAAAGAAAATGTAAAGTGGTACTTTCACTTTTCTGTGCCAAAAGTCTCTGGCAGCTGCCTCCAGCAGAAGTGGCCACCTGCCAGGGGGGATTCTGTGCGCTCCGCTGAAAGCGTGGCGCTGGCTTACTGAGGTACCTGCCTTACACAGACTAAGGGAAGGCACTCCTGCTTAACTATTTCTAATCTTATTGACTCCGGGCACTTCATGTCTCAGAATGGGCTGAGTGTGTTTCCTACCAACCCTAATGCCTCCACCATGCTGAAGAATATGAGCATTCATGCAGCCCACACTTAACCTTACGGTGACCTTTTTTCCTGATTTTGTGGTTCCTATTACTGTGCTTTCTGTGCATTTCTGCAACATGTAAGAGACGGAAAGAACTTCCAGAAAATATGAATGTGTTTTTAGCCACATGTAGCCTTGCAGCTCATGCCTTGTACTAAACCTGGTTTTGTGGTATGCATCATTTTAAAGCATATTTCATTTCTAATTCAGTCAGTGGGTAGTACTTTGTATATAGCATTGAAATTAAATTTAATCATCTTCAACTCATTTCTGCTGGGGCCATTTCCTTCACTCACAATTAGCAGTAATGTTAAACAGGTGCTTTATGTTTGACAGTGCCTTTCCAGCATTCTAATATTTTTATTGGTCCCTCAAATGAGTTCTTAAAACCAGATCGATTTCTCTCTTATTTTGCATGTGGCAATGCTTGTTTGTCCATTGCTTCCAGAGTTACTGCTGTTACATCCATTTGCATTCTCGCTTTCGGTTCATACACATTTTACTCACCCAGAGCGTAGCAATTTAGGTTTTGTTTTTTTTTTTTTATTCTGCACTGTGTACAAGTTTGAAAATGGATGTAGAGACCTAGTGTTTGTGAAACAGGTGCTCCCTCGGATAGTGGGTTGAGCTGTTAATCAGGCTCTAAGCATTAAAGGCTGTTCCTCTGCCTGTTCCTGCCCTGCTTTCTGGACTCCTGCCCACATGTGCTGTCCATGGTAAGCACTTGCCTGCCTGCGCTGGGGAGGATGCTCCAGATCCTTCCTCTGGCTAAATGAACGTTTTGTTTTGACGACTTAACGACTAAATAAAGTGACTAACTTTGTTTATTCAAATACTTTCATCTGAGATTAGATTCCTTGCATAAAAACTGTGGTCAGAAGAACCTCGTGATCTGAATCTACTTATTCCCTGCCAGAAAGGATTTGCAAGAGCTCCCTGCAAACCGTTGCTAAATGGAGAAGGAAAAGAAAGCTTTTAAAGACTGGACAGAGTGTAGGCACTTTTTTCCTACTTGGGTTTCCCTGATGGACTGTATAGCCGTTGGCTATAAGGCTTGGGGCTTTTTTCGTTTCGTTTTTCTTTGGCATTTAACACCAAGAACCTTTGTTAAGTCTTTTGATTACATCTCAACTGATTACTTTAGAAGACTTAAGCCATCATGACTTGCAAATGTCATTTTTCTCACTTGTATTAGGAAATCTGTGGGGTGTATTAAGAAGAATGTGGAAAAATATTCCCCTGGGGAAAATGTTGACTTTTCTGTGGAAAAAAGTAGAAATTTGAAATGTTTTTATCTGCCTGCTGAAAAACTGTTATTTTAAAATACCACTGTAGTACACTGTGAGATATTTAGTTTTGCCGCTTTATGTGTCTATCCACCTGTATAAGCCTGGCTTCTTATATGGACCTATCTTCCATGATGCCCTCAAGGTCTTCACTCTGGAAGACAGTGCATCACATTTGTTATAACACACAGCAGAAGCTGTAATCCTTTTGGAGCTCAAGATTTAGGATCTTGCTGTGAAAGTTCTTTACACTTACAACAGTAAAAAAAAAATCATAGATCAGGGATAATTTATTTAAAAGGTCAAATTAAGTTTATTACAAGGTCAAGTCAATGTCAAAGAGAAGTACAGATGCATATATGTGCCTGCGGGAACCAGAATTCCCAACCTAACATGCAGTACCATTAAAATCCAGTTTGTCCCTCCAAGGAATTAAGCAGTTTTCACTGGGGAAAAAGTCATTTTGCAAACATATGTGCATGCAGAAGTCCATGCATGCAAACATTTCTGAATAGCAATAAGAAGAGCCTTTAAAAGAGCTCTTTAGCATTCACATCAAGAGTTGCAAACACTGTTTTTTCAAGATTCAACCAGCTCTGCTGTTAGCCTTTGAACCTTCAAAACTCTGAATGAACAGTATTAAAATAACGTGATTTATGATGATAATCTGCATAGGTGATACCAGAGGCAGCTACTGTAATATTAGGGATAGATATCCAGAGTTCACTCCTGCATTTCTGTATTTTATGTGGGCACATATCACTGCTTGTCTTGTACAATCAACTACTGCACATGAGTAACAAGATTTGTCATGGGGTATGTACACATGCCTGAAAATGCTGTTCACGGCTCAGAACGTATTGTTCTGTACCCAGTCGTAAGACACTTTAATGACAGCTTTTTCGTTTTTTTTATACTAGACTAAATTTATGTGCATACTGGATAAGATGTAAACATCATCATCAAAATTTTGTCCCAGTTTCATAGTTATGCATAATGATAATTGGCAAGCTGGTTCAAGTAAAGAAATAGAACTATTGCCGGGAGATTGCATGCAGCTCTGAAACAATTCATACATTAATCAGCTCTAGTTGATATCAATTTCTCAATTGATGTTTTCCCTGGAACACATTCTAAAACAGATTTAGTGCATTTGTGTCAACAGAAATATTCTGTCTACATTCTGCTCAGACTGAACTGGAGAGGTGTATTTGATGTTGTTGAAAAAAATTTCAGTTGTAATCGGCTGTAAATCTGCAGCCTGCATTTCCAACTTAGATTGTAACATGTTAGGAAGGCTTGTGAAACTAGACTGGAAAGCGTAAGGACAGAACTTCCTAAAATACACCCTTTGATAGCAAAATATTTGGTAGATGGGATTTTTGGGTTAAAATTACAAATGAAATCTGTACGAATACTATGATCAGAGGGTTTCCTAGAAATGCAAACTCTTATAGATATTAAGGTGTTCAATGTATTTTTTATTTTCAAAGAAAGTTTTCATATTCAGATTTTTATAATTCTAATTTTAGTAGGTTTTTGTGGGTTTCAGAAGTGATCAGTAGAAATTATTTGTCTATACCAATCTTCATTTTTCTGTGCTAATCATTACATCTTCAGTGGAAGTATGACTTTCTGTGACGTGTGAAAAGATCTGACCACTGATTTTTTTATTTTGTGGGGCGGGGCCTAAGAAGGAGCAAAAGGTGTATATTCATGCCTCCCTATGTTAGACATTGGAAAACCAAGTTCAAATCTTGATATTTTGAGCCTGTCCTTGAGCCCTTGTCTGTGATTACAAGAAGCTTCTGGTGATGCATTACAGGTTGAGAGGGAAAGAATCTGCAGTGATCTTCACGTCGGTTGCTTGGTGAATATTGTGGTCCAAATTGGACTAGATAATTATAAGGATTTGTCTGTGTGCGAAAGGCACTGCTTACTTCCAGGTGCTGGAAGTAAGCCGGAAGGCATTATGGTGTAGGAACAGAATATCCAGGATGGCCACAACCCACATGGCCACAGGTCTGTGCCAAACAGCAGCTGAGAGGCGTACCCATCATCTCAACACAGGGAGTGGCTGCCTGGTCTGATAAGCACCAGATCAGAAATTGTTACATAGCTATTGAGAACTTGTTTAAAAAGTGCAGTCATGCAGGCCCCCATAGAGCAAAAGACAAAAACTCACAATGTGATGTGTATGCAAGTAGTTTGTGAATACCAAATAATAAGTAGACATCCCGTAAATGTCACTGAATACATATGCAGCTTGTCCAAGCTGTCTGAATGCGTAACTGCAGTCCTTATAAAGCCATACTGCTGCACTTCCTTGATAGAAGTCTAAGGTTATTATGTTGTTTGCAGCTACATGAATGGACGCTAGCATTTCCCTTCTTCAATGTTTCAGTATACACTTACTTCACTTTAAAGAAAAGATAGCAAAACATATATGAAAAAATAGTTTAGTCAGCCAAATGAAAAAAGATGAGGTTGGTACTATATACAAAGATTTCAAATTTTCATTGGAATGATAAATATATCCTTGGCTATTCAGTGTGGCAAAAAGGCAATGTAAGGAAGGCTGAGCAAAGTTGGAGCAGTGATTTACTCACAAAATAAACAACACTTTAAAAAAAGTTCTGTTTCTGGGAGTGAGTGATAAATTTTTGCGGTTACTAATAATCAATAGAAAAATCACACATGTGTGCTCTTTGATGCAGACATTGTATTTGTATCCTATAAAACAAAAATGACATTGAAATAAGTGTTGAATATGTAAACTTGCTGGTTTTATATTTTGTTCATCTCTTCTGCTGAAGACCTGTTTATCACCAGGGTATTGTATACCGTGTGGAATGGGAGTTTTTTATTGGGTATATACTGTACAATATATGTGTTTTATTGCTTAGTATTACAATAAACATATTTTAGAAGTTAAACTTCAAAAAATACAAATGCAACATTGTGGTTATTTATCTCAGAAGTTAACCCTCCCCTAAACATAAACAAAAAATGTTCTCTAAATTTATTCCCTAGAGGACATGTCTTATTTGAAAATGATAACACTTGGTGGAGAAAGGTACGCCTTTCATTTTGGCTAGGTTAATAAATCTGTGCAGCACAGGTTTAGAGCTCTCTTCTTATTATTGGGGAACAAGTTTTCATTCTGTGAAGTTTAAAAAAAAAAGAGTATTGACAGCATTGGGCTTTTTATTATATAAAGCAGATGTGATGGCTCAAACAGAGGGTTATATCCATATGCCATATTATGACTTCTAAGGGGGAAAGGAAAATAGAGCAAATAAATTTGGTTTGTTTGGTTTTTTTCTTTTTAAGTTTCTTTTTTGACAGTTGTCTGCTATTCTGGATATCTATTCATAATATTATTTCTTCACCTTAAAGAATCACTGACGTTGTAGGTGATTGAATTTGATATCTGTGGGTTGTGAGATCAGCCTTTAAATGTTTATGTTGATTTGCATACATGACAACTTTCATCAGTAGAGATCATTATAAATGGCAAATTGGAAGAAGTTAAAATATTTGTTTCATTGAAAGGGGTTTAAACAAGTTTCCAGAATGACTTGACAGAGCCTGTATAATCTTCACAGTCAATAAAACCAAAGGCAGAGAAACGTGCTTAAAATCCATAGCAAAAATGTTTTGCTCCCACTGTCTGTTCTTGAGGACTCACTCTTTAAGCTATAGCAAATGAGGCTTATTAGGTATGTACACTTAGAAATATTCCAGTAGAAAAACAGCTTTCAAGGCTTTTCTTTTTAAATCTGGAGTTCATCTGTAAACTTAAGTAATAAGGATCTTGAATGCCTTTTCCCTCTACCCAAATACAGTTGCTTATCCCAGGCTTTTGCCAAAATATGTTTCATTGCAGTAATATTGTCTTTCTGATGCTCTGACTAGCACTGTCTGAAGAATAGAATTATGATTAAAAAAGTACTTGAAATATGTATTTTTAGAAACTATTTTAACTACTGTGATTTATCATTGTACCAAACAATACTATAACCTTGGATAATTTAAAAAAAAAATCCCAAACCCACCAACACTCCAAACCATCCCAAACCATGCCCCCAAACATAGCAAAATAATCAGAGGTAGCAGGTGAGATCACCATGAATGTGATGAATCACCAGCAGCCTTTCTTCCTGTGTCCGCTCAGGTAAAGTTCAGATCTTGACCTTCCACTTGCGTGCCAGCTGTTATAGAAATCCTAACTGGCTTCCTGATTGCCTGTTAAGAATAAGAACTGATTAAGAAATTGTAGCACCTTACGCTGAAGAGTTTTAAATATATAAAACATTCTGAGCTGTCTCCTTACAATAAAAGGTATGGCTGCTCATGTTCTATGTTATAAAAGAATCTCCATTCTTTTCTGTCATTGTTATGTACTTTCTTAGCTATGTTTATGCTTCTAACCTCTGGCTAATAAGGATGGTGACTGTAAGCATTAGGCATTAGATAGCCTTAAAAAGATTGATGCTTTTGATTACAGCATACTATAGGATAAATTGTAGGGTTCAAATCTCTTACTGAGTTAAAAAGGATATGTGGTATCTGAAGAAACACAGAGATGTCAATTTTCTACTTGATGGTACTAATATATTTTGATAAGATCTGCATATTAAGAACGAGCCCTCAAGTACAGTGATTTAGTACTGCAATTGTACACTGTACTTCACAGTGAGTAGAACAAACAATAAAAATATCAATCCTTCCCTCTGCTCCGAAGGACAGTGAACAAAGACATGTAGGCATTACAGCTGACAGGCATAGAGAGGACTTGGTTTTCAGAAGTGACCGGAAAGAAGAAAGGAAGGGGGATAGTAAATGTGAATGGGGAGGTTAATTGCAAAGTAAACGAGTTTGCTACAGAAAATGTTGAGGCTCAGATCCTCAAAGGCTATGTGTCTATTAGTAAACAACACCAGGGAATGTGCCAAGCACTGGAGCTTAATCAGCTAAACTATGAATTTGTGAGCATTGTTTCTAGTATGCTTGTGGTGTCAACCAAGTAGCACTGTTCCAAACATTTCTTGGATAGGGTTTGGGAACAAGGATAGGGCAGGGACCATTAGCAGCATGCAGTTTCCATTCCAAGGAAGTTTAACAGCACTGACATGGGCTGTTCGGTAACAGCAGCTAAAAGTCTTCCTTCTTTTTTTACCAGGCTTTGAAATCCCTCCCCTATATGGAACTCCAAACCACCTACTGGGAACATTGCCCTTCCGCTGTTGTTCCCCAAACTATAACTGGACATTGAGAGAATGGTGGGTGCCATAAGTCAAAATTTTGCTGGGGAGCATTGTAAAAAACCCAATATTGACAGTTGTGTACTAGTGCTTGAGCCCATGTCCTGGCTCTGTTTAGTTACTGGAATGAGTGTAGCCTGGGCTCCAGCTCCATTAAGGATACATGGAAGACAGGACTGTATCTTGGAGTGTGTTGGGACATCTGAAGCCTGAAGGGTAGTGGCTGGATCTCCTGACAGCAATCTGGTGAGGGGATCAGACGGAGTGGCTGGATTTTCTCACAAATGCCATTACAAATCTCTCTCGTGCTCCTAACAGTAAATGTGATATGCATATGCTGACTGAATGACAGAAAGTTCAGCTTCACCACTTGGGCAACAAACTTCAAACATAAAGAGCAGGTGAGAGGATATTGGTGAATCATAATGAACTTCTTGGAGTGCTTTCTGTAGTTCCTTCAAGCATCCTTAAAATTCACAGGGAGCAGAGGTGCCCAGTGACTGTCTGTTCAGGGCAGGATTTTAGCTTGTATAAATCAATGTATTTAATTGATTGCATTTTCCAAGGCTGATTTATGCCAGCATGGATCTGTTCCTCAGATTTTATTTAGATTTTATTTAGTAAGTAATCTGGCTAAAGTTAGTGAATATTAGTTGCTAGGACCTCCAGGGCTGAGGCATCACTGTGATTCAGTCACAGAATTTCAAGTAGAAGGGAAATGCAACTATGCTCCAAAAATGAAACCTTGTATATTTTTGCTGGGCTCTATACAGTGACTGTCTGTTCTGTACTACTGAAATACAAACAATGCTCGTTAATTACAAACCATACTGCTACAGCGTGTATATTCATACAGTAAGTATAACACCTTTCTTGTTATGGAGCACCTCTTTGATTTGCACACTTCCCTGAGAGCACACAGTTTGACTCAGAACTTGCTTCCACGTTCCTTATCCTCATAGCAGATAGATGTTCATTAAGAAGGACAATTCTGGGGTTATTCACTGTGGGATGGTGTTATGCTATATATTTTAGATGCTCATCATAGTAACATCAGTGCCACTTGCTTTCAGGACCCAGATTTCTGGTTGGAATAAATCAGATCTAAGTAAAAGACACATATGAAGCACTTTTTATCCTTCCAGCAGAGAAAAAGCTCCACAGAAGTCAGTCGCAACTTTTGCTGAATTAGAAATGCAGAGCAGTGCATTTTTGAAATGTGAATTAGTGATCAGACTTAATATCCCAATATTAATATTAATCACTAAACTAGTATTATCTTAATATCTGAATATTAAGCTAATATCCTGTTCTCTGCTGTTAAAATTTTTGTGCATCAGTCAGCAAGTGACTAGGCCAGTTAACACCAGCTGTTGACGCAGTGAAGTGATTTGTTTCCTGTGGAGGACAAGTGTAATTTTCAGGTTTCTTTTGGAATCTAATGCACAATATTTTATTAGCAATATAAGATGGATTTTCTGGGTTTGTATGTTTAGCGGCCCTGTTAGGGATTTCTGTTTATTTCTTTTCCTCTTAGGTTACAGTGTTGCCACGCTGGTAATTTCCTCTAACATAATATGTACCAGAAACCTGCCAACAGTCGTTATCTGTAAGGCTGCTCAAGGAGGAATCCTGCTCTTTAATGACTTCAGTGGGACCCTGCCCTTGGATGAAATAGGAGAGCTGGCATTTATTTCCACATAAGATATTCTCTCTTCACAAGAGCAGAGAGTCACTCTGCTGTTTCAGTTCTGCAGGTGAGTGCTCACCAGGGATGTTGTGGGGATCTGGGTGACTGCAGGTCACTGAGTGCTGGGAAACTTCTGAGCTTGATGCTTTGCTGGACAAAAGGGATTGACCTTTGGGTAGTCTTATTCCTTCGTGTTGTTGATGCCACCATTAGGCAAGTGAGAGATGGAGGTATCTTGCTTCATTATTTGGAGCTAGTAAATATTTCCATTGTGATACTAAGTGATGATCTGATGACTCTGGAAAATTACTACTAGAAAATTAAGCGTGGAAAAATGACCTCTATGGGGATGCCAGAGGTTTTGTGAGGCTGCTTCAGTTTCTCTAACTGGGGTGGATCTATATGATAACTCTTTGCTGGCCTTCCTCTTGATACGTCCGCTGGGAGTGCTATGCTACATACCCTGTGGTACCTACTAGTCCCTGCTGTCTCGGTCTCTGTCCAAAAGTTCAGGAGGAAACTTGCAAGAGGACATGGAAGATGGAGCTGTGAAGCGCCGGGTTGTTCATTCTGCCTTTCTGAGATGCACTTGGAGTTCATCATGGTTCAGCAGGCTGGGGTTGATGTGGAAAACTGTCTCGGGAAGGAGAAAGGGACAGAAAAAAAGGAGAAGCTAAATATGGGAAAATACATGTTTTTTCCATTGGTTTTGTTTTCATACTGATAGCATGCTAGATGAAAGGTATTCATCCATGGCCACAGGTCTGCAACATGACGGTAGATCTAAAATAATTGACAGAAAGAAGTAAAAGCTTTTGAAAACAGAACTTTGGCAATTGTGCGTGAGGATATTTTTGCTTTCTCTGTATCTGGTTAATGATCTAGTGTGCAGTTGCAGCTGGAAAGGGACTCAGCTCTCTCACTGTGATATTTAGCCTACTGGCACTGGTTTAATCCCACTCCCAAAACAATTGAAACACAGATACAGGTTTCATAGGATTTTAGTTAATTTATGTGTAGTTAGTCTGGATGTATGCATGGGTTACAGGCAGTGTAATGAAGAAGGGTTGATCTTAGTATGCAGATAAGTGAACTGCCTCCCTTGCATGACTGTAATCCGAGTGTTTTTATTAGTGTGTGTAAACTATAAATTGTTGCTCTGTTAGCACACTGAGTGTATTTATCACAAACTGAAAGTCTGAGAAAATGCAGCTTTTGTCAGCAAAAAATGAAAGGTTCCCCTGTTCAGGTATGGTGCTGAGAATGATTTTGCGTAAAGGAGGGAATGAATCAGTAGCTTTTTCAGTTGCAGGAGCACAACTTTTCATGGTAGGTATGTCCCTAGGAAGTGTAGTTTTTAGGCAGGCATGTACAATAATTTATGTCTGAGCCATTTGTTAATATTGGCAAAGTGTCACAGGTGCTCTGAGTGCTTATGGCAGGCTGGGGAGAAGAATGCAGCAGCAGGTTGCTGCTTCATCCCCACACCGAGGGCTGGCATTTGTACACAGCAAGAGGTCGGAAAGGTACATTATTTTCCCCTGTAACTAGTACAGGAATTAATCTGTTCTTCTCATAGTAGTTTCAAGGAGTTTTACTGAGCTCGGCTTTCATGATTTTCAGCAAAATCTCTTCTAAAAATGTTGACAGAAAATCCTGTCTCCTATGCAACTCCTCTGCCATATGCAGTGGCATATCTTACTTATTCTTTGAACATTTTATGCTTCCAGGGGGATTTAAGAATAAATACTACTGCAGAGTACAAAATTAACATATCAAATTAATTTTGTGTTATACACACACAGTGATGGAAAATGTCAATTCAGGGCTTGATCCTGCATATGCTGAAGTTGAGAAGATTTCTTGGTGTTATTTTGGTTTGTGATTGGCACATAAAGGTCTTGAATTTTTTCTAGTTGTATAAAAGCCCAAGTTATTAAATGAATATAAGCATAGTATATTAACAAAAAACAATGGCAAATAAAGAATACAGTAGTTTTTTTGTAAGGAATATAATACCAAGTTTCTATGAACATTTTTGTTTTTCATGAAGGACATCTGCAGTCCTATAATTACTTTCTAAAGCAGAAAGTCAGTCAGATCACTTTCGGATCATTATATCATCTGTGTTAGAAAGTGGTAATTGGGGATTACTGACAGTTTCTATCAGGTTTGGCTTGCCGGCAAACAAGGTTAACATAAGTGGTCGTATAGCTGAGTTCATTTTAAATGATCTTTAAGGTTGAGATGTTAAGGTTGAAATGCCTTTAAAGTAAGCTAAACGCTGCTTGTGTTTGGAATGTGATTTGATGTATAATTAGGTTTCTCCTATGGAAAGGTTAGAAGTTGTAATCCAATGTTCAGAATCTACAGCAGAAATGTGTCTTGTTAAAGTTTAGAAATGTATAAAACTTAATATTAGCTGATTTTAAAGATTTATGTGCATGTAATGGTGTGGGTATGGAAGATACTGGATTTTAAGCAAAGAAAATTTTGGATTATGCAGGATATTGTAAGTGATGTGAGTTCATACCCTGGGTGGTGGGGCTGCTAAAGAATGTGGATTTGGGCAGTTGGTATGATAAACATGTAGAGAAATTTATTAGGGTGAAGGACTGTGTGTAAGACTTAGGATACTCAACAATATCCATTATAGTGCTTTTAAAGACGGTCATACCTTTGTTAATAATTTGTCATTTTTCAAAATTGAACAAGCTTAAGACATTGTAGAGGCTGGTTAACTAATTTATTTAGAGTTTTTGTGACAAATAATTGACTGTTTCTTTTCCCCCTTAATAAAGAGATATTTGCAGCTAGTTTTTTTTTGTTGTTCTCTCAAAAGAAGAAAGGATCAAAATGACGGCAGTGTTAGCTCAAAATTTAGGCCAACATCTTTTGGCTGTTTTGGAAATACAGTGTTGCTGTGTTCTTTCTTGAAGGGAAAACAATGTCTTTTTCACATGCAGAATGACTTTCCATGCTAAGTCAGCTTGAATTAAAGTCACTGAATGTTCTATGGCAGAAAGAGCTTTGAACCTAAATTTCATTTTAGTCTTCCTTGCTGCAGTCTGAGGACAGGAGGAGGAATGTGTAGTGTTTTCACAGAATGCTGGAAATCCTGTAGACATCCGACCGCCTCCCTTTCCCTCCCTTTTATGCATTAATTTAGTAAAAATACATTCAGGAAGCCTGGAGAAGGGAAGGACAGAAGGAAGGTAGTAATGAATGCTGTATGAAGGAATGCTCTCTTTGCTTCCATTATCTCTCCCTGGTTGTTCCTAGAAAGCTATGATGTGCTTTGCTCTTACAAATGGCTCAGTGCAGAGTATACATACATGGTAAACTGGCTAAGTGGAGAAGGGCAAAGAGTAGAAGGTGAGGAAAGGGAGGTACAAGGAGGCAAAGATGACTGTGGCCCCTTCCTCCAAGAAGCACCCTGTGCAGACAGGGTTGTGTGACACAGCAGCAGCAGCAGTAGTAGTTGTGAAGCTCTTCCATTAATCTTGAGGGGAAGTGGTGCAAGTAAGAGGCAAATTGAGGGGGTAGATTGCTTCCTCACTATGAACTGGTTGCAGAAAGGAAAGGGACACTCCTTGAAGTCAGGGGAGTTTAACGTGTATGTGCGTGTAGACTCTTTACAAGATCCAGTTTCTAAGCCACAGTATGTAAGTATTGCTGCCATCTTTACAAGATATATAAATAGGGAAAGGAAAGTACATTTTCACTAAAGCTGGAGAAGATGAGATCTAGTATTCTCCTGATAAAATGTGATACTGTTATTGGAGAGGGAAGGAACATGTGTGGGGAAATGAATGTGTAAGTTAAAAATGTATATTACATTTCTATAAATTCATTTTATGTTAATATTAACAAGACTAATAATTTCTCACATTAATATATGAGAACAGCGTCAGTAATTTTTGCCTGGGTCCAGTGGCAGCATACCTATGTACTCCACTTGACACATCCTGGCTCTGAAAATTTTAATGAGATTTCTTCCTTTTTCAATCTGTGAAACTCTCTGTGCACCTAAATGTCTAGCTGGTACCCGACTTCAGAAAAAAATAAGAATACATTGACCTTGTATGATCTTAAGAAATTTCTAGCAGAATTAGTTGGTAGTCATCTGTATCAAGCTTGGAATAGTCTAAAAATGGCAGACTACTGATATCTTTATGTATTATTCAAAATAATTAGTGCAAGCAGTCAGTGTCACATCAGCTGCTTTGAGTTCACAAGGTGAGGCGCAGTCCCAGGCTGGGGCCATACAGCCTCCCTCAGCACGGGTCTGTGCTTGAACTCAGAAGTCAGAGTCACAGGTGGGACTGACTTGTATAGGTGCATTTAACAGCAAGCATCTTTGAGTGGCTTGCTGGCTGAGATGGTACGGAGGGGTGGCATGTGATTGTTTCTGACCATGTAGGCATAATTTTATGTTATTTAAAAAAAAATAATCCACTATCTCTTAATCAATGGGCAAAAGAGAGAGTAATTAGATTGTGCAGTGTTTGCATGAGAATAAATGAGTAAATTGCATTAAGGAAACTCCCTGTAACCGGAAGTACTTCTTTCAAGCATAAGTTAGTTAATAAGCATAAGTAAGAGTAACGACATCTGGGTGTTGGTTTCTAGGACCACAAAGAATACAGATAGTTTTATTTACAGTTTCTGGTTTTGTAAAATCTACCAAAACAATTTTTTTGTTGTGATAGGCTATACTTTATTTCTTCACCAAAAGATTAAAAAAGAATAAGGAGAATAAATATTAATGGGTATTACTACACGTAAATGGATTATTCATGTAATACTACATGACACATATCCTGGTAATGAAGGGACAGGGGTATATTTGCTAGCGTGGTGTCCTTAATTCTGTCATTTATAATGATAGGAAAGGTAATGAAAACTACTTGTTGAAGACAGCTCACAAAAATGATAAGTGAGAGCAAATAGGTGACACATTGGGAAGAAGAATTCCTGGTGGTTAGAGATGACAGAGGAGGTCTTATGTGCACTATCTATTGTGGCTCTATGCCTACCTCCTGAATAACTTTAGCAATTCAATTAACCGATATGAGCCTGTGTTTCATCATCTATAAAACACAGATAATACTTACTCACCTCACAGCATCTTAATAATTGATTTTTGTAAAGTGCTTTGTGATTCTCAGATGGAAAGCACTATACAAGTGTCAAGTATTATTATTATTGCTACTAGTACTAGTAACAGTACTTGGCATTTATACTGCTCTTGCCTGTTCACAATGCTTTAACATTAACTAATGCATTCCTACAGTGTCTCTGTGAAGTAGGTACCTATGTACTTTTAGAGATGAAGAAATTCAACAATCATCTAGCTTTTCCGTTTTCATGGTGGATGTAAGATTTTTTTTAAAAAAAGATCAAAAAAATCCTAAAGGACAAAAATCTGTGTGATGATTAGAGCGCTTGTGGGAGGTTGTAGATTAGGTTTGGAGTTTGGTCACGGTTAGAAGGACACAGAACATGGCATTCACAATTTCTGGACAAGTTTTTTTACCACTGAACTCTGTAAAAGCCTTCCTTCTCTAACTGTGTTTCTGAATGCAAAAGCCTAACAATGTTGCTGTGTGTCCATCATGCTCTGACCAAGCCTCTTCTTCCAGGCACTTCTGAGCAATTGTACCTGGGTTCGGCAAAGCTGAGGAGCTCGGCCAAGAGGTCAGAGCTGGCTGACAGGGAGTCCTGGGCATGTTCAGAACTCTTGGCGCTGCTCTTAGACCATGTTTCATTTCAAACACAGTTTTGATATCTCCAGGCTTAGACTGATCAGGAAGTTTTGGATAGTATTTTTGTTGAAAGGCTTAAAATCTCCTAAATTCTGTTTTAGGTGCTTAAGAGTTTGTGTAGGGGTTGGGTTTTTTTGTTTTGTTTTAACTTCACTAAATCTGTCTTTTAATAATAATCTATGATTTTAAATTTTTCTTTTTTTCCTGTCTATCCGCACACATTTCTTTAGTCTGTGATATCTTGGAAAACTCGAATTCTAAATTGCTCACCCATCTTTTTCAGATCAAATTCCACAGTAAGAAATAAATATTTATCCATGATTCCATTGCTGCTTTTGGTGTGGGCTCAACTGCTACAGATATCATTGCGTCTGGAGGTGCTCTCTTCAAAAGCAGCTAATTTTCAAGATGGCAAAGTGTCTTTGGTTCACAGCAGCAATGAGCTCCAAAGCTCAGGCATTCTTCACAAGTTCAACAGGTGTCTAAACATCACTTACTGGAAATGCCATGTATCTGTTGCTGCACACATGGGCAGAGATGATATGAATGCATGGTGTGGACTCAAGCAGCAAGCCACAATTTTAATGCACTTAAGATATAACCATAATCAGAGATAAACTCTGATCAGTGATGTGGATATAGCATGATTATACTAACACACTGTACAGGGTGCTAAGATATTCTGGTCTGTGCAGAGACCCCTTTAAGCAAAGAATTAGGATATGTGATCTGCTGTTCGGAATCCTTTTCCTAATGCTTCACAGGACACCAGCTGCAGTGTGATCACGGGCTACAGCTTAAGGCCTTATCCCATGGTTTGTCTCTGAGGAACCTTCCCCCCTATGGACAGCCTCCAGTGGACTTCTACCTGCAAGAGAATGAGATGTAAATAGTTTTCATTGCAAACAGCTTTCAGGTTTTTTTTGTGCAATCAAAAGCTGAAATCATATTTGTGAAGAAAACTCCTTATTGGCCACTGTGACCCAGGAGGCCAGTTACAGCTCAGAATCACATATTTGGGATATGTGTAGTCTGGGGAGTGGGGAAGACTTGGTTTTGAAAACAGAAGTTCAATCGTTATTCATACGCAGACAATCTCCATGAATCATTTATGTAGCTCATGTGTAAAAGAGAGCAAAATGTGACTCAGCGTTTTGTGATGAAAAGCAGATACCCAGAGACATCTTGGTTTGTTAAGTGTCGCATTCCCAGGCCATCCCTAATGAGAGCCTTGGAAATCTGTAAGTAAATGTTTCTTCCTTGTATCCTAGACATTAATGGCTATCAATAGCAGCAGGCTGCTGAAGTCAGCTTAAATGGCAAGAATACTTTTCATGAAAACAGTAATGGGTAACAACAGATTGAATTTGAAATTCAGTGCAGGCACATGCTTCAGGCTTGCCAGAGAGGTGAGCTGTCTAGAGACCTCTGCGTTGCTCATGATGGTGAAAAACTGGAAAATGACTAATCACAGAGCTGGTTAAATGTGCAACAGGCAGGCTTGAGTTCTGTATTGGGACAGTCTTTTTGCTTTCTGCAGACTGGCAGTTACAGGGTCCCGCTGCCTCCCTCAGCAGAAGAAAGGCTCCAAGAATTAATGAAGTATTATCCATAGAAATCGTAACATAGGCCTAAACAGCAAGACTGTCTTGTGCCCCATACGTGCTCTGCATCTTCTTGCTTCCTTGCTTTAGCTCACCAGTGGAACAGCTCCATCTACTTGTACTGCCACAGGATCTGACTTTCTGCTTCAGAAAAGGATTTTTCTGTAACAGGTGGCTTTCATATACTGTCTATCCCGAGTTTTAGGGGTACTATCTCAATATCTTATTGCACCTTTTGAAAATAAGATTCAGTCTCACAAGCATTAACTGAATCAATAGGATTACCTGCATGAATAAAAGTTAAAGCATTACTTAGAAGCACATAGCCAATGCAAATCATTAATTTTGGTATAATCCCCATTTCTACTTTTAACATTCTCCATAATTTCTTTTTTGGACAAACTATCCCCTGTCTTCAAATCAGCTATATGCAAAAATGTTTTTTAACAAACTTTAACACATCTTTTTTGCATATAGATAAAAATTATCTGAGTTATAAATAGTATGCAAGTGTTCTAACTTAAATGAAATTTCACTTTCAAGCTTGTGCAATAAGAGATTTTAAAATTTCCTGTATATATGGACATACAATGTCAAGGTGTGTCATTAAACTGCAGAAAATAATGTTTAATATTTTTCTGAGGCTACAAAAGAGGTTTTAAAATTTGTTTAATTATCTTAAACCTCCTTTCAGGTTTAAACTTTTGAGGACAGTTTGGTGCATTAGAAGATCCCATTTTATGGAGTGAGGTGAAATGTAACTGCACCAGGATGTATTTCTATGGCTATATTCTGTGGTGCTTTTAATTTATTTATTTTTTTAATATGACCCCTCCTCCAACTGATCAAAGGAAATTAAATTAAGGCACGTATTTCTGGGTAATTATTTTTAAAATGTACACCTTGAAGGAAACCTCATGCAGGCAAGACTAACATATGAGTGCTAGTAGTCATCTGAATGTTGAATTTAGTATTTTTGGTTTTAAGTTGTGTAAGATTTTGGGGCAGCTGTTAATGTACTATATAATAAAGATAATTTGGCTGTTGCTTGTGTACAATTCCTAACTTAGCTCATCATCTTTCTTTAGCTTAAACAACAGCATATCTGCATTATATTGATGGAGTCCGAGTGCTTTCTAGGAGAAAAAAAAAGGGGCTGTGATGTTTTGTACCTTTTTCCTTTCCAGCAAGTCTTGAAACAGGGACTCACTCATCACTGAAAAAAAGTAATTGCTGAATACACAGAATATTGAATGTTATGAATAAGGGAAGTTCTTTGTGCCAAATGTCCTAGACACTTACAGACAGGATATTTGGTGGTCATTGAGTTCTTAGAAATGAACAGATGTCTAGATAGAAACTACATGCCCAGAATCTCACCTCGGCTCTTCCAGGTTTATACCCATGTAGCCCTGTTGATGTCACTGCTGTTTTTCAGTAATGACTATCTCTTCAGTTTGGAGAGTGTGCCTTGCACCTTACTGGTATAACATACATCAGGGTATTGTTATCTGTCTTTTAATGTGGCATACTTATGCTTGTGAAAGAATATACTTATACCTGTGAAAGAATACTTATGTATGTGAAAGAATATGGGGTGATGCTGCTGTACGAATCATAGTGGGCATTTTTCCATTTTCATGTGGCTTTAATTTCAGCATCTCAAATTTGAAGTATTGTAATCCATGAATGAGTTTTTTTGGAGATGTTACTTCTTTGTGTAGGACAATTGGTATTTAAAATGTAATCGTTAAAGAATTCTAGTGCATCGTGTAACTACTTAAAAGAGGTGATTTCTGGGGTCTACATTTGGCTTGCCTGAAGGGTAGCATGTTTCTATTTTACTGTAGCTTTGTCCATCCTACAGCTGTAGCTGTGCTTGTAATGACAATCAGGAATTCCACCAAGATGCTCAATTTTTTTCACCCATGAAGAAGAATACCTAGAACCCTGAAAAAGTGGCAATAGTCACAGAGCTCCCCAGGACTTAATATCACATAATAAGTTTATACCAACTAGTTACATCCATACGCACAAAACACTTCTGACTGTATATACATTTCCTCTGGATGTGTGCAAATCTCCTATACACTATCTGTAACTCTTAGCAGGCAGGAGAAGAGCAGTAAGGAGGTACTCTAAAGGATTTAAATTGCTCTGGAGCTGGGAAAGGAGCCTGCTTCTGCCTGTGGACATAATCTGAGAACTGTACAACATCCTTTTATTGATTCTTTGTAAGGCATGAGATAGAGGAAGAATATCCAACCTTTTAAGACAGGGTAACATACCAGGAATCTTTTCAAGTGATTCAGCTAGAGAATTTTGCCCAGTAGAGGTAAGAGCTGTTCCTCACACTATTTATTGTCAAGGATTTACAACAGATACGACATAACCTATTGGTGTTTTCAAGACGCAGCTTCCACAATTTTAAAAAAAGCACTAGAAGCAATAAAGTCATGCACATAATTAAAAATTTCTGTGTGTATTAAATATGTTGTTCCATTAGAAGAAGCAGTTTCATCTAAGTTTGTCATCATCTGCTAGGTCCTGGGTAGTTTACATAAAATGGTATAGCAATTGCAGGTTGATTCTTGATGACAAATGCTTAAAACTCTAGATCACTGTGCAGCACTAATCTGTCCCTTGGCTGGAATAGTGTTGGGAAGAAAATAAATGGGAATGGGGAATAAAATCAGCTCTCATCTCTATAGGCGTTTCCTAATATTCACATATTTATTGCCATCTTTTCTGTGATGGGGTAGGCAAATTTCCAGGCTGTTCACTGGAATCATTTACATCTGCTTTAAATGCTTACATAAAAGAAATAAAAATGTTGAGGTTAGTTATAAGAATCCATATGCCTAATACAAAGCACTGTAATATTAAAATGCACATAGATCTTTTTTCCTTTTTCTTTCTTTTCATCCAACTCAAGGGATGCTTATCTGACTTATTGCATATTGACTGATATGAAAAGCTGTAGAAGTTGCTCGAATTTAAGGTCAGTCTGATTTTATTTTTCCTTCTGTGACTCATCTCTAATTGTTCAAAGTCTATCTCTAGTTACATGCTTGAGAACAAGGTTACTAACCAGTGCTTTAGAAGAACTTACTCCAAGACATGCTTAGGGTCATAGAATCATAGAATCATAGAATCATTAAGGTTGGAAAAGACCCTTAAGATCATCGAGTCTAACCGTTAACCTATCACTGCCAAGTCCACCACTAAACCATGTCCCTAAGCACCACGTCTACCCTTCTTTTAAATACCTGAAGGGATGGGGACTCAACCACTTCCCTGGGCAGCCTGTTCCAGTGACTGACTACCCTTTTGGTGAAGAAGTTTTTCCTCATATCCAACCTAAACCTCCTCTGGCACAGCTTGAGGCCGTTTCCTCTTGTCCTATCACTTGCTACTTGGGAGAAGAGACCGACCCCCACCTTGATACAACCTCCTTTCAGGTAGTTGTAGAGACCAATAAGGTCTCCCCTCAGCCTCCTCTTCTCCAGACTAAACAACCCCACTTCCCTCAGCGGCTCCTCATAAGACTTGTGCTCTAGACCCCTTCACCAACTTTGTTGCCCTTCTTTGGACATGCTCCAGCACCTCGATGTCCTTCTTGTAGTGAGAGGTCCAAAACTGAACACAGTACTCGAGGTGCGGCCTCACCAGTGCCAAGTACAGGGGCACTATCACCTCCCTGGTCCTGCTGGCCACACTATTCCTGATACAATCCAGGATGCTATTGGCCTTCTTGGGCACTTGAGCACACTGCTGGCTCATGTTCAGGCAGCTGTCAACCAACACCCCCAGGTCCTTTTCAGCCAGGCAGCTCTCCAGCCACTCCTCCCCCAGCCTGTAGCGTTGCATGGGGTTGTTGCGACCCAAGTACAGGACCGGGCACTTAGCCATATTGAATCTCATACAGTTGGTCCCGGCCCAATGATCCAGCCTGTCCAGATCCCTCTGTAGGGCCTTCTTACCCTCCCGCAGATCGACACTTCCACCCAGCTTGGTGTCATCTGCAAACTTACTGAGGGTGCACTCCATCCCCTCATCCAGATCATCAGTGAAGATATTGAACAGGACCGGCCCCAACACTGAGCCCTGGGGAACACCACTTGTGCCCGGCCGCCAGCTGGATTTCACTCCATTCGCCACCCCTCTCTGGGCTCGGCCGTCCAGCTAGTTTTTAACCCAGCACAGAGTGCACCCATCCAAGCCGTGAGCAGCCAGCTTCTCCAGGAGAATGCTGTGGGAGACAGTGTCAAAGGCCTTACTAAAGTCCAAGTAGACAACATCCACAGCCTTTCCCTCATCCACTAAGTGGGTCACCTTGTCATAGAAGGAGACCAGGTTAGTGAAGCAGGACCTCCCTTTCGTAAACCCATGCTGGCTGAGCCTGATCCCCCAGTTGTCCTGCACATGCCGCATAATGGCACTCAAGATGATCTGTTCCATGACCTTTCCTGGCACCGAGGTCAGGCTGACAGGCCTGTAGTTCCCTGGATCCTCCTTCCGACCCTTCTTGTAGAGTGGCGTCACATTTGCTAGCTTCCAGTCATCTGGGACCTCCCCGGTTGACCAGGACTGCTGATAAATGATGGAAAGTGGCTTGGCAAGCTCCTCTGCCAGCTCCCTCAGTATCCTCGGGTGGATCCTGTCTGGCCCCATAGACTTGTGAGCATCCAGGTGGAGGAGCAGGTCGGTGACTGCCACCTCTTCGACAACTGGGGCTTCATTCTGCATCCTATCTCCATCTCCCAGCTCAGGGGCCTGAAACTCTGAGGATGACCAGTCTGACTATTAAAGACTGAGGCAAAGAAAGCATTAAGTACCTCAGCCTTCTCCTCATCCTTTGTGGCAATGTTTCCCTCCGCATCCAACAAAGGAGGGAGATTCTCCCTGACCCTCCTTTTGTCGCTGATATATTTGTAAAAACATTTTTTGTTATCTTTAACAGCGGTGGCCAGTTTAAGTTCTAGCTGGGCCTTCGCCCAGCTGCTGGGTCATTAGCAATCAAACTCTTAAGTGAACACCCATCCTTCCTCTCCCCCAGGCTCAGTGTAAACCAAACACGCAGCCTGCCGCTTCCTAGTCTCCACTTCATTTATCTTCTCTGTGGGTTACTGCACTCTGTCCATCCCAATTCCTCCAGACAGGCAATGGATGGCACATGAGAAAGGTTGTGGTCACGTGTGTAAATGTCTCTGCCAGCTGATTTTCCCTTCTTATTGGTAGTCCTCTGCCCTGCTGTGAGTCATCTGCAGGCCATGTCACGGTCCCTGAGGGGTGTCCCTGCTCCTTTGTCACGGAGAGCTTCCTTCCAAGAGTGCATCTCCAGCTGTGCCCTTGTGGGCCTTGTCTGCAGCATGTCTCCCACCCCCAGCAGCTGCTGCCTGAGCAGAGGTGCTGTGTGCTCCCCTGACAGGTGCTGTTTTGGTGTGTGAGGGGAATTGTGTGTCTGCAATTGGTTTTTGTTGGCACACGGCAGTTCATGGCCTCATCTCACACGTCACCACTGCAGCACCCTGCTAATTAAACCCCGCCATTTATGCCCAATGCAGTGACATACATCAAATTCCTTCTTAAATGTCTTTCAGAAATAAACTGTATTGCTAAGTCTCTATTGGACTCCCCATCTTGCAGAAGGCATGGCTACTGCAGCATCTGGCAGTATGGTTCAAGGCAAAACAGAAACCTGCACCTGGACTGTTGCCAAGCTGCTTGGTTGGCAAACACATCTTGTCAAGGCTGGGGTACTCGAAGTCTGTTTGGGTGCTATAAATTCCTTTTTTCCATGGAATCAAACAAAGCAGAATTGAGAATTTTTCATTAATTTCTTCAGCTGGCAAAGTCATTGTAACCATGTTTTCCCAAAAAGCACAGTGTTTTGTTTTGTTTTGTTTTTTAAGAACAACAACCCCCCTGACCTTTTTTGCTAGATCTCAAATATATTTGTAGTGATGAAAGAAGTTCTAGCTTTGCCTCATCCTATCTTCTTTTCCTCTCTTCCCTCTTCTCTGGCTCGCTGGGTGAATTAATTGTTTATGGTGAGTGGGATAGTTCCTACAGACAGAGGAATACAGTTACAGACTCTACCTGGGATACTTAGTTGTGGAGTGGGAGATGCTGTTTGCTCTAAACCTGGTAGGGTAGGGTTTTCAAGGATGTGCAACTGAATAATACTCTGAGCCATTAGCTTTTCTAGAAGGTGTCTTCTGAAAAAAGATATTTTACCATGGAACAAATTCATAGTCTTGTTTTGTAGCACTGGAAAAAAATATGCAAGATTCTTCTTCCTGTGTCTTTATGTATTTTTCTTGTCTGGTAAATCCCATGGTCTTTATGAAATCGCATATGTTTTCAGTTAGGTATGTTGTAATTTCTTTATGTTTTTTTAAAATTCTTCCAAGTGATTCCATTATGTGCTTGTAGACAGAGTTAAGCTCGATGTTATTTGCTATCAAACCAAGAAATTGAAGTGGGATGAAATCAGAATAACATGAGTTTAAAGTTTATGTATTAAAGTAAATAGGAAACATTTTTTGTCTGTTAGGCTGATGGCAGAAGTAAAATTAAATTGAGCCACAGAGTACAGAAGAGTAAGATTAAATCTGTGATGCACTGTGGTTTGTGAGTGGAAAAGAATGATTCCTGCATATGTTTTACAACATCTGAGTGGAAACACTGATTCTGCAGCTTGGAATAGGAAATACAATCAGTGCAGCTGAAGCCAGCATCTATTTATCTTAAATTAATCATTCTCAGAGTAGGCAGTTGATATGCTAGTGCTGTGGGCCATCTTTTTTACATTCATGCAGCACACATTAAACCAAAGAACTGTTATTGTAGGAGCTGAAATATATTGCAGCACACAGATTGGAAATGTTTAAAAATACACTAACTCTTTCCTGTATGTTCAGTTGATAATTAAACTGTATTAATAATTTTTCTTTTAATACTTACAATTATTAGACACTTGGAAACAGATATACTCACAAAATTCTTACAGTTTTCACAAATGTAAAAATTCATTTTAAGATCTTTAAACACAGGAGAAGAAAAAGCAGCTAAAGGTAGTTTTCAAGCTAGAGTATTTTTTAGTTTATTTGAGGTTTTTAATTCAATTAGTTTTATTTCTGATTTTCTCCAATCTGGAGACAAACAAAAATCTGAGAGTTGTTTCTAGTTGCTTTTGAATTTGCAGGGAATTGGATAGGTCAGGTCTGAATCTCACACTCTGGATCGAGTAAAAGAAGGAAAGTTATTATTTCTTGCGTTTCAGTTTGGGTACATATAGTTTAATTCAAGAACAGAAGAATTCAGGTGATAGCAATGCTAAAGAGAGACCTGCCTTTGAGGCACAGATTCTCCAAGGCATTTAAGTGTTTCATTTCATTCTAGGACAGAGCCTGAGGTTTTGTTGGATTTGACCTCAAATGTCATAGGAGAGAATGAAATAAAAAGATAATTTACTGTTTCATACTGCAGATGTAGTAATTAGAAGAAACTAAAGAGAAAAGTCAGTCATTATGTGAAAAGCAGGAAATGAAGCAGGCAAAATTTTCTCTTAAAGCCATCATTTTTTTCTCCTAAGTATTGATGATATCTGACAGTAATTGCCTGCCAACCAAAGTACTACAACTAGAGTCTTATCTTATTTATTTTTGTTGATTCTCATACTATCACAGGTTTTTTATTCTTCCTCCTCCAAGTATTTATTGTTTCTGGTTTTAAATCAAAGCTATTTAAAAAAAAAAAAAATAGTAGGATTTAGAGATCCTAAATGGCTACTTTTTAATGTTGTTTTAACTTTTAATGTTTTCAGCAGCTTTTATTTTATCTGTAGAGTATGACATGCAGTATATAGACAAATACTAGCTTTACAGCAAAATTTGCATTTGGACTCTGTAAACTCTTATAGACCATTCAGTCTCTTCATATGCTGGCCACTCCTCAGACACACCATGCTGAAGCACTTCTGAAGGACTTGCCACCCCCACCTCTAAGCTGGACTTTGAAGTGACTTCTTGTCTGCTGTGATGTGGTGGTTTAAACTAACTTGACATTCTGTGTATTGAAGTGCAGGTAAGAGTGCATTCCCTCTCTGTAACCGTAGCTTAGCTTTGAGGGGTGCCAACATGCAGGTCGTGGGCAGTAACATCTTAAATCACTATTTCTGAAGCAGACAATTTGACCCTAATGTTTCCCCAGGACAAATGCTAGATGCCAGTACAGAACCAGGGGGAATTAATTTCTGCTTAATGAAAGTAGCAAAAAAAATCACTTGGAGTCACCTTATGATGTTCAGGATGCCAGTCTGGCCTCTGGCATACATGAGAAGAAGCTCGCTGTCTCTCACCCCAGGCACAAACCCTGTACTACCAATGCCAAGGAATGCTGTGGGGTCGCTGTGGTTGCTCTGAGCTACCTGAGCTTTCCTATCTGCAGAGAAGCCCTCCTGGTGCAATGTTGAGTTAGTTCTGTCTCTTTTCAGAACTCAAGTTACACAGTACAAATGTTTAGTTATTTCCATCGTATATGGTGAACTGGCAGCTAGATAGACAATAGCAAGAACAATCCTAAACAGAGAAAACAGTAACATTATTTCAAATTAATAATTGTGTGGTCAACACTGAAAAAAAATCTGCCTGGTTACTTTCTTAAATCAAGAGACAGGCTTTTAATTTAGTGACCTGATTTTTAACCTTCCAGGAGAGGTTTAGACTTGACATTATGAAGCATTTCTTTACAGAAAGGGTGGTTGAATACTGGAACAGGCTTACTAGAGAGATGGTCGATGCCCCAAGCCTGCCAGTGTTTAAGAGGCATTTGGAAAATATCTTTAATAACATGGTTTAACTTTTGGTCAGCCCTGAATTGGTCAGGCAGTTGGATTAGGTGATCGTTGTAGATCCCTTACGACTGAAATATTCTATTCTATTCTATTCTATTCTATTCTATTCTATTCTATTCTATTCTATTCTATTCTATTCTATTCTATTATAAAATGTTAAGTATCCAGAGTTTGGACATAAGTAGAGCTATAAGTGGAACTACTCTATCTTCAAAATATTTGAAAAAATAGGTTTTTTAGAGTTTGATGAAAAACCTAATTAAGCCAATGACATGGATGCCTTTATTTTGACTACTGGATTTACATCAAGAGGATGTTGTTGAAGAAACTGAGCATGGACAAAAGGAGTACACACCATTCCCAGTTCTTAGAAGCAAGTGCCGAGGAAGCTACCCTTTGGAAGAGGACAAGTCTACGCTGGAATTGTACAATCCAAATAACAGGTAGGACAAGTAGCACTGAATGCACAAAGCCACTTAAAGCCTGTCATTCTGTAACTGCTCATTGTGGTATTTCTTGCGCTTATGTTGGAGGCCACTGTCAGAAAAGGTAGTAAACTGCACCCATCGTCGAGCTGGTCTGCTCTGGTAAGCTAGACCTTCTATAAGCTAGCTATATGAAGACTCCATATAGTTAACTGAGGCAGAAAATGTAGATGTACTCAGATTATTATTGCAATGGCCAAGTACATTTATAGGGACATTAAGATACAAGAGGTCTGATTTATAAAGATCTACTTGCTCAAAAGAGAGCAATAAAGAAAACCCTTTTACGAGCTTGAGACTTTTGAAAACAGACTTAAATGGAAATGCTGGCAGACTTAACTATAGCAGTCTTGAATGGACCTACTAAGACATAATGCATTTCAGAAGTCTGCAAAGGGTTGGTACTAACACTGATCCAAAGAACAAACTTGTGTTTTCCATCTCAAGGAAATTCCTTATCCATTAGCAGAACGAAAATCACTTCGTTTTTCATGTACCTAGAAGCAAACTTTGTTTTTGTGATGAAAACATGGATTGAATGTGTCTTGCCTACCGTTGGCACATAGAAAGCAAAGGTAAATATTTAGAAGTACTTTTTACTAGTAAGAATACCCTTGCCTGTCTGTGTATTTGCACTGTATATAATGAAAGATTTACATGCTGTTTGGTGCATACAGGACATTTTGTACATAGAAGACTGCAATACATCAAAGTGAGACAAGGTTCTGCAAGATGACGGAGTTTATATAGCACAGGTTAGAGTAACTGCATGGCCACAGGCAAGTCTTAGATTTCAAGTGCAACTGCTTATGAAGTTATAGCAGAAGTTGTATATTGATTGAAGACTTTTTCCTTGTAAGTCACTGAAGTATAAATGAAGGCCTGTTCTATCTACAGATAGAAATTAAAAGAAAGCTTACACAAATTTACTTCCTCAAGTGTTCATTTCAGCTGTGACACTCATTTGTAATTTTACACCTGAAGGGGAGGCAAGACAAGGTTTACTTTGAAAGCACCGTATTTACTTTTTGTCCTCTACTATGTACCTTTTAGACAAGCACAAGCTAAGGCTTTATACATCCACAGCCCAATTTTCAGAACCAGTGAGCACCGTAGATTCCTGTGATAACATCTGGAGCTGTATGTCTTAACACCTCTGAAAAATCAGGCCTTCAGACATTATTGCTTCATTTCCCCAGGCAAATTGTCTCACAGTACCTGACAAAATGAATGAGAAGCGCAGAGTGCTGCAGTTCAATTTGTACTAACATTTATGTCTTTTGAATGTCAGGATGGCTTTTTAAATGTTTCCTCATAAAACTAAGTCCACTGTCAACAGTATTCCTTGCTCTGATTAAAGGAAGTACTCTACAGCTTAATAAAATTCTAAACCAAGCAGAGAGCTGCCAAAGTTTTGGAAGAAAATAAGTGAAGCCAGCTCAGCCTTTCTCTGAGCCACAGAAGAGGCATGGGGTGTTTAGGCTTGTAGGTGAAAGCTGTTCTGCCTTTCACCTTGATGTGCAAAACAGCATTTCATGATATGTATGCATGTTTTCCTCTCTCGCTACCTGTGGACAGCAAAAGGTAGACGGGGATTCCTTTTCCTGAGGCTTGAATGGAGCATTTTCCTAATTTTCACAATTTCTGTTTCTCCTTATCATTTGATCCCTTTGATATGCCATGGTGGGTTTTTTGTTGTTGGTTGGTTGGTTGTTTTGAGAAAGGAGTAAAGTGATTCTTTGTGAATAATTGTTCCTGTAATTTCTTCCTAGTCCAGGTTTTTCAGGAGATCATACTCTTTCGTCAAACAGTGTAAAATGGTTCAGGAGATGTCAGGCTCTCCAGCTGTCCTGAAGCAGAATGAGAAGTTCTGACTTCTGCATCCTGCTCAAATCAGTGTTACCCGTGCAGTGATGTAGGTATTTACTTATATAAGCCCTCTGCCTTCTGTTAAGAGAAGAAGGAAAGTAGCAGAGGTCCCAAAACCCACATAAAATATCTTTTTATGAAAGATTAGGATTTACCCGTTTACTTGCGTTTGCTTTGACAATGACTTTACTGCACAGAAAAGATCTTCTGGGGTGGCATTTACATTTCTCCGTCTGGTAGCTCAGCTTTACTTGAAACTGTATGGGAAATAATGGCTTTGTGATGGCTGTTTTAAGTACGGGTTTCATCCCAAGAATGTCAGACCCATTGGTACAGAGACTTGAATGTTATGATGTAAACATGCCCCTATCCTGGGATGGTCTCACACTGGAATATTGGGTTGTGTAGGTTACAATCAGTCTGCTGTTGTCTGACTGTCATCAAGAAAACAACTTTTTCCATTAAATGATCAGTGTAATAGCTGTTTCCATCCTCTCTCTCTCTTTCAAATGTGCACTTTCTAGTCATGGTACCCTTTTCTGTTGAAAGTCTCCCACTTCTCACTCACCAAGTTCCCTCTTCTGCATGCTCCTGGTCAGAGCCCCTTTTGAGAATACTTCCAGTGCTGCTATCAACACCAGTAATACTGCCATTGCTTCTGGTACTGCTTCTGCACTGCACTAAATTTTTCAGAGAGTTTCAGGGTATTCAGGGTGTTACATTTAAGTAGTCTGCAAAGAATCAGGGACACTTTGGCACTGTACAAATAATCATTGCAATAGTAACAGTCGCTTTGTTCTGCTAGGTTTCTCTGTTCATTTTTTCCTTTTGATGTGTGATATATTCACTATACATCAAGCACTGTGACAAAACTCTTATAATTTGCAATATTCCGTTTATAATATACTTACTGTCAGGCTTGTATCCAGAAATATATGCCTATGTTTTTGTATGTGTATACGTGTATTGGCATATATATAGACATAGACTATGTATTTGTTAAGGGTAGAGGGGGAAGAGCACTAGAGCAGTAGAGCAGAGATGAAAATGCAGCTGTTGTTTATATGACTGAGCATAATGCAGTCCAAGTTATGAGGCTATGTTATTCTGATTGTGGCGAAGAATGTGTAATGAATATAATGCAAATATTGTACGAAGGAAAAACTGTACAACAGTACAATGGTACAACTCCTGTACAACAGTAAGGAGCCACTGTACTTACAACTGAATAAAGCAGCCAGAAAGAATTATTCTCTGGTAAATCTGTGCCTGTGCAAGGGCAAAATGAGCAGGGTTAGAGAGAGAGGGAGAAAGCTCACACCCTTTGTGAGCTTCTCTGGCAAGGTAAATAACAGACTATGATTTCTCTTGTCAAAGAGGAGTAAGGTTCAGCCTGAAAAATACCAAAATATGATCACAGTTCACATCAACTTAAGAGAATTAAAGAAACATGGTAAAGATAGTACTAATCAGTTTGTGAGGTGGGAAAAAAGCCAATAATGTTGCTGGCTAGGGTTTTGGGGGGAGATCTGTCTGGAACGTCTTCCGCTGACAAACCTAAGGCATAGAGTAGATTTAGCCAATGGGACAACTAGAAAATAACAAAACCTCCATCATCTGGCCAATCAAGTGAACTCACCAGACTTACTTCTTAGGTAAGTTCTCCAACAAATAGTAAGTGCTCCTTTCTTGTAACATGTGGCTGTGTAGGTGAATATATGTATGGCATTGGGTCCCAGTGACTCAATGACTCCTAAGTCTCTGTGACTCTAGATATACACAAAAGAACACTTATTTGTTCATGCAAAATCTAAGATGGCAGGTTGAAGAAAGTGGATGCAGCTATTTTTCCAGGTGCAGTCTGTTGTTCCGCACTGTTAGCAGTAATGGATTGCAGACTCTTTAGATTGCCTCCATTTAAACTATCTGTTGTAATACTGAATTACAGAGAAGAAAAAAGTATGCAGATTTATCCCACCTTTTGAAAATATTACTTTAAATTATAATTGCTTGAATTATCTGAGAGCCTCATATGGGACAAAAAGATTAACTTAGGGGATAGAGAAATAAAATTGAGATACTTGCCTGTCAAGTCTCATGAGGCATAATGGTTATTGATAGTGCACAATATGATGGCTTCAGGATGAATGACTGCACAGAAAGAGTCGGTCCCATAAAATGGGCCTATATCTGGATGTACCAATGATATTCATCTGTTCAGATGGTCAAAAGCGTTCCCTGGATTTGTTTTTTTCTTTTTTTTCAGGTACTACTTATGGAATGGAAATGTATGCTGCAAAATGGTAGCACACAGGAGGTGGAAAAAGGGACAGGTTTCTAAAGAGGAATTTAGAAAGATTGTCCAGGCATGTAGGAGGATTTTAGGAAGGGGAACACTCAACTGGGCTTGAGACTTGTCAAGGTCAGCAAGCAGAGCTTCTACCATTATACTAGTAACAAAGGACTAAAAGAGGATAATGTGGGCCTGTTGCTAAATATAACTAATCTGACTTTGATAACTGAAAGTTCAGAATGCAGCTGATGTGAAAGGGTTTTCTACTGTGAAGAAGCTCCCGCTTTCAGAAGAGGTCACTGTTAGGTGGTACCTCATGCTTACCTCTTTAATAATGGTGTTTTGGTGGATTTTTGTTATAAAGTTGTTGGCAGATCATGGGAATATCCTATAAGGAATAGCTTAGGAGCTAGCACACCTGTCAAGGATGTACTTAAAAAAAAAAGCTTTGATTGTTGAAATTTACCATGATGCACTAAACAGAGCATTAGCATTCAAAATACCTTTAATTTGAATGTTTATTCTAATGCTGGCACAATGAAAGGGTCACAGCAACAGAGACAGCTGGGAGCTAACTCAGTGCTATGCTGTGTATGTTTGAATTGTTCAACCAGCCATCAAAATACACTTCTTTCTGAGAGCATTTTCTTTGTCCCAACTTGAGTCCTTCATGTAGATTTTCTGCACAATTATTAACACTATTCTCCTACTTCATGCACAGCCTAATGAACTACTCAGTGGACATGTATTTCTGTTATTTTTTTATGGAATATGGTGAGCAATGTGCTTGATGTTTTAATAAGTATTGAAGAGGTATGTCTTCCAGACGCCAGTGGCATGTGCTATGTCTCACAGATGCCTAACTGAATCGAATCTGAGGACCAACCATATGAATTTGTCACAGGCATAGCTACGGAGTTACCTTAGTTTAGAGACTTGTTCTGACTTTTGTTCTTTATTGGAGGTCACTGATTCAGTCCCAGGTTTTCTGATCACAACGTTTGCTGTTGCAAATATGCAGAAGAATAAATAGACTCATAGAGCCACTGTGTAAATCAAATACAGATGATTCAGCTTTGACACATATGATAGATACAAAGAGGGTTAAAAACCACTTCACAGAAGTAGTGAGCTCTCAGAAAGGACTGGGCTGAAAAGACAGATCATTTGCAGGAAAAAAACATTTTCAAGTATAAGAAAAAATACAGGGAAAGAGACATTAAAATCACAGCATAAGAAAGAAACAGGAAAAAAGATGTTAGGAATACATGGAAATGTAGAAATAGCAGAAGAAGAAATGAGAGATTTTGGAAGGAGCGAAACTGCAGTGGGAAGTGCTGTGATGAAGACATTCACCTCGTATACGTGCACATGTTTTTTTTTTTCTAATTTGAATGGCTTGCTGAGCTTGGTGTTAAAAGCAAGAATTTTTGTACTGAGTTTTCAACAGCAAAGGAAAGTTTTATCTGTTCATATGGATAAGACTTTGAGGATCAATAGCTTAGGAAGGGTTAATGCAGATCTTTTACAAGTTGTGGGTCAACATCTGTTTTAGAACTTGAAATCCTGAAATCTGCTGTTAGAGTCAAACATGGCAAGACACAGAAAAAAATACAATCTCTTTTTTTCTTTTGTAATGTCCCACAAAGTTTTCAATCATTTGTTCAATTTGCTTCAAGTTTTTAAAAATTAAAAGGAGCCTACTCTTGTGATAGTTTTGTAGTTTGCGTAGGAGTCATTAATAACTTATGCACCTTCCAGCCTAACTTCTTTGTCTGACACCTATTCAGCCATAACTATGACAAATTACTCACACACAAAGGCTTTCCAATCCCTGGAAGTACAGACTGAATTTGAAACCATTCATTTTTCAGAAAAATTAAACTGACTACTTGGTCATTGCCAGATGTATTTTGTCAGGAAGGCTTTTTGCATGACAAGTCTAGTCTTGCTTGTTCCTTTTCTGCTTCTAGAGTGCTTTTTAGCACCTACATTTCTGGGCTGATGCTAAACAAAATAAAGGATTTTTTTTTTCTGTAAAGTGTTTAAACAAAATAACTTTCTGAATGTGTCTCATTCTTTGCTGATGGTATTATTTGGCAGAGGAGGATATCTCCGAGGTCTAAACATTATTCTGAATCCATCTTGTCTTCAGGTTTGTTCTAACCTATTACAAAAGATGAAATGGTCTAAAACAGAGCAGCATCAGCACCGATATAATAATTTCTCCCATTCCTTTTCCCTCTGGCAAAGAATTGTATAACATGACCAGGTCTTGAAAAGACCTGGAGCCTCGTTTTCCACTTCAAAATCATTTTTCCCTTGAAAACATCTGATATACTTAATTTTGACGACTTCTTTGTATTGTTGGTCAAGAAATCTTTAAATTTAGGATTAGAGGCTGTAAACCTGAAATATCTCTCAAAGAGCAAGCGCAGGACCATTTCAAAACCTATTGACCATGAATGATACCTTAAGAAATAAACAAGTATATCTTCTTTCTCCTTTCTTTGATATGATTTACAAAGGTCTCCAGAAAACCTTTATATTGCTTTGCGGCTCAGAAAGTATATTAAATTTTTTTTTCTAATAACAAAGTTTGTATTTCATTTAAGTTCACTTTTTCTCCACTTTTTAAAGTTACTTTCCACTTCATAGTTTTTCCCATGTTGTAATTAGTCTTAGAATAAAAAGTAAGATTATACCAAATATTAATTTTTCAGAATTACTACTTTACATTTTTCCTATGTTAACTGTTGTGTCAACCCCTTTGAAAAGGGATTGTTTTGTGAACTTCACACTAACTGTCCGTAAGCTTTACTTAGCAAATTAGCGTGTGTAGGCATAATTTCCCTTATTTATGTCCTGATTTCAAACACTCTGAAGTTGAATCCACTTTAGAACAGTGCTAATGTTCTGTGGTACTCTGTTGACTAGCACTGCATGATGTGTTTAGGTGGGTTGGTTCAAAAGAGGCTAGAAATAAAATACTGCAGTAATCTCAAAACTTAAGTAACTTCTGGGTGACAGAGATTAAATTGAGTTTTGGCTGAGGAAGTGTTGAAAAGCAATGCCCAAATGTGTCTTAATATAGTTGATCCTCACCATGTTCTGACAAAATGGATATCAGTTTTTGGTTTTGTTTTTTAGGGGTTCCCTCCACTTCTCCCCCCCCAAGTTTTGCCTGACTGAACGAGATGTCCCAACCCTACATTTTGGTAGTCAGAAGTAAAATAATCCATTTAAAGTTTTAAATGCTAGATTATATATTCAAGAACAAACTGGTTGTGGAGGGGGTCTTTGTTTATTTTTTCTTTTTTTTTTCCTAAAATCTTCTGAATTTTTATTAAGAGCACATATAGTCCTTTTATTTAAACATCGTGCCAGAGTTAGAGAGATGTGCTAGCTGAAGGCAGCAAAGATGTGCTTATCTTACTGTCCCTTGAAAAGGCTTCTCACATGTGTTAAAACAGAAGATCAGGCTATGGGAGTAATTGCCTAAAACCACCTCAACTACCATCTAGACTTGTTCAGAAAAAAAAGCTACTGAAGTGCTACTCTGTCTGTCCTGCTGAGATCTGAAAATCCATGAGGAAAAACCTGTGGTCAAGGCATGAGAAGCCAGAGACAGTTCTGATAAATCTTCTGCATTAGTTCACTGCAAAAGAGAGCCACTGACCAAAGGGATCAACATAGTCTTTGAACTGGAGAGTTATAAATCAGATCAACTTGGGATCAGCGAAACCTTAAAACTGTAACTTCCAGTTACAGTTTTCAGAATTCCAGCCTCAGAAATATTTCTGAAGTGTTCGCAAAGTAGGTGCTTTAGTCTAAATATGTCAGTGCTTAATAGTAGCTGTAGGAGTGATCAGGGTTTTTTTTCTTTAAAAAGCTCATAACAATACAAAAGAAATAAGTGTACCATGTGAGGATATAAATCATATTTAAAATGGGGAGGATGGTGCACCAAATATTAAGATTTAAAAAAAAATTATATCTTCCAGGGCATATAGTGAGTTTTAGGTTTTTTTCTTTTTCTTTTTTGCACATTACCATAGTTATCAAGTAATGCCAGAGATTAATATCTCATTCAAAGGCAAGCAAGATAGGATTCAAGTAATTCTAGGGAAAATTATGAAGATAATGCTTTTCAAAGCTGTCTAAGTTTTCAAATGCATTTATTTTATCAATCCTGTAATTCATTATTTAAAGGTTATTCAAGCAAATGAACACTTTTAATGCTCAGTTTGGCTCCTCCTTCTGAAACTTTTGAAATGTTTCTCCAGTGACAGTATACAGTGGAAGTAACTACATGAAAACAGTTCTACAGTAGCACTGTAAAACAACATATAAAATATCATTTTGCTATTAGAAAGCAATACAACATAGCTGTGACTAAGAAAAACAAAACATCAAACTTGTATTTAAAAAGAAACTGTATCCTTGAGAAGCAGTATATCATGGTGTGCCAAACTTTATGTGAAGTTATCTCTAAAAAGCACTTAAGTTTCTTAAAGAGCATTCCATCCAGTGTTCACTTGGTATCTCACAGGACTCAGTCCTGGATGGTGAAGAAATAAAGATAATGAGCACAGCAGAGTTCAGTTGAACTTGGCCAGACATTAATGATGCCACTCAACAAGTAAAAACAGAGAGGTGTGCATACAAGAGAAAGGCCTGATTTGCCTGCACAGAGCTTAGAATCCCTCTAAGACATCTGTCTGGTTACATACATCCTGCTCATTTTATAACCATTGCTCACCATTGGGAATGAGTGGGAATGCAAGACACCCAAGGCAACCTTGGTGCAGAGAAATATGTCTGGGGCTCATCCCCATCAGGCTCACTGTGAGCTTGAAACCACATCTTCACTGGTGCCTAACAACTTTGTTGCCTTTTTGGTTGGTAGGACCACAGTCTACGAGTAATAAAATGTCTTGCTCTTCAGTGCTTTCCTTCACTTTTCACACAGATCTCTAAATATTACATAGGTACTTGAGATAGGGATCTTTAATATAAAAAGTAATGAAACCCAGTTTCTAGTGAGAACACTAAGGGTGAAAAGGAAATGAACTCAAGTGTTTAGAATTAAGTATTTTGTCTGAGAGCTGTATTTTTTTTCTTAATACAAGGAAAGAAGAAATAAAAGACCCATTTAAACTTTTAGGATGTAAAGCTTAAACAGAAACTTCAATAAGTTTAAAAAAACTTTATTTTAAAAATCATGAATAAATGTAAATAAAGCCAAAGCTATAGTTCATGTAAAAAGTACTAGAAATCTGTCTGCATACATACAACTGATTTCTTGTTGAAATATTCAAACTGTGAAAAGTGTCATGTTTACGATTTTACTTGTCTGATGCAACTGTAATGTGATGAAAGTATAATGACAAGAATATTTAGCAATGAAGCAAGTGAGATTTTATTTATATAGAAAAAGGCCTATGCTCATACAGGTATCATATGTCACATGACAAAGTGTGACTTTCAAGAGGTCTGAGAAACAATTCTGGTAGTGTGATAGAGGAACTAGTGTAATTTGATTTACTGTTTTTACTTTTTATGGCTGTAGGGACACCTGCCTTGTCTGTGTAGTTCTCAATGTGGCTTTTAGTGGCAAAATAAGTAATAAAATTAATGTCCCCCTCATGACAGTGCTACTTAGTGCATTGTGCAGAAGAACACTTCAAGGCAGATCCACCTTTTCATTTTTACTATCTCTTTCTTATGCTTTTGAACATCACATCTCTGGTGGCATGTTAGTTCCATTTGTAGCTTCTAGACTGCTTTTCCACAGCATCTACATGTGTGGGGCAGCATGCACAGTGATTCTGTTACTAATTCTGTAGGTAGTATAGCTTCTGTTATGGCAGTACCTATGTGGCCTCATCATGGGTTCTATCTGTACTGGATATTATACAGATGCTGCCCTGATTTAGCCACTAGTTTGATACTGTTGCTAATGTTCCTTGAAGTGTATGTATAGAAAGTAGGAATTGGATGAAAGATAAGAATATCATACATTTCTTGTCAGATTGAGGAAATCAGAGATGAATGGATTTTTGGGTACATCCTTTATTTTTTTTCCTTTAAGAGGCAAGAGGAAAAATACATGTGCTTTGTGCTTTTGTGCCTGTTGCACATAGGTACTTCAGTTATAACTTTTTCTAGCAATATAAGTGAGTAAATGGAAGCTTACTTTTTTGACTTAGCTCTGTCAGCATGGCTGTACTTGATATTATGTAAATTCAACATCAGATCGCTAAGTGATTTTCCTAGATTAATAACATAAGCTTATACTATGCTTTTACCAGAGCACTTAGGGAAGAATTGATATAAGAGGCCCAATGTTAAATGGCCAAATGAATAAGATGATAAAAAATAAGCTTCTGGCAAAGGCGGAATTCTTTAGTGCACTTTGTTGCATAAGAAATATGCCAAAGGCTGTAATTTTTGGTGTTGCCAAAACATGCGAAATCTTAAATCCTTACTAGTGGGCCAGAATCATCCCACTAGCCAAAATCTTTGAAGCCAAACAAAAAACCTACAAGTTCAAGCTACATCAAAAACTAAGAATTTTTTCCTAAGCACGTTAAAATAGTGAAATAGGTTCTAAATAAATGGTTGTGCTAGGACAATTTTGTCAATATTAAGTGCTTTCAGTGTAATCTCAAATGGTTATTGTTCCAGGTTACTTCAGGATTTTGATATCAAATATGTTATGTTCACTGTGAAATGTATGTCTGTTCAATTTTTTTATTAAGAATCAATGGCTGTGACAGATCCTGTTACTCATCCCTATGTTGAATTATATTTAAAATTTATGTATTTATTTATTTTTTATATTTCTTATATTTAAAAATATTTATTTAAAATTTATTTCACTTGCCCAGCATTTTCTGTCAACAAGTTTTTATGTTTTTGTTTTACAATTTTTAAACATGTAGAAAGAAAAACATCTTTCACAGGTTTGCAAAGCACTGCTACAAAATGATAAAAAATTCCCCCCAAATCTAGAATTATATTTGATAATGTTTAGCTATTTTAATACCTCTGATAAACATTCAAGCTGCAAGTCTAACACTACACTGGTTGGGTACTTCTTGCATCATCTTTCCATCAAGGGACTCGTTCATATTATGTGTATTGTACCAACTGTGGTACATATTTTGCCAAAACTAGGGGAACTGAATTGCCCCTATAACAACATTATCAGATAATTTTATATTGTGATACTGACTCCATTGTGACTGTCTTTCATTTATGAGAGAGATCATCTACTGTCTGTTTATGCTGAAAGAAGTGTCTGCCAGAATCTTTTCCTTCAAATGATTTTGTATTGTTTTTTTTTCACATCTACTCTTATCCCCTAGGCTTATGACATATAGATACTAACATTTATTCTTTTTATAAAAAGTAACTGACTTCATTCAGCAGAACTTCAATAGTTATATGTTGTTTGTTATTCCTAAGAAGCAGGTAGCAGGGAGTCATCTTGTGTAGTTTGTTACCTTGCTGATAGCATTGCATCATATATTTGAAACTTGCATTAATGCAAGGTCTTTAAAATATGGAGAAAGCATAATAACAAAGGTTTTTCCTCTTCAACCTTATTATTAAGCCACTGGGGCCGTTTGTGCTTTTAGTTGAAATTTCAGCACAGACAGAAAAATAGGGTTCTTTTCAAAGCTGTTGAAATAGCACCTTCTTGGCATTTTAACTCTTCTTCGCATAATTAAAAATTGTTTTTCAAATTCTGGATGATGCTTTTCCTGATCCTTGCTCCCTCTTTGTTAGACATTGTTCCTGGCTTACTTTGTCCCATTGTATTCTGAAGTTCACATTCACACGGTAAGCAAGGCTGGCAATCACTTGAAGCATTTGAAAGCATTAAACTGCTTTAGATTTTTTTTCAGTTCAGGTGGGATAAAACCTTTCTGTACCTTCTCCACAATTAGCCCTTATCCTTGGGCAGTGTGTTCATTAGCATTGCTGATATTGAAACCCAATGGATGTATTCATTCAGATCTGGGATTATCCTTTATTCATGTTATGACTTCTCATGTACTGTCATGTCAATAAATTACAATGTTATCTTACAGTATATTTCTCTCTTTCGTGGGAGAAATTTATCTTTCATTAACAGCACCTTTTAGGTGGTAGTATTGCCCTAATATTTCTATTGCCCTAATAGAAATATTGCCCTGATATTTCTATTATGCTTATACTTGCTGCTTTCAGGTCTGTATCAGTAATTTTAATACCTTCATTTTGTTGCCTTTGCATTTCAGCAGTTCGGTTACTTCCTTTAGGAACTAGTGGATCTAGCCTTCTTTAGACTATGCAGGCTAGACTGGCATTTTCCTTTCATTATCTATGTTGATTGCATATTTACTCTTCTCATCAACATTAATATTTTCATTCCCCTTATTGTACTTTCAAATTTTCTCTGATAATCATTCTTCTACTGTCATATTCTTGCCTACTCATTTTCCTCTTCCTGTAAACTACAGCCATGCACAGCCTTCATCTGCTTCCAGAGCTTCATCTGTTTTCCTTTTTTTCCCCACACTGAACAACCAAGCTAATGCAAATGAGGCAAACCTCCTTCTAATTTCCCCCTGTATTTCTTAATTTAAAACTCATCTCATCAACCATGCTAGCATTTGTCTCAGCTTGATTCACACTTCTCTGGGACTCATCCATAGAGCAGATACTCATTCGATCACTAGTAGTCATTCTAATGTTTTCCTATCCAATGCTATAGTTTTCCCACAGGACTAATTCTTAATCTTCATTATTTTGCTGTGCTTTTGCTTTTCTTTGAGAAAAATAACAAGAATTTCAGTGAAAATTGCCCAAGATTCCTTTTCTCCAAGGTCTTCAGAGGCATCATCCATAGTCCCTTTCACGTGAATGTTGTCAACTATGCTGATATGATGGATGGTCAGTGGGTTCTTCCTGACTCTCATGAGGGTGTTTTTCAGATTCCCATCCTCCTCTCATGGCCTTGTTTTTGTCAGACAACACATCCTTCTTTCTTCTAGATGTGTTATGACAGACCCACTTATTCCTCCTCATAAAAGCAAGGCAAACTAAATTAGGCAGACCAGAAAACTGATTCTTTTACCTTATTTTTTTAACCAACCTGCTCATCTTTTCATAGTATCATTCTTCTTAACTTCCTAAAACTCAGGGGCTCATTCTTGTTTCCCCACACATGCCTTGTCCTTTCCAGTTCTATTTCCAAGGTAGGGATTTGGGTAGGAACGTGCTAAAATATTGTCTGTCTGGTAAATCTTAGAAATTAAATGGTTTTAGTTGTTCTTCAAGAGAAGAAAAGGAAAGGGAGGATGTTATTCACAACAGAGGCATTTTTATGAATCGCGTTCATTCTGAAGACCCAATATGCTCCTGAACCCCATGCCGTAGTTGTGCCATAGTCTTCCTTAGGAGCCACAGAAACCCTTTGTAGGGAATGGGTTGTTTTCCAAACGAGTAACTCAGGAGTTAGCATCTAGCATTTGATGACCTATTTGAGGTGCTGATTTAGAAGGGGAACCACAGCTAATGTAGTATGAGTGTGATGAAGAGATAGTAGAGGAAGATTTCAAAGTGGCTGGCCAAGTTAAGTGAAATAAACTGCAGGAATAATGCCCACTGATTCCCACTTGTCAGGAAAACTTTATTCCTTTAAGGTACAGAGAATTTCTGCTATTTCATGCTTGGAATATTGCTTTGGGCTTGTTATTCTGAAGTGTAATTTTTTTTCCATTTTTATCTAGTTGGCTAGGCAGAAAGCGCAAAAATCCAATTTTCAATGGATGAGAGTAATGCCATACAAGTGGAAAATTATACCTGCTTCATTAGAGGAGTAAGTACTAAGTTTTTTATTTGTATCCTTTGGGAGAGAGAGTCGCATAGGGAGTGTTTCTTGTCCTTGTTTAGGGTCCTGTTCTTATTCAGTCTCCATCTGTAGTCTGTGGAGAGGGATGTCATTCGGGATGGAGGGAATGACTGCCTCCGTCAATGCGACTGTCTCCCTTCAATAATGCTTAAGCTTCTAAACAGCTACACTTTGGGAGGACGAATCTCAGACTTGGCGCTTAACTTAGTGACTGCCCCTAAACACCCATATCTGCTCTGGGGCATGACAGCACTGTGTTTTCTGCTGTATGCTTCCAAATGACTGCTGGTGTCAAGATGTTACTGCAAATGTGTCAGGACCCTGAGCTGAGGGTGAATTCAGCTTAACATAAGCATTGCAAGGATAAGGAGCCAAAGAAATGTCATTACATATACATACAGATGAAGGTTTTTTACCTGAACATCAAGCAAGCACACAGTAGAGACTCGATTGTTTTGTCATTTACTTATATTTATTTACCTCCTCTGCGTTATCAGCAAATCAACAAATCTAAGGATTGGCAAGACATTTGTTCTCACCTCATAAGAAGTGATTACCATGTGCTTAGAAAAGGTACCAGATCATAAAGCTGGGATCTTCTGTAACATGCTGATGAGAAAACTCCTGGAATATGTACGTGCATTTCCTTATCCACCAACAGGTATCATTAAGAGGGTGGGCAGACAGAACTGCAAGGGAAAAAGCAAAAACTGGAAATGTATAGCATGGCTAATTAATGAGTAATGGCAATATGACAGTCACCTAGAGAAACAGGAATGACGTGAGTACCTGGGAGATAGCAAAAATGTGGTTAAATTCTTCACATTGATTAGGGTAAGACTGTCTTGGCAATGCATGTAAAATGTGCCAAAGGGAATGTGACTGGATGTAATAGGATATAATTTAGTAAAGAGACAGTCTAGATCAATAACAAGACAACTACCTGACATTGAGATCTATACAATTGTGGAAGAGCTTTCTTAAAGAAATTTTAAAAGCTCCATCCTTTAAGACATTTAACATTAGTGTAGGAAACATCAGAGAAAAAAAATCTGTTTTGACAGGAGGCATCTCACTTTCTTTTCTAAAGCACCCACAACTATTGCTGTAATACTTGGGTGCTTCAAGATGGACTAATGGGACTTTTATCTGTAATTCGTATGATTTTCTGATATGTTCAGTCCTCTGAGTAGCCTGAGTACTTTTGTGATATGGTCTATCAATAATGTGTTTTCTCCATCTGGATAAACACTTCCTGAGTGAACCCTATCTTGTGAACTACGGCAGTATGTTTTCATAATTCTATATCCGTGTATTTTCTTGATAAAATTTATAGTTTATGTGTTGTTTTAATTTGTCGCCAGATTTATTTTTGTGAGCATGTCAGTTTTGCAGTTACAAGCACTGTGAAAAACAGTCATCTTCCTTTCTTCTTTTTCTTTTTTCTTTTTTTCTTTTTATATGTAGGGGTCTAGTACACGTAAGTTTCTAATGTTTAAATGTCAGCGTGAACTACCATTTACTGAAAGGTAATAATTTACAATAGTCTTATTTTAGGAAGAACTGAAATGTTCAGAGTTATGGTAGTGTTAGGTTAACAGTTGGACTCGATGATCTTAAGGGTCTTTTTCAACCTAAATGATTCTATGACTCCATGGAGAAGTATGAGAAGGGACAACTTCTGTTTATTTTCACTAGGTTTGAGAAAATGAATAAATAAGTTTATATCCTGAATCTGTTTGGTATTAGTGTGTTTTCATACACCTCTGACAACTTGCCTTACTTTGGAGATGCTGACAATTGAAAATAAATCCCCAGGTAATTCTCATCTCCAGATAACATGAAGAAACCCAGAAGCAGACATAAGGAGAACTTGTACATAAGAGGACTGATGATACACAGGGAAAGCAATGGCAGCATGAAGCGAGGGGCTTGGGAGGGGAATAACAAGTGTTCTGGGGAAATTCCTCCTTGTATTAACAATACATGCACACAATCCAAACTGCTGATTAATCAAAGGATGTTTTTAATACAAATGAAAATATGGTAGTGTTATGACTTCTGTAAACACTGGAAACTTCCAAAGTGCCAGATTTAAACTCAGGTTGGGCTGTTCCATCTTAGAAAACAAGGGCTGCATCTGCCTGGGGAACAGCTCCACCGCTCTGAGCTTCAGCAGGCGGTGGAGCAGCCTGCCTCCCTCCCAGCCTTTGGATCTCACGCCTCAGCAATCCACCCGCTCTCAAGCCACGCTCGCAGCCATCCTCTTGTTTACGTGTCCAGAAACTTTTCCTTCCAGCCACTCTTGCTCCTTGGCCAGGTGGTTATCACAGTAAATTGTGCCTCTCTCTCTCTTCCTTCTGTTTAGTCCCTGTCCAGCCTCTCTGTCTAGCTCCTTCAGCCTGTTGAAAGGGCAACAGCAGTTCTGTTCTCCTTTTCAAAATTACATAATGCCACTTCTTCCTTGTTTCTTAAATCTTACCCAGATGACCAGAATATTCCAAGAATTCCTTATACTGTAGTGAACCAGTGTACTTTTTCAAATATTCTTAGGAAGATTAGATTTAGTATGGTAATTTTTATTAAAGCTCTGAAGAAAGGTGGAGAGAGCTTACCAGTTCATGTACTGATTATAAAACATGTAGTTTAGAAAAATGCAGGTTAACAAAATTAAGTTTATTCATTTCACTTTCTGCCTTTGTTACACAATCTTGCTTTTGCTGCTGCTTTTATAGTTTTTCTTCTGGCATAGACTTCATCTAGCTTACTGCTACCTAAAGAGTAAAAGGAGAACCTATCTGTAATTTCTGAGTCTTAACCTTGAGTCCTAATACTGTTCTGCCTGGTCTGTGCAGCATTATTTCTAACATTGCAATAATCTCACTATGATTAGGTAATCAAAGGAATGGAGTATACTTGACATACTATGGTATTATTTTATGCAGTAACACTACCATATTTTCTGATTCAATCCTTCTGCTTGTAGAATCCAATTCTCCATTACCGATTTTTTGATTTTGTGTGCTCATCTAAAGGTCCTAGCAGTTTCTTCTAGATACGTTTATGTGTATCTTCCTGGACTTAAGATATATAATTTCCTATTGTACGTTTTCTGTGTTTCATTTCTTTGGCTTAGGTTTTGTGTTCTGTCTTCCTTCATTAAGCTCTCTGCTGTGGATGCCTTGTAGCTTGCTTTGGAACTGAATGTACTTCTGTTTCAGTAATGCAGTATTTTTTATTTTGATGCTACTGAAGTTTACTGCAGATATTTTCTATAGAACAGTTAATATGCTGGCCTCCTTGGTCTAAAGATTTAATTCCATCCTAGAATAGGAAGTTTAGAGAAAATCAGGATTTCCTGATTGCCAGCCATTTTGTTTAACATTGACACTATTAAGGCAAGGTGTTTCTCTGCTATTAGTAAGGTGTGTTTGGTTTTCAGATAATAATAAATTATTGATCAGATTAGAAGCACAATTTGAAGAAAGAGGTTGAAACTTTATGACTCTTAATTAGAGCTCAGCAAATATTGATAGTATAATTAGATATGAACAGATTTCTAACTCATGGTAATGCAAGTCAGGCCCTGGGTTTGCATGTTTGCTTGATAAGCTTTTACAAAAGCTATGTCTAGGAGTACTTTATTAACTCACAATTTTCTATGTGTTTAAAACCCATGGATTTACTAACCCACGGAGATGACCTTTTGTTCTCTTTCTGTCTGTGAAATCTGAAGTGTGTCTTAAGACACAAAGCCCTGTTGAAAGGATTTACTGATAACTAGCAATGAACAAAGTTCTGATCAGTTATTCCAGCTAAGATCTGGTCTATATTGTGCTGTCCAGTAGGCAGATTTCGTATTACATCTCTAGAAAAGAAGTACGACATGGAAAGTGCAGCTGAACATTTTTCTGCTTTCCTGTTTCCGTGGTTCTTTCAAGGGACAGCAAGGGCTGAGGAGTGGAAATTCTGTCATAAAACTCAGGGCTTTTTTCTCTCTTACCTAGAAAAACCTTTGCAGCTTCATGGTGAGAACAGTTGAATGTATTTTATACTAGGTATTTTTATTATTTTTTAGTAATACAATGTAAAAGATTTTTTAAAGATAAAACTATCAGTACATTGTAATGTTTCAGTGTTTTCATCTATTTATGAAATTTAAGCCTATCCAAATTTACTTGTAAGGGTCTCTTTTCTGTTGCTGGAGTGATTTTTTTCTCTTGGTTTGTTGCTTAGAAAAAGCAGCTTTAGTATATTGCCACTATAACTGAGCATCACTAACATTGGTTGTAAAACTTCTCACAGCATTGTCAAGGTTGGACAGGCCTATTGATTTTAAAAGTTTCAGAGTCTGTTGTGTTAGCAAAAATGTTTAATAAACTTAATTTTTTTTATCCTTTTGAATCCATTTGCTTTAAAAGCTAAGCCTTTTCAAAGCTAAGGCTTTCAGAGGTACGTAAAGTAATTTGTATCAACTCTTCAGCTGAATTCATTGTCAGCTTTTTAAGTGCAAGGTACATGATTACTACACACAGTTTTCTGTGCTATTTTCAGTGAATGGTTAATTCAGTCCCTAATAAACTAGCAACACAGCTACTAATATCTTTAAGGGCACTGCCATTTACATAAATACTTAGAGGATAGCTGAGCCAGTACTGGCATAGGTTTTTAAGAAAGAAAGAAACCAGAACAAACAAACTATGATCAAATTATAAAATTAATGGAGGAAAGGAATATAATAGAGGCAATATATTTACATTTTAATAGAACATTTAATGGTGTCTTTCTCAAAAGCTTATTTTAAAAGTGATCATTTCAGGCTGCTTCCTGCATTTAATCTTAGGAGTGTGGAAATACATTGTCAGTTGTTAATGAATGGAAGGGAAGCGTCCAGATGAGTGCCACTGGGCCTCGTGTTGGGTTTATTTTTACTTGCTCTCTCTATTGACTCTTTGAAAAAAGGGAGATGACACACTGGGGACTGCTGAGAGAGCAGAAGTCATATTGCAGTGCAGTGCTTTCTGCATTAGCAAGCAGCTCCCCTGCCCCGCTCTAGAGCTGGAGAAGGGAGCACATTCTGTGCTGCATCCAGGCACTCCAATGGATGCTGGGGGCTCCTGGCTGGCACAGAGCTGCCGTCTCCCCGGTGAGCCAGGAGAGGAAAAGAAAGGAAACCAGAGCACTTCAGGCTATGGTGGAGCAGTGCTGTGTATGAAGGTGAGTAACAGGCTGAAGGCATGAACCTTAGGGCAGGCTTTGGAGGATAGGCAGGTCAGAGGCAGCCTGAGTGTTGGGTATGAAGACCAGGGAACTCTGCAGGGAGCAGACGGTTGCTGACAGCGGTGGAAGGAGGATGCTGGCAGTCCTTTGCAGAGCCTATGATTAGGCTCTGCTAGTGAGACAGGGGAGAAAGGAACTCCATTGAGTGCACAGAATCTGTAAATGGGCCTGAGCTTAATGGAACAATAAATAGGCTATGGCAGATGCTTTATACATGGCAGATTACCCTGGGAAAATAGCAGTGTATTACCTGACTCTCGGTGCTTATAAAAAGTTAGTAAAGGGCATATGTAATCAACCTAGCCCTCAGGGTATGGTTTGCAGTCTGATTGTTGCCAGCTGGTGGGTGTCCAGCATGCAGGAGTTGTTCTGTCCGGATAATCGGAGCGAGCAACCCCAAAAACATTGCACTTAGAGTCAGCTCTATAGCTTAATTGGCCTCTAAACAGGGAAATGAGGGACCAGAAAAGGAAACTAGGTATTAGAAAAACAATGCTAGTTGGATATGAATGTCTGGTAACTAGTACTGTAAATGCTAGTAGGAGTTAGATCAATAATCACTTCCTATTTTCCCACTTTACTTGCTGTTATCTCACATTTAAGTCTGAGACAATTGGTGTTGCTTACCAGGAAAGAGGTCAAAATAAGTGAAACATACTTCAAGTCCTATTCAAGATGTATGTAATGTATCCCAGGCCTTCCCCACAAAACTTCAGGTCAACATCAGCACCTGGGAGGAGTAAATGATAAATTCAGAGTTTTAAAGCAGAAGTGCCATATGCAGCTGAATAAACAGCCAAGCACATTTTCTATGTATTGTGATCCAGCCCGCAGTTGACAAGTGTCAGAAAGCAGAGAGAGGCCATTTCAGACAGAATTTTTATAGTCATCTGAAAACGAAACAGATATCTGTTACTTATTCTTCTTCTCTGAGTACTTGTAAAATAGGATTAAAAATCCCTGGAATATTTATTGATACACATGACAGATGGAACCTGTGGTATGGACAAGATCTGATCATCATATAGGTGCTATTCCTTTCCTTTTGTCCATCCAAAAGGAGCAAGGCTGGAAACATCAAAGTTCAGAGAGCTGGAGAACAGAATACACAGAGGAAAGCCAGAATTTCCAGAGAGCTGTCTTTTCCTAAGTGAATTCAAATTTAAAGTTTTATAAGCTTGTATGTAATAAGAGATTATTTTCTAAAATTTTACTTCCGTTGCAGTCTATCACTCTGTAATTCTTGGCTATTTTTCAAAGAGCCAGCATCTGTGTGTTGTGTACAAAGACTTTATAATTGCACTGGTTTGTTGATAGAGGTTCAGTTCTTTTTTAACGAAGCTGGACCTGTGATTATTTCAGAAAAACTGAATTTAACCACACTGTCCATATTTTACTACAGATAGAAAATGCAGAATGTGGCCTAAAGCAAAAATTGGAATTGAGGTGACAACAATTGTTCTATGTCAATGCCATAGAAAGACTGTGCTGTTGGGTTTTTTAAATTTACGTGAAAGTACATAAAAATTATAAACACAAACAAGTCAAATATAATTGAATTAATTGCAGATCATATAAACTTGTAACTTGTAACATTCTCCATGTATTTTTGAAATAGATTAGTAGAAATAAACAGTCCAGAAAAATCTTAAAGTGAGAAGTGAAAGGCAAAAACATTATTCAAAAAGTGCTATAGGGTTCATTGCAAGGCATCATTAATGTAGATATCTACTAGCTGAGCTTATCATCTTGGGTTGCCTTTTTAGTTGGTGGAAAGGAAGAACAACTTTAAGGGCCTAAATCCACCTGCTTTGTTTAACTCCTACATGAAATGAATTTCATCTTAGGTAACATGTTTGTATTTACTAGGCCTTCAATGACTACAAAGGATCCCTTGGGGTGACAGATTAAGATAGATATCTGGGTTGTAGAAACCTACACTTGGTTTGATGGATTCCACCCCAGTTTTTTCAGTCTTTTTTTCCTCTCTCGCTTTTTTTTTATTTAAAAATTGCTTTAATGCTTCCCTAATCTGTCTCATTACCTGTCACAGTTCTGTGGGCCTAGGCTACAAGGAACCTGGTTCTTCCTTGACCCTCTGCACTTTAGATATTACTTATATAATTTGTTCAAAGCCAACATAAAGTGCTACTGTTCATACTTGGGCACAGTCTTACCATCTGTAAATTTGAGCAAGATTTGTCTGGGGATCTCTGAAAGTTGGCTTACAGAGCTGTAAGATATTATTTGAGCTTTTTATCTAGTATCTCTATTCAGAAGGTACACATAGGAAACTTAAATACAGAATGCCCCACGTTTATAGGATAATTTCCCCCCCAAAGATGATACTCTGCTGTTTTGAGTTCAAATCTTCTGGATAACTCGTGTCATGAGACTTAACCAAGCAATCTCATTTTTTCTTTTTGCATTACTTTTGAGTTCTCTAGTATTTTGTTTTTTCACAACTGCTTTTCTGTCAATATAACTTATTCTAAAGAGGGGAACGTAACTGTCTGACAACCTCAGAAAAACCTTCCATTGAGAATTAACTTAATGAAATGAAAGGGAACAAAGTCACACATTTCTATCATTTTGTAACATGAAAATATGTTACTGAGCATTACTGTACATAGTGTATTAATTTCTAATCTTGTCTTAAATTTTTCTTATAGGTTAGTTCTTTCATATATGGCAATTCCTGTGCAACATAAAAGCACTTCATATAGTGATTTTCAAATGTTTTCCCTGGAAGAATGTCTTGCTTTTGAATTAACAATTATAATTTGCATGTGTTTTTCCATTTATCAGAGAAACAGTCTGCTTTGTCATGCTGATAAATTTTAAAAAAATTTCATCTTCATGAAACCTCAGACAGTAATTTTCTTTTGCTTTTAGAGAACACAGAATACATTTAAAAATACCAATGTTTAATATAAATTGCACACTATGATGGAGGTAAACCAGATTTCAGTCAACCTTATTTGCCTCACATCTGTAACTAAAAAGTTGCAGTTAAAGTCTAAAGAGACACAGGCATGTAAAAGTGGAATACATAGGCAGAGGCTCATGCATCAGTCAATGAAATCACCTGATTTTGAGTCCTAGTGTTTGTGGATAAGGGTGTAGGTTCCTGATCATATATTTCCTCGAAAAGCCAGCAAAACCAAACTTGAATACGTTAAGATCTACCTCATGTGGTCCCCAGTTCTCATGGTCAGTGATAAAGCCTGAAAGTTTTCACTAGCGCTATTCACTTGCCATTAATACTGTCATACTGAAACTTCCCATTTCTCCCCCAACATGCGTCCTCCGGAGTTTAGCAAACCTCCAATGCCTGGCCTGCTGTACAGGCACATTGAGACTTCTACAGGGATAGTTCCCAGTGCTGTGAATAAGGACAGTATAAATGGCATCCTTTGTGGTTTTTTCTCCATGTTTTATGGTACAGTGCTGAGGTTAGTATTAAAAGGTAGACATTTGTTTGCAGCTGTGGTTGCACAGTAGCATTATAGATATCCTAACCATTTCCTGTACTAAATTTGGGGAAACAATATGGTTTAATTTAGTGTGTTGCAATTTTAGGTAAAAGGCTTTAGTGTTGTCATTTTATTGTGCTTATGTTTGGGGGTCTGCACACATACATGTGTAAAATTGGTTAAATATGCTTTTAAAAAGCTTTAAAAAGCTTATTAGTTTCCCCATTTAAAAAGTGTATTATATACACCTTTTGAGTCTTTGAACACCAGGTTACTGCCAAAGGCAAGATTTTATGGTTGAGTCATAATATGCTGAAATGGGAGATTGTAATGGAAATGCATATGCATGCTTATCAGTTGTGGCTAGAAGATGCAGACACAATTAATTATTAACAAACCAAGAAAAAAAATAAGGTCACTGACTAAGCAACACCTAATCTATCTAACTGAGCCCTGCTGCATATTGCTAGCTGAGCTGGTCACTTGTTAAACTGGCCATATTGTTCCTTGAGTGGTAAGTTGTCCAGATCCCTTTGGTTTAGTGATTCAAAAAATATGGCTGAAAGAGTTAGCTTGTGGTAAGCACACTCTAGATCAATCTAGATAGCACAAATTAATCCTGAATTTTTAAAATATGTTTGGAAGTTAATTATGAAAATTGAACATCTAACATTTGTAACTTTTTATTCAAAGACCAGTAAAATATATGATTTGAAAATGATTCTTCTTTAAGTAGTAATTGCTACACATTTGGTTCAATATCTTACAATATTTGTGTCTAAAATAATTTATCTAAAATCCCAGACCATCTTTTACATGTAAATGACATATTGCAAGTGTCCACTCGAAAAACCCAAGCCTATAAAATGACAAACAACAGATTTGTGTAAGAATTGCAACTCTACCCCCGATTTGAGACAGTATAAGAGAAGTGATGACCGGATGCCTTTTCTTGAGATCTCTTTCCCAACCGGCAGAATTCCCTTCCTCCATTCCCCTCCTTCTCCTTCCCTCTATTCCTGTCCTCCGTCCTGTCTCCCACCATTCCTCCATCCCAAGCATCACAGCTGACGATACAGATGTACAGCTCTAAACGATATTTCTCCTGGCTATGAAGCGTGGAAATGCACAGGGTCTGCAAAAGGCATGACCCCAGGAGTAGTATTTCTGCTTTCTGTCTTTCCTTCCAAGTAACGTCCACATTGAATTCCCAGGACTAGTGCCCTGAAGAAGGGGGCTAGTTCTGTAGATGTCTGCATTGACATTCTTGCCCTACAGAGGATAGAGCACTCTAAACTAATAGCCGTTATACCTGCTAGTGCTACATGCTAAGTGCATACAGAGGTATTTCCTAACGGCCATGCTGCCAAAAAGAGTCCTTCCAGTAAGGGTGTGTATAATTGAGTCATATATCATGATGAAATGACACAGGGGAGATATTTGTTCTTGGGGGAATTGCAGTGTTTTTCCTTGAAAGAGGATACATCTCTGAGGATGTGTGGTAGGTGGGTGATGGGCAAAAAATCTAGATTCACATTCTGTGTTACCTACTCTTGCAGTATTATGTATCAATATTCAGTGTTTCTCCTAGAGCTTCAGCTATGAAATCTGTTATTTTCTGAGAAGCCAAACTTCCCTAGAAAATAAGTAACCCTTGCTATTGTGGAAAAAGCTAGGAAGTAAGAATTGTAAGCTCTTTCTTAAGAAGATAAAGGATAGGGTTGGTTATTATCTTTAAATCTCATGATTTTTAGGCCTATTTTTTAGGAGCTGGGGGGAACTTTGTAATATTTTTGAACACAGGGGAATGGCAATGTTGCAGTCCCTTGATTCTTGAGGATCTCTTGAGGTCTGCAGAGAGATGATATTGTATTACTTCTGCAGAAGCTGTATGGGTTTTTAAGCTCTGTGTCATAATCCATGTCGATGTTTGAGGTTTAGTGATATATATTGTTGTGTTGTTGTACAAGATTTATTGGTAGCTATTCTGTGAAGACCACTTTACCCCTGTCTAATATATAGTACAAAATACAGTTACTTCAAATGGCACAAAGGAACTTGTATGCAGTTGGTCTGGGAGTATTCAGCATTATATGTTATTTGGGTTTTTATTAATCACCTACTAATAATACAGCATAAACGAGTAACAGTACTTTCTAAAATATCAAGATTTTTCAAGAAAGCTAGACTTTTGTCACTTGTGGTTTTAATAATGAGATTTTTCACTGAGATTACTGTTCATCAGCTAAATAGAAATAAGAAAGAACGTTTAGTGTTCTTCCTTTCAACTACTTGTAATTCTTTATATTGTTTTCTGGCTGTATTGGTAAAAGAAAAACTACTTTCTACTAAAGTGGTAATGCACTGGAATAAATGGTCTGACTAGTTTTAACGGTTCAGATACCACAGAAGAGCCTGCTTTGCTGTGTGCAATAGTAAGACACTGATTGTGAAATGTACACTTCGTGTCTTTACACTCTGAGATAAAAATAGCCATTCAAGTCAACTTACTTGTACCTTAGAAAGAGGTGAAACTGAGCAGCATCATGTTTTATGATGAAATTGCCAGTACCGGTGATAATGTTAGGGACAAATTAAGTGTAAATTAGCTAGTAACTGCATATAATTGCTAATTTGTTAGCTGCACTAACAAATCTTCAATTTACTTTCAATTACCCAAAGAAGGAGGAGTTGGGAATAGGGTGGGAGAAAAGAGGCTGTGGAGTGGAAGTTCCCACTAGAACAAAATGTTTCAACTTAAAATAGTAGAGCCTTTAACCAGCATAACACTAATACACACCAGTCTCACCAAAAATTCTGCTGTGTGCCCTAGCAGCTTTTTAAGGCTGAATGTCGCATGTTTGTATTATAACTAAATATGTATCTCTTTACAATCTGTACACAGATAGTCAGTGGTGGTGTACTGCTTAGCTCTTGCTATAATGTTGTATTTCAATATTCCACTTTGTGTAGACTTACTAGATAAGAATTCCTGGATATATTCTAATGTCTTTTTTTGGACTTCCAATGTTATTTCTCCCAAAGTGGAAGGGAAATAAAATTTTCCTGGAAGAGCTGTGGAGTTTCATCCAGGGTCTTTAAGAGCAGTTTCCACAGCCACCCCCTTTTCCCCCCATCCTCTGTAGGTTTAAACTGCCTGCCTATCCTAAACTCAGTCTGCACTGCCAGCTTTATATTTGTGGGCTGAAATTTTTACTGTGCTTCATTTTTCTTTCCTCACCCCCTTGACCCCCCATGGCTCTTGTGAGGGATTTATACCAGCATCATGGTTAGGTCCTGGGAGAGGCAGAGAAACTGGTTCTCCCTTGACAGTGCTGCTTATATCCTAAACAGCAGCCACTGTGGTGGCACAGGCATTCTTATGATTAGGTTGTTGTTCTGCTCACTCTGTGCTATGGACCTCTTGTAAAGACTGGTATACCTCCCTAATCCCTTTTCACTCTGCTGCTGCTGCTGCTGCTGAAGTCACATTTGTATTTCTACAAAACCAATGACTGACTTCCACGGACTCTGCCCAATTTCTGTGCTGCTGCTTCCCGGGCAAGGTTGTACAGTCCCTAAAATATTGATTTTTCAAGGTTTGCATGCCTTTCTAGAGAACAGGACCTGAATGAATATTGTATTGGACCTGGCTCTGAGTAATTCTTATAGCACTGCCAGATGTCAGCACATTAATTTTCCTGCCCAGGTAGATTTTAACTCATGCAAGTCAGCTGTATGTTTTGGAAATTATTCCAAGCTTATTTTTATCATCTGGTCTACTGGTTATTTGAATGTATATGGTTCATGTGCACTTCTGTAGCTTCTTGAATCCCTTTGTCCCTGATCCTTTTGTGAACCAGCAAAAACATGCACCTGTGTGGGCCAAATCCTGCACAGGTGAGCACTGAATGTATATAAACTAGCCTTGAGCGAGCTTCAGCATTAAGATTCTGCCCCAGTACCTAATGATCATCTACATGATATGTAAATCACCGTAAAAATAGGGCTTGATATTTAAAAGGTCAGACATGCAAGTGTGCATGCAAAGATGTATGTGAATTTGCTTTTGTAACTTAATGATATTTTGCTAAGGATCTGCTGCACAAATGATCAATTTGATAAATTAATGGTTGGTTTACTGCAATCATGGTCATTGTGTATGCAAAGTAAATGTGTAAATATGTGTACACTTTCTGTCCATGCATTTTCTGCCAAACCTCATGGAAACCTGACAATTTTATTTCTCTCATATTCAGATTTCTATTTCTGGTCTTGAAGCAGTTTCTCCCTTGCAATTCAAGACACTTATAAAGGAGGTTATAAAATTTTAAAGAGCATAAAAAAACTATTAGAATGGCATGAAATAGAATTAGAACAATTGATTGAAAAAGTTATTTTCTTATGTCTTCTACTTCACCATTAACAGCATTACTCGTATTATCTGTTAAAAATGGACAAAGATTGTTATGCATCTTTAAACAGTGGAAAAGATGTTCTGAATCTTACTTAATTTTACTTTCAAGAAGCTAAGGTCTGACTGCAGATCAGTGTGTAGGTTTCACTGAACGAGCTTTCCTCCTTTGTAGGAATGCAGGTAAGCGAATAAAAGCAAGCTCTAAGAGATGAGCAAACAAAGTTTAATATTCTGTAGGTTATAATAGGATTATTTTATTTAAAAATCAGGGTCAAGTAAAGTTGATCACTCAGCAATTTCTGTTAGACTACAAGTGTTTCTTCTTTTTCTCATTCCATATTTCTTTATCAGTTGGATATCACATACATCAGATGTAGATCATAGAAGAATTTTTAGAATAATATGGAATGAGCTCTAGACATTGTATATGTTCTATTGTATCTTTTGGAGAGTGAATGGGATTTACATAGTTGCTAAAATATTGTTTCCAGTAGTTAGTGTTCCTGTAGGAATATGTTTAGACTTCTTGATATATACGAATTATTTGTGTAGTACTTATATTTAAATACACTTGCATATTGCCAAGGAACTTTGGGTCATGTTATCTGGCATGATTTTTCATACAGTACAGTTGTGTAAAGTGAAGCTGGTAAGAAGCAAAGGGGATAAAGTCCTTAATTTTTTTCCTATGTCTGCGTTTTTTTTTAAAGTCTGGTTAGAACTGGAGAGTTTTTTTCAGTGACTAGGAAATTTAAAGAAGCAAAAATTACATAATGATCTGGATTGGTCTGAATATGAAGCAAGACACTTTATTCATGTCAAATGAAATCTTACAGATTTACCCCTAAATAATTTCTGCAGGATGTAGAGTATTTTAGTTAAAAACCTTGAGGAATGTATGTTTTGATTCAACACAAACCAATTTTTTCCCTGATATTTTTTTCTTTCACAAGTGAACAAGAAGAACACTGTTTTCCAAGCTCTAACCTGATCCTCTTCTGGCTATTGCAGATAAACCAGACTAGAAAGTCCTCAAAAACTGCTTAACCAAATTTTATCATCTTGAATCGATTTTTTCACTTTTTTGCCTTGCCAGGATGTGCCACTCTACATTCTTGAATGCATCCTTGCTAGCTTTGTTAATTTTTACATAGCAAAAATAATCAGATCTAATTTGAGTCAATAAACATGTAAGGGTCGAATGTATGAAAAACAGTGATGGTCCACAGCATAAAAATTTCGATATTTTATTACAGAAATATCACATTAATCATAACCTTTTTTTGCTTGTCCATCCAAAAAATGTTAAATAATGGTGTGTATTCAGATGTAGAATTTAAATTGAATATGAGTTATATCACAGAATCATAGAATGATAGAATATCTTGAGTTGGAAGGGACCCATTAAGGATCATCGAGTCCAACTCCCTGCTCCTCACAGGACTACCTAAAACTGTGAGCTGGTTTTGATTAATTCTAAGGTAAAAAAGGAAGTAGAGACAATTAACTTCACACCTCCTCAGTTACTGAATTTCATCAGTTTACCTGAAACTATCCATTTTATTTTATTGGTAAATATGACTTCATATATTAATTTGTTTACCAAATTTGGTATAACACCTTATGGGAAATCCACCTTATCTTTTCTCTGGTTGATGTATCTGATATTTGATAGATATACTTGCTTACTTGTTCTGAACAACATAGGTTTCATTGGATCCTCATCAAACTAATAAAAAACTTTTGCATATTTTGATATGATGTGGCAGTTTCACTTTCCTCTTCATTTTCATCATTTATGTTTGTGGAGCTATGAACAATTGAAGCTGCTTTGAAAAATCAAGAGATAGGAACAGATGGTGAGCAGCACTGGGGAGGCTGACCAGACCACATGAAGCACAGAGTCTTGCCATATGAAGTGAAGAAATAATAAGCATCTGAATACAATTTAGTCTCTTCAGGCTTGTGAAGTATGCTTAGGAGTTTAACCTGAGCAAGCTGGTGGAGACAATGAAGTTCTCAGATTTGTATAACAGATGATGGAAAGGTTTGTATCATTTTAAGTCAAGTTCATAATAAAATTATGATTGTTCTTCTATAATAAAGATACTTGTGTATGCATCTGTCTTGATCCATTCAGAACGATAAATCCCACTGGTTTGGTCTTCGCAGATGGTCTTCGTGAGGGAAAACTGGATCTTCAGGAACTACTGAGTGATAAGTCCTCGGATGCCATTTCTTATGCATTAGCGTTCACCAAGGATTGAACACAGTTGTGTTAAATGAAACAGGTGGTGTAGAAATCAGCATTTGGATGCATTGATCATCAACCTCATATGCTGTACATGATTCACTGAGTATATTTTATATATAATTAGACACCACTAATAAAGTTGGCCTATAACTTCAGCTTCCTTTTCTTCTAAGCATTTGTCTTGTGCTATTTTCAAATTTTCAGTATTCTTTCTGAAAAGAATATTAGCCATTTGGCTGTTAAAGTTACGTTTAAAATTTTAAATAAGGGTCTTATAATTGTTTGTTCATTGGATCTGAAAAATAATAATGCAATAATAAATATTGTCTTCATTGTCTGATGTATTTGGGAATGCCCTTATATGATATCCACTGAAAGTAACTAAACAGATATGTCAAGTGCCTTTTTAGTTTTTCATTGTACGTCGAGTACATGGAACTGTAACTTACAACTTTTGAGTAGAATAAGATTGCCAAAGAAAGTAGCTGGCTCTTTTTCAGACCTTGGTGTTCACTCATGACTTAAAATGAATCCACCGCTATAATCAATTGCTTTATCAAGCTGCAAATCCTGTAATTACATACTTTAATCTAGTTGTGGTTTCCCAGGATGCTTCCTCCTCTTTAATTTGTTGTTTGCTCCTCTGTTCAGATATGCCTCTGCCTTGTTTGCTTTCGAAGCTTTAAACATTGTCCACTGTCAGCACCTCGATTCTTTTTTCAAATCAGTTTTAATGAGCATCTTTATCTCTAAGTCATAATTCCTCTTGCTGTTCATTCATCCAATCCTTGATTACTTATATTGTGTATATTAAATGCATAAATAAACGTAAAATAGTCACCCATTCTTCACTACTGTTTCTGGATCTTTTAAGCTATGTTTCTCACCTGCTTGGTCCTCAGTAGTTCAACTGGTTGCAGACATAAATATTCAAGTATATTTTCTCTCTATCTGCAGACCACTGAATATATATAATATTTTTCCTATGTCAGTTCATAACTTACCTACCAAATCTTTCAGTTAATTGAAAAGAAATATAAAAAGCAGTAGTCACAATTAAACCATTCTGAACAAGTCCATCAAAGAAGAGCTAATATTATATTGCAATTAAAATTCTGTCAAAATTTGTTATTATTGTAGAACGTATGAAAGAGCTGTTTTATCTGTGTGAAGTAATAGTGCAAACATTAGAGAATTATCCTTTCAGAGTTAAGGAAAAGGATTTATCAGTTCATAAGCTGTGAAGTGCTAAGTGTTCTTTCTTCAGTGTGAATGAAAAGGAAAAGCTATCAACTGTCAGGGCTCAGTCTACCCTCTTTGCTTTCAAGTTTTACTGCCACTTGAAAAAATTATGCTCAGTCCTTGGGTCTGAAAGCCAGCTATAAAGGGACAGAGCAACCCTTTCACCTTGTGTTTCCGTTCCTCCAAATCAAACTTGCTCAAAATGTCAGTGCCTCCAAAATAAGCCAGTCTGTTCCCGATTCTTAAAAAGACATCCCATTCAGGGGATGATCAGTTCACCAGAATCCTGAAGATAAGAAAATGTTTCAGGAATTTGAGATTTAGCATTTAAGATTTCTATGAAAGCCACCCTTAACAAGCCCGAGAAAATCAGTGATAATATTGGAAAATTATGCACTCATCACATAGTTTCAATGAAGACATTTTAATTTCAGATTGTATTAAGCAAACTGTTAAAGACAGTTTTTTCATATATTTTCCACTCGTGACATCAATGCTAGATTGAATTATGATTGCGTATCTGAACCATGTATTTTTTTTCATTTTAAATATTTGATTTATTCTTTTTAGTGTTGGTTTTGTGTATATATTAGATTTTCCCAAGTATATAATACCTGAGCCTGAGATGATTTGATTGTCCTACTGCCACCCTTGAAGGGCAGAAAATTTCCTGACAGCAAACTGCATTAACATGGCATTAGGAATGTTTGCCTTACATCTATAATATGCTAAAACTGCAAGCAGAATGATACTGTGTGATACTTGTAATGATTTGAAGATGTGAGGTATCGAACTTCAATGAGGGTTTTATGAAATGTTAATCTTGAAGCCAATCTGCATCTCAGCAAAAGAAAACGCCACACTACAGCAGCCTGTTGCACTGTGTTATGAGATGCTTTGCACTGCCAGAGGACTGCAAAATAACGCCAGTGTATGGTGACGGTCTTTTTTAATTTACAGTTGTGTCACTGTCTCTGATCATCCTCACTTTGTCCAAAGGGAGATGATGGAGGAAACGCAGTGCTCGAGTCCAGGTACCTCAGTCCTCTAAGGGCTGTTCTTGCACCTTGTGAGGTGGTGCCGTGCCAGCCAGGCTGGAGCTGGGAGAGCAGAGCCCTGCAGAGCCCTGCCCCTGCTCTCCTCCTGGACCCCTGAAGCACGACACAAGCCTTCTTCAAACTGTTCATGTACCGCAACCGTGGTTGGAAGAATATTTCTTTGAGAGAGGCATGAATGAGGTTGCCTTTGACACCACGTGGTTCTGCTTAAACCGCCTGAACTATTGACTTGAACCGCTGCAGTGTATATGGTCTTGATATGGTCATTTTAAATAACTTCATTTATTTGGGGTCTAATTTCTTCATATACAGTCTCTAAGATTTCAATTAATACAAATATACAGTTATAACTGCAGTGTTATAATAATTAGGGCTCTGCGGACATATACTGGTTTTAATTATATATGTTTAAATAAATTATTGCTACACTGTTTTGATCCTTTTTTACCTCCATGTCTCTTTTCATGACACTTGTAGGAAACTAATAGCTTTGGCACCTTTACCACTTTGTCAAACTGTGTTGGACTTGATCTCTGAGTTCAAAAATTTGTTGCCAACAGACAAAAAGTGATATTATATATCACAGTGTAAGTTTGCCTCCTGTAGAAAGCCAAACTAAAAATCCATATTGAAAATACATTCAGGTTATAAAAAGAAGTACTCCGAACAAGGACACCATGGTACTAAGGTTGTTGGGGAATCCACAGAGCTCGATGTTTTCTTCAGTCATTCAAATCTGACCTTCTCTTAAAGTAATAATAGGATGAAGAAAAGTGGATGCCTCACCAAAAGTGAGTCTTTCAAAGGGATAATGTTATAAGAAAAGCCTTTTCAAATACAGTGCTATATCTTTCCTGTTGATACCTTTCCATAACTAACATTCTTGAATGTGTAGAAAGATTCTGAATAATGATTATATTTTCCTGCAATTATAATTGCAGGAATATCAATATTTTAATAAAAAATTCCATATATTTTGGGAAGAAAATATATCTATTCGACAATATGTGTATTTGTGGTAATTTATTTTATTCTTTGGTGGATAATTTCCATGTGCGTTTTAGCAAAGCCCAAAACATCAACTGCATAGTCAGAGATCATGTATTTAGTTGCCTGTATTCAATAGATTGTTCTATTTTTACTAAATCTTAAGTGAAAATGGGGAAGCATAAAATGAAAAATACTGCTTTCTTTTTGCCTTGCATGGGTTTCACCCCGTTTGAAGAGGCCAAATCTTCCCCAGGGAGACTCGGAGAATAGCATAAGAAATGCTATTTATTAGCTGCAGCCTTCTGTCTTTTACATATGGTGTAAAAAAAAAAAAAAATTGTATTTATAACAGTTTTAGGAAAGACTTTAACTACAAATTAACCCGTTAGCTGCAGAATGGATTTTTCTGTTTCACTGTAAAAGTATAAGTTACATTGAAATTGGTTTTATTTTGACAGAGCATTTCTCCCAGTTTTAGACCCAATCCCAGACACCACAAACACTTGCCCATATTTGATTTCACATACATTAGTCCCATGTCTTTGAGACCACCTGTGTGCATAAACTTAAGCATATGCATAATTGTTTGCACTTTGGGATCTAAGTGATCTTTTGAAAATAGTTTAATTCTAAAATATTCCTGCATTTTGCTTTGCCTTTGATTAGTGTTTCAGTGAGTCCAGAGACTGCAAAATACGAAGGAGAGAAAGAAGATGTTGGGATTAAACTTTGCAGCTGCAGTGCAAAGTTATACACATTGTATTTAGTCTTTGTTACAAGTTTCTTTACTGTTGTTGAATGTAAGTTTCCTGGAGGAAATTTTAAAGGAAATTAAGCCTGTGGCCAAGAAAAGAGATGATATATTCTTTCAGGATTGTTGGAGGACCTCTGGGGACACTGTGAAGAACTTTCTAGTGACTCCTATATCAAAAGGTACCTACAGGAGTCTTTGACTTCTAGCAAAAATCTCTGTCATCTCTAAGGAGCTCTGTCAGCTGTCCCTGACCAGAGTAGGTTTGGGGTTTTGTTCCACCTGCCTCCTGATTAGGGAGGGTGGAGCATGCTTGCAGCTGGTGCTGGGGAGCGGCCAATATAAGAGCCAGGGCTTGAGCACAGCTTCTAGTACCTAGCTGACAGATGCAGGAGTGTGTACAGGAGGGGGCTAGAAACTGTTCCTGTGTGCAGTGGTGGTGATGCACCACAGGGCAGGGTCCCCAGCACCTGTGGGAGTGACTACCCTGGCACAGCAGAGGCCTTGACCCAGGCTGAGCTCTGGAGGGAGGATGCAGCTGTGCAGGTCTGGGGCTGTGCAGATGCCCGATCCCTTGGGCTGGGCTGGGGAGATGGGCTCCTTGCCTGCAGGAGGAGTGTGCTGGGGGTAGTCTGTGTTGCCAAGTATGGAGCTGCAGGAGGTCAGCAGCCTGTGTGGCAGTGGGGATGTTGAAAAGGAGATTGACTGGACCTGTGAGATCCTGCAGGTTCAAAAGCTTGACACACCCTACCCCCTTGAGATGTACTGAAGGGGGCGGGGGGGAGTAGGCAGAGCCTGTGCTTATGTTGGGAAATGGACACTCCCCTGATGGTGAAGCCTGGGAACTTGTGACTTCTGGCAATGGAGGACAGTTCCTGTCTGCCTGTGGATCTGTGTCTACCGAGCAGATTCAGTGTCCTGGTTGCAGATGAGGGGCTGGGAGCTGTATGGCATCAGGAGGAAGTGGCAAGGGTAGCTGTAGGTGATTCCTTGCTGTGAAGGATGGAAGCTCACATTGGCTGACTTGATCTGTTGTCTAGGGAAGTTTGCTGCTTGCTTGGGACTCAGATCCAGGATGTTGTGGAGAGCCTGTAGAGGCCTGTCTGATCCTTGGACTATTACCCCCTGCTGATCTTCCACGTGGGCTCCAGTGATGCTGTCAGAAGAGACCTGGAGTGTATAAAGCATGACTACATGGCTCTAGGGTGATTTTCAAGGGCATGGGGGGTCCAGGTGGTCTCTTCTTGATCCTGTTGGTGAGGGGCAATGTCTTCAGATCTTGAAAGGTAACAACCAGCTACACAGCTACTGTTGACAACAGATATTTGGGGTTTATGACCATGGGACCATCTTTGAAGATCAAGGACTGCTAGGAAGATACAGGACTGATAATCTTAGGTCATGGTGACTGGGGGAGGCTTGTGGGGACTCAAAGAAAGTCAGTGTCACTTATTCAGGACAGGCAACTGGGGCCTACAAGCCAGTCATCCTCACTTGACCTCTGGGAAGCTGATGGAGCAAATAACCCTGGAAACCATTTCCAAGCATGTGAAAGACAGGAAGGTGATTGGGAGTAGTGAGCATGGATTTATGAAGGGCAAGTCATGCTTAACCAACCTGATAGCCTTCTATGATGAGGTGACTGGCTTGATGGATGAGGGAAGAGTAGTGGATGTTTTTTATCTTGACTTCAGCTCGACTTTTATCATCCTCATAGACAAGCTGATGAAGTACAGGCTAGATAAATGGACAGTGTTTCTATGTACAGGTGAATATGAGCAAGTAGAAACACTGTGTTACCTTGACAATATTGAAATTGTATGCATGGAACCCGGGTTTTCAGTGATCCTTCTGTACCATCTTGTATGGCTGGAACTGCTGTAATGTTAGAAATTGCAGGAATACAAATGGATCCTGTAGTATTTTATGCTATTTTCTTTGGATTGACTTATTCTCCAAGATGTTCACTGCTCTAAGCTGTGCCTGAGGAATATTGCTGAATTCAGTTCTCATACAGGATAAAGTATGGGGCAGAATTCTGCCCTTGCCTGAAGACATGCACATGGTGACATGTGACAGCTTTGCCTACTTTATTTGTGCTCTGCATCCTAAATTTTTCTGATATACTGACACTAGCCTTGATACTTCTGACTGTATCCTATTAATACATGACTAGCAGACACATTTAATCTTAACAGTCAGCTGTGGAAATGAGTATGCTTAACCATCCCACTCTGGTAAGAAAAGACCAGGATTTATGGTTTGGTAGACATAGAGATCCTCAGGTTATCTGGAGACAACTCATAGCCATATTCCAAGAAATGTGTTTTTTATTCATAAAGGGTTATCATTGCATTACATTATCATTGATGGAGGTACAGTGTCATTTTGGAAACCTTTGGAGTATATCTTCAAGGAAGATAGCAATTTTGACTTGTCTTCAAAGATAAGGGAGTTTTCCATTATTATTAGCCTTTTATTGAAATTAGGTTAACATTCACATTAGTGATGCTCAAAACACTTAATGTGGTTGATGTGATGAATTCAGTCAAAGTATTCCAGCACAGAAACTACTAATTCACCCTGTAAACTCTACCATTAGCTTGTCTTTCTTTCTGTTACCATTGAAAGTTGAAAACTGCAGAGTTCTGTGGTTCTGAATTACAACATACATTTACTTTTTGGCCTGGTGTTGCTTATTCAAATGAACCACATCAGCTGCAATAGGGAACTTTGCCTTTTGCAACATATTGAGAGAGGCCAACAAAGATAAATTTTTTTGGTTGTCACAAAACATAGATCTTTCTTGTCACTTAATTTGCCATGTCCCTAGTTGCCTTTTCTTACCTGCATTTCTTCCTTCAGAACTGTTGTAGTCTGTTTGCTGAATTCTTCAGAGAGAACATGGAGAGTCTCAGGTGGCCTCATAGAATCTCTTGAATGTGAGAACTGCAAGATCTCCAGCAATTCTCCTCTCAGTTGTGCTGGACAGAGTTGTGATACCAGTTTTGATGGTGGTGCCTGCAGTGTTTGGGGTTTTCCTGAGGTTTCTTTTTTTCTCCCTGTTTTTTTATCAACTTTACTTGAAATTGTAAAAGGTGTCATTGTCAGAGAGTACAGATCACAGAATTTACTGTTACTTAACAATAAAAGTAAGTCAAGGCTGTTTTATCAGCAGTATTCTGATAAGTTGAATGCTATTTAACTGACTTGAGTCAATTGTCCTCTTACTTGCATTTAACTCTAGGTACCTGAGAGTATACTGGATTTTCAAAATTAGGTCTTCCTTTGGACTTTGCTCTTTTTGGGGTCACAAATGATTTTTATTACTTTTGATTGGGTTTAATGTATGATTTTGGTGATCTGGTTCCTTGTGTTTTTAAGATGACTAACCACAGAAACTTGTTTTGACAACATAGAGAGGTTGCCTGCTGGTGTTCCAGGGTCCACTTACTAGTCAGTTGATAATGATGGGTAACTTCATCAGCAGCTGTGAAGTGTCCTACCCACTTATGGTTTTTGATTTACAATAGGTGGTGTCAGCAATGATATTTACATGAGTTCCAGTTCTGAATTTATTGTTGTGGAAGAGACTGAAATCTTCCCTATGTTGAGCTGCCTTTAATACAAGCTTCAAAGTATAGTCCAATTCCTTTCACTTGCCATGGTGTATCTGTAACATTCAGAAGAAATAAGACTGATTGTTCAGTTGGCTTTACATTGCTAATGCCAGGGTGGACCACAGAACACTTTGCTTGCATTTGAATCACTACCAGCTTTGTGTGTATGTGTGGGGAAATCCAGGTCCAGCTTGCGCATTTGGTGAAAGCAGCAGGGCTTCTTTCATCCAAATCTATGCTCTGCCTTTCTTCTTCCCCTTCATAGGATTCCTCACTTAAGCCTGCTTTTTAGGCTGGTCACTTGCCAGTCCAAAGGGACCCAGATTTGTGCTTGAACTGCTTGTCTGGTAAATATCTTTTGAGTTTAGTGCCCTTGTGAGCAAACCTCAAAATTGTGGGGGTCTCATATGGATAAGCAGTCAGAAAGCTTGGTGCCCTAGCCGGGCTTTGAAGATTCCTTTGACCTCTCCAACATGCCCTTCATGTTTTTGTAGCATTCCCAAATCCCTCTAGTGACTTTGGACCTGATTTTTTTTTTCTTCTCCCTTTTTACAGACAGTTTCTTCCTTTCCTCCAAGAGCAACCAGCTTTGATCATCTGGTTGCAGAATTGCTCCCTGCCTCTGTTGGAGGCAAGATGTTCAGGGATCTCCTGGTTTTCTCTCTGGAGAAGAGAACTTCAGAGGGTAGATGTTTTGTAGTAACCAAAGGTGGCAGCTAACCTGAAGGTCTCCAGCAACCCTGACAGCCAGCATGCCAGCTGCCACAATGATGCCTTGAATGCCAATGAAAGTATGATGCCTTTGATCATACTTTATTTATATTCTTCTTTAGTTAGTTTTTGAGTCCATATAGTTTTGGAAAGACTGAAATTTATCACTCTGAGTCATGGCAGGGAATGTCTTACTGTGTGGATGATAGGACTAATTTTAGACTCTGTCCCTTGGGTATATTTAGAAACAATTTCAGGGCTGTTTTTTGTGACATGGTATGGAAGAGAGCAGCCAGAGGACCATTCAGTGGCCTTTATTAATCAGAATGTCAAGCTAGATTATCTAAGAATTCCTTCTGCATTTAAAATGAAAGAAAGGAGTAACCTCTAGTCCTATAGAAATGTAAAAACTTTTTTTTCTTGACACATCTTAAACCATTCTGTTTCAGTCCATATTTTTGCAATGCCACTGCAGTGAAAGATGCTGGTGTAGTCCGAGTGAGAGCAAAATTTGACCTTCCACTCATTGCTTTATAACTCAATTGTAATTCAGTCTCCGCCCTCTATGTATGGTCTCTGTCACATCTAATGCATTAATACTGCATGTATTACATTGGTATTCTAGAAGTCAAACAATTCTTGTTAGATTTTTAAGCTAACATCTTGCAGTAGTGCTCATTTTATGTCAACTGGGTAGAGGATTTAATAAGAAATTCTGGCACTTTGACTAATGCATTTTTTTATTTCTTTCCACTAATTCAATGAAGACAACCATTGTAGCCTTTTAGAAAACATACTCAGCCTTAGGCAACCTTAAAGGTTTGAGTAGACTGTCAAGTATGAAACCAGAAGGGGGAAAAAGAGTTTGCATATTTGGTTTGCAAATCAGGAAGACTGGACAGTGCTTTGAATAAGTATCCAGAATATCTGTGCAACAAAAATGGAGGGGCAAGAGAAAAGATCAGTGTCTACTCAAAGTTGTGTCCAGCTTTCATGGTTGGAAGCTATAGAGAACTGGAATTGCAGAGAGGTCTAACATAGCTGGAGAAAATAGCATTTGAAGCAGACAGAGAAGTTTCCTAGCCAGCACCTACAGTCATGGTTGTTGACGATGACAGTTCATTTAGACAGGTTCCTTTGAATTTCAGCAGTCCTTTGTCTAGCAAAAGTCACATCTTAAGGGTATAGGCTTATGGTAGGACTACATCCATTTAGAGGGAAAGCATTCTGTAGAGCAGAGCACCACTGATGAATGAAGGAGTGGGGAGTAATACTATTGGTCTCACAGTGATGAATAACAATCTGAAAAATGTACATGGAACAGATGTTAAATGACAAAGTTTCTTTAAATGTCTAAATTCCTCTGAAGCTGTGGCTTGGGTGGCAAGATGAAATTTTTGAGTCTTACTGTGAGGGATTTCTTTATAGAAACACTGACTCAAGTTCAACAGCTTAAATAAAGACCCCAAATAGCAAGGGAACTTGTTATCCCATTTCATTGGTAACAATTCTACTGGCTACCTACAGTGTCCTAGTGTGTTTTGGATAGAGGCGTAACTCAAGATTACCTATTTCTTTCTAATAAGTAGTCTCTTATGCAGAGATGATACTGCGTTAATGGGATACTGTTGAATCTCTTATGGCTGCACTATAAGTAGTTCTGGGAACTCATCGGGACATTGTAACCTGGAAATTGCCACCTGGAGAATCTGCCTGCCCTGTCCTTCCTACAGCTCATGTGTGCATCCCTTTCTTTGTGAGGATGTGGATTTTTGTGTCCAAGGGTTTAGGGAGCTGGTTCAGGTTAAAACTAACTCTTTTTTTTTTTTTTTTTTTTTTTTTTTTTTTTGGCCAGGTCCAATTCAACTAAGATTCACTCCTTGATCACAACACAGCTTCACAAATGCCTGTGGCAGTACAAAAGGGAAGGGTGTGTAAGGTGGGAGAATCCTAGGAGAGGAGTTGATGCCATACCCCCTGCAGGGATGTTGCAGGCCTTGTGCCATCCAAGCATCCCTCTCATGTAAATCTCAAGCCACAAATGGCTGAAGCAAGTGCTTTACTGGGCTGGCTTGTGCCTATATGACTATAGACTTGTCCAGATTCCATATAGGAAGAGGAATGCTCTTCTGCCCTTTCACAGGATTTCTCACAAAACCTTGTCTTAAACTTCAAGTGAGGGAATTAACACTGTCTGGCTCTGAATATCACCTAAGTGTCTACAGCAGCCTAGAAGGTATGATGTGTTACGTCTCAAAACACGATTTATGTTAAAAATAATATTGAGGGCCAACACCATTAAAAACATGATAAAACAGGTTGTCACAAAATGATTGGTATTGTAACGCTTCCATATGTCAACAGAATTAAGTCTATATTCAATTTTATTTTAGGCATTTTCTGACTTTGGGATTTAACTGTCCATCTAGCAGTGGAGTGCACTTGGTATGCTCCAGTATGACTCATTGGTGTAGAAAAATACCCAGGAGAAGGGATCAAATTGGTTTTTATTTTAATGTCTATTTGCATTTTCCTGGAATGGAAATGAATACTTGAGGATTCACTGCCTTCATTGTGATAAACCATTTTTCATTACAACTTACACTGTCAAGAAATTGGTGCTATTGATTCCTGGGTATTGTCTCCAACAGTAAGTAATATGGAGTGTATTTAAAATAATAGGTTTTCAATTATTTATCCCTGAAAACTAAACCAAATATTAAACATTATACTAATTTGTTATGAAAATCCTTTCATTTCTAATTGTCTGTGCAACTATAGAATAGAAACAGAAAAAAACCCCCAGTCAATATAATTTTTTTCCAGAGCTTTTCCTATTCAGTCACAGTGCAGTAGTTCTTAAGCTGAATTATTGCATACAACTTTCAGATAACTCTGGGTTTTTATCAACAGTATCTGTTTATAACTTGGCGCTTTTTTTGTGCCTTGAAATTCTGAGCACATATAGGTCCTTTTGCAATATAAGACTTCGTAACAATGCATTTGACAGAGTACTTCCATTCATGTTATGGTTCTCATGGTCTAGGATCTGTCTGAAATGATAGTGAAAAACACTTTTTAGAGGGTAAGAAATTGTTGATCATACTAGTGACAGCTGAAGTCAACTAGCCACAACAAAAAGTAAATTATGTCACTTTGCAATGGGATTTCTTATGTGACAAGATTGCTTGGGTGCATAGGAGATCCCCTGTGAAGCCATAAATGTTTGCATTTTAAAATGAAACCATGATTAGAAATGGTCTTTAAAAAGTCAGCAATAACATATTTGTTTCTAGGTGGGCTTTGTCTGATATATCAGGCTTTTGCTGTGAAATCGTAGGTATTTTAACACAGTGCAGGCATGCAGCTATAGTCCACAGGAAATGACTAAGTGGCCCAAGCTTTGAAAAACAAGGCATTATATACCCTAATTACTAAAAGATTTTTTTAAGTAGAGCTAATGAAATGAAAATGCTTGCTAAATAATCTTTTTCCTTCCTGTATTAAATATCTGTTTGAAGAAGCATGACCTTAAGCCATAGATCATCTTAGAATAGGTTGACTTGATTAACCAAGATATTTTAAAATGCCAGTTACTCCTATTATAGCCAGAAATTCTCAGAGTTTAAGGTTAAATTTTCCAACACAGAAAGACATAAGCTATTCATGAAATATCAAAAGGAAAATAAGTGGTGGCGTATATGGTAATTTATGATAAATCAATCCTTCAAACTTGCATATGCAAGAAGAATGAAAAAGTTCCCCATTAAAAGGGTATGTATAAGCAAATACATGCAATTAACCATACTCAGGATCTAGTTAAGAAAACCATGTAGGCTCATGTTTAGCTTTAATAGTTGTTTAATTTCATACTTATTTAGCAGAGCACATAAATGTACTTAGTTATGTTTGTAGATAGTCTGCAGGAAAAACTCGAACTGCCTGGGAGTGCAGCTTCTAGGGAATGATTGGCATGACTGGACCTTTAAAGATCATCTGGTACCACCCCTTGCCATGGGCAGGGACATCTTTCACTAGATCAGGTTACTCAAAGCCCCATCCAGCCTGCTGTTGAACACTTCCAGGGATGGGGCATCCACAACTTCTCTGGGAAACCTGTTCCACTGTCTTACCACCCTCATCGTAAAGAATTTCTTCCTTATGTCCAATCTAAATCTACTCTCTTTCAGGTTTTTTTTGCTGCTTTGTTTTCTTCTGGCTAGTCTTAAAAAGAACTCTAGGAATGAACAAGTGCACCATCTGTTCTTGTTTGCATGTGCTTTCCTTCTGTACAAGTTCCCCAGATCTTGGGGACTCGGCTTTTCCAAGTCCAGGCTCAAATGCCTGCCTGCTTTTGAGGGGTATTTTAAACCTTGCAGGTTTCAATCACTTGGATCCAAGTTGGATAAATCTAGTCTCAGTTACAATGTGATCATGTTATTGTCTTAAGCTATTCCCATTTGAATCAATAATCATTCATATTTAACAGACTTCCCTTATCACAACCCTTGAAGATATGTGATACTGGATGGCCTGTTACTGACATGTGCAATGAGGCACTAAGTGACACAACTTCTTTGTGAGAACAACTAAAATTCAGAAGGTGTATAAAGAAAATGTTGCAAATTGTTTACCTGAAATACTATGTCTCTGCTTTCTATTACAATTTCTAATAATAGAAAGAAAAAACATGAAAATTAGGTTAAATGAAACAAGTCTCACAGCTTTTTTTATTGTAACTACTAATGAGAAATTTAAGAGAAGGCATTAGATGTGGTACATCTTAAATTTCAATTAAGAAGCTGGTACTGTGGCACATAGGATTAAAATAATTGGTTAAAGGACAACTAGGAAAAAAACACATCACAGGACTAAATGGATTCATAAAAAGAAGCCCACACATAGAACAGTTATTTATTATTTGTGTCATGGTATTGCTGAATGCTCAAGTCCTGAGTTAGTGCTTAACACTGTACAAAATAATGAATAAAAAAATAGTTCAAGTCCCCAAATATTTACATCTGGTGACTTCTAAGGTGTCCCGGCCATCATTATTCCATGTGACTGATAGCTTACTGCATACCTCCTTTTTACCACAGTTCTCTAGTTGCTAAGCTACTTATGGGAATATAGCAATATCACATATAAATGTATTTATATATTTGCATGTATGTACATGTGTGACAGAATGTTTCTGGTGACTGAAAGGGAAAAAGTCTTTGCGGAGAAAGAAAATATGGAGACCAACTGATGAGATGGAAGAATTTGAAACGGAGAATGAGGCAGTATTGGTTAGTACTTAAAATCATATAATTTTACTCGGAAGACACGAGTTTTACTTGCTACCAACAGCTTTGTGCAAACCAGTCTCCTTGTGCTTCTGTTTGCCAATTTGTAAATTGGAAATACTTAGTGACCACCTTAGTACAGTCCCTTGAAATGGACTGATTTAAAAAAAACACAAATTCATCATGTCTTGTTCATATAAAACTTTTCCCCATGAGGAGAAATTAAATGACAGAGCATAGGGCCTGCAGGAGGATGGCTAATGAGTTAGGTGGGTAGGAACAGAGAAGCAGTATGAGAGAGACACGGAGAACAAGATCATAAAACATGCAAAAGAAGAGAGAAAATGAGGAAAATAAAAGAAAATGAGATAAGAAAAGATGGGAAATAGAAACAAATAAAAGATGCAGAAGAGGAGACTGAACAAGGAAAACAAAGGATTAAGGAAAGGTTAAAATATATCTTCCCAGCTGGTTTATTTTGTTCAGACTATTCACATTTGTTCTAATCTGCCTTCCTGGGCTGCTTTCAGGAAGTGATTTGTTGTACAGTCTTGTATTTCCAGCAGTTCTTCTTTTCACTCTCCCAGTAGCAAAGCTTCTAAAAATGCTTCACCGCTAAAGATCCAGTGCACTAAAGGCTAGCCTTGTCCTCTGAAATGTGCCATGAGATCAGGACTGAGTAACGCTGTAGAGAGAAATGCTCACCCCTGTGGCCTGCTTGAGGCATGTTAGCTTGTAAAATTTGCATATAACACAGTCTGCAGGAATTTCATGTTCTTCTATAACAGTAGTGGGGTTTTCAAGAAAATTAAAAAGGATGAAGTGAAAATTATTTTGTTTTCTCCCATGAAAATATCTGGTCAGTTAAATATTTTCCATTTAATAAAAATTTTTCTTCACACTTTCATCAGTTCAAGCTTCATGTTGGGTTGCACAGGATTTACCCTGTGGCATTTACACTCTCTTAAATATGTAGAGATGTCTCACCCTGAACCTCCCACTGTTGCTGTCACTTAGCCTTTATGAGGTTAGCAAGTCCAGTCTGTCTTCGTAATTAATCCTGCTGCCTCTGTAAGGTCTTCTGGATGCTTTTTATCAACAAATTTCTTGGAAGGGTGTATTCATTCCCAGCCTTGTGGCTTCATCTTCCCTGCCTTAATAGCTCTCTTTGGGATAACATCATATTTCAGATTTAAATCTGAATCAATTGGATACTGTTTGATCTATGTATTTCATGGTTGCCTTTACATTGTCACTGTCCCCTGTACCTGCCCTTTTTAATTTTCTTCATGAAGTCTTTAACTTTTTTCTGTCATCATAATAGGCTTTTTCAAATCTCTGCTCTTTAAAATAGACTTTTTTTTTTAGTACTACCTCTGTTTCCCCTGTCCTATTTGGCCTTTCATCTCTAGACATCTTTTTTCTGTATCCCAGTTTTTGTTAGTCAGCCACAAGGCACCCAAGGCTTCACTCTTTGTTTCACATATATATATTTTCTCATTTATCATGCACCTTGCACTTAGGTATTCCAGTAAATTGCAATCCTATATTTAATCTGCTGTGTGTGGAAAGCCACCCTAGTGTATAGTATATCAGGCAATGTGTCATCCACTCTCAGTTTGTAGTTCATTAAGGTTCTCCCTTGTCCTTTAGATATGCTGCTGCCAGATCTTTTCATTGGACACAAATGTCAGATTCACCTGTCTTTCCCTATTGATGCCTCAGTGTGTTTTCATTATAAATTTTTGAATCCCAAAGAGTTCCTTGTATGTTAAGCAGCCAGATCGACTGGTTAAGAGCCAGTAAGTCTCTTACAAAGGGTCTAATTCTGCAAAGGAGCTGAGCATTATTAGGCTGTACTGGAGGTACTGGGAACTATGGTTCTCAGGACCTCTGAGCATATGTTCAGTATCCTGCAAGATCATCTAAATATTTCAAGATTTCTCATGAGAAATGCAACCTGTCAAGTGTTGTAGGATGTTGGTATGAGCTTCTAAACCGCTTTTGATCAGTTGGATCAAATTTTCTACAACATATTTTACTTAGTTGGAACATTGTTAATAGATCAGAACTCTGTAGCATGAGGCACAGCACAAACCCAGAGCAAGCCCTGCCTTCATGACTGACATGTGAAGACAATGGTCATGAGGACAGTTGAAAAGTACCAGGAGGCAAGAGATGATGCTGAGCAGCATGAGAAACAGCAGCCTTGGTGTGACAATGGCCTGGTCGCTGTTGGCATTTAGTGGCATCCTGTCAAAGGAGAGTGGTTGCTGCACCACTTTGAGGAAGTGTGTGCGTCCATTGGTTTCATGCAGTACGCGGCAGGTTCTCCAGTTGCTGCACAGTGGCAGTTGGCTTCTCCATACCAACTGAGAGATGACCAAGTAGCATGTGTTTATTGTGGTAGAGACAGAGGACGTTATGGAGCCATACAGAGGACTTACATTTTTCCACGAGAATGGAGAAAAGAGCTACATAAGGACAGGAGGGAACACTAAGAAGTCAGCTCCAGCCTTGCGAGTTTTAATTGTCAGCCAGGCAGTCAGAAGGAAAAAACAGGGAGGGTCTGCCTTGGACAGATACAGATCTGTCTTATATAGAAAGCTGGCTCTGTGAATTGTCTGCCAAGAAATCAATTTAATGCATTTAATTTTACAGTTTATATATGAAGTAGAGCCAGAAAAACAAGCTTCTCTCTCCTTCCTTCCATGTAGTAGTATTCAGATTCTCAAGAACTTTTATGTGACACCATACTGAATAAATGATGGTCAGTTTTTTCCTCAAATGATTTGGCTCGTATTAAGGGCCCATGGTATGTGTCCATGGGACAATATTATGCCCTGTGAGGTATGGGAAGCATCTGTCAATGAACAAGACTGAGTGCTGGCATGAGCTCGCTACTCTGTGTGGCTGGTGAGGCTTTGCTGAGCACAAGTCAGGTGGGCCTTCTGCCTCTGCTAGCCCAGGTAGCATCTGCAGAGCCAGCTGTGTAGCTTTACAGGATTGTGTTGCTGTCACCTCCAACACAACCCTGCATATTTGTGAGAGAGGCGGTGGGCCAAGAGGTAGCTCAAAAGAGGAAAAGTAGACCAAGTCTAGTCAATACCATTGCTACACCTATGCGAAAGTGAGCAATCACACATGAACCTCTCAGGCAAGTAAAAACATAGGCTAGACAGTTTTGGGTTATGTGATGTTTCTTTGTACAGGCTGACACTGGGGGGAAAAAAACCCATATTTTCTCACACATAGTTGACATCCTTCTCTAAGTAGCGTTGCTGTCGCTCACAATCATGCACATGGGGAGAAAATATTAACAGAAGTACAAAATCCATACATAACAAAGGGAAAACTAAACTATTGAGTTTTCACCAGGCAAAATGCTTCTGAAGGATACTTGCTGCAAATAAGACACAGCTCTGTCACAGGCAACTATTTTTTTTTTCACCATAATATTTTGCTGCTAGAAGACCATGAAAACAGATAAACTGTAAAACCTATGTTAAAAAAAAAAAAGATGATGTACCCAAAATTTCATTAGGACCTTGCTGATTTAGATGGCTGGATGAAAGAGCTTTTATATATCTTTCCAAGATACATGTTTCCTCTAAAGTCCAGATGTGAGAAAGTGTGAATGTTGCCACGCATATAAAAATATGCCTGATTTTCTTGCATAACAATATCTTGGGATATTATACAGTCACTTACCCATTGCCCTTTACAAATGCTGCAGGAAATTCCACCTTTTTTTCCTTGGTTCACCTAGAAATTTAATTTTGTATCTGAAACCTATTATCATGTTATGGTTCTCTGTTTGCAAATGTTTCAAATTGGGGGGGGGAAAAAGCACAATTGGAGATTTGCTTTTTCTAAGGGCAACTTTTCTGTTCCAGACCTGTAATTGTTCATCATTCCTAATTACAGATTGTAAATTATATGAATAACTGCCTATTTTATTCACAAAATCACATGTTCTGTTCAACTGAAATGCACATTTTTGGGACTGTAACCGCAAATGTATAAATGAATGTTAATTTTGCATACTGAATGACTTGGTTTTCTTGTTGAGCTTTTGATTCTCCTCACAAGATATTAATGTAGTCTATACTGAAGCTTTTAGTTGAGTGTGAGACATCCTCTACCAACTGTGTAGAATATTTGGGAGATATGTTCCTTGAAAGAAGAGCTGTACCTTAAATTCCTATGTTTTGAGCTGTATGTAGGAACCAGAGAAGCTATTTTCTAAAGCTTCACCTAACATTGCAGCAGTTTGAGATTTCTGATGGCTCTTCAGATCAACAAGATATAGGTTTAAAAAAAATCCATTTCAGAGCAACAAGATTACCCTGAAAATTTGCTTTAGGTTTAGAGCTGCAGCTTTCTCTTTGATCTGTTCTAAGCATCTAAGACTCGGTGTATGAGGGAACACAGATGCTGCTTGAATATTTTTGAAGTGAAATACTTAGTGGATTAGGAAACAAACCAAGTTGTGGCACCAAAATCAACAGCATAATATACATTTAAATAAATTGTGAGCTAAATTCAACAGGGAGAGACAACACTTATCAAGTTGCTTTTTTGTTAAATTGGGCTAGTTTAGAAAAATGAAGCATCACACAATTTTCATCAAGGAGTAGTGAGAGAAAAGGCACTTGTCTTTCCCAGGAAAGTAGCTGTTAATTATTGTACTTCTTTATAGTATGTTTATAAAATGTACTCTGGGCAAATGCAAGCGCTCTTTGAGCTGACCTGAAGTTGTGCAATTGCCAAGATTAATCTAATAATTACTGCCAGGAGAGTTTATCTCAGTTTATTAGCTTGAGTTTAGAGTCACACTACAGTGGTTGTATGGGCTTTTTTTGGCTCATGACAAATTCAGATAAGGTAGTGACCCCCTTAGTGGACAATGATGTCAGACGTTCTACCTTGGCAGTATGCATATGCACCAAGAAATGTTTAAAATCTCTGAAATAATAACATGTGCTGCAGGAAAACAGGATCAGCTTTCATTGCTGGCATGCTTGAATGCTGTGTTTACATGATTGCAATGCTAAAAGAAACATAATATGGTGAACATATAAAACCATAAGAGGACATGATCCTAAATGTAACCTCTCCTTTTCGAGGGTGTTAGATGTCCTGACAGGTAGCAGTGAGAGAGGAGCTATGGGGGGGTGAAATTAAGTGACCTTCTCCTTAAGCCCTGAGACTGTGCTGCTACAGCACTAAGCACCAGCTTCATGGGTGCAGGAGAGGTACCTACCATGTGCAGGAGATGTTGGACACCAGCCTGCAGGAGGGAGCTGACTGCTGGGCTGGGGATGCGACACAAAAGCCCTCTCTGGCTTCACACTGCTCTGCTGACCGAGTAGTGCTGCCTGAATACTTGCTTGCAAGAAGTGAAGGTGAAACCTGACATGACCTTTTTTATGTATTTGCAGATATGGCTCACACAAACGTAGAGAGCTAGGCTTTTGGAAAATCCTCACTTCTTGAAAACTTGCTATATTGGTTACACTGTATTGAAGATTATGATGTTTCTCTAACATGGGAATATAATTTATTAGACATATGCTTTGACACTGCATATTGTAAAGCCCAGCTTTTAGGAAATCAGGATCTGATGTGGATTAGGTCAAAGTTTTGACCAGGTCACAAGGAAAAACATCACAATTCTCCGAATGACAGATAATTCTTGTCTGGAAGTCGCCACCCAACTTTGCCATCATTGTCATATGAGATGGATAGAATGAAAGTGTTTGGGTAATAAATGTTATAAAGGTATTGCTCTAATTGTACTAGTAATTGGTGCTAATGTATTTATTAAATAAATGCAGTAGTGGTAACAAACGAAGAAAATTAATTATGATTGTTTTCATTCATGTGATCTCATACGCTTTCTTTATTGCTGGGAACTAGAGAATGATATGGTGAGTCTTGCCAGCCCAAAAACGATGGCAGAATTTTATCTGGCTTTAGCTTAGACTTATTTCATTTTGAAGCCTTGAGTCTGCCACCACTGAGAATAGAATAGAGTATGTAGCATCCTGCCATTATTTGCTATGGCCCATCTCTCAGACAGCCAAAATTCCTTGTTCATGTGTCTGTAATGCTGAAATGTCAGCTTAGATGCGTTTTTCTTCTGCCTTATGTCCCTTGAATAATAAAAATATTGGTATTAATATACTGGCCTCACTAAAAATGCCATCCCTTTCAGCTGACTAAAATGAGTCACTAACTTTTCTTTTATACACTGGACATCATAGAGCTCTAGAGATCAGTTTATATGACAAATTAGCTGTCATTCAAATAAAAATAAATCTTGCCAGAAATACTTTCCATGCTCTTGTCCATGTTGACAAATAATATGACAGAGATGACAGATAATGTGGGTTCCCATTAGATTTTGATGATGTAGTTGTATCTTATATTTGGGCTTTCTTGGGTAATTTTATCCTGTATTCAAATCAGGTTTTACTGTCTCATCAATATCCACAGCTGCCTGGCTTCAGTCCCTGAAGTCCAAGAGGAGAGTCAAGAATTACTGGCAACTGAAGCTAAATCCTAAATTTCTTAGTAAAATTGCATCTGGCTTTACCCAAGACATAGGAAGTGAAGACCTGAGCTCCTGTGGGTGGGACACCCACATCGTGCATGAAAACTGGAGTAGGGCACTACTGCTCTCCATGAAAGAAATGCTGAGATGTGGCTACAGCTGCCCTGCAGCTTCCAGGCTTGGTCCAGGGTGATTAGAGCTTTGGTGGCCATCCTTGTCTGGATTATAATTTTCTTTTTATAGTAAATTTCACTCAACAATGTTAAATGGTGTCAGGATGAGTGCACTGAGAAAAATACGACCTTTAACTGTCAGAAATCATTGGTCAGATGGCTATATACCCTTCCTATCAGTGTGGTACAAGAACCAGCAGAGAACAGACCTATCTGTAGCAGTGGTGGACGAACTAATTTCAGAGGTTTCTGTTATGATGGTATAGTTGAGGCATGGACAGAGACCCCTCAAGCCTGGCCTTGATCCATCTGTTCTACCTGGATAGTAGGAGAAATGGTCAGCACTCAGTTTGATGTTTAACTGGTTATCTAGAGATAAAATGGAACAGAACATCAATTAAAATTATTTATCTTTAGGAAAGCAGGATAAAAAATTAAATCTTGTAAGGCACAGGCCAAAAGAAGTAGTTAAAGTACTAGAACAAACAATGAGGTGGATGGTCTGCAAGTTTTTAAAAGAGATTAATGCAGAAAGGTGGTATGGATTCATAAAAATAAATCATGTCAAGCTAACTTGGTTTCTGCCTTTGATGAGATAATAAGCTTCATAGAAAAGAGAAATAAAGGGGACATATCTCTTGACTTCAGCAAAGTATTTGACATTACTCCACATCAGAAAAAAAGTGGTGTGGTTAATGCTTTTGAAATTAGACAGATGGCTGACTAACCACAATTGAAGAGTAATTATTAATGCAGCTCAGGCAAACTGCAAAGTGCACTCACATCATAGAAGGACTGGTGCTTTATCTAGAATTAAACAGATACAGATATTCACCATATTCCCACAAAAATGTTTTTAGAATGTGCTAGTACCGGCAAGAGATTTTATGTTTGCTGTATGTCCAGGCCAGTTTGTATGGCAGCACGCTGCTCAGCATGGCTGAATATAACAGAGGCAGTGGAGGGCAGGTTAGTGAGAAAGAACTAATTAATTGCTAACATAATTACTAACTAATCTCTTCTAAGTTGCAGGAGACTACAGTACAAATTACTACAGGTTCCCTTGGCAGCAATCCTAAATCAGTCTTCTGGTTTGCCTATCAACTCACTTTAGTCTGCTCTTCTGCCTTACCCGTTATCTCAGACCCACCATGAGTTCCCATGAGTTCCTCTCCTTTCCTTGCTGTGTCACCATATATTATACATTCCTTCACTAACCTACCATATTCTTCTGTCCTGACTTTGTTTGCACTTAGTACCCCCAAAATTTTTCTGTCCCATGAATTCATGCCATCGGTGGTATGTGAGCCTTCCTGCTGCTCCACTGTGCCCTTATGCTTGTGCCTTTCCAGCTGCTTTTCACTTCATCATATCTGGCACTCCTGAACCTCCTTCAGGAGGTCCAGTCCCCACGAAGCTGCAGGAAGCCTTGGAAATCGTCTCCACCACCAAACACTGCAATGCTTTGGGTTAGAGGAGTAGACACTCAGATGTGCTATCCTGCTTGTTCACATGCAGTATCTCTCATCTGAGGCTGGTCCATGGCTTGGAAAATGTTTTGGACAACTAAAGTAAATAGAAAAAAAATGTATATTTTGCTTGCTCTATTATGTTATATTCCTGAGGATGTCAAGGGATACAGACCTGCTTCCTGCATGACTGAGGCATGGGTCAGTGCCTTACACCTTCCAGTAATGTTTCTTTTACCTGTCCACGTAATCACTTTAGATTATGATCCCCGCTCTTACTCCTCATAAGGCTTTAAGACCAGGACAACTGTTCCTCTGGTACCGCATCTATTTTTTACCTGAAGTCAATCTACCATTTTTTTCTCATAGTTATGACTTGTCCACTGTCCCTCATAAAACATCTCAGTCAGTTAAAGGGTAGGAAGTTTTAATCCTCATCAACAGATACTTTTCCGTGGTCAAACATATAACACGGTCAAACATCAAAGGTTCTTGTCATAAGCCTCTCTTTATTGTTCATTTTTTATGCAACCTATTATAGTTAAATATTTTTCCTCAATAATACAGCACTGCAATATTTTTTTTCTTTTTGTGTTCTCCTTCATCTCTTGTTATTTCCTGCATCTCAGCTGTAAATTCATTAAAATGACTGGGTAAACAGTGATATAATTTTGTACTTTTTTCCCCCTAAGGAGTCTCTTTCATGCCATTGCCTTCCTGAAGATCCAATTTACATGCTTATGTTACAGCATTTGATTTTGATTGAAATGATTGATTCACATGTATTCCAAGATAGCTAGCTAAAAGCCTGAATTGGAGAGAGATGTTGAAGAAGTCAACTTTAATTAAATCCTCTGTACCTTTACACCTATGCAGATATCAGAGATGTGTGCAGGAATGATGTGATGCTCAGCAGATACACTAAACAGTTGTTCTGCATCTGTGAAGGGGGCAAATAGTTTCTGCGTGTCTGTGAACTGAACCCATCAGAGATTAAGAGAAAAACATTATCTATGCATTTAAGACAATCCTGTAGGCACAATAGCTCTGTGGTACAGGAGCAAAAATTACTTATATTCTGGTAATACATCAAGTATGGACTCTGTATTCCTGGTATCACTGAAAGTTGAAAAGATATTTGGCTCTTGGATCAGATTTGAGAAGAATATGTTTTTAAATATATTAAGAAATAAAAGCCTGCCCACGTTCTGTTAAAACATTGCCCTATCATCAACAGCATGAAGAAATTCACATAAAGAATTATTTAATAGTTTTCATTTAAAGATTATTTGTAAGCATTTCCAGTACTCTGTGCAAATTTTCAATGTATTTTCGTTGATTAACATTATTTCATTATGTTTTATCAAGAAACTGCTCGTTGTTGAATGCTGGTCCTTCTGCCTGCAATACCCTTGAGATTTAGCCCTCTGAAAAGATTTATGAAATTACATTAAATTATAGAACTTGGTCTGTTCATTAGCTAGTTTAAGCTAGTTTAAACTGAATTTCAGGATTGAAAAGGGGCTAAAATTTCACATAGTATTATCTTGAGTCTTTTTTTTACCCATTTTTCCAGAACTTAAAGGCCTGTATTCTCTTGCCTGAAGCATGCATCTATCTTAAATAAGAAACATTCACTGTACCATTTTGTATAGCAGTATCTTTAAACAAGCATTTGATAGAGCAGTTCATACAGCTTTTATCATTTTTTGTCCTTTGTTGATGAAGTGTTCCCCAAATAAGGAAATCTTTTTAAAGGTAAATGCTTAATATTCCACCAGCTGTGCTGGCATCATTCAAGAAAGGCTTTTCTTGCCTGAACCAAATTGAGCTCACTAGATGAAGTGCTAAAGTAAACAATTGCTTCCTGGGATATTGGTTGATTGCCACTTTGAGAATTTGTCACTTGTCAAAGTAGCTTGATTGACAGACCAAATATTTGAACAGTCCGAAGTTGCATAATGCTCACATATCCAACTGTCATATACCAAGTAGCAATTTATGTTTTCACTTTGTGCTTGGGACCATATTATTGATTTATGTTCCATTTCTCACTGACTGTCTAGTAGCAAATAAAATATGGGAATTTTCATGTAGTAAAAACTGCATTTAAAACGTTTCTTACAAGTTTAATTCACCTTAACTCAAATGAATTTATTGGAAAGTCTGGGAATGCTCAGACCTTGTAAACAGATTGAACTGTCATTCGTGTGGTACTTGTAGCTGAGCTTCACATTTTCTGCCCACAAGCAAGTAGCCACTGCCATGAACAATATTATTTTGTGAGAAAATCATCATTTCAGTATAAACAAGGCAGATCAAATTATTATTAATTATATTAAATATTAAAGTATTTATTAAGCTAATATGTAATTTCAAAGATGCAAGATAAAAGTAACAAAATCCATTGTAGTAAGATAAATAAGGACATGGAAACTTAGATAAATGAGGTTATTACTTAGATTAATACAATTAATTTGATAACATCTGCTTGGTAAACTCTGGTGAGAAAGGCTTAACAGTTAAGGTTCCTTGAAAAATAGGCCATAGATGACCATTTCCATCAGGAAAGTTAAAAAAAAAAATCATTTTAATCGTCAAAATTGATTTTAAACAGTTAGTCTTATATATTGCTTTTGCGTTTAACAACTAAGTAAAACATCCTAAGAGAGATACAGCAAGAAAGTAATATGTGCTTGATCTCAGAGAAAGCAGAGACGGTAAAATATCTGATCTTTTCCTGAAATCCATAATATATAATATTGTCAACCCACATCCCTGTGAGCTAGTTCTCTTTCTTTGTTCAAAAAGAGAAGTGAATTAGGAGCAGAACTTCTAATCTAGGTACCATATCTAGGGGAGCTTAGAGAAGAGCAAGAGTTGAAGCTGACTGAAGTTCTCTCTGACTCATCCTGCCCTATGGCAGGTGGCACAGACTAAGGCAGGAACAGATTGGCCACCTGCAACTTCAAAAATGGACTGCAGCCTTAGTCTCCTGCAACACAGACAAAAACTGATGACAGGGAAAGGGAAATTTGAGGATGCTGAAGGGGAAGCCTGGCCAGGGACTAGGCCAGGCTCCACCCAGTGTCATGCCAGGTCCTGGCAAGAGAGAAGATTGAGGTGGTGGAGTGAGTGACAGAGGGACTCGCTCAAGAAAGGCCTGGGTTTCCTGGCCACAGATCTCAGCTTGTGGGACAAGAACAAGCAGTTTAAACACCTTCTTACAGTGCCTCCTCTCTACCCCAACATCTCCTCTACCCACTTCTCCTGAGCCTTCCCTCCTGCCTGGCACCTTTCCTCCCTGGCTCCTTCCTCTGTTGTAGGCAGGGCAGAGTAAGGACTGTGGGACCATTTGCAAAGCACAATTTTATTTCTATTATATTACATTTCCATACTCTAGCCTAAAGAATACAGTGAGATTTCAGGAATTATGTGTGCTTGGCAAATAAGACTAAGGAGGTTTATAAAAGATAGAGGGTGGCTGGGACTATAGGGTGAAAAAGACAAGATGGAATTGGATCTTGACCTCCAAAGACCTTAAAATTACTCCTTGTAGCCATCACTGACAATGGTTTGAGCCTGTTCATTTGTCTCAGTAGTAGAGCAATGGGAAAAACATTCTGGGAGCATTTAGATTTTTTTTCCTTTTCACATATGAATACATTAATTTTATACGTTAGTCTGATTTGGTTCAATGCTTCTTAATGCCTAACTACACTGCCTGACCTGTACTGAGGAGAGACGTTGATCTCTTCCTGTGGTTATAAACTACACTCTGTAGCATCCTTTTTGCACCATTCAGTTTTGGCTGGTGACTGGTGCTTTTCCATCTTAGTCCCAGTACCTGTACTGTCATTTATTTTTACCACTTATTGTTTTTGTTCACAGAATGATGTATGTGGATGATTTTGTTTCGATATGAAGTCAGAACACTGCAGTCTCTGTTCAACCAACAAGCAGCTTGCTCCCCTTTATTTGAAGAATTGGAAGTTGCTGAATGCAGACATATTTGCTTGATAACGTATTTGCTGTCTGTACATCCAGTTAAAAAAATCTGGTGCCTTTGCAATTGTAATTTTTTATTTCAGCCCAGTAGTTCCTTTCCAGATGCATGTATTATGATCACAGCCAGAAACAGACACATTTTCATTTAATCTCTCTTCTAACCATGTATTATCTTAGTCTGGAATAAATAGATTTCATATAGTTTTCCCTAAGGCCATGCAGAAATTAGACCCTCACTTCCTGCTTTTGGGTTCTGCACTACACCTTGCAGCACAGAGAAGAAGAATGTTAAAAGTATGAGTATAGTCACAACTATGAAAATGAGGAATTGGGGTAAAAGCCATTTTTTTACCTGTTCATGAGAACTGTGACCTGTGGTCCAGTTTCCATATATTGGGAAAGAAGCTGGAAATACATAATCTTATAACTTACATCCCTCTTTAATTCCACAAGTGCATCCAGTCCTGGTTTCCAAAACCACCTCTTCTTCTGGCCATTTATCCTCTTGGTAGAACACAGCCACCGTTGGAGAAAAAGCACAGAAAATGGGAACAATATGTCATGGAGGTTTGAGAGCCAAGTCAAACTGCACAAGGGGAGATCTTGCTTAAGGCTATCTTCAGGTTTGTGTGAAGATGAATCTGTTTTCCAACAGATCATTAATTTCCTTTGGGGTTTAAGAGTCTAACCAAACCTTCGCACAGCTATACACTGTGTCTATGTTAGCAGGTAGTGAAACCAATGGGAGTGGATCAGTAGAGTAAAACCATTGGTATTAAGGGCACAATGTCCACCCTACAGATATTTCAGGAATTTTATTCCAAAAAAAACATAGTCTGGTCTAGTAAACTGGTGTTCACCCACTACAGGTTGGAGTACAGTGCAGGCACTCCTGGTGAGTGTCTTCAGGTCCATGTGCTTTAAGACTATAACATGAACCTAAGCTCATTAAGTGACTAGGAGATTTGTTTCAAAAGTGCACTCCTGATCTGAATCAAAACGCTAATGCAGATGCACAGTATGAAATCTTGTACCAGGTCGTGAGCCTCATAAAGTTTGAGGGCTAATGACATCCCTGTATTTGGGGTTGAAGGTGTAGTCTATAATATAGAAGAAATTGAGAATATACCTTAAATCATGCCACCTCTTGGGTTTCAAGAGCACTTAAAAAGCTGTACAGTTCATAAGATGTATTCTGTATTGTGCAATATTTTAAGGCCTCATCCATTTCTCCATGGGCGATTTTTAAGCAGGCAGGGTAATTATGCTAAAGTGCTAGTAGTATTTGAATCACACAGTAGACATTTTCATGTTTTTATGCAAATACAGATCACTGCTTATCTCTATAATTTAGAAAACTGTTTTCTTTGCCAAAGTGGTTTGGAAATCTGTGACTCCTAATGGTACATTTTGTTTGTAATTTGCGCTGGGTGTATATTGCATTTTGGAGCTGAAGAAAGAAGGAAGCACAATGCTGAGGGCCATCTGAAAAGCTGCTCACTTGTGCGTATATTCACATCAGAAGTGTGCCCACCCCCTCTTCCTTGGTAGGTGAAGGCGTACAGCTCATTTCTCTTAACACAGGAACTAACACTGTTGTGGCTCTAGTATTTTCTTGTTTAGAGTTCTTGTGTTATATTTACAGGTGATCTCTCACCATCAGTTTATACCAAGTAGCTTTTATTTCCAAAGCCCGCTGTGAGCCAACTGGCAGGCAACTACCTTCCTTGCACCTCAGACACTCTCACAGCCAGTATTTGGGTTTTCTTTTATTCCTATTCATTGGGTGGGGACTATGGGAGGTCAGTCATCAAGCTCAGTCACACTAAGATCTGTGAACTGCACAGTTTAAAGTCAGGAGCAAGGCCTGGGGGGCACAGGGCTTTTCAAAGCTGTAAGGCACATGGAGGGGATGCATCAGTTCCTGCACTCAGGAGCCACAGCGATTGCTTCCTCCTGTGGCCCCATGCTCAGTGCTAGCAGACACAGACACCAGCTTGAATTCCAGTGCCAGAGACAAAGTGTGTAGGGTCATGGAAGAAATGCTGGGGGACATGTGTGTTGGATATTGAGAACAGTTTTCACCCAGGACTGTTTCACCTTAAATGTTTGTGATAAAGCGTGTGATGTTTTTCCTTCTGGGAAGCTGGTGAGCCTGAGTCTGGGTGGGTGCAGTTTTGGTTCTGCACTGAACATACTGATGGTGAAGAGGGGAAAGATAAGGGACATGAAGCATCCTTTTAGGGGACATATTAGTTTCGTGATAGATACATGAGACTTGGCTGCTAATGCAAAGTCTTTCAGCCCATGTCAGTTTTAAGATTTCTCTTCTGACTGGTTCCAGTGTTGGATGGGTTTAGGAGATGTTTCCCTCTATTCTTCAGTGAGTGGGTAGCATTATCACATATTTCCTCTTCTTTCAGTCCAGAACACTTTAACCTCTGCTATGAGAAAGATGGGGGGGGTGGGGGGGTGGTTCTTGTACTCTATTCCATGTTTCATATTTGGTTACGGGCATTTGCACTTGGGGTGCAGTGTGAGCTATGGTCCTTTATATTTAAGCTTTGTTGTCTTTGATGAAAATGTATTCTGCCTTACACTTAGGATTCCTGTCTTTCCTCATACTGCTACCCAATGCTGTATGGATTCTGCTTTTTTTGCATTTATAGCTAAAAATAATAATGTGGGTTTTTCTGTCAAATACATTACTGCTGCACAATTCCACTCAGTAACCTCAAACTTAGACATAGTGGGATTTGAGCACTTGAACGATAACTTGATTGCTTTAGATGTTCATGTCCAACCTCCAAAGTTGTGTTTTTCTTTCCAGCCGTGACCCTGAGGCTCAAAAGGACGTTGAGGATATTTTTCTTGCTGTTAGAAGGTTTTCTGGAGAGGGTTAATTTTCAAGTTTTTCATGCCATGCTATTATTTTGAAATTTTGTCTACATTGACCAGAGTGACTGTTTATTTCCAGTGCTGTTTTCTTACAGTAGAAGACAGAGCCTAGTTTAATAAGCTTTTCCAGCTTTGTGTGTGAACTGTCGTAGTACCTCATGTAGCTTTAATGTCTTATTTTCCAATTTGTGTCTTAGTCTCCGGTATTTAGTTGGTTGATTTCACATATCTTGACAAATATTAAGCTTTTCCAGACACTTCAGAAAAAGAACAATTGAAACTGGACTCAATAATTCTGATTCATATGTGCCTTCACTAAAAAAAACTTTTGTATCATGGTAATCTATGGATAGTGTTTACTAATTTTTATGTTGCTTAGCTATGTCACGCAAATTAAGGCTTGGTAAGATGTATGTAAAGATATCACAGGCTTCTAAATTCTTAGGGTAAAGCCTTTTGTCTTTAAGACAAGGCAACCCACTTTAGATACAAAAGTGACTGCTGAGATAGCACCAGGTTCTTTTGCAGTGTGTTATTGCCAAAGATGATTTTCAGGTTCTAAGGTAACTAAAAAATGTTGAAAAGCTCTTAAGAAAATTATCTCAGAATTTGCTCTTTTATGGCCACGTTATCGAATGAAAAGGCAATGCTCTTTGCAATCTATTTTTGAGAAATAATAATGATAACTGATGGTCTCTAATTGTGGTCCCTTCACTCTGCAATGTAGTTTGTAAAAAGAGAAAAACACCCTATTCTGGTTCATTTGATTTTCAGTCTTTTAAGATTCAGTCCTGAATAACATGAAAAGGACAATGTAGTGAGTGGAACTGTGTAGAGTGAACATAGCTAGACCTTTTTTTTTTCAGGTATTCAGATTTAGGTTAGGCGAAATGTTTTGAAAATGTACGCTTTGGCAAATTGTTTTGATTTAAACAGCCCAAATATTTTCCTAAAGTATTTTCTAAATTAAATGCTTGAATTTTACTATTAAGAAATAGTTTATACTTTAAAAGTAACTGCTGAATAATGTTGACATGCACTAGAAAGTGTAAACATTGAAAATGCAGTGTTTTCGGTAAAGTAGAATGTTTCCTTTGACTTGATTGTGTTTTTAAATTGTCAGCTTATCAAAATAACATTAATTGGTCAACCAGAAACAAATTGTTTTTGTTATTTCCCCTCCTTGTTCAAAAAGGGGTTGTTCAATTCCTGGTTAAAGAACAGACCTGAGTGCTGTTGAACAAGACATAATTTCTTTTCATCACTTCTTTCTTCCATTTTTAAAAGGGAAAATGCCAAGAATCCCTTACTGTCAAGAATATTGAAAACAGTAATCTGTTAATTCTGTTAATATTTTGAGATTCTTAGCCATTAAATGGAGTGGTAGTATATAATACCTAAAGAAATGCTTTACTCTGCAAACTATAGTCTATGTTATTTGAGTGGGGTAACAAAAACAATGAAAACTTATTTGCTTATTTGGGTTTCAGTAGGATTACATTACCTCTAGAAGAAAAGAAGTTTGCAAACTGACATGCAGAGAGGAGAAAGATGGTAGTAATACACTGGGACATTCTTTTAATAGCAGTGGAAAAGCTTCTACATTTAGATTAGATTTTCCAGAATAGATTTACAGCTGCTTTCTTTCATAGCCAATACTGGACCTGATATTGTTCTTATTTGAACTACTTTTATTAGAGAAGGTTGATGAGATACATATAATCCAGAAGACCATGTGACATTTACTGTTTGTCCTTTTGCATAGGTACACTGCCATCTCTTCTGCCCTTCCTTTCTGATTGCCAGGGAGAGGCACAGAAACCGTCTGAGAAAGAAAGTAGATGGAAGTTGTGATCGTGGTGAGAAGTGTCCTGGGAGGCTGCCACTCATCCTTGGTTATGTCTCAGATACTTCAGCACCATGCTCAAAACATGTCAGATTTTCTCCATCTATTGTAGAATATTGATACACTTCTAAAGGGCCTCTTTTGTTTATGTATTCAGGGAATACACATGACAGATCTTCCTTGAAGAGGATTTTTCTTTTGCTTTTAGTTGTGTCAAACAGTAAAATCAATGAGCCTTATTGCTCCCAAAATCAATGAATGCTGGCCCCTACTGCTTTGTGGGACCCTAATGCTGGTGCTGTTATTGCTGCCCTTGTGACTTCAGGAGCTCTCTACCAGCAGGATATTGACTGCCCTTCCCAGCGTGAAGGGCAAGAGAGCCTTCCTAATTAGACCTGGAAGCTTATTCTGAAAAATGTCCTGTTGATGTAAAATATTTTTTTTTTTTTTACTGAAAACTTCTGCAAAAAGTTTCATCCCTCCCTCCATCCAGATTTTTCCACTGAAAGTAACATTGCTAGCTTTAAAATTCTCTTGTTCCCCCCACCCTTGTTTTTCCCCACTTTCATTAAATAAACAGAGTTCATATATTTGAGGTGGAGGTTTAATTTTCATAATCACCCCTTTTTTAACTTTGTCATTCTCAGGCTTTCTTTGCTCCTGGAAAGAATACAAGACTTTCAACATATTTTATTTTACTTTGTATTATTCTTCACATTCTCAAAATTGAGGAATTCTTAAAAGTTGGTAACACAGCAAGGGAGGGAATTAGCTGGGCCAGTGAATCCATTCCCTGTCAATCATAGGTAACTGTGCAAGAGGGGTCTAGTCCAGAAGGGTCTGCTGGGCATCATGTGCCACCAGCTACACTATAGTGAAAAGAAAATGAAGGAATAATGGTGAAATCATCCTGTAAGCACATTGCTCAGCCTTTTAGGTCACTCATTAGCAAAGAAATGTAAAAAAGGATCGGGTTTTCCATGAATTAAAGTAAAAAATTAATTTGAGATTTATTTCCTGAATAATTTAAAAAGCATAGATTTTTTTTCTTGTTTTCAGGCTTGAATTTGCTTTTGGTTTTGCTTCAAAGTTACCATGATCTGGCTTGAGCTACAGCAGCACTGTGCAAGCTGGGCAGGGCTTAAAGCACTTTGAGTCTCACGTAAGGGACCTTCCCATGTGTACCATAAGGACATAAGGTCTGGGTAACAGCTGGATTAATTGGGCAGTGAGAATTGCACTTCCAATCCTTCCAAGGCTGAGTGGTGACAGCAGGAAAGGGAATAAGGATCCTGTCCCCATTAGTCAGAAGGCAAAAGTCTTGAGATGAATTATGACTGCAAGGAAAAAACGTGTACTTGCAATGTAAACTGCGAAGCTGATGTCCCGCTGGGAAATGTGAATGCCATTACAATGCTACCTTCCGTACATAATACCTAAATTAATGGATTAATTTAATTATTTATCTTTCAACATTTTTTTACCTGGCAGAATGGAAATGCTGGTAGAGGCTTTGATAAGCACAAAAAAATCTATGTTACTTTTTCTTTACTAATGACTTTTAGTCACTGGAAAGTATCAGACTATTAGGATATATGGATATACAATAAAAAAATGCATGGGATTGTTATCCATTCATTGATTCAGTCCGAGGCTGAAGCAGGGTCTCACATGAAATTACTGCTAACACTGATTTTTCTTTGAGCTTTCTAGGAATGTTGCTACAATTTTCTCCTTCCCACTATTTTGGGAAAATTGCAACGTACCAGAAATAACCAATAACAGAAGGAAAAAAAAAAACCCAAACCCCTTATGGTTCTGTTCATTTGTTGGAGGTTTTGATTGCTGTTTTTCATTTACCCATTCTCCCTCTGCAGGGTCCAAATCTTGGAGTCATTACTCAGTCATTCACTTCTCCATTGACTCCTAATGGGATAATTAACCAGTGTAAAGACTAACTTGGGTGGTGATCTGGAGCATGTGTGGTCTCATTGTGTCAAATTAATAACGGTCTATTGTCATTTCTCAAGAATACTCTGAAGGTTTCAACCAGAGTTAAAATCTAGAGGGTATTTTTTGTTCATTTCTTCTGCATGACCATGACTTAGCTAATATTCTATGCAGTATGCAATATCCTATAACTGTCTTGGTCTGTATAAATAATGGAAGGCATTTGCATGCTGACCTGCAGTTATGTCTGTTTAGAGCAGACAGTGAACTTGCTTGCTTGGCTTGTTAATATTCTAGTTCCCTAGCAATCAACCTGCTTTGATATTTATGTGACCCAGTAAAGTATATTTTTCTTGGGTTTTAAATTATGTTGTTTCGTCTCCCTTTATATCTCTAAAATTCAGTCTGGCTTGATTGCCACTTGGATCATAATATGTGGACAGCACGCCTTCACCTCGCCCCTGTAGTCACTTGGCTGTGCAGGCATGGAGGTCTTGCTTTGCTCTCCCAGACACTGCAGAGATGGCTAATCATTATACAGATGCAACCTGCTGTCCTCCATGTATCCTTTGGGTTTGTCTTTCTCAGGATATTTTTTCCTTCTTTGCATTTATATACTTTAAGGGGGAGTTCCTATATACAGAAATTAACATTTTGATATAAAAATGCTGCTGTTACAAACAAATGCCTCAGCTACTATAAAACAAACAGATAAAAAGAATAAACATACTGAGTCAGTGGAAGCTGATAAAGTGCAGACATTGCCTTAGGCTATCTCCGCACAGTGAAGACTTAACCTACACATCAGCTTTATCTCCTTTTTTTCCCTTTTTTTTTTTTTTTTACGAGGTCACTAAAGACATTCTCTGTTTCTAAAAGTGATTTTTGGTCACCAGTGATAAGCAGAGTAATATTTCCCAATATTTCTGGTAGTTTGGGGCTTTAACTTGAGGTGGTGGGATGAAGCGAGCAGACCAGACCGACTCCTGTTCACCCAGAGACGAACTGCTGCCTCTCCACGGCCTGCAAGCTTACAAGCAGGCAAGGAGGATCCCTTTCCAGACCTTGTACTTTTAATAGTTCTGGGAGGTGCTTGAGTAACTGTCTTCCTGTCTGTTAGAAGAGATAAAGGCTGTATTTATCTCATTGAAATGTCATATTAGTTTATAATACGTATTCAAATGTGCCAACAGCTTCTAAGAATAGGTCAGAAAGATGTACTACTGTGATGCAAAAAACATTTGTATCATACAACAAAACATCTTATTAAGTGTTTTAGGATAGGACAACAGGTTGCAAATCATCCCCTCAGCCCGTTTGAGGCCTGTGTAATGCTCCTCCTGCACCTCCTCTGCAATTACCGACTCAGCCTTTCCAGGGATGCCTGCTTCTGTCACCCTCGGGCTTTGAAAGGGAAGGTCCGGGGTTTGATCCAGTCTCAGACTTTTCACCTTTCTTCTCTTCAGCACGCAACTGTGTGCAGTGGATTAAGTGACAGCAGAGACACCTCTACAGATGGGCCATGGCGGGGGCCATGGTGGGAACCATGGGGGCCAGTGTCTGGGCTGGACACTCCTTGGAGCTCCTGCTTGAGTGCAGCGAGCAGCTTCTGCCCTGCATGCCTGATAGAGCCGGTCACAGGCCTGCTGCATCTACTGTCTCAGACTCAGAGGTAGCTACTCTGAAAATGTGTGAGACAGAGGAGCTAGTGAGCCTGAGGAAAATGGGCACCCCATCAACACAAGGAAAATGCATTTGTGTAAGAGATGTGGCAGGTCTGCAGTTCATCACAATGCTGACAATATTGCCCAGGGTCCTCCCAGCCTCTTTTATACCACCATCTATCAGTCCACCTGTGAATCTTCAGCAGGAAAACAATTCATTGCAGTCTTTCTGGGTCTTGCTCCCCCCTTTTCCAGGCCTGTATTGCAAATGGGCAATAAGAAGGGCTTTGGTGCACTGTTTCTGTCTTAACTTAAAAAGAAACAGAATTTTCTAAAAGTCGTTTTGATCTCCTTGGAACAGCTTCAGGAGAATTTATTAATCCAGAGTTATGTATCACACCTTCTCTCAGAGAATTTCTGCTTCCCATATATTTTTTTAGCTGTGGACTGGCTGAATAGTCATTAAAATCAACAGAAAGTTCCCCCAGCAGTTTACTAGAGCAGGGTACAGTCCTTAGCATCTATTCAAAGACCACAGAAATCACTGATGTCAGTAAAAAGCCTCCTACTTGCATTGCTTAGCCCCTTAACCCCTACTGGAGAGGAGGGACAGGACACAGCTAATGTGTATGAAGGCTGTCAGGGAAGAAAAGCTTGTCATGGCTTTATAGGTTTCCCTGTTTTTCATGCAGACTCATTAATTTGCTAAACCAGATGTTTCTGAGCCTGGCAGATCTATTAATCTGTATATTTTCCAGTTTGCCAAACATTAAATTACCAGAAAAGTAAATGGAAACTCTCATTTACTTCTAGAGCTTAAGATCTCCTAACATAATCTAAAAGTGCTTCAAGCAAGAAACAGAAGGGAATAACCAAAGCCTACATCATCCTTGAGCTTCCATTCATCTCCCCATAAGGGAGCAGCCTTCCTCTTCTGGAGGAGCTCTGTGCACACATATTAGAGTAATTTCCTCCGACAGTTCTCCTGATAGAGAGGACTATTCCTCCAGTTATCGCATCTCCAGAGGCATCTCTGCATAAAAAGCCTGTCTGCACTATTAGAGGAATCATGTTAATGGGCCTAGAATGTTTCAGTCACGGAACTGAAAAATTTAGTGAGGATATTACAGTGCAGAAGCATTTTGTTGTTGGGATGTGTCTGCATGTGGGCTATTGACTCATCTGTATTTAACTCTCACAGCCTTTGACTTGACCTTTCACTTGACTCCCTCTCCTGTCATTTTCTTGGTATGAAAAATTTTAGCCTTTTGTTTGACCTGTGTGAACTCATAAATTCTGGTTGCTCACACATGTAATCACAGAGCAAACAAAGTGGCTGGAGAAAAGCTCCTGCTGAAGGAAGCGAGGTTGTTACAGTGCAGCTGGAGGAGACCGTGCAGCATCCTGCTCCTCTCCAGCCAACACTTGTTTCTCTCACAAATACCCTTCCACATCTTATCCTGTGTGGTATGCCAGGTGTAGCTTGAAACAGGCCATGATCTCCTAGTAACCTGATCAATACATGAGTATGTCCCAGTTGAGCCATTTTAAACTGAAGTATCTCTAGGAGAGCTGCTGGGACTTCGTTCATCTTTGTGGGTCCTGTTCTATACCCGTACTCTAGATGAAAACCCAGGAACATCACTATTTAAGAAGACATTAGTTGGTCTGGTGCCTTCTTAATGCTTAAAATAGAAAGCTATTCTCTTATTTTGAATTCATTTTTCTTACCTAGTGAAATTTTATAAAATCAGGAGTAAAAAAATTTTGCATAAAGCATTCACAAATGTTCAGAAACAACTGTTAGAAAAGCTGGTTGGGTTTTCTTCTGGTCAGAAAATTCAGCTTTGCCATACTAGATAGGGCTATTTCAGTCATGCTGTCAGGAAAGAATTTATAGGTTCCAAAAAGGGATTTCTGCAGAAATGCAGTGTGGTCCATACCTGTCACTCTCATAATATCTTACATTTTTAAGTACCATCTTATATTATGAGTAACCTTACTACTGCTCATTCCTTTAAAAGAAATTGGTAGCTTCTCACTCTTCCAAATACTTCAGCTGTCTGTGTCTCAAGAACCATCCTTGTAATTAGCATTTTTGAACTGTCAGCAGATGATTGCTCTCTCATCCGAAGGGTGGCATATTCTTCTCATGGTGATAACTTCCCCTATTTCTGTATTGCATTTCTGCATTGCCTGGCATGTATGCATTGCATGTCTTCAGACTCAGAGGGGTCTAAAAGTCAAGACTGTCATTGTGGTACCTCTATGACCACTGAACTTATTGGAAACTTACAGGTGAAAAGAAGTTCCAAGAAGTATTTGTAGCTATCTGCTTAACTTCTAGAATTTTTATGACCCTTTTAATTAACAGTTTGAAACTTTTGTTATTTCTGCACCTACAAAAGTGATTTTCCTTTGAAAGTAACACTTCAGACAGGTGTAAATGAAAGCGTTGGTATATTCAGACCATAAAAATATTCTTAGCATAAATTAAAAATCAACAGCCCCTCCCCTTTTGTAAAAAAAATAAAAGGTGGAAAAAGTATGCTGAATAATGTACTCTTTGTGTATCTGCTGCCCAAAGTAATAACTAAAATTAGACTAAGCTTTGTGTATTGATTGCCCTGAACTTGCTTGGCAAGTATGGAAACTTGGGATTCATAAAACAAGAAAACTTATTCTGGGTCCATCATTCGTATCATGTGGTTGATGTTCATTGTATAAAAGCAGAAGGCTCATGAACCATGCAACACTGGTCTGAAAAACTGTGGCAGGACTGCCTTGACCACCTAGTGGTAGTGAAGTGAATGAGGATATGGAGAAATTTAGTTTCACACACACCTTGCTCTTTTTCTGAATGAGGCTGTTGTTAAGGACAAGAACATTAATTTTTTTTGGCTGTTGCTCTATAAAATATGCAGATGTAGAAGCCTTAACTTACAATGGGCATTACTGGTTAATTAAGGAGATTCATTGATTTATTCTTAGCAAGGGACTGTTAGCCAATGTTCACTGCTAGGGAATTATTGAATTCAGATAGAGCATAGGATAGGTGAGAAGAAATATTTTTCTTCCCTGGAATAATGTTTCTGTCTGATTCTCAAAATGGGAATTATATATATCTTCCGTTGTTAAATTATTATAATTACTAAATTATTGTAATCTTTAAATAACTGGCTGTAATTTTATAGCAAAAATATTAATCAACATATTTAATAAAGTATTTATCATTGTTTAACAAAATATTACTGAAATTTTGGTTTGGAAGTAAGAAGTTCAAAGATGAGAGCTTGATAGATTTGGATCTTGCCCAAGGAATTCTTTTTGAAGTAACATTTGGCACCTATTTGACAGCTTACCATTAAATGTATGCTTTTGAATCATCTGCCGGTGGCATGGATTTTCAGATTGCATTGTAACAACGCAAGTGCCTGGAACCCTAACCCTCATGATGCAAAGATTCAAAAATAGAACCAGTGCTATTTATACTACTTATTTGGCTATGCATGAAATGATACTGAATAAAAGGCCTGTGTAGAAATCTCTTTCACATTTTCATAGCAAATAATGAGCATACATTAAGAACAAATTACATGTATCTGAACTTAATGGGTGAGGTGTCTCAGGCTTCTGCAAATGAATACTAATGGAAGGAAACTGTAATATATATTGAACATTTAATTAACGTTTGGGGCAAGACTGCAAGTGCACGACACGGTGGCAGCACGTGTAAGAAAAACAAACAAACAAATACACCCCCCCCCCCCCCCCCAACTTGTATTTACAAGTACAGTTCCAGAATGGGAAGCAAGAGACATTTTAGCAGCAATTTTTCTGCACAAGAATCCAAATGCCTCCGTGCTGCAGCGGCTGGTACGGACACATGGAAGGAATCCAAACAGGCGAGATCATATTCAGCCACCAAATTACAGAGTCCTCCTTTGGCCCCTGCTTGTGTGGCTTTCTGTTTTCTGTTTTCTTTTTCACTAGCATTCGAGTGGACTATGATTGAGATGGCCATGGGTTTACTGTGCTGTATCAGGAACAAAATTGATGTGTCTGTGATGTGTCAAAGGATGGAGCCGTACGGTGCCTGATTGGGGTCTCTGTGTGTGTGCGTGTATGCGTGTACAGCCAGAGTGATCCTACATGCAGTGGTCCGAAGTTTGTAAATCTGCACTGACTGCTGATATGTGGCCGATATTTTCATCCTGTACAAGTCGGTATCACCTGTAAGCGGAGGAGAACTGGAGTTCTGTGTTTGCAGTCCCTCTAAAATCACTGTCAATATGTTACATTATCACATTAGGAAATGTATATAAAATACAGCTCTGGTTGACACATTTGACTTTCTGGAAAACCAGCCAAAATATTTGTATCTCAGTGAAAGCAGACTAACAGCAGGAAATAATCAGCTAGGCTATTTTCTCATCGGCTAGGCTATTTCCTCATCATACAAGCAGTTCCTGGCAATGTCAGCTACTGCAGTCTGTGACAACTGAGTCTAAGAAATTTCTTTGTGTTGTGAGCAGCATATTAAGATATAGTATATATGTAGTGATGCTAGTGATTCTTGTAGTCTCTACTAGGATGCTATTAAACAGCTTTTAGTCAGTTAATTACAAAGTAGAGAAGGTGCTGATCATGTGTTCGTTATTCAAGAGGTTTCTTTCACAGTCCATGCAATCTTTGGCTTAACTACCATTTTTGGAGTTCATTGGTGCAGTAGTGAAATAATTTCATGTGTTTCTGAGGAAATGTGAAGATGTGAGAGACAGCTCAAAGACCAAACAGACTGATTACTCTGTATCAAAGCTGAGTTAATCCCCTGATGTTCAGTTGGTGTACAGCTGGGAGCTGATCAGCTGGGGAACTGCAAACAACTGATAAATAGCATCTATTCCTAGGAGCTAAATTTCCTCTCTGTGTTGAATTTTGTGAGTAGGATTGCATTCGCCATGAGTAGCTGTCGATTCCGTCTTGGCTCATTTTGTTACATTTGGGAGCTCTGATTCGTGAATTGGGAGAACAGCTACGTTTTGTCAAGCGTTTCTGAGTGTGTGGATTTCTGGTATACAGTTTGACCTTTGAATGTAGGGTAAATTTCCCATTAAGTGTAAATGCGGTGTTTGTTGTCACTGAATACACATTTTTACTCAAAGAGATTTTCATCTTTTGTGCTCAAAACACCACGTTTTTTTGTTGTGATGACTCTGACTTACTGCTAATTCATTAGTAAGTCCTATGTCTCACCCAGCCATAGCCTGGCCCTGCTCCGTCTCCCGTAGAAGAGCTGTGGAGCTGTGGGGACAGGGAGGCACAGCAAGGCTCTCCAGCCTTGGAGGTCCTGTGTACTCCGAGGTCCCCTGGTACTTCGAGGACTTGCAGATTTTGGGTATCCAACCCTTTGCCCTGTTGAGGCTGAGGAGAGCCACGTCTAGCTTTCTGCACTTGTCCCACTTTGCAAACACAAGCGCCAATATATGTACACACAATCAGACACCACCACTCTTTCCAGTTGCTGCATGAGGAATAATTGTACCAGGGACAAATTGCTCTTGACAATCACTTTTACATCTGTATGTAATCTATCCAGCCTTCTTTTCTGCCCAGAGTGCAGTTACCTGGATTCACTTTGTGATGGCTGGAGCTTGAGCTAAATCTCAGGAAATGTTCACATTTACTGTTTACATGCTCTGGATGCAGCAGGTGCTGTAGGCACCATGGGAAGCAACCTCGTCCCCCAGAGCAGTGCTTTCTGCCTAGAAATGTGTGTTTGAGTTTGACACAGTTGGAAGCTTGGGCAGTTGCTGGTTCTCTGTTCTCTTAATTCAGAAAACAAAAAAAGGTTTTAATTTCTGGTGTTAACTAGAACAAGTCAGAGATGGGATAACACTCTTCAGATTTTGCCTGGGGTAGGGGAAGGAGCTAGTAATTTGCTGAAACGGTGTTATTCTTGCCGTCAGAAACAAGCCTTTACGTACCAGTACGGCAACCGGCCCTCAATATTTTCCCATTAGCACGTGAGTGTTTGAGTGAGGTGGAGAGGGACAGATTCAACGAGAGCAAAGAGAATGTTACAGTTGAAGGAGATCACAGCCTCATCACCGAAAACGTGAATTACATCTTATCAAACTGGCAGAAAAACCAGCAAGTAATAACTTGCATCCCATTTTATTTAGCTGGCAGGCAATAAACAGTGGTCAACCTGCTGCCTCGTATCACTCACTTTCTGCAGGATCTGTGGCTTGACTGCCTTTTATTACCCACTGGCTTTTCTGCTGGTTTCATAAAATGTGTTTTTAAGAGCTTGCATGACCTCCTTAATTCATCTTGCAGTGCCTGTGTGTTGCAGGGACTTCACTATGTATATGTGATCTAACTTGATCAAATACAATGAACTGTAGATGCTGTGGCACTTGTGCAGTGTGTAGAAAAACAAATATTGAATGGAAAAGAGAAGGTAAATCAAGAAGTCCCTGCTAAACTGACGAGGGAGTACAGAAAGGAAAGAGAAGAAAAGCAGTAAAAGGTCACTTAAAGTGCAAAACCCACATTTATAATATGCCACAGAGGTCAAGAGAGCAATGATATTTTCATGTGTAAAAATACACATAAAAATATAGTAGATAAGCTTATGCATTTTAGATAACCTCGTACATGTTACACTGGCCAAAACACTGGTTGGAAGAAGATTTCTCTGTCAGCATATCTTCCGCAGTTACTGGCTGTGTGCAAAAGTCAGTGCCGGTCCCTGGGAGAGGCTGGACCTGCTGGGCTGTGTGTGCTGCTGGAAATGGTGAGGAGTGGAGCCCAAAGGACTGAAATAAGCCCAGGGTTGTACTGGGACCGCTCCCTTTGTCTTCACCGTGAATTAAATCAAGTTTTGCTGCTAGGTTCAATTGGGTCAAGGCTGGATTTTTCTCTTTTGAAAATAAATATTTTCCACCTACAGGTATGCCAGATACTGGTTTACAAATGTTTCCAGTCAGGAAAACCACAGGATAGATTAGGAGAGAAAGTGTAACAGTGCCAAGGGAGAAAAAATATGAAATAATTGAGTTCTTTCTGTGTTTCGAAAGCTGTTTTTTCTTCCAATTTAACTCAGTTATGCTATGATGAGGTGCTTTTGGTTTTCTCCCTCACTGGGATGTAGAATTCAGTCATTTTTCTCTTTAATACAAAAAGCATCCATTAAGAGAAATTTCAGTGTGGCTCTGTAACACGACTTGTGACTGTCATGGGAAATCCCTAACTGTATTCATGTCATCAAGGATGGTTTTTACAAAGCATTTGCCTAAAACGGTTATGTCAGAAACATTAAGAAAAATTCTTATCATTACAGCTGAAATACAAAACCAAACCCAATAATATCAAATCCAGAAAATATTTACCTTACCGTATTGAATCATTTGATGTAATGTAATTACACTGTGTGTTGGTTTCCCATAATCATTACGTTCTGATAAGAAAACTAAGTATGAACTAAAAGGAACATAGACAGACTAATCTGTATCATTTCACTCAGACTTTTATGAAGATTTTTGGATTTTTGTTGTTGTTGAATCTTATTGTACTGAGTGAAAGTTTGGCTTCAAATGACTGGAAATGATAAAATTGGTCAGGTTTCATTTTTCATGTTTGAAGGCTATTTTCAGCTGCGCTAATAAAATGCCATCACCACTAGGAGCTGTGGTGTGGTCTAATGAACAGTCTTGGGAAAGAAGTATCTAATTTCGGATGTAGATGGTTGTGGAAATCTGGCTAAATGAAAGCTTTTCCAAGCAGAACCGTTGGGAGGAAACCATTGCTCTTGCTGACGAGGTCCCATCCGTGGAACAGAGCTTTTCATAGCACACTACTCATGCCACCGACAGCCACTTATAAATCATGGAAATAATGATCGATGGGGTACCATCGAAACAGGCTCCACAAGCTGGAATTTATAAGCATCACCCCAGAAAGGCGGGTGCAGCCTGGTAGTCAGCAGAGCAGCAGCAGAAGAGGGATGGCTTCATACTCTGAACCAAAGGGGGTCCCATGGTCTCCGAGCCCCTGCCCTTCCTATGGCTCATGCCCCACACCAGCTCCCCAGGGGAGTCTTCTGCAGTTTGAGATACTCACCCTGCATCCGCACACACTGCATGTCCTGCCACATGTGCTGCTCTGTATGTTTCTGATTCAGTCATTTAACCTGTTGGTTTGAAACGGTTATGCATGTCCAATCTTAAAATTTCTGGAAGAAGCTTTATTCTCCATTTCAATATTGCAAAGCCAGGGTAACCTCAGAGTTACAGTCTGTAACCGATAAAGATGGGATTCTCAGAAATGCTCAGTATCGGTTTCTCCATAACCATGGAAATCATATACATTTAATGATTTTAAGTAAACAGTGAGTATAGACTTAGGCTAACCCTGAACACATTTGAGAATCTCAGACATGTTCTGGGAGACAAAATATTCACAGCTTATACCTAAGGTTAGACTCAGAAGTAACTATTTAGAAAATTAAACAAAACTGGCTTGACTTTTCCAAGGCATTACAAACCTATGGTGTCTATTCACTGCAGAGGTTGTGAACTCCTGGAAAGCAGAGGTATATAAAAACAGAAACCTAATTGCGGGCAACTGAGTGCAAAGAATATTTTCTCAGAACTGTGCAATAAAATGGAAAAACTTTTGTTCCACTAATCTCAGACGAATGGCAGCTTTGGTACACACCAGACAATCTTGAAAAATATGGCAATAAAATAATGGAAAATAACTTTGGCCTATAGGTTAAATTCTGCACACTAAATAAAACTGGACAGATTATCATTCAAGAAAATGGTGCAGAAAAGAGGGAATTTCTTCTTGTTCAATTAATAGAGGGTATATCTTGAAGAATTTCTGTCACAGAGTGAGACTAATTTGCAGGTTATCAAATGGTAATATCTGGGTCTTACTGCAGAACGTGGCCCTTCTGTGTCACATTTTTAACATATCAATGGACACCTAATGAAGTAGCAAAGAGCTTGCAAGATACTGTATGGTGTAGCTAAGTTTTTTCAATTGTGTAGAAAGTGATTCCTAGATTCAAAATGCTAATCTGTAGTGTTTGGCATCTGTCACAGGGTATCAAATTTGGAACCCTCTGCATAAAAGGCACTCAAATGCTTAACAAGCTACCCTTGTTTTGACAAATGTGGTTCTTCTACCTGCTGCTATTTCTGTGTGAAGAGGAAGGTGACAAAATGCTTCAAGTTAGATGACAAAAATATCTTTCCTACTATTCGGTAACCTTCATGCACCTGGTCTCCATGGTGCTGTAGGACAGGGAGGCCAAGAGGCAGGCAGCTTTAGTTATCAGTCTCTTCAGCATGCCTTCCTGTGCAGAGATGGGGCAGGCAGAGGTTAAGCAGCAAAATTTCTGGTGTTAGACCAACAGCATCTCCTCTAACATTACTGTGTGCTCAGGTACAACTGAAGAAAAATAAGGAAAAAACCCACCAGCAAAACTCTAGAGGCCTGGCTGTTCACTTGGAAAGATAGGAAAAGAATCTGCATTTCATTTTGCAAAACTTCCATAAGAAGAACCAAATCTTAGAAAAAATCCTTTGTTTTTCACCTCTGCAGATTAACTGGAGGAAGGAGAATAGAAGGGGTTCCTGTGCTTTTTTGCTCCTTTTGCACATACACATTGTGTGCACACTCCTGCATCACGCATCATGGCCACAGACCCTTTTCTCTCTCCTCCTGTCCCAGGGTCCAGAGCGGTATTTTGGGAGCAGCTGGAGTACATAGCGAAGTCAGGGGACACCTTGGAGGAACTTACCTATATCAGGTTCAGGTTATATGACAGCAGTCGCTCAAAATGGAGCTGTAACCTTGCAATAAGCCACACTCCTCCACTCTCTTCTGTGCAGTGCTACAGGAGACCACATGAAGGCGAGCCTTGCAGGTGGTCTTCTCCAACAGGCAGAAACCCCAGCAGGGTCTGGGAGCTGGAGCCTTTCCGGGTCCCAGTCCCAGCTCTGGAGTGCTCAGCAGCTGCCTTGCTCAGTGGCCACTCTCATGAGCAAGGTGATGCCAGCCAACCTGGCCATGATGGCATTTGTCTCCTCTCAGTCCACTTTTGCATTAAAAATTTGTACTTTGTTTTTCCTCTAAGACTTTTTTTTTTTAAACGGCCTAATATCTTCTTGTCAGTCTAAAATGAAAAGCCTAATATTTACCATTCTGGGGGAAACAGCTAGGGCATATGTGGAAGTCATTATTCTCCAGAGGCACTGGTGGCAGCGGCTGGTGATGAGTCCCTGGCACTGCTGTGCTGCGGGGCAGACTTGGGCATGGCAGATGCTGCTGCGGAAATGTCTTCCCGGCACAGCAGCCATCTGCACGATCCTTCATCAGACTTTTCCAAACTGCTCAGAAGAAAGACATTATTGTGGGTTGAGTGAAATATGTTACGTATTTTCTTCCTGAGACAATTCATTTAAGTTTGGGGCATTTTAATAAAGGTCCAGGAAACATGGATACATTCTTCAATGTTATTAGAAAAAGTCTAATGAGCTTTAAAGCAGCAATATTTTGGTTTAGGTCATTGCTGGTTATTTTTCAAATAAGAAAAAGCCTTGTTTCTGTCATTCAATGAAAACTCGAGAAGCCACCAGGAGATGTAAAACAGATCTGCTGTTAGCCCATCTTTGTATCCTGACTGCCGTGTAAATGCCTAAATATGTCCAATTTGCTTCACTCCAAAATGGGTTAAGAAGCTGATGAGAAATAAGCAGAGAAATACTGAGCGTTGTCTTGGCACTGTCCCCAGTGCAGAATTGTAGGTGCTGAGTGAAGTGGACCTGAAGAAGGACACAGCCCCAGCGAAGAGCATCCCCATTGCAGCCGTCCTGCACACCATAGCCTTCACTCTCCAAACAAGAATTCAGCATGTGCGGCAACCCTGAGGTTCAGACTGGTTGTGATACACAACGTCCCAGCTGCCAGCAGATTTACCACAATTGTAATTGTAATTGTAATGTGTTGTAATTACTACAAGTTAAAACATATTTCTTTTTGCACTCTTATTCTGCCTTTAGTCATATTTGCAGAACTCCCAAACCACAGGGGTACCTGAGGGAAGAATGCAGGGTGGGTTGATGAACAGATATTTTCACTGTAGGGCAGGATGCATCAATAGATAATGCAGCTCTGCCAGTGCCAGCCACTGCTTTACTTCCCAAATCTGGTCAGTGGCTTGGGAAGTCAACTGTGACATTTATAATTCAGTAGAGTCTATGCTCCTGTCTGCTGAGCCACTACATCAAACAGATTTAACCTGCATGTTTTTTTAGTAAGTCAGCTCTCTTTATTCTGTAAGCTACATGTACAATATGAAGAACTCCCAACCGGAGCTGTTTTCTTTATTACATGGGTTATGCTACAAAGTTATTCCTGTCTTCTCAAATTAAACAGAAGGATTGTATGGCCTTTTAAAGAAAAGTAGAACAAACATAATTCTGTTTTGTGTGGGTGAATTTCCATGGAAGTCAGCTTACTTTGCATTGGGCTGCATTTGGCAGTGTGTTAGTGTCTGTGTGGGGAAATTGGCATATATTACCTTTCTATTAATTGGATCTCATTTATAAAAGGAAAAAGCAAGTCCAAAATCGTCTTAAAAATGTCAGGCCAGTAGACAGACTGAAGTCGCAGAGATGGTTTAGTTTATTTTAGAGAAGATTCTGTTACAAACTCACATTCCAGTTTGGGTTGACATAATATTGTTATATGTTTGCACCATATGTTTATAATTTTAAACAGCTTGGGGGAAAACAAACAAAAACTATGCCTCCTGCTAGAGGGACCTATTGGTAATATAATCTTGGGCAGAAAATTCAGATGGTGAATTGCGTCTTTCAGAACATCAATCAAACCTCGTAAGCAAAGAATGAGTAAACAATGCTTTTATTAACCTGAATTTAGTCATTGATAATGTGTTAGTGTCTTAAAAAGAAGACTTGATTTGAGAAACAGGTCACAAGATAAATTACATTCTTTTTTTGTCTAATAGCACAGTTTCTTACCACACTTTACACTTCTAGTAAGGTTTTTTTTTAATGTATCATTCTGTGCATACGGGGAACTTATTTTAATTTAAAAAACCAATATGGTGTCTCTCACCTGCCCACAGAGATCAAAGGAAATAATTTGTATCAGTATTTAGTAATGGAAATATAATGACAAAAAGGAGATTTCTTAATTCCTAGTGTTGTAATATGGTTGATGAGAAAAGTAATGCTTTTGCCATGACATCTGCCTCTCCTCCCACAGCACAGCAATGTCATTGTTTCCATAGGGAAAGATTATCTGACAACACAGAATGACCAAAATGTGAGGGCATTTTCTTATTTCCATTTTCATACAGCTTTTTAGAGGCATACAGAAGAAGGGATAGGAAATGTGATTCTTTGATTATCAGGCTATTTCTGGCAGAAAGCGCGACCTCCAGGCTAATGCCTGTGTTCCCCCCCCCCCCCCCCCCGACAATCACTGGAATTAATTTTATTCAGGGATGATGACTTTTGGGTGGAAAAAAGGAAAAAAAAAACAACTCTTTTCATCCCCAAACTGTAAACTTCCATGTGAAAGTGCTCAGTTTAGAAATGACCGTCCTGAGAAACACCAAACTGTTTTTCAGCTGTGCCACCTCTGTGGTTTTACCTGCAGCAGGTGGGACTCTTGGCCAGCCCATCTTATCCCCTGTGTCACTGGCTCTCACTTGTGGAGCCAGCTGTGGCTGGTCCTCATAGAAGTCATTGTGCTAGCCCACACCACAATCACCAGGCAGCTAAACTACATCTATTCATTACAGTAAGGCAGCATTTCCAATATGAAACTTCTGTGGTTTTATTCTGATACTTTTAATGAAAAATATGCTTGGTTGAAAGGCTCACACCTATAATTTTCCATCAGCTCAGAATGATGAGGACAAATTGCACTGATCTACAGAACCCGTTCTTGTGAAGCTGATGCAGAGCTTCCAAGTACACTCTTTGCATCCCTACCTGCTCACAAAAGCACAACAACTTTTGGACATCTTGTTATTTTTAATGTCATGTAGATCTTATCTTGCTACTTGAGTTGGTGATGGAAATAGCTTCTTTGTTCACTGGTCGGGTTACTGATGGATGTTTTCTGAGAGTGGGAAAAGAGAGCTTCAGTGCAGTGAGTGCAGTGGGAACTGAGATTGTGGGAACAGAAGAAACCTTATTGCAGGAGGGTTTCCACTGAACTCAGATTACATTTTCAGTCAGAGAGAGTGATTTTGCCACCAACTTCTCAGCATCCCACTTTAACGTTATTCACACTGCATTAGCATCTAGAAACCATGTCTGTAAAAATACACAGAATTAGGCTTTAGCTAGGAAAGCACCAAGCTCCAATGCAGGTGCTTAAATGCTTTGCAGAATTGGATCCATGCAGGAAACCCATATATGGATTATATATATGTATTTAGAGCTGGAAGCTTTGTCTGGCTTGTACTTGGCATTAAACACTAAGTAACTACAATTACTTACACATATTTGGAAAACATATACAAATATAAGCTATACAAAATTAGATGGTCTGCCCTCTTGACAGACTGTTTCAAATAATATTAGCTGCTCATATTAATGGAAATCAAATGTAATAATTACTGATTCAGAGAAAATTGTGGGAAAAATCAGAGTTACTCAGAGCATTAGTAGGAAAAGAACAAAGCTCTAAGATGGGCAAATTGCATTTGATGAATACCACAGGTGCAACAGTTTTCAATACACCTTTGCTGGGCTAATAGCAATAAATGAAGCTCTAAGCTCAGTGAGGGGTGCTAGGCACTCTTCTAATAACAGTAATTCCAAAATAGTAGGTGAGTATGAGCTTAGAAATGAAAAAGGGAAATCAAAATACTGTCTCAGTTTTGTTGAAAGAAGCTTTTAACTTCTAAATTCTAACAAAAAAAAAAAAAACAACCAAAACATAAAACCCTGAGTTATACAACTTTTTGCTGTATAACTTTTACCATTCCAGAAATGCTATAAATATATTACAAAACAAGCTTTGGAGGACTGTGGACTTCGAATGAAACCTGACAGAGGATTTCAGGGTAATGAATCACTGAGGAAGGCCAGAAGTATGGGGGAATATAAAGATCCTGCAGATCCTCCATGGACAGGTTTTGATGGCTGTTATGTCTTATCTATCTCCTCAAACCTGCCTATTTTCCCACCTTTCCCTTCACATGAGCCAGCAGAAGAAGTGTGCTTTGGGGGAGGCTGGAAGGAAGGGGAGGATCACAGACGTAGCATACCTGTGAGTGACAAAGGGGAATAAAAGCATCAGGAGCACTTGGTGGTCATCAGCAATGATCTGGCTCTTGGTTACACCCAACTAGTTATGACCTGTGTTATCTATTTACTTGGCTTTAACAGCAAATTTTGCGGGACTGGCTACTGCATATGGGAGGATTTACAGCCAGGTTTTTGCAATTTGAGCATTCCTAGCTGAAATATTTATGCTCTGCCGTTGTACTACAACTAATGTATTGGGAGCTGTTGCAAAGGTGATAAAGAGATGTGGAGGATAGCACCTATCAATATGGTAAATAACTCAGCTGCTTTTGGATATTGTGGATGGCCCCATTTCTTCTTTAGATATCTAGTTACTTAAATTTTTGAACATAAAATATCCATTCTGCTCGTGAAGATAAACTTTCATCTAGCTGCAAAGAGTTAGTTGGTATTGTCACATGTCTGAAACAGAAAAAGGGATGAAAGCTGGGGATTGATGCAGTGGGAACTTGTGGCTGTCGCTGTGCGTCAGCTGCAGGTGCAGCACAGGGCTGCCCAGACTGACTGTGACAAGACAAGGAAGAGCTGTTATTTTGATCACCTACTCTGACTTTCTACTCCAGACTTCTGAGTTTCACGTGATTGTGCTTTCAGCAAGCCCACGACTTCCCACAGGGCTGGAGCATTGCTCCGGACTCGAGGCTCACCCAGGATTACCCAGTTCCGCTTACGCTGCTCACTTGGGGAATGCTGCTGCTCCCAGTTTGTGCCAGTTGGGGTAATGGGGTTTCTGTTGTGTGGGTAGTTGCCTACAGAATCTGTGCAGGTACCCCCTATTTACTTTACAGGCTTTACTTTTGTTGACTACTGTCTCCTCTCTCTGACTGCTCTTGAGTGAAATAGTGCAGGATTTTTTAAAATGTATTGCTATTGTCCTTGTCAAAATGAACTTGTTCAGGAAAGTAACTACATGATATTCAGAAGACACTTTTCAATGTTTTGTTTTTCCAACTGTTTGAAAGCAATGATTTACACAGCTATAGTGGAATGGCAAATGTAGATAAGGAAACCAGCCTGCAGGCACTTGCCATCTGCACTTAACTGTAATATAAATGCCAATTAATGCAAATGTTGACAATTTGTTAGATCTTTAATATCTGCCTGAACAATAACAAAAAAAAGTCAGATGGAACTTCATTAAAACTACGTTTCAAGTTAAAATAATGTAGTTTGTCTCTTAGAGTTCATCTCTTGTGCAGAGGGACTTTCCTTCAACGACGTGGTGTCTTCCAAGTTATGGTTCTGAGGCCTTTGCAGCTATGTTGGGATGAAGAGGTGGTTGTGAAGGACAGACAGCAGGTGCCAAGCATGGAAATTTCACAGGTGGAAGGTATTGGCTGACGTTCCCCAACTTGTCCCTCTTTGTTGTCTTCTGGGATACAACATGCTTTCTGCAAATACATGGCTGGTGTCGGGAGGAGAATGAATATGCTGCTCTAGAGCTGATCTTTCTGGTAGGAGGTGAGAGTCTTTCTGCCTGCCTCTCTGCAAGACTTCATTTGTAGCCTTCTCCCCGTGCTTTTCCCTACAGAGAGCACTGCTGATAGAGCAGCTTGAGAATGATGCAGGATATCTGGGTCTGGGCTGCTGCAGACTCCCTCAGAAAAATGTCTATATTGGATGTAACAGAAGTGCCCTCATAGTTCAGTGCTTCCTGGTCATGTCAGCAGGTGCTGCCCCAGATCAGAGTTACTGTCCCCTCAAGGTGCAGCCTTACAAAGCAAGCTGAGAGCGGTCTGTCTCTGCATCAGTGTGGCTGCTACTATGTGCATTGCCACTTTGGTCAACTAGGTAATTTGGGAAAACAACAAATAAGAAATGTGGATATTGTCCTCTGTGCTCTCAAAGACGTTTTCTGTGTAATCTGGAAGCTCTGGATATATGGCTTTGCCTCAGATACAGAAGAGGGACAGGTAATTGAGACTACTAGAAAGAAAAGTGAGTATATTGAATTAATTTGCTTAGCCCATATAGGTACATTGTCACTGCTAAGGTTCATTTCCATGTTTTTTCATGTTTGAGCATGAACCTATTCTTCTCAGCTGGAAAATCCTCTGCTTAAAAACTTGCTCTCTCCAAATCTGAAGGCTGAAGTAGAGTATCAGCCACGAGTATCTCCCAAGTCTGCTGTAATCATGTCTGTTTAAAATCTACATGCTAAAATTAAGAGCTCAAACTCAGCCTGTGCAGCAACAAGCAGGTAATGAGCTCAGAGTAGAGAGCAAGCAGGTACGCACCTTATTTTCTGTTAACTGCTGACAGTTGCTGTGGCTCGTTCATACTTACTACACGCGATGGAGCAGACAAATTGGCGGTATTTTGTGGCATGCCCTGCAGCACTCCATCCATGCTGTCAAATGTGGCATGAAACCGAGCCTCTAGTTTCAACTGGAAGAAGGAAAAGCAGTAGATATTTCTAAAAGAGGGGTTTATTTGTTCTTTGTTCTTGACTTTTGAGGACTGCGGTCACCCCTGACAACTGTCTGTACTGTGCAAATGGTTTTCAGCTTATTAACTCCAAAAACATCAGAATGTATAGTTGAATTTACCAGTTTCGAGATCTGGTTTTAAATACAACCTAAGTGCATTACAGAAGTGAATACAGATTGATGTTGCAGAAGGAGGCTGCAACGGCAGACAGAGGCGGTTCAACTCCCTTGCTTGGTAGCTGTTTGATGGGAGGTAACTCCAGGGATGGCTTTGGTTTGTCACCAGCATGTGCTGCGTTGCTGCTAACGCTCAGCCAGGTGGGTTCTGGTGGCATGGTGCAGAGCCGGGTGCTACTTGCGGGTGCCAGCGAGCAGCCCCCTCCATGCATGTGCCCAGGAGAGCTCCCGAACTCCCGAGTGCTCACCTGCTTGCTGCGGGATAAAAAGCAAATTCAATTGTTTTATCTGGAGTCTGGGGAGAGGATGTGTGAGATCAAAGTCAAAAACATCACCTTGAAGCTGTGCTTTCCTTGAAGATTTCCCTCACTTGCAGCTGAAGTTACTCCCTTCTTAAACCTGTGAGGAGTCTCAGAAATGTTGAGTGACATCTGCCTTTGTGATATTGAGAAGACTGAACCTGCTAAAAACATGCAGGTGCTCTTGGGGCCAGGGCATAGGGAAAACTGCCCTTTCCTCACTCAGGGTCACTGCCAGAAGAAACCTGACAGGCCTTTCTGAGTGGTGTACTGGCCCTGGGGACCCCGGCCATCAAAGCACCCCTGTGCCACCTGCCCTCAGCCACTCTCTGGCCACACGGGGATGGGGAGCAGTCAGGTCATGCACAGCTTTCATCTGCTGTCCCCTATGGTGTGAGCTGCCGTCACTGCTCAATGGCTGGTTTTGAAAACAGTGATATGTTTTATGAAAAAGGTAGCGGATTTGGGCATTTACTTTGCTTACTTAGACATGGCAAAGATAATTAGAAATCACAACCTTGCATGTAATCGCTGATGAGGTTAAAAATCCAGTACACTAAGTTAGGTTTTGCAAAAGATGAATGTACAAAAAATACAACAGGTGCACAAAAAAATGAACAGTGAGTTTCTATAGAATATTTTTAGCAGGCACTAGTTATCATGCACGTGTGTCTATTTTCTTACTTTGTTCAGTAACTAATCTGTTTTGGAGACAGCATGTATAACCTGGTTTCCTATTGCCTCAACACATTAATGAGATTTATTTTTTGCAAAACTTGGCTGCAAAAGATTAAAACACTAATGACTGTGATTTGCATGCTTCTTTTTTGAAGTTTGTATTTGATACCGCACCTTGACACCAAAGCAAAAATTGTCAGTTATGCATTAATAAACATTTCACATACTTGTATGAGAGAAATCTGTGAGTTAACAGTATTGCAATAGGTTTACTTATGAGAAAATGCTTTTTCATTACCATAAGCCAGTGTTTCTTGATAGGATGATGGGGGGGGGGATTGTTTTCATGAGTCCTACCACAGTTGGGAGTGTCTTTCTGTGTTCTGCATTGTCATGAGGAAAATGACATTATTTTTTTCTCTCTTAGATAACACGTACACAAAAAAGGGTTTCATAATAATACCATGCTGAGTCCATGAAAACCAGTTGTGATATGTTACCAATTATTTATGAAGGGAATCTTGGAGAAATGCTCTGAATATAATACTTTTCTGCTTTTCTACGCTACCTGTATTTTGTTAAATAATACAATTATCTTGGTTTGAAGATAAAGTGCTCCTTTTCTGCCACACAAACATATGCACACAGGTAGATTCACCTTTTCAATGGATAATTGAAGTTTTTTTAATCTAGCAAACAGCACAAAATACGCCAATGCCTGGAAGCTGTGGCTAGTGAAATTCAAACTTTAAATAAGTATTTTTGGCACTTTTAAAGAACAAAGATAAGTACTGGTGCAGTTTCCTCAGCCAAGTGCTAGATTTTCCACTGAAGATATGCTCCCAATACAAAGAAATGTAATTACAAATGTTGGACTTTATGTAGGAATTGTGGAGGAACTGGAGAGATTCTCTATTATTGCAGTGTTATGCCTAATGCATAAGGTTATGCAAACAGAGCAGGTGACAAATTACTGTGGCTACTTCTTTTACATTCAAATCTATTAATTTATTCTCAGTACTCAAAACACCACAAAATCCTTGTGTTCTTTGGTTCTGCTCTGCATCCTTCTTTTTTTTGAGCTCTCTAAAGTTGTTACTTGGGTTTTTTCAATTTTCCAGGATGCAGTGGGCTCTATAGTATCCCCAGCAGAGCAATAGTCAGCCTGGGGAATATTGTAAGGCAGCTGTTCTTCAGTAGTCAGTGCGTCTTCTCTTTGGTTTACTGCTTAATGCTCCTGTTTTATATTCCATAGGAATAGGTCTTCTTAAAGTTGAAGAACAGCTAGCTGTTTTTCTTCAAAGCAAACTAAATGTCATTCACTAATGTGATCGGTGGCAGTCTGAATATCCCTGACTTGTTGCATTAGGAGTGCCCAAGCATGAGCAGCAAGGCAAGAGAGCTGGTGGTGGCTACTTTGAGCTTGGAAAATAGATACACAGCAGAACAAACAAGTCCTAGTTGAGCAACTGGGAAATTTAATGCCTGGTTTGACATCCTTCAGTTCAGTAAACATCTCGGTGACTGATGGTGTATATGAGATGGTAAATGGTATCTATGGTTTTAATTTTTTTCTGCGAAATGGACAATTTTATCAAGTGTATTATAACAAGAAAGAATATGAGTCACTAATAAATAACCCCTAAACATAAGCAAGGAATAAAAGATGCAGTAATAGCTTAACATAGATAAACTGGCATAACATGACTGAAGCATTTGTTGTTTTCGTTAGATATTGAATTTGGTTAGTCTTGTGTGATTGCAGAGAACAGCTGGTTGCTCTTGAAAAGTTGAAGGATTCTTAAATATTGCCTGGTTGAGAGATGAACTATACGGGTATAGGTACAAAAGCTAAAGCTGAATGCTCTGCAGTTGAATCTCTACCATAAATAATTGCCCTTCCCTAGGACAGTTGCTGCCTCCAGGCCTGAATCACACCTGGGATCTGCTGCCTCTGCTGAGGATGGGGGAAGGTCACACTGCTCAGTTTGTTCCAGTTTCAGGCTGTGTCCCTCCCGTGCTACCCGCAGGATTTCTCTTCCTCCTGTGTTCCTATGCTGGCTGCCCTGGTGTCCTTCCCCGAGCTCCTGCATGGGCTGTTACAGGGGCACAGAGACGCTGGTCACAGCTGGAGTCGGTGGCAGCCAAGCTGTTTGGCAAAAATGTGTGTGGGACTTTTGGGCACACACCTGGAAGTCTCATGCCAATTTTTCTAAGGAAAAATATCTCAATTTTTTCTGGGGGAAAAAAAGAACATTTTTTTTTTTTTGGAAGAAAACTTTAAAGGGACATGTAACAGTGAGGTGGGGAAAAAACCCTAAAATCCAAAATTTGTGACCAGTTCTAATGAATGGTCTATTAGAATGGTCTATTCATTCCCTATTTTTTCACAAGGGCTGCTTACATACTTTAAGAAATTCCAATAGATATTTCAATAGAACAGGTCTTGGCTATGTGTGATTCCTTTTTATGCCATTATAGTCCTTCCTTGTATTCTTTTATAGACTATAGATCACTGTATCATCAGTGCCTGGGATTTCATGTGTGTGGAAATGTCAGATTCATAAAATGCCATGCTAAACCTGAATTCATAAATCAGTCACAAAGGAGTTTCATTGAGCTCACAGTGTTAAAGCAAAGCAAAAGCTTTAGAGGATCCATCAATAATGTAAAACTAATTGGAAACTATTTGCATGAAAGGTGATCAAAAGTCGCCAGTATTTCTTCACAACAGTCCAAACAGATTTGTAGAAAGCTGAGAAGTCCATAATTTCTTTTTATTTTTTTAAACCTCATCTACAAAGCATCTAGTTCTGTTTGTGAGCAGCACTCTTCATTTGCCAGACAGAGTAGCCTGGGATAGTTGTTGGCAGGACTGAAAGAGGAGTTCAGGAAGAAAGTAGTGTGGTGTTATCTAGGTGGCCATGGCTGCTGAAGTAAAAATATTTCATTCTCCATTCATACCACCTGCAGAATGAAGGATGCTATAGAGCTATATACAGATCTGTGTAGCTCCCCAGCACTGAGACATGGAAAATCATGATCAGAGACATGTATGTGCTTGAGGATCTGCTAACCTGCGTGAACTGTAGCCTATCCTCTGGAAACATCTCAGGTTACCATTTTCTTTTTGCCAGTTCCTGTTGCATTTGTGGGAGTGGCGGGACCTCGCTGGTGCTGGTCTCTGTGTGAGCCTGTGGGGCTGCAGATGAGGTGTAGCTGCTTTGTTGTACCAGAGGTTTAAGCTGCTTTTCTCAGCTGTGCTGGGGGCTTTCCCCTGCCTAGTATCCTCAAGGCATTTGGATGAGTACCAATACCTCCTTGTAAGCTGTATCCTAGGCAAAGCTGTCTCAGGGGCCACACTAGATCTTGAAAACTGTTCCCATGCTGATCCAATGAAGACTGCTCAGGAGCTGCTGCCCTTGGGCTGGAGAAGGCATTACTGGGGAGACCAAGCACAAATACGGCACTGTGCCTGCGGTGCCTGGTTGGCTGCTCTACATGACACTTCCATCCTGCTCTGGGTAAACATCTGAATTTGGCCTTGTAAAGGTCTCTTTCTATACAACATTTTTAATTTGGAGTAATGCATTATGATAATTTTTGCAGCTGTTGATGTATGGGTAAAGCCTGATAATGTAAATTTGTAGTTAAAATGCTGCAAGTTGTTCATACTGCAGGATGTACCAGATGCCACAGTCCTGCTCTAGGAAGAGACAGACTCACTGACCTATCGATGATCTGGGTCTCTTTTACATCTGAGTTATATGGTTCGGTTTTACTGCATCTAGGGGGTTAGGTTAGGGTCAGATTGTTATCTGGGCCGTGTCATCTACCTTCAGTTACACAAAAGCAATCAGGCCCAAGAAATTTTCTCCTGATATTATTCTATATTTTAAGGCATTCCACTGCAAGTAGCTCTGAATGTAGCAGTGACCTCTTTACTGCTTTCAAAATGAAAGATCTCTCAAGCCATAGGAGTTTTTTTAAAAAAAAAAAAAACTACAGAGTTGAAATGAAATTCCCTAAGCACAGCCAGTGTCTCCTGTGCTCCTTTGCACTATTTTCCATTTTAGGCACAAAATAAAAAGTGTATCTTGGCTATGTATAATTAATGTCATGGAACTGTGTCTCTGGCATGACACGAGCTGTATCACTGAGAGCAGAAGGTAAGAAGAAATCATGATTGCTCAGCAATTTACACGGGAGGATAAAGGGGAAAGGCATTTTAAATTAATGGTTCTAAGGCCTTGATGTTGCCCTGCCACATTTCATAAATCTTTTCTGAGCAATATCTCCTGTGAAAGGGGACTTCACAGTCGCTTAGGGAATACCAAACAGGCACCTTTTTCAAGGAGGAAACTGTTTTTACATTTTGCTTCAAAATGCACCCCACGGAAGGAAGTAGCATTTCAGCTTATAGAGCAGCACTAAATGTCTACTGACTGCAAAGAAGAGTCTGTCTTCTCAAAGCCATTTATCTTCGAAACAACACCTGTCCCCTTTGATAAAAGGTTGAGCTCTCCCCACCATGCTTGAGTGCCTCAGCGGAGGGCTGTCTGAAGGCTGGTCCCATGCCAGCAAGTTAGAAATGCCCCTCGCCATCTCACAGCCCAGCTGCAAGCTCAGACCCCAGTGCTCCATGGTCCTCAGTACATGGGTGGCTCTGCCTTTGTAGAGAGCTCTGCAGCTCTGTGCACCCTGTAAAATCAGTTACTTCAGGCAAGCGCTGCAGCCCCTTTCAACCTTTCTTTAAAAAAAATGGAGAGCAGTTTTGAGTACTTCTAAAGCTCTGGGAACATAGCAGGGGTGGGAAACCCCAATGCACGTGGTATTTGCAGTACTGATCTTGCATTTGGAGCGTTTCAGCAGCAGGACTGTTTGGCAGCGAGCAGTGCTTCTCCCCGACATTTGCCCCCTCATGAGGCTTTCTGCATCTTTTGGCAGAGCTGGCAACATGCATCGTACAGCATCTGTCGTAGGTAGTGGGTAACCTCACATGTTATATAAGTTCCCCTCAAAGACTTCAGTGATGGAGCAGATCAGTCTTCATGCGAAACGATTGCATTAATTGGCATTTATAACACAGTAGTTAGTTAGTACAAAGTGAGAGAAGGATAGATGACCTGCCTTAATATATTCAGTAGCTGTTTATGTTCCTTATAGTACTGCTTCCAATGCACAAAAAGCTTTTACCTCACATTGCCTGCTCTTGGGTACTAAAAACACTTGAGCGATAGCACAAGTGACTCCCTTATGACAGTTATTTCCCAAAAATAATTCCTTATGCCTCCCTCATGACTGTCATTTCCTACAAAATCATTTCCACTATGATCCATACAGAGCCACTAATGCATTTTGTGACTAAAAGCAACAACTGCTTAGCACTGGAATCCTAAAAAGATTGCAGAGGAAAAACAAACAGGAAAAAAATTGCACCATGTGTACAGGCAAAGACACAGGGAAGTGATTGAAAGCGGAGGGTGAACTTTGCCCTGAGCTGGCACGGCTGGCAGCAGCTGTGCAGAGGGTGACGATGCAAGGGCCAGGTGCCTCTGTGCACTGATGGTCACAGCCAGCCACAGCTCCTCAGGGTCACATGCAGGAGGAGCAAGACCATGCCCAGGGAGGAGAGGGGAGGCAATGCTGAGAGGTTTGATTAGTGTTTTCCTGATAAGCCTGGGTGGAAATGGCACATATCTAGCCTGTACAGCACACCTGGGGAGAGGACAGCCCCATGTGTCGGTCAGTGCTGCCTCCAGCCATGCCCAGCAGCTCCATTTCACCTTGCCACCCTGCAAGCTGGGTGGCTGCTGCGGCCACCACGTTAGCACTGCCCCAGCCAGCGCTTCTGTTTTGTAGAGGTGTCATGGTAAGCTGAGCTTCTCATTTTTTAATGAATAGACAACATTTTCTAGAGCACACAGAAAAAGTGGTTAGTTCAACCTTTACATGGGCACAGACACAGGGATCATTCAGGAAATTGCAAATTAAGCAAAATACTGGAAAAAGCCCGTTCTCTTTGTTTCACACAATGCTAGAGTTTATCATATTATAGGAAGGCATCATGCCGTAGAGACAGAAATGTAGTCTGGTGGACATAGGACAGACTCTTTCCATCCCAGACAACTTGAAAACATGACTTCGGAAGAAAAATGGAAAGAATGGGGCTTTAGCCTAAGAAAGAAAAGGGACATGTTAAAAGCCCATAAAAACAGCTACAGAAAAAGCTTTCGTAAGCAGGGCAAGGAATAATCCGGTCGCCATGTTAATGGTGGATAGACAAGAGCTAATGCCCTAAAATTACACTATGACTGGGATTAAATGCTAGGAAAATTCCTATAATGGTAAAGATATAGTGATTTTGGAAGATGAGGAAGTGGTGGGGGTCTTCATCACTGGCAGTCTTTAGTAACATCTTATCAGACTGGACTGGATTGATATAACTGTGGCTGACCCTGCCTTGAGATTGGATCCTGATCCTGCCAGGCCATACGGCCTCTTTAGGTCCCTTCCAACTGTAGCACTCCAAATGTCTTTGCAGACGCAATGAAAAAATGATTAATTCTCACTATTTAATTGCAGATAAATAAGGTATTTGTTGAATAGTGGCCAATTTGCTCAGTGAATGTTTAATGCTTTATATTTGATTGAATCTACGTATTATTTAATACTCCCCATTTCTGTTCTTGTCAGACAGCTTTCAGCAATGGCTAGCAATCTTTCTGCATTTCAGCAGACTGCATAATAACAGTTTTAAGTAGAGTGATCTGTTACTTGGATAATATACTCATTACGGGTGGAAATTAGGAAGCTTATTTGAGAAATGTGAAGTGCATTAAAATAAAATGAACTCCCAAATGAGATCTGGGCTACATGTAAAAAAACCCTTTCTTAAAAAGTCAGAATTTACAAAGATATAGGGACTGTAAAAATTTGGAATGAGAAGCGTGACTTTTACAAACATATGATATCAGCAGGGCTAAGGGAAGGCACTTATGCCTGGAGAAAAAAAAAATGCAAAAAAACTAATGCAGGGAATCCCAGGGAACCTTTTTTTTTTGCTTAAGTGCAAGGGACATTTTGAACCTATGTTTTCTCTAGTAATAACTTCAATGACAGCAGCTAAAAATAAGCACTACGCAAACACAATAGAATTCACTGGTGTGAGAAGGCATTTGACTGCAGCATGGTCTTTGTAAATTGGGATTCTGATCTGCTACCAAAATAACGCTCCTCTGCGGTTAGAAATGCTGTCCCATAATGTAAAAGTCAAATAGATCTGGGGGGCCAGACACTGCCTCTTCCTGAATCTTAAAAAAAATTATCTTAGCAATAAAAGGTCTGCAAGGCTGTATTGTAAGATTTTAAGATCTTGCATTATGTAGGCTTTACCATCAGTGCAGAGTTAAGATTTAAAAATAACCCTTTTTTTGAAGAGTTAAAATTGAACATGATTTGGGGATAGTAAAAATGCGGAGCAAGAAACATCTTGTGGGAAATACTGTCCAAAATCATAAGCATCTAGCTGAGAAAAGGTGAATGTGCCAAGACTATCATGCGATGATGGTTTTTAACTTGTGACAGCATTTTTGCAAAGGGAATTTTTTAACAGAATCGCAATGAAGCTGCTGAAGAGGCAACATAGAAATTACTCCAGAAGTTGCTTTTGAAGGCCAAAACTGAATGAGGGTACAGGTTCGGCCACTCAAGTTCCAGTGCCTCCTTCCCCGTTCAGCACTGGTTTTGCTGTTCTGCATCACTGTCCTGAAGCCTCTCCAAGTCAACTGGCGCTTCGCATGAGCCTGGTGCTTCAGCTGTGTTGGTTGTATCTGGTTACAGGGGTGTTTCTCACTGTGTAAGTCTAATGAGCAGGGCTCACAAAGCTGTGTGGCCACAGTCTGAAAATGGACCTGCGCACGCATCTAGCTGACTTTGGAAATGAGCTCTGAAACCCCATCAGGGTGTACAGCAACTGGCTTGGTATAGACGTGAGGGCAAATATTCCTCATAGGTACTGGAATGAAATGGAGGCAGTTGTTTTAAGAAGTGTGACCTCCAGGGGACACAGTAGCACTTTGAGGAATTTTATTCACCACCTATGATTTCCAGAAGCTATTTTATTTGTTGATGAACTCCAGCTTCTCTGGAAAAGATAAAACGGATCTTAAAAATTTACTATAAAACATATCTATATGGGAAAATGAAATCTGACACATGCACCTTACTAGTAATTAGGAGATTTAGATTGAGTCTTTAGTTCTATCATCATGTTATCTAAGAACCTGGTAATGGTTGATTTTTAAAAGGTTTTCTTTTATCTTCAGTAAAATGGAGACAATAATATTCCTGTCCTCTCATTCTTAGTTGCCTTGCTTTATTGCCTTTACAGGACAAGTATGTTTCTTAACTAATTACTAGTACCACAAGAATAGAAGCCCTCAACGCTATCACTGTGATAAAATAACTTATAAAAATAATAGATCAGATGTTTCCTAACTTGCATAGAGTTAGTATAGTCTAACATGAAAAATAATAATGCTGAAAGGCAAGTCTGCAAAAAGAACTGGCTGAATAATTCATACTTAAATTGAATCTGATAAATTTTGCTCCTTTTCTCCATTGGCAGAAAGCCTATATACAGTTGACTGTTTCTGCAGATTTGTTCTGTTATTCTATGATTCATGTGCTCTACAGCTCTCTTTTGGAGTATTGTCTGTATCGTTTAACTGTGACTGGTTGCGTAAGGCACATGGCATTGTTTCTGTTTTCTGATGGTGTAGTGCTGATGCTAACTACCAGGACTCTGATACTAATGTTTATGGAAAACAAACATAAAATTAACTTTCTGTAAATATTTGAGCATAAAAACTTAGTACTTGATTTACATGAATATTGATAATAGTAAAATACGGTGTTACGAGTTTTTCAAATGCTCATGGAAAGTTAAACAAGGTCAAAGGCAGAATGATCGAAAATGTGACTGAATATTCATGCTGTTTTTTTCCTGGTTTCAGAGCTCTGACAGAGTTCTAAGCTGTGCAGTTGTCAACAGGATTCTTTTCTTCTTTCCTTACCCTAACTTATGTGTCTTATATGTGAATCCTGACATGGGTTTACAAATGGAAAACTCCACCTATTAGCACTGAAGGTGTAAGGTGCGTTCTAAGGACAGCCAGAGCACTACAGCATTAGTTTAGATCCTTAGAGTTTATTTTAAGGAGCTGTATGAGGTCCCTGATGGCAGCCTTGCTGGCATGCATGCACCCAACATGAGCCTGCTGGCAGGTCAGCTGGGAGGACACAATCCCACAACCTTATTCATTTTTTAAAATAACCACTTGAATACCTGCAGTGAGTCACTGGAAAGCACATTGTGTCTGAGTTCGCTCTGTCTGTCAGAGTGCCAGGAAGACCAGCTAAGCTGTTTTTAAAATGCCACCATGGAACCAGATTTTTCTAAGTCCCCAAATAGCAAAGCAATTTCAGGAATACAGCAAGATAAACAAGGAGAAAAATATGAAAGCAAAACATTAAGTGCAGGCTGGGTATTCTCTTGAAACATCAAGTGTTAATCACAGACTGCAGCAAGGAAAGGGGAACATGGGAAAAATACTGAGTAGTGACATTTTGTAATTGCAAATGGTACAGTGAGTACCCATAACCTTCATCATACTCAGAAATCTTAGAAACACTGTATGTGAATGATGCTTGAGAAAACAAGAAAAAACTCTCTTCTTGTCAGAGTTCTTTTCCCTCTTGGTACTCAGCTTCTGCATGAATAGGCTGATGGTGAAGTAGACGATGCCTTTTGTGATTGTATTTTAGCTCCTGCGTTGCTGATATCATGGAGCAACATGGTCCAGCTGGCAGCTCATGGGCTGAATCTTGTGTGCAGGACTCTTTCCACAAGTCCCCCTTTTCATCAGTGCACCCAGGGACTAGCACTTCAGCTGCTTTAACAACTGGCCCCACTGCTTGTGCCCTCACCCACAGACAAACGGTGCTTAGAGCCTGAGCTGGTGCCTCTGTGGCTGTGTATGTGTGTGTGCGTGTGTGCGTATGGTACAGAGGACAGAGAAGCTTGAGGCACGTATGTCCATCTGGCGTCACAAGGGAACTGCCTCCCTTGCATGGGTCTGGCCTGCCTGGCTCCCAAAATTGGGGTCCAGTCCCTCTAGATACCAAAGTTAGAGCACATTTGTTCACACACGATATTTCCCCATAAAGACTTTTCTTAAGGAGAAAAAAACTTGACTCTAGGCACTTAGAAAAAAATTAAGCTGGTGTTTTATTTTTTGACCTACGTTATTGGATCAGTGGTTTTTTTGAGAGGTTGTTTGTGGAAACAGAAGTAGAAAGTGGAGGAGCTGACATTTCACGGATGTCTTTTGTACACAGAAGAAATCGAATATAAATGCATTTTGGATTCATGAATTTGTATGTTTGTACTGAGATATCTTTCTGATTGAAATACAAGGACGCTATGCTGAAATTTAAGATACACTTTCTGCTGGTGAAGAGCATGTACTTTTTCCTGGCAAAACACCTACCGCTTTAGTGTGTATAGAATTATTGCTCATATTCATATTAGGTTCTTGTGCAAAAGCAGCATGTATTTAAATTAGCATTCTATTTTAATGAAATAATTCCTGTTAATAATGGCAGGGTTACCACCTCCCTTCTCTAGTTATGGAAATTCTTCCACATTCAAGCTAGGAGCTTTCCTAGTTGATACTAATACATCAATCTAATTATAACAGCCTTAGATAAATGTGCAAAACAAATGGATTTCATTCTGCCCTGCCTCACACTCAAAAGAACATTTCTTTTCAGTTCACATATCTTTGCATTGCAGGTCATATATCTCATAAACTTTCAAAATAAAGCTTGCTTATTACTAATTACATTTGCTTTCTGCGGTGCCATCAAATTAATTTTCTACTATGACACTGTTACAAATATTCCATTTTGTTGCTAGCACTGAACATCCTTATGAAGTCTTTGTCAACTTGTTATTACAGTAACATGTGGCTTATAACAAGATGTCTTTTATATTCATTTTTAACATGTTTAAATACCAAGTTGCCTTTACTTTGCCCTATGTAATAAACCACTGAATGTGCAGGAGAAGGTTAATGTAATAGGCAAAATAAATCAATTTCAAGTTTCAACTAATAGCCTTAATAGTTGGGCAAATCTCATCAAAGTTTTCTGTTTGAGGCTAATTTGACAGCAGGCCTAACATCAAGAAACAATTACTGGCTTTAAAGTGGTTCTTGTCTTTATCTCCCATTTTAAGACACATCAAATGAAAATTAGAAAAAGCAAGGGAGAGGAAATGTTATCGTTAACATTAAACTCCTGAGCATGTGAGTTAAGTTCATTTTACTTGCATAGCTTGAGAGGTCAATGAAATGCAAGGGCTAGGACCTGACCTCTTTCCATTGTATTTTGTAATTGCAGCTTATGGGAATTCATGTGATTGTTTAGAGCAAGGACTCTGTTGGATGTCTGTGTGAGTGAGTTTCTTTACACTTGTTCTGATGTTTTTAACTGAAGCCATAGCTGTCAGCTTGTGTGTTCCTAACTGAGGACTCAAAGCAAGGAGCTTGTCTAAAGAGAGATACAATGATATCACACTTCTGCCTCCATCAAGAAGCTTGCTAGTAGTTGATGCTTCATCCTGATGAGCATGGTCACCTGGTGGGCTGCAGTCTATGGATGCAAAGATGAATTGATTCAGAAATGAACAGGATGAGTGTGTAAGAGGTATTGATTTTACCCTGAGACCTGTGTCTCTTCAGGCCAAGTCAGGTGAAAGTCCCAGGTCCTAGTTCTAGGTGTCTTCACTTTAATGGCTTTCTAACTTAGTGTTGATTTTCTGCTAAAATGAGTTTCGGAAGCTGAATAATGCATAAACAGAAACACACAGAGAGCTATTTCAGGATTCCCAAACTGGCATGCCTTCACTCAAATGATAAGCATCTAGCTGTGTCTGTGAAGATAGGCACATCAAAATGTCCTTGTGCTGTCGTAAATTCTTAACTTCAAACTAAGAGAATTCAAATATTTTATTCAAAAATTCAAAAGCCTGGCCTCAGTTTGTTGACTACTTGTGTGCTGTATCATATCACTTGCCATACTCTATGTAGGGAGCAAATACATCCACTTGGTGAAGATTCCAAAAGAGCATGTAGCAGCAGATTAGAACTTTCCTTGAAACCCAGTATTTGGATGAATAGTCCATACACGACTGTTCCTAGAACATATGTGTTTTCTGGCACCAATGAAGAATGTGATGCTCTTGCAATAAATTTAACTTGACATATACCAAGTATTGAAATCTATTACTTCTGGACAACGTCATGGCACATTTTTTGACTTGAAGTGTTCCATAACTGATATGATGAGCCACTGACATTCTTTGGGAGATTTTGCAAAGCATTTCATTCTTACTGTCATAACCTGATTTGCCATCAGAGTAGCCTTACAGTCTACGTCCAGACTATAGAGCTACTATTTAAGACCCTAGAAAAAGCTGGAGGGATACAGATGAAAAAAGGGAGTGTAACTACTGATCTTGAAAGCACAGAGAGAAATAGCATACCAAATAGAAGAACCAAAATGAAAATGAGAATAATACAAGACACAGATCAAAGCTGACCCGGAACCAACAGTATTCTGGTGACAAGCATAATAGTGTCTCTGTTGCTGTTGATAAGTATTTCCTGCAGCAGGAAAGTGTTATTTACAGTTCCCATAAGAAAAAGGATAGCATCAGGTACCACTTTGAGAAATTTTTTTGGCTAGTTTCTCTGGCACAGGTTAAGCAGCAGATGACACTGGCTGATGAACATGACACCTTTCTGGCCTTCAAATGTGCAAAAGGTCAAGAAAATGTATTTAAAAAAATAAAATTGAAGAAATGTGTGTAGAATGGTATTAGTACACAGTTTTGGTGATTGCTATCCAGTTCCACATATATTTCTTCAATTTAATTTTTAACGGGCTCTATTTCGCCTACATAACTGTCCCTCTAGGAGCATGAATCCAACATTTAGATTATAATTATAATTAAAATTAAACTAAAATTAAAATAATTAAAATTCTCACCACTTAACCTTACAAGTGCCTAAAATGTGTAGTGGTCTATAACCTTGTACATCTACAGGACACAGTGCAGTACTGCCCTGAAAGCAGTTAGATTTGTATGGAAGTCACATTGCACCTGAACGAAACGTGATGCAGAAGTTTTAGAGTTGGCTTCGTCAGTTCTGTCTCAAGGATTTCTGCACCATCCCTGCCACAGGTACTCATGAAATAAGATTTACCTGTCACTGATTTGGCCCGGCAGGTGTGTGCAACTAAATCAGAAAAAGTTTAGAAGTGAGCGAGAATATAGGTACCTCCAATTTTTTTCTTTCAACTACCTCTGTTCTTGTGTTTGTTTATTATAAGTATTCATGGTGTACATCATCAAGGCCCATTGGTAAACTCTCAACTTTAATCATTACATCAAGTTTTCAAAAGAAGGATTTGAGCAATGGAAACATAAAAAATATTACACCAACGTAAACTGCTTTTTCCATTCAGCACAACTCAACAGTTGAAAACTATTTAAAATATGTTTGTATATTTCTGTATTTCCTGCGTTTGGATAAACAGAGAAATCTGGTGCATATTTACAATAAGTTTTAAAGTTCAGTAATTATCACCAGAAGTCATCATTAAGCCTCCAGATAAACAATGGAATGTCACTTGGTTTGACAATGCAACAGGAATAATTTCTACTAATTATTCCTGTGATGAATTTGGCTCATTAGCTTTTACTGGAGGAAAAGGAAATTGAAAAATCAATATTTCAATTTTTTTTTTTTTTAATCATCTAGGAATACTAGTTACATATTTTCCACAGTAATAAAGGGAACCAGATGGCAGTCAAGGAGACTAAAAAATATTAAACTTAGAACCAATAGTGTTTAACAATAGATGCAGCTGTTATCAGAATGCAAAGAACTGTTGATTCAGAGGAAAGTTCTGTCCTTTACAGACTTTCTTTAGAGACTCAGTTTTCTCCTTGTCCTTAAAATAATATTGATGGCTCTTGTGGTCAAATTATTTAGACTACTTTCTGTGTTGATTCAGCATCACTTCTTTCTTCCTTTGCTCCTATAACGTCTAACCATAACACTTGTTCCCATTTTTGCTTATTAAGGTGTTTTTTGCTGCCCCTTTAGTTTTGCCTTTTTTAGTATCTTCACTCAATCCCACCAATGCTGATGTGAGATCTTCCCTTTGCTGTCTGAACACAGCTAGAAAAGCCAATGAACAGTCAAATCTTTTTAAACACAGGCATTTTAAACTGAGCAATTGCTTTGGTTGGAAGCATTGGTCAGCCGGGCTTTCAGCTTATACTGCAATTCGATTAACTCTGATGCCAGGGAGGATGTCAGGATTGGGGTGTGCCAGGAGCAAGTCACCAGCTGGTTTGCCATCTTCAGGGAATCTATAAGGCTCAATCAAAACATCTATTCGATCTAGGATGCATTGCATGCTAGTCACATTAATGAAAAAAAAGAATCAGTGTTGTGGAAGACTAGAATTGATCAGAACTTTCTAATTTAATATTTTGCCCTCTGAAGATCCTGATATGTCAGGGTGAAATGTTCCTATGGTGTGTGGCACCTGGGGGAAACCCAGCTTGTTCTCCAACTGTGCACCTATCCCAGCCTCTACCACACTGGTGCTGCCCAGAATCCCACCTTTGAGCGCCCGAGGCTCCGAAACTTTGACAAAGGGAAGCTCAGGGGTGATTAGAGAAAGTCAAAGAATAGGACTGATCTTAAGCTGTTTTGGTTATCTAAAGAAAGATGACCACATCTAGGTTATGTATAGCACTCTGTAGTCATTGCAGAAAATGGGTAAACCAGAGAACAGTTTCATCTGTTCTTTTTTAAGGTGCTTTACTCCAGCTGAAAGGGATCATCCTTTGGGAATGCCTGCTTCCTTCCATTGTTCAGAAAGCCTAAATTAGATTTCAATGTAAAACTTTTAGACAGGAAAGCTGGGACAGAAGATCCTTCCTAAAATGACATGTAAATTCATATATATAGGTATAGTTATAATTACAGTTATAGTTGTGTATATGTAAATATGTATGTATATATAAATATGTATGCAGATACATGTAGATTACTTCCAATTCTGCAAGGAATTTTAGTTATTAATTTTCCTTTTTCTTTGTTTTTTAAGGATATAGTTTTGAAATCCGGGAATTTCTTGAGAATGGCACTTCCAGTTTTCACAGAATTCTATGTATAGTAAATATCTTGCTTTGTCTTTTCTGTAGATGATGAAATCTGAAGTCTGCTAACCACAAATGTGAATGATGTAGCATGCTGACAGAGTTAGAGCGTGAAAATAAGAGTATTCCTGCAATTCTGATAGGAAAAAAACCCATTTTTTTCAATGCTGAAAAAGAATATTTTCAGGAGTCACACCTAGCTGGGAATATTCAAATGCTTTTCATCAAAACAGTGCACACACAGAGAATAAAATGATCTAAATGCAAGACGTATTTTTCAGTCTGTCAATATGGCTATCATATTATGAAAAGAGGTACACTAATTTACCATTGCTGGTTGAGCTGTTCCAGTGTGGCAATGAATAATTGGCCAATAGGTTCTGAAACAGATGTAAAGTGGCAGTGCAATGTTTCCAGTGGGGTTATTATAAAACACTTGCTTTCTTAGTTTCCAGTATAGAGGGCTTTGGGCCATATAATCCATCAAAGAAATTGGTAACTAAATGAAATACTTATTGTATCTAGTAATAAAAATCTATTTATGATATCTAGAAGGCCCTTTTACTGTACTGTCTGAGCATCTCACAAGCCTTACGCTAGCTTCACTTATATATAAGTAGGAAACGGAGACCCCCTGACTGACTTGTCCAAACTCATCAGAAAGGTCTCTGACAGAGTGCTGTCGGGCACTCAGGTCTACCCACCTTCAGGCTAATGGTCTAACTGTAAGCTCCTTTGTTTTTCTCCCAGCGGAAAAATTATAGCTGCATGCAACCTAAAATTGTAAGGGAACTTGGTATAGAAGACTGTAGGAGACATAAAAGAACCAGTAAATTCAAACATTGAGGTTATATCTGGGCTGAACATCTTTATGACGGCAGAGAAAATAACTATCTGCAAGAGGCTAAAGGACATTCTGCAGTTTCAGATATGTATGCTGCTCCCATTCCCATTTCCAAGGTTGTATACTATTATGGCACTATGGCTTGTGATATCAAGTCATCTCATATAATGCTAGTGACATTTCAGTGCATGTCAGATATGTTTTAGTACTGCATGAAAACATGAGATTTTTAAAGAAAGTATGTCTCGATGTATTCTGTTGCATTTCAAACATCCAGCAAAAGCAGCATTGGAAATGTGTCTTTGATACCTTTTAAGAAAGAGAAGGCTGAATTCCATGGTTACACCCCAGCATCTGCAGGGTTTTCTCTGCAATTCTGAGCAAAACTGGGAACAGAACATTTTAAAGCATTTGTCCATAATTGAACTATTGTAAGAATTTGGTCTTGTTACTGGAGCATACAGAATCTTTAACATCTGTGACTGACTTTGAATGCAACCTCTGTCTATTTCTGTGATTATGAGCATGGTGAAAAATACGGCTGGACAGAAAAAAATGTGTATATGGCTGGTGTTATTAGTTTTGCACTTTTGCTGAGTGCTTATTTATGCAGTTACAATTTATATTGCATAAACATAACATGAGAATGTGTACAAATGGCCCATAAGTCCATCTGAACTTCCTTAGGTTATGATGATCAGGTAAATTAAATTGTATTTTCAGTTACTCTCCCAGAATCTCTGAATTAAAATCTGGGTAAAGAGGATGATTTTGTTTTACCTCAGAACTGATACCTAAAAAGTGTTGAGAACAAAAATGTCATCTTTTGTTGTAATGGTGATGGAAAATCTCTCTTTGTTTTCAATTGTCGGAATCACATCCACTAGCAGCACTCAGGAAAATGTGCAGGCTGCAAAACAGTATTAGATCCCAAAGAGTATGTGGTACATATTTTATTTCAGAACATCAGTTACGCTACTGAAGTAGGATACTGAAGTTGCCAGCTTATCAGACAATTATGCATAATTCAAAATTTCTGGAGATTTGAGTCTCAGGCTTTCTAGTTAGTCGTACAGTGACTAAATTTTTAGATCACTGCCCTGAGTTTGGTGCCTCGTTTCAGTACAGTGCTTCAGGAGACATAAATGTCTAATAATGAGATTTGCAAACCGTGCTGAGCTACTTAAGCTAGCCAGTAGGAACTGTTATGAACAGAGGTGGTCTTAACTTACAACTTTAGCCCCAGTGGGACTCGCAACACTGAAGCTCTACTGTATAAGGTGCTATTATTCATTTCTCACAAAATGCGTCTGCAGAAGCTAATGGTGATCCTTTCCTAACCTTTTATCCAATAACTCACGATTAAAGTACTCACCCAGGTTGCAGGAAAGGCAGATTCAATTGTCTCCTCTACTTAATGGCATTCAACCCACCTCCCCATGTCCCAGAAGAGCATCATAATGGCCAGACTATAGGCTATCCTGTGTAAAGGCTTTCTCAGTCCCATGAAAGCTGTTTCATACTGTCTGAAATAATTGAAACTAGTGGTAGTGCTCTTGTAGCTGTAATGGTCTAAGAATAATAAGAGAAGAAAAGCTTGGTGGGAAAGGCAATGTCTCCTATAAGAACATCTGAGGTAGCTGAAAGAAAAGGACAAGCTCAGGGTCATCTAAGACATTCCCCAGATCTACAGTAGAAATTTAATTTCACAATAATATGTTTAATGTAAAAGATGTAGGGCTAAAGAGACACTTGGGAATGCGGACTTCATCCCTACTCAGATGAGTACTTAATATACATTACTTATTCATGGGATGAGGACATGGCATTTAGGTAGCTAAGTTAGATGTCTCTAGCTCCCCTGTTTTATCCATTCACCGTGTAAGAATGGATAAAACAAGACATGCAGCTGGAAGTTGTAAACTATTACATTTTTTCTAGCACAAGTTTTAAATACTGTTCATCCCTGTCAGTGCACCACAGCTTTATGTCCTGATAGCTTCGGAAAAACGTCCTCATCAAAGGCAATACCTCAGGTTTTACACACATGTTCAGTGAGTTATTTCAGACCGTCCCACCTCCATTTTATGTGGTACACTGTCTCTTTCATGAAATTCCTCACACCAAGTGTCTGCTTCCCACAGAAAACACTTGTTTTTCATCAGAGCCGCTTGAAAACAGTTTTCCATTCTGGGCTGAGTGCTCTGGGTTCTGCCTTTCCAGATACTCTCCTCCATGGTGGACACCTGCAGGGCTGTGGACAGGGAAACATGCAGGCTGGGCATGTGAGGTCAACCAATGTGCCTGTAAGGTCCCCCAGCTTGGTTGGTTGGACTTCAGCTCAAAGTGACAGCTCTTACCTTCATCTTAGCTTTTTTCTCTATTATTAATTTTCACAGGAACATTATACAAGACCTCCTGTAAAGTCAGAGGCCGTATATGGTCTCCATGAAAGAATAAGTCAGAGGGTATTAGCTGCAGTTTGGAGAATGCATTTTTATTGTTTTTCACAATTACATACAGAATGCCTGTTAAACAATGTCCACCAGCCAGGATAACATCCCAGAGGTCCAAGAGTACAGCTGTACTATTTTCTGGACCACCAATCCCTCATTTACTGTTAACAATCTTGTCAACATTGCTAAAAAAAATTAACATTTTCTTCTCATTTATCTTGGAGAATTGAGTACTGGCAGCTGTAGCCCTTAAATTTTAGGGTAATGCATAAAAACAGAGAGCTAATTCTTTTTTTTTTTTTTTTTAATATTTTCCCTAAGACTTTTTCATATTTCAGCTCTCACTTTTATCTTGAGAATTTGAGTTATATTTTAATTATACCCTTCCTTCCTGACCTGTCCCTTTTCGCTTGTCATAAATAGAAACAGCTATACTATAAGAAAGACATGAGGTGGGGGTGGGGGGAGAATAAAATAGGATAAAGCATCAGGACAAAAAGTAAGAATGGTAATTCAGATTATTTTTGCTAATCAGGCACAGAAGTTCAGTTAAACAATAATCATAGAATCACAGAATCATAGAATGTCCTGAGTTGGAAGGGACTCAGAAGGATCATCAAGTCCAACTCCTGTCCCTGCATAGGACAACCCCAAAATTCACACCATATGCTGAGGGTGTTGTCCAAATGCTTCTTGAATATTGTCAGGCTTGGTGCCGTGAATACCTCCCCGGGGAGCCTGTTCCAGTGCTCCACCACCCTCTGGGTGAAGAACCTTTTCCTAATGTCCAACCTAAACCTCCCCTGGCATATCTTCCTGCCATTCCCTCAGGTTCTATCATTGGTCATCAGGGAGAAGAGATCAGCGCCTGCCCCTCCTCCTTCCCTTGTGAGGAAGCTGTAGACCATGATGAGGTCTCCCCTCAGTCTCCTCTTCTCCAGGCTGAACAGACCAAGTGACTTCAACTGCTCCTCATACAGCTTCCCCTCTAAACCCTTCACCATCTTCGTGGCTCTCCTCTGGACACTCTCTAGTAGCTTTGTATCCTTTGTGTACTGTGGGGCCCAAAACTGCACACAGCACTCAAGATGAGGCCGCACCACTGCAGAGTAGAGCGGGACAATCACCCCCCTCGACCGGCTGGCAATACAGTGGTTGATGCCCCCAGGACATGGTTGGCCCTCTTGGCTGTCAGGGCACACTGTTGGCTCATGTTCAACTTGCCGCCAACCAGAACCCCCAGATCCCTCTCTGTGGGGCTGCTTTCGTTCCCCAGCCTGTATGTGCATCCAGGGTTGCCATGTCCCAGGTGCAAAATCCGGCACTGGCCCTTGTTAAACTTCATATGATTGGTGATTGCCCAGCTCTCTAATTTGTCCAGATCTCTCTGCAGGGCCTCTCTGCCCTCAAGAGTGTCCATGGCTCCTCCCAATTTTGTGTCATTGTCGAACTTTGATAACAAACCTTCAAGTCCTGCATTCAAGTCATTTCTGAAGATATTAAAGAGCACTGAATAAGGTCATATAGGGAGCCTTTGGCTAGAAATTCCATATTGTAGCCCTTTAATAATATGTAGAAAGTATAAAATTCAATCATATCAAGGTTTAAATTTATTTTGAAGAAGGGTCAGCCTTGGAGGTCTCAATTTTCTTGTTATTTGTGCAATAATGTTTATTACACAAACATTTGTCATTAATGGTAAGCATTAAAATCAGAAGAAAATCTCCATGGATTGATCAAAAAGTTAGGTAAGACATTTATACAAAGTCCAAAGAAGCAAAGAATGCATTTCTTCTTGGCATTGCAATGCCATTAACAAGGTCAAAATTTTGCACAGAACCCTCTCACTGCTGCTACAGGACAGCTGTAAAGGAGGAACTTGTTGACCTGCACTTAGTATTTTCTAGTCAGAAACACTTTTAGGCCATTGGAAGTCTTTTACTACTCACTTCTCAAAAAAAATGATGTCTCCTATGCAGAGTGTGATTTCCTGCTTACAGGGACGGCAGATGCAAAAGCATTGCAACAGCTTGTGGAGGCAGTTAGAGCTGAAACAAGCACCAAATGGAGTTTTACTGAGACAGTATCATTCGCTGAAGACTGGGTGGGAAAATGGCACAGCAGCTGCAAGCTACATAAAAAAGAGGCCTACTATGAGTTGTAACCAAAACCTTTAGAAGAGAAATGAGGAAATTTTGCACCTAAAAATAAAGTTTTGTTTGAGCTTTTTCGATTTTGATAAAATTTTCAAACAAGTGGCGAAACTAATGCTCTCTGTTCTTCAGAATGTGTAGCAGAGAAAAACTTGTTTCACTATGACATGATTCTTTCACTTAATTTAGTTTTATTCTAGTTGCTACATCAGGAATGCAACTCACTTATGTGGAGCTGTTTTCACATTATCAGACTGTATTGTTCATCTCTAGTATAATTTATATTATTTTAATATTTTGTATTTTTGCAGTGCTATTGAAATGCTTTTAAGTTTCTGAGACAACACATTTTGACATTAGCAAAGTGTGGCAATTTGACATTATCAAAACAAACAATTCAATATTTCTGATTCTACATTTCTTGGAGATTCCATTCTGTGAAAATTGACAACATTTTGACATTTCTCTCTGATTTAGAATGAAAACACATTTTTATTTGTAAGAATTTTTCATCAAAAGGAAACTTCATTTATGGATTGGACCCTGTTGTGACTCTGATATGATGGGGAGGCAGCTATCTGTCATTTAGGAGAAGCAGGCACCTCCAGAAGGTGATTCATCCAGTTCTAAAACAGGTGTTTCAGAGAGTTGGGATAAATCATCAGCTAGAGGTGCCTATTCCCCTGCACTGATTGGGAAATGTGTATAGGCCACTAGTTTAGATTTTGGCAGAAAATTTAGATGTCTGAAATGGGACAGGAGTCCTATCCAAAATGGACCCAAATTCAGAGATAATTTACCTATTACTACTGCAAGGAAGGGACTCTAAGTAGTTACGATTAATACACCACCCATGAGATAATTTTAGGTTTGAGTAAATGTTGGGAAGGAAGGGTTATTTTAATTTACACTATCTTACAGTTTCCTGGTAGCGTTTCTTTTGTTTGTTTCTTTGCTATATTCCTTCTGTTGCATTCTTCTTGTAGGCTTGTAGGTTATAAAATCTAAAAATGCTGGCTCCCCTGAATCCATGTTTACATTGCTTCTGAATTAGGCCTAATGTCTTTAGCCACACCAAGTCAACTAATTATTTAAATCCAATCAATTGCTTGACCTGCAGCAGACAGAGAGAATAAGAATCCTGATTAGCTGGCAAGGATGTTAGCTTTCCCCCTCGCAGGACACTGTCTAAGAGTGGATTATGTTTTAAAAAGTAAACAAAGTCATGGAGAGACTAAGCTTTAGGAAAATGCTCTGATCAGTTACTCTCTTCCCAAGAGTCACATGTGATAGATGTCATTTTTCTTGAGCTGTAAAAACTAGGTACCCTCAGCCTTGTTCTGTGGTTTCCTCTCCGACACCATTCAGAAAACTGCTCTCTCAGAGTATAATTGGGACTCCTGATGCCATGTTATACTCCAAAGAATTACAACAAGAAGCAAAGTTGTGATTTGTACTGTTCTGCACACAGACTGCATTATGCAGTGCTGTGGTCAGACTAAGACAGCAAAACTTGGGTTTTTTACCAATTATTTTCTTTCCCTATTAAGACTCTTGAGTTATCTGAGCTCTGCTGAATTAAATAAAAGATTCCTGCTGGTGTCGGTGAGTCAGTCCCTCCTGCCTTTTTCACATGAGCAAAACCGCACAGCTCCATACCTCACAGAAGTTTGAACACTTACTTCAGGACGCCACTAAAATATTCTCCTTGACTTAGCTGTGCCATCAGCAGTCTATGCTTCATAAGCAGAGTACATCCAAGATGTCATGTATTTTGCCTGAGAACACCCAGGGACAGCACAGAATTTCTTTTATCTGTATTTTCACCAATGTGAACTGAAACATAGAAAAGTTAAAGCTTCTCTATGCAGTGAAAACAGACATACAGCCACCTTGCTCCAAACCCAGCCTCGAGCCAGGTGCGGTCCTAAAGCCATACAGCTGCATTCAAGTAGCTGGGAGCCATCAGCAGGGCCCAGCTGAAAGTAGAATGTGTTTGGTAACTGGATGGTTTCCTGGCTTCCAGACTGCAGCTGTGTTGTGACCCTCAAGGACAAAATACAGACAGAGAAAGGCCTTGACTGCTTGTACTTGGGTCGGCAGCATGCCCATCTGGAATTTCTCAACAACCCAGGCAGTCTGTGGAGGACTCAAACCAAGAGCTTAGGCAAGCCTTGTGCTTTGGAAGGTAACAGTACGCCCATATAAGTTCACTGGAAGTCTAAAGACTGCATTTTTTTTTTTAGATTATTTTTTAAAAATACTCAGCAATTGTACAAGTTCTGTGCATTGTTTCAGCATGCATTTCTGAAAGATATCTTATAAAACTGATATTCTGTAAATTCATGATGTAAAGCTGTAAGGAGCCAATAATGTCAGACATGAGTCAAAGCTTGCAGGCATTATACAGTCCATTAAAGAAGGACTAAGGACACTGGCTTACCATGGTTATCGCATGAACTATGCAGTATTTGAGAAGTTCTATGTGAATTAGTGGAACCAAACAGAATTATTTAGCACTACTCATTAGTGGAATCGTCTGGTATGAAAAAGGCAATTGTGGGGTTTCTTCCTCAGTTGGCTTGCTTTTTTACCATTCCTGTGGTAGTTTGCAGACTTTTTGCTTAAGCAACAATTTACTCAGTTTCTCAAGATGTGTTTCTAAAATTGAGGGTGTACCTGCAGAACACTCAATCTCCTGCGAAGAGCACAGGTTTCCAAGTAGCACTGGGTGCTTTGTTGATTTGAAGAGTTGCAGTGGTTTGCCTTTTCTTGTTTTTGCTTCAGAGACTTGTGTTACGTGGGGCTATAACTGAGCTTTTCATTGCAGTGGATTATAGGACCACTGTGTGTGTAACCATGGCTACTACCATTTTTCAGTCCATTTTTCCTTGTACATAGCTGCAGCCATACTTTTGGGGTTACATTATTTGTGTCTCATTTTAGAACAGGACCTTTTGAAATAGAAGTCTTCTCTCATACAGAGTTGTCCACTGTCTCTAGTCTTCTGGACTTTGTGAAAAGAGGTTAGAATGAAATCGTTCAACTTAGACTTTACAATTTGACCGAATCTGTTAATAGCTGATCACTTCTAGGCATGTCTGCAAGCTCACGCTTGCTATTGACAGTGAGAGCTGGTGTTCGTGACACCCTTAAGGGAAAATATCTTTCTTTGAGATAAAGCCCAGCAAAGCAAACTGCATACCTTTCATCACAGTGCACAGTGGGAGCAGGTCCTGAGCCAAAGTCTGCTGACATCAGTTGAATCTTTTCATTTACTTCAGTGTTATTGTTCGGGCTCTACAGTAAAGTGAATCTTTTCCACTGCTAAGCAGCAAACAGAAGCATCTGAGCAGTGGCAATGCAGAAGTATGGGGATGGAGTGCGGTGCTGTGAGGTCTGTCAGTATATTCAGAGGGGATGTCACTTGGGAGACCCTATCTGAGAGGTAGAATTGGTCTTTTAAAACCTGCTTTTCTGCCTTAGATGTAAAAGACACTGTCACTTATCTTCACAAAAAAATGAGGAGTCTAAGCAAAAACAATTTTTGCAAGTCAGCCAAGCAGCAAAGCTATGTAACCTCTGTCAGAAAAATACTGAAAGCACTAGAGAAAACTCTGCTGGTATGATGATTGCCACTGTTTCCTTCAGATCATTTAAATCAGAATGGGACTGCATGTAAACACCACAGCAAAGCAGTGTAAGCCTACAAAAATCAGTAGAGCTCTTCCGACTGCGAATATGGCCCCAAAGACACACTTTGAAACAAAGTGATAATTAATTTTTTTCAGGCTGGCTATTAAGAACAATCCATGACAACAATGGCTAATGGAACAGCCAGCTCCAAGATGTAGAGTTAATGCATTGCCTTCAAAAGAAACGGAGTTAATCAGTTATCACCGCTAGCTGCCCTACTTGGGCACCGCTTCTGCTGGAATATGCTGTCTGTCTGGATTCATAAAGTGTATCCCATAGACCAGAGTGCTAAGTAGATTTTAGCACCAGTTTTCATCCTGCTTTTGGAGGGGATTACTTTATAATTTATATATACATACGCATATTTTATTGGCCCTTCATTTTCACAGGAGAGATCACAGAGTCATAGAATGTCCTGAGTTGGAAGGGACTCAGAAGGATCATCGAGTCCAACTCCTGTCCCTGTATAGGACAACCCCAAAATTCACACCATATGCTGAGGGTGTTGTCCAAATGCTTCTTGAATATTGTCAGGCTTGGTGCCGTGAATACCTCCCCGGGGAGCCTGTTCCAGTGCTCCACCACCCTCTGGGTGAAGAACCTTTTCCTAATGTCCAACCTAAACCTCCCCTGGCATATCTTCCTGCCATTCCCTCAGGTTCTATCATTGGTCGTCAGGGAGAAGAGATCAGTGCCTGCCCCTCCTCCTTCCCTTGTGAGGAAGCGGTAGACCGTGATGAGGTCTCCCCTCAGTCTCCTCTTCTCCAGGCTGAACAGACCAAGTGACTTCAACTGCTCCTCATACAGCTTCCCCTCTAAAGCCTTCACCATCTTCGTGGCTCTCCTCTGGACACTCTCTAGTAGCTTTGTATCCTTTGTGTACTGTGGGGCCCAAAACTGCACACAGCACTCAAGATGAGGCCGCACCAGTGCAGGGTAGAGCGGGACGATCACCCCCCTCGACCGGCTGGCAATACAGTGGTTGATGCCCCCAGGACATGGTTGGCCCTCTTGGCTGTCAGGGCACACTGTTGGCTCATGTTCAACTTGCCGTCAACCAGAACAGCAGATGTCAGTCAGTAGCTGACTGTTAAAAAAAATTAGAATATTAGACCAGTATGTGAGGTGAGGTGATAATGTAGCTTATATTGCCTAGCTGTTATACCAGCTTCCTGGCCAGGGAGTTGCAAGGATTTGTTGAAGAATAATAATTCTAAATTTGCCATACTCATGAGTGCAATTAACTGAGAACAGACTTCAGGGAATAAGGAGTCTGCTGCTGCTGGCTAAGAAGTGATTAATAACTGGCGTAAAACTTCACTGTTTGGGTAAATACAAAAAAGAGACATTAAATATGCTAGAACCATCTAAGCTCTCCTTATCGCTACTTATGACTGCTGACAACAGGCGTGTTTGTGATATGACATGAAGCCAGAATTAACTTTACATATAGAATTTTCTATTCTGCTCACAGTCCATGGAGACAGTATTGCTGTCTGAGTGATTGGTTACGAGTACAGCTTCTTGCTTTGATGCACTCTTCTCAAGTCACATTTGCTTTTCACACAGTCTGTTTTCTCACAGTTCATGCTACCCTCATTAGTATTTTAATCAATGCTCCAAAGAAGTGTGAAGGAAACTGCTGGTTAGCTAAACCTAACATTCATAGAATCATAGAACTGTTAATTCAAACCTCCAGACCCTGGAGCAATGGTGAATCTGCTTCTGCTGTCTCTTGAGACCTCCTCTGAAACCTGATTCCCCAACTGTATAGACACTTCAGGCAGCAGCCCAGCTGCCTGGCCCCACTGGGCCGGTATCCCATGTGCACATGTAGACTCGGTCTCCCCGTACCTCACCACACCACATGCCCAGAGGCTTTTGAAGGCAGTCTGTGAAGCGGCTGTGGGGATGGAGATGAAGGAGCACACTGTTCCCTTCCCTCATCTCTAGACTGCTCTTTAGCAATGGTGTGGATATAGCCAAGTAATCTTCTAACATATAGGTCTGTGCCTCTCACTCCTCCCAGCCAAAACAATCCTTCAATTTCTGTCTATTTTCAGTCCCAGAATGGTGCGCCACCCAAGCTGCTCTTTTATCTGATTTTCTTATGTATGCCATCTGGGTATCTTGTTCTGCTTCTACTTTCTATACAAATTCATTCCTGACTATGTGCCTTTCAACCATAATCGCCTTTGCTTTCTGTCTTCGAATATCCCATCCTTGACTCTTCTTGTGTTCTGCATATTTTTTTCTCAAACATATTTCTCTCCCTTCTTCTAAGAATAGATTCTTGAGTTTCCAGGTACTCAAGCCTTCCCGTTTCCCAAGGTGTTTCTCAGTATTTTTACCACCATCAAAATTTCCTTTCAACCTTCTCTTTCACTACAGAAACAATGTCTGATGTTTTTCTCCCAAAGTTTTCTCCCTATCTGAGGCTGGCTAGACTTTATGATCTAAGGAAAGAATATTAAATGTTATGATATCACAGGGTGGATTGTAATATAAGTTTTGAGAAAGCTGTGTCTTCCAAGCCCAGTCTGAGCAGAAAAGAAAGTAAACACATTTGTGAACAAGCACCAAACTCTGCCATTTCCTTAAGTGCAAGTGTGAAACGTTTCTGTCTAGGAATATGGAAGAATTGCTGTTGAAAGACACCACTTGAAGCTCTAACCACCAAAATTAGTCCATGGCATGACAAATTACCATTTATGATGATGCACAGAGAGTAAGGTAGAAAAGCAGGGAGTTTAGGCAAGTGTAAGATCAGCCCACCGTTTCAAAGTACAACCAGCCTTTTGAATGTGACTCTGTGCTTGCTGATACAGTGTAGAAACACTTATGGATGATCCTAGCTAACTAATGTAGCCCTGCTGATCTTGAACTTGGGCCAAGTGCTTCCTTGCCATGGACTTAATAACTCAGCTTCTGATGCTTCCTCCATCCCTGCTGCCACACACACATTTTCTAGCTGGAAACTAGCCAGGTAGGGCTCGTAGGGTTGAATGGGAGATTCATTTAGAGCATGACTAATCTATGGGTCTGTGCAAAAGCTTTGGTGAGAAGCATAACTCGGAGTCCTAGTGATTTTACATACTTGCCAGCTGCATAAATAAATCTGTGTCCATGTGATTTAAGAGCATATCCCCTTCCCAGTCACCTGCCACCCTTCTTCCCAGGCACAGCAAATAAGTGAGTTCCTAAGCTGCCAGGCTAAGTACTGATTCTGTCCAGGTTACCAGCTGCTTCAGAGAGAAAATATATTTACTCAGGTCAAGCTGCCCCTCTACCTCAGACAACTTCCTGTTGATATATAGAAAATTTTCAGGACATAGTCACTTCCTTTGATAAACCAAGAGGAGGGGTCAGGCCCTAAGCTTTAATGACAGTGGCAGGTCACAAGTCTTAGTCTGCCATTCCCACCAGAGCGTGGCCAGGGTGAGGTTAGGACAGCAAGAAGAAGGTGAGCAGGCAAGCAACTGCAGAGATGGGGAGCTGCAACAGGTCCTTCCCCCATGGGAGGTGGTGGCAGCTCGGAGCAGGAAAGGGTTCTGCAGGAAACAGCCTTGTGAACATCACACTCATGGTAGGAGAGCTACCACCCATACAAACCACAGCAGGCACTCCTGAAAAGACAATCGGCAGACTTCCTAGGCTTAAGATATTTCTCAGTGGCAAGCATCTTTTTTTTTTTTTTTCCCTAATTTATTAACTATTTAACTATTTTTTGGTGCTCTGCAGTTTGCTTAAAAAGTCATCAGTTTCAGAACACTACTATTACACAGGTCTTAAGTATCTGCCTGTGTCATTTAATCTCACCTGTTCACATAAGTTGGAGAGCTAAAGAAAAGATTGAAATGGTACAGTTCTTTCCCTAGAAGTCAACAGTTCTGTATTGTTTTTAATCTATTAATTGCATTACTATCTTATTAATAGAATCCAATTTTTTTTTTTCTAATCTTCTATGTTTTTTAAAAGGAAAGGTCTAAAGACATTTCTAAGGGAAAGATTAAAAATCATTGGAGTTCCACTGAAATGAATAAAGCTGTACCAGCCATGACCAGGGAAAGAACTGCCTGCTCCTTTCAGTTCTACAGTATGCCATCAAACTTTAAACCTGTTGGAAATACATGTAGGATGACAAAATGTTTTTATATAGGAAGACACAAAGTATGTACAAAGATATTTTCACTCATAAGTCCAACTTAAATCAGTGGGAGACAGGTGTCAAAGTCTTTTGTGGATCTGGGCTGTAGGCTCAGATCCTGAAATTGTTCCTGAGCTGTTTTTCTCCTTTCTTAAGGTGACTTATTTTCCCTGAGTAGAGACTAAATAAGGAAAAAAAAAAAAGTGATAAATATTTATACAAACTGGGGTATTGTTTTCATAACTCTGAACTTCAGTTTCATTCCTACTGACTTTATGGGAGATTTGATAGGAAAGGATCTCTGTATTAAACCCTATCAAATACATCTTCAGGTTTAGATATAAGTGGCAATTTATGCTCTGTTGCACAGGTAAAAATCTGTAGTATGTTCACTAAATCCTACTGAATTCTTCTGAATTTGAACTTTGTATAACAAGTCACAATTTGGCAAGTAAGTTTTAGAAATTGCTTTCCTTGAAGAAAAATTATGCAGGGAAAAAAATCATATATAGAAATATACAAATTTTTTTCAAGTTAGTGTTTATGTAATTTGGTTTATTTATTCAGGGTTTTGGTTAATAATAGTTCAAAAAGGGACTAACAACACTTTCTAAAGAAATTCAGGGTCTGACTCATAAGTGGGGGATTTTGTGCTATTGCTGCCTTTCAACATCACAGAAATTACAGAACAAACCCTTTCCATATCTGAAGGCTACTGCTGGAATATGTATGTACCGTTGACTGCCCATTCCTCTCATATGGCTGCAAATTACTTCACAAGTGTTTATTCACTCAGCTGGTTTGGAATAGAGTGATTTACCTTAATTAAGGCATAGGCACACATTCATTTAACATACAGCTAGAGATTTGGAAGCTGAAGTGTTTATCAGGCTAGGATACAGTTAAATTTCTTCATAGTAGCCAGTATGGGGCTATGTTTTGGATTTGTGATGAAAACAGTGATGACAACACAGGGCTATTTTAGTTATTGCTGAGCAGTGCTTACATAGCGTCAAGGTCTTTTCTGCTTCTCACCCCACCCCACCAGTGAGTAGGCTGGGGGTGCACAAGAAGCTGGGAGGGGAGACACCTAGGACAGCTGACCCCGACGGACCAAAGGCATATCCCAGACCATTTGACATTGTGCTTAACAATAAAAGCTGGGGAAAAAGAAGGAAGGTGGGGACATTCAGAGTGATGGTGTTTTGCCTTCCCAAGTAACTGTTACATGTGATGGAGCCCTGCTTTCCTGGAGATGGCCGAACACCTGCCCACCGATGGGAAATAGTGAATGAATACCTTATCTTGCTTTGCTTGCGTGCATGGTTTTTGCTTTACCTATTAAACTGTCTTTATCTCAACCCATGAGTTTTTGCCCTTTTACCCTTCCGATTCTTTCCCCCATCTCATTGTGGGGGGAGCGAGTGAGCGGCTGCGTGGTTAAACCACCACAATCAGTTTCAGCACAAAGTTCCAGGGCTTGATTTCATCTACTAAGGGAAGAGGTTTGCCCAAAGCCATGAAACTTTGGAGCATCATGCCCGGAGAGCAGTCAGATCCTGTTCTGCTTTGGCTGTGAAAGCAATAACCACTAGTGTTGGATCAACTAGTGCGGTATCCGTGGGTCAGTAACGTTTTACTCCCTGTAGCTGTTTGGTCAGTGAATGTACATCTAATATAAATTATTACATTTGAATATACCCATAAAGTGTATGTGTTTGTAGAGCAAGATGTTAATATTTCAGAATCTCTCACAACTCGACCCTTTAGATATATACCTGGGTAACTGAGAGCTTGTGTAATACCAAATATTGGAGATGAATCTTGGTATAGATGTTAAAGGAAGAAATTCAAAGACAGCAAATGCGTTTTATATGGATTTTCTTGGCCACAGAATCCTGCTACTGCAGTGCAAAATGTGGCAATGTGCTCATTTGTGGCAGCTGCATCAAAGATAGTGGCGTTGTGGATCTGTGAACTGCGCTCAAGCAGCCACACTGGTACTTTGTGCTAGGTTTTGTTACGACGGTCTGTGTGAATTGCTGGTCTGAGACATGTGATGTTGCCAGAGGCAAGGCCAAACACCACAACATGCTGTACAATGTATGGAACGTTCCATTAGTAGTCAATATGTAGTAAAAGCAACCTGGACCTTAACATTTTCTTTTTCCACAAAATCCCCATTATGAAAGGCTCAGTAGACTCCTGTGGCTGGAGTGACAGAGATCATCAACTCTGAGGGGTAATAACCCAGGTGCGATTTCTGTACAGAAAATGTCTTTCTCCATATATAAGTATATATTTCTTTTGAAGAGCTTAGCAACATGAAGCAGACACAGGTGATGACCTATGCTCATCTCCATAAGCTCAGTTTTTTTTTTTTTACTCTGCATTCCACGGTAATGGGGTGAAGCCTGTATTTCAGCAAGGTGCAAAAGTACACGAGCACACCGCGCGTTTAATCTTTTGACACCTCATGTTCAACTGACTGCTTAATAAACAATTGGTCTAAACCATTGAATCTCTGGCTTGTCCCGTTTTGTATGCCATGCTGCAGTGTTCTGGCCCCCGACACAGAGCGGGGTTGGTAGGACATCTGCAGTACTGGTCCTTGCCATGCAGGGGCTTTCAGCCTGTTGTGAAAGAGTGAACCAAATCTTGGGGTATCACAGCCAAATGCTGTGGTTTAATAGCTTTAGAATAAATAAATGTGTAAATAAGTGCTATGAGCGCTATGTCTCTGTACACAAAAATGTATAATGTATTTAGTGTATGTGGCAGTGATAAGGAGATATTTCCTTCAAGATACCTCTGTCCCTGGCAGTACCACACACCAGCATCTCTCCTTTCTGATAGGAGCAGCTCTGGCAAGTAGAAAAGCTGAGTATATATAGCGTTCGTGTCCAAGCAATGCCCAGAGAGATGCCAGCCCTTTCACTCTGTAATCCCTAAAGATCTGCCTGGAAAAAAATGCACAAGTTCTTCAAAGCCAGACATTTTAGCACATAAAACAATCTGCTGTTGGTCAAGGGCTCAGTCTTGCTTGTCCTAAGGAGCAGCATGGTTTTGCATGAAGATGAGTGCTAACACATTGCTGAAATTTCAGAAATGGCTATAGAATAGGAATAAGCAAAGATTTTTAGAGCCACATCATCTCTAAGGTTTAAACCCACCTATTAATTTTCACACTCACCTATCAAGTAGAAGTTGCCATCTGCCATTAGAACCTAGGCTCTCCTCACAATACCTGGAAAGAGATGGATGACTGGAGAGGAGGTTCTTAGAAGTGAGTTTAGCTCACTGACAGAAAATGCTGTTGAGAGGGGTGTGACTTGTGTCCTATCCTCTTTAGGGAGGCAGGGCTGCACCTGAGTGATAGTACGGGGGTATAATGACACCTTCCTCCATCTGAGGTTCACTGTTCTGTCCTCTTCCTTGAGTTACATGCCTGTGTCAGTCATCTATTTTTAACAGAAACCTAAGGAAGCAAAGGAATTTTTCCCACATAACATGGTGATTGGTACCTTTCCTTAAGCAGAATACTTAGGATCAGATCCTCACTCAGTCTGATTTAGAGAATGGTTTTGACCCCAGGTGCCTCGTTTCCAATTGAGCACTCTCCCCCACTGCTGCATTCTCTTCTGTTATTTGAGGAAAGGTCTTCCCTGTTCCACATGGTAAATGCAAAGTTAAAACATGTTGGAATTATTTGCACAGTGTCTGAGGCCTGACTTTCTACTATGTACCTCTTACTGGCTTGTGTAAATGTTTCCCAGCTCCATGGATGTCCTGCTTAGAGTGTAAAGTGGGAGCAATGTGTTTAATTTAGGGCTGCAAATTTTTAAATTAAGTTCCCTTGTGAATCCAAGAGTCAATCCTTCGCTCTAACAGGCTCAGGCTGCAAACTTGTTAAGTTCAGGCCTTATTTTAGTGAGAAACATACAATTAAACAACCTGAATTTGGTCTAACTATGCAAATGTCAATAAAGAAACCCTGCGTGTGGCTGGATCTGGATCTTCTGTTTCTGCCTTCACAAAAATTGGGATTAAGGTCTCCTTGCTTTTTTTCTGCCTTTCAGACAGACAGCTCTTAAACAGTCCATTCTATGAGCAGATTTTGAAAAAGGCTAAGCTTAGCTCCTGCTAAAGATCTAAACCCTGGTTTAGAAATAAATAAATAAAATCTAACTGCCACTGCATGCAAATTTATTCAGTTTAGAAGGAGATAATAGCTATGGTTACAATAAGGAAATTATGTCCTCCTATGTTTTTAAATAAGAAACTTTTGCTGTTGAACACTTATGTTCATTTTGCATGTGAAAGCAACGACAGCTTCTCCTTGCCATTTTTTTTGACCACTAGCCATTTTCTAAAGTATGGCACAGCATGCAAAGCAGCATCAAGTTATGACTTTGATATTGAATCCTAGTTCAGGCAACCAAAACTCAAAGACTGAACATATACAGGAGTTTTCCAGTTAATCCTCTATCATAAAAGGAATACATCATTTCCTTCTCATCAGTCTGTATAGTAATGTCAGATTATTCTGAAGCAGTGCTTTTCAGTTTCTGACATGCAGACTACTAGGTCTAAGGACTTTTTCTAAATATTCTGTGGAGGACATAAAAAAGAAACAAACCTATTATTATTAGGCTTATGTTCTCTACTCAGCAGTCTATTTCTTTGTTGTAATATTCTTGGAAATGCATATTAAAACATTTTTGAAGGCCAGTATCCAGTCACTTAATCTATGTGTACTGTCAAATCTAAAAGACCTTATACCCATTTGCACAGAAGACCTGAGAAATGTAAACCAGACATTTTGGCTGTGTTTGTATCAGCACAACAAATAGTGTCAGGAAACGCCTACAGGCTCTGGATCACAATCATCTCTGCTGTTAAATTTTAGAATGATTCCTGGCACACATTTGGGCCCAGACCAGCTCACATTTTCCCATACGGTTCCTGAGCACGTTTGGAGAGTTATCGGAAGGAGGAGACCAGGTTGTCTCTGTCTTGGAGAATAAGATAGTTAATAGTACAGGTATGGGCTGTTTCAAGCCAGTTGGTTTCAATGCCAGAGAATGTTCCTACCACGCTGAATGTAATATACATAGGTAGTCCTAGTGCAGATGTCTCTCTTTACTCCAGTTTGAGTAGAGTATCCAGTTCCCATCATAACTTGTTTATGAGTGTTTGTATGCATGACTGAATATCTACCTTGTTTTTGCCCAGAGGTGTCTCTGTCCAAACAGCAGCAGAGATTACAGTTAGGAAAGAGATGTAAATATCATTGATGTTTTTAAGTTTCTGTCTCCTTCAGCAAAAAGCTCTTGCCTACTTTAGTTTTCCTTATGTGTGGGTCAAATCCAATATTTATATTGTACATGCTACTTTGGTTCAGTTTTTTGGTCAGAGAACACTCTTTTCCCATTCTTTCAGGAGTGAGTAATAAGAAAATCTCAATCAATAAGCAGGCATTTTTACAGTGCTTACATGTTTGTGTATCTCCAGTATTCATGCAATTTGTGCTCTGGTCTTAAAGCCACCTGCATATTACCTCTCACTTCTGAACTGTGTTTCCTTTGTGAAACATGAATAAACATTGGGGACACCAGCTTGTGTCCCCAATACATAATACAAACCCTATTTGAAAGATGCCACAAGTTGCTACATTTAATAAGAAAGACAAAACTATTTCTTAAAATACTTTTAATAAAGTTTTCAATTTGAAAATAGCGTATTAAATTGTGACAATCAAGACTGTAAAGCACGGAATTATCAGACCTGGGCTCTTAGCAAAATGTAAATTTGAAAGATTCCTGCAATACAAGAAATTGTGGTTCCTGAAAGGTCACACAGATAGAGGAGAGAGAGTGGGAGTGGGAATGTGAGCAAAGTGGAGCAGAGAGGAGAGGGAAAGGGAGGGAAGTGGAAGGGAGTTATGTGCTCTGTGTAACAGGATAGCTGTTTCTCCTAAGGTTCTTGAAGACTGCAACTTGCACACAAGTCTCTTGCTGTTTCTCTTCCACATTTCAAGCTTCAAGACTGTTTCATTTCAGCTTTTTGATACGGTATTTCTCAGTCAAAGATCAACATGCAGCATATTACGTATGTTGTTTAGAGGTTTGCAAGAAGTTGCTGGGTAGTGGAAATGCAAATATGTTCATGCAGAAACCAAAACACAGTAGAGCACAGCTTGTGTGACTAAAGTTGTTACAGTCTATGCCACAGAAAGGAAAGACATTAAATTTCATTTGAACAAGAAATAAAATTATGAGTTAATAAAATTAATTTGGTGTGAAATTCAGCCCATGTGAAGGAGCTAAAATAAATCTCCTTTTAGTGGTGTACAAGCAGTACATGGGACTCCTGTAGAGAGCAATCTTCATGCCTTTGCAGAAGTCAAAGTACTTCATAAAGGTCAACATTATTCATTTTTATTGGTGTTACAAGGAATTTACAAAGAGTGTTGAAATATGTGAAGGTGTTGTGCCAGATCTAAGAGAACCAACCAAGGAAACAAAAGCATGTACCGTCAGTAGCAAACCTTGTGGGTAAACAGTGAACCTGCAGCTCAAAAAATGTTCCTACAAACTGAACTGTAGAATTTGATGTAATGAGAACATTTATAAAACCAAACCTGTTGACTGATCACAAATAACGCACAAAAAAAGAATTTTCTAAAAATGTTTAAAATTGATACTTTGCCTGGATTTGTCAAAGAGTTTCCTCTGCAGCATTATAAACATGTCAGTGATCCATTTTTATATTTTTAACTCTTCAGGGATGCACAATAGTTGTAAGAAATATATAGGTACATGATTTCATATAGCAAAGCTTTGTGTAGTGATTCTGAAAACACCTTTTTTTTTTTTTAATCCGAGAGCTCAAGAAATATGTGGGTCCACAGAAAAGAAACTCCAGGTGTATTTGCAGGCCATTATTTGTATTTTGAATTTTTGATCAGGTTCTCTGGGAAAATGCAGTCTCCATTTAGACAGCTTGTTTCACACCTAGAAAATTTTGGAGCTCTTATAGTTCAGAGGTCTTCCTGTTTATATATCTGCACAGTGTTTCTGAAAGGAAGCTTTTGTCACATCTCAGCTTTTGTTGTGCTGGGGGAATGTCCATTCCTCAAATCCCTCCCTAAGAAGTGGTAAACCAAGTCCTCCTTGGCCTAGAAATTTCTTTAACATATTTGTATTTATTCAAAATAAAATTCTTAAACACTGTTCATTTTTCTAGACTAGTAGGTAAATATAATTATTGACTGCAAAAGGAGATACAGAGAGACATTTCATGATACAGTTATTTTGAGAGTAGTGACTTCAGATTCCCCAAAATTTTAAAGTGTAGATGTAAAAGTTTTCTAGGTACAAGAATAACTCAGTATCTTCTATTTATATAGAAAAAATGAAGGGAAGTTCTTTAAACGCCTCAGAGGATAAAGTGACTTTCTTCTTCTGCTGAAGTACATGAAAAACTTTGTTAATTTTTGTGGGGAACTGATTTATTCTACAGCAGAAGAGAGACTTAGGACTCCTGGCTTTTAGTTCCCATCTGCATCCATCAAATGATTACTGCATTCCTCCTGTCCTGTTATGTAAAGAGTTTTGTATGGAAAATCCATGTTATGTGCCACGTCAGTTACAGTTGTATCTTTGTACTAGCAGAATTGGTTTAGCTGTGATAGTCTCAGGACATAAAGAAAAAGGCAAGTTTTGTAGGAAATATTAATCTTTTTTAAATATAAACTTGGAAAAAACAGATAAGCTTTTTGATGCATGAGCCCTCCTTCTGGTATCTTTTATGTTTATACAGAGAATATATTAAGAAGTCAACTTTCAAGAAACAGGGCATGTTATTCCACTTGTATTAGAAAAGCTTTTCTTGTCTTACAAAAGTGCACAGAATATGTGATGACTGGTAACAATGTACTCTGTCATAAATACTGTTATTATTAATTATTTCTATAGTGCCAAAGATGTGTATGGCATTGTACAGACAAATAAAAACTGACAGCTCCTTGCCTCAAGGAGCATGCAATCCAAATTGCACATAACACTGCAAGGGATGACAATAAACAAAGACAGCAGGTGGGGGAATGCAGAAGGCAAAACTTCCATGATCGTGAGCGATACATTTCATTAGATACATATCCTGTTTGTTCCTTTTTTTCTTTGCTGTCATTTAAAATGAGTGTATGAGACCCAGGAAAATGCCTGAACAGTGCCTGGAATGGCAGCACATTGAAGCCATTTGTGTTTGAGTTGGAGGATTTGGAGGAAGAGATATGAGATGGTCTTCCCAGTAAAGAGATAACTTCTGTCTTGGATATTCTGGGGTGCTCAGTGGAGAGGTGTGTTCTGCATGAGATCATGTGCTTGCAACACCATCTACACAAGGCTTCTTATCATATGCTTAGTTAAGAGCCAAGTTGCTCTGGTACTGAGGGACAGGTATAGACCGTCCAAGCTCAAGAACAATCAAGCAGGAAGTCCAGCAAAGTTGCAGGGAGCCTGCAGGTTTGAATAAGGAGCTCCTGACTAAACTGAGACATAAAAAGGAATCATACAAAGGTGGCAGTAGGATCAGATCAGCCAGAAGGAAGACAGAAGACACTGTCCAAGCATGCAGGAATGGGGTTAGGAAAGACAAAGCCCACCTGGAGCTGAAACCGGTCAAGAGATGTCACAGGCAACAAGAACAGCTTCTTCAGGTATATTGTAAGCAAAAGGAAGGCTAGGGAAAATATGGGCCTTTTACTGAATGGGAATGGGGTCCTAGTGACAAGGGACATGGGAAAGACTGAGGTTGTCAATGCTTCCTTCACCACAGTCTTTAAAGGAATCCCAGGCCCCTGAGAGCAATGGAAAAGTCTGGAGCAAGGAAAACTTCGAGGAGGAGGGGGAGGATGAGATTAGGGAACATTAAAACAACCTGGACATGCACAAGTCATCAACCTGATAAAGTTCAACAAAGGAAAGTGTAAAGTCTTGCACCTCAGGAGGAACAACCCCTGGGGGCTACCCGGCTGGAAAGCAGCTTTGCAGAAAAGGACCTGGGGGTCCTGATGGACACCAAATTGAACATCAGCCAGCAATGTGCCCTTGCAGCAAAGGCGGCTAACGGTATCCTGGGTTGCATTAGGCAAAGTATTGCCAGCGGGTCAAGGGAGCTGATCCTTCCCCTTTACTCAGCACTGGTAAATCCACACTTAAGAGTACTGTGTCCAGTTCTGGGTTCCCCACTACAAAAGAGACATGGACATACTGGAGAGAGTCCAGCAAAGGGACTTGAAGATGATGAAGGGACTGGAGCATCTCTTACATGAGGAAAGGTTGAGAGAGCTGGGACTGTTCAGCTTGGAGAAAAGAAGGCTTGGGGGGATCTTAATCAATGTATATAAATACCTGAAGTCAGGGTGCAAAGAAGACAGAGCCAGGCTCTTTTCAGTGGTGCCCAGTGCCAGGGCAAGAGGCAATGGGCACAAACTGAAACACAGGGGGTTCTGTCTGAACATTAGGAAACACTTTTTTTACTGTGAGAGTGACTGAGCACTGGCACAGGTTGCTCAGAGAGGTTGAGGACTCTCCATCCCTGGACATATTGAAAACCTGACAGAGCACAGTCCTGAGTGTCCTGCTCCAGCTGAGCCTGCCCAGAGCAGAGCGTTAAACTGGATGGTCTCCAATGGAGCCTCCTGGCATCAGCCATTCTGTGATAGACTAGGCCATTACAAAGAGAAGTCTGGCAGCTGCTCTGGGTTACTCTTTGCATCAAGAAGTTCAAATCCTGGATTTCAGTAGCTTTTTCATTCTCATGTAGGTAAAATCATAGAGTTTTATTTGACACCACTTTTGGAAAATACTCACCTGTGTGAAGAAAAAACCCCAGCATAAGTATGATTACTGTTGTAATTATCCATAGAGATAAGATATTATATTATTTGCATAATTAATTTTATGTACAGATGCATCAAAAGCAATTTAGTATGAAACATTTTATTAGGTTCTGTCAATAGCAATGAAGAGAGTTTTATTTCATTTCACAGTTCAAAAATACTCCTAAGGGTTCTGGTTTTAATTTCCTGTTTGGGGAGCCAATTGTGCTATTAGCAAAACAAAATCCTCTATTGTTTTTAGCAGCAATATCCAGTTTTTATAATGATTATTTCCTGGGAGATTTTTGCAGACATTGAAATGGAATAGAGAAGTCAAGTGACATATAAATCTTTAGAATTAAATCCTGAAAGCATGTTCAATGTGATGTTTCCTGTGACACATAGCTTATTGGTGTTCCTAACCTTGTGACACCTTTTTAGTTATATTTGTAATTAACTATGATTTCAGCCATATTTCTAGCAGCATTTTATTTAGAAAGTATCCAATGAAAATAGTACTTTCTTGGAAAATATAACAGTTCTTCAATCAATGTAGAGTAATACTGATATAATATAAATGTAATTATTTTTGTTAATTAAATGCTAAGGTTGAAAGAGAGAATGACCAAGACATTCTCAAGATTGCTGTAATTGCCTGGACCACAAAAGAAGGCAATTGAACCCAACATTTCAACAAAGTGGAAAATTGTTTCTTATGTACATTTTCTACTGCATAGATGAAATGAGTGTACTAAAATAGCACATTAACATTTGCATACAAGGTAAACAGGACATATATGTATGATGTAGTCAGTTTAACAGTACTTACACGTATACTAGAGATCTATCTGATTAGATATTTAAATAATGTTTGTTTGTATGCCTAGTACTTCTTGAGAGCTAAGTGCACTCAATTGAAGTTTATTTGCTGCTTGATTATCTCTAAACAGAATAATTTCTTAGAGAGTGCCTATGAGCTACCCATGCAAAAAGAAAACATTAGTCAGCGTCAGAAAATATTACATGGTAGAGTGTTATTTGTCTAACGACTATGTTGGTGTTTATTTCGGGTGTGTTGTTTGTATTTAGCTTATATTTTGTATTTATTACATTGTTTTTTCATCATGACAGTTTTGCTTTATAATCTGTTCGGGTAAGAATCTTTCAAACACCATTATGAAAGTTACCAGTTTAGTTCAATACCATTTCATTCATAAGAATTTCTTATTCTACAATGTCACTTGAATGTCTTCTAAAAGCTGCCGAATTTTTTATTGACCTCATGATTATCCAAATTGTGTATACCTTTGATTTTGTCATAGTAGCTTTGGACAGTGCCCTTTTAAGTGGAGAGAAAATGAACAGTAAATTCTCTCCCTTTGCCTCTTGCCTTCTTTTTTTGTTCTTCCACTCTGAGCCCTCAGGACAGCAATGAAGCACATAGTTAAGCATGAATATATGCTGGGGTCCTGTGGAATCCATGAGTTGTGTATGTGCTTGAGTGCTTGTCCTAAAGCACAATTAATGTAAGCCAGGTTAAAAAAAGACACCCAAAGCTGATCTTACCAAATACTACCCCTAAAAATGATTGATAAATGGTCAACATTTGCAGCCTTTCAAATACACATCCTACCAACAGACTGATGGGCTTGATGCTCATAGCTGGCTGGCAGATCTGAACTCATGGCACTGAGTCATCTCAGAAACATATCTCACATTTGGAAGTTCTGTTTGCCCAAGTGCTAATAAAACTAAGTAAAATTACATAATACTTTGGACAAAAATGCTGACAATATTTTTCTCCTTCTTGCATTGCTAATGTTTCTCATCTGCAGATAATTTTTCCGAAGGAAAAGCTGCTTGAAAAAATGATTCTGCTTTGCGTTTCTGAAGGCTTATGGGATTGTGTCACGAAAGACATGATTTGGACAAGCAAAAGTGTTTCAAGCTTTTGGTTTTATTTTGAGTATGCTACACACCTTGTATAAAAAAACCCACCCTTTTTGTGGCTATGTTCATATCAAATTGATTAGGACTTTCACAGGAACCATCTGCTTTAGCACAAGCCTCAGCCTCCAAGAAGAAAAAAAAGAGAATAAAGTAATGAACTAAGATGTTAGGAATATTCCCTGCCTACTCTACTAAACAAAGACAGAGTAAGGAATACTCTCTCACAAGACTTGCAGTGTTCAAAGCTCTAGTTTGACAGACATGGAAGATTCCTAAGGACAGCAGATAAAAACAGTTTCAAGGGGGTGATGACAAGCCTAAAGACCAAAGGAAAGAGACAGGGCAAGAAACAATAGTCTTGGGGTAAGTATCTTATGGCAGAACCCCAAGGATTCTTGGTAACAGAGAAAGTCTAAGCAGATGTTCAGCTGATGGATGTTGAAAGGTTTTGCCCATTGGAAAAACTCAGAAAAACAACCAAAATGAACTTTTCTGTTTCATATTCCAAAGTTGGAGCTCACAGATCCTAACACCCAGTCTTACACTCTCCAAAGTCTCACATTACTTTTTGCTCCAAAGTCACATGGGCGCAAGAATATAGGAGAAAAAGTAGTAGAAATGGGGGTAATTAAGCAAAAGAGATGTGAGATCTCTCTGCTCATTTAGAAAAATGAATTATTTTAATTGCGAGTCTGACACATCTTTATAGAGTGCATGAAAATATAGGCCTGGAGATTTTTTTTTAAGGTTGGCCTACAGGGGTTCATTCAAATCTTTGCTGAACAGCTCACTGAAGCTCTAATTGAAACATTTAATTCGGTACTCCATAAAAATACCTCAAAATACATTTTATCACAGTACCAGCAAATATTAAATGTTACTTATTACAAGGAGGGAAAAATGATCCCGTGAAAAATTGATTTTTGCTTCAGAGGTGCCAGAAGGAAACTAATTAACAAAATGCACACTGCATACATGAAGTAAGTCAGTTTTGATTACACAGTGAGATTTTTAGTGTGAAAGGACAGTGTATTCTTTCATTGTTTTTTAGTTCTCTTTTAAGTAGCATGTGGGAGGATCTGTACATATCTACATGTACATAATATTGTGCACTCCACATAACAGGTATTCATGTAAAACACAAACAAAGGAATCAAGGACAATTGTACCATAAATCAAGGACAGATTGAAGAAAACTGAAGCTATATAAAATCTTTTTTTTTTCTTTTTGTGTGTGTGTAATAAAATGGCTTTTGAAGAAATTCTCGGTTATGTCTGACATTTCTACTGATGAATGCTGGTGTTCACTGGGGCATACTAATAGGGAAACCAAGGAACAATTGAATGTCTTGAAGTAAAATGAGGGTCATTTTAAAGATATGCATAGAGGAGTCTTAGCCACTAATAAATGCAGCCTGTGTAACCAAAGGTTGATAAGAGGATGAAGAGCCATATGTCTGTGAAAGAATCTGCAGAAGTTAAATCCTTCTCCTGCATGAAAATTTCTGGCTACATTTCCTCTCTCCTAAAATTGCCACAAAAAGTCAGGTATTGTTGTTCTTTCTCAAACTGCTCCACAGTTTGCTATGAGCCCAAGAGAGAAATTTAAAGAAGGCATGAATCCTGCAAGGCAGTGGGAGTGTGGGGCACTGTAAGCACATGGGTCACTGCTTGAAGGTGGTACACAGGAAAGCCACCATCAAAGTTGTCTAGAAGATATCCTGGAGATAGGTCAGGAGGAATGAATGCAGCTCACTCAGCAGCTTACTCCACCAAACCACTTTATTGGCAGTGTTGTCCTGTGAAGTAGTGGTGGCTCAGTTATTCTTGGTGAAAATATGTTTTCATTCTTTTTTCATTATAGCAAATTATTAGTATTCCTTTTTTTGGAATTAACAAGTAATTAATGACATAGAGATATTTTCACTCTGCTGTTGCATTTACGAAGATTTACTTAATCAAGCGTGAACTTCCTGTGGGTTTCAAGCAATTAAAAGAATAAATAATGTTTGACCAATTGATGAGCTATTATTCAAGAAAAACAAGAAAGGAACCTCATCCTGAATTGTTTGCTAAAACTCATCAACTTAAGCAAAAGGAAGCTGCAATAGCATATTTTATCACTATTGCAAAACTGCTTGACTTAAAATAAACCTAGTGAATCTGTTTAAAAGGTGAATATAAAAAGAAAATTCCATTCAAATTAAAAATAACAAATGAAATGTCAAATGTCCAGAAAATATTGACTTGGGATTATAGAATCGGTTTTGTATAAATTGTTACATAATTTTGATATGGTCAAGAACACTCCTGAGTCTTCAAACCTCATAATCTTGCTATTACTATGCTTGAATTTATTTCAAGTTTTTCTGGTGAGAGCAATGTTTATTCTCTGCTTTAATATAAGAAATAAAATTAAGCAGAAAGAGGTGATTGTGATCAAAAGACATATAATTCATTCATGCATTAAAACTTAAACATTAAGAATGCCAGAATTTTTTGTCATTTTTCAATAGTTTCTTCTAGTCAGCACCAAAGAAGTGAGCCTTAGTAGGGCAAATTACTGGGGAAAGTATAGAAGGTAGGGCAGCAGTTAAATGAAGCTGTTCTGTGGACAGGGGAAACATGGAAGAATAGATAGATAGATAGATAGACAGACAGACAGACAGGCAGACAGGCCGACACAGATAGATAAAGAGGGTTGAGACAAATGAAAATCTGTGGGTTACAGTATTTGTTAAATGTGAAACTGAAATATATGTTACACTGTTGTAAGCAATCTGGTCTTGAAAAAATTGAATGTACTGAAATAGTTCCTAAAATTCAAAAGGAACCCGTAATACCACAATAGCATGAGGCTGGAGAAGATGTAGAAATTGTCAGACATCAAAATCTGAAGAACGGCGCTATTTTTAACAAAATAAAAGATCATTTAGTCTTGGAGAAGTTGCAGAGAGAAAGAAAAGAAGTACAACTGCCTGACCCTGGTCAGATCAAACCCTGACCCTGGTCAGATCATACCATCCATTCTTTTATGCCCAGCTCACGTCAAGATAATAGATCAAGATAAAGGCACTTGAGTTTTTAAGACGGCCTTTTTAGAAGTACTTTCACCTTTGAAGGTCTCCAGAATTAAAAGCCATTTGTCTTTATATTGATGAAAATGTTTTACTGTACTCTAGAATTATAAAGTTCCTAAGATGAGTGTAAATCAAAATGATGAGAAGTATCTACTGTAAATGGAAATATTCATAATTATTTTTCCAGTTGATCTCAAGATCTTAAAATGAGTCTATTTTTATTGGGAAACATTAACTTCCAAAAAAATCCATTATCATTTACATTTCTTAGTACAATAAATGAGCAACTTTTAAATGACCTCAGCTTTTCATTTTAAGTTCAGTAATAAAATGATGTGCAGAGGACACTACACAGAACCAGACACCACACAAAGTAAAAATGTGTGCCTCAGTAAGTCAATATAGCAACTCCGAAACAAATAATAAGTCAAGATTACTTATAGGTTTCCTGAAAGAGGAAATCTTGTATTGATAATGTTCAAATATAGAATCATAGAAACATAGAATCACAGAATCATTTAGGTTGGAAAAGACCTTTAAGATCATTGAGTCCAAGTGTAAACCTAACACTGCCAAGTCCACCACTAAACCATGTCCCTAAGCACCACATCTACCCATCTTTTAAATACCTCCAAGGATGGGGACTCAACCACTTCCCTGGGCAGCCTGGTCCAATGCTTGACAACCCTTTTGGTGAAGAAATTCTTCCTAATATCCAATCTAAACTTCCCCTGGTGCAACTTGAGGCCATTCCCTCTTGTCCTATCGCTTGTTACTTGAGAGAAGAGACCGACCCCCACCTCACTACAACCTTTCAGGTAGTTGTAGAGAGTGATAAGGTCGCCTCTGAGCCTCCTTTTCTCCAGGCTAAACAACCCCAGATCCCTCAGCCACTCCTCATAGGACTTGTGCTCTAGACCCTTCACCTGCTTCGTTGCCCTTCTTTGGATGCACTCCAGCACCTCAATGTCCTTCTTGTAGCGAGGGGCCCAAAACTGAACACAGTATTCGAGGTGTGGCCTCACCAGTGCCGAGTACAGGGGGACAATCACTTCCCCAGTCCTGCTGGCCACACTATTTCTGATAATATGCACTCTAGCTCAGTAATGTGGAGTTTTGTACTGTCAAAGTGATATTGGAGCCCACAAACAAGGAAATATTTTTCCCGGTTATTCTGAGCAATGCTGTTAATTGAGTTCTTCAGCTGAAAATTCTTATGCTCTGTAAATTAATACCAAGTAAGTTGCTTTCAGTCTGCAGTAAGTTGATGGACCATTTGGAACAAAATGGTAGTATACACATAAGAATAAGAGTTGTGGGAGGTCTACATGGGGGAAAAACTGAAAACTTTGTTTTGTTTCTTTCTTTCTGTAGAAGACAAGACTGATATAATTCATTAAATATTTTAAATACATTAAAGACCTTCAAAAAGTTGCTTTAGAGAGGAAAGTAGCAAACTGTTCCCTGATCATGTTTCTATGTAGGAAAAATAATGAGCTTAAAATGTCACAAATGAAATATGAGGGAAAAGCATTCTAAAATGAGTAAGCATTGGAATAAGCTCGTTGAAAGAGGTGCAATCAGCAATACTGAAGTTTTTTTAGTTGCATTACAAAAAATATTTCAGGCATAGCTGGCCTTGCCTTTGAAACCCAGAGGTGGACAAGATAAATTCTTTATTCTGTTCTGGTCCATGTCCTACAACTTCTTGATGGGACATCTAATGCATTACAAAGGTCCAGTGTAATTTAAATGTATTAATGACCCCTTTCACAAAAGGCATCATTTCTTCAACAATGTTACTTAGTTTTTATTTTTCAAGTTATGCCTGAAAGTGTATTTCTGCTAACACTGATGCCAAAGCGATTTGAGATTTGAGAATGCCTAAAACTTCTAAGAAGGCCAGCATATAAAAAGATTGTGTTCTGGTATTGCTTTCTATTATGACAATTTTTAGGTTAGACCACTTAAAATCTGTGGACAAGCAGTAGGACATTTATAACATTCCAAAGGGCTTCTAATGTTTGTTTTAAAAATATAGACAAAAACTTGAAATATGAAAATGCTATTGTTCTGGCATTCAGTTGCATATATACCATATATCACCTTACTACTTACAGATTCATAGACACAAGAGCTGAACAAACAATCTAACAGTTGGTTAATTTTTTTTAAGGGCAATATATTTCTTCCTGGAAAATGTACATAGGTGTTTACTCTCATCTGAAAATTGGCAAGCGAAGTTACTCCTGCCCAACTTAACTGTTCCAACTTAATACTTTTAAGTGTTTCTTTAAGAAAGATACAGTTTGAATTTCCTCACTTCAAATTCCAGTTGTTGGACCTCATTGTGTTTGGGGTGGGGTTAATCTCTCCGAACTTCAGCCCCCTCTAAAAGATATGTCTTTGGTGTTTACGGTTTGTCTAGTTTCCTTCTACAGTCAAGGTAGAGAAAGGGAAACTTAGAGACCAGTTCATCCCACCTGAAGATATGTGCCTAAGACATGCAAGATATATCAATGTTTGGAGAGCCTGTTTCCCTTCATGGAATAAGGAAGGAGTCTAAATGAGTAGCTTAGATTAGACACCTAGTTTTAGATGTCCAAAGGAAGGTGAGATGCATACTTCCTTTAATTGGCAATATTGAAGTCCTTCACAGTATTTGGCTTGTTTTCTGGCCCCTGGACTTCTCTTGGCAAATTTTTGAACCACATCTTCAGACTTTCTGAAATTTGGACACAGGACTGTGCTTGGGTGCCTTGACAGTGCTGTGCGAGAAGAGATCATAATTTTCTTATTCCTTCTTCTTATTGCCCGGTTTAATATATCTGAGAGTTGTAAAAATAATACTTGACTAGGTCAGCTGAAAATTTTGCCTATTCCATTTTTTTTTATGTTATGGTACCCAAACTGGTGACTCAAACATAATTTGTGACTATTGTTAAATTCAGGCCTTTGTCTTTCTCCATTGATCCCAAGCTGCTTTGTAGCACAGCAGCTTTTGTTTTTCACCATTTCCACTCCTTCCATCCTCAGGATGATCCAGCTATACCATTTGGCTATATATTGCATATGATATGCATATATGTTTGTACGTGTCACGTATGAATGATAAGCTTCCAAATCTCCTTAGCACACTGTTACCTTTTGTGCCAAAGTCTTTAGTGAAAATGTCTAACAAGATCAGGTATGGAACTGGTCCTTTCTGTCCAGGTCCTGAGGGCACCAACAGGCCTGATGTCCCTGCCTGGCCTCCCCAGTGGTCTCCCCCCACCCTGCCCACGGCCCCGGACCCAATTTCAGCCCCCCGAGGCCGTCAGTCCCTGCCCCAGCAACACTGCAGCAGCACTGGGCTGCAGCTCCCCACAGCCCAGCTCTGCCCAGCCCTGGGCCTCCAAGCTGGGCCCACCTGTGGGTCCACATCCCGGCCTAGCCCCAGCTTGAGCCCAACACCAGCTCAGTGCCTGATGCCTGGGGCTGCCCCAGCTGGCCAATAGCTGCCCTGCTCCTGTCTGGGGTGATGGGACGGGCCCAGTCTGTGAGGCCCTGCTCTGCACCCTTGGGGGAGCCCCCATGGCCGCCGTCTCCTGGGAGTCCCCAGCCCATGTGGCACCCTGACACTTCCCTTATACCCTCTCTCTAGCCATGTAATTGCTTTCAGTACAACCATAATGGCCGATTTCCTACCCGCTCATTTCTGTTTTAGCTAATCATTTCTATAAGCATCTGCAGAAGTATGAGTTTTGTAATGCAGTTTGCTTTGAAGTTTACTTTGGTATAAAGCAGTGTTCCACCTTTCCTCAGAGAATAAATCCTAGCCACCAGTTTTACCCTGGTTGGCTATTAACCACAGAGTAGGAGCTGCCGCAAATGTATTTTCAGGAAGACATCACGACTAAAGCTTTTTATGCCAAAGAGCTGCCAGAATCTTTTCCTGCCAACAAAACAATAAGATAACATTATGTTAGTCAAAATTACACTCTTGATGCATTTAACTCCTGAGTCTCTTTGGAAGTGTGGTTCAAAATTGCTGATGTGATTGGCATTTGACAGGCCATTGCTGAACTTTTTGTTATTTCTTGTCACCCTTCTCTTCTGGATTGTACTACTGAGGCTGGTGGGAGCTGAGACAACTAAGCTCCTTACTATGAAATAGCATTTGATATCAGATATCCAGCAAGAATATTCAGGGTTTGTTCATTACGGGGACTTGGCAGCAATTCTATGTGCACAACTAAAAAAAATGCAAGAAGAGATGTAAAAGTAAGTCAGTGTTGGAGTATTCACAGGTAATAGTGTCTATTCCAGCCAGAAAATATTCACTGTCTTAAAAGTTGATAAAATCATTATCATTAAGTTCAGAGACACACAGTTCAATAAGTACTGTCAAGCTAAGTAGAAAAATGACCTGTGAAAGGCCAGCAAATCAGAGTTGGAATAGTATGAACATGCTTTCTGCCAGTTTAAAAATTACTTACTCTTTCCAATATGTTCTCTTATCAGTATACCTAAAGTAATTCATGGGCCATCAGAAAGTGTTGGGCAGCATAATTTTATTGATAACATTCAAATGTGAGGTGAAAGTGCTTCCAGTGCAACGTTCATGTCTTGAGACGTTCATGCACTCATTTATGGGAGGATTTATTTAATCTAGCTTTAGCCATCCAAAAGTTTTCTTTAAGCATCTCATCTACTGTAAATACATTTAATGGTGAGAGAGCACTCAAGGGAGTCTTCTTCCCAATCATATTAAAAATCAGTCTTAGCACTCAAGCAAATGTTTTTTTGATAACTGTAAAGGGAGCCCAAATAAATAATAACCTGGGTATCTACACCTTTGTGGGGTAACATTAGGTGAGAAAAATCATGCATCTTGCCAAATATGAAGATGTTCCTTGTAGCCTGTTCTATGCTGACCCTTTCGTCACAATCACAGTTTGAGACTGTGATGGTGACAGTAGCGTAAGTGTGTTTTATGGAAAGGAACATAAAGAATGGCTGAATTGCACAAAATGTATAAATGAAGATATGCAGACCTTTAATAATGCATGACAGAATTGAAATGGGGTGCAAAGCATTTCATTTTCTTGAGAATGACTCATCTTTCAAAAAAATTGCATCATAAGAGCGAAAAATCACAACCCCAAACGATACATTGCAAAGCTTTAGCTATCACAGAATGTTACGGACCATATATATAATGAACACGTTACTGTGTTTGGGACCTCAGTCATGTCAGCCTCAACAGGCTGTTGCAGTACTAGGGCTACAGTTCAGCAAGGAACTTGAATGAACAGAAGCATTTTTCTCTGTACAGTTTAGTGATAAAATTAAACACATGTTTTACTATGTGTTGCACTGAGGCTTTTAGGGAGACAATATTTCTGACTCTTAGGACAAGCTAAAATAGGACAAGGTAAAATAGCTCATTTTGTCTGTGCCTGTGTGTTAGTTCCTGTCTTGTGTTTGGGATATCAGGGCAACATTACCTTGTAGTATGTTCTTAGTACATTATGGGAAGCCATAAGCACTGTAGGAATATTAAAATTAAAGAACAGAAAAGGAAGGAAGTGCAGATTACACTTCAGTTTCTCCAAGAAGAATTGAGGCCACCCTCACTCACAGGTTTTTTCTGTTTGATGTGAAGATTAAAACATTTATAAATATTATGGGCATAATTCAAACACCTAGCTAGATATGAGGTGGATCTGAAGCATTTAAAGACATTTGCTTCTCTGTCAGCCATGTGTGGACCTTGGACACTTACTCTAGGAGATCTGATTTATTAACAATAAAGGAAAGTGTGTGCTGCACGGCTAAGTAAGGCAGAATACATCAGAATGCATGAGTTTGTTTCTTTGTCTTTTTTCCTGTGCCCAACACTCCCACAATTTTCTCCTGAAAAGTTCATTGAAAAGTTTCATTCTGAAAAAAAAATACATTGTTCCTATGGCTTGACTGCATTACATTAAAAGTTTCTATTGTCCAGGTTAATGGGGAACTGAGTGAGATACGCTGGTCAGTGGGAAAGCCAGGTAATACTGCTTATATGAGCTGAAGTCTATAACTGAGTTATGCAGGCAGCCTGACCACTGGAGCACAGAGGGCACACTGCAGAGAAATTGAAATGGCTCCACAGGAATCAAATCAGGCATAGAAGGGCAGCGCTGAGCTAGAGTTGGTAGGCTTTGCTTGACTTCAGTGCAATACGTATCTGATTACTTCGTTGTCTATGTAAATGGGCTTCCTATTATTTCCTGTATAGAAATGTTCACTAAATCTACATAGAACCACCTCAGTGCAGTCTCCGTGCTGCAGAAAATCAGACTTAGTCTTTCTGGGCTGAAGCTGGACCTGGGAGCAGTATAGTCAAGATTTTGCGATGCTACACCTGAACAGCGCATGATCTTGCAGATCAAATATATATGGAGCTAGCTCCAATATCTTTCTGTAATATAAACAATAAAACTCCACTGGTATTCCTCTCAGGTTTACATCGCTGCCTACTGCTAAGAAAATTGCCTTGCTCATTATTCTGACAATGCAGCCAGCTGAATTCCATTTTACAGATTTCCCATCCTAGATAGCTAACAGACAGGTACAGAAGCTATTTCAAAGACAAGAAAGACATCTCATCCTCTCCAAAAAGACTTTAGATTCACAAGTGACCATTATTTCACTGATGAATGTTTTAAAAATGTTTAGTCTAATCTGTTTCACTTGTAATTGCAGTGAAATACCAGGAAAAAAAATCTCTTCTCAAGCAAAATTGGACACTTCTAGAATTTGTGGAAAATAAGTATAGGTTTGCTTTCTTATTCTGTGCAGAAAAATGACACTTCACTTCAGAAGAAAAGAGTCTGAGCTGTGGATTACAATTAGCACTGTGTCAGATGATTATTTGGCAGAAGGCAGGAAAGGTGCTCCAGGTAAAGGATTTCATTCTGACATCCATGCAGTCCAGTCACCCACCAACAGCTTCAGCTGTCTGAGGGACTGCTGCCTGCAGGGTCTTCATTGCTTGGAAGGGAACAGATTCTGTAGCATCCAGTAAACTTGTTTAGTATGCTGAAATCACATAATAGCCTGACTTATATCGGTGAGCTTTGATGATGTCCCCAGCTCCTTTCTGAATGGCAGGTAACTGAAAGTGAGTGAGTAATGCAAAATGTTTCTTGCATGCATATACGTATAGACTAGGTACAATCTAATTCTTTGCTGTTAGAGATGAACCCACTTCAATGCTTTACATGCAGATTGTTCTCCTGTAGATTGCCTTGCTGAGTAGAATAAGAAGGTTCATCTTTGTATTTGAAATATGTTGGAATTGCTGAAGCAGGACAATTTGAGTCTTTTCATTTCAGTTTTAAAATCTATGAGGAATGGACAATTGTGAATGGATAAATAAGTATTGATCCAGATTTTCAGTGTAAATTTAAACCTTTGTTTAGATTTACAAACAATCAGGTAAATGTTGAGCTTTCTTCTTTCTTATTGCATGCCCTCAGTTTTTCCTGTTATAGGAAAGGAAAAATGTGTTGAAATACACCAAAAAAAGCCACCCACTAAATATAATGTGATAGTGTGTGCAGACATTTTGTGTTGCATTGACCCAAATGTGTCCTTAAGAGCCCAGGTTTCTCAAAGAGTTCAATTAGGATTGAGCAGGCATCTGACCTATTGGATGGCACACAAACTTAATCACTAAGAAAAAACACAATGTAAAAAAGCCCCTGTATAAATAGAACCTTTAATCCTTCTGAGGTAAAACAAAGACAGGGAGCAAATTGTCTGTCAAAAAACAACTGGTACAATAAATCTGAAAAGATCTCTTGCTGACACTAGTCAAATCTCCATAGGGGAAAAAATGCCATGCAACTCTGTGTCAAAACAACAGAGTACATTTTGGTGCGTGAAAACTGAAGTGATGGAAGCTAAACAAATCCACCCATATTGGGTGATGGTTATTAACAGCATTCCAAAAAAAAAAAAAAAAAAAGACAATGGAAAAAACTAAAAACACCCAGGATGTTTCCAGACATGTCCAAATCAATTTATGGTCCTTGTGACACTGAACACTTACCAGTGCCATTTGAAGTCATTCCCAATTCTTCAGGCTTTGGAAGAAGGATAGCTTGTTCATCAACCAGTTCAGCAAGGTCTGATGTATCACCAGTAACTGTGACGCTTACCATCTCTCTATCACTAATACTAGTATGCTTGGCTTCTCTTTGAGGAGCAGAACATGCTAATAGGTGTACTAGCTTTAACTCTGGTTCTGCTTTCTTACTGGGAGTTTACCCTGCACCCCAGTCTAAAACAGGTGAGGAATATCAGCTTCCAGAATGCCCCTCTCTCTACAGACTATAGAGAAAAATCAAAAGATTTTGTGCAGCTAAAATTTGATTATATGAATGCTACCCTACATGGGAAAGTAAAGCAGCATGACAATTTACTTTCTTAAAGGTAAGCATGTGCTGAACTGCTTTACTTACAGCCAGCTGCTTCAGCTAGCAATGCAAGTTATTAGGACTGGTTCAGCTGGTGCTCATGAGGAGAGGTTCAGTGATACTGATAATACCATTAAAACACACGAAACAATGACAGCATAATGAGGCCCATGGTTTAGCATGGAAATCAAAATCACCATGACCACAGAAAGTAATGGGAAGATATAGCCTTATCTTGCTGTCAACATAATCATAGAAAATAATTCACAACTATGGCCTGATCTTACTGTCATTGAAATTGTGGCAAAAGACCCAATAACTTCCATCACTGGCAGAGTGGAACTAGAAATCCTCTTTGGTCTCAGGTCTTAGATACTCCTCTTGTCCAGATGCTATTCAAACAGCTTCTTATAATTTCTGTCAGAAATATCACTGTTAAAGTCATACATATGATCAAATGTAATTTGCAAACAGCTTAAAGACTTGAGATACATTCTAAAATGAACTTCTAAGACACAGTATTGGTTAATAACTTCACTTCCTGTTCATAATTATTTTTACAAGTTTTATCCCCTTGCAGCTTTTTAATTGTTCAAAGACCATAAAACATAACATTGTCTATTAGAAAAAAAGAAGCAGTAGCTCTTTCATAACATAGCAACATAACATAACATAACATAATATAACATAACAACGTAACGTAACATAATATAACATAACAACACAACATAATTTTACTGTTGATGTTATTAACATAAAAGGATATATTGGAACATTTTTTAGAACTTACAATTTTTAATGATAGTAATCAACTTTTACATTTCTTTAGTGTTCTGTTCTCTGCATCTCTTTTATTATATCATCTATCCTTTTAACTTAAACTACTTCTGCCATTGACAAGAGGAAAAAACCTGTCCATTTCTTTGTTAGAATTAAGTTTTCATATACTCTCATTTATGAAGGAACCTTGTCATGTGCCTGAATTTCAGCGTGTGAGTAGGAAGTTAGATTATTTTTTGCATATATAATATTTGTTCATGATTTAAGGCTAAAACCAGAAGTGTTTCTTCAGTTCAAGTAAATGATCTTAATTCATTAGTTTGAGAAAAAAAGATGTTACAACATGTGGAACAGTGAGGGATTTGAGTAAGGAGAAAGGAGAGAAGGTCAATATCTCTTTTTTGGGGCAGAGAGAAATAGTTATCACTTATGGTACTAAGTGGTGGAACACAAGATAATTGCAGTATGCCAGAAGACCAGTGTTGCTTACTGATTCCATGACATTTATTATTCAGAGGAGTTGTGTACTTTAATTCCCAAGTATGTCTTACAAGCATGTTTTATAGGCTCTCTTTTAGGATTAGGAATGAGAAATTGCAGATGGAATAGCGTAAAATGTTCTGTTATGAATAACTTTATAACTGGTAGCAAGACCATGGCTAAAAAATGGAAAATAATAATAAATATTATATATAAATATTTTGCAGCAAGTATGCATAGCTAAATTTTACTCACATCCACATTATTCACATTCCCACATTATATCCCACAGTTTAGTACAATACACATTATTTTATCACTGATAGAGAGCAGCTTAGCCTTGCCATTGTTTTGAAAGAAAGTGGGAGATGCTAGGGAAAGTTGACATATGCAGATATGAGAGGGAGAAGCTACAAAGATTTTTCATTCTACAAAAGTATCTCCAGAAGCTACTGAAACACACGTCTTTGATACTATCCTATCTGCTTGCTTTATGTAGTATATGGAAAACTCTCTGTAATATTTGTCTGTGAAACATCATGTCCCTCAACAAACAGCTAAGGGATATGTTTCTTACCAGAACTACGCTGACTGGGTTTGTCTCCAGAGATTTGAATGCTGATGAACAAGCTCCTCTAGGCAGTCTGAAAAGACTATGAAGAGACCTCTGTAAAGCAGCTGTGGGAATAGACTCAAAGGGGAAAAAAAAAGCTTTCCAAAGGTCATGGCATTATACGGTGGAATCACTGAGCCACAGAAAATAACTCCTATCCAAGAACAGAGCAAGCAGAACACTTTGAACTACTCTGGGAATGGAGAATTTGGGAGATACTGTGTAGGAAAACAGGAAAAAATATAACATTGCCAACTGAAAGTATTAGACACAGATGATGTGATTAAAGTGAGAATAAAAGACAGAACTCCCTCAGGAATCTTTCTTGAAAATATATCATTCCTTCATTCCCTTTGCTCCTTAGGTGAAGTGGGAGAAAATAATTCATAGAAGTGCCAGATTTTTTTTTTTCCTGCTTGCTGGGAGATGGTAAGGATTAAAAAACCTTTTTTGTTCATATGATGTTATAGAAAGAATTTTATTAAGTGTTTTAGCAAAAATAAATTTATTATTTCCTGCAGATTATTTTTCTAAAATTCTCAACTGATGAATCCCCATCCTGCATTTAAATGCTTTGTAAAGAAGTAGGATTCCATCACCTGTTTCAATGCAATAAACAGTCCTTTCAATAGTTCTTTAAATTACAACTATACAGGGCAGGTGGAGTATTTGAACTATTGATTTACCTAAAATTTAATGTTGTGACTCACTGACAAACTGCAACATACTCATAGGATTTAGTAAGAAAATATTAGGGTTCTTGCCTATACTGGGTCTCAGAAACATAGTTTTGCACAAGGAAAATACAGTTAGGTAGCACTGTTTGACAAAAAATCCCTGGATGGTGTAAATGGCATTGCTGTCTTCCCTTTAGTAAGCCAATTCGCACCAAATGAAAATATTTTCTCTTTCAGATGTCTCTCACAGTAGCAACTGTCAATCTTGCGATTGATGTGATTGTGCATATCTCTGAATGCAGTCTATCAGCCCTTGAGAAACTTGTGCTCTTTGTCTTTTCCAGGGGTAAATCCAAATTAGTAAATCCTTTCCAAATGAAAATATTTCTAATTATTATTACTGACAAATGCAAATTTTTGCATTATTTAATTTGCAAGGATGGTATAATGACCACCCTAGATTCTAAGGTGTTTTTCAATAATATTTGTTCAAGAAGAATGAACGTTTCTCATTTATTTAAAAAATATCACGCATGAAAAATCCTTCCCAATTTCTTAACAGATGTTTTTATGGGATAGTTTTCCTTGGATAGCTATTTATGTACCTTATAGTTTACTTTTATATAGGTGGTTAATAAAAAACATATTCACAGCAATTGTGGAAAGAGATAAACAATACTTCAGGTATTCAGAAAACTTTGCAGAGATCATTGTACATCACCTGATTAACCATTCAGCTAACTTCCTACAAATTCTGATGAAGCATTGGCTTAATTTTTCTTACCTTTGTCTCAAGTTTAAAAAATCTGTAATACTTTTAGTCTTTTATACATTAGGTATCTTCTTGATTTGTAATAATATTTGATCGTCAGAATCTTTCTCTACCTTCTTAGGAATTTTGGAAAGATATCTTCAAATCTAACAATCTTTCATAATTTAATCTGCTCAAGACCTTTGTTCACCTCCTGCACTAAATATAGAATTTTGACAGTTTGACATGTTTTAATTGACTTGTTCTTGGGCTTTATTTTCATGATGTATGTATTTGGTGGCTAATGAGCTTTTGGGCTGTAACATTTGAATTTTGTTTGTAAAGGTTTCTAGACATCTTGCTTCATAGCTCTAAGGACTAGACTTTGATTTTACAAAGCTCTGTATTTGTTGGGCTTGTGGTGGCATGACAATGTTGTTGTCCAGCCCAAAGCAAAGATTAAGGAGCAGTAGGAAAATTTGCTTTCTGGTAATATCTGTCACTCTTCACTGATTAAATACTGTCTGAGACTTGTTACCCAAACTTTTAGGTTGCTAAACTTAACACGTATTCATCCTCTTGGCTATGATATTCATCACAAAATAATACTGAAATTTTTACAATGGCATTGAGATCCGTAAGATGTATCACCTGACATCATGATTTAGTTGGTTAGTCTATGATTTGGTTACATATTTTGATAAAAGCATATATGAGCTGGCAGTGTCCTGGCTTAGGTGGCCAACAGCATCCTGGCTTGTATCAGAAATAGTGTAGCCAGCAGGACTGGGGAAGTGATTGTGGCCCTGTACTCAGCACTGGTGAGGCCACACCTCAAACGCTGTATTCAGTTTTGGGCCCCTTGCTACAAGAAAGACATTGAGGTGCTGGAGTGCATCCAAAGAAGGGCAACGAAGCTGGTGAAGGGTCTAGAGCACAAGTCTTATGACGAGTGGCTGAGGGATCTGGGGTTGTTTAGCCTGGAGAAAAGGAGGCTCAGGGGAGACCTTATCGCTCTCTACAATTACCTGAAAGGAGGTTGTAGCGAGGCAGGTGTTTGTCTCTTCTCTCAAGTAACAAGCGATAGGACAAGAGGGAATGGCCTCAAGTTGTGCCAGAGGAGGTTTAGATTGGATATTAGGAAAAATTTCTTCACCAAAAGGGTTGTCAAGCATTGGACCAGGCTGCCTAGGGAAGTGGTTGAGTCCCCATCCCTGGAGGTGTTCAAAGGACGTGTAGATGTGGTGCTTAGGGACATGGTTTAGTGGTGGACTTGGCAATGCTAGGTTAACGCTTGGACTTGCTGATCTTAAAGGTCTTTTCCAACCTAAATGATTCTATGATTTATTGATTTTAGAGGGATGAGCCTGTTTCCATAGAAGAGTTTCTTGAAGATAAGAGGTATTAGTGCCTTCAAAACATTGTCCACGTACCTTACATTGGAACACAGAAATCTTTGACATTTCAGTATTTTCATGCCAGACCTGTTGGCTGTCTGAAAAGATCTTGAAAAAGACTTTGTATAGCACTTTACGACAGAATTATTTTTTCTAACCTAGAGTCTGGCTAAGGGCACCCACATGTGGAACTGCCTGATGTGTTTTCACACATAACAGAAAGGTCTTTAGGAGGTTTCTAGGTACATCTGGAGACTTCTTATTTGGTTATGACACTGTTGGGTGGAAAGTTCCATTCCTGATAGTGTTAAACAGCAAAACAGCAATACTTGTTAGTGAACTGGCTTTATTGTGGTCAGTCAAATATGTAACAACTGAAAGTTGAATATCTGCTTTGTCAAAGAAACTGGCAACACACACTCTCACTAACAGAATACTCCAGTCTTTCATTAATTTCATTCTATATTTATGCCTTTGATGGCCCATACATCTTTTCCACACTTTCAGATATCTGACAAATGCATGCATTCTCTACCAACGTCTGAGATTTCTAGAACTGGAGACCGGAACCAAACATCAGAAGCATGTCATTGGTGTTCCAGCCAGGATTGCTGAAACATCTTTTAGATTTGTCTCAATATAACCTAGAATGGCAAAGGTATGAAAATGATAAGTACTGGGAGAACAAAGTATAGTAACCTGAGATTTATTTAGATAGTGCAGATGTGGTTTTGGGTGATGCTTTGTTCATGATTACTCTTGTTTTATCTGGGTAGATTGAAATGGATGCACTTGACATGTTATTGTGTCTGAATTTTTTCTCTTAGTCTCTACAGAATAATACAAACTATTTTCCTTGTTTCAGAAATGCATCATTAATAGAAGTTTAAACAGCTCAGCTGTTCATCTAGTTATAGTTGTGGTGATGAACAAATCTGGATGAGTGACTAAAAACTGAAACTTGACCCATAGGAGTAATTTGTCTGAGAAAAGGACATGGGTGCATATGCATGGAGTTATAACAGATTTTTCCTATGCTGAAAGCACTTAGAGCTGCTTGGAAGCAGCACAAAATAGAGACAAGTTGCTAAAGATAATGGAAACAATACAGATTACGGTCACATATTATAAACACCAAAAATAAGAAGGAAACCATTTTCACTGTGACCTTTTCCACTCTCATCTAGCAGTATTGTTGGTATTATTAATTGTATTAATTGTTTAATATTAACTGTAAAAGACTTTGTAACGAAATTTTCTAGGTTCGTGCAAAGTAATCTCTGCTGACTTGTTGCCCATGCAGGACACTTTTTCCTTTTCCAAAGGCACAAGTTTGCCTGTTGTGTTTAAGAAGTTTCATTTTCTTTCTCTTTTTCAAATGTTATTTTCTACTGTCAATTATTTTCAAAGTTAATGAACTGAAAATCAGTTTGCCTTTGCAATTCCCAGAATCTAACATTGGTGGAATCTCCTGTTATGTGAAATATTGTGGCAAACTATAGGTAAAATAGTGGCATTGAGTGAAAAACACACACAGCATTTCTGCATGTGTGGGTTTCTAATGTTAGACACAAGTTAAAGGCATTGATTAATTCACTTGCAGTTGATTCCATTTGTAATTACTTTCTTTCTCCAGTTAGACTCAGTTTTAAGGGCAATATTAGCACAGAATACTGTGGTTAATTGTGTGTGTTATGGATTCTAAAATTGTGTACACGATTCATTTGGAGGTCTTGCAATGCACATGCACAAGCCAAATAAATTAAAAATAAAGGTCTCTTATTAATAATGATTTTTTGACACTTGGCATAGTCTTTTGTGTTGCATGAAAAAATAGACACACAGCTGTTAATTGACAAGGTAAGTAATAATCCTTTGATTACAGTAGCTAAAGGCTGTCCTTTAATGGGTTTTACTTGTCACTTTTAATTCTTTTTAATCTATGTCTGCATTTCATTAGAATGGCTTTATCATTCTGATGGCCCTCCTGTCGTTATTCTGATTGAGTTAATGGGTTGTCGTCATACCACGGAGCTCCAGTATAAAATATAATAGTGTTATATTTATAGTCTTCAGGGACATTTTTAAGATGATTGCTTTGCCAATCAGCTTTTCTGGTTTTACATAGTACATTATTGTAAATGGAGTGCTGTATTTTGCTTTCGCTTGCCTGGTAGGTACTCTGAGCAAAGCTTCTGTCATAATCTTCCATGACTTAATCTACCTAGAAAATTCAACTGCCAGTTGGTGAGGGAGATAGAAAGGGTCTGTTATAATTTTCTGTCCTGCTCTTCAGCTGGGATTTTGACTTTCTGTTTAAAAGCTACGTCTGCACTGCAGTTTCCCTAACAGATGACACAGGTACTTGAATATTATTTAAAAACTTACCTGAGGTCTCATAATGCAGCTATTAAAGTGGATTTGTTATTATCTTGTGTTCTCAACTACAGCTGTACAGCTGAAGGATGCGTGATATTTAGGCCTTTATGCTTCATTTACTTGTCTTTGGAAAAACTAGTGCTCAAGGTACTGTATTTTTTCTGCATGTTATTGAGGAGTCTGATAAATTGCAAATAATTTTAAAAATAATACATTTAATGGGAGAAAATCTTGTTAAACAATTGTGGAACATGTTGGGCAGCTCATGATTACTCTTTCAATTATATTCTTTAAAAATGATGCTGGTTGTACATAGAATAATGCTTGGGTGGACAAGAATATTTGTCTTTTTAGGTTGAGAGAAGCAATATACTATACAATAAATTATTATAGAGAATCCATTAATGCAGTGTTGATGATTATATCTGTGATAAAAGTCCAGCTGTGACACCAAGACATGCTGTTGGTATTCAACTATATAATACTCTGCTGCAGAACAGATGTCATAACTACAATAGACAACACTTTATGATGTGTTTTCGGAAAGTTTCCTAAAGTATGACTTACATGTTTATAACAATGAGTTAACCTTGCCAATGAGGAAATGAGGAAGATACGTGGAAAATATCTACCTAAATTAATACATTTTTATTTTTTAAAATAATTTCAGTGTAACAATTTCATTTCTTCCTTTTCTGTACAGAATTGCTAAAATGGGATACAGTTTTCAAAGAACATTAGTACTTACATTTATTGTCTAAAAATTATTGAAGAAGCAGAGATATGCTGATAATGTATTATATCAGTAGGTAAGGTTTTCAGGATTGTAAATAGAAATGCAGATGATTTTTTTTAAACTGTCTTCTATAAAGAAAAATATATCTGTTATATTTGGGGTAGTCTGAGTTGGTAGTGTTAAACATAATTTTCTTGAAGAGGACTACTTATATACCTTGTGTTACTTAAATCTCTTACAATGTTAAGTACTGTAGAAGAAAAATGCTGTGTCTGTTGGTATGTGTGTATTCAAATATACACATATGTTTGCTTATGCTCACTGTTCTTGCAATTAACTGTTTAATCAGAGTTTTGTTTTATTTTAGTCAATGAAACATTTATTTGAGGCACACTTTTGTATGCTACATTATTACCAGACCTTAAGCATGTAACAGATACCTGACTGTGACCTTTGTCCTTTCCATTTCCGCTGTATTAAATAGCAGATGTTAATTCTTGGTGAATCATGTGCTGCTGCTGCTGCAAAAGAACAGTATTTTGTTAAAGTTCAAGTCGCAACTATATTTAAATGTTCTAATCAGAGATAGAGGCTCCAGAACAATAACCTCTATGATTTTCTTCTGGAACCACCAGAGAACATCCTTTGGGCTGTCTAGCTTTTATTATATTATTATTATTATTAGCATTAGCATTATTATTATTAGCATTAGCATTAGCATTAGAATTAACATTCCTATAGTGCCCAGGAACCCCACCTGGGAAGGAACTCCATCCGAGTCCTCCTATATTGTTTCTGCGTAAGGACTATCCAGTATGAAATCTTTACAGTACAGATAAAGCTCACTTTACAAAATCTGTCCCATGCAAATCATTGAGTCCAAGTACAAGATATGTAGAGATTTTTTGATACTAGCAACCTGTGCACTTTTTGAAAACCTTTCAAATACAAATACTTTCAAAATACTATACTTAGTGCCCAGGCTCTTGTCATCTGCTTTCCCTTTTTGGATAGCTACAACAAAATGGGTCACATCAGCATTAGTATATTGCACACAAGTCCATGTAACAGCATTCTGAGGAATGGAGAGATTTTACTGGTTCACAGGCATTCCTATTCTCTTGTAATTTTTAATGATTTCTAATACTGTACGTACCATCTAAGCTGTTTTCCAATTCCAATATGTCAACAAGATTACTGCTTGACTTGGGTGGAAGCAGCCTCTCCTGTTTTCTATACTTACTTAGTTCAGCATAATTGTCTTTGTAGCTTGCTTAAAGATTGGTGCATAGATCTGTATTGATTCATATTTCTTTTTCTCCTCTATGAATTTGCATTTGTGGATGTTGCCAAACAAACTCAGCAAATTTATTATGGTATTTTTCTAGCCTGATTTAAAGGATAGGCAAGAGCAGATGATGGTTTGATGTGGGATCTATTAAAACACAGTAGTCATAGAACCATAAACGTTTACCAGAAACCTACAGGGAAATAAAGTGGCTCCTAGAATTGTTTTAGTGTAGATATACTCCACTGAGCTGAATCAGCAGAGAAAAATTCATAAATTTAGAAGTGTTTTATGAATGATCCATTGACTCTCAAAGGTCTGCTTGACTACCCTTATTCTGTATCAATAAATGAGGGCTCGTTGACAGAGGTGGATGAGCGGCAAAATACAAAGGACACAGGAAACACAGAAGGGACATTTAGAAGATATTGGATAGAGAAATGGAGGCAAAAATTGACAGAAAGCAGGGAGGGAGAGGAAAAAAGGATAGAGAGACTGAAACAAAAGAACTTAGAAGAAGTAATAAGAGAGAATATGTGCAAGTTGAAAATAGCAGGATTTTAACTTCAGCTTAGACTGATGATATTTAATGCCCTAAGTCTCTAGATATCCTAGCAATAGTTGGGCTTATCTTTTTCATCTCTCTTTGCTTCAGCACTGCCCTACGGGTTATAATTAAAGCTGGTCTAAGATAGCAACAAAATTGAATAAATTATTCATTGAAAACTGGCAACATTTTCTAAACAATGTATTCAACAAATAATATTCAACTAAAAATAGGTACAATATGCATAGTATTCTGTGCACACTCAGAGTTGGTCGTTGGCCCACATTTCGTTATAACTAGTAGATTGATTTATGTTCTTTTTAGAGGAGGCAAGCAAGAAATACTGCTTTTCTTTCTAGCCTCACAAGATAGGATATATGACTGCATTTCATTGTTACACTTTTAAAGTTCATTTCAGTATAGTATTCTAATAAGTAAAAACTAATTTATCCCTTTACTGGAACTTAGTGGTGGCATAGACATCCGTGATAATGATATGATTATGCTCAGAAGAGGAAAATAAAGCTAGTTCCAACCAGCTAGATATATATTTAGTGCTTCAGAAAAGCTTATTTCCAAAACCCAAAGAAAATTAAGAGAAAATTCTGACTAACAGCAAAAAGGTACACAGAAAATTTTGAGTGGAAGTGGATATGAGAAAGGATTTATGGAACAGACAGAAAGCTGCATTGCCTTACTGAAAAGGACATCTTTTTCTAAAAGTCCATTGCAGCTCAGTGGCAATATAAAGGACAGCAATTGTCAATGAAAAATAATGAGGAAAAAGTGGAAGAAAGAGTACAGAAAAATTAACCAGTAAACATGGGACTATAAAATACAGAGTATTTAAAGGCAGATTAAAAAAACAGGGTAAAAGGTGGTCTGTTGATGTTTATGAGTTTCAAAAAAAATGTTATAAATGAAATTAATTTTGTCAAAGTCATGTAAGTATAAAAAATCACACTTTCAATACATTTGAAATTTATATATATATATATATACACATATAAAATGATGTAGAGAAACCAAATATAATCAACATGTATTTGCATAAAACAAATATGATGAGCATGAAGCTAATGGAAGTGGGATGAGAAAGTGCTATTTGTTCCTTTACCAATCATTAATCTAAACACTAAACTGTAATCTACAAAAAATATGTGTTTTTTTTAAACCACCAAGCCTAGCCCACTTATTGCTAAAAGTCTTTGGTCTTGGCTGGACCTATGCAATATCCAAACAAATGTTGAGTGATGAGGGATATTCCAGAAAGTTGAAGGAGTACTGGTACTATGTCAGTATTCAACAAGGATGGTAGGATGTTCTGCAAAACCCTAATCCATCTTCACTTCTAAGCAAATAATGTAAAAGCCACTGTGGGAAGAGCAGTATTAAGACATGCCAATACCTAAAACATCTGTTTCTACAGATGTTCTTGTCTTCTTCCTTGGTCTTTTTCCAGGAGCAAACATTACTTTGTCCTGTTTATCCTACCAGCACAGATCAGCAGCCCTTCTTTGTGGCTGTCAGTGCAAAGGAAGGAGAACTGGCAGGACATATTTTTCTCTTGGTGCTCCTATCAATACGATGTTTGCGGTGGGAACCCATCTTGCTTCCCTTGCTACAGCTCTGGTTAGAGAAAAGAATAAATTTAATATAGTGGCTCAGTTAATTAAATTTTCATAAAGATTTTCAGGAAAGCATGTAATGTCAACCAAATATTTCTTAGCTAAGGGCAATTTTTTACATGTATGGACATGGAAAACATACAAGGGAAAAAAAATTATCTATTCTTTCTTCAGAGTTTCCTCATTTTAATTCTAAAAAAATTACAGTTTTTTCTTTACTACATAGGCATGGAAACTCATGTAGAGATACTTGTCAGTTCTGAACCCTCAGTGTAATGCAGTTGAGATACATTGCCATATTTCGTATTATATTTTAATAAATTAGAATGTTAAATGTATTTAGAACTGTCCCTCTTCATCCGTTTCCTAAGAAGTCAGACCTGTTATAATGAGTTTTACATTAACATTTACACTTACATTACATTACATAAACGTGGTTTAGTTTTACATTAAATAAATACATATTACTAAAGTCACTGTCAAAATAATCTTGTTGAAAAGTGGCATGATGAAGGAATTATTGACAGAATACTGAATTTTATTGTCAACTGAGATAAATTGAATAAATTGTTTGTGGCTTTATCACACAAAAGCATAGTTGCCATTCTGTTCGGAAGTCACCACCACCTAAACTGTCAAGACTTTCTAAAATAAAATCTATTAAAAACAGGAACACGGAAAGCAGTTTAGGGGGAAATATCTTTTTTGCTTCATTCAAACTGCGCTTGTTAAAGCATTTAAAAAAAATAGAATGTCTCAAAAATTTCTTGTTCAACCACAATCACTGTAATCTGCGTTCATTATAGTACTGTGTATTGTACTCCTTTGACAGCAGAACTAAGCAGTCAATATGCTCCTTTTTAGCAGTCTCTGCTGTACCAATCTCATATGGTTAATAGTTGAGACAGGTGCACTATATAAGAATTTCACAATTGTACCAAATGCATGTTGGTGTCTTACAGCCTTCTGTTAGCAAGCAAATGCTTAAAACATTACCTACTACAATAACTTCTTGCTTAGCTTTTAGAATAATTTAAATGGAAGAGCTAAAATCCATATTTTAAATCCAGAAGAAAAAGTGGTATAGCAATGTAGTTTAAAATACATACAAACAAACTACTATATAAAACCAGCAGTTAAAAAATATAAAATGTCAGAATATGCAAATACATAGCTAAGACACCCAAACAAACTTAACTTTATGTAGGCCATAAAGAAGACAAAGATCCATAATATATACAGCCCATGCTTCTAAGTGATATAAACTTTCTTTTACTTAGCCATATATCTATCTAACTACATTTGTTCCTCTCTTGTAAATCATTTTCTTTGAAGTTTAATTGTCTTCTGTGTTTAGAATAATGTCTCATTGAATGTGTAAAAATGTCAGATAATAATTAAGTCTACATAATACATCTGCTTAATGCCACAGCTGTGTTAGGCAAAGAAACAAAGCCCAAGAAGCCCTGAAGTGGCAGTTAAGCAAGTCTGTACATGATGTGTATGATCCAAATATTTATATGAGTTTTGAGGAGTTTTATATTTGATAAATTTCTTATTGTGCGTATGAAGGCTAGCATCCCAGAATCATAGGACCACAGGATAATTCAGGATGGAAGAGACCTCAGGAGGTCTCTAGTCCAACCTCCTCCTTCTCAAGCAGTGCTGTGGCTATGAAGTTGCAACAATATATTTGTCTCTCCCTTAGTTAGTTGAATAAAATTGATGGGAAGCTCTCTTTTCCAAGGGATCTTCTTAACTTCTTGGCTAATGTTTTAACTTTTTTCTCATGATGTTTTTAAAAAATGGCATTATATAATTAGCATTGGAAAAGTCATCAAAATCTATTATTTTTCTTTTAGAATAATTCAGTGAAGATAATAATTATCATATCATATGTCTGTTATTGCAAATTTCATTGAAATTTACTCTTTGCATGGACCAAATTTATCTTTGCTTAGTTATCCTTGAAAATGTTTTTTGCCTGCATGAACGTAAGATAGATTTTTTTCATCTGTCACAGAAGCCAAATTTTTAAAGGCTTTTCAGTTTAACTTTGACATTTGCTGTTATAATTTTAATCTTAGATATGCCAAAGGTAGTCTTTGCAAAAGAAATACGGATGATAGGCTGGACTGAACTTCAGCTGACTGCATTTGGGCACAAATTTGTGACTAGAGAAACACCTAAAAAGTAATTTCTCAAATTCTCCTGATTAGGAACAAGTTTTTGTAGTCATTATTCTTTCTTCACAGAACTTACCTAAGCTTTCCTATGCAAGAACACTCTGTTCATCTGTGTTTATGCCAGATTTTGATTAGGACTCTTGGGTACTACTGCAATATAAATAATTAATAATTAGAATTATGCTAATAGTAGAAGGTTTGAATGCACAGGGAAGGGAACATTGGTATTCAATTTACTGTTGATCTGATTAGCAATCATGCTTTCTGGAAACAATGGTACAATGATAACTAAAATCAATGTCATTCTTTCTGCAAAACAGTTTGTGATTTTTCATTATTCCTGCCTTCATTCGGAAAAAAGCTCTCAAAATACTTATTCCCTAAAAGGCTGCATTTTTTCTGATATGGCAGCTTCATGCAGGATGATCAATGGGTTTATGATGTTATTAAAGCCTGGCACCACAAACTGGCAAAAAATGTCTATTTTTATTTACTATTTGACGTGCACTTCAGTGTGTCATTTAGTACTTACAACCAAAATATTTGTTCATCTAATTTGACTTGGCAGTTGCATACAGTACAGATTATATAAGGAAACAGAAAGTTAAGAGTGTTGCCAGTTTGGTAAACACTTTTCATGAGAAGTTTCAAAACCTTAATAAAATAATAATGTCAGAAACACAAAACACTACTAAAACCAAAACCACAAAATTGAAACTTTGGGCTATGGCAATAGACAAACTACACGTGGTAATAAATAAGAGAATCAATGTAGACTTTTCCCCTGTTGAGAATTCCTACAGAGAAAAAATATCTGCAGTTATGGACATGGATTAAATATTTATTTAAAAGAGTGTCTTGGAATCAGTCTCTTCTTTTTAAATTTTCCTAAAACCACTGGGTACAGTGAGCTATTAAAAAATTGTCACAGTGGGTTTTAGTTGGTTTCAGGGAAGCTATTCAATCTGTTAGAGAATTTATTGCTTTGCTAACATACTGGAGCTATGTTTTTGGCCAACCTGCTCATTAATTTCTAAGCTTTCATGCACCTTGTTCTTAAATATGCAAATATTGATTAGAATTTTCAATGGAAAATGGCCATTTACATGTAATTGGTGCAGAATACCCTGACGACAAGCTCATTCCAGCTCATTATTAGTGGAAATAAACATTTCTGGAATTTTAGAGGCTGCAAATGAGTTTGCCACTGCAATCATCTTCCATTTGGTCCAGCACGATAACGGATGATCAAACAGCTAGTTATGAACAACTTCAAGAAAAGCAAACAATAAGCTATATAGCTTTCCAATTATTAATAATCTTCTTTCTAACATGCAGACTGTTTTAAGGAATATCTTTGCTATACAACTGCAATTTCATAGTATTTATCAATGTTTTATTTACCATTTAATCAAAGAACCATTGCTCATAGACCTGCCTTCCAAAAAAAATGACTCATTCTTTCTGACTAATTTTACAATAAATTAATTCACAGAAAAATTAAATTCTCTCATGCAGGATGGTGCATATACAACCTGCTTGATATCCATCTCCAAAGCCATACTGTCCTGAATGGTTTGTTTCTCCTTGCTTAGTACTGCAACCTGTGAAGTCATCTATGAAGACACTGACAATATACCAGAATAAACGGGGTCATTCGGTGTGCTTTGTTTCAGTCTGTATTTAAAAAGACTATTAAGTTTCCAAATGATGTGTTTAAATTTGTTATCACTGAGCAAAGAAGTATTAAATTATTGTCCATTATGAGCATTTTTACAGTCCTGATGTTCAACATTTATGGACATCAAAGTGTGGGCAGAAATGTTGATGTGACCTATGTTTTACAATATAACCATCCAGAAGGATCAGTAGAAAACTTTGGGAAAAAAACCTTTACAGTTGTTTTCACATAGAAAGAAGGTGATATAATTCCTTACAGAGGATCAACATTAAATACTTGTTAGATTGTGGAACTGGTTGTAAGAGTATTATGGATATGAAGGTTTACTAAGCTCTAGGGATAAGATATAATTAAAACACTCTGCCAGGATTAAAAAATAAACTGACTGAGAAGGCAGGTTTGATAACCATCTATAAAGCCTAGCTATGGAGTGGTAAACAAAAAGCCACAATCTCCCTATAGAGTGTGGTAAACAAAAAGTCATAATCTCCCCACAGGCCACCCTCACAACATGACATTCAGGAACAATACTGAAATACTGGCACAGAATCTTATATATCTTTAGTGCAGAGACAAAACAAGGCAAACAATAATCCCAGAAATGGTCAATCTCATTTAACTTCAGTAATCTAACCTCAAGTGTCTAATTTTTTCATCCTGGGCCCTCAGCATTAAGAACATTCTATCATCTCACCTATTTTAGGACCCCTATTTCACAATGGCCGTGGTTCAGGTGAGAATTATTTCTCCATTGGCTGTAAAGGAAGTCTAAAGTTAGTAGTCCTGTCTAAGACCAAATCTAATTTTTAGATGATTGAATCAGAGTGAGTAAACCTATCCATGTAAGATTAATTACAATTCACTGGTAATAAAACAATATGTCTTGAATGAATTTTCACCATGGATGTAGAGATGTACCATTGAGGGCTAGTTTCAGGACACAGCAGGTTCCATTGAGATATGCACATAATAGGTATACCCTTGTAGGAATTCCTATTATACTATAATAGAGAAATGTCTGCAGTGGTGCGGAAGCTGAATGTCTGGCTGGATAAGTAAATTGCCGTACAACCTGAGCCTCAGAAAATATGCGCATGTGTGTCTGTGTGTATGTATGTAAATTTGCAGATAACCACCCTTGTCTGTCACTCATTATGCAAAGTGTAGATTCAGGAAAAGGCATAAAAATGTAGAGTTCTTGTCACCTCAAAGCATTTCTCTTGACAGAAAAGCCTGATCAGTGACGTGGAAGAGGACTGCACTTTGCATGTGGGGTTCAGGGCTGATGCCTTGGGGAATTATGAGATTATCTTTATTGTTTGTATTACAGTACCATCTGGGACTACTAGGCTTGGAGCTGAAGCCTTCTGTGGCAAGTAACATGCAAACAGCCAGAAGGTATCTGTCCTGGATTTGTTATAATTTAAATTAAAATACAAAGGACAGCAGATGGATATAGACAGAAAGAGAGAAGGAAAGAAAAAAGGAGAGGAACAGTGAGATAATACAGCACTGGTAGCCAAAACACTCTCTAGTTTTGCGTTACAGCAAAGGAGAAACTTCCTAAGGAAAGTGAAGGAGAGTGACTTGCTGGATGTTCATAGGTAACTGTCCCCCAACATATGGGAGATCCTGAAAGTAAGTGTGAAGGTATTTTAAAATCCAAGCAACTAAGAGATGCACATTGATGAGGTCAGATTGTGGGTTTAAAGCAAGGAAAAAGGAGATCTCCTGAGAGACAATAGGTAACATGAGCATAAACTGTGTTGAACTTTCACAGTAACAACAGATATTCCATGAGTTTCGTTCAGCTGGACAGAGACTATGTTAGCCAACATTCAACCAAGTATGTTTCTTGCCACATAATTATAATTAAAATTATTTCTTGTCTTTCAATTACAAAAAGAGGAAATCTTCAATATCTTTTTTTTTTTTTTTAATTGCTAATATGCCACAGGAATGGATCTAGAAAAAACAAAAACCTTTAAAGCAATTCAGTTTGTTCATGACTTGTACAATCACCAGTTATCATGCTCTGAAACTTGTTTTGGAGAAATAGTTACATAATTGAAGGATAATTAACTGGGCCCTCTCCAAAAGCTTCATTACAAAACAAGAGTGAAAACATTAAAGCTGCTTCAAAACTTACTGAATACCTGTTCTGGCCTCCAGGTTTTTTTTTTAGAAAGCCTGACAGTCTGAGAATCCATTTAATGACCTTGAATTTGAAGTTGCTCCATCACTGCTAGATTTTGTGCCATTTCATCAGTTATATCCTCAAGAACATCCTGCAACACAAATGACACAAGGTAATTCAAAGCTGTTAGATAAGGGGATCTCAGGCATTAAAAGCTTGAGGCTGAATTTTTAAAACATCCCTCTCCTATGTGCTTGGGCAATTTTGACACACACAGCTATGTACATCCAAAAAAAGGGAATACACTAGAGAACCTTCAGAAAACTATAACACGAAGCATTGCTCCTGAGAGGTGAGCTTCTGATCTTAGCTCTGTAAGTAAAGCAGTAGATTAACACGGAATATCTAATATCACATAGAACACAAGGAATTACTTGCTCCATTATCAATGGCTTTAGTGCAACTGAGATAGGCCTTTAATCTCTAATAAAATAATAAACAAAAATTATTTCCATTGTCTTTCTCCTTTGTTTTTTCCTCTAAATTCTTTAGCCTTTATTAATGGGGGCAGAAAAGAAATAGTCAGAGGTATAAAATTATATGTCTTTAAAATGTTAAAACAGAGAGAAATTTGTTTATTTGTTTGTTAAAATTCTTCACTGATTGTTAAAGCTGTGAACAAGCATGTAAATAAAGCAGCAGTGGCTGAAATAGCAATGTCCATTTTGCAGATTGCCATTCTCTCAATCTGAACTTTCACAGCTATTTTAAGAGTACTGTGTGCTGTTGAAATCTGTAAAGTATCATGAAATGTAATTTAATTAACAAGAGTTTGATTAATAAAACTGAAATGTCAAGTTATTTAAGATTAATACGTGACTTACCTTTCACTGGCATTATCAACAGTAGTTCAAACAATGAAAGTGCTGGAATTTGTTTTAGGTAGTATTTGTCCTCATTTTAAACTGAAAAGCAAATTAAATTAATATTGTGTTGGGTAGTCCATTTATCTTTCATAGCTGAGCAAGGAAGGAAAGTAAAATAAGGAATTTAACAAAGGCAATGAAGACATACTTCGCTCTAGTGTGAACAGAGTATGTAACTTTACCAAGTTTTGCTGTATCTCAGTTTCTGGGAAGAAGCAGATGAGATCTATGGGATTGCTGTTGATCAGAGAGCAAAATAAAATATACCTTTTGAAGACCTGTTTTAATTCGGTGTATGTTCACACAATTGCAAAATTGCAAGCAATTGAATTAGCCATCTTAAGGAGTTTCTGTCTGCCAACACAGATGCAGCAACGGACTTACTTCAGCCCAGTCAAATAGTAAAGCAAAAATTAGGTTTCAGGATGAGGACAGGCAGAGATTTATGCCCCTGATCTCCATCCTGAGGATTTCTGTCACTGTGGTTTACAGCTGTCAGTAGAGCCAACATTACTGAACAGTGGATGCTGAGGGAACTGCTACGTACAAAGGTCATATTCAAGACTGGATGCATTTCAAGATGAGGGCACTGCGCTTAGCTGCGTGTTCAGATTTTCCCTCCTTAGCACTTTGTAGAGACTGTGGACTTCAGGAGAGCTGCACAGGGAGCCCTCCTTGGTGCCCTGCCATAATTTGGCTGTCACACTACTGTGGAGCTTGGGGGTACACTGTGAGGTGACTTTCTTCTGTGGTTATTCAGGAGACAAGAAGAGGACACGCACAATGGCATGGAAAATCAACGGATTATTCAAAATTTACTTGTTCTTTTACCTTGTATTCACAGTTTTAACATTAGATCTCCAGAAAAAAAAGGAAGTTATGAAATACAGGCTGAATAACAGAAGAAGAAACTACACTAAAATCTCACATTTTACTTCATTAAAAATATTGAACTACACAAACAACAAATGCTGGCATAATCAATTTGATAATATAGTCATATAGACCAATGTCTTCACTTGCCATTTAGTATCACTTATTGATTTGACACCATTGTCTTCACAGGCAGTTCTTAACAGTCATCTATTTATAAATAAACACACACTGTGGCAAAACTATACACTTCTGCATATTCTTTGTAAAATGTATTATAGAAAATTACTGGGCGGGGGATTGCTAGGGCAGCAGAAAAAAATGGTTTCTATGGCAGCATTTTTTCCCTGCTGGTACATACTTGGGCAAGATTTGGCTTTGAAGCAGTAGCAGGTATAATCATAGAATCATAGAATCATAGAATCGTCAAGGTTGGAAAAGACCCTTAAGATCATCGAGTCCAACTGTCAACCTATCACTGCCAAGTCCATCTATACCATGTCTTCAAGCACCGTATCTATCCGTTCTTTAAATACCTCCAGGGATGGAGACTCAACTGCTTCCCTGGGCAGCCTGTTCCAATGCTTGACCACCCTCTCGGTGAAGAAGTTTTTCCTAATGTCTAATCTAAACCTCCCCTGGCGCAGCTTGAGGCCGTTTCCTCTCATTCTATCACTCGTTACTAGGGAGAAGAGGCCAACCCCCACCTCGCTACAACCTCCTTTCAGGTAGTTGTAGAGAGCAATAAGGTCACCGCTCAGCCTCCTCTTCTGCAGACTAAACAATCCCAGCTCCCTCAGCCACTCCTCATAAGACTTGTGCTCTTATGAGCACATAAGTCTTATAAGACTTACTAGACCTATTTAATTTTCCATATTGGATATAGCAGATACACCTGAATGGGGAAGTATTGAACTGGTGAAAACAAAAAGATTCGAAGCGCTAGTGTGGCCATATTATCACTAGGTCTGCAGCTTCAGCCATTTCTGACCACAGCTATGGGCTTTATATCTTTTACTTGACTGGAAAGCAGGCTTTTAACTTCTGCTGTTTTGACTTAGTACTTACACAGCAGTAGCATCACACAGTGTTGTCCAGTGTTTTAGCATGTAGGAACTTCCACTGTACCATTTCGATTGTATCAATGTGTTCCAGGTACACCTAGAAGTAGACTAGGGGTGCCTCTGAAGCAGACTGTGAAGTGATGTTTATCAATGAGCATTTTCCCTAGTATTGGCTCAGACCTGAGGTTTCTTAAATCTCCAAAAACTTCTGACAAAGTATAATTCTATTGCATATGTGTATAATAGCAGTGGAGCATTATGGTAAGGCTTGACATTTTCTTAGATGCTAGAGAAGAACACTAAAATGGGGCTCACTTTCTGCAGCCCACAAAATGTAGAGGACACAGACATCTTAGAAGCACGATAGGAGCACTCTGAGTGTGTTTGTGTGCCTGCCCTTAGTTTTTCTCAGGGACGTATTCAGAGCTGGCTCCTCTGGTACACCAGCAACAGCTGCATGGAGCACTGGTGTTTAGGTCACATTTTGGCTTTGGAAATTATTTTATTTTTCTTAATCCTCTCATGTTTGGTCATTCATCTAGGTTCAGGCTTGTGCCTTGTGACAGTTTGGTGAGCATTGTGGAACAGACAGGATAAAATACGATTTGGCTTTGTATTTTTTTGAAGGCAAATATTGTGGCTCAGAAAAAAAGATACAGTTAGGAAATGCTGGAAGTTTTGCAAACTTTATTGGCTCAAAACCAAACAATCTGTTCTGCCTGTCAGCAGACAAGTACTTCAGTGCCTCTATATGTGCTCTAATTCAAGCATTTTCGGTGTTTTCTAAGGTTGTAGAGGAACAAACAGTAGCAATCACTGTGTATTATCACGTATTTTATGCTAAAACCAAGAGAGATGGTCTGGTGTACAGCACGGGCAGTCCTATTTTGAAAAATTTAACCACACAGAAGCATTCAGTTTATTGATCCTGTCTCTTCATTAGTTCCTATCTCATCTGCCTTCTTTCTCAGCATCATAAGCAGTGAAGCAGATAAAGACACAGTGCCTGAAACATTCATAGTAACTCTGAGACCAAATCCCATGCAACGAAAGAGGTATTGCCAGTCATATTTTTTTTTCTTCTGAAATAAGAGCATTTTTAATTGCAATCTTTGGATCAAGATGATCTTCATGTAATTATTCAATAGCAAATACAGCCCTACAAGTACAAGAGTCTTTTACCAGCAAGACCAGTGAGTCTTTCCTTTCCTCTAACCTCCCATCAATGTAATGCTCAATCCAGTGATGTAGGGGAGATAGGGAACACACTGTCAGCAGCCTGGATGAATTCTCCTTTTGTCTTTCACATATGTTTTTACAATTAAGTCTACTTTACTGGAGTTGTGAACCAGAAAGTGGAACAGGTTCTTCACAGAGCTTTCCCAAGCTGCATGCCAGTTTTGCAGTCTGGTGTTTAAAATATGCTTGTGTTTACACAAAGTTAGCCCAATTCGACTAAAAAGAGCTGTGAAGTATTAAGAAAGTATAAAAATTAGGGCATAACAGTAAGGAAGTGCTCTAGAGAAGCCTCTGAAGAAGAACTGCCCCAGTCACCATGCAGTGGCAGAATATTCCTGTCTTGGCATCATCCTGAGGGAAAAACAAAACCTCATGAGAAAGGTAGAAAAACTCCTGCTTGAAAGTGCCAGGATCACAAAGGATTAAATTAAAAACCATGAAAATATTCAGAAGTTTAATGAAATGACTGAGTCAGTAACAGTCCATTTCTTTGGTCCTTCCGGCACATTTCATTCACTCCCTTTTTAAAATTAGATTATTTGTATTCTCTCCAGATTCAGTAATTCTCTAGCTATTTTATCATTGAATTACATTTCCTAACTGTACCTTTTTTCCCTATGATGTGGCATTTACCCTTTTTTGTCCCCAGTAGAGCTTTTTACATTGAAATTTTGGTTTTGCTTCTTGATATTCGTTTGTGGTGTTTTACATAATCTTTCTAATGTTCTATGAATGCGTATATGTACTATTTCTGTAGCTACTAGAAATGAGTCTTAGGCCCAGCAAATTAGCACAGCTAACGAATAATTGTAAAAGCTAGCTGGAACTGTATTTGCTATAGACCACAGAAAGGCTCAGAAAAAAGGTTTGTCAGTGTTTAATGCCTTTTGGGAAACCAATTTTGCAAATGCTGATGCCAGTGTTACCTCACAGTTCGCAAGTCTGAATTCTTAAGATATGCCCCTATTGAAGCCACAGGACGAAGACATCTTCAGCTTCTCTGTCTGATTTTGACTCTATGGAACAGAATGCTTGCTTTTAGTCAGAGGTTCTAGAAAGGAGAGGTTACTTTTACTCAGATCACAGCCGTGTAGAGAGCACTAGAGAAAACATGTCTAGTACTGATCTCTGCAGTGTTGGAGGGAACTCCATTTTCTTAACATTTGGCATTTTCAAAAGCAGACTCCTCTTTTTGTGTTGTCCATCAGTCTGTCTGAAAAAAGAGAAACCCTTTTGGAATTTATTTGAACAAAATATTTAACACTATCTGAGTGAGAACTTAATTTAAAAAAACCCACTTTTTTTTCTTATTATTAAGGAAAATTTGATAATGTCTTTTTGAGCAGTCTCACAGTCAAGGTGGCTAAGACTTCAGTGGTCCGTGTAGACTTCTTAAGGAGTAATGCATATGAAATTGATTTTATCTAGGCTATTGTACATAGTAATTGAAAATTGCCTACCTAAAGTTCAATCGTTATTTTCATTTCTGCAATGCTTGCAAGTATTTGTAGGGAAAAATTGCAGGTATGTTGTGCGATTATATAACACACATTGAACTCTGGCATCCCCCAAACAGTGCAACAGACCTTTATGAAATTTCAGCAAAAACTATAATTTGTTAAAAGCCCATTTTCTTCTTTTAACCAAAATACCCTGTGGTTAGGGTGTAGCTACACAAAAAAAATTATCCTTATAGACAAAAAATTCTGAAGAGTCTCTTTCTAATACCATTTACTTTACTGTGATAACACATTACAAATCCCTACTCCCCCTGTATTAACAGGAGGAGTTCTGGATTTTTTTATTTTATGGTGAAAAATAACTTGCAGAAGCAGGTTTTCACATTATTTGAACACTGATGGGGGCCACACTGGTCACTCTCCTTTTAATCTAATATAAAAGAGAATTACATGTGGTAAACAAGCTGCAGAATAAGCGTCATCCTTCACTCATTGTTTGGTTGACAGTTCCATCGTCCCCAAGGGGAAGGGCTGTCAAGGGACATCCCGCCTGTGAAGAGATGCTCAGTCTCTACTGATACTGGAAAATTCAAAGTAATAAATGACCTGAAAATTAGGATTAAAAAAAAAAAAAAAGTTTTTTTCTCTGTTCATTGGATAGTCAGTGAAGTTAACAGGACACTGCAAGAACAAGTTTTTACTAACACGCTTTACTAGGGATACAAGCTCTCCCAACCTAACCCAGAACAGGTTTTGAAGTTATTAAAGCTTGGGAGTAAAAAAAAAAAAAAAGTCTCCAAATTCATGTCCTAATCTGACAAGGTTGACCTCTTTCCCTTGTCAGCTGTAGGTGTCAGCAGGAAAGATTTGGAAAGGTTTCAATTTTCTCCTTAGCTGTAAGCACTTCATCAACATTCCAAGATGAGACTCATCTCCAGACTGTAATATCTAAGTTTAGGTGTCTAGACATGGGCTACTGACAGGATGCAGTTGCCTGAGCTTCCTCACTTAGCAACATTTCCAGTGCCCAAGGATATCCCATCTGCTCCTCAGGTGCCTCTTCTAGAAAGGTGTGAGTCTCAAGTGGCGTCCAGTGCACCAGTCAGCCTTGTGTGTATGTCTTGATAACCACAGGCATCTCAAAAGGCACTCAAAATTCTGCATTGAGTCTCTGACCAGCACAGGCCATTTAGTCTAGAGAACAGCTCATGTTTTTCCGAAGTAGATCCTGAGTGCAGGTTTGGCTGAATTTTCTCTCCCAGCCCATTTGCTCAGCTGACAAGGCGTTAGATGCAGTTGCCCTTGTCAGCATCTAGGGTGAAAGCCACCGCATGGGTGAGAGACAGGATCTAAAGCAGACTGATGCTCTTACAGAGCAGTACAAAGGACATATCAGGTAGCACTGGATGTGTGTGGGCAGCAGAATCACACCACAGCACTCAACTGACTGTAATAGGAGAGCCTAGACAGTGTGCATTTAGACACCCATCCTTAGGTGTTTTGAATGAATGAATACCTTTCTAAATGCCTGCACTAATGACTACATGGGTTTGTGCCCAGTAAGTCATCTTCTGTTACTCAGCTGCATGTAATGCTTTGGCAGTCTGTGGGAGCGAGCATCCTTACAGTGCCTTCTGCCTCACTGCTCTTAGGAAAACTTTTCTTGGAGTTGATAATGAGAATGCCCTCCAGGATAATGGAAAGCAGAGTGTGGACATGCTCTCTGGGTGCTGAAGGTCAGCATCTGTTTTCTAGCTTTTCTTGCCCTGGTATTGAATCTGTAGTTGGATCCTTTTGTGCCTAAACTGAGCAAGCTAATGGAACTGTGCAAGCTTACTACTGTGCACACACAGCAGGTGACTCTACAGCCTGATAATGTACTGTAGTATGCTTCTTGGCGGCCTCAGATAAATCTAAGGATACAATTCAAAGCTGATGATGGCATTTTATTGGTATATTTTTTTATAAATAGATAGGTGTTATAGTTATATCAGTTCTATGCCGTATCATCTACCCATGGTACGTATGGTACATCATTATTCACCTGTGCAAAACTATAGCTAGCGAAAATCCATTCCTATAACTAGGGTAAAATTAGTGCTATACTAGCAATCAAATGACTACTACAGCACTGCCCCAAGTAAGAAACCATTGCAGGGATGGATAGGAAACTTAAAAATCCAACAAATTAACTTTTACTATAGGTTAATGCTGTGTATAGTGTATATAGCATATTTAACATATACTAATTGTGTATACTGTAAAGCAAACTAGGAGGACAGAAAGCATAATTTTGTTACTGAAGATTCTGTCCCTAAACCATTCTTTGTCTTGAATCACTTCAAAATCCACCTGGCAGTATAAAATTCCTGACTGCCTCCCAGCCAGATTTCCAGCTTTGGTCAGCAGGCAAGCGCCTGCCCTTACCAAGCCAAAATGTACTCCTCCATACAGACATCCTGTGCTGGGGAGATTAAAGCCCAGAGGAAAATCTTTCAGTTCTAAAAATACCATCTCTCTTTTTATTCTTCTCTGCCAAAACAAATTACTAATATTTGCCCTATGTAAAGACTCCAATAGCATTGCTACTGGGAACTCAGCTGCTCTGAGACCAAAAATCCACCTAATAAATCCAATAAAAAAGCACAGAAGAGCAAAAAAGAGGGTATTACTCTAACACACTTTAGATACAGGGAGGTGGACAAGATGACCTAGAGTATATGTCTTTTCTTCTCTATCAAAAATTGTTATGGTTCTATAATTAGATCAAAGTCATGCTTTCTTCAGCCTGCAAGTGGTGCCAAGTGTTATCAGTATGGAAAGGCAGGACATTTAAACCACTCAGGCAGGTGAAGTCACTGTCACTGATATTGTTTTCCTGAGTGCTGATAACGGCTGTTCAGCTAATCCAGTTCATAGACTACTTTGCTATATTATAATGATATTTGCACCCCTGGAAGACAGCCACACACTATTGAAATGATGCTTGATAATGTTTCTGTACCAGTTCTGCTTCAATTGACCTGACTGCAGTGTTATCAAAAGGTTCACTTTATAGAACCTAGGTTATATTTGGTGTCTCCTTGATGGAAAAGAAAAAAGAAAAATCAGTCCCTAAACATAGTGACCTTAACGCATAAGTTATAGATGACACTTTTCTTGAATGCAGGAGGGATCAAATTCACTTTGGGGGCTCACTTTCTTTTCACTGCTATTTTAATGCTACAGGTTGCTAATGGACTGTCCTTCACTTCTGCATAGAGCAACCCTCGTGTCTGACCCCATCTCCTTGGTGACAGGCTGGATGCAGGCTAATGGGTGGGCTGTGGAGTGAGTTTGTATTAACAGAACTCAGAAAGCTACAGTTCCCATTTTTAACATAAAACCCTCAAACCCAGAAAGATATAGAGAAGCCTAACAGCCCATCTGTCCACCAAGGAGGTGCTGTATAGTACAGTATGCTCTCAAATGGCCTACTGATGTGCAGCAAAACCTTTGTGCTTTACTGAGTTCAGGCGAATCAGAGCCAAATTTGGTAAAGCACATGATAGAGGTTGCAAAAAGGGGATCCTAGTCTGCTCTTACTACCACGTAGCCAGGCCCTGTCTACATTAACAAATAATTCAGCATAGCAGGAGTGGATATGTAAATTGAAATGGTTGGTTTTGAGACACCTACATCGACCTTGTTGTTCAGACATTTTTCTTTCGACAAGATTTAGGTTGTTCATTTGGAGCAGTTGTCCCCACTACATATGTGACTCAAAGTTGTCTGCAGGATAAGTCATTAGTTTAGACCTTTATGTTTCCATTAGTGGTTGGAGCACATTTGGCATGCACCCAGGGCGGGTATTCTCCTGTAGTTTCCCTTGAAAGAAAGCAGTACTAGGGAAGTGATCTTCCCCCTGTACTCGGCACTGGTGAGGCCACACCTCGAATACTGTGTTCAGTTTTGGGCCCCTCGCTACAAGAAGGACATTGAGGTGCTGGAGCGTGTCCAAAGAAGGGCAACGAAGCTGGTGAAGGCTCTAAAGCACAAGTCCTATGAGGAGTGGCTGAGGGATCTGGGGTTGTTTAGTCTGGAGAAAAGGAGGCTCAGGGGCAACCTTATCGCTCTCTACAACTACCTGAAAGCAGGTTGTAGTGAAGTGGGGGTTGGTCTTTTCTCTCAAGTAACAATTGATAGGACAAGAGGGAATGGCCTCAAGTTGCACCAGGGGAAGTTTATATTGGATATTAGGAAGAATTTCTTCACCAAAAGGGTTGTCAAGCATTGGACCAGGCTGCCCAGGGAAGTGGTTGAGTCCCCATCCCTGGAGGTATTTAAAAGACGTGTTAGGGACATGCTTTAGTGGTGGACTTGGAAGTGTTTGTTAGGTTAATGGCTGGACTTGCTGATCTTAAAGGTCTTTTCCAACCTAAACGATTCTATGATTCTATGCACCAAAGCTGCTCCGTGAACAAAGCCAACATGCAGGAAGTGCAGAAGGCTTTTAGGTTTGCTTCAAAAGCTCGCTGCTGCTTTGATCCAAAATACTAATGCAGAGACAGCCGCACTCTCCGAAGAATGCCTGCTTGAGGCCTGATTTCTATTATTTCTAGTATAAATAAAGAAAAAATTAAATAAAACACATCGCCTCAGACTTAGCTATTTTAAGTTTCTCATCTCTGCACTGCAATTAATTTCTTTATGCCTTAAGATTCTCGAATCTCTTGTATGAGGTGCCCTGGCTGAAATGATTTGACTACAGATACTATTATACCAGAGCAATGATTACACTATACTTAAACACAAGGTTCCAGAATCTGATAATAGCATGTCAGCAGCTTTTGGGGTCCTAGAGTCCAATCAACACCAAGAGCCTTTGACAACTCAAGAGAACAGAAGACACAAGTCTTATTTCAATGAAAGCAAGATAAACACAAACACGGGGGTCCACCGTTGTGCATGAGAATACTAACTCAGAATCCCATCTGCTTATTTTGCTAGAGCTTGCAAACAAAGGGAAAAAAAAGTTTAAATTCCATTTAGGACTGTGGCACAACCAGGCAATATAC